>NC_141673.1:116552290-119115623 GCF_028749965.1 Puma concolor | reverse complement strand
GTTGCTTCATTGTTAGTGTATAAGAATGCAACTGATTTCTGTACATTGATTTTGTATCCTGCAACTTTGCTGAATTCATGTATCAGTTCTAGCAGACTTTTGGTGGAGTCTGTCGGATTTTCCATGTATAATATCATGTCATCTGCAAAAAGCGAAAGCTTGACTTCATCTTTGCCAATTTTGATGCCTTTGATTTCCTGTTGTTGTCTGATTGCTGATGCTAGAACTTCCAACACTATGTTAAACAACAGCGGTGAGAGTGGGCATCCCTGTCGTGTTCCTGATCTCAGGGATAAAGCTCTCAGTTTTTCCCCATTGAGGATGATGTTAGCTGTGGGCTTTTCATAAATGGCTTTTATGATGTTTAAGTATGTTCCTTCTATCCCGACTTTCTCAAGGGTTTTTATTAAGAAAGGGTGCTGGAGGGGCGCCTGGGTGGCGCAGTCGGTTAAGCGTCCGACTTCAGCCAGGTCACGATCTTGCGGTCCGTGAGTTCGAGCCCCGCGTCAGGCTCTGGGCTGATGGCTCGGAGCCTGGAGCCTGTTTCCGATTCTGTGTCTCCCTCTCTCTCTGCCCCTCCCCCGTTCATGCTCTGTCTCTCTCTGTCCCAAAAATAAAATTAAAAACGTTGAAAAAAAATTTTTTTAAAAAGAAAGGGTGCTGGATTTTGTCAAAGGCCTTTTCTGAATCTATTGACAGGATCATATGGTTCTCTTTTTTTTTGTTAATGTGATGTATCACGTTGATTGATTTGCGAATGTTGAACCAGCCCTGCATCCCAGGAATGAATCCCACTTGATCATGGTGAATAATTCTTTTTATATGCCGTTGAATTCGATTTGCTAGTATCTTATTGAGAATTTTGGCATCCATATTCATCAGGGATATTGGCCTGTAGTTCTCTTTTTTTACTGGGTCTCTGTCTGGTTTAGGAATCAAAGTAATACTGGCTTCATAGAATGAGTCTGGAAGCTTTCCTTCCCTTTCTATTTCTTGGAATAGCTTGAGAAGGATAGGTATTATCTCTGCTTTAAACGTCTGGTAGAACTCCCCTGGGAAGCCATCTGGTCCTGGACTCTTATTTGTTGGGAGATTTTTGATAACCGATTCAATTTCTTCGCTGGTGATGGGTCTGTTCAAGCTTTCTATTTCCTCCTGATTGAGTTTTGGAAGAGTGTGGGTGTTCAGGAATTTGTCCATTTCTTCCAGGTTGTCCAATTTGTTGGCATATAATTTTTCATAGTATTCCCTGATAATTATTTGTATCTCTGAGGGATTGGTTGTAATAATTCCATTTTCATTCATGATTTTATCTATTTGGGTCATCTCCCTTTTCTTTTTGAGAAGCCTGGCTAGAGGTTTGTTAATTTTGTTTATTTTTTCAAAAAACCAACTCTTGGTTTCGTTGATCTGCTCTACAGTTTTTTTAGATTCTATATTGTTTATTTCTGCTCTGCTCTTTATTATTTCTCTTCTTCTGCTGGGTTTAGGCTGCCTTTGCTGTTCTGCTTCTATTTCCTTTAGGTGTGCTGTTAGATTTTGTATTTGGGATTTTTCTTGTTTCTTGAGATAGGCCTGGATTGCAATGTATTTTCCTCTCAGGACTGCCTTCGCTGCGTCCCAAAGCGCTTGGATTGTTGTATTTTCATTTTCGTTTGTTTCCATATATTTTTTAATTTCTTCTCTAATTGCCTGGTTGACCCACTCATTCGTTAGTAGGGTGTTCTTTAACCTCCATGCTTTTGGAGGTTTTCCAGACTTTTTTCTGTGGTTGATTTCAAGCTTCATAGCATAGTGGTCTGAAAGTATGCATGGTATGATTTCAATTCTTGTAAACTTATGAAGGGCTGTTTTGTGACCCAGTATATGATCTATCTTGGAGAATGTTCCATGTGCACTCGAGAAGAAAGTATATTCTGTTGCTTTGGGATGCAGAGTTCTAAATATATCTGTCAAGTCCATCTGACCCAATGTCTCATTCAGGGCCCTTGTTTCTTTATTGACCGTGTGTCTAGATGATCTATTCATTTCTGTAAGTGGGGTGTTAAAGTCCCCTGCAATTACCACATTCTTCTCAATAAGGTTGCTTATGTTTATGAGTAATTGTTTTATATATTTGGGCGCTCCGGTATTTGGTGCATAGACATTTATAATTGTTAGCTCTTCCTGAAGGACAGACCCTGTCACTATTATATAATGTCCTTCTTCATCTCTTGTTACAGCCTTTAATTTAAAGTCTAGTTTGTCTGATATAAGTATGGCCACTCCAGCTTTCTTTTGGCTTCCAGTAGCATGATAAATAGTTCTCCATCCCCTCACTCTCAATCTAAAGGTGTCCTCAGGTCTAAAATGAGTCTCTTGTAGACAGCAAATAGATGGGTCTTGTTTTTTTATCCATTCTGATACCCTATGTCTTTTGGTTGGCGCATTTAATCCATTTACATTCAGTGTTATTATAGAAAGATATGGGTTTAGAGTCATTGTGATGTCTGTATGTTTTATGCTTGTAGTGATGTCTCTGGTACTTTGTCTCACAGGGTCCCCCTTAGGATCTCTTGGAGGGCTGGTTTAGTGGTGACAAATTCCTTCAGTTTTTGTTTGTTTGGGAAGACCTTTATCTCTCCTTCTATTCTAAATGACAGACTTGCTGGATAAAGGATTCTCGGCTGCATATTTTTTCTGTCTAGCACACTGAAAATCTCGTGCCAGTTCTTTCTGGCCTGCCAAGTTTCAAAAGAGAGATCAGTCACGAGTCTTATAGGTCTCCCTTTATATGTGAGGGCACGTTTACCCCTTGCTGCTTTCAGAATTTTCTCTTTATCCTTGTATTTTGCCAGTTTCACTATGATATGTCGTGCAGAAGATCGATTCAAGTTACGTCTGAAGGGAGTTCTCTGTGCCTCTTGGATTTCAATGCCTTTTTCCTTCCCCAGTTCAGGGAAGTTCTCAGCTATTATTTCTTCAAGTACCCCTTCAGCACCTTTCCCTCTCTCTTCCTCCTCTGGGATACCAATTATGCGTATATTATTTCTTTTTAGTGTATCACTTAGTTCTCTAATTTTCCCCTCATACTCCTGGATTTTTTTTATCTCTCTTTTTCTCAGCTTCCTCTTTTTCCATAACTTTATCTTCTAGTTCACCTATTCTCTCCTCTGCCTCTTCAATCCGAGCCGTGGTGGTTTCCATTTTGTTATGCATTTCGTTTAAAGCGTTTTTCAGCTCCTCGTGACTGTTCCTTAGTCCCTTGATCTCTGTAGCAAGAGATTCTCTGCTGTCAGCTATACTGTTTTCAAGCCCAGCGATTAATTTTATGACTATTTTCTAAATTCACTTTCTGTTATATTATTTAAATCCTTTTTGATCAGCTCATTAGCTGTTGTTATTTCCTGGAGATTCTTCTGAGGGGAATTCTTCCGCTTGGTCATTTTGGATAGTCCCTGGCGTGGTGAGGACCTGCAGGCACTTCCCCTGTGCTGTGGTGTATAACTGGAGTTGGTGGGCGGAGCCGCAGTCAGACCTGATGTCTGCCCCCAGCCCACCGCTGTGTCCACAGTCAGACTGGTGTGTGCCTTCTCTTCCCCTCTCCTAGGGGCGGGATTCACTGTGGGGTGGGGTGGCCCATCTGGGCTACTTGCACACTGCCAGGCTTGTGATGCTGGGGATCTGGTGTCTTAGCTGGGGTGGGTAGGCAAGGTGCACAGGGGCAGGAGGGGCAGGCTTAGCTTGCTTCTCCTTAGGTGATCCACTTCAGGAGGGGCCCTGTGGCAGCAGGAGGGAGTCAGATCCGCTGCCGGAGGTTTGGCTCCGCAGAAGCGCAGAGTTCGGTGTTTGCGCGGAGCGAGCAAGTTCCCTGGCAGGAACTGGTTCTCTTTGGGATTTTGGCTGGGGGATGGGCGGGGGAGATGGCGCTGGCGAGCGCCTTTGTTCCCCACCAAACTGAGCTCTGTCGTCAGGGGGCTCCGCAGCTCTCCTTCCCTTTGTCCTCCAGCCTTCCTGCTTTCTGAGCAGAGCTGTTAACTTATGACCTCCCAGATGCTAAGTCGCGCTTGCTGTCGGAACACAGTCCGTCAGGCCCCTCCGCTTTTTGCAAGCCAGACTCGGGGGCTCTGCTTGGCTGGCGAGCCGCCCCTCTGCCCCGGCTCCCTCCCACCAGTCCGTGGAGCGCGCACCGCCTCGCCGCCCTTCCTACCCTCTTCCGTGGGTGGGCCTCTCGTCTGCGCTTGGCTCCGGAGACTCCGTTCTGCTAATCCTCTGGCGGTTTTCTGGGTTATTTAGGCAGGTGTAGGTGGAATCTAAGTGATCAGCAGGACGCGCGGTGAGCCCAGCGTCCTCCTACGCCGCCATCTTCCCTCTCTCCGAAAGTATCATTTGTGTTTTAAATATGTTTTCAGTTGTATGGCTGGTCCATGGCATTCTTATACTTTTTTTTTCTTAACTTTTTGTCATTACTTTTACCATATAAAAATAGGGTTTTCATTTTTGTATATTCAGACAAGTCTTTTTTTTGTTTATAACATCCCAGTTCTAGTCTTGGTTTAGAAATTTTCCACTTTCTCTGGATTATACATGTAGACTCCTAGATTGTTTTGAAAGTTTAAAAACATATACTTAATCTATTAAATATATTTGATCCATTTGAAATTGATTTTTTACATAGTGCCAAATGGGGTACCACTTTTATTCTCTTCCCAATGGAGAGCCAGTCATGCCTCACTACGTTAAATAACTACCCTTTGCCTACTGGATTGACTTATCCTATATTAAAGTCTTATATAGAATGGAATCTCTTTCTGAGTCATTATTTTATCCACCAATCTATGTTTCTGTCTCTATATCAATATTCTGTTGACAATTACAGTGGTTTGATATTATATTTTTAGTAAAGCATCCTACCAAGAAAGGCATGTCCTCTTCTCACTTTCTTCTTTTTAATCCTTGCCTAAGCTAATGTCTGTCATTTGTTTCTCTGTATAGACTTTAAGATCAACTTATTCAGTTCTGAAACCCCTGCTGGAATTCTAATGAGAATTGTATTTTAGTAACTTTTGTGGCATTGTTATTTTTATCATGTTATTTATGTTTTCTCATCACGGGTCATGACCTGCCTTTCTATTTGTTTAGATGTTGTTTGAGTTTTTAATAATTTATAGTTTTATTTATGTAGAACTTAAGCTTTTAGGTTTTTTTCCTAACCAGGTCATGGGTTTTGGTGTAATTCTAAATGTTTTTTTCTGCTAGTAGTCTTATGTAAATATATGATCATGTCATCAGCGAAAAGAAGAGTTTTATGCTTTTTTCCTGTTATGTCAGTCATCCTATTCTTTTGTGTACTTAGAGCTTCTAAGACTTAGAGTCTAAGTCAGTATTAATTACAAATGATTATAACTTGTCTCCCTGTCTTGTTTCTGATTTTAAGTAAAATGGTTTCACTGTTTTGCTCTTATTTCTGATGAAGAGCATTTATCATAATGATTGCCTTTTATTGCTGCTTTGCTGAGGGCTGTTATTAGGAATCCTGCAGACTTATCAAATGCCTTTTCTTCATCAGTTGGCATCATATTTTTCTACAGCAACTTGTTGACATCTATCATGTTGATAGATTTCTTGATATGTAAGTATCCTTACGTTTCTGGAATAAATATAATGGAATCAAACTGTGCTTCTCTTTAGATAAATTTCTGGATTACATTCCCTGGTGTTTTATTTAGAATTTTTGCATCTATATTCATCAGTGAGATTTACCTACTGTTTTAGTTTTCTGTTATATCTTTATCAGATTTGTGTATTAAAGGTATGCCAGTGAGCTTTTTATCTTTTTTCTTTGGCCTATAAAAGTTTAAATCAGAGTTAAAATTAGCTCCCAGTGTCTCTGAAGACATAAAGCACCTGGACACAGATACATAGGTCCTCTTCTATATAGAAATTTCCACGGAAGAGACCTAGTCAGCTGGGCCTTTTACAACCACCCTAGGTTATTTCTATCATTAGAGAAGATTGGGGATCAGTGATATTTAAAACTTTGAATTAAGGTTAGATAAAACTCAGCCATATGTGCCTCTGGTCCTGGGTCTTTTTCATATTGGGTCTTTAATCAGCTTTCTGATTCTTCTGTGATACTTATCTATTTAAATTCTGTTTTCTTTTGGGGTTATCTGTATTTTGCTAAGAAATCATCATCAAAACTGATGCCATAGATGTGACTGATGCTGTTTTCTGATGCTTTTAAGTTATTCTGGTTATGTTTCCTTTTACATTCATTTATGTATGTTTGGCCTTAGTCTCTTTTTATTTTAATTTTTTTTAATGTTTATTTATTTTTAAGAGAGAGAGAGAAGGAGATAGAGCATGAGCGGAGGAGGGACAGAGAGAGAGGGAGACACACAATCTGAAGCAGGCCCCAGGCTCTGAGCTGTCAACACAGCTTGTAACCTGTGCTTGTAACCACTGGGCTTACAACTCCATAACCAGTAAATTGCAGTTCAAATAGGGAAACTCAGTGGCTCTGTGGTACCTAGGTAGCAAGGAGATGATTGGGGGGGACCTTCTCTCTGTTGACGCATTAAAAAGCTTAATGCTGTAAAGTGGAACAAAGAAACCATTGTTTGATAAGATTTCTGAAGGTTTTGGAGGAAGCTTGTACTCTCTGCTTACCTATAATATGAAGAACTTTCTCCCAGCAAGACAGATGCCTGGTTCTTACAGTGGCCAGTGTGTGACTCTCATTTCCCTACTCCACCCTCATAAAAGAGAACAACAGCAAAGGTTGGCAGGGTGACTGGTTGGATACATGAGAATGGGAGAATTTGCTTGACCAGTAGCAGCTTTTGCTGGAGAGCTGGGAGAGAAATGGTGAGGATGGCATATTGGTTGACAATCAAGTGATTATTAAGTTTATAGAATTCACTGTGGCTATCTCATGTAAGGAGTAGAGTGCTGTACATCCCTATATGTGCTCTGAGGTCAGAGTGTCATATCATGTCGTATTGTGCTGAAAACTGTGCTGTTAACCTGACCTGACCACCTTTTGGGAGCAACATCTCAACTGTAGTATCTAGAGTCAGAGATAACCCTAATACATTTCCTAATAAAATAGATACTTTTATTATTGGCAAAATAAATGTGTTTGTTGTTGGTTCAGCTCTGGAAGCATGAGTTTCAGCCATGTTCCAGGTCCCCTTCTTATACTTCCTTCTGATGTTCCAAGCATCATAGGTGACCACTTGGGTCTTTTGCTCTCTGGCTTAAAGGACCAAGATCTTGTCCTCCTCTGAGTGTTTCAGCACAGTGTAAACCTAGGTTGGCCGCATTGTGAGTAGAAATAGAACATTTGCTGCTCTGCCAGCTGGCACGATACTAATTAGTTTAACCCTAACCCTACCCTGACCCCAGTCTCTCCCTGGGCACAACTGCTTCCCAGTGTACCTTTCTCACTCTGCCTGGCAAAATTCACTTTCAAATCTGGCTCCTCCCCTTCTGCTATATCACTTTCCCTCCCTAACCCTGCCCTCACCCCCAGCTTGTACCTATAAAGACAAGTTGATTTAAGCCCGGGGGGTAATGGGGGTGAACTCCTGCCTCTTAAAGCAGAAGCCAACTTATTTGTGCGTGCAGTGAATAGAGAAAAAGGCAGCATCATCTACCCTTTTCTCCAGTCCTTGGTCATAAGGTGAATGTTGCTCGTGGTAGGTGATCCTTTGGACGGTGCTCTGGCTCTGTGGGCTGACTGGTTTTGGGGGAAACAACAGAGGTTGACTGCATCTCAGGGCGTCCTCCAAACTAAAAGCATGTCATACAGGAGGCAAGCGGCTCCTGGTTCTGACCAGGGCTGGACCTCTTTGTAGCTCCTTTCCCGGGTGTTTGTCATCAGAAGAGCTTATCTTCTTAGCAGTTCCCTCCCCCAGAGGTTGCTATCTTAGAAGCAGGGAATCATTTTTAATTGGTTTGTTTACTTCTAAGTCCCTCTCATTAGAGGCAGGGTTTTACTTATATTTGGTTCAGCTCCTTTCTTTTGCTTGGTAGAACCATATTTAGTAACACTGAAATGAAAGTAGTTTTGCAGTTAACATCTACTGACAAATATTGTTCATTTCTTTAAAACACAGTATTCTAAAACCACAGTATTCTAAACTTACACATACTCGGTGTTTATTGAGCATGCAAACATCTAAACATATAGTTTGGAATAAAGGAAAATATAAAATCTGTTTCTGGAGCAAAGCATAATCACTGCGCAGTATCTTTTTTTAATTATTTTATTCTCTTTTTTAATTTTATTTTTTATTTTGAGAGGGGGTGGGTAGAGAGAGAGGGAGACAGAGAGTCTCAAGCAGGCCCCACCCCCATCATGAAACTGTGAGAACAGGACCTGAACTGAAATCAAGTGTCAGACTGCTCAACTGAGTCATTCAGTTACCCCACTGTTAAATATCTTGTGAAGACTTGGTCCAGTTCAAGGTGACTCTCCTAGGATGTGGTTTCTCCCATCTGAAAGCAGAGACTCAGAGAGTTAACAGGGCATATTGCCCAGGTTTGGAGACATTAGAATTAAACTGAGTACATGTTTATTTTCTTTTTATCCAAGCCCTGATGGTTTTGTTTGTTTGTTTGTTTGTTTGTTTTTTGTGGGTTTTTTTTTTGTTTCTCTTTTTGTTTTGTTTTTTTTTTGGAGTTGGGGCAGAAGGAGAGGGAGAAAGAATCTTAAGCAGGCTCTACACTAGGCATAGATCCCAGGGGCTGGGCAAGAGTCAGATGCTTAACCTACTAAGCCACCCAGGCACCCGTGATTTTTTTTTTTTTTTTAACCTCACTGGCTTTCGTGGATATTTCCTGTGTCAGCGGCTGCTTCAGTTCCATTTTGGAAACAGGCAGCTTTCAATATCAAGTTAAATAACATGATTCTCACACCCTCCAAGCATAGCTTGCTGCTTTCCCACTTTACTGGAGCAGAGTTGTGGTGATTCTCCAAGATGACCATCTCTTTCTCTCTCTCTCTCCCCCTCCCTTATCATTCTCTGATGGGTGTTGATAGTACCCATGGTAGATGTGTCCCTTTAAATATCCCTAGGGGTTACATACAATTCACTTGTGCATTGGTGAGTCAACACAATGCAAGGGAATGACAGGCAAATCAAAAGCAGATCTTCTCTGAAAATCACACAAGTTGGAAATCTCTAAAACATTTTAAAACATATGATTTCCTAAGCCATTGTCCTGCCATGGTTTTAAAGTAAATGGAGACTAGTTTTATGATCCAACTCATTTAGAGAACATGTTTACTATGTCAGGACAGGAGGTTTTATTTTTCTTAGCACAGTCATTTGTTTCATGTCTAAGATGGGAATGCCTTTTTCTGCTTTAATTTTGCTTACATTTCTTATGATAGTCTAAAATAACATTCTAATACATTTTCTTTGGATTACAAATTATGACTATAGTTACAACAAAATACAGTTACAACAAAACTTGTGAAACAAGTTTTTAAGTATCTTAAGTGAATTTCTGTGAAATGCTTCATTTTAAAAAATTGGTTTGGGCTGGCGTGAGAGAGACATATCAGTCTTTTTTAGTTAGTCATTTGATAATGATTTTATTTTTTTTTATTTATTTTTATTTATATATGAAATTTATTGTCAAATTGGTTTCCATACAACACCCAGTGCTCATCCCAAAAGGTGCCCTCCTCAATACCCATCACCCACCCTCTCCTCCCTCCCACCCCCCATCAACCCTTAGTTTGTTCTCAGTTCTCAACAGTCTCTTATGCTTTGGCTCTCTCCCACTCTAACCTCTTTTTTTTTTCCTTCCCCTCCCCCATGGGTTCCTGTTAAGTTTCTCAGGATCCACATAAGAGTGAAACCATATGGTATCTGTCTTTCTCTGTATGGCTTATTTCACTTAGCATCACACTCTCCAGTTCCATCCACGTTGCTACAAAAGGCCATATTTCATTTTTTCTCATTGCCACGTAGTATTCCATTGTGTATATAAACCACAATTTCTTTATCCATTCATCAGTTGATGGACATTTAGGCTCTTTCCATAATTTGGCTATTGTTGAGAGTGCTGCTATGAACATTGGGGTACAAGTGCCCCTATGCATCAGTACTCCTGTGTCCCTTGAATAAATTCCTAGCAGTGCTATTGCTGGGTCATAGGGTAGGTCTATTTTTAATTTTCTGAGGAAGCTCCACACTGCTTTCCAGAGCGGCTGCACCAATTTGCATTCCCACCAACAGTGCAAGAGGGTTCCCGTTTCTCCACATCCTCTCCAGCATCTATAGTCTCCTGATTTGTTCATTTTGGCCACTCTGACTGGCGTGAGGTGATACCTGAGTGTGGTTTTGATTTGTATTTCCCTGATGAGGAGCGACGCTGAACATCTTTTCATGTGCCTGTTGGCCATCCGGATGTCTTCTTTAGAGAAGTGTCTATTCATGTTTTCTGCCCATTTCTTCACTGGGTTATTTGCTTTTCGGGTGTGGAGTTTGGTGAGCTCTTTATAGATTTTGGATACTAGCCCTTTGTCCGATATGTCATTTGCAAATATCTTTTCCCATTCCGTTGGTTGCCTTTTAGTTTTGTTGGTTGTTTCCTTTGCTGTGCAGAAGCTTTTTATCTTCATAAGGTCCCAGTAATTCACTTTTGCTTTTAATTCCCTTGCCTTTGGGGATGTGTCGAGTAAGAGATTGCTACGGCTGAGGTCAGAGAGGTCTTTTCCTGCTTTCTCCTCTAAGGTTTTGATGGTTTCCTGTCTCACATTCAGGTCCTTTATCCATTTTGAGTTTATTTTTGTGAATGGTGTGAGAAAGTGGTCTAGTTTCAACCTTCTGCATGTTGCTGTCCAGTTCTCCCAGCACCATTTGTTAAAGAGACTGTCTTTTTTCCCATTGGATGTTCTTTCCTGCTTTGTCAAAGATGAGTTGGCCATACGTTTGTGGGTCTAGTTCTGGGGTTTCTATTCTATTCCATTGGTCTATGTGTCTGTTTTTGTGCCAATACCATGCTGTCTTGATGATGACAGCTTTGTAGTAGAGGCTAAAGTCTGGGATTGTGATGCCTCCTGCTTTGGTCTTCTTCTTCAAAATTACTTTGGCTATTCGGGGCCTTTGGTGGTTCCATATGAATTTTAGGATTGCTTGTTCTAGTTTCGAGAAGAATGCTGGTGCAATTTTGATTGGGATTGCATTGAATGTGTAGATAGCTTTGGGTAGTATTGACATTTTGACAATATTTATTCTTCCAATCCATGAGCAGGGAATGTCTTTCCATTTCTTTAAATCTTCTTCAATTACCTTCATAAGCTTTCTATAGTTTTCAGCATACAGATCCTTTACATCTTTGGTTAGATTTATTCCTAGGTATTTTATGCTTCTTGGTGCAATTGTGAATGGGATCAGTTTCTTTATTTGTCTTTCTGTTGCTTCATTGTTAGTGTATAAGAATGCAACTGATTTCTGTACATTGATTTTGTATCCTGCAACTTTGCTGAATTCATGTATCAGTTCTAGCAGACTTTTGGTGGAGTCTGTCGGATTTTCCATGTATAATATCATGTCATCTGCAAAAAGCGAAAGCTTGACTTCATCTTTGCCAATTTTGATGCCTTTGATTTCCTCTTGTTGTCTGATTGCTGATGCTAGAACTTCCAGCACTATGTTAAACAACAGCGGTGAGAGTGGGCATCCCTGTCGTGTTCCTGATCTCAGGGAAAAAGCTCTCAGTTTTTCCCCGTTGAGGATGATGTTAGCTGTGGGCTTTTCATAAATGGCTTTTATGATCTTTAAGTATGTTCCTTCTATCCCGACTTTCTCAAGGGTTTTTATTAAGAAAGGGTGCTGGATTTTGTCAAAGGCCTTTTCTGAATCTATTGACAGGATCATATGGTTCTTCTCTTTTTTTTTGTTAATGTGATGTATCACGTTGATTGATTTGCGAATGTTGAACCAGCCCTGCATCCCAGGAATGAATCCCACTTGATCATGGTGAATAATTCTTTTTATATGCCGTTGAATTCGATTTGCTAGTATCTTATTGAGAATTTTGGCATCCATATTCATCAGGGATATTGGCCTGTAGTTCTCTTTTTTTACTGGGTCTCTGTCTGGTTTAGGAATCAAAGTAATACTGGCTTCATAGAATGAGTCTGGAAGTTTTCCTTCCCTTTCTATTTCTTGGAATAGCTTGAGAAGGATAGGTATTATCTCTGCTTTAAACGTCTGGTAGAACTCCCCTGGGAAGCCATCTGGTCCTGGACTCTTATTTGTTGGGAGATTTTTGATAACCGATTCAATTTCTTCGCTGGTTATGGGTCTGTTCAAGCTTTCTATTTCCTCCTGATTGAGTTTTGGAAGAGTGTGGGTGTTCAGGAATTTGTCCATTTCTTCCAGGTTGTCCAATTTGTTGGCATATAATTTTTCATAGTATTCCCTGATAATTGTTTGTATCTCTGAGGGATTGGTTGTAATAATTCCATTTTCATTCATGATTTTATTTATTTGGGTCATCTCCCTTTTCTTTTCTTTTTTTTTTTTTTTTTTTTAATTTTTTTTTTCAACGTTTATTTATTTTTGGGACAGAGAGAGACAGAGCATGAATGGGGGAGGGGCAGAGAGAGAGGGAGACACAGAATCGGAAACAGGCTCCAGGCTCTGAGCCATCAGCCCAGAGCCTGACGCGGGGCTCGAACTCCCGGACCACGAGATCGTGACCTGGCTGACGTCGGACGCTTAACCGACTGTGCCACCGAGGCGCCCCTCCCTTTTCTTTTTGAGAAGCCTGGCTAGAGGTTTGTCAATTTTGTTTATTTTTTCAAAAAACCAACTCTTGTTTTCGTTGATCTGCTCTACAGTTTTTTTAGATTCTATATTGTTTATTTCTGCTCTGCTCTTTATTATTTCTCTTCTTCTGCTGGGTTTAGGCTGCCTTTGCTGTTCTGCTTCTATTTCCTTTAGGTGTGCTGTTAGATTTTGTATTTGGGATTTTTCTTGTTTCTTGAGATAGGCCTGGATTGCAATGTATTTTCCTCTCAGGACTGCCTTCGCTGCGTCCCAAAGCGTTTGGATTGTTGTATTTTCATTTTCGTTTGTTTCCATATATTTTTTAATTTCTTCTCTAATTGCCTGGTTGACCCACTCATTCGTTAGTAGGGTGTTCTTTAACCTCCATGCTTTTGGAGGTTTTCCAGACTTTTTTCTGTGGTTGATTTCAAGCGTCATAGCATTGTGGTCCGAAAGTATGCATGTTATGATTTCAATTCTTGTAAACTTATGAAGGGCTGTTTTGTGACCCAGTATATGATCTATCTTGGAGAATGTTCCATGTGCACTCGAGAAAAAAGTATATTCTGTTGCTTTGGGATGCAGAGTTCTAAATATATCTGTCAAGTCCATCTGACCCAATGTCTCATTCAGGGCCCTTGTTTCTTTATTGACCATGTGTCCAGATGATCTATCCATTTCTGTAAGTGGGGTGTTAAAGTCCCCTGCAATTACCACATTCTTCTCAATAAGGTTGCTTATGTTTATGAGTAATTGTTTTATATATTTGGGTGCTCCGGTATTCGGCGCATAGACATTTATAATTGTTAACTCTTCCTGAAGGACAGACCCTGTCACTATTATATAATGTCCTTCTTCATCTCTTGTTACAGCCTTTAATTTAAAGTCTAGTTTGTCTGATATAAGTATGGCCACTCCAGCTTTCTTTTGGCTTCCAGTAGCATGATTAATAGTTCTCCATCCCCTCACTCTCAATCTAAAGGTGTCCTCAGGTCTAAAATGAGTCTCTTGTAGACAGCAAATAGATGGGTCTTGTTTTTTTATCCATTCTGATACCCTATGTCTTTTGGTTGGCGCATTTAATCCATTTACATTCAGTGTTATTATAGAAAGATATGGGTTTAGAGTCATTGTGATGTCTGTATGTTTTATGCTTGTAGTGATGTCTCTGGTACTTTGTCTCACAGGGTCCCCCTTAGGATCTCTTGGAGGGCTGGTTTAGTGGTGACAAATTCCTTCAGTTTTTGTTTGTTTGGGAAGACCTTTATCTCTCCTTCTATTCTAAATGACAGACTTGCTGGATAAAGGATTCTCGGCTGCATATTTTTTCTATCTAGCACACTGAAAATCTCGTGCCAATTCTTTCTGGCCTGCCAAGTTTCAAAAGAGAGATCAGTCACGCGTCTTATAGGTCTCCCTTTATATGTGAGGGCACGTTTACCCCTTGCTGCTCTCAGAATTTTCTCTTTATCCTTGTATTTTGCCAGTTTCACTATGATATGTCGTGCAGAAGATCGATTCAAGTTACGTCTGAAGGGAGTTCTCTGTGCCTCTTGGATTTCAATGCCTTTTTCCTTCCCCAGTTCAGGGAAGTTCTCAGCTATTATTTCTTCAAGTACCCCTTCAGCACCTTTCCCTCTCTCTTCCTCCTCTGGGATACCAATTATGCATATATTATTTCTTTTTAGTGTATCACTTAGTTCTCTAATTTTCCCCTCATACTCCTGGATTTTTTTATCTCTCTTTTTCTCAGCTTCCTCTTTTTCCATAACTTTATCTTCTAGTTCACCTATTCTCTCCTCTGCCTCTTCAATCCAAGCCGTGGTGGTTTCCATTTTGTTATGCATTTCGTTTAAAGTGTTTTTCAGCTCCTTGTGACTGTTCCTTAGTCCCTTGATCTCTGTAGCAATAGATTCTCTGCTGTCCTCTATACTGTTTTCAAGCCCAGCGATTAATTTTATGACTATTATTCTAAATTCACTTTCTGTTATATTATTTAAATCCTTTTTGATCAGCTCATTAGCTGTTGTTATTTCCTGGAGATTCTTCTGAGGGGCATTCTTCCGCTTGGTCATTTTGGATAGTCCCTGGCGTGGTGAGGACCTGCAGGGCACTTCCCCTGTGCTGTGGTGTATAACTGGAGTTGGTGGGCGGAGCCGCAGTCAGACCTGATGTCTGCCCCCAGCCCACCGCTGTGTCCACAGTCAGACTGGTGTGTGCCTTCTCTTCCCCTCTCCTAGGGGCGGGATTCACTGTGGGGTGGGGTGGCCCATCTGGGCTACTTGCACACTGCCAGGCTTGTGATGCTGGGGATCTGGCGTCTTAGCTGGGGTGAGTAGGCAAGGTGCACAGGGGCAGGAGGGGCAGGCTTAGCTTGCTTCTCCTTAGGTGATCCACTTCAGGAGGGGCCCTGTGGCAGCAGGAGGCAGTCAGATCCGCTGCCGGAGGTTTGGCTCCGCAGAAGCGCAGAGTTGGGTGTTTGCGCGGAGCGAGCAAGTTCCCTGGCAGGAACTGGTTCTCTTTGGGATTTTGGCTGGGGGATGGGCGGGGGAGATGGCGCTGGCGAGCGCCTTTGTGCCCCACCAAACTGAGCTCTGTCGTCCGGGGTCTCAGCAGCTCTCCTTCCCTTTGTCCTCCAGCCTTCCTGCTTTCTGAGCAGAGCTGTTAACTTATGACCTCCCAGACGCTAAGTCACGCTTGCTGTGGGAACACAGTCCGTCAGGCCCCTCCGCTTTTGCCAGCCACACTCGGGGGCTCTGCTTGGCTGGCGAGCCGCCCCTCCGCCCCGGCTCCCTCCCGCCAGTCTGTGGAGCGCGCACCGCCTCGCCGCCCTTCCTACCCTCTTCCATGGGTGGGCCTCTCGTCTGCACTTGGCTCCGGAGACTCCGTTCTGCTAATCCTCTGGCGGTTTTCTGGGTTATTTAGGCAGGTGTAGGTGGAATCTAAGTGATCAGCAGGACGCGCTGTGAGCCCAGCGTCCTCCTACGCCGCCATCTTCCCTCTCCTCCTTGATAATGATTTTAAAATAATAATAACTTGATACCTACTTGTCTTCATTCAAAATGCAGAAAATAAGTTATGATTCTAGTAGGTCCTAACTCAGCCAACACTAATGACCTGAACGAAATGAATGATGGGACCCAGGAAGACAGTTAGTTAAAATAACAATATTTCTGTACTAGGGAGTCAGCACCTGTGGGTTAAATTCCTTGACATGGCTTGTCTCTAGCTGTGTGTCCTTAGACCAATAACTAAACCTGTCTAGTGTGAGTTTCATTATCAGTACAATAAGTTTCATTATCTATGATTTGATGACTAAAATTGAGGGCTGTATAATTTTAATTCTAATCTTTGCAGATTGGTCATGTCATTTTATTGCTTTAAGTACGTGCGAAGTTCATCCTACACAGAGCAAATGTTAATATCCCTTGTATAGAAATTCACCTGCACACGCTGACGGCAGGGCCTCTCCTTCCTTTCCTCTTGTCAGTTCCTGTTTGGCTGGTAATGTGGGCTCTGATTAGTGTCCCTGCCTGTGGGTACCTGTCCCAGCCTGCTCCTCCCCATCCTGCCTTCTCTGTCCTTTCTCAGTGGCAGCATCAGCATCTTGACTATCCCAGGGCTAGACTGGGTAGTGCCACACCCCTCAGCCTGGGCTGTTGTCACTTTGTCATGGTCCACGGCGATTCCCACCTGCTTTGAAGCACAGGGATTGTCCTTTCTCACCACTCTCTTGAGTGGGGTGAAGAAAACTTTACTGTCACTTGATTGACGCAAAAGAAAACAGTTTGATAAGCATTAATTGAGTGCCTGCTGTGTAGGAATTAGAGATATGAATTAAGCAGAGTCTCTGTCCTCATTGAATTTATAATCTGATAGAAGACACATACGCTAAGCATAATGTCAATAAAATGTAATCAATTTCATGATAACAAACAGAGAATGTTATAGAAACATGAAGTCTAGTGGCTGGTCACTGAGAGGTTGTAAGAAGAGATTATAATGTGTGGAGAAGGAGAAAAAGAACATGAACTGGAACTAAGGTGTGAAAATGATGGGGAATTCTTAGAAACCTACAAGGAAGGAAGTAGATGAACCTACACTGACGTGTCATTATGATCCGAAGTTCATAGTTGACATTAGGATTCACTTTTGGTGAAAACGTAAGTTTTCAGTTCTTTTGGGTAAATACCATGGATCTCAGTTGTTCGATTAGGTGGTAAGAGTGTGTTTAGTTTTGTAGGAAACTGTCAAGCTGTCCACCAAGGTGGCTGTAACAGCTTGCATTCCCAGCAGCAATGAGTGAGAGTTCTTGTTGCTTCACATCCTGATCAGCATTTGGTGTTGTCAGTGTTTTTTTGGCTTTTGGCCAATCTGAAAGGTATGCCATGGTAACTCCTTGTGGTTTCCATTTACATTTCTCTGATGACGTATGATGTGGAACATCTTTCATATGCTTATTTGGCATCTGTACATCTTCTTTGGCAAGGTGTCTGTTAAGGTCTTTGACCCATTTTTTTAACCAGGTTTTTTTTTTATTGTTTTTAAAAAAATTTATGTTTTGGATAACAATCCTTTATCAGATGTGCCTTTTGCAAATACTTTCTTCCAGTCTGTGGCTTGTCTTCTCATTCTCTTGACACATCTTTTATTTCAATTTGTGCATCTAACAGTCTTTGTCTAAGATTAGAAACAACTTTCTGTCTGCTTTGTTCACTTAACTCATAACTTGTCCTAAACAGATATAATTAAGTTCTTTGCATGCCTGAACCTATGTAAAAATTTAGTACATTTCAGTCTTTCAGATATTCTAAATGACTAACACAGCAGTCTTATCAGGAATGATAAGGACTTTCTAAACTTTCTAGTCATTTAACTAAATCTTAAACACTTCAACTTACTAGCCCTGAAAATATAATAATTTAAAATTACTAATGTAGAAGATCAAGTATTTTATATATTTGAATACACTTTGCAAATTATGTTATGCTTTTAAAATTAAAATCATAAGTATATTATCAAATAAGTATTTAAATTCAAGTCACAAAAGTTAGTTGCCAGATTTTTTTTCTATGTCTCTAATATTATCTCAAAGGTTTTAAACAGTTAAGAATAAACACATTGAGGGAGCCTGGGTGGCTTAGTCGGTTAAGTGTCCGATGTTGGCTCAGGTCATGATCTCGTGATTCATGGATTTGAGCTCCGTGTTGGGCTCTGCACTGACAGCTCAGAGCCTGGAACCTGCTTCAGATTCTATGTCTGCCTCTCTCTCTGCCCCTCCCCTACCTGCACTCTCTCTCTCTCTCTCTCTCTCAAAAATAAACAAACATTGGGGCGCCTGGGTGGCGCAGTCGGTTAGGCGTCCGACTTCAGCCAGGTCACGATCTCGTGGTCCATGAGTTTGAGCCCCGCGTCAGGCTCCGGGCTGATGGCTCAGAGCCTGGAGCCTGTTTCCGATTCTGTGTCTCCCTCTCTCTCTGCCCCTCCCCCGTTCGTGCTCTGTCTCTCTCTGTCCCAAAAATAAATAAACGTTGAAAAAAATTAAAAAAAAAAATAAACAAACATTAAAAGAAAAAGAATAAACATGATTATCCCAAGGTTATGCATCTTATTCATCAATTTAGTAAAAAAGCATTGATACTATATTCCTTTGCTAAGGCTGCCATAGCAAAGTACCACAGGCCAGGTGATTTAAGTAACAGAAATTTATTTCCTCACAGTTCTACAGGTTAGAAGTCTGAGACAAGGTTAGTTTCTTGTAGAGGGCTGTGAGGGAGAATCTGTTCCATGCCTCTTCTCTACCTTCTGGTGATTCCCTGGCAGTCCTTAGTGACCTTGGATTTCAGAGGCCTCACCTTGATCTCTGTCTTCTTCTTCACATGGCAGACTCCATGGGAAGAGTTCTCATACTCTTACCATGTGATCCAGCAGTCAAGGTCTTTGGTATTTACCCAAAGGAATTGAAAATTTATATCCACACAAAAACCTGTGTACTAATGTTTGTAGTAACTTCATTCATAATCACCAAAACTTAAAGTAACTGAGACGTCCTTCAGTGGGTGAATGGATAAATAAACTGTGGCACATCCTAATAATGGGGTATTATTCAGTGCTAAAAAGAAACGAGCTATCAAGCCATGAAAACACATGGGGGGAACCTTAAATGCACATCACTAAGTGAAAGAAGCCAATCTGAAAGGGCTATAGACTATATGATCCCAACTATATAACATTTTGGAAAAGGCAAAACTATGGAAACAGTAAAAGACCATGGGTAGTTATAGGCTGCGAGGAGAGGTAAGTAGGCAGAGCACAGGGGATTTCAGGGCAATGGAAACACTGTATGGTACTATAGTGGTAGATAGGTGTCATTATACATTTATAAAAATCCAGAGAATATCCGACACCAAGTGTGAACTCTGATGTCAACTATGGACTTTGGGTGACAATCATGTTTCAGTGTAGGTTCATTGATTATAACACATGCATCACCCTAATGCAGGATGTTGATAGTGGGGAGAGCTGGGTGTGTGGAGCAAGGAGGACAGGGGCTAACTGGTGACTCTATACTTTCCACTCAGTTTTGCTGTGACCCTCAAACTGCTCTAAAAATCAAGTTTAGGTCTCTTGATCTCAGTTCAGGTTTTGATCACACAGTCATGAGTTCAAGCCCAGCATTGGGCTCTGCACTGGATGTGAAGCCTTCATAAAAATAATAAATTAATAAAAATAAAGTTTATTTATTAAAAAAAAACTATAATAAAATACAGAAAGTAGAAATACATAGAAATAATCCATATAGAAATTCAGTATAGGAAATGATCCATACCCTTTGGTTCCAGGAGACTGTAGAGTCCTTGAGAACAGAAATTATTCTTAGTTATTGATATATCCAATATCTGACATAGTGCTTAATAAATAGCAAACAGATGCTGGTTGGATGAACGAATGGATGGGTGGATGGTTGAATAAGAGATGTAGTACAGGAAACTTCTGGAAGAGGAAGAGTCCTTCTAACAATTATTTTGCCTTGGGAAGATTAACTCAGTGCAGACAGAGTAGTGACCTTGCCCCACACACGGTGTTTTTTTGGTTTGTTTTGTTTTTTATAATTTTTTTAACATTTATTTATTTTTGAGACAGAGAGAGAGCATGAACAGGGGAGGGTCAGAGAAAGAGGGAGACACAGAATCTGAAACAGGCTCCAGGCTCTGGGCTGTCAGCACAGAGCCCGATGCGGGGCTTGAACCCACAGACCGCAAGATCATGACCTGAGCCAAAGTCGGATGCTTAACTGACTGAGCCACCCAGGCACCCCCCCACACACACATAGTTTTGGGTTGCTGTCTGCATAGGCGATCAGCCTAGTGTACAAGCTCAGAAGCAGAGCGGGAATGTCCAGAGCAGCAGTGGAGTAGATTGGAGCCTGATGCATCAGAACAATGAAGGTCTGACTTTCCAGAAAACAAGCCAGAAACATGTTTCTCCTTGAAGATACTGCAAGAGCAGTAGCAGTCCAGCCTCCTCAGGTACAGACAAAGCAGGAAGTGGAGTAGATAGAGGAAATTGTGAATATTTTCCAATCTCTAGGGAGCACTTGGAGAGTATGCTTTTCCTGTAAGCCACTCTTCTTCCTCTGTGGGAAGGTATAGTGCATCCAGTGAGCTGGGAGGCAGGATTCAAATCTCAGTTCATTCAAAGTCCATGGAACATTGTTAGATTGTTTTACGCCTTGGTAGTTTTGTTGTTTTTTATTTGTTTTTGTTTTTTTATGCCTTGGTAGTTTTATATGTAAAATGAAAAAATGTTCTTTTGCTTATTATTATTGTCAAATAAAAATCGTTCTGGACTCCTTGGGGTGACAGCATCAGAGATGATTAGTCTTTGTGCCACGAATGACCCAAGTGCCTGGTCAAGGTCATACCCGTGCCCGAGGTCAGGCCCCTTTGAGCCCCATCAGTCTAGCTGCCAGACCCAGACTGAGCTAGGGCCCTGATTTGCTGTCTTCTGAGCCTCCAACTGTACTCCAAATGAATATTGTAATTACAGGATATCAAGGGGAGCCCCAGTCTAGAAAGATTACACAGTTCTTTTCATAAACAGTTGAATTAAGAATTAAATGTGGATTGATTCAGCATGTGATTCTCTGTAATGAATCTCTAAATGCTGTTAAAAATCCAGCTTGGGAACTTACACAACTGGACTTTCTAGTCTGTAACTGACACACAAAGTTTTGAAGGAACACAGTTTTCAACAGTCTATTTCAAGGCATATTCCTGGTGTCATTTATCCATAACGTCTACAGTTTCCTCAAGAAAAATACAGCAGGATGTCAGATGCTGTATTTATTTCCCCGCCTGCCATTAAAGCCCACACTGGTTGCCTCTTTACAAGTTATGCATGTTACAAATGGAAATTCCTTACCAGGAGAGTATTCTTAGAAAAGTGATTCACATCCAGCCTATCAGCACATTTATTGTTCTACTTCCAAAATATACCCCAGTGCATTGACTTCTTTCGGTCTCCACCATTTACTATTCTAGTCCAAGCCATCATCATCTCTCACTAGACTACTGCGATAGCCTCCTGACAATTCCACTTTTCTGTCTGCTCCCAATCCATTCATTTCCACATAGTAGGCGGATTCATCAGTTTAAAATATCACAGCTCCCTGCTTTGAAATCTCTAGTGGCTTTACATAGCGATTCAAATGAAGTCCAAACTCTACAGTGAGCCCAGAGGGCCTGGCTCATGCTCACCTCTCTGGCTCCTATCACATCATCCCTCACTGTCCTCCAGCCCCACTCTTCCTTCTTTCCTCACGCAAAGCCTTGCCCTTGCTGTCCCCTCTGCCTAGAATGTTCTGATTCCAGTTCTTCACCTAGGTGGTTCCCTTGTCACCAAGGCCTCAGCTTCTCAGAGGGCAGCTCTCCCTAACCTCCCCAACTCAAAAGGCCCTCCCTGCCCTTTTCAGTCACTCTCCATTGCTCCTCTATGTGTTTTTCTCTTCACAGCCCGTTTTGTTACTGAAAATGTCATGTTTGTCTATTTGTTTCTTAATGCCTGCCCTCTCACTGCCTAAACACCCCAAGGGAACAAAGATCTTAGTTTTGCCTCTTCTGAATCCCCTGTGACAAGAGCAGTGCCTGGCATAAGATATATATTTATTGGATAAGTGAATACCTAGATATATACAGATATATCTATATATTCATTCAGCAAATGTATTTGTTTAAATGTTTATGTATTCATATGTTATATATGAATGAAAAAATGTCCTTGAAGATTTTTTTCACATCCAGTTTTTATCATGACTTAGAATGTTGGAGTGGATGGAATAATCAATTCTATTAAGTGTAGGAGCTGGATTAAAATAAAGCAACAACGTAAGAAAACAATAAAGATTTTGTCTGTTTCCTATACCTTACTGCACCTTGAACATAGTTGGAATGACACCAAGAATTACCATAGACTCCTTGATAAAATGCCTTCTATGCCTCCAAGAAGAGGTGTGGTGTGTGTGTGTGTGTGTGTGTGTGTGTGTGTGTGTGTGTGTGTATGTGTGTATTTCTGAATATATTTTTATGTACCTTATTTAGGGTTTTACTACTATAAATTGTAAGCTGTAGTCCAGAGTTCTCATGCCTATACTTAAACGATACATATCCTTTGATTTTGATGCTGGGATCTTTGGGTCTTTCTTCCTTAGCTCCCTTTATTAAGCTCACTTTTAAGATGGCCTCAAGGAAAATGAACATCTGGAAATGACCACATTAAATCCCAAAGTTAAGTATCACATAGACCAATTTTTCTGTGGCCCAAGGAATTAGATATTTTTACCTCCTCTGAGGGGAGCTCCTCATTTATTTTTTTTCTTCATACTGGCATTCATAAATTTTTTTTTTATCACTCGCCGGGTAACAGGTACCATGCTCACCTCTCATATTAAAATAACAAATGAGACTGAGCCTACTTGGATCTTGGCCTACTTGGGTCTCAGAATGACATCATTGTCTATGGGATGACCTTATGCTGGAGCCTTAGAATTCTTAGGCTGTCTGTCTCCAGCCATAGTCACTGCCTTGCTATATGCCAGGGAAGGTGATGTTAACATTTTCATGGTATGTTTCAGCAACTTGGAAGTATATACAGTATACTGGCTGCAATCATGAATGTTGGAAACATTGAATTTTCTTCTGTGGCAACTGAACACCAGCTTGACAAGAGCCACATTTCCAATCATGCAGCTCTGGAAAACTGTGAGTTTTATTATCTTCTGTTCAACACTGAACTCTTTTTTTTTTAAATGTTTATTTATTTTTGCGACAGAGAGAGACAGAGCATGAGCAGGGAAGGGGCAGAGAGAGGGGGAGACACAGAATGTGAAGCAGGCTCCAGGCTGTGAGCTGTCAGCACAGAGCCCGACGCGGGGCTCGAACTCACGAACTGTGAGATCATGACCTGAACCGAAGTCAGACGCCCAACCAACTGAGCCACCCAGGCGCCCCAACACTGAACTCTTGAAAAATGTCTAATGACATACTTGTAAGTGTCACATAAAGACAATTTCAAAAAAAAAACTTCAAAAAAAAAGATAATTTCAAGTGATCGTACTGATAGAGAATCCTGAAAAAGAATATTCAGATTCAATTTGCATAACATGAAGCTTTTAAAGTCCAATATTTAAAACACATATTCATGCCTGCAAAATAACTGATTACTGAAGAAAACCTTCCTAAGTCTAGGCTTTAGACTGTTTTAGGAGCTATTTACATTTCAATGTAAAAACACAGAAAATATAATTAAAATTTAGTAAACTGATCTGAAAGGAGTTAAAATTGTTTGATAGATTTAGTGTATATATTATTTTATTTTATTTTTTAAATATAATTTGTTGTCAAATTGTCTTCCATAAAACACCCAGTGCTCATCCCAACAAGTGCCCTCCTCAATGCCCATCGCCCAGTTTTCCCTCTCCGCTCCCCATCAACCCTCAGTTTGTTTGTTCTCTGTATTTAAGAGTTTCTTATGGTTTGCATCCCTCCCTCTGTGTTTGTAACTTTTTTTTTCTCTTTCCCCTCCCCCATGGTCTTCTGTTAAGTTTCTCAAGATCAACATATGAGTGAAAACATATGGTATCTGTCTTTCTCTGACTGACTTATTTCACTTATAAGCAATAAAGACTTGTATATTTATTTTCATACCGGATGAATTTTTATACTCATTCATCCTGGGTTAACTGATTTTGCAATAATTTTGTATACAAGAAAAGTGCAATATTGTATTTGCTTTAAATCAACTTTTTTCTCTATCTAGCAGAGTTTAATGAATTATTCCAATAACTTAAGGTTTCCCACTGATTTTCTGGTGGCACAGCTTTTTTATTTAGAATATATGCTATTTTTTTTTAATTTTTAATGTGGGCATATGCCTCTATAATTCCAGATTTGTTATGTTTCATATATAATGTAGAGAATCATGATATAAATTTTTATTTATATATTTTTTCTGATTTATACTTAATCAGAAACAGAATGAGCTGTTTTAGGGTAAATTTCAGAGGACCAGATACGAACCATTCTAGTCTGGACCTGTCCTTAGATCCCTATCATCTCCATGCCACCACTTTGTCTCTGGGACCAGCTTAGTAATACAGAAGAACTGAGACTGGCATGTAATGATTGCCGTGGACCTGAGAACCTGTTCTGATTTTTCATATATAAATAAAGTTAAATGACCAGAAGATATTAGACTAATAGTTGTTTTTTGTTTTGTTTTGTTTTTTTTCTGGGCCATGGATCTCCCTCTGGCCCATGATGAGCCGGGCCTTCTTCTGGCCAATGTGCTGCAGGCTATGTAGATCCTGGGCTGAACCTTCATTCAGCAGACCTAATATTTTTTGGCACCCATGGGCCAGTAGTTCCAGGTTGATCTGTAGCTCCCAGCAGTCCCCAGTTATCAGATGTGGAAGGAAAAAACAGAAAACTCCAGTGATATATTCAGATCTCACCATTGATCATAATTAGAAGAGTTATCAACAATGAAGAGAATGATTGACCACAGAGATATTTGTAGATTATGAATATATACTCAGAAACTAACAAACTAAGAACTGACTTTGATAATTGAGAACCTATTTCTATATAGGAAACAGTCATATGGGTCACAAAAGATTAATATTTATATGAATGTAGTTAAAATTAAAGCACTTTGTGGAATAGCCTTTTATGGCAAATAAAAATTTTGCTAACTTATAATGATTTATAATTAAAGTTGCAAGGAATTATCTCCAAACCAAGGCCATGTTTCCTGATGGTTTTACAGGTACATTGTTTCAATCAGGGTCCAGTTCTGGCTGTTCTGTCTCATAAATATCTCTCAAATCTGACCACTTCTGTTTATCTCCATCATCTTCATTCTCACTGAAGACAACATCACCTCTCACCTCAGCTAAGTAACCTCCCAATTGTTCATTCTACATCAGTTCTTGAACTTTTCCAGGCCATTCTCCACAATTCATTCAGAAACCACTTAATGCATGTATCTAGAAGGTTCTCTCAATCTTTCTCTCCCTCTCTCCCTCCCTGTCCCTCTCCTCCTCCCTCTATCTTCCTACTTAAGTTTCTTGATTAGCTTCCATTCCTTCTAGATAAAGATGATCAAGACTAGAAGTTTGCCTTATGAGGTATTATACTTAGCAATATATCCCCAGGTAAAATGAACAATGCAGGAATAGAAGTAGACTATTAATCAATGGGAAACACTATTCAGAAACAGAAACAGATCCAAGCAGAATTGCCAGAAATGGCATTACAAATCACTAGGGAATCAGTGTTGTAGGGACAGCAAACTGGCTAGCCACTTAGGGGAGTGGGGGTGGGGGGGGATTTGAATTCTTGTCATACACCATATACCAAAATAAATTACAAATCTATACCATTTAAATGCAAAAAATCATAAAAGTTCAGGACAAGAGTGCGTTCAGGACAAGACTTGAAGGATTTTATGTGCAGAAAACCAAAAGCAGAAAGGATTTTTAATGGATATTTGACTACATAAATATTAAAACTCTTTCATACTAACAAAAGAAAAATAAACGAAATTGCAATACAGGTAAAAAATAAAAGAAAATATTTGTACTATACATATAAGAAATATGTGTAAGCTATGAAGAGCTCTTCTAAGCTTATTAGGAAAAGACAAATATATCAATGAAAAAAGGGAGTTTATAAAATAAAACCACAAATTACTAATAAAAATATGAAAAAAAGAAAGTATTTAGCTTCACTAGGAGTCAGTTAAAAACAAATTGAAAAATGAAGGCATTTTTTCCTATCAAATAGGCCATTCCCAAAAACAATATGTGGTACCCATGAAATTGCATTAAAATTTTTTTTTTTGGCTGATAAGAATGTAATTGGTTCAGGGTTTTTGAAGAATAGCTAAATAGTATACATAAGAAGGCTTAAATATGTTTATATACACGGAACCAATTACTGATTCTAAGCAATTTATGCTAAGAAAATCATACGAAACAGGAACACAGATTCATACACAAAATATTTATCCCAGCATTATTTACAATTATGAACATATGGAAACAACCTAAATATCCAACAATTTAAAATTATTGATATATTATGATATATAGCAGACTATTATGCAGCAAATTAAAATTTACAAGCGATATTTAATAAAGTGAGAAATGCTTAAGATATTAAGATGAAATATATGTGCAGAATAGTGACAGTAAACATGCTTAAAAGGAAAGAATGCAGAATGTTAACTTGAAAAGCAAGATATCTACAGTGGACTTGTATTACCTCTACAATGTGAAAACAATATTTAAGCAAGGTCCAGTGATCTTAGCCACATAGCTGAGAACTATCTTGTCCCAATGCAAAGTAAAATTCAAAATGTTGAAAATAATTTAAAAGGAGAACTGATTTAAAATAAATAGTCTGTCATGTGATAGTTTGGGTTAAAGATGTTTTATATTAAAAAATGAGTTTTATTCCCTGAATTTAGGTATTTTTCATTTAAAATTCCCTGTGATATGTAATTACCATTAAATATGCATGTTCCAGGCATCACACTTTAACAGAATTTAATTATTGAAATATATAACTGAGAAGTAGTAGGATACAAAAATACATTAATGTTGAGATAAGGTTTATGCTGTTTTGGTTAAATATTGCAAAAGTTAGGTAAAATACATTGGTTTGGGCATATCTCTCAAGTCTAAGTAACTTCCAGTTAATTTCTACATTTTGAAAATGTGTATATGATAATGGCGTCCAGATTATACCAAATTTATTCATTATGCTTATAAATTATTTCACATAATTCAGTGAAATTATGTTTGGCATCATGTAAACAACCACTGGCTTGTGCCAATGTTCCCTCCTGTCAGCCAGTTCGGTTTGGGTTGTGCTGTATTTATTATATGGCAGCCTGCATGTGACCAGTCAGGGAGAGAAAAATGATCAAGAAGAGACACAGGACTCCTACTCAACAGCAACTTATTTTTACATTAGAAAGTCTTCACATATTTCTTTTATGTCGTTTGAAGAAGGTAAATTAAGACGTTTTCATTCTATAGGAAGTGACTTCATTGCCATAACTTTTTCTAACAACACATCTGTTTGTTTTTTTTTAGCTGCTTCTTTGCTTTGCATTCAGGCAGATGAACTCAAAGAAGCTCTTACCTCCCACTGTGTGGTCACTAGAGGAGAAACCATTATTCGACCCAATACGGTCGAAAAAGCTACTGATGTCAGAGATGCTATGGCCAAAACTTTATACGGGCGTCTCTTTAGTTGGATAGTCAATCGCATTAACAGTTTATTGAAGCACAGCACATCGCCAAGGTAAAAATTCTCATGGAAACATTTTTTTCCCCAAATGTCAGGTGATGTAAATCTGTTTTCTAATTTATTGATTTGTATATGAGTCCCTTTGAAGACGTTTCTAATTGCTATCGCTGAATTATTACAGTTCTATCTCAGTAGATCTGCTTTATTTCCTAGTAGCCCTTTATTAGGCCAGATAGCTATAAAAATGCAAATGTCCTGGAACACAAAAACTGTAGCAACATGAATAAACATGAAAAGTGAATTTTTAAAGTGACATCAATTTATATGTTCTTTTAATAGGAAGGTGTACTGCAAAGTGTATATACCATTTTATACTTTCATAAAATGTCATTCCAGCAGGTTTTTTGTTTGTTTGCTTTGTTTTGAGGGATTGAATTAAATCTTGAAGGCAAAGGAAAGCTTTCTTTTTATATTTTAACTCTCACTATAATCCTGTAAGGATAGGAATTATGACCTCCAATGAACTTTGGTTCCAAAATGTCCTAAGTAAATAGTAAATGATAGAGTGAATATATGAACGATAATGTCATCGTTTATGCCCTGCCTAGTACCCCATCTTAGAAATAAAGAATCACAGCCACCACTGACTGAGTACTCTCTATGTACCAGGGATTGCGCACAGGTATAAACCCTTCCATTTACACCTAAAGCTTTGTTCTGCCACAAATTACACAATCTGTAGAAATTGTATACAAAAAGCAGGATAAATGCCTACCTTTTTTTTTTTTTTTAATTTTTTTTTTTCAACGTTTATTTGTTTTTGGGACAGCGAGAGACAGAGCATGAATGGGGAGGGGCAGAGAGAGAGGGAGACACAGAATCAGAAACAGGCTCCAGGCTCTGAGCCATCAGCCCAGAGCCTGACGCGGGGCTCGAACTCACGGACCGCGAGATCGTGACCTGGCTGAAGTCGGACGCTTAACCGACTGCGCCACCCAGGCGCCCCGATAAATGCCTACCTTAAGTCACCTTGTTCACATTTGCTTACTAAGCATAAAAGACTATTCTATACACATTTCAGGCATGTAATTCAGTCATTTTTCCACGAAGGGCCACACCACATCATAATATTATCCAGAATGTCTAAGAGATTATCCATTATTCCTCCATGTTCTTAATTCTCTATCCCCCAGAATTGCTTCTTTCCCTTTCTGCTAAACTGTAACCTATCCGATTGGGTCTGCAAATCAAATTCCAGTTTGGCCATTCTGATTTAATGATCAAAACACTTTGTATGTTCATGTGTGGCCATCTGTATGATGCCAAGCTTTCAGGTGAAAATGGAAAAATTCCAGAATGTTCACTATCTATGTATTCCACAGACGACTACATTTTGCTACTTATCATCTGCACGTTTGGCACTAAGGCGATCTGCTGAAAATTCCACTACAGCCTCTTTACTATTTGGTAACTTTCCTTTCCATACACTAAAGAAAGCCAGCCAAATGTTAGATTTTCAAAATTTTCAAAATAGAAAGTTTAACAAACAGGGGCACCTGGGTGGCTCAGTTGGTTAAGAATCCGACTTCAGCTCAGGTCATGATCTCAAGGTCAGGGAGTTCGAGCCCCGCGTTGGACTCTGTGCTGACAACTCAGAGCTCAGAGTCTGGTTTGGATTCTGTCTTGCTCTCTCTCTGCCCCTCCCCAGCTTACACTCTGTTCTCTCTGTCTCTCAAAAATGAATAAATGTTAAAAAAATGTTTTTTAAATAAAGTTTAACAAATTAAAATAAGACCATTCATATAGTTCAGCAAAAATCTGTCAAGATTTATGTTAAGATTTTGAAGAGCCTGTATACTGTGCCAGTCTTTTCCACTAACTTGTTGTGCAACCCTTGACAAATTACTGCATTTCTCTGCATCTTGTCTTCTTCAACTATTAAATAAAGGCATGTAATGACAAATCAGTGGTCTTAGTTATTGATGGACATCTTGGAGCCTTTTAAGGATCTCTTGAGGGATGCCTGGGTGGCTTAGTCAGTTCAGTGTCCAACTTTTTATTTTGGCTCAGGTCATAATGTCATGGTTCATGGGATCGAGCCCTGCATCATTCTCTCTCCTTCTCCCTTTGCACCTCTCCCACTCCCTCTCTTTCTCTCTCTCTCTATCTAAAAAAAAAGAAAAGAATAAAAGAAAGAATAAAAGGATCTATTGAAAGTATGTTCTTCACTCCAAAATTTTAAAAATGGATATATTTCTACATACCCACCAAAATATTGTGCATGGTTGATTCCAGCCCCCTTGAAGACCATTAACAGACCCCAGGTTAAGAATCCCTGAATGAGGTCATCTCTAAGGTCCTCCTGGCTGTAACACACTATTAGATGAGTTAAATATCTCAGCAGGATCCTGTGGGATAATTTTTTTAAAAGAATAATAATGTTGACTAAACCAGCATACATTTTCACTTTCTATTCAAAATAGGAATTTTCAGAAGTATTTGTATAGCTTTCCTTTTGTCAATCCCATCACACAAAGGGTCCTATAACTTTGTGTTCTGAGTTCAGTCAGTTCTTCCGAATACAGAGAGCATCCTTCACTTCCCAGCATGAGGTGGACAGCTGTCATTTCTAAATCACTTCCTCACACAACACTAAGCGTTAACCTAGGTTACATAAATAGTGAGCACAGAGAAATGTTTGTACTCTCCTTTTTAAAATCACATGAAAATAACTGTAATGCATATATTTCTCAGAAGAGGCAAACTTTTGACCAACTATCTAGCCTTTAATGAACAGAGAGGTAACCATTATGGGGGAGCAGGAAAAAAAAGTACATTTGGAATATTTAATTATAAAATAATATTTAAGATAGACTCCACCAAAGTCTGCTAGAACTGATACATGAATTCAGCAAAGTTGCAGGATACAAAATCAATGTACAGAAATCAGTTGCATTCTTATACACCAATAATGAAGCTACAGAAAGACAAATAAAGAAACTCATCCCATTCACAATTGCACCAAGAAGCGTAAAATACCTAGGGATAAATCTAACCAAAGATGTAAAAGATCTGTATGCTGAAAACTATAGAAAGTTTATGAAGGAAATTGAAGAAGATATAAAGAAATGGAAAAACATTCCATGCTCATGGGTTGGAAGAATAAATATTGTCAAAATGTCAATACTACCCAAAGCTATCTACACATTCAATGCAATCCCAATCAAAATTGCACCAGCATTCTTCTCGAAGCTAGAGCAAGCAATCCTAAAATTCATATGGAACCACAAAAGGCCCCGAATAGCCAAAGTAATTTTGAAGAAGAAGACCAAAGCAGGAGGCATCACAATCCCAGACTTTAGCCTCTACTACAATGCTATAATCATCAAAACAGCATGGTATTGGCACAAAAACAGACACATAGACCAATGGAATAGAATAGAAACCCCAAAACTAGACCCACAAACGTATGGCCAACTCATCTTTGACAAAGCAGGAAAGAATATCCAATGGAAAAAAGACAGTCTCTTTAACAAATGGTGCTGGGAGAACTGGACAGCAACATGCAGAAGGTTGAAACTAGACCACTTTCTCACACCATTCACAAAAATAAACTCAAAATGGATAAAGGACCTGAATGTGAGAGAGGAAACCATCAAAACCTTAGAGGAGAAAGCAGGAAAAGACCTCTCTGACCTCAGCCGTAGCAATTTCTTACTTGACACATCCCCAAAGGCAAGGGAATTAAAAGCAAAAATGAACTACTGGGACCTCACGAAGATAAAAAGCTTCTGCAGAGCAAAGGACACAATCAACAAAACTAAAAGGCAACCAACAGAATGGGAAAAGATATTTGCAAATGACATATCGGACAAAGGGCTAGTATCCAAAATCTATAAAGAGCTCACCAAACTCCACACCCGAAAAACAAATAATCCAGTGAAGAAATGGGCAGAAAACATGAATAGACACTTCTCTAAAGAAGACATCCAGATGGCAAACAGGCACATGAAAAGATGCTCAACATTGCTCCTCATCAGGGAAACACAAATCAAAACCACACTCAGATATCACCTCACGCCAGTCAGAGTGGCTGAAATGAACAAATCAGGAGACTATAGATGCTGGAGAGGATGTAGAGAAATGGGAACCCTCTTGCACTGTTGGTCAGAATGCAAACTGGTGCAGCCACTCTGGAAAACAGTGTGGAGTTTCCTCAAAAAATTAAAAACAGACCTACCCTATGACCCAGCAATAGCACTGCTAGGAATTTACCCAAGAGATACAGGAGTACTGATGCATCGGGGCACTTGTGCCCCAGTGTTTATAGCAGCACTCTCAGCAATAGCCAAATTATGGACAGAGCCTAAATGTCCATCAACTGATGAATGGATAAAGAAATTGTGGTTTATATACACAATGGAGTACTACGTGGCAATGAGAAAGAATGAAATATGGCCCTTTGTAGCAACGTGGATGGAACTGGAGAGTGTTATGCTAAGTGAAATAAGCCATACAGAGAAAGACAGATACCATATGTTTTCACTCTTATGTGGATCCTGAGAAACTTAACACAAACCCATGGGAGAGGGGAAGGAAAAATAAAAAAAGAGGTTAGAGTGGGAGAGAGCCAAAGCATAAGAGACTCTTAAAAACTGAGAACAAACTGGGGCGCCTGGGTGGCGCAGTCGGTTAAGCGTCCGACTTCAGCCAGGTCACGATCTAGCGGTCCGTGAGTTCGAGCCCCGCGTCAGGCTCTGGGCTGATGGCTCAGAGCCTGGAGCCTGTTTCCGATTCTGTGTCTCCCTCTCTCTCTGCCCCTCCCCCGTTCATGCTCTGTCTCTCTCTGTCCCCAAAATAAATAAACGTTAAAAAAAAAAAATTAAAAAAAAAAATAAAAAAAAAAACTGAGAACAAACTGAAGGTTGATGGGGGTGGGAGGGAGGGAGGGGAGAGTGGGTGATGGGTATTGAAGAGGGCATCTTTTGGGATGAGCACTGGGTGTTGCATGGAAACCAATTTGACAAATTTCATATATTAAAAAATAATAAAATAAAATAAAATAATAAAATAAAATAATATTTAATTGCATTTTAAAGTAGTTGATTATAAAATAAACTCAAATACATTTTTGTCTTTCCCCAAGTTACCATTTATTCTCTATTAAACACTTATGAATGAATAACTCAAAAGTAAATAATGATTCTTTAAAAGAGGTGAAGTGTTTTTAGCAAGATGTTTTTTTTTTTAATTTTTTTTTTTAACGTTTATTTATTTTTGAGACAGAGAGAGACACAGCATGAACGGGGGAGGGGCAGAGAGAGAGGGAAACACAGAATCGGAAGCAGGCTCCAGGCTCTGAGCCATCAGCCCAGAGCCCGACGCGGGGCTTGAACTCACGGACCGCGAGATCGTGACCTGAGCCGAAGTCAGACGCTTAACCGACTGAGCCACCCAGGCGCCCCTAGCAAGATGTTTTAATTGTCCTAAAGTGAAAGACTAAAGACATCCTTACACAGAATTTTTGCTTTTATGGTATGATTTTTATTGAATACATTTTTGTGGTCTTCTGAGTGCTGGCCAGGTTTTCCGTATGATTCATGACTCACTCGGGGCTGTGATCTTGTACCCACAAACCCATAGGAAAAAGTATAGGACAGGTTTCTGTAGTACAAGGAAAATCTTGTATCTTTTACATATTAAAATTGATGCTACCTACTTTATGTTTTATGGAGGGAAACTTTTTCAATTAAGAAAATTTACACTCTGTGTCTTGGTAGGAGTTTCTTAGCTAAATCACAAAAGCATACTCTGAGACACCCTGCTTTCCATTCCCTCTTAAGAAAATAAGTAAGGACTCAATAATGCCTCTTTAATTTTCCAGTGGGAACGGTGATGAGCTGAGCATTGGCATTCTGGATATATTTGGCTTTGAAAACTTCAAAAAAAATTCCTTTGAGCAGCTGTGCATTAACATTGCAAATGAACAAATTCAGTATTATTTCAATCAACACGTGTTCACATGGGAGCAGGTAAGTCATGGTACTATTAAGATTCATGTATGTGTGTGTTACATGCAGAATTGTACTAATGAAGCAAGACTTAGACCATAGGTTTAGGGCCTTAAATATATAGAAAAAGGAAAGATTTTCTTTTCTCCATGCCTGTAGTAAAAACAAAAATAAAACCAGAAAACAAGTATGAATTTAGTGTCTCCATATGAGATGCCCTTCCTTGAAAAACCAATGCACCCTTCTCCAAAACTTAGCAAGTCTGAGCCCTTATACACAAACAAGTTTCCTTTGGAAATTTAAGTCAGCAGATGTGTCCAACTGTTTCTCTTTCTGTAGACTGTGTAGCTGAAACTCTGAAATTTAAATATCCATCTAAAATGCATTAAACTTCAGAATTCTGGTAACTAGGCAACAGAACACAAGATAATGGGTTTGATGCAAATGCCATGAAATGGCAATTTTGACAGGGTACAATATGTAATTTATGATTCAGCTTCAAAAATCAGAGACTTACTTGAATTGCATTTGGCAAAGCTGTAGTATTAAAATTATTTAAATTATTTTATCAAGTCTAAAAGCAGCAGTGGTCATGTTTTGTGTCATTTAGTGTGTCATGTGTCTCCTGTAAATAATATCACATTGTTTTGTGCTTACTGAATAGAACTGACGTTTTTACTTAAATTTGAGATAAATGAGAGGTACATGAACTTCTTTTGATTCAAAATATTTAGGCTTATTGAGAATTTACTTTAAAATTGCATTTTGAAAACACTAGTCACAAAAGAAAACCTCTAGATATTAACATTTCTTAGGCCAAAAAAAGGGACAAAAGTGTAAGGTTTTACCTGTGTTTGCATAGCTCTGATCTACCCCAGGATCTTGTTCTATCAAGTATTCATTCCTCTCTTCTTTCTCACTCTGTGTCTCTCTCTCTCCTCTTTCTCCACTCTTCTCCATTAGCGCACGCAGTCCCATAGCCTAGATAAATGAGATCTTTAAAAATTGTTAAAAAACAAAAGCCTTTCTCCAACCTGCTTATCTCAGTAGCTATGGCCTCTCTCTTCCCTTCACAGCCAAGCTGCTTGAAAGCATATTCAGTATTCATTGCATTGTATTGATTTCTTCTCTACCTGAGTATATGAGTCTGTAGCATCTGGCTCTGACCTCGCCCACTCTCCTGGAATGGGCCTTCCTAATCTCATCAGTCATTAGTATCAGAAACATTTTAGTCTCTACATTATTAGCCTTTCTGTAATTTTCAACCCTGTTGATAAGTTCCTGTTTCTGGAAAACCCCTCCTTTAGCATCCCTAATTCCATCTTTCTGTTTCTCTGCCATCTTCCTGTCTCTTCCTGTACCATCTCATAAATCAGTCGTTCTCAACCCTGGCTGCATATTAGAATCACTGGGTACTGGAAAATCCCAATGCCCAGACCCTGTCCCAGACCAGTTAAATCAGATCTCTTGGAATGAGACCCAGGCATCAATATTTTCTAAAGTTCCCAGTTTATTCCAATGTGCAGCCAAGGTTGAGAATTACTGTCCTAAATCTTAACTTATGAAAGAGTTCTATCCTCTACCCCTTCTCGTACTCACTAGGAAAGATCATCCATTTCCATTCTTTCGATCACCCCCTTCATGCTAGTAATGCTTAAGTCCCCATCCAACCCACCTCTCTTTTTGAACTCCTGGCCTCCTTTTAAGACAGCTTCCAGAACTTTATCTAGAATTGAACCCATGGTCTTTCCCTCTCACTTATATTCTTCCTCAGCAAGTGACATCTCTATCTGCCACTTACTCAAGCCAAAAATGCATTTCATTTCTCATTAGTGAAATCCAGAAAATTAGTGAGACTTGTTCATGTTTCTCCCTCCTCTATGCTCCAGTAAAAATATTTGGTTTATATTTGTGCCTTTCTCACTAGGCTACAGACTCCTTGAGGTCAAGGATTAGGTCTTAATTCATTTTGAATCTTCAGAGCTTGACATACAGCAAGTGTTCGAAAAATATTTATTAAATGAATGTCATCTTGCTTTAATGTCTCACAGTGTTCAAAAGATCCATTCTAACCAAAGCCTGAAACAAGTGAATTTTGTTTTTTTCTTTGTTTGTTTGGACTTTTTGATGGGGATCTATTAGAATTACCTTCTTCATGGGACCAGGTGCATCTTCATGTATTTCCCATGTGATTAATTAGCAACTTGTGTTGGTAGGATTCTGTTATTTTTCTCTTTTGCAGGTTGAGGTTAGAACATGGTTTGATTGGAACTAGCCTTTAAACCAATGTACATATCTTTCAAAATTATTTGCTTTTCATTTTTTATAGGATGTTATAGTTTATAATCCACTTTGATAGCCTTGAATTTCATCCATGATCCTAATGCTGTTACTGCTTTTGTCTTTGGGCTTGCTACAAATGAAACTATTCTGGAAGACTCTTTTAAATATCCTTGAGAGGCTTTCAAGACAAAACAACTCAAAATTGTCCCTAGCAAATTAAGATTTCAACTAGAATCCAGGATTATACAAAGCAGTTTGAGGAATTGAGGCCATTCACAATCCTTTCAAATGCCTTTCTAGGGTAACTACCCAAGAATCTCTGCTTCATAATCTTATGGGACAGGCATTGGCAGCTGAGTGATCAGGTTGATGAATGTGTGATCCGCTGGATATGGGATTAGTCAGTGATTCTCTTGATTTTAACATGTGGGTGTACACGTTTGGGTTTTTTTTCCACTCTGTCACTTCTCTGTGAGTGCAAAAATTGTAACTGAGAAATGCTAACTATAGCTGTGTGTATTAGCTATCACAGGTAGAGAACACACAACACACTGATTTCTATAAATGAGAAATAGCTATGAAGCCAAATCATAAATTAAAGTTATGGTCACACTTTCCTTGGTGAGATATAATCATAACTTTCATCTGAGAACTCCTTCATTTAATAAAGCCATTATTGCTTATCCGTAAGACATACTCAGTTTCATGGACATTCAGATAATCTGGCAATCTGAACAAGACACAAGCTTCAGCCAGCACCTTCACAGATGACACAACTTCTGCTTCTATTTAAACCAACAAACATGGTCTTTACTGGCAGTCCTGCAACAATGGAACATAAATAAAGGTTTGCTGAAAACAGTATTTTTTTTAAATTTGGCCCAAATTCAATTGACATGTAATACACAGTGGGACACTCCAGCAAAGTTGGTTATGAAGGTATTTTGAATATTGTTTTCCCATTATTTTCCATTAAAACAATAATCAACAGACTACAGTAAAATATTTTTAGTGAAAGAGATTATGTCACTGACCCAATCCATAGTTTGCTGAGTGGATAGTTTTAAATAATACATAGCTCCTCAAACTTTTCTGGAGTTTGATGTTTCATAATATTTGAAGCTTCCATACTTTTCCAGCACTGGAAGAACCATTTTGTATATATTGATTTTAACAAAATTTAAAGGGACAATTTATATATGAAAACAATAGTTTGAAAATTAAATCACAGTCTGGTTTCCTGCGCCTACCTACAAATAGACATTAAGAGTTTAGTTGTAATCTTTTGATATTCATGACTCAGGTTTTTCTAAATGAGCAGCAACTGAAAAATATATAATTTTCTGTTAATTTAATTAATTCCACAAATAAAGTATTTATATGTCAGCCTTCCCTATTACATTTGTATGGCATTATTTTGACACACACTGTTTACTCCCATATTTTTCAAAAAGCTTTTAGTGAAGCAGCTGAAAGGGCAGCGAACAAGTTACCACATTTCTGATAAGGGAGGCATCTTCTTACAATAACATTTACACTGAATCTCCACAGGGACTGTGTAGCCAAGATTTTGGTTTTGCTTGGTTGTTTTTGTTTGTTTTCTGTCATTCTTCCATGGGACGGAGAGCACAACAGTAGTCAAAGTGTGATTAAAGCTTGAAGTTCCCTTCAAGGAGTCATGCTGATGCTATAGTAGTGGGTTTTGTCCTTTCTTTTAATTGTGCACTATGATACATCATTGTGGTATAGACCATGCAAAAGAAATGAACCCTGTTCCCTAGAAGTTTATGTTATGTTTCAAATCAAGGGGAATGAACAGCCAACCACTGAAGAGTCACCAATGGGCATGAGTTTGAGGTGGAACAAACACCACTGTTCTTTAGGACCATTAGGCACCCAAGACATAGCTATCCTATGACGCATTGCTCTAGAATCCTGAAGATTCACTCTCCTTGCTTATACTCCTACTTATACCTAGGGTGAGCTTTCTTATCCATTAGTGCAGGACATCTTGCCGGCTATTAACTGAGCTGAAGTTCGTTTTTTTTTGTTTGTTTGTTTTTTTTTAATTTTTTTTTTCAACGTTTATTTATTTTTGGGACAGAGAGAGACAGAGCATGAACGGGGGAGGGGCAGAGAGAGAGGGAGACACAGAATCGGAAACAGGCTCCAGGCTCTGAGCCATCAGCCCAGAGCCTGACGCGGGACTCGAACTCACGGACCGCGAGATCGTGACCTGGCTGAAGTCGGACGCTTAACCGACTGCGTCACCCAGGCGCCCCTGAAGTTCGTTTTTAAAGTGAGCTGTTAATACATGTTCTGTACAAGGATAAGCTGTTACATACATCATTTATATATATATATATACCCGTGGGTTTAAAATTAAAAGTTAGAAGTCATTTTATAAGCAGGAAACCATTTACAGCACATAATGGAGACAATAACTGTAATTATGGCTCTGGCTTCTCTTGCAGAAAGTGATGTGTATGACTTTCCTCTCCAGCTGTTCATATCTCAAAGTTTGAAGCTTTTGAGATTTTGAATATGGGCTCCAACACATAATTTGTGGCAATTACAAAGAACAAAAATTCATTCATCATACAGTATCTACACTTTCAACTTTTTTTACGTTACGAAGTAAAAAGAATCAGTCATCACATAAAAAAAAATGTGTGGGCAAACCCCTTAGAAATGCCTTCAAATTGTTTTGCTTACAAAGTATGAATTTTTATTTCATATTCAAATTTCTTCCCTATTAAACCATATGTGTGCAATGGTGGTAGCATTTGTCTTATTTTAGTTCTCCAAGTGATAAAAGCCAATTTATAGGCATTTTCTTAAAACATTAAAACAACCATGCATTTAAGAAACAAATAGATACAACAAATCTTGCTTTTTAAGTGCTTGGCCAAGTTTTGGGTTACTGTTTGAGATCACATACAAATTTTCTGTAGACTCACGTACTGAGTATAGAAGTTGATATGCAAGTGACTGGATATGTGTGGAGCATCCCTACAACAGATCCCAGCTGTGAACGTGTGGTCCTCTCCCGCCGTCTGTTGGCAGGCAGCCTGTTGGGTTCCCGTGCCCCCCACCCCATCTCTTGCTTTATACCCGTGTTGCACAGTGTGTTTCTCTTTCATCAGAGAAGCTGGGTCAACACCTTTAATGTGCTGTGGGGATTTGTGGTACTTATTTTGATAATTTGGTATTATTTTAAAATACTTTTTAAAAAATATTTTCATTATGGGGTGCCTGGGTGGCTCAGTTGGTTGAGGCTCCAACTTTGGCTCAGGTCATGATCTCCCAGTTATGGGTTCAAGCCCCAGGCTCTGCACTGACAGCAGGGAGCCTGCTTCAGATTCTCTGTCTTCCTCTCTCTCTGCCCCTCTCCCCTCCTCAGAAATAAACATCTAAAAAAATTAAATAAAAAAAATACTTTCATTATGATAAAAAGTAATTTTGGAAGAAATACATAATAAGGAGGTTAAATCCATTCAATTACTGTAGTTTTCTACATGTGAGTTTAGAGCATACTTGACAAGCGGAAATAAAATTTTTTGGTAAACGTTTAAACATGACAGTAAAGGAAAAATAGTTTAAGTTGAAAGAAATCTTGGTATATGAAAAACTACATTTCTGGATTCCTAATGGAAATTTCTCCTTATCCTAAGCCATTACCTGTCAGTAGAATATAAATTTGTAAGATCTTTTATGGCTTTTGAAGAGTTTTTAAGAATAGGTTTTATACACAAAACGTAACTAGATTACAATGTTCATCTTAATATACATTGTTTCCTTTTCTTTCTGAAAAAAGAAGCTGCTCTAGGAAAGTCATTTAAAACTTTTCCTCCAAAGTTCATTAAATACATGTAAAATAAAATAAGTATATTTTTTTAGGAATTATCTACCATACTTCCTCATTAGGTTGCTTGTCAAATGGTAAATCAGTGACCTGTGTCTTCTGAAGTTACTGATGATCAGCATTCACTAACTTTAACAAAAAAATCAACAGGATCATTGATAACAGCTTTGAATAGAAAGTACAAGAGGAGGGGCGCCTGGGAGGCTCAGTCGGCTGAGCCTGGGCATCTGACTTCGGCCCAGGTCATGATCTTGAAATTCAGGAGTTTGAACCCCACATCAGGCTCTGTGCTGACAGCTCAGAGCCTGGAGCCTGCTTCGGATTCTGTGTCTCCCTCTCTCTCTGCCTCTCCCCTGCTTGTTCTCTCTCTCAGAAATAAATGAACATTAAAAAGTAAGTACAGGAGGAAATAGATTTCAAATCATAATTACTATTTTACATCAAGAGTTTAGATTTTACAACATGCATATTGTTTTCTTCATTTTTAGTTTTTAAAAATATTTACTTGCTTCGGTGGAATGTTATTACTAACAATATTATAGGTATGTAGAAAGAGAGCGCTTAACCAACTGAGCCACCCAGGCGCCCTGTGAAAGAGAGCGAATGATAAAGTAAATGTAAAATATTAGCAACTGGAAAATTTGGGGAAAGGGCACCTGGGAGTTCTTTGTACTGTCCTTGCAACCTTTTAAATTTGGAGTTATTTCAAAATGAAAAATGGCACAGTTTCTTTTTTCTCTGTAATAATAAAAAAAAACTCACCTTGAATAGTGATAGCACCTTAAATCCTAGATTTTCAACCTTGAAAACATTTTTCTTAGAATGAGTAACTTCTTCTCAGTGGTTTCTTTCCACTGTGAGCAATGTTTCCATAAATGCGTATACTCATGTGAACAGTTGGCGAGTAGGATTCTTTTACTAAAGGCAGACATCAGGGAATAAATGTGTTTATGTGCTTCTTTCCCCTTGCAAATGTTCTGTTAACAGAATGTGTATGCATCTATTCACTATGTTTCACAACACGTTCAGGCAGCGTGGGCATTTTGAAATGTTTGAACCAGAAGAAACCTAAGTAGATCATCCATATTTCACAGATAAAAATGACTCGTTATGACTTGCTTGAAGTCACAGCCTAGTTAAACAAAGCCAGAACCCAAATCTGGGTCTTCTGATACATATCTGGGGTTTTTCTCACAAGCAAACAAATAAGAAAAGTTGAGAAGAACCAGGGACCTAACAAAATAATCTCTCATGCAGAAGAAAAGGGTGTTCCATTGATTTGAAAGAAAGGGAGGAAGGAGGAAGAAAGGGAGGGAGGAAGGAGAAGAGAGAGAGATAGAGAGAGGCAATCTTTCACATGAAAAGCCAAGGGGCATCCATATAAGGTAACAAAGAAGGAAACTAGAAAGACCAGTAGCACTGAGGCAGGTGGCAGTGGTAACAGAACTGTGACACTGGAGGAAGCAGAAACCACCTAACAGGATAGATCTAGAACTAACAGATGGAACAACTGAAAAAGAAAATACAGCACGAGCAAAGAATTCCTAGGATGTGATTTCAGGGTTAGAATGGAAAGGCAGACAGACTCTTTGCTGGGCCCTAAAGGACAAGACTCTACCTTTTTGTCTATTTCTTCCTTCCCCAGGCCCACCTACTTTTAAACATACACATAGTAGGTGCTCCACGAATGTTTAAGGAATGTCAGTATGTGGCATCTTCTACAATGATCTATTCAGAATGCCACAAACCTGGGTGAATTCTTAATACCACCCCGCATCAAGTGGACTGTGTTTATAAAAATAAAAGATACTTGATTTATGACTTCCAAACAGCAAACACAAGAGAATAAATATTGAGGATCATTTATCCCAGCTGTTAAAATATTTATAGAATCTAAAATATGTGAAACTGCAGAGCAGTGTCAGATGGTTGACTCACCTACACAACAGACATGACTTCATTTCATAGGTATAAATTCAGTGAAAGACTTGAATGCACCCTGTCGCTGCATACCCCCACCTTTTATAAAAGAAAAATACCATATGAGCGAAACTCCTTGATAGAAACCTTGGTGGTTTCAGGAAAATCTTTTTGAAACTTCATACTTAGATAAATCTGTCAGATGGTAGTAGAAAGTATTCTCCCACAGTAAAATGATCGAGTGATGCTTTCGGGGAGTAGGTAGCACCTGTCTTTTACATGGTGATGAAGTCTGCCTATTTTTACAAATATGTGGAAATTTAATCAGTGTCTTCCTGAACAACCAATGGGCCAAAATGGAAATCAAAAGAAAAATCAAAGACCATCTTGAGACAAATGGAAATGAGACCACCACATACCAAGACTTATGGAATGCAGCAAAGGCAGCTCTAAGAGGAAAGTTTGTAACCATAAAGACATAATTGAGAAAAAAGATGGATCTCAAGTAAGCAAATCTAACTTGATACTTCAGTGAAATATAAGAAGAAACAAGCTAAGCCCAAAGTTAAAAGGAAGGAAATAACAAAGATCAGAGCAGAAATAAATGAAATAAAGACTCAAAAAACAATAGAAAAGAATAATGAAACCAGAAGCTGTGCTTTGTTAAAGATAAATAAAATTGACAAACCTTTACCTGGACTAATCAAGAAAAAACCAAAGAGGACTGACTCAAAAAATTAGGAATGAAAAAGAAAACATTACAGCTAGCTGATACCACAGAAATACAAAGGATCAAAAATATAGAAGAAATGGAAAAATTCTTAGAAACATACAACCTACCAAGACTGAATCATAAAGAAATAGAAAATATCACCAAGCCAATTACTGGTAAAGAGATTGAATCAGTAATCAAAAATCTCCTAACAAAGAAAAGTCCAGGACCGTATGGCTTCATTGGTGAATTCTACCAAACGCTTAAGAATACCAATTCTCCTCAAACTCTTTCACAAAAGTAAAAGAGGTGGGAACTTCAACCTTATTTTATGAGGCAACCATTACCCTGATACCAAAACCAGGCAAGGACACTACAAGAAAATTACAGACCAATATCCCTGATGAACAATAGATGCAAAAATCTTCAACAACATATTAGCAAACCAAATCTGACAATACATTAAAACTGTCATACACCATAATCAAGTGGGGTTTATTCCAGGGATACAAAGATGTTTCAACATACACAAATCATTAATATGATACACCAAATTAACAAAATGAGGCAGAAAAGAGCTTTTGACAAAATTTAACATCCATTCATGGTGATAAGAAGTCTCAACAGGGGCACCTGGGTGGTTTAGTCAGTTATGCATCTGACTTCAGCTCAGGTCAGGATCTTATGGATTGTGGGTTTGAGCCCCACGTTGGGCTCTGTGCTGACAGCTCCAAGCCTGGAGCCTGCTTGAGATTCTGTCTCCCTCTCTCTCTGCCCCTCCCCTGCTCATGCTCTGTCTCTCTGTGTCTCCCCAAAATAAATACACATTAAAAAAGAATTTAAAAAGTCTCAACAAAGTGGGTAGAGAGGGAATGTACCTCAGCAGAATAAAGGCCACATTGGACAAACTCACAGCTAATATACTGAAAAGTGAAAAGCTGAGAGATTTTCCTGTATGATTAGGAATAAGACAAGGATGCCTCCTCTAACCACTTTTTTCAACAATATGTTGGAAATTCTTGCCAGAGCAATTAGGCAAACAAAAGAAATAAAAGGCATTCAAATGGGAAAGGAAGTAAAATTGTTTCTGTTTGTAGATGACATGAAATTTTATGTAGAAAACCCTAAAGACTACATCAAAAAATTGTTAGAACTAACAAATTCAGTAAAGCTGCAGAATACAAAACAGTATCGAAAAGTCAGCTCTATTTCTATACACTAACAACGATCTATCAGAAAGAAATGAATATGACAGTCCTTTAGCATCAAAAAGAATAAAATACTTAGGAATAAATTTAAGGAGGTGCAAGGTCTGTATACTGTGAACTATAATACATTTAGGAAAGAAATTGTAGAGGGCACAAATAAATGGAAGAATTAATATTGTTAAAATGCCCAAAGCAATTTATAGGTACAGTACAGTCCCTAACAAAATTCTCATAACATTTTTCACAGAAATAGAGCAAATAATCCTCAAATTTGTATAGAACCACAAAAGACCTCAAAAAACCAAAGCAATCTTAAGAAAGAACAAAGTTGGAGATAATCACGCATCCTGATTTCAAACTATATTACAAGGCATAGTACTCAAAACAGTGTGGTATTGGCATAAAAACAGACACATAAATCAATGAAACAACATAGAAAGCCCAGAAATGAACCCAAGCATAGATGGTCAGTTGACTTTTGACAAGGGTCCCAGGAATTCACAATGGGGAAAGGATTGTCTCTTTAATAAACCGTGCTGGGAAAATTGGGAAGGCACATACAAAAGAATGAAGCTAGACTCCAATCTCACACCGTACACAAAAATCAACTCAAAATGGATTAAAGACTTGAACACAAGACCTGAAACTGTAAAACTCCTAGATGAAAACATACGGGATAACTCCTTGGTATCATTCTTGGCCATAAGTTTTTGGATTTGACACTGAAAGCAAAGACAGCAAAAACAAGAAATAAACAAGTGAGAGTACATCAAACAAAAAGCTTCTGCTCAGCAAAGGAAACCATCAACAAAATGAAAAGACAACCTATGGAATGGAAGAAAATATTTGCCAATCATATATTTGATAAAATATATATAGGACTCCTACAACTCAAGAGCAAAAAAAAAATCTGATTAAAACATGGGCAGAGGATCTGAGTAAACAGTTTTCCCAAGAAGATGCACAAGTAGCTAACAGATACATGAAGAGGAGAATGCAAATCCAAACCACAATGAGATATCACCTCACACCTGTTAGAATGGCTATCATCAAAAAAGAGATAATAAGTGTTGGCAAAGATGTGGAAAAAAGGGAATTCTTGCATTACTGGTGGGAATAGAAGTCAGTGTAACTACTACAGAAAACAGTATGGAGGCTTCCCCCAAAATTAAAAATTGAACTGCCATATGATCTAGCTATCCAACTTGTGGGTATATATCCAAAGGAAATTAAAACAAGATCTCTAAGAGATGTCTGCACTCCCATTTCATTGCAGCATTACTGATAATAGTCAAGATATGGAAACAATCCAAGTGTCTGTCAAAAGATGAATGCATATAGAGTATTACACACACACACACACACACACACATGACCCCATGGAATATTATTTAGCTATGAGAAAGAAACAAAACCTGTTAATTATGACAACATAGATGGAAACGTAAGGGTATTATGCTAAGTGAAAATTGGAGACTAGAATGGTGGTTACCAGTGTCTGGGAGTTGGGGGAAATGGGGAGATGTTGGTCAAAGAGTACAGTTCCAGTTTGAAGATGAGTAAGTTATAGGGACCTAATATACAATATGTTGATTAGTCAATAAAACTTTGCCATAATCTTGACAGTTCCTAAGAGAATAGATCTTAAATGTTCTCACCACAAAAAAGCAATGGTAGTTATGTGATGAGGTGTCAGCTGATTCCATGATATAATATAATATAATAATATAATATAATAATAATACTCATTTTGTAATATGTAAGTATATCAAGTCAATACATCATACACCTTGAACTTACACCATGTTATATGTCCATTATATCTCGGTAATGCTGGGAGAAGAAAAAGAAGATAATTTCCCCAGGAAAGTCACTTAGAAGCCAGCTTCAGGATTGAATTCCGTTTTTAATTTTGTGAAGCTTTTGTTTTTAAGTAATCTCTACACCCAAAGTGGGGCTCAAGCTTAAGAGTCACATGCTGTATCAGTTGAGCCAGCCAACCACCCCCAGGAATAAATTCCTAAGGAAGATAGAGATAGCACATGACCAGGAGGACATGTAAAAACAAATGAGAAAGACACAAAGAAACAAAAGTCAACCTAACATGAAGGATGTTTTTAGTGAAGTCCCTGAGCTTTTCCTCTAACTCTGATCTCTACCTCCACAAATCTTTGCCCACATCACAAAAGCCGACAGTGGTGTGATGGTATTTCTGTGCCCAAGAAGAAGTTAAATTATGTTTATTATTATGTCTCAGAATAATGACACAATAGCTGGCAGGCATTGTGTAATATGGGCTAAGCATAGATCTACCATATTTCCCCCCAAAAGTATCCTCTTAAGTAGTTTAAGATCTAATCAAATAAATGCGAATACAACAATACATGGTCATTTTCACCTATCAAAAATATCAGAAAAAAATTTTAATGAGAATATGCAGTGCTGGTGAGGATACAGCAAGATAGGAACGGGTATGCAGGGCTGATTAGAAAGCACATTGCGGCAAGCTTAGAAAAAATCAATCTAGAAATACACATATGGAGCCTGTAAAATACTCACACTAGTTGATCAGCTAATCTGTCCTAAAGGTAAAATCCAAAATCCAGAAAAGCTTGGTGCACAAGGATATACATCAGAACACTATTTAAAATAGATAAAAGGGGGCACCTGGGTGACTCAGATGGTGGTGCTTGCGATTCTTGATCATGAGTTCAAGCCCCACGTTGGTTATAGAGACTACTTTATTTAAAAAAAATTTTTTTTCAACGTTTATTTTTTTTGGGACAGAGAGAGACGGAGCATGAACGGGGGAGGGGCAGAGAGAGAGGGAGACACAGAATCGGAAACAGGCTCCAGGCTCCGAGCCATCAGCCCAGAGCCTGACGCGGGGCTCGAACTCACGGACCGCGAGATCGTGACCTGGCTGAAGTCGGACGCTTAACCGACTGCACCACCCAGGCACCCCTAGAGACTACTTTAAAAATGAAAATAAATAAAATAAGTAATCCAAAATGTCCCAAATAAGAGAACTGAATAGAAAACTACAGGATACAATGTCATGTAGCCATTCAAATAATGGTCGTGAAAATCCATTAATTACATGTTCTCCATTCCATTTTGTCAAAGGAAATAAAGTTAAAATCAAATAAATAGTATGTTTTTTGTTATTAAAAATATCATACATAGGAAAAGATTCTACTAAATGGTAAGATAGTATTTAGAGCAGATGAATTTGTGTGTGAATTTTGAGGTCATTAAGACTCCATTAAGGTGTTTCCATATTTAAATTTTATAATTTTTTTAATGTTTATTTATTTTTGAGAGACATAGAGCACAAGCGGGGGAGGAGCAGAGAGAGAGGGAGACAGAACCTGAAACGGGCTCTAGGCTCTGAGCTGTCAGCACAGAGCCCAACATGCAGCTTCAACTCATGAGCCATGAGATCATGACCTGAGCTGGAGTTGGGCGCTTAACCAACAGGCCACCCAGGCGCTTCTCCATATTTTAACTTTTATATGAGCACATTTGTAATCAGAAGCTAAGGATTACCCATGCACACATGATTTATTATTTTCACCCCGATCCTCCTCTACCTAGCAAATAGCCTTTCAAAACAACTTTTAATAAAAGGAACCCAGAAAACTCATTATATTCATTTGTTGGAGCTGCCATAAAATATCACAGAGTGGGGACCTTCAACAATAGAAATTTATTTCCTCACAGTTCTGGAGGCTAGAAGTCTAAGATGAAAGCAGGGACAGGTTTGGTCTCTCCTGAGGCCTGTCTCCTGGACTTGCAGATGGCTGTCTTCTCCCTGTGACCTCACATGGCCTTGACTGTGTGCAGTCTCCTCCCAGGGGTCTTTTCCTCTTCATAGAAGAACACCAGTCCTATGGGATTTGGGCCTTGCCCTTACGACCTCCTTTAACTTTAATCACCTCCTTAATATCCCTATCTCCAAATGCAGTCACATTGGATATTAGGGCTTTAGCATATAAATTTGGGGATTGGGGGACACAGTTTACTCCTTAACATACGGTCATCTATTTAACATGGCTGCTCTCCCTAGATACAGAGGTGAATAATACAGAGGTGAGTAAAAGTGTCCTCTTGGAGGTCCCATTCTAATGAGACAGGGAGAATAATAAACAAGTAAAAATTCTAGAAATACTTTGAAAGAATTTAAAACATGGCGGCAAGGATAGAGCGTGACCAGCTGAGGAAGGGAGGGTTGCTAAATTAGTCTGGGCAATGGGGGAAGGACTCTCGGAGGAGGTGAGACCTGAACGATTAGAGTCCAGCCTCTCTTGCGTGGCAATCTATGATGAGGTCTATGCTAAGATTCCTACCTACCTTAGAAGCCACAGGGAAGCTTGTAGCCTCTAAGTCTATGGCAGCCCCTCTTCCATGCTACTCTGTGAGACTGAGAACTCCACTTAGGCATGGAGAATCTCTCCTGTGGTGACACTTTAGCCCTGTGTATTTAAGCATGTTGTCTAGGCCAAAGCTGTGCGGAGGGGGGCACCTTCCATGGGCTTTCTTGCCACTGTGACCTTTTCATAGCTCACATTAAAAACTCAATGAAAAACAAGCAAGAACTTGACTCAAGCATGAGGCTTCCTAACATCCAAGTCTTCTGATTTCCCTCACCTCCTTGATTTATATTTAAATAATTATTCATCTGTCCTTCTCAAAAAGGAACTTGGGCCATTTGAACAGAGTGGAGATTATATCTGCTAAACAGTTTATTGCAGTTAAGAACTACTCATCTTCTGCTTTGAATGTATTTGTAACACACAGGGCATAGCAGAGGACTTTCTGAAGAGTTACGTGAGCTTTGTTTCTCCACTTAGACTTAAAAACAACTAAGTATTTGGGGGTCGTAACTGCTATAAAAATATATATTCTATTGTTTTAGACGTGATCATTTTGCTAAAATGCTTCATAAATCCTGAGTAATAGCATGTTTTTTCCACTGACTTGCTTGGAGTCCATAATACTAACATGTATCTTCAAGGGGAGCCCATTGTTTTCCAAGTTACTCATCTCTGCTGTGTATGACCTGCCAGGAAAGAATTCCCTGGATTTTGACACAGGCAAATAGAAATGACAAATGCATTGATTTAGATATTAACCTTATGTGCTTTCTATACAAAACACACAAAACCTCTTTTGAACTTTGCAGTTGCCATTTAAGCTATAATATGCTGTCAGCCTAATGTGTCTACTGGTAAAGTAATTCTGGGTCTGTGTATTGCTCCCAAGGTTACCTTCAAATGAAAAAGCTGTGAAACTTTTAGACATTGTTTCCATTTTTATGTACTGGATTAACTAAATGACTTTCCGGTGATCTACCTTTTAGGTCAATGGGCACTGCCCAATTGTTACGTATTAGATTTTGTCTTACTTAAAAGTATACATTTATTTTTCTGGGTGACACCCTTGAAATGAGATTTCAATTTCATAAGGCTCCAAAATACTGATTAAAGGTTTTGACTTATCAGATGACCCACCTGCCATTGACGGAATTAAATTCCTCCATGAAGTTGCCGGAAATAAATTCTCTTTCTCTGAACTCCTTATGGTACTACATTGTACATATCACTTATCATATGCTACCTTGAATTTTGAATATTTACTAACTCTATCACTCAAGTTATATTTTAAATCCACTGAGGACAGGGAGTTTGTGTTAAACAGCTCTTTATCACCCATCACTGTGCCTTCTTATAAGATGTTTAATGAAAATATTTCATGAATTAACGAGTATATTAAAATAATAATGAAAATGTCCTGTCACTTTAATTTGTGAATGGTGCAGAGTATTCTGCCTGAGTTGGGAGTTATTTGATACACTTCCCAGTGATAGTTGCTTTATCACCTGACCACTGGTGAATGCCAAGCAGGTGAGCGTCTCTCTGTGTCTTTATGCACAGGTCATGCCTGTCCTCTTACAGACTGTGGCACTGGGGTAGAGGCACAGTGTGAGGGCAAAGTCATAGAAATGGAGCGACAGCATAATTCTTCATGTCCCTTTTGCAGAATAGATCATCAGCAACCATGTTGTGCTGGCACTGTGATCTTACAGTAATTGTTATTCATTGTTTTTATTTTATGCATCTTATAGTATACTCAACAGCAACTGGTTATTAATGTACCAGATATTTTTACTTTGTTAGATAGAGGTTGTTACCTCCATTTAGTAAATGAGACAGTGGGAGCTCATAGAGTAAAAAACAAACAAACAAACAAAATCCAAAGGATTATATGGCTAGTTAAGAGACAGAGCCCAGATATGAACCCAGGTGTTCTTGGTTCTCAATCCTTTGATTCCTGTGAGTCACAGATGTCCACCCTACTAACAATGTAAATGGCATCATGACTGAGAAGTAAATGTTCTTGAGAGATCCATTCCAGAAGCTAGATAAAAGGCTTCAGTAAGAGGCAGTATAAGTCTAAGATATACCTAATTAATACTCTATAAATTCTGTAGCATACCTTTTTTTTTTTAACGTTTATTTATAATTGAGAGACAGAGAGAGACAGAGCATGAGGAGGGGAGGGGCAGAGACAGGGAGACACAGAATCTGAAGTAGGTTCCAGGCTCTGAGCTGTCAGTGCAGAGCCCGACGCGGGGCTCGAACTCACAAACCGAGAGATCATGACCTGAGCCGAAGTCGGACGCTTAACCGACTGAGCTACCCAGGCGCCCCTAGAGCATACCTTTATTACTGCTCATTAACAACATATTTTTTTGCATTTTGAAAGCTTAAGATGTCTATAATTCTGGTATAGAAACTAGAAACTATTATTATTACCCCAAATCAGCACTGCCTTTAATGAACTTTGGGGAAAGAAAAATAAAATGATACCCTCACTTTAAGGACAATGTCATAGGAAGCAATTTATTATATTATGTGTAAAATAGAGTTTTAGGTAATTACTATCAAGCTACATATCATTCATAAATGTTTAGTGAATTGTTTCTATGAATCCTGTCCTGTTATAGAATGAATACCTAAATGAGGATGTTAATGCCAGAGTTATTGAATACGAAGATAACCGGCCCCTCCTAGATATGTTTCTGCAGAAGCCGATGGGTCTACTGTCCCTACTTGATGAAGAAAGTAGATTTCCCAAGGCCACCGACCAGACTCTTATAGGTGAGTTTTAAATCCAGCATGTCTGCATAGTTTTGTGCTGTAGTCCTATAATGCTCTCAGTGACTTAAAAAGAATGTTGTTTCATTATCTGGGAGAAAATAGCTATTACAAAGCCTGAATGTGTCACTTTAAAGAAGAGGCTTTGGATCTAATATCTGGACCAGTGAATGTTTATAATAGGGTGAAATATTTAATGAATTAAACAAGTTTGGATATTGGACTTCTCCATACATTATGGTAGAGCCCCAATTACAGGATATTGTATTAGAAATAACCTTAGAAATTATCCACCCCCCCAAAAAAAAATTATCCAGCCCCTAATTAGAAATTAGAGGGCAGGGCAAAGGGCCAGCTGTAGAATTTGAAAAGAGACAGCTAATGGGAAGGAAATAAATTTGTCTGCGATGTTCTGGTCACTTGTCTAATACAGTGAAATAGACTCAAACACCTTAATAATCTCTAAATTACAGTACGTTAATAAATATTCATAATAATCCTGGGTCTTCAAAGAAAGCATAAACATATTCATTTTTTCTGTTTGAGAAGGCACAGATAGGTATCCTATATTTAAAAAGATGATCAACTAAAATGGTTAAAAGTAAAAATGTCTTACTCCTGAGATTAAAAAAAAAAAAAACCCTTAGCTTGTTCAGGTGAAAAATAATTTTTTTAATGTGGAAATACCATATTCCCTGTTGGTAGGAGATATTGATTATGTATAATAAATATTTGCAGAAAATTTGGATTCACATTTCTCTCATTTACTTTGGGTGATAGACTCTGTTTCTTATGATTAGGTCTGTGATGTCACTTCCTGCTGACTCACTGATTGGCTAATTCTCTCCTCTAATTGGACCATGCTAGTGAAAAAGAAAATAACCCCAGAGTTGTGGGAAAAATTGTTTCATAGCAATTACTTGATTTTGAGGTTACAATGTCCTTTCTAGGACGTGGAGCAAAAAGTTCTCTGAAGGTGGCAAAATTGTTAAAGGGATGTAACTTCCTTTATGATCCTACATTTTTCCTATGTAATGAATAATAACTTAGAGCTCCCCTGATAGAAAGGAGAGCCAGAATGCCAGATTCCTAAGCTCATCACTTCATATCAAACTGGGTTTCACAAACCTCTTTGATCAGTTAATCTCAGGCAGTTTCCTTCCTCTCTACCCATGGTTCACAAAATGTGGTCCCCAGACCAAGAACATCAGTATCATCTGGGAACTTGGTATAAATGTGACTTCTTGGATTCCCTCCACTCTCAGACCTACTAAGTCAGAAGCTTTGTGTTTTAATAGGCCCTCCAGGGAATTCCAATGCTTACTAAGGTTTAAGAACTGCTCTAAATCTTAATGGAGTGGTTAAATTCATGACCTTGAGTTTTGCTCCACCATTTATATCCCAAATCTAGGTTTATCAACTATGTAAAATTGTTTTTTCCACTGCACACTGTCCATTTTATGGTGAAAGAGATGATTCTGTCAATAAGTATTTTTGAGGATCTCCTACATGGCTTGATATTGGGGCTCAACTTTTTTTCGACAGAAAAATTTGAAGGTAACCTGAAATCACAGTACTTCTGGAGGCCCAAAAGAATGGAACTTAGTTTTGGAATTCACCATTATGCGGGAAAGGTAAGAACTTTGAAGAATTAGGACTGAGTTTCTCTTAGCCTTTCATCAAATAATAGTGGTGAACATGAAAATTATGGCCCAAAATATTTACACATGGTTATAATAAGATAGCCATTTGTTTCTGCCCCAGTCTGGCCCTGACTCTGTTCTCCAACCTCCTACAATCTGTGTGATCCACTGCCAGCTACTCCCACTCCAGGGCATCTACCCCTAGCATGTATCCTGCAAAGGTTAAAAAAAAATCCTTCTCCTAGTTTGACAAACACATTGTTGTAGTTTTTCTAGAGGAATTTGTATTAAGAAACTAAGGGAAAACAAGAAAGAAAAGAAAGAGACAAGCTTCAAAGCACCATGTTTCTAATCCTAAAATCTGGCTTTGGGTGACATTGGCTGCCAACGGGAACCTACTTTTTCCTTCTTTTAATGATAGCTGACACCCTTTTCTATAAACTGCCTTTTTCAAACTTGAGGTGGGTCTCTGTCCACTGCAGCCTTTGTCTCTCCTCCCTCCCAACAGGAGAAAGTGCCAAATTTCCAACATAATAAACAAGAGGAATCACACCTCTTTTATCATTCCAACCCAAATAAAATCAGCAAGACGCAAATTTTTCTCTGACAAAATATAGTGTAAACCTGGAGAAGGTTGCTTTTCCAACCAAGTTGTAACGGACTACCATTATAAATCTTTGTATACCTGTTGCTCAGCACAGAGGAAATTCTCAGTAAATACCAATTGATGATTCTGCTGCTACTGCTGCTACTGATGATAGTGATGATGACAATGAGGATGATGTTGGTTGTGATACTGATGATAACATACTTTATCAACAGGTCCTCTATAATGCAAGTGGGTTCTTAGCTAAAAATAGAGACACTCTTCCAACAGACATTGTGCTGCTTTTGAGATCATCCGAAAACAGCGTAATTCGGCAACTGGTCAGTCACCCTCTGACAAAAACAGGTAAGCTAAGGCAGTTTCCTTTAAAAAAAAATTTTTTTTTAATGTTTATTATTTTTGAGAGAGAGACAGAGACCAAGCAGAGAAGGGGCAGAGAGAGAGGGAGGCACAGAATCAGAGGCAGGCTCCAGGCTCTGAGCTGTCAGCACAGAGCCTGATGCGGGGCTCGAACTCACAGACCGCGAGATCATGACCTGAGCCGTAGACGGCCGCTTAACCGACTGAGCCACCCAGGTGTCCCAAGGCAGTTTCCTTTAACTGAGAAGCTTCCTCAGGCCCAATCAAGTAGTTTCTGACTGTGATTTTCATGAGTATAATCCTCCATTGTTTATGTTGGTTTGTTTTCAGCTCACTAAATACACATTTATTAATATCTCCTGTCCAAATTGTCTGAAGAACATGTAAAAATGAATGTAAACAAACTAGGTTTGCATTAAAGCAAAGTATTTGAAGCACTAGCCAGAAAATATGATGGTATTTTAGCTACTCACTAGAAGAATATGCTGATTTCTGAAGAGTTCAAAATCACCTCTGTTTCAGGACTGGGTGGCTTTTGGGTGGTATTTTAAGACTCTACAGGTTTAGTGAGATTTGCCTTATTGATTAAAAACTTACATCCATAGACATGCTTGCATTTGCTTTTAAGTAGGTAAAAATGTGGTTTGGGTTGGTTTTTATTTATCAGATTTTGTTTTATTATTTTGCATTTCTTTTTATGGCTTTATTGAGGTATAACTGACATATAATAAATAGCATATGTTTAGACAGTAAAACAAGATGAGGTTTTGACATATATAAACACCTGTAAAACCAAAAGCATATTCATCATCCCCGATCATTTTTCCTTGTGACTCTGTAATCCTTCCTACCACTCCTCCTGACCCCTGTCCAGTTGTTCTAGCACCATTTGTTGAAAGGATTCTTCTTCCCCCCATTAAATTGCTTGGACAGCCTGTTGAAAAGCAATTGACTATATATGTATAGATCTATTTCTGGACTTTCTATTATGTCGCACTGATACTACACTTCTTGATTACTGTAGCTTTATAAAAAATAATTGAAATCAGGTGGTATAAGCTACCCAACTTTGTTCTTTTTCACAGTTGTCGAGGCAATTATAATTCCTTTGCTTTTCCATATAAATTTTAGAATAAGCTTGTCAATTTCTACCCAAAATCCTGGTGAGATGTACCTGGAGCTATAAATTAATTTTAGTCTAATTCGTATCTTCACAATATTGAGGATTGGGGTTAGGAATTCAACATATTAATTTTGGAGGGACACAATTCAGCCCATAACAACAGCCATATTGGATCATCCTACAGAAATCTTTGGGTTACAGTGATCTTTAGAAAGTCTTCCAATCAGGGAGCACAATATAGCTCTCCATTTATTTAAGTCTTCTTTAATTTCTCTCTGTAATACTTTGTAGATTTCAGTGTGTGTGAGTCTTGCATATCTTTTGCCAGATTATCTGCTAGTATATCAGATTTCATGCTATTATAAATGGTAACTTATTTCAAATTCTGTTTGTTGCTAGTATAGAGAAATCCAGTTGATTTTTCTGCATTGATCTTTTGCCCTACAATGTTGCTAGATTCATTTATTAGAGTAGCTTTTTTTGGTAAATTTTATATAGAATGATCTATATAGGTCATCTATGTAGATGATCATGTCATCTGTGAAAAAAGTTTGCCCTTTCTTCTGCATGTCTTCATCTTGCCTCGCTGCCCTGGGTAGATTCACCAATGCAATATTGAATATAAGTGGTAAGAGTAAACATTCCAGCCTTATTCCTGATCTCAGAGGGAGATCTCAGTTTTTCCCCAGTAACTATGATGTTAGCTGTAGGTCTTTCATAGATGTCCTTTATCAGTAGGAGGAAGTTCTTTCCATTCCTAGTTTTCTGAATATTTATCAAGTATGCATCTTTGAATTTTGTCAGATGCTTTTTCTGTATCTATTGAGATGATCATTCGTTTGTTTATTTTTTAATTTATAAATATGGTGAGTGGGGCGCCTGGGTGGCGCAGTCGGTTAAGCGTCCGACTTCAGCCAGGTCACGATCTCGCGGTCCGTGAGTTCGAGCCCCGCGTCAGGCTCTGGGCTGATGGCTCGGAGCCTGGAGCCTGTTTCCGATTCTGTGTCTCCCTCTCTCTCTGCCCCTCCCCCGTTCATGCTCTGTCTCTCTCTGTCCCAAAAATAAATAAAAAAAAGTTGAAAAAAAAAAATTAAAAAAAAAAAAATATATAAATATGGTGAGTTACATTGATTGATTTTTGAATGTTATGCCAACTTTTTATTCCTGGGAAAAACCTGACATGGTCATGATACATTGGACGTTTATGTATGGCTAGATTCAATTTGCTAACATTTTGTTAAGAATTTTTGCATCTATGTCCATGAGGGATATTGGGCTATTGTTTTCTTGTAATTTTTTTCTAATTTTGGGATCAGAGTAATACTGGCCTCATAGAATGGGTTAGAAGTATTGCTTCCTCTTCAATTTTCAGGAAGAGTATTATTTATTTCTAAATTCCTTTGTGGAACTCATCAGTGAAGCCATCTGGGCCTGAAGAGTTTCTGTGAGAAGGTTTTTAACTACAAATTCAATCAATTTGTTAACAGATATAAGGATATTTAAGTTATCTAATTTTTTAAATGAGCTTTATAGTAGGTTGTGTCTTTTAAGAAATTTATTTCATCTAGGTAGTCATATTTATTGACATAAAGTTGATTATAATGTTCCCTTATTATTCTTTAGTATCTATAGATGTTGAAGTTTTATCAGCACTCTCATTCCCAATATGGATCTTTTGTGTTGTCTTTCACTTTATTCTTGATAGATTTTCTAGATATTTATCAATTTTATTGATCTTCTCAAAGAACTAGCAAATAGTATATAGTGTCATTGATTTTCTCCCTTGGCTTTGCTTTCTATTTTGTTGATGTCTCTTTCTTTTTCTTTCTTTCTTTCTTTCTTTCTTTCTTGCTTGCTTGCTTGCTTGCTTGCTTTCTTGCTTTTTTTGCTTTCTGGCTTTTGTCATTTTTGTTTCCTTTGTTTATTTTGGATTTTATTTTGTCTTCTTTTTCAAATTTCTAAGGTGAGAACTTAGGTAATTGATTTAAGAAAACATTTCTTCTTTTCTAATATAAGTACTTACATCGATTATTTGTAAGTATTATATTTAAATTCTAAAAATATTGGTATTTTCCATATCTTTGTGTTGTAGCCTTTTAATTTAATTCCATAGTGCTCAGAACGCATTATTTGTATGATTTAATCCATTTAAATTTAATTAGATATGTTTTATGGCCCAGAAGATGGTATACCTTGTTTTACATTTCATTTATACTTGAAAACAATGTGTAGTCCACTGTGTTGGATGGAGAGTTATATAAATGTCAGTTAGGTCAGCTTGGTTGATGGTATTGGTCAATGCTCAAATCTTCTGTATCCCTACTGGTTGTCTCTCTTCTGGTTCTACCAGTTCTTGAAAGAGGGGTTTTGAAATATCTGATTGTAATTGTCAATTTATCTATTTTTTCTTTCATTCCTATCAGGTTTTGTTTCATGTATTTTTCAGATCTTTTATTGGACATATGAACATTTAGAATTATTATATCTTCTTGATCAATGGACCCCTTTATTTATTATTAAATGTCCCTTTTTATCCTTGGTAATATTCTTTGCTCTGAAATCTACTTTGCCTGATATTAATATGGAGACTCCAGCTTTCTTATGACTAGTGGTTGAATGGTATATCTTTTTTTATACTTTCAACCTCAACTTAGTTTTGTGTTTATATTTAAACTTTTTTTTTTTTTTAGACAGCATGTAGTTGGACCTTCCTTTTTTAAATGCCTACAATCTCTGCCTTTTAATTGAGGTGATCATACCATTTACATTTAGTGTGATTATTGATATGGTTGGGTTTGACTCCACCATTTGCTGTTTGTTTTCTATTGTTACATCTGTTATTTTCCATACTCTTCACCTGGATTCCCCCCCTTGCATTACAGCATAAAACCTCGTAGACGGAAAGCTGGAGTAATCATAGGGCTCACCTCATTTGTTTCCCCTTGCTGAGGGATCAATGTCCTGGACTGCTTCATGCACAGTATTTAAACACTGTTATACATTGACAAACATGGTATGAGTCTTTTTATATAAGCTACTTAGAGCAGTCAAAATCATAGAGACAGCAGAATGGTGGTTGCCAGGGGTTGGAGGTGGAGGGAATGGAGAGTTGGTATTTAATGGGTATAAAATTTCAGTTTTACAAGATAAAAAAAGTTATGGAGATGGATGGTGGTGATTGTTGCATAATATTATAAAGGTATGCTACTGAACTGTACACTTAAAAATGATTAAGATGCTAAATTTTATGTTACGTAAATTTTACAATAAAAATGAAAAGGAAGAAAAACTATTGCTGATATATTTTGTATGGTTTTTTTTAGTTATTTAAGTTAATGCAGGCTGTGTTATTTTATCATGCCCAGAAGCAAAACATCTTCAGGGGTTTTTTTAACATTTATTTATTTTTGATAGAGAGACAGAGATAGAGACAGAGAATGAGCAGAGGAAGGGCAGAGAGAGACAGAGACAAGAATCCAAAGCAGGCTCCAGGCTCTGAGCTGTAAGCACAGAGCCCAATGCAGGGCTCAAACTCATGAGCCATGAGATCTGAGCTGAAGTTGGATGCTCAGTCAACTGAGCCACCCAGGCACCCCTTCAGTCAGTCATCTCTTTCTGTATCCACCAACTGCATCTGTCCATCTAATCTCATTTTTTTCATCCTTATAAAATATGCAACCAGGTTTTCAATACTATGTTTTGTCTTCTGAATATCATCAGAACCATGTCTCGTTGGCTAGGGAGATGAGAACTTCAAAATCAAAGATGTTTCATTGACTCAGAATCTCAAAGCTATCAGAGGCATTTGGGTTTCATATTCACCTAGATATGCAAACATAATAATAATGATGATAACAATAATAATACATAAAATTTGTTTAGAAATTGCAGTGTGCTAGATATTGTACTGAATACTTTCATTAACTCCTAATAGCAACACTTCAGGACGAACTACTTTTATAGATGAGACACTGAGTCTTAGAAATGTTGAGCAACTTTCCCAGTGTAACTCCTCTGGGAAGTCTTAGAAGTGGGCTTAAAAGTCTGGGTATTTCAATCCTATGTTATGCTGTCTCCAAGATTCTAAAATAACTATGGCCCTTTACATGTATGACTTTAACTATGAAATACAGCTCAGCCATTATTGGGGGGAAATGTACCACAATTCCTTGCAGCTCACATCTCTAGCTTGATTTATTTTATCAGGTTTATCAGGTCAACTATAAAGGCAAAATGGATATATTTTCTGAAATTAAGATCTATGCTAATTTTAGTTCCATTGATATGCACTGATGAATTTTTAAAAGGCTTTCATTTATTTTTTTGTTAAAGAATTTGATGACTAGTGTATAATTTTTTACATTGAAATTATTAATCCCTTAGTAAATTTCCTCTTGCTTTTTAGTTTTCAGAGAAATTTAAAGTTTTAGTTCTTATTTGGCTAATATTAAGTAATGGTATCTATTAAGTAATGGGTCTATTCTTTTTTTTAATTGTTTTTTAACGTTTATTTTTGAGAGAGAGAGAGACAGAGCGAGATCAGGGGAAGGGCAGAGAGAGAGGGAGACACAGAATCTGAAGCAGGCTCCAGGCTCTGAGCCGTCAGCACAGTGCCCCATGCAAGGCCCAACCCCACAAACCATGAGACCATGACCCCAACTGAAGTTGGATGCTTAACCCACTGAGCCACCCAGGCACCCCATAAATGGATCTATTCTAATTAATGTGCTACTAGTCCTTTATATACTTACTATGCTCCCAAGCAGTCTTCAAGCTGGTAGTAATTTTGGTAATTTTTTTTCCTCAAACTTTCCCTTAAAAAAAAAAAAGAACAGGGGCGCCTGGGTGGCTCAGTCGGTTAAGCGGCCGACTTCGGCTCAGGTCACGATCTCACACTCCGTGAGTTCGAGCCCCGTGTCGGGCTCTGTGCTGACCGCTCAGAGCCTGGAGCCTGTTTCAGATTCTGTGTCTCCCTCTCTCTGACCCTCCCCCATTCATGCTCTGTCTCTCTCTGTCTCAAAAATAAATAAACGTTAAAAAAAAATTAAAAAAAAGAAAAAAAAGAACAAATGAAATTCCACAGCTGCCCCTCCGAAGATCATGTGTTACTGTCTCTATCCATTCTGCTGTCTGCAGAAGTTTCACATCTGAAGGGTGCGCAGCCCATCATAAAGGCGGGCACACACACCCATTGTAGCACTTCTCCTGATGACGAGGGAGGGGGAAGACTGCACAGCAGAGGCACTGCCAGCCACATCCCAGGCAGGGTCCCATCCCACATCATCACCTCAGAGCCAGCCTTTTGCCACCACAAAGAAAGTGAAAGATTTGTCAAAAATGTGTAGCCTCTGTTTCTCACTTAAAAGAATGAGAGTGAAAAGAAATAATCTTTCTGAAGTGATACTGAATTCTGGAGACAGATTTGAACATTGCTATTGGGATGACGAACTCTTGGACTGTGGGTTGGTGTATTGTGCTTGGTGGGGGGTGGTACAGGAGAGAAGATGAACTAACATTTCCAGCCACCCACCATGTGCCAGGCATACTTCCATGTGTCATCAACATTCTGTGAGGCAGCCGAGACAGCATTATCCCCATTATGTAGTTTCAAGATGCAACTCAGAGACAAAGTAAGTGATTCACGAGAAACACAATTTAAGTACCACAGCTGGTATTCAAATCCAGGTCTTCCTGGCTCCCATGGCCATAATTTTTCACTACTCCAGAGTATTCTCACGGCCTTGGATTGTGCATGCTTAAGTAGCACCTGCGCCGTGCACTGATTTCTGAATGTTAGACTGAACATATCCATTGCTCTCAACCATTCGTGATTTTCTTATAACAACTTCATGACTTAATAATCTATATGATTTTTAAGGCCCCTTGTAAAGTTTACCTTTGTGTTCAAGAAAATCTCAGATGCCATTTAACACACACATATGCACACACCCACACCCACACACACACACACACACACACACACACACACAAATTAAATTGCTACATATCCTGTAGCAATTAAAAGAAATCCAACACTCACCTGTACTTTTTCTAATCTCCAAGCTGGAGGGTTGTTTTCTGAATTTAAAATTTGTTACAAATGTTTATGCAATATTACTTTATCCCTTAATTTCTCATAAATACTTTACCAAGGATGAATATTGTGGGATCAAGAATGTTTATTTTAATACTTAAGTAAATGGGGGAAGTCTTCCAGCCATTAAGTGTATTAATTTTATCCATATTCCCATAGGTAATCTGCCACATTCTAAAACTAAAAATATAATAAACTATCAAATGAGGACCTCAGAAAAAACGATCAACTTGACAAAGGTAAGAAAATGCATTTTGCATGACAGTGAGTCTAAGAATATAACCTTTACAATGGCAATGTTTGTGTGCTCCTAAAAGTAAGCATCATTTTCCTTAGTTTTTCCTTTTTGATCTTTCTTTTCTGCTTAAGCAGTTATGTTCATATTACTGCTAGCCGCTAAAATAATCATGCATTTATGATATATTCCTAACTCTTATAGCTCATTTTAATATTACGCTAGGAGCAACTCAAAGTATATTAGTAAAGGTCTGAGATAGTCACATTCTATACAAGACCAATTAAAATTCCAATGCAGCTGATGAAACAATCACCCTACAGTAAAAATATTAACATTTTGTTATTTTATGTATTTGAATGCATAGCCTGTGATAACCCAAAGGAAATTCCATGTGTTCCCTGTGGATCATAAAGTACAATAGATAACGAAGCATCACTGTCTTTCTTGGTCTCTGTAGGATGAAACTGGAGAAGCCACACGTCACGCCATAGAGACAACCAACATGAAAACACAAACAGTTGCATCATATTTTAGAGTAAGATATTAAATTATGCTGTGTTGTGCTTAAGAATGTTATTTGTTTTGGGGCGCCTGGGTGGCGCAGTTGGTTGAGCGTCCGACTTCAGCCAGGTCACGATCTCGAGGTCCGTGGGTTCGAGCCCCGCGTCGGGCTCTGGGCTGATGGCTCAGAGCCTGGAGCTTGTTTCCGATTCTGTGTCTCCCTCTCTCTCTGCCCCTCCCCCGTTCATGCTCTGTCTCTCTCTGTCCCAAAAATAAATAAACGTTGAAAAAAAAAAAAAATTTAAAAAAAAAAAAAAGAATGTTATTTGTTTTAAATGAGACTTGCAGATCAAAAACTAGTAACAAATATCAGAGTGCTATTCACAAAATAAAATTCTCATTACATTCCATTTACTATTTGTTACATACAGAATATAGTAGAGAATACTGTCAAAAGCCTATGGATTGGTTTGCTTTGATATTTTACCTATAAAATGATTGCATACTAAGTCCACCGTAATGGAGGTTTGTATACCTTGGTTAAAATCTGTCCAAAGAACCAAATGCATCTCTACTAGAATAAAACCTGACAGCATTTTAAATTCAATGCTATGATAGCTACCAATTCTCCTTCCCACTCCTAGATGATCTTAGGGTGGACAGATGGGGCAAGCCTGAGCACCCAGGTCCATTCCATGTCTCCCTGCACATAGACGAGATGAAAACCTCAAAAGAAAAATAGAACTGGTATAATCATGGGGCAAGGAGTAGGGACACCAGGGAAACACAGTAACATGCCAAGAAAGTCAGTCGCTGTGTCCTTAGCATTGGATCAAGGTGGCCTTTCTTCCTTAGACAATATGGGAGAAGAGAAGGACAGGGAGTCCTTTTCTTCCTCTGTGTTCTGAACAATTCTAGATAATTCTGCCCTCATTATTGGTTTCAGTTCTTATTTATCTCTTTTGATAAAATCATATGAATCAGCCAAAGAAAAGGAAGAAAATGCCAACTGAAAATTGGAAATTATTAATAGTATAATTTAAGACAGGAGGGGAAGGGGAGGAAATTGGGTTAAATTTACTGTAAGTGTTTGGTGAATAAATCCAGTTTTCTAACAGAATCACGAAGTATTTTTTAAAATAACTGGGTAGTTTTATTAGATATTTTCAAGTCCTAAACTCTTCACAGACAGTGTGTGCTTAATCATCTTTGAGTAGCATCTGCTCACACACACACATTTATATGTACATATATGCTCAATATCTCACATTTGCAGCTGGTCCATTCACCTTACATGAGAACTACAGCACAGCTGAATTACCAAGCATATGTACAGACAGATTATTTTCTTTTTTTAAGTGAGTTATCCAAGACCATTCTCATTCCACTGTTGTTGACATCAAACACCGTGTGTCTGCTTAAGCCATTCGTTCATAAAATCGTTTAATGCTCAGGCTGAAGTGAAAAGTGATAGGAAGATAATTCCGTATAGTATATAACATATTTTTAAAGTAATTTTTCATTCTGTGGAGAAGGAATATAGTGTAATACCATGCCTTGGTCCCTAAGAAAAACCAATATTTAAATTGTAGCAAGCTCTTGCTCAGAATGCCAGTGACAGATATATCACCTTTGTATCCCCAGTGCCTGGCAGATGTTTGCGTGATGGCTCACATATAAATGTAGTGGAAAAGGGCTCCAAAGTGGTAACCTCAGCTGTTTGAGGATCACATAGGAGTTTCAGTGCCCAAGAAGAAGCCATGCCAAGCCAAGGCTTTGTCAGTTGTGCAATTCCGGTATTTGGTTTGCACCAGGGTATTTTATAACCCTAGGCTTGTATATTTCCAACACTAAAAGAAATCCAACTGACAACAGCTGCCTGTGTTCATACATTCATTACCTTGCCAATAAATTGCAATGCTGGCTTTAGCATACTCACTGTCTGAGATTCCACTTTTAATTGAACTATGATTATCCTGATATGTTATGCTCAGTTGTCCAGTAATTGGCTACCATTGTAACAAGGTATTGCTGAAAACACAATTTTCATATCTATGTGACTTTGAAAATTCTAAAATAAATAAGAAAATTATCGAACTTGAGCAGATTAGAGTACTTAAATGAATTTGCTTATTTTTGTAACTCCTATGTCCTATATATTAAACTGCTTTAACTTCTCATTCCTTATTTAAAAATGTTTTTAATGTTTATTTGTTTTTGAGAGAGAGAGAGTGTGAACAGGGGAGGGGCAGAGAGAGAGGGAGACATAGAATCCGAAGCAGGCTCCAGGCTCCGAGCTGTCAGCACAGAGCCCAGTGTGGGCCTCAAACCCACAAACCGTGAGATTATAACCCAAACCAAAGTTGGACGCTCAACCGACTCAGCCACCCAGGCACCCCTCTCATTCTTTATTTTAAACTAGGAGATGATTCTGATAGGCATTGATGGGTTTACTTTCATACTTTCTATAAAGAAAGAGTTGAATAAGGAAATTAATGGTAAAAGGAGGTAATTAAGTTGTATGCCTAAATACTGTATGTAAGCAAGCTTCCCTAAGAGGATATAATTACTAACAAACAAACTATACCAAAAGGAATTTTGTCTATTCATTAAAGTTGCTTTAAGAATGTACATGAGGGGCGCCTGGGTGGCGCAGTCGGTTAAGCGTCCGACTTCAGCCAGGTCACGATCTCGCGGTCCGTGAGTTCGAGTCCCGCGTCGGGCTCTGGGCTGATGGCTCAGAGCCTGGAGCCTGTTTCCGATTCTGTGTCTCCCTCTCTCTCTGCCCCTCGCCCGTTCATGCTCTGTCTCTCTCTGTCCCAAAAATAAATAAACGTTGAAAAAAAAAAATTAAAAAAAAAAAAAAAAAAAGAATGTACATGAAACCTTTTAATGGCTAAGTTCCAAGTTATTGCCTCTACATTTTTGAGTAAATACAGATTTTTAAAAATATGCTATAAATAAAATTTTCATTAATATGCATATTCCTCCATTGACTGTGAATTCATGTGAACATGTATAACATCCAGGTTTCAGCGTTTTTTCTTATAGTAAAAAGAAATACCTGCAGCCTTCTAAATTTTTATATGCTACACTGGGAAATTTATTTTTGTTCCATATTATAGTATTCTCTGATGGATTTGTTATCTAAAATGATGGTGGGCCAACCTCATTTTGTCCGGTGCATCAAACCAAATAATGACCGTCAGGCAAGAAAATACGACAGAGAGAAAGTTCTCCTACAGCTTCGCTACACAGGAATTCTGGAAACAGCAAGAATTCGAAGGCTGGGGTACTCACATCGGATACTTTTTGCTAACTTTATAAAGCGGTATGTGGAATTCTTTTCAAGTTTCCATGTACAGTTTATAGAGAAATTCATCAGAAGAATTATAGGAAGCAAAATAGGGAAGAGAATGACTTAGGTGTTCTAGGAGGGAGGCATTTTGTTTTTGCAAAAGATGCTGTACTGAAAGAAAAGGTAACTGGGGCTGGGAGTTTTCTGTTGTCACCTGGGAGATCCTGTGTGGTCACATGGGATAAATGTCATGGGCAGTATGATTGAAAGGCCTAAGCTTCTGTACTGAGCAGTTAGAGGTTCTGGGTTGGGTGACCATTGGGCTGTACCAGTGATCCTCAACAGGGAGAAATTTTGCTCTTCGAAGAACATTTGTCAATGTCTGGAGACATTTTGTTTGTCACAACTGGTGGGATTAAGGGTTGTTGTTGGCATCTAGTGCATAAAATCCAAAGATGCTGTTAAGCATCCTACCATCCACAGCAGAGCCCCCCACAGCAAATAATTATCCATCCTAAAATGTTAACAGTGCCGAGATCGAGAAAACCTGGCCTATTCAGAACCATTTTCCTCATTTAATAAATCTGCCAAGACTGCCTAGTGGAATTGTTATAAGGATCAAATGAGACATTATCTCTAACAGTGATTTAGAAGACATAAAGACTCAATTAAGTATGAGGTCCTTTTTAATATTTGAGATTAATGTAAAATGAATTAAGCTATACATTAAATATATTTTATTAAGTAATATATTTATAGTGATATAGAGGTTCAATATATTCCTTATATATTTAATATTTTAAATGCTCATGTTTCTGATATTTATCAATTCTGTGATTACTATTACCTATTAAATTTGAAGTTTCAATTTTCAACAGTATTACCATTTTCAGGTAAAACCTAGCATTTGAGGTAAAACCTAGCAATTTTCAGGTAAAACCTAACATTCTCTGGCCTTTTTCAGAGTGTATAAATTAGGATTAAGAACAAAACAAAATTTCTAACTCCCTCTGTTATGCCCAGAATTCATGATCCCCAAAGACCACTAGGGAGCCGAGTCCGATGCAAAAGCAAAGAGCCTTTATTCGAGCTAGCTCGAGCTCAATCCCCTACCTGCACCGACGCAGCGGTGAGATACCAGGGAAAGAGAGAGAGTTTCAAAAGGACAAAGGTTTTATAGGGGCCTGGGGGCAGTTGGTGAGGTAATGGCTATGGCCTCAGCCGATTGGCTGGGGAAGGGTCCTGGGGAAGGGTCGAGTCCTGTTAGGCAGGTGAGGGGGGGTTACTCAAGGGGAGGAGGTGTGGTCAAGGTGAAGGACACAGAACAAGATGGAGTCGGCTGGCGTAGGCCCGCCCTTTCATTCCCCCCTTGTCATGTAGCTTAGGGACCCAATCATGGGACCGGCTGCATTTATGGTGACAAGGGGAACAGAGTTTGGAGGTTTATGCAAAGTTCTGGGAACCAAGTGTCCCTGGGGTGGCTCTGGGACGTCTGATTAAGTATTGTCCCCAAGATGGTGTCTATGATCTGCCAGGTGATGTTTTGGGGGGTGTGGGGACTCCCGGCAGCATGAGCAATGACAAGCAGTTAACAGAGTTACCAATATTAGGTAGGTCAAATGCGCTGTAGCTTGAGGTTGAGCGGGCTGTGTTGGTCCCGACTGATGGCCCATCGCGTGACAACGTCCTTCCGGATCGAGGAGGGGTCCGCTGGCTGAGCGTGGGTGTGATGGACCCAGGTCGCGATGCCGTCTACCTTGAGAGCGGTGGGGGTTGTCAACACCACGATGTAGGGTCCCTTCCAGCGCGGCTCGAGAGTCTCTCGGTGGTGCCTCTTGACGTAGACCCAGTCTCCCGGCCTGTACTGATGAGGTGTCGCGATCGGGCCAGCCTCGTAGATGGCACGGAGGCGCGGCCAAATGTCCTCGTGCGCCCTCTGGAGCCCGCTCAAGGAAAGAAAAAGTTCTTGATCTTTAAACTCAGCAATAAGTTCAGCTCGAAGGCTGGGAATAACAGGGGGTGGCCTGCCAAACATGATCTCGTAGGGAGTAAAACCCAGAGTGTAAGGAGTGTTTCTAACCCGGTAAAGGGCGTACGGTAGGAGAGTCACCCAGTCCCCGCCAGTCTCCATGGTTAATTTGGTAAGGGTCTCTTTTAGGGTTCTATTCATTCTTTCTACCTGTCCTGAGCTCTGGGGCCTATAAGCACAATGTAATTTCCAGTTTGCCCCCACCGCCTTGGCTACTGCCTGTGTTACCTGCGAGATAAAAGCTGGTCCATTGTCTGATCCTATCATGGCAGGAAAACCATACCTGAGTAAGATGTCTTCTAGTAGCTTCTTAGCCACCGTCTGAGCCGTTTCATGCTTGGTTGGGTATGCCTCCACCCAGCCAGAGAAGGTGTCTGTAAATACCAGGTCCTCGTGTACTGCCTCGTCGAAGATGGTGGGTGAATTTTTGAATCCCTGAGGTAGCCGTGTCCAGGTGAGTTGCCCATTGTAGCCCTCCTCCGGATCATGCCACTCGAAGGCGAACAAGGGTTGGCTCTGGGGTGCCAACGGCAGACTGAAGAAGGCGTCCTTTAAATCTAGTACAGTATACCAGACCCTGGAGGGCGCTAAGGAGCTCAAGAGAGTATATGGGTTGAGAACAGTTGGGTGTATGTCCGCGACCCTCTTATTTACTTCCCGGAGGTCTTGTACCGGTCGGTAGTCATTTGTGTGAGGCTTTTTGACCGGCAGTAAGGGGGTGTTCCAGGCAGACTGGCAAGGAACTAGTACCCCTAGGCTTCGTAGTCTCCGGATGTGTGGCTGGATCCCCTTCCGGGCCTCCTGAGACATGGGGTATTGTTTGATCCTTACCGGACTCTCTCCTGGCTTGAGCTCTACCAGGACTGGGGTCCTGTGAGCGGCTAGTCCCATCCCCCCTGTCTCTGCCCAAACCGAGGGGAATTCTCGTAGCCATCTGTCTATATTATCCTCTCTCAGGAGCGCCTCCTGGTGGAGGAGGTATTCATCCTCCAGTTTCATGGTCAGGACCTGGATGGGGTGGCCCTTGCCATCGGTGACCTGAGGCCCCCCTTGTCTGAAAGTTATCTGAGCTCCAATCTTGGTCAGTAAGTCCCGTCCTAACAGCGGGTAGGGGCATTCTGGTATTACCATAAAGGAGTGGGATACCCGGCCCGTTCCCAAATCTACTGTTCTTCGGGTAGTCCATGAATATTGGCTCATACCAGTTGCCCCTTGTACCCAGGACTTCTTGCTGGCTAGTTTTCCTTGTGGGGTGCGGAGGACCGAATGTTGTGCTCCGGTGTCGACAAGGAAGTCAATAGGGGTCCCCTCCACTTTAAGAGTTACCCTGGGTTCGGGGAGAGGGTCCGAACCCCGACTCCCCTAATCACTTAGTTCATCTAGCTCTAGGACTTTTACTCGATCAGTCTTGCTTCCCTTCCCGCCGGCCCTTTTTGGACAATCTCGGGCCCAATGCCCTATCTCCTTGCAGTATGCACACTGATCCTTCTGCAGCCTCTGCTTCCCCCCCTTGGTGGTTCCTTTACCTTTTCTTGCGTCGTCTGCCAGCTGCCGGAGACGGCGGTCTCGTTCCTCGGGGAAGTCAGCAGTGGTAGCTAGTAGTATTCTGGCCAGGTCTCGAGTCTGCTTACTGCTGGCAGCCGCCATGGCGCGAGCCTGCTTGTCCTCAGGAGGCTCCCGGTTATTATATACCTTTTCGGCTACCACCAGTAAGTCCTGCAGACTTTTTTCTCCTAGTCTATCTATTTTCTGTAATTTTCTCCTAATGTCTTTGGCCGATTGGTTTACAAAGGCCATGATAACAGCTGCCTTGCTTTCCGGAGCCTCTGGATCCATGGGGGTATAGGTACGGAATGCCTCCATGATCCGTTCTAAAAAGGCAGCCAGAGATTCATCTTTTCCCTGTTGTACATTTCCTACCTTGGCCAAATTGGTTGGCTTTCTAGCAGCCATTCGGAGACCCCCCATTAGAGTCTGGCGGTAGACCCGGAGCCTCTCCTTACCTTCTGCCGTGTTGAAATCCCACTGGGGCCGAGTTAAGGGGAAGGAGGCATCTATCTGAGCCTGGTTGGTGGTGGGATTCCCGTCTGCGCCTGGAACTAGTTTCCGGGCCCCACTGAGGATTCTTTCTCTTTCTTCAGTCGTGAACAGGACCTGCAAAAGCTGCTGGCAATCATCCCACGTGGGCTGATGCCTGCAAAAGCTGCTGGCAATCATCCCACGTGGGCTGATGGGTAAAAAGAACAGAGTCTAATAAATCAATAAGCCCTGCCGGTTCCTCAGAAAACTTAGGATTCTGAGCTTTCCAATTGTAGAGGTCACTAGTGGCGAAAGGCCAATAGTGATGGGGCTGATTCCCCTCCGCGTCTGGGGGTCCGGTGGCTCGCAGGGGCAGAATAGTGGAGTCGGCGGCGGAGGCGGATTGCCCCCTCTGAGCCCTTTGTCTGGTAAAGGGCGGGCTTCCCCCTGGAGCGTTTCCGCCTCCCGCTCTTGTAACAGCGTCTGCCTCCCCCGGAGGGGGAGGATGGTGTTCGTCCGGCATCCTAGAGGGGTTATACGGGGGAGGAAAAATTAATTCTTCTTCAGTACCCCCCTGTAGGACAGGGAAGAGGGGTGCTGAAGGCTAGGTAAGACTTTTCCTCTTCTCTGTCTCCTGCAAAGCAAGAATGGGTTTTGGCTCCGGAGGGAGCAGGGTTAGGAAGGGCTTAAGCCAAGAGGGTGGGTCTTCTACAAGGTCCTGCCAAGTGATAATGTAAGGGAGCTGATCAAGATGGCCCGCCTTAGGCTGAGAGATGATACTCCTGGCTCGGTGGATGGTAGGGAGGTCGAAGGTCCCCTCTGGTGGCCATCCGACATTGAAAGTTGGCCACTCGCTAGAACAAAAAAACTGCCACCGACCCTTTCGGACTTCCACACTGAGGTTGTTAGCTCTTCCCCTCACATCCTTAAAGTGATCAATCATAATACTTAGAGGAGTAGTCTGAGTCTGTCCCATAACGTCTGTCCAGTAAGTCCACAGAACAAAACAGAGAAACACAAAAACAGACAAACAGAGGGCCCCTAGAAAGTCTTCCAACTCCATGGAAGCAAAACTGCAAGCTAGCTTAGACCTTTGAGGGGATTCCACGTCCCTCCAAAGACGACGGCCTCACGCCGACCAGCGGGAGCGACCCGCCTCGTCTCAGACCTTTGAGGGGATTCCACGTCCCTCCAGAAGGGAGAATCGGAACGTCTTCCGAAACTCCCGGCCCGTGGTCCTCCAGTGCGTCCACTTAGACCGCGTCGGGCACTACCAGAATTCCAGAAATGAGCTCACACAGAAAAGACAGAACAAACAGACACTAACCGTGGCCAGTCAGGCTCTCCGGGTCGGGGGTCCCTCGGGGTTCTTGGGGATCCCGGGCCGAGCCCCCAAATGTTATGCCCAGAATTCATGATCCCCAAAGACCACTAGGGAGCCGAGTCCGATGCAAAAGCAAAGAGCCTTTATTCGAGCTAGCTCGAGCTCAATCCCCTACCTGCACCGACGCAGCGGTGAGATACCAGGGAAAGAGAGAGAGTTTCAAAAGGACAAAGGTTTTATAGGGGCCTGGGGGCAGTTGGTGAGGTAATGGCTATGGCCTCAGCCGATTGGCTGGGGAAGGGTCCTGGGGAAGGGTCGAGTCCTGTTAGGCAGGTGAGGGGGGGTTACTCAAGGGGAGGAGGTGTGGTCAAGGTGAAGGACACAGAACAAGATGGAGTCGGCTGGCGTAGGCCCGCCCTTTCACCTCCCCCCAAAACAAAACAAAACAAAACAAAACAAAACAAAACAAAATTTCTTACCTTGTGTCAAGCATTCTTTCACTTGGGGTAACCAAAAGACCCTTACTAAATAAAGTGAGAATACTAATTATTTTTGCAAATTTTCATTTTTTCAGCAATCTGTAGTAGTTTTTGCCTCCCCTCACCTTTTGACCCACTGGCAAAGAAACGAAAGGTATTTTTTAAAAAATGTTTAAAAGAATTCAGGTATCATTTCTCAGTCTTTTGGCTAAGGTCAAGTGAAAGAATTCAGGAATTCAGTAAGTAATTACTGCCTAGCTTGTTTTTTAAGAAATACATTTTGGGGCACCTGAGTGGCTCAGTCAGTTAAACATCTGACCTCAGCTCAGGTCATAATCTCACGGTTCGAGCCCTGCGTCAGGCTCTGTGCTGACAGCTCAGAGCCTGGAGCCTGCTTCGGATTCTGTTTCTCCCTCTCTCTCTCTCTCTGCCCCTCCCCTGTTCATGCTCTGTCTCTCTGTCTCTCAAAAATAATAAATAAACATTAAAAATTTTTTAATTAAATAAACAATATTAATATAATATTACTATAACTACCATGGAATTTCAGTGACCTTTTCTTTATGTGCAAAGTACTGTGCTAAGCATTGCGGAGGGCACCACATTTTAAAACTGTCTTAAACCTCAAGAATTAACACTCCCAGTTAAAATTTTCAAAGTCACAGGCATGGAAAGTTAATAAGCAATGCAGGGTAATAAGTACCAAGATCTGAGTGAATGGTATACACAGTGCAAGAGGTCAGAAGAGATAAATTTATGTCCAGGAGGGCTGATAAGAGAGAATATTAGGAAAGAAGGTTCAAACTGGAATCTGATGGTAGGTACAGTTTGTGGAAAAGACAGGAAAGGTCTTTCTCACTGTACTGTTTGGCATGTCAAAAGCTAGAGGGACTTGGTTGGATTTGCCGGGATTAGCACAGTAGGTGTTAGTGAAGTAACAGAAATTGACAGAAGATAAGATGGGAAAACTGATCAGGTTAAAAATTATGTACAGAGAGCCTTGAATGACATAGTGAACTTACCATTTCAGTTCTCCATGGTTTTACAATATGGACAGTAAGGAGGACTAAACCTACTTTTTGACAATATTACAGTTGAAAGTCGCTTATTTGGCAGGTCAGAAGTGAGATTAAATTTATAAATGTATTTCAAAGTCCCATGCTATATAAAATAGCAAATTACTGCATGATAAATGAGGAAGGAAAAAAAACTCAGTATACAGAGAGTATGTGAATAGCTGTTCTAAATACAAGAAGTCCCAGAAATAAAAGACTAAACCTTTTCTCTGTCACTAATTTGAAAGCTTTCATCTAAATTGGCAGAGCTTCTTAGGAGGCAGAACAATTTGCAAAGGCCCTGTGGAGATGTAAATAGGACTACATAATTCTCCTCTGTCCTGTCTTAACCTTTGACCAACCCTTCTTGTATGATGCAAAATTCATCAGATTCTTTGTTCCGTTGTAGATAAACTCTTCTGTTTTGTGACAAAGAAATAATCTTACAAGAAGAGACACAATACGGAATTACTTTGCACAGGGTTTTTGCTGTAGCTATTTCAAATGAACTCTTATACTAAGAAGCTACCATAGTGAGCTCCATTTTTCCACCAGACACCTATACACAATGGTTTGGCTACCAGAACTCTAATTCAACCAGAACGTATTGAAGACAGTAGTATAGTGAAGTAGGTAAGTACACACGCTTTGAAATCAGAAAGCCCAAATTCAAACCCCAATTCTGTCACATCTAAATGTGTGACTTTGTTCAAAGTTACTTCGAGTAACTTCTATAAGCTTTAAGCCTCAGTCTTTCTTATCTGCAAATAGGGATGACAATTGTATCTACTCTGTATATGGTTATGAGCATTAAATTAAATAATATATATGAAGTTTATTGATAGACCCAAATGTCATCAATACGCATTAGCTATATTATTTTCATTATTCTTGCCTCAGCCCCAAGCTCCCAAAATTGCTTATTACCTACAATGCCGTGCTCTTGAATCCCACAGCATAAGTCATGAAGCTAGTCCATAAAAAACAAAGCAGCAGCCAGTATGTTGCCTTTAAAGCAAGTCTTTAAAACAAGGGATGCAGCAAAGCAAGAGTCTGGGGGCTTTCCCAGTGCAACTGGTCTACCTACATGTTTATTTCCACAGCAAGTCCCAGAGGCAGGTCATTAGACCTTCAGCAGACATTTAATTAAGCACCCACTATGTTCTAGTCCTTGAAAAAAAGATTAACCCAAATCTTATTCCAAAGATTAAAGATCCAAAGAACAGTGAAAGAGCTTCTGATGTTAACAAACTCACAGACTAGCTGTGGAAACAAGGACCTAATTATGTTATCATACAATGTAATGTAAACTCCAGGGACAAGGGTACTGTGTTCACCGCTCCATCCCCAGCACTTACAAAGGTGCCTGGCACATAGTAGGCACTCCGTAAATATTTATGAAGCGAATGAAAGAGTAGTGGATATTTTTAATAAAAGTATACACAGGGCACTCTGAAAGCATGACATAGAGAAGGTAGAAGTGAGGAGGAAAGGGGAAGACTTCTTAGATTATAGTAGAAATTCAGATAAAGCAGAGAATCATAAAAGTCATATATAAATATATTTTAACTTGGAACATGAACATCTATTCGTTTTTCAGCCTTTTGATACAGGCTCAGTTTTTTTCTTTGAATAAAAGTTCCATGAAGTGGAGTTTATTGACTCTTTTTTTTTTAAGTGTATTTATTTATTTTGAGAGAGAGAGAACACAAGCAGAGGAGGGGCAGAGAAAGAGAGAATCCCAAGCAGGCTCCGTGCTGTCAGCACCGAGCCCCATGTGGAGCTCCATCTCCTAACCCTGCGATCATGATCAGAGCCAAAATCGAGAGCCAGACACTTAACCGACCGAGCTACCCAAGCACCCCGTAGTGACTCTTCCTTACATGAGTTACCAATAATCCCTTACTTGCGATTTCTAGTTAATGTTTCTTGAGGTGAAGCAGGAAGTTGAAGATAATTTGTGAAACAATCACAGGGCTATTTCTTGATTCTTAAGATTCTCCTCAACCCTTTGTAGTAGCTTTAGACCACTTCTTTCTGAAGTCTTACCAAAGCATTTGATGCAGTTGTGTAGAAACAACTCTCTGGCTTTCCTCACTCATATTTCATCAGTTTGCGTCATATGGTTTTGAATCCTGTCACCTCAAGCGCAGCTGGCAGACACAGGTCTGGCAGCAGACACAGCTCTCCCGGCAGGAGCAGGAGCCCATGGGGACACCCCTGAGAACTAGCATCCACGAGCTCCGGGTGTGTGTGGACAGCAGTCAGTGCAGCTAACACAGGGGAGGAGAATGTCAGTTAGCCCAGTTAGCCTCTTCATTGAAGATGCATGAGAAAGAGTTTCTAGAATATTGGAAGAGTCGATCTTCCTTAAAGGAATGAGCAGGGAGGATCAAGGACATACAGACAGAGAGAATAACACATACAAATAACACAACACTTGATAAGATGAAAATCTGATCATGTTCTTTCCCGACTTGGAAGTCTCATACAAAGGCATAGAGGCATGAGCAAACCTGGCCTTCTGGCATAATTTTAAATAATTTTTATTACCAGAGCTCAGGCTGTCCACGGAAAATAGCAGAAGGTAAGACTGGGAAGGCAGGCAGGGACAGAGGAGGGAGGGAGCTCTCATGCTGGTCTTCATACATGTCACCTAATTTTAAATGACTGCTTTTTGGCAGGTGTGACCTTTGCATTTCCTACATTTCCACTGCTCTCCAACTTACCTATGTTATGTACCTGGCCTTTGAAAGCACCTGTTTTTGCCATCATGGCTTAGAGGTTGGGTTTTCTCAGAGCCTTCCAAGTCGGGAAAGGACCTGATCAGATTTTCATCTTATTAAGACAATTCAGACAGATCTGGGGGAGGGGGAGTGAGAACAGACATAACCAGTTGGAAGGCAATTATGGAAGTCAAGTTGAGAAGTGACGATAAGTAAGTTCAAGGCAATGCCTGTAGGAATAAAGAGAAAGAAATGGATTTCAGAGAGATTCTTAAGCTTGTTGGATACACTGAGTGGAGAATAGGGAAGAATCTGGGATGACACACAGATTTTTATCACCTTTGAAAAAAATAGTGACATCATTCTCAGAGGTAGGAACTAGCAGAGGAAAGGCAAGGTGATGAATTGGAGTGTCTGTGAGATAACCAGGTGGGGGAGCGAAGCAGACAGTCAGAAGTGATGTGTTCAGAGTTTGTGTAAAGAGGGCCACAGATGAAGATTTAGGAATCATCCATTCCGCATGTAGATGAGACCCCTGTGGAGAGAGCTCAGAAAGAAATGGGACATTGGAGAACACTTGCATTTGAGCAGAATGTCTAAATATGAGGCATGTCAGGGAGACTGATGGGGGGATGGGGAGAAGCAGGGAGGCAAGGTGGGATGCAAACGTGGGGATACTCAAGACAGAGAAAAGGGTCAACAATAGCAAATGCAGAAAAGAACACTTAGGATTATGATGGAAGACATCCCTTTAGAGTTCATCACTAAAAGATCTTTATGTGATTAAATAAGAGTCCTTATTACTATGTGATTAAATCAGATTCCAGGAGCTGCTGATTAATGGGAAGTAGAGAAATGGAGACAATTATTTTAAGCAATCTTTCAACTTCTCTGTGAAGCGGGTGGGCTACAGAGAATCGTTTCAGGTGAGACATACTTAGAGGGTTTGTCTTGAACTAAATGGAAGGCACCAGAAGAGAGAAAAGGGCTTGAAAAAGGAGAGGAGGAAGAGATGACCTCTAGAGCACAGGCAGTTGGAGAGTGGATATCTCCTCTGAAGGAGAAGGGAAGAATCGATAATGGACAAACCGATCTGTAGCTGAGGAGGAAGCCAGTAGAGCTTGCATCTGGTGGCCTCTGGTAAAATAGAAGACACATTTATCTGCTGAGAGCAGCGCGGAGGGCAGGGGCAGGTGGGAGATTTGAACAGGACAGGAGAGATGAAACAGTTGTGAGGATTGAGTGAGGAAAGTAGTTGTGGACACCAATCAGGATTCTTGGTGTCCTTGTGGACTCGGCTGACTCAGGAAGCCACAAGGTCATAGGGGAGCGTGCTGTGAATGATTTTTCTCTGGCAGATCTCCAAGGCCTGACAGGAGGGCAGAGAACAATGATTGGCTGGTCCAGGTTTGGATGTTTGCAGACCATTTGCGACAAAAGACCAAGAGAGGGAGCATGAGAAGAAGGGTTGCTCATATGACGAGCCACGAGATCCTGGCTGGATCTGGAAAGAAGTAAAACCAGGAGATAGTTGGTGGGCTGGAAGGGTAGAGTAGCTCCTCAGTCACAACGTGTCCACAAGCAAGTTTCGTCCTCAAGTTGGCAGGCCTAAAGGATGAGGGGACGTTAACGGGCACTCCCTGAGGTTATTTGCACAGATGACAAAAGCTATGACCATCACTTCTTTCTAGACCATTCTAGGCCAGGATTCTCCAAAGAGCCTAACAGAAAAGAGTTCATCTGCATGTTTATCAAGGATGAAACTTGGTGGAGCTGGAATGTGTTCTTTTTAGAGGTTTTATCTACAGGCTCATTTTTAGATGAAGAAATTGACATTTACAGAGATTCCGTGATGTGTCCATGTTTACACGGGTAATTAGCCTCTAGGATCAGAACTCAGCTCTCCTGATCATGCCACCTCACTCTTCCACACACATGGCCTCTGTCTTGAAATTCAAAACCTACCAAAACTTGATGCTTTGTTTCCTCTGGATCAGCAGGTTAATCCTGCACCAAGAAATTAAATAAGGGCGTGTTGGAAACCCTAGAAAACTGCACAAGATTGTTGACCATGGTCAACTGGTTTTTCTTTCTGTAATTCACCTGGTGGCCTGTTTCATTTCTCTCCTGCATTAACCCCTTAACTCACTTCTTCCCCTCAATTACTGATGTATTAAACCAATAGAGAAAACCTCCAGTGGGACGCAAAGTATACCTCAAAGGACAGTGCTCGATGGTGTGTACACAGTAGTACGAAGTTTGCAGAGAATTAAACTCCTTCATCCAATTTTAAGATCAGCTTCCAATGTGTTTGTGAAGGTGAAAAAATGAAATATTTCCCTCTGCTTCTTGCCACTGCAATCCTTCTGCTTTTAGCACCCAGAAAAATGCTGCTCCTCTTAAAATACCCCACTAACTTTTTTTTTCTTTTTTAGTGATGGAGTTTTTGTGGGAGATTTCAGTGATCAGTGTTGAAAAGTAATCACTAAACTGAGAAAACAATGCTCAAATCTATACAAACGAATTGGTCTGGATTTGTGTCAGTCTACTTTAGGGTTCTGAGAAGGGTCCTGTGCATTGAGTCTGGGAATCTCTTTCTTCCCTGCACAGAACTGTCAAGTATCCACCAGGCTACTGAGGCATGGAAACTTTATGAAATACTAACCAGCACTTTCTCCCACTCGAAGGTACCATGTTCTCTGCTACAAGTGGAATGAAGAACCCCCAGTGAGCCCTGACACCTGTGCCACCATTTTGGAAAAAGCTGGTCTGGATAACTGGGCTCTTGGAAAAACAAAAGTAATGTTTGCATGTAATTTTCAAGGACAAATAATAATTGTAAATGTGTTGGATTTACTGAAAATTATAACATTTTCCAGTGCTTGAAAATATTATGGCTTTTTTATGTTACAGAAGCTCTAGCTTAAACTAGGGAATTAAGTTGACAAATTCATAAAGGTTTTCTTCTTCAGCAGAATTAAACACTTTGTTGTCATAAAGGTTTCTTTTAAGAAATTCAAGAAAAGTTTCTCTTGAAGATTTATCCAAAAAAAAAAGATGAAATTTAGAGTGAGTACATTTCATTTCAAGTAGTATTAGAAACATACTGAGATATATTCTCTTTTTTATCACCACAAATATAGTCTATAAATATTCAGAATGTGTTAATATATATTAATATCATATAATATATACAGAATATATTCTGTAGAAAATCATAATGATCTGAACAGGATCCTAATATTTTTTTCCTAATTCTCAAATCTGCTTCTGTTATAAACTTCAAATTTATCTGGAGCAAAATATTCACCATTGTTAGTAGACTTGCTATAAGTGTTTGGCTATCACTGTGTTTATGTATTAGACTTGAGACCGGAGAGATTTTAGCTTATTTAATCACTTAGAGAATGAAGAAAAAAAATCATAACAGATTTTGCGTATGGAAGTAAGATAGGTGGCTGCTTGGAGAAAGGATGCATTAGGCTCCTCAGATAGCCTCAAAGCATTACAAAATGGGGATAAGGAAATAAAGAGGGTACCAGGCCTGAGGGGTACACTGAATATATCATTGGGGGGAGGATTGAGAAAAGAGTCAATCTAAAGAAAAGTCCTCAGAGACTGACCCTTCAAGAATAACCACTGTCGGGGCGCCTGGGTGGCGCAGTCGGTTAAGCGTCCGACTTCAGCCAGGTCAGGATCTCGCGGTCCGTGAGTTCGAGCCCCGCGTCAGGCTCTGGGCTGATGGCTCGGAGCCTGGAGCCTGTTTCCGATTCTGTGTCTCCCTCTCTCTCTGCCCCTCCCCCGTTCATGCTCTGTCTCTCTCTGTCCCAAAAATAAATAAAAACGTGGAAAAAAAAATATTTAAAAAAAAATAAAAAAAAAGAATAACCACTGTCGGCCATATTGACTGAAACAAACGTCCACATTAGTCGTCTCTAGGGGTGGAAGATATGGGAGAGAATTTTCATGTTTACAAAAGAAGCTACTCCTTAACAATTTAAGGGATTTTAAAAAATATTTATCTTAGACCGAGTGTCTTACATATTCAGTAACCCATATTTACTTCAGTAGTTAGCAAGGCGAAATTCTGAGCACTAAAAAAGATGTGTATCTTATTTATACCATGTTCTTTTAGATGATCACAAAGATGAATTTTGTCAGGCTGAAATCTCACGATTTATGGTCTGAAACACATGCCTAACTTCAAATGGAGTTTTAACTCGTAAAAAGGGCCTTTTGCAGTTCCAGTCCTACATGGTATTTAAGTAGCATTTTAAAGCTGTTTGTATTTTTCCACTTCACCTTTTCCAACTCATTAAGATGAATAAAAGTATTCAATACAGAAACATTTCTAATGCTGCACAAAAAAAAAAGTAATAAAAAAGATGACCTTTTTGAACAGACTGAATTTTAAATGAATTGTCAACAGTAGAATGGATTAAATAAATTAGCGTCCAGAGTCCCATAGAAATTAAAACTAAATTCCGTCAAACCCTGTAATGCTAACCTGCCTGTGGTGCCAAGCTTTCAAGTCATGGAGCTGCAAAGAGGGTTCTACTTTCAGTGTTACCAGTTCTTATGACTCAGCTGTTAAATTTGAATTTAAGTGACTTTCTTGGTGGATTCAATAAACTTTCTTTTAGGTGACTTTTATTAGTAAATGTATCCATGAAAAGAAAAAAAACATCTTCCTATTTCCTGGCGGAGGTTGAAAACTCTTAAATGAGAATAACTCCAGGCCTGCAGGCCCCTCCGTTTCTTCAATTCATTTCGATTTTAGAATGATCGAAAGTCAGTCCTCCTTTCTCCGTGGGGGCCACTGAGTCTAGCAGGAATGTTGTTCTGTCTGGGGCCATCTCTCTGCCTCAGTCCCTCCACTGACAACATGAGAGGCCCTGAAGGACGGTGCCCTGCCTTATTTACCTTTGTATCCTCAGCAGATGAGTACATACAGCAGGTGTCAATAAACATTTGATGAGTGAATTGCTATAGCTGTAAGTGTCCTCTATCTTACAGCTAGAGTTGTAAGACTTTTTAATTTGAAAAATACAGTTGTCTTTGTGAAAACATAAAAATCTAGCTTTGTTCACAGTAGATGTTGCTAAAACTTTGATACAAGAGCTGACCATCCTCCATTCTTATTGGCCCAGTCAACAAAACCTAGTTAACTGGCTGCAAATAACAGAATGATTGCTAAACAATATTTGTTCTCAAAGAGAAGTTTTCTTCAAGAATAAAAATGTAAAATGTAGCAAAATCCAGGCCAAACAAGCAGAAGATAGTGATTTCCAAAATCTGAAAAAGATTTAGAATATAATCTGTTCTTCATAGCGTATGACTATTTCGCATTGGTGTGCCCTAGTTTTATCTGTATTTTATTTTCACTCTTTTAAGGTGTTCCTTAAATATTATCATGTGGAACAGTTAAATTTAATGCGAAAGGAAGCCATTGACAAGCTTATTTTGATTCAAGCCTGTGTCAGAGGATTCTTGGATTCAAGGAGGTACCAAAAAATACAGGAGAAAAGAAAAGAGAGTGCTATAATAATACAGTCAGGTAATCACTCAGATGGTCTCACCGTGTAACAAAACTTAACGTTATGTTCAGATATGGACATCTAATCTTATATTCAAACCCCCATTCTTATGTAGCTTTTGTATTTAATTCCAGACTCGGTTACGTTGATGCTTTGTCTATACTAAATCTAAATCTGATTGCTTTAGTGATTGACACTTTTAATATTTGAATGTTTTGTTTTAAATAAAATAATTTAATTTTTAAATTTTCTGTCAAGCATCAATGAAATACGATTGACCTCTTGTGCAAGATACAAGTGATTAAATTAGTTACAGATCTCAGGAATCATATTATTATAATCCATTGGACAATAACACTTTTCCTACTTTATTCCAAAGGTTACACTTGCCACAATGTTTGACCACTTGATTAAATCTCATTATGTTAAAGGGCATCCGTTTCTATTAACTGTAGGTAAATAATATTTATAATAATACTTTACACATTTTTATTAAAATGTATCAATAGACTTTAGATTTCACTTTCCATTTTTCAATAAGAAACTAAATTTAGAACCTGGTATGGTTCAGTAAAGCATCTTCCACAACGTGTTGAGTGGACTTCCATAGTAAAAACTGTATTCTCCCGTGTAACCTGATATGCACACATACTACATGCAATGCACTCTGATATTTTCTGTTCTGGCTTATTCCACTTCATTTTTAGATGCTAGATTTGGCCCACTAATCCATTTTATGATCCACTATGATCTGCAGCCTGCCTTCTGAGGAGCACTGACATGGACAGAATAGCTGACTAACATTTGAGAGATTCCTGTTCCAGTCTCGGGTCTGTCAAATCGTAAGGGCTCATCTCTTTGGGGATTTTAAAGCCCTTAACTTCTCCCTGCAGCATCAAAATGCAAATCCCTAAAATTTGGGATCAGATTCTTTATCCACAGTTTCACAATTTATAAAACACTGAAGAAACGGTTTTTCACAACTCATCTGGCAGTGAAACATGACCTAATATTTATAGTCCTTCATCACTCCTAGTAAAAATATTGGTTTTCTGGAGAAATATTTGTATTTTTGATTATGGAATGCTGCCCTGACATGGGGAATGTTATAGGATATATGTTATTTGCTCTGAATTACCTTTATAAAATAAAAAAGTTTAAAGCTGAATTCTGAAATCTATCTGGTTCCAAGGATAATTGGCCAAAAAGTCCAAAACATATTCTTAAATAATAGGGGCTTTCTCCTGTAAATAGCTGACGTAATTATTAGCAGATTTAAGCAAATGAATACAGTTTGTCTTTTTCAACAACTTAGCTAATCTCTTTCATTTTAGTTTCATCCCAGTACTGTCCTTAATGCAAAAGGCACTTTAATTATTTTCTTGCTATAGAAGAATCTTGTTAATGAACAATATTTTTTATGAACCTGTCCTATTTGGGCTCTTTAATTTCATTTTCCTGACATTGTCAAAAAAAATTTGTTTCTATTCACTTAAGTAATGGCTTTTTCTTTATTCTGATTAATGCTACTCTGGACCTTGTATGTTTCAGCTGCAAGAGGACATCTAGTCAGGAAACAAAGGAAAGAAATTGTTAACACAAAAAACACAGCAGTAACAACTATTCAGACTCATGATCAGCAATTTGACTACAAGAAAAACTTTGAAAATAAAAGGTATATTGATGTTCATTTTTATACCATTTTGACATTACACATTTTTCAAATCTGTAAAGTCAAAATAAAGTTCACAGTCTTTCTTGTACCTAATCAGGCTCCTAATACCAGTTTATTAAATGTCAGTGAACACCCAGTGGCCACTCTTGTGTTCTTTATCCTATTTGGGAGTTCACTGGCATTTCACACTGATGACCACACTTTCCTTCCATAGTTTTTTTTCTTCCTAGGCTTCTGCTGGATTGCACTCTGCATTTCTGCTCCTAATTCTGAGTATCCTTTGCTAATTCCTCCTCCCGTCCCCATATTTAAATCCTCCTCCACATCTGAATATCATCTCTGGGCTTTCTCATTCATTCCCATGGTGTTAATAATCAGTATACTGTAACTCCTAAGCCAGAATCCAATCTTCAAAGCATGACACTTTGCCCTTTCTTCTCTCGAGCCTCCATATCTATATTTCTAAGTGCTTATTAGCAGATCCACCTGAATGCATTTATACATAAAGCTGTATGGTAAGCTGTGAAGACATGTAGATAGATGAGACAAAATCCTGATCCTCAAATTACCCATAGAAACATGGGAAGGAAATATAACCAATAAATATGTGATTTTAATAACACAAGTTAACTCTGCTATAAAAATATGCAAATTGTGCAGTAGGGCATGGAAGATCTTGGTAGGGATTAGGGGAAGAGAAAGTATATAGATTTTGCCTCAGTGGTAAAGCTTGAATTGATCAAAAGAAGAAAGAGTGGTCTCCAGGGAAATGAAGATCATTCCAGCCCCAATCCCAGTACGCTTGTCCTTTTTTTAAATCTATTGGTATTCAGTTGACCTATAACACTGTGTCACTTTCAGGTGTACAACATGAGGATTTGGTATACATATATATTGTGAAATAATTACCACAGTGAAGTTAGTTAACACATTTATCACCTCAATAATTACAACTCTGTGTGTGTATGTGTGTGGTGACAACATTTAAGAACACCTGTCTTAGCAACTCTTGAGTCTATAATACAGTACTGTTAACAATCACCATGCTGTATATTAGATCCCAAGAACTTATTCATCTTTTTAAAAATTTAAGTTTTATTGATGTGTAATTAACATACAAAATTATAAGATATTTGAAGTGTGCATCATGATGATCTGATATGCATCTGCATTGTGGAAAGATTCCCCCATCTAATTCATTACCACGTCCATCACCTTACATAGTTCCTTTTTGTGCTTTTTTGGTGAGAACATTGAAATTCTACTCCTTTAGCAAAATTCAGTTATACAAAACCATGTGTAGTCCCATGTTTTATATGAGATCCTCAGACCTACCTATTCCTCTAATGGCTGGAAGGCTGTATCCTTTTTCCAGCGTCTCCCTCCTATTTCTTCTACCTCCCCCTCAAAACTACAGCTGTCCGTTTGTGTGGGTTTGACTTTTTCTTTTCTTTTTCAGATTCCACACATAAGTGATACTATGCAGTATTTGTTTTCCTCGGTCTGATTTCTTGTGTCCATGTTGTCACAAATGGCAGGATTTCTTCTCTCTTGTGGCTGAATGATACTCCATTGAATATGTATACCATATCTTCTTTATCCATTCATCCTTTAATGGTCACTTAGGTTATTTCTGTGTCTTGACTGTTGCGAATGATACTGCAATGAACATTGAAGTGCAGATAGCTCTTTGAGATCATTGCTTTGTTTTTTGATTGGGGGGGGGAGGGGGATGTACAACCAGAAGTAGGATTGCTGGATCATATGGTAGTGCTATTTTTAGTTTTTTGAGGAACCTCCATATCATTTTCCAAACTGGCAGCAATTTACATTCCCACCAACACAGCATTCTCAGTACATAAGGATTCTCTTTTCTTCACATCTTCACCAATGCTTGTTTTCTCTTGTCTTTTGTGATGATAGCCATTCTAACAGGTGTGAAGTGATACCTCATCATGGTTTGGATTTGCATTTCCAAATGTTGAGGCCCTTTTCATGTACCTGTTAGTCATTTTTTCATCTCCTTTAAAAATGCTTGTTCACATCCTCTGCCCATTTTTAAGTCAGGTTGTTCATTGTTTTGCTATTAAGTAGTATGAGTTCTTCATATATTTTTGGATATTAACCCTTTGTCACATCTGTGGGTTGCAAATATTTTCTCCCATTGCGTAGGTTGCCTTTTCATTTTATTGATGGTTTCTTTTGCTGTACAGAAGCTTTTTCATTTTATGTAGTCGCACTAGTTTATTTTTGCTTTTGTTGCTTTTGCTTTCAGTATCAAATCCAAAAAACAAAAAAACAAAAACAAAAATATTGCCAAACCAAAGTCAAGGAGCTTGCCACCTATATTTTCTCCTCAGAGTTTTATGATTTCAGGTCTTATTTCCAAGTCTTTAAATTCATTTTCAGTTGATTTTTGTATATAGTGTAAGATAGGAATCCGGTTTAATTATTTTGCATGTGTCTGTCTAATTTTCCCAAAACCATTTATTGAAGAGACTATTCCACCCCCATTGTGTATTCTTGGTTCTCCTGTCCTGAATTAATTGGCCATAAATGTGTGTGTTTATTTTGGGCTCTCTATTCTGTTCCATTGATCTGTGAGTTTGTTTTTATGCCGATTCCACTCTGTTTTGATTACTATAGCTCTGTGGTAGTTTGCTTATCTTTTTCTCATTAATTATACTTTGATTAGTATAGGCATTCTCTGGGGGTGTTATGAAGGTATTCAAAATACTAGCATAGCCATTCCTTAAAATGATGGGTTCTTGGTATCCTGCCTCCTTCTCTGGTCCCTTGCAAAATAACAGAGATTCTATTATGCCTCCTGTATAAACCTGAAGATGCTGTTATAGGCCTAGGAAGTGGCCAGTGGAATTAGATAAATTGAATTCCAGTAACTTTTTCCAAGTTTGACTCCAAGACAAATCCTTCTGTATGAACATATTGCAAAGGACCAAAAATTTCCCATGGATTTCCTAAGCGAAAATGGAAAGTTTTGAAAACTCCCCAAGTAGCATGTCAGGGTATCAGGTCATGACTTTTTCACTGTACTGTAACACACTTTTCATGGCCATATTGCTCTTGTGAGGGTTTTGTCCTCACCAAAAGAAAAAAAAAGTGAAAAAGAAGCTTATGTGGCTTAAAAAAAAAAAAAACTAGAGAAAATGTTATCTTTAAGGAAAATCATTTTGGGAGGATATTGGTAAAGTAACAACTGTGAAATTTTGGTCAACATATTGTATGATCATGAACCGTAGCAAGGACACTGCTTCCCTTTAATTTTGTAACATATTTACTGTGATCACCAGAGCTCGAGGGAGCTTATTAAATACAGCACATTAGCCTAGTGAACATACCCTGCTTACTAGTCTCAAATTTTGATATATTTTCCACAACCTCTCCTCACCGTAGGTACTTTCTTTAGAAAAAGACATGTTTTGAAGTGATTAAATTCCTAGGGTTTTGATGCCTCATTAAGTGAAAATATGCTAGGATAGTTCTCATTCTAAATTGAAACTGGTTTCGTCATTATTAGAGCAGCTACCATAGTTGTTGCTAGAGAGAACATGTGGGAAACATTTGATTAACGTGACTTGAGAAGTTTTTATTTGAAGGTTTTTTTGTTTTTTGTTTTTTGGGTTTTTTTGTTTGTTTTTGTTTTTTTGCCCCTGTTACTGTTCTCCCAACACTATACAGGTAAATAAGGTCCAGTTTAATATCGTATATTCAGATGCAGTATGTTTTACACAGGGAATCTTTTGTGAAGAAACAGACAGAAAATGTGGTCCCTACTAACGAAACAGTCATTCCAGCTCCAAATAATAAAGGAAGTACATCTGCAGTGAAGACTTCTACTTTCAGAGTTGAAGGGGAAGCCATGATTGCTGTTGAAAGTAACAACAGAGGACATCAAACTCAGAAAAAAATGAATAACATGTATGGAGAAGAGGCTAAGCAGGAAGTGTATCTGGTGGGGGACCCTTGGACAGAAGGACAGCCTAAGAAGAAATACGCGAAAGACCTGGAAGAGAATAGTAAGGTAAGGAGAGTGGAGGAGAACACTGTGCTCCAGAATTACTATCAGAGGTATGCAGAGGAAAGGAATTTTGAAGAATCAAAAGTAGCATATCTAGAAAGGAAGGCCATCTCGGAAAGGCCAAGCTACCCAGGACTTTGGGTGGTGGAGAATGAGACAAAGCAACCTTCTTTAACAAAAAGTTTGGAACCCAGTCTTAGCCAAAGGTCGGTTCATCAAAATGGAGATAGCAAGGAAAAAGAAAAGAAGACATCTGTAGTTACCCAGAATGCACCAGTGTGCAGCCATCAGAGAAGCCATTTGACGCCTGGGTCGGTCAGAGAGAGGCCAGCCCAAGCCAGCATGCACGCCCAGGAGGAAGATAGAGCGGCAGTGTTCATTCAGAGCAAATACCGGGGCTACAAGAGAAAGCAGCAATTACAGGACAGGATGTCTTCTTTTCAAAGTCAAAAGGTTGTTTCAAAACCAACAGAAGTAGCAACAAATACCCATGATTTGTACTCCTATCCCAGAAAACATGAGGAATCCTGTAATATCAGGAGAAAGAATGATAGAGACTCAAAGGCAGTTTTAGAGAACCAACCATGTGATTTGGCAATCTTTTCAAAACAGGTATGTAAACAAACAGATTTATTTACTAGTAGAAATCTCTGGGAACTACACAGTAACTGAAGTAAATGTACTATTAATTAATAATTATTAATAATTGTTTCATCTCTTTTTATGAGGCTGCAACCCTCTTTAATGAATGTCTCAAAGGTTTTGCTATTCAAATAGCCATAAATTTTTAAGATGATGTGCTGTTAGAAGTAGTATAAAATACGATGGAAACCTTCTGTAGTCAAGAGACTAGTCATTGGTTTATGCAGCTTACTAAAATGTTGACATTGGACAATGCAGATTTCCTTCTCTGAGATCTTTCACTAGAGTTTAAAAAAAAAAGAAACAGAAAAAAAGTGTTATAAATCCTCTAAAATCTATGCTTTTTCTGCCCCAGATTTTAAGAAGACATAATGAGGTGTCAAAATTAGGCATGTAGCCCTACTCAGGCATACATGCAATGAAGGTAGAAATCTACATGTTACATCGTGACAATAAGAAACCGCAAAGAACAATTCCCTCTTGGAGTATATCGTGTGCCAAGAGTAGGCATGTTTTGGCTGTTTCTAGAAGGGGGCAGTTGGCTTTAGCGCTTCTCATGGGTGTGCATGGAACACTGATTACTTAGTATTATGGAGGGAGAGACCACAGGGAGCTGCTGCTGGAAATGCCAATCCCAGGTCTTGCCTTCTCTGTAGGTGTTTGATCTTAAGAGAATCACTTTATGTGTGACCTTAAGAAAATCACCTTTATTTTTCTCTTATGTAAAGTGAAGGATTTTAACTAGATGACCTCTCTCAAATGCATATTGTAAGTTAATATGCATCACCAGGGTAATCAATAGTATATACAATCATTGAAGAAATATCATTACGGGTTAGTTCAAAGAGGGATTGCCTAATACTTTTGGGTCCCCAAACTCTGCTCTTTGTCTCTGACAGTGACTGAGTCCATGCAAAAGCAAAGTAGCCACTCTTGGGCACCACTTTCATGTTATAGGTGTGGCCTAAACATCTCCAACTTGTAGCTTTTAGTAGAGATCTGCCAGCCCTTTCCTGTTCTTTTTTTTTTTTTTTTTTTTTAAAGCACATGGACAAAGAGAGTTTAATATGCACGCAGTCCTTCCTTTCCTTGGTGCATACATTTGCTTACTCTAAAGACCAAACTGGGGATTGGAAACCTGACCTGCTACGCATGAGGGACATTGAGGAGATGCAGAATTACTAAATCATCTCCATAGAGCTGGGTAATAATGCCGTGGAAGTAGATTCAGCACTCCAGGGGGACAAAGCTAGAGGTGGAAAAGCAGGAGCTCCACATACAGCCCAGCAGTACAGCGATGTCCACAGGGTCAGGATGCAGACCAGAGAGAGGCAGAGGAGCTGGATGGAAAGAGAGGAGCCAGAGGAGAGGAGCCCTGACTTGAGGCTAAGAACACCGGAAAGGAAAGGAGGGGGTTAACACAACCAAAGGCAACCAAAGGCTTCTGTGGGCTAAAAGCAGAAAGGCAATTGCTACAGAATGGTACAGACAGAAGCCAGATCTCAGGGACCCCAGGGAGAAGTGATCAGGACAGAATGCCTCATGTAGCATGACACGTTTGGCAGTTTGTAAATGGAAAATGTGAGATGCGCAAGTTGCACCAAGGAGGAGGCTTGGTCAAGTGAGGACTTTTTCGGACCTTGGGTTTTCAGACATGGTTCAAGGTAGGTTCTGGAGAAGTGCGTGAGAGTCCCGGGGACAGTCAATCAGGAATTTACCAGATCCTGGTGTACATGTGCAGCCCTCTGAATTCTTTTCCTTGATTTAATCTGACACATGACCTTCTTTTTAGATATCAAAGTTATCTGAAGAATATTTCATTCTGCAGAAAAAACTGAATGAAATGATTTTGTCACAGCAACTGAAGCCTCTTTATCTGGGTGTCTATCCTCATAAGCCAATTAATAGACGAGTTTCTTCTCAGCAGTGCCTCTCAGGTAAAAATCAGTAGTTAGAACTTCCTGAAGGGAAACATAGTGTCAGATACTCTATTTGTTTATTAGTTTCTGACCTTTATTCTATGTCAGGTTTGAGGTAACTATGTTCTAACTGTTTGGGGGAGAACCTTCTCTTCATTCCATTTCTCATGTGTAGATAAAAACTTTTCCAGAATGTTCCACACACATTCTACTTTCTCTGACTTCATTCTCCCCTCTTTTCTTTTTTCTTTTTTTTCCCCCCTTCATATACACTTTAACTAGAAGTTTTCAAATGACACCAGAAGGAAATAGACATGGAGTTTGGAGGAGTGGGCAGAATGCAGGTTTGATGAGAGGGAGCAAAAAAGTAAATATCTATTCCTTTGTCAACATCTGCAACCTTAAGTAGACTATGGGAGGTTCAAATCTCCATTCATATGACAAACCCAAATGCATTATTATATTTTTCTTCTGATCAACTGTGTCACAGTCTGCCCCCATTTCGCTAAACTGGTAGGGGATTCAAACTCAGTATTTATCAGGCCTTCCCCTCTCCAGGGCTGTGCAAAGACCCTGCGGTCTTATACATCCACCAAAGGACCAGGTAGAGCCTGAGCCTGTGGTCACTAGTTATTTGCCTACACAGTTACTGTTGGGACACCCATCTCCTCGCTGGCATCATGACCCCTTCAAGTCAGGAGCTGTGCTGTTCCCCTACCCTCAGCAGGTACCTGGAAACTGTCAAGTCGGGAGTCTCACCTGGCCCATACATGCTTCGGGTAGCCATCATTTCTGCAGCCTTATAACCTCCCCCGGAAGCAGCCACTGATGGCCCTGCTGACATCTGTCTGGGAGAATATTTATTTTCCCTGACTTTTCTTGGAGGCCTCCTGCTCTCTCACCATCCCTACCAAGACACCTGGCATCACCTCTGCAATGACTTTGGTGTTGCCAAAGACCGGAAATCCTGCTAACCTCATGCAGCTTCTGCAAAAACCCCTTAGGCAGGAAATCACTAAGATGAGCCTGACTGTTTGATATGGGAGGAAGAGAAAATATCTTCATGTTCCAGTCAGTTGTCCTGCCACATTATTTTCAAGTCTGTAGTTGTAGTGAAGCTTTGAAAACAAAAATGGCTCTCTGTATTTAAGAGTCTCTTATGGTTTACCTCCCTCTCTGTAATGTATTTTTTCTTCCCTTCCCCTATGGTCTTCTGTTAAGTTTCTCGAATTCCACATATGAGTAAAAACATGATATCTGTCTTTTTCCGACTGGCTTATTTCACTTAGCATAATACCCTCCGGTTCCATCCATGTTGTTGCAAATGGCAAGATTTAATTCTTTTTCATTGCCAAATAATATTCCATTATATGTACATATGTACGTGTCTCTGTATAGAGAGAGACACATACATACACACACACACACACACACGCCACATCTTCTTTATCCATTCATCAGTTAATAGACATTTGGGCTCTTTCCTTAACTTGGCTATTGTTGATAACACTGCTGTAAATATTGGGGTGCATGTGTCCCTACAAATCAGCACTCCTGTATCCCTTGGATAAATTCCTAGTAGTGCTATTGCTGGGTCATAGGATAATTCTAGTTTTAATTTTTTGAGGAACCTCCACACTGTTTTCCAGAGTGGCTGCACCAGTTTGTATTCCCACCAACAGTGCAAGAGGTTTCTACTTTCTCTACATCGTCTCCAACATCTGTTGTTTCCTGAGTTGTTAATTTTAGCCACTCTGACCAGTGTGAGGTGGTATCTCATTGTGGTTTTGACTTGTATTTCCCTGATGATGAGTCATGTACCTTTTTTCATGTGTTGGTTGGCCATCTGGATATCTTCTTTGGAGAAGTGTCTATTCATGTCTTCTACCCGTTTCTTCACTGGATTATTTGTTTTTCAGGTGTTAAGTTTGGTAAGTTCTTTATAGATTTTTGATACCTTAATAGACTCTTAGATACAGAGAACAAACTGAGGGTTGATGGAGGTGAGGGATTGGGGGGTGGGAGAAATGGGTGATGGGGATTGAGGAGGGCACTTGTTGGGATGAGCACTGGGTTTTGTTATGTAAGTGATGAATCACAGAAATCTACTCCTGAAGCCAAGACTACACTGTATACACTATATGTTAGTTAATGTGACAATAAATTATCCACACACAAAAAAAGTGGCTCTCTTGCCCTTTCTACCACCACTGCTCTCAGGCCCTGGCCCAGAACCTCTTGATGTTAAGAAGCAGCTTCACAAGTCAGAGCCCAGATGCCCATCAGTTTGACAGCCTCCTGTGACCCAGGCCCACATGGCCTGCTGACAGTTGGAAGCAGAGGGGAAAGGTGGGGACTTCAGCTTCCCTCTTGGTGATATGTGCTGCAGCCCTGGTAAATGTGGGGCAGTGAGGTAGTGGTGGTGCAGGGAAGCCAGGGAAACCAGGCAGTGTCCCTGAGTAAGCAGCTCAGCCCTGTCCTTAAAGGGAAAGGAGGAGTGGGGGAGGGGTAGCAGCTTCCTACGAAGCTGTGTGTGTGTGTGTGTGTGTGTGTGACATCTTTATTCGTCTGTTGATGGACATTTAGGTTGTTTTCATATCTTGGCTATTGTGAACAATGCTGCAGTGAACATGGGAACACAGATACCTATTTGAGGTACTCATTTCACTTCCTTTGGATATGTATCCAAAGGGGGATTGCTGGATCATATAGTAGTTCTGCTTTTCATTTTTTGAGGTACCTCCATATTGTTTTCTGTAGTGGCTGTACCAATTTACATTTTCACCAACAATGTACAAAAGTTCCCTTTCTCCACATCCTAGCCATGTGTGTTTCTCTTGCCTTTGTAATAATACCCATCCTAACAGATGTTGAAGTAAAATCTCATTGTGATTTTGATTTGCGTTTTCTGGATGATTAGTGATATTGAACATCTTTTCAAATACTATTGGCCATTTGTATGTCGTCTTTGGAAAAATGTCACTTCGGGTCATTTGTCAGTTTTTAAATTGGGGTGGCTTGTTGTTTTGCTTGAGTTGTGTGAGTTCCCTGTATATATTGTGGATATTAACTCTTTATCTGATATTAACTCTTTATCTGATACATGGTTTTCAAATACTTTCTCCTATTCCATACATTGCCTTTTTATTTTGTTAATGGTTTCCTTTGCTGTAATGAAGCTTTTTTGATATACTTTCCTGTGCTTTTGTTATCATGGCCAAAAATTTACTGCCAAAGCCAATGTCAAAGAGCTTTTCCCCATGTTGTATTCGAGGATTTTTATGGATTCAGGTTTTATGCTTAAGTCTTTAATCCATTTTGAGCTGAATTTTTGTGTGATGCAAGATGAGTCCAATTTCATCTTTTTGTATGTGGATATCCAGCTTCTCCAGCACCATTTGTTGAAGAAATTGCCTTTTCCCCTTTGTGTATTCAGGTGCCCATATCAAAACATATGCTTGGGTTCATTTCTGGTTTCTCTGTTCTGTTCCATTGGTCTAGGTGCCTGTTTTTATGCCAATATCATACTCTTTTTGATTACTATAACTTTATAATACAGCTTGAAATTAGGAAGTATAATGCTTCCAATTCTGTTTTTCTTTCTCAAAATTGCTTTGTCAGGGACTTTGAAGAGACCTAAATGGTTAGAATATGATTAGAAAGTCGAATTAGTTCACTTTATTCTTCAATCTGACATTTTTTATTTTTTTATTTTTTTTAATATGAAATTTATTGTCAAACTGGTTTCCATACAACACCCAGTGCTCATCCCAACAGGTGCCCTCCTCAATACCCATCACCCACCCCCCATCTACCCTCAGTTTGTTCTCAGTTTTTAAGAGTCTCTTATGCTTTGGCTCTCTCCCTCTCTAACCTCTTTTTTTTTTCTTCCCCTCCCCCATGGACTTCTGTTAAGTTTCTCAGGATCCACATAAGAGTGAAAACATATGGTATCTGTCTTTCTCTGTATGGCTTATTTCACTTAGCATCACACTCTCCAGTTCCATCCACGTTGCTACAAAAGGCCGTATTTCATTCTTTCTCATTGCCATGTAGTATTCTATTGTGTATATAAACCACAATTTCTTTATCCATTCATCAGTTGATGGACATTTAGGCTCTTTCCATAATTTGGCTATTGTTTAGAGTGTTGCTATAAACATTGGGGTACAAGTGCCCCTATGCATCAGCACTCCTGTATCCCTTGGGTAAATTCCTAGCAGTGCTATTGCTGAGTCATAGGGTAGGTCTATTTTTAATTTTTTGAGGAACCTCCACACTGTTTTCCAGAGTGGCCGCACCAATTTGCATTCCCACCAACAGTGCAAGAGGGTTCCCATTTCTCCACATCCTCTCCAGCATCTATAGTCTCCTGATTTGTTCATTTTAGCCACTCTGACTGGCGTGAGGTGATATCTGAGTATGGTTTTGATTTGTATTTCCCTGATGAGGAGTGACATTGAGCATCTTTTCATGTGCCTGTTTGCCATCTGGATATCTTCTTTAGAGAAGTGTCTATTCATGTTTTCTGCCCATTTCTTCACTGGATTATTTGTTTTTAAATGGACCTAAGAAAAATATCAGAGATAAATTTTTAGCTTCTAGGGGGAGAATTGTAATTCAGTAACATTTCTTTGACCCCAGGTTTAGAGGGAGCGTGTTTTTGTTTGAACACACATAGAGAGGTTACATATTATACTCCACTGCTTTAAGGCTAACTTGGCAAACATCTGAGTTGTCCTGTGTCCCTGAGAGTAGCAGAGGAAGAGCCTGCAAGAGAGCGTGAAGTGGCCTGAGGACCGAGAGGATCTGGGTGGACCTGACAACCCAGAACCAAGGAGAAAGGGAGGACATTGGCAGAAGTAGTAGATGCCAATGACCAGAGACTAGATAGCAGTCACTCTCAGCAGATGCTGATGAAAATCTGGGAATAACTACAGAACAGATGGACTATTTTCATTGACACCGTGAGGCTGTAAAAGTCTGCCAACCCCAACCTAGATGTGACCCCAGGGAGTAAAGAGGAGTGTCAGAAACCTAAAATTACTAAGTTTACTCATAAGACATTAAGAAAATTGAAAGAGACTGAGTTTAACTAGGATTTGTTAAAAATAACGTTAACAGTAGAAGGGCACCTGGGTGACTCAGTCGGTTAAGCATCTGACACTTGGTTTCAGCTCGGGTCACGATCTCACAGTTCGTGGGATTGAGCCCCACATCAGACTCCATACTATCAGCTTCAGAGTCTCTCTCTCCCTCTTTCTATACCCCTACCCTGCTTGCACACTCACACACACTCTTTCTCAAAATAAATAAACTTATAAAAAATAATGTAACAGTAGAAAATGGAAACGAACACCAAGAGGTAAAAATTAAGTCTGGTTTTAAGAAACTCAGGTTACATTTTTGTACATCTGAATTGTTGTACAGTGGTTACTCAACCCTGCTATAGACAACTGCATTTTTGAAAGATCCTTAGGATTGCATTGTAGGGATAGAATTTGATGGCACAAAGGATAAACGTGGAAGACCAGCAAGAGATGATGGTGGTTCAGATGCAGTGAGGCTGAGGAGGTAAACAGAAGCAGAGGTCAGTCAACAGACAGGTGGATAAGTGCGTAGCACCTGAAGCCGTGAAATCATTCAGGAAGTCCACCAATCGCAAGAGAAGAAAGTCTAGAGCAAGAGTTCAGACACATACAGATCAGGGAGACAGGAACCAGCAAAGAGGAGCAACCAGAGAGCTGGGAAGAACACCACGGAGACTAGCACCTTAGAAGCCCCAGTAAGAAAGTTTTTAGGGTGTTGTGTAGAATGATACTGACCGAACAAGAAGAGAATTATAAAGTCTCCACTGAATTTCCTATGCATTAGGAATTACTTACTAAACTCCCCAGAGTTTTTTTAATATTAGAATAGATACAAATGGAAAAGGGGATGCAAATGTTCATTGTGCTGCATTTTGGGAGATTACACTCACAACATCTGCTAGGCTTTATCATTGGGTATAGTCTGTGTTTGTATATTTTAGTGATCTCTGCAAGTTTAAAAAATTTCTTGACTAGTCTATGAAAGTTTATGGAAAATATAAAGAATTCCAACTGAGGTCACACACTGAGCCAGATATTGCTTGGTCAGTATTTAATCCCTGCAATGGTTCTAGATCCATTTCATTGTACCTTTGGATGGGCTTGTCTCACCTCAGGATAGGAAAACTCCAACCTAAGTTTCGGACTCTTGTTTTCTTTATAAAACAGCACAAGTTTGCCAATCTCCTAGCTACATTTATTTTTTTAATGTTTGTTTACTTTTGAGAGAGAGGGAGACAGAGCACAAGCAGAAGAGGGGCAGAGAGAGAGGGAGACACAGAATCCGCAGCAGGCTCCAAGCTCTGAGCTGTCCACACAGAGCCCAACATGGGGCTCAAACCCACAGGCCCCAAGATCTGACCTGAACTGAAGTTGGACGCTTAGCTGACTGAGCCACCCAAACGTCCCCCTCCTAACCACATTTAAACCAGGAATTCCTACCACCCATTCCCTATTCCTCCAGCTCTAGTCATTTTCTCAGTTATCTTCATACACCTTCAGGCATCACAAAGTTCACACAGGTAGGCAGGTGCACACTTGGAGGAAGTAGATTATCAGTTAAATAAGTCAGCATGTACTTATTTAACTTCAGAGTTATTTGGTGTCGATTAATGTTTTCCTCCTCAAAGAGATTTTCAACCCTATGCCATGTCATATGCTACTGTGCACTCATTTTTCTGTTACCCTAGCATACCTTCATCACACAGTAGACGTTCAGTAACTGCTTATTAATTGGCCAGAAAGCTGTTTAATTTCCTCCTTGAATTACAGTGGAACAAACTATAGTGACCAGAGGAGTGAAAATTTGGAAAGTATGGTTTTTATAAAAACAAAAAAATGTAACATTACATTCTTTATTTTTTTTTTAAGTTTATTTATTTTGAGAGAGAGAGAGAGCACAAGGCAGGGAGGAAACAGAGAAAGAGGGAGAGAGAGAGAATCCCAAGCAGGCTCCACACTGTCAGTGCAGAGCCCAGCGTGGGGCTTGAACTCACGAACCATGAGATCGTGACCTGAGCCAAAATCAAGAGTCAACAGTTTAACCGACTGAGCCACCCAGGCACCCCACATTACATTCTTTAAATGTTCACGGATTTGTGTATATTATCTGATTTTAAACTCCTCCAGTCAGAAAGAAAAAAAGTTCTTATAATATATAGAAGACCTGTCTCCTTAGACCAACAGGATAACCAACCCCCGAATTTGGCACCTTGCAGTCCAAGCAGCTGCCCTCACCTGTGGAGGCAGATTTAGCTGATGCGCTCTTAGTTTAGGTTCAGCAGGCCACCCCTACAGTACTGACCTTCATGGCAAACCATGCCCCGCCCCATGAAAAATTTCACTTGGGAAAACAAAATCAAGCTCATTTACAAATAACTCCATCATTAAAATAGGGCTAAGAGTCATCTGAAATTTTAATTCTCTCACGATTCTCACAAATCCATAGGCACCTTCAACTATTTGCTACACCGAACTCTGTTGTAAGAACTCAGTAAGCCGTAGGTGGATTATATAAAATAGCTGGGGAAACTTCTTACCTATTCTAAAGAAAGCCCTAGAAAACATGGGTAGTCCAGGAAGATAATTAAGTTTTTCAAATTAATTCTAACAAGCTCTAACCTTATTCTGCAAGGTTTCTTTTTCTGGGAGACGTATCTTTTTAATGTGCACAAGTGTCGAGGTAAAATAATGTCCAAATGAAAACTGAGCATCTAGTTATGAAGTTTAAAAATAAAATAAGGTAAGCACATGAACTACTTATTTTATATCTTTGTTTTGATAACAGTTGTAATAAATTGAAACTGATATGAGCTAATTGTACCTGCATTTTTGTTGAGAGAAATGTAGTGTAGGATATGTGTAACTGGAGCATGGCCGTTGGGTCATAGATCCGAATAAATGCTTTTGTATTCATAAGTATACAATGACATTGCATTATTACTCCCTGAATAGTGTGGTGGGGGGAGTTGATGTTTTTCTTCTTAATTATGGTACACCTGGCGATTTGTTTTGACCACTGTGAACAGAAGAAAAAAGATTAATTCTAGGACAAATAAATTCGGGTAACACAAAAGCATATTCTCTTTCTCTCCTTTTACAAAGAAGCTATGACTATCCAACAGGCTGTAATTTTTTAATGGGTTGCAAGGTTAACAAATAAGAATGCTATTGTAATTCCCATGCTTCATCTACGTAATATCAACAGAAAATTCAACACTAGATCAAAGCTGCCCCTTGCCATGCACACAAAACAGTGGATATAATACAAATGCTTTTATGTTGCTTTCAGAGTAAATGTCAGGGGGGACAAAACTTACAATTTTCCATTTATTTCTAAATTTTTATGGCATTTAGATCCAGGCAATAATGCTTTATATTTTCAGTTACTATGATGTAGGTTTGATCTGCTTTATTTTTAAGGACTGCCTGTCATCTTGCCATTTAATGCTGGCACCTAGAAATGCATTTTGCAAACTATCCAAGAATAGATGTCCTCCTGCATCTATAAACATGCTTACATTCATGTGAAAGCCAGGTAGTTCAAATGATGCTGGGTTATATATTTTATAGTATTATTTTTTTGTTAAGAGTAGAAGGTAAAGAGATTTCAAAAGTTGTATTGCTTCCCACCTAACACTTACCTACCTGAATTCATTTGCTATTCCTCGTTCTTTATAAGAAGTAATACCAACTCTCCAGGTCTCTTAAGAAAAAAACTCAGTATATAAAATTAAATGATTTTATTTACAATCTTACAATTCAGCAAGAATCATTTATTTTCAGTATTTAACTACATATTAAACACTGATCATATTAAATAGTTTATCTTACATAAGTTTACACTCTGAAGTGTGGATTTTTGATGAGTTAACTGAATTAGTTCAGACAAAATACTTGACCTAGAAGCCTTCAGTGGAAACAGCTACACTTTTCTACACTCAAATTATTTCTCCTCATTCCATACTTTGTACCTATTCTAAACTAGGAAGAACATGGAGCTAACATGGAAGCAGGAGAGTAATGAACAATGTAATCCCCCCCCTCAACTTCCCATTAAAGTTTTGATTAAAATGCACACAAAAAGACCAATAATAGCAGCACTAGAAACTGAGTTTTTTCTTTACATATTTTGACATCATATTACTTAGCTACTTGAGATCAATTCAGAGAGAAATTATATAGCATAGTTAATACAGTAGTATAATCAACAAGGTAAGTTCATGTATAATATATTTATAATTTCATATCCTATAGAGAAAATAACTTTTTTCAAGTATCTAATGTATTTTAAATTTTTAAAATTTTTTTTAAAAAATGTTTTTAATGTTTATTTACTTTTGAGAGAGAGAGAGAGAGCACACAAGTGAGCAGGGGAGGGGCAGAGAGAGAGGGAGACTCAGAATCTGAAGCAGGCTCCAGGTTCCAAGCTGTCAGCACAGAGCCCGATGCAGGGTTCAAAGTCACAAACTGTGAGATCATGACCTGAGCCAAAGGAAGACGCTTAACCGAGTGAGCCACCCAGGCACCCCTAAAATTGTTTTCTTATAACTAGACATACTGGCCAGTCCACAAACTCCCCCAAATCATAATTGAACCAGATTACACTTTCTGACCATAATGCAATTGAGATAGAATTGAAAACCACAGATCAGCAAATTAAAAATCAATAAGATAATCTGAAGTAAATAAATTATAATTAGAACTATAAATTATTTTGAATTAATAAAAATGAGAATAGTCACATATAAAAATGATGAATGGGAGGCAGCCAGGCCTATGCTCATAGGAAAATTCAAATCATTACATGTTTTCATTATTAATTGAGAGAAAATAATGAAAAAAGAATGTAAGTTGAGAAATTTTTAAGGAAAATTAGATGTTCTTCAACACCAGGAAAAAACAAAAAAAAAATAATTACAATAAGACAAAATACACCAAATATCTCAGTGAAACTAGGATAATGTTTTTTTGAAAATAAAACAACAAAATAAATTCCTAATTAATTACTTAAAAAAGAATCCACCAAAAAACTTAGAAATAAGAGATTACAACAAATACAGTTGATAATACTAAAATCTTATCATACTCAATGCAATCAATTTCACAAACACAATCTGGGGCTGAAACATAAATTTTGAAAAAGAAATTAGCCAATATGATGATTTGTGTCTATAAAGGAAAAGTTGACAAGAACCTGAGTAATTTATGCAATTGCATTTAAAGTTCTTGGACAGATAATTCCCATAATATGCAATCTGTTTAAGAAACAAGGAATAATATAGAAAGTTACCTATTTTATGAAGGCCATGTACCCTGAAACCAAAGTCTGACAAATAACATTTTAGGAAGGAAGGAAGAGGGGCGCCTGGGTGGCGCAGTCGGTTAAGCGTCCGACTTCAGCCAGGTCACGATCTCGCGGTCCGTGAGTTCGAGCCCCGCGTCAGGCTCTGGGCTGATGGCTCAGAGCCTGGAGCCTGTTTCCATTTCTGTGTCTCCCTCTCTCTCTGCCCCTCCCCCGTTCATGCTCTGTCTCTCTCTGTCCCAAAAATAAATAAACGTTGAAAAAAAAAATTAAAAAAAAAAAAAAAAAAGGAAGGAAGGAAGGGAGCACTGGGGGGGGGGGAGGGGGCAGGAAAAAGGGAGAGAGGAAAAGAGGGAATTTAGCATTGAGTCAATCTCAGAGATTTAGAGGTAACACTCCTAAATGCAGTACTAACTAACTGAGTGCAGTATTACATTAAAAGACTCTCCAAATAGAACATATTAATGTAACACAGTATCAAAAGGTCAAAAGAAAAAAGTCATCTAGATAAATGCTGAAACACTTTTCAAAAAAATAACACCTGGTCCTGATGAAAAGCAGAGCTCTCACTAAATTAAAAATAGAAGGAAATTCTTTAATAATATAAAGATATATTTCCTAAGCCAATTGTCAACATCATTGTTAGCTGTAAAACACTGGAAGCAGTTCCATTAGAAAGTGAGATTAAGATAAGAATTCTAGTGACACTTTTTTACATTATTTGGGAAATTCTACCTGATGCAACAAGACAGCAAACAGAAGTTTCTACAAAAGCATAACTATTGAAAACAAGAAGATAAGGTGTAAAGGCATTAGTAGACAACATGAATTTTGATCTTAAAAATGCAAAGAAAGAATGAACCAAAATAATTGGTACTAACAATAGAATTCAGCAAGGATATATAGATATGTGGGCATTCTTTCCCATAAAAGTGTATAATGGAAAAAAAGAGCTCTCTGGAAATAATGTAAACATGACTTCTAAAATTAATTTCAAGGTTTAAAAAGAAACCCTCATGCAATCTGTATGAGATTTTCTTTAGAACTTAAGAAAATGTCCCTAAAGATCATTTGTAAATTTCAGGAAAAAAGAATAATTAGAAATGAGGACTTTCTCTATTAGATAGAAAAATGAATACTATAGAGCTACAATAATTAAAATCATATGCTTCTGTTATAAAAATCAACTACATATTAATAAGACAGACAGGATACCCCTACAATTGACCCTAGTATCTATAAAAACCTGCCACAAAAACCAAAACAATAAGAAATAGATGAATAATGCTTAATTGTTTTCTAATTTGGAGAGAAGAAATAAGATAATCTTACATTAAGCTGAACACCCAAATATTTCCCACGTATATTAATGATTTCATTATAAGAAATAAACCAAAAGCAACCAGATGATGGTTTCACAATCTCTTCTTAGGAAAGGATAAAACATAAGAAGTAATAAAAGGAATTACAGAGAAAAGATGTGATAGCTTTGGACTGCGTAAACATTTAAACCTTCCAGAGATTAGAAAGCATTAGAAGTTAACTAAATACAAACTGGATAAAAACCTTAGAACAAATGGAAAAGGGTTAGCATGTGTAATGCACGAAAGGCTCTTACAAATAATTAGGAAAAACGTTAACACCCCCCAATGGAAAATTGGGCACAAGACATTGATTTATTTATAGAAGAACAAATGCAAATGCCACCTAAACCTATAGATGACTACCCTAGAAATAAAAATACAAATTACAACAAAATTACTATTTTTTACTCCTCAAAATGTCAAGGATGAAAAAACATTTAACAGTGATGAGAATGTGCCAATGTAACTATTCTCAAACACTAATGGTAAGACCACAGAGTCCAGGTTTCATGTAAAGTGATTTGGCAACACAAAAAAATGGAAATAGTTTGTATCATTGACCCAGTAAACCCACTTATTAGGACTTACAGCCTAAGGAAATAATCAGAACTGAAAAAGAAAAATTTATGTACATGGCAAAAAATAAAATGAGGCCATAAGAAAATTATTAATAAGTAATGACACATTCATAGATGGAATATTAACAGTCCCAAAAATTCATTTCTCAAAGAACAACCTTGGAAAACTGCTAGCTAATCCAACTACAGGATGAAATATTACAGAACTGGAATTTGAACACTGTAAATAATCAGCTTAATCTTCCACCGTGTGAGGTGGTTCATTGACAAGAGCACCTACGTGAAAAGCTCTAGAAAAGCTGAGTGGACTGGCTGAGTAAGCAACCGCGGGTAGAGTGGGCCCTCTCCATCTTTCATTGCCATCGACCTTCAGAGTCCAGTTCTGTATAAAATTAGGAATCTGAATAATGTGACTGCAGCCTGGTACAGAGCTTCCACAGCCACGTGCGGTAAGACGAGAACGTCACCGCCAGGTATGTCATCTTTGTTCCCAGGCTGTCTTGAGTCGCTGAAAGCTTGCTTGACATTTCCTCCAGCCATGCTCCTTGCTTCCTTGACATGCTCCAGTAAGGAATAATGACATTAAAAATAGTGTATTTCCCCTCATCTTCATAGGAACCACCTAATGTGTGTTATAAAGTAGGAGCAGAAGGCAACTAAAGGTTGCCTGTTTAAAATCAGATAATGTCCTTCTATTCTGTTTTCAAAAGGCCAATCTGAGAAAGTGACTACGAACAATGAATTATTTTCTCAAATGTGGCTGTCTTGCAGAAAATTAACATAGGTTTCACCCCAGGCTATATACTTAAGTATTTTTCAGATGGATTAAGATCAATATGATCTTGAAAAATAACCAAGATATCATTATGGGGCCTCCAATGCCCTTCTCCAGGCAAGGAAGTGTATATTTTGGTGTCTGACCATCTCCATAGTCCTATGGCCAAACACAGGACACATGCTGCCAGTTCAGCATGACAGTTCACCATCCCTAACAAAGAAGGCACTCTCAAGACTCCCTCAGCACCACTGTGTGTACTCTCATTTGCCTCTGTCAGGGCACTCTGGTTTGATGACGGTGCATGAGTATGCAAGATGGCTGGGAGTAAGAACATAACCAGCCTGGTAACTAGAACAAACTGGTCTTTGAGGACTAGTCCAAGACCTCAGCCCAACAAACATGCCAGCACTACACAGCAGATATGTAGTGATTGTGTCCGGGAGACAAATGGTAATCTAGAGGGCATGTACCTCGGTCCACCTACAAACAGAGCTACTTAATTCTCCTCTGTTTCTCCTGTAGCATAACTAAAAGAGACACGAGGGACAGGCTGGGGGCAGCACCTTACCTAAACCTAGAAGTATAATTTAGAAGTAAAGGCTCAACTGATGAATGGATAAACAAATTGTGGTTTATATACACAATGGAGTACTACGTGGCAATGAGAAAGAATGAAATATGGCCCTTTGTAGCAACATGGATGGAACTGGAGAGTGTGATGCTAAGTGAAATAAGCCATACAGAGAAAGACAGATACCATATGTTTTCACTCTTATGTGGATCCTGAGAAACTTGACAGAAACCCATGGGGGAGGGGAAGGAAAAAAAAAAAAAAAGAGAGGTTAGAGTGGGAGAGAGCCAAAGCATAAGAGACTCTTAAAAACTGAGAACAAACTGAGGGTTGATGGGGGGTGGGAGGGAGGGGAGGGGAGGTGATGGGCATTGAAGAGGGTATCTTTTGGGATGAGCACTGGGTGTTGTATGGAAACCAATTTGACAATAAATTTCATATATTAAAAAAATAAAAATAAATTTAAAAAAATAAAAATAAATTTAAAAAAATAAAAAGTAAAGGCTCAGTTTTAAAGGTTCTGGATATTTGTGCAATATGCCCAAATCAGAGAGTGGCAAAAAGCTTAAAAGCCCATGACCTACAGAACAAGTACAGGTGTAAGTTGCCTCTAGGGCATCCAGTGTTTGGTTGGTAGAGAAGGAGCCAAAGGAATGGCTTGAGCAGTCCCATATGGGGACAGGGGCCCATAGCTGCCTATTGAGAAGGTCAGAGGAAGCCTGTGAGTCAGATCCAGTGAATGGTAAGGCATCCCCAAAGTGTTAAGGACAACTCAGAGTAGGAGAAGCACCTATCTTACAACCCTTCACCTCAGGTAGACTCCAGAGAACACAGATAGACCATAGAGCAAAGCAAGCAGCCAAATGCAGGGTAACCATGAGACATGAAAGTGGCTTCAGGAGCTCAGAGCACGAGCAGTGCAAGGCAGAGAGGAGCAGCATGGAACTGAACTGGCACACAAGTTCAAAACCTGTATCCAGTCTCTTCCATACTGGCTAGACTGGCCAAAGGTCAAATGAGAGGAAAGGCAGAAACAGAAGCTTCTGGAAGGCAAGTTGCAACCCTGACTGTGTGAATCCTGCCCTTAACATTCAGCAATGAATATTCCTCCCTTTTAAGATTTCCTGTAGGTCAACTATATAAATATAAATATAAATATAAATATAAATATAAATATAAATATATATTGCTTAAAGTTCACAAACTGTCAGCAGTATGTGGAAATTTACAAAAAAAAACCTAAAAACTTGACTTCTTAAAGCAGAAACTACAATACCATATAAGGGCATTTCTGTTCTGCTAATATCTGATTTAGACATGACACTTACACAGATTATACTCTGAATGCATACTTAAGTAAAATAGTTAATTATCATTAAAATAAGAATAATACTGAGATACAGCTTTCTAAAGCAAATATTACCAATGAGTTTTATGCTTTCTTCCAAATGAAAAATGTTGAGCTGTTTGTCCTTTCCTTATTCAAAGAAATGTGCATTCCCCGTGAACTAAAACACCTAAATTATTGACAGAACTATAATACAAATAAATACTTTACCTTCTGGCTATTTAATATAGCAATAACCTTTACAAGCTAATATTTATCATGCACATCACACAAAAGAGTCACAAACCTAATTTTGCTACTGCCAACATTGATATGCTGCTGCTAATTTGGGATTACAAATGTTTATGTCACTTTTGTAATTAAGGGGTTAGAATGACGTTAGCAGACAGTGTTTGTACTCCCCCTAAAAGAACAAAAATTTAGAGGGCAAAATCAGCTTGCCTTTCTGGAATATTTATATGCTGATAAGCTCATGGGAAGTTTGCTCTTCAAAAATACAAAACATTCTGGGGAAATTTAATTTGAATTCAATCAGACCCTGTTGAACACACTCATCAATAATTTTCACTTACTGGCTACCCACTTTGCATGGCAATATCTTAAGTGAGACACCTTTTTAAGAACATTCAGCCCTCTCCTTCAGATTATCCTGGTGAAGGAAAAAAAGTCAATGAACTAACATTAGAGCAGATACTGCAAGGTATAAGAATTAAACAAAAATTCTGAAAATTCAACTCATTTTGACATTTTTTATCTCGATAATATACACACACCCATGTGCATAGTTATAATTTTACATAAATGAAGTGTAAAAAAACTAAAAGGTTTTTTTTTCTGTTTCCTTCCCCCTTTTCTCTCTCCCTAGCCCACATTACTTCCCCCTCAAGGGAACCTTTATTATAAAGCATGTATTCTTTCATAGCTTTTGCAGATCTATATACATGTATTTACACACACATACACATGCAATGTTTTTATATAAATAGGATCATAATAGAAATACTTATACATCTTGCTTTTCTCCAATTCCTTAGCAGGAATCCCTGCACATCAGCCGGAAGAGCTATAATTCATTACTGGCAATATAACATTGCATGTGTTGGATAACATGCTTTATATAAGGTTTGCTCTATTGTTAGAGATTCACTTTGTTTCAGCTTTTTGCCACTGTGAGAAATGTTACATCTCTGAAAATGTCCTTGTATGCCAGGATTTTAGTTTTGTGGGTAAGTTCCCGGGTAGGATTCTTGAGTTGAAAGGTATGTTTGGTTCTGATAAACTGCTTTCCCAAAAGGCCCTAACAGTTGACATTTCTTCCAACACTTTGTGAGAACATACTTTTTCTGACATCTGGTTCGGTACTGTTCTCGTTCTTTTTAATCTTTGCTAATGTACCTGAAGTAAAATGATATGTTATCATTATTTTAATTTCTATTTCCTTGTCTACTAGTACTTACTGTCTTTTTGGATTTGTTCATCCTGTATTTCCTGTTTCTTTTGCCCTTTTTTCTGTTGGTCTGTATTTTCGTAGTCATTTTGTAGCACTTTCATGTATTAGAAATACCATCCCTTGATTTCTCATCTGTGTTGTAAATATAGTTTTCCAAATCTATCATGTGTCTTCTGACTTTGTTGACATATTAACGCTTTTATCTATTTTTCATAGCCAAATATGTCTACTTTTTAATGACTTCTGAATTTTAGTTAAGACATTTGTACCCCTGGATTGTTCCTGAAGCCCTCTGGGTTCTCTTTCCAGAGTTTTCTTCACTCCCCTATTTGCACTTGTCTTTAAAGCATCAGGAATTATTTTTCTGAACAGTGTCAATGGTGACCCAGTTAACAAAATTCAATTTCCACTGTGTCTCTAATAAGGTAGAATGGAATCCATCTAACCTCTTAGCATCTCCAAATACCTACCACTTGCAGGACAACCATGAAAGGCAGGAAGACATCAAAACCTAAGTCATGATCTCCACCACCCAAAAACCTATGGCCCCACTATAAAAAAAAAAAAAAAGAAAGAAAAAACCACAGGTAAAAATAGTGATATTTTATGTTTTGCTTAGGGCTGCATAGCAGCATTCCACAGACTGGGTGGCTTAAACAACAAATTTATTTCCTCATAGTTCTGGAGACAAGAAATCCAAGATCAATGTGTTGACAAGATTGGTTTCTTCTGAGGCCACTCTCATTGGTTTCTGGATGGCTGTCTTCTCCATATCTTACATGGTCTTCCTTCTGTTGTGAGTCTGTGTCATAACGTCCTCTTACAAGGACGCGGTCATATTGGATTAGGGCCCACCCTTGTCACATCCCTTCAGAGACCTTTTCTCTAAATACAGCCATACTCTGAAGTACTGGGGGTTACGTCTTCAACATATGAATTTTGAGGGGGCATTCCAAATGATCTATACAGCCTGTAAGTACTATTGGTATTCCCTGAGAGGGGGAATCACTGGACGGTAGGTGAGAGCTTCTTGGAAGAGCTAGCACTGGAGACAGGCACTGGAAGCATACTTCAGATTTCAGTGAGGCTGTGGAAAGCTTTTCTATGAGAAGATTAAAATAAGCAGAATGATAGCTATAAACATGGTGTGTGAGGTTCCAGTGAGGTAAGTCGACCAGAGGAGATAGTTCGTGCTGGGGAGAAGCGGGTGATAAAATCGGAACTGCTGAGATTGTAAGTAATCTGGATTTAGGAGAAGTTTAGCCTTAATCAAAGTAGCAAAAAAAGCATCATAAATTTCTGGGAAATGAAACTTCGTAATTAACATGATATTTAAGGAAGAGAAGTCTGGTCTTCATTTGTGAGATGAAGCATGGAGAACAGATTAAGACTCTGCCACAATTATTAAATGAGAAGCTTAGCCCAGAGTGGTAGCAATGGTAGACAAGAAGAAATTGTGGGTGAATATTAGACATGTCAAAAAATGTATCAAAAAAAATGACAGAAGTTGATTGATGATGGTTTGTTTATAGGAAAGGAACAAGAGGGATAAGGCAAAGGTGGTATCAGTATTTGCTGGGGTTGGGGGGAGAGCTGCAGAAACAATGGTGCCAGGCCATTAAGCTTGTGGTATACAGAATCCTAGATGGAGAAGAAAAGTGACCACCGGTTCATTTGAGCCTGAGAGTTTGAGATGGAAGTACTGAATAGGAGATGAGAAATTGGGGCAGGAGCTCTGACAGGGTGAGAACACCCAACATGAGCTGGGTATCAGACAGTCATCAGTATTGAGTACCCTGTGGGAAATTCAAGAAACAAAGAGGGGAGTGATTCAGTCTAGGAGGCAAAGCGATTATTTACTCATCCAGCAAAATTTTCTTAAGGACCTATCTGTCGAGCACTTCCTCATGTGCCAGGAATACAGTGGTAAATAAGAGAAGGGGTGTCCTCTTCAGAAACCTCATCCTCAGCCATGAAGGCCAGGGATGGTCAATAATGTTAAATGATGAAGAAGTCAGCCATAGAGGGACAGATAAAGGGCCTTTGTATTTGTCAATAGAGTGGTCACCCTTGACTTTCTAGAAGGCAGTTTCAATAGTTTTGGTAATAGAAATCAGATTGAATGGGGGAACATTTGGTGAGACAATGGAGCTAAGAGCAAGACTCTGTTTATTCCCAGAATCTGTTTTGTTTTCCACTCCCCTGGCACTTATTCAGATTCTTTGCCACCTTCAGTTTGATTAATTTCTGTTACAATAGTAATCCTCTGATATTTCAATTCGGACTCTAAATAACATTAAAGTCAAGTTAAAATGTAGTCACAGATCAGTTTCATGCTTCTAAAAACATAATAACCCCATACTATATTTTTATGTTTTTTGCCATTCAGACTCAAATGAATAATATAAGTGGATATCACCAATACATTTTAAAATGGTAAGACTTTGCAAGAGCCATGGAAGCTTTTTAATCAGCACTGAGAGAGATGATTAGCAAAGAGAAAGAAAAAAATAAAAAGACCATCACTTGAAGTGGTGGCAAGAATCCAGCTTTTACTGTCTTTCCTTGTGCCTGGGACAGTCTAGGACAGGATCAGACAGGGCTCAGATATTTGGATTCCCTCCACCTCCTCTGTCTATTCCTGTGAAGAAGAAGGGAAAGAGAGAACAGAAGGTGATGCAGAAATAATGTGCAGAGTTTGGTTGGAGAATGGTTTCACTCTTCTAGTCTATTACTAATCTCTATTAGCATGGTCTCATTAACAAAGATTTCGTGTTGTTTTGTCTTATTTGAAAGAGAACAGGAACGTCTGGTTGTCATATGTAACATTTCATGTTTCTCTGATTGCTCCATGCATTACACCTCTCTGAAATACTCACAGCTAGCTGATCTGTGTCATCCAGCAATTTCCCATAGATCTTGAAATGAATGAGCTGGATTACGTGAGAATATGAATGCTGTAGGTTCACCTAGTACATTGGACATGAGACTAGGAAGGTAGACATCTGTGTGAGTCTCTATCCCGGTTAAAACTGATCGGCACTACCAGTCACGGTTGTTAACACATAGTATAGATATTCATTGATTTGATTCTGTTGGACTTGATTTGGTTAGCATAGTTTGGAGAAATTCAGTTTCTCTGTGTTTCTACATCTAGATTAGGAATCATTCCTGCCCCTGTATTATACGACATAATGATCTATAACTGCCTTTAAGCCCAGCTAAGAAATGTATGCTCAGGTGTATGTTGAATATAAGTCATTCTCCAATAAGCACCCATACTCTACTCCCACCCTGATTCTGACATATCCATTGAACGGACATTTCTGCACAAGTGCAGTCAGGGGATGCAGTGGTCAAAACAGACAGAAATACTTCAGGAGAGGCTCATTAGCTCTATAAATGTGAAGCCAAGTATACAGATCGTCAGAAGCTCTGATGATGTTGCTACGGCTTTGAGAATTTGGCTATACTGACAGAGTAGAAAAAGACAACAAACTTTATTCTTTCTTGGTAAAGGTTTTTAAAGTTAGGTCTGAAGATTTGAATAGTTTGAGGTTCTACATTTATAAGGGAGTCAAGCCTGAAAATGAGCTGTGTTCTTGTTTGGGCGTAACATAGGAGATGGTCCTTGAAGTGGAGAATGTGCAGTGCTTAGACAGATGAGTCACTGTGTAAGGCTGGTGGTTGGGGGAATCACAGCAAGATTCTATTGGTATAATGCCCTTTTTTAAAGTTTTTATTTAAATTCCTGTTAGTTGCCATACAGCGTACTATTAATTTCAGGGGTACAATATAGTGATTCAACACTTCCATACAGCACCTGGTGCTCATCACAAGTGCACTTCTTAATCCCCATCACCTATTTCACTCCTCCCACCGTCCCCCCTGGTAACCATCAGTTTGTTCTGTGTAGTTAAGAATCCATTTCTTGGTTTGCCTTTCTCTCTCTCTCTCTCTTTTCCTTTTATCATTTGTTTTGTTTCTTAAACTCCAATGTAAGTGAAATAATATGGTATTTGTCTTCTCTGAACGACTTATTTTGCTTAGCATAATACTCTCTAGTTCCACTCATATTATTGCAAATGGCAAGATTTCATTCCTTTTTATGGCTGAGTAGTAGTCAATTAAATCTATATCTATCTAGCTATAGATATAGATATAGATATAGATATAGATATAGATATAGATATAGATATAGATATAGAAAGATATCTTTATCCATTTGTCTATCAATGTACACTTGGTTGTTTCCATAGTTTGGTTATTGTAAATAATGCTGCTATAAGCATCAGGGGGCGCATGTGTCCCTTTGAATTTGTATTTTTGCATTCTTCCAGTAAATACCCGGTAGTGCAATTGCTGGATGGTAGGGTAGTTCTATTTGTAACTTCCTGAGGGAACTCTATACTGTTTTCCAGAGCAGCTACACCAGTTTGCATTGTCACCAACGGAGCAAGAAAGTTCTCCTTTCTCTTTTCTCCTTTCTCCACATGCTCGTTAACACCTGCTGTTTCTTGTGTTGTTGATTTTAGCCATTCTGATAGGTATGAGGTGATATCTCATTGTAGTTTTGATTTGCATTTCCCCGATGGTAAGTGATGTTGAGCATCTTTTCGTGTGTCTGTTGGCCGTCTCTATGTCTTCTTAGGGAAAATGTCTATTCATGTCTTCTGCCCATTTTTAATTGGATTATTCATTTGTGGGTGTTGAGTTTTAGATATATTTTGGATACTAACTCTTTATCAGATATGTCACTTGCAAATATCTTCTCCCATCTTTTTCCCATTGAGTACTCTTTCCTGCTTTGTCAAAGATTAAATGACCCTATAATTCTGGGTTCCATTGATCTATGTGTCTGGTTTTGTGCCAGTACCATACTGTTTTGATTACTACAGCTTTGTAAGATAACTTGAAGTATATAATTGTGATGCCTCTGACTTTGCTTTTCTTTTTCAAGGTTGCTTTGACTATTCAGGGTCTTTTGTAGTTCCATACAAGTTTTAGGATTATTTGTTCTAGGTCTGTGAAAAATTCTATTGGTATTTTGATAGAGATTGAATTAAATGTGTAGATTGCTTTCGATAGTAGACATTTTAACAATATTTGTTCTTCTAATCCATGAGCATGGAATGTCTTTCCATTTTTTGTGTGTTCTCCTCAGTTTCTTTCATCACTGTTTTATAATTTTCAGAGTACAAGTCTTTTACCTCTTTGTTTAGGTTTATCCCTAGGTATCTTATTAGTTTTAGTGCAATCATAAATGGGATTGATTTCTATTAATTTCTCTTTCTGCTGCTTCATCATTGGTGTACAGAAATGCAACAGATTTCTGTACATTGATTTGTATCCTGAAACTTTACTGAATTCGTTTATCAGTTCTAGCATTTTTTTGGTGAGTCTTTCAGGTTTTGTACAGAGAGTATCCTGTCATCTGGAAGTAGTGAAAGTTTTACTTCTCTTTTGCCAGTTTGGATGCCTTTTATTTCTTTTTGTTGTCTGGTTGCTGTGGCTAGGACTTGCAGTACTATGTTGAACAGCAGTGGTGAGAATGGACATCCTTGTCTTGTTCCTGATCTTAGAGGAAAAGCTCACTTTTTCCCCATTGAGGATGATATTAGCTGTGGATTTTTTATATGTGACCATTGTTACATTAAGAATATGCTCCCTCTAAACCTACTTAGTTGAGAGTTTTTATCATGAATCAATGCTGTACTTGGTCAAATGCTCTTTCTGCATCTATTGAAATCATTATATGGTTCTTATACTTGCTTTTATTGATGTGACGTATTGCAGCGATTGATTTGTGAATATTGAACCACCCTTACAGCCCAGGAATAAATCCCAGTTGATCGTGGTGAATTATTTTTTTACTGTATTGTTGGATTCAGTCTGATAGTATTTTGTTGAGGATTTTTACATCTGTGTTCATCAGAGATAACTGGCCTGTAGTTCTTTTCATTTGTGATGTCTTTATCTAGTTTGGGTATCAGGGTAATGCTGGCCTCATAGAATGAATTTGGAGGTTTTCCTTCCTTTTCTATTTTTTGGAATAGTTTAAGAAAAATAGGTATTAACTCTTCTTTAAATAATTGGCATAATACTCCTTTTTTTAATTTTTTTTTAACATTTATTTATTTTTGAGACAGAGCATGAACAGGGGAGGGGCAGAGAGAGAGGGAGACACAGAATCTGAAAGGGGCTCCAGGCTCTGAGCTGTCAGCACAGAGCCTGACATGGGGCTCGAACTCACGGACTGTGAGATCATGACCTGAGCCGAAGTCGGATGCTTAACCAACTGAGCCACCCAGGCGCCCCGGCATAATACTCCTTTTTAAAGATTTTTCTGGCAGCTCTGACTCCTCTCCCCTTCATCCTCTGAACTGCTGCACACTATTCCATACTACCAAGGCATGCATTTCTTTTCTTCCCCTTTTTTCCTTTCCCTTACCTCTCAAAGCCCCAGACCACCAGACAATCAGAAGGAACACAGGGTAAGAAATATGATAAGGGTTGGTTGGGGGCGCAAAGGTATTTCCTCTTTCTCCCAGCTTGAGCCCCAGTTGTGTGTAAGTAATTTCTTATTTACCCCAAAAGGAAAACTTGCTTGATAACAGTCTTTGTAATTGAATACTTGTTTATGATCACCTTTCTTGTAGGTATCTCTAAAGAAGAAGAGCCAAAAATATTGAGGCCCCCAAGACGGCCCCGGAAACCCAAAACATTAAATAACCCTGAGGACTCCACATACTATTATCTACTACATGTAAGTGGCTCACTCTTACCATCAGATGGGAGCCATTGCAGCCACTAAAGCCCCTCTTGCACATGGTCCAGGCCTCTCCTACAGTCCTGTAAACCCCCTGTCCTCCAGTAGTCTTCTCTGCTGGCCTATTAATTGAGCTGAGATGCAAATACCAACCCAGAAAGAGAAGTGCATCAGAACAGGAGCTCTGCAGAGAGGGACTTTGGGTCAAAAGGCAAGTTTTAGGGAAAGAAGAAGAAAGGAAAAGAGGAAGAAAGAGACGTTTACTTGAGCACCTTTTAAATTCTAGCACTAGAGGTGTTCATATACACTCTGACATCTAATCCTATGAATAGCCCTTAAGGTGGTGTCCCCATCTCACTGGTCGGGACTACCTACCCAGGTAGGCACTCCATAGCTATTGGGGTCTTTAGCTACACCGAAGTCTTCTGACTGCACAACTCCTGCTCACTCCCTGTAACATGAGGCCTCACTGGCCCCACCCCTGCCAGTCTGCCCTTCCTCTCCTGTTCCTGCTCTCTGCAAATGCCACCATCATCCATTGGTGACCCAGACCAAGAACATGGGAGTCATCCTGGATCTTTCACTCTCTCTCATTCCTGACATCCAATCTGTTGCTCTAAAGTATGGCTTCTACCGACCAAGGCTCACTCCTATTCATGCCCTGCCTCTGACCTCATAGGCAGCACTCTACGTTAGACCATCATTATCCCCCACCTAGAATATTTCAGGCTTCCAAGCTCAGCTTCTTCAGCCCCTATCAAAATGTTTCTCTAAACCGTCTTGTGATTGTGCTCCTCCCTTGATGATCCCTCTAATAGCTTGGCAGTTCCTTCAGCGCAAAGTCCATATGCTGTGGAGGACCTCCTCCTTGGACCCAGGACTACTCTTCAGCCCCCTCTCCAGGCTCCCCATGTCCACTTAGCCACAGTTAACTTCTAAAACCCTGCCAGCGAGTGCCTTTCTCTCATGCCCCTCAGTCCTTTGCACCTGCTGGTCCTTCCTTCTGCAATACTTATTCACTTTTCCACTCCCACTGCCGCAGAGAGAGAGCACCGGTTCTCCGTTCCCCCACTGCACCCACAGAATGTTTCCCACCAATTGGAATTAAGTTTCCCAGCTCCTGGGCAGAAGATGGAGCTCCCACTTGCTTTTGAAGTCAAACGGTCTCCTCCTCTTCCCTTCTCTCTGGTGGTTTCTCTCCATTGTCTTTGGAAGGCTCCTCTCCACCTTGGTGTTGCCTAGAGTTCAATCTTGGGCTCTCTTCCCCTCTCTTTACCTTTGGACAATCTCATGACCTCAGTTCTACTGATTCCTGAGTCTATCTCTGGCTATATCTCTCTCTCTAGCTCCACACTCAAATGTCAAACTGGCTAATGTTTGTTTTACATCCTCTACATGGGTGCACATAGGCATCTGTCCATCTGCATGTGCATGCGTGCACGCACACACACAGACACACACAGCTTTATTGAGATATGTCACATGCTATACAATTCACTTATCTAAAATAGACAACTAAATGGTTGTCGTTATATTCAGGGATGTACAACCATCACCACAATCAAGTTTAGAACATTGTCATCACCCCAAAAAGAAACCCCATGCCCATTAGCAGTCATTCCCCACCCACACCCTCCAGCCACAAGTAACCACTAATCTACCTTATGTCTCTGTTAGATTTGCCTATTCTGAACGTTTCATATAAATATAAATGTGCCGCACATGGTCTCTGTGAATGAATGACTGACTTTTTATAAACTAGTAATCGGAATATTATCCTGACTCCTCCCCTTTCTCATCTAGCATATCCAAGAATCTACTCTCATATCTCTTGAATTTCTGTTCTTCTCCACATCCTCAGCCCACAGCCTCCTCAGGCCAGCATTTCTACTTGATATTTCTGCATCCCTCCTCTTACTTTTTTCTTGTTTTGCTCCCCTTCTCATTCATGCATCTTTCACATGGTAGCTAGAGTTGTGTTCTTGAAATTAACGTCTGATCATGCCACCCCTCTGATGGAAAACCTTGTAATCACTTCCTAGTGTCCTGTGGTAGAGGGGCTGGGCAATATCAGGGCCTTGCTTACCTTTCCTTTACCTTCCTGTACCTCCTTATACTCATTCACCCCTCCTTACTCTCCACTACAGCCATTCCCTCCTGTTAGCCTGTACCTGTTCTTCACGTTGTCCATAGGCATTTGTCCCTGAACATGCTCTGTCCTCAGACTAAAACCCACTTCTTTTTCTATTCTCACTTTCTGGGGACAAAACGTCCCAGCCTACATGTCTTTTTCTTCAGGAAGCCTTCCTAACACTCCCAAATCCCAAAGGAGCTTTTCCTGTGTCCTTCCTAAGTGGCCCATACTTCCCTGTCACCATGCTGTATCCCACCAAAGAGTGATTGATGTGGTTTCCGTGAGGTCAAGGAGTTTGCCCTTACATTTAGCCTGCCACATAGTATGCATGCAATAAGTATTCGTGGCACAAATGAATGCAATGAAATTTGAGTAAAATACAACTAGAAGTAAATTAAGGAAGTGAAAATTCCAGATAGCTGCATTGGGCTGTTACTTGATAAAAATCTTGATTACAGATTTTTTTCTACACTGCCCTCCCCCAGAAGGAAGTAGATAGCCTGACATTTGTTTATGTAGTTAAATAGAGAGAAGAGCAGAGAACAAGATTAGAAATTACTAGACATTCCCTATTAACCCTGAATATAAGTGGTAAATGATGCTCAGTGACCTTTATTAACTACATCTCAAATGACAATTGACCATGAGGGCTTCGACAACAGACGCCATCCTCGATATGAGAATTTATAAGAGCTTGAGATAAGGTGAAATGTCCATTGCTAACAACCACCCTTTCAGTGAGAATCATACAACAGATTCTGAGCCTCACAAATGAGTCCCTGCCCTCAAGAAGTTTACTTCACTTTTGTACTATTCTTTTTTTAAATGAATATAAAGGGTTTGATAGATCTCAAATTACTAGTGACTGGAATTCTGTTTATAGCCATGACTCTTGAAATCTGTGGCTTCAGTGAAAAATAAAACATGGAAAACCAGAAGATTAGTATAAATGACAGCACACCATGCATTCCTATTTATCTGGCCCTTATCCAAATTTGGGTCATTACACATAGTGGGATCTGTAGCTGTGATAGGGCCCATGCCCTTGAACCATCAAAACACTGTCTATAATTTTAGCTGGGCTGTAGTTGCATGGAAATGGGCACCTGTGGGCAGAGTGGGCTATGGCCAGGCAAGAACACAGAAAGGGTGGCGGCGGGCAAGGGGAACATGGATGGGGTGGTGCCCACTCCTCCTGCTGCCGCAGCCTCCTGCCAGTACAGGAGCACTGAATGCAACCAAGAGGTCAAGGAGTAGTGCCGAGACCATAACCACGGAGTGCTGAAGATAGCCATCTGCGAATCCTACCAGACACCTGTAGGCAAATATTGAGTATGATCCTGTTATCATCTTGACTAATGCCATTTTATGCAAAGCCCAGACCTACAGATGAATTCTTTTCAGGACTAAAATAAACACACCTGGGAAACTCTGCATATTTTGTTTGCTTTGTGAAGTGTACCTGAGGCGGTGGCCGCTTCAGGATTCAGACCAGAACACTGATCCTGACGACTCCATCGTGGAGCGGGATTTCCATAGAATGTTTGCAATTGTTTCACTAGAACAAATCGCCTTTTTTATTGGCATCTTTACTTTCCTGTGGGTACAACCACCAACTGATGACAGTGAAAAAACAAATAAACCCAACTTCATTTTCGTGTTGCTGCTGAAAGCACGATTATCGTCTAGCAATGGAAAACTCTTGCTGATTGCAGCCGTCATTTAGGAACATGACCACACACTCCTGTGCCTCAGACTCATTAAAATATTTGTCGTAATATTAAATTTTCAGGCAGTTAGACTGACCCTGAATATCAAATGAAAGCTCCCCTTGGCCATCCTGAGCGGCTTACTGGTGGAAAGCACCATGGATGTGTAGGAAGTGATTGTGCCATCTATAAATCTCCAGACTTGCTGAAGACTTGTATTCTTAATATTATCTGTCGCATGACCCACTGCAACCAAAATAGAGAAGACCTAAAATCCAAACCAGGCTCCTCATTTCTGTTGAACAAAATGAAGCAAAGATTTGGGTACACTTCCTGAAAAAGAAAGCAATGGTTATGGCATTGAAAACCCCTAAAACTGCTACACCTCACCCAACCCCCCCCAACCATGTAAGAAACAGCCAAACCACATACAGATACACAAGGACACAGGGAATGTTGCTGTAGGGAATGAGGTATGCAACAAGTGAAGATTTATATTTATACACAACTTCAGGTAAGCATTTGAATTGAAGAAGGAACATGAATTCATAACGTGCACATGAAAAGATCTATGTTTCAAAAAAAACCCCACTTTCTGTAATTTCAAATGGCATTCATGAAACTCTAAAATTATTTCTATTTCAGAAATCTAGAAATTTAGAAATAGAAATAAATTTCTATTATACTACACATGTTAAACCTTTTCTTGATGACCCAAGGCCAATGTACGGAGCAAAAACGTTTGGATTTATTTAGATTTATGAGGTAGCACCCCATCTCTCTGCATTCTCCTGGCCCTGCTTCATTTTCTGCCTTAAATCAACACCAGCACTCTTCTGAGAGTTGATGCTCTTAATCTCTTATATCTAGCAGATGTTGCTATCCTTGTGTCCAAAATCAGGATGAGCTGAGCCTAAGAAGCATGCCCAGAGGACCTGGGCGGAGCACGCACGCCCTGTTTCCGCCCTCGGTGCCTGCTCCAGCTCGCAGAGCTGTGCAGCCATCACAAAAAGTGACTCGGGGCCAACAGTTCCCTCACAAAATGAGTAACTAAACACAGTCCCATCAAAGGTCCTTCTGGTTTTACTCTTTTCTCCAGGACCTTTCCGAAACTGATAGGTAGGTAGTAGGGGTAGGTAATTGGGCCGCTCCAGTGTGGGGTTTTTTTCCTTCTATGTTTTGGCTACTTTCTTCATCCTTGTGAGTCCCCCTAAGTAAATAAAGTGTTAGTGTTTTTCCAAAAGGAATGTAAGATTGTATCCACCAGAATGTAGCAAATATGAATTTTATTTTACTCTATTTCTTCCTTTTTTTATTTTTTATTTTTTAATTTTATTTAAGTCCAAGTTAGTTAACATAACAGCGTAATAATGATTTCAGGAGTAGAGTTCAATGATTCATCACTTACACACAATACCCAGTGCTCATCCCAGCAAGTGCCCTCCTTAATGCCCATCACTCATTTAGCCCAGCCCCTACCCACCTCCCCTCCACCAACCCTCAATTTGTTCTCTATATTTAAAAGTCTCTTATGATTTGCTTCCTTCTCTCTTTTTATCTTATTTTCCTTCATTTCCCCTTTGTTCCTCTGTTTTCTCAAATTCCACATATGAGTGAAATCATATGATATTTATTTTTCTCTGACTTGTTTCGCTTAGCATAATACACTCTAGTTCCATCCATGTTGCAAATGGCAAGATTTCATTCTTTTTGATCACCGAGTGATATACGGATGTGAATTTTTAAGTTCTGTCATAAACGTATTTCTTTGCGTCAAGTGGGGGGGAGGGGCTGTCGTGTAGCTAACTGAGAAACAGGTTCTTCAGAGTCCAGCGGGCGAAGACCTCTGACTTCCAAAGTCCTCCTCAAGAAATACCCTCCCCAGAATATCTTCTCCTTGTACCCCTTCTCTCTCTCTCTCTTCTTCAGTTCTATAAGAAACTGACAGGATATTTACTTCTCTATTTTCATTTCAAATTTCAAGTCAGTGATTTATAATTTCAAAACTACAGTCGAGGGGTGCCTGGGTGGTTCAGTCGTTAAGCGTCTGACTCTTGGTTTCAGCCCATGGTTTCATGGGCTCGAGCCCTACATCGGGCTCTACACTGACAGTATGGAGCCTGCTTGGGATTCTCTCTCTCTCCCTGTCTCTCGGCCCCTCCCCTGCTCACGCTGTCTCTGTCTCTCTCGAAATAAATAAATAAAAATAAATTTTAAAAAAACTATAATTGAAAACATTGTTTGTCTTAGCAATAAACGCCACTAATATAAAGTCCCAGGTGGTAAAATTAGTATTCAGTCCTCTCCCTTGAGGGTACAGTTTCGTACCTCCCTTTTGGCACCAGCTGCCAGGACACTAAGACAAATGTAAGGCCCCATCCTAACACACTCTTGACCTCTTTGTTCCTCATTTACAACTTCTACTTTATCACCTTAGTTGTGTAATTGCTTCCGTGATAAACCACCTTAAATAATTTTGGGGAAAATATATTAATGAATTACATTTCATTGGAATATTCTAGCACAGGCAAGAGTGAAATAAAGCAGAAGACCGGACTGTATTTCCTCTTCTAAGAATTCCTGTAACTGGGAACCAAATTATATACACCATTTCCCAGAGGGAAATGCTGGTCCAGAATAAAAAATGGTCCTTACCAGCTTGCAAATTCAAGGGCAGAACGTTATTTGATTTGTGGTGGTATAAAGGGGACCTCTGTCACTCAACATAGTGCCAATCATTTAAGCATAACTTTGGATTATAGAAAATTGTTACTGAGAACAAGAGACATTTTTTTTTCAGATAACAGATCAAGGAGGAAGGACCTCTGTCATATTAAAACAACAACAACCACAACAAATACTACCTGGGTTCCAGGGATCATTGACTAGACTGCTGGGGTCCATTGTATCTATCGTGGTAATATAATTATTTGTATGCACCTCCCAGCCCAAGGCATTGGATCAGGAATGTAATAGGAAATGAGAAGGAGGGCATGAATGTAATTGATGTCCTGCCCCTTAACATGGTTACTTCTTGAATGGTCCACTCTCAGACTTGATGCATTTAAGCATTCCTTCTACCTCATCCACCCACTAAAATACCAACCAATAAGAATAAGTGAAACATGAACTGTTTGATTTATCCAACATTTTAGTGTATTACAAATGCTAAATCATGAGAAAAAATGAATGTGCCTAAAAAATACTGGAGAAAACCCTCAATATTTACAAACCATTATCAGCTGCCATTTTTATTATCTTGCCATTTTTATTATGGTGCCAGCCAACTTGATATCTGCATTAGGGTTTCCACACTTACAGTATCTTCAGCTTGTTCAAGGTGAGTGTCCTGTTTGTTCTCTCAGCCTAAAAGACACATATGCTCTTGCAACATGTAATAGGTGAGCTCAAATATCTTGAGGCAGCTGACAGTGAAATGCATTACTAATGTTACAATATAAAAGGTGATACTGCTTTGTATGTAAGGTACCATTTTGTTAGTGTTCAGATTGAAGTATTGATTAAAAGGTATCTAATTAAATCTAGACCTACATATTCTAATTTCTGCCTTGATACATAAATTCTCAACCGTGAAAACATTTTACAAATGAACATACGTATCCTCTAGTCTGTTACTTTTATACCATAAATGGGCTCTTGGTAAGTCACACTTCCATTCTTTTGTGGACTATTGCACCTGCCTTCACTGTCCACCCACCTGCTTTGCCAGCAGACAAAGATGACGTATAAGCAAGATGTCAAAGCCACCTAATCAGCTTGCCTAAAGCACAGCGCATTTGTGATGGAGAGATGGGTTTTCCAGGAATTCTGACATAATTTTTCCCATTTATAGGTAGATGGACCTTAGGTAATCTTGTGTATACTGGTCACTGTGTGGTAAGCTCTTTTCGGCATGGAATGCAAAGATTATTTGCAATCCGGTAAAAACATAATCACAAATACATAATTAATAAAATTTGAGTGAATTATATTTCATTAGATTTTTAAAACATTGTGTCCATTTGCTTATTTCCAAATTGGCTTTATAAGAACAAATGTATTTATATATTAATATAGTAATTATATCGGTTACATTACATTAATCATAATATCCTGATTTTTAACTTTTTTCTATTGCTTTTAGAAGTCAATCCAAGAAGAAAAACGAAGACCAAGGAAAGATAGGTAATTATTACTTCTAGATTTCAGTGTCATCTTATCAAACCAAAATATAAATCCATGTGTTCAAATTATGACTGAAAATCATCTATTTTTTTAAAAATCACCTATTTCATATGTGTAGATTTGGAAAGTAGCATGCTCTCATACATTTATATGATGAATATGTGGTTTATATATAATTTAGAAGATATCACCTATTGGAAATATGTTGAGCTAGCACAGTATGAGGCATACATTAAGAACTCAAATAGTTTGTGAATGAATTGTACTGTCCCAATTCAGAATTTGCTTTTCTTGGTCCATTTCTTGGTTTTGATCAGGAAATTGGAACACACCCATGTCCATGAACTTTCTTTCCCCAAACCCCTTTGCTTTCTGTTCTTTGACACATGCTAAATCTCATTCCTTGTAATGTTTATGGATTTGTCAGGAAATAAGGTTTGTGTCACCTGCAGGTGTGACAACTTAGATTCACACTAGTCCCCATTTCCTATAACATTTCAGCCCACCAATACTTTACTAATTTAACATTATAACACTATTTCAATTAACTGACTTCCAGAGTGTGCTAATAACAACTGAGGGTTCTTCTACTAAGATGAGTGGACACTGAACTCCTGACTTATGTATCGGTGGCATTCTGAAAGCTCATTTGTAAATTGGTATCTGTAACTTGAAAAACACTTTTCCCCAGAAACACTGTAACGCTTGGTAGTTTTCTAGACCTATATCTGTTTACCTCATATGAAGTCCCATCAGACCACAGGTACTGAGCATCACAGAACTAATGTGAGTAAATCCAGGAATTAAAATGGTCACGGACACACCTCTGTGTGTATGCCATGTGTAGGAATTAAAATTTAGCCCAGAAATTAACCCACTAAAGGCCACTGGTAAGGAAAGGACAGAAGGTTACCTGTGAAGGAAGTAAGAAGGTCATGAAACATTGTGTACATCCATGTACTTAACTGATGCCTGAGAAAATTGGAAAATGCTATGTGTTGATACATAAAGGTAAGGTTTTCTCAGAGTGGCCCAAGGGCCAGTTATGAACCCTCTCCTAGACTGGCCAAACTGGAACTTTGTAATCACTCCTGTCTAGTAACTACTAATTTTGTACCAAGTTGAATGAGATTAAACCAGGAAAATGCTCTCTTAAAGGTGAGAGATGAGGGCTTTTTTTTCTTTTTTAATTTATGGTATATACTGTCTTTGTGCATTTCAAGACTTCTCTTGTTTCTATTGACATGAATTGTTACTCCTAAATTATACTAAATGAAAGAAGAGAACAATATCCTATAAGTTTGAGTAGAAAAGTAGACTGAAGCTATGATGTGTTTATGTGTTCATTTACAGTCAGGGGAAATTATTAGATTTGGAAGATTTCTATTATAAGGAATTTTTGCCTAGTCGTTCTGGACCAAAGGAACATAACCCTAGCTTAAGAGAACGAAGACAAGAGAGAGAACACCAGCATCGATGTTTTAATGCTGATGAAAGGTAATACGCTACCTACTAAGGTACAGCATGTTCCCTGTGTTACTCACAGTTCCATTTATAAAGCACTGCCATTCTGTCTTTGGACTATAACAAAATATTCTCACTGAATGTTGCCTCTTAAGATTGATATGTTTTAAAAAAGATTGATATGTTATCTTAAAGTAAACTCGTAAGGATTATGGTCAGGTATTCAGACAACCCAGTTTTATACCTGTTTTCTTGGTGTTACTGTTAGTAGCACTCCCTTTTACTTTATTTTATTTTATTAATTTTTGAGAGAGAGGGAGAGAGAGAACATAAGCAGGGGAGGAGCAGAGGGAGAGGGAGAGAGAGAATCTTAAGCAGGCGCCACACCCAACATGGAGCCCAACGTGGGGCTCAATCTCATCATGACCTGAACCAAAATCAAGAGTCAGACGCTCAACCAGCTGAGCCACCCAGGTGCCCCAATGGCAGCCCCCTTTTAAAAGTAGCTCACTTTGGGAGCCCCTGGGTGGCTCAGTCGGTTGAGCAGCTGGCTATTGATTTCAGCTTAGGTCAATGAACTCACGGTTCATGGGATCAAGCCCCATAATAGGCTCTGTGCTAACAACAGGGAGTCTGCTTGGGATTCTCTCTCTCCCTCTTTCTCTCTGCCCCTCCTCGTTCTCTCTTAGTCTCTCTCTCTCAAAATAAATAAACATTTAAAAAAGTAAATAAAAAATAAAAGTGCCTCACTTCGGATGATAAATTACATGGCCATACTAATTACAAGCAACAGGCAACAAGTCAAAATCTGTGTTTAAGTTCTAACCAATGGAATTTTAAACACTTACTGGTTTCTCAGTTATGCTGTATATGTTCTCAGAATCCGCAATGTCAGACCAAAAAGTATCCGGAAGAAAGATTCACATAGAAGTATATATTTTGGATTTGATTTCTCAGTTTGCCATTAACTTTGCTTGACATTAAGTATCTCAAACCATTTTTGCTCACTTACTACTTTGCAAATGTTTTCCCTGAAAAAATTCTTTGTGAAGTTTTGAAAGTGAAGGCACATAGTAAAATGCAAACATTGTATGTGAGAGAGAAACCAGAATAAGGACAGGCAACGAAAAGCTGTTTTGCCAAAATCCTGAGCGAACGTCCTGTCAGCCCAGGGCACTCAGACCCCTCACGGTCTCTTTTGCAGTGCGACCTGGTGCTTTAGAGTCAGAGAGTCTTAGATTTGGATCCTGATTCTGCCACTTGGTAGACGAGTGACCTTGCTCACATTACCAGACCTCTCTAAGCTTGTTTCCACATCTAGGAAAGGATTCACTAAAAACTGCCTCACCACGTTGTCATAGAGGTTAAGTGAAATTATGTATGTGAAGCACTCAACATCAGATGTGCCACAGGGGAGAGGCTCCGGAGATGGTGGCCTTTTTCATCTTTATTTGCTTTTCCAGAATCTACTTGATTTCTGACCCTTGTCTCCAAAGAAAATGTCTTTCTTCCATCTTGAGATCAAGAACTGTAACATATTGCCAGAACTTAGAGATGCTCTAGTCTAATCACAGGGTCCTACATAGGAGACTACCGAGTGCCCAGCAAGATTAAATGACTTGCCCCAGGTTCCACATTGAGTCAGTGAATTAAAACCCAAGGTTTGTCACTGACTTACCTGCTTCCCATTTTAAGAAGCCAGCCTGTCTCCTCTCTAGTATATTCTCTGCCTTCCCCCAACCACAGACACACATCTGCTGGAAAAATATCATATCCCTGAGCTTCTGGCGTTCCAGCGGTGCCTGTGGATGTGAAGTTGGAATTCACCAGAATGAGGATGCTACAAGCTAGTGTTGGCTGAATGCTTCCTTCGGGCTGGCCATTGTGCCGGGCACTGACTTCATCCTTATGGCAACCTTGTGAGGCAGTCACTCTCATTGCCCCGTTATATAGATGACAAGGCTAAGTCTCAAAAGTTTAATGACTGCAAAGTCACCTAGATAAAAAGTGAGGGGGCCAGAATTTGAACACAGGCCTTTTTGAGTTGAAAGTCCATGATTTTCACCACTACCCTGTATTGCCTCCCCGTGCAAAGCCCTGTGCCGGGTGCTCGAGGAAGAGGTGGACACAGTGTGCATGTGATGTAATCTCTGTCACCAAAGAGCTTGACTCTAGAGAGAAAGTAAAGATCTAACAGAGATAAACAAGGTAACCTTGTGTATACACACACACACACACACACACACACACATGCACCTATGTACACACATACACACACACCATCAGTTTTTCCTCATTAGCCTGCCTTGTCTACATAGCACCTGCCACCACCTGGCATATTAAGGTTGTCTATAGCCCTCTCCCACACTAGATTAAACTCCATGGGAATGAGGGTTTTTGTTCACCTTTAGCCTACACTAATGGCTAATACTTAGTAGGTGCCACATAAGTAAATGAATGCACCTATGTGGCTGCATAGGGAGCACCCTTCTTCTCCAGGCAAGTTACAGAATCTAGAGGTAAAGTGGGTGGGGTTTCCCAACTCTACCTTCGGGAAAGGTGGCCCAACAGCCTCACTGAGAGAGCTGACAGGACCCACAGCTAACTGGTTGATCAGGTTTGGAAGGAGTGTTGGAGAGAAACATTTGAGTGGTTTTAAGATGAGAAATGATGGTTGTCTATTTAGGCACTTCGAATTTTCCTGTTTGAATAAAATGGGTTAAAAATTAAGGTACTAAAATATTTATTTATTGGTTGTGAGTTACTTCAAACCAAAGGAAGCTCGCCTGTCTCAACTGCACCTTCTGACACCTTACTTAGCTGTCATCCAAACACAGTCACCCTCCCCCCCCCACCCCCCACCCCCCGTCTGCTTGGGGAAAATTGAAAATCTGCTGAGAAAATTATGCAGCTGCGTTTGGCCTTTCTCCTGATGTTTTGAATGTGCCCTTCTTAAATGCCTGTAGTTGGGGGGAGTGGGAGGAATAGAACCGCCTAACGGGATGGGCGGGGCTGCGCTGCGCTCTGGCGCCGCTGACTTTCGGGCCCTGGGTCTCACTGCAGGTGCTGGGCGGAGGAGAACCAGGGGCTGGAGGAAAATGGGCCCGCAACCAATCCCTACGACTACAGGAGGCTCCTGCGCAAGACCTCCCAGCGGCAGCGCCTCGTGCAGCAGGTGTAGCCCGGCTGGCGGAGGCCACCGCGGTGGGAATGTGCGCGAGACTGCGGGGTTGCAGGAGCCAAAGCCCGGGCGCTGGCACGACCAGGCGCTGATGCCCCGGCCCTGACCATGGCAGGGGCCGCCCGCTGCGCTCGCCTCTCGAGTGTCAGGGCCAGCCTCACCGAAGGAGGAGGAGAAGTGAGAGCCTTGGATGCCGCGTCTCGGCACTCCGGCACCCTGCACTCCCACCAGCCCGCCAGCTGGGGCATCCCTATCCCTGGCCCCCAGTGTATCTCTTTGTTCACTCATTTGAGACTCCTGTGGACCCGACTGCGCCTGAGCTCTCGCCGATCCCTCCTCTCTCATTTTGGAAGACTTCAAAGATTCCTTTTTCCTTGGAAACCGCCCTCCCAGGCCTGCGGGACACTGGAGGGGCGAGTAAAACAAAGCCCGGTGGGAGAAGAGGCGAGGGTGGGGGAAGCTTTGAAGATGAACTCCTTCTCAAACTCGCGCTTTCCCTTCCCTTGGTTATTGAGGTTATTAAATAAAGGAAGTGCCTTGGAAAGTCCGTGGCTTTCGGGGCTGGTACGCCATATTCCCCTTTAGGGCTAGACTCCTGCTGTCCACCTGTGCGGGTGCAGGTGCCCAGGCAAGGAAGTGACGGTGCCTTCTGTCTCCTCCATCGCCTCCAGACATCCCAAACAAACATACTAAGTTAAAAACCTGAGTCTTGCGGCGCAAACGTGACCTGCAGACAAATCCCCAAACCCCACACACACACACTGCGCGCGCGCGCGCACACACACACCTTTGGTCCCACCACTGAGCTAACTGTTGGGCTTTTTAGGTTCTTCTAGTCTGAAGATTTGGGGCAATCTCGGCGCCAAATTTTGGCGTATGTAAGAGGGATGGGCAATGGGTAGGCAGAGAGGTTTTTCTCAGTTGATGGCGTCTTAGTTTAGAACCTGGGTTGAGCCCTTCTATGGAACTGACACCCTCCGTTGTCCACGGGGTCTGAAGAGCGCGCGGAAGGATGACGAGGTGATTTCACGGACGACTGAACTGGGAGGAGGGTTCTGGCTGGGATAGGGCTTGTTCCTCTTGCTGGTGTCCCTCGCGTGCGGGGCCCGAAGCCAGAAGACTGGATTGAGTGAGGACGGGTGGACGTTCGTTAGCCGCTTGCTCATCAGAAGTTAAGTACTCTCCAACCAAAAATGTTGACGCCGAAAGGTCCCCCAGAGATGCTCCTACAACCTCTTCATTTTACAGAGGAGACCCCCCGAGAGGCGAAACCTCCCACAGTGGCCGGATCGAGCTCAGAGTTCAAGGGCGCTGTAGGCCCTGCACCTTCCCCGGGTTCTCCTTGCGGCCTCCGCTGGGGCTCAGCCCTGCAGACCGACGGCTGGTTTGTGACTTGCTGCAGGCTGGGCCTAGCTCAGGCACCGGTGAAACCAGCGCCGCGGGGCACTGTATACGGCCGAGGGGGAGAGAGGGATTCTGGACCCCGGCCGAGGGGGAGAGAGGGATTCTGGACCCCGAGGTGAACCGAGTCCCTCCGCCGCAACCTACCCATCCACCTACCACCTACCACCACGAGGCCCTTGCGGCGCAAAGCTGAGCTCCGCGTCGCTACCAGGCAAGCCCCTTCTTAAAGCTTTTGAAGTGGCCTGTGTAGACCAGAGCCCTGGCAGTCCGGCCCTTAGGTTCTGGATTGGGAGGCAGTAGGCTCCCTCCCTAAACTCCCCACCCACTTTTTAAGTGAGATTAAAGGAATGGGAAACGCTTAGTGAAAGGTTTCAGTGTTTTTATTTCTCCTTTCCTTTTGTGTTTCTTTGTTTTCTCTTTTTCTTTCTCCCTTTTTTTTACATCTCCTTTTCTTTCTTTCTTTCTTTTTCCTTTTTTTCTTTTTTTCTTTCTGTCCTTCGACATTGAGGCACTGGGAAGACACAAGGGGAAAATTGTACCGGACATTCTTCACTGGTAGGCCTGCAATGCGATCTCTGGGTAAACCACGGACAAGAAATAGGTCAACCGAGGAAACCTGCCCGGGAGGGTATCCTCTGGAGCCTGGGTTTATCCCCCCCACCCCCACCCCAACCCACCCCCTATTTGAGGAAGAGGCTTCGAAAGCTTTTCCCCTGAACGCTGGCTGCCTCCCCTTCCCATTCGGTGGCTGCCTCCTTTGTGAACTAATGACTGTAATTATTACCTCCCCGAGCTCTTTTGTTATCTCCAACGCCAAACCGAAGAGTGGGGGGAGTGGGCTCCTATGCGAAATGAAAGTCTTTATGAAGCAAATTGCCGTCTAGGGAGGGACCACGTTAAGGAAAGACAAATCAGATCCCTGAGTGCATTTGAAGTAGGGTGTGTTAAATAAAAAAATGTAAATACCACCATTAGATTCAAAGTATTCCAGAGCTGCGGGATTTAATTCAGTTTAAACAGCAGGATTTTAAGTCCCGTTAAAAAAAAAAAAAAGTTAAATGCAGGTGTTGTGGTTTCTACCCGCCTTGTATTTTAATCCGTTTCTTCCTTGAAGATTTGTGTTTTGAACTCTTGTTTTAAAGAATCTTTATGTTTTCGACCACTTATCCATAGCAGAATAGTTCTGCAACCCCAGGCTGGTGGGTTGAAGCAAAACATTAGCAGGATTTGGTGTGAATTTAAACAAAGAACTAGTCTCTCCGACCCGCATCTGCGCTGCTGGAGCGAGAGCTGCGGAGCTTCCCTGCCCGTGCGCATACGGCCGAACCAGGAAGGCTTTACACCCTGGCGTTGTTACCTGGGTCCACTGAAGCCAAGGGTGCCGGACGGAGGGGCCAGACTGAGGCCTGGGTTCACGCCCGCCAAGCACTGGCAGCCCGATTCAGGCTTCTCAACACCTAGGGCTTTGCGCCAAGCCTACCGCAGGACCTGGCCAGCGCCATTCCCAGACACCGCTCCGAGGCCGCGGTGAAGATCCTACTACTCCTCCCGGCTCGGGCACGTGAGAAGAAGACAAAGCTTCATGGAAATAATTTACCAGGCCCCCGCGTGTCCGGGGACACAGGATTTGGGCTTGTATGCGGCCACCTTGGGCCCCACGACGCCCTTAAGTGAGGGTCGAGGGGAGGGAGCCAAGACTGAGGATGAGTCTCTGCTTCGGCAGCAGCTTTAATAACTTGACTCAGGAAGTCAGAGAAATAAGGGCTTATGAACAGAGTGGAAATGAATAACGCTCGCCCAAGGGAATGCACGCGGCAGAAGGCGGGATGCAACCCTTCCCGACCAGGGTCTTCCTCGCACTCTCTCTGAGAGCCCAGGAGCCCGCAAGGTGTACTTGACTCTGACCTCCGCTATCAAGGGGAAGCAACGCCAACTCGACGCGGCCCAAACTCTCAGGACGCCTTCCCTTTGTTTAACAGCTTTTAGAGAAAGGATATGGTAAGAGAGGAGAGATTCTGACTTTCTAGGGAAAGAAGAAAGCCCTTCTCACCAGGCCTCAGAAAGAGTGAATCTCGCCCCCCACCCCACCCCACCTCCAATTCCCCGGTATCATTTAGATTTTCGGAGGGTGGGATGGACAGATCATTGATTTGAGACCCTCTGACTCGAGGGCCCAGCAGGCGATGCCTTCTTTCCGCCTCGGATTTGGAAAGCTCAGATTGCCTAGTTGGAAACTCTATGCAGGTCTCCCACGCACATATCGATTCTGGTCACACGAAAGCAGCAAAACCTTCCACGCCTCCGCAGGCCAAGGTCACCAAACGACCCGATCCCATCCCCCATCAGCCGTCAATCCTGACGACTCTAGTTCCTCTCCCTCGTCCCCCTCCAAGAAGTTTCCATTCCCTTTATTATTTTTTTCCCCAACCCGAGGTCCTCGGTGATAGGCTCCTGCATGGATTTTAATTGCCTCAATCAGCAGTCTTTCTCCCATCAGTCAGTCAGATCCTGGACGGTGGGCCCGGCGACTGCGCTCCCCGAAGCACAGGAATGACGCGCTCCGGACCGCCGCGCGGCTCAGTAGGAAGGCGTCAGTCTAGCCCAAGGAGCCGAAATGGGCCCTTCAGTACGTAGGCGCCCTTCCCCCACCGTCCCCTCCCCAAGCTCACGAACCGCTCGTGATTCCAGCCCAGCCGCCGAGGCTCTCGAGGTCACAGCGACCTCAGCACCGTCTTGCAGGAAGGCGGCGCGGAAATCGTGCCTCCTTCCCGGCAGCAGGAGCCAGACCTCAAACAATACGCCAATCGATGCTTATATGAGACTCATCGGGCCACCCTCTCCGCCTCGCTGAAGCCAGCGCGCAGGCAGCAGCGTTAGCACTCTGGACAGCGCTCCCAGGCCCGCGGGGACTGCCCGCCTGCCCCCCGCCTCGCTCTCCCCAGGGGCTCGCCCGCACGCCTCCCACCCACACGCTCTGACTCCAGTGCGTTCGCGCTGTCTGCCTCGCATCCTCCCTCTCCCATTTTTTTCTCTCCGCCGCCCCCTCATCCATCCGGGTTGGACTCCTCCTTCAAATGCAGTCGGGTGCTCGGCGCTTTCCCATACCCTGGCTGCGCGGACCCTTTGGTCTCCATCCCTATTCAACCTCAGCTTTCAGAGAGTTGCCACGTCTCTAAACCCTAATCCCCCCCCCCCCCCACACACACGCACACACACGCACGTTTCCTGTCCCAGTGTGACACCCACCCTCTGCCGCACGGCTGCGCGGGTCCCCGCGCGGTGCCCTCCTCCCGCCACACTCACGCACGCACGCGCGCTCAGGACCGAGCCGAGGGCAGCTTGCTGACAGTTCGCACTCGGAGGCGACTTGCTCCAGTCTCACGGCGCTGATGGCAACTCCAGGCTCAGGCTTTTGGTCCTTCGGGTCTGAAGATGGCTCCGGGGATCCCGAGAACCCCGGCACAGGTAGGGGAACCGGGGCCTGCAGCAGGCGAGCTTTGCGGGTGGACTGGGGTTTGCGGGGCGAGGGAAGACGGGAGCGGTTTTTCCACCTGCAACAGGAAACTTGGGACACTTCACCCTGCTCTCGGTGTAGATCCCTGATGGCCCAAGAGACCAAAACCCCACGGGCCCTTATCCCTTGGAAAGACACCCAAAGAATCACAAGCCCTTTTCAGTGAAGTCTGGGAGAGCTCCCCAAACACAGACCCGTCCCCTCGACACCGAATTCCGTGGGCCTGGGGCACTGCCACCATCTTGGTGTCTGGACCTGTAGAGGGATAGAGTGGCTGTGGGAAAAGGAAAAATAAATGGAAAAGAGAGAATTCTTGGTCTGGAAGGAGAGCCAACGGACAGCTTCGGTATCTAGGAAAACTCGCCGGACCAAGGCAGAAAGGGGAGTTTGGCCGAACCTATTGGCACCTGGAAGGCAAGTGTAAAAGGGCTGAAGTATGGGCTTCTCTTGGAAACAAATCAGCGAACCTAAGGTCGGGCTGGGCCGGGCCACCAGGCTCCCGCACCCCTCCTGCACCCGCCCTTTGTGCGGAGCCCCAGGCAGCCCCTTTCCGGACCCCAGGCTTATTGCCGTTGTTCCCACAGAACGAAATTTCACACGTCCGTCTGCTGTTGTCTTTCTGACTCGCTGTCCTCCTGCCTGTCTTTCCTTGCAGCGAGAGCCTGGTGTCAGGTGGCCCAGAAGTTCACGGGCGGCATCGGAAACAAGCTGTGCGGTGAGTGCAAGTGCCGGGGAAGGGAATCGGACAAGGCCAGTCCCGCGGGGGCAATGTCACCTTCTCACCTCCGCATCCCCAACAGCGGAGTGGAGGTTTCCTGGCCGGGAGTGGGCAGGGGCGATGCAGCCGGGCCAGGCGGGCGGCTGACCAACGCGTTCCCTGTCCTTGCCTAGCCCTGCTCTACGGGGATTCAGAGAAGCCGGCAGAGAGTGGAGGGAGCCAGCCCGCGCGGGCCACCTCCCGGAAGGCCACCTGTGCCTGTAACCAGAAGCCTTGCAGCTGCCCCAAAGCGGATGTCAACTATGCGTTTCTACACGCAACAGGTAAAGGCGCCTCGCGGGGCCCCCGAGAGCCACGGCCCCTGGCTCGGTCCCACCCACCGCGGCCAGAAGGGACTCAGTGCCAGGGGCCTGACCCGAGGCGTGGAGAGGCAGGGAAGGGGCGGACTTCGCAAGAATCTTCAGCTGAAAGCGAGGTACGACGGGTCTGAACCCGGACCCGGCCTCTACGTGGCGCTGGGCGCGGGCGTTACGAGGGGATTCTGGAGCCGCGGCGTTCATGCTCCAGTGCTGCCTTCGGGTCTGCGGCTGGCAGAGGCCCCCTGGAGCGCTGGACCTCGAGGTCGGCTTCTTGGTGCGACTGAAACCGATAGGACTTGGTTTCCCGTTCAGAATTGCTGAGACTTTCTAGGTCTTTAGATCGAAAGAGTAATTCGTAGCTGCAGTTTCACAGGGGAACTATTCGATTCGGGTGAGACCTGCGCAAGGTTTTAGTTCTTTGCGTTTACCCACCCAGTCACCTAAACATGCGCGCGCGCGCGCGCGCGCGCGCGCACACACACACACACACACACACACACGCACACACAGACTTAGGAAATACCGAGCTAACGTAATAGGCCAGAGACCTTAACATTGCATGCTCCACTTTGTCTGAGTTGCCCAAAGGCATTCCTCAAACATTTCTGATGTGACGTATTTCCATAACCACTTAAGATGATTTACTCAGATACAACATTTAGGACAAACCCCTCTGCAATAGATGAATGGAGGCACACTCCTTTTTAAAAAAAGAAAGTAAATACGTCATGGATTGAAATACAAGGATTAATTTGGGGTGTGGGAGAAATCGCAATTTCTCTTATTCCTTTATCGTTGAAAAATACCTCCCTTTTAAAGAAAATGCTCTGCGTTTCCTGAAGATTTTTTTTTTTTTTAACACAAAATCTCTCAGGCCAAAGAGAAATTGCCGAATCAAGACCTTGCCTGGACATTTTCACGATAAAATTAAAATGTGACATTTTGATTCCATTTTTTAGACCTGCTGCCAGCCTGTGATGGAGAAAGGCCCACTTTGGCGTTTCTGCAAGATGTAATGGGCATTTTGCTTCAGTATGTGGTGAAAAGTTTCGACAGATCAACCAAAGTGATTGATTTCCATTACCCTAATGAGCTCCTGCAAGAGTATAACTGGGAATTGGCAGACCAACCACAAAATTTGGAGGAAATTTTGATGCATTGCCAAACGACTCTAAAATATGCAATAAAAACAGGTATTGTCCAATCAAAAATAATAAAGCTCTTTTTCTTTTACAATTTTTATTTTTATATAAACATTTTTCTGTTTGATGGTGTTACTGGTATTTTCAAATTTGCAAAGTTATTTTCATCACTAAAAAAAGTCATTATTAGAACGATATAAAACAAAGAAAGGTACCCTTTACTATTAATGTTAATGCTTCTGAAGTTGATAATGTCAGAAACATTATAAATGTATTAAGTATAAATCATCAGATTTTACATTGCACGTATTGGGCCACGGAGATTAACCACTGATGTAGAAGCAACCATTTGTCAGCAGAGGCCAGTAGAAGTGACTCAAAATGGAGAAAGAAAGGGAATATGGAAATGGAAGCTCAAAAGGCATGATCCAAACAAAAGCCCAAATACTAGAGGAGTGCTAGTAATTTCCATGGCATAGGAATGGTCAGGCATTGGACAAACCATCCCATGTAATCACTGACAGAGGGATAATATTTTGGCATTGTCTCAAATGTCCAGGACTTCATATTTGAACCCCAGGATTTCTCTATTTTTAAAGAAATGTACACAAAAGAAAACACAATACAAACTAGCATAACAATTCAGCCATGTTATATAAGGATCTGTGCTTCTCAGCCATTCCGTATATAAAAAAAGAAAGTGGGTGGGGGAGGGGAATCAGATATCCTTATTTTAAAATGTATTTTGTATTTATTGCTTTTTCACAGTATTCTTCACACTTTATCCATTTTGTAGTCCCAGGTGTAATGTTTATTTGGGCACGTTCTAAGCTTTCATTTTGTCTACACAAAGTCGCTAGTCATCTCTCCCAATCCAATCGTGATTACCCCTTCTCTTCCTGCATTGTCTCTAATCATGCTGATGCATGATGGCACTACACTTCATTAAAGCAATAAAAATAAGTATGAATGACTTTTAGGAGGGGAAGAATACCTTGTGGATCTAAACTGATATGTAACCTTAAAAAGCTCTGCTAGCAAATAAAAATGTCACATGAATATTAATTACCACAGGAACTTGATCTTTTTATGTTGCAAATTTTTTGGTTAATTAATTATTGGTATTACTCTAATCAACAACAAACATTTTAAGAGTGTTTGCTGTGTGGCTTTAAGCTACTGTTTTTGTTTTTGTTTTTGCATTCGGTATACCAACTGAGAGGGAAAGTATGCAGAGAAGAAGCCTTGGGAAATCAATTTACCGTATTATTAATATCTACTTTTGTGAGACTGTAGACTTGGAACCAGATACTAGGGAAAGGAATTTAACCTGGTGATTTCTATCACACTCGGTCTGTGGGATATGAATTTTGAAGGCTTATTAGGTCGCATTCTCAGTTATGTTCACAGAGAATCCACAGAATGTGTATATACTATGCATTAAAAATGTTCCTCTTCCCAGCTTTTTATGTATCTGCAGTGCAAATATGAATAGTGCTTTTAATTCATTTTTGTTTGACCTATTCCCTAACCTAATATTTAAATATCTTAATAGTAGGCTGCTCCCTATTATTTTTATTGCCACCAAACCAAAACGTACCTATAAAAGTGTTTTACATCTTCATCCTTAAAAGCTGGTGATGTCTGAAAAGCAATTTAAAGAGTTAAGACCATGGGAATTGCAAATCAGTGAAAGTCATCATTCGGTCAATGTTTCAGTTAGTGTCAGGAGAAGATGGACCAATTCAATATTTATATTTTGCCAATAATGCTTTTGAAACTGTTGGTCAAGTGGAGATCTAATGCATTTAAAGTTCAGAGGAAAATATGATGAAGTTGAATTTCTAAGCATCAATATCAATAATTATTTATAGCAGATGTAGTCTTCTGGTCTTCCCGTTTCACTCCCAAATAGAATTTCAAAGAATTAACACTGGTCACCTCCTCTTTTTTTGACTTGCAAATTTACAGGTTTTTATGCTATACCTGGTATTTGACAGCTAGTAATATTTAGGGTCTGTAAAATAGTTACCATCCCTATGACTGTTAGGCATTTTAGTGTACCTCAGGAGATGCTTTTATAAAATATGTTATCACCTGCTTTCTACTGAGAGTCCTTAATCTAATTTCCACCTGGCCTCCAAGGATGGAGAGGCATGAGAGCCAGTGGGGAAATACTTTCAAATGAAGTCTTCATGTGTTTTTAAAATTACCCCTGTAGGAACTGTTGGAACAGAAAACTGAAAACTGCAGAGAATAATAGAATTCTGGAATAATTAAGATTTTCAGGGGTCATTGGACTTTGGTGGTGGTGGTGGTGGTGGTGGTGGTGGTGGTTGGGGAGTGCAAGGGTTAATGTTGTCTTGAGTCTTTCTACGGAACCATCAGACAAAGAAATTGAAGCATCAATAAATGAGGCCGTCCTTGGCTGTGCGCTGCAGGTACCGGGAGAGCAGTTTGGACCGACTTTGGGGCCCTCCCCATCTGATTGTGGACGAGAGGGTTTGAGCTGCCTGGGGCCGTGGCTCCCATAGCCTGCACATCCTTCCCAGCTGGAGCATTCCAGAGGCGCCAGCAGCTCTAATCTCACATTCCCCCCTCACTGCCTCCCTGGCTGCGACTGCGTGTGGCCACCGATTCCGGGCCCGGTGGGGGTGGTGGCAGCCGCGGAAGGCATGCACAGGGACAGCTGGCAGCCTCCCAGGTGGTACTTTTACACCCTTTCTTTCCAAAAGCCCTGCCTGGATTGCCTAGCGGCCTTCAGGGGTCACAGGAAGAGAGCAAATAGAATATTTCTGTAGCATACTTCTGCAGAAATCAAGAGAACACGTTGTTCTAACCTGGCAAACTATCTCTTTCCATATTTTCACATCACTATCAATGAATGAAAATTTTGAGGAGGAGAGATTCAGGTGAAATGGGAGACCAAGGTCAAAAAAATATAGGAGAAGAGAGTCAAGCTTGAAATATCAAACTTGTTTCACAGTTTTCCAAAGGCAGTCATCAGGATGAATTGACCTTTTGATATCCTGGGAACCCACATGCACCTTGAAATTTCTCTCCATTTTATGCAGAGGTTTTCATGCCAAAGTTTCTAGAGAGTTAAACAGTGTGTGATAATGGACACCAGATTCATCCAGAAAATGCATATGAACTGGGAGAGTAGATTAACGGATTGATTTGCTAATCGTTATTATTTTCCTCACTTTAAAGAAATGGCTCAGGGAAAGAGAAATGAAGGGGCATCGGGAGGGGAGAAGCGGCTGTGACTTCAGCTGTGAGCTTTAATGAAATGGGGAGTCAATGAGGCAGAGACAGGAGAGGGTTGTTCCAGACAGCGCCCGCAGCAGCAAAGGGGCTTTCTCACTTTCTGTGGATGCATAAACTGACGGGGTCAGCTGCAGAGGGCCTGGTAAGGAGCGAAAAGGTAGAAGGGCACCGTGCCACAGGGAGGCAAAACAATGCTGGAGAATGAGCGAGAGCCACACAAATCCCAGTCTCTTTGAAATGTGCCCTTTCCCAGCCCCTATCTTTTCTCAGTGTCTAATTGTCTAGCCACATGCCCGCGGCTGATAAGGGAGCACTCCAGTACTAGAGATAAGCTCTGTGTTGACTTTTGTCCCTGCTTTCCTCATTGCCTTCCTTTATCTTGTTTTGCCCATACTGGCTGGAGAGACTGTCATCCCCAGGCTTCAGACAGATGTCCAATAAGTGGCGGATGCCTTTTTATCAGATGCTATTTCCATAATTGATAATCTTCCAAAATGTGGGCTGCCAAACAAATCGCAGATTTAGAGATAGGCTTTTATGGGGCAAGACAAGGAATGGAATTCTGACGAGATATTTATCACCACATTTTAAATAATGGCCTCAGGAGTATTTGGATGTCAACTCCTGTAGAGAGTCTTAGAGAAATCTAGAAGTTAATTAGATAAGCCTTGCTAATGGACTCATCCGTCCATTGAATATATCTTTACGTATCTTGTTGACAACACAGTGATGCTGACTGTATTCAGCTTTATTTTAAATCACAACTATGAAGAAGTTCTGTTGTTTATAATCAAATATTTGGACAGAAAAGAATTGACAAGAATTAGATTTGTCCATGCCATCTTTAGACAATCATCACCTTTTGAATCCAGGGCAAATCATTCAACAGTGTCCTATTTTCTCATTTTTGCCTTGTCTTTTGTAATCATCAGCCATTTGTCACGGATATTATTATGAATGTTGGCATGCCTGGCGGATGTCATGGTATGACTGATTCCCAGAACAACTTCAACAACAAAAAAAGGATTTTCAGCAGCATGAGTGCAAACAAGAATAGCTTTGGATTGTACTAGCATTTTAGTTTGCAAATACACTGAAGGGATGGTAGGAGGTAAACTAGCATCCACATGGCAAACCACATTTGTTATTTTTTTATAGGATAATGTTCAGAGGAAGATTTTTAGAGTGTGTTTTAAGAAACACCATAACCCAAAATAGTCTGTCTCGTTACATGAAATGCTCCTTTGGTGTGTGTGTGTGTGTGTGCGTGTGTGTGTGTGTGTGTGTGTGCGCGCGTGCGCGCGCACATGTGCACGCACACACACGTTGGGTTTCTGAATATAGATTTCCTATTACTGAAGGATCTTTCAAGGTTCTTTAGCTAGAGAAATCATGTGTTTGAGAGGCATTTATTTTCACTTGGTGCAGTCCTGATTCTGGTACTCCGTTTTCTTCAGGGCATCCCAGGTACTTCAATCAACTTTCCACGGGACTGGATATGGTTGGATTAGCAGCAGACTGGCTGACATCAACAGCAAACACTAATATGTGAGTTGTTAATGTGTTTTGCTTAATCCAAGATAATTATTAGCGAGATTTCATAGTCTTCATTCAGCCTCTCCTGTGAAAATCTTTTTTTATCGATTAGCTCCTAAAATAGGGATATCAACTTCAGAAGTATACGGGTGTTCAATCTAACTGAAGTCCTGATACATCTTTCATGCAATCAAAGCTATACAACATTTTTCAAACACAAAAGGCACTTTTTTTGGCATTTGGGATTTATAATTATATATAATATGAAAGAGAAATGGGACCAGATGCTGTTTTTTTAAATAGAATTACTCTGCAATGTTTTTTGTTTATTCATTTGATAAGTGACCCTTAGGCATGAAGCCAATAATTGAAGCTCCTAACTTTAGGAATATAGGAAAATGAGCAGCCTTTTAGAAGATGTAATTTTCTGTCTGCTTAATGCTATAATCAAAACTTCGGTGAATGTAGGGCTTGAAAAAGGAAATACAGTAGTTCTATACGTGTTGTGACGATGAATTATTTCTTTGAGTTCCATACATAAAATGTGACCATTACTACATTTCAGGTTCACCTATGAAATTGCTCCAGTATTTGTGCTCTTGGAATATGTCACGCTGAAAAAAATGAGAGAAATCATTGGCTGGCCTGGGGGCTCCGGCGATGGGATATTTTCTCCTGGTATGTGATATTTCAACCTTTCTTTGTGGTTTTTCTTCTGATATGCAATGCCTCATTATGAACCTAGGAACAATTAAATACCTAGTCTGTGTTTCTGCTTAGGTTAAATGAGTTAGATTGATCAAAAGAATGAGTGTGACTATACATGACCACTGACCATGCTTCCAAGCAACTACTTCATGCTTGAACAATAGTTATTTGTGTTCAGAAAGAGGATGAACAGGGATGACATTTAGCCAGTACTCCTACTGTAATCCTACACAGAAGATGTATGGATCATGTGGAACAAAGGAATAAAGATTCCGAATAAGGGAATTCGCTCTCTGAAACTTCCCACAATTAGTGAAAGGGTAGCCTCGTTTAATAAAGCATTCTGTTTCAGGATGCATTACGAGGCAGATCTCTGTAACAGAGCCTGTGTACCCTGTCCCTTTCAAGTAACAACCAGAGAAGTTGATTCATACTAATTTCAAGGAGGGTAGAGAGTGGCTTGGGAAACCATTTTTTTTATTAACTTGTTTTATTTTTATTTTTTTTAAATTTACATCCAAATTAGTTAGCATATAGTGCGACAATGATTTCAGGAGTAGATTCCTTAGTGCCTCTTACCCATTTAGCCCATCCCCCCTCCCACAACCCCTCCCGTAACCCTCAGTTTGTTCTCCATATTTATGAGTCTCTGCTGTTTTGCCCCCCCCCCCGTTTTATATTATATTTGTTTCCGGGAAATCATTTTTTTAAATTTTTTTTTTTTTTGAGAGACAGAGAGATAAAGCATGAGCAAGGGAGGGGCAGAGAGAGAGGGAGACACAGAATCTGAAGCAGGCTCCAGGCTCTGAGCTGTCAGCACAGAGCCTGACGTAGGGCTTGAACTCATGAACTGCGAGATCATGACCTGAGCCAAAGTTGGCCACTTAACTGACTGAACCACCCAGGCGCCCCTGGGAAACCATTTCTTAAAGCTGAAACAGAGGGTGATGATTTCTTCAAGAGGTTTCTTTTTCCTTCTTTATCATACCATTCAGTCTTTTCCATCCTACTTTCATCACCAGCCATTGGATTCTAAGCTCCATTATCTACACCTCTTCCAGCCAAGAGAATCAACCTGACACAAAAAGCTTTGCCCTTCATTCCAGATCTGTGTGTGACCTTGGTTTGATGCAGGAAGAAATAGAAGTTAGAAAGGCAATGGGGAGAGAGTCACTGACCCATGGAAAATAAACCTGGTGTGCAGACTGTCACCCAAGCAGTGGCAGGAGAGGGTCATCGGAAGGGGGCATACGCTCAGTACACTGAGATTGGCCCTGCTGGGGGGGTCAAAGCCACACCTGCCATTATGTCAGGCCCAGCAAAAGCCACATCAAGATGTCCCTGCAGCAAACCTGCCAAGACAAGTGGATGATGAGGGAGAGAGAAAATAAAGAACAGGTGGAAAGAAGAAATTATAAACAAGCAACAGAGGCCTCAAGGCTAGGGCTTAAATTAAGCAGCTTTACCCACAAGCTCAGATCTGCTATTATATTTTATGATTTTAAAAATACTTCACAATTTTTCAGGTGCAGAAGGAAAACATGTTAGTTAAATGGAAGGGAAAATTAGCCTTTTTTTTTCATTGAACACCAGTTGTGATGAATTTTAAGCTAGCCTTTATTTTGTAGAGGACTTAGTTTTCCTTTGGAAAACCATTCCCTATTGAGGGAATTTTGTCATCATTCTCTAGAACTGATGCTCGTAAGGTATTTTTCATGAGGAATTAGGTAGTGTTCAGAGATCAACATCGTTTCTACCTCTATTCTTCTTCCTCTTATGAGGTTGGTGTGTGATTGAGAATCCTGGGCTCTCTTTTAACGGTCCCTGGGAGTGGGAAGAACAGTTGTTCCTGTTGACCCTGAAAAATTGGCTAAAGGGGCTTGGGCCAGGCCTAATTTAGCTGGTCTTGGAGCCCACCCACTCCAGAAAATATACACCCAGAGAAAGAATCCTCTTTCGCAGCTCTGCTAAGCCAGGTATGGACACCCCCATCACGGGACACCTGATCATTTGGTCAGTCTTTCTACGTGACCAAATGATCAAGTAAAAAGACTTAACCTTGATCATGAGGCTCCTTCCCTGGATGCTAAAGATCCATATGCTCCCATGCCAACATGGAAGCCACAGATGCCATATGCTAAATATAATGTAGACATTGCAGAATGGGAAGGGGACAGAAGTAAAGGCCATTGGCAAACTGTCTCTGCCCTGCTTTCTACAAGGCATTACTTGCTAATGGATGCCTTTCTGGGTAGCATCCAGGCTCATTCCTGGGGTAAAGTGTCTTACAATTTAAGAGGTAGGAACAGGGAAAATCATACATCTTATGGGCCTGAGATCTGAAGGTCTTGTTGCCCAGGACTAAATACAAAGAGTTAGATCTGTGACTTGAATATATAACTCAGCTCAGTTTACCTTACACCTCCATCTATAACATCCAGAGGATTTATGCTTCATGGAAAGTTCTTTGGGATGTCTAGAAGAAATCTGTTAATGTGATATCACATCTGGGAACCAAAGAGACCTAGAGTATTCCTCACTGCTCAGCAAGTCACAAAGGACTGAAGGAGAAGAAAGGGAAATCATGGCTTAGTCACAAACCTTTTCCTGTCTAACGGGATTTTCCTGATGTTTCAGAGCTTGTATTTGCATCCTTTCTCTGGAAGACGCATCCATCCTCCTGCCTGGGCTGCACAAAGCGGTCTGCTCTGTCTAGTGGCCCAGAATCCTCTTCCTTTCTCTCAGACCTACTGGATTTTTTTTCTTGTAGTTTTATGGTATTATTAACACTAATACGATGTGCACATAAGCAGTCTATTCATTTTCTTCGCTGTGCAGCCTGGCATCGGGGTTGGTGACTCTGAGGGCCAGCTGGGCTGCTCTTTCCCCAACAGCTCTGTGGCTCTTGGAGGAGGCATTGTGAGCAATCTCTGCACAGTAAGATTTGTTGCACATCAGCCACAATTCAAGCTTCTTGATGCTGTGGACTAGGAACTTCTGGAACCACTGGCCAGCATGTGCTTTGTTTTCTTGTTGCTTCCATAGCGAACGTTGGCCATCAAGATCTGGCCCTTGAATCTTCTGCACATCCTGTTGTCAATGCCTCTAGGGTTCTGCCAGTTGCACTTAATTTTGACACATCGGTCTGACTGGTGCCTGATAAACTTCGTGGTCATCTATTTAACAATCTTGGGCTTCACCAGAAGTCCAAAGGCAGCCATGATGCCAAGTAAGAGATGGCAGAGGACGAAGAGTAGGGATACTGGATCTTTAGAGAATAACTGAGTGGCAAAATGAGGAGTGGGAAAGCAAAGCTGGAAGCTTCTTGAGTAACTGTGCTGTGTCACGCACTTTCTTTGTGTTCACCTTTCCCTTCTCCTTCTGGCCTCCTTTCTCCCCAGCCTCTCTGACAAGAACTAGGGCAGTGCTTCTCACATGGAGGCTATTGTATCCCCAGGCAACACTTGGCAAAGAATGGAGAAGGTTTTTTTAAGTTTATTTATTTATTTTGAAAGAGAGAGCGCACACATGCATGCAAGCAGGGAGGGGCAGAGGAGGAGAGAGAGAATCTCAAGCAGGTTCCACGCTCAGCGCAGAGTTTGATGCAGGGCTCGATCTCACAACCGTTGAGATCATGACCCAAGCCGAAATTAAGAGTCAGATGTTTAACCAACTGAGCCACCTAGGCGCCCCGAGAAGTTTTTGATTGTCACAATTTGGTGGTGGGGTGTGTAGTGCTACCGGCACCTGGCAGGTAGTAACCAGAGATGCTGCCACACACATCCCCAGGGCACAGGACAGCCCCCACCACAAGCAGTTATCCAGCCAAAATACCATCGAGTGCCAAGACGGAGAAACCACACGCTAGAGTAGAATTTCCTTTAATAGCTGATCCCTTGCCCAGCAGCATCCTACGCACTCAGCCTTTCAGACAAGGTGTCTGTTCAGAGAAGGCCTGACCTGGATTTTGCTTGCCCTGTGTCTCTGGGGTTCAGAAGAGGTAGAAATTTCCCTTATTCTGACGGAGCACAGAGCCAGGATCTGGGTACTGACTGCTCTGTGCCAGCCTGCCTGCTTGCATCAGAGCCCAGGGTTCATGAGGCAAAAATCGTGGCCCTACGTGGGCCATTCATTTTGATATAAAGAGCCCTCTGCTCCTCAGCCACCCAAAGAGAAGGGAACTCAGGGCACCCACATCATGGCTGAGCCCAGTGTGTCTCCTATGGGGAAAGGAGGAGATAGTGCCTTCACTCCGCCACGTGGTGTTACAACTTCCATGCCAGCGTATCCATTTGCATGCACAACAATCTGTCTCTTGGTATAGCAGAAATCCTAAACTTTCCAACAATCTTGGGGAAAAGCTCCTTTGCTTGTCAAAGGAGACCTTACTTATATGATGTAAACATTATGGTATGAAATCCTTGACAATCTTAGAATGACACAAGAAAAGCAATGCAATGTACACTTAAAATTCCCTTCGTTTTGTGTTTTTGCATCATTTTGAAATGAGATTTTGTTAGCTGTTACAATTATATTTCTGTGATGTCTTTGGGAGGGAAGAACTGTTCTGGGGAAATTAACAGAAGAGTATGATGAGATGGGCTTGGATGTTTATCCTCATTCTATAAGGATTATCGATTAACAGTCCACACTGTGAACTGCAACTGATTTTGTCTTGGTGCAAGTGCAAGGCATTGAATGAGTCAAAATGAAAAGAAATGTGTTCTCCATCAGGATAGAAGTAGGATTTTCACAGAACTAATGAAGAATGACCACACTCACAAGGTGGGAAGGAAGGCAACAATTTCTCAGTTCTTAAGGACCGCTTCAAAGGACTCCCAGCAAGAGCAGAATCAATCGCGGTTCTCTTTAGCTGACAGATTTGGGGTGTGGAGGGGTGGCATCCAACCTGTGGTAGGGCCCAGTGCTCCTTTCTCTGGACCCTCTTAGCCTGAGGATTCAGCCTGAGTTTGAGGATTCAGTTCGAAGGATAACCAATACGATGGCCTTCTCCTGTGTCCCAGGAGGATTCTGGGTCAGTGGAAATGAGGAATGTTTCTTGCATGTGAAATGATGTTGATAATAACTAGAAAAGGTAACTGTGTGTTGCTGTTACTTTAGGTGGCGCTATATCTAACATGTATGCCATGCTGATTGCACGCTTTAAGATGTTCCCAGAAGTCAAGGAGAAAGGAATGGCTGCTGTTCCCAGGCTCATTGCCTTCACATCCGAGCATGTACGTGTTTCTGTTCTTTCCAGGTTTAAGGTTTTCATCTGTAAAGCCCAAGTGGAAGGAGTCCTATTTGGAAACGCTTTATCCCCAGAGGTTCTCTTCCTAGAAGATACTTCTTGGGAGAGAATTTGGGGAGGGAGCAGCTGAGTGGTTCGATGGGGGAAGCCCTTTCTCTTTGAAATTTAGGAAAACCTTCATAGAGAAAGCAGAATGTTTTTACTTCTAGTTCCTACCCTTCATTTTTCTGTAGTAATGCTGTATGTTGGGGGAAGAGGGAGAGGAGAGGCCAGAGTGACTATGAGCTCATTTGGACAATTGATGCTGTGCCTACATAACTCAAAACTCCAGTATGTACTATTGATACAATCTTTCTGTATGAAAATTCTGATCAGATAGTCTACCCTAATGGTGTCTTGAACCATTTAATGCTAGTCTTTGGGAGGCTGAATCAGAGATTTTTATCACTGTAGAGAAATGGCCTAGTGGTCATATCTATCATATCTCATCTCTGGGTCAGTTCTGTCCCAGCCAATCACAGGCTCCTGTGCTCTGCTATGTAGTTGTCCAGGTGGGGTGCTGAGAGCTGGGTCTTTCAGCTGAATGCCACAGTGTGGTACTCCATATTCTTTCCATGGCTTTAGAAGAGTTAATGCCATTCTCCCTACTGTCGCAGGCACATTGAAAAAAGTGGCCCACCCTATTTACATAAGTTAAGCTAAACAGCGTCAGTCTGTTAGGCCTCCAGCTTACTCTCTTGTGCAGGGGTGGGGCCACACACAAGCTCAAAGCAGCTGTTTGAGCAAAATCTTGGTTCCAAATTCTCCCACCAATGGGCCCAGCAGCAAACCAGAGGCTGTTCTCAACAAGCATTAGTAAGCATTACCTGCCATGTAATTCCTGAGATTTTCCTTTCACAGCCTCTTCCTCAAAGTAGCCTAAAGTTTGGGAAACAATTGCCTCAAGGAAGATCAAGAAGCCCTCTCATGGTGGGGGAAATAAAGAGATGGGGATGGAAGAAGGGTCTATAGGGGCTCCTGTAAAGAGACATCAGTGGGGAGATGCAGGGAGTCATAGTAGGAGTCAAGGCACATCTCCTATGGAACTTTTCTTTTTCTTCTTTAAGTGGTGTGTGTGTGTGTGTGTGTGTGTGTGTGTGTGTGTGTGTGTGTGTGTTCATAATAAGGAAACAAAGGGCAAGTACAGACTGGAAGCCAGTGAATACAATTCACAATTACAGCAGTGGCCATGGAATCAAAGGAAACTAGTGATTTATGTTAACAAATGATCTTTAGCATCTTGTTTTTAATCATGTTTTAGTATTTTGTTTTGCCCTTCCTCAATTTACAGAGGTCAAATTTAGCAGAGAAGTCCACAGCCTCAAATTACCTGGTGTTTTACTTCCTATTGCTGCTAAAACAAATTACCACAAACTTAATGGATTAAGCCAACATAAATTTATTATCTTATCATTCTGGAGGTCAGAAATCTATAATGGGTTAGGTAACACTGTGTTCCTTCTGGAGACCATAAGGGAAAAATCCGTTTCCTTGCCTTTTCCAGTTTCTAGAGGCCAGCTGCCTTCCTTGGTTCATGGACACTTCTTCCAACTTCATTTCTTTTTTTTTTTTTTCAACGTTTTTATTTATTTTTGGGACAGAGAGAGAGCATGAACGGGGGAGGGGCAGAGAGAGAGGGAGACACAGAATCGGAAACAGGCTCCAGGCTCTGAGCCATCAGCCCAGAGCCCGACGCGGGGCTCGAACTCACGGACCGCGAGATCGTGACCTGGCTGAAGTCGGACGCTTAACTGACTACGCCACCCAGGCGCCCCACACTTCTTCCAACTTCAAAACCAGTAAAACATCTTCAAATCTCTCTCTTCTTCTCTCTCACCTGTGCTTTTGTTACCATATCACCTTCCCTCACTCTGACTCTCTCTTCTTTCCTTTATAAAGACCCTTGTGATGACATTGGGCCCACCCAAATAACCCAGGACAATTTCCTATCTCAAGAGTCTTAGTTAAGTCACATCTACAAAGTTCCTTTTGCCATGTAAGGTAACATATTCTTAAGTTTTAGGGATTAGGATGTGGACATCTATTCAGGGAGGGCATATTCAACCTGTTAAGCCTAGTACCCCACCATGAGATAATTTTCCTTTCTCAACTTGTCCACGGATAGAAAATCATGATATAATTTTTTCCAATTACTATTTCCCTATGGTATTGTGTCCCAAAATAGTTAAATGTTACTCTGGTCTCAGCCTCAAAAAATTCAAATGATCTTATATTGGGCATCTTTTTATTTTGGCTTCCATGCTGTTTGCGCAACCTGAAATGAGGTTGGTTGACCAGCAAACTGTACTATGCTGTCTGGTGTCTGCATGAATTTCTTGGCTCAAGTTTCATGGAAATTGACTTAACCTTGCCCAGAAAACCCAGGTCATGTGGTGTAAGAATAATTTTGCTATGCCTTCTTTTTTTGATATTGCAAACTTAGAGTCTACTTCTTCACTTCTAAGCAAAAGAAAGGTGATTCAGCTGTACAATTACCATTCAATTTTTCCTCCTCCTTCTTTACCTCTATCCATGCATATAATTATGAAAGAACATTTGAATTATGAACCTTTCCTAAAATACCAATTGGTTCTAACTCTAGGCTTATTTTTTGACAAGATGAACTCTTTTTCTTTCTTTTTAAAAAAAACTTTTTAGCATTTATTTGTTTTTTGAGAGACAGAGCACAAACAGAGGAGGGACAGAGAGAGAGGGAGACACAGAATCCAAAGCAGGCTTTAGGCTCTGAACTGTCAGCACAGAGCCCAATGCGGGGCTCAAACCCATGAACTGTGAGATCATGACCTGAGCTGAAGTCAGACACTTAGCCAACTGAGACACCCAGGTGCCCCAGATGAGCTCTTTATCTAGCGTATGATACCTTATATATGATAACTATTTGACAATTTCCAATACACTTGCAATATACATTAACTCATTTGACTCACACAACAATATCATAGGACAGGTAGAGCAAAGACTGTTATCAGCATTTTTTAAATGAAAAGGCTGCAAGTAGAGTCAGAGTCAGGATTAAATGGGTTTCCTGACCCCCAGGTCAGTGAGCTCCCTGTCCCAACTACCAATGTAGAAACCAGATTAAAATATTCAGCAACAACATTTTGTATGCCATATCTCATCAATTAATTTAATATTTTATACTTTCCCAAATAATATTTCCACCAAGTGCTTTTTCTTAATGTGAACATGATGCTAAATTGTTACTGCCCCTACCAAAACAAAAAATACCCTGCGACCTTCCTTATTATCTCATAGACCTGGGCTGGAGGGGACTTTCAGAGTTCACTTAAGGCACTCCTATGTCTTACTGAACTCTTGATCCAAACCATTCTGTTCAGATAAGCCCTTAAAAGTGAGCCCTACCCTTGAAGCTCCAGGTTGAGAGGTAAATGTGACCCCTATATCTAGTTCCTTTGGGCTTTAAACTTCAGGGCCATTCCATCCCATTCATCACTTAGTGTAGTTCCTTCCAGCTTCGGGCCAGGCCATATATTCCCTTCATCTTTTCAGGTTTTACAATCACCTTGTCTCCACCAGCCCCAGAAATAGATCCCCACAGGCTGAAGACAGAAGATTACCAAGTCATGTCTCAAATGCTTTTTTTTTTTTTCCAGGCCAAACAATTTCCATCTTTGCATGGAAGTTCTTTCCTGAGTCCCTTACCTGCAGGGAGAAAGGATGAGTAGAAGAGCTGCTTTGTGGATCCAGTAGGGGCCGGGGCGGGGGTTAGGACAATGGCTATGGCAGAAGCTGCTTTAAGTATTATTATCTTTCTTCATGTTATTTGAGAGTTTCCAAGGCCCAAGACTTTTGGAGACTTAAATGAGAGCCTTATAAAGCAGTCACCGTGGGGTGCCTGGGTGGCTCAGTCAGTTAAACATCCAACTTTAGCTCAGGTCATAATCTCATTGTTCGTGAGTTCAAGCTCCACATTGGGCTCTCCACCATCAACCTAGAGCTCACTCCAGATCCTCTCTCTCCCTTTCTCTCTGCCCCTCCCCTGCTCACTCTCTCTCTCTCTCTCTGTCTCAAAAATAAAATAAACATTAAAAAAAACAGTCACCTCAGCTCCTGTAATGTAGGAAACTCTATATAAATGTTAGGTAACTTAAAAAAAAAAAACTATTTGTAGATGAGGAAACCAAGTCCCAGAGGTGATAGATGCTTTGCCCAGGGTTTCACAGCCAGTCAATGACAGAGTCAGATCTAGAGTACCAGTTTCCTGATAATCCCAGTACCGCTCTTTCAAATACTGGGTTGGGTGATCTCTACATCACTCTAGCTGGCTGCTCTAAATTCACGTGGTAGCATCCTTTCTGAAATCCTGTTTTCCCCATGTTATTTCTTCTAGTGCTAATATAATTTTCTAATCTATTGAGCCAGTTACTGACTTTTCTTCTAGTCTGAGCACTGAGTTTAAAACTTGGACCTGTGTAGAGCTGTAGGGATAGAAATGACATTAAGAAAGTCTTCCAGCATCCAACCAGAAACATCACACATTGAGGAAGGGAAGGGTCATCTTTTGTTTTCTAAATGATCCACACTGTCTCTCTCTTTTGTAACCCACAGAGCTACCCGTCTCTTTTCTGGATGCCAACCCAGACTAGAATTTTCCCATGCTGATAAGGAGGGCAAGCTATTAAATTTTTGTTTGTCCAAATCCAACTGTTTTCTTGAAATTTTGAACAGGGCTGAATTAAACAAATAATATTGCTATGAAGAACATTAGAAGAAGTAAATATATCCACTAAATTGAAATAAGAGATAGCACATAAGCAAAGAGTTCTAAGATTATTTTCCTCCACAATATGGAATCACAAAATCTCAGAATTGGAAAGGATCTTAAAGATTGGCTGGTTCAATACTCATCCTTTGCTCAAATCTCATCATTGTCACCAAACCTTCAGTGGTAGAAAAGCTTCGCAAAAATTAATCTGATGAGTTTTAGGTTCTTTCTTGAAAGTAGGTTTAGAGGGAAGTTAAGACTCTAGCTCAATAATTTATATCTCTAGCTTTGAATCCTTTGAAATCCTAAACTGTGACCTTCATTCCAAATTTCTCTTATTTCCTTGTGTGCAACAAGCTCTTCCAGAAAGAATTTCAGTGGAACAGCATAATTGCATTCAGGAAAACTGTTCTTCAAATCAGATTACAGGTACTGGGATCTTTTACGCAATGGGCACAACTCACTCCACTCTTTACAACTAGTCACCAGTGTTCTGCAGAGCCCCCTCATGGCCTCAGCCCACTTTGGGAGGGAGATGATTCTCATAATTGTTTAGAAAAATGGTTTTCACATAAAAACACTGTAGGAGAGGCTTCAATTCAAAAAATAGATGTCCTTTATGTTTAAAAAAAAACTAAAGGTGACCCAGGCAGCTTGGAAACAGACAGCTCCCATGTAATGCTCCCATTAGACAGAAGCTTCACCTGACAGAACTTCAGGAAGTGAAACTGTGAGCTAAAAACAGTTTACCTTTAGCCTCTGCATTCCTACTTCCTGTTCATTTCAGGGCATCATCACCCCTGTGTCATTTTCTCCCTCTACTCAATCCCATGAAAACCTACTCTCAAGAAAGAGCCTGAGAGCCCTGTAAATGATTCGTAAAACCTAAGTGCCTCTCCTGGGGTATTTCCGTTGCAATAGGAGACAAAAGAAGGGGTCAGCAAGGCACAAGGGCACCATGGGGCAGTGGGATGTTTTCTTTATACCTTCCTTCATTCACTCAGTGCAATATGTGCCAGGCAATGCCTCAGGTACTGGGGAGGCAACAGTGAACAGAACAGACCCAGTGCCTGCTCTCAGGGAGCATATATTTTACTGTGGGAGAAGGAAAGGACAGGGGTCCGGAGGGGATAGTCACACTTCTCAGTACCCCAGAGACCACAGTGAGTGATCACTGTAAGGGAATACATGCTCAGTGCTGATGTTCACATTTGTCACCAGCTGTCATCCTTGGATCTCTTTTCATGTCAACTGAATCTCGATACATATTATTCTTTTCTTTTAGCACTTACTTAGAGCACAAGCTCACAATGGGTGACTTTACACTGTAGAACTATGAGTGATAAGGTACCAGCTTCCCGGAGGTGCCTTGTATGCAGATCCATATCACATCAGAATCACATGGAGTCTCTGAGAATGTGGTTGGGTGATCCCCTATCCTCCAAATCATTATAATTAGAAATCAATGAGGTGGTCTCACAGAGTACAAGCTTCTTTGTAAATCAGATGATTTAGAAAGTAGGATGCTCTTTTAAGGCCACTTGATGAGTAGAAGCAAGGACAAGGACCCAGTCTAAGGCAGAAAAGGCTATCATTTTCATCAAATCTCAGGATGCATAGGGGCAAACCAGTAGGTGTATGGGAGGAGTGTGGAGAAAAAGGAGGACAAGGGAAAGACCGTTGCTCCTATAATTGCTGAGCGGGGAGTGGTGTCCAAAACATGCGGAGGAGTCAACGAAGCAGATTTCAGCTCTTTTGTAGGTTGGGCTTCACGACATATTTGTTGGGGGTCCTGCTGTGTAAGGCCCCCCATCCACCTCTGTTTGGTGTTCCTCCAAACATGCTTCATTCACTCCACTCACAAAGGGGTTCAAGTCCAAGGACAATGAATAGACCTTAGAGATAGAAGATAGAGCTTTTGACAGAATGTCAGAAGAGTCAAGAACTGACATTTCCAACCTAGTGTGTCCTTTTTCTTTCCTTGTTTGAAGTTTTGAGTTGCTTCTTCCCAAAATGGCTGATCTGGCTATCAGGGCCTACAGCAGCTTCCTGCTTGGGAAGGACCCCATCTTGGGCCCTTTGGGATGGATGCCAGGAAGATCTCTGGACTTGCTTTTAGAATGAGCTTTAAATTAGAGGTGTTGGGGTCTATTTAGGCCACCATCATCTGGCCCCAATCACCAAAGCCACACCTCAATATTGGGATTTGTGGCCAGAGATTTGTGTCAATAAATAGTAGACATTTTTCTGGACTTGTTCTCTGAGCATATGGTCAAATTTGATAAATCCGTGTTAACTATATACTACAGCAAAGTCCTTGCCCTCATGTAACCTGTGTTCTAGTAGGGGACAGATAGTAAACTAATAAATATTTGCTTTAATGCCACATGCTGACAAGAGAATGGGGCAGTAGTGGGCTGTTTTACAAGATGGTCATAAAAGGTCTTTGTGGAGGTGATATATAGCAGAGATCTACATCGAATGAGGGAGGGAGCCATATAAATGTCTGAGGGAAGGATTGCCCAAGAAATGGAATGGCAAATACAAAGGCTGAGAGGCAAGAACAAGCTTCGTGAGCTCACAGAAGACTAAGAAGACCAGTGCTAGCAGTAGAAAGAGCAAGAGGAGGCAAGGCAGGTGATGAAATAGGGGAGGTAGCAGGGGACTGAGGGCTGTTTTAAAATTTTTGTGTCCGTGAGCTTAGCAGAAGTTTTCCCTGAGGCCCTGTGGTCCACTAAGTAGTTGAATATGAGTCTCCGTTAAAAATTTGGATGTGACCAACAATGGCTTGACATAGTTATAATCAGGTTTCCAAGCTGCTTATCTAAATTGTAATAGAGGGAGAGAAACCAGCATGTCAAGAGACTGAAGTGGTTTGTCTCAGAGCTTTTCCCTATTCACCTTATTCTCCCACCATCCCTAAAGACAGAAAAGATTTATTGTCCCCATTACTGAAAGAAGGAGCTGATGCGTACCCTCTAGTCATAGGGCTAGATGGAATGATGGAGCTCATGCCCCTGCCCCAGCCTGTGGGCTCTCACCCCACGCATTCTTACTCTGGATAATCTTATCCTACCCAAGCCCAGAAAGCCGGCTTATTTTTTTTATTACAATTATTTTATAACTATACAACCCCATGGTTACTTGCACATATTTTATTTATTTTATTTTATTTTGTTTTGAGAGAGAGAGAGTATGCATGAGTGCACATGAGCAGGAATGGGGCAGAGGGACAGAGAATTTTAAGCAGGCTCCACACCCAGTGCAGAGCCCTATGTGGGGCTCAATCTCATGAACACCAAGATCATGACCTGAGCTGAAATCAAGAGTTGGACGCTTAACTGACTGAGCCACCCAGGCCCGCCTATTTGCACATATTTTAAATGTCAGCTGAATCATGTAGCCTGTATCTAGATTACTTGTGATTTTTTTATAAAGGATAGAGAAGTTAATCCCCCATCAATCTTGGATTTTCACTTTGTAAAAAAATAAAAATCAGATGGGTTTTAATATCTATTACCCAAATAGAAATATGATATAGTTCTAAATAAGCCCTAGATTCTAGCAAGTCTATTATTTTTCCAAGATCAGGGTGGAGGAGATATGGGGGATATTCATTAACTCATTCCCCAGCCATTCTGTTGATGAATGACTGATCATCACAAGAGTCTTGATGATTTGGGGACACATCCGAATCCTTGTAGCTTTCAATTTTTGTTCACAGCTTTACCTTCTGAAGCCACCCAGAACCATCTGTCCCTTTCCTCTTACCTTGACACAACCCTTCAGATATGAAGGCCACCCATGCCACATGTCCTGGTTGCCCTCTGCCCATGAACAAGCATCCTCTGAGCTCTCTTCAAACACCTGGTTTCTGAGCTCCTCAGCTCCCAGCATGCTGCTCTGCTGTGGTTCATCAACAAGTAGGTCCATTAAACATGGTGCCAAGGATTAAAAATGACTCCCCATGTGTTCTCACCAGCACAGAGATGTGACATTTAAGCTGTTTTCACTGTTTCTTCCTCATTAGGTAGTGTCTTTTTTTTTCCTTTGGCTCCTTGCTCTCCATGGTCCCTTGCTATTTGTGGATAACATCTAGTGATTTCCCTGCTCTCTTTCCTGAAAATGTAAACAGGCTCAGTGTTCGGTACCTAATCTTCTTTTTCATGCCTCATATCCCTTTTCATTCCCCATCTTGAAGCCTTCTATTTGGGCATGTGTTTTTTTCTTTAAGTGTGTGGCATTTGCTAGAGTGATCAATTATCCTAGGTAATTGCCCCTCATTTGAGAATCCCTATTTTTTCTCATTAAAAAACAGACAAGACTACTTCCTCTCATTGACCAGGTGCACCAGATCTCTTACTTAGCCCCAATTTGCCATTTGGCAGTTTAGTACTATCAAAGGTTTAGGAAAAACAAAAACAAAAGTAAAACCAAGGAATCACTGAGGTAGTAGTAATTAGTGAAAGTTTATTGTGCACACACCAAAAAGAGACTTTGCAAACCCAGAGCGCTCAAAACAAAAGAGGGTATGAGACTCCGAGTATATTGTTACAAGCAGTTTATATAGTGTGGCAGCAGTGACTGTTGACTCTTCACAGTGACTGGGAACAGTATTAGAATTCTCTGAAATGAAAGAGCATTGCTTAGTGGTTACCTCATATCAATTTGGGGGAACAATTTAAGTTTCTGTTATGATTTTCAGAGGCAGAAGCAAGATGTGACCCGAGTTGTTAGCCTCACTTGTCATGCAAAATAAGCTAAATTAAGCTCTGCTTGTAGGACTAAACTGATTGTCTGCTCAGGAAATTTTCAAGTCTGGTCACCATTTGTGTTTGGTTTTAACAGTGCTTAGGAGCTCCTTCACTGAGGGGCTTCATTTGAGTGGCTTGTGCTTGCTCAGTGGGCATCTGGTCCCTCTGTTCTGTGCCATTTCCCCCTGAGCTCTTTCTTCTGGGGGTCACCCGGGGATCTGCTAACGATGCAAGAGAGAACACTTTTTTGTGTTGTTGGGGGAGTCATGCATCTTTACAAACCCAGTTAAGCTTTCTCTCCTAGTTCCCAGGTATCTTGGTAACGACTACTACTAACCTAGTTCCCAGGTATCTTGGTAACGGTCTACTTTGTCTTTCTGATTGTCAAATGAGGTTAATGGCCCTTTGTCATTACTCCTTGGGTACACTGGGCCTTTTAAACTCCTCTGTCCAGGGCCTCATTTATTGGTTTACATTATTTGCTGCTGTTATCAATGTGATTGCTTCTTGCTTATTAGACACACCCCCTAAAAATATATATGTTAATAGTTCCTATGCTGCATATATAAGAATTCAGATGAGTCAAAAGTGGGCATTCAGAGAGAGTACACTCCAAACTCTAACTTAAAATTCCAGTCAGCAACCCTTTGGAGATGTAAATTGAGGAAGCAGCTCTCCTTTCGGACAGCTTAATGATGTGTAGTTAATAGTAAGAGGCTGCTGGGCAGATGCCATACAGCTGGGCTTAGGTTAGCCTCTCTCAGTTTTCCAAATTGCCCTGTGATTACAGCCATTGAGATTCAGAATCCTACCCTCGATCAATAACCAAAAGCACAAACAAAGATCTGGCAGTGGCTTGTCAGTGTGGCCTTTTCTGCACACTATCCTCCTCAAGCCAGTGACTGATGCTTTTTCCTTGCTCCTGCCTCAGGATGAGAGGTCGCCTACACAGCAACTAGTTCCTGCGCCAAGTCTGGGGTAAAGAGTGCTGGATTTAAGGCCAACTTCTTCTCTTGAGTGCCCACAATTTCACTGAACTTGAGAGACACTGAGTGTAATCTCTTGGTAGGAAAATATAAGCCTGGAAGCCATATTGTACATAGTTCCTGGAGTCAGTTGACTTGTTTTTATGCCTTATATGTAAAATTGGTTTGGATTATTGTCTATTGGGGTAGCAGGTCCATTTATAATTTCCAGGGTCTTATTATCTTCACTCAGAAACTCAAGTGAGGGGCCCCTGGGTGGCTCAGTTGGTTGAGTGTCTGACTTGATTTTGGCTCAGGTCATGATCTCATAGTCATGATATCGAGCCCTATGTTGGGCTCTGTGCTAGGTATGGAGCCTGCTTGGGATTCTCTCTCTCCTTCTTTCCCTCTGCCCCTCCCCTGCTTGCCCATGTTCTCTCTCTCTCTAAAAAAAAAAAAAAAAAAAAAAAAAGAAGAAAGAGAGAGAGAGAGAAAGAAAGAAAGAAAGAAGAAAAACTCGAATGAATTCAACAACAACCACCACAAAACAACCTGTTCAAAAATGGGCAAAAGACTGGCATATGCATTTCTTTAAAGACAATGTACAATGTGTGCCAATAAGCACACAAAACATTCAACATCTGTAATCATTAAGGAAATACAAATTGAAACCTATAATGAGATACCGCTCCCCCCCATTTGAATGACTATTACCAAAAAACAGAAAATAACAACTACTGGCAAGTTTGGGGAGAAGTTGGAACCATTGGGAACTGCTGGTGGGGATGTAAAATGGGGCAGCTGCTATGAAAAATAGTATGGCAATTCCTCAAAAATAGAATTACCATTGACCCAGCAATTCCATTTCTGGGTTTATACCCAAAAGAATTAAAAGCAGGGCTCAAAGGGATATTTGTACACATATGTTCATAGCACCATTATCCCCAATGGCCAAATGGTGGAAGCAACCCAAGTATCCACTGATGGATGAATGGACAGACAAGGAGACTCTGGCACAGGCTGCAACATGGATGAAACTTGAGGACGACTATGCTGAGTGAAATAGGCCAGTCACAAACTAACAAATACTATATGGTTCCACTTACATGAGACACCAAAGGTAGTCAAATTCATAGAGACAGAAAGTACAGTGGTGGTTGCCAGGGGCTGAGGGAGGGAGGAATGAGGAATTATTGTGTAATGGGTACAGAATTTCACTTTTGCAAGATGAAAGGAATTCCGGAGGTGGATGGTTTATGATGGTTGCACAGCTACATAAATGTACCTAAGGCCGCTGAACTGTATACTTACAAATGGTTACGGTGGTAAATTCTATGTTATGTGCCTTTCACCACAGGTTAAAAAAACAAACCTCAATGGAAGGATGCCATCTTCTCTCAGCAAGCGAGGTTTTTGAGGGAGATTAAAAATAAAAGGAGAAAAAAAAAACAGCTGAGGGAATGGATCTTGAATTTACACACAACTAATTATAAATGTTGTTTTTTTTTAGAGTCATTTTTCTCTCAAGAAGGGAGCTGCAGCTCTGGGGATTGGAACAGACAGCGTGATTCTGATTAAATGCGATGAGAGGTGAGTGCGAATCTGCAACCCTTGTTGGTTGGCAATTTGCAACTTCCACATGTATTATCTTTTAGTCCAAAAATAAGCATTGGCTGAGGGGGCAGCAAACCTACCTCCATCCCTGCTTATGTTTCGCTGTTTCTTTTTCACATGGGCTCTTGCTTGGAGTCCTGGGATGTTGTTCCTCAACGCTGTGGAGCGTTTCACGGCCCTTGACTGAATTGGAACCTTTGTTAAATCAATCAAAATATTCTGCACCAAGCAGGTGCAGAAGGACATTCATCACCTGGGCACTTAAGCAACAACCAGCAGTTTGAGCACTGATTTATGGACGTATCATCATTCTAGGTGCCACGATTGTGTGAACTTGATGGACTGATTACAGAAGGGGGGACAGTTTAGTGAGCAAGAAGTAAATGATGCCCCAGCAACTCATCCACTCTGTGCTGGAACCAAAGGGTTCTCATAAGGAAAATCCCTGCCTTAATAGGCACGCAAATGTCATAGGTATTCTGGAAATAGATGTAGGGAGCTTAAAAGGCCTTTCCACTATATCCATGTAAATTTTCACTAGCCTATAGGTCTGTAACCTATAAAAAATTAAATGTAGTCTCCAAAGAATTAAGACATTTCACTAAATTAGAAGGAAGCTACTCAACCATTTATTTTTTCATAAGTATTTATTAGACAGACATTTGTGATTGCCCACCATATCATGAGGCTTCAGAAAGCATAAGGTGTAATCCTGGTTCCCTGACAGTATATGATCTAGGAGAGATGGGGTCACACCAGCAGGAGACAGTTTTATGGTTGAATCATGTGGCACAGAGTACATACTCTGTACATTGGTAAGGCTTGGAAGGCTCCATGCAGCAAGGAGAACTTGTGCTTTCAAAAGATTTTCAAAGCTAGGGATGAAGTGGATGGGGGGAGGGGAAGATGGGGGCCATTGCAGAGGACTGAACACCACCAGCAAAGCCCCAGAAGTAGGAGTCAGCTTGTGGGGCTTGAGGAACGGGGCCTGACCAGAGGCATTGGGGACGGACAGCCATGGTGAATCCAGTGGGCCATGTGGGATTTTGAAAGCTCAACAAAACAAACTGATTAATGACACCTCTCTCTCTGGGAGGGAAAATTACAAGGGATTGCCACTTTCTTTTTCACACCTTTATGTCTTGCCTGACCTTATTTGATTGCTTACAATGAATACATGTTACTTTTACAAACAGAAAAAGTGATTTTTTTTCCTTGTTATGGGGGTGGTGAGGGGAATGCTAAACTTAGCATTTGAGTTTGTTGGGTCAGTAATAAAGGTAACCCGAAAGCATTTTTATCTGAGAAGAGCATGATCGAAATCATCCTTCAGGAAGCAGGAACAGGAGAGACCTAGGTCAGTGAGGCTGGTCATGAGGCTCTAGCAATACGATGGGTGGGAAATTATTATGAGGAATGGAGCCAGGCAAGCACATTTTGAGGAAGGATATATATATATATATATATATATATATATATATATATATATATATATATATATAATCTGAAGATTTTTTCAAGTTTTGTGGTGTTTTTTTTGAGTGGGAGGGAGAGAGAGGGAGAGAAAGAGTGCATGAGTGGGGGAGAGGCAGAAAGAGAAGGAGAGGGAGAGAATCTCAAGCCCCCAATGTGGGGCTTGAACTCATGAATCTTGAGATTATGACCTGAGCCAAAATCAAGTGTTGGCTGCTTAACTGACTGGGTCACCCAGGTGCCCCAAAAAGTGCTTATATTTTTGAGACTGCCAATACTATAAGGTACTTGAGAACCGAGATTTAAGAAGAAAACTGGCACTGGAAAGTTAGCAAAACCTGCTAACTGGGAATAAAACTTTAGGTGACTAACATTTTTCTCAATTGGTAGCCAACTTTTATGCTCGCTTCGGCAGCACACATACTAAAATCTGTAGCCAACTCTTAAAAGGAGCCTAGAGTCTGAGGAAGAATCATCTAGACAGGCCCTAATTACCTGACCCACTCAGTCTTCTAAGCCAGCCTGGTCAGCAGGTTTTCTTGACTTGAATCCCAGTGGTCTGGCAGATGACCTGGGAGAACAGAGGGAACACTTCACTCCTCAAGGCATCGATATTACCGCATCTACTCCTGTCAGATTCAGGTTTTAACAATGCAAGGGGCCTTGGAGTGAGTCAATGAAACCAGCCAACCAGGCATTTCCGGGAGCCAAAGCGTGGCCTGAGGACTACTGACTGAGGGCAGCATCATGGTCCAAAGAGAAGTGCAGGCCTGGAAGAAGGAAGAGCAAGAAGAAGAAGCAAGAATGTTGCAGGAACAGGGAACACAGACAGGGCTGCCGGGAAGAAATGCCAAAAGGTGCCTATCATTCACCAGCAGCAGAGAAAGGAGCAGAAAGCAGAGAATGCTGGGAAACCAGTGGGGTCAAGAATCAGTGACTAGCCAAGTGACCTCACATTTTCACATCAAAGAATTTTATATCAGCAATTTTAGAAGCCACTAGAAAAACTAAAACATAATGTTAAAAATTATTGGTTTTTATCACAAAATACCCTGCAACCTCCCTTCCCCTTACATATACCCATCAGGAGGGTACAGAGGGAAAGGGCCATTAGGAAGTTAGGGCTATGGGGACTTTTTCTCCTTCTACTCATGAGACTTATGGGATGGATGGGGAAGGGAGGAGAGAGCAACACAGGAAGAAGAATAAGAAGGAGAAGAAAGAAAAAAAGATAAGAAATAAGAGATGGGAGAAATGAGGCCCAGGAGGAAAAAAAATTTGCAGTGGAAGTATGAAGTGAAGCAAGGAGGAAGGAAATACAACTGATCCTTGAAAACATGGGGGTCAAGGGGCACTGACCCCCACCACCATCCTGTGCCGTCGAATTTACATATAACTTTTGACATCCCAAAAACTAAACTACTGAGAGCCTACTGTTGACCAGAAGCCTTACCAATAACATAAACAGTCAACACATATTTTGTGTTGTATGTATCACATACTATATTCTTTCCATAAAGTAAGCTAGAGAAAAGAAAATATCATTAACAAAATCAGAAGGAGGGGCACCTGAGTGGCTCAGTTGGTTAAGCATCTGACTTTGGCTCAGGTCATGATCTCACGGTTCAGGAGTTCAAGCCCCATGTCAGGCTCTGTGCTAACAGCTTAGAGCTCAGAGCCTGGAGCCTGCTTCAGATTCTGTGCCTCCCTCTCTCTCTGCCCCTCCCCTGCTCACAGCCTCTCTGTCTCTCTTTCTCTCTCAAAAACAAATAAACATTTAAAAAAATCAGAAGTAAAATACATTTATTGTATTGTACTGTATTTATGAAAAAATACCCACATGTAAATGGACCTGCACAGTTCAAACCTGTGTCGTTCAAGGTCAGCAGGTAGAGGGAAAGGTGAGTGGGAGTAGGAAGCACATGAGAGCTTTAAAGAGGACTAAGTGATCATTTTTACCATCTGAAAGGAAATACATGCTTACTTTAAAAAATACAAAATAATGGGGCGCCTGGGTGGCTCAGTCCGCTAAGCGTCTGACTTCGGCTCAGGTCATGATCTCGCGGTCTGTGAATTCGAGCCCCGCATCGGGCTCTGTGCTGGCAGCTCAGAGACTGGAGCCTGTTTCAGATTCTGTGTCTCCCTCTCTCTCTGACTCTCCCCCGTTCATGCTCTGTTTCAAAAATAAATAAACGTCAAAAAAAATTTAAAAATACAAAATAACAGGGAAAAATTGTAATTCCACCACCCAAAGATTATCACTAATTCCATATTTGTGTCAAAACCTTGAATATCTTTTTCAAACCATAGAGGTGTGGGGTTTTTTTTCTTTTTCTTAAAGGTTTTTAATGTTTATTTATTTATTTATTTTGAGAGACAGAGAGCAAGCAGGGGAGGAGTAAAGAGAGAGGGAGAGAGAGAGAATCCCAAGCAGGTCCTGCACTGTCAGTGCAGAGCTTGATGCAGGGCTTGATCTCACAAACTGTGAGATCATGACCTGAGCCGAAATCAGGAGTCGATATCTAGAGTCAGACAATTAACCGACTGATCCACCCAGGTGTGCCCCTCTTTTCCTTTTTTAATTTACATACTTGTGGTTACGTTTCTTTTCCTAGCTAGACATGATAAGCATTTCTCCACTTTATTACAAACACGCTTAACTACATAATATGTGAGGAGTGACTGTGTGAGAAAGCACAGAAGTGATAGTACTTTGAAGGGCAGACTCCAGAGCAGGACTGTTTTGACACCCTATCCTTCCTACCTCAGCTCCAGCACCAGCTTGGGCAGATCCTTATCTGTCTCACTTTTCTTATCTGAAAAAAGGAAAAAGGAAAGGCCCTGCTTCATAGGGTTGTTATGAAGATTAAATGTTTTCACAAATGTAAAATGCTAAAAATCATATGTAGTAGAAAGCAAGCACAAAATATCACTCCCCTCGTGTTCATTTCCTCGTTTCTGGTGTTGCTGTTATAAATAACCTTTCTATCCTTCAGTGAATATTCTTATGTGCCCAGGACTTCTCTATTTATGATTATTTCTTAGTACAGTTGCTAACTGAAATTATATAAATATTCTTAAGGAAAGTGATACATCAGACCATATTGCCTTTCAAAGGTTTTGCCAGTTTATTCTCCTAGCAGTATTGTATGAGAGCATGTTGGGGGAAAAACTCAAAGCTGTGTTGGTAGTGAAATGCAGTCTTTAATTCTATATAGATAATTCATATCATCTCTACGGAATGAGTTTAAGACAGAGCGTGGCCTAATGGATTAAATGCAATTGAAGTGTTTGGGGTCAGGAGCCAAGGAGCAGACTTTGGACAGTCATTCCAGTCATCCCGACTGGACAATAACCACCCTTCCAGTCGGAATCAGTTAAAACATGCTTGGCAGCCATTTTGTTTTTATTCTTTCCCCTCCTTGTGAAAGTCAGATGTGCAGTTCAGAAAATCACTTGAGGCTGACAAAGTGTGTATCTGCATTCTCGTTTCTCCTAATGTGCTTTGCAAAGTTCATCCAGGTTTTGCAAAACATGAACCTGGACCTGCTCTGGAAGACATTCATTTCTTACAGTTACTCTGACTCTGCATGTTAGTCTGTCAGTGGAGGGGGTGATAGGTTTTATCTTGTTCTCAGCAGACAGTTGACTTAGTAGCAAGCTCATAATGAAGCAAAATGTCCTAGTGGAGAGTGGTCTGTGCCTTTCTTTCTTTTTTTTTTCAATTTTTTTTCATGTTTATTTATTTTTGAGAGAGAGAGAGAGAGAGACAGAGTGCAATCGAGGGAGGGGCAGAGAGAGAGGGAGACACAGAATCCAAAGCAGGCTCCAGGCTCTGAGCTGTCAGCACAGAACCTGACGTGGGGCTCAAACCCATGGAGCATGAGATCATGACCTGAGCCAGAGTCAGACACTTAACTGACTGAGCCCCCCAGGCGCCCCTGTGCCTTTCTAACAACAAGCCCAAAGCCACATATGGAAGAAAATACTGCAAGATACTGTCTCTTAATTAGTAATCACAGGGGCTCAGTTTGGTAACCCATTCAAAGTGAAACATGGTTCTCAGTTAAAACTCAAATAAAGAGAACTACATAATAAATCTTCATTTATTTGGAAAAGGTTGTTTCAGAGATAAAAATCAAAAAGCATATTTAACTTTGTTATTACTCTAATAAGTAAAGTAAGGCAATGGAAAACTGCATTTCACCATGTCATACATTTGAATGCGAAGAGTGCTCTATTTTTGTAAAAATTGTTAAATTCAAAAGAGGAAAATGTGCTAGATGCATCCTTGATTTCCTAAGGTCTAGTTTAAGAGTTCTTTTTCCTTATAACCAAAAAGTTGAATCTTCACAGTATTGAGATTAATGGATTTTTACTTTAGTGTGATTAGGTCTAATATTTTCTGGGATCCAAATTAGTGCTTCATTGATGGTGTCTAAGGATAGAGAAGAAAAGTATGAGTTAATAATAAATATTTGTGAAAGAGGAGTGAGTGATATTTTAGAATTGGATTAGGCCACTAAACAAAAAGATGTTTCCCAAGAGTTCAGACAGCAGAGGGGAGAAAACTTCTATACAGAGTTCTCATATGATAGATGTGGGAGCCTTATGAGAGGCTTCTTTGGATGTAGGCAGTGGCCTTGACTGGAAACACAGTCGCGAACAAGGTAGACATAGTCACAGATGCTACAAAACTTAGTCTAGTGTGCAAAGGCAGACTTGGGAACATGGGATAACACTTGAGAAAGGTATGTGCTGTGTGAGGGCAAGTACAGGTTGCTATTGATTCACATGTAATTCTACATCCAGAGGGAGGATGATGGGAATTAGCTAGTGAAGAGGAAAGAATGTTCCAGGCAGAGGCCATGGCACATTCTAAGTCATGGATGTGAGGGAAGTTGGCTGGCCCAAGGAACTGAAAAGAAGTTCTGGGGAGAAATGGTCAGAATGTCCTCATCATGAAGGATTCTATGAGGCATGTTTCGACTTTAGCTTGAAGACATGAGATGTCACCGAAGGGTTTTGAGCAGCAAAGTGACATCATATTTTACCATTAGAAAGATCATTTTAAATACAGAGTGAATTGTAGGTTGGAAGCTGGAAGTTGGTAGCTGCGGCAGTGATATGAGTTGATGCTGAATGGTGCTGACCTGATGTCAGCTGGAATGAATGCTGGAATTAATAGGAATTATTGACTGGTTGGTATGCAGGTTGAAAGAAGAATCAAGGATGAACGACAGCCTTCTGGCTTGTCAGCTAAGTCCGTGTGGTGCTGTTCTCTGAGATAAGGAACCCTGGCCAAAGTGAAAAGTTCAAGTTTGAATATGTCGAGTTTGCAGAGCTTATAAGATGGCCAAGTGAGGATTCAGATAGGCATTCTGAAATATGAGCCTGAAGCTCTGAAATTACACAATGGAAGCCACACAGAGTGGGCCTAGGAAAGAACTCTAAGTAGCACCTACATTTCAGGGATAAGCAGACTTATGGGAGTCTTGCAGTGGAGACTGAGAAGGAACAGCCAGAGTTGTTAGAGGAGAATCAGGAATGGGGGCCATGAGGGCCATGAGAATCTTTCCAGAAGAAGTGGTTAACGGCCTCAAATGCTACCAATAGATGAAATTGAGGGTCAACAGCTGCCCATCAGCTTTAGTTATGAGGAGGTAGCTGGTGATTTTGGTAAGAGTAGTTTCAATAGAGGGGTGGGGCACCTGGGTGCCTCAGTCGGTTAAGCCTCTGACTTCGGCCGAGGTCATGATCTCACAGATTGTGAGTTCAAGCCCCACATCGGGCTCTGTGCTGACAGCTCAAAGCCTGGAGCCTGCTTCAGATTCTGTGTGTGTGTCTCTCTCTGCCCCTCCTCCACTCATGCTCTGTCTCTCTCTCTCTCTCTCTCAAAAATAAATAAACATGAAAAAAAATCAATAGAGGGGTGAGGGCAAAAGGCAGTTTGCAGTGGGTGAAGGGCGGGTGGAGGGGAGGGAAGAGTGAACAGATATAGACAGCCTCTCTAGAGGTTGAGCCATGAAGGGAGGTAGGGAGGATAGAAGCTGGAGCAGGTATTAAATTCAGGATGGTTTTTGGTTTCATTGTTTTAAGGAGGGTGCTTAAGGCATATTTCACTGTGAGATGAAGGACCTGCTAGGGAGAAAAAATGTGAACTATATGAAAAGAAGGGATAAAATAGAAGTTAATTTCTCTTGTGAGTTCCTTATTCCTTTGGCTAAAATTGTGTAGGGTCTTTCTCTGCAGAACTCATAAGAGCTCTGCTGTTATCTTACATTATACAACTAGAATGAAGCAAGAGAGAGAAAACAGGAGAGAAAACAGGCTCTGGAAGGACAAGGGAAAGATTAGGGACCTGTGAGTGGGGGAGGGGCAAAGCCCTGGGCTTACACACTGTGTGTGTGTGTGTGTGTGTGTGTGTGTGTGTGTGTGTGTGTGTGTATCACATTTTCCTTATACCTAGTAGTGGAATTATTTGATCATATGATCATATGGTATTTCTCTTTTTAATTTTTTGAGGAACGTCCATACTGTCTTTCACAGTGGCTGCACCAGTTTGCATCCCACCAACAGTGATTGAGGGTTCGTTTTTCTCCACATCCTCATCAACCCTTGTTCTTCCTTGTCATTTTGATTTTAGCCATTCTAACGGCTATAAGGTTGTATCTCATTGTGGTTTTGACTTACATTTCCCTGATGATGAGTGGTGTTGAGCATCTTTTCATGTATCTGTTGGCCATCTCTATGTCTTCTTTGAAAAAGCATCTGTTCGGATCCTCTGCCCATTTTTAATTAGATTATTTGATCTTTTTGTATTGAATTATCTAAGTTCTTTTTATATTTTGGGTACCAATCCCTTAGTGGATGTGTCATTTGAAAATATCTTCTCCCATTCAGTAGGTTGTCTTTTTGTTTTGTTGATGGTTTCCTTTGCTGTGTAAAAGTTTCTTATTTTGTTGTAGTCCCAAAAGTTTATTTTCACTTTTGTTTCCTTTGCCTTAGGAGACATATCTAGAAAAAGGTGCTATGGTTAATGTCAGAGTGGTTTCAGGTTTCACATTTAGGTCTTTAATCCATTTAAAGTTTCAGTATGCATGCTTTAGAGTTCTGTTTCTCTCCGTGTATATAATTCAATATTATATCTTGAATGTAATAAATATTTTAATATTACAAATATAAATTATATGTATATTATAGATACAGATTTTTCTGAACCATTTAAGAATTCCATGCAGACATCAGGCCGCTTTGCCCCTTAATACTTCAATGTGCATTTCCTAAGAACAAAGATACTCACTTACATAACCATAGTACAATGATCAAAATCAGGAGATCTGCCCTTGACACAAGACAATTATTAATCAATATACCTTATTCAAATTTCATCAGTTGCCCCAATAATATTCTTTAGAGCTATTTATTCCCAGTCCAAGATCGCACATTACGTTCAGTTGTCATGTGTCTTTAGTTTCCTTTAATCTGGAATGTTTCCTCATTCTTCCTTTGTCTTTCATGATATTGGTATTTTTGAAGAGCATATTTATTTAGAAGAATATTTCTTAATTTGGGTTTGTCTCATATTGCCTCATGGTTAGATCCAAGCAATGCATTTTAGGCAGGAATTCCAGGGGGGTGACCCTTGTCTTTCTCAGTTGTTCCTCCTCAGGAGGTTTGTCATGTTATTAGTAATGTCAGCTTAGGGTAGTGTCTGCCAGATTTCTCCCCTGCAAAATGACTATTCTTACTTTGCAGGTTATCTTCTAGGAGGTGCTTCACGACAATATAAATATTCAGCTCCTCCTGAAACATTCACTCACTAATGTAGCATCCATTGAAGGTTCTTGCCCGAATTATGACTATGATGGTTGCAAAACAGTGGTGTTCTAACTCCATCACTCCTTCTCTATTTATCAGTTCCTGTCATTCTACTATAAGGAAGACCTCTCCTCACTCTGTGTGTGTATGTGTGCGTGTGTGTGTGTGTGTGTGTGTGTGTGTGTGTGTGTGTGTGTGTATTTACCATGAGTATGGACTCATAGGTGCATTTAGAAATTAATTCTTTCTAGTGGTGCCTGGGTGGCTCAGTCAGTTAAGCATCTGACTCTTGGTTTCAGCTCAGGTCATGATCTCGCAGTTCATGAGTTCTAATCCCTCATGGGGCTCTGTGCTGATGGTGAAGAGCCTGCTTAGGATTCTCTCTCTCTCTCTCTCTCTCTCAAAATAAATGAATAAACTTTTTAATAAAAATTTTAAAGAAATTAATTCTCTCTAGCACTCTCTCCCCATTTTTCCATCTCTTATTCCTCCCTTCAGGGTTTCCTTTAAATTATCTAAATTGTTGTAAAACCTTATAGAAAACAAATCTGAGCAAGACAGGTGATACCTGGTTGGCAGAGGACTAGAGGAGTCACTGGCCATCCTTGTAATTCAAGATTTCTGTTAGGTATTATGATGAATACTTGTATACCACAAAGTGAACGCTTATGTTTTTGTATAAATTTTAGTTTTTTATTTTCACACATCTCTCAGCTTTATACATTACAGTTAGATAACATTTCCTTGTGCTTATTAAGTACCACACTTTATCATTCTGTTGATTTAAACAATTGAAAATGTAAATAATCTGGGGCCATTATACTCTTTTATTAAATTAGCTGACTTGTGGCCAGTGTCTGAAGGCAGTTAGGGAAGCTAATTAACTCTTTCAGATCCCCGGGGAGCTATTGAGTGCACTGTGATAGGATAGATTTCACAGAGACCTTGAATCAATTACTACTGAGCAGGGCTGGGGTAAGCCCTCTGAGTGTCATATTTCCTATGGGTTTACATGCAGAGAATTCAGAGGTGCTAGAGGTGTATGCACTTCATTATGTCCTATATCAGGAAGGATTATAAAATAATAATTGCCGACACTTACTGAGTGTTTATTATGTGCCAGGCAGACTCTTGAGCACCTTATACAATTGATCTAGTTAATGCATTTATTAGAGACACAGAAGAGTATATCCCCTCACACGTACCTGGTGCTGACACAGTTTGTGAAGAGTTTCTATGTACACAATAGTCCTCAGCAGTATGGTAAGTCCACCTTCCTCCCTTTGACTCCTAACCCTGGAAGAGGGGCATCATGTCCAAGATCACTTAGCTGGGAAGTGAAGAAGAATCAGGGCTTGGACTCAGAAGACAGCTCCTAGTGTTTACTGGTTAAACATGGTCCTTTGTCCCCTTTTCCCCAGTTTTTAAATTGTGGTAAAATACACTTAAAATTTGCCATCCTAACCATTTTTAAATCGACAGTTCAGTGATAATGGAGTACACTCATTTTGTTGTGCACCCATCACCATTATCCATCTCCAAAACTCTTTTCACTTTGCAAAACAGAAACTCTACATCCATTAAACCAAAACCTCCCATCCCCCCTCTCTTCCCACCCCTTGGCAACCACCTTTCTACTTTCTATCACCATGAATTTGACCACTCTAGGTACCTGACTCTTTTTTGTCCTTTTGTGATTGACTGATTTCACTTAGCATAATATCCTCAATGATGATCCATGTTGTAGCAAATGTCAGCATTTCCTTCCTTCCTAGGGCTGAATGATAAAATTTCATTGTATGTGTGTACCACTGGGTATGCCTCCACATCTTAGCTATTGTGAATAATGCTGCTATGCCCACGTGTATGCAAATACCTCTTTGAGCCTTGCTTTTAATTCTTTTGGGCATATACTCAGAAGTGGAATTGGCAGACAATATGGTAATTGTATTTTTAATTTTTTGAGGAACTGACATACTGTTTTCCATAGTGGCTGCATTATTTGACATTTCCACCAACTGTGTGCAAGCATTCCAATTTCTCCATATCCTTGTCAACACTTGCTATTTTCTGGTTTGTTTGTTTGTTTGTTTTAATGTTTATTTATTTTTGAGGAAGAGAGACAGAGCATGAGTGGAGAAGGGGCAGAGAGAGAGGGAGATACAGAATCTGAAGCAGGCTCCAGGCTCTGAGCTGTCAGCACAGAGCCCAACACAGAGCTTGAACTTATGAGCTCTGAGATCATGACCTGAGCCAAAGTGGGACACAACTGACTGAACCACCCAGGCACCCCTGTTTTGTTTTTTTTTAATAGTAGCCATACTAATGGGTGTGATAGTATCTCCTTGTGATATTGATTTGCATTTCTCTAATGATTAGTGATGTCAAATACCTTTTCATGTGCTTATTAGCCATTTGTACATCTTTTTTGGAGCAATGTCTATCTAAGTCCTTTGCCCGTTTTTAAAAATAATTTCACTTGCTTATTTTTACTTTTTTGAAGATATATTTTTCCAGTCTTACTGAAGTATAACTGACAAATAAAAATTATATATATTTAGTGTATACAGTATGATGATTTGTGATATATATATATACATACATTGTAAAATGATTACAATCAAGCTAATTAACATATCTATCACCTCACACAGTTACCATTTGTGTGTGGGGGGGAAGGGAGTAGTGACAACTCTTAATGTCTACTCTCTTAACAAACTCTATACAAAATAACATTATTAAGTCATCATTAGACTTACTAGAACTTATATTAGATCCCTAGAACTTAGTCATCTTATAACTGAAAGTTTCTACTCTTGGGGCAACATTTCCCCATTTCTCCCACTCAATATCTCCTGGCAATCACCATTCTACTCTCTGCTTCTATGAGTTTGATTTTTTTCAAATATATATATATATATACACACACACACACACACACACACACATATGTGTGTGTGTGTGTGTGTGTGTGTGTGTGTGAAATTATATAATATTGGGGTGCCTGGGTGGCTCAGTCAGTTAAGCGTCCACCTTGGGCTCAGGTCATGATCTCACGGTTCGTGAGTTTGAGTCCCGCATCAGGCTGTGTGCTGACAGCTCAGAGCCTGGAGCCTGTTTCAGATTCTGTGTCTCCCTTTCCCTCTCTCTGCCCCTCCCCCACCATACTCAGTCTCTCTCTCTCACTCTGTCAAAAATAAATAAACATTAAAAAATTTTTTAAAAAATTATATATTTGTCTTTCTATGTCTGGTTTATTTCTCTTAGTGTAGTATCTGCCAGGTTCACCCATGCTGTCATAAATTTCCTTCTTTTTATGCTGAATAATATTCCAGTGTGTGTGTGTGTGTGTGTGTGTGTGTGTGTGTGTGTGCGTGTGTGTGTATCACATTTCTTTATCTATTCCTTCACTAATTAACTCTCAGATTGTTTCCTAATCTTGCCTATTGTGAATAATGCTGCAGTGATGATGGGAATGCAGATATCTCTTTGCAATACTGACTTCATTCCCTTCGGATATTTAACAAGGAGTGGGATTCATGAATCATACAGTAGTTCTATTTTTAATTTTTAAGGAACCTCTATACTGTTTTCCATAGTGGTTGCACCAGACGAAGGTTCTCTTTTCTCCACACCCATATCAACATTTATTATTTCATGTCTTTTTGATAATAGCCATCCTCATAGGTATGTGGTGATATTTCACTGTAGTTTTGCTTTGCATTTCCCTGATGGTTAATGATGTCAAACACGTTTTCATATGCCTGTTTGTCATTTATATGTCTTCTTTGGAAAAATATCTATTCACATCTTTTGCCCATTTTTAAATCAGTTTATTTGGGTTTTGCTATTGAGTTGTAGGAGTTCTTTATATAATTTGGATATTAATCCTTTATCAGATATTTGGTTTACAAATGTCTTCTCCCGTGCCATAAATTGCCTTTTCATTTTGTTGATCTTTTATTTTGCTATGCAGAAGGTTTTTGTTTGTTTTATTTTATTTTAGAGAGAGAGCAGGGGAGAGGGGCACAGGAAGAGAGAGAGAATCTTAAGCAGACTCCACACAAGCGTGGAGCCCAACAAGGGGCTTGATCCCACAACCCCAAGCTCATGACCTGAGCCTAAATCAAGAGTCGGATGCTCAACCAACTGAGCCACCCAGGCACCCCATCTGTGCAGAAGGTTTTTGGTTTCATGTAGTCCCACTTGTTTCTTATTGCTTTTGTTGCCTTTGCTTTCAGTGTCAAATCCAAAAACTATAGCCAAGACTGATGTCAAGGAGCTTACTGCTTATGTTTTCTTCTAGGATTTTTATGGTTTCAGGTTTTATAATGAAGTCACTAATCTATTTTGTGTTAATTTTTGTCCATGGTGGAGATAGTGATCCTGTTTCGTATTTTTGTATGTGGCTGTCTAGTTTTCCCAGCACCATTTATTGAAGGGCCTATTCTTGCCACATTGTGTATTTTTGACACCTTTGTCAAAGGTAATTTGACTGTACATTCATGGGTTTATTTCTGGGCTCTTTGTTCTGTTTCATTGATCCATGTGTCTATTTTTATGCCAGAACCATACTGTTTTGATTACAATATGTCTGTAATACAGTTTCAAATCAGGAAATCTGATGCCTCCAGATTTGTTCTTATTTCTCAAGATTGTTTTGGCTATTTAGACTCTTTTGTGGTTCCATATAAATTTTAAGATAGTTTTTTATATTTCTGTGAAAATGCCATTTGATTTTTGATAGGGAGAGGATTTTAGGTAGTATGGACATTTTAACAACCTTAATTCTTCCAATCCATGAACACAGTACATCTTTCCATTTGTGTCTTCTTTCATCAATATCTTATAGTTTTTAGTATACATATCTTTTACTCCTTGGTTAAATTTATTTCAAAATATTTTATTCTTTTTCATGCTACTGTAAATGGGACTGATTTTTTATGTTAATTTCATATCCTGCAACTTTATTAAATTTATTACTTCTAACTGGTTTTTGGTACTCTTTAAGGTTTTCTATATATAAGATCCTGTCCTGTGCAACAGAGACAATTTAACCTCTTCCTTTCCAATTTGAACGTCTTTTTTTTTTTTTCTTTTTCTTGCCTAATTGCCCTGGCTAGGACTTCCAGTACTATGTTAAATAGAAGTGGTAAAAGTAGGCACTCTTGCCTTCTTCCTGATCTTAGAGGAAAATATTTCAGCTTCTAATCATTAAGGACAATTGGATTGTCATACATGACCTTCATTATGTTGAGGTGGGTTCCCTCTAACCCCAGTTTATTGAGAGTTTTTATCATGAAAAGATGTTGAGTTTTGTCAAATACTTTTTCTGTCTCTATTGAGATAACCATATGATTCTAATCCTGCATTATAGTGGTGTATCAAATTGATTGATTTGCAGATGTTGAACCATCCTTACATCCCAAGGATAAATCCCACTTGATTATTGTGTATGATACTTTTAATGTATTGTTGAATTTTGTTTGCTAGTATTTTGTGAGAATTTTTGCATCTATGTTCATCAGAGATATTGGCCTGTAATTTTCTTTTCTTGTAGTGTCTTTATCTGGCTTTGGTATGAGGGTAATGCTCGTCTCATAAAATGAGTTTGGAAATGTTTCTTCCTCTTCAACTTTTTAGAAGAGTTTGGGAAGGATTGCCATTAACCCTTTAAATGTTTGGTAGAATTTACCTATAAAGGCATCTGGTCCTGGGCTTTTCTTTGTTGGAAATTGCTGGGTATTGCTTTTATCTCTTTACTTGTTATTGGTCTCCTCAGAAATTCTGTTTCTTCATGATTCAGTCTCAGTAGGTTGTATGTTTCTTGGAATTTCTTCACTTTTTCTACATTATCCGATTTGTTGACATATTTTTCAGAGTAGTCTCTTATGATATTTTGTATTTATGTAGTATGAGTTGTAATGTTTCCTTTTTCCTTTCTAATTTTATTTCTCCCTTTTTTCTCTTGGTTAGTCTGGCTAAAGGTTTGTCAATTTTGTTTCTTTTTTGTCAAAAAGCCAGATCTTAATTTTGTTGATCTTTTCTATTATCTTTCTAGTCTCCATTTATTTCTGTTCTAATCTTCATTGTTTCCTTCCTTCTGCTAAACTTTAGGTTTGTTTGTTATTACTTTTCTAGTTCGTTGAGATATAAAGTCAGATATTTTGAGGGGCGCCTGGGTGGCGCAGTCGGTTAAGCGTCCGACTTCAGCCAGGTCACGATCTCGCGGTCCGTGAGTTCGAGCCCCGCGTCAGGCTCTGGGCTGATGGCTTGGAGCTTGGAGCCTGTTTCCGATGCTGTATCTCCCTCTCTCTCTGCCCCTCCCCCGTTCATGCTCTGTTTCTCTCTGTCCCAAAAATAAAATAAAAAACGTTGAAAAAAAAAAAATAAAATAAAGTCAGATATTTTGAGATATTGATTTTTTCATATAATATAGCCATTTATCACTATTAGGTTCCCTCTTAGAACTGATTTACTGCATCTCATAAGTTTTGTTATGATGTATTTCATTTTTATTTGTCCAAAGATACTTTCTGATTTCTTTTTTATTTCTTCCTTGATCTACTGGTTGTTCAGCAGTGTGGTTTTCATTTCCACATAGTTATTGTAGTTTTTCCAATTTTCTTCTTTTTAATTGATTCCTACTTTCACGCCACTGTGGTTGGAAAAGATACTTGACGTGATTTCAATCTTCTTAAATTTGTTAAGATTGGTTTTGTGGTCTAGCATATGATCTATTGTGAAGAAAGTCCATGTGCATTTGAGAAGAATGTGTTTCTGTTGCTGTTGGATGTAATGTCATATATGTGTCTCTAGGTCCATCTGGTCACCTTTGACTTAGGTTGTTTGGGTCTTTGTTATTGTTGTTGTTGTTGTATTGAAGGAGTGCTTTATATATTCTGGATGTTAATCCTTTATCAAGTTTTACAGAAACTTGGAACTATTTTCTTTCTTCCATTCTATAGGATGCTTTTTATTCTGTTGATAGTATCTTTTATTGCACAAGAGTTTTTAATTTTTGAGGTCCAATTTGTCTATTTTTCCTTTTTTTTTGTTTGTGCCTTAGGCATCATATCCATGAAAATATGCATTGCCAAATCCAATCTCATGAAGTTTTGCCCTATGTTCTCTTCTAAGAGTTTTATAGTTTTAACCCTTATATACAGGTCTTTGATCAATTTTGGGTTAATTTTTGTATATGGTATTAGGTAATGGATAGCCCCTTCTTTAAAAAAAAAAAAACAAGATTCTTTTCTTATTCTAGAAACAGAATATATTCATTATAAAAAATAGGAAAATAGAAGGATCTAGACATAATCTCCCAATACTCTGGTGTATGTAGTTCCAAACATATTATGTATATTTAAATATAAAACCTACTGATTAGAACTTTGTTTTTTACATAATAAAATATAATGAGCAACTTTCATGTCATTAGAAATTCTCCAATATCATTTTTAAATGTTTATTTATTATTTATTTTTGAGAGAGAGATGTTGCAGGGAGTATGGTCAGAGTCACAAAAGATGAGTCCACAAAGTGCAGTTAAGTCAACGTCCTCATACTCAGAATGAGTCAGAATGAGGCCCCAACTCCAGAATGAAGCTTCTTTTTATTAGAATAATTGCTAAAGACTATGTGCATAAAGTCAGCTAAGCAAGTGTGTCAATCAGTCTAATGGTTTAGCTTTTCATGGTTGAATTTCGAGTGAATTGGTTTCTATAACACTAGGAAGGGTCAGGTGTGAAGGAGGATCTGGCCCTGGACAATGTTAATGGCTCTTGGCGTTCCTTACGTTTCTCGTTCCTTAGGAGCTGAGCCACAGCAGCGTTCAGCTGTGTAAACATGTCCTAAGGCCTTGCACCTTCTCCAGCCCTTCCCTTTTGAAGTCTTTTCTTTGATGCTTCTCTCCTGCATCTCCAACAGAGAGAGAGAGAGAGAGAGAGAGAGGGAGACAGATTCCCAAGCAGGCTCCTGTACTGTCAATGCAGAGCTTGATGTGGGGCTCCAACTCACAAACCATGAGATCATGACCTGACCCGAAATCAAGAGTTGGATGCTTAACTGACTGAGCCACCCAGCACCCCTCCAATATCATTTTTAATTACTATTTAATAATCTATTGTTTGGAATTTATATTACTTAACAAATCTGTTGTTAGACATTTAAGCTACTTTAAATTTTTACTATTTAAAAAAATTGCTAATATAAATATCAGTGTGGCTAAATATTTGCATGCATACTTATATTATTTTCGTAGGAAAAATTCCTAAAAATAGAATTTCTGAGCCCCAGACTATGTCTGCACTAAGAGTTTGGATACTTGCTGGCATGTTGCCCTTCAGAAAAGAACCAGCCAATTTACACTCCCCCTAAGCAGCGTACAGGGCTGACTATTCACCATGTTCTTACTAGTCCTAGGAACTAAAACCTTTAAGTGACCTGCGTCAATTTGATAAATGAAAACTGTTTTTTTATTATTTTCATTTGAAGTTTTGATAATTAGCAAAGTTGAGCATTTTATTCTTTTCAGTCATTTGTTAGTGAAAAAGAACACAAAACACTTTTTGTATATATGCTGTAAATATTTTCCAAAATGTATCGTTTGCTTTTTAATTTTATTTATGGTATTTGTAAAAATACCTCATTTTTTGGTAGTCAGAGCTATCATCAATTATCCATTTTCTACCTCTGGTGTGTCTCCCCCATTCTTAGTACATGCTAATATTCATCTTTTTTCCTAGAACCTTTATATTATTATTTTAATAGTTGATCTAACTGAAATTTATTTTGATATATGGTGCCTGAGAGGTACCTAATTATTTTTTATTTTTTATCCACTTAGTTTTTGCCAGATGTTGTCTCAACACCATGTGAGATCCAAAAAATTATTCTTTAATCACTTCCTAATTTTACTTTTGTTCCACTGATTTGCCCATTTGGCTCAATTGCCATACTTTTTAATCACTATAGTGTTATAATATGTTCTACACTCTAGTAAAGAAAAATCTATAACTTCCCCTTTTTAAATTTTTTTTATTTTTTTAAACCCTCCCCCTTTTTTTTAATTGAATATTCTTAATATTGTTTTCATCCACTTGTACCTTAGGATTATTTTCTCAGATTCTCATTCCCCTAAAACTCCCAGTGGAGAGCTGGTTGGAATTGTGTTGAGATCAATTCTGTGTATTTGCAGTGTTGAGTTTTCTCATCAAATAACATGTGTCTCTCCATTTATTCAGATATTTTTTGCATTCTTTGGTAAAGATCTGTATTTTTCTTCTTATACATTATTTCTGTTTACTCATGTATAGGTACAGAAAGTAATTATTATTTTACCCCTTCCTTCCATTCTTTGTATTCTTGCAACAATTTGTACTTGGTGCAATGTTAATCTGTAATTTCCTCTGTATTATATTTTAAAACATATTCCAGATTTTTGCAGCTATATTATAAGATATGCTGATAAGCTTTTCTGAACTACCTTTGACAGATTTTGCTTCTAGTATTAGCTAGTTTCTAGAAATGATCCAACAGGTCCCCATTGTCTTCTCTGTAAGAGTTTAGAGCGTACTACCTCCCAATAGTAGAATTGTTAAAATTCACTATTAAAACATCTGGGCCTGTCATTTTAGGTGATGGGTTTTGGGCAACTTTTTTCTCACTTATTTGGTTATTGGTCTTTTCAAATTTTCTACATATTCTGGAATCATTTCTTTTAACTTATATTTTATCAGGGAAAAATTATATATTTACTCAAAATTTTAAGATTAGCATAAAATTCTACATCTAATTTTTTTATAATTCTAAAATATCTTTTTCCATAACCTCTTTTCTTATTTCAAATGTGATATTTTCCCTCTTTTTTCTTTTTTTAAATGCTTATTTATTTATTTTGAGGGGCAGGAGAGGGACAGAGAGATAAGGAGAGAGAGAATCCCAAGCAGACTCTGTGCTGTCAGCATAGAGCCCCACATGGGGCTCAGTTCCACAAATGGTAAGGTCATGACATGAGCCAAAAACAAGAGCTGGACACTTAACTGACTGAGCCACCCAGGCAGCCCTACATGTTTTCTTTTTACTGAACTAATCAGATACTTGTATATTCACTGATCTTTTCAGTGTACCAGCTTTTGAATTTATTAATTTAGTTTACTTTCTAAAGTTTCTAATTCATTGAAAAATTCATTCATTCCCCCTGCCTACCTTGTTTGTTTTTATTTTCTTAGCTTCTTGGATTAAACATTTAGTTATTTTTATTCCCTGTTATTTAATTTCAAAAGCATGTCAGGCTATTCATTTTCCTCTGAGAATGATTTAGGATGTTTCTCATATTTTTATATGTAGTATTCCCATGTCATTAATTTTTAATGTTCTGTAATTGTAGTTTTTATTTCCTCCTTGGTTCAAAACTTATTTGGAATAGCCAAGTATGTTTCCTTACATGGTGATTGAACTTCTATCATCCACTTCTTCTCTGTACCAGTGTGTTCAGGGAAGAGGAGTGGCAGATTTGGGCAGTTGAGGCAGTGATGAGAGATGGCCGGCATACCTTCTTGCCCTCAGACAACTTTCCTTTGTCACACACTTCTCTGTGCGCTCTAAGGCTCGCACCCAGTGGCAGCAATCTGGAGGCTTCATATGAAAACAAAAGTACCTCCTTACCATATCATGCTTGGGGTCCTCAACTGCACATCACTTGAATTGTTGCATAGTGAGTGAGTGACTGAATGTGTGTGTGTGTGTGTGTGTGTGTGTGTGTGTGTGTGTGAAGTAAATGCTTTTGGAGAAGGTAAATCTTTTTTAAAAAATTGTTAGAATTAAATACAAAAATCACGAAAAATATCCTGCTCCCATATCCTGGCCATAATGCTAAGTGATCTCATTGTGCATATTGGAAAACAAATCTTAAAAGGAAAATATAATTATCTGCTAAAGTTCTTTTTCCAAATCAAACTACATATTAAAGGGACCAAGGAAGTTTACTGTTTCTAATTATGGTAAAATTTTTGGCAGAGGGTTTGGTTTTGTAATACAAGTACTGTTTTGACTTTTTCTTTTAAGTTTATTTATTTTGAGAGAAAGCAAGCATGCGCAAGGGAGGGGCAGAGCAAGGGAATCCCACGCAGGCTCCACGCTGTCAGCACATAGCCTGATGTGGGGCTTAAACTCTAGAACAGTGAGATCATGACCTGAGCTGAAGTCCAGAGTTGGATTTTTTAAACCAAGTGAGCCACCCAGGCACCCCTGATCTGTTTGACTTTTGTTTGTTAGCCTATCTTGCGGGTCTGTCCTTGGATAGGTTACACACACCAGCAACAGCCATGTGGAGACATAGGGAGCTCTTCTCCCCAGGGGATCTCTCCGGTAAGAGAGTTTCAAGTCACCACAGAGTCTGAGATTTTCGAGTCACCACAGAGTCTGGGCAATTTGAAAATTTGTTTGGGTCCATGAGCTCCCTTTACTGTTCCTATATCACAATCTATATGGAAGAAATAGTTCTGCTTAGCACTGACTGGGTAAAAATACTAGGTAGAAAACCTAGCAAATTTTGATTAGTCCTATAGCATTTAGATGCTATGCAGGAAAGAACAGTATCATCAAGAGATGATGGAGCAGGGGCACCTGGCTGGCTGTGTTGGTTGAGCGTCCGACTTCAGCTCAGGTCATGATCTCACACTCCGTGAGTGCAAGCCCCGCATCTGGCTCTGTGCTGACAGCTCAGAGCCTGGAGCCTGCTTCAGATTCTGTGTCTCCCTCTCTCTCTGCCCCTCCCCTGCTCATGCTCTGTCTCATTCTGTCTCAAAAATAAATAAAAACATTAAATAATTTAAAAAAAGAGATGATGGAGCAGTATATTTTAGTAGGAGGTGATAGGTTTTTACTTTACTAAACAGTGCTAATAGCAAATAGAATTGGAATCAGGGAACTACTCACTTTGAGGGGCTTCCAAAAAGCCATAGTATTGATATTACATACATTACAGTTCCAGAACTCAGCCTTGCAGAGAGGCAGATATTTTGTTTGAACCCCATAAAAGCTTTGGAAGTCATCCAGTGTATGGTGCGAAGAACCTGGGTTCCGATGTCAGACAGCTCAAGGTTTCTCGGTCTGCCCTCGCTAGCTGTGTGACATTCTACAAGTCGTACGACTCCTAGAATTACTGCTAGTGAAAACGAGACTATCTCATATGTATTGAGTTTTATGCTCAGTGCTTTATCATGTCTTATATTTATTATCTCATTTAATCCTCATGTAAACCTTGTGAGAGAGGTACTTTATCATCATTTTATGAATGAGTAGAGGGAGAACCTAATTCTTCAAGTACACACAATTAGCATAGGATCTGGGGCAAGAAGCAAGTTATTCTGCCTCCGTGTTCCAAATTTTAGCCACGGTCACCTGCCTCTCCAAGCCTCAGTCTCCTTGTCTGCAAGGTCAAAACAATAACTCTCTTATAGGGTTGACATGAGGCTCAGAGATCATGGAATAAGGCACAATGCAGTGACTGCTTCTGAAACTGACAATTCATCATCTCTGACAGCAGTATTGCTATTAGCAGTGATCATAATATTAATCAGTTTCTAACAGGAAGGAGTCACACATGCTTTCTTCTTTGCATACATATCTCTGTGGACAGAGCCAAGCTCTACTCACTTAAGAAAAGCTGGTTGAATTACTACAGTTTCATCAGGGCCAATGAGCAGGGTCACCAGTGACTCAAGCACCTGATTTGTGACCATTTGGATGCCTGCCTAGAGGTATCAGCCCTCTAGTAACATGCTCCTTTCTGTAAGATAGCTTTTCTCCTTCATATGGGACGTTAGCCATGAATCTGGGTCCAAAATCCACACGTGGTATAATTTGTGTCGTTAGCTTCTTCCCGCAAAGAGAAGATTTTCCTGCTGGCAATGCTAGCTGCTATTTTGGGATTTTGCCCAGGAAACTTTGTCAACTTATCTGATCCTATAGCATTACATACATTTTTACAAACTGTAGCAAAATCAGAAATCTCTGTGCAAGCAGAAGTCTGTTCAACAGTCTGCACTCAAATGCCAGTCCTTTCTTAAACACTAACAACTAACAGAGAGCAGCATTGCAAAGCATCAGTCACTACATAATTGTGCACTTAAGGGCTGGAAGGTGTAAACATTAAAGATACACCTTTTTGCTATGGAGCTACTTTTATTTGTTTTTACTTTTTTTTTAATGTGTGTTTATTTTTGAGAGAGAGAGAGAGACAGAGCGTGAGCAGGGGAGGGGTAGTGAGAGAGGGAGACACAGAATCTGAAGCGGGCTCCAGGCTCCAAGCTGTCAGCACAGAGCCCGATGCGGGGCTCGAACCCACCAACTGCGAGATCGTGACATGAGCCAAAGTCAGACACTTAACCAACTAAGCCATCCAGGTGCTCCACTATGGAGTGACTTTTAGGCTACACATACAGAATGCAACAGCTGCTGTCCAAAGCCTCCCTGCACCAAGATGCTTGTCTGGAAAAGCCAAGCCTGGCCAGACCACTTCTATTCCTCAGAGGACCCTGCGAGTTGTCTCTCTTACCCCACAGCACATGGACAGGCAAGGAATGCACAATCCATGTCTAGAGCCCCTTCTGCTCCTGCCCTACAACCATGATGGCTCAAAACCATAGGTCATATGAACGGTACTTGGCTAGTATGTCACACAATTATTTGAACATGCTACTAGGCTAAAATCTCCCTTTGTTTATTTTTAAATGTGTGTTTATTTGTTTGTTTGTGAGAGAAAGCACCACCTGCAGTGTGTGAGGCAGTAGTGGGGAGGGTAGGAGAGGTGTCCTCTGGGTTCCTAAGTGGATAAAACAGGTGATCTTAAGCACAGAGCCTAAGAAAGGCTGGAGCCTGCCTTGTTAAGAGCCACACCCACCGCTTTCCACTTAAACTTGATTATTTGACAAGCCTGCCCCAAAGCTCCCTGATAGGGAAATAGAACAGACTCTCTGCTCATTACTGCTTTCCTGACAGACTTGAAAGACACCTCTGATCCATGAAAGTCAGATATTATCGGCAAGGACTTATCTTATCTTTCAAGACTCTAATCTTTCTAAATAGGCTTGTTTCCTATCTGTTCAGCCCTTCTAGGAAGCTCGGTGTTTTATTTCTAGTAACAACCAACTTTTTACCCACATTTGATCTTGGGCCTCACTTCACTTCTCTTGGCCTGCTTCCTCATTTGAAAAATGAGACAATTAGACTAGAAACAGGTCTCCAGCCCCTTGTAATTCTAAGGTACCCTAATCTGTGACTTCTTGGTGACACCTTACTGCCTCATGCTTAATAAAACTATCCGGATGTGATTAGACGAGCAAATAGCAGCGGTCAAACTAGTCTACCTAAAACTCTCCAAAAGCAGAGGTGGTTGGCAAAATTTGGGATTTGAACAGTTTCTGAGAATCTCCCTCAGTGTCCGTGTTTACCCACAAAAATACCATGGCAATTTTAATGGGCTGAAAATTTTATGTAAAGGATGAATATAATACGTGAATCTCTTCTGAAATCTGCACCTTTTGTTTATATCAGTGCTGAAGCAAGGTGTCTGAGCATAGCCTGATCCAGGAGAGACTGAAAATCACTGCTTTGGGGGATGCCCCCTGGGACCAAGCTGTGAAGCATAGGGAGAAATGTAGGCAGCGAGTTCCTCTTCCCAGCCCCACCACCCTGCCTTTCCGTTCCCTCTGCCCTTCCTTCAGAAGCCCCCTCTCACGGAAGTTCCCCAGAGGTAGGCTGCTGTGAGCTGGAATCATACCCTCAGCACCAGATGCTCATTTACTCTCCTTTGTTCCAATCCAGTCTGACTGACCATTGGTAACCTGTCCATTACCATTTCCAGATAAGTGCATTTTAACTGCCTTCCTTTGGAAAACAGCTTCACATAAATCAGTGGTTCTTAATGCTTTCAGGCCTAATATCTGTTTTATATTCCAACTATTTTGTGACATCTCCTTCATGAAATGCAATGAAAATCACAGAAAATATAACTTACCTACTTACTATATAATGCCAAAATTATTTTTATAAAATGGCCATTAGAAAAGTAACTTTCTAACTGAGGCTGCGTGGCTCAGTCTGTTAAGCATCCGACTTCAGCTCAGGTCATGATCTCACGGTTCATGGGTTCGAACCCCACATCAGTCTCTGCGCTGACAGCTCAGAGCCTGGAGCCTGCTTCAGATTCTGTGTCTCACTCTCTCTCTGCCCCTTGCCCATTTGCACTCTGTCTCTCTCTCTCAAAAATAAATAAACATTAAAAATTTTTAAAGAAAAGGGGTGCCTGGGTGACTCAGTCAGTTAGGCGTCCGACTTCAGTTCAGGTCATGATCTGGCAGTTTGTGAGTTTGAGCCCCTCATCAGGCTCTGTGCTGACAGCTTGGAGCCTGGAGCCTGCTTCGGATTCTGTGTCTCCTTCTCTCTCTGCCCCTCCCCGACTTGTGCTCTGTCTCTCTCTATCAAAAATAAATAAATGTAAAAAAATAAAAATAAATAAAATAAAATAAATTTAAAGAAAAGTAACATATTTTTCTCAAATGGGTGTTAGAAAAGTAACTAATAATATATTTCAATATGTAAAGCTTAGAAGATGTAATAAAGTAGCTCAATGTTTGCTCTATACCTAAAGTCACAGGAACAGCCACAAATAAATTATTGAACTAGTGACAAATACCAAACCCTGCTCACTGGTCCCTAAATGCCAGTAGCATCTCCCAGCCATTTATTGTGACAACCTCCTGCCCATAATTTATTTTTCAAATTGCCTTTTAACACCCTAGATCGATGATCCTGATGTGAGAAGTTTATCCAGTTTAGCAACCTCAAGAGAGGTATTTTGGTTTAAAGAATATTTTTCTGCCTCTGTCACCATGCAACTACTCTGTCCTTTCCCTATTTTTTTCCCCAAAGACTCGGGATATGCATGTCACAGTGCATTACAAGCTCAACAATACAAATTAACACTTATGGAGTGCTTCCCACATGTCAAGCACTTTTAAAATACTTTTGTATGTATTAATTTATTTAAACCTCATAACTCCATAAGTAATATTATTATCACTATGTTCCAGGGATGATAATAATAGGCACTGAGAAATTAGGCAACTTGACTAAGAATTACACATCTAGCTACATCTAGCTTCTTGTGGAAATCAACTCCTTTGATTATTATAATGTATTTTTAAATTTTTTTAATGTATGTATGTTTGTTTGTTTGTTTGTTTGTTTGTTTAGAGAGCAAGCCAGGGAGGGGCAGAGAGAGAAAGGGAGAGAGAAATCTGCACTGCACTCTCAGTGCAGAGCCCCATGTGGGGCTCGAACTCATGAACCATGAGATCATGGCCTGAACCAAAACTAAGAGTTGGACACTCAACAAACTGAGCCACCCAAGACGCCTCCTATAATGATGGAGTTTTATAATTAGCAAAGCACTATCTTTGTTTTTATTTTAGGAAAGAAACATTTCAGGGATGAAAGGATGTTTCTTTTTCCAGAGCCCACGTTATCTAAACGTTTGAAATTTGAGCCCATGTTTTCTTGGCTTGCTTTATGCTTTCAGCACGTAATTAGGTAGCTTTCTTAATATTTTCATTCAGTTGTTTCATAATGGATTTTCTCTTCTTGGCATGTCATCTATATACGAAATTGCAGCTCCATTCATTTAAAGACTGGGAATGCAAATCTTTTTTCTGCACTCTTTTTTCATTGCCAACTGTCTTGCATTGAAACAGGCTTGTTTCAGCTGAGTTAAGAGGATGGCCTAAAAAGCACGTTCTGTGCAGAGTGGAGGGACATGTGGTCAGGACTCTCCTAAATGTGTCAGAAATCACAGTCCTGCATCATTCAGGGAGGAAATGCCTTTCTGCCTGGAAATAGCCACAGAGTTGTTTTAACAGATCATTTTTATCAACAGTTTAGGGTTGAACTTTTTACCTTGATGTGGCTGCTTGTAGGGACAACAAAGTAACGTATTCGAAGCAAACCTACAATGTATTTATTTTTCCTTTCAGAGGGAAAATGATCCCATCTGATCTTGAAAGAAGGATCCTTGAAGCCAAACAGAAAGTAAGTTTTTGTAGAGAGTTAACAAACCAAGGGTACATATTTCTATTTTCATCCAGTGGAGAACACACTGTGGCTTTGTTTTAAAAAGAGGACTCAATTCTCAACCTCCAAGCCTTACTGAGAATGTGGGATTTTGCTTCCAATCACTGTTTATGTCTCTGAGTTGTAGACTCTGCTTTGGAAAGGTCTAAGTTGCTCTTTAAATAATATACACTGTGGTAATGCACATAGTGATGCTGTAAGAATTTCTAAAGCATTTGTCTTTCTCTGTGCTGAGGGTTGACATTAAACAGACATACATTTGAAAGATCATTTTCACAAGTGGAAAACATCACAATGTTAACGCAGCATGAGTTACCGTTGTATGGGTATTTGAAAGGGGCCAATTTTTCCTGCCTACAAATATGGATACTATTGGCTCTCTAAGTATCTTATTTTTTAGGAAACAATTTAGAACTCTTGGAAGGAGCAAGTTCTGGAGACCTAGAAAGTCATTTACATCTCTGGATGGTTTGCAAACCAGAGAGCTTGTTTGTAGAACTCCCTTAAATGTAACTTTTTTCTTTTTTTGAGAGAGAGAGTGAGAGCATGAGGAGGGGAGGGGCAGAGGGAGAGGGAGAGAGAGAATCTTGAACAGGTTCCATGCTCAGCACAGAGCCCGACGTGGGGCTCAATCCTACATCTCTGGGATCATGACCTGAACCAAAATCAAGAGCTGGATGCTCAACCGACCTAGCCACCCAGGAACCCCTAAATGTAACTTTTAGTGGATATAACCTACAGTTCCTAGTTCAACAGAAAACATACATTTTATTATTATCAACTCAGGAAAAATTATTCCTCTTCATATGCCTTTTTTATTTCCTACACAGTGGCCAGAAGGTTCCCCTTGTTTCTGAAGTAGAACTACTCCTGTTAGCACAAACCATAAGATTAAACCTTTGCTGCCACCTAAAGACAGATTCTGTAACATCCTGTCACATCTCCCGTTATGTTCACACCGTTTGAGACATTCTTCTACCTTCTTCCAGCAATTTTCACTTAGCCAGGGCCAGAGGACTGCTTAGATGGATAAGAGTCATGGCTTATTATATAGTCTCACATGAACCCGTCCCGCCCAAGACACCAAATAAATTTATATCTGAGAATTTTCCAACTAGGAATAATGGGCCGGTCAGATTTCCTTCTCTTTGTTCTTTTGTCTGCTCACTCTAAAGGACTGTTACAGAAAAGGAAGACCAGAGAGTGGGCCAAGGTGGGGGGGAAATCTACCTGGAATAAATAAATGGCTTGTGGGCACCACAAAGCTTCCTCACCTATGGGTCCAGTGCAGCCTCTTCTGAGAACCAGAGTGTCTATTCTCATAAGACTGACTGACAGGTCCAACAGAATGGCCTGGAGAACTCAGATCCTGGAGAGTGAACATCCTTCCAGGCTCCAGGGTGTCGATGATCCTGCTGATGGTTCCAAAACTGCAGATGATGGGGGAGAATTTCTACTGTTTTCATCAGCTGTTTGAAAAAATTCTCAAAGCCCTATTTGACCTTATTTGGGGCTTTCTCGTTTGCATAGGGATTTGTTCCTTTCCTTGTGAGTGCCACAGCTGGGACCACTGTGTATGGAGCATTTGACCCCCTCTTGGCGGTCGCTGACATTTGCAAAAAGTACAAGATCTGGATGCATGTGGATGTGAGTATCCCATAGGAACTGCCACTAAAATGTCCTTGCATGTTTATTCATTTGGGGCTCGTGGAATGAAGTCTGTCTTTTCTCTCTCTTTTTTTTTTTTTTCCTTTGGGAGCTTCTTTTTAGAATAGGGATATTTAAGATTTTAAGATTGCAGAGACAAAGCAGCACACAACTCACATAGCACACAATGTTGACTAGAGGAAGTTGGAGGCTGATGATGCGTTAATGTTCCCAACATGATAATATTCTCATTTCTATGACCAGTATCCAAGCTGAGCACTTAGCTCTTGGTTCATTGGCCCATAACATCCATGGAGGAATGCAGCCTACATACGTACATACACAGTCACACACATGCAGATTGTACTTCCCTGTGAGAATGATCAAAAAGGCATAAAGGAGTTACGTTTCCATGGGAAACCCAAAGGATAAAATCTCAAACTCAAGTCAGGTATTTGTATATTTGGAGAGGAAAGCAGACTTGACAGCTTGCTAGGAGATATGGGACACCAATTTCCAATTTCTTAGCTGGGTCACTTAAGAAGATATTTCATATTTGAAATGTTTTGACTCCAGGCCTGGGCACACTAAAATGAAGATGTGCCCACCAAAGCATTTTCAAATGAAAAAACGTCAAGTTTTCCATGGACAAAATGAAAAGATTTAAACTTCAACCATTGTAAATCAAAGTCTGGCTCAAAGATCAGCTGTTACCTGCAAAATGTTTGTTACTAATCCATTATTACTAACTAAGGATGAGCCAGGTAAATTTCCACTATCCCAGTGTTATCCTGCATGGCGGGTATCAGTCTTCTTTTCCTTCCCTGATTCACAGTGTGAGTTGTTTCTTAGGCTACCAATGACTCCATCCGTTTTAGAAATGAAGACACTAACAAAAGGTTGAACAATTCCAGTAGCATTATGACCTGGGTCTCGGAACTGGAGAGCCTGTTAAACCTTGCTAGCTGATTCAGGAAGAGGATTAACCTGACAACATTAAAAATAACAATGTCTGTGTCTCCTAAACCAGCAGATGCTGCTGTCTCCCCTCCAGGATTTCTACTTAAAATAGAGAGATTTCTTAACCAATCGTATTTGCTTTCTTTGAAACATATCAAATTTAGCACTTACTCGTATTATCTTAAATGTTTATACTTTTATAATTAGATTAGAAAAATTCTTAAAATAGTACCCATTTGAAAAATTGGATAATTTTTCAACCTGAAATTATAACAAACTAAAAAATAAGTAAATAAAGCTATTGTACCCTAACAGGTGGGGTTTTTTTTCCTTAAAATTATCCCAGGATTATTTTTACCCACAAAGAATGTCAACATTTTCCAATGAATCTCCATCTTGACATTTTTTTAAAAGAGATCACTACATCAGTACACTAATTCAAATCTTCAAACTTGAGTACAAATTTTTAAAAAACATGTTCCTATCGCTCAGGGAATTGACTGGTACACATTCTTCCTGCTTGTTTCTTTCTTTCTTTTTTGGGTAGAGAAATTATCTTATCCAAAAGTACACATTAGTAAAATAGGATCATGAAGCTGCTTATTTCCTCTGGAATTATCCAGACTCATCAAAGGAGTTTTCCTTACAACTCAGAAGCAGCCTAATGGGTACCTAGCTCATCCTCTGTAATGCCAACTGGGGAGACAATAGGGTTTCTCATTTTGAGATCATGAGTTTCATTAGCACTATGAGTAGTGGTGATAAGTTGGGGAAAGGATCTTTTTTCTTATGCAGACAGAAAAAATGTGCCCCCCAATTTGTCTCCTTCCACTTGTATAAATGTAGTGTGGAACCTAAAATCTTAGAACAGCCCCCAATTTAAGCTTTGCAAGTCTAGTACCAGAATAAGGTGGCCAACCCCCTAAATTGCCTGGGGTTGAAGAGATCACTTTCACCCCACAAGACTATCACTGTTCTGGGAGACACCAAACTTTAGAAATCTAGGCAATGAAAACCCACTACCTTTTTCCTTGTATGATCTTCCTTTTGCAGGCAGCTTGGGGTGGGGGATTACTGATGTCCCGGAAACACAAGTGGAAACTGAGCGGCGTGGAGAGGTATGCCCATTTTTCTTGTTAACTACGTAAAGCATGAAAGCTAAATATAAAAGCAAATTACACACAATTTCTAAGAACTCTTAGAATACAGGTGAGCCCATTCTGTGCAGTGTTTGTGTGCCTTGTCTGTGTGGTCATTGACACATGTGTATTATGTGTAAACAACAAAAAGAAATCAAATTCCCATATCAAGTGGCCCAAGCAGAATGTTTCTCCAATAGAGATTCCTAACTGCAGTCCGTGGTTGGCCAGAGGACTCAGGAATGACCTTCCTAGAATCTCTGAACCAACTACCAAAGTTGTTTAAAACCTCTTAGCAGGTCATAGTTTTCCAGGGAGAGGATCTGTAGATTTCATGCTCCATAAAAGGATAATATTGACCGCTTTAAGGAAACCAATAAGTAAATTTGCACCCTTATAGTTTATTAGTGTTGCAAGCATGGGTCTGGGGTTTGATACAGCCCACTGAAAGCAAGACCTACTTGTGATAACATCATCTCATGGTTATAATTCCATGATAATTTTTTTTTACATAGTTCTGATTGATGCAGCAGAGTACCTTTTCTTTTTTCCCCAAAGACTAAGCAGTAGATGGTTGAGAAAAGCAAAGGAGGTTATATTTGATTAGCACAAAACATATGCAAGTCTGAAGAGAAAGGAAAAAAAATTACAGAATGCAAAATCAGCCCCAGGCTTTGCTGACCATGTGCAAAGGAAGCTCAACGTTCCCAGTTCTCCCATTACACCGTGGCAGGTCAACAGCAATGGTTAGCTCTGACACTCAGGCAGCTGAGAGAGCCTGAGTTCATCCGAGGCCAAGTGCCCCCCATGCCCTGCCAGTAGCCAGATGCTGCCCAGGAAGAGCTTCCCACTGGCTCTGCCCCTAGACATCTTGGCACAACTTCTGTTCTGGGATGAGGAGAGAGGCCAGTGGAGTGTGGGAGCGTCTGTCAGCACTGGTCGTGCAGGCAGCCAGACCAGAATGAATGCGTGAGGCATGCTCTGCAATACCCAGGCCCATTCACATGCAGAGAGCCCGTGAATGTAGAAAGAGGGGTGGGGGTTACCAAGGCAGAGTCAGGGGCACACTGCCTGATTCATGGAAGACTCGAGATAGACCAGCTGAGGCTCTGGTCAGTGGGATAGCTGTCCCTGAGTCTGCTGGCTGGGGTCAGTGCCCAGCTGTAGAACTGCTTATGCTCGCTGATCGCTGGTACCCATTTAGGTGTGGGAGGCTGAAGGCAGGCATAGCCCGCTCCCAGAGTGAGCCGGTCCTGGCCTCTGCCTCTAGTCCTCAGGTGCTTCTCCCATGCCCAATTTCTTTTCTCCCCGTGAAGATCTGAATGAAACCAGACACGTAAGGAGGAGGCAATGCACTAAGCAGGGAGAGGCAATGCACTAAGCAGGGAGAGACAATGCAAAAAAAAAAAAAAAAAAAAAAGAAAAGAAAAGAACAGCTTGGAAGGTGCCTGCTCAGATGATCAGAACAAGAACAAAATTCTCGTGCTTTTGAGAGAGGTGGCCTGTACACAGTACTTCTCTCTTCTATGAGTTTCTTTCTCTCTAGCACAAAAAGTAAGCATCTATTATTGTACCTTTAATACACCTGGGACTCCAAGTGCTGAGAGTCACGGAGCGTCCTCCGCCAATGATGACTTAAAAGCTCACTAAATTACTTACCCTGAACCTGGGAAAAATAAACACCCACACACTTTTGTACTAAAGACTATTATTTGAGAGCAAAGCTTAGAACATTCACTGTGGAACATAGAGTCTGTTCCAATAGCCATAGTTCTTGAAACGGTATTATAACTAAATCTACTAAGTGGGATAACGAAATATGAAGTCCCAAAAAATGAGGGACTGCCACTTGTCTACCTGAGAGCATCCATCTTGCCGACTTATTAGCAAAAGGCACACTATCTTTGGCAAATAAGGTTGTAGGGCCAGTGGAAAGCCCTGGGCATAATGTGTATGGGCCTAAGTTGAAGAAAGAAATTTGCCACACTTGGGAGTATACATTTTCTCAAAGATTCACTCTAAAGTGGAGGAAATCCATGGATAATTCTTGTCCCCAGATCAAGAGGTTCCCCAGTGGTCACAGGGTCCCCTATGACATCCTTATAACAAAATGGCACGTGTCACCAGAGCCTGCCTGGCTTCCCTTGGAGTGCCTACCAAATTCTCAGAAAGCAACCTTCTTCCTCGCTAACACTGTCAAATTTTCTAGAGATGTCATAGCTGAGAGGACTTGCCAAAAGCCCTAATACTCCAAAGGATGCTTCTGTGTGATGTAAACTGACTCCTTTAATCCCTCCCCACAGCAGGTTGCTGCTTACCTGTGATAACCCTTTGTGGTGTCCCACTCTCCAGGTTTTCCAGCCCAGCTGGAGGTCCTGGCACGCCTTCTACCATATTACCAATTATTGCCCTCATCCCTGCCCCGAGAGCTATTTAGAAACTCAATTCAGTAGCTACTAAACCTCTGCCATATGCAAGGCACAGCGAGAGAACAAAGACTAACGTGGTGTGAAGCCTGTTTTCAAAGGGTTTAGAATCTAGTAGGGAAGAGTGACAGTCATTAATGGATTAAAATTCAAGGCAGAGGAAGTAAAGGCTCAAGAGACAGACAAGCGAGCTGCTTGGCAAGCACAGAGAAAGGAATGATTCCTACTCAACAGGGTTATTAAAGGAAGTCTTCACACAGGGGTGGGCATTGGCGCTTCATGAGATGGAAGTGGAAGAAGAGCATTCAAGGTGAAGAGCTAGCTAGGACATGGAGGTTGGAAAGAGTCCTTGGAGAAAGTCCAGATAAGTTTGGTTGGAGCCTTAGACGGACTCATGGAAGTGACTAGTAAGCTCGTGGAGTGTCCACAAGTCCTGCCCAGGGAGTCTTGGTGGAGAACTTGCCTCCTGGGCCATGTCAGGATCAACAGAAATCCCCGAGCTGAGAATCACTGCTGTAGGAGCCACTATTTCACATGGAGAGCCTTGGATTTCAAAGGTTGGGGGCACAAAAATGAAAGCCCCTACTGTGGCTTTCAAAAATGAAACCCATGGAGGGGTTTGAGGAGACGAGGCGGATTACCTCACCTGCCGTTTGGAAAGACAGCTCTGGATTCAGGAGGAGATGGAAACCATTGAGCTTTTGGGAATGTCCAGGTGAGAAGTGGTAGCGGAGGTGAGAGAAGCTAAGGGTGCAAACTGGGGCAGTAGCAGCAGGGAGGGAAATGGGATGAACCCAGGAGTGTCGCTTCCACCAAAAAGGACAAACTATTCACAGAGACTTGCTCGTCTATGGGACCAAGTGTGATTTTTTTCTTTAAGTTTTTGGTTCTTATTTCTTTAAACTTTCTTTTTCCTTCTTTCTTTCTTTCTTTCTTTCTTTCTTTCTTTCTTTCTTTCTTCTTTCTTTCTTTCTTTTTTTCTTTCTTTCGAGAGCAAGTAGGAGAGGGGCAAAGAAAGAGGGAGAGACAGAACCCTAAGCAGGCCCTGTGCCATCGGCACAGAACCAGATGCAGGGCTTGAATTCACAAACTGTGAGATCGTGACCTAACCTGAGATTAAGAGTCAGATACTTAACCGACTGAGCCACCCAGGCACCCCAGGACCAAGTGTAATTTAAAGAACAAGGACTTCTGTTTACCTCCCTTGCTTCTGAAACATTGTGTGTGTGTGTGTGTGTGTGTGTGTGTGTGTGTGTATGTGTGTGTATGTGTGTGTGTGTGTGTGTGTGTATATATACATATATATATATGTAATTAGAGTGTGATATATATGTATATATATCACACTCTAATTACAGTGATATATATATATATATCACACTCTAATTACACGAAGAGCATTGTACATTACAGAATGCTTAAACACTATCTGTACGCAATACTTTCTTTTGCCTTACTTTCCAATACTTTAAGAAATTCTAGAGACTTTCCACCTTGGCAGATTTTACAGTCTTGCATAATATGTCAAAAGGTATGGGGGACATTTTTTTTGTAGATATCTTTGACCAAGCTGACATCTTGAAACATCTTCCTTAAAAATTACAACAAAATCTAGCACCAAGGACTAAAGAATAAAACACTTTATACAGAGATTATTATTATTATTACTATTATTTAAATAAAGCTGCAAGGGGTGATGTCATGAGAGCAGGAAAAAGAAAATGATACTAAAACACTGAGGTTTGAGAGCTGGTTGTGTGGGAGGAAGACAGTGTGAGGCACTGAGGCACAGAACACACAAGAAAGGATAGATCTAGAAGGATGAGGAGGGGGTAAGTTAATGAGTTCGTGTGGGGTCTTCTGAGTTTGAGGCACAAATGAGGGCACAAGGATATGTCTTAAGACAGCCCTAAGGGATTCATTTTTTCTAACTTAAAGTAAATCACAGAAGCCACATAACTGAGTCTCACAGCAAACACTTTGAAATGAACCTGAGGCTGTTTTTCATAAATTGCCAACATTTCTCAAATAAACTAACGGCACATCACTGAATCACTGTGTGCAGCTTTTTGCCATGTTTGTGAGGCAGCCCCGCTGAGAGAGAGGCAGGACAGGAGACTCAGTGACAGGCAGTTGTGAACCTCAGCAGCTTCCACTCTAAAAAGACAAGTTGGCCACTGCATAGAAACAAACACCTCCAGTCAGAGAAATGGAGAACAGCTATTGTCTTCTCCATCAGGTGTCGTTATTAACAAAGCTGAGTTTCATCAGGATTAGTTATATAGCTGTAGAATATTATAGAAGCAATATATATATATATGCTTCATGTCACCAAGCATGGAAATGATAGAATTGAAACTGATAGCAAAAGCCAACCTTATTTAATGTTTACCATGTATCAGAAGATGAGCTGGGCCTATTCACTGATTCAGATGAGATCCCCAGGCCAGTAGGCGTTCTCCGACTGGCCGGCTGATGCCCACCATTCATCAGGTAAACGAATGAGACTGTCCCAGCTTCTCATTTCTTCCCAGTGTTCTTGCACCTTGAGAGCTGAGAGGAGGGTGAACCCAAGTATTTTGTTCCCTCAGAGGAGGGGAAGTAATTTCCCACACTCCGGAGGCAGCTGCCATGGCTGTTCTCCTTTCCCTCCTGCTGTGAGTCTCTTCATACTGGGGTCACACTCATGATTCTCCGCCCCAAGGATCCCTCAGGCTCTCGGAAGACATGCACAGAGGCTCACCTTGCAATGGGAACTCATTCATGGAGGGAACTGCTGCTTTCCCTGGAGCTGGGGGAGGAGCTAATTGAGTAGTCCAGAGAGAGTGAGGGAGAGAAGTTGAATGAACTTGAAGAAGGCTGCAGAGATAATAACACTTGATCTGAGCCTTAGAGAATAAGTAAGATTTAACCAAGTGAAGCAAAGAGAGATGACATTCCAGAAAGAGGAAATGGTATTAAGGAGACCCAGGAGTGTGAGTATAGAGTTTTCTGAGAATGAAAATAAAATAGTCTGTTGTGATGAAAATGGGTATGGAAAAGCGAAAGAACACAAGACTGGACACGTGGCCTGGGCTCACCCTTGAGGGCATTATTATTATTATTTATTATCATTATTATCATCATCTGACCCAGAACTATGCTTTAGACTTTTCAGATAGCATAAATACCTGGCAATCGCTGATGGGAGAGCATTGTATTTCTCAAGTGTGTCAGGACAAAATAGATTGAAAACTGCTGTAGGGGCTATAGCATATCCCACCTGTGGTCCAGAAGGATGTCTGTGGGTTAGAGAAGAGATGGAAATGGATGAGCTAGAAGCTGTTGTGAAAGGAAACTTGGGAGAAACGTCATGATCAATTGAGGAGGAAGAAGGAGAAGCTGAGTGAGAACAAAATTAAGCAGTGAAATGAGCCACTGTGATAGTGTCAGAAACATGAACAATGGAGGCACACAAGGACAGCCCTTCACCTGCATGGTGCTCTGCTCCTTGATGGCCAAAGGCAGAACCCTGGACTGGATGATCCCAGTCCCTCAAAGGGAGTCCCCCACAGGGAGGCTGGCTGAATTCCTGCATGGAAGCTAAGGGGGCACAGTGTGAAGATGCCGACCCTCGCCTATTCTCTTTGTAGACAAAGAAAAGGTTGTAGATTTAAGAGCCCACTTCTTGTTTTGTAAAGTTAGTGTCATCTGGGAGTCTGAGAAACAGTGCTAAGAACACTGAAGCTCTGTTGTCCCAGCACAGGACCTTGTAGTCTGAGTCTGCCACGGGTGCCACCCTCTTAACTTCATTTCTTTCCTTTAGGGCCAACTCTGTGACATGGAACCCACACAAGATGATGGGCGTCCCCTTACAGTGCTCTGCTCTCCTGGTTAGAGAAGAGGTATGTCTTCCCTGACTCATGGCCCAGTCCATCCATGGAGTTAAGTAGAATAAATGTGTGTAGTAACAGAATCAGAATACAGGATGATTTGACAGCCTGGAACAGCGAGCCATCTCCAAAAAGGGCAAATTGTTAACAAGGATGATTATGAGGTCCTCTTATGTCCAAGTATAGGACGGTCATAGTTTGAGTCTACAAGACAGGTATGTTTCATACATGGCTAAATTGTACTTGTGAAAAAAGGCATAGAACATTAGGTTGTACTTGGCAGGGTCAACAATGCATCAAGAGAAACTTAGCATTCAAAAAAAGGTAATGGGTCTAAAAGAAGTGGAGTCACACAAACAGAAGGTTACTGAAGGGGTTGTGGGGAGGGATGGGCTAAATGGGTAAGGGGCATTAAGGAAATCATTGTTGCACTATATGCTAACTAACTTGGATGTAAATTAAAAAAATAAATTAAATGAAATGTTAAAAAAAAAAAAAAAAAGAAGTAGAGTTCCAGGATGAGGAAGGTGGTAGTCTCCCACTGTCCTCTAGATAAACCATGCCTGAAGCCATTTGCTTAGGTCAGTGCCAAATTGCATATGGGACCCCACCAAGCTAGGGTTTGAATGGTGGGCAACAATTGGTCAACCTGTGACAGATGTGGTTGAAATAAGCAAGGATGTTTAATCTAAAAAGAAAAAGAAACTTCAAAGACTGAGAAGATGGCATCCTTCACAGTTTAAATGACTCAAGTGGAAGAGATTCGGTTTCTTCAGGGAACTGGGTCTGTAGCACTGGATGGAATGATTTGATGGCACAATCAGAATATGCCATGATTGAAGTTCTGACTTCTGGTCAATAAAAGGAAAGCTTTTCTAAAAATTAAGCTTTCTCCGAGGTAGTGAATGCTTTGCATAGGAATAAATTCACCACCGGGGGTAAGTGACTGGAGATTGGACAGACACTTATTAGTAAAGGGAGAGAAAAGATTCCTTTATTGAAAAAGAACAGAATAAAACCCCTAGGATCCCTTCCAAATCCAAGAGTTTATGATGCTCTGACAGCATGTTCCTTATTGAGATATAAGGAATAAGGTCATTGTATAAGACCGTATTAAGTATTCTGTGATAAGAGAGTTCTGGGCTCACAAAACTTGGGATATTTTAGGGGTGCCTGGGTGACTCAGTTGGTTAAGCGTCTGACTTCGACTCAGGTCATGATCTCACCGTTTATGAGTTTGAGCCCCGCATCAGGCTCTGTGTTGACAAGTCAGAGCCTGGAGTGTGCTTTAGATTCTGTGTCTCCCTCTCTCTCTGCCCCTCCCTTGCTCATATTCTCTCTCTCTCTCTCTCTTTCTCTCAAAAATAAATAAACATTAAATAAAAATTTAAATAAAAATAAAAAAGATTTTAAAAACTTGGGATATTTTAAATTGAAGAGTTAAAAGCAAGATTCATTACTTCAGGGCATACCAGAGCCTTTAATAGGTGGATATATATTGCAAATATCTTTAAAGAAGGAATTTATCAGGTAGAGTTTCCTAAATTTATTTGACCATGGGAATTTCTTTTACAACTATTTTATAGCACAGCAACTATTACTATATTTAAAATTGTTTGTAACAGAGGTGACTGGGTGGCTCGGTTGGTTAAGCATTGACTCTTGATCTCAGCTCAGGTCTTGATCTCAGGGTCCTGAGTTCAAGCTCCATGTTGGGCTCCACGCTGGGTATGGAGCCTACTTAATACAGTTTACAACATAATGGTCTATAACTTTTTCATGGCTTGGAATCAGGATATTATCAAGGCCCTTTATGTGAAAAACGTCACGTTTACTTATCCCTTTGTGCAATGAGACTGGTGCTGGCCAACCTTTAAGAGGTCATGTGTTTTGGTTTCTTTTAATGTTTATTTATTTATTTTGAGAGGGGGAGGAGGGAGGGAAGGAGACAGGGAGAGAGAGAGAGAGAGAGAGAGAGGGAGGGAGAGAATCCCAAGCACCGGCACTCCATTACTGCATTTTTATACTCCATTGCTTGTGGTAGTTACAATGGGATATTTCATTGCCAATGATAATTAATTAGACTCAGCACCAGAAGTTTAGTATGGAACATGGGTGGCAAAGTGACCGAACTATTCCAAAGAACAGTGAATGAATCATGCTCTCTGACTAAAGCAGCACTGCTGGTCTCCTCACCAGAAACCCCACCACGTTTTAATTTGTCACGAACCACAGGAAGCCTCTGACTCTTATCATTATCTACAGTACAATTGTGTTTTTACAAAACGTTTGGCATTTTTTTCTCTTGTGACTCATGGCAAGTAAAGAAAAGACTAAAATGTGATCATCTAGTTAAAGTTAAAAGTGAGAGTTCTTTAAAAAAAAGAATTTATCCAAACTAACACAAAATGTAATGCAACTAAAATTGTTAGGAGACCCTGAAAGACCAGATGGTAGGCAATAAAACTGGTCTCAACCCTATAGTTCGGGCTCCTTTTGCAGTAAAATTCATTGTTATTCTTTTGAGAGTGAGGGAAATTAAATAATTGTAATAGAGTGGTAAAATGACATTGGATTTGAAAAAGAAAATTCACTTGAAGGCCAATAAAATTGAAAGTTGCCACAGGTGACTCCATTTTGTTTCATGGTCACAGAAACTCGGCATGCAAGCTCACAAAAAGGTGTACCAGTCCTAAGGGAGACCACCCCAAAGTGTGGAACAGTGGGTAGAGAGGACCAGCTTCTAGTGGTCCTTTCAAAACATATGACCTCGGGGCATCTGGGTGGCTCAGGCAGTTAAGTGTACCACTCTTGATTTAGGCTCAGGTCATGATCTCACAGTTCATGAGACTGTGCCCTGTATCAAGCTCTAAGCTGAGTGTGGAGCCTACTTGGGATTCTCTCTCTCCCTCTCTCTCTGCCCCTACCCCCGTCCCCCTCTTACTCCCACTCTCTCTTGCATGAATACAAAATATATGAATGAACATTTTTTAAAAATACAGTACTGAAGCTCTAACCACTCTTGAGAGGGGAATATGGCATTTCAAAGATTGGTTATTTAAGACATCTCAGAATAATGATGTCTTTATTTTTTTAGATTTCAGCATATAAAAATAACAATAAGCTATCTTTTTTTTTTTTAATTTTTTTTCAATGTTTTTTATTTATTTTTGGGACAGAGAGAAACAGAGCATGAACGGGGGAGGGGCAGAGAGAGAGGGAGACACAGCATCGGAAACAGGCTCCAGGCTCCGAGCCATCAGCCCAGAGCCTGACGCGGGGCTCGAACTCACGGACCGCGAGATCGTGACCTGGCTGAAGTCGGACGCTTAACTGACTGCGCCACCCAGGCGCCCCAACAATAAGCTATCTTAAAAGCTATGACTTCCAAAGAGAATTCAAACCATAACAGCCAGATGATAAAGTACCTGAACTAAGTGTAAATGAAACACTAGAATAATCACACTATTAGTATTTTACAAAACAAAAGTTTCTAAAGTATTTTAATTACAATAAAACCAAAACATCAGGATATTCCTCAAAGAATGAACATTATACTCTGATTATGATTGTTTTTGAATAAATGCATTCTTGTAAAAAGGAGAGTAAAAGCATATATTTCACTGTTGTTAACCTGAAGTTACATTTGACCCTGAGCCATTTATCCCACAGGGTTTACCTATCCCAACAGCTCATCCTGTCTGGATATTGGCCCCATCTAAAAAATTTGATTCTTATTGCTTTCTTTCTCCAGGAAATTCAGTGTCCCTTGCAAATTTTTTTCTTAAAGTCCCCTGAAATTACCACATTCTTATCAATAAGGTTGCTTATGTTTGTGAGTAGTTGTTTTATATATTTGGGGGCTCCCGTATTCAGCACATAGACATTTATAATTGTTAGCTCTTCCTGATGGATAGACCCTGTAATTATTATATAATGCCCTTCTTCATCTCTTGTTACAGCCTTTAAAGTCTAGTTTGTCTGATATAAGTATGGCTACTCCAGCTTTCTTTTGACTTCCAGTGGCATGATAACTAGTTCTCCATCCCCTCACTTTCAATCTGAAGGTGTCCTCAGGTCTAAAATGAGTCTCTTGTAGACAGCAAATAGCTGGGTCTTGTTTTTTTATCCATTCTGATACCCTATGTCTTTTGGTTGGCACATTTAGTCCATTTACATTCAGTGTTATTATAGAAAGATATGGGTTTAGAGTCATTGTGATGTCCATAGGTTTCATGCTTGTAGTGATGTCTCTGGTACTTTGTCTCACAGGATCCCCCTTAGGATCTCTTGTAGGGCTCATTTAGTGGTGACAAATTCCTTCAGTTTCTGTTTGTTTGGGAAGACCTTTATCTCTCCGTCTATTCTAAATGACAGACTTGCTGGATAAAGGATTCTCGGCTGCATCTTTTTTCTGTTCATCACATTGAAGATTTCCTGCCATTCCTTTCTGGCCTGCCAAGTTTCAGTAGAGAGATCCGTCACGAGTCTTATCAGTCTCCCTTTATATGTTAGAGCACGTTTATCCCTAGCTGCTTTCAGAATTTTCTCTTTATCCTTGTATTTTGCCAGTTTCACTATGATATGTCATGCAGAAGATCGATTCAAGTTACGTCTGAAGGGAGTTCTCTGTGCCTCTTGGATTTCAATGCCTTTTTCCTTCCCCAGATCAGGGAAGTTCTCAGCTATTATTTCTTCAAGTACCCCTTCAGCACCTTTCCCTCTCTCTTCCTCCTCTGGAATACCAATTATGCATAGATTATTTCTCTGTAGTCCATCACTTAGTTCTCTAATTTTCCCCTCATACTCCTGGATTTTTTTATCTCTCTTTTTCTCAGCTTCCTCTTTTTCCATAATTTTATCTTCCAGTTCACCTATTCTCTCCTCTGCCTCTTCAATCCAAGCTGTGGTTGTCTCCATTTTATTTTGTAGTTCATTTATAGCATTTTTTAGCTCCTCCAGGCTGTTCCTTAGTCCCTTGATCTCTGTAGCAATAGATTCTCTGCTGTCCTCTATACTGTTTTCAAGCCCAGCGATTAATTTTATGACTATTATTCTAAATTCACTTTCTGTTATATTGTTTAAATCCTTTTTGATCAGTTCATTAGCTGTCATTCTTTCCTGGAGATTCTTTTGAGAGGAATTCTTCCATTTCGTCATTTTGGATAGTCCCTGGAGTGGTGTGGCACTGCGGGGCACTTCCCCTGTGCTGTTTTGAATAACTTGTGTTGGTGGGCGGGGCTGCAGTCAGACCTGAATTCTGCCCCCAGCCCACCGCTGGGGCCACAGTCAGACTGGTGTGTGCCTTCTCTTTCCCTCTCCTAGGGGCGGGATTCACTGTGGGGTGGCGTGGCCCGTCTGGGCTACTTGCACACTGCCAGGCTTGTGGTGCTGGGGATCTGGCCTATTAGCTGGGGTGGATCGGCAAGGTGCACAGGGGCGGGAGGGGCAGGCTCAGCTCGCTTCTCCTTCGGTGATCCGCTTCCGGAGGGACCCTGCGGCACCAGGAGGGAGTCAGACCCGCCGCCAGAGGGATGGATCTGCAGAAGCACAGCGTTGGGTGTTTGCGAGGTGCAAGCAAGTTCCCTTTGGGATTTTGGGATTTTGGCTTGGGGATGGGTGAGGGAGATGGCGCTGGTGAGCACCTTTGTTCCCCGCCAAGATGAGCTCTGTCATCTGGGGCTCAACAACTCTCCCTCCCATTGTCCTCCAGCTTTCCTGCTCTCCAGGCAGAGCTGTTAACTTATAACCTCCCAGATGTTAAGTCCCGCTTGCTGTCGGAACACACTCCATCCCGCCCCTCCGCTTTTGCAAGTCAAAGTCGGGGGCTCTGCTTGACCGGCGGGCCGCCCCTCTGCCCCGGCTCCCTCCCGCCAGTCCGTGGACCGCGCACCGCCTCTCCGCCCTTCCTACCCTCTTCCGTGGGCCTCTCGTCTGCGTCCAGAGAATCCGTTCTGCGAGTCTTCTGGCGGTTTTCTGGGTTATTTAGGCAGGTGTAGGTGGAATCTGAGTGATCAGCAGGACGCGGTGAGCCCAGCATCCTCCTACGCCGCCATCTTCTGCAAATTTTTTTCTTAATACTTTTCACCACAATATAAATCTGATGGAATACCTGACCAAGTCAGTAGAGTTTCCTAAATTTTCCCTTCTCTTCTAGGGGTTGATGCAGAGTTGCAACCAGATGCATGCTTCCTACCTTTTCCAGCAAGATAAACACTACGACCTGTCCTACGACACTGGAGACAAGGCCTTACAGTGCGGACGCCATGTCGATGTTTTTAAATTATGGCTAATGTGGAGGGCAAAGGTGAGCATGTGTAGATTGGCTGCATGTCGACTAAAGACAGAAACTGTATCTGGTGACCCTTATTATGAGATTAAAAACTGATTTCCAAATTGCAGATTACCCACGATTAAGTTTCTTTAATCCTGTTTCTAGATATCTGCCTTCTGCAAGGGCAAGAACATAAGCCAAATTGCTTCTAACGCTCACTCCTCTAGAAAACAAATCCAGGCTGCTTTATACGGCAGGACATCTGGATTTTTAAGAGGTGTTTTGTTATTGTTGTTTTGTTGTTGTTGGCTCTCAGCTCTTGGTTTTTACCCAGTGATTGATCCCTCAGGGTGGTTGGTGCCTTCTTTTTGTTTGGAGGACAAAAGTGAAAAGTCAAAACCCCACCATGATAGCTTTCTTTTGACATTTTAAGGGATAACTGTTATGCCCAGAATTCGTGATCCCCAAAGACCATCAGGGAGCCGAGTCCGATGCAAAAGCCAAAGAGCCTTTATTTGAGCCAGCTCAAGCTCAGTCCCCTACCTGCACCGACGCAGCGGTGAGATACCGGGGAGAGAGAGCGAGTTTCAAAAGCACAAAGGTTTTATAGGGGTCTAGGGGCAGCCAATTGGCTGGGGAAGGGTCAGAGTCCTGTTACGCAGGTCGCTGGGCGTGTTTTTATCAGGAAGTTTGAACGGGTGAGCGGGAGGTTACTCAAAGGGAGGAGGCGCGATCTAAGGTTTCTGTGATTTTCCCAGAAAAGGGGTCATGTCGGGAACATAGTCACTCAAGGTGGAGAACACAGAACAAGATGGAGTCGGCCGGCGTAGGCCCGCCCTTTCATTAACCTCTCATGATAAAGCTTTTTTAAAACTCTGGAACTACCCAGTAACCTCCATTTGTTCAGCTTCTCTGTTGACCCCAGTATTTACTGGGGTCAGTAAAAATTTACTTCCCAGTAAGTAAGGGAATACGGTACTGGCTGGACCTAATTGCTGCCCTTTCAAAGAGCATACCTGGTTGCTGAAATGTAAGCGGGACGGAAAGGTCCAAGATTTTATTTTTAATTTTGGCCAGATTCCTAATTTCAATGTCACACATCAGTAACTTCCCACCTGGTTTCATTTACCTCTCACAGGAGGCAATGGTCAGAGCAGCTGGACATGCCAGAAAAACCCAACTGCTAGAAAAACCCAACTAACTGAAAGGGTGCACGAAGGAACCTTGACAAAGGAAACAAGAAAAGGAGAGTTTAGAGGAAGGCTGGCACTCCCTGAGGTCCTGTACATTTGGGAGAGGGGCCCCAAGAGTTATCTGTGAGCTTTCTCGGGAGCCTGCACAAGCAGGTGGCAGTTCAATCCCAGGGGACACAGAAATAACTCGGTCAGCAGGAGTGAGACCTGCCAGGGTAAGACCCAAGAATGTGCCCTTCCCCAGGTCCATGTGAAAAGGAACCATGTCTACGGCAATGAGTTCCATGTGCTGTTCTTTACAAGATGTTTCTAAGTAAAACTGAATGCCTTGAGCAGTTAAAGAGGTGGATAGCTAACAAGAAAATAAGGGGGCTTGGGAGTGAAATAATGCAGTCAACAGCCATTTTATGGAATCTTCTTTAAATCCATCCAGGAAGAAAGGCAGTAGAAAGATGGTCTCACTTAATGCAGAAATAATTCTTACGTGGTTTCCAGGGATGGCTGGGCTACATATTCTGCAGACAAGCCTCTGTAATAGTATTTGCTCTCACTGAATTTCCTCTAAGTGTTGCTAAGTATCCATCCAGCAGCTGCCTGCAGTCGTTACCTCATAAACATGGTATGAGGGGTGGGCTTCCATCCCTTGAGCCGGGCAGGGGCCCCTTCCTCTCTTGAAAGATGAGAGCCTGACAAAGACACTTACTTGGTCCCCACCACCCAGACGAGACTCCTTCTGTTGGCAAAGACACTTCCATTTGGCAAAAAAGAAAGAAAGAAAGAATAGGAATTATTGGCATACTCTCAAATTGTTTTAACATGAGTAGATTTTTCATTTCCTTGATTGGTGGGAATCAAAAATGATGAACATAAATATCAGCTAGGTAGTTGAGGAAAGCCTGAGCTCTAAATATTGTTCAGTATCATCCTTCTTGTCCCCTTTTCCTGCGGTGTTTCTATTAAGATGATGATCATTAGCTATATTTATACAAAAATGTTCCTCTCATGGTTCATCAGTTCCTGCTGCTCCTTTTCCATCTGAAGCCTCCTCGCCAGCATGGGGCAGCGGTTGGTTATAAGAGAAATAACTTGGAGGACATCAGGTGTGAATTAAACCACAGCAACAACTGAAGCCTGAAATAGGCAGAGGATCCAGTTTCTAACGTGCTGAAATAAAGGCACCAGAGGAGGGAATAAAAAAGGAAAAAAGAACAATCTCAGCAGCCACATAATTTATGGATACATATTCCTTTAATTTCTCACGCAAAACCTTAAGTATCTAGACACGTAAATGGCAAAAACGTCCTGGAGCTACCATCCAGGTAAAAAGAGGGTCTAGGTAGGGGGGGCAGCCATAGAAATGGAGATGGTAGCAAGGGATTCAATCACTATTGCAGACCTGCATTTCTGGGGCCTGAGAGCATTAGATGAGGGTTTCAAGAAGCAGAGAAGACTCGTGAGCAGCACTGATGGTGTCAGGCCCTGGAGACAACACAGCTGCAGCAGCTGAACGCTGGTAGACAGTGGCATCACTGAAGAAGTGGATATACGCAGTGTTCATCTTCCTAAAATACCAACTTGGGGGTCTGGAGTGGGACCCGAGAATCTACATTAATAACACAGTTGATCTGGTGCTGATACAGATGGTTCCTCAGAACATACTGTGTCAAAACACCACCCCAGGGAGGAAAAGTTATACCTCCATTCATTCATCCCCTCATTCAACCAGTGTGCATTGAACCCCTAATGTATGCCAACCCTGCTGGTATGACGGAGACTGTAGTGAACAAAGGAAACACCAGTCTGTGCCCTTGTGGAGTGTCCACTTCAGCCAGATAAGTCTACACCAATCCTAAGTGTGTAGGCAATGAGGGAGAAAATAAAACCACCTTTCTCCTGAAGCTCCCTCAGCATAACTCTGACACTGGGCTCTAGACTTTCACTTAGACGTGTCCCTCGGAGCCTTCAGCCTCCTTCATAGCAACCCAGGTCATGGTGATAAAGTTTTCCATGTGCTGTTGTCATCCTCAGAATAAGAACTGTGTGGCATGTGACAACTACTCAACATGTATTTGATGAAAGAATGCATTTTGGAGAATCTCGTAAAAGCCTTCCAAACTATGGAAATAAAACATGGATCTTCTTCCCATAAATATCCAATATCAAGAGAGGCCAGGCTTCTAAGGGCAAACTAGAGTTCCCTGTGTCACTCCCCCTTGTACCTCTTTAGCTTTCAACTAAAGGATGATCAGTTTACTCCTTAATCATCTTAAGTGAAGCCCTAGACTAGCAAAAGCGAGAAGATTCCCATTCTAGTCTCTGATAATCCCACTGCCTTTGTGATACAATCAAACTCATGTTCAGAGTATTCATTTTACTTTTACCATGTCCCTATATGGGAGATCAGACAAGCACCACCATTCCCATGGGACCAGTAAGATTAGCCAAGGCCATGTGACTAGACAGGATGAGTCCTAGTGGTCCCGGCTATTATCTTGGATCAGATACATGCAAGTTTAAATCCAACTCTGGAGTGGTCCAAAGGATCCAGTTTGGAGACCAATTAACTTCCCTCCTCCTACCTAGGAGTACCCAAAGTGTACCTACCAAGTGTACCCAAACGGCCAGGTCAGTCCAAACCAACCCCGAATCCTTGGTACCACAGAGTCATATAGTGCATGGTGTAGGCTCTGGCCTGAATATTCAGCTTTGGGGCCCTTCCTTTGAGCCATCAGGAACCAGTCAGACTCCTTGGCCGATCAACCAGGGCAGCAATCTCCACAGAAATTATTTCTGAACCCATCAGATTTCTTTGATGCTTCAGACGTTCAAGTCACTGGCCATGCTGTATCCCCCTTTTAGCTGAGATGATGAGACTATAAATAGGAATGTGGGCCCATCTTATGTCCATTGCAGCTTCTTCCTCCAGTTTCCATGTTGGATTAGTCACTGGTTGGCCTGTTCTAAGTGCTCCTGGGATGAGCATTAGCTGTTTGTCTAAGCTTTCCATTAGTGCTCCATAAATGCTGAAAGGATTAGGAGGAAAGCCATTTTGAAAAGTAATCCCCTGAAGTGTCCTGAGGTCGGTAAACAGCACCAGTCCAAGGTTGTAGTGTTGTTTTTCACAAGTCCAGATCCTGGGCTTCCAGAGCCGGAAACTAAAAGACCTCTGTGATTATGTTCGCCTGTTACAAGCATGTAAATCATTTGTCCCCAAAGGAGAAATCTAATGAGCCTTGCAGACTGACAGGCTAACAAAGCATCTGTGTGCCCTTTAAGATTAATACATTCATTTGTTCAGCAAATATTCATTGAGTACCTACCCTATTTGTTCCATAATGAGGGTACATTGGTGAACAGAAGTGCAGTCTGGAAATGGTAAATTTTCATGATGGTCAGGAGCTAAACAGGCGTGCTGGGGGGGTCTCTGATGATGCTTCTTATCCGCAGGAAGAGAATAGCCCAGTCTCCTGTCATTAATGACTTCCATAATTACCCCTCAGAATGACAGAGGCAAATTTTCCCCTCAAGTAATCAAAATAATTGCTTAGAGAATGAGGGCTCCAAAAGAAAAGGAAACCACCGTGGAGAGCCGAGATGACATGAAAGGCAACAAAAACACCTGAGGGGAGAACATTAAAGGAGAAATAATCACCAGAAAAGCCTCTGGAAACAGTCTTGTGCAAGGAAAGTGTGGAGCAGAGCTGAGCTGGAAGTGGCAGAAAGACCTTCAGTCTCCAGTGAGATTTGTCCCACAAAGAGCTTACCTGCCTTTCTCAGCCCCCTGCTGATAACCTTTCTTCTTCTCTTACTCAGGGCACCACTGGGTTTGAAGCACATATTGATAAGTGCTTGGAGCTGGCAGAATATTTATACAATATCATAAAAAACCGAGAAGGATATGAAATGGTGTTTGATGGAAAGGTATGTATTCTGATCTCTACGATCTCAAAAAGTTTAGTCAATTCCATTTTTTTTTATGTTTTTAAATGTTTATTTATATTTAAAGTTTCTATTTAGAGCGAGCATGAGCACAAGAGAAAGCAGGGGAGGGGCAGAGAGACAGAGAGAGAATCTGTCAGCGCAGAGCCCAATGCAGGGCTCCATCTCCTGAACCATGAGACTATGACTGAGCTGAAATTAAGAGTTGGACACTTGACTGACTGAGCCACCTAGGTGCCCCAACTCTAATTCTTATCATTGATTTTTTGTGTGTCAATCATGTACTGTCCAGGTAAGTGGGACCATTACAAAGGAGAAGCAGGGGTCCTGAGCTGGAGTAAAAAATCACACTCACAAAACAATAACTCTGTATATCGTGGTGAACATCAGGAACTCTAAAAGTGGTTATGGATTTAAAAGTAGGAATTCTTGGGGCGCCTGGGTGGCTCAGTCGGTTGAGCTTCCGACTTCGGCTCAGGTCATGATCTCACCGTCCGTGAGTTTGAGTCCCGCATCGGACTCTGTGCTGACAGCTCAGAGCCTGGAGCCTGCTTCGGATTCTGTGACTCCCTCTCTCTCTAACCCTCCCCCACTCATGCTCTGTCTCTCTCTGTCTCAAAAATAAAATAAAACATTAAAAAAAATTTTTTTAAGTAGGAATTCTATTCAGAAGTTGCAGAATAGATTTGAAATGTCCTTGGAATTTTCTAAACTGCCACCATGGGCTGAATGTGAATCTTACTTTCCTCCTTGTAGCCTCAGCACACAAATGTCTGCTTCTGGTACGTGCCTCCGAGTTTGCGTGTCCTGGAAGACAATGAAGAGAGAATGAGCCGCCTCTCAAAGGTCAGTGATACAGGCTCCTCCGGTATATACGTTGGTGTGTACACTGGGCCTTCCACGTGCATGGCATCTCTCTAACATGCACATGTCTCTAGGAGAAATCCAACCTCTTCCTTGGTGTGCAGGCCCACTCCCCTTCATGAGGGCTCCTACAGAACCAGGACTTTCAGAACTGGCATATCCAGACTTGTAACTACCCTATTTGCTTCTCTTTTCTTTTTTTTAAATTTTATTATTAGAACAAAAATTTTATGTTTATTTTTGAGAGACAGAGAAAATGCACATGCGCACATGCAAGCAGATGAAGGGGAAAGAAAGAGTGGGACAGAGGATCCAAAGCGGGCTCTGCACTAACAGCAGAGAGTTCATTGCGGGGCTTGAAATCATGAACTGCGAGATCATGACCTGAACAGAAGTCAGACATTTAACCTAATGAGCTACCCAGGTGCCCCCCCTAACAACCCCCTCTTTTTTTTTTTGCTTCTTTTTTCTGAGGGCAAGTTTATGAGATCTTAAAATAAGTAATCAGGTGTTAGCTTTACTGCCATTCGTGATGCAACAAGAACCCTTGCCGAAGTTGGCTGACCCACCAAGTGAAACCTTCCGTGCTCAGTCATACGCACAGAAGAGATTTCAGGCACCAGAAATGGTTAGGAAACAGAGCTGCTACTGACACTCTTGAGATGCCGAGGTCAAGGCTACCCTATGGAGCTTGCTGAACCCCAGAAGATAATAGGGCAGGGAATGATAATAATGGCCACTGTTTGAGTGCATATTGTGTCCCAGGCTCAACTTTGATCTAGCATTAGGTCACCTAACTTTCGTAAGTGTTAAAAATGACGGAAGAAGACAATTTAGGTGATATAGACAAACTTAATCTAACATTTCATGAAGTGGGCAACCTGCATTCCCAGGAGGCCAGAGAACTGCAAAATGGGGGGAAGGCAAGAAGCTTTTATAGGATAAAGAATAAGGAACAGGAAGAGAAAGAAAATGGGTGAGGAACAAGGAGCCCCAGGTTGGCTTGGCATCAGGGACTGGCTGACTGGACATTCCATGTTTCTGGTCAAGCAGAGCATTTATAGGGATGTGAAAGTTAAGTGTCCTTTTCCTGAAGTGACATCCTGGGCAGGAGCAGCTCCATCGTGGGGCCTAGAAACTTATTCCAACATAAGTAACCTAATGTGGGAAGCACTGTTGTCTCTCCCTTTTGCTGACAGGAACATGAAAGCATGGGGAGAAAAAAATCACTTTTCCAAAATCACTGACTCCAGAGCCAGAGGGCTTCAGCTTCAAGTTTTTCTGTGGCCAGTAAGATCCTTTATCTTTTCTCCTCTCCTGCTTCTAGCGTTTACACATGGGTGAAATTTGGTTTACGATGTACGCCAGAGAGAGTCTTGAAGGCAAGTAAATGCAGGGCTCCATCCCAGTGCTGAGGAATAGGACAATAGGGATGATCGTGTGTATTTGGATGTCAGAGGGTGGGTTAGTTGGTTGGTTTTCCATTTACCACAAAGGAGGGGACTTTCTCCAGTCACTTTCAGGAGCAGGGAAGTCCCTCTCCCCCACCATGCAGGAGCCTGGGCTGCCTCACTGACTTTCAGAATTTCCAGTATTTTCTTCTGTGTCAAACAGTGGGATGGTGTGCGGGTTTTTTAAAGTTTATTTTTGTTTATTTTGAGAGAGTGTGTGTGTGCGCGCAAAAGGGCAGAGGCAGAGAGAGAGAGGGAGAGAGAGAATCCCAAGCAGGCTCCACACTATCACTGCAGAGCCCCACATAGGGCTCAATCCCACAAACTGTGAGATCGTGACTTGAGCCGAAATCAAGAGTCAGATGCTTAACTGACTGAGCCACCCAAGTGCCCCTTGTGTGGATTAAAAACCTCCAGAAAAGCTTAGAGATATGAACACCTGTCCATAGACAATCCAGGATCAAACCCTCATCAGGGAAACTTGCATATAATTGAGGTGTTTAAATCAAGCCTCTTAATTAGAGTAGTGGTTTGCTATCCTGGCCTCACATTAGAATCAGCCTGAAGTTTTATAAAAAACACTGGTAAATTCTTTACCCTAAGAATTTAATCCAATTGGTTTGGGATGGGCTTAGGAATGGTTTTAAAAGTTCTCCAGGTGATCCCAATGTACAGCCCAGGATCAGAGCCACTGACCTAGAGGAATGCATGGAAGAAAGCTTCTAGAATGGGGGATCCATCAATGCATGTGTCTAGGAGGAGGGGTTATGGTCATGTTTGAAGTTTTAATAAAGTTGGCTCATTTGCTCATTCCAGGAGATCAAGTCCAAGAGGTGGGAGGGAGAGAGGGTGAGAGTCACATTGGAGGTGATAGGTGGGCAAAAAGGGGCCTGCAGTCATTTGAGAGGAAAGAATTCATATTTTTTCCTGAAGTTTTATGGTGTGGCTTCTCCATAGTGTGTATCATTTTACCAATGACTAATTAATTTAAAAAATTAGTTATAAATTAGATGTTTCCATTCTTATTGGCTCTACCTCTTTAATGAACCCATTGACCAGAGAGAGAAAATCCCTGGAGTAGTTTGGCCAATTTCATTCCTTGAATCAATGAATTATTTCTGGGCTGAGGGATGGGACAAAATGGGAATACAGAACAGAAAGAGATTTTTCCCATCAGTTTCTGAACAAAAATCAACTCTGAATCTCCCCCATTTAAATACAACTCTCTTCAAATGCCCCTCAGGTTTTAGCAAAAACACATAAACTGTGATGGGAATGGAGATTATTTCTTGGGGAGAGCCATTAGAATATTAGTAAACTATTTTTATACAGTTTGTAGTTCAAATCTGAAAGTCTCTGGGGATTGCAAAATGAATCCTCTTAAATTTTTCCTCTCCTGTGATTCCATTTTATTGACCAGAATATAGAGAATTTAGCAATTCAGAATTGGAAGTCACAATAGAACCACATAAAATATCAAGGTTAACTTTTGTTTACTTATGTCAATAATTTTTCAGAGTTTCCTCTTAATTATAAAGCCCTTAATGTATAAATGTATAATGTCCAGGGATTAGTAAATCTTCACACACACACACACACACACACACACGCACACACAATGTCAGAAGGAAAACAGCTGAGGTAAAATAAAATGAATCATCTGCTCTGTCCAATATATTATCAATAGCCACATTTGGCATTTAAATTTAAATCAATCAAAATTAAATTCAACCAGAAATTAACTTCTTTAGTTACACTGGCCACATTTCAAGTGGTCAACTTGTGACCAGTGGCTGTTGTATCAGAGAGTGGAGATATAACACATCTCTATCGTTACCTAAAGTTCTCATGGTCAGTGCTGATATAGACCCAAAATGGGAGGAAATGTGGAGTCTTCTGTGCCGTTGTATGGCAAATGAGAATTAAGTCAAATTATGGACCCTCCAATAAAGAATTATTCTTTATGCCCTCTTGTCTGGTACAAGGCTTAGCATACAATAGGCACTCAAAAATGTTTGCTTAGCTAACGTGCCATTTGCATATTCCAGAACACGGATGGGAAACACTTAGGAAACCTACTAGTGGATCCTAGGCCTTTCTCCACAGCTCACACTGATGTGGGGGCAGATATCTAGGCAACAGGTGGTCATTACCAAACAAGACAGCCTAAGCTTCTTGAAGGAGGCTGAGAATCTGGTTCGTGCATTCCTGCTGTCTGTCAGGACTGTGAGTGTGCAGGTGGCCCATCATCATTGAGGCACAGTGGACACAGAGGGCCTGGGGTACCACACAACCACATACAACTGCTTTAGACACAGGCAGGACCAGCAGAAGAGCCCATGAGGGTATTCTTCAGACACGAATCCTGGTTCTTCATCATCATCTTCATCTTGTATTTTATTCCATTGTATTTTATAATTATCTGCATATCTGATCCCTGTTTCTACCAGTCCTATACTGACTTCCAGAAGGTCAACAGTGGATTTAAAAGTACATTGGCAAGGATGGGGTGCCTGGGTGGCTTAGTTGGTTAAGCATCCTACTTCAGCTCAGGTCACGATATCACAGTTCGTGAGTATTCATGAACCCCCGCGTTGGTATCTGTGCTGACAGCTTGGAGCCTGAAGCCTGAATCGGATTCTGTCTGTCTTTCTTTCTCTCTCTGCCCCTCCCCAGCTCATGCGTGCACACATGTGCACACTCGCTCGCTCTCTCTCTCTCTCTCAAAAATAAATAAACTTCTAAAAATAAAAAATAAAAGAACATTGGCAAAGAAGTAGTTGGCTTTATATGTAAGGTGATATTCTTCCATAGTCTATATTATTGAACGTAATGAGGAATTTATTGAAATTTTAATGTGTTGGGATTCCTATTTATGGTTATTCTGCTTTTTCATTTTTCAAAATTTCACTCATGTTCCCAAGATTTAGCAACAAAAAGATTTTGTAATACATACTGAAAAAAATACATTTCTATGATTTTGTGATGCTTTAACCTGAGTTCTCTTTGGAGACACAAATGTGTATTCAAATTATGGGATAGTTCCCTGGTTATTATCTTCTAAAGGACTGAAAAAGCTAAGGACACAAGGGAGAAAATGATACCCTAAAACTCTTAAGGCAGCACCCAAGAGCTCCTACTGAGTATGTCTTCAATGAATTCTTCAACATGCAGCCTCTCTTTCCTGACTCTTTATTCAACAAAACCAAGAATGTGACCAAAAGAAAAAGTCTAGAAATAAGTAAAAGTGCTGTATGTTCATCAATAGAGTCAGAATATTATTTTCCTTCTGAATTTGCAATTATTGATTATGCAATGAAGTAGATGTTCCATTTTCCTGTAAATTTTATTCATCCACATTTTCTGGAAGCAATCCAAAGTCATATGTATTTACACAGCTATGACTTCTGCCAACCCAGCTAGCTTCAGGAACTGGGGGGATTCAGTCTGACGTAACGCCAAAACCTGTTTGGGATGATGACTGTTGCCATTTAAATTTTTGACCTTTGATTTGATTTGATTTATCTGAAAAATAGGAGGTGATTGTCTTTAATAATTAATACCATTTATGCTTGGATTGCCCATTAAAATGAAATCAGAGTTTAATTCACTGAGTACAGCATGATCATTGTTTTATCAGTTCTAAAGAGGAAGCATGATTTATTACATGAATAAAAACTAAGGAATACTTACATGAATTTTCCTGAAATTCCTGCAGACAACATTTGGATTTGGAATTCCTTTTCTAATTTGGGGTTTCTCTTCCCCAGGAACACATTGATTTGCCATTCTCCTAGCACAAAGTGATAATTTCACATCCTTAATGCTAGAATATTCTAGTAGATCCACTTTCAGAATTTAATCCCAGACTTGAGATAATTTATTTTTGTCATATTTATTCGCTGGGATGAGCCTTATGCTCTGTGTACATTCTTTATCCTTTAGAGGAAAGAAGGGCCAACCCAAGAAAAGCATTCCTCTTTATATTACCTTCCTATGTAATAAAGAGGCCGAAAGAGACTTAACCTAGAGTCAGAAAATCACAGTGCAGAACTGTCATGCACATTCGTTTTTAGGTGAGGAGATTAGGTTCTGGATGTAAGGTGAAGGTGAAATGAAGGTTAAGGTGAACTCTGTCCTTGGTTTTCTCTTTGGTAGCTAACAAATAATTGGGCCTGATGGGAAAAATGTTGATTTTGCACATTGAATACTTTGTGGGTTTTTTTGTTTATACTTATTTAGTTTACTTTTTGAACTTCAACTCCTATAGTTAACATCCAGTTATGTTAGTTTCAGGTGTACAATATAGTGACTCTGTACTTCCATACATCACCCAGTGCTCATCATCGTAACAAGTGCACTCCTTAATCCCCATCCCCTGCTTTACCCCTCCCCCACCACCTCCCTCTGGGAACCATCAGTTTGTTCTCTATAGTTAAGAGTCTGTTTCTTGGTTTGCCTCTCTCCTTTTTTCCTTTGCTCATTTGTTTTTTAAATTCCACACATGGGTGAAATCATGTGGTATTTGTCTTTCTCTGACTGACTTATTTTGCTTAGCATTATCTCTCTAGCTCCATCCATGTCGTTGCAAATGGCAAGATTTCATTCTTTTTTATGGCTGAATAATATTCCATTGTACACATATACCACATCTTCTTTATCCATTCATCAATCAAAGGACACGGGCTGTTTCCATAATTTGTCTATTGTAAATAATGCTACTATAAACATAGGGGTGTATGTATCTCTTCGAATTAGTGTTTTTATATTTTGGGGGTAAATACTCAGTAGTGCGACTTCTGGATCATAGGGTAGTTCTATTTTTAACCTTTTGAAGAACTTCCATACTGTTTTCCACAATGGCTACACTAGTTTGCATTCCCACCAACAGTGTTAAGAAAGTTCCTTTTTTTCCACATCCTCACCAACACTTGTTGTTTCTTGTGTTGTTTTGTTTTTGTTTTTGTTTTAGCCACTCTGGCAAGTGTGAGGTGACAGCTCATTGTAGTTTTAATTTGCATTTCCCTGATGATGAGTGACGTTGAGCATCTTTTCATGAGTCTGTTGGCTATCTGAATGTCTTCTTTGGAGAAATGTCTGTTCATGTCTTCTGCCCATCTTTAATTGGATTATTTGTTTTTTGGGTATTGAGTTTTATAAGTTCTTTATGTTTTTTGGATACTAACACTTTATCAGATATGTCATTTGCACATTGAGCACTTTGAAGATGAAACCTCATTGTAAACCAATGATTATTTAAGTGTTAATGTTCAAAAGTCACATGTTCAAAATGGCATTCCACTGGAATCAAACTATTCTTCATTTAAGATGAATCCAACTGTGTTGTAAGGCATGGTCCCCATTTTGAACTGAGTTTCTTACTATGTATATCTAAATAAATCAAAAGTTCCCTGACATGTGCCATTCCTGGTTCCATATTTGCAGCAATGAACTTAAATGATCAGATATTGTTTTTATAAACTCCAATGGTGAAATACGTGAATAGATCATGCACATGGTTAGACATAATTTAAATGCATTCCTCTTCCTAGATAGCTGTCCTTGTTATTCTATTCTGTATAAGCAATGAGGACTTGGGAAGCCCTCAATGTGTACACAGTACTGTGCTGGTAAACAAAAGTAGTAAAAGACACTGTGTCTGCCCTCCAGAGCTTACAGTTTTGAAATTACAGAGATGAAATGTATTTTCTCATAAGCGAGAGGACAATAGGAAATATTCTGTAGACAGAATGTATGGGTAAGGATCATTGAAAGAGAAAAGATGCTACTGGACTAGAGGAGTCAGGAAAGGCTTCATAGTGATTGTAGGTCTATGGTAGAGCCTTGGAGTGTGTGCAGGATGTGACCTGGAAGAGAAAAGGGACTCTCAGCCAAGACAAGTGTGACACGGTAAGACTGAGGACAAGTGTGAAAGGAGAAAAGTGTGTGTGGCACATTCAAGGGATATTGACTATAGGTTTTGTCAGAGTTGAAGATTCATTTTGGTGAGCACTGGAAGATGAGTCTTCAGAGCTGCGGTACAAAACATCTTTATGCTGAGCTAGAGTTTGAACTTCATCTCATACACAGTAGTCAGAGAACTCTGTAATCATCAATCTGGCATACAAGTGGTAAGATCTTGTCTGTGATCCACTTCTGTAATGTTACGTCTTTGTGGGTTCTGCTGATTTTCATCATGATTATGGACTATATTTCAAAATATAAAATGAGAAAATGCAAAAGGAGAATGAAAAGAAATGGGAAAGCTTTGGGGTATCAAGAAATAAGTGTTTTAGGGCCTCAAAAGTCTGCTTATTTTCAGACATCACTTGATATTGAGGCTTACCTCTCCATAACCATTCTCTGAACTATGTTTTGTTTCCAGTGTTTTTACACATACTGAGGGGAAAAGAGCCTTCCACCAAATGTCATATTGCTAAACTATTTAGCCTTGGAAACAACACCCAATTGTTCCCGTGCTCCGAAAATAGTAACTAGGAAGTTGTTAAATAACAAAAGCTCAACTGAGTAAATTTTAAAGATCTAATTGGCTTTATGAATCAGTTCATAAATCTGGCAGCATCCCCTCTGGCAAGTAGAAAGGGGGAGATTTTTAAAAGCAGGACAAGGAAGTCACAAACAGAAAAAAGAATTACTTTGGGTGAGGTCACCTTCCCTTGGGAAAAAAGCTCTTATTAGGTGAATTACCTCATCTTTCTTCCGGGGATGGTGAGGCCCCATGTGACAGAGTACGTTATTGGTGCTGATCAGAAAACTCCTGACTGACCAGCTAAGACTATATTTCTGGGGAAAGTTGAAAGTGCAAGTAGGTTAGGTACGAAGCCTGGGGTTTGGTTAAATGGCCCAGCATAAGTGACTCTATTTTGGGCCTGCGGTCTCAGGCCTTGAATCACCTGACGTGGAAAGCACCTGAGAGCCTATCATTTATTATTCATCTTATCACCTTCAAGATTTTGGATGTATGAAACTGTTCTAGTCCCCTGATTCCCCCCAAAACTTGGAGACAATTCCCTTAAGGAAAACAAATATGAGTTTAGTTATTTAGTTAAAAACTAAAAGTGCTACTTGATACTGGGTTCTTTGGCTAAAGGAAGAGTCCCCAGGAATCACTATGTTGATCTGGTCTCTTCCACAGGTGGCCCCAGTGATTAAAGCCAGAATGATGGAGTATGGGACCACAATGGTCAGCTATCAGCCCTTGGGAGACAAGGTCAATTTCTTCCGCATGGTCATCTCAAATCCCGCAGCAACTCACCAAGACATTGACTTCCTGATTGAAGAAATAGAACGCCTTGGACAAGATTTATAATTAGCTCACTGAGCTGTTTCAATTCTCTAGGTAGACAATTAAGTTGTCACAAACTGTGTGAATGTATTTGTAGTTTGTTCCAAAGTAAATCTATTTCTCTATTGTGGTGTCAAAGTAGAGTACAGTTTAAAAATCAAAAAACAAAAACAAAAAAAAACCACATTGCTCCTTTTAAAAATCCTTTCTTAAGTTTAGAATACCTCTCTAAAAATTAGCGACAAAAGGCTGTGTTCTAATCAATAATGAGAAGCTTAAAATTGTTTTAAATACTTCCCTTACTTTTAATATAGTGTGCAAATCAAACTTTATTTTCACTTCAGAGTAGTATGATTGAATAGTGCCAAATTGCCCCTGAATCATAAAAGGTTCTTTGGGGTGCAGTCAAAAGGAGAAAGTACATATAAAATGTATGTTGACAATAAAAACTCTTGCCTTTTTCATAGTATTAGAAAAAAAAATTTCTAATTTACCTATAGCGACATTTCAAATGTATTTAAATACATATAATTTTACAAAAGGAAAATATATATATTAAAAAGAAATCCTATTTTGTAACATATAGATTTTTATTTTATATGGGTTATACAAACTGCAGGGGCAGATATAAAAACTAAGCCAGATTTTTTTTTTCTCTTTCTTTTAATGGAGGCACAATAAACACTTAGTAAAGTTGTCTTGAAACCTAGGCCCACAAAATTCCTAAAAGGTATCTTGCCTTCTTTCTATTTAGGGTATGGCTTATCACATCCCTAAAGTTAGTATTACAAAATGAACACAAAAGAATATTGCAAGTTCTTTAAAATGACTGACCAGATCAACAAGAAGATTCTCTTCCTAGTTAAGTCTTCCACCCAGTTGGCCCTGAGCAGAGCCGCTCAGGAAGCCTGACAAGCCAAGCTTCATCTTAGACTAAACTAGGGTAATTGTTTGTTCTCTGCTTTCCAGTTCAGCTTGTTTTGAACAGAAGGTTGATGCCAGTTCTTGAGGCATCTTCCCAAACAATATTCTTTTAGTACGTCATTTGGATTAATTAGGTAAAATAAAAATAAAATCTCATCAGCCTGAGCAAAGAGGAATGAAGCATGCTCCAGAAATGTGGTGAGCCCAGAAAATTGAACTCAGCCCTGAGACAGGAGATCTCTGCGTGAGAACAATGATGTCATCCTGGGCACCATATTGCCACTGTCCAGGGAGGAGTCATTTACCTCCTGGGTAATTGCTTATTCCCATTCCCTCCCCCTCTCCTACCCACAACAATTCTCTCCTGCTAGGCCTCATCACTGAAATCCAGAATACTTAATTTCTATTCCATGGATGGTTATTTTCCTCTCATAAAGTGAGCTCCTCACCTGAGATTTTGAGACAGCATCTTAAGACCTTCTTTGATCTGCCTCTCATCAAGATCCAAAGTGACCAGAGTGTGCAGAAATAGTAAGATCTTTAGAATTCAAGATAATATTTTGAAAGCATTCTTCTTCCCCTATAAACCTGATGGAGAGACACGAGCTAACGAGCTCTCATAGATATTTGTGCGGCCACAGATTGTTGGATTCCAAGTACTAGAATGACAACTGCAGACTCATAGATGCAGACTGTAGATAGAAACTTAGAAACATTCATCCTTTCTATATGGACCAGATTAGTATTCAGTACATTCAGGTGTACAAGGGGAGAAAGAAAGAAATGCCCTATAATATATACCACAAGATCCAACCATCTGAAATCTGCATGAGCTTGCCCCTACATTCTTTCTCCCACATTATATACAAAAACATTGATACTTGAAATGAACATAGGTTTGGGTCTTTCCTGTCTAGGAAGCAAATAGGTTCCCTGTGACAACTAGGAGAAAACTTTTATCTGTGCCCCAGAATTTCATGAAGGAATAAGCTTCCCCATCTAGGCTATGCATCCCCTTCCTTTCTAGATATCGGCTATTGAGACTAAGCACAGAGCTGCCCACCTATTTTGAGCCTCAGGCCAAAAGGTCCTACCTCAGAGGCAGAGTCACTATCAAACCCATTGTCCTGCTTGGAGAAGATGGTGGAGTCCAGGGCCCTGCCCTAGACAGATCCCTCTTAACTCCAGGATGCTTATACCTTGTGGTACAGATTCTCTGTCAGAAGCTGCTGTTTTTAACTTGATAGTATGACAGAATTTAAAAGGAGGAACATTTGTACCTGTGCATGAAATTCCAGCAAAATAACTTCTACCCATAGATTGTTTCTCTCACCCCCTGCTCCTTCCAGATCCTTCCCTAAGTTGGCTGGGAGCCTTGCTCAGTCCTAGGCAGTAAAATCCCTGCCAACCATAACCCAGAAAAGGAGGTAAATAAAAGCCTAATAGGTCCCAGTAGTTTAATAAATATTCTTTAAAGTAGGTCTGTAATCTACTTGGGAGAGAAGGAATAAGGAAGGAAGGTTGTTTTGAACATCAGCTCAAATTCTCAGTGCCAAAGGCCTTTATAGGGGACCATCCTTTACAAATTTTAGAAAAGCCTGGTTTTAGCTTAATCAGAGTTGACATGGCCATTTTCATTTTATTCAGCAATATGGTGTTTATTATTTTTAAATACTTGAAAAAAAGTGGTATGTCTTTATCTGAGATGCATAAATGGTATTGACTTCATGTACTGTCACAAGGCTTGTGAGGAAAGGAAAGGAAATCAATTGTGTGTATAATCGTGTTGCCTTTGTTTATATTGATAGTACTGTCCCGTCACCTCAGATTGGGGTTGCGCACTTTAGATCTGAACTGTATGGTGTTGCAAATCAACATGTGTTGCTATAAAAGCTTGTACAATATATTATTGATATGTCGTTTTCCGTGTGGTAGCTGTACTGATATGAGAACTACATTTGCATCCATTCCTGTACTCTCACCCCCTCCCTCTCTCTGCTAAACTGTACACCCTCCACATCAGCTCTAATAGAGAACATGCCCTCGGCTAAGCTCCCCACTGAGAAATCTCCTTTGAGAACTATGTGATTTCACAAAAGGCAAGGTGAATGCTACTTCATCTCTGAAAATAGAAGAAACCGATGTGGATAGAGTGTCACAACCCTTCCAAATTGCAGGTATTGTCCCTGCCAGGGTTTTGGAGCAGGCTCTACCCCTCAGAATATGGACAGAGAATGCACGGGTGTAAATATAGCAGCAGGACAGGGAATCAAGGACCCTAACGGTGGGTATCATCTTGCACGTGCTTTCCTGTTTTCAAATGCTAAGTACAAACACTGTGTATTTATTAGTTACGTGTGCCAAAATACTGTTCCCAATTGGTGTTTCTGGAAGACATCGCCATCTTCCCAACATTACTCCATTACTCAAGACAGAAAAAAATAAAAAATATAAACATGTGGCAACCTGTTCTTCTTACCAAATATAAACCTGTGTATGATCTAAGTATTTTATCTGTGTTGTCTCTCTAAACCCAAATAAATGTGTAAATGTGGACACACCTCAGGCTTTGGTTGCTTATTTCTGGTTTTGCCTTTTTGTGGAGCTAATTTTTAATGAATTGCCTGAATAAGAGGCCCTTTCCTTGTCACGGAGCTCAGGATGTGGGTCTTTGTTGGGGAAAAAGCTCTCTTACTGTTGCTTCTGAAGGATGTTGTTTTACTGCTTTGGCTTCAATCCTTCAATCAGATCCAATCTTTTTTTATTTTTTATTTTTAAATATTTTAATGTTTTTATTTATTTTTGAGACAGAGAGAGAGAGAGAGTATGAGCAGGGGAGGGACCGAGAGAGGAGACACAGAATCAGAAGTAGGCTCCAGGCTCTGAGCTGTCAGCAGATAGCCCAACTTGGGGCTTCAACTCATGAACCGTGATATCATGACCTGAACCAAAGTTGGTCACTCAACCAACTGAGCCACCCAGGTGCCCCATGATCCAATCTTTAAAAAAAAAAAAAACATTTTAGGAGCACCTGGATGACCCAGTTGGTTAAGCATCTGACTTCAGCTCAGGTCATGATCTCATGGTTTATGGGTTCAAGCCCCGTGTTGGGCTCTGTGGGCTCTAGCTCAGAGCCTGGAGCATGCTTTGGATTCTGTGTCTCCCTTTCTCTCTGCCCCTCCCCACTCACATGCTCTCTCTCAAAAACAAATAAAAACATTAAAATTTTTTTTAAATAAAAAAATAAAAATAAACATTTTATTATGGAAAATTACACATGCATACAAAAGTGGAGACAATAAACTCCCATATAGGTTTCACTTACATTCAACATGTACTGATTCAGAGACTGAATCTTGTTTCAACCATTCCCCTACCTTACCTCTTTCCTGACACCAGATTATTTATATATGAATCTGTAAAAAGGGTTCCTAGAAAAAGGTCATGACAATTATCACAACTAAAACTAGAATAATATTGTCATAATAGTAGCAAATATTCAGTTAATGTTCTCATTTCCCTGATTCTTAATTCTATAGCAAAACCCATAGCCCATGGCCTGTGGCCCAGGAAAGCGAGTGAGGCCCACACAGCTTTCAGGACAGGTGGGGCACAGAGGATTCAGGAGCATGATACGATGCTATATACATGGGCTACTGCAAGCTGTTGTATACTGTTGGTTATTTCTGCCCTTCTGTGGGTTGTGAGTTTTGGAAGTATGTGTTCAAGGGCTTTTCTCCCATGCTCGCTCTTAGGGGTTAAGAGGGGCGGGCAGGTTAAATGCTAGAAAGCCATGGGAATTTAGTTGGTGGAATATATCCTGATGTGCCTCATCAGGTCCAGGCTGCCCCTATGGGCTCGAGATGCCTTCAAAGGTATTAGTCTGAAGTAAGTAGATACTACTTCAGGCAGATGCAGGGCTGGAGGAGGACATAAAGAGAAGGAGAGACAAGGTTTCTCGATAATTTCAGTATTGCTTATAGGGGACCCAATAGACAAGAGCTAACTAAAGAGAGAACACTTTGTGCATTCCTGCCTTTATTCTCATTATTTCCTCAGCCTGGGAAGAATCTCCATTCCTCCTTGCTCTAGAGAGCAGTATCTCATGGATATTGTTACAACAGCCTTCTTCATTAGATTTTGTGTGGGTTAAGTAAAACATATGTACGGCACTTAGCATGATGCTTTGCACACAATAAGCTTTCAACAATCTTGTTCTTGTAGTGATGCTGGTAATTATATATAACTTCTATAAATCAGCTTTGTCACCTCCTCAAACACCCACCCTTCTCTGGATTCCCCAACTACTAGCTCTTGGCCAGTAGTGTTCACTGGGCACTTATCTAACAAGTTCAGGTTGGAAATATCACCTTTTGCATTTTCTTCTGCTTAACCAATGTAGATTATAAGCAGAGTCTGTTTCTTATCCTTCTATGCTATCAGCCTTCCCTTATGTTCCCCCTCCCAACAGCACACACAGCCCTGACAAAATTCTGCAGTCTCCAGTGGTGTCCTACAAGTAGAAGGCCCTCCATCCTTACTGTCACTGGACCTCTCCATGATGACTCTAGGCAAGAAAACTCCTTCAGCTGATAAATGGGGTGGGGGAAGCTACTTGATCTCCAAGAAGAATGTAGGTGGAATGTGTTTTAAGATTATAGGTTTATATCACTGGATGGGAGAAGATACTTACTAATGACATATCTGGTAAGGAATTAACATAAAATATATAAAGAACTTATACAACTCAACACCAAAAAAATCAAATGATCCAATTAAAAATGGGAGGAGGACACCTAGACATTCTTCCAAAGAAGGGCTACAGATGAGCAACAGGTACATGAAAAGGTGCTCAATATTACTTATCATCAAGGAAATGCAAATCAAAACCATAATGAGATATCACCTTACACGTGTCAAAAAAGCAAGAATCAAAAAGAAAAGAAACGTGTTGGCAAGGATGTGGAGAAAAAGGAACCCTGTGCGCAGTTGGTGGGAATGTAAATTGGTGCAGCTATTGTGGAAAACAGTATGGAAGTTCCTCAAAATACCATATGATCCAGTAATTCTGCTCCTGGGAGTTTACCAAATAAAACAAAACAAAAAAACACTAATTTGAAAAGATGTATTCACCCTTATGTTTACTGCAGCATTATTTACAATAGCCAAGATAATGGAAGTGTCCATTAAAGGATGAATAGATAAAGATGTAGTATATAGATGTGACATATATATAGAATAAAGATGTGCACACACACACACAATGGAATATTACTGTCATAAAAAAGTATGAGATTTTGCCATTTGTAACAACATGGATGGACCTAGAGAGTATTATGCTAAGAAAAATAGGTCAGACAAATACTATATGAGAAAGACAAATACTATATGCTTTTACTTACATGTGGAATCTAAAAAAAGTTGAAGACACAAACATAAATCAGAAACAGATTCATAAATACAGAGAACAAACTGATGGTTGCCAGAGGACAGGGGAGAAGGGGATGGGCAAAATAGGTAAAGGGGAGAGGGAGATACAGACTTCCAGTTATGAAATGAGTAGGTCTTGGGAGTAAGAGGTACAGCATAGGGAATATAGTCAATGGCGTCGTAATAGTGTTGTATGGTGGCAGATGGTAGCTATGCTTGTGGTGAACATAGCATAATGCATAAGCTTGTCGAATCACACTATGTTGTACACCTGAAACTAATGTAACATTGTATGTCAACTATACTTCAAATTTAAAAAATAAATAAGTAAATAGTAAACAAATCAAAAGACTAAGTGGAAAAAAGATTGCAGGTTTACAAATCTGGAAGGCCCTCAGATGCATTAATTAATTCAGCTAAGTTTTATTGAGGAGTTACTCTATGCCAGATGCTTTCATATATTAATCCAGCACCTTCATTTGACATATGGGAAAAATGAGACTCAGAGAAGTTTAGCCATTTTCCAAAGTCAGTGAATTCACAGCACTAGCAGCACTTTGCAATGAGCTGATACACCTGGTGAAGCCTCAGAACCCTGCCTTCTAGAACCCTTCTAGACTGTCTTCATCTCATCTTCCGTATTTCCCTACCCACATCTCCCATCTCCATCGTTACCACTCTCTCCCACACTCAATGCCACCTAGCCTTTTCTGAGTCCTGCCCCAGGGCCTTTGCCCTTACCATGCCCTCTGTTGAGAACTCGCTGGCCCAAGAATTTTCCACAGCTGGATCCTTCCAAATACCACCTCCTTGGCAAAGCCCTCCCAGACCAACTGATCTGAATTTCTTCACTCTTAATCATGCCATTTCATTTAATTTTTTCATAACAATTTTCTCATTATTCATTTTTTGCAAACTTCTAAAATGCCTCGGTGGAAGATAACAATGCAAACTATGGCCTATCCAAGAAATTTATGATCAAAAATTGAATTTGAATTTTCTTAGACTCCATCATTGTCAAAATGAGAAAATCCAAACATGAATGAGCAAGAGAAGGAGCAATATGCCCATCCTAACATCCTGATAATACACAATTACTAAAGGCTTTTTGATAGTGCCCGGCCGTATATCAGCTTTCTAGGTCACTCCCGCCTCACTGAGACCTTGAAATTTTCTATTATATGATTCTTCACATTTTACCTTGGGCTTCTTACACTCTACTTTTATGAATTAGACTTCTTGTTTAACTTGATTTTTGAGCTGGCTGTTGCAATTGGGCAAACACATCTAGCTCTAAAATTAAACCAGAGGCAATGTCCAGCTTAACCCAATTTTTACCATCTTGGACAACTCTGTCTGAGGTTCTGTTTATGTTTTACAATAACAGGACCAGCCAGTGTAATCTTCTTTAATTTATTTGCCTATTAAAACATACATACAGGGGCGCCTGGGTGGCTTAATCGGTTAAGTGTCCGACTTCAGCTCAGGTCACGATCTCCTGGTTTGTGAGTTCGAGCCCCACGTCAGGTTCTCCGCTGTCAGCACAGAGCCTGCTTTGGAGCCTCTGTCCCCTCTCTTTATGTCCCTCCCCCACTTGTGCTCTCTCTCTCAAAAACAAATAAAACATAAAAAAAAGTACATATACAAATTATGTATGTATGTATATAGATATCCTATCTATACACAGTTGCATACACTTACATGTAATTATGCAGATAAAAGCACACACACACACACATCCACTATAATTTAATGCACTTAGTGGTACCACAATAAAATTCAAATCTATTTCAGGGGCGCCTGGGTGGCTCAGTTGGTTAAGCACCCAACTTTGACCCAGATCATGATCTCATGATTCGTGAGTTCGAGCCCTGCATCAGGCTCTCTGCTGTCAGCATAAAGCCCACTGTCCTCTCTCTCTACACATTCCCTGCTCAAGTGCTTTTTCTCTCTCTCTCTCAAAGATAAATAAGCACTTAAAAAATCCAAATCAATTTTAATAATTGACACAAAATAGGATCAAGCACTCACCAAATGCTCAGTAGCTCAGAGCCCAAGTTTAAAGAGAACTGGAGGGGTTGATTTCCCAAGAAATAAGCAGAAGCGCTATAAAAACACACCGTGAGCATTGGCTGGCAAATAGTCATAACTGTTTCTTTGTGCCTATGAATGGGGGAGGCCCAGAAGGGAGGACGGCAGGGAGCAGGGAGGCTGAGGAAGGTAGCAGGCTCCAAGGAGTCTATACCACCCCACGCCTTCTTCGGCCACCATTTACCCTTCTCTCAGCTGCTGAGCTATTTTTATCTGAGGAAATGTAAAATAAAAGTTGTATCAAAAGGGTAAAATAACTACCAATGGGCCATCTTCTGCCATGGAGAGAACAAATGATTGAATGAGAAAGGAAACAACGGGATAAAGCCGCCATGAGGGGCCAAGAGGGTGGATGGAAATAGACCAAAGCCCAAGTAAGTGACCATCTCAGATCTGCATGCCCCTTGGCTGAGGGAAACTGTAGCCCATTTTCCACACCCATCTCACTGAGTCCTCTACCAGTAGCCCAATTCCAAGAACTACTTTCACTTGCCTAATCTCCCACCAGAAGAAAACACCATTAACACAAAGACCTGACTCAGTTTCACCTCCCCACAAAGCCTTCCTCATGTACCCTTAAGCAAATACACTGTGCTTTTAGATGTTCTATCTCTGTAAGGCTCACTGGCATCTATGTTGCTTTGGAAACGTTCTCCAACTGTTTGATATCTGTGACTCTAGTCTGTCCATCGTGTTTCAAGGGCAAGAACAGGCCTCCTAGTCACAGGCTTAGAGACCTGGAAAGACTCTGAAAGATCATCTGGCCCATAGCTTCACAAGCCCTGGGCTGGGGGACCCAAGAAGAATGAAGACTTCTCCAAACTGGGGCAAATTATAGAAGATGAGGACAACAAAGAAGGGGTTTTGTACCACCGAAGCCATTCATTTGGAAGGGCAGGCTCTCATCTCAGATTCTGCCCTTGTTACATTCTGTTGTTGGCTGTCGTTCATCAGTGCCCTGTCATTTCTAACACGATAGTGATGGCAAAAGAAAGAGTTACCAACTCTGCTAACTGCATTTTTTTTATGTAAACCATAAATCTGAGAACCACTCATTTCATCAAATCTTTCAGATTCTCCCCACCCCAACTTCCATTTCAAGGCACTTGATCAGCCTTTAATAAATGCAATTTAAATTGACTTGAGTATTTGCAAGTCAAATCAAATGCTTTGAAACACTGGAATGTGGTATAGTCTACTTATTCACCAATAATATTTTCATTTTCTTTTTTTTTTTTTAATTTTTTTTAACGTTTTTATTTATTTTTGGGACAGAGAGAGACAGAGCATGAACGGGGGAGGGGCAGAGAGAGAGGGAGACACAGAATCGGAAACAGGCTCCAGGCTCTGAGCCATCAGCCCAGAGCCTGATGCGGGGCTCGAACTCACGGACCGCGAGATCGTGACCTGGCTGAAGTGGACGCTTAACCGACTGCGCCACCCAGGCGCCCCAATATTTTCATTTTCAAACTCACGTACATCCCCACAGCTTTTGGCATCAGACTCCTCATTCATTCCTTGCATTTTATTGTGATTTACCCAGGTAGGTGTTATCTTTGGCCATGCAAAATAATAAGATTTTAATTCTTCCCCCCAGGCAGCTACTTAAGGATATTAGAGCCTAAGATCTTTCATGATGTTTCAAATAAACAAAGACTTTCAAAATTAGTCTTTGATAGATGGATGAGAAGCTCTGACTATGAAGTATCAAAACCATCTCTTTGCTTTACTCTGCTGACTTCATATGAGAGTGAGTTATAGGACTGTTTTGTGATCTGGATGTTTCCTGTGCTCCACTGAGTAGAACAGCAATTCTTTTTCTACTTCATATTTCCTGAAGTTTCCTTGTCTGTGATTCAAACAAATTTACACATCTGATACCATTTGCTGCTGCATAGAAACTGACAATTTGCAGCAACATACATCAAAATGTCCATTTAGGAAAAGCACCTGGTTTAACATCTGTCTTTGTGCAAAGGAAGCTCTGATTGGCAAAGACTTTATAAACTCGGGGATATTCTTGATTCTTGCCATCCCGGTTAATTCCTTGAAGTCTGCTGTAGGGAATAGGGAGAAAGATGAATATGAGCAGAGAAACCAAGTTGTATTGTTGTATTAACCTCTTCATCCCATTTGTAAATGTGAGTATTGGAAGACCAAATAACTGAGGGGATTTGTTTAAATTGTAAAAAAAAAAAAATGGTATTACCCCAAAGTATGAGAGATTTTAAAACATGTCCCCATTCCCCACGTCCTCACCTGATATTTCTTTCATGTGTAATAGTAAGGGATTCCAATCACCATGCTAACCCAACCAGTGTTGGAATTACCTGCCCAACATTTATGATAAAACAACAAACTGGAGGTGTTAATTATGGAAGCTGAGGGTTCCCATGGGACCCTCTTCTTGTCCTTGCAGTCTACAGAGGCACCGAGTCCTATTAACTTCCTTTCCAAGGACTTCCATGGCTCCAAGTAACTCCAGATCTGATTTAGTATATGGGCACTTAGGAGTACTATAATTTTATGGGAGGAGCCTTAACAGAGTGGGCCTGTGGCAGCCTAGAAACCTAGGCTCCTGCCAGGAGAGATCGGAGACCTGTGCTCACATACATTCCTCCAAAGGAGGCAGCTGCTGGAGCCAGATTGCCTGGCCTCAGATGCCAGCTCTGCTTTTCATTAGCTCTGTGACCCTGAGCAAATCACTTAACCTCTCTGAACCCCAGTTGTCTCACCTATAAAGTGAGGGCAAATATAGTACTTATCTCATAGACTGATAACGAAGATTCAAATGAGAAGAAAACCAGATGCCTGGAACATTAGCAAATGTTCAATAAGTGTTCATTTTATGTTTATGCTGTGCCTGTAAGGTCCAGGCTTAGGTGCAAGCCCCTCATCCTTAACTCCGCTAGAGAAGATTGTCCCAAACACATAGAGGAGGTGACAGCTGCATCTTCCTGTAGAAGGCCATTCTACGAATCATCAACCGTGAGAATAGCAGGCGGGTGACTGAGGAAGCCTTGGTCACCTTGGTCTCAGTATTAATAGAGACTAGGAGGAGACCCAGACAAGCTGGACAAGACAGCTGAGTAAAGAGGCAACAAGGAAGTAAGCTATGTTAGATGGGATGAATTATCCAGTACTTGTTTTTTTGGTTTTTTTTTTTTAATTTTTTTTAGTGTTTATTTTTGAGACAGAGAGAGACAGAGCATGAGCAGGGGAGGGGCAGAGAGAAGGGAGGCACAGAAACTGAAGCGGGCTCCAGGCTCTGAGCTGTCAGCACAGAGCCCGACGTGGGGCTCGAACTCACGAACCGTGAGATCATGACCTGAGCTGAAGTCCGACGCTTAACCGACTGAGCCACCCAGGCGCCCCTCCAGTACTTGTCCCCCAAAGCATATCCTTGCCTCAGACAGGCACCCATCAGAGTTAGAGCAAAATGGAAGGGGACTCAGCTTTGGCTTCGTTGGAATTGCTAATATGTTCTTACCTAAGGCTTATGAGCTTCCATTTATACATGAGAATGTATCACCGGGCACACCTCAAGAAGGAAGAGTGACTTTGTCTCCCCCAAGCCATTAAAGAGCTTCCAACACCTCAAAAACAAGTAGCAAGGAAGCACTAAAAGTACTCAGTTGAAGGTCCTCCCTGGCCAGCATCTGCTATCATTGGTCCTGGCACATAGCATGTGCACAGTTAAACACAAATAAAATACAAGCGCTCCACTCTCTGCTTGGATTTGTTTCCCACTTTTGGAAAAAATGTTTGGGATCTCAAATAGTGTCAGAACTGAGGCCTCTGGCTGTGGAAAAGTAATCAAAAGCTTATCACGGTTGGCAAGAAAATGACTTTAGGAGGAATTCCGATTTATTTAAATATGCTAAATTTGTAAATTCCAAGAAAATCCAATTATACCAAGTTGAGAAGAGGAGAGATTCAAAGGACTTCTTTCAACTCAGATTTCAGTCAGTCAAGGAAATCTTGCTGCTAAATCTTTTGCCTTCTTATTTACTATTATGTCTGTTTGGGGATTGTCGAGATCAAGATAGTAAAGAATTGGGGTTTTCTTTGGTGTCCATTTTTATTTCAGTTGTTGTGGAAGGTTTACATTCCCTCTGTGCTGCTGGGATCTCTTCTAGATGGAGAAACATTCCTCGCTGTGCGTCTCCACAGACGGCTGAGCCTGCTCTGGTTTATGTTTGGGGAAGAGAAGATTACTCTAATTGTCACGCAGGAGCCAAGATGTAAGGAAACAGTATTCTTTCTGTGTATGCACTTGGTAAAGTTGCAGAAACAAAGCATCACCTCACTTCGCTTCTTCCAAAGGGTAGATGGAATCTCAGGTAAAATATCTATTGAGGATGGACCATCTACAGTGATTCATGGGTGAGAAATCTAATTCCATCTAATTCTGACATCGGGTCCTTATCTCTGCCCAGGTCATGATGAGCTATAATAGTTTATCATAAGAGATTACTCAGTCGGGGAAGAAATGCAATGCATGAAAGGTCCCGAGCCACTGACACCAATTAATCTAGAAGTTATAACAACACTCAGGGCAGGAATTGAGGGATGGGAGAACTGGCAAAGGCATGGCCCAGTGCTTTTGCCTGACTCATTCTGAATCTAAGACAGCTATTCCAGAATTCCAGAAGCCCCTTTAGTACTTCTTGGACTAATGACAAAATTCCCTACTCCCCCGTAATATATTGTCCCTTGTCTTTATGAATTCTGAATGTCTTTTCCTCGTCTGTAAAATCGGATTCGTGATAATTCTCGCAGAGGTTGTAAGGATTCGATGAGAAAATACCTTCAAGGCTCTTGTCGAGAGTAAGCTGCTGGAGCCTGTTCCCTCCGTTCCCTCCCCTGTCCTGTGGCTGCTCTTTCTTCCTATGGCACTAGAATTGCCTCCCGGGAGAACTGCTGCTGGGGAGTCAACCAGGACAACATATTCACTACGAATGTGATTGTTTGCCACCCTGGGTAGCTCTTCACTTAACTGAGGGGTTTTGTTTCCTCGTTTGTTGCAACAAAACGTCAACTGAGACCATGCGCTGCTGCAGAGTCGCGGGTTTGAGCACACTGGGAGCAGGTTTTACTCCAGCAAGCTCATTTATAAGGGTTTTATTGGATTCCATTTAGATAGGGCCCCACAAGGCGCAGACCAGATAATCAGCTATTAGCTGGTGAGCAACAGACACCTGAGACAGAGGACCCCAGGCTGACAGATTTCAAGGCAGCTGCGGAGCTGACTCCTGTGGGCCGCGGAAGGCCTCAGCGTGCAAGCTAACAGAACCAGCGAGGCTCTGTCTCCCACATCCCACAGCACAAGACTGGCGCTCGGGAAGAATCGCTGTTTGCCTCATTCATGTCACTCACAGGCCACAGAAAGCCACTCTCCCTGTGTCTCCCCAGGCCCCTGAACAGGATCACGCACAAGGAGCCCCGTCTGCTAAGAACAACCCTAGGAGGAACCAGGTCCTTTCAAGTTCTGTCCGACACAGAACCCATAATCGTCTCATCCTCCCTGTGCCCAGACAAGGGAAGAACAGAAAGAGAGGAAAGAAACGGAAAGGGGTCTTAGTCATTATTCCCTCTGATGTTAAATAACACACAATGTGCTTCAGGGTTGGGGGAGACCCATCACAGTGCCCAAGAATATAAATATAAATTTCCGTGTTAAAGAGCATATCTAGGGGTGCCTGGGTGGCTCAGCCGGTTAAGCGTCTGATTTCAGCTCAGGTCATGATCTCACTGTTAGTGAGTTCAAGCCCCGCGTCGGGCTCTGTGCTGGCAGCTCAGAGCCTGGAGCCTGCTTCAGATTCTGTGTCTCCCTCTCTCTCTCCCCCTCCCCTGCTTATGCTCTATCTCTCTCTCTCTCTCTCTCTCTCTCTCTCAAAAATAAACATTAAAAAAAATTTTTTTAAATTTTTTTTTGCTTCTCTAGAAACCATGTTTCCCCAAGGGTAGATAGTACTGGAACAAGTGCAGTTTTAGGACTAGCCCTGGGTTCATACCCCTTCAGTGCCATAAGCTTTAAGATATGTTCAGCCATGCTAAAAAGGGGGGGGGGGAACCTTATAAATTCACTGGGCTCCAAGAAAATGAATACTAGTGAAACAGTTTTCATGTGATTAAATCTATTAGACTTGGAGGCAATAAACCTTTAGGCACATGAGCTGCTTCCTGGCTTCCTCTACCACAGAGCATCTTAAAAATCATCATTTCTATTTCAGACAGGACTACATTGAACCATATCCCACTGCACCAAGTTCTACCAAAGTCAGGTCCACTTCTTCAAATCCATCACGCCCTGTCTATTGCTGCTGCCACTCACCTCAGTTCTGGCCCTAATTTCTAATTGGGAATTTTGCAATAGTAGTTACCTTCTGTAAGATAAGTTTCTTTTGCTTGCAAGTAATGAAAATCAACTTGAACTAGCTTAGGAAAAAAATTGGTAGGATACTAGAAAAGCTCATAGAGTCTCAGGAACCCCAGGAGCACTCAGGACTTGAGAAAGGCAGTGATCCAAGCACTCCAACGACTCTAGCTGCAAGAGTTTGTGCTTGGTCCCTCTATCGCCCTGCCATCAATTGATTACCTGACCCAGCTCTGAATTCCCAGTCTCTGTGTCTTGTTCTTATTCATAAGGAAGAATCTGGTTGGGTGAGCAAATTTGTTTGTGTGGGTCAAGTGTCCACTCTGGTCAAACTGGCCATATCCAAGACAATGTATCATGTAGCACAAACATGGTTCCCCTCTCCACCCCATACATGAGAGGCAGAATAAAAACATCAATAAATATGTAAACCCCAAGGGAGAGAGAGTGGTGGTTGGATCCCAGATTGGAGGAGAAATTCTAGCCTTGAGCAGATGCAGTCTGCTATACACAAGGAACCTGTAAGGGAACAACTTTTTTGTTTTACCTTGTTCTGGCAGGAACATGGGAGAGGTTCACCCGTTTCCATAGCAGAGTAAAAGAAACAACAGCACCTGCCCAGCCCTGGCTGGAGTAAGCAGGGTCACATTGGGCAGGGCTGGGGCTACTGGAGTATGAATCAGACAACAACAGGTACAGAGCAAGCAGGGTCACATTGGGCAGGGCTGGGGCTACTGGAGTATGAATCAGACGACAGGTACAGGCAGACTGTGCAGCCCCTGGGCATTATCATCTCCTCCCCAACTCCAACCTATGGGAAATGTAATTAGAAGCAAGGGGAAAACTTTTGGAAAATAGCAGCCCTTCAAGTGGAAGTACTGGGAGATTCTGTGAGGGTAGGGGTATCTACTGATGGGCACAAATGGGAAGATGCTGAGCCCAGATTTTAACGTGAGGCAAACCTCACAGTGAAGAAAACATCCCCAAATTCATCTGAAAGGGTGAGGCTAGGAGAGCCCAGGTCATAGCGTACTTGACAAGCCAATGTGGCTGGATGGGACTATACACTCCAGAGAAAACTAATGAGATATTTGGGAGCATGGACATTACAAAATAAAGACCAAAAATGGACAATCTATATTATAAGAAGAGGAATAAATAACCCAGACAAACTAAAGCTTTAAGATAAGCCAAGAGGGGCGCCGGGGTGGCTCAGTTGTTTAAGCAGCCAGACTCAAATCATGATGTCGCTGTTGGTGAGTTCGAGCCCCACTTTGGACTTTGTGCTGGCAGCACAGAGCCTGCTTCAGATACTGTCTCCCTCCCTCTCCCTCTCTAAAAAATAAACATTAAAAAAATTGTTTTAAAGATAAGCCTAATAAATATCCTCAATGAGATAAAAGAGGATACTAAAAACATGAAGTAAGAAGAAATAGTTACAAAAAAGAAACCAGGTGACACAGGGTATGAAACATATAATTGTAATAATGCGTTCAACAGAATACGCTAAAGAACAGAGTGGATACAAACCAAGAAGCAACCAATGACCTGGAAAAATTGGTCAAGTCCCTGTCCCAAAAAGTATAAGGAAGAGAGAAAGAGAGGAAAAATTAAAAAAAGTGGAAGACAGATACAAAATTTCAGTGGAAAGCACCTGAGCATGAATGTCAACGTCACTCTAGCATCACTGTGTGCTGTGTTCAGAATACCCACTCAACAGGAACATACTTCCCGCTACAATTTCTTTAGGGAAAGTGAAAACTACAAAACAACAGACATTTATTTCTGTGTTTTACTGACAGTTGCCTAATAAAAGAGTTTCAGATGATGGCAAGAAATTCCAAAATAGATTTCATTCAGTTACTAGGTTCGAAAAGTATACTGTTTTACTCTGAAGTAAGGAAATGAAGCAGACTCCAGACAGGTTTTTTTCTTAAATGTGTCACCATGAAGCCAAAGGCATTTTTAACATGATCTGAACACAGTGACCCTAAAGACATAAGGATCAAGTCTGAGGTTCAGATACGCATCATCCTAAAGATAAAGCAAAAGAGGAGACGTTAAGCTATGGTTGAAATAAAAACCATTTTACAAAAAGCTTCTAGTTTAGTAGCATCTAAATACTTCCATGAAAGTAAATGTTCTGGGTGTTCTCTTAAAAGAGACACAAGTTTTTGGTGGTCTGGAAGTGTAATTGGTTCCTGGGTTATTTTATGTATAAGATAAACGACAAAAGAATAGTTATTTTCAGAATTATTCTCCTTTAAACAATGAAAATCTAGTATTTTTCCCTCTTTTTAAAAATTTTCTTTCCAAGCATTTTTTCCCAAACCAGCTTTTGGGAATTCCACCTCCCATTTTTACATGTAGACTTTTCAAACTGGAAAAATCATGCACCATGAGTGGAAACCAAAGAAAATCAAAATGAGCCAAATTTATGGGATGGTTGAGCCAAATGGGATGCTTTCTAACAAAATGTTTCTGAGAGATTTTATTCCAAGTTGTGGTGTTGGCTGGGAATCCAAGTGATGGCACAAGAGGACATCACCTGATTCAACCCAATTAGTGACAGATGAGGAAACTGAGACACAGGGAGACAAGCAAGGTCACCAAGTCAATAGGTAGCAACATCTGAACTAGAATCTCATGCCCCAGAGTCAAAGGCCGATTTGTGCACGGCTATAAGTGAAGTTTTAGTGTGGAGAATTATTTAATACTGACTAAAATAATATAGATTTACAAGAAAACAAGAATACACATTTGGAAAGCTTGTGGGGGCGGGGGGGGGTGGGGGGTGGGGAAAGAGAGAAGCCTGGAAGGGCAGATGGTTTATATGTATTCAGGCAAGAGATGGGGAAAGAGGCAGAGAAAGCAGCCTCAGAGAGAATAAAGCTTTTATCTTCTCCTCCAGGGAGAATGCATGGAAGACCCACTCAGGAAACTGCTCACAGCCACTAAATCTCAGCCATGGCTGGGTGCACCCCTGCTCCAGACATACAGAGGATAAGGAAGGGCTCATTGTGCACCTGCCCATCACTCACCTTCCTTTCTCTTCTGCGGGAACCCACCTATCAGCTCTGTCCCTGTTTCCTACCTCCCGGGCCACCATGACCACACTGCATCCTGAAAGAAATAAGCCTAGTCAACTTCCAGATAGAATTTGTAAGCAGGTATCCAGTTGTCTCAGGAGGCTTCTGCTCTTCCTCACCCCTCAAAGTTTCATTTATGTTCTTAATGATGCCTGAAACCCCTTCAACTTGAAGTTAAGCCTTTCTCTTCCAATGGGAGGAGGGGAGAAAGGGGGGTTTAGATCGCAAATGTTTAATTTAATTATCAAATTGGCTGGAGTTCATTTCATTGAAATGTCTTTACGCAATAACTAATGCTTTCTTTCCCTTGCCAACTCACTCAGCACTTCTACAAAATCTAAACCATATCCAAACACTCAACACCTTCACCTGCTGCCCTGAGGACTCCCTCCACACCACTGCAACAATCCTGTTAACTGCTCTCCCTTTCTTCATCCGGCTTCCTTCTCTTCTAGTAAATGCAAGTCTATAGATTTTCTTCTGAGCATTGCTTTCTCCCTTTTTCAGATATTAATTTAAAGTAATTTCATTGTTATTCATTTCTTAATTGCCTATAATTTTAGTTTTTATTTTCTCTTTAATGCATGAAGTATACACAACAGTATTCTTAAATTTCAAGTGATGAGTTATTTTTTTTTAATTTTTCAATATATGAAATTTATTGTCAAATTGGTTTCCATACAACACCCAGTGCTCATCCCAAAAGGTGCCCTCCTCAATACCCATCACCCACCCTCCCCTCCCTCCCACCCCCCATCAACCCTCAGTTTGTTCTCAGTTTTTAAGAGTCTCTTATGCTTTGGCTCTCTCCCACTCTAACCTCTTTTTTTTCCTTCCCCTCCCCCATGGGTTTCTGTTAAGTTTCTCAGGATCCACATAAGAGTGAAACCATATGGTATCTGTCTTTCTCTGTATGGCTTATTTCACTTAGCATCACACTCTCCAGTTCCATCCACGTTGCTACAAAGGGCCATATTTCATTTTTCTCATTGCCACGTAGTACTCCATTGTGTATATAAACCATAATTTCTTTATCCATTCATCAGTTGATGGACATTTAGGCTCTTTCCATAATTTGGCTATTGTTGAGAGTGCTGCTATAAACATTAGGGTACAAGTGTCCCTATGCATCAGTACTCCTGTATCCCTTGGGTAAATTCCTAGCAGTGCTATTGCTGGGTCATAGGATAGGTCTATTTTTAATTTTTTGAGGAACCTCCACACTGTTTTCCAGAGTGGCTGCACCAATTTGTATTCCCACCAACAGTGCAAGAGGGTTCCCGTTTCTCCACATCCTCTCCAGCATCTATAGTCTCCTGATTTGTTCATTTTGGCCACTCTGACTGGCGTGAGGTGATATCTGAGTGTGGTTTTGATTTGTATTTCCCTGATGAGGAGCGACGTTGAGCATCTTTTCATGTGCATGTTGGCCATCCGGATGTCTCCTTTAGAGAAGTGTCTATTCATGTGTTCTGCCCATTTCTTCACTGTGTTATTTGTTTTTCAGGTGTGGAGTTTGGTGAGCTCTTTATAGATTTTGGATACTAGCCCTTTGTCCGATATGTCATTTGCAAATATCTTTTCCCATTCTGTTGGTTCCCTTTTAGTTTTGTTGGTTGTTTCCTTTGCTGTGCAGAAGCTTTTTATCTTCATAAGGTCCCAGTAGTTCATTTTTGCTTTTAATTCCCTTGCCTTTGGGGATGTGTCAAGTAAGAACTTGCTACGGCTGAGGTCAGAGAGGTCTTTTCCTGCTTTCTCCTCTAGGGTTTTGATGGTTTCCTGTCTCACATTCAGGTCCTTTATCCATTTTGAGTTTATTTTTGTGAATGGTGTGAGAAAGTGGTCTAGTTTCAATCTTCTGCATGTTGCCGTCCAGTTCTCCCAGCACCATTTGTTAAAGAGACTGTCTTTTTTCCATTGGATGTTCTTTCCTGCTTTGTCAAAGATTAGTTGGCCATACGTTTGTGGGTCTAGTTTTGGGGTTTCTATTCTATTCCATTGGTCTATGTGTCTGTTTTTGTGCCAACACCATGCTGTCTTGATGATTACAGCATTGTAGTAGAGGCTAAAGTCTGGGATTGTGATGCCTCCTGCTTTGGTCTTCTTCTTCAAAATTACTTTGGCTATTCGGGGCCTTTTGTGGTTCCATATGAATTTTAGGATTGCTTGCTCTAGTTTCGAGAAGAATGCTGGTGCAATTTTGATTGGGATTGCATTGAATGTAGATAGCTTGGGTAGTATTGACATTTTGACAATTTTTATTCTTCCAATCCATGAGCACGGAATGTTTTTCCATTTCTTTATATCTTCTTCAATTTCCTTCATAAACTTTCTATAGTTTTCAGCATACAGATCCTTTACATCTTTGGTTAGATTTATCCCTAGATATTTTATGCTTCTTGGTGCAATTGTGAATGGGATCAGTTTCTTTATTTGTCTTTCTGTTGCTTCATTGTTAGTGTATAAGAATGCAACTGATTTCTGTACATTGATTTTGTATCCTTTAACTTTGCTAAATTCATGTATCAGTTCTGGCAAACTTTTGGTGGAGTCTGTCGGATTTTCCATGTATAATATCATGTCATCTGCAAAAAGTGAAAGCTTGACTTCATCTTTGCCAATTTGGATGCCTTTGATCCTTTTGTTGTCTGATTGCTGATGCTAGAACTTCCAACACTATGTTAAACAACAGCGGTGAGAGTGGGCATCCCTGTCGTGTTCCTGATCTCAGGGAAAAAGCTCTCAGTTTTTCCCCGTTGAGGATGATGTTAGCTGTGGGCTTTTCATAAATGGCTTTTATGATCTTTAAGTATGTTCCTTCTATCCCGACTTTCTCAAGGGTTTTTATTAAGAAAGGATGCTGAATTTTGTCAAATGCCTTTTCTGCATCTATTGACAGGATCATATGGTTCTTATCTTTTCTTTTATTCATGTGATGTATCACGTTGATTGATTTGCAAATGTTGAACCAGCCCTGCATCCCAGGAATGAATCCCACTTGATCATGGTGAATAATTCTTTTTATATGCTGTTGAATTCGATTTGATACTATCTTATTGAGAATTTTTGCATCCATATTCATCAGGGATATTGGCCTGTAGTTCTCTTTTTTTACTGGGTCTCTGTCTGGTTTAGGAATCAAAGTAATTCTGGCTTCATAGAATGAGTCTGGAAGTTTCCCTTCCCTTTCTATTTTTTGGAATAGCTTGAGAAGGATAGGTATTATCTCTGCTTTCAACGTCTGGTAGAACTCCCCTGGGAAGCCATCTGGTCCTGGACTCTTATTTGTTGGGAGATTTTTGATGACTGATACAATTTCTTCGTGGTTATGGGTCTGTTCAAGCTTTCTATTTCCTCCTGATTGAGTTTTGGAAGCGTGTGGGTGTTTAGGAATTTGTCCATTTCTTTCAGGTTGTCCAATTTGTTGGCATATAATTTTTCATAGTATTCCCTGATAATTGCTTGTATCTCTGAGGGATTGGTTGTAATAATTCCATTTTCATTCATGATTTTATCTATTTGGGTCCTCTCCCTTTTCTTTTTGAGACGCCTGGCTAGAGGTTTGTCAATTTTGTTTATTTTTTCAAAAAACCAACTCTTGGTTTCATTGATCTGCTCTACAGTTTTTTTAGATTCTATATTGTTTATTTCTGATCTGATCTTTCTTATTTCTCTTCTTCTGCTAGGTTTAGGCTGTCTTTGCTGTTCTGCTTCTATTTCCTTTAGGTGTGCTGTTAGATTTTGTATTTGGGATTTTTCTTGTTTCTTGAGATAGGCCTGGATTGCAATGTATTTTCCTCTCAGGACTGCCTTCGCTGTATCCCAAAGCATTTGGATTGTTGTATTTTCATTTTCGTTTGTTTCCATATATTTTTTAATTTCTTCTCTAATTGCCTGGTTGACCCACTCATTCTTTAGTAGGGTGTTCTTTAACCTCCATACTTTTGGAGGTTTTCCAGACATTTTCCTGTGGTTGATTTCAAGCTTCATAGCATTGTGGTCTGAAAGTATGCATGGTATGATTTCAATTCTTGTATACTTATGAAGGGCTGTTTTTTGACCCAGTATGTAATCTATCTTGGAGAATGTTCCATGTGCACTCGAGAAGAAAGTATATTCTGTTGCTTTGGGATGCAGAGTTCTAAATATATCTGTCAAGTCTATCTGATCCAATGTATCATCAGGGTCCTTGTTTCTTTATTGACCATGTGTCTAGATGATCAATCCATTTCTGTAAGTGGAGTGTTAAAGTCCCCTGCAATTACCACGTTCTTATTTATAAGGTTGCTTATTTTTGTGAGTAATTGTTTTATATATTTGGGGGCTCCTGTATTTGGCACATGGACATTTATAATTGTTAGCTCTTCCTGATGGATAGACCCTGTGATTATTATATGATGCCCTTCTTCATCTCTTGTTACAGCCTTTAATTTAAAGTCTAGTTTCTGATATAAGTATGGCTACTCAGCTTTCTTTTGACTTCCAGTAGCATGATAAATAGTTCTCCACCCCCTCACTCTCAATCTGAAGGTGTCCTCAGGTCTAAAATGAGTCTCTTGTAGACAGCAAATAGATGGGTCTTGTTTTTTTATCCATTCTGATACCCTATGTCTTTTGGTTGGCGCATTTAGTCCATTTACATTCAGTGTTATTATAGAAAGATATGGGTTTAGAGTCATTGTGATGTCCGTAGGTTTCATGCTTGTAGCGATGTCTCTGGTACTTTGTCTCACAGGATCCCCCTTACGATCTGTTGTAGGGCTGGTTTAGTGGTGACAAATTCCTTCAGTTTCTGTTTGTTTGGGAAGACCTTTATCTCTCCTTCTATTCTAAATGACAGACTTGCTGGATAAAGGATTCTTGGCTGCATATTTTTTCTGTTGATCACATTGAAGATCTCCTGCCATTCCTTTCTGGCCTGCCAAGTTTCAGTAGAGAGATCTGTCACAAGTCTTATCAGTCTCCCTTTATATGTTAGAGCACGTTTATCCCTAGCTGCTTTCAGAATTTTCTCTTTATCCTTGTATTTTGCCTGTTTCACTATGATATGTTGTGCAGAAGATCGATTCAAGTTACGTCTGAAGGGAGTTCTCTGTGCCTCTTGGATTTCAATGCCTTTTTCCTTCCCCAGATCAGGGAAGTTCTCAGCTATTATTTCTTCAAGTACACCTTCAGCACCTTTCCCTCTCTCTTCCTCCTCTGGGATACCAATTATGCGTATATTATTTCTTTTTAGTGTACCACTTAGTTCTCTAATTTTCCCCTCATACTTCTGGATTTTTTTTTTATCTCTCTTTTTCTCAGCTTCTTCTTTTTCCATAATTTTATCTTCTAGTTCACCTATTCTCTCCTCTGCCTCTTCAATCCGAGCTGTGGTTGTCTCCATTTTATTTTGCAGATCATTAATAGCATTTTTTAGCTCCTCCAGGCTGTTCCTTAGTCCTTTGATCTCTGTAGCAATAGATTCTCTGCTGTCCTCTATACTGTTTTCAAGCCCAGCAATTAATTTTATGACTATTATTCTAAATTCACTTTCTGTTATATTGTTTAAATCCTTTTTGATCAATTCGTTAGCTGTCGTTATTTCCGGGACTTTTTTTGAGGGGAATTCTTCCATTTCATCATTTTGGATAGTCCCTGGAGTGGTGTGGGATTGCGGGGCACTTCCCCTGTGCTGTCTTGAATATCTTGCATTGGTGGGCGGGGCCACAGTCAGACCTGAATTCTGCCCCCAGCCCACCGCTGGGGCCACAGTCAGACTGGTGTGTGCCTTCTCTTTCCCTCTCCTAGGGGCGGGATTCACTGTGGGGTGGTGTGGTCCGTCTGGGCTACTTGCACACTGCCAGGCTTGTGGTGCTGGGGATCTGGCCTATTAGCTGGGGTGGATCGGCAAGGTGCACAGGGGCGGGAGGGGCAGGCTCAGCTCGCTTTTCCTTCAGAGATCCGCTTTGGGAGGGTCGCTGCGGCACCAGGAGAGAGTCAGACCCGCCAGAGGGACGGATCCGCAGAAGCACAGCGTTGGGTGTTTGCCGGTGCAATTAAGTTCCCTGGCAGGAACTGGTTCCCTTGGGGATTTTAGCTGGGGGATGGGCGACGGAGATGACGCTGGCGAGCGCCTTTGTTCCCTGCCAAGCTGAGCTCTGTTGTTCGGGGCTCAACAACTTTCCCTCTGGTTCTCCTCCAGCCCTCCCGTTCTCCGAGCACAGCTGTTAACTTATAAACTCCCAAATGTTAAGTCCCGCTTGCTGTCAGAACACACTCCGTCTGGCCCCTCCGCTTTTGCAAGCCAGACTCGGGGGCTCTGCTTGGCCGGCGAGCCGCCCCTCCGCCCCGGCTCCCTCCCACCAGTCCGTTAGCGCGCAGCGCCTCTCCGCCCTTCCTACCCTCTTCCGTGGGCCTCTCGTCTGCGCTTGGCTCCAGAGAATCCGTTCTGCTAGTCTTCTGGAGGTTTTCTGGGTTATTTAGGCAGGTATGGGTGGAATCTAAGTGATCTGCAGGACGCGGTGAGCTCAGCGTCCTCCTACGCCGCCATCTTCCCAGAAGCCTTCCATAAGTTTTTCTGATGAGTTGTTTTTGACTATCCTCTTGTTATTTTCTAATTGCAATGAGCCATGGTTGGAAATACAGCCTATATAATAGGATAGTGACATTTACTGATTTTCATAGGTATTTCATAGTCACTTGCATGGATTTAGATACAAATCTCTATGTGTGGCATATGTATGTTCCCATATATATATATAATTTTGTACATATGTATATATACTTCATACATATATACGTATATATACATATACATGTACAAAATTCCCATTTTATATGTATAAATATAAAATTTATGTACACACAAAATTCCCAAGTTTTACATATGCATGTTATGTATAATACTTATACACACACACATATATATATAATCTACTTGTAAACTTTGCTATTCATTTTTTATTATTTTCTATGTTTATTTATTTTTGAGGGAGACAGAGCATGAGCAGGGGAGGGGCAGAGAGAGAGAGAGAGGGAGACATGGAATCTGAAGCTGGCTCCAAGCTCTGAGCTGTCAGCAGAGAGCCCAATGTGGGCCTTGAAACTTCGAACCTTGAGATCATGACCTGAGCTGAAGCCAGAGGCTTAACTGAGTCACCAAGGCACCCCTAAAATTTGCTACTTAAATCCTCTATGTTCACTGGAATATAAGCCCAATGGCAAGGATTTTTGCTTATTTTTTCCTTGCTTTAATACTCAGCATAAAGAACAGTTCCTGGAACATGGTAGGCATCTAATAAATATTTAATGAATAAATGTTAAGTATCCATGTATTTTCTGCTTTATATATCAGCTTTTTAATTTTAATTTCTTTAAAAAAATTTTAAGTGAAATACAGTTAACATATATTAAATTAGTTTCAGTTACACAACATAATGATTCAGCAATTACAAAATTACAAAATGCTCACCATGGTAAATGTATTACAATATTATTGGGTTATACAATATAGTGTATTACAATTATTATTGACTAATCCCAATGCTGTATATTTCATCCCCAGGATTGTTTATTTTATAAGTTCATAACTCTTACCCAAGCCCCACAGACCTCCCCTTTGGCAACCACCAGTTTGTTCTCTGTATTTATGAGTCTATTTCTCTCTGTTATTGTTTGTTTGGTTTTTTTAGATTCCACATATAAGTGAAATCATATGGTATTTGTCCCTCTCTGGCCTATTCACTTAGCATTATACCCATCTAGGTCTATCCATGTTGTCACAAATGGGAAGATTTCATTATTTTTATGGCTGAGTAATATTCCATTGCATATACACACCACATCTTCTTTATCCATTCATTCATCAATGGACACTTAGGTTGCTTCCATATCTTGGCTATTGTAAATAATGCTGCAATAAACATAGGGATATATATATTCCTTCTGAACTGGTGTTTTTGTTTTCGTTAGGTAAGTACCCAGAAGTGGAATTGCTGAATCATATAGTAGTTTTATTTTTAATTTTCTGAAGAACCTCCACACTGTTTTTCAGAGTGGCTGCACCAATTTACATTCCCACCAATACGGCACAGCATTCCCTTTTATCCACATCCTGCAGGTCAGTTTTTGAGAGATATGTCTTGTTAGCATTGGACTCTGTCAAAACTACTTGAATGAACCACATGTTTGTGATAGAAAGGAACTAGGGGTGCCTGGGTGGCTCAGTCAGTTAAGCATCCAACTTCAGCTCAGGTCATGATCTCATGGCTCATAAGTTTGAGCCTTGCACTGGGCTCTGTGCTGACAGCTCAGAGCCTGGAGTCTGATTCAGGCTGTCTCGCTCTCTCTCTGACCCTCCCCGGGTTGCCCTCTGTCTATCTCAAAAAAATAAAATAAAAACATTTTTAAAAATTTCAAACTGTGTCAGGTAACTGAACACAAAAATTCTAAATCATACACTGATTCTGATATAAAATGACATGACCCTTCCTCATTCCGACTCAGTTCAGCTGATTCTTTTTTACACTTTGTAAGACTCTCAGTTTAAACCATGCCTTCCAATACCTGGCTGGCTCAGTCAGTACAGCATGTGACCCTTGATCTTGGGGTGTTGAGTTTGAGCACCATGTTGGACATAGAGCTTACTTAAACTGGGCCTTCTGGAAAGACAGGAGCATTCCACTAATTCCCACACAAGACTCAAAGAGAATGATAATGAATGAGCTTAGAATAGGCTTTGTAATTCAAATAGCATAGTTAACCCCCTTACTATTTGGCTTTTTGTAACTATTTTAATGTGAATTCTGAGAAAGCCACTCACATAAGCATGTAAAATGATGGCATTATTAATGGATCCAGTGAAAGGTCAGGGAGAGTTTCTAGGAGTGTGGAATCACTTTACCCTGGCAGCGTTGATTTTCAGTGCCTTCTCAGTGAAGCCATAAGTCAGGCTTGAAAACTGTTAGGAATTGTTTTTCTTTTCTTTTGAATTTTTTTTGTTTTGTTTTGTTTTGTTTTTTTGCCAAATTAGGACACAGCTACCAACTGACACAAATAGGCACGAAGGAATTGCCTTTCTTGAGTATATAAATCTGGTCTCTCAAAAGAAACTATTAAATTTCCTTGAGGTTTTTTTTTTTTTTCCTCTTTAGGGATCCTTTAGCATAATGTCATGTGAAAACAATACTTATAATTACGTCCGCCTGAAAAAAATATATACTTCTGCTTTCCCCAGAGCAGTAAACACTATTTTACAATGGATTTATAGTGAGGATATCCAAAGGCTCAAAGCTGAAGTATGTATGACCCCATTCTAAGAAGGGGAGCCTGCTCAGATGTGGGAGCTCCAGAAGAAACTCCCGAGAATGGGCTTGGGCAGTGGCTTTCTCAGACCACCACCATCCAGGAGCAAGAGGATTCCTAAAACTAAAATCGAATGAGGGAAAACTTCCTCTGAATGCTCTGTCCTCAAGGCTTCACCACAAGCAGACTCCTAAATAAAAAGAAAAATCAATACAGACAATGAAATGGAATTTCAGAGAAGAGAAGGATTAAGGCAGCCCTCTGTGTAGGAATTTAGCGATAAAGAAACAAGGATCCTTCACTCTCTCCCTCTCCTTATCTGGAATATCCAGACTCTGAAGTGCTCCCAAAATTCAGAATATTCTTTTTTTGTCTCATGTTCTCTCTCTTTAAAACAATTTTTTTTAATGTTTATTTATTTTTTGAGAGAGAAAGACAGAGCAGAAGCAGGGGAGGGGCAAGAGAGAAAGAGGGAGACACAGAATCCAAAGCAGGCTCCAGGCTCTGAGCTGTCAGCACAGAGCCCGATGGGGCTCGAACTCACAGAGTGTGAGATCATGACCTGAGCTGAAGTCAGATGTTTAACTGACTGAGCCACCCAGGCACCCCTCATGTCCTCTCTTTTGAAACAATTGCCATTTAACCACTGATGCCGTCAGAAGCTCTATGGGAGAGTAGTATCTTCCTTAACAAAAGTTGTGATTTTTAGAGATTAAACTTAAATTCAGAATGTAACTACCTCCCTAATATTTTCAAGAACGAGAACTTATTTTTTAAGCATTGTTGTTCTTAACCCTATCCTTCTTAAGATTAGCTTGGAAAGCTAAAATCCTTCCATTTTGAGTTGCATGCATTTTCAGAAGAGATTTTTAATATGCCCTCCCCCATAAAGAAAATTAAAAACAGTGCGGGGGATTTTTCCTCAACACTCTCGGTCTCTGGCTGGGTCTGAAAATAAAACTGATAAAAACAGATTAACAGGAGAAAAGCATACAAACTTATTTGTTTATTTATTTGTTTATTTAGCTGTTTCCCTTCCCAGGCTGTGAGCTCTGGATGAGGTACTCAGTAAACATTTTGTATAATAACTGAAAGAAATAAGAATAACCGACCAATATCCAAGAACCACTATTTACACAGAACAGAATTATTCAGAAACTCATTAGGGACATTTTTTTTTGGTGCTGTATATTATTGAGTAAAAATGACCCTTAGAACAACTGGTTCCCGAAACATATATGAATAATCTGAAAAAAAAAAAAAGCTAAAAAAGGCGAAGCCATCTTTAAGCCACATATTAAACAAATGAAAGCATTAGTGGCTAATGCATTTTACTGCCTTTAATAAAATATGTCAGTGCTTATTCTGTCTCTAGAGAAAAATAATTAACATAACTATCCCACTGGTCATGCCACTTTCCTGTCATTCTAGATTAAACGGGGCTTGATTGCACTCAAAATCTGTATTAAAATATATTTCATCTCAGAAGCACCTCTTACAGGACAAAATATATTTTAGAACCTGTCAAAATCAGTGATGACACTGATGGCAACACTTCTATTTTAGGATCCAACACCTGGTGAAGGAACCAGGGCCAAAGTGTTCCTGCAATAGAACTGTCTTGATGGGAGGACACAGCCCTATGTCTTCAACTGCCTCTTGCCTGGGAAACACGGGGAATACTTAATACTTTAGCAGTCTCCCTAAATTTCCTTTCCTCACACGGTTCCTGCCTCAGACCCACCAACCCTGCTTCCCCTTGCACCAAACGTCTTTGATATAGTTCAGCCAGCATTCTCTCAAGTTTGCAACCACCTTCTTTGAAAAGATATTTTTTAATCTTAAAATGTGTTATTCTGCCCTAAACAGCTTCTCTTGTTTTCTTAAGCAAGTTTGAGACATTCTGAATTTTAATGGGTTCTGAAGTAATATTCGTGTGGTTTTTTTCTCTCTGATCGCTGTCCTACCTGGTAAATGCATATTCTCCACCCTGGCCAGCAGGTCCCAGCTGTCTTTACTGCTGCTTCCTAGTGCGTTGAATTCCACACAGGCACAAAGGAGAAAGGAACGGAAGATGTGTAGCTCTAAGGTTGGATCGCCTGACATAGTAATGAGAAGTAACTTTCAAGAAAAGCAAGAGAACCCAGGATTCCTGCTCCAAGCCTCTGCTTGCTCAGCAGGAATTCTTCACAGATTTTCTTTCTTTCTTTTTTTAAGATTTATTTATTTTGAGAGGGTGTGTGTGTGTGTGTGTGTGCGCGCGCGTGTGTGAGAGAGAGAAAGAGAGAGAGCAGAGGAGGGGCAGAGAGAGAGAGAGACAGAATCCCAAGCAGGCCCTGCACAGTCAGCACGGAGCCCAATGTGGGGCTCCATCACAGGAACTGTGTGATCATGACCTGAACCGAAATCAAGACTCAGATGCTCAACTGACTGAGCCACCCCAGGGCCCCTCTTCACAGATTTTCTGATACCACTTACTTAGAATTCTTTCCTGGCTTCCACTGGAAATCTCAGCCAGGAATCTATATCTCCATAAGTGTCTCCGTTTACAACAATGAACAGGCCCATTATCTCTACCGTGTGAAAAGCAATTTGCAGTAAGTAATGGCGACTCATTTCCCTGCTGACCCTTTCCCTGCCATCTCTTTACTTACAGCCCAACCTTGCCCTGTCATGGCCCCATCTCTGCCAAATGTAGCTTGTCAGACACCCACGTTTCTGTCTATAATATATGTCAACTGAAGCAAGAACTAACATCTGATTTTTCCAGAGATTGTAGGTCTGAGAATGACACCAAGGGACTTACTTTGGGAAAACAGGATTACTCTACATGAAGCAAACCTCAAGTACTAGAGATGTCTTCGAAACACTCCACTTATCATTAATAACTTGAGACTCGTCTCCTCCAGAATTGTATTTAATTCTATTCTCCCACGCAGAAAACTCTATGACATCTTCAAAGAGATCCCATAAGAAAATTTCAAATAGCCTCATCAGCTTTTTCTAGAATATGGTATTGAAGAAAAGCACCATCTTTTTCTCATAGAAAGCTTCTCACAGGGCTTTTAAATTTTCAACTATAATGTAATTATTCCTTTGAGCCTCATACGTGGTTACCAATACTCCATATGATAATGCTGCACTTAAAAGACAGGGCTACATTTTCACAGAAAATCCTCTTTAGGGGGTGGATAACACTAAACTGACAGAGTTAGGCTTTAATTACTCAGTGTATTCAGTAACTTACTTTACCTTAGTGACCTTACTTACCTTAGTAACACAAGGTGAAAAACTATGACGTACTTAGACTGTGCATAAAACCAATACAAGCTTGAAGGAGATGCCTGAACCCAACATGAAAGTGGAAGCCTAAATATCTGAGTGTTCTTTCCTAATTCTTTTCACCCTTGAGCCCTTCCTCCAGCCCATAATCAGCTTAAACAAATTCCACATCCACACACAATGGTCACAGTAGTCGTCCATATGTTCACCCTTCACAGTGAGATGGAGTCACCTGAACTTGAGTTTTGCACCAGCATCTTCTTGGCTCATGCCTGGCTCCTAGCTGATGCTCGGAAACTGGTACCAATATTATGATCTCAGGGCACCTGTTCTGGAATCTAGGCTCCTATTATCAGCTCTATAGTTTCAACCAGTTCAAAGGGCAGTACCAAGCAGCATCAGTGTCTTCCTCAAGGAATTCAGGCTGTTTTTTCTCCAGTATTTTTTAAAATGTTTATTCATTTTTGAGAGCAGGTGGGGGGGTGGGCAGAGAGGGAGAGAGAAGATCCCAAACAGGCTCTAAACTATCATGACCTGAGATCATGACCTGAGTTGAAGTCAAACGCTCAACTGACTGAGCCACCCTGATGCCCCTCCTGCAGTTTTTTTATGTGCCTTCACACAGCATTTACATTTGCATTCATTCTCTCCAATGTTCACTTACAAAGAATGGACTCATCAGCTGTTTTAGAGATCACTCTAAGGAAAATGTTTTCTGGGTCCTCGTTTTTAATTTCTTCTGCTCCTTTCACACTGAAAGACACATGGAACACAAAGACAGTTTCATTTTGAGAGCAAGGAGTCATCATTGAATAGCTAGGGGTTTCTGTGAATTCTCTCATCACTGGTAAACTCCTGGCTTGTGCCAGATTTCACCTCAATTCCTAAGGACACAAAGAAAATAATTTTTTTGGTATTCTTGCCATTTCCTTGTCCTCCACTCCTAATTCTCTATTGTGGTTCTTGGAGGACAAATCTTTTCTTTTGTCACTTATCTATTCTTCATATATAATTAGACCCCTCAGTTTCCTTTCACAAGCAGAGAGTGGAACTGAGCACATTTAAATAAAAAGAAACTGTTTTCTGAGTCATATTGCCAGCATGCTGATGAATGCTGTTGCTGAGGCTGGCAAATCATAATTATTGGTACTTTTAAAAAGTAGAACCTTTAAATGCTATATATGAAGTGTCACATTACTCCCCACCGTTCAAGTCTGCAGTGGGCAACAATTGCCTCCATGAGGTTCTATTATAAAAACACCTAACATTAGGGGCACCTGGGTGACTTGGTTGGTTAAGTGTCCAACTCTTGATCTCGGCTCAGGTCATGATCTCATGGTTTGTGAGTTGAGGCTCTGGGTAGGGCTCTGTGCTGACCATGCAGACCTATTTGGGATCCTCTCTCTTCCTCTCTCTCTGTCTCTCTCTCCTTATCTCTCTTTCTCAAAAATAAATAAACTTAAAAAAAAAACCCTAACAGTAGCAATTAGGAAAACACACACACACACACACACACACACACACACACACACACACACACAGAGGGAGGGAGGGAAAGGAGAAACAGAACTGGGATCTATATTCTTTCTCTTTCTATTTCTCTTTCCTCCAGAATGATGATAGGAAATAGTAAAAATTGTCCAAAAGCACAGGGGAACAAGTCAGGACACTTGATAATCCAGAATGGGCTCTTGGGGGCTGGAAGAGTGGCTGCATGTTTCTCCATGTGGCATACAACCCTGCTGCAGGATGCAGGAGGCTGATGACAGAGGGGCACCAGGTTGTTTGTTGTTGTTTTTGCTGCTGCTGTTTAAGTAGAGAGCCCAAGATTCAAGACTCTGTGGCTCAGTTGGTTGAGCATCAGACCATGGCTCGCAATTCATGAGTTTGAATCCCATGTCGGGCTCTCTGCTGTCAGCACGGACCCCTCTTCGGATCCTCTGTCCCCTTCTCTCTGCCCCTCCCCTGCTGCCCCCCCATGTTGTCTCTCCCTCAAAAATAAATAAAAACATTTTAAAAATTCATTTAGAATTTGGTAAAATGACTGCAAGTATTTTCTAGAAAATTTTAAACCTGGGAATATTTTCTATCTTCACTTTCTCTTTTATGGTTCTTCCAAACAATTTTCACTTTTAAGTCTTTTTTTTTTTGTCAAAATAGTAAAATATCTGGAAAATCCAATCAATACAGAAAAGCAAAAAACAGAACCTGAAAGCCTTTCTACAAACCCTGTAGATAACCTCTGTAAAGAGATTTTTCTACAATTGTGTAGAAATTTTTCTACACATTTGCAAACGTATAGATGTATTGGTATATATGTTTATATAGACATAGAATAAAATTGTATATATATACATACATACATAAACATATTTATAGGTATATGTGTTTCTGGATTTATATGTATTACTGAATATAGACGTAAACAGATAGAGGGTAAAATTTGAGAAATACATAGCTGTGTGAGGTCATATTTCTAGGTATATTTGTTTTCATGTGAATGTACATGTACATGTGTATATATATAGATATATGTATACAAATGTGCATATATATACATATACAAAATACATGTATTTACACATTTCTCTGTTATCCCTGGCACTGTAATTCTTCTCAGGATGGCAACTGCATTTGTTTAAGAAAATTCTTTTGCAAGGTCATTTGGGATGGGATGTGAGACATTGAAGACATAGGTATTTGTAAGAGACAGAGTAACACAAAAGATGAGCTAATTTTAAAAACCATCATTTTCTTTGTTATGGTCAGTATTTATTAAATACCTAGTATATGTCAGGTGCTATTTTAAGATGACTAAACCATTCCACTGGAGTATATGAGCAAAAATGTGCTCTGAGAGGGCAGGAAAGGGGACAGAGTGGCTGAAAGGGTGGGAGAGAAGAAGGCTGCCCAACTGAGCTCTAAGTGAGGAGCAAAGACAGCGAGGCATCCCCAGGAGTGAGCCCCATCTTCCTCTGCCCATATCTCTTTTTTACACCTTCTTCCCTAGAGCAAAACAAATACTGCTCATTTTTTCAGGTACAGAAACTTGGCCAATATTTTTCTGAACTTTGGTTAGTGTATTTTTTTATGAGTGGAGGAGAATTTTTGTTTTTGCTTTTATTTTTGTTTTGATTGTTTGTTGTCCTTTGGACATAAAGAAAGTTTTAATTTTCATAGAAGCAAATTTATTGACATTTTCTCAATGGATTCGGGCTTTATGCCTATCCATATCCACCCCAGAAATTACAAAAAAAAATTTCTCATGTTTTCTGTTGGCACTTCTGTGACTTTATTTATTATATTTAAATCTTTGCTCTATCTGAATTTTTTTCCTGGATTTTTTTTTTTTTAAGAAGTAATGTAGATACTCTTAAAAATTGAGAACAAACTGAGGGTTGATGGGGGGTGGGAGGGAGGGGAGGGTGGGTGATGGGCATTGAGGAGGGCACCTGTTGGGATGAGCACTGGGTGTTGTATGGAAACCAATTTGACAATAAATTTCATATTAAAAAAAAAGAAGTAATGTAGGAGTTTATTAATGGCTAATCACTTGTTCTAATATTATTTATTCATTTACTCTTTTCATTGATTTTATTTCATTTGTTTCAAGTTTATTTATTTTGAGAGAGAGAACATGTACAGGGAAGAGGCAGAGAGAGAGGGAGAGAGAGATAATCCCAAGCAGCCCCCACACTGTCAGCCCAGAGCCCAATGTGGGGCTCTAACTCATGACCTGTGAGAACATGACCTGAGCCAAAATCAAGAGTCAGATGCTTAACTGACTGAGCCACTCAAGCTCCCCTCTTGTCACTGATTTTAAATGCCACTCTTCTTGGGGCATCTGGGTGGCTCAGTCGATTGGACGTCCTACTTTGGCTCAGGTCATGATCTAGCGGACCGTGAGTTCGAGCCCCGCATCGGGCTCTGTGCTGACAGCTCAGAGCCTGGAGTCTGTTTCGGATTCTGTGTCTCCCTCTCTCTGACCCTCCCCCATTCATGCTCTGTCTCTCTCTGTCTCAAAAATAAATAAACGTTAAAAAAAATTTTTTTTAATAAATAAATAAATAAATAAATGCCACTCTTCTTTATATACTGAATTTGTATTAGTTCTTGTATTTATCAATGAATTCTTGATTCCTTTCCATTGATTATACCACCCATTCAGTATAAGTACCCTAAAGTATTAACTAAGGTCACTTTAGTGACAACGGCAATTTTATTTTGCTGATTTATTGCATGTTTATTATGTGCTGATAGTATTATGTTTTTTACAAGTGGAACATAAGACATAGAGAAGTTCATTAATTTACCCAAGTTCACACAGATATTAAATGGAGGAGCCAAGGTTTTAACCTAGATTGTCCAGCCCTAAAGATAATCTCTCGATTTTCAGCTGCCTCATGACACAACTGGATGTCATAAAGCTATTCTACTTTTGTGACTTTTCTCTTTCTGAATATGCTTTTATGCTTATTTTTCTAAATTAACTTCAAAATTATTTTTGGCAAATTTTCCCAAAAATCTTGGCCTAGTTTTACATGGGGATCCTAATGAATACACACATTGATTTAAGAATTGATAAGTCTAAGGAGTCTTCCTTTCCATGAGTAAAGTATGCTTCTCTATTTATTTGTCTTCTTTTATGTCCCTCTACAGAGATATTTGCAAACATCTTAATGGTAACAGGACTTGGTCTATCCATTTTATTTCCTGATTATTGGTTATAGGAAACATATTAACTTTTGTATATTAAAGTCAAGTTGGGGCACCTGGGTGGCTCAGTCGGTTAAGCATCCGACTTCAGCTCAGGTCACGATCTCGCAGTCCGTGAGTTCGCAGTCCGTGAGTTCGAGCCCCGCGTCGGGCTCTGGGCTGATGGCTCAGAGCCTGGAGCCTGCTTCTGATTCTGTGTCTCCCTCTCTCTCTGCCCTTCCCCCGTTCATGCTCTGTCTCTGTCTCAAAAATAAATAAACGTTAAAAAAAATAAAAAAAAATAAAGTCAAGTGTGGTAAGGATGGTATCTTAGTAATACTTGTGATTTCAACGTGAATGCCTTCAGTGTTTTGCCATACATATAATCCTACATTTTGATTTGACAGATATATTCTTAAATATTAAAGAAATGTTCACATCTTCTTATTTTACTATGATTTTTAAAGTCAGAAATAGACATTAACTTTTTATCAAATACCTCTTCCCTACCTATCAACATGATTATATCTTTTTACCTTTTGACGTATTAATAAGGTAAATTGTTAATAAATATTCTAATATTAAGCCTTTTTAAAAGTCCTAGAATAAACTCCACTTGGTTTTGTCTACTTTTTTAGTTTATTCTTGGCTTTTATTTGCTTTGTTATTTAGAATTTTTGCATAGACACTCACATGTGAGACTAGCCTATAATTTTCCTTTTTGAGTGCTATTTTTGTCAAAATTTATATGCCAGTTTTATAAAAAAAACTTGTCTTTTTCTGTGTTCTTGTACAGTTATAAAGACATCAGAATTATCTATTTCTTGAAAATGTAAAAGAATTCACTCAGGAAAACATTGGATACCAATACTTCTTAAGGATATAGCTTTTAGAGAGCCTGAATAGAGCAAAAATAAATCTATAGATAAAGCTGGTACCATTTTTGACAAACATAATAGTTGGCTCAGATTTCAATAGTTTGGGAAAAGACTAGATTTAGGTAAATCAGAAAGGTTATCCATAGAAAGAACACAGAGTACAGCCAAGATACACAGCAAAGAGATCACCAACATCACCCAGGATAACCAGAGGTACAAGTTTCCAAAAATTCTCCCTAGGAGATGCACATTTGTTGATGGTACTAGAAGCCTAACCTCTCTCCTTCCTGGCAGTCCTAATTTGGAAATGTGCTAGAGATCACCTCACCTGGGCTGAGGACACCTCATCCACCATGGAATTATACAGGCAACAGTAAAATCTCAAGGACAAGCACCCATGTATTCTCCACCTCCTAGGCTCTTCCAGCTGGGTTCAAGTTTATCTCTAAACTCAGTACTGGGAACCCAGAACAAAGGCTAGTTTTCCAGAAGCCTCTGGGTACCATGCTAGCAATCTTTAAAGATAGCTATCTCTTAAAGATAAAGATAGTAGTTCCAAGATAGCCTATGATATTGGAAAGCTATGTACTTGCCAGATCATAACCTTCTTGAGGCTGGGCTCCATATCTCATAGAACTCCAGCAGCTCTATAGAATACCTGATAAGCCAAAAATGATTTTTTAATTTTCTTTAAGTTTCTGTCTGCCTTCTCAAATCTCAAATAAAATCCTCAACAATGATGCACTTTAGCCATAATAAAAATGTTTTCAGATTACATCTACACCCATTCCTGCTCTATACCCTGGTGTTAATAAAGCTTTCTTCTTCCCGACTTTGAAGAGAGCATAGACTAAGATACCAAAAGTGAGGTAGGAAATGTACTTCATGACAAAGGAGGTAAAATAAACAAAAGAAAGGAGACAGAAAAACAGAAAGCTAGTTCAATGAAAAGTTAATGCACTTGCAAGGTTTGGCCTGGAGATTGGTGGGATGTAAAAGCTGGGTGATAAATTAGGGCTAGAAGTTGGAAATTGAGCTGATTTTATTTCAGGAGTGACATGGACAAATTCACATTTTGAAAAGCTCCTCCTGGCACCCAGGGGAAGTGTGCATTGGAGATGGAAGAGCCAAGGGTGGGGAGAGCAGGGGAGAAAGCTGATGAACACTCCCGAGACAGCAAAGGCAGGAGGCTTAGAGGAAGGAAAGGGAAGGCAGACTTAAGATGTATTGGGAAGAATTGGCAGGACTTAGTGACAAACTAGATAAGGGGACTGAAGAAGACAACAGAGCCGAGGATAAATCCTACTTTTATGAGACTCACTCGAACAAGAAGCACAGGATGAAAGTTCGGGTGCGAACAGCTTACTTTTACAGGTGACTGTGGGAATGTTTACCTAGCAGTTCTGCTGGGCAATATGGGTTGCTCAGGAAAGAAAGAAAGAAAGAACAAAAGAGAAAGAAAGAAAGAAAGAAAGAAAGAAAGAAAGAAAGAAAGAAAGAAGAAAAAAAGAAAGGAAGGAAGGAAGAAAAAAGAAAAGAAAAAAAAAGAAAAGGAAGGAAGGAAGGAAGGAAGGAAGAAAAGATGAAAAGAAAAGAAAAGAAAAGAAAAGATGAATTTCAAGGATAGGGGGAGGTTATTTTAAGGACGCCAGGACTTGAGCCACAAGGGAAGTTAAAACCAAAAGGAAGTTATTCTTCCCCTTATCCACTTCTCAACGTTATCAGTCTTTCTAGGCCATAGGCATCCAATCTCCACCCTCCAGCCAAAGTGATTCTCCTAAAACAAGTCAAATCGGGCCATTCCTGGCTAATACCCACGGCCCTGAGGGAGAGGCTCACAATCCTTAATTTCACCTTGGACCACATTCATAGTCAAGCTCTAGCATCCCCCTCCACCTCATCGCCCACAACTGTGCTCCTTGCCACTGATGGGTAATCAGAGGATTAAAGGACTACTAAAGTGATAGAGAGATGATCTCTCATCTCTTTCTTTCTGCCCATCAGTACATTCCAGATTCACCTCCTCTGGGAGGATCCAAATCTCACTCCTCTCCTGTAACTTTTTTTAAAAGTTTATTTATTTTGAGTGAGAGAGAGGGGGTGGGGCAGAGACAGGGAGACAGAAAATCCCAAGCAGGCTCCACACTGTCAGTGCAGAGCCCAATATGGGGCTCACAGTACGAACTTGTGAGATCACAACCTGAGCCAAATAAGGAGTCAGATGCTCAACTGACTAGGCCACCCAGGCGCTCCTCTCCTATAACTTTTCTTACATGTGGCTCTGGCTTATACAGACTCACCTGGAGTCCTGACATCATAGGTTTCAGAAATATTTTCTAATAGCATGAAGCAACATTTCCTTAATTTCCCTGTTGCAATTCCAGATTCCCATGGGAGAGACTCTGGGTGACCCTTATTATAAGGGTCAGGTGACCACTTTCACTCCAATCAGCCCTGAACGAGGGTCAATGTCACATAGAAAGTAAGAGCCTTCCCAAGGCAATTGAGATGGCCAGGCTCACAGAGAGAGAGGTATAGGCACCAAGGAAGTGATCAATTTCTCTATCCCAATACTGTCCTCTTTGTGTGTGACTATTTTTTCTAACCTCTCCATTTCTACTTAAATTTTGTTCTAAGATTACAAAGTATCAGTACCACTCACACAGTGTTTCAGTCTCAACCAGTTCAGTAGTATATATGAATCTAACATGCATGTTCTTATTTTCCTTTTTCCAGATCACTCATGAAAACATTTTAAAGAGAAATTTGGTTTCCTAGTGTGGCATCACAGAAGGCTCAGACCTATTCCCAAAAAAGTGGATTTAGAAGAAAAATGTTGGGGTGCCTGGGTGGCTCAGTCAGGAGAGTGTCCAACTCGATTTCAGCTCTGGTCATGATCTTAGGGTTGTGAGATCGAGCCCTGCATGAGGCTCTGCATGGAGTGTGGAACCTGCTTAAGATTCTCTCTCTCCCTCTGCCCCTTTCCCCACTTGCGTGCTCTTTCTCTCTCTCTCTCTCTCTCTCTCTCTCTCTCTCTCAAAAAAAAAAAAAACATTTAAGAAGAAAAATGTTAAAAATCAAGAAGCTAAAAGCACAAGGTTATTGACTACATCTCTGTAGTAACAGATGGTAATACTAATTGTTGTTCAGAAGTTGCATATTGTTTCAATTTTCTCAAGGGTAAAATATGAAAGTAGACATGGACAGGTTTTTAATATTCCATTTCTACACTCACCGCATGAGCTTTGCAAATTATGCGACTCTCTTAATAAAATGCATCTTCTTTTTTTTTTTTTTTTGGAAGGATGTGGCCCTTTTTTTAAGGAGAAACATTTTTAGAAGGTAGCAAAAAATATCACAACCTAGAAAAACTCATTTGAAATTAAGTTGTCTATTTGCAAGTGAATGAGGTGCTATTTCTGTCCATTTCAATATAATCAGCATTCTGCTTCCAGTAATATTCAAATTTTCATTGCAAATCACAGTGATGAAGGTCTGCATTTCTCATAACTCAAGAAGATTCAGAACTCACCCCTGGTTCATGGGCTCCTTTAGCGTTTATATGAGATTTTTATAATAGCTGGAAGATAAGTTTACCTCCTTCCACCAATACCTGTTGGGTGGGAAATACAACTAAAAATTAAAAAGAAAATATCATGTTAAAGAGGTGTGAGGTGGAAAGCATGTAAATAGTTGATCAAACGTGGACAGTATGTAACAATATGTTGTGCAAAGAGGATAAAAGAGATCCTGAACTTGGGACTTGCCAAATCCAAGCTCCATCTTTGAAAGGACATCTAATTTCCAATTAGGTGTTAAAATTCTTTTATATCTTGGACTTAAAATATAACCCCTGGACACAACCTAGATAGTCAGCTTCAAGGGATGCCGGGATGAACTTTTCTGCCCATCCCACTCTGAACTATTTTATATGCTGCCTGTCCTTCCTTCCACAGAGCAGGCAAATTTACTGTGAGAGGGCTATCCCTTTGGATCAGGCATTGCTTTTTCCAGGTAGGGTCTTTAAAAATGCAGATTCTCCTGAGAGAGGTAACATAAAATATCGGTGACATCGTTACCTGCAAAGGTTTATCAAAAGCTGTGCAGACAGAGTAGGATAGCAAGGGGGTGAGGAAGCAGCAGAAAATGGATGTTCAGAGACACAGGGGATGCTTTCCATCAGTGCTGCTTCGATTTGGGGATTCAATTGACGCTTTCCATAGTGAAATACTTCTTATAATTCACAAAAGTGTTTCAGGTTTGGTTTCTTCTTTGTTAGACTCATTTAAACCATGAAACTATCCTGATCAGATGGCCCATGTAACTTTGATTATGTTTGTACCAAAGGCTTTTCTGCCACATTAAATGCAGTGATTACCACCACCTTCGCTCTACACAGGGGACCCAAATAGCCTATGTGAGTTCATTTGCTAGTCAATCACAACCCTGTTCTCATTTTCCAAATCAACACAGAGTTGATACAAACATGTATGTAGATGTTCAGCACCATACCTGGATGTGCTTTTGGGGTTTGAAATGGGCATGAGAACAAAGCTAGCCCATTAGGTTTTTTTTTTTTTTTCCTCCAAAAAAATCTGTAATGAGGAAGGGAGTGAGAATAGGGAGGAAGAAAGATCCTGTATAAATAGGATTGGGACAACTCACTGGACAGTGTGGCATGGCCATATTCAGCTCTTTGAACCCAGAGGTGAGAAAAAGTCAGACTGCTAAGAGCAGGATGCAGTGTGTGTACACGGAGGGTCCTGGCAGCTTGGCAATTCCCAGCCCAAGTTCCATACTGAGTCCAGCTGGGGTCCATGAGACACCCTTATGCCCACATAATGAACTTCCCACCACTACCTTTTCATTTTTGTTTTCAGTCAGCCTGAATTGAATTCTGTGGCTTGCAAGCAGAGTTGAAACTAATACAGTTCTTGGGATGTTTCTGTAGATATACCCCGATCTGTAATGGCAGGTACACTGAGATGTCAGAGAGGAAAATTTTAGATAAGGCTCCCAAAAGGGGGATGCCTTGTTCTAAGTAAGGGTCAATGTGTATTCAGAAGAATGGCATGAATGCCATCCAGAAGACTGAGCCGTTGGCCACTCTGTTCAGGGTGAAGGTCCATTATTGGCATTCCAAGAGCATGAAAATGTGACAAATAGGACTGTCCTCTGAAGACATAAAACATAAAATCAACACACAGTGGATCAGATTAGATACATGCCAAAATACCCAATGAGAAAGAATGAAATCTGGCCATTTGTAGCAACGTGGATGGAACTGGAGAGTGTTATGCTAAGTGAAATAAGTCAGGCAGAGAAAGACAGATACCGTATGTTTTCACTCATATGTGGATCCTGAGAAACTCAACAGAAGACCAAGGGGAGGGGAAGGAGGGAAAAAAAGTTACAGAGAGGGAAAGAGGCAAACCATAAAAACCCTTAAATACTGAGAACAAACTGAAGGTTGATGGGGGTGGGGAGAGGGGAAAGTGGGTGATGGGCATTGAGGAGGGCGCCTGTTGGGATGAGCACTGGGTGTTGTATGGAAACCAATTTGACAATAAATTTCATATAAAAAACAAAAAAAAACCAATTAAATAAATAAATAAAGGTTCAAAAAAATATCATTTATAAAAATCAACATGCTCCCTATGTAAAAAATTTGATTCTAACATGATTGAATGGAGGAATAATGCTGATAGAATTTTGAGATGAATTTGATCAGCAGCAGCTTGGGCCTGGGCTGGGAGGTTTCTGGTTTAAAAATAAAAGATGAAACTCTCAAAAAGTGTAAAACTTACAAAAACAGACTTATTTTCAATTGGCTTTATCTAGGTGTATATATAATACATTATATACTATTTATATAAAAAGTATATAAAATTGAAACATTGTTTTCAACTTTGATATTCCACAGTAATTTAAGACATGAAGAATCACATAACATGACCATATTTTCATCAATAATTGCACACCTCTGTATCCAATTATAAAGGTTGAATTGTGTTAGAGGAATTGGCAATATACTTGCCTTTAGAGAAACATAGTTTAGTTCTCTCTATATATATGGATCCCTTTATACCATGTCACATTGGTATTACTTTGGTCCTATATATATATTTAAATGTTTGAAGTGCCTTAGACTCTTGACATAGTTTCAAAATAAAACTTTGTTAAGTTCTAATAAATTTTGAGTAAAAAACTTGAATAAAATCAAAGAGCAAACCATGATTTATGGCTAAGAAGATAGTGGGAATATGGATAGAACAACATATGTTTACAATACAAAAAACAATATTACATAGTAATTAGAGCAGTGGTTCTCAAAATGGGGTTCTTTCAACCTTGGGGATCCCAACACCTTTTCAGGGAGCCCATGGGGTCAAAATTATTTTACAATTAATAATTGTAAAACGTTATTTGTGTGTTTTTTTTACTGTGTTGACATTTTCGTGCAAAAATAATAGTGGTTAAAATTGCATGTGCTTTAACATGAATCAAGGCAGTGGCACCAATCTACACTATACTGGTCATTACCATAGTCTTTATCACCATGTACTTATAGTTTAAAACATCCACTTTCACTGAAGACTGTCCTTGATGCTGCACTACATATGATTAAATCTCCATCATTTCATACAAGGTGATGAAATGAGAAGAAATGAAAAGAAAGGGGGATGGCAGACAGAACATCTGGGGGTGTATGTTTAGGATAATAGAAAATGGGGGAAATGAGAGATTTTCAAGCAGATGACAAATAAATGTGAGTCAAGAGCTTTGAGAGGGGTCCCATGTGTCCTTCAGCAAAATGGTTTTGCAGAAAGGGTCCTGTGATGAGGAAATTCTCCTGTTTTTCTTTTCTCTACTTTTCTGGTTCACCCAATCCCTCTCCCGATCCCCCACATGTCTTTAAATGGGGAGTACGTATCCTGAAAAGCAATAAACATCAATTCTCTCTCTTGGGGAGACCTGGCTAATACCAAGTCTCTAATATATAAAAGAAAAATTATTTTGCATGATAAAGCAGGAAATCCTCTAAAAATTGACCAAAAAATGGTCAATATCACCATAATAATTGTTAAAAATTGGAAAAATGATAAAAATTCTTTACCATTCTGTATTTTTATGAGCTTTCTGTGAGACAGACTTATTATTAGAAATATTTCTCAAAAACTTAACAGAAGGCCATGGGGGAAGGGAAGAAAAAAAAAAGAGGTTAGAAAGGGAGAGAGCCAAAGCATAAAAGAATCTTAAAAACTGAGAACAAACTGAGGGTTGATGGGGGGTGGGAGGGAGCGGAGGGTGGGTGATGGGTATTGAGGAGGGCACCTTTTGGGATGGGCACTGGGTGTTGTATGGAAACCAATTTGACAATAAATTTCGTATTAAAAAAAAAAGAAAGAAATATTTCTCAGAGAATTTACAAGATGAAAAAGTCATAAAAAAATCCTCCCCAGTTTCTCTTTATTTTGCCTTTTGAAACACTTGTAAACATTTATACGAGGTTTTCAGAAGACTTAACCCCCTGGTTCAATTTGTATTCAAGGTCTTTGAAGATAGTCATCAGTTTCTGCTCCCTTTAAAACTCCAAAATTACACTAGCACAGCCTCTCCTGACATATGGCAATTGGTCTGATTTAAAACTTGCTGGTTTAAACTTGTACATTCAGTCCTATGCAGCCTGAATTCTAAATATAACCCATTTCTCCTTAAGACAAGAGCTCAATGGAATGTGAATTCTACACAGAATTTCACACAATTTTAGATGTTCACCTTAAATTTACTGCCTAAAGTTCTTAAAATACTGGTTTTTAAATTATCTAATTAGGTCACTAACTACTACTACACTTGTAAACATTTATATGAGACGACTATTTTTAAATCTCATTTTGGTGCTGCAAAGCTTCCAATGGACTTATTTCGGCTAGGATCAATACCCAGTTTCCAGGAAGAACAGTGCTTGATGGAAGACTGTCTAAGTAAGCTTTGACATCAGGCGCCATATTTCCCATCTGGTTACCAGCTTTCAAGTAAAGCCTCAGGAGCTATGCCTTAGATTTTGTTCCTGGCCCCATTAGAGGCTCCTTGGCTGGGACAGAACTCTGTGTCCATGTTTTCTCACCATCCAGCTGTTTGTCTTGTCCCAGGATCCTCCTTTGTGTAGTTTTCTGAGATGAACCTCTTTCCTATCCTGCCTCTGTTCTTTCTGCAACTTTGACTTGGCTCTCCTTGGACCCAGCTTCCTGTCCTGCTTCTGCCGGCCCTGAGAATTGGCCTCTGTGCTCAAACAGTAAGCAGTGGGAACATCAGCAGTGGGAAACCACATTCACCTTCTTCATTCCCTTTACTTCACATGTGTTCAGCTGCCCCACTGAACTCACCCTTCAGCAATCCTATTTCAGCCTCTTATCTTCTTTCCAACCCACTATTCTTTCATATCTTTCCCTAAAAATAATGCCATTGGCTGCTCTTCCCTCCTCTCACCCTTTCTCCACCATCTCAGTCTTCTGGTCTTTCTTCCTCCTAATATGTCTGTTTCTATGTCTCTTTTTATTTTATGCTCTTCCATGGTTCTCTTCCACTTGTTTTTTGTTGTTGTTGTTCACTTTCTTTTCTGCCACAACCAAAGTATTTTCTCCAATACTTGCCAAGCAACAAGTATTGCCAAATGTGTGGTTTTGAATCGGACAGCCCCCATATTGGAGCTCTCTATCTGGGAAACCAGGTGAGAAAATACCAGATACTCACAATGGTTTTAAAGTAAGTAAAATTTGCTTCAGTATATTATGAAATGACCTTGCACCATTGTCCTGGGTTGCTCTTTGGGGCTCTACACACCTCTGTTCTGATTCTCCATGAGAATCTCACCAACCCTTAATGCTGACACACAAATCCTGGCCTCATAGTTCTAAATTCTCATGAATAACACCTGCCAGTCAGAGGCATTGCAACGTCTCAGTTTTACAGACTATTTTCCTTTTATACACTTACTATGTATACACTTACTATGTGTTACCCTTGAAAAGTTTATTTTTCCAAACATTGCAGAACTTTTAAATGGAAAGTCCAAGTTTAATCACAAATAAAAGAATAGCATTTTAAAATGAGAACATGTTAAGATATAGAATCCAGTCCTGAAAATCCTTGAGGGAAAAAATCACTGTAATTTTTCTGTTGGAAATTTATATTTGCATTTGCAGCAGGGCTATTCCAAAGGATGTCATGTATACATGGGCATCCTTAAACATACTGAAATGATTCTGTACTTGTTGTTGCATCATGTTCTGAGTGTTTGTGATTTGGCTAGTCATGACAAATTACCTGATGAAGAAGCTCAAGAAGCCGTGAGTGGCCATGACCCTTACTTCTGCTGAGGTAATAAGAGCACCAGCTCTTTAGAAGGAGTAATGCTTCATTCTGAAAATTACCTGCCACTGAAAATTTCTTTAAACTATTCCCTATTCGGTTACATTTTCCATATCAGATCTAGTGTAGAATGAGTTTATAGCACCTTAGGCAGAAGTCATAACCAAAATATTTCACATCCAATAGGGAGATACTGATCACTCGGAATGGAAGCCCAACCAATCAGAACAGATACCATATTGGTACGTACCTCCTAATAGCAGCTCTAGTTTTGGAAACCCATGAACAATGAATCTAAGAGATCAGCTATGTCGATGTTCCGTACTGCGTGTGTTTTTGTTGTGCCTTTTGCTTGTATAAAAGAAAAAAGTAGTTTGGATAAGTAGAAATTGGGAAAGCCTCACTTCTTAAAGAAAACTAAAAAGCCAAAATTGTAAAATTATACAATTGTATATTAAAATTGTAAATTAAATTACCAAACAAGAGTTTCCTACTTAATAGGACGTGCCTAATGCAGTGCCTGAATAGCATAGGTATAATAGGTAGTTTAACTGGTGGTATTAGTTATATCTTTTTGTCATTGAAAATTTATCAAGAATTTATTGAAAAATCTATGACCACTCTGAGGGCCTGTTTAGGTTACACAGAGACTTCACAACAATATGTGACAATGTGAAAAACAAAATTAATTGAGGACTCACAGAAAGTGATAAAAAGGAAGAGGAAGTTGGTGAATCCATAAAGTAGAAGATACCAGTAGATAGGAGACAAAAAAAAGGAAGTAAACATGGAAATCTGAAATAAAGGGGAAGTAAAAAACAAGCCAAGAAAATTAAGTAGCCTAAAAATATATCTGGTGAAACTGCACAGTACTAGGATGGGAAGACAGTTAATAGTTCAGGAACAGGAAACCAAGAACTAAAGTGACCCAGTGATTTAGAGCAGTGCTCAGCAAACCTCTCAGTGTCTTGTATTGCTCAGGATAAAAGCAGCCTTTTAAAAAGCCACATACGAGGGACTTCCAAGAGCCTCAGTAAGTGCAAAAAGCATGTGGATTCTGAGGTCCCTCCTCCACCACCTACAGCCCATATCCCAGTCTTTGCATTTAGCTAGTTCCAGAAGCTTATAGTCTTCAGTTGGCATCAGATGATAAAAATAAAGTGACAAAACAGGCAACATCATTTAGAGATAACTATGTCTATGAAGAAAGTAAGTTTTGCCCTATGGGAAGAGGAGGGAGAAAGGGAAGAGAGAAAGACTGATTTGTCCCATTTCCACAACCCTGCATTATACCTACAGCAGGTGGGGAGGTGGTATTGTACAAAGAGTTTTGGTCAATTTGGATACACAAATGTTTAGTGATGTATATGAAATAGTCAAATGTCTACCTGTTGATAATACCTGTTGCTGTTTTTAACCTAATTACATATATATACACTTTAGTCGTGTATTATTAAACACCTTCTGATTTACCAACATTGAATTTTTTTTACACTCACATTACATTTTTTAAAATGTATTCAAGTTATTTACCTGTGCCTTTGACATCATCATCTTCACCATTATTCAAATCACTTTTGGAGTTATTGAGTACAGTTCTCCAGAGCACATTATTATTATATTTTATAAATATGATTCTGGCTCTGAAATGTTTATTCCATACCATCAATAACCATTCACAGAATACTGTCAGTTGGCTTTTTCACTCATAGTTGCATAGTCTTAATCTCTAAACATTACCATTTGATGTATGATTCTGTAGAAAAATATATTAAATATTGAATAAATACAAAATATTTATAACATGTGTTTGAGGTATAACAACCAACTGGTCCAAAGAAAAATCTCATGCATCCTACATCAGCATAAGAAATGAGCATTGGAGTGCCTGGGTGGCTCAGCTGGTTGAGCGTCTGACTCTTGATTTTGGCTTAGGTCATGATCCCAGGGTTGTGGGACTGAGCCCTGCATCAGGCTCTACACTGAGTGTGGAAGCTGCTTAAGATTCTCTGTGGGTCCCTCCCTAATCTCACTGTCCTTCCTCCTTACCCACTTGGCTCCCATCAGTATTCCACCATTTTAAAGTTTTTGTTTATCATTACTTTGCATTTAGTTATGGTTTTAGTACTATGATTGTATCCTTGTACAACATATGGTTTCATTTTGCACATTTTTATTTCTTTAAAAATGAAATCATGCATATCCTACAACTTATTTTTTGACTTGATATTATATTTCTAAGATTTATCCATACTGAATGTGCACAACTATAGGTCATTTATTTTCATTATTGCAGCATTCTATTAGTTGACCATACCAGCATGCATTCATCCTTCTTACTACTGATGGAAATTTAGGTTGTTTCCAGATTTGCCACTACAAACAATGCTTCTATGAATATTCTTTTGATGTCTCAGTGTTCATTTGAGAGATTTTTTTAGAGTATTTTATTGGTTTGGTTAAATTTCAGATAACAGAACCTCTTCTATATAATCTAAAGAATCTATTACAAAGTATGAAACATTATAAATTAAGCTTCCTATTACAACTCACAGCTATACAAACAATGGGGATTACTTCTATATACTAATATGAAGTGATCATCAAAATATAATCTTAGCTGGAAGAAAAACAAGATGTAGAAGAATAAACATAGTATTTAGCTAAGAAAAGGAAAAGAAAGAAAGAAATAAGGAAAGCAAGAAAGCAAGAAAGCAAGAAAGCAAGAAAGCAAGAAAGAAAGAAAGAAAGAAAGAAAGAAAGAGAGAGAGAAAGAAAATGTGTGCAGAGTAGGGACAAAGAAAGAGAGAGAGAGAGAGAGAGAGAGAGAGAGAGAATCCCAAGCAGGCTCCACACTGTCAGCACAGAGCCCAATGCGGGGTTCAAACTCATGAACCCATGAGATCATGACCTGAGCCAAAATCAAGATTCAGACACTCAACCGACTGAGCCACCCAGGTGCCTGTCACATGCACACTTTTAGTTTTAAAAAATAAACTATAGGGGCACCTGGGTGGCTTAGTCAGTTGGGCGTCCGACTTTGGCTTGGGTCATGATCTCACAGTTTGTGAGTTCGAGCTCCGCGTCAGGCTCTGTGCTGATAGCTCGGAGCCTGGATCCTGCTTCGGATTCTATGTCTCCCTCTCTCTCTACCCCTCCCTTGTTCATGCTCTGTCTCTCTCTGTCTCAAAAATAAATAAAACATTAAAAAAATAACTTATAAAATACATCAAAGGATTATCTATAGAGGGAGAGAAAGGGCCAGAAACAGACACTTAACTTTTCTGAATACAACATGTGTTGTCAATTTGACTTTGGAATCATGTAAACATTTTACATAACTTTAAAAGAAATCAAAATGAAAATAAAGCAATCCCTAAATATCAAAAGCAAAATGAAATAAATGAAGTCATCTCGTATCAAACTGAAAACACACAGATAGACATTATTTCAAATAATTTTAAAATACGGTACTTTGACCATACATCAGATCACTTATGAGACAACTTGAAGAAGTTCCCACTGGCCAAAGATGGGGCAACAATAAAAATAAGAATACATAAACCATATTAAAAAGCAATTTATTCATAATAATAGTAAAACAACCAACTTAAACCAATGTGTGAACTTAGCAAAATATTTGAGAAGTAATTGGGGACTGAAGAGTTGACCAACATGGCAATATAGGAGCTCCTGAGCTCTCTTCCTCCCTCCTCCCATGGACACACCAAATGTACAACTCCACACAGAGCAAACCCCTCTGAAAGAGATTCAGAAATTAGCTGAGTGACTCCTGCACATTAGACAAATGAGAAAATACTCACATTGAAACGGATAGGAAAAGCTGAGATATTCTCTTACCATAAACCCCATACCCAGCACAGTGCCATACAATTGGAAGGAAACTCCCAACTCTGAGCTTCACCCTGAGTGAAGGGTTTGGACCCCATATCTAGCACCCTAACTTTAAAGACTCCCACAAGAAGTTTGGGTTTCTAACAAGCCCCTCTCTGAAAGCCAAAGGCTTGTGTCCATGAGACTTACAAGACTATAGCAAACAAAGAATCAACTCTTAACAATGCATGAGCACTCACTGCAACTATCCCCTCCAGGCCTCAGTGCAGAGAAAATAAGAAAAAATGCCTATCTCTAAGTCTTTCCCTGAAAGAGGTTTATCTCCATATTTTCAAAGCTACTAGTCTTATGAGGGCCAGTCTTCTACCTCAGCAGATACTAATAAGGGTTGGCTGCAATTCTCCTCCAGAGACCAAGGAAGCTAGAGGATACCCCTCTTGCCTTCTCCATCTAACCCGCTCCACGGAAGGAGCTTATCCATATATCTGGTGCCCCAGCTTTTGTAGCAGCCACACAAGAGACAAGTTCCCCAGATGCCTGGCTCTTTAATACCCAACAGGGCTTGCATTCATGAGTCCTGTGGGGCTATAGCAAACAAAGAAACAGTTCTTAATGGGTGCCAGAGAACTTCCTTGTAGCTATACTCCCAGACAAAATGCCCATTTCTTAGTTTCTCCCTGCAGGCTGCTTAACTACATACTTTCCCAGCTGCTATCTGAGGGTCTGGCTTCTAATCACCCTGCATCTAGGTAATAACTACAATCCATCCCTTGAGAACACTGGTAGGTCTTTTATACCCTCAACTACTGGGAACCATCTAGAAAGAAGGAGGTTTGGATGATCACAAAATTTTGAGAGGCAATCAGGAGCCCAAGCTGGACTGATGAATGAGGCTCATTTTCTAAGACTGGAAGGGGAGGCTGTTTTATCTTAAATGCAGACACCAACACAAAAAATCAAAGAAAACAAAAAAACAGGGGAATATGTACCAAACAAAGAATAAGAGAAATCTTCACAAACCAATCTGAACAAAATGGAGATACAGGCTTTGCCCTATAGAGAGTTCAAAATAATAATCATAAAAATATTCACTGAGGTTAAGAAAGCAATGCATAAGCAGTGATAATTCAACCCAGAAATATAAAATATTTAAAAGGTACCAAACAGAAATCACAGAGCTGAAAAATATATTAACTGAACTGAAAAAATTCAATTCAGGGGTTTAACAACAGAGCAGATGAAGCAAAAGGACTGGAGAACTCAAAGATGGGGCAATGGAATTCATCCAATCAGAGGATCAAAAGGGAAAAAGAATGAAAAAGAATGAAGATAGTTTAAGAGACTCGCTGGACACTATCAAACACACAAATAGACATGCAAGATCTTCCATGATAATTTCTAGTTATGAGACAGAGCAGGGACTAGACTCAGGTCCCCTCAACCCTGACTACAAAATCCATCATTCTTTGGCTGCCTCCATAAGGAAAAGTAAAGGCTAAAACTCTATGCCTCTTAAGTAGCATATTCTGCAGGAATGCATAGGGAGAATGCTTACTGAAAGGAGGATGCTTCCTACAAAGACTGGAGAAGATTCAAGACCAAAACAGTCTGCTCCAAGATGGATCCCAGTGCTGACCTTTCACCAACTTTTTTCCTCATTGTGATACTAAAAATCACCCCCAGGTGTGATTTAATATGTGGTGCATGAAATTAAACATGTGATGCATGAAAAAGCAAGACCTTCAAGTACACAGGTGTTAACAAATCCTTGCCTCTACATGATTATATGTCATCCTTTACCCACCCAACTTTTTCTTAAAAACTCTCCCTGATCAGTGAGTCAGCCTGAGGATTCTTTCCCTTGTGCTGCTTCACTTGTACTCAAGCACAAGTCCCAATATAAAGTCCCACCTGTGAGGGTGCCTGGGTGGCTCAGTTGGTTAAGCATCCAACTTTGGCTCGGGTCATGATCTCATGGGTCGTGGGTTCAAGCCCCACATCTGTGCTGATAGCTCAGAGCCTGGATCCTTGCTTCAGATTGTGTCTCTCTTTCTGTTCCTCCCCCACTCATACTCTGTATCTCTCTGTCTCTCAAAAATAAATAAACATTAAAAAAATTAAATAAAGTGCTGCCTGAAACTCCCATTTGGCCTCTTGTCAATTTTTATTGCTTAGAGAGCCCAAGGGCTGGCCTTGTTTGGTAACAGCTAGATCTTCACCATTATATCATATCATCATACTATATGTTCTTGGTATATTAAATTACGTGTAGATCCTTGAATGAGTCCTTTTTTTTTTTTTTTTTTTTTTTTTTTTTTGCTTAATAATGCTTTCTGTCCCTGAATGTCTTTCATGCCCCCTTCATCTAGAGGTGTATTTCCAGACTCATTTCACATTGTTAGCATTATTGGAAAGCCTCTGGTTACATAAGAATAGCACTGTAGAAAGTACTGAAGAGCTTATGTTTCCAAAGAAGAAACATTTTTCTTGGAATTAATTATTTGAAAACTGTGCTCTCTACTTTCCCAAATGCCCACATTACTGAGTCAATAACTCAGTAGCTGTCTACGCAAAAACCTCTTTGATCTGCTTATATTTGTGTTCCTCTATTGTTGCTATCTCTTTCCTCATCTGCTTCAGAATTAGTGGAGAGGTAGTAAAGAAATCATCAGAAGCCATATATTAGGAACAACTTCCTTACCCTAGCAGGTGAAGAGATGGTTCAGCACCAAGGACAGGGGGCACCCATGACTGTCCAGGCTTACTTTCTTGGCTGTCTGTCCAGGCTCTCTCCTCCCCATTAATATTTTAGTCATGTCATGACTGTGTTTCTTAAGAGTTCCTCCCCACTGTTGAATTTATCTCTATCATAGTTGTCACCTTGTATTAAAATTACTTAATATATCTTCTCAACCACACTTAAGGGTACTCTTCTTAGCCTCAGCACAATTCCTGGGGCATAGTAGACTCAGTAAATTGTAGATGAATTAATAAAAATAAATCAACAAATAGCTTTCAAAAAAGTGAAATCCAAGGACACACTTAGATAAAACAAGTATGAAGGGAAGCAAAAGTCATATATTTGTTATTACTCCTTTAGACATCAGTTCTCAGTTGTAGCTGTGCATTAGAATAACCTGTAGAGATTACCAAAAATACAAAAATCCAAGATGCTACTCCAGAAATGTAGAATAAGAATCCTGAGAGCTGGTATTTGTCATGTGTATGGAGGACAGGTAATTTCCAAGAGCATGAAATAATTCTTCTACAGATACCTCTAAGTGCTGCTATATCCCTAGAGGGGGAATTATCATCTGGAAAGGGGAAGAAGCTCCAGCTGTTGTCATTTATTTGAGCAGCAGGACCCAATATTTTCAGCTAGGTGTAATGGAAAACAGCAGAAATTGTATCTTTATGCTGACATCTGCTGGTCTCCCACTTATGGTGTAATAATGCAGATAAAGTTATTCTTCAGATTCTCTCCTTCCCATCTGCAACCTATAAACAAACAGTCCTAAGAACTATTTCACTTCCCAGGTGGTGCCAGTAGCACAAAATAAATCCACTCTGCTTCAACTAGGGGAGAAAAGAAATGCCAACAGCACCATGGACATGAGAGGAAATCTGTTTCAGCTTTTGATTTTCTTCCTTTTAATGAACTTCATCTTTCAGATTATCTTTGCAGAACTAGCTGCAAAATTTTTCTCAAAATATAAATGTGAAACATGTTTCCCTAAAACTTGAAAGCTCCTACATTTATAAGTAACTTGAACTGCCAAGCACATTTATAACATGTCAGTTAAGGCTATTTAATGTTTTTCTCTTTTTGTCTAGAAAGAGGTTATTTAAATTTTTTAATTTTTTTAATGTTTTTTTATTTTAGAGAGAGAGAGCATGTGTGAGCAGGGAAAGGGCAGAGAGAGAGAGGGAGACAGAGGGTCTGAAGCGGGCTCTGTGCTGACAGCAGAGAGCCCAATGTGGGGCTCAAACTCATGAACCGCGAGACCATGACCTGAGCTGAAGTCAGATGCTTAACCAACTGAATCACCCAGGCACCCCTAAATTTTAAATACCCATGTAGAGAGCTTTATGCCAGATTTTCCAAAGATCTGGAAACACTTATTAACTGAATTTTATTATTCAATTCAGGAAAATAACTTCTGGGTCTTTCACTAAATCCACAATTATAGCATTTGACCCAGTCCTGCTCTCAAGGTGCTTATGCTTTAGTTAAAGGATGTAGGGTTGTTCTCAAATGATGTGAATAAAGATTCTGGCCATCCTCTTCATCACTCTTCTGTCATACCTCAGAGGTTGCTGCCTTTTATAACATAACTCTTCCAATCAAAAAACAACTTACATAATAAAACTACAAGGCAACTTAATATTTTTATTGATTTATTAGCTATGATGTTATCCACAAGTTGTGTTTAGTATTTATGAATCTCTTATTAATATGGCGATGAGAGTTGTTCCACTGCAGGAAAATATTCAAACTCTAAAAATTATAATCAGTTTAAAAAAATAAGATTAAATGATACACTGAAACCTTCAGTGTATTTGAAGCCATTCAGGAAAATATAAAAATTGCTTAAAAATAGTATATATCCTTCAGTAATATGAAACAGATACAGTTTCTTCCTTTAAAAGTAAAAATAGGGGCGCCTGGGTGGCGCAGTCGGTTAAGCGTCCGACTTCAGCCAGGTCGCGATCTCGCGGTCCGTGAGTTCGAGCCCCGCGTCCAGCTCTGGGCTGATGGCTCAGAGCCTGGAGCCTGTTTCTGATTCTGTGTCTCCCTCTCTCTCTGCCCCTCCCCCATTCATGCTCTGTCTCTCTCTGTCCCAAAAATAAATAAACGTTGAAAAAAAATTTTTTTTTTAAAATAAAAGTAAAAATAAAATTTCTACATTCCTGATCTTTTTGGAAGGTTTAACCTCCAAAATATAACAAAAATGTTGTTAGTTGTGATACTTCTGTTGTTCAAGGAAGGGAATGCTGTCTTTAAATACAACTAGAAGAAATATTTAGAGTAATATTAATACAGTAAATGACATATGGCTTACTATTCCTGTTTGTCAAACCAGAAGTGATAGAAGAAAGACACAGTGCTAAAGATACAGTGAAAATGAGAAAAACATTACAAATCATCTACAGATGAACATAAACCATATAACTAAGCAATCTTGGATGTGAATTATCACACAGAGAGACGTTATTTAAAATGTTTTTTAATGCTTATTCATCTTTGAGGAAAAAAGAGACAGAGCATGGGCATGGGAGAGGCAGAGAGAGAGGGAAACACAGGATCTGAAGCAGGCTCCAGACAGGCTCTGAGCTGTCAGCACAGAGCCCAACGTGGGACTCAAACCCATGAACCTCAACATCATGACCTGAGCCGAAGTCAGATGCTTAACTGACTGAGCCACCCAGGAGCCCCCAGAAAGAAGTTATTTAACGCATGATCCAGAATTGTGTCCATATTGATTTACGTCTCGAGACTTTAAAATGTAAAGCATTAAAACGGTAATGCATGTAAGAAATAATATTCTCTTGTAGGAAGATAGAAGTCTATATTTATCAAAATTCAAAAACTTCTTAGTAACTTAATTCAAAATATTATCTTCATTCCATCAACAGTCCTTTCATCTTCAGACTGGTAATATATTTTCCAAACAGCTGTTTTTCATACCTGTACCTGAGGCCATGTTCATACTCAGACCTGTAGTTTTCACCTTAAAAATTGATACCTTATCCCTTTAACACATCTAAGTCAGAGTTAGATAGGTTCTGCTACAGAGTTATGCCTAAGTCTCTGCTCTCAGAAAGCACCTTTCTCTGGGAAGGACAGAGGTTGTTGGAATCCTTTCTTTTTTTTTAATGTTTATTTATTTTTGAGAGAGAGAGACAGACAGAACATGAAAGGGGGAGACACAGAGAGAAGACACAGAATCTGAAGCAGGCTCCAGGCTCTGAGCTGTCAGCACAGAGCCTGACATGGGGCTGGAACTCATGAACTGTGAGATCATGACCTGAGCTGAAGTCAGATGCTCAACCGATTGAGCCAGCCAGGTGCCCCTCTTGGAATCCTTTCTTAAAGACTCTCTTAAAGTAGTATTGTCTTGTACAACAAACAATAAACTGGGAGTCAGGAAAAACATGTTCTGAGCAACTCACCTATCCTATTTGGGCTTTGGACATCTTTAGTAGCTTCCTGTAAAAAAAAATTTTTTTTTGAAATTTAGCATAGTAAAATGGCTACATTGTTGTCCAAAGTGTTGAGATTTCTACCAGCAATCAATTTATTGTCTCTCAGTTTCAAATCTGCCCTTTTTCTTAATTTAAAAAAAAATTGTAACATTTTATTGAGATATAATTCACACACCATACAATTCACCCACTTACCATATACAATTCAATGGTTTTAAGAATATTCACAGAGCTATGTGATCATCACCATGATCAGTTTTATAACATTGTCATCTCCTCTCAAAAAGAAACTCTACATTTAGCCATCACCACTCATTCTCCATCCTCTACCCACCCAGATAGCTATAAATATACCTTCTGTCTCTATAGTTCTGCCTATTCTAGACATTTCATTTAAATGGAATCATAGAACATGTGATCCTTTGTAACTATCTTCTTTCATTCAGTATAATGTTTTCAACTGTCACCCCTGTTGTAGCATGTATCAGTACTTCATTCCTTTTTATTGCTGAATAACATTCCATTGTATGGATATACCGTATTTTGTCAACCTATCCTTTTATCAATTGATGAGCATTTGGGTTGTTTTCCCTTTGGGGATATTTGAATAATGCTGCTATCAACATCTGTGCACAGATGTTTGTGTGGACGTGTTTTTTCATTTATCTTGGGCTATACCTAGGAGTGGAACTTCTGGGTCATATGGTAACTATATTACCACTTGAGGAACTGTCAGACTGTTGCAAAGAACTGCACCACTTTCTTCCATTCCTACCAGCATTTTGAGTGGACACACCACTCAAAATTCCAGTTGCTCCACACCATCATCAACATTTGTTATCTTCTTGACAATTTTTTGATATTGATAGCCATTCTAGGGTGTGTGAAGTGCTAGCTCACTGTGGAATTACCCTTCTTTGCAGTGCTTTATGATAATGGAGCTGGATATTATAAACGTTTTTTCTTTGTCTTCTAGTACAGGTGATGCTTTTCTGCAGAGGCCATGCAAGGCACACTGCAAGAGGAAGGAGCTTCTTTTCCTCATTTTGATCTGCTTTTCTTCTTACCCCTATAATGAGGCTGCCAGTGGCACATGAAAGACCCATTGGTTCTCATCTTTCAGCAAATTTGGCTAGCACCCTGGCAAGGTGAATTGCTTCTTCACCAGCCCCAGCCAAACAGCTACAATCAGCTCTGGTCTAAGGCACTTCAGGACTTCAGGAACTTCTTTTGCATCTAGTAGCCTGCAGCTGTACCCTCTCCAAAAAGGTCTGAATATCTATCTTTGGGGGAGGAGCCCTCTTCCAAGTTTTACTTCTGTGGATTCTCTCCCTTAGCCCTAGAGGTAGCAGCTGTTCCCTACCTTTGTTATTGCTATATTGTTTGCAAACTTCTTTTACCCCTTTTTGTAATTACCTACCTTTTCCTAGTTAATAAATGCTGTGTCTGAATGTGTGTGTCCCCTCAAAATGCATATATTTAAATCTTAATGCCCACTGTGATGGTATTAGTAGGTGGGATCTTTGGGAGGTGATTAGCTAATGAGGGGGACACCCTCATGAATGATATTAATGCCTTTATAAAGAGACACCCCCAGAGAGCTACCTAAGCCTCTTCTGCCATGTGAGAATATAACAAGAAGTCTGGGACCCGGCAATAAGCCCTCATTTGACCATGTTGGCACCCTGATATTGGACTTCCAGCCTCAAAAACTGCAAAATAAATTTCTGTTGTTTATAAGCTACCCAGTCTGTGGCATTTTGTTATAGCAACCTAAATGGACTAAAATGATAATATTTGTGATAAATTTCCCTTGCTTAAGTTACCAGTATGGTTTCAGCCTCCTAATTGTACCCTGATACAAGGTTCTCCTTCTTCTAATGCAATTAGATATAAGGAACATTTTCTTTTTGAATTAGTCATATCAACACCACTCCAAAATAGAGTCAATTACTTTTACAACCTTAAGTGTGTTAAACTGTCATTGCAGTGCTATCTAAATCCACCTTTGCAAATTCAACACAGAACTAGAATCTCAAAATCTCTAGTAAACAATTATAAAAACTATAAACAGAAATTCTAAAACTGCTGAATTGCTATCATTGCAATGAAAGAATTGTAACTTTATGTGACAGTTTAAATGCTTTCAAATTTTAATTAACTATCATTTGAAATAAATGCACAAACTTGTCCAACTCAACATAAGATAAAAATGGAATAGGATGCTTCATGAATTTGCAATATGTGTGTGTGTGTGTGTGTGTGTGTATCCCTTCAATAATAACTTCCTATCATATTTAACCATAGGTTAATAATCTGTCTTCAACTTACAGGTGAAATGAAAATGTTAGGTTATGATACAAAAGAAAACAGAGTAAGAACACCTTTCTCTGCCCAAGGCGATTTTAATGAAAACCAAGTTTAATAGACAGCCAGCTTTAGCAGGCACAGTCAAAAACTGGTATGGAACTTAATTAGTTCTTCTCTAATTTATTTTTATCTTGTCACTTCCTTAAAGCTGTCCTATATCATGTCAGAAGTCTACATTCATGCCCAGTAGCCAACATTTGCTCTGGCATCTGCTGACTTCATGCTTTTATGAAGTTCATTTAATACTTCTTGCTCACCCGATTACTATTGGTAAATCCTGATGTGAATTCCCATGCTATAGTGTTATAGCCCTGAAACACCACCAAGTTACCAGAATGAACTGACCTCAATTTTTAAGGTGCCATTAACCCATACTATACAAGTGAAAAATGAAATAACAAAGTTCTGCTTGACTGTAGCTACCAAACATTCAGGCTAGGCTCCAGACTGCCCTGCAGAAATACAGCTTGACCTAAGTTATTTTGGTACTATCATTTAAGTTGTACTCAGGCTACAGCTCTCAAGATGGCTACTTGAAAATGTTTCTTTGGAAAATTTCTCAAAGTTCAGTAGGTAGGGGCTTTAGTGTTGGGCTTATTTAAATAGAGCAGTCTTATGGCTATCCTGCCCAGTTAATAGAAACGAGGCTAAACAATCCAGAATCCCGAATGTGGGAATCCCAATGTAGTACTGCCTTTGGTTCCATTACATTCCTGGACATGTAACACTCTCTTTTAAGCAACAGTGATGCAAGAAAAAGGCACAAAGTTTGAGATAGCCAAAAGGATTCAAATAAGGCCTTGGCCTAGACAAGCCCCATGAACTTGGTGAGTCATTTACTTCTCTAGACCACCATAGAGTAAAATACCACTTATCTACCACAGTTATCATATCTGTGATATCTATATATAGATATCACATAAAGATATCTATATATAGATATATGTAATTAAAAACACGAATATATCATTTATTCCCATCACAAAGTGTGATGGGAATAAATGATATATTCGTGTTTTTAATTAGCTTACATACAATCAAAGAATGGCATTGATATTACTCCATTAGGTGTAATGGCTAAAAAAGAACTAAGGCAACTTCACATTAATCTGTGGTATGTCTATGCCCATTATTCAAATATCAATTACAACAATATCTTATAACTTAATTCTCCCAAGTATATAGGGAAGCCCCATCCAGCTGTAATAAAGTAAAGGGTAATTTATCTTTTCTATGTGAAACTGTGGATTACCAGTTGTTATGAGGTAAATGTCTGTGTCCCTCCCAAAACTCATATGTTGAAGTCCTAACCCCTAGAGAGGTTATATTGGAGATGGGGCCTTTAAGAAAGTAATTAAGATTAAATGAGGTCATAAGCATGGGGTCTGATCCAATAGAATTAATGGCCTTATAAATAGAGACCAGATCTCTCTCTCTCTCTCTCTCTCTCTCTCTCTCTCCAACCAATGACCCCCACACCCACATTACTCCCTCTGTGTGCATGCACCAAAAAAAAAAAAAAAAAAAAAAGGCCATGTAAGGCCATAGCAAGAAGGCCAGGAAGTTAGCTTTGACCAGAAACCGAATCATCTGAGACCTTGATTTTGGACTTCCAGCCTCCAGAACTGTGAGACAACAAATTTCTGTTGTTTAAGCCACCCAATCTATGATATTTTATTATGGCAGCACTAGCTAAGACACAAAAGTGTAATTGAAAAAACCATAAACCCCAGAAAAAAATTTATTTCTTCCTTAAGTACCTTTAATTCTTATGTATAGCAGTTGAGTTCACTTATTAAAGGTATAATATGTATAAATCAGCATCTCTGATGTTTCAACAAATAATTTATATATAATGAATTATAATTTAGACCCCTAATAGATACCTCCCAGTACTAAAAGTTAGGAATACTGAAATATATTCAATCAGAAACCTAGTTTTGATAGAAAACTACCTTTTAATAGAAAACTAGTTCTTACAAGAGTAATTATATGTTTAGGAAACATTGCATTCACAAAAGTAAAAAATATTTAAATGTCAGGATTTAAATAACCAATATAAAAGTGGTGATCATACCATTTGACCGAAAATTCCCTGAGGGTAGACTACCTCGGACACATGTTATATTCCTACTTTGATATTTAAAAATAAATTATAGTTTGGGTGACTTTCAGGTTCATGGATTGGTGCTCCTATATTGCTAGCCAATGTTAATTGTGACCATCAGGCACATTGCCACTTAATATGGCTAAAACAAGCCACACACAGAGCCAAGTGCATCATCTGCAGCAAGATTGAGAACCACAGTCTCATAGATCAGAGACTTTTACTTCTCACCAGCCCTTCAGTTCCATCTCAAAGCTTGATTTCACAACCACACCAAGGACACAAGGCTCCCTCTTATATGTCCAGGTTATTCAGCCCAATGGCACTGAATAGTGTTAGGGTATTGGTTATTCACAGCTGAAACAAAGAACTTTTATACTGCCTTTGGTACTGAACATTTCAGTCTGTTAGATAAAGCTCCTTTGATTATCCTCTAGACATGAAGTCTGGCTTTCTTTGCTCATTAGCTGAGTTAGAGGCTAGAACAAAGGCATTTTGCTGATCTCCCAAGTATTAATGCAATAGTAAACAAGTCTGTAGGTGCCAACAGGAATGCTCCCAAACAGCTGCAAAAGACATCAGTAGTAAAGTCAACATCGTTCAATCCAATCTTATACATGGCTAAATTGGATACTGCATTTTCTCCATTGGCCTTCCTTGTGACAAATTTGTGACTTTTATAATTTTTAAAAGGAAGCTGTGCAATTTTATAGAGCAGAATCAATAGAAAAAAGCATAGCCATTATAACCATCTTTATACATTAGATGCTTAAGGCTGATTTTCAGGGGGTACAAATGCAAAGGAAACAAAGCAAAGATAAAGCAAAGCGACAAAAGGCAAGAATTCTTGAAAGTTCTAAAAATAAGGAAGTAATTAAAGTATGCTTGATGAAAGCCCCAAATACTCTTAAAAGGCAAAAAAGAGCAAGAGTATAAATACATGTGATTAATAAATAAAGTCAGCATAACTAACATGATTGATAGTTTCAGCATTTACATGTTGAACATCATCATTTAATCATTTAATCCAGCTTTAAATCATAACTTATTGTTGTTATCTTAGTTAACATGACGTGTGAGAAGCACCAAAGCTCATAAGTATTCTTATGAGCTTTGTGTAAACCGAAACGGGTATGTATTCGCTTAACCTAAAGTTAGATCCACAAAATTCCATAGCATTAATTTAGTAACATGCTCTGGTGTCCAAATAAATGTAAGTCCTGAATTTACTATGATAAATACTTAAAATTTGAGTTTATATTTAACCCAACTCTAACTCCAACCCACAAGAAATGAGATTATAAATAAGACTGAATTCTGTGTATATTAAGAAAGACAGATGGGTCATCTTTCTATGGAATGCAATCAGCTCACGATGACTCAAACATATTTCAAAAATACAGTTCTTCTAAATGTTGATATCACAATATGTAAACACTAGATAGTGTTCCTCAAGGACAATCCAAAAGCTGTCAATCAGATTTCTCTATTCCCCAAGGAAGTTAGGAGGCAACCCATAAAAGAGATATGCTGGTGCCATGTTACTGAGCCATCCAACTGATCCTTCTATGCGCACTTCTGGAGAAACAGAGATCATTGTGTCATTATGAACTTCAAAAGAAGACAGACTTACAATAGCCCACAGACTTCCTTCAGTCATCTGACCACCAAGTTGCCGAGCATTTAAGGCTGGTTGCATGTCATCATGAGCCAACTGACTTGAAGTAACTTTAGTTATACTACATGAGTGGAGCAGCTTTAAATTAATGGCAACATTAGCAATGCCCTTTGGCAGGAAATCTAAAAGACTTCTGAACAAACTGTCTGGAAGGAACCAGCTATATCTGCTTCTCATTGTGGATTTAAGTAGGTTTGTGCCTTACAGCTCCAGTAAGCAATCCTGTCTTGGAAACAGTAGTAGGTATTACTACTGAAAGAGCAGTAGGAATTGCTGACAGGATCCAGATGAAGCTAAAGATACTGTCATCAGAGCCATCTCCAAAAATACTATCCATGGCACTGATCAGGGGAGAGAATCTCAAAGTTCATCAGAGCTCCAGCCTGGACCTTGGTGATCCAGAGATTGAATGATGTGTCTGGGTAACTTCCAGCATATTTGCATATATTCATCAGTCCCACATTGGTACCATTCTTGCTGATATAAGAGACCAATGACAACCCTTCACATACACCAGTGGGAGCCATGGAATATGAAGCCTATTGGAAAACAAACGACCGTGCCAGATTTGGTGAATTATCCAACCTTGCCATGACATGATAGGCTGATTATGTGTGGGTCAGAGTTCATTTTAAAAATAGAACAATAGATGGGATGCCTGGCTGGCTCAGGTCACAGAGCATGTGACTCTTTCTCTCAGGGTTATGAGACCAAGCTCCCACATTGGGCATGGAGCCTACTTAAAAAAATTTTTTGTTTTAATTGGACAATAGGTAATTAGGTAGTGCATCACTGTTGATGTCTAGACCTTTGTGGCCACCACCCTCCGTCATGAAACAAAACAAGCTGAGTGGCATGTGAAGATCAACACATGGTAGTCTTTGCTTAGGTTGCAAAACTAGTAAGTATTTTTGACGCATAATTCAAGCGCATGGTCGGCTCCACTTGGGTCCTGCTGCTGACATCAGTACTCCGAAGTATTTCTCTTCAGGCTGCTCAACTGACACCCGGTGAGCTCAGACACCCCTCCTCACTGTTAAATCACTTTAAAGAGAGGTGTAGAAGGGTGCCTGGGTGGCTCTGTTGGTTAAGTGATGGACTCTTGATATCTGCTCAGGTCATGATCTCATGGTCATTAGATTGAGTCCCACATCAGCTCCACACTGAGCATGGAGACTGCTTGGGATTCTCTCTCTCCATCTCCCTCCGCCCCTTCTCTGCTCACATGCTCTCTTTTTCTCTCTCTCAAAATAAATAAATACTTTTTAAAAAGTAATAAATAGAGGTGTAGAAAGTTTCCACAAAGCTTCTTTCTAAATTTAAGATACTATTGTACTGCTAAACACTAAAAGCCATGTAAGCATTTTCATATATAAACATATATATACACATATATATATCTATTATATGAGTGTATGTAACAGAAGGAATAGAAAAGTAGCTGAATCAATCTATTGAGGTATAGCTGACAAATAAAATAGTAATATATTTAAAGTGTACATCACAATCACTTGACAGATGTACACATCATAAAAGAATTCCTACCATTGAGATGATTAACACCTCTGTCATCTCACATATTTATAAATATATTTTTTAGTGAGAGCACTTAAGTTGTACTCTCCTAGCAAATTTCAATTACATACCATAGTATTATAAACTATAGTGACCGCATTATATACTGGATCCTCAGATCTGATTCATCTTTTTTTTGAGATGCTATATAATATACACAATGCTATATTAGTTTCAAGTGTACCACATAGTAATTCAACAAGTTTATACATTATGCTGTGCTCACCACAAGTGTAGCTACCATCTGTCACTGTAAAACACTAATACCATTGACTATATTCCCTATGTTGTGCCTTTTAATATCATGACTTCTTCATTCCATAACTGGAAGCCTGCATCTTCCGCCACCCTTCCCTCATTTTGCCCATCCCCCCATCCTATTCCCTTCTGGCAACCATCGGTTTGTATTAATGGGTCTGATTCTGCTTTCTGTTTATTTATTCCTTTGTTTTGGTTTTCAGATTCCACATATAAATGAATCATATGGTATTTGTCTTTCTCAGCCTAACTTCACTTAGCATAATACCCTCTAGATACATGTCACAAATGGCAAGATCTCCTCTTTTTTATGGTTGAGTAATATCACTCACACACACACACACACACGCACACACACACACACACACACACACGATATCTTCTTTAACCATTCATCTATCGATGGACACTTGGGTTGCTTCACCCAATATCTTGGCTATTGTACATAATGCTGCAATAAACATAGAGGGGCATATATCTTTTCAAATTACTATTTCTGTTTTCTTTGGGTAAATACCCAGCAATGGAATTACTGGATCATAAGGTGATTCTATTTTTAATTCTTTGAGGAAACTTCATGCTGTTTTCCACAGTGACCGTACCAATTTACATTTCGACAAATAGTGCATGAGAGTTCCTTTTACTCTATATTCTCACCAACACATGTTATTTCTTGTCTTTTTTATTCTAGCCATTCCACAGATGTAAGGTGGTATCTCACTGTGGTTTTGATTTAGAATTCCCTGATTATTAGTGATTTGATCATCTTTTCATGAGTCTGTTGGCCATCTATATGCTTTCTTTGGGAAAATGTGTATTCAGGTCCCCTGCCCATTTTTAATTGGATTATTTGGGTTTTTGGTGTTAAATTCTTTATATATTTTTGGATATTAACCCCTTATCAGAGAAATCATTTGTACATATCTTTTCCTTTTCATTAGGTTACTTTTTGTTTTGCTGATGGTTTCCTTCACTGTGCAAAAGCTTAAATTTTTTTTAGAGCAGAGCCCCACCTGGGGCTTGATATCATGAACTGAGAGATCATGACCTGGGCCACCCAGGCACCTCTATTTTATTTTTGTGTATGGTGTGAGAATGTGGTCCAGTTCATTCTTTTGCATGTAGCTGTTTGGTCTTCCTAGTACCATTTGTTTAAGAGACTGTCTTTTACCAATTGTATATTCTTGGCTTGTTTGTCATAGATTAATTGACCGTATAAGTGTAGGTTTATTTCTGGGCTCTCTATTCTCTTCCATCATTTACGTGTCTATTTTTTGTCTCAGTATCATACTGTTTTACCATAGCTTTGCAGTATATCTTGAAATCCAGGATTATGATACCTCTAGTTTTTCTTTCTCAAGATTGCTTTGGCTATTCTGGGTCTTCTGTGAGTCTATATAAATATTAGTGTTATTTGCTCTAGTTCTGTGAAAAATGCTGTTGGTATTTTGATAGGGATTGCACTGAATGTGTAGATTGCTTTGGGTAGTATAGACATTTTAACAATATTAATTCTTCCAATCAATGAGCCATGGAATATCTTCCTATTTTTTGTGTCATCTTCAATTTCTTTCATCAAATGATTTAGAGTTTTCAGAATATAGATCATTCATCTCCTTGGTTAAGTCTATTCCTAGTTTTTAATTCTTTTTGGTGCAATTGTAAATGGAATTGTTTTCTTAATTTCTCTTTATGCTTCTTTATTATTAGTATATATAAATGCAACCAATTTCTGGGTATTAATTTTGTATTCTGCAAATTTATTGAATACATTTATCAGCTCTAATAGTTTTTCAGTGGAGTCTTTAGGGTGTTCTATGTGTAGTGTCATGTCATCTGCAAATAGTGACAGTTTAACCTCTTTTTTACCAATATAGATGGCTTTTCTTTTTCTTGTCTTATTTCTATAACCAGGACTTTCAGTACTATAGGAATAAAAGTGGTGATTGTGGACATTCTTGTCTTGTTCATGAACTTAGAGAAAAAGCCCTCAGTTTTTCACCATTAGTTATGATATTAGCTGTGTTGTTTTTCATATATGGCCTTTATTATATTGAGGTCTGTTCCCTCTAAACCCACTTTGTTGAGAGGTTTATCATAAATAAATATTGAATTATGTCAAATGATTTTTTCTGCATCTATTGAGATGACCATATGGTTTTTATTTTTCATTTTGTTAACGTGTTATATCATGTTGACTGATTTGCAAATATTGAACCACCCTTGTATCCCTGAAATAAATCCCACTTGATTGTAGTGAATTATCCTATTAATGTATTATTGAGCACAGTTTGCCAGTATTTTGTTGAGGAGTTTTGCAGCTATATTCATCAGGGATACTGACCTGTAGTTTTCTCTTTTTTTTTTTTTTTTTTTTTTTTTTTTTTTTTGCAGTGTTTTTTTGCAGTGGTTTTGGTATCAGGGTAATGTAGGCCTTATACAATGTATTTGGAAACTTTTCTTCTTCTATTTTTCAGAATAGTTTAAGGAGAACAGATATTAACTCTTCTATAAATGTTAGGTAGAATTTTAAGTCCTGGACTTCTGGTTTTTTTTGGTAGCTTTTTGATTACCAATTCACTTTCATTACTAGTATCAATCTGTTAAGATATTCTCTCTCTTCCTGATTCATTTTGGGAGATTATACATTTCTAGGAATTTATCCACTTCTTCTAGGCTGTCCAATTTGCTGGCATATAATTTTTTGTATTATTATAATCTTTTGTGTTTAGTGGTGTCAGTTGTTATTTTTTCATCTCTGATTTTATTTGGGCCCTTTCTTTTTGTGTCTTGGGGACTTTACCTCAAGGTTTATCAATTTTACCTTTTCAAAGAACCAGCTCTTGGTTTCTTGGTTTCACTGATACCTCTCTCTCTCTATCTCTATCTTTCTATCTCTCAAGTCTCTACGTCATTTTTTTCTGCTCTGATCTTTATTATTTCCTTCTTTCTACTCACCTTGGGCTTTGTTTGTTCTTTTTCCAGTTCCTTTAGGTGTAAGGTTAGATAGTTTAGTTAAGTTTTTTCTGGTTTCTTGAGGTAGGCCTGTATTACAATAAATTTCTCTCTTAGAACTGCTTTTGTGAGGCGCCTGGGTGGCTCAGTGGGTTGAGGGTCAGGTCATGATCTCATGGTCCGTGAGTTCGAGCCCCACGTTGGGCTTTGTGCTGATAGCTCAGAGCCTGGAGCCTGCTTCAGATTCTTTGTCTCCCTCTCTCTCTGCGCCTTCCCCTGACCCCGACTCTCTGTCTCTGAAAAATGAATAAACCTTAAAAAAATTTTTTTAAAGACCTGATTTTGCTGTATCCCAAAGATTTTGGATCATTATGTTTTCATTTTCATTTGTCTCCATGTATTTTTTTATTTCTTCTTTGAGTTGAGGGAGGGACAGAGAGAGAGAGAGAGGAAGAAAGAGAATCCCAATCAGTTTCTATGCTGTCAGAGCAGAGCCCAACCTGGGGCTTGATCTCATGAACTGCGAGATCATGACCTGGGCCACCCAGGCACCCCTATTTCGTCTTTGATTTCTTTCTTGACCCATTGGTTGTTAGTAGCATGCTGTTTAACCTCCATGTGTTTCTGTTTTTTCAATTTTTTTTTCTTGTGGTTGATTTCTAGTTTTATATGTGGTCAGAAAAGACACATGATTTGATTTCAATTTTAAATTTATTGAGACTTGTTTTGTGGCCTAATATGCACTATATCCTGGAAAATGTTCAAGTGCACTTGAAAAGAATGTGTATTCTGTTGTTTTTAAATGGAATATTTTTTATATATCTGATATGTCCATTGGGTCTAATGTGTCATTCAAAGACACTGCTTCCTTATTGATTATCCACATAAATTATCTATCTATTGATGTAAATGGGGTGTTAAGGTCCCCTACTATTATTGTATTATCAATCTCACCCTTTATGTCTGTTAGTATTTGCTTTATGTGTTTAGGTGCTCCTAATTTGGGAGCATAGATATTCATAATTGTTATATCCTCTTATTAGATTGATCCCTTTATCATTATGTAATGCCCTTCTTATCTTGTGTTACAGTCTTTGCTTTAAAGTCTATTTTGTCTTGGGGCGCCTGGGTGGCTCAGTCGGTTGGGCGTCCGACTTCAGCTCAGGTCATGATCTCACGCTTCATGAGTTCGGGCCCCACAGCGGGCTCTGTGCTGCCAGTTCAGAGCCTGGACCCTGCTTCGGATTCTGTGTCTCCCCCTCTCTCTGCCCCTCCCCTGCTCATGCTCTGTCTCTCTGTGTCTCAAAAATAAATAAAAGCATTAAAAAAAAATGAAGTGTATTTTGTCTTATATAAGTATTACTACCTTGTTTTTTTTTCACTTCCATTTGCATGAGCTATCTTTTTCCATACTTTCATTTTCCTTTATTTTATTAAAAATAATTTATTAATGTTTATTTACTTTCGAGAGAGAGAGAGAGACAGAGTGCAAGTGGGGGAGGGGCAGAAAGAGAAGGAGATGCAGACTTTGAAGCAAGCTCCAGGCTCTGAGCTGTCAGCACAGAGCTCGACGTGGAGCTCGAACTCATGGACCACGAAATCATGACCTGAACTGAAGTCAGATGCTTAACTGACTGAGCCACCCAGGAGCCTGCATCCTTTCATTTTCAATCTCTATGTGTCTTTAGGCTGGATGAGAGTCTCTTGTATCTTATTCATCTTTTACTTGATTGTGTACCCTTATATCAGCCTCTATTTCTCCCACCTTCTCATCTAGCTTTGACAACTACCATTCTATTCTTTGTTTATAGGAGACTGACTTTTTTAAAAATTCCAAATTGATAACATGTAGTATTTGTCTTTCTGTGTGTGGCTTACTTTACTCAGCATCATGCACTTTAAGATCACCCATATTGTCACAAAATGCAAGGTTTCCCTCCTTTTTAAAGTTAAATATGGGGCACCTAGGTGGCTCAGTCGGTTAAGCAGCTGACTTCAGCTCAGGTCATGATCTCGCAGTTTGTGGGTTCAAGTCCCGCATTGGGCTCTGTTGACAGCTCAGAGCCTGGAGCCTACTTTGGATTCTGTGTTTCCCTCTCTCTCTGTCCCTCCCCTGCTCATGTTCTGTCTCTCTCTCTCTCAAAAATGAATAAACATTAACAAAATTAAGGTTAAACAATAATATATATATACAATAATATATATAAACAATTATATATATATATATATATATATCCCACACTTTCTTTATCCATTCATCTGTCAATGGGCACTTAAGTTGTTTCTATGTCTTGGCTATTGTGAATAATGCTGCAGTGAACATGGGAGTACAGATATCTCTTCAAAATAGTGATTTTGTTTCCCTTGGATGTATATGCAGAAGTGGAATTGCCAGATCATACGGTAATTCTATTTTTAATTATTTGAGGAAACTCCATACTGTTTTCCATAGTATATTTCAGTATGGGTCTCCATAGTCTTATCTCATTTGTTACTCTGTGGGTTCCTGCATCTGATATCTGTTTCTTTCCCCAGGTAAGAGAATGTTTTAGCCATTATTTCTTTGAATACACTTTCTGTCTCTTTCTTTTTTATCCTTCTGGGATTGGTGTCCTAAAAGTCCTTTAAGCTCACTTCACTCTTTTTCATTCTTTTTGTTGTTGTTGTTGTTGTTGTCGTTGATATTTTTTTAACCCAAAGATTCTGAACCTATGAACTCTCCAAAAGGGGACTAGCTCAAGGGGAAGGGGGAAAAACAAAACACAAAAACAACAAAATTTCTGAACCACAGGCACCAATCTTTTTTTGCAAAAATTAGTGAGCTAATCATGCCATAAGTTTCAATGAACTCCCCTAAATGTCTCATAATTCAAATTAAATATACTTCCAAGTTCAGGCAGGACTTCGAAAACTATACACATGGCCCAGTGGACAACATAACCTAATCAGACAACAGGCTTAAATGAAAATAGTTGGACACTCTCAAAAAGGACTTGCATGATCCATTTGTTGATGCATGGGATCCATTTGTTGATACATGATCCTTTGTTGATACATGGGAAAAGTATCACAGAAACCTGAAGGCATCAATCAGCCTAGACTCATATTTTCAGGCTTCTATCTTCAATCAACAACTTTTTTAATACATATCTCATTAAAAGTTCTCATAAAAATCAAGTTCCCTATCGGCTTTCATCTATAGTCAAAATACACTACTCACTCACATGTGCAGTTTTCCACCCTGAATCATCTCTCTTCTTCCTAGCAACTAATGATGGGGAAGAATGATGAAAACTAGTCCCTTTGCTCTCAGCTCTGAATAAGAGTGAAAAGCTGGAGCTCCCCTGCTCTCTTCCATCAGCTCAGTGAGCTCAGCCCACAAACGAAGGTGCTCTGGGACCACAGTCTTGCATTCTTTTCTATCCTCCTTCATCTTAGAACTAGTCCTAACCTTTTCTTGAGCTGGGTCAGTCATCTGAATTCAAGGAATCATCCAGGAAATCCAAACAACCTAACTCAAGTTTTTTTGGCTTTCAAATGCATTGTTTTACCTGTTAACATCCAATTTACATTTTAAATTACATCCCCCCTTGCTAATGAACAAAATATCTTTGTATTTCCTGAGAACTCACAAGCAGAGGTTGAGGAATTAAAACAAAATACAAGGAAGACAATTTAGAGCTAGAATTTTCTCCCAAAAGTCCAGAAATTCACTAATCTATATGCGGTTGAACAAGGATCAATGGCCTGTGTGTTTAAGCATGTATGTGTTTGAAAAAGCCTCAAATGCTCAAATCTGGGCCTGATACTATCCTTTCTTTCATTGTTACAAAAACTAGGTACTTCATAAATAGATTACCTGGGGTATTCAGACATTTTATCTTTTCACCACAGATATTTGAAGAGTCAATGCATTCATCTCTATCCTGAAAAGCACAATAATCACAAAAATAGAGATGATATAAGGACACTGAAATGCTGATTTGGCCATCTTATTTTGAGGAAAATATGTACCTTTCTCACTAAATTATGGAAAGATAAAGAAATTTGGAGTTCCAAATTTAGATATATGCTGTTTGCAAATCTGTACATAAAAGTTTATTTAGGTTATATTATTTTTACCAGTATATTTTTGGCAAATAAAGCTTTTCAGATTGCTCACTGTGTACCATTTAAAAATTAATTTGAAATCTTTTACACTAACATATTCACATTTAAGCAAGTAAAAACTAAACTTAAAGGTCATAATTACTTCAACAACTTTAGAGAAGGCAGCCCACTGCCTTACAGAGGTATTTTTAAATCCCTAATTATAAAATTATAATACTTCATCTGATGGATCTGATCCATGTTTGTGGAACATTCAGACAATTGGGGAAAACCCAGCAGGGCAAAAAGTTCATTTTTACACTGTGATGGTTTCTTAAAAATTGCAAAATTCATCACTTTTGCAAAGGTCACATTCTTGGGAGCTTCCCCCCAACATTAATTACTTTCACATCAACTTCAACTTTCTGCAGAGGGTATGACCTCATAAGATGATATCTGATATGATGCAGTAATTCCTGAAGATGAGTTTCAAAAGAACACTGGCTGTCCCCCTACACACTATAGAAAGACATCTGTTTCCCAGTATCAAAGAGTATGCCACACTGAACCTTCATCAGATTCATTTGCTCATGCATTTTCTTCCATTGGTCTAGAATAGTTCGTTGCTAGCTAATCAATATTTGCTGTTGTTTTGTGAGTTTCTGCCGCAAATCAGGGACAATCATGTGCTGGCTCTTTAGTATCTCCACAAATTTCTCTTGTCCCTTAGCAGACTCCAGTTGAAGGACCAGTGTATCCTCAGATGGGATTCCGTTTTCTCCTCCAACAGTTAGAACAACAATGATGTCATACGCAACTGCTCACCATTTTCCATTTCAGGCAATGTGTTGAGTTTAAAACAGCAATATTAATAACATGACTTCTTATTTTGGAAACTTTAAACTTAAAGAAATTTTAAGTGTCCTGAACATGCCATCTATGCACCAACATGAAGTTTTAAGCTCTTGGCTTTTTGCATATACAAAAACCTTGTATTATTTACAGTTTTAGAGAATCAAAATTTAATAGGTGCTTCTAAAGACCAAAAGTATTGACCTTGATATAAAAACTATGTGGTTTTAAAGTTTACATACAACCATAGTTCAAAGTGTAATGACACGTAGACTGTGGTTATGCAAAGCTATCCACAGAATTTATCAGTTAACAGAAAATGCTAACTTTGCAATTTATCACAGCCTCTAGAGGAGATGGATAATGGGATCGTAACTTCCTTTATGTGTTTATTTGTGTACCTATAAGTGGCAGGGGTGTGTGCGTGTGTGTGTGTGTTTATGTGTGGGTGTGTATGTCTATGTGTGTTTATACTTAGGCTTTTCTCCAGAGGGTGACCAATCTGATGAGACACAGGTTCTGTTCATTTTTTATTCATAAATTAAGAGCTTGTTTGTGGAATAAAAAAGGAAAACACAAACCACTAGTGAATGCCAAAAACAACTTAGAAGGAAATTAGGAAGATTAATTAGGAATACTAATTTAATATGATAACCACAATATACTAACATTCTCTCTTTTTTTCTACTCATAGTCACAAAATTTGTGTAACTACATGGCTGGAAATTTGCTAACATTTCAGACAATTCTGGCTAAAAGAAATCACACAACTTCAGAAAAGAGTGAAAGATTTTTATCTAATGCCTAGAAATTTAAAGTAACCCTTAATTATACCTATCAACCAACTCTACAGAAAAATTAGTAACTAAGTGGGCCCAACAGCTGAACCAATGTTTGTAGGTTGAAATAAGCGTGTTACGGAAGACAGTAAAAGTAATGTGAGATCTTGCTAGGTATTTTCCTGAGAAAAGTCGCATCCCACACACTGATTTTTTTTTAACAAAAAAAAGGCTCTTTGAGGAGTTCTGTCCATAGTTTTCTACAAACCACTTTATGAAAGCACATTAGCCAGCCCTGAGATGTTTGAAGACATTATGTAATCATATTTGGGATAACAAATCTCCCTCCTCAAAGCTTCCATTTTGATAGCATACTAAAATCATGGTATATACTTAAATAGTGTGAGACAATGAGAAATACCTGGGGAAAATTTTGTTAAAGATTTTCTTTTTACATTAAGGAAATGATTATTTTATATGTGAAATGGTTATTTTATGATGAAACCCAAAGACTATACTATATATATATATATATATATATATATATATATATATATACACACACACATATATATAAATTTTTTATATTTTATATTCACATTATATAAAATCTAACTGGAACCAGGCAAAAACATTAACCCTTATCTTGGTTGCTCCTTTTTATCGGATCAGAGCCAACAGATTAGGAATGTGACAAGAACATGTTCTCCTTCAGAGAGGGCTGCTCACACTGTCACCATCTCTTTATGCCCAAACCTCCACTTTTCATTCCAGGCTCTACTGAAGAATTATCTTCTCATCCAGTGGACCAACCAAACCAGACTCCTACTAACCACTTCCACTTAGTGTGAAGGCTGTCATTTACCAACACTCTTATCCCAATTGAGTAGAAATATAGAGTTGGAGTGGAAACAGTCTTTTAAACATAATTATAATTATTCTCTCTCTCTGTGTGTGTGTGTGTGTGTGTGTGTGTGTGTGTGTGTGTGTGTGTGTAATGTTCTTGCTAAGAATACTTCCCCAATTATTTTAGCTTTACATGATACCAAATATTCAATCAAATCAATTACCTATAATACCCAATCTGCCTTCCTTAATAAGGCTCCCAGGGACCTAAAGGTGAAGAACTCCCTTAGATCTCTGCAATGACCACCTAGAACATTCCAGCCCCTTCCTAATAAGTCAGCTAACAACAGTGACAAAAATTCCCAGAGACTGCTTAAATTATTTTTGGTGGCTTTGGTGGTCTGATGTACTAAGAAATTCCATCCATTCCTCTCTGGGGTTCAATGTTACATGTGATTGAGGTTAGCAGTGCTCTCTACTATAGACACATGGAAATGAGGAGTGCCAGAGTCCTTATGGACCCCCCTCGCAAGTTCAATTCTCATTTTATAGATGAGAAAACTAGGACCTGGGGGAGAAATGACTAGCCCACTGGATTATGAGCAGAGCTAAATATCCTGGATGCACCTTGGATGATGCTCCCAACTCGATGATTAAGATTTAATTCCTGACTAATATTCTTAAATTTTCCCAATTACTTTTGTCACTGAGATGACTCCAGAGGTAACTGAGACATCTTAAGTTGTGTTCAACCTGGATGAGGGAACAAGTCTCAGAAAATATTCTAGACTTAACTCCTGATGAAGAGGTGTACCTTGTTTCGACCAAGCTCACATCACATAATAAAAAGAATATTAACTGGAGTCTTCAGTTCTGTCATCTGGTTCCATATCATCAAGTTGATTTTGACCTAGTGGAATGAAACCACTACTTTGGTTTTAGATTATACTCAGCTTATATTTCTCTTGTAGGGACCTTCTTAGTGAATAGAGACATTCTAGGACTTGGAATTTGGGTCCATATAAATTAGATTCTATAAACATGTAAATGCCTGAGCAGGAGGGCTACATACAAATGAATGTTGACAGCATTAAACAATGGCAAGGAGATGATAAAAAGCAGTGACAGCAACAGTAGAGAAAGTGAGGATCAGCAAAGTTTAAAAGTGGCCCCTTAGTCCTTTAAACCTCTATTGAAATTGTATGCCAAAGGAATAAAGAATAAAGAATTTAATAATACTTCTGAAGCCACAAGATGTGTTATGAACATGTAAGAATTGAGCTGTATAACTTCTTTTTAAAAAGTTTGTTTATTTAATATTTATTTATTTAGAATGAGAGAGAGAGAGAGAAAGAGCAAGAGAGAGAATACCAAGCAGGTTCTGCACTCAGTGCAGAACCCAATGCAGCACTCGAACTCACGAGTTGTGAGATTGTTACCTCAGCTGAAGTTGGACGCTTAACTGACTGAGCCACCCAGGCGTCCTGAACTGTGTAAACTTAAATGCTCTTTAGACTATCTGAAAATACCTTAAGTGAAAAACTGTCAATAAGTCAACTATCTATATAAATTAATCATTTTTATTTATTTTCTATTATTATTTTTTAATTACAGTGTAGTTAACACACAGTGTTCTATTAGTTTCAGGTGTACAATATTCGATCCAACAATTCCATGTATTACCCAGTGCTCATCATGATAAGTGCACTCCTTAATCCCTATCTCCTATTTCCCCTATCCCCCCACCCATCTCCCCTCTGGTAACCATCAGTTTGTCCTCTATAGTTATGTGTAAATTAATCATTTAAGCCACTTTCAGTTCCTTAAAAGTTGTCTATCCTAGGCATGCCCATTGGTTGATGCAAGCCACTTTGTCTCAACTAGCTTGATGTCACTCTTATAGCTTTTTCTTTGTCCTTAGGCTTATTGGAGGCATGACATGAAACTCTCCTTTGCACAAAGAAATGAACCAAAACCCGCCTACAGGCAGTTGGCTCCCCAGAAGTCTCAAATGACCTAAAGCTCACAGTAAAATGCAAATTTCCAAGCTGTATCAAGCCCAGCAGAAGGCATCCAGAGAGTTTTATGGTAAACACGTTCCACAGTTAAATATGCTGCATAAGGGGTTTGGGAACCACCGGGTGGATTTCCCCTATCCCAAGCCACTGTCCCAGTGTCATGGGGGAGCTGCACCCCACGGCCTGTGTCTCCCAGCTGGGAAGCAGTGTGGGCCAGCTCATAGGAGCTTCCCCTAGATTCCTGGCCCCTGGAGTAGCACAGCAGCCTTGTGGACCCCTGGGCTCTAGGGGTCGGGCATTGCGGGCAGGAGCAGAGGGTGAGGGCACAGGGCTCTACGTGCTCACAGGCAGGCTCCACCCAGCCAGCAGGAGCCTACCTTAAATGAGAGTCCAGTTTGAATTTAAAAGCCACGGTGTGTAGACCTATAAATGATGCCCATTATTCTTCTTCCTTCAATTCTGTTATGTCAAATTATGCTATTGCTCTCCAATATAGTAATGTTCTGGGTTCTAGCAAATACATACCTCAAAAAGACTAAACATATACTTTCTAATTGACTTAATACATGATACTAACTATACATTACCTGAAACAAAACATTTTATACGTGCATTTCATGAAAATAAGAATGATTTGCAGGAAGGATGCTTTCTCTAAAAATCAGGCAATACCAATCCAACTGTTTTTAATATATTTTTACCATTTAAAAGTTTAAAGTTTTTTTAATCATAGCTGAACTAGTCTCTCTCTCTCTCTCTCTCTCTCTCTCTCTCTCTCTCTCTCTCTCACACACACACACAATTATACATACAAATACACACACACACACACACACACACACACAGAAAATCAAAGAACCTCATTAAACGTTTTTTTTTTCCCACTACACATCAGTATTATGCAATCAGTAGTATCCAAGCTGTAAGCATTTTTGGTGCCTTACTTAAAATTAAACATTAAGAAAAATAAATTACTAAACATTAGGAAGACGAAAAACAGTTAATATTTCTCCTGGTTTGAATTATAGTTCTGTACTAGCCACCATTTATTAAGCACCAATTATGTACCAAGTATTTTAAATAGATTTTCTTTAAGTCAGACTGCAGTCTTATATCTAATAATATCCACCACTTATGGAAGACAGTACTTACCATGTGCAGGGCACTGTGCTAAGTAGTAGTAGTGTGTGTGTGTGTGTGTGTGTGTGTGTGTGTGTGTGTGTTGTGTGTGTGTGTGTGTGTGTGTGTGTGTGTTGTGTGTCTGTGTGTGCATAACATCTGATTTTGTCCTCACAATAATTCTGCCAGACAGGTACTATTATCCTCACTTCATAAAAGATGAACTTGCAACTAAGAATTTGCCCAAGGTCAAACACCTTGGAAGGCCTGGAATTTAAACCGTGATCTGTCTAAATCTGAACTGGGCTCTGTCAGGATCCAAAGTCTGAGCCTTTTTTAGTACATCATTCTGCCTCTTGATGTTGCCTAATTTCTAGCTGTTTAGGAGGGTTATAAATAAATACACAGCTTAGGCAACATTTGCTTTGTCCCCTGAGGACAGATTTCTAAGAACCTGGCATGTGATAAACGGGGATTTGCGCCCCTGAGGAAAGGATGAAAAAGTGTAATGGAGGAGCGCCTGGGTGGCTCAGTCAGTTAAGTGGCCGACTTCGGCTCAGGTCATGATCTCACAGTCCGTGAGTTCGAGCCCCGCGTCGGGCTCTGTGCTGACAGCTCAGAGCCTGGAGCCTGTTTCAGATTCTGTGTCTCCCTCTCTCTGACCCTCCCCCATTCATGCTCTGTCTCTCTCTGTCTCAAAAATAAATAAACGTTAAAAAAAAGTGTAATGGAAACTAATTGTCATTCTATGCATCGAGAGAATTCAGTTTTAATTGCCATCACTGTTTCCATGTCATATGCTACAGCATTTCCCAGTGCTAAAACCACTGCTCTTTGGTTTTTCACACCACCCTGTAATGTAAGCATGAATTACGCCCTTGAGGATGCTGAAAACCTCAACAAGGTCAAGTGACTTGACCAAGCTCACAATTGCCAGAGCAGATTCCAAACAGGACTTCAGACTCCAAAGCTGGTCTTTTTTATATGAATTCCCTGTTCATCGACATCACTTCCTATCATTTTCTCTTATTTATGGTGATGTTTTTCTACACTAAGAAATCACGCACTGATTTCTACTGAAAACTATTCTTTCAGATTCGAATTCAAATAACATTTACCCAACACATCGTACGTGAGGACCCTATACCAAATTTTCTTGTGTGCATTTTTCTCTTAGCCTCATGCTAACTATTTAAGGTAAGTATGATTCATTTAATAAACTGCTAGTTCTCACAACTGCCCTTCAGGAGTTTCCAGTTTAGTAGGTTACAGAAAAATTACCACTGGTTTGATGTATTAATATCCCCATGGTATTTGTACCTCAACTTTCCTTACTCTATCATTCCCCCTTCTCTCCTCATTTCCTTCCATAGACTCCATCTGCTATCACTGCAGCATCTCCCTTCCTGGGATTCTTAAATCTCTCAGTAAACCTGTGGCTCAATACCCAGCAGCTAAACACACAGATACTTAGATGGGGCGATTTGCAGTTTACATTCCAACGTCAACTGGACGCTCCTTGGTCCCCAGCCATTCTTTTATGTTTCTCTCCTCAGTCTCCACCCTGTTCTCCCCAGCAGCTCTCTGGAACCTCTGACCTCTCAGGTTCACTTGACCTTAGCCAATGGTTTTACCTCCTGCTTCACAGAAAAGAAACTAAAAGTCACCAGACCTCACCTCCGACAACATTCTGCCACTATAAATTTATCTGTATCTACACGCCTCTCTGCCTTCTTCTAAACTTTTCAAGGCTAACCCCTTCCCTTGGCTCTGAAACCCATCCCCTTCTACCTGTGGGGATCTCCCTGCCTCCCAGTACCATCACCTCCCCCTTCTTATTAGCTCCTTCCTGTAAACATGCAAAGGTTTTCTGCCCTCTCTCTTATTAAACAAGAACCAATAAAAGAGCTCTTCCTTAATCCTGTAACCACTTCTAGCTAAAGCCTCTCGTTGTGCTTCATCATTTCACCTTTGATGACATCACTTTCTCCTGATTTTCTTCTGACTTCTGTGGTTGGAGGAAAATCTCCTTCATTAGTTCATCATCCTCCACCCATTCCTTAGTATTTGGTGTCCCTCAGAGTCCCATTCTTGGTCCCCAGCACTGTACCACATGAGTCACACACTGCCTATGACAATCCCATCCCTCATCTTCCCTACACAACCCCCCCAGCTGTCATCTCTGGCTATGGTTTTTCAGTTACCATATATATGTTGGCAACTCCCAAATCTGTATCTTCAGGGCTAATGTCTCTGTTGGCCTCCAAACCCATATATCCACACACATACATCCCGCCCTCCCAACCTCATCTTGGAAATCCCAAAGCAAGCAGAAGCATCTTCATCTCCTGCCAAATTGAGTCTTCACTCTAAATGAAAAGCACTATCAAGGATGGTACCTTTGATCCCTATCAGTCATAAGTCCTTTCAAAGCATCTACTGCACTTAGCAACAGCCACTCAATATCCTTATGGATATCCTCACCCTATGTCACCAAGACTGGATGTTTTCACAATTGCTTTGCTACCTCAAGTCAGGGACTACCTGTTCTCCTCTATCACTACTGATGGGATGCTCATTTCAATACAGCTGGCAGGTGATCCAACTCTACATTCTCGTTTTAGCCTCTACCTTCTTGGACCTTTCCTGGCACCAACTGTTATAGGTTGGATTGTAGGGTTGGAGATGGAGATTAGTGCAGGAAGTTTAGTGGGGGGTGGTCTGTAGGTAAATACCTGGAAGGGCAGGAATGAAGCAGCATCGGACAGGGGGAAAATCAGTCTACTATGCAGTCTCAACAAAGGTCTCAAGCAAACCTTCTGTAATGAGGATGGCCCTTCAGAGCTGTCCCCAGCTGCAGGAAAAGGGCCGGGGCTTCATGCATCCACATCAACCACTCTTGTGTGCAGACTGTCACCTGGAGACGGTGGTGACCTTGGGCAAGGCACCTCTCTCTAGAAGAGAGAAATTTCCAGAAAGGGCTAACAGCTGAGGACTATTAGCTGGCAGCACTCCCAGCTACTGGGGATTGGGGCAGTGTATCACAGTGACCACCACACTAGCTGTGCTGCTGTAGAAGTTACTTGATTTCTCTGTTTACGTGTCTGTAAACTGGGGAGGAATAATTGTATTACCTGCTGGGGTTGTTGTAGGAATTAAGGAAAAACCATGTAAAGTGCTCGGTAGAGTACCTGGTCATGTACATAGTTAAGCCCTCAATAAATGCAAAGCTATAACTGTCATTACTTTTATTATTTTGCTATAGTTTATCATAATATTTTATTATTGTTATTCATTCAGATCTCATTTATCCAGAAACTCCCAAGATTATGTCAACCATTACTCTTATGCTCTCATAGCACTTTAGGTCTTATCATAGCATTTAAGGTACCCTATTTTCATTGCCTTTTCACCCATCTCCCTTACTAGAGTGTAAATTCCTTGAAAGCATTCACCTCTTAGCCTTACCTAAAACCTGCCCAGACCGCAGCATGCCCCAACCAAGTCTATACATTCTCTCCCATGTGGCCATCAGAGTTGGGAGGTCCTCACTGTTGGTATCCCCCACACTCCCGATTTCCTCTTCAAACTCTTATAAAGCCTCTCCTCTGTAGGCTCTCATGCCCTTAGACTCTATCACCCTCACCCCTCCTTGTCACCATCATCAACAATCAATCCTTCCACCAATCCCAGTCACTCACTGAAGATTTAGACAACTGGCTCACAGTCTCTTTCTACTTCATTTCTTGCTATCATATGGTGTGACCTTAGTGTCCACTAGGACAATTCAGACAAAATGCTTATCCCTCAGTTCTTGATCTCTTTAGCCCCAGTGATGTTTCTCTCAACTCCTCTACTATCTACTCCCTATGGTGAACTGGGTGTTGTGTCAATTGACTGGACATCCATCTGATTGGCCAGTACCCATGTTTCACTGATGTCAAATATTTTTAATATTGCCCTAGCCATGAGCACATGCTAAACCACGTTTGACTTTTCCCACTATTCTTCAACTTCACTGGGACCAATCTATTGACTCCTCTGGTTTCTCCAAGGTCTCTCTCTCCTTCATTTCCATACTCAATTAGCTTATACTTAATGATCCTTCATCTCAGCAAGATGCTGCAGAAAACTTTAACTGCTTCATCCCAGGGTCTTTTCACAGCCCCATTTAGAGTTTGCAAAATGTTGCCTTCTCCATAGTTCTGTCAAGCACTACCAGAGAAAGTCACACACCAGGGCATATTGGTAACCCCATAAATCCATGGTCCCCAACCTCAAATGGGTGTTCAATGGTGCTTCACAATTCTTTCTGGTTGGTTTTCAAATTGTTTCCCACCCTTTTTCAGTCTTGACCCTCTTCACCAAATCTCAAGCCCCTTACTCCTATCTTCAGCAAACAAATTTACCTTTAAGGGTTTTTCTTTTTTATATATTTTATTTTATTTTTATATATTTATTAATTTATAAAAATTAAAGAAGTACCTGCTGACTGTAACAGGAGAAACAATCCAAGACATAAAGTGAAAGATATACATGCCAGGGTGCCTGGATGGTTCAGTCAGTTAAGCGCCTGACTTCGGCTTAGGTCATGATCTCATGGTTCATGAGTTTGAGCCCCACATCAGGCTCTGTGCTGACAGCTCAGAGCCTGAAGCCTGCTTCAGATTCTGTGTCTCCCTCTCTCTCTCTCTGCCCTCCCCTGCTCATGCTCTCTCTCTGTCTCTCTCTCTAAGAATAAACATTAAAAAAATTTTTTAAAGATATACCTATGCAATCACACAGCTCTATTCCCACTGCCTGAAGAAATCAATGTTAATAAGTAGATAGATATTTCTTCAACAAATTTCTCCAAATTTATATGAACAAATGAAAATATGTAGAGATATATACAGGAGTGTATCTGGTCTTACAAAATGGGATCATACTACAGATATTTCTTAGTACTTTGTTTTTCTTATTTAATAATAATAATCATGGAAACTCTCCACCTTTGTGGACACATATCTATATCATATCTATCTATATATACATATATTATACATGTGATATATATTGATATACCAATATGTACAAAATATATATCAATACACATAAATATATTATAGACATAAACACACTCAGTTTGGCATGTGCAAAGCTCCAGGATTATTTAACTGCACATGTAGGCAAAGCTCACTCTATCATACCCAACTAAAACAGAACAGATAATAAACTCAAACACCTAAACATCTTCATGATGAGAGGTTTCAAACATAAAGAAGTAGCTCTTAAAATATTGAAATCAAGATCAGGGCACTTCCTCCCCTGGGGCAGTTTTTGCTGCAGAAACAAGATCACATAACATCTCTCCATATCAGTAGGTTTTCATGAATGAATGTATCTCTGACTTTTGAACATCATTCTAAATTAATCATTCACTAACTGATAACCAGCTAAATCATCTTCAGTTTCCTTGCCACTACAAGAATGCTGTAATAAATGTTCAGGAATATGTGGTTTTACATACCATTATCTCCATAAGATAGATTTCAAAATGGGAATTCCCATGCCAAAGAGAATGGATTTTTTTTATTGTAATAGATATAGTCAGATTACATTCAGAAAAAAACATAGCAATCCACTACTGTCGGAAGCAAAGTAAGAGACCTGCTTTCTTGTACCTATGACATGTCGCACATGATGTGATCTCTCCCCTTCATTTCTTTTTCTTTTTTTTTTCCTGCCAGTTACATGATTTGAAAATATAAAGTCCTTGGGGTTCCTGGGTGGCTCAGTCGGTTAAGTGACCAACTCTTGTTTTCAGCTCAGGTCATGATCTCACAATTCAGTTTGTGGGTTCAAGCCCCGCATCAGGCTCTACACTGACAGTGCGGGGCCTGCTTGGGATTCCATCTCTTTCTCTCTCTCTCTTCCCCTCCCCTGCTTGCACTGTCTCCCTCTCTCTCTGCCCCTCCTCTGTTGGTGCTGTCTCTGTCTCTCTCAAAATAAATTAAAACTTTAAAATATATATATGTGTATATATATATTTATATATATATACTCCTTAACTTTCACCAATTTGACTTCTAGCAAGCTTTTCATCTATTTATTGGTCATTACATTTTATCTTGTATGAATCACCTCTGCCCTTTCTTTCCTGTGTGTTTTCTATGTCTTATTAATACAGAGATATTATTGTTATGGATATTAATAGTTTTGTCTGTAATGTCTATTGAAAATCTATTTTCCAGTCTGCTTTTTTATTTAGCATAAAAAATTGCCATGAACCTTTAAAAACATATATGTAGAAAGACATATCTGTCTTTCTGACAGACCAAGTTTCTTGGTCTGTCTGGAGGATTTCCCTATTTCAAAATTTGCTCTTGAAAATTTTATCTAATCGTTTATTGTTTTTTAATATGACATCTTTACTATGTCTGTATAAGCATGAAAAAGGGTCTAGCTTTGATTTTTGTTGTGGTATTTCCATATATATAATGTGTGTGCATGTATTACATATATTTCAACATCTATCAGGGAGAGTGATGTAACCAAAACGGCAGAGTAGCCTAGCTTCTGCCCCCCAACAAAGATCAACAATTATATAGCTATCCACGAACAAAAAAACAGCTCTGGGAGAACTCGGGAGTCCACATAAGAAATTTCAGTAACATAGTAGAACAAAAAACTTGAGAATAACTGTACAAAAAAGGGAAGGAAGACAGCTTCATTTTGCCTGCATCATCCCATTCTCCAAGCCAGCATTGCTGAGCACCAGGAGGGAACTTCCCAATTAGAAAGAGTTCCCCCTCACAGGGAGAAGAAGAGTGGGGTGAGTGACCAGCTTCCCTAGCCTTTCAGGGCCCTGCACAAAGGTCCCATTTCAGTTTGCCTCTATCCAGAGATCAGCAAAGCTGAGATGTTAGCAGACATGGCTAGTAACAAGAAAGAAAAGCAGGGGGGTACCAATAGCAGCCATATAGCAGGAATAATCAGCTTCCCAGTAGCCTGCTCTGGAGAAAAACCCAGCATCTTTCACCACTGGAGAAACCAATGGCCAGCACAGCCACTACAAACCCCTTACAGACTTCCCTGGCTTTTACCCCACAGGCACCTTCAGCTGGCCCCCACAGCCAAATACATACCTACCACCAGCTCCAGCCACTGCCACTGCTTGCCCTATCCCCCTGGACCCAGAGGTGCTGCAGGACCCCAACAGCACTTGCAGCTTCTCTGGACCTCCTTCCTCTCCCTTCACAGTACCCACCTAGTACCACACAATTGTCAACGCTGTGGAATCCAACAACCTGAGCTAGCAAGCCACCATGGACCCCTGGTCCTGGTGCCACCACGTGCCCCTGAACTTGGCAACCTGCACCACTAGATTTTGGGTCACAGCATGCTCCAGCATCCCCCTCCCACAAATGGAAGTCCCCCCTTAATAAAGAGATTATAATTATACTATCTTTGCTGACCACAATGGTATGAAACTAGAAATCAACAATAACAGGAAAACTGGAAGATTCACAGATATGTGGAAATTAAACAACATGCTCCTGAATGACCAATGAGTAAAGGAAGAAATCAAAGGGAAACCAAAATACATCTTGAGACAAGGAAAATGGAAACAGAACACCCCGAAACTAATGATATGCAGCAAAAGCAGTTCTAAGAAGGATGTTTATAGCAACAAATGTCTACATTAAGAAAATTATCTCAGATAAATAACCCAATTCTACGCCTCAAAGAACTAGAAAATGAGAAACACTAAGTCCAAAGTTAGCATGAAGAAGGAGATAACAAAGATAAGAGCAAAAACAAACTTAGTAGGGAATAAAAAAATGAAAAGACTGACAAAACTAAGAATTGGTTTTTTGAAAAGATAAAGAAAATTGGCAAAATTGTAGCTAGACTTATTGAAAATGAAAAAGAGAGAACTCAAGTAATTAAAATTACAAAAGCAAAAGAAGACATTGTAACTGATACTACAGAAATACAAGGGATCATAAAAGACTACAATGAACCATTATATGGTAAAAAAATTGGACAACCTAGGGGAAATGGAGAAGTTCCTGGTGAGACAACCTACCAAGACTGAATCATGAGGAAATAGAAAATTCGAACAGACCAATAACGAGTAAGGAGACTGAATCAGTAATCAAAACTTTCCCAGAAAAGAAAATCTCAGGACCAGATGCCTGCATGGGTGAATTCTACCAAACATTTAAAGAGAAATTGAAGCCAATTCTTCTCAAAATTCTTCTACAAAAAATTGCAAATGAGGCAACACTCCCAAAGTCATTTTACAAGGCTCAACTTACCCACACACCAAAGCCATATAACACTATGGAAAAATAAATTTGCAAGTTAATATTACTGATGAACATAGGTGCCAAAATCCTCAACAAAACATTAGCAAATGAATTCAACAGCACATTAAAAGGATCATACACCATGAGCAAATGAGATTTATTCCTGGGATGCAAGGATGGTTTAACATATGCAAATTAATAATTGCAATACATCACATTAATAGAATGATAGATAAAAATCATATAAGCATCTCAACAGATGCAGAAAAAGCAATAAACATAATTCAACAACCTCTCATAATAAAAATTCTCAATAAATTGGGTATATGAGAAACATACTTCAATATAAGAAAAGACATATATGTCAAACACTCAGCTAACCTCATATCCAGTAGCTGAAAGCCTTCCCTTTAACATCAAGAACAAGACAAAGGTGCCAAATTGCACCACCCCTATTCAACTTAATACTGAAAATCCCAGCTAGAGCAATTAGGCAAAAAAAAAAAAAAAAAAAAAAAGGCATCCAAGTCAGAAAGGAAGAGGTAAAATTGTCTCTGTTTGTTGATGACATGAGCTTGTACACTGAAAGTCCTAACAACTCCACCAAAAAACTGTTACAGTCAAAGAATTCAGCAAAAGTTTTACAAAATCAACATACAAAACACCAGTTGCATTCCTATACACTAACAATGAAGTATCCGAAAAAGAAATAAAGAAAACAGTCCCATTTACAATATTATCATAAACAATAAAATCCTTAGGAAAAAAACTTAACCAAGAAAGTTAAAGATGTAGACTGCAAAAATTAGAAGGCATTGAGGAAAGAAATTGACAAAAACACAAATAAATGGGAAGATACTCCAGGCTCATGGACTGGAAGAAGCAATATTGTAAAAATGTCCATACTACCCAAGGCCATCTATAGATTCAGTGCAATCCCAATGCATCAAAATTCCAATGGCATGTTTCCAGATGTAGAAAAAAACAATACCAAAAGTTTTATGGAACCACAAAAGATCCTAAACAGCCAAAGTAATTTTGAAAGAACAAAATGGAAGCCATTATACTTCCTTATTTCAAACCACATTACAAAACTATAGTATTCAAAACAGTATGATACTGGCATAAAAACAGACACATAGATCAAGGGAACAGAATAGAGGGCCCAGAAATAAACCCATGCATATATGAGCAACTAATATCTGACAAAGAAGCCAAGAATACTCAATGGGGAAAGGAGAGTCTCTTAAATAAATAGTATTGGGGAAACTAGATATTTACATGCAAAAGAATGAAATTGAACTTCTGTCTTATACCAGTAACAAAAATTAACTTGAGGAACACATCTTGATCACAGTGTTGTGAGTTTGAGTCCCACATTGGGAGCAGAGATTACTTAAAAATAAAATTTTAAGGGATGCCTGGGTGGCTCAATCAGTTGAGCGTCCGACTTCAGCTCAGGTCATGATCTCACAGTCCATGAGTTCGAGCCCCGCATCGGGCTCTGTGCTGATGGCTCAGAGCCTGGAGCCTGCTTCAGATTCTGTGTCTCCCTCTCTCTCTCCCCTGCCCAACTCATGCTCTGTCTCTCTCTGTCTCAAAAATAAATTAAAAAAAAAACATTTAAAAAAATTTAAAAAAATAAAATAAAATTTTAAGGGATGCCTAGGTGGCTCAGTCAATTAAGCATCCAACTCTGGGTTTCCACTCTGGTCATGATTTCATGGTTGATAAGTTCAAGCCCCACATTGGGCTCTGCACTGGCATTGTGTACTTCTTGGGATTCTCTCTCTCTCTCCCTCTCTCAAAACAAACAATTTGTAAAAAAAATAATAAAAAAATTAACTTGAAATGCATTAAGGACTTAATTCCTAGAAGAAACTCCTAGAAGAAAACATAGGGGAAAATCTCCTTGACATTGGTCTTAGAGATAAACTTTTGGATGTAGGTACCAGAAGCACAAGCAACAAAAACAAAAATAAACAAGTGGGACTACATCAAACTAAAAAGCTTCCATACAGCAAAATAAACAAAATGAAAAGGCAACCTATAAAATGGGAGAAAATATTTGCAAACCATATCTGATAAGGAGTTAATATTCAAAATATATAAGGAACTTACACAACTCAGTAGCAAACAATCCAATTTAAAAATGGGCAGAGTACTTTTAAGTAGACATTTTTCCAAAGAATACATTCAAATGTCTGGCAAGTACATGCAACAGTCAACATCACTCATCAGTAGGGAAATGCAAATCAAAACCACAGTGAGATATTACCTCACACCTGTTAGAATGGCTATGGTCAAAAAGACAAGAGATAACAAATGCTGGTGAAGATGTGGAGAAAAGAGAAAACTTGTGCACTGTTGGTGGGAGTATAAATTGGTGCAACCACTGTGAAAAATAGTATGAAAGTTCCTCAAAAATTAAAAATAGGGGCGCCTGGGTGGCTCATTCAGTTAAGCCTCTGTCTCAATTTCAGCTTGGGTCATGATCTCATGGCTCTGACAGTGCAGAGCCAGCTTGGGGTTCTCTCTCTCTCTCTCTCTCTCTCTCTCTCTCTCTCTCTCAAAATAAATAAATAAATAAACATTATTTTAAAAATTAAAAATAGAACTATCATATGATCCAGGAATTCCACTTCTGGGTATATATCTGAAGGAAATAAAATCACTATCTCAAAGTGATATCTACACTTCATGTTTATTGCAGGATTATTCACAATAGCGGGGTTAGGAAATGACCCAAGTGTCCATTGATGGATGAATGCATAAAGAAAACACACACACACACACATACACACACACACACTGGAGCATTAGTCACCAATGAGAAAGAAAGAAATCCTGCCATTTGCAACAACAAGGATAGACCTTGAATGCAATATGCTAAGTAAAATAAATCAGACAAAGACAAATACAGCATGGTCTCACTAGTGGAACATAAAAACATCAAATTCAGAAACAGAGAATAGAATGGTGGTTGCCAGGGACTGATGGGGTGGGTGAAATAGTACAAACTTTCAGCTGCAAGACGATTAAGTCCTGGGCATCTCACATACAGCATGGTGACTATCGTTGACAGTACTGTGTTGAATACTTGAAAACTTCTGTGAAAGTAGAGCTTTACCTTTGCGATTATAACCAGAAAGTGGTCATTATGGGAGGTTAAAGGGTGTAGCGAACTCTACTGCAATAACCATTTTGCAATGTGTATGTATATAAAATCATCACATTGCACATTTCAAACTTCTACAAAGTTATATGTCAATTATATTTCCATAAAGCTGGAAAAATAGCTATGATTAATATGCTCAAAGAAGTTAGATGACAAGATGGAAAAATCTCAGTAGAGAACTGGAAACTGCTTGTTGTTTTTTTTTGTTTGTTTTTTTTTTTTTTTTTTTTTTTTTTGAGAGAGAGAGAGAGAGAGAGAGAGAGCAGGCAAGCAAGGGAGGGACAGAGAGACAGAATCCCAAGCAGGCTCCATGCCCAGCATGGAGCCCAACATGGGCACCATCTCATGACGCTGGGCTTATGAGTCAAAGTCGAGTTGAAAGCTCAACCAACTGAGCCATGCAGGCACCCCTGGAAACTGCTTTTAAAAAGAATTAAATGGAAATGACAGAACTGAAATGATGAACAAAATCAACTGGATTTAACAGTAGATTACACAGCTCAAAGAGGTAAGCTAGAAAATAAATCAGAAGATTAATACACAGAAAAAAATTGGATTCAAATCTAGAAGAGTGCGTAAGAGACATAATGTAACACAGTAAAAACATTTAATATGTAATTAGAGTCCCAGAGTAAGGAAAAAGAGAGGAAACAAAGTGACTTTTGATAGGCTAAGGGTGGAGAAGTTTCCAAAATTGTCAAAAGACATCAAACCACAGATTCATGTCTTCATTCATTTCTCTGCGGGGATGATTAGCTCACCCTCCCATCACCTTCTCCATTTTCAGGTGTCACTGCCCTGATGTGCTCCTGGTTCTGCTCCCTCCTCTCCACCGGCCTTTGTAATGATCCAGCTCAAAGGTCCTCAACCCTCATAGTTTTTCAATATGCACTGAGAATATTTGGGGGAGATTTTTTTAAATGCACCCACGAGATGATTTTTCACTTGATTTGGGGGCAGGGGGTTCAAGTATCTGGTGTCTTAAAAATATCCCCAGGCGAGGGGCACCTGGGTGGCTCAGTCCATTAAGCAGCAGACTCTTGATTTCGGCTCAGGTCATGATCTCACGGTTCATGAGTTCAAGCCCCTCATCAGGCTCTCTGCTATCATCGTGGAGCCTGCTTGGGATTCTGTGTCTCCCTCTCTCTCTGCCTCTCCCCTGCTCACTCTCTCTCTCTCAAAAATATTAACATTAAAATAAAAAATATTAAAAATATCCCCAGGTGATTTCAATGTGTGGCCAAGATGGAAACCACCAGCAGTTGCTCAGCTGATGCCAGGTGACTTCTGTTCTGTGGGAAATAATAGGAAGCCACGTTTGCCCCAAATCAAGGCGAATTTTCCATTGAGACTCAGGAATCACAAAGCTGCTCTTTTCATCTCCATCTGTCAGATTGCTACTCCTATCTTTCTGCTGGCTCAGAATTCAAGAGAGGAAGAGAGGGGGTTACTTATTAGCCCTGCAATCAATTGGCTCAAGATTTTATTCTTGATTCATTTAATACAAAGTATTAAACACAATCTGACATTTCAGTCCTCAGTTTGGGTCCTGGCACACTTATTTCAATTAAAATTATAATTAGTATGTGTGAGAATTTTAAGAATATGTAAGAAAGTACCATGAGGCCTTTATGAATTTGTCATATAAAAAGACCAGAGGTGTCCTCACATTGGTCCCTATAACTGTGTTTCTCTCTGTTGAGGTTTGCCTGCTTTTCCTGAAAAAGAGGTAGACAATGAAGATTAGTGACTTTAACTGGCTATAAAACTGTGTGAAAGATTTGGGGAATGACTCTACTAGACAGAAGCAAAAATCACTGCTGCATAACCACTGAACAAGGACCCACCACCACTGCCTGCATAGTATCATGAACTTATAATGAGGAAAGTAACCTCAGAACACAGGCAGTAAGCTAAGCAGTATGCAAGGACAGGGAAGAAATGAATGATAACAGAGGTGGCCCCTTGGCAGGGGGACAGGAAGAGTCACTTGGCCCAGGCATCACTAGAAAGACAGGAAAATCTACAATCTTCTTATAAGTCAGTGACAGACCTTTGCTGCATTCAGACCAGGATGTGACCTTCAGATGGCTTATTCGCAGCAAAGTTTCATGTGAACTGTGACATTGTATATGTGTGACTCATACAACTTTGACATGTTTCTGATGTAGTTTAATCATATTTGTTACTAAATAGCTTCTTTGTGCAAATGCAATTTTTATACTAAAATTACTGCTTATTTCTGCTTCAGTGCATTATAAATTATTTATCTTCTTTGTAATGCTCTTGATTATTTAACCCAATGGTATTTAATATTTTTCTCTTTATCCATGTTTTCTTTGTTTACTCAAATAGCATAGGCAGCAATTGGAATGGGAAATCAAGATATGAGTTTCAAGGAGTACACTGCCTAAATTACAAATCACCTTATCTCTCTCCCTCTCTCTCCTTCTCTCCCTCCCTTTGTCTCTGTCTCTCCCTCTCCCTCTTTCCTTCTCTCCCTCCCTCCCTTTCCCTCTCTCTTCCCTCTCTTCCTCTCTCTCCTCCCTTCCTCTTTTTTCTCTCTCTCTCCTCTCCCTCCCTCTCTCCTCTCTCTCTCTCTGCCCCCCACCTCTCTCTCTCTCTCTTTCTCTCTCTTTCACACACACACACACACACACACACACACACACACACACACACACACATTTGTTAAGACGTGGTATCAGAAGTTGTCCATGGTGCTTCATAGTGTGTGTGCCTGTCCACACATCGCAGGACATCCAAGATATTGAACACTCCTGGCCTTGTGTGGACTTCCTGCTGCCCTTCATTTCTTCATTTTTCTAGAATACTGAAATCCTACTCCCTTGGGGGCTCCCTGTCAGCTCCAGTCTCTAGATCATTATGAACACTGAGTAAGAATGACCACCAATTCCCAGGAGAGAGAAAGGGAAAGAAAGATTCAGGGGAGGAGGATGTGCTGAATAAAAGAAGATAGAAAAAATTGTTCTATGAATAAACAGTTCTTCCTTCGGAAAAGACTTAATTGTACATTGGGGAAGTTGAAGATTGTTTAGCAACTATTTGGGTACCTCTGAAGTGCTCTATATACATTATCTCAACTAACTTTCATAGCAACCATATGTTCAAACATGGAATGTTTGAATAACATTGTAAATAACATGGAAATAGACTTTCAGGGACTGAAATAGAAAGATATGTGGGTGCTATTCTTAGCTAATCCTGAGGACAACCGGGGACTCATTAGGGTTAAAATGCTAGAAAGGCATGGTCAGATTTGCATTAGTAAGATCACTTTGGCTTTGGTGGGGATGTGAGTGAGTGGCTTTCAGAGTAACTGGAGTCTATAGTTTTATTACATGTTTTGCCACAAGCAAAAAGAAAATGTAAATAACAATATAACACTCTAATATAGACCATACATTATTTCTATGTGGTGACTTTCCTTTCATTTTCCAAAGTAAATTAAATTATTTCAATTGAATGTTTCAGTAATGAACAATTTAGATAGAGAGTTTAGCTTATTTAAGAAGTAGTGCATGTCAGGAGGCTGTAATACCACATTTGTTTCATTATTTACTCACATGAGAGGAAAAATTTGACAAGAATGACTCTGTCTAAAGATGATTTCCCTTTTTCCCTTAAAAACTATGAGCATTAATGTCATTGACCACAAAAGAGAGAACATTCATTTTGAAGATATAAATCAAGACTCTTTAGAATGTATCTAAATGTACAAATGTGAGATAGGGAAACTGAAGGGACCCCATAAAAGAAAACCATTTTTTCTCCTTTCTCTGCTTCTATTCTTGCTAGGTCCTGCACCCCTGCCTTACACATGCCTTAATATACGTCCTCCTTGTAAGGTACAAGAAGTTAATGATTTCTTTGGAGTCTTCCAGAATGACAGAGAACATCTAAGGAATGACTGCACAAGGTGACCATGTGCGTATTCCAGACCACTGGCACTAGACATCTCAACATCCAGTCCCCCTGGCACCAGGGAGTAAGTGACTTTATGATAGACACCTGGCCCCTGTCCTTGTCCTGACCAGTTCCTGGATGCCTGAGTGGATAGGTACACCAGACCACAATTGTGAATAAGAACCCCAGACCCCAAGCAAAGATAAAACTCTCTATCCTTTCCTTTCTGAGTCTCCCAGATGGTCTGTCTATATCTGCTCTCTCTATATATCTTCAATAAACTCTGCTCCCACTTCCTGCTGGCTCACGTTTGATTTCCATCCTGCACAACACCAAGGACCCCCTTGGCTGGTCCCGTAGGACCCTCCCCACCAGGCCCTGGGCCCTTGGACCTGGTCTGCCTGCATTACACACAAAGAATAATAAGCCAAATAAATGAACCTCAGAACTTCACCATGCAAAGACTTCATGACTTGCATAAATAGGAGCTGCTTTTTTCTACTTCAAGGTCAGTCGCAGTATAAGGGCACATTAAAAAAAACACAACTCTGACTCCAAAAAGCCTTGGAAAGTAATAAATGTCTTTGCTGAAGATTTCCTGTGACCATCTTGTGGATATCTACACAGCAAAACAACAAAACAGAAGGATCCTGGACTTCTAATAGCCTTGGACAGCAGAGCTTCCAGACCAGGCTCAAGGTCGACAAGAGAGAGAAAAGAACATTCTTCATTGTTGGTTCACTGTCCTAGCATTCAAGCCTATATGTATTAATTCAAGAATTTATTCACTGTCCTGATCCTAACTAATATTATAGCATGTCTGGAATTATTCTCTAATCGTTTTGACAAACCTAAAGGGAAAAACAATCTTATAACTAATTTACGTATTCAATTCAACAAGTATTTATGGAACCAAAGACTTCTCTAACAACTGGAGATCTAGACATAGAACAGACAAGATGCCTGTCTTCAAGTAAATTACATTCTGTGTGAGATGCAAATGAAGAAATATGATACGATAAGTTGGTGTTTGTACCTGTGGGATTTGTGAACCAAATGCCTACATCTGAAAAGCCAGAGAAGGCTTTACAGAAGAGATTGCATTTTGTGTTGAGATTCGGCCACAAACAGAAGCAAAGGACTTTGTACGTGCAGGCACACAGTTCTGGAAGTTGCCCAGTACTTGTGGAGTTTGGGAGTTTGGGGAGCATTAAGACAGTACTCACTTTGTGAAAAGCTTTGCATGTCTTAATTTACCCAGGACAGTCCCTATTTATCTCAGATAATAGCTTTTCCTCTCACTCTCAAAAGTGTCTCAGTTGGACCATACATTAACTGGTCACCCTATCTGCCAAGGAATTAAGATTCAGTCCTGTAAGTGATGAATTGCAAATCAGAACTAACTGCATACAGCTATTTTGGATGCAGGCATCTTTTGCTGCAGCCACTACAAAAATTACCTTGTCAAAACATAAAAGCCCTGATTTTTAAAATTATTAAATCATCCCAAGCCTTTATTCCACTATTAATTCCTGTATCAATAATGGCACTTTATACTTCATTCATTACTGTATTCCTTCAATTTTTTTTAAATATTTTTTTTATTTCTAGTAATTTTATTTATTTCTTCTACCGCAGTCATAGAACACTGTATAATTTCAGCTGTTTTAAATTTGCTTTATGGCCTAGATATAGTCTATTTTGGCATATGTTTCATGGACACTTTAGACAAATGTTTATTCTGCTGTTTTGGGGTAGAATATTTTATAAATGTCAATTACATTCTGTTGTAATGTTGTTGTGCTTTTCTAGATTCTTATTTATCTTTTTTTTTTTTTTTTTTTTTTTGGGATAGAGAGAGACAGAGCATGAACAGGGGAGGGGCAGAGAGAGAGGGAGACACAGAATCGGAAACAGGCTCCAGGCTCCGAGCCATCAGCCCAGAGCCTGACGCGGGGCTCGAACTCACGGACCGCGAGATCGTGACCTGGCTGAAGTCGGACGCTTAACCGACTGCGCCACCCAGGCGCCCCCTTATTTATCTTTTTTTAACTTTATTTTTTATTATTTAAAATTTACATCCAAGTTAGTTAGCCTATAGTGAAGCAATGATTTCAGGAGTAGATTCCTTAATGCCCCTTACCCACTTACCCCATCCCCTCTCCCACAACCCCTCCAGCAACCCTGTTTTTTTCTCCATATTTATGAGTCTCTTCTGTTTTGTCCCCCTCCCTGCTTTTATATTATTTTTGTTTCCCTTCCCTTATGTTCATGTTTTGTCTCTTAAAGTCCTCATATGAGTGAAGTCATAGGATTTTTGTCTTTCTTTAATTTCACTTAGCATAATACCCTCCAGTTCCATCCACGTAGTTGCAAATGGCAAGATTTCATTCTTTTTGATTGTCGAGTAATAATCCATTGTATATATATACCACATCTTCTGTATCCATTCATCCTTCGATGGACATTTGTGCTCTTTCCATACTTTGGCTATTGTTGATAGTGCTGCTATAAACATGGGGGTGCATGTGTCCCTTTGAAACAGCACACCTGTATCCCTTGGATAAATGCCTAGTAGTGCAATTGCTGGGTCGTAGGGTAGTTCTATTTTTAGTTTTTTGAGGAACCTCCATACTGTTTTCCAGAGCGGCTGCACCAGCTTGCATTCCCACCAACAATGCAAAAGAGATCCTCTTTCTCCGCATCCTCGCCAACCTCTGTTGTTGCCTGAGTTGTTAATGTTAGCCATTCTGACAGGTGTAAGGTGGTATCTCAATGTGGTTTTGATTTGTATTTCCCTGATGATGAGTGATGTGGAGCATTTTTTCATGTGCTGGTTGGCCATCCTGATGTCTTCTTTGGAGAAATGTCTATTCATGTCTTTTGCCCATTTCTTCACTGGATTATTTGTTTTTTGGGTGTTGAGTTTGATAAGTTCTTTGTAGATTCTGGATACTCACCCTTTATCTGATATGTCATTTGCAAATATCTTCTCCCATTCTGTCGGTTGCCTTTTAGTTGTGCTGATTGTTTCCTTCGCTGTGCAAAAGCTTTTTATTTTGATGAGGTCCCAGTAGTTCATTTTTACTTTTGTTTCCCTTGCCTCCAGAGACGTGTTGAATAAGAAGTTGCTGCAGGCAAGATCAAGGAGGTTTTTGCCTGCTTTCTTCTCAAGGATTTTGATGGCTTTCTGTCTTACATTTAGGTCTTTCATCCATGTTGAGTTTATTTTTGTGTATGGTGTAAGGAAGTGGTCCAGGTTCACTCTTCTGCATGTCACTGTCCAGTTTTCCCAGCACCACTTGCTGAAGAGACTGTCTTTATTCCACTGGATATTCTTTCCTGCTTTGTCAAAGGTTAGCTGGCCATACATTTGTGGGTCTATTTCTGAGTGCTCTATTCTGTTCATTGATCTAAGTGTCTGTTCTTGTGACAGTAGCATACTGTCTTGATGATTACAGCTTTGTAGTATAGCTTGAAGTCTGGGATTGTGATGCCTCCTGCTTTGGTTTTCTTTTTCAAGATTGCTTTGGCTATTCGGGGTCTTTTCTGGTTCCATACAAATTTTAGGATTATTTGTTCTAGCTCTGTGAAGAACGCTGGTGTTACTTTGATAGGGATTGCATTGAATATGTAAATTGCTTTGGGTAGTATCGACATTTTAACAATATTTGTTCTTCCTATCCAGGAGCATGGAATCTCTTGCCATTTCTTTGTGTCTTCTTCAATTTCTTTCATAAGCTTTCTATAGTTTTCAGTGTATAGATTTGTCACCTCTTTGGTTAGATTTATTCCTAGGTATTTTATGGTTTTGGTGCAACTGTAAATGGGATAGATTCCTTGATTTCTTTCTGTCACTTCATTGTTGGTGTATAGGAATGCAACTGATTTCTGTGCATTGATTTTATATCCTGCAACTTTGCTGAATTCATGGATCAGTTCTAGCAGTCTTTTGGTGGAATCTTTGGGGTTTTCCATATAGAGTATCATGTCATCTGCGAAGAGTGTAAGTTTGACCTCCTCCTGGCTGATTTGGATGCCTTTTATTTCTTTGTGTTGTCTGATTGCAGAGGTTAAGACTTCCAATACTATGTTGAATAACAGTGGCTAGAGTGGACATCCCTGTCTTGTTTCTGACCTTAGGGGGAAAGCTCTCAGTTTTTCCCCTAAAATATTTTTAAAATTTTATTTATTTTGAGAGACACAGAGAATGAGTGGGGGAGGGACAGAGAGAGAGAGAGAGAGAGAGAGACAGACAGAATCATAAGCAGCTTGTGTGCAGTCAGCTCACAGGGCTCAAACTCACAAAACCATGACATCATGACCTGAGCCAAAATCAAGAATTGGATGCTTAACCCACTGAGCCACCTAGGCGCCCTTGATTTCCTTGAATTTTTATGAGCCTGTATTACCTCCACAATTCATAAATTACATAACAATATAATTAGACTTCAATTTGTCTCCAAGACCTTTCAAAACTATTATTAGATGGTTTCAGATGGATTAGACTAATGCCTAATATATTCCCAATCAAATAAGATTAGCACAATTACAACTTTAAAAGGCAGATGTGTTTGTTCTCTAGAGTTTAAAAGAAAAAGTGCCTATAGTGGCTTCCCAGAGCTGTCGTAGCAAACGACCACAATCTGGATGGCTTAAAATGATAGAAATGTATTCTCTCACAGTTCTGAAAAACCGATGTCTCAAGATCAGGGTGTGAGCAGGGCTATGCTCCCTATGAAGGCCCTCGGGAAGAATCCTTCCCTGCCTCTTCCTAATTTCTGGTGCCCACCAGTAATCAGTGCATGGCATTCCTTGATTTATAGCTGCATCACTCCCATCTCTGCCTCTGTCATTACATGGCCACCTCCCTTGTGTGTCCTCTATGTCTATCCAAATCTCCCTTTCCTCATGAGGATATCAGCCATTGTATTTTAAGACTCAACCTGTTCCTGTATGACCTTGTTTTAACTTGACTACATCTTCAAAGATCCAAATAAGGTCATATTCTGAGGTTCTAGTACACACAAATTTGAGGGGACACTGTTCAACTCAATACAGTCCCATTATTAACCAAAGTATAATACTTATCATAAGTAACTGCCTACACTCATTGAAACATTAACAGAGAAACTGGGGAGTCTGCTGACCAGCAGCATCTAATTCTCAGAGAACAAAGCAAATGCTCTGCCAGATTGATTTAAGTGAATGAGTAAGGAACTATCTATGGCTCCATGTTTCCAAGTGGCACTGAACCCCAGTCCATCTTCATCTACCCAGTCTTTTTGTTTTGATCCATGATCCCCCCTCATTCTCACCTCCCCTCTCTACACCATCCCCAACCCCCACTCCAGGGTGCGGAATCTTAGAGTTGGAAAATTCAGGCATGCAGTGAGGATATCTGTTTCATACACTACTTAGTAATAAAAAAAAGTTGAAACTTTAATAATTTCTTTTTTAGGCCATGTTAAAATATCCCTAAATCAAAATGTCTGGATAGATACAGATGAGGTCAAATGTACCCTAATTTTGAAGGAAGAGTGGCCTGGTCAAATTAGACCATTAAAGAGGCCATTCTGACTCCACGGTGGAGGTCCCACTGAGAAAAGGTGAAGTGCATGGTAGTGTGTCCAGATAATATTCACCAGAATTCCACCTCCACATATACTTCCCTGTAACTAGATACTTTCCTGATCTTACCCACTTCTCAGCCCAGACATCCATGCATGAGCAAGAGGGTCTGTAGGGCAGGGCTGTCTCAGCAAATCTAGAGGAAAAAGTATCTTATTTGTGGCTTGGAAATTTCAGGCATCAAGCTCCCAGTGTCAGAAACATATGAATGTATATAAGAAAAAACAAATAAGAATATATATAAGAAACTTTAAGCCAATTTCTTTGCTCTTAAACCCCAAAAGTGAAGGTTGCTGGGCATATTAGATAGGAATCATTTTTCTGTGTGTGTTATGGACTGGTCCCCCCATTTCATATGTTAAAGCCCTCATTGTGACTGTATTTGGAGATAAGGCCTATAAGGAGGTAATCGCAGGTTATATGAGGTTAAATGAAGGTTACATAAGGGTGGGCTCTAATTCAATAGAACAGGTGTCTTTATCAGAAGAGAAAGAGACACCAAAGATTACCTCCTTTCCTCCCCCTCCTCCTCTTTCCCCTTCCCTCTCTCTACATGTGTACAGAGAAGAGCCCATGTGAGGACACAGAAAGAAGATGGACATCTGCAAACCAGTAAGTGAGGCCTCACCATAAGCTGAATTTCTGGCACTTTGATCTTGGACTTCTTGCCTCCAGAACTGTGAGAAAATAAATTTCTGTTATTTAAGCCACCCATCCTTGGTATTGTGTTATGGCAGCCTTGTACACTAACGCAACAGAGATCTTAAAATTGGGGGCTTACTCACACAGGGCTTTTTCCCACACGAAATAACTATCTAGAAGTAGATAGTCTAGGACTAATGCAGCTGCTCCACAAAACCCTCAAACACCCAGGCACCTCCTAAGTTGCTGTTCTGCCGTCCTTAGTGTGTGGCTTCTATATTCAAGGTCATCTCATGGTCCAAGAGAGCCTCTCCAAGGTTTGCATTTTAAGCAACAGGAAGGAGGATATGAATGAAGACACATCTTAAGGGAGCTTCTCAAAAGTCCAAAATAATACTTTCACTTCTCCCTCGTGAGCCAAAATTTACTCACATGGCTGCAAGTAGCTTCAGGGGAGGCTGGACACATTTTCCAAAATTCCATATTATATAAGAAGACAATGGATATTGGAGCCTAGTGATGGTCTATAACACAAAATGTAAGAAAAATAGATTTGAAATAGTATGTGATTGAGCAGAATTCATCTTTCCCACTTGCATTTCCAGCTTCCAATGAGACAAAGCTTGGGTGGGAAGACAGAGTCTGGGAGGAACAGAGAAGGCAGTTGGAATGGGTTGCCCAGCCTTTCAGCCAAGTCTGCAAAAATAAGAGTCCTGATTCAGGTGGACCTATACCCTGATTCCAACCTGCTTGCCTTTGGAAGGAGCCAGTGTTCCCCCCAAACCCCCACAACTGGGAAACTAAAGATAGTTGCATGGCAAGCCAAAGAAGACGGGTCAAAACATGCCTCTCACAAACCCTGAGCCCCAGCGTAACGTTGTGATTTGTAACAAGAAATATAATTTTGGTCTTTGTCCTGATTCCTGGCACAGAGCTCCTAAAAGCCTTGGAATTTCCTGAGCAGTAAGAGCAATGGGAGTATCTTCTGTTGTAATATTTGGTCTCTTGTCCTCAGTTCCTGAAATTACTTCAGAGTCATAAATGTGAAATGGGTGTCTTGTTACTCATAACAAGCCCCTTTCCACCATAACTGGGTTTATGTTAACAAAGTGACTTGGAAAGCACCCAAAAATGGAGGCTGGCTGCAAGGGGAACCAACCATAAAGAGAGGGGTGGGACCGATTTCTGGGGAGGGGGGAGGGGCTAGAGGTTGGAATCAACCACCAATGGCCAATGATTTAATTGATCGTGCCTATGGAATGAAGCCTCCATCAAAAAAACCCCAAAAAGACAGGGTTCAAAGAAGTTCCAGGTTGGTGAACACATGGCAATTTAGGAAGAATAGTGCCCTCAGAGGGAACATGGAAACTCGGTGACCTTTCCCCATACCATGCCCTGTACACATCTCTTCCATCTGGCTGTTCCGGAGTCACATCCTTTCATAATAAACAGTGATCTGGGGAGTAAACTGGTTTCCTGAGTTCCGTGAGCTGCCTCAGCAAATTAATCAAACCCAAGGAGGGGGTTGTAGGAACTTCCAATCTCTAGCTGATGAGTCAGAATCCCACATGAGACTGGCATCTGAAGTTGTGGGGGAGGGGCAGCTAGTGTCCTAGAATTGCATGTTGGTGTGGGGAACACTCCCCTCACACACTGGAATTGGGTGCAGAATCTTTACCCAGCATGATATGGAAAGTAGCCAAGTGTTTCTCCTGTGTGCCCAGCCAGAATGGTAAAGACAGGACAGAGAGCTTTCAACCAAGCGAGTTTCCATAGACTGAAGGGGAAGAGTGCCAGGGGACCCAGACTGTGTGACCCTGTCCTTGGGAGTTTGCTGGGATTAGCATCACAAGATTCAAATGAAAGAAAGTCATATCATCATGCAAAAGGAAAAAATTTGAGTAACAGTACTTATAAAAATAATAATAAAAATAACTTGGAATCAGTTGAGATAAGGATGGGAACTGAAATTAAAGAGAACTGTAGACAGAAACAGTGGTTTTACCAATTGCCTCACTGACTGATTGTAAGCATGGCTCAGGAGACAGTATGGTCTTTGTCCCTCACTAAGAATGAGTTACAATTAAGAAGTGGGGAAATAATTTTGATATGGATCTAATTAGAAATTTAAATTCCCAACAATGAATTATTTTATATACTTTTATCTGAGATCACAGGATTGAAAACTGGATAAAGCAAAGAAAACTAGAAGTAGTTGAGACAGATTTTGTGGGGTCTTAGCAACTCTGCTTTGTCATTTGATTACACCAGCACCTTCTGCCACGTATTTTAATGAGCTTGAAATTCATTTGTTCATATAGAACTTTTCAGTTTGACCAGATTCCTTCTTCAATTGACAAAGATGAGAAGGAAGGGAAGATGGGAGGGACAGAGGGAGAGCAGAAAGGTAAGGGAGAAAGAGAATGGAGGAGGAAAGGAGAAAAGGTTCCCACTTAAAATATATTTTTTTGCTGTATTGATTGAAAAAATAAAATGGTGTCTGAGGATTGCTACAGGAGCAGTAGTGGAGTGCAGAATCTGTTGAGGTCCCAGAACAGGCAACGAAATGCCTACCGAGGGCTTCTTCTCAAAGCACATTGAGCTGACTGCTTCGTCCTTGGCAGAATTCACAAGGGAAGGCACCACTAGTGTGGAGACCACATAAACCTGAATTTATTAACATCTGTGTCTATTTACAGCTTTCAAAGCAATCTTGCATATGCTCTCTGAAACACTAACCCTGCAATTCAAACAGGAAAACATTATTGGCCTCATTTTACAGTTGTGGATAGGGTGAGAATATTGAAAAAAACCAACATCTTCTGACCTTATGTTTCACAGTCTGCTCGCAGGTGCAGCCTGTGCACACTACTCTTAGAAAAGGCACCAGTCTAAAAAGATATGCTAGGAGAAATGGAGCCTAAGTTCCCTTGGTGCCCCTTTCTTCACACTTCAGCTACATCTCCAGATCTTCGTGGAGCTTACTTAACAAAGGCAACACGCCATTATAAAGTTCAGACTGAAAGGACAAGAAGATGTCATTCAAAGAACCAGACGTGCACTCCTGGCAGCAAAGAACAGTTTTCAATTTTCAAGAACAAAGAGGAAGACAATATGCCTTGAACTTAGTTTTCTATGGGGACAGACAACTCTAAGATGAAGTTGGAGAAGTGGGCTTGGCTGCAGATCTTATAAAATCTTTTTTTTTTCCTTTTTTAAAACAAGAGTATTTTTTTTAAGTTTATTTATTTATTTAGAGAGAGAGTGAGTGTGTGTGTGTGTGTGTGTGTGTGTGTGTGTGTGTGTGCAAGCAGAGGGGTGGAGAGGGAAAAGGAGGGGAGGGAGAGAGGGAGAGAGGGAGAGAGAGAGAGAGAGAGAGAGAGAGAGAGAGAGAGAGAGAGAGAGAGAATCCCAAGCAGGCTCCATGTTCAGCATACAGCCTGATGCAGGGCTTGATCTCATGACCAAGAGATCATGACTTGAGTCGATATCAAGTGAGATGCTTATCCAACTGAGCCACCCAAGTGCCCCAGATCTTATAAAGTCTTAATGATATTGTCAAAGAGTTCAGATTTTATCCTAAGTACAAAGGCAAGTTTAAATTTTATGTAAACAAAGAACAACAGTTCAGGGAGGCAAGACATACAGCGGCAAATAATCCAAGCTCTATCTTATACTGCTTACAAAAATTAACTGGAAATAGAGTTTTGCTAGATAGTCTGAGAAGTCTGTGTGTTTTGGATTCTATTACCAGGAGCCAAATGGATCTAGCAAAAAGGAAGATAAAAGAACTTAATTTGGATGAAAAAGACCTGTAGTAAATTTTGTGCTCTAAACTTTAAAAATATGTAACACCAGTGTTTCTTAAGTCATATGCTTTTTTTTCAGTGTTCAGTCCTGGCACGAAGCACTCTTTGCTGTAGAAACACATCTACTATTATTTTATCACCTTCCTGAAGTACATGTAAGGCTCTGCAATATCCAGAAGCTTGTTGTAGCCTATGGTATTTCACAGAGCTTCCAAAACATTTGTAGTATTTGATTTCCAATTTCTTCCCATACAATTTTATGTTCTCTCTCTTTTATTTGTATTTTAGATCAAGGCTTCCAACAATAAAATGTTCAGCTTTAAAAAGTCTAAAGCAGTGATCCTTCCTTATCTATCAATATTTGTTATAAATATTAATATTTACAATTTAAATTTTCCCTTATTTGACGAATAAGATTTTAATTAAAATTTAATATATGTTTTTAATTACATTTTTGCAGTCATGAATTAAAGAATAGTCCAAGGTGCAAAGAATTTTTTTGTAGCTCTACTGAGGTACAATCGATATACAGTAAACTGCATATATTTAAAGTATACTATTTGATCAGTTTTGACATATGTACCCACTAAATGGAAACCATCATTAAAATCAAGATTATATACATGTTCGTGACTCCTAAAAGTTTCCTTGTGTCTCCCCCATCCTTCTTTTTTCCTTCTTCCCTCCCCTTCTCAGTGCTTTTACTCAGGACAGATTAGTGTGAATTTTCAAGAATTTTATTTAGATGAGATCAAACAACATGCATTCTTTATTTAATATGGCTTTTGTCACTCAGCATAATTATTTTGAGATTCATTCACCTTGTTGGGTGTATCTGCAGTTTCTTCCTTTTTTTTTTTTTTTTTTTTTTTTTTTTTTTTTTTTTTTTTTTGGAGAATAGTATTCCATGGTGTAATTGGTTTCCCCATTCACCTATGATGAACATTTCATTTGTTTTCAATTTGGGGCTATTACAAATAAAGCTGCTATGAACATTCATGTAACAGGTCTTCTGGTGGACAAATGCTTTTTTTAATGTTTATTTATTTATTTTGAGAGAGAGACAGAGAGAGCACAGAAGTGTGAACAGAGAAAGGGGAGGGGCAGAGAGAGAAAGAACCCCAAGCAGGCTCCCTGCTGTCAGTGTAGAGCCGGAGGCAGGGCTCTATCCCACAAAAAGTGAGATCCTGACCTGAGCCAAAATCAAGAGTTGGATGCTTACTTGGCCAGCTGAGCCACCCAGAGACCCCTGCTTTTATTTCTCCTGGATAGATACAACACCTCACACAAAAAAAGATATGTATATAATAAGTAAGCATATTAAGAGATGCACAACATCATTTGTCATTAGGGAAATGCAAATCAAAATGACAGTGAGATACCACCACATACCTATTAAAATGGCTAAAATCCAAAACAACTGACAATGCCATTTGCTGGTGAGGATGAAGAATAGGAGCTCTCATTTATTGTTGATGGGTATACAAAATGGTACCATCACTTTGGAGGATGGTTTGGCAGTTTCACACAAAGCTAAACACAGCCTTACTATAAGAGCCAGAAATCATGCTCCTAGGAATTTAGCCAACTGCTTTGAAAATTTATGTCCATACAAAATTCTGCATGTGAATGTTCAAAGCGGTTTTATTCATAATCGCCAAAAATTGGGACCAATCAAGATGTCTTTGGTGAATGGATAAACAAACTGCAGTGTAACTATCCAATAGAATACCTTTTAGTGACAAAAGGAATGTGCTGTGAAGCCACACAAAGACTTGGATCAATTTAAATGCATACTGCTATGTGAATAAAGCCAATCTGAAGAGGCTATACACTGTATTATTTCATGTATAGAACATTCTGGAAAAGGTAAAACTGTAGAGATGGTAAACAAAAATGCTGTTAAAAGGTAATTATTCAGTCTGTCTTCTGGATAAATGTGGGTTTGGATGTTTCTTATTTTTTACATGACCTCTCCACCCACACATCCCTCCCTGTACAAACACTGACTTTTAGAATCATATTTATCTAAATGTTTGCCACTATTTCAACAAAATCATAACTGCTCTTCCACAAAAATGTTAAGCAAATAATATTTGCTTTAGAGACTACCAAATCTTTACTAATTTGCATTTATTCAAAGACAAATTACAATTGTTTTGATAGTTGGATACCAGCAAACATATCAGTACCTAGGAGATAATATACCTCATAAAAATTCACTTCCAGAGCCAGAGCTGATCAGAAGATACCTAATCAAACATGGCCAATCAGATTCTAGCTCCCAGGAATTTGAAAATGGAACATAATAACTCTCTTCAGTCCCAGTTGGTGTTTGAGATGTGACAGAACGTCAATCTGGACTAGGTAGCTGAATGGATGCCCCAGGTTCAATGTCTCCTTTATAGCAGTGGTAGCTGCTGACTGTTTCTACTTGAGTCCCTCTCCAGAAACTGTCCTTGACCAAAGGGAGACATTCTGTCTAAGGGCACAGCCTCCTCCCCAGAGACAGCCAGCATCCAATGGCTGGTTAATAAGGGGCAAGTAAAGGTCCTGCCTCCCATTCTTAAAGCTCTCTGTAGAATTGGCTAAAGCTTCTATTGCCAATATATCATAGCCAAACTTCTCCGTCTCCATCCTTCTTCCTTCACTCCTTTGCAAGCATTGTTCCTGAGATCATTTGCAACAAACTTTCTGCACAGAAATCTCTATCTCAGAGTCTGGAGTCCATGAGATCTGCTCCAAGGCAGTGGCCATGTTTGACCTATAGCAAAAAAGTTAATTTGCAGCAAAAGAAGAAAAAAAGGAGTTAGGTGGAGAATATTAGACATAAATCATATGAGCACAAAAAGAGAAATGAAATCCTCAACAAAACATTAGCAAACAAAATTCAGCAGCATGTTGAAAGGATTAAACACCATGACCAAGTGCAATTTATTCCTGGAATGCAAGGGTGGTTCAGCATATGAAAATCAACCAATATAATATACCACATAAACAGAATAAAGGGAAAGAAAATCACATGATCATTTCAATGGATAGAGAAAAAGCACTTGACAAAATTCAACATCCTGTCATGATAAAAATTCTTAAGAAATCAGTAATAGAAGGAAACTATCTCAACCTAGTAACAGCCATATCTGAAAACCCATAGCAAATATCACACTCAATGGTGTTAGACTGAAATTGTTTTCCTCTAGGATTAAGAACAAGACAAGGATGTACACTCTCACTACTTTTATTCAACATAATATTAGAACTTCTGGCCAGAACAACTGGGCACAAAAAGGAAATAAAAGGAATCCTAATTGGAAAGGAAAAAGTAAAATTATCTCTGTTTGCAAATGATAAGATCTCCTCTATAGAAAACCCTAAAGATTCCACACCAAAACAAACAAACAAACAAACAAACAAACACTGTTAGAACAAATGAATTCAGCAAAGTAGCAGGATACAAAGTTAACATGCAAAAATCAGTTGCATTTCTACATACTAACAATGAACCATCTGAAAAGAAAATTATGAAAACAATTCCATTTACAACAGCATCAAAAAGAATAAAGTATTTAGGAATTAATTTAAGCAAAGAGTTGAAAGACTTATACAATGAAAACCACAAAACATTGCTTAAAGAAATTATAGAAGACATAACTAAATGGAAACACATCCCATGTTCATGGATTGGAAAACTTAATATTGTTAAAATGTCAATATTACCCAAAGCAATCTACAGATTCAGTACAATCTGGATCAAACTCTCAATGGCATTTTTGCAGAAATAGAAAACCCCATCCTAAAATTCATATGTATTCCCAAGGGACCCTGAATAGACAAAACAATCTTAAAAAAGAGCAAAGCAGGGGCGCCTGGGTGGCGCAGTCGGTTAAGCGTCCGACTTCAGCCAGGTCACGATCTCGCGGTCCGTGAGTTCAAGCCCCGCGTCAGGCTCTGGGCTGATGGCTCAGAGCCTGGAGCCTGTTCCCGATTCTGTGTCTCCCTCTCTCTCTGCCCCTCCCCCGTTCATGCTCTGTCTCTCTCTGTCCCAAAAATAAATAAACGTTGAAAAAAAAAATTAAAAAAAAAACAAGAACAAAGCTGGAGGACCCACACTTTCTGATTTCAAAACTTACTACAAAACTACAGTAATCAAACAGTGTAGTACTAGCATAAAGACTGACATGTAGAGCAATGGAAGAGAATAGAGAGGCCGGAAATAAAGTCACACATATATGGTCAAATGATTTTGGACAAAGCTGACAAAACCATACAATGGGTAGACAGTCTCTTCAACAAATGGTGCTGGGAAAGATGGATAACCACATATAAAAAGATAAAATTGGACCTTTACCCAACAACATATACAAAAATTAACTCAAGGGGCACCTGGGTAGCTCAGTTGATTGAGCATCTGACTCTTGACTTCAGCTCAGGTCATGATCAGGTCATGGGACCGAGCCCTGCTTTGGGCTCCATGCTGAGCATGGAGCCTGCTTAAGATTCTCTCTCTCACTCTGCCCCCCTGCCACTTGCATGCTGTCTCTCTCTCTAAAAATAAATTAAATTGTTAAAAAATTAATTCAAAATGTATCAAAGACTTCAATGGAAGAACCAAAACCATGAAACTTTAGAAGAAAGCATAGGGCAGAATCTTCAGGACACTGGATTTACCAATGATTTCTTAGCCATGACACCAATAAAATGCAACCAAATTAAAAACAGATGTATTGGACTTCACAAAAACTTAACAATTTTGTGTATCTTGGGCGCCTGGGTGGTTCAGTCAGTTAAGTGTCTGACTTTGGCTCAGGTTGTGATCTCGTGGTTCATGGATTCCAGCCCCATGTTGGGCTCTGCGCTGACAGCTCAAAGCCTGGAGCCTGCTTCAGATTCTATGTCTCCCTCTCTCTCTGCCCCTCCCCTGCTCATGCTCTCTCTCTAAAATAAAAAAACTTTAAAACAAATTTTTTTTAGTTTGTGTATCAAAAGACAATATCCACAGAGTAAAAAGACAGCTCATAAAATGGGAGAAAATACTTAAAAATCATATATCTAATAAAGAATTAATATCCAGAATATACAAACAAACAAACAAACAAACCAATTAAAAAATGGGCAAAGGACTTAACAGACATTTCTCCAAAGAAGATATACAAATAGCCAATAAGCACATGAAATAATGTTTAACATCAGTAATCATTAGAGAAATGAAAATCAAAACCACGGTAAGATACCCATTAAGATGGCTACTATCAAAAAAGAAAACAAAAACAGAAAATAAGCTTTGGTGAAGATGTGGAAAAATCAAAACCTTTTGCACTGGTGATGGGAATGTAAAATTATACAGCCACTGTGGAAAAAGTATGGCAGTCTTCAAAAAATTAAAAATAGAATTACCATATGACCCAGCAATTCCACTTCGGGTATATACCCAAAAGAATTGAAGGCAGGGACTTGAAGAGATATTTGCATTATTCACAATAGCTAAAACATGGAAGCAACCCAAGGGTCCATCAGTGAAAGAATGAATAAGCAAAAATGTGTGTGTGTGTGTGTGTGTGTATATATGTATATATATACACATATATATGTATATATGTATGTGTATATATATACATATATATATACGTATATATATATATATATATATATATATATATATATATATATATATATATATAAAATATGGAATGTCATTCAGCTTTAAAAATCAAGGCAAATGAGACTTAAGCTATAACCTGAATGAAACTTAAGTATATTATGCTAAGTAAAATAAGCCAGTTTTAAAAAGACCAATACTATATGATTCCACTTACATGGAATACTGAAAAACAGGCAGAATGCAGAATGATGGGTTATCCAGGGCTGGGGGAGGGGAGAACAGGGGAGTTAGTGTTCACGGGTGTGGAGTTTCAGTTTTAAAAGATGAAAAGAGCGGGGCCCCTGGGTGGCTCAGTTGGTTGGGCCAATGACTTTGGCTCAGGTCATGATCTTGCAGTTTGTGAGTTTGAGCCCCGCATCGTGCTCTGTGCTGACAGCTCGGAGCCTGGAGCCTACTTCGGATTCTGTGTCTCCCCCTCTCTCTACCCCTACCCTGCTCACGCTCTGTGTCTCTCTGTCTCTCAATAATAAATAAACGTTTAAAAAAAAAAAAGATGAAAAGAGCTATGGAGATGGATGGTGGTGGTGGCTGAACAACATTATTCATGTATTTAACATCACTGAACTGTACACTTGAAAATGGTTAAGATGATAAATTTATGTCTTGTTTATTTTATCACAATAAAAAATTTTTTTAAAGAAAAAATAAAGTAGAGACTTCCTGGTCTACCTCTACTTCTTAGTATCACCCCTCAAGCAGCCCGGCTATACTTCCTGTCTGAGTTCAATGAGCTACCAGAGCTTCTCTCCAAGAGCTTATTTTGGCCTCAGCCAGTTTGAATAGATTTCGTTCCTTGCAAATCAAACAACCTCCATCTCTTTTATACTTTTACTCAGTGATATTGGGTAGCAAGGATCACTGCTTTACAGACACATACACTGGGAAGATACAGTGTATGCATATATATCTCAGTATTTCAAAGATGTTAATGCTTATTAAGTAACCTACCACTGGGCTCCCATGGGCATAGCCTCTGTGCACTGTCAATGCAAAGAAACCATCAGCCAAGTTTCTTTTTACATCAAGTCCACATGTCTTAAAACTCCTTTCCTCTCTTTCTTCTCACTCTCTACCTCTCTCATACCCAGCAATGTCCCCAAAATATCTTTCTCATTGTCTTGCTCCCAGCTACCCACCAAAAATCCTCTCCCAAGCCTTCTTGGGCTCTCTCTTTTCTTCCCTACCCTTCTCCTGCTGCTATTCTTCCATCCAGCCTTTCTGGTGCTCCTCCCACTATCACCAGGGTGTGGAAGGAAAGGAATATCTGAGAACAGTGGCCAAAGGACAAGTAGAGGGTCAGAGGTCAGGCAGAGGGAACATTTTGTTAACAGGCAAGAGAAAATACATATGCTACATACAAAACATATAATTAATAATAGTATACTGGTTAAAATAGAAACCACAAACAGTTATTGTTTTTATCAGTTTATATTTTAAAAGTCAAAGCACAAAGCTTTACTACGACACAAACATGAGACACAGAGGTCCCCAAGAAGCCTTGAGCACAAACCAGGACTTAGAGGCTTGATACAGCTATTTATCATGATCTCTCAGGAATCTGTGGGTTGATGCATCTGGGTGGTTCTCCATGCTCTCTGGTGTACCTGCACTTGGATAAGAACTGGGGCTGGGATCTTCTGAAGGTTTGATGGGGCTGGGTGTCCAAGATGGCATCTTCACCTCATGGCTGATGCCTCAGTGCTCCTTCATGTGGTCTCTCTCTCTGATGGAGTAGCCTCCTTCATGAGTGTTCAGGGCTAAAGGAGGCAGGAAGAGATGCTGCCAGCCAATAAGTGCTAAGTCCACCATCACTTCTGCTGTGTTCTATTGGCCAAAGCAGTCACGGGGTCCACCCACATTCAAGGGGGAGGGAGAGAAAGGGACTCCACTTCTTGATGGGTAAGAGAGATATGGTCATGGCCTTCTTTGGAAAACACAGTCCATTGCAGATGGCATTAAAGTTGTGTATTTAAATCAGAGGCAAATATTCCCGACAATTAAGGGCAATCCAAATAAAATGAACAGGCAAAACTTTATGAAGTGCTAAACCAAAAGAAAAAAAATACCTTCCCACTCCCCACCCCCAAAGTAGCAGAAATCTTAATTCAGGTCAACACAGGTCCCTTGTCAGAAGGTAGATGCTCTTTGGCCAGGAGGAAACATGCCGAAAGAGTAAGGTAGTAAGACACAGTTAAAATCCAACTCAGCTTAAACTTTAACTGTGTTCCTCCACGGTGCCAGAGCCCACGTTGTCTAGCCACTACCCATGGTCCTCAGAGATACTCCAGGAAGACTGCTCCACTGGTCCCTCCACAAAGAAGAAGTCAGCAGAGGAAGTTTCTCCCACACCACCGTCTCATGACATTGTGTTCTTCCCTGCCTGTGATTCAGTCAGCCCTTGTCTCTCCCACATCCCAAACTCTCTCACTGCCACTCCTGTATCATGAGGCTATTCCTGGTGCGCTCCTCTGTCCTGGAACTTTAACTCTGCCTGGAGGACACCATGTCCATTGCAGCTTTCTCAAGGAAAAATCGTTTATTCTTCACACTCCATGTACCTTAAGTTCAGAAGGTGACTTTGCTGTTGCCCATTGTCCCCATTACTGTGGGCAGACCTTTAGTGGCTCCTCCTTTTATTCAAAACAAAAGAAAGCAAAAAGCAAATTAACTTCTTTTGAGAAGTGCCGTTTGGGCAAACTACTCTGTCTCCCTCTTCAGATCTGTCATCTCCACAAATCCCAGTCAGCCCTGCTCTGACACCTGACTCCCAGTCTTCCTTTAAAATGACTTTAAATCTTAGCATCATTCTGTTTGTTTGGAAGAGTCATGAATCATACCTGTTTCTTGCTTTCTCATCCAGTTAACATTCTGGTACTCTCAGAAGTGGCTCAGTCTCAGCAGTAAGTTATGGGCCACCCTAATCCTGGATGACTTAAACGGTTACCTGGGAAGATATACATAATCCTTTGGTCCCTCATTTCATTGGTCACATCAGCCACCCAGGCCCATGGTCACATTCTGGACATTGTCAGCACCCATAATAATGTCGATACCTCCAGAAGGAAAATTCAATCCGCCTACCTTCTGACCACAATAACCTTTCCTTCCAGCTGGCCTGTTCAGCTAGCTACTCCCATGACAGCTAAACTTTCTCCAAACCTAGGGAACCTAGCTTTGCAGGAGAGTCACACGACTGAGCAGATTGCTTCCACCATCATCGCCGATTTCAAATAGATTCTCGGGCTGCCTGGAAATCTCATTAAATTTTTCTAGTCACATTTTCTGCAATGACCTTGTCAAGCTTTCTCCAGTTCCCCAAATCTATGATAGTCTATGATAGTCCCTACTATCACACTCCCAGCAGAAGGCTCTACTTCTCTTCTTACCATATAAAAGACAATAGAGGCTTTAAATGAGAACTTCCTTATCTCACAGCTATCAAAAATAAGAAATTCCTTGTCTACTCTAAACCCACCTTTCTTCCTCTGGTAAAATACAGAAAATCTTATTTCTCTTTATTTAAGGACCCAAGAATATACAATGAGGAAAAGGTAGTTTCTTCAGGAAATGGTGGTGGGGAAACTAGACAGCCCCATACCATACACAAAAATAAACTCAAAATAGATTAAAGACATAAATGTGAAGCCTGAAACCATAAAATTCCTAGAAGACATATGGAGTAAACTCTTGGATATTGGCCATAGCAATACTTTTCTGGATCTGTTTCCTCAGGCAAGGGAAACAAAAGCAAAAATTACCTATTGGAACTATACCAAACTAAAAGCTTTTGCACAGTGAAGGAAACCATCAACAAAACCAAAAGGCACGCTACTGAATGGAAGAATATATTTACAAATGATATATATGATAAAGGATTAATATCCAAAATATATAAGAACTCATACAACTCAACACCAACAAAACAAATAATGCAGTTAAAAAATTGGCAGAGGACCTGAATTACAGATGGCCAACAGACACATGAAAAGATGTTCAACATCACTAATCATCAGGAAAATGCAAATCAAAACTACAATGACATATCCCCTCACACCTGTCAGAATGGCTAGCATCAAAAAGAGGAGGTATAACAAGTTTGATGAGGATGTGGAGAAAAGGAACCCTTGTGAACTGTTGGTGGGAAGGTAAACTGGTGCAACCACTCTGGAAAACAGTATGATGGTTCATCAAAAAATTAAAAAAAGAAATACCATATGATCTAGTAATTCTACTTCTGGGTATTTACCAGTTGAAAAAGTAAACACTAATTTGAAAAGATATATGCACCCCTATGTTTATTGCAGCATGATTTACAATAACCAAGATATGGAAACAACCTAAGTGTCCATCAATAGATAAATGAATAAAGAAGATACAGTGTATATATATAATAGAATGAAGTCTTGCCATTTGTAACAACACAGATGGACATAGAAGGTATTATGCTAAGTAAAATAAGTCCAATAGAGAAAGACAATTATCATATGATTTCCCTTATATGTGAAATCTAAAAAACAAAACAAATGAACAAAAAACAGAAACAGACTCACAAATTCAGAGAACAAACTGGTGGTTGCCAGAGATGAGGAGGTTGGGGGGACAGGCAAAATCAGTGAGGGGAATTAAGAGGTACAAACTTTCAGTTATAAATTAAATAAGTCGCAGGGATGAAAAGTACAGCATGGAGAATATAGTCAATAATATAGCAATAATTTCATATGGTAATGAAGGCAACTACACTTACCATGGTGAGCATTCATAATGTATATAATTGTCAAATCACTATGTTGTACACTTGAAACTAATATAATATTATAAACTATATTTCAATTACAAAGAAAAAAAGAACTCGAAAACTTTTCACCATCCATCATTTCTACTCTCTCTTTAATATTTAATCCTTCAATCTCATCTGGTTTCTTCCTACTTGAAAACCATTTAAAAAAATAAAATAAAATCTTCCTCAATTTCACATGCCTGACTCTCTACCTCCCTATCCTTCTCCTCTTTACAGGCAAACTACTCAGAAGGGTTATTTTGCTCACCTATTCACTCCTTAGCCCATCTGGCCTCCAGCCCCAACATGCTATTAAAAATAGGTCTCTGTGGGGTGCCTGGGTGGCTCAATTGGTTGAGCGCCTGACTCTTGATTTCAGCTCAGGTCATGATCTCACAGTTTGTGAGATCAGGGCCTGCCTGGGGCTCTGCAGTGGCAGTATGGAGTCTGCTTGGGATTCTCTCCCTCTCTCTCTGCCCCTCCCCAGCTCTCTCTCTCTCTCAAAATAAATAAACATTTAAAATAATACATCTCTGTGATCATTGATATGGCTCAAGTTAATGGGTACGTCTTGATCTTCATCTTATATTACTCTTAACAGCCCCAGACATGGCTGCACACTCCCACTGTTGTGAATTCCTCAACACCACCTTCTCCTGGTTTGCCTCCCACCCCATCAGAGCTCTCCCTCTGTCTCCTTTTCAGGCTCAACTTCCTCTACTTTGATGATGACATTCCTTAAAGCTTAGCATAAGGTCTTTTTCTCATCTTACTCACTTCTAAGCCATCTATCTCATCAATGGCCACCTGTGGGTAGATTAGCCAACCTGTGTATCTCTAACTGTAAACCACACTCTGAGCATCAGCCCCTTACACATCTCTCTACGTGAGGTCTCCACTCACACGTCTCAAAAGTTTATCATACTCAACTTGTTCAAAAATAAAACTCACTATCTTCCCCTCCCCCAGTCTCCCCCTGCACCCACCAGAGTTCCTCATCTCATTGAACGGCAATGACATCCATCATTATCCAAGTCTGCATCTTAGTGGTCATCCTTGGCTCCTCCCTCTTCCTCACTCTGTTCAAATCCAGTCATCACTGCCTCCTATCAACTACCTTATAAATATCTCTCAGGTCCATCCATTTCTTTCCATTTCCACTGTCACCAATCTAGTCCAAACCACTGTAAATCTCTCAGCCAGCCTCGCTCAGAAATCTTCCTGCACCCATTCTTCTCTTCATCTGGTCAATTCCCCAAACGATAGCCAAAGTGATTTTCCTAAAACATGAATCCTGCCAGCTTAAAGTATTCTTAACACAATCTCATTGCTTTTAAGATGAGAAAACAACCTTCAACATGGTCCACATGGTCCTACATGGTCTCTCCCTACTGACCTTTCTTCGTCTAGCCCTGCCTCACACCAGAGCTCTCAGGACTCCAGTCACACTGGCTTACACTCAATTCCTAATCCCTTCTGCCACTCTCCCACTCCTGTGGCAGCCCATCAGCAAACATTGGTGATTCTGCTCTGAAATCATATCTTGAATCCAAACTCTTCCCATCATCCCCATCTTCAGGATACTAACCAAAACCACCATCATCTTTCACCTGGACTACTGCCACAGCCCACTGAATGATCTCTCACTGCCCTTTGTCTTGCTCCATTCGATCCATTTCCAATCACCAACCAGCATGATGACGTACAGCAGAAGTCCAGTCATGTACTTACTTCCTAAAATCTTTCCAATGGCTCCCCACTGCAATCAGAATAAAACTCAAAGTCCTCAAGGCTGACCCCAAGCCACTGCCTAACGTGGTCCCTGCTTACCTCTCTGTCCCCTTCCGTTACCAATGCCCTACTTTTTTTGCTGTATGCTAGACACACGGCCCCTCTTTCTAACTTTCTATGTTCCCATCTCAAGACCTTTCCTTGCTCTGTCTTCTCTTGGAATGTGTTTCCAAGCCTCTGAATGGCTTCTCCTTTTCATGACTTTGCAAAGAGGTATTGCCTGCCCTCTTCCTCTCCTGTGAAAGTCACTCCATTGCTTCACCTGACTTTCCATATAGTACTATGTTCAGAACCTTCCAATGGCTGCTTCCTATCTCAGAGTAAAGTCCCGACCATAGCCAGAAAGACCACACATTATCTGGCCACAATTTCCTCTTTGATCTCATACACCACCTGTTTCCCTGTCACTGTGCTCCATCCATACTAGCTTCCTTGCTGTTTTCCCAACATCTCAAGTGCCTTCCTAACCCAGAGCCTTTCAACATTCTCATCCCCAAATCGACATGAATGAATCTCTCATGTCATTTAGGTCTGGCTCAACTAACACTTATCAAAAAAGCTCTTCCTTGAGGATCCTAATTAATATAAGGCTCCATGCCTACTACCATCACTCTCACCTTTTAACTCCCTTCAAAACACTTACGTTACTTAATATGGTAAATATTAACTTGCTTTCTCAGCAAGAATTTTCTTCACAACTATTTTTATTGTTCTTACATGAGTTAATAGTTTTTCCTTAAATAAATGGCTGAACTATCTTAATTTACCTAACTGATGTGTGTGTCTAATATATCTGTATGTCTTTAGGTCTTCTCCACCACCTTCCTTCCCCACACGGCGGGGAGGCCCTTTAAGACACGGCCCTATAGGGAAGACGCGGTAAATTCAATCCCACTTACAAACTGTTTCTAACTTCTGTATTTTCGGATCTCCCCACTTTCTCCCAGGAGGCTCCACTCCCAAAGAATCTCGGACTACGTCCAGTCAGTCCTTTGCTATTACAAATCCTGCGGCCAAGAATGGGCGTGGGTATATGCATTGCTTCTTTTCATCACTGTAATACATTCTTAGAAGTGGGATTTCTGGATCAAAGGGTAACTGCCTACGCAAGTTAAATAGCTGTTGCCGAATTCGCCGCCACCGGGTTCGTACCGTTTTGGAGTTCCACCGGCAACGTGTCAGAGCGCCTGTTTCTTCACAGTTTCGCCCGCGCCAACTCAGTGTCCTTAAGCTTTGGGGGGAGGGGAGGGTTGCCATCCGAGAGTTGAGACACCCGCTGCGCGGAGCGCGCCCTTCCACATCCGACCTCCAACCCCGCAACCCCACCCAGGACTCCCACTGGGACCAGCGTCCTTGCGGACCCGTGCGGGGGAGGGGAGGGCAGGCGCGCACGCGGGGGGCGGGGAGGGGCGGGCAGGCGCGCACGCGCGGGGCCCCCTGCGCTCCGCACACACGCGCCGCGTCCCCAGCGGGTGGGCTGCGCGCGGCGGGCAGATCCGGCCTTGCTCAACAGGCTCGAAAGAGGAAGCGCACAAAGGGCTGAAGTAAACACTTAGGAAGACCGTTGCAAAATAGATGAGGTTCTCGGGTTTTTTGGAGCCATCATCTGGCCCCAGATCCCTTAGTCACTAATATAGCGAGCGACCGAGAAGGCTCAATTCGCTGGGGAACGCTCCGGAGGGAAGGGGACGCGCGTAGGGGCGGGATGAGGGAGGAAGGCCCAACTTTTCCCAGAATTTAAAAAAACAACTTTCGAGGGTGTGGTGTAGAAGCGAGGCACAGACCCGATTAGTTGGAAAAAGCAGTCCCCGAGTTTCAAGAGTCTGCATCCACCCGTCCTCCTCCGTGCGTGTCTCGAACCGAGCGCCCTCGTGGCACCTCCATGCAAAGCGGCGCGGCGGGCGCCTCACGTCTGCGCGCTGCGTGGGAAGGGCAGGGCTGACACCACTTCCTCCCCGAGGCGGCGGACCTGAGCCCGGGTGGAGTCCAGTGCGCCGCGTCGCCTGCCCCGCCGCTGCCCCGCCGCCGGCCCGCGCCCCGCCCGCGCGGAGTCCCAGCCGAGCTCCGCCGAGTCCCCACGCAGCCGTCGAGGTAAGCGGCGCCGGCCCCGTCCCGGCGCCCTGAGAGCTGCAGCCGGGACCCTCAGGGCTGCCGCGGGACCCTGTGTGTCCAGCGGGTCTGCTCCCGGGCCCGACCCAGCTCCCCGCCTTGGCCGGGAGAACGCGCTCCCCCCGCTTGGCCCTCGAGGGGAGCGCGTCCCCCCGGGTCCCCTCCGCCGACTTGAGTGCTTGACCCGGCCACGCGGGGGGTTGGGGCGCGGGCTCGTCTTCCCCGCGTTCGCTTTCATCACAATTTGACTGATTTCCTGCCCAGAAAGTTGCTTCAGAGATAGTCGGGGAACCCGTATGAACCCTCACCTGTTCAGCTGTCCAGAGCCCCAACTTGACCCCTCTGGAGGAATTCCTGGGGGCATTTTAGGGCACCTTAGATTAAATGCAAGTCGTGCAAGAATGAGAGTGACGATCGGAGTCTGATGTATTTTAGTGTTATCGTACTTTAAAACTTTTGGACAATTCTTTCGTCGTTTTAAAAACATCTTTACCAGTGATTGTCCTTTTCATTTTACAATAAGGTAGAGGAAAGATTTGGACAGCAGGTGTAAGTTTCATAATTTGGTTTGGGGGGAATGCCCAGAGTGACGTTTTATAGCATGAAGGAAACTAACTGGGATGCCCTTACATCCAGGGGACCTCAGCCCAGGAGTCCCCCAGGAGACTTTGTCCCTTGCACCTCTTACTGTCTTTTCGGGAAGGTATTTCTTTTTCATACCATTGTGGAAAGGTAAATGTGTAGTTTCCTAGTGCCACTCAGAGTAAAGCTGTTGAAGAAGAACTTTAAATGTGGACATGAGAAAAAAAAGCAGTATCAGAGGAAAGTAACATAGAGAAAAGGTGCATGACTTGATCACTCCCAAGGATATTATTTCTGGTGGCAAAATGTGGCTTAAATAAAGGCAAGGGCACTTACTACCTACTACTAATTTTAAATTCTGGGCCTCTGAACAGAAATTTCAGAAAGAGAGCTTTTGTCCCTTGGAACGAACCTCCAATGCCAATTTTCCCTCAGGCCTCACTGCAGTAGTCTTACAGTTAAGATTGGCTAGCAAAATTAGCAAAAAAACTACTGAGAAATCTTCTCTAATGTCTTCCGGGTGGTATTTCCTGTCTGTTCAACGTGTTGTGAAAGGTCTAAGAAATTTACTGTCATCTTCAGGCTGTTAACACATAATCGTTTCACACCGATACTAATGCTTGTGGGGTTTTTCTGGGTATTTGGGAGATTTGGATTCAAGCTCCAAATCCACCTTTAACTAGACAAGGTTGGCCTTGATTAAGTTGCCTTAACCTCCCTGGACCAGAGAGGGAAGCGAATTTGTTTGACTAGAGTATGTCTGTCATTATAATAGCAATTGGGGAACAGCTATAAATTCTTTGAATTTGTCCTGCCTAGAATACTAGCAAAGTTAGAATTGCTGATCACACAGAAAAGAATGGAGAAAATCATACTGATAACATATTTTGTTAAAGTCTGAAATATCAACAGTTTTGAGACCCTTTGTTTCTATAGAAGGTCCTCCAAAAATAGTCCATTTTTGTTCTATATGTAAAATGGCAGGTTTCCATTCTGTTGAAAAAACTGAGGTAGAGAATTGATGTGCTCAAGCTTGGACAGGTCAGTATTAGATTCCAAAATTCTTCAATTATTATTACTCAAGAGATATAACTTTGTGATATGGATTACTTAATGATTTAGTTACTTTAAATCTTAAACACAGTACTTACAAGGTTATATATATAGTGTCCATTAATTTTTTCTTATTTTTATATCCTAGGAATGTATAACAATCATCCACTTTTTTTTACCTTTATTCACTCATAGTAAAAAAGTTTTAGATATTTTCATATTATTATTAGAATGAGCTATTTATAAAATTTATTGCCATAAGTGTCTGTTTGATATGCCACTCTGAATTTCTTTAAACCAGCCTACTTTCAAAAGCATTATTATTTTCATTTACTTCTAATCCTCTTCCATCTTATTTTAATTATTTTTATGCCCAAAACCTTTCAGTGAGTCCATAAATCTTATATAAATTAAGTTGGCATTTCAGAGTTTATCACACCAAAATATTTTCAATGCTAAAGACCTCTTAGTTTATTTTATAGGCAATAGAATGATCTTAGTAATTCTCACCTGGAAATAGAACAATTCTTATTAACATAGTTAATTTTTTAGGATGTAAATGTGTCTAAGTATTTTTTTAAACTTTATTTTATTTTGGGGGGAGAACACAAGTGGGGAAGAAGCAGAGAGAAGGGGACTGAAGCAGGCTGTGTGCTGACAAGCTGACAGCAGCTAGCCCCGTATGGAATTCAAACTCCCCAACCATGAGATTATGACCTGAGCTGAAGTCAGACACTCAACCAACTGAGCCACCCAGGCACCCTTAAATATGCCCATATTTTATGTCAGTTCTGTCATCCTCTGTGGCAAGTAGCTTAAAGTTTAAGCAATTATTACAAATTGAAGTACATCATAAATGCCAGGATTTGAGGTGTTAGATTGAGGGTATAGCTCACACTGGTTGTATAGTCATGTTTTTCTGTATTACAGTTATGAGAAACATGATTTGTAGGGGAAACTGCTATTTGGAAAAGTTAACAGATTTCTCTTGAGAAGAGAGAACAGCAGCATTGAAGAATGGCATTGAATAAGCCATAATCAATTTAAGGGGCTAAGGTTGTACATGCACAGTAACAAGGGAGGGCCTGTGGACAGCTTCTAGGGACTAGAGAATGTGACCTGCCACCACAGCATCCCCATTGTCTAGCCAAATTCCTGGCACCATAGTTAGGACTCAAAAAGCATTTGCTAAATGTGCAGATATAGCAGTTCCACTTGTGGGTTATGCCATCAGAATGTCACAAGCCCCTGACCCAGGGAGCTCTGTTGGTACCAACCCTGAGGCATGAGCAGGCAGAGATACAGCACCATTCCAAGGGACCGCACCTTCTCAGCACATGCTCTGAAGCTGGAATTCGTGATGCAGGTTCCAAACATTTTCTGAAGATTGGTTAAGAAGCTTACGCAGAGGATAAGAAGCAGAGCTGACCTTTGAACTGAGCTAGTCTCATACGGCACCCCCTAGGAGCTGTACCAGGGACAGGGCTCAAAAGGTGAAAAAACATGGGCCCTTTGCTCAGTGCTCTTCTAGCCTAGAAAGGGGGGACATGAATGGGTACAGTTCTACACATGACCAGAGTCAGGTGCTGTGGAAGCACATATGAGATCCCTGTACCACAGTGGGTACAGGGAGGATGAAATTAAGATAACCAAGGAACTTGCCTTGCAACAGTGGGAAGACAGGATATTATAATCAGTTGTGAAGTTATTATATTTATATATGTTTTTTGAAAAATTAATTCTGCTTTGGCAGCCATCACGTGTTTTCATTTTTATCTTTATGCTCATCCCTCTTGATAGCTCACCAGGTTGATTAAATCAATGAAGCAGTGAGTATATATTTTTTTTAAATTTCTACTGGAGGTCTTTCTGATTTGGTTTCACATCACAGACTCATTAGTAAGGTGGTTGTGGGCAGGGAGAGGGTTTAAATGCTAAGTCACACGGCAATTATGTTTCCACAAACCGGCTAGAAGATTTATGTCCAGGGAGCTATATCCTATCAAACTGGAAGAAAAATAAAGAGCGGTAGTAGAACAAGTAAGCTAGACTAGGTTTATTTTGTCCTTTTTCATTATGAAATGTTTCATGCATACAAAAGATGGTGTATAATGCATATGTTAATTATAACAAATAATAAAGCCAACATCTGGATACCTATCATCCAGTTGAAGAAGTAAAATATTACCAGTCCATCTTCTGACGTCCTCTCAATAGCATTCCCCTTTTTTCTCAGTAGAATATTCTGTATATCAGTATTCTGAATGTGCTGATTTTTTTTTTTAAAAAGCATTTGGAAAGCATGTACATGCATTTGCAAAGATGTCAAACTGGGAATTAGAGGACACTGGCCCTTGGGAGACTGGGATTAGAATCTCCGACTGAGGGGCGCCTGGGTGGCGCAGTCGGTTGAGCGTCCGACTTCAGCCAGGTCACGATCTCGCGGTCCGGGAGTTCGAGCCCCGCGTCAGGCTCTGGGCTGATGGCTCAGAGCCTGGAGCCTGTTTCCGATTCTGTGTCTCCCTCTCTCTCTCTGCCCCTCCCCCGTTCATGCTCTGTCTCTCTCTGTCCCAAAAATAAATAAACGTTGAAAAAAAAAATTTAAAAGAATCTCCGACTGTAAGCACAGTTATAAATAGAGTCTTCTGTTAAGTGAAGACATCTTATTTTAAATAGCGTAATGGGGTGCTTGGGTGGCTCTGTGGGTGAAGTGTCTGACTTTTGGTTTTAGCTCAGGTTATGATCTCACGGTTCCTAAGTCTGAGCCCCGCATCAGACTCTTTGCTGACAGTGTGAAGCCTGCTTGGGATTCTCTGTATCCCTCTCTCTCTTCCCCTCTCCTGCTCATGATCTCTGTCTCCCTCAAAATAAATGAACATTAAAAAAAATTAAAAATAAAAAGCAAAGCAGGTTATAAATGATTAAGAGTAAGTACCACAGAAATAGTTAGGGGTATCTTAGTTATTACTGAAGTGACCAAGATTCATCAGGGGATAAGTTTTAAGGGTAATAAATATATTAGGAAGTGTTCAGTTTTTCATATTACTTAGATTTCTACTGAAAATACAATTCAGTCATTTAAAAAACATTTGCCAAGCGCTATTCTAGATGTTTGAATGTGTTTCTGAGTAGGTGAGGCAAAGATCTCTCCATTGCGGAGTTTGGATTCTAACGGGGCGATACAGACAATAATCAGTAAATATAATAAATAAGTAAGTAATATAGGTTTAATAAGTGAAAAGTGCCATAAAAAAGTCAAAGTTGAGCAAAGTAAAGTTGTAGTATTTAATAAGGTGGTCAGGCTTGGTCTCACTGTGTAGATACAATTTGAGCAAAGTTTTGAAGGAGTTAGCTAACAGGCTATCTGAGGGCACTGTGTTCCCAGCAGAGGGAACAGCCAGTGCCAAGGCTGTAAGACAGGGTTCTTCCTGGTATATTCAAGAAACAGGGAAGCTCACATGGCTAGTAGGTGGGTGAGCAGGACGAGAGTAACAGGAGATGTGGCTGGAGAGGAACATGAAGAGGTGGCAGATCATGTAAGGTCTTGTCGGCCATTGTAAGAAGTTTGGCTTTTACTGTGAGTGAAATTGAGGGACTGTTGTGGGATTCTGAGGAGAGGAGTAGCATGATCTGACTTATATTTAAAAGGCTCACTCTGCTTGAGGATGAAAGCCAGGAGCCCATTAGGAAGCTTTGGGAATCACCATGTTTTTTGAGGGTGAGGTCAGGATTTTTTGACAGCATGGATATGGGGTTCGAGAAAGAGGAGTCAGCAATGATTCTAAAGTCTTGACCTAAACAGGTGGAAGATAGAATTGCCATCAGTTGGCATGGGAGGTTGGAGAGGAGATGGTCAGAAGTTCAGTTTGGGATATGAACATAAAGTATCAATTGGTAATAACCATGTGCTTATTACATATAAGGCTGAAGTCATTCAGGCTGATTAGCTATTTGGGAAGATATTGTTGTTATTCTCAGTATACAGAATTAGAAATGATGGTTTGAGAGTTAAAGAAATGGAACATAGGGGCACCTGGGTGGCCCAGTCGGTTAAGCATCCAACTTTTTATTTCAGCTCAGGTCACGATCTCATGGTTTGTGGGTTCAAGCCTGGCATTGGGTTCCTCACTGATGATGCAGAGCCTTCTTGGGTTTCTGTCTCCCTCTCTCTCTGCCCCTCTCCTGCTTGCTATCTCTCTCTCAAAATAAATAAGTAGACATTAAAAGAATTAAAAAAAAAAGAAATGGGACATGAAACCAGATCTTTTAGAAAAAGAAAAAAGTTTTAACCATTCTTTCAAAACTTGCTGAAAGGAGAAAAAGAAAAAAACTTGCTGAAAAGGTTGACTAGTAATCTTATACAGATAAAATAAGAATATAGTCAACTAATCAGTAATATTCCACTTCCATGAAATGCTAGACAATGAAAATTATCTTTAATGACTGTAAAAGCAAAAAATAGACACTAAAGACACATTCACAAAGTCATTACTAGTAACCTGGGATTAGGCAATACAAGGTTTCTATGATTGTGTTTAGCAGCAAATTCTGAGGGAGGAAGGACAAAGGCCTTTTCCACAAAGGAGACTTTTATCTAAACCAGAGGTTAAGATATTTATATTTTCAAAACCCAAGACCAGATTTGGAAGAGAGGGGAGCTTTCTCTTGGCACAGCTGGATTTCAGATGGATGCAAGTGTTCAACCAGGGCCAAAGGTTCACTAGTAGCTGTTGAAGAATGTTAGATGACATGGTTATAGTATTTTGAAAAGTGAAAGTACTTTCTACCTCATTAGGAAGTAGCTACTGGAATGGTGATAACTGACGTTTCATTTGTTCTGGTTATAAGAGCCATCAAAGCAGTGTACTTATGGAATGGTAGTATTTAGTGGAAAACCAACCAAGTGGTTGATTACCAGTTAATAGACTATGTTTTTCACCAGGCAAAACTCCAGTCTTCAGTTAAATACATTATTAAGATTTCATCTCAAAAAATAAAAGAATCAGTTAGGGAAGGGGGGAATACCATAAAATCTTTTGCAGGAGATTTACAGTATATTAATGAAATTACTGATTAAGTAAATTTATCTAAGGCTACTCTATTTATAGTACAATATTACAGACTCACTTAGGTCTCCTAATACCATAAAATTCACAACTGACAGGTCAATGAACTAAGTAGATTCAGGATATAGTATGGGTTTGTTTTGTTGTTTTTAAGAGAATGGCTTCCTTCTGATTAAATTCCATAAGTGATATGGCTCACTTAGCAAACCAAGAATATTTCTTAACATGCTTACTAATTCAGTGACATTACGTTTCCCCTGTTGTAAGGAACAAACAGAAACGAAGTTGCTTGGGCCATGAATGTAGTGCTGTAAACACATGGCTCATAAGACCACTACTGAATAGAGAAGCTGAAACCCCAAGGTAGCTCACTACACTGTCAGAGCAGAGATAGCATCCCTCAAGGCTTACAGGGGCTTAGGGCTCTTATGCATATGTTTGAGTTGCGTGAAACTCTGCTCAGCATGCTATAATTATAACTTTTGTTTTCAGTTTCAACACACATCTGTTGAAGGCCAACAATGTGTCCAGTGTGGAGGGTATAAAATAGAATAAGATGTGGCCCCTAACCTCAAGAAGCTTCCAACTGAGTGGGAGAGACAAACCTGTAAATAAACACATCCCAGTGTGTGATATGCAATGATAGGTACAGAAATAATACGATGAAGAGTGATTATAGGGAAGACATCATGTGGAGGTGACTGTGGGGCCCTTGGAAGGATAAAGGTATTTCCAGGCATCCAGGGAAAGAAGGCTACCCCAGGCACCACACATATGAAATAGTTGGGCAGTGCTGCAGCATGAAGTTCAGTGGGAAAGGAAATGGAACAATTCTTATTTAACACTTGGTGAGTAATATTCAAATTAGGTTCATATGGTGCAGTCACCATAATCTATCATCTTTGAGTCAAATGCTTAGGCACTTGTAATAACAGAACTGTAGCACTCCAGACCAACCCTGTCCAACAGAAATATAATACCAACCGTGTATATAACTTTAAATTTTCAAGAAACCACATTAGAAACAGTAAAAAGAAACAAGTAACACTAATTTTAGGGATATATTTTATTTCGTATGTATCCTGAATGATCACTTAATTAATTAATATTAATTATGCTAAATTGCATTAAATTTAAGTAATGTTAAAATTATTGGTGAAGTCTTCTTTCATTTTTCCATACTAGGTCAGATCAACCACGTTTCACCCTTATACCACATCTCCATTTGGACTAGGCACAATTCATGTGCTCAGTAACCACATGAACTCGTGGTGACCAAATTGGACAGTGCAACTCTAGATAATGGCACAAATATTGTATCTTAACTATGTGTTGACTTCTCAGCTGCATAGAGCATCTTAGATGAATTATGAAGTAAGCTAAAGGGAAAAAGAAGGGAACAGTGTTTTCTATTAGTATGGAGTCTGTCCCTGGAACCTGATTTGAATTCACATTTAAACCTGTACTCAAATACTTTGTTAGTTCTCTAGCAACAAAAACAAACCCAAATTATCATTTCTTACCTTCCTTTTTATTCTTTCTCTTCCCCTCCCACCTTATTTTTGGATTCTTTCTAATAGTAACAAGGACTGAGAAAGAATGGAAATAAATAAGTGGAGCGGTATGCCATAAACCCACATCCAGCAAAATGTGAACTGTTGCCATAGGCAACAGTGGTTGCCATCTCTCTCTCTCAGTCTCTCTCTCTCTCTCTCTCTCTCTCTCGTTGCTTCCACCTACTACTTCATAAGCATCAACAACAACTCTCTTTGCAGTGGTTCCAAACTCTAGAAATATACCTTCTTTTGGGTGGCGGGGAGGGACAGGTAGTGATAAGACTTGGAAGATAGAGTCGGTTTGATTCATGGGTATGGTTTCAACAAGGCTCAGGGATATTTTTATGCCCTCTCCTATCTTCTTCAGAATGGTTAAGAATTTCTGTCATAGAAACAATATTTACAGATGTCCTTTCCAGTGGCTTGGTCTTTGGAAACTGCCTGGTCCACAAAAAAACGGTAGTCCAGCCAGTTTCTAGGTACACAGAAATGTAACAAACAAAAGTACCCATCCAGTTGCGAACATGGGATTGTGTTTGTGAATATGTGACTGACATTTGTCTCCACTGCTTGTTTTAAATGGAGAGTAAAGTAATAAAAGTAATGATGATGATAATAATAATAGCTGATATTAGTATCACTAATATCACTGTGCCTGGAACTATATACTAAGCACTTTACAGACACCATCTCATCCCCATGAAACATGGACTGTTCTTATTCATTTTACAGCCGGGGAAACTAAGCCAACAGAGAGGTTAAATAACTTGCCCAAGATTACTCAGCAGCTGAGTATATTTACTGAGTAAATGGTGTGTGTCAACACTTGATGAAAATACAAGTTTCCACATCTGAACTCATAATGTGGTGTGAAAGACAGACACACGATTATATTAGAGCTGGACATACACACAGTGTAACAGAGGAATGAGCAAAGCAGCTGCCAGTTTCCACCTCTTAATAATCACAGCCCTTGTTTTCGGCAGGCAATGTGGCATGCTGATTGTTAACATGAACTTTTGAGTTAGACCCAGGCACAGTCCAGTTCATCCGTCGCTAGCTGCATGAGCACACACAAATTATTTAATTTCTCTAGGCTTGAGCTTTATAACCTATAAAATTAGAATTTTGAATTAAATTTAGAAATTTGAATTAGAATGTCACCACATCAGGGGATTACTTGGGGAATTCAGTGAGACAGTCTAGATGTCTGACCTGTAATGATTGTCCCATATTTATAACTCCTACTATTCTTATTTTAAAATAGGTGCTAATACATATTAATGTGAGCTAGCATACATTGAGTTCTAAGTGCCAGTCATGGTACTAAGAGAGCTGAGGCATAAATTTTGCCTCTGCAGCATAGTTGAGAAGATAACAATACCTATAGAGATAAACTGTAAGGAAGCTGATGAACTTTCGAATAACGGATCCTAACACTGCTGCTACAGGATTTGAGATGAGGGTAGATCACCAGGATCCAGCAGTGAGCCTTGAACTGGCCTTGCATAACGAATAAGACTAACAGAAGTGGGGAAAAATAGGAGAAACAGCACAGAGGCAACATAAAGGGTGTGTATAGAGGAAGAGAAACAAACTACTTTCACTGTAAGCAAAGGTTTAATGAGAGAAAGCTGTCGATGACTTTGGAGTGGTGCGTGGGGTGGATTGTGGATGAGCTCACCCTAGAGGATGTTTTCTCTGAACAGGCTTTTCTGGCTAGCTGGGAAGATGCCAGGCTGGCCTGCACACACACAACAGTAAGGCCGTGGATCAGTCATCTAGCCTCTGCTTCCTGACTAGAAGCACTGGCCTCCCTGCCACCTACTCCTTCACCTTCTGCTTGTCTTTCTCTGATTGACATGGACTTTCCTGGTTTGGTATTTGTACCCCTTGGAACAAGGGTGCTTGTTGATATTGGGAACTGCTAATGTTCCTCAGTCTATAGTACAAACCCTGATCACTCCTGGAAAAGGTGTTTAAGGGGGCAGTTACCCCTGGTGCATGTTGACAAAGGAGGGCCTTAAATGGCCCTCCACAATTTGATACAAAAAGACAAGAGAATAATTTCATTTTTGACAGGTTGTCTCTGCTGCAGACAGATCCATATTCAAAATTTGTGTTACTCAGGAACCTGCTGAACCAAATGGTGTAGGGAGTTGAGACTCTTACCAAGAGGCAAATAAATGATAGAAATGCCAAGAAAAACAATATATTGCTTAGCTAATTGAAATATAAAGGAGCCATGAATTAAGAACTGTGAATGTATCATCATAAAAAAAAAAGCATTTGAGGATTTTCAGTTTAACTTAGTAAAGTTACATGGTAACTGTTATGTGAAACACATATAAAACACATCCACTTATAGAAGTTGAATTTCATGGGGCGCCTGGGTGGCGCAGTCGGTTAAGCGTCCGACTTCAGCCAGGTCACGATCTCGCGGTCCGTGAGTTCGAGCCCCGCGTCAGGCTCTGGGCTGATGGCTCAGAGCCTGGAGCCTGTTTCCGATTCTGTGTCTCCCTCTCTCTCTGCCCCTCCCCCGTTCATGCTCTGTCTCTCTCTATCCCAAAAATAAATAAACGTTGAAAAAAAAAAAAAAAGAAGTTGAATTTCAGTCCATATCTGCTGATTCCATTGTTTGGGGTTCTTGGGGCTTGGGAGTTTTTTGTTTTGTTTTGCTGCTCGTATTTTAAATTGAGGATTAATTTCTTTGCCAGATTAATCAGGAATCTTTCTATGGGTGGATTCAATCTAAGGCAGTGTTGCTGGAGTCTGGTTCTTTGTGGGAGCAACCATGAGTTTACCCTAAATCCATTTGGATTGGTCCTAGATTATAGCAGTATGGTGCTTGCTGTTACAGTTTCTTTTTATTTTTGTTATATTGGCTGGTTCACTGTTATGTACATTTGCACAAATGACTCAGTGATTATGTTTGGATTGGATATGCAGAGAACTAGAAGTTATTACATTACAGATAGAGGAAAAGAGCTTTCGGGGGGCGGGGGGACCTTAAGGTGTAAAAAACACTCTGTTCTCAATAGCATTCATTTAAAAATAATGGCTCACACAGTATACAAAAATTAATGCAAAATAGATCATAGACCTAAATGAAGAGCTAAAATTATAAGACCCTTGAGAAAAACATAGGGGTAGATCTTTATAACCTTGGGTGAAGTAATAATTTGTTAGATATAACAGTGAACACACACACACACACACACAAACTGGATAACTTGGACTACTTCCAAATGTGGAACTTTTCTGCTGCAAACAGTGCCATCAAGAAAGTACAGAGACAATGCACAAAATAGAACAAAATATTTTATTTTCAAATCATGTACAGAGAGTTCCCAACTTATGATGGTTCAACTTACAATTTTTTGACTTTACCATGGTGTGAAAGTAATGCTCATCCAGTAGAAACTGTACTTTATATTTTGAATATGGATCTGTTACCCAGCTAGTGGTATGTGGTACAAGACTCTCATGATACTGGGCAGGGGCAGTGAGCCTCAGTTCCAAATCAGCCACATGGTCGCAGGCTAAACAACTGATACACTCATAGCCATTCTGCACTCATGCAACCATTCTGTTTTTCACTTTCAGTGCCGTATTCAATAAATTACATGAGATAGTCAACATTTTATTATAAAATAGGCTTTGTGTTAGAAGATTTTGCCCAGCTGTAGACTAATGTAAGTATTGTGAACACATTTAAGGTAGGCTAGGCTAAGCTATGATGTTTGGTAGGGTAGGTGTATTAAATATATTTTTTATTTAGGATCTTTTCACCTTACAATGAGTTTATTGAAACGTAACTCATCTGTATCTGTTAAGGGACTTATATCCAGAATATTCAAAGAAGTCTTACAACAAGAACAACAGCATAATATATATATATATATATATATATATATATATATATATATATATATATGACATATAATCCACTTTAATACTAGGGAGAGGATCTGAGTAGACTTTTCTCCAAAGAAGATATAGAAATGATGAATTAGCACATGAAAATTTCTCAGTATCTTTGGACATAAGGGAAATGCAAATCAAAAGCACAACAAAAACTTTATACTTGCTAGGAGGGCTACAATTAAAATGACAGACATACATATTGATGGAGAAATTTGAACCTTTATACGCTGCTGGTGGGATGTAAAATCATGCCACAGATTTGGAAAAACAGTGTAGCAGTTCCTCAAAAAGTTAAAAGTTATCATGGAACCCACAAGTTCCATTCCTGGGAATCCCCCTAAAAATGAAAACATATTCCATGCAAAGCCTTGTATACAAATGTTCATAGCAGCATAATTCATAATAGCTGAAAAATGGAAACAACCCAAATGTCTACCAGCTAATGAATGGATAATCAAAATATGGCGTTTCAGTACAATGAAATATTCAGCAATAAAAAGAAACAAAGTGCTGATGCATATTACAATGTAGATGAACTTTGAAAACATTATCATAAGTGAAAGAAGCCAGACACAGAAGACCACATATTATATGATTTCATTTGTGTGAAATTCCACAGTAGGCAAATTTATCTTGAGAGAAAGTAGACTGGTGGTTGCTTAGGGCAGGGGAGGGTGAGGGAAATGACAAGGACTGCTATTGGGTATGGAGTTTGAGAAGAAAATGTTCTAAAATCAGATTTTAATGATAGTTGCACAACTCTGTGAATATACTAGAAACCATTGAATTATACACTTTAAATGAGTGAGTTATATGTTATGTGAGTTACGTCTTTTTTTTTAAGGTTATTTATTTTGAGAGAGACAGAGCATGAGCGGGGGAGGAGCAGAGTGAGAGAGGGACACAGAATCCGAAGCAGGCCCCAGGCTCTGAGCTGTCAGCACAGAGCCCGACGACGTGGGGCTCGAACTCAGGAGCTGTGAGGTCATGACTTGAGCCTAAGACAGATGCTTAACTAACTGAGCCACTCAGGTGCCCCAGAGAACTGGGTTTTAATAAGAAAACTCTGGTAGCATTTTAGACACTGGCTTTAAGGAAAGACTAGAGGTAAAGAGATAAATAGTAAGCAGATGGCAGAGACCTGGTAAGACCTCTGGTGGAGCTGAACGAGGGTGGTAGTGTGGAAAGAATAGGACAAGTTCAAGGGCATTAGGAAGGCTGCATTGACAAGACACCCTGGCTGACCCAGGTGAGGACCTCAGGAACAGGAGGCTAACAAGATGCCCCTGAAGTTCCTGAGAATGTGGCTGAGGGGAGATAATTGTACTATAGGCTAAGACAAATGTAGGCTGGTTTGGTGGGGGGGGGGGGAGTTGGGGTGTTATGTGGGCAGAGGGAGAGTCATGTCTAGTTGGCTCCTATTAGCAGGAAGGCTGAGTGTGATCTTCGCAGACGACCACTGCTATTAGATTAGCCCACCCTGTATGTCTTCACTGAGCTTGCTCTTGCCTGTGTCTCATCTGCTTCTCCACTTCTTAATGTGGGGCTTCTGTTTCAGTTCCACAGTTCTGGTGACTTGCTCACCAAACTTGAGTGTCTTCTGCCCAAATACCCAGTCTCAGCCTCACTTCACTACTCTGATCTTCCCTGGGATCTCATTTTCACCCAGAGCTGTGCCGACTTTCTCCTTAGTTCCCAAAATAAGCTCTAATTTGCATCTTGCTGAGCCACAACTTATATCGGCAAACCAGGGGGGGTGAGGGGCAGGGTGGAGAAGAGGAAGCTGGAAGGGGGCCATGTTGTGGTTGAACCACCACCCTTTGTGGGAATGCCCTGCAGACAACGGAAGTTAAGTGTCGGGCTCAGTGTGAGGAGAGAGATGGAGACATGGATAAGTGAGATGTTTCTGCTGCACTCTGCCACAGTATCTACAGAGATTAGATAATAGGAATAAAAAGATATTAGATATTTCTATTAGATAATAGAAAACAAAGATCAGGGAGGATCTACCCCAAAGTTAATCCAGGATCACAGAAAATATCTAACTCACTTTTCTAAATAATTTACTTCAAAAAGTGGTTAAAGCTGCATCTTTGTTCAGATTGATGACATCTGGATATTTTTACTGTCATGCCTTTGCCAAGGCAGCCGCCTAGACAACAGGAAGATGCATGGGATGGACAGTGTGGGGACCTAATGGGTGGTTTCTTAGAAGTTTTACAGAGACCTTTGTCATGAACACCTTACCAAAGAAATTAATCAAGCACGGTACCACATTTTTCTCTCAGTGTCCTTAACAAAATGAATCCAAGTTGTCTCTCAGTGTATTATGTCTTTTATATCAGGGCATCATGGGACAGTCGCAGTGTTCTAAAATAAGTTATTGGTGGTAAAGTTGGTGCAAAACAAAGACTATAATATGCTAGCCAAAAACATTAAGACTTTATTTCATTTTATGTTTCCATTCTGGTAAGATTATAAAGCACCAAATTCATTAATATTCTTGAATATATTTCTGCTTTCCGTTATGTCCCATCATTGTCTATTTTATTCTTACACTGTTGTTGTTCTGCTTTAATTATTGTCATTGTGGAAGGCTTTTATTCTTTTTATTTCCCAATTTCCAAATTTCATCTGAACTTCACTCTCATATGTGTGTGTGTACCTTTTACGATGGTAATTTTCTAGGTAGTTTGAAATTGTCTTCTGAAATTTTCTCCTCTGATCCTTAAGTTGTTAGTAAAGTGCTTTTCTCTTAAGGATTTATTTTATTTATTTAATATTTTATTAGTGGGGCGCCTGGGTGGCGCAGTCGGTTGAGCGTCTGACTTCAGCCAGGTCACGATCTCGCGGTCCGTGAGTTCGAACCCGCGTCACGCTCTGGGCTGATGGCTCAGAGCCTGGAGCCTGTTTCCGATTCTGTGTCTCCCTCTCTCTCTCTGCCCCTCCCCCGTTCATGCTCTGTCTCTCTCTATCCCAAAAATAAATAAACGTTGAAAAAAAATTTTTTTATTAGTAATTTCTATTTTTATTATATTTAATCAGAAAATGCAGCCTGTACAATTTCTTCTTTGGGGAATTTATTGAGATTTTCTGATACATGATGAGTTTTTATTTATTTTTTTTATGAAATTTATGGTCAAATTGGTTTCCATACAACACCCAGTGTTCATCCCAAAAGGTGCCCTCCTCAATACCCATCACCCACCCTCTCCTCCCTCCCACCCCCCATCAACCCTTAGTTTGTTCTCAGTTCTCAACAGTCTCTTATGCTTTGGCTCTCTCCCACTCTAACCTCTTTTTTTTTTTTTTTCTTCCCCTCCCCCATGGGTTCCTGTTAAGTTTCTCAGGATCCACATAAGAGTGAAACCATATGGTATCTGTCTTTCTCTGTATGGCTTATTTCACTTAGCATCACACTCTCCAGTTCCATCCACGTTGCTACAAAAGGCCATATTTCATTTTTTCTCATTGCCACATAGTATTCCATTGTGTATATAAACCACAATTTCTTTATCCATTCATCAGTTGATGGACATTTAGGCTCTTTCCATAATTTGGCTATTGTTGAGAGTGCTGCTATGAACATTGGGGTACAAGTGCCCCTATGCATCAGTACTCCTGTGTCCCTTGGATAAATTCCTAGCAGTGCTATCGCTGGGTCATAGGGTAGGTCTATTTTTAATTTTCTGAGGAAGCTCCACACTGCTTTCCAGAGCGGCTGCACCAATTTGCATTCCCACCAACAGTGCAAGAGGGTTCCCGTTTCTCCACATCCTCTCCAGCATCTATAGTCTCCTGATTTGTTCATTTTGGCCACTCTGACTGGCGTGAGGTGATACCGGAGTGTGGTTTTGATTTGTATTTCCCTGATAAGGAGCGACGCTGAACATCTTTTCATGTGCCTGTTGGCCATCCGGATGTCTTCTTTAGAGAAGTGTCTAGTCATGTTTTCTGCCCATTTCTTCACTGGGTTATTTGTTTTTCGGGTGTGGAGTTTGGTGAGCTCTTTATAGATTTTGGATACTAGCCCTTTGTCCGATATGTCATTTGCAAATATCTTTTCCCATTCCGTTGGTTGCCTTTTAGTTTTGTTGGTTGTTTCCTTTGCTGTGCAGAAGCTTTTTATCTTCATAAGGTCCCAGTAATTCACTTTTGCTTTTAATTCCCTTGCCTTTGGGGATGTGTCGAGTAAGAGATTGCTACAGCTGAGGTCAGAGAGGTCTTTTCCTGCTTTCTCCTCTAAGGTTTTGATGGTTTCCTGTCTCACATTCAGGTCCTTTATCCATTTTGAGTTTATTTTTGTGAATGGTGTGAGAAAGTGGTCTAGTTTCAACCTTCTACATGTTGCTGTCCAGTTCTCCCAGCACCATTTGTTAAAGAGACTGTCTTTTTTCCATTGGATGTTCTTTCCTGCTTTGTCAAAGATGAGTTGGCCATACGTTTGTGGGTCTAGTTCTGGGGTTTCTATTCTATTCCATTGGTCTATGTGTCTGTTTTTGTGCCAATACCATGCTGTCTTGATGATGACAGCTTTGTAGTAGAGGCTAAAGTCTGGGATTGTGATGCCTCCTGCTTTGGTCTTCTTCAAAATTACTTTGGCTATTCGGGGCCTTTGGTGGTTCCATATGAATTTTAGGATTGCTTGTTCTAGTTTCGAGAAGAATGCTGGTGCAATTTTGATTGGGATTGCATTGAATATGTAGATAGCTTTGGGTGGTATTGACATTTTGACAATATTTATTCTTCCAATCCATGAGCAGGGAATGTCTTTCCATTTCTTTAAATCTTCTTCAATTACCTTCATAAGCTTTCTATAGTTTTCAGCATACAGATCCTTTACATCTTTGGTTAGATTTATTCCTAGGTATTTTATGCTTCTTGGTGCAATTGTGAATGGGATCAGTTTCTTTATTTGTCTTTCTGTTGCTTCATTGTTAGTGTATAAGAATGCAACTGATTTCTGTACATTGATTTTGTATCCTGCAACTTTGCTGAATTCATGTATCAGTTCTAGCAGACTTTTGGTGGAGTCTGTCGGATTTTCCATGTATAATATCATGTCATCTGCAAAAAGCGAAAGCTTGACTTCATCTTTGCCAATTTTGATGCCTTTGATTTCCTTTTGTTGTCTGATTGCTGATGCTAGAACTTCCAGCACTATGTTAAACAACAGCGGTGAGAGTGGGCATCCCTGTCGTGTTCCTGATCTCAGGGAAAAAGCTCTCAGTTTTTCCCCGTTGAGGATGATGTTAGCTGTGGGCTTTTCATAAATGGCTTTTATGATCTTTAAGTATGTTCCTTCTATCCCGACTTTCTCAAGGGTTTTTATTAAGAAAGGGTGCTGGATTTTGTCAAAGGCCTTTTCTGCATCGATTGACAGGATCATATGGTTTTCCTCTTTTTTTTTGTTAATGTGATGTATCACGTTGATTGATTTGCGAATGTTGAACCAGCCCTGCATCCCAGGAATGAATCCCACTTGATCATGGTGAATAATTCTTTTTATATGCCGTTGAATTCGATTTGCTAGTATCTTATTGAGAATTTTTGCATCCATATTCATCAGGGATATTGGCCTGTAGTTCTCTTTTTTTACTGGGTCTCTGTCTGGTTTAGGAATCAAAGTAATACTGGCTTCATAGAATGAGTCTGGAAGTTTTCCTTCCCTTTCTATTTCTTGGAGTAGCTTGAGAAGGATAGGTATTATCTCTGCTTTAAACGTCTGGTAGAACTCCCCTGGGAAGCCATCTGGTCCTGGACTCTTATTTGTTGGGAGATTTTTGATAACCGATTCAATTTCTTCGCTGGTTATGGGTCTGTTCAAGCTTTCTATTTCCTCCTGATTGAGTTTTGGAAGAGTGTGGGTGTTCAGGAATTTGTCCATTTCTTCCAGGTTGTCCAATTTGTTGGCATATAATTTTTCATAGTATTCCCTGATAATTGTTTGTATCTCTGAGGGATTGGTTGTAATAATTCCATTTTCATTCATGATTTTATCTATTTGGGTCATCTCCCTTTTCTTTTTGAGAAGCCTGGCTAGAGGTTTGTCAATTTTGTTTATTTTTTCAAAAAACATACTCTTGGTTTCGTTGATCTGCTCTACAGCTTTTTTAGATTCTATATTGTTTATTTCTGCTCTGATTTTTATTATTTCTCTTCTGCTGGGTTTAGGCTGCCTTTGCTGTTCTGCTTCTATTTCCTTTAGGTGTGCTGTTAGATTTTGTATTTGGGATTTTTCTTGTTTCTTGAGATAGGCCTGGATTGCAATGTATTTTCCTCTCAGGACTGCCTTCGCTGCGTCCCAAAGCGTTTGGATTGTTGTATTTTCATTTTCATTTGTTTCCATATATTTTTTAATTTCTTCTCTAATTGCCTGGTTGACCCACTCATTCGTTAGTAGGGTGTTCTTTAACCTCCATGCTTTTGGAGGTTTTCCAGACTTTTTTCTGTGGTTGATTTCAAGCTTCATAGCATTGTGGTCTGAAAGTATGCATGGTATGATTTCAATTCTTGTATACTTATGAAGGGCTGTTTTGTGACCCAGTATATGATCTATCTTGGAGAATGTTCCATGTGCACTCGAGAAGAAAGTATATTCTGTTGCTTTGGGATGCAGAGTTCTAAATATATCTGTCAAGTCCATCTGATCCAATGTCTCATTCAGGGCCCTTGTTTCTTTATTGACCGTGTGTCTAGATGATCTATCCATTTCTGTAAGTGGGGTGTTAAAGTCCCCTGCAATTACCACATTCTTATCAATAAGGTTGCTTGTGTTTATGAGTAATTGTTTTATATATTTGGGCGCTCCGGTATTCGGCGCATAGACATTTATAATTGTTAGCTCTTCCTGATGGATAGACCCTGTCACTATTATATAATGTCCTTCTTCATCTCTTGTTACAGCCTTTAATTTAAAGTCTAGTTTGTCTGATATAAGTATGGCTACTCCAGCTTTCTTTTGGCTTCCAGTCGCATGATAAATAGTTCTCCATCCCCTCACTCTCAATCTAAAGGTGTCCTCAGGTCTAAAATGAGTCTCTTGTAGACAGCAAATAGATGGGTCTTGTTTTTTTATCCATTCTGATACCCTATGTCTTTTGGTTGGCGCATTTAATCCATTTACATTCAGTGTTATTATAGAAAGATATGGGTTTAGAGTCATTGTGATGTCTGTATGTTTTATGCTTGTAGTGATGTCTCTGGTACTTTGTCTCACAGGGTCCCCCTTAGGATCTCTTGTAGGGCTGGTTTAGTGGTGACAAATTCCTTCAGTTTTTGTTTGTTTGGGAAGACCTTTATCTCTCCTTCTATTCTAAATGACAGACTTGCTGGATAAAGGATTCTCGGCTGCATATTTTTTCTGTCTAGCACACTGAAAATCTCGTGCCAGTTCTTTCTGGCCTGCCAAGTTTCAAAAGAGAGATCAGTCACGAGTCTTATAGGTCTCCCTTTATATGTGAGGGCACGTTTACCCCTTGCTGCTTTCAGAATTTTCTCTTTATCCTTGTATTTTGCCAGTTTCACTATGATATGTCATGCAGAAGATCGATTCAAGTTACGTCTGAAGGGAGTTCTCTGTGCCTCTTGGATTTCAATGCCTTTTTCCTTCCCCAGTTCAGGGAAGTTCTCAGCTATTATTTCTTCAGGTACCCCTTCAGCACCTTTCCCTCTCTCTTCCTCCTCTGGGATACCAATTATGCGTAGATTATTTCTTTTTAGTGTATCACTTAGTTCTCTAATTTTCCCCTCATACTCCTGGATTTTTTTATCTCTCTTTTTCTCAGCTTCCTCTTTTTCCATAACTTTATCTTCTAGTTCACCTATTCTCTCCTCTGCCTCTTCAATCCGAGCCGTGGTGGTTTCCATTTTGTTATGCATTTCGTTTAAAGCGTTTTTCAGCTCCTCGTGACTGTTCCTTAGTCCCTTGATCTCTGTAGCAAGAGATTCTCTGCTGTCAGCTATACTGTTTTCAAGCCCAGCGATTAATTTTATGACTATTATTCTAAATTCACTTTCTGTTATATTATTTAAATCCTTTTTGAGCAGCTCATTAGCTGTTGTTATTTCCTGGAGATTCTTCTGAGGGGAATTCTTCCGCTTGGTCATTTTGGATAGTCCCTGGCGTGGTGAGGACCTGCAGGGCACTTCCCCTGTGCTGTGGTGTATAACTGGAGTTGGTGGGCGGAGCCACAGTCAGACCTGATGTCTGCCCCCAGCCCACCTCTGGGGCCACAGTCAGATTGCTGTGTGCCTTCTCTTCCCCTCTCCTAGGGGCGGGATTCACTGTGGGGTGGGGTGGCCTGTCTGGGCTACTTGCACACTGCCAGGCTTGTGATGCTGGGGATCTGGCGTCTTAGCTGGGGTGGGTAGGCAAGGTGCACAGGGGCAGGAGGGGCAGGCTTAGCTTGCTTCTCCTTAGGTGATCCACTTCAGGAGGGGCCCTGTGGCCGCAGGAGGGTGTCAGATCCGCTGCCGGAGGTTTGGCTCCGCAGAAGCACAGAGTTGGGTGTTTGCGCGGAGCGAGCAAGTTCCCTGGCAGGAACTGGTTCTCTTTGGGATTTTGGCTGGGGGATGGGCGGGGGAGATGGCGCTGGCGAGCGCCTTTGTTCCCCACCAAACTGAGCTCTGTCGTAAGGGGGCTCAGCAGCTCTCCCTCCCTTTGTCCTCCAGCCTTCCTGCTTTCTGAGCAGAGCTGTTAACTTATGACCTACCAGACGCTAAGTCGCGCTTGCTGTCAGAACACAGTCCGTCAGGCCCCTCCGCTTTTTGCAAGCCAGACTCGGGGGCTCTGCTTGGCCGGCGAGCCGCCCCTCCGCCCCGGCTCCCTCCCGCCAGTCCGTGGAGCGCGCACCGCCTCGCCGCCCTTCCTACCCTCTTCCGTGGGCCTCTCGTCTGCGCTTGGCTCCGGAGACTCCGTTCTGCTAATCCTCTGGCGGTTTTCTGGGTTATTTAGGCAGGTGTAGGTGGAATCTAAGTGATCAGCAGGACGCGCGGTGAGCCCAGCGTCCTCCTACGCCGCCATCTTCCCTCTCCCCTGAGTTTTTAATAAATATTATGAGTTAAGCCTATTTTTTTTAAGGCAAAGCCTGATTTTTTACTCAGATCCTCTATATTATATAATTTTCCCATTAATCAGCCAAATATAGAGAGGAAATATGTTAACCATTGCTGAGGTCATAATTTTGTAAGCCAAATCTTAAGTATTATTTTCCATAGAACATTGATTTAGTCTTCAAAACGATTTGTATATATAAAAGAATATATTTTTGGCTGGAAAGTTTGTTTAATAATGAGTCAGTGCTGAACCTATACAAATAAAGCTAAATTCTTAATTGCAGTTGTTGTTCTGGAGCACTAACAAAAATAATTAGCTTCTGACAAGAAAAACACTCCCTGGAAAGTTACTAAGCATAGTAACAAAAAACAAATAAAATACCTTTTATTAAAATAATCATAAGATTTGGAGTGCCTGGGTGGCTGTCAGTTGAGTGTCTGACTCTGGCTGAGGTCATGATCTCACGGTTCATGGGTTCGAGCCCCTAATCAGTCTCTGTGCTGACACCTCAGAGCCTGGAGCCTGCTTCGGATTCTGTGTCTCCCTCTCTCTGCCCCTCTCCTGCTTGTTCTCTCTCTCTTACTCTCTCTCTCTGTCTCTCAAAAATTAATGAATATTAAAAAAAAATTAAATAATAAGAGTCATAAGATTCAACCATCAGAAACAACACATGAAAGATATATTTTCATTTGAATTTTCTTTTCACTAAGAATGTTTAGAGTCTAGGCAAGAAAAACAAGGAACTCTTGCAATACACTTTCCACCTCAAATTGTCCACCTCAGATTGATCCTGGCAATGTTTTGGAGAGTAAAGTCACAATCAGATGGGGTGGAGAAGAGTCCCTTTTCCATTTTTTTTGTAAGCAGCCCTCACAGTGGAATTTAATGAAAAGACAACCTATGAAATGGGAGAAAATATTTATTTGTAAACCATATAGCAGGTAAGTTTTACCACACAAAGGAAATGATATATCCAGAATATATTCAGAACTCCTACAACTTAACAACAACAACAACAACAAAACAAACAACCCCGTTTAACAGTGAGCAGAGGACCTAAATAGACATTTTTCTAAAAAAGGCATACAAATGTCCAACAGGTACATGAAAAAGTGCTTAACATCACTAGTCATCAGGGATGCAAGTCAAAACCACAACAAGATATCACCACACATCTGTAAGAATGGCTGTCGTCAAGAAGACAAGAGATAACAAGTGATGGTGAGGATGCGGAGGAAGGGGAATCCTTATACACTGTTGGGAATGTAAATTGGTTCAGCCACTATGGAAAACAGTATGGAGATTCCTCAAAATATTAAAAATAGAACTACCTATGGGTGCCTGAGTGGCTCAGTTGGTTAAGCATCTGGCTCTTGATTTCAGCTCAGGCTATGATCTCACGGGTTTGTGAGTTCAAGCCCCACATCTGGCTCCTCATGCTGACAGTGTGGAGCCTGCCTGGAAATCTCTCTCTCTCCCTCTCTCCTGCCTCTCTTGCACATGCCCTCTCTCTCAAAATAAATAAACTTAAGCATTTTTTTTAAATTGAACTATCTTTTGGTCTAGCAATCTCTCTTCTGAATGTATATCCAAAGGAAACAAAAACAGGTTCTCGAAGAGATACCTGCACTCTCATGCTTACTGCAGCATTATTCACAACAGCTAAGATACAGAAACAACCTAAGTGTCCATCAATGGATGAATGGATAAAGAAGATGTGGAGTATATATACACAATGGAATATTATTCAGTCATCAGAAGGAAGGAAATCCTGCCATTTGTAACAACATGGATACACCTTGAGAGTGCTGTGCTAAGTGAGAGAAGTCAGACAGAAAAACAAATACTATATGATCTCTCATACGTAGAATCTAAAAAGTCAAGCCCATAAAAACAGAGAGTAGAATGGTGTTTACCTGGAGCTAGAGATGTTGAAGGGTAAAATTTGGAACCAGTAGATAAAACAAGTCCTGGAGATCTAATCTACAGCATATTGATTACAGTCCACAATACTGTAATATAAACTTAAAAGTTGCTAAAGGACTAGATCTTAATTGTTTTACCACACAAAAGAAATGATAATTATGTGACATGATAGAAATGTTACCTAACGGTGGTGGTGATCATACTGCAGTATATAAATCAATACATTGTATACCTTAAAGATACACAATGTTATATGTCCAATTGTATCTCAATTTTAAATGTATATGTCTTAACCTCTGGTTTTTGCCAGCATGCCCTTTAGGTCACTTCTGTGGACCTGAACCCAAATGTGACTCTTAATTCTATTTTAAATTATGAAATTGGTACATGATGGAAAATTTGGAAAATAGGGAAAAAGAGACCAGCACCCTAATACATGCACTATTTCACATATTGATTTATTCTAGTTTTTTTTCACAGCCCCTGTTTTTTTTACATTACTGTAATATTAGAATATAAATTATTTTGTATCCTGCTTATTTTACTTAAATATACGGTTATAGTCTCCATAGCCATTATTTTTAATAGTAACAAAAAACCCATTGTGCATTGCAATAATTAATTCTTCCCATTTTGTTGGATATTTAAATTGCTTTTAATTTCCAATAATGCTGCAGTTTCACCTTCAGGCATAAAGAGTTCTTTCATAGTATGTAAAATTTCCTTGAATTAAATTCCTGAAGGTTGAATAAGTGAAACAAAAAGAATGAATATTTCTATGATATTAGATATTTAATATTGATGAATGAATAAATAAAAAGAAGTAGCTTCTTTAAAGCACCTAGATTTTAGGTCATGCTTGGAAAATACCTCACTATTTGTAATGATCAGAAAACAGAATCCTTTTTAGATTAAACAGAAAGGAGTTTATTACAAGGCATATGACTGCATACAAAACTGGGAGGGCCAGGGAGTTAGGTGTGATGTTAACCGTCAGGAATAACAGGCAGGGGAAATGCCCAACTGTACCTTCAGAACTGTTCTGGTGAATCCTCACTGCCACCAATATCTACGACTCAGTCTCATGATAAGGACACTAAATTTTATACTTGAAACCAATATTACACTGTGTGTTAATGAACTGGAATTTAAATGAAAACTCAAAAAAGATAAAATATAAAGTAAAATGAAGGGACACGATAACTGCCCCTGGAAGATTCTGTTTGTCCACATGTGGCTTTCACTTATGTTGCTCATTTCCACCCAGCAGATCTCATGTCAGCGTGTCTCCTTGACTTGATCACAAGTAGAACCCTAACTGCAAAGGAGTCTGAGAAATAGCGTGTCTAGATTTCCAGCTTCAGTGTTATGGGAACACAGCATACAAAGCACGAGGAGAGAGCATTTCAGAAAGCCAGTTAGTAGCATCTGCCACAGAATTATAAAGAAGGAAAGGGAGAGAGTTAGGAAGGGGAGAAAGAAAAACCTTTTTTCTATGACTCTTAGTTTTACTGTTACACTGAGATTCTTAACTCCATTCAAATTTGTTATGTGTATGGTGATGAAGTAGGGATCTGATGTTATTTTTTTCCAAATGGATAGTGATTTATTAAGTAATTTCTTTCTGCTGATTATTAATTGCCAACTTTTTCATATATTTAAATTCTGTGATCTCTGCTCTTTTCTGTTGGTTTATTTGTGTATATCTTAAAGTACCACATTTTTCTTTAAAATGTATTTTTTGTTATTAAGAATAATATTTTATTTCTCAGTTGAAGTTAATAGTTTGTCAGCTTTTTAAATTTGTTTTAATCCATCCGAAAGTTTAATTGAAATCACAAAAATTTTATATTCATTTAGGAAGAATGAATATAGAATTCACCACATTGAATGTTCCTTTCTAGTAACATGTTATCTCCATTGTTCAAGTTTTCTTTTATGCTATATGGTTTTCTCTGTATGAAATTGGCAAATTTTTTATTATTTATTTCTGTATTTTTCATAGTTTTGGTTGCTGTTATAAATTTGATTTTTTTGCCATATCATTTTCTTTTATTTTTTTAAATTTTTTTTTTCAACGTTTATTTATTTTTGGGACAGAGAGAGACAGAGCATGAACGGGGGAGGGGCAGAGAGAGAGGGAGACACAGAATCGGAAACAGGCTCCAGGCTCTGAGCCATCAGCCCAGAGCCTGATGCGGGGCTCGAACTCACGGAGTGCGAGATCGTGACCTGGCTGAAGTCGGACGCTTAACCGACTGCGCCACCCAGGCGCCCCTGCCATATCATTTTCTAACATATGTTGCTGAATATATTGGAATGTTATTGTTTTGTATATATTTACGTCACATCTTCCAATTAATCTTTTTGCTTATAGTCCTATGTATACAATCATGTCACCTACAATTATGCTAATTTCATCTTTTCCCTGTTGCCTATTCGACAAATCTATGGTGCTTTTGTAAATGAAGTTTGAGATCAAAGATGGCAATGGAGTAGACTCCTCTTGTCCCACAAACACAACTAGGTAACTATCAAATCATCCTAAATACTCCACAGATAGGCCTGAGGACTGACAGAACAAGCTACATAACTAAAGGGAGACAAGAGGCCTTATTGAAGAACAAGTCAGAGACTCAGACAAAATGTGAAGACAGAGGAATTTATCCCAAATGAAAGAATGGAACAAGGCCACAGAGATCTTGATGAAACAGATATAAGTAACATGCCTGCTGGAGAATTTAAGGCAACAATCATGGGGCACCTGGATGGCTCAGTCGATTAAGCATCTGAGTTTGGCTTAGGTCATGATCTAATGGTTCATGAGTTCAAGCCTCACGTCGGTCTCTGTGCTGACAGCTGAGAGCCTGGAGCCTGCTTCAGATTCTGTGTGTGTGTCTCTCTCTGCCCTTCCCCTGCTTGCACTCTTTCTCAAAAATAAATAAACATTAAAAAACATGTAAAGTAACAATCATGAGGGTATTCACTGGGCTTGAGAAAAGAATAGAAGACATCAATGAGACCCTTACAACAGAGATAAGAGTTAAGAAAGAATAAGAGATGAAGAACACAATAAATGAGATTGGCAACAGCCTTGATGTAATGAACAGCAAACTGGAAGAAGCAGGGGGAAAAAATAGTGACCTAGAAGATAAAATAATGGGCAATAATGAAGCTAACCAAAAAGAAAGAAGAATATGCAACATGAGAATAGACTTAGGGAACTCAGTGACTCCATCAAACATAATAACATTCATATTATAGAAGTTCCAGAAGAGGATAAGAGGGAAAAAGGGGCAGAAAATTTATCTCATGAAATAATACCAGAAAATTTGCCTAATGTGGAGAAAGAAACAGACATCCAGATCAAGGAGGCATAGGGAACACCCATCAAATTCAACAAAAGCAGGTCCACACCGAAACTTATTGTAATTAAATTTGCAAAATATAGTGATAATGGGAAAATCTTAAAAGCAGCAAGACAAAAGAAGTCCTTAACTTACAAAGGAAAACCTGTAAGACTAGCTGCAGACTTCTGAACAGAAACTTCGCAAGCCAGAATGGAGTGGTATGATATATTCAAAGTACTGAATAGGAGAAATCTGCAGCCAACAGTAAGTACTCTATTCAGCAAGGCTATCATTCAGAATAGAAAGAGAGATAGAGTTTCCCAGACAAAAACAAAAACGAAAGGAGTTTGTAACCACTAAATGAGACCTTCAAGAAATATTAAAGGGGACTCTTGTAGTGCAAAGGAGAGACCAATAGTGACAAAGACAAGAAAAGATCAAGAGAAAATCTCCAGAAATAATGACAAAGCAAGTAATAAGATAAACACATCTGTCAATAATTATTTTGAATGCAAATGGACTATAAATGCTCCAATCAAAAGACATAGGGTGTCAGAATGGATTAAAAAATAAGATCCATCTGTATGCTGCCTACAAGAGACTCATTTTAGACCTAAAGGCACCTGCAGATTGAAAGTGAAGGGGTGGAGAAACATCAAACAAATGGATGTTAAAAGAGTAGCACTACTTATATCAGACAAACGAGTGTTTTGTTCTTGTATTGTTTTTATCCTGCTTTGATATCAGGGTAGTACTGGCTTCATGGAATGATTTTGAACGTGTTCCCTCCCTCTATTCCATTATTTGTAAGATTTTGATAAAGATTTTTTTAATGTTTGGTAGAATTCATCAATGAAACCATGTGGTCTTGGGCTTTTTTGTGCTGGGAAATTTTTGATTCCTAATTCAACTTTCATTCTTGTTATTGGTCTAAGAAGACTTCCTGTTTCTTGTATTCAAGATTCATGATTCAGTTGTGATAACTTGTGTATTTTTAGGACTTGTTGGGTCTTTTTTTTTTCTAAGTTATCTGATTTGTTAGTATATAATTGTTTATAGTAATCTGTTATCACACTCTGTTTCTGTGGTTATCTATTACATTATTTTCTCGTCCATTTCTCATTTTGGTTTTTGAGTCTTCTTTTATTTTCTTAATGTAGTTAATGCAGTTTTGTGGGGTTTTTTTTGAAAAACAGGTCAGGGGCGCCTGGGTGGCGCAGTCGGTTAAGCGTCCGACTTCAGCCAGGTCACGACGATCTCGCGGTCCGTGAGTTCGAGCCCCGCGTCAGGCTCTGGGCTGATGGCTCAGAGCCTGGAGCCTGTTTCCGATTCTGTGTCTCCCTCTCTCTCTGCCCCTCCCCCGTTCATGCTCTGTCTCTCTCTGTCCCAAAAATAAATAAAAACGTTGAAAAAAAAATTAAAAAAAAAAAAAAGAAAAACAGGTCATTACTTTCAATGGTATGCTGTTTATTCTGGTCTCTATTTTATTTATTTATGATTTTTCTTTGTTATTTTCTTCCTCTACTGAATTTCAGATAAGTTTTTCTTTTTCCACTTCCTTGCAGCATAATGTTAGGTTGTTTATTTGAATTGTTTTTCTTAATACAAGTATTTATAGCATAAATTTCACTGTCACGTCTACTTTTGCTGCATCCCATAGGTTTTAGAATATTGTGTTTTCTTTTTTTGAGAGAGAGAGAGAGCGCGTGCACACATGCTAGTGCAGGAGGGGCAGAGAGAGAGAGAATTTCAAGCAGGCACTACATTCTCAGCACAGAGTCAGATGTGGGGCTCAGTCCCATGAATTGTGAGATCATGACGTGAGTTGAAATCAAGAGCCAGGTGCTTAACTGACTGAGCCACCCAGGCACCCCTCTTTTCCTTTTGTTTTGAGACCTACTTTGGTTTGCTGTTTGATTTCTTATTTGGCCCATTGTTTGTGCAATGGTGTGTTAATATTTACATATTAAATATTCAATATTTCTAGTGAGTGAATGAAGAAAGAAAAAAGAGAGAGAAAGTTAGTTTTACTGCCACTAGCCATCGCTGGTTGTCTACAGCACCTTTTCCGTTATAATATTTACTATCTGTCCATCTATAGAAATAGTTTGTCAGATTCTGCCACAAAATATCTATAAATTTGAAATCTTTATTCTGGCTCTGTATTGTCTGAGACCACCAGAATAAACTTAAATAGTACCAGTAATGATGAAACTCTTTAACTTGTATCTGACTTTAATAGGAACAGTTTTTGTGTTTTACATTTAGAATAATAGTTGCCATTGGTTTCTGGTAGATGCCCTTATCAAGTTAAGGAGAGTACCAACTATTTCAGTCTTGCTAAGGGGTTTTTACCAAAAATGTATATCAGAATTTTACTAACTACCTTTTCACCATATAGTCTACAATTTAATATTTAATTTAGTGAATTAATATATTTCCTGCTGATAAACTGTTTTTGCATTCCTGGTTGTTATGTATTATTCTTTTAATATATTTCTGGAATCAATTTTCTAAAATTTTATTTGGGATTTTTGCATTTATGTTTGTAAGTAATATTGATTTGTTTTCTTATTTTTTGATTGCTTTTTTAATAGCAACCTCTACTTGTTGCTGTGTCATCTTAAAACTCTGAAGGCATCAGTTGGGATTTTTTTTTTTAATTCCTTTTCCATTTCTCTCATCAACTCTGTCTCCCCAGGGTCAGTATTCTGGTTTTAGTCTTGAGGCGCCCATGCTCTTGCTTTTCCTCAAATATTTCATCACCCTTGGTTGTTGATTCATAATTTTAATGAAAGGGCTGGTATAATATAGGAAAATGATGTGGATTTACTTGGCAGCTGTAACAACCCTCTTTCTTGACTAGGAAGCTGACTGTGAGGTTCTATAAATGAATGTGGGGAATAATAGGCAGCTATCTTTTTGGTTTGGATGACAGTGAGACATTAAGTGTCAGCCCTCCTTGAGGGCTGTTTACTGAGGCTAGCAAGGCTTTGTGCTGGAGGTGGAGCACATAAGAGTTCTTAGCACATTTCAATGAATGTGGACATTTCTCTTCCCACTCTTTCTGATTGATTGATTGATTGATTGATTGATTGAATAGTTGGCTGGTGGGATTGGAATCTGCTGTCTGTTATGCAACCCCAACTTTCAAAGCACTGCTCTACTTGTTTTCGGAGGCTCAATGCTCTGCTTAGGAACTAGTGAAACAGTTCTCCCATGTTATTTAAGGCAAGGATTCTTACTGATTTTAGACTGGGGCGATTGTGGCAGCTCATTTTTCCTTGTGACATAGAAATAAAATGGCCCATAGCACTCAGTCCTTTGAATAATTACTCCTCCAATGGGGGGGGGGGGGTCTCTGGGTTCTCTCCTTGATGATCCTGAGCTTGGTGTTTTCCTTAGCTCTATCTTAACCAGACCCCCTCTAGACTCATATTGGACTGCTGTTTCCTTAGCACTCATTTTTCAGTCTGTATAGTCCCTTCTCCTTAACATCTTCCAGAAATTCCTCAAAATAGCCTGGTGATGCCATTCTTCCTTGGTTTCCAGACTGTTAGTCAGTGGACAAAGAACTCTAGACCATTCTGTGTTTTCAGGTTCATTATTTTCATTCTATAGTTGTGCTTTCTGACACTGTAAGAGAGAAATTTTAAATGCTGTACCTGTAGACTAGGTGTGATAAGTAATAATGCAGGAGCCCACATGTGGTAAGTGACCAGCTGATGTCGAAATTCAATGCACAGAAATGTGTGGCCTTAGCTGTTACCCTAGGCTGTCCCAGCATACTCCACAAAGCAGAGGCTGGTGTTCTTGGTTTCCATTAGGGTCTCAGAAGATGCAGTCTTTGTGTTTTTTTTAACTCTGTTCCTTTTTCAACTCATGGCCTCCACACCCCAACCAGCTGCAACCAAGAACATCCCTGGGCCAAGTGGTTTCTCTGGTGGGAAGGGATGGGGCAAGAGGGAGGAGCCTGGTTTGAAGACCATTGATTCTAACAATATGCCATGCTGTCATTGCCCTCCTTCTCTTCATAACCATGATCAGTGTCCGACCTCAGCCTGCATCTTTGCACATCAGCCTTCTGGGTGGCTAAAAGATGGCTGTAGTTCTGACTGCTTAAGAGTATGAGGATCTCCACTTCGTGAGATCTTCCATCTAAGCCAGGCCCATTCTAATTGCACTTTACATGTATTAATTTATAGAATTCTCACTTTGACCCCATGAGGTAGCTTTTTTTCATACCTTTTCAAAGATAAAACTAACACACTGAGAAGTGAAGTAACTTGCCCAATGTTGCACAGCAGTAAGTGGCAGTGCTGGGTCTTGAACCCAGGCATTCCAATTCTAGTCTCTGTTTTCGTCCCTGGGGGAGGATCTTGTCTGCCCCTTGCAGTTCAGTGGCTGTTTGAGGCCCACCTAGATGGGCCCACATGTCATGGAGGGGAGGTAGCTGCACACAAAATCAAAGCCCACACACACCGCACGCTGGATACATATGGAAAATGGTTTAGGAGGAAACTATTAGATATTTTCTTGTTTTAGTTAAGGGATGAATCATCTTAAATGTGGGGGAGTACAAATTCAATTCCTTTCTTTAAAATAGAGTGAAAAGTATTGTCAGTAGCATTTTTGAAGAAGACAGAAATTTTAATGAGAAACTCAGGAAAATAATTAAAACTGGGTTGTCACTGAAAAATCTTAAATATACCTCAGATTTTTCTGATGTAAATTTTTTCCATGGCATGTATCACCCTAGTAGGTTTTGCACACACCAGCAGTCACAGAAATGACTGCAAATAGTTCTAAACAGAGAGAAATAAATGACACAGTGGGGCACACACTGCTTGAGCTTATTAATGCAGAGTTTACCACACTTGACCCTTATCATTACCAAGAGCCCCAGTCTTTGGGGATTTCTTAGTGACAGGTGCAGAATATTGACCACGACACAGAAATGGAAAATTCCTCACCCCACAGAAAGTCAAGAATTGGTTGATATCTCCAGTTTTATTGTTCAGCCATGCTGCATATAATTTTTCTGCAAATGCAGACATCTGGCTCATAGCATCGTATCTTTGAAAAGAAGAGCAAACTGTAAATTTCCAACAATAGGGAACTGATTAAATGATGGTGCAGCACATCCACATGGAAGATACTTGGAGCCATGAAAGTGACTTCAGAAGAATTCTCAATGATAGAGAAGGCAGCATGTGTAAGTGCTGTTGTCTGTGTTGCTATCTCTATTTCCCAGTCACTTCTGGAAGCCCTCAACGCTCCAGAGATAACCAGTTACTTTTATGTATTAAAGCCAAAGGTCATTTTTCAGTTCTCATCTTGAGAACATTCAACATTACTGTCATATTTCATTGATTAACTCATTAATGTTTTGTTCTTGGAGGTGGGAAGATGCTGCATTAAATGTTCAGGAAAATTTTAAGACCTAAGAGCACAAAGTGATTCATAGAATTACATATCATTTCTTGTTAGTATTACAAATAAAACTTCTTAAAATGGAGAATCTAAAGATGTTAAGATGTGCAGAGCATGCCAGGACACCCAGCTATTCATTACCCAAGGCCATACAATGTTCCTTAAAACCTTTAGAGTTCACAGTATAACTTTTAGGCTTATCAAAGAAGGTTGTGAATTTTTCTATATTTCTTATTTGGTTAAATACAAAGATTCATTTTTCTTTATTATCTTAAGTACTGTTGGAAGTTAAACAACTTCTCTTGAATTCTAATAGAAACTTTTAATAGGTAGGCATCTGGTACCTAAAAGGCAATCCTTCATAATGCATTATCTGCCATTTCAGTGTCTTTTCACTTTGAAAATTATAATCTGAGAACCTTGGCAATGAATTGTAGAAATAGCTCATCCCAATAATAATATGAAAATATCTAGAACTTTTATTTGTAAATGAAGAAAGGTGGGGTGCCTGGGTGGCTCAGTCAGTGGAGCATTCGATTCTTGATCCTGGGCCTTGATCTCAGGGTTGTGAGTTCAAGTCCTGCATTGGGCATGAAGCCTACTTTAAAAAAAAAAAGTAGGTGATCCATATACATGCTTAGGATATAAAAATACAAAACTTTAACAGACAGTACATAAGTAAGTATTGTGTTTAAGATTTAAGGTAACTAAATCATGAAGTAATCCACACTACAGAGTTACATTTCTCTGTGTGTGTTTGAATGTGTGTCATCTCTTGGAGGATGCATTGTGAGAGTCTAAGTGTATTTTCCACCTATGTTTCTGTGTGATCTCAAACTCCTGACCACATGCTCTTCATCTGTGAAAATGGGAGAAATATTTACCACCACATGGGTTTTGTGATGATGGTATCAGTTCACAGGATAGATTTTTTTTTTCTTTTATATTGTCTTTGCCTGCCTCTACTTTTTATTCTCCCTTGTTCCTCTTTCTATTTTTGTTTTGTTTTGTTTTGTTTTGTTTTGTTTTGTTTTGTTTTGCCTTGTGTTTTTAAACTCAGGTCTGTCTAGCTTAAAAGACTGGTTCTTTTTTTCCCCCCAGCTTTTCATTTTGAAAACCTTCAAAACTTCAACAGCAAAAAGCAAGAATAGTGCAATGGACATCCATATTCCCTTCATTCAGATTCACTAATTATTTACATTTTATTGTATTTGCTCTATTTTTTTTCACTTTATCTCTTAAGAACAAAGACCTTGTCTTACGCAATCATGGTATAATTATCACGTGGGAAATTTAATTGATTTAATACATTTTCTGATACATAGTCCATATTCAAGTTTTCTTTATTATCCCTGTAATATCTTTTTTCTTTGAAGAGTCCAAACCAGTCGTTTGTTGTTTTGCAGAATGTCCTTAATTTGGATTTGTCTCATTGATTCCTCTTGACTAGACTCAGCCTGTTAGCAGCAGCACTATAATGGTGATACCATGTCCTCAGTGCATCACATCAGGAGCAGTGGTGTCAGGTTGTCCAATCAATGATGATCCTAAGTTTGATCATTTGGTTAAAGTTGGGTCCATCCAATTTCTACATTTAAAATTACAGCCTTTGAAAGGGTTAAGTAACATCTTTGTTACTTACTGTCTTGCATTTTGGAGTCTTACTCAGCCATCTCACCTACCCTGGAACTTGACTTAGCAGAGTAGGGAGCTACTCTGAGTCAGTATCATTCCCCAGCCATCTTTCATCCATTGGTGTCAACATCCACTATTTATTCTTGCCATCCAGTAGGGCAATGGTTGTAGAATCATTTTCCTTTTTTAAATCTGTCTTTCCCCCTAGCTTCTTTTCTCCTCTGATGCTCTCTCTTAAATCATTAATTTATTTAGTAAATGCTTTTGAAGGTCTTCCATGACCAAGGCAGTCACTGTGCTTAGCGCTAGAAGTATAAAGGTAAACCCTGACCTCATGAAGCCTAAATGAATATATGAATGTATTAAATTTTAATTTAAAAAATTGTATTCATCCATTCACTGAACAAATAATCACTATCATGTATCTACATTGGCCTACTTGCTGGAATCCAGCGGTAAGCAAAATCAGTCAAATCCCTGACCTCATATAGCTTATGTTCTCTCTGCTTACCAGAGAGACTATATAAGCAGGGAAAACAGGAGTTGTGCAAGAGAGTTGATTTTGAAACAGGTCGGGGAAGGCCTCAGTAAGGAGGGAACATTTAAGCAAAGACCTAACAGCAGTGGACAGCAAGCCACTTAAGTAGGTGAGGAACAGGTGTTCCAGACAGAGAAGCACATGTGCAAATGCGTGCCTACAGTGTTCAAGGAACAGCTGTAGGCTGGTGTGAGTGGAGAGTTAAAGGAGATAAAATCAGAGAGGTAGGGGGCGGGACGGTGTTAAGTACTAGTTGAATGTGTGAAGTAAGAGAGAAGTTTGGGTTGGAGATACACTTGGGGAGTTGGCAGCATGTATATGATATTTAAAGCCTAAGGCAGCATGATGTCATCTAGGGAATAGTTGTAGATGGAGGCCAAGAGGAAAACTAGATCAGGGTGAGGAGAAGAAACTAATGCAGGAGGCTCAAATAAGAAGCCAGTGATGTGGGCAAGGACAGTTCCAGGATCTCCGGGGCCTAAATATTATACAATTTGGGGGAGACTCTCTTTAGAAAACAGAATACAAAATTATGAATAAAAAATTAACAAGAAAATATTTATTTAGAGATAGGAAATCTCAACAAATTACCAATTTTTTAAAAACACATACCACAAACATAAAATCCAAAAAGCAACACTTATTTTTATTATTACTAATTATCTGCCTGATACATTTTTACCTGCATGTTTTTTGATCACCTGTCTGTATGAGTATGAATCTGAAATATAATTTTGTATAGAGGTAATAGACAATTTAGTCTTTCCTCCAGCATGGTTGCACAAAATAAATTTTATTTTTGATAGTTTAGAAAAAGTATATCTTGGTCTCATAGCTCTCTGTGGTAAGGCCTCATCTGTAACTTCCTCTGTGGTTTCTTACTCTGACACTGTGTCTTACTCAGGAGAAAGACCTCAGAGAATTGAGGTATTTGCTGTCACTAGATACGGCATGGCACCCCATGGCTCCCAGTGGCCTAGGAAGCAGCTGGTCCAGCTCAGCCAGGACCATACAGCCATCAGTTCTTGCTACCTCCCAACTGCTAGGCTAGTCCTGGAGATAATATAAGGTGGCCAGGAAGCCTCAGTCAAGGTGACCCCATGCAAGGAGCAGAGCAGAACAATGTCTCCATCACATCTTCTCCTTGGAACCGATGGGGTCCATAGTCCATGAGATCTACTAAGGATCCAGCTTTTGCTGGAGTCCAAGTGAACTGGAGGTAGTGCTGGCACCCATTGGCCCCATTCTAAGCCCTGGAACCATGACAAGGATGATCTCCCACCATAACTGTGTTCCATGCTGCTGGGGTGCTGGAAGAGAAATACAGTCTTACAAGGGACTTACAAATGAGGAGCCCTGAAGCTTAAGCTTTATTAGCTTCAAGTCAGTCGTCCTCTGTTAGTAGGCAAAGCAGGAAGGAAAGCTTTTATGAAAGCCAAATGAAAAGAATATTTCTAAGAGAGAGTGATCAATGAATGATGATAAATACTGTTTAAGATGCTAAGAGTTAACCATTGGATTTAGCAACATGAAAGTCCTTGTTGGGATATGTCTTTGTCAGTTTGGGCTGCTGTAACAAAAATACCAGCAACTAGGTGGGTTAAACAACAAACATTTATTTCTCATAATTCTGGACCCAGGTAGTCGAAGATCAAGGCAACAGCAGACCTGGTGTCTGAGGAGAGCCCTCTTCCTGGTTTGCAGATGGCCATCTTCTGGTATCCTCACATGGCAAAAAGCAGAGAGAGGAAACAAGCTTTCTTGTGTCTTTTCTTACAAGGGTGCTAATCCCAACATGAGGACTCCACCCTCACGACCTAATTACCTCCCAAAGTCCCCACCTCCAAACACCATCACATTGGGGATTAGATTTCAACATATAAATTTTGGAGGGACACAAACATTCAGCCATGGCGGGATAGATTTAGGAGAAAATCCAGATGAGTAGGAGATGGTGAATATAGAGAAATATTCACAGGAGTTTTCTGTATGAAAATTAATATCCATTGTTTTTATCTACAAATTAGTGAATATTTTCTATTTTTGTCTCTTAAAAAAACCTAAATTATGTTGTTACTTTAGTTTGATGTCACAGTGGATCCCAAATACAAAAGCAGATCCCCATTCCTTATATGGATACTCAAAATAGGATTAAAAGACAACTTGAGAAAAATCTCGAGATTTTAAAATTCCCCTTTCAGCCTATGTATATCCAAGTAAAAAATAGTCTACAATTTGTCTCCCCAAGATACAGAAAAGCCATCTGGACAGATGGAAGTGAAAATATTGAGTTCATACGAGTTTGTTTCCCTTGTCACATGCTGTTTACTTCTTATCCTATTGAATACTTTTGGGTTTTTACAGCCATCTCACTTTTCACCTACCCTGGAACTTAACTTAGCATAATGCAGCACCCTGCCCTTCTCCACCCTGCATTCACTCAAAAGCAAAGCAATTTGGAAATAAATACATTAAAAAATCATACTTTAAAAAAATATGGTAGCCCATCTCATGTTCTGTGTATGTGTGTGTATACTGTGACAAATTCTAAGGTTTTTCAAAGCACCTCCATAGTGGTTTTTAAATTATTGAAATAAATCACATCATTTCATGTTTCCTTTTTCATTTACAGATGTTTTTTCCACTGAACTCTTGCCATCACAGTATTGCTTACCAAAGAATCCTATTGTCTTGACTGTTCCTTTTGCATTACCATATATATGCATATCCCCAACATGCACAAGAATTTCCTTTGTGAATGATCGTTGTGTTTGGTTTGTATTGTTCATGTGATCATAGTGATTATCCTATTAACTTAGTAACTGTTAGCTTATTGCTTAAAATTTTCACTTATTCAGGTGTACTGTATAAAGCCTATTAAGTTGACGAGAGATTTCTTCATCTTAGATGTTTGTTGAGTGTTATTTGATATTATGTGTAATTTAGAGATGCTTCTATTTCCTGTTTTATGTTACACAGAAGCTTCAGCTTCCCCCCTCCCCCAAACATTGCAAGAACCTTTAACCATGTGCTGTGTTGTTCCGTGAACCACTTCCTCTTGATAAGTGCTTTCATTGCATTTTGCAAAAAAACTACACTGAAGGAATCAGGTAAAATTCAACATTGTCAATTATTTTCCAATCATACTGTACACTAGTCACGTCATAGTTCCCACCAGCATTTGGGATCTTCTGGATTCTACACTCCTTATTCCATACTAAGTGTGAGCCCTGTAATTAACAGAATTTTTTTTTAATTTTCTCTTTTTTGATATCTGTAATTGTGTAGGCTGATTTTTTCACTTGGAAAAAAAAGGAACATGGCCTGCTATTTTTTTTTTAATTTAAAAGTAATAAAAATACCAGGGACGCCTGGGTGGGTCAGTTGGTTGGGTGTCCAGCTTCATCTCAGGTCGTTGATCTCATGGTTTGTGAGTTCGAGCCCCGTGTTGGGCTCTGTGCTGACAGCTCAGAGCCTGGAGCCTGCTTAGGATTCTGTGTCTGCTTCTCTCTCTCTGCCCCTCCCCTGCTCACATTCTGTCTCTCTCTCTCAAATAAATAAATAAACATTAAATTTTTTTAAAAAAACAATAAAAAAAATACCAAAGCCAATTCATATGGACAGAGAGCCTCTAATTTTTCAACTCTTTTTTCTTATTAATTCTAGTTATATTTAGGCTCTGGTAATCTAGCTGTAGACTCAAAGCATTGCTTACCTGCACAAAGAAACCCAAGATAACATGTAAAGTTAAAAAATTACAACCTCAATGCAAAGATGCAAACATTTTTAACTGTCTTCAAAATAAGAAGACATACAGTAAGTAGATAAAGTCTGGATATTTAATCCTTGACACATAGACGAAGAGAAATACTGTTGTGGAAAACTCTTCCAGATGTTTGTTAACAGTGTCTGGGGTCAATAAATGCTTCTTGACTGACTTGAATGGTGTAACCTCAGGCAAGTTACTAACCTCTAGGAGCCTTAGTTTCCTCATCTATAAAATAGGGAAAATAAAAGTGTCCTATCGGGGTGGTTGTGAGGATGAATCTAATCAGTCAGTACATGTAAAGCACAAGAACAATTTGTGGCACAGAGGGAGAACACGTAATTGTGTGTGAATAGTTATGATCATCATGCAGGTGAAGGAACAGGGAGATTCGTCTCTCTCTCAACCCACAGCCATGCACAGAACAGAGAGAGAAAGCATCTGTTCTGGTGGAATTTTGGAGACCAATTCTAACTTGTCTGAACTTAATTGATTCGTTTTAATGATTGGAAAGTAATTTTTTATTCATCCCTAGTTATTTTATTATTTTAATTTTACTAAAAGATATTCTTTCATTCTGTGTTTGGTACCAGTATCTAAATTCATGTAAAGATTAGACGTAGCTAAGAGCATAGCTGAAAAGGTGAGCTTTGTAAGCATTCAAATTAGACCCATCTACAAATTTATACCTTGATCTGGTGCTTACAAGAAAGCAGGCATTTGACAAAAGCACCTTATAAAAACTGTGTATAACACAAGGTTCTTCACTGATGCTGACTGCCACCGCGTACATCATTTCTGTAAAGCCAAGAACTGATAATCACAAGGAAAAAAATCTTAACCTTTTGATTTTATACAGAAGTTGTTAGGAGCACTTTTTTAAAGACCTTTTTAAGGCTTTTTTTTTAAACTACTTTTTGTGAAAGTTACAATTTTATGAAAAATGCTTGTAAATGTATTATTATCAATTTTGTTTAATATTCAAAATTGTATATGTAATGAGTAAATCTTTTAGTTTTAAATATATCAAATAACCCCTTTAATACTATTATGCTCAAAACTCATTTCACAGCAAGAGAGTATAACATATATGAGGGGAGTACTTAAACATGTTCATATGTGTGTTCATTTTTATTTTACAGATTAGCAAATTCACATTTAAATACATGAAAAATAAAAAATATAGCATCATCAAATACACACATACACATTATTTATTCTCTATTTTGAAACCCAGTGCAATCCAGAAGCAGATAATTATATGTAAATAGCAAAACACATATATATTAATTATATGTTAAAGTGCTAAGAGATAACCTGATATATTACTATATAATTAAGCTGTTACATTTTCATTCAGAATTATGGTATAAATCTATGTTTATATGGTTAAAATTAATTAGATATATAATGTGAATACATAAATAATTAAGATAGAAGACATAACTTGTTTTTTATTAAATACTGGTTAATTAACCTACTGCTTGAAACATTAACTGACTTCAAATTTAATTAGATAAGAAAGAATGCCATTGATAATGTCACCCAAATTGCCTGATAGCTATTAGATTTTTCTCAAAGCAGCAAAAATTGTGAGCATGAAAACTGATTGAGGCCTAAGTATATATAAGCCCCAATGAAACCTTTGTGTTTACCAATAGAGTTTATTGGTATAAATTTCAGTTTTCATTCATTTAGCACTAAAAAAAGTGAACTGTTGCTCTAGTGAGTGAGGTTCCACAATCCTACAGCTGTGACAGCAGCTTTAGAAGCAGACTTTCTGTTTAAATGTCTTGATAGTTAAAGGAATCCTGGGACTTAGTGACCTCCCAAGGACTGTCCAGCCCTGGAATGTCACATGTCTGAGTGCAATGCAGCAGGATCCACGTCTGGGCATAGAAGCTGGATTAATAGAGTTTTCTGTGTGGTCTGAGACCTCAGCCTTAGCTCACTTCTTCCCACTAGGCTGGGAGGTTATTCTCTCTAGGCTTTCAACAAAGCATTTAAGTTTATTTGTTCATTTTGAGAGACAGAGAGAAGTGTGTGCACGCACACACACATACACACACACACACACACACACACACACACACACACACGAGTGGGGAAGGGGCAGAGAGCGAGGGAGAGAGAGAATCCCAAGCAGGCTTCGCACTGTTAGCGTGTGGAGCCCGACTCAGGGCTCGATCTCATGAACTATGAAGAATCATGACCTGATCGGAAATCGAGTTGGAGATTTAACCAACTGGCCCATCCAGGTGCCCCCAAAACATTTTTAAACACAAAGATGAATGAGATCTGATCCTTACTTAATAACAGTTCCCAGTCTGGAAACAGGTTCAAACACAGTAACAAAAACACATGATTTGGGAAGCCTGGGTGGCTCAGTCGGTTAAACATCCAACTCTTGATATCAGTTCAGGTTGTGATCTCACATGGGACTGAATCTCTTTTCTGGCTCCATACTGGGTGTGGGGCCTGCTTGGGATTCTGTCTCTCCCTCTCTTTCTGCACTTCCCCTACTCACTCGGTCTCTCTCTCAAAATAAATAAATAAAACATTTTTTTTAAAAAAAGAGCATAATTCACTATGGTAAATGCTATTACTGAGTGCTTATGCCAAGAACCATATAGTATCTTGCAAAATGTCAACAATCCTATGAATCACATGTTATTCCTTTTATTTTACAGACAAGGAAACAAACCTAAGAAGGTGAAATACCTTATCAAGGTTGTTGTTGGGGCCAGGATTTACAAATATGGTTACCAGCTGGCTATGAAGATACCATTGAAGTGTTGACATGAGAGCTGGATTTTGAATAATTAGGATTTTATGAAGGATACATGGATAGGGAAGCATATACAAAGGCAAAGAGAATTTTTAAAGCCTCTTCAGACAATGTCAAGGGCTGCTATGAAGGACTTTGAAAGATAGGCTGAGACCTGAACTGTTTGCACTTACTTCATCATGATCACCATGGCATGGTTTTAAGCAAAAGAGTGACACACTCAAATCTGCATTTCAGATTCATCCAATTTGCAGTGATAGTAGTGAGACTTGAGCAGGAGATCTAGGAAGCTGGAGGTGGGATAAGCTGATGAGGGGCTGAACCATGGCTTGATAGTGAGGATGAAGGAAAGGAGAGGGCTCTACAGGAAAAAACCAACAGGATTTTTTTTCTTTCTTTTTTTTTTTTTTTTTTTTTTTACTATTAGATGGAAGAATGGGAGGAGTCAAGGACTAGGCCAAGGTTTCTAAATCGGACTAATAAGTGAATAATGACTATTAGCCAAGTTAGGGCATGTGGTTGAGAATGCACCAGAAGGGCAATAATGATAGAAGTGCCCGTAAGATACTGGATGGGCTATTTTGAGGCAAACTACTCTGACAGATAAAGTAAGATCTGTCCTGATCTAGGCCCAAAATTATGGCTGGAATTGTTAATCCATTGTGTGGATAGATTTTCAAATATGTATATTTGAATGTTATCTATGAGATTTATATACATGGAGAACAGGGACACCTGGGTAGCTCAGTCGGTTGAGTGTCCAACTTTGGCTCAGGTCATGATCTCACAGTTCATGGGTTCAAGCCCACTGACAGTGCAAAACCTGCTTCAGATTCTCTGTCTCCCTCTCTCTGTGCCTATCTCTCTCTCTCTGTCTCACAAAAATAAACATTAAAAAAAATTTATATACATGGAGAAGAGAAACTACTTGAGGATAAAAACTGAAGCTTAGAAATTTGAGCCTTAAGGAAATACTGAGCACTATGGGAAATTCTGTTGTCATTCAGGGATTCTCTAACGTAGAATTTCAGTCTGAGTGTGCAACCTCAATGACCCACCCCTCTTCTAGCTACTCCCTTCCTTCCATGAAAAAAAAATCAAAACAAATCTATTTGGTAAAGTATTATTCCAGTTTTTCTTAATCAACAGTTTGTCATTCTTCCCCAGACCCAAAAGGAACTCAAAAATTACATACTCACAAAAAAATGTTAATTCCACCCAATCATGATGTGCACATTGCTTGTTTTGCAATCCATTGCCTCAGTAAGGCTGCTCCACCCCTGCTCTTTTGGACTGCTGACCCAAATAACATTCTGAGCTATCAGGGCTGGGTGTTCTCTTTCTCTCTTTGGCTCTCTGTCTTTTTAATCTTGATTTTGACCTTTGGAGGATACCACAGATCCAGATAGACGCAGCCCTATTTTTTCATGTGCTTAGATGTGTGCGTATGTATATACACTATATACATACGTATATATCCCTGTAACTCTTATTCTGTCTATGCCAAAAATAAGGTTTTCTTGTAGGGGGGGTAAATATGTAAGATGGTTGAACTTGCAGATTAATCCAAGTTTATGTTTTCTTTATGTTTTTAAGTTCATTTATTTTGGGAGAGACCAGCAGAGAGTAGGGAGAGAGAGAATCCCAGGCAGGCACCATACCTGTCAGTGCAGAGCCCATTGCAGGGTGCAAACTCACAAATTGTGAGATCATAACCTGAGCTGAAACCAAGAGTCCAATGCTTAACTGACTGAGCCACCCAGCCTCTCCAGTCCAAATTTATGTTAAAAAGGCCCTTAACTCAAATGTCTCATTTTCACCAAGGTTACAAACTCTTTTAAACTGTGATTCATTCAATAGCAGATTTACAGCCTGATTTTGAGGTTGACTCCTTTTAATAATCCAATACCAACAGACTCTAGGAAAAAGGAATGAAAGGGCAGGGGGAAAGATTTTTACCAGATGAACACAGGAAGAGTTTCAGCAAAGGTCATGAGAATGCTGTTGTTTTGAGTTATTTCCATCTTAGGTGTGTGATTCACTCTGGCATGTCCTTAGCCCGCTATGTATGGGTGGTGTCTACAGGCTGAGAAACTAAGGTCTTTGGGCTCAATAGGTTTTTCTGATTCATCATTGTCACATTTGTTTCCAAAACTTTATCTTCATCATTTTAGTGTTTTTCCAAATTTAATGATTTAAGAGAAATCATTAATGGCAGTGTTCTTTTTATTAATATCATCTTTGTTTTCTATGAGTTTTTTTGTAACACTGGAAGGCACTTTTCAGATCAGCAAATAAATTTATTTTTTCTACTCTGAGTGGATTACTTTTCTCTTATGAAAGATTTAAAATGTATTAATGCTAACACTCTTTTTAAAATAAAAATATAGTTTGCATATCGGTGTCAGGTATACTAGATAGTGATTTGACAATTATATATGTTATGAAATGTTCACCACGATACTCTTAACACTCCTAACTTTTCCTGTTAATAATAATTCATCTGAAGGATTTTTTTATTTTGTCACATTGTACTGCATAATATCCTGATGAAAATAAATTCACATGGGTATTTCTGGAATTTTGTTGTTTATCCTGCTAATTTCCTCTTATTAAAGTAATAAATGGGGTGCCTCAGTGGCTCACTCAGTTAAGCGTCCAACTTTGGCTTGGGTCATGGTCTTCTGGTTTGTGGGTTTGAGCCCTGCATCGGGCTCTGTGCTGACAGCTCAGAGCCTGAAGCCTGCTTTGGATTCTGTGTCTCCCTCTCTGTCTCTCTCTCTCTGAAAAATAAATAAACATTTAAAAATTAAAGTAATAAATGAATCATCCATCACAAGATTTTGAATACCAGATGAATTGTTTGAGAGGACAGTGTGTAAGTACTTTGTTGACATACTTTCTTTTTTTCCATGTTATAGGTAATTTAAAGAAGGGAGGGTGTGGTTCAAATGTTTTGGAAGCAACTGGGAGGGATTGAAACCACCTGTGAGTGGATCCTGGTATTGCTCCCCTCCCCAACCAGAGGCAGGACCTGCCTGCAGCAGTCTTTCCCTCTCAGACTGTGATAAATACAGCCCAACAACCTACCTAAAATGAGATCTTCCCTCTTTGTTATCCCATCTCTGTTCACTGATGCTGTGTTTGCATCCTCCCTGACTCAGACTTTTACACACAGACCCACACCTCCTTACCTTGCGTGGTCTGACCCCAAGCATTTACTGAATGGCTTCCTTGGATTCAAATATATGCCTCCCTGCCTACATGCATGTACACTTGATTCTTTCAGGTGTGTCTGCTACTTAGGAATGTGCTAGTTCCATGGTCTCGTGGCCATCTCTTGTTTTAACTGAAGTCCCCTTCCTTGCCCTTCCTGGCCATCCCGATTTTTTAGCTACCCACTTTGTCCACTTGGACCCATGGAGACTAGTTTAGTCTGAGAAAATAGAGTCTAATTGTCGCTCTGACAAAGTGCCGAGGGCTTGGTTGAGTCTTGGACCAAGCAGATTGGAGAGAGGTCAGGGATGGAATTTCGGGCTGAAAGGAACCTTTCTCTCCATAGCCTTCTCTTTTTGACTTGTCCATGGATACAGCTCTTGGGGAAATAAAGAGATGAGACAATTATCCAGGGACCAGGCTTTTATTAGATTGCTTATATCTGCATTTTTTTTTCTGTTTTTCAGATGGGTGAGTCAAATGAAGATATAGACCAAATGTTCAGCAATTTGCTGGGAGAGATGGATCTCCTGACCCAGGTAAGATCCTCTTTTTAACTTGAAATTAGTAAAAGATGGGTTTACAGTATTTGATTTTAATATGATGAGAGAGCTATCTTTAAAAAAAGAACAACTGGGGGCGCCTGGGAGGCTCAGTCGCTTGAGCGGCTGACTTCGGCTTGGGTCATGATCTCGCGGTCTGTGGGTTCGAGTCCCGCGTTGGGCTCTGTGCTGACGGCTCGGAGCCTGGAGCCTGTTTCGGATTCTGTGTCTCCCTCTCTCTGTGCCCCTCCCCCACTCACGCTCTGTCTCCCTCTGTCTCAAAAATAAATAAACATTAAAAAAAATAAAAAATATAGTAAAGTTCCAATTAAACATTGAAAAGGAATGAAGAATTAGAAAGTCACCATTATACAACATCTGATGAAATACACACTGAAGCATATGATTTTTAAGGTTAGTGAGTACAGAGCAATGTTCTCAATCTTTAGTCATTCACATATCACTTTCATAATTTTTGTCATGCTGCAACCCACTGTCCTATTATTTTCTTAATGTTTGTCATTAATTGGTTTTTAAAATTAAACTCTGTCTCAAGTAGATGTTCTAACTTGATTTCTTCTCAGACATCCAAAGGAGATACCCAATAATTTAAATTTTCATTGCGTTTTTGTATACCACCTAAAATCATTCACAGGCCACACCAGACACGTAGAGAACATGCTACATTCTTTATTTCATTTTGGGCTTTGAGTGACTTTCCTAGGATAAAGGGAACTCCTTCTGGAAATCAATTTCCTTTCTTTTTTTCCTTCTCTCTAACTGGAAGCCTGTTTTATCACACATGTATGTATTAATATTTTGTTAGAGAACTACTTCTGATTTCTTTGAATAGCATGGTAATTATGTCCTGAGCAAAGATTAATCAGCTACCCTAATTGTGATGTTAGACTTCTTAGTCATGGTGAAGGAGCTCATTGATGAAATTTTTTGTACTTTCCTTTGTTCTGGTATTTGCCCCATTGTTTAATCAATCAACTTCCTCTCTTCTCCACAGTTTTGCTTATTCTGTTTTTCAGAATGAATTCTGGGGCTGCAGTCACTTTTCCTTACACTTTATCCTTAATACTAACTTGCTTGGGTTAATTTTTTTAACTTCTTAATTAATGGTCTTTTTTTGTTTCTACTTATAATTGAGGACATTCCATTGTTTTATTCTCAAATGTATAATGATTCATTTCCTTCAGACATCTAAGACATGAACAAGGATATTATTTACCAAATCCAATTAACATCAAAGGATGCACTTACTATCATGAACATGTTCATGTTGCAGGATGGGGGAAATCACCTCTCAAACTACAGACATAAAAACATTTTTGGAAATTTAGATTGTATGTGTAATATAGCTTTCTTTTTTTTTTTTTTTTTTTTTTTTTTTTTTTTTTTTTTTTTTTTAAACGTTTATTTATTTTTGGGACAGAGAGAGAGAGAGCATGAACGGGCGAGGGGCAGAGAGAGAGGGAGACACAGAATCGGAAACAGGCTCCAAGCTCTGAGCCATCAGCCCAGAGCCTGACGCGGGGCTCGAACCCACGGACCGTGAGATCGTGACCTGGCTGAAGTCGGACGCTTAACCGACTGCGCCACCCAGGCGCCCCTAGCTTTCAAATCATGGAGGAAGTCACCTTTTCAATCCAAAGCTTTTATTTACAAAATTGATAACTTAATTCTGTCTTAATTTCTTTTTAATAAGAGTTTTATTAGATAAGAAAAAGCATAGGGGCGCCTGGATGGCTCAGTGGATTGTGTGCAACTTCAGCCCAGGTCATGGTCTAGAGGTTCACGAGTTCAAACCCTGCATCAGGCTCTGTGCTGACAGCTCAGAGCCTGGAGCCTACTTCAGGGTTCTGTGTCTCCCTCTCTCTGCCCCTCCCCAGCTCTCTCTCCCTCTCTCAAAAATAAATAAAAACAGTTTAAAAAAAAGAAAAAGCATAATATTTTATTATGTACTGGCAGATTCATCCTGAAACAACTTTGATCTTCCAAGTGACTAGACATTCCTTTTCTTTGATGTCATTACTTAAGTCCTTACAAGAATTACACACGATATGTGTCACAAATGCACCATTACAGGAGATTTATCTGTTATTCCTGAAAATTAACTATCTCATGCTCATCATTCTATGTTGACCTGCTGTTTCAAGGTATACCTTGTAGAACCATTTTGATGTAGTCATTTTCTGTAGGGGTAAAAAATCACATAAAGCATTTTTCATGTAAGAATACAGTTTTTAAAGAACATATTTAGAAAGAAAATGTGTAAACAATAAATGGTTTTGTCTTAATGATTAAAATATACTGCAGACATGTTAATGTGGTAAATAACTTTGAGGATGGGGATCTATTTTCACAGAGTTTAGGAGTTGACACTCTTCCTCCTCCTGACCCCAAACCACCCAGAGCTGAATTCAACTACAGTGTGGGTTTTAAGGATTTAAATGGTAAGCAAAATAATTTCTTAAGTAATTTGAAATCATAACAATGACTAACATCTGTACAGAACTATGATTTGAAAACAAAAATGTAAGGAACCTGGACATTTTAAACTCCTGGATTTCGGCTTGTGTTTTATGGTGTTTGGATTAAATTGGGGGGCCAAAAAGATATTTTTGCCTACAATGAAAGGGAATACTGTCCTGCATTTATGTAGAGTATCAAAGCTATTTTTTTTAAGTAAAGGGAGTTTCTTCCTAGTACTAAGCCCCAAGAGTAAGAAGCTATAATAGAATAAAAAAATATTAATAAGGAAATGTCCCTTCAAAGATAATAATGAACTATTCATTTCAGAATGATTGATAATATATGTATGGGTGCTTCAAAATATATTTTAATTGATATATAATTAATATGTATTTGCTCTATTTTTTATCTTCCCTGAAATCATCACATTATTTTATTAACAAAAATCTGTCTTCTTATTTACTACGAAGACAATCTTTAGCCCATGTGCTTTTTCAAACTACAATGAATCTTGTAGTAATTGCTTCCAGTGAGAATTCACTGCAACTCTTGAAAAAAGATTTTCCAAAGACGTGCAGTACCCACCAAAAAAGTGAAAAACAAATAGAGAAGCCCAGTTACAGAAATCCAGAATTCCAAGTTTTTTTCTGTCACTGAGTTTCTTTGTTTCTGTTATTTTTAGTAATTTTTTTATAAACCTTTAGGTGCCAATGCCTATACCTGGACAAATTATAATACATTTCTTCTGACTTCTTTTCCTACCTTCTTTTATGTTTGCCATATAAACTTAACTATTCCTGGCAGTTATTTCCATCATAAGATTGAGTGATGGTAACATTCATGACATTTCAAAAGAAGCCATACACCTTGGTAAACTGTCTGACATTAATAAATAACATATACTTGCACATATGAACAGTGCGGGTTTTGCCTAATCACACTCACCATGGCTGAGTGCTTTAATCAGTTCAATTAGAAGAATTAATCAATACTGCAGTTATAGACGACTCAACTACTGCTTTCTAAGCACTCAGTACCTAGTATCCAAAAATTACTGAAAACGACAGAAACAAAGAATCCCCACAATAATATAGTATTGTTTAAGTATAGTCACGAGAAACTCATGTCATTAAGACTAGAAGATAAGACATATCCATGAGGCACAATTTGGGTAGAGGACAAAACCATTAAAAACTACTTATGTGTACTGAAAATTAAATGTGTTGGTAATTAGAAAAGAAATAGGCTTTTTACTGTCTTCACTTAAAATGTTGCTAAAATAAGTTAAAAATATTTTGCCCAAAGTCATTCAGAGAGTTAAAGACTTCCGAACAGAACCCATTCAATTCTGTATTGCTCACTTCTGTATTGATATAGTTAAGGTTATGATTTTCTTTAGAAATTGTTAATATGAGAACTGTTATGGGAACTCTGTCCCTAAAATTTTTATAAAGGATTAAAATAATTTGCTCATATGGCAACAGTCACAACATAATTGCTGACATTAGGAAATTATGAATATACTTCATTTGTTCTACATATATTTTCTTTGAAAATTTTTAAATTAATTCAATTTTATGAAGAAGTTATATGCAAAAACGGCTTAGAAGAAAATAAATCCTTTTTACACATTTACTTGAGTCCAAGTGCTATACACTAGAACTATCAGCATGAGTATAATATGCTACTTGGTATTTACTATGATGGTGTTTGGCAATAAATTATTTCACAGAGCTTCATGGTCGTTGCTGAGTAAGCTGCATTTCCTCATTCCACTTCATCCTGCACGTAGCAGGTGACTCTTCTTCCTCATGAATCCCTTCCATACTGCCCATCCTGTGTTCATTACATTTGCCATCCAGTGAATGCCTGCTCACCAAAGCACTCCTCTAACAATGCTCACTGACACCACTCCCCCATAGGCCCCACAGTCTGTCAGCTTTCAGGATCACATGTCCAATCACCGATCACACATGGAAGAAATTCCAGTGAGAACTGTCCTTCCTCACCCTCACTCTGAAAATCCGTGTCCGTGCTTTTTTAAAAGTTAACTCTCAGCTCACCGGCTTATGAAGTATTTACCACTTAACCCAGTTCTTTAAAATTATTTTTTACTTCTCAACCTCCTTAGTGCTTTATTTCCTGCTGATAATCATTAATCACTCTTTCTTTGAATGTGAGAGTTTCCGTAGTTGGATGGTGTGCCTACAGAAGTTCTATCCTTACCACAAGTCTCAAAGCATAGATTTATCATCGGTACTCTGTCTGCTCTCCTAAGGCCTGGGGAAAACTCCCCTTCCATCTGTTTCCAACATCTCCCCTCCCCTACTTTTCTAAAACTCTCAGCTCTTGCACCAGAATATACAAGAATTCCTATTTAGGCAACTAATTATGTGCTTGGATCTGACTTTGTAGCTAATCTGTGAGGGTAGAAAATAAGTTTTTCTCCTTTTATGGGGGATGGGGGGTGGAGGAGAAATTCAGCTTTGTTGAGGTATAATTGACAAAATTGTAATACGTTTAAAGTGTACAGCTGTAAGTGACTCGATATATGTATGCATGTAAAAGAATTTCCTCCATAGAGTTAATTAACACATCAATAGGGGCGCCTGGATGGCTCAGTCTGTTAAGCGTCTGACTTTGGCTCAGGTCATGATCTTGCAGTTTGTGAGTTTGAGCCCCACGTTGGGCTCTGTGCTGCCAGCTCAGAGCCTTGAGCCTGCTTCTTTGCCCCTCCCCCCCATACTCTGCCTCTCTCAAAAATGAATAAACATTAAAAAAAATGAACACATCCATCACCTCACATGTTGAGAATATTTAAATTCTACTCTCTCAGCAAATTACAGTTAAATAACAGTATTATCAACTATGGTCACCATGTTATACATTGGTTCCTGAGACCTTATTCATCTTTATAACTAAAAGTTTTACTCTTTCGCCAGCCTCTCCCTGTTTCCCACACCCCTGCCCCTGACAACCCGTACCCAAATATCACTCTTAAAAATGACCTTCTTGGGGCGCCTGGGTGGCGCAGTCGGTTAGGCGTCCGACTTCAGCCAGGTCACGATCTCGCGGTCCGTGAGTTCGAGCCCCGCGTCGGGCTCTGGGCTGATGGCTCAGAGCCTGGAGCCTGTTTCCGATTCTGTGTCTCCCTCTCTCTCTGCCCCTCCCCCGTTCATGCTCTGTCTCTCTCTGTCCCAAAAATAAATAAACGTTGAAAAAAAAAAAATTTAAAAAAAATGACCTTCTTGATGTGTATACACACACACACACACACACACACACACACACAATGAAGTATTACTCAGCAATCAAAAAGAATGAAATCTTGCCATTTGTAACTGCATGAATGGAACTAGAGTGCATTATGCAGAGTGCAATTAGTCAGTTGGAGAAAGACAAATATCATATGACTTCACTCATATGAGGACTTTAAGATACAAAACAGGTGAACATAAGGGAAGGGAAGCAAAAATAATATAAAACGGGGAGGGGGACAAAACCTAAGAGACTCTTAAATACAGAGAACAAACAGAGGGCTGCTGGAGGGATTGTGGGATGGGGGGATGGGCTAAATGGGTAAGGGGCATTAAGGAATCTACTCCTGAAATCATTGTCGCACTATATGCTAACTAACTTGGATGTAAATTAAAACATAAATATTTAATTTAAAAAATGAAAATTCTTTAAAAAATGGCCTTCTTTCTGTTTTCCCAGGTAGAAATTGTTACTTTGATCATTAACGTGGTGGTTTTTCCTATCAGAGTCCTTAAATGCGCTGGAAGACCAAGATTTAGATGCTCTCATGGCAGATCTGGTAGCAGACATAAGTGAGGCTGAGCAGAGGACAATCCAGGCACAGAAAGAGCCCTCTCAGAATCAGAATCATCCAGCACCCCTGAACATACCAGATTTCAGCGGTGCAGCCGCTCTTGGTTACGGAGCAAATGTTGCTGTAACTAGTGTTAGCCAGTATGAGGATGATTTACCACCTCCGCCGGCTGATCCCATGTTAGACCTTCCACTGCCGCCACCACCTCCTGAACCTCTCTCTCAGGTAAGTGTGTGGGACAGGGATGGCAGGACTCTTGACTTCTGCTACCCATGGTCTTTGACTTTCTTCAAAATGACAGTTACATTCATAATTACCTAATTTCTGAGATACTTAAACAAGGATACTGAGTACGTTTGTTGCAAAGCCAGAGTCCTCCGTAAGAAGACACATTGGTGTGTATAAAGAACATATTGGGGACATATTCAAGAATTATTATAGCTCAGCTTAAGTTTATATTTGTATGCGACACTCCCTGATAGTACTCAACCTTTTAGGGTAATGTTTTATTAACTTGGCATGAACAGTGCAACCAATTTTATATCATGTCTCTGTCTCTGGTGCTTGCCCAGTATGTAAAGAATTGAAAGCATTCCTCACATACTTCTGAATTGACCTAAATGGAATTTTGTTGAATTTGGCTACCCTGTTCAATAGAGCAAATATATCTATGAACTATTTGTAATGTCGTAGTTGGGTGGAGTGAGGGTGGAACATTTACTTACAAAAATCAAAGGGCCTTAGGAGCACCTTGGTGGCTTAGTCAGTTGAGCATCCAACTCTTAATTTCAGCTGAGGTCATTATCCCAGGGTTATAGAATTAAGACCCACATTGAGCCCACACATTGGGCTCTGCACTGAATGTGGAGTCTGCTTGAGATTCTCTCTTTCCTCTCTCTCTCTCTCTCTCTCTCTCTCTCTCTCTCTTTCTCTCTCTTTCTCCCTCCCTCTCTCTTCCCTCTCTCTCTCTCTCTGCCCCTCTTCCCTACTCATGTGCTCTATCTCTCTCTCTAAAATAAAAAAAATAAAAATAAAGGGCTTCAGGCTCATAAAATATTTTACTCTCTTTTCTGCCTGCTCACATGTGTTTGTCAGTGTTTTTTTGGTGAATTATAAGTTTAGGTTTGAGTATGAGTCTTAACTTTTAGAAAACTAAGGACCCCTTTAGGAATCAAATAAAAACGAAGACTCCCAGAAAATGTATGCTGATCCAGAAAAATGTATATAATCTCAGAGAGTACTCAAATCCCTTGAGATCCACCTGTAGATTCCTCAGGTTAGACTCCAGTTTTGAGCCACTCAGAGATTTCTGTGGACTAAATATGTGAAGCTCTTTTAGAGTCCTCATTTTATCTTTGAAGTTACTATTTCTAAGATACAAAGAGTGACTGCATTCTACCTCTTTGGGTTGAACATTTTTGTTATGGTTATTTAAATTCTGAAAATCAAATGTGAGATTCGGTGCCTCCTAACACAGCCTTTTGTCAACATAAAGTAACTAAGACATTAGCCATGGCCCAGGTACTTTCTCACTGCTGTTCTCTAGTGGATGGTGTTGAATGTCTTGCTGTTTTACAGGAAGAAGAAGCAGCCCTAGCCAAGGCTGATAAAATTAAGCTAGCATTGGAAAAACTGAAGGAAGCCAAGGTCAAGAAGGTAAACTATGAATCACTTTTGCATGGGGCAGTTAAGTTAATGACATTTATGCTTAATGGGAAAAAAAAAAAAAAACTAAAATTTCTAGTGGTGTTTTCCAAATAGGTATAATTTTTTTTTTTAATTTTAGGACAGATGATTACATAGTTATTCTTTCTGTGACATCAGTTAGCTCATTTGTGATTGATAAATAGGGATCTATTTAATATAAATGTGGAAGTTTCCAAGTTTCCACCCCCAGGGCTCCCTCCCCTGGAGGCACCCTCTTGTTCTGCTCAGCTGTCATGTAATAGCAAGTGGTGCCACCTTCTGGGCCCACTTAACTGGGTCAGAGCTCCACTTCCATTGGCCTTCCCTTAGTCAGCATTTCCCCAGTTGCTTTTGTACATTTTTCATCACCCCTGAGGCAACCTCCAGCCCTGCTGCCCGCCCTAGATGTCCTGGTTATTTCCTGAGATCTCAAATGTTTTGACTAGTGCTCTGGGTTCAAAGTTGCATATATTTTGAGTGATCTGTCTAATCCTATTCTCCCAGTAAGCCTGCAGTTTCTTTGTGTGTTTTCTGCAGACTGTAGGCTTTCCAGGAACACATATATTACATTATCATAGAAACACGTGTATTTAACCTCAGTAGAAGTGCATACCTAATAACAGCTAAGTGTTAATGATAGTTGATTTGGTAACTTAGGAGAAAGATGAAACAATCTTATTTCACTTCCTGAAGCATATGCCATGTCTGAGACCACTTAAGAACTTCTTACTTCTAGCTGGGTAAATTGTTCTTTTCACAGAGCATAAGACCTTATATTCCTGCAGTACCTATCAGGGTTCCTTGGATGAAAGTGTTCAATACATGCTGAATAATATTCAGTAAATAGTCCTTGACTATCCCTGGGTCCAGACATTCAAGGTTCATGTGTGAAAGTCTTCCCAGATCAGTCTGGCTCCATTCATTCTAAACGTGCATGAAATTCTTTACCATTATTCTTCCCAGTTCTCTACATGTGATTAAATTCTGTGTCACTTATTGGAATCCTACATCCTCAGCTGCGTTGCCCTTCTGTTCCCTTGTACTCATCTCATTAAGTCCTGGCTAAATCCAGCTCTCTTCCTACTCAGTCTGCCCCTCACCAGTGCCTAGGCTTCCCAACAGTGCAGGCACTCTCCCACTAACCTAGGAAACGATTTCTACCTGTTCTCTCCTTTAAAACTTCCAATACCTTCCACATCCACATTCTCTCAGCTAATGATGTTGCTCCCTGTTGCACTGAGAAAATAGCAGGACTCAGAAGGAAGGTTCCATAAGCTCCTGACACATTTATCTTCCTGCCTGCCTGCACCTGTGACATAGAGTCCATAGTCTTTCCTGTAACTGTTGATGAGCTGTCATGTTTCTGAGACCAGCTTCTCATGTGCTCCAGTTCCCATCCTGTCTTCTTGCCCCTCCCATGCTAAAGCCTCCCATGGTGCCCCATCTCACACAAAAAAGCCCAATTCTCACGGCAGTTGAAAGCCCCTAGATGGTCTGGCTGCCCTCTGTCCCCCACCACTTACCCCATTCTTGCTACCTGGTCTCACCATTGGTCTTCAGACACTCCAGGAATGCTCTGGCCTCAGGACCTTTGCACTTTACAGTGTCCTACCTCAAAAGCTCTTCCCCAGATACTGGTGGGTTTTCTCTGTTCCTCTCCTAGGTCTGGTCACCTTCTCAGTGAGGCCTTCTGATCTGACATTGCACTCACACATCACCACTACCCCCACCCCTTCCCACTTTCTTTTTCTCTTCTGTGCTCATCACCATCCAGCATACTATCTACTTCTATTTATTGCCTACATCTCCTCCTCATCCCCACAGAAGTTCCTCCAGGGATTTTTGTGTTTTCTTCACTGACACATCTGCATCCCATAGAACGGTGCTGGGTTTACAGATATACTCCAGTTCAGGCCATGTCTCTTCCTGTGTAGAGTTAAATTCTAGAGGGGGAGTAAGTGTTAGGAGGAAAGTAAAGCAGAAAGAAGTGATGGAGAGTACCTGAGCCACTCCTAGGTGGACCTAGTGATGGGGGAGGCCTCTCTGAGGAGACACCACTTAAGCAAAGACCTGGGCAGCAAAAAGAGGCCAGCTCCCCCTGCATACAGTTGGAGAGTGTCCTGGGCAAGCTGGGTGGCCATTGTTCAGAGAGCCATTGAGTAGGAGGGAAAGTTGAGGAGGAGTTGAGGTCAGAGAGGCAGGCCAGGCCACACAGCCTCACAGACCCAAGGAAGAGTCTGGAATGTGTAAGTGCATTGGGAAGCCATTTGAGGGTTTTTAACCAGGGATAATATCTGGTTTTCAGAGATCATCCTGGATACTTCATGGAAACTGGAAAGGATGACAAGCAGGGTGGCCTGTTCTACAGCCCACATTGGCACAGTGGCTCCCTGTACATAAACGTGGGCCACAGTGGGTCACTAACTTTATCTGTAGGGTAAAAACACAGAAGGAAATGAGTACAAAGAAAATTCACAATTACTCAAACTATTTTAAAACACCAGACTGTTTGTGAAAGGGGGGCCACATTGGCTATATTTTCAGAGGGGAAGTGAAAAGAGAAGTCGATTGTTAGATAAAAAGGTAGGACAGCTAGCTTGCTCAGTCGATTTGCTTCAACTAGAGGTTAAGAGACTGGGAGGAGATAGCAGCTGTTTCCTGCAGCGTATCAGAAAGCCAGAGAACTTCAACCATAATTTAGGTGAGGTGAATTGTAACAGTAAACACAATGCACAACCTGTCTTGATTCAACGAAGATGTCAAACAAAGCCACTCTGTGTACGTTTGAGTTGTACGTTTGGTCTGATTTCAGACACTCCAGATACGGTCCTTAAAACAGAAGCCTGTGAGCACAGAACATTAAGAAAATAACAGAGACAAAAATAAAAAAATATATATAAAGAAAGAAAGAAAAAAAGAAAATAACAGAGACACACTTGTACATTACTAACATGACTAAGATGTACTCCTACATAGTCTGCAACATAGAAATGGAGTCTGAAGTACTCTGTAGTACTCAAGTACTCAAGTACTCTGTAGGGTGTTGACATCATTTTGGATCGCAAATGATGTACATACAGCTTATGTTACAAAGCTTTTGGAACTGGAAATGGGATCAGACTCACTCACTAACTTCATGGGTTTGTTCATTTGCTTTAAAGCTCGGTGACACAGGAGAGCAATTCCATGTGTCAATTTTATCATGGAATCAAAGAAAATGTATATCATTTTCTTTGTATATGATGTATAGGATCATGTATATGATTCTAGGATATTTTTTTATTTAACAACTTGCAAAAGAAAAAGAAGAAATGATAGAAATCATGAAGTTCTTACTGTAACAGATTAGAAAGGGGAGGTTTTTTTCATTCTTGAATCATTCTATCCTGTATCCAACAGTATAGATATGAAAAGCACTCTGCTTGCTTAGTCACATAACTGGGATCTAGCAATATTACGTGTTAGTGTAGCTACTCTTCAGCTTGTAAATGTGACAGAAGCTGTGAAGAATAGTAAATACAATTTCTTCCTGCTAAAAGTTGCCAGCCTTCTCTTGTTTTTTTTTCTTTATTTTCCAAGTTCTGTAATTGTAGACATTCATAACTACATATGGATTAAATTTAGTTTGCAACTTCTGTCAAAAAAAAATAAAAAAACAAAGTTTCATCACTGTGAAATTATGTGATTCAGTTTTTTTCCCTCTATCTAAAAACAAAACAAAACACAAACATATGTTTTCTTTTCTCAAGAATACCTAAGCAAAAATGAAATGTGGTCAAACATCATTATTTTTTCCATCGTGGAGATTAAGTCTTCTAAATTCTAACGTTGGCCGTGTTTTCTTAGGACATGTAGCTACTCCACATCAGTAATTCTCAGCAGAGGGGTACCTGGGTGGCTCCATCAGTTAAGCATTTGACTCTTGATTTTGGCTCAGATCATGATCTCAAGATTCGTGAGTTCAAGCCCCACGCTGGGCTCTGCACTAACAGATTTCTCTCTCTCCCTTTCTCTCTGCCCCTCCCTCGCTTGTATGCATTCTCTCTCACACTCTCTCTCTCAAAAATAAAGAAATAACCTTAAAAAATATTTACAAAAAAATACTAATAATTTTCAGTAGAGAGCAGTGGGTAGGCCTTCCACAGAAAATAAATCATAATAAAGCCCGCTATTTGAGGAGTTTGTGTTTCTGTACAACCCTCCATGCTTCATGCCTCAGATCAGATGAATGTATCTTTGACTTTGTGGCACTTGGACCTATCGTTTTAAATACATCAAAAGACAAACATACAGGAAAAAAGCAACCTTCCAACAAGAGGTTCCTGGGTTACAGGTTTTATAGGTTTTCAAGGGAGAAAAAGTATTCTGCAGACAAACCTGGACTAAAGGTCTAATTTGAATGATCCTGTGGAGAGGATACGCACTTTTGCTGCCCTGATGTCTTATGTTTTCACTCTCAGTGTGCAACTGTTGAGAAAAGAAGGCATATGCTAACTTGTGGTTCCTTCGGGCCCCTCACCCAGATTTCTGTCTCCACCCATACCCTGGGTTTCTGTCAGTAACTCTGCATAACAATCCACAAGATTGCGCTCTTCATCCTGTTCTGTATAGAACGTTTTGGAGATCAGATTAGGTGGAAGTAGGACAGGAGAGGCAGTTTCTCAGGGGCTCAGAACCCAACCCAAACTTTTGGGGAGGGAGAAATGTTACCAAATGTAACATTTCTCCAGTCCTTCACTTTTTTAATAGTGGTAAGCCTCATCTGTGAATAACCAGTACCGACCCTAGACAAACAGAATAGGCAGAACTTGTCTTTATCTGTTTCACACTTCTCTTTTCAAGTTAGAATAGAAATGTAAGTAAGCAAGAGTGGTACCAAGCAGTTCTGGTTAGGGATGTTTCCAGGAATTCTCTGTATAATTCTTATTATACAGAATTCTCTGTATAATGTGTATAGTTGCAGACACCTCAGGCTGATGGTCAGTCAGGGCAGTGTTGTCTGGAAAGGAAAAGGTAACAACATCTGCTTCCGGCATGGCAATCAGAGATAGACTCCAACTTGATTGACTCTCACTAATGCTAATTCCCATGTAATTAGGTAGGATCAGTGATCTTGGTAAAGACTAAAATAAGAACACAGGGCTTTCCAGGAGTTGTAGGAAATCTTCCCCAAACATATGTGTGTAGTAAATTGGGGCTCAGTGGGCACATTTCCGCTGTTCCTTTTGAAGACTGGCTATATAGCACCATCATAATTACTTCATGAATGAATTCTCTTATATTAAATCAGAATCATGGTCTCTCTGGGGTGGGTGGGGGGGTGGTCGGAATATTTTATAACTTTGACAAGTTGCCTGGGAAAAATCAGTGAAATCCTATGTCCTTATTTGAAGATGAGTAAATTCTGCTCCCACCAAACCCTCCAGATTTGGAATGGGATAACTACCAATTTCACTGTGAACTCAGTGCAGTAGAATTTTTTTAAAAAATGGAATGAAAAGTAAATTTGATCATTAATTTGCCTTCATGCCTCCATAATTCATTTTGCTTAATCCACCTCAAATCTCAAAGATACTCAGCTATGACACAGTCTGTAACCCTCCCGTAAGGCCCCTCAGTGGTATTGTGTCGCTATGTACTCTTGACCTTCAAAAGAATTGTAGTTTAACCAACTTGATCTTTTCTGTATCTCAGAACTCTTGGGTTGCATGAAATAGGACTCAACTCCAGCTAAGCAAAAGAGAAGAATTTATTATAGATATGCTTTCAAACAAGAAATGCTTCTGGGCTCCTGGATGAACCTCAACAACTATAGAAAGATATCAGGAGAGCAGGAAGTCAGCACTTCTTTGATCCTGTTTGTTTTCTGTCTGCTTCACCAGAATGCAGGGTCTCTGAAGGCTGGGCAAGGACTTTGTTTATTATGCGGTTTTTTCAGTTTGGGTTTTTTTGTTTGTTTTGTTGTGTTGGCTTGTGGGTTTTTATTTTTGGTTTGTGAATAGGTTTTTCCATCTCCGTATTTTTTGCACCTTAAGCAGTACTAAGCATATGAGTGAGTTCATATTGAGTGACTTTGCAGGAGACCTTCTTACTTAAATTCACAGAAATAATAACAACTTTGAAACCTTAATCTTCATGGCCTTCTCCAGTTGCTGAAATTTACTAGCTGCCCTGTGGCTTTATCCTCAGCTTGTTGTCAAGGTGCACATGAATGATAACAGCACTAAATCGTTGATGGTGGATGAGCGGCAATCAGCCCGGGATGTTCTAGACAACCTTTTTGACAAAACCCATTGTGACTGCAGTGTAGACTGGTGTCTTTATGAAATATACCCAGAACTTCAAATTGGTAAGTCCTATCCCCAGTGTTAGACTGTGCTCCAAAAACCTGTGGGTTTGCTTTATTATGGGTTTTGGTCTCTTATTAAGAAGAATTTGGTTCAAGACTATCAAGATTTCCCATAAATCACTCCCCTTATGGCAGATTCAGTGCTTGCCTCTTCATTCCTTTGTAGTGAAGAGCCTCAGATTGTAACAAGTAGCCAGACCTTGGGGGATGTAAACACTATTATTGCCGCAGCTGTAGTGGTTCCATAAGAAAGAGAAAGTGATAGGATGAGACCTCTTACTGCATGTTTAGTAAGTTGAACATATTGTGGGAGGGCCTGGGTATCTGTCAGCTAATGTCTCTTTAGAGTTTGCGTCTTTACACTATAGTGTAACTCTGCCATACATCAATGTTCATTTCCCCTTCCACCGTCCCCACTCACACTTTGGTTGAAGAGGCTCAGCTCCAAAGAGCAAAGGACAGTTGGTAGAATTGGAGTAAAAAAAAAAGTGAAAAAGCAATTAAAGAAATACTCTTGTTACTTCTCATTGTTAAAATCACTCAGAACAGTTGTCTCTCTCAGGAGAGCTTGGTGGAATACAGAATTGCCTGCCTTCAAAGCTTTCAGTGAATTTTTTTTTTTTTTTTTAATGAATGAAATGGTGTACACTGAAAGAATCTCTTGAGGTATTTTGCAACTCTCTGAGTCAAATAGAGAAATGAAAGCCTTCCTGTATGTTTAGGTTTGGTTCAGATATGCATATGTAGTTTTTAGTGTCTTAGAGGTGATGTTTCAGAGAACATATCACATGTCTCATAGCCTCCTTCAGAGTTGTTTAGCCAATTATTGCTTCATGGTCCTCCTTATGGATAAGATGTTTACCTCCATCTGAGACTGTTTAAAGTAAAAAGTAAAAATGCAGATAAGAAAAAAGTGCAGTGGCTGGCCATTATCATGATATTGTATGGTCATCTGCCATGTTTTTTTGTGGAAAATAAGTTGAAGACCTGACACTGAAGAAGAAACATAATAGGGGTGTTACAATGTGACATCATGGAAGAATTAGGAATTTCTAAAAACCGATGAGAAGAATGAAGCATTGTATTTAACTCAATACTAGCTTAATTCTCTGTTGGAAACCCTAATGTCTTGGGTTGGAAAGAATGCTTTTTCTTGTTTCATCAGAAAGGATTTTTGAAGACCATGAAAATGTTGTTGAAGTCTTATCAGACTGGACAAGAGACACAGAAAATAAAGTGCTATTTTTGGAGAAAGAGGAAAAATACGCTGTATTTAAAAACCCCCAGGTAAGATAACTTGTATATAGTTAAACCATATAAAATATGGAGGATTTTTTTTTAATGTCACCTGTGTACTAGCAAACATCATTCATTGTCTCACAAAATATTGCAAATATATTCCTTTAAAAAAACACACACACACAATCCAGGGGCACCTGGGTGGCTCAGTCAGTTAAGTGCCGGACGTCAGCTCAGGTTATGATCTCAACAGTTTATGGGTTCGAGCCCTCCATCAGGCTCTGTGCTGACAGCTCAGAGCCTGGAGCCTGCTTTGGATTCTGTGTCTCCCTCCCTCCCTCCCCTTTTCTCTCTCTCTCTCTCTTTCTCTGTCTCTGTCTCTGTCTCTACCTCAAAAATAAGTAAACATTGAAAAAAAATAAAGGAATGCCTGTGTGGCTCAGTCAGTTGAGCATCTGACTTCCACTCAGGTCATGATCTCATGGTTCATGAGTTCGAACCCCACATTAGACTCTCTGCTGTCAGCACAGAGGCCTCTTAGATCCTGTCTCCCTCTCTCTCTCTCTTCCCCTCACCCCCCTTTCTTAAAAATAAATAAACATTAAAAAACTTAAAAAAAAATTTTTTTTGTTACGTTTCTTTATTTTTGAGAGGCAGAGAGACAGAGCATGAGTGGGGGAGGGGCAGAGAGAGAGGGAGACAGAATCAGAGGCAGACTCCAGGTTCCCAAGCTGTCAGCACAAAGCCCGACGTGGAGCTCGAACTCATGAACCGTGAGATCATGACTTGAGCTGAAGTCAGATGCCTAACTGACTGAGCCACCCAGGCACCCCAAAAAAATTTTCACTTAATAAAAATACACAAACTCAACTCTTAGGTCATATGTAAACTATAATAGGCCCTTAAAGGATTCAGAAAGAATAGAAACCATTTTGTTTTTTTAGATCCAGCATCCAAAGCATATCTGTCTGTTTATTGATCCTCTTCTTCTGTCCTTACTTCAATTTGGCTACATTAATTCAATATACCTTGATGCACTAAGGGTCATGAATGCTTCATGTTTTAAACACTCTTTTTTGTTGTTGCTAATACTTGGTGCTTACTGATGCTGGGATTACTAAAGAGGGCACCTGGAAAATGTACCATTTATTGTGATTTAATTGTATAAACAGTCTACGTAATAAAAAGCATTATTCTCCGGGGAGCCTGGGTCGCTCAATCAGTTAAGCGTCCGACTCTTGATTTCGGCTCAGGTCATGATATCGAGCCCTGCGCTGGGCTCCGTGCTCAGTGTGGATCCTGCTTAAGAGTCTCTCACACTCCCATGCACTCATGCTCTCTCTCTCTCTCTCTCTCTCTCTCTCAAAAAAAAAATTTTTTTTTCAACGTTTATTTATTTTTTGGGACAGAGAGAGACAGAGCACGAATGGGGGAGGGGCAGAGAGAGAGGGAGACACAGAATCAGAAACAGACTCCAGGCTCTGAGCCATCAGCCCAGAGCCTGACGCGGGGCTCGAACTCACGGACCGTGAGATCGTGACCTGGCTGAAGTCGGACGCTTAACCGACTGCGCCACCCAGGCGCCCCAAAAAAAAATTTTTTTTAAAGCATTGTTCTCCATATTTGAAAAAGCTTCCTTCAAGTCATGTGTACAAGGATGTCACAGAAATACAGGCCTTTTCCCACTGTGGCCTCCAGCCGACTGTAATTGCATGAGGGTCATTAAGTCTTTTTTGGAAAGTCAACGAACATTAAACACAGACAAGATCATTGGGGACATCCAGACACCTTTATATTTTACAGGTTAAAAAAACTAAGTCCCATGTCACTAGAGGCAGAAATAGCAGGATACTAGAGCAGCTTTCTTGTGAGAAAATGCTCTTTCCCCGTACTGTGCTTTTTTCTAGAGTCTTCTCTAGGTTTTGTGGTGGTGCACTGACAAGAAAGCAATTAAATACTATTGTCTTTGACAAATATTGAACAATAAAAGTATGGTTGATGCTTGAACAACACAGTGTGGGAGGGACGTTAGGGGCACCGACCCCCTATGCAGTTGAAAATCTGTGTGTAAGTTTTCACTCCCCAAAAACTTAATTACTGATAGCCTGCTATTGACTGGGAAGCCTTACCAATAACATAAACGGTCAATTAACACATATTTTGCATATTAGATGTACTATTCAGTGTGTTCTGACAATAAGCTATGGAAAAAATATTAAGGAAAAAATCATAAGGGAAAGAAAATACAGTACTGTACTATATCCCCCCCACCCGCCAAAAAAAAGTCCGTATATAAATGGATCCATGCAGTTCAAACCTGAGTTGTTCAGGGATCAACTACAAAGTTTTCAAATTGTAACTACCTTCAATGGAATGTTTTAATGCCTGTATTAGTTAGGGTACCATCTTAGCTTCTGTGACAAAGAGACTCCCTAGATCAGTGGTTCAAACCAGCTAGAAGCTTTATTCTTTCTCACGTACCAGTGCAGACATAGGTGGGTAGATTTAGTAGGAGGCTGTGCCATTCTCAACAATAGCTTCTATCTCTGGGCCCAAGGCAGCTTTTCCACCTGGCCATTTCCCAGTTCTTAGGGAGGGAATAAAGAGCCAGGGAACTGCACAACCACACTTCTTACTGGAAGGACCTGGAAATGGCACTTTTACTTCTGCTTCCATCGCATTGGCCAGAACTTAGTTACAGGGGATTTTGAGCTACACAAGAAACTGACAAGTACAGTCTATTTAAATAACGATACACACAACTAAAATTGGGAGTTGTATTCAGAGTCACCACTTTGCACAATTCCTCCACAAAGAAGTTTTCATATTGAGTCTATAAAAATGGTGCCCAGGCGCTGTAACATGGCTATAATATTGTATAACCAAGAGGAGAAAGAAGAGAATAAGTATAGGCGGATATCTGCAGCTTGCCATGGCATCTAATGAATCAGTGCACAAAACATAACTACATGCTGTGAATTTTTACAAAGTGCACATCCCATTGAACTACCACCCACATCAAAATATAGAGCATGAGTGATACACCAGCAGACTCGCTTATGTCCCTTTCCAGCCATTGACCCCCATTACAAGAATAATCATGATTCTGACCTCTCTGGCCTCGGTTTTTCATGCTTTTTAACTTTGTATAAAATGGAATCATATCATAGTACTCTTTGGTGTTTACCTTCATTCCTTTTGTTGCATATGGCAGAACATGGCTTGTTCTTTTTCTTTGCCCTTTGGTATTCCACTGTGCATTTGTACCAAAATAAGTTTATCTGTTGTATTACTGATGGACATTTGATTTGTTCCTAGTTTGGGGCTTTAACAAGTAATGCTGTTGACAACACTCTTGTACCTGTATTTTGTTGAACATATGGAGACTTTTTTCTTGTGTAATACATACAAGTACAATTGCTAGCTCATAGTTTCTGCACATATTTAGCTTTAGGAGATACTGCCAAGCAGTTTTTCAAAGAGATTATATGATTTGCCTCCATTAGTATTGTATGAGAATTACCATTATTCCAGATCCTTGCCAGCCCTTGGTGTTGCCATTTAAAAAAAATTTTTTTTAGCTGTTCTATGTGGGTGTGTTGTGGTATCTCCTATGGTTTTAAGTCAAATTTTCTATTGCCAAAGGCTTGAGTACCTTTTCAAATGTTTATTATCGATTTTTGTGAAGTGCCTGTTCAGGTCCTCTGCCATGATCCTCAGCCTCTTACCAGAGGGGAAATGTGGCTCTCAGAATATCTCAGCATCAATTTGTGGTTCCTTTATCTCTTGGATCTTGGCCCCTTAAGTCCTGGTTGCCTCCATAGCTCTCCAAAACCTTCACACAGTTGTTGTTTTTTTAATCCAGATTTTCAAGCTGTTCTTTTGAAGCTTTGGTCTAACTACAAGCTACTGATCATAGGAGGAGGCAGAAATCCTCCTGCTGAATTCTTCTGGATAATAATCTGTTCTTTAAAACCAAGTAAATAGATTCTTCTAATTTGCAATCACATTTAAAGACCATAATGGAAGTGGACACATTTTTTAAGTTGCTGATATTAAGTATTTCCATTTTCTCAGTGTTTGGTTGGATAATATATCTTCTGTTCAGTACTCCATGTGAATAGCTACTTCAGCGTGCTGACCTTAGGGCTCTTTCTTGTTCCTGAAGTAGACTGTGACCATTCCCACATTGATGTCATGGCTCCTAAAAGGGAAGCTTTGTAATTTTGAAATACCCACAGTCCCTTTGTAAAAGCTGTATGCTGAGACCCTTTGATAGTTTTTAACAGAAACATTTTTTTTAAGTTTACACAAAAGAATAACAAATCCTAGAGAAAAGTATTTCCAGAGTAAGTTCCTTAAAGAAATACAACCTGGAAATTCTTTTGTTTAATAGCCTTACATTTTTTTCCCGAAGCAATGTCTCAAATCAGTTAATTCAAAAATCCAAATACATCCTGTATTTCATTTGGGTTGTTAATTCTTTTTCAAATGTAATTGTCAACATTTATATGTAGTAGTGAATCCCAGAACAGAGTAGTGAGTAACTGATACCTGCTTCCATTCCCTAGTCAGGACTATCTATACCTGTGGGCCTGCAGGTTTGATCATCCTGCCCAGCCGGCTTATGGTGCTGTTTAGGAACTATTTCAAGAGTTAGACACTGTGCGTGAAGAACTAGATTTAACCAGAAATTATAAAAGGAAAAGACTGAGACTCTGAACAACTTATTTGTTCTTCTCAAAAGGTTTTAAAACATTGAATGTCTCTCCACTGTTGACTTATATGGTGAACCTTTACTGGAATGCACTCCGTTTACTTGGCTTTAGCAAATGTTGTGGAGTATCTGTTTACATGTTTAATCTGTGCTATCTGTGGAAGACACAAAAGCAAAGATAATCTTTGCCTCAGACAATTTACAGTGTAGCTGAAGAAAAAGACATGTACAAAAATAAGGACAGCATAGCTTCTAGCTTTAACATAAGAGTGGTGGAGGACAGAGACTATAGCCTGGTACAGTCTTAAGATTAAGTCCCAGCGTGCAAAATGCTATTGACAGCACAAGAGAGCTTTAGTAAAGGTGTATGCTGAGAATTTTGGTTTTGTAATTACTATATTACTTCATCATACGCAAGGTTAGGAAAATGTCAGCTCAGTAGAGCAGTGAAACTAGGAACTGAGCAGTCAGGTAACCCATTCATCCTGTCCCTGAGGAAAAAATATACTCTGCACAGATGTACAGATGCAGAGGGAGTACGTGCAGCTCAAGGCAAACCACAGATCTTGCCTGTTGACAGATACTGACTACAGAACAATCTCACACTGATTTAGGACATGGGGGAAGAGGAAAAACCAACATTGTGTTTATGAGAAAATACTGCAGGACCCTGACAGGAAATAGCATCTCAAAGACATTATGGACAGTATATCAATACAATTAATGAACTGCGGGATTCAGAAGAAAATTGTAGAAACTTGTTACCTTCAGTAGAAGGCAGTGAGATATGGACCAAACAAACCAGTAGAAGAGGCAACCAAGCAAGAGTAAAAGAAAAGAGGATGGGAGGGAAAAGAAGGGAAGTGGGAAATCAGAGTCAGGTCTGAAAAGCCTGGGGGTGAGGTGAAATACTAGCTTCTGTGGAGCAGATGGCAGGCAGGGAAATTTACTCAGAGAAACTTCTGTCCAAGCATTCACCTGGAGAACTTGGGGGAGTTAGCCAGGGGAACAGTAGAGGGGAAGCGAGCATTCTAGGCAGTGGGGCCAGTGCAAAGTCCAAGAAGAAAGAGGGACCTGCATTTAGGTCATGGGATAGGTTGCATGGCTGGACCGTGGAGAGGTGAGCGAGAGACAGGGAGGGACAGTGCATTCAGGTACGTTGGTGGGAAAGAAAATGGTCAAAATAGCATATTGGTTAAAACAAGTCAGAAATGAATGTTTCCAGTCACCAGTTCATGCAGATTTAATTGTATGGGATTCATTTAAAATGGATTTTTAGACCATTTAGTCAATTTCCAGCATTCAGTTATTTTTAAAAATCCAGTTGCAACCACCAATGCCTACTTTGCCTATATAGCTGTGTTCTTTTTTTTTTTTTTTTTTTTTTTTTTTTTTTAGTTTATTTATTTACTTGGGGCGGGGCGGGGGAGCAGCAGAGGGGCAAAGAGAGAAGGAGAAAGAGAGAATCTTAAGCAGGCTCCGCCCTGTCAGTGCAGAGCCTGACACAGGGCTCAAACTCATGAACTGTGAGATCATGACCTGAGCTGAAACCAAGAGTTGGGCGCTTAACTGACTAAGCCACCCAGGTGCCCCTATTTAGCTGTATTGTGTTTTTCTTTTATATTAAACTGCACTTCCTTGACACTGTGTGATTCAGCTTGGCTATCATGATTGAAGCTATTGCATGGAGTGTGCCCTATTCTTTGCAGGTACATAACCTGACATTGAGGCTTAATTCTTGCACAAAAATGATTCATGGAATTAGAGATGATGAGTAAAAAGCCTTCTGCAGAAGGTTATGATATGACAGAAGGTGCTGCAACCACTGATAATAATCAGGGGTGCTGTTCATTGCATTAAGATGCTGGGGTATTGTGCTTGTTCCTGCCATCTCAGTGCCTGTCAGAGCTCATAGAGGCCTGGCCCCTGGGGGACCTCATCATTCCTGGAGTAGGTCCTTGTCCTCCTGGCTGGGAGCAGTACAATGGCCAATGGCATCAGGCTGTTGGTTTACACTCACTTCACCCATCAATACTTCCTCCAAACCCAAAACTTTAGGAGTAGATGTCAAACAAGCAAACTCAGCTAACAATGAAATAGAGATAAAAAGAAGGAACTTTAAAAAGTCTGACAAATGGCCCAAAAGTCTTAAAGATGGATAAAAACTTGAGAGCTACTAAATACTGAGTGCATTGGGATGAGTAAGAACTGAGAAATAAATGGGGGCACGACGTGGATTTTGAACCAGTTTATTGTTTCTGCTATGATTTTATTCCTGATCCAGTTGTTAAATCAAATCATATGGGTGTAGCAAGACTTCATTTAGACTGGAGGGGAGTGGGCACAAGATGATCAAGGGACTTGTAAACAATGTTAAAGACATTGGCCTTGATCCTGAGGCTTCCAGGGAGCTGTTGAAGGGTTTTGAAGGGGGGCAGTACCATCATGGCTGCATGATGGAGGATGGATACAAAAGAAAGCAGCGTGAAAGCCACCATGTGATGGAGAGGTGGTTACAGAGCCCAGAAAAAGGAGGTGATGATGGACCCAAGGGAGTTGGAAGATATGTAGGAGGCAGAATTTTGCAGAATATGGTGACCATGAATGCTGGTATAATGAGGAGGCATAGAAGCAGACAAGGATGACATTCTGGTTTCAGGCTAGGGGATGGGATGGATCCTGATGTCATTCACTGTGGCAGGAAGCACAAGAAGGGAAATAAGTGGGGAGAGGGACATAATGAGCTAAATTTTAAACATGCTGAGTTTCCCCCTTTGCTTCAAAAAAAAAATCACATTTCACCCTCCATAAATTTAGCATGAAATTTTACACATTTCACTTGAGTATTTTCTGTCAGATGGGCAATCATAAGAGATGTGCTCCTCAGTTTTTCCTTGGGTTATTTTCCTTTTCTCATGAGATAACAGAAACCTTTTCATTACTGAGATTCCCATCTGACCTGTTCTCAGAGTGCAGGGCATTTACAGAGGGATAGAAGATTTTTGGAGAGAAACCAGGTTCTGCAAATTTATGAACCCAAAGATGCTTATTTAAAAGCAATCCCACTAGGGGTGCCTGGGTGGCTTAGTCAGTTAAGCGTCTGACTCTTGGTTTAGGTTCGGTCATGATCTCCTGGTTCGTGAATTCAGCATCAAGCCTCCCATCAAGCTGCAGGTCTCCTGGCTGACAGTGCAGAGCCTGCTTGGGATTCTCTGTCCCCCTCTCTCTCTGCCCCTCCCCTGCTCGCTTTCTCTTTCTCTCTTAAACATTATTTAAAATGTTTTAAATAAACGTTTAAGAAATAAATTTCAAAAATAAAAGGAATTCCACCAGGATGACTGGTCTGTATTTCCGGAGGTAATAACAGATCACCCCATTTATAAATGAGGAAAAGCAGAGTAGCGAATTCCCCTGGTTGCTGTTATGCCCTATTCCGTTTAAAAACTACTTATTCTGGAGTGCCTGGGTGGCTCAGTCGGTTGAGTGTCCGACTTCGGCTCAGGTCATGATCTCGTGGCTCGAGAGTTCGAGCCCCGCGTCGGGCTCTGTGCTGGAAGCTCAGACCCTGGAGCCTGCTTCTGTCTCTGTGTCTCCCTCTCTCTCTGCCCCTAACCCACTTTCATTCTGTCTCTGTCTCTCTCAAAAATAAATAAACATTAAAAAATTTAAAAACTACTTATTCTTTTGGACAGTCATTGCTCTGTTTGGCTTCACTCCCAAGAGGCAGGAACCACATATGAGCCTAACTATTGAACCTTGGTGAGGATGCAAGACTATCAGTGGTTCTTCAGAGAGCCACTGCTAAAGCCTGAGACCACTTAATCGTGAGAACAGAAAGTGCACTAACTAGATTCTTTTTCAGCGTGATTATTGAAAGGATTCGGAGGCATCTCATGGGGTAAAAGATAGGAAGCATGACCAGGCCTCCTAGGGGCTGGCACTGGGAGTAGAAAGCTGTGGGGACCACAGCCAGGGGCATCTTGGGCCCAGCCTTCCCATGGGCCTCTATTACTCTGTCCCTCAACAAGCAGTGTCCTTCCTCTCCCTCTCAGTAGGCCCCCTTACTTTGCCTACTCATCTCCCCCGCACAGCCCCTTATGGCCAACCCCAGATGGTGGCTGCCTCTATGAACGGATGTCAAACTTTTGTGGTTGCATACCCCCTGGAAGAAATTTTATAAGCTGTATACCACCTCACAGATTTGTATGTTGACATCCAGAATTTTTCAACACTAGTTTAAATAGATGCAAATAATGCAATGACTAGCATATTATGAATTTTGACATTTTTTAAAGTTATCCAGTGGAGTCTAAATAGTTTCGTGGCAGTTTGATTTCTTTTCCGTGTAAGAAGCACATGAGTAGCTTTTTGTTAATAGACTTTATTTCTTGGAGCAGTTTTCAATTCATGATAAAATTGAGGAAGTTCCCATATACTTTCTACACATACATAGTCCCCCCCCACTATCAGTATCCCCCACCACACTGGTATATTTGTTACAATCAGCGAACCTACATTGATTGACATGTCATTATCACCCAAGTCCATAGTTTACATGAGGGTTCACTCTTGATGTTGTGCAATAAACCTTTTTAACATTTGGGAAATTTTACATTGTTCCTTGTTTTTCCCCTTGAACTATTCCCATTCCATTTTCTCCCCAAAGATTTCTCCTATTTTAATATATTTTTATGCCTGAAAGTCTCTGATTAAGCTCTCTCTCATATTTCTCTTCAACAAATTATATTTATAAATTGGTAAGTAATTTTTTAATTTCCTGTCATCATAAGGCACTTATGTGTTAAAAAATTACACAATTGGTTGAACAATTCAAAAACATTGAAATTAAATTGCTTGACAATTTAAAAACATTAAAATTATAACAATTGATATTAATGTTAAAAAGTAAAACTCCAAGGGGAAACATCCTTAATGAGATAAATAGATGAAACCTTCTCCCCTCTGATTAGTTCCAGGATAAAAGGATGAATGTTCAGTATCAATTATATTCCTATTTCTCATTCTTATAGAAGTTAAGTACTTTTTATAGATATAAGCAGTGAGAAACCTTGTTCACATAAGTAAGTGGACAAGAATAGAAGAGCTTTGTGAGAGCAATGCCATTAAATTCTTTGAACTCCTTCCAAGTTACCTGCCACTGAGAGATCAATGATGATTCTTTTAATGCACCACCTGACATGATTAGGTGCCTTCCATTGTGTAAAGGCAAAGAGTTAGAAACCACTTGACTTCCCAAAAGATTTGTTTGGAGTTGTGAGTCTTTCTTTCCCTCTCACCACCCATGTTTCAAGTTGTCCCTTTGTTTTGAGCCTTTGAGCTCCCCACCCAGGGCAGTAAGATCCTCTGTGGTTGTGAGGTGTGCCTTTCTCTTGGGAAGTGGGAAAAGGGCCTTCCACTCTCAGGCAGATCCATTTTAGAAAAGAGTATGTATGGAAGTTGAGGGTGTAGAAATCAATGCCCATCTACCCTTGGAGGGGCTTCAGTATACACTCCAAGGGGGACACAGTTGAACACAGCCTGGCCTTGAATGGTGACTCAGGCTCCCCCACAGTTAAATTAACTGTCTTCTGCTTCTGAATCTGTCACAACTGTTATAAAATAATGATTTGTGTCATTTTCATTTTCAGTTTGTTAGGAGGCTCAAGGAAGGTAGGTATTACTGAACTTCTTGTCAGACAGTAAGGACACTTAGCTGATAATAGCCAGTGAAGTGTGTATCATGTATGTGTGTGTGTGTGTGTGTGTGTATATATATATATATATATACACACACACACACACACATATATACATATATAATATTTATATAAATATATATTTATAATATAAATATAAATTATATTGATATAAATATAATATTTGTATATAAATATATATATACACATATATAATTTATTGTCAAATTGGTTTCCATACAACACCCAGTGTTCATCCCAACAGGTGCCCTCCTCAATGCCCATCACCCACTTTCCTCTCTCCCTCACCCCCCATCAACCTTCAGTTTGTTCTCAGTATTTAAGAGTCTCTTATGGTTGGCCCTCTTCCCTCTCTGTAACTTTCTTCCCCCTTCCCCTCCCCAATGGTCTTCTGTTAAGTTTCTCAGGATCCACATATGAGTGAAAACATATGATATCTGTCTTTTTCTGCCTGACTAATTTCACTTAGCATAATACCCTCCAGTTCCATCCACGTTGTTGCAAATAGCCAGATTTCATTCTTTCTCATTGCCAAGTAGTATTGTATTGTATATATAAACCACATCTTCTTTATCCATTCATCAGTTGATGGACATTTCGGCTCTTTCCATAATTCGGCTGTTGGTGACAGTGCTGCTATAAACATTGGGGTACAAGTGCCCCTATGCATCAGCACTCCTGTATCCCTTGGGTAAATTCCTAGCAGTACTATTGTTGGGTCCTAGGGTAGGTCTATTTTTAATTTTTTGAGGAACCTCCACACTTTTTTCCAGAGTGGCTGCACCAGTTTGCATTCTCACCAATAGTGCAAGAGGGTTCCTGTTTCTCCACATCCTCCCCAGCATCTATAGTCTCCTGATTTATTCATTTTAGCCACTCTGACCGGCATGAGGTGGTATCTCAGTGTGGTTTTGATTTGTATTTCCCTGATGAGGAGTGACACTGAGCATCTTTTCATGTGCCTGTTGGCCATCTGGATGTCTTCGTTAGAAAAGTGTCTATTCATGTCTTCTGCCCATTTCTTCACTGGATTCTCTATTTTTCGGGTATGGAATATGGTGAGTTCTTTATAGATTTTGGATACTAGCCCTTTATCTGATATGTCTTATTAGGAACAGACCAGGAGACTCTGGGAGCCTCCAGAAGGAGGGTCTTTCAGTCCTTGGGATCAGAGACAGCCTCCCTGAGGAACATGTTTCTCATGTTCACCAAGGGAACAGAGATGAAGGAGGGAGGCAGGAGGGGAGATTCCAAGCCATAGAGAAGAATTATAAAGGCCCATAATCAGACTGTATGTCATGCTCAAGGAATAGAAAGGCGCAGTGAGGCTGCCGTGGAGAGTGCTATGGGGATAGCATGCACGGGGCCAAATCCGTGGACCTGACATGCTGTGCTGAGGGTTTTCGATGACAGCTTCATAAAACGTGTTTTCTGTTCAGATTTGTTTCTACCAAACTGCCTCTCACTAGAAAGCAGTACCCTGAAGTGGCCAAGAGTGTGGCTCCTAAAGTCAGACTGGTGGGATTTGAATCCTGACTCCATTGCTTGTTAGCTGTGGGTCCTTGAGCAAATTACCTAACTTCACCAAGTCTCTCTTTTCTTGTCTGAAAATGAGGATAATTTGTTTTTAGAAATATGTTGTGAGAAGTAAAGGCCATCATCCACACAAAGTGTAATACATACCATGATTTTAGTTGGCTTCGTTGTAGACAATAGTCTGAATGAGAGAAGCGATGGAGGCACGTGGGAGGACATGTCTCCAGAAGGTGTCAGTGGTGCTCTTGGATTAGGGTGATCACAGTGGGGCCAGGCCAGACTTCCATCTGAGGCAGCGGTGCTGTATAATCTCACAAGTTTTGGGGCAGGTAATCAAAGAAGTGTGCATAGGAATCTAACCTCAGGCTACCTGAGGTTGTTCAGGACAAATTAAGGAAGTAAGGATTTAATCCCTAGGTTCCCCATGATGCCAGGCACTTGCTCAAGAACTACATGAGCATCCACATTCTATTGAATGCTTCTTGTATTGTATCCACATTGTATTGATGCTTCTTGAGCATCCAGATTGTATTGAAAAACAGCCAGGGAAGGAGACTGTAGGTGAGATGCAAGCCCAGGGGTGTCTTCCAGATGTAATGGGCAGAAGAAGAAGAAGCATTTACAAGCTAGTGTGAAAATAAAAGCAGTAACCAGCATTGTTTAGGAAGTGAGGACATGCAGAGGACAGATGCATAACATGGGGACATTATGTTTGGCTGTGTGTCTGGAGGCATGGGGTCAGCAGCCAGTGAAGTACAGCTAGGATACTATGGGCTGACGAGTGGTGTTTAGCACCATATTCTAAGCACCAAGACAGAGTTGTCAGAGATGGGGGCCTGTTATAGCCTGGGGCCCAGGATGTAGAATTTAAAGGATGTAGGTTGGTGGGCAGAAAAACCCACATTGAGGAAGGAGAGGTGTCAGTTCTACTCATTAACAATTGTGGCTGTTCTATAGTTGAGAAAGTTTCCCAAAGCTTCAAATATCCCAGAAAATTAAGCACCTCCTCAAAGAGAAAGAGCCTAAAGAAATTGTTTTATATTTCTATTTTGTATTTCAGGTAGGCCTAATGACTAGAAGAAAAGAACAAAAAGATGAGGTGGGAGGCACTGTGGAATCCCACAGGGAATGGAAGATAGGCCTCTGGGAAAGCCCACCCCCAATATTTATGGGGCCTAGGGCAAGAGTAGATTGAAGGCCTATAGGCAATATATCGATATATATTTAAAGTTCTAAATCAAGTTAATAAACAGTTAAATGTGTTCTATCTTCCTACCTGGGTGCCTTCATAATGACCTAAAAGTTTGGCCTTAGCATTCTTAGATTTTTTTTGAGTACTGTGCAAAAAGATGGTGTCATGGAGGTGCTCATGACCTTCCCCTAGACTTACCCTTCCACCCACCCCATCTATCCTGTTCCACCTGGGCCTTGCATGCATGATGTGGACACTCCAGCCCAGAGAGTAGGCTTTATACAACCCATCACTCTCCTGCAGGAGCTGCCCCTTGGCCACCTTCTGGCCTAGATGCACATACTAGCAGTGCCATCTACCCTCAGGAGGATGGGTGTAGGGCAGAGCCTCAGGGCCATTTGGGCAGGGAATTCCAAGGTTCTGAGTTTGTGGAGTATGGACTAAAATGTGGAGGTCATTGGCTCCAGGTGGCCAGATCCCTTTGGCCCCATAAACTTACTGCCCTGTGAGTGGGGGAGTGGCTGAATGAGGGTCAAGGCAGGGACCCTTTAAAGTGTGGAGTCAGGGGGCACCTGGATGGATCAGTCAGTTAAGTGTCCAACTCTTGATTCAGGCTCAGGTCATGATCTCACAGTTTGTGAGTTCAAGCCCCACATCAGGCTCTGTGCTGACTGCATGGAGCCTACTTGGGATTCTCTCTCTCTTCCTCTCTCTCTGTTCTCCCCCACTTGTGCTGTGTCTCTCAAAATAAATAAGTAAACCTAAAAAAAAATAAAGTGTGGAGTCAGGGCAGGGGCCCCTCTTGCCCAGGTGGTACTGCTTCTTTTGGGTAAAGTGGGTTGGGACAGTAGAACCTTACTATCTAAGAGCAACTTTATTTACCTTAGTTTCTCTGTCTGGTTGTCATTAGAAAGCCTCCTCTTCCCACTTGATTGGAATCACAGGTGGTCTGCTATTCCTAAATAAGTGCCAGATGTGCAAATGGAGGTCAGCTGTTGCCTGAAACCAAACTAGAGGTTTAGGGGTGCCGGTGTGGTTCAGTTGGTTAAGCATCCAAATCTTGATATCAGCTCAGGTTGTGATCTCACGGTAATGAGATCAAGCCCCATGTTGGGCTCCATGTCTGAACATGGAGCCTGCTTGGGATTTTCTCCCCCACTCTGTCTCTGCCCCTCCTCTGCTCCCACTCTCTCTCTCTCTCAAATAAATAAACATTTAAAAAATTTAAAAAAATAAAGACCGAAGAGAGTCTCTGGAAACAGAAAAAGATTCTTAGGAGAACAAGGATATTTTACATGTAGAGAATACTCACGAATATTCATTCATGGACTGAGAACTGATTGGTTTACTCTTTGTTCCAAGAAGGTGATATTACGAAGTAATGTATTTTCTCTGTTTCTTTCCTCTCCAGCTGCCCCCAAGTCGTGCATTCTCAGTTGTGACAAAAGGGATCAAGCTGTAACTGAAAGTCTCATTTCCCATTTTAAAGTTCTTTTATTGTTCACCTCACCTGGTCCACAGTTTCCATGAGTAACAGATAAGGAGTTAACTCTTGAGTTCCACTGCTTGCTACAGAGCAGCTCAAGTTGAGTTAGCTGACCTCACGACTGATGAAAAGTTCTGACCCAAGAACAGTGGGTCCATTCTAAGGACTACGGTCTCTCAACTCCAGCTCAGATTTACTTCATGGGTTTTTTCCATTTTCTTTAAAACAAAAACAGTGTAAGGGTGCCTGGGCAGCTCAGTCGGTTAAGCGTCTGACTCTTGATCTCAGCTCAGGTCATGATCTCATGGTTCATGAGATTGAGCCCCATGTTGGGCTCTGCACTGACAGCATGGAGCCTGCTTGGGATTCTCTCCCCTCTCCTCTGCGCCCCCCACACTCTGTCTCTCTCAAAATAAATGAACTTTTTTTTAATAAATACAATTTTTAAAAAATAAGTAAAAAAATAAAAACAGTATAGCACCATCACTTGCAAGAAAAAAAAAAAGTTACTATGAATCTGAAAAAATGAAAGGGATCTCAGAAAAGTCTTAGAGAAGGACAAAGCTACAGATCCTGGCCCTTTGGGATATCCTTATAAAATGAGGCCCTTCACAGTTTAGAAAGGCTCTTCTCTTACCTGTCCCTGAGGTGTTCTTTTGCCACATGATGGTGAATAGCTCAGGCCGCAGTGTTTCCTCTGTTCCTTCTTCCCACTCTTACATGGTTCACCTGCCATGTAAGAGGTGTGCTTGTAGGCATCACTCTGCCTTTACTCTTCACTGCTCAGTTTTTTTTTTTATTGTGGCAAAATATTCATAACATGGAATTCACCACTTTAATCATTTTTAAGGGTATAGTTCAGTGGCATTAAGTGCATCCACACTGTTGTGCCGGGTTCTCTCCTATGGTATTTAGAGCATTTTAATACTGAAAAAAAATGAGGAAGAACTCTAAGTTCTGGCACTGACTGGCCTTTGGCCAATCACTTAATCCTCCTGCTTCCTTACCGGTAAAGTAGTAATAGTACCTATGTTGTGGGGTTCTTGTAAGTGAGCTCTTGGTGTCGACTTCTGGCAGGTAGTATATGTTACATATTAATGGTTAGTCATGATCTTCAAGCCAAACATGTAAAATTAGAATAGTTTCTGAATCCTAGATGATAATCACACTAATTCATGATATGCTGTCCTTTTCAAATAAGTAAAAGTATTGACAAACATATTAAAAGATAATTCGGTAAGAATTATCAGAGCAATTGTACTTGACTGATTTCCCCTATTGAAGTTGGCAAATTGCCATTTTTATGCATTCTGTTCCCAGGAAATATCCTAATTCTGCATATTTTATTTGCCTGCACTTTGCTTCCTTCCCTTCTGTCCAGTACACTCTGTTCTTTTTTTTTAAATATTTAGTAAGTTTTCATTAAAAATTTTTTTAATGTTTATTTATTTTTGAAGGAGAGAGAGACAGAGTGTGAGTGGCAGGGGGATGGGGGGATGGAGCAGAGACAGAGGGAGACAGAATCTGAAGCAGGCTCCAGGCTCTGAACTGTCAGCACAGAGCCCAACATGGGGCTCAAACCCACAAACAGTGAGATCATGACCTGAGCCGAAGTCGGACACTCAACCGACTAAGCCACCCAGGTGCCCCAAGTTAGTTTTCATTTTAATTTCAGTATAGTTAACATACAGCATTATTTTGGGGAGCCTAGGTGGCTCAGTTGGCTAAGCATCCAGCTCTTGGTTTCGGCTCGGGTCGTGGTCTCACGGTTCGTGACTTCAAGCCCTGCGTAGGGCTCTGTGCTAAAAGTGTGGAGCCTGCTTGAGATTCTTTGTCTCTCTCTCTCTCTTCCCCTTCCCTCATCTCTCTCTAAATAAATAAATAAACTTTTTAAAAAATGTTCTATTAGTCTCAGGTGGACAATATAGTGAGTAATTGAACAATTCCATATCTTGCCCAGTGCTTCTTATGAAAAGTGCATTCCTTAATCCTCATCACCTATTTCCCTCATTCCCCCCGCCCACCCACATCCCCTCTGGTAACCATCAGTTTGTTCTCTGTAGTTAAGAGTCTGTTGGTTTGTATCTCTCTTTTTTTCCTTTGCTTGTTTGTTTCTTAAATTCCACATATGAGTGAAACCATACGGTATTTGTTTTTCTCTGACTGACTTATTTCACTTAGCATTATGGTCTCTAGCTCCACCTCTTTTTTTGTCAGTCTTTTATATATATGTATATATATATATAGAATATATATACATATATATATATATATAATTTATTGTCAAATTGGTTTCCATCTAGCTCCATCTCTGTTGTTGCAAACATCAAGATTTTATTCTTTTTAATGGCTAAGTAATATTCCTGTGTGTGTGTGTGTGTGTGTGTGTGTGTGTGTGTGTGTGTTCTTTATCCATTTATCTATTGATGGACACCTGGGCTGCTTCCCTAGTTTGGCTATTGTAAATAATGCTGCAATAACCATAGGGGTGCATGTATCCTTTTGAATTAGTGTTTTTGTACTTTTGGAGTAAATACCCAGTAATGCGATTCCTGGATCATAGGGTAGTTCTATTTTTAACTTTTTGAGGAACCTCATCCTGTTTTCCAGAATAGCTGCACCAGTTTGCATTCCCACCAACAGTACATGAGTGTTCCTTTTTCTCTACATCCTCACCAACACTTGTTGTTTCTTGTTTTGTTAATTTTGGCCATTCTGACAGATGGGAGGTTATATCTCATTGTAGTTTTAATTTGTATTTTTACAGATATTGAGCATCTTTTCCTATGTCTGTTAGACACATTTGTGTCTAAATTCAGTCACTGTCCTCCAGAGGTATATGTTCCAGTTTTAATACATTTTTTTCATGCGTTATTTTACAAAACTCTACATTTTCACATAAAAGTCCTCAGTGTTTTAATTATGACACTGGTCACTCATAATAATCACTTTGTATATTGATACCTCAGCTATACTGGTTATGTGAAGATTAACCCTTGGATACTCATGATTTTTTGGAAACATTGGTTTATCATTTTGTCTCAGCCCTCTCATTGATACTCAGTATTAACAAGGTATGATACATGGGTTAATACAAACCCCACTTAGAGACTATGCACCCATTCATGAATGCTTTAAAACCATGGTCTTCCCTGTCCGTTGTGAGGCTAGTTCCCTTTCCAGAAATTCCCTTTCTGCTTCTGTCTGTCCTTAGAAGTTGCCAAGCAGCAAACCCTGTGCTGTGGTTTTTAAAACTTAAAGTAGTCACTAAATTTATAAAAATCCAGATTTCAAGTTTCTCTTCATCAGCCAGAATCTCTAGTCCACAGGACCTTGGGAGGCTACATGACCTCCACAAGCACATGGGGCACGGGCTCCACCAGCAATCCAGACCCAGGCTCTTCCAGTACATTAGGGTCTCCCCGCTTCCAGCAGTTGACACGTTTTCTAGACAATGGAATTTAACAATTAAATGTTGTCATATCCTTTGCTAGTGTTTTCTATTTTATGTTTGTTTTCTCGTTGATTGTGCACAATGGGAGGAAGAGAAGGTTTTACATCCGCCTCAGTAGTCAGCACTTGGTAAAGCCTCGGTAAGGCACTTGGTTGACAGATACCATATGCTGTGGTCCCCACTCTTTTTCCTATAGGTGCGTCTTCTCTCTACAGCAAAACAGTGAGTCCCTTGCAGTGGCTAGCATGGCAATGAACACTCACTGATTCTGATCTCTTAATATTTTCTTTAGAATTTTTACTTGGATAACAAAGGAAAAAAAGAAGGGAAGGAAACAAGTGAGAAAATGAATGCTAAGAACAAGGAATCCTTACTTGAGGTAAGTGTCATTTTGCAGAGTAGAAGAAAAGAGAAGGATGCTAACTGTATCTATTTTTAAATTATTTGCTTCTTAGAACAATGGGATATTCTGAGACACACTGAAATTTGAACTTGGGGTTTTAAAATCAAATTATTACTAAATTATAGCTATTTAGATAATTAAACTGGTTCTTTGAGTCAGTTGTTTAAAAGTATGGCTTTAGACTATATTTTACTTTCATGAAGTTGGATTAGTGATTCTCGCCTAAAACACTTAAGAATCCACGTAAAACTCGTCTCTTAACATTCCATGTTTTTCATTACTGAAGTGCTCCCCAGAAGTCAGATGTAAGGATTTCCAAACCTTGTTTACAGTGAATTCTAAGATGTTCTTTCAGTAGCCAGGTGTGGTAGGAAGTGTGGGCTTTGCACTTAGGAGACCTGACACAAGGTCTGGGTCTGCTATTGAGGTTCGGATGTTATACGGCAAGTCCAAGAACCTCAGTGTCCTGGATCATACTGAATTATTACAGCGATCCAGGGCGGTAATGGAAGCACTGGGTCGATTACTGTGCAGATGTTCGTGATTATCACTATAGGGGCGTGTTCCAGAAGTTTATTTGATGGTTGGTTTTTTTTTGAAACTCCTAGTGAGTTTTCACGTAGTAACTGTGCTAAAAATCAGGGCTCTGCTCCCAGCACATAATGCAGATGAGTGCAGAGATCTAAAGTCAACACACTTGTGAGGGTGAAGAAAACCTGTGTAGGGTTCCAGCCCAGGTTTTCTTCACCTTCAAAAATGTGTTGACCTTTTCTTTTCTTTTGAGGCTTCTTCTGAAGATTCAGATGACCTGGTGAGCGCTGGACGCATGTTCACACCTGGAGCCAGTTCGCTGACATTGATTAGCACCCTTTCTCTTATTCACCAAGACCTGGCCAGGCTCACGCACAGGTTTCTCTCCCCACCACATTCTCACAGGCCCGTAACCAGATGGAGCAGACATCAGAACCTTCTGCCACTCACAAGGTCCTGAAAACATGTTATAAATTCCGGCTTCTGGAGCCAAGAGCACAGTGGGTATTTCACACGAAGGCGTAGCAGTGGGAATAGGGACATTCTCTGCATTTAGCAGACTCCAGGTTGTGTCGAGGAAGAAAAAGCACCAGGTACCCAGCAACAAGGAGATTCAGGTTCTGAGTGTACCTAGCAGTGATGGAAACTGACAGGGAAGGGGAGAGTGAAGTTTCCTGACACAGCCATTTGTTTTTAATCATCAGCTGTCTGTAACTCAGGGACAGCTTGTGCCTTGGTTTATACAGTTGCCTGAATAGTTCTTGTTCTAGGACTTCAGCGGTGCATTAAAGGCTGGATGTGAAAGAAAATACAAAGGATGTTACGCTATGAAAAATCAGCACTATTCTGCTTTCTAATTTGGGCCAAATATCTGATTGAAGAGATTATTGACAAGGCAACTAATACTAGCTAAATTGGAGGAGAATATGAACAAAAATGTGTCCCAGCTCCACTATATATACATTTCCTGGCAGGGTACAAAACTAAAAGTTATTCTCCATTTATGAGATGGAGGAGAAGGGGGTTGAGAGTTACAAAAAAGAAAGCCAAAAGTAAGTTTGAGTATTTGAACTGGAATAAAATGCTGTACTTTTACTGAATTGCTTTTTAAAAGAAATTTACTAAGAATTATTTCATTATATCTAAGTTTTCATATTCGAAAATCTACACCTAGAGAATTTGCTTTGTCCTTCTCCTTTTCTGATACCATAGTGTTAATAACTGCCTTCTTCATTCTTCAGTAAGAAAACTATCCCAAGAATAAATTAACATACACATGTTTATGTGAAGGATTATATATTCTAACTTTTCTGTTTAGTGGCAGTAAAATAGTAATTATTTTTACTTATAGGAAAAGAAATAATTTTTCTATTTACCAACTTATAATAACAGAAATAGCCTTTATTTAATGCTTACTTTCACAGTATACCAAGATTGTACTCATAACCTTTCTTATGAAGTTGGAGCTATTATTACTCCATTTTTGCAAGCAAAGGAACTGAGATTTAATGACTTGCCCACGGTCACAAAAGTAAGTGGTTGAGAAGCCTTGAAGTCTAACTCAAGAGCTGAGGTTCATCCACCATGGTATCCTTCCTTTCTTTTGGCAAACAGCATGCAGTATAATTGTATGCATTCAGAGTTACAGACAAGTGACTTTTAGCTGGTTTGGCTAAAAGGCTAGTTTGCCATAGTTTGTTTAAATGTGAACAAAAATTTGTGGTTTTTTTTTCACGTGTTCTCCATAATTGGAATCTCAATTTCAGGAAAGTTTCTGTGGAACATCTGTCATTGTGCCAGAACTTGAAGGAGCTCTTTATCTGAAAGAAGATGGAAAGAAATCCTGGAAAAGGCGCTATTTTCTTTTACGGGCTTCTGGAATTTATTATGTACCCAAAGGAAAGACTAAGGTCAGGAAAATAAAGTAATATGCTTTATCAAAAAATCATTTCATGAAAATGAAACTGAAGAAATTCTCAGACAGTAATTTAAATACACTCCTTTGTTCTGAGATTTGTGTTCCTACAGTGTTTATATAAATGCATATCCTATTCTGACAGAATTACAGAAGTCCTTTTGAATCTTTCCATAGCTTTCTCCTGAAGGCAAAGAATTTTATCTGTTTTAAAGTCAGGTTTCAAAAATTATAGCAGAAGCACTTTTCTAGAGAGTAATTTGCTACTTTACATACCTATTTCTGAGGACGTTTTCCTCCTGTGTTTACTCTCTTGTTCTATAGTCTATATATAAACTTCTATCTGGAATCATAGAGGTATAAGCATTGACAGATCTACATCAAGATTGTAGCCCTTATTCCCTGAGCATTTAAATTGTTCTCTGAGGTGTGCTATATGCTTTTCCCTGCCTGTTTTAAGAGAGGATCTTAGCTATCGTTTAACTTCTACTTGGTGATTCAGGATTATTGCCTCAGAAGTACAAGCATATCATAAATTCCTCATCTTTGAAATGAATTTAGACTCTCATTATGACCATTAGCTTTTCCTGAGACCCTTATTTTAGAGGCTTGGGGCATTTCCATCTTTTGTTCACCATTAAAAAGCTTTAGGATACCTCTCAGCTCTCTATATCTGGGGTATGCTGAAGCATTTTGCCTTCACTGCCAAATCCAGGGCACCACCCAATGGCATATGTACAAACTGCAGGTTTCTAATAAGGCTTGACCCACATTCCCAAGCAGGTGAAGTCATGGGAAATATCCAGATCTGCTCCTCTATCTCTGTGGGAATGCAGGAGAGGCATTATGGGTAATGCCTGGTGGAGGGCAGCTACTGGGCCTACTTAGTGTCAGTCTTAGAGAACTGATACCTTCCCATTTATGCCACCTTCATTCTGGCCCCACACTGGGATGTAATAGCTGACACAGAAATTATTTTGGAAGTGCTATGTTTTTGGCATTTACGTGTAAATTAGATGTATAAATAAACCTATCACAACACATTGGCTTTGGGCAAGAGTACTTTCTCTCACTACTACCATTAACCTCGGAATGGAGGAAGGGGCCAAGGAATGAAGAGAAAGAATAAGAAGTAGGATTTTTGGAAATGAAGAGGCAAAACTGTATTCATTCATTTGTTTTTAATTTTTTTTTAATTTTTTTATTTTAAAGAGAGAGAGCACAAGTTGGGGAGAGGGACAGAGGGAGAGAGAGAGAATCTTAAGCAGGCTCCATGCTCAGCACGGAGTCTGATACAGGGCTCTATCTCACGACCCTGGGATCATGACCTGAGTCAAAATCAAGAGTCAGCAACTAACCTGAGCAACCAACCACCCAGGTGACCCAAACTGTCTTTATTCACTCTTGACATGATTGTCTACCAGACAATATAAGACACTCAACTGAAAAACTATTAAGACCAAATAAATTTACCAAACAAGAAATTATTTTCTTTTGTACAAATAATATGCTAATTAAAATATAATGAATTATTTAATGCATAGTACAAACAAAAAATACAAAATACCTAACAATAAACTCAACAGGAAATGTTCAAGACCTATATGGCATAAAATACAAAATTTAATAAAGGAACTGAAATAGAACTGAATACATAGAAATGTACCATGTTGCTAGATGAAAAGATATGAATCTCCCCCAAAAACTTTCTATATAGTAAATCCCAAGAAAAATTTCAATAGGATTTTTTGACTTGAAGTTCACAGACTGATTCTAAAATTCATCAGAAAGAGATACTGTTCCAAAAAAAAAAAAAAAAATGTGAAGAGCATTGAGGTAGAACCCCTCCTCCCAGATGTCAAAACATTAGATGAAAACTACTATAGCACAAGTAGAGAAAACAGATCAACACTGAGATCTGATAATATAAGGGAAATTGAAGTGAGCATTTTATAGCAATGGGGAAAGAATGTGGTATTTAATAAATAGCAGTGAAATAATTGTATCACCATTGGGAGAAAGTAGTTTCCTACCTCATACCATGTTCCAAATTAAATCCTACGTTGATTAAGTCTATTTAGAAAAAATTTTTAAATCTTCTTTTATCTATATTTTCTTTTAAATTTTATTCTAAATTTTTTTTCAACGTTTATTTATTTTTGGGACAGAGAGAGACAGAGCATGAACAGGCGAGGGGCAGAGAGAGAGGGAGACACAGAATCGGAAACAGGCTCCAGGCTCTGAGCCATCAGCCCAGAGCCCGACGCGGGGCTCGAACTCACGGACCGTGAGATCGTGACCTGGTTGAAGTCGGACGCTTAACCGACTGCGCCACCCAGGCGCCCCATTTTAAATTTTATTCTAAAAAACATGGGTTAATATTTTCATAATTCAGGGTTGGGGAGACCTTCAGCAAGACTAGAAGCTCAAAATTATAAAGGAGAAAATTTGACAGTGTAAGATTTTGTTAAATTCTTTATAGCCAAAGATACCAAAGAAGAAGTTAAAGACTAGTTCTGGAGTCAAAGAGTACACTTCAGCATGTATAACCAAATATGATTATCCACAAAATATAAAGACCTCAACAAATCAATAAGAAAAAGACAAATGTACTCACAGAAAGATGGCAATGGTTTTTGAGAATTTACAGAAAATGAAATATCAGTAGCTAGTGAATAATTAAAAAGTTGCTCTGTCTTACTAGTCAGGGAAATGTAAATTAAAAAGTGAAATATTTCTTCCTGTGGGATTGATAAAATTAACAATATTGATGATATCCAAATTTTAGCAGGAGTAAGAAAAGTGGGCACAGTTGTGCTCTGGAGGTGAGAATATAAATGAGTCCAGCCATATTGGGGAACAATTTAACATCTATTCAAATATAAAGGGGAATACCCTTTGAAATGGCAGCTGCACATTTAGCAATCTGTCCCATGGAAATATTTGCTCAGATGCACAGTATTTTTTGAAAGAGCAAAATATTGCAATAACCTCTAGTCATTTTTGGTAGAATGGCTAAGTAAATCATTGCACCTATTCAGTGAGATGCTGTGCAGCCATTACATGACTGCGATGTATCTATCCATTCATATATGTCTTGACATATAGAAAGACCCCATGTTAAGAAAATAAATTCATGGAACAGTATTTATAGTAAAATTTCATTCATATTTTTCAATTTGTGGATGTGTATGTATGTATGTAAGTGGGTGTGTCTGCATATACATATGTATATAAATGTTCACCCAGAAGCATTTGGAAGAATACTTCCAAACTATTAACAATGGTACTTCCAGAGAAAAGAGTGTGGAGGAAGATTTTCATTTTATTATATATACATCTAATACATTATTTTTAAAAATTATGATGAATATATTTTATATTTTTAATTAAAAAACAAGACTTTGAAAAGCCAGAAGAAAATACCTTGCAAGAAAAAAAACCGTGCAACCATATATAAAGGACTAATTGTGCACTGAGGTGTAGCAATTCTGCCCTGTATTCTTTATTCACTAACCTGGTAAAGAACTATGGAATGTGAAGGTAAAAAGACAATAATAGAGCGAATTTGTAATGGAAGTGTAACCAAATATGTAGATTAGAGGTTGCAGTCCTCACAACACATATTATACATGGAGGAGAGGTTTCCGTTTCCATAGCAACACCGCCAGCACTAACGAGAAAGCATGAAAGGAATCCTTTTTCTCAGGGAGAAGTGCATGAAGTATGTGCTAATTTACTGAGCATCAAATTTACCTCTTATTGTTCATCCTGAAGAGGGCTTTTTCTTTTTTAATGCTCAATCATGAAATCCATCACTGACTTAGAATGGCAAAAGCCAAAATGAAATTTCCGACTAGACGGTCAGTCTCCTTGTCTTGACTGCATCAATAACAATGACTCAAGGTCAGTCCGTCAGATCTGCTGCTGAGAGTCCACACGCAGGTGCTAGAACAGCAGTATAATCTTTCGCTCCATTTCTGGGTTTGTGGAACACCGTTTCGTCTTGGGTGTGCTCATGTACCTCTTAAAACGCAGTCTTGACTTTTAGAAGACTTATACGTGATAGATGCTTAAACAAGTTACCGAAATTCAATATTTTTCTGCTAAAATGTAATCCTTAGTTGTGCCATCAAGGACGACCTTGAAAATTTATTAACTGTCAACTCAGTTAAGGTGATTTTTTTTCTCTTCTCTTTCAGACATCTCGAGATCTGGCATGCTTTATACAGTTTGAAAATGTCAACATTTACTATGGGATTCAGTGTAAAATGAAATATAAAGCACCGACTGACCACTGCTTTGTTTTAAAGGTGTGTTGTATGAAGTCCTTGATTTAGATTTGTGAACAAGTTGAGTTAATATTTCCTTTTAAGGAAAAAAGCGTTAAGTGTCCCATAATTAACCACAAGTGTATCATAATAATTTTTTTGAAATAGGAAAAGTGGAAGCATTTCTACCCTGAATTCCTGTTTCTGATTCTAAAACTTTAAAATGAATCTGTCCAGGCTTCTTCATCACTTCTTAGAGCTAGGATTTAGGGTCAACATTCTTTTAGTTCTGCACCTTCCTTTCCTTAGTCTACTCAAGAGCCGTGTCACATTTGGGGCTCATACAACTGGGCTGAATCACTCACTTCTGGTTCTTGAGTCTGCTTTTTGCTAACTGTGTCAGCTCCTGCAGTCACAGAAGACTTTAGCAGCTTTTCCCTACTTCCCACCCAACTTCGTCTTCTACCTTGTCCCCAGACATTGTCTACACTCTTCTCAAAGGGTCTCTCATCTACGAACTTCTCAGCATACCTTGCCTTCTACTTGCAGAAGACAGAAAAGAGAAGGATTGAGTTGCCCTGGTTTACTTCATATTTACTTCTGAACCTAACTAATGGAGTAATCATCCTCACAACTCTGCACCTCAGAGGAAAAGGCTCCCTCCTCCAAGGCCAGTCCCCCTCCAGCATTAGCCCTTCCCTGGGACCGCACCATCAGTGACTCCGTTTTGCTTCAGCATCTCCAACCTCTCTCCAGAGAATTCTTCTCTTGGGCTACAACGCGTTCAAATATTCCTTGGTTTGGGAGGTTCCAAATTACTTCCCTCAGTTTGATCCACCCCATTCCTTTAAGCAACGCCTGCTTCTGTCTTCCCTTTAACTCAGACTTCTTGGGAAAGCAATATGTCCTCCACGTCCTCAACTTTCATTCTGTCAGTAAAACTCATTCATTCCAAAATATTTCTCTCCAGCCAACTGCTTTCTGGGAGGTTGGGATATAGTGAACAAAACAAAGAACTTCTCTGTGGAGCTTGCACTCTGCAGGCTTCTCCTCCCTCCTGTGCTGTAACTGTTACTAAAGTGTCCAGTGAGGTGGGCATCAGTTAAGTCTGCACTCTTGATTTCATCTCAGGTCATGATCTCATGGTTATGAGATCAAGCCCCAAATTGGGCTCAGCACTGACATCTTGGGATTCTCTCTCTCCCCCTCTCTCCCTGCCCCTCCTCCCCTCAAAATAAATGAAGAAAAACTTTTAAAAAGTTTCCAATGAACAGTCAGCGGTTTCAGTCCTCAGGCTTCTGGTCCTCCTGGCATCTTTTGCATTGGTGGTAACTGCCTCATTTTCTAGCCCTCTGCCTAGCCCCCTCTGTTCATCTGCTCCTCCATTTCTGTGGGTTCCTCCTCTTTCCACACATTCTGGGATGTTCTCCTGGGTTCTGTATTCTGTTCTCACCAGACTTGTGCTCTCTCTGAGAAGTCATAGTCACAGCCACAGCTCCAGCTGTCATCTGTATGCTAATAATTCCCAGTCTATAGCTGACAGTCTCACCTTCTCTCCCAGCCCCACCCTTGAGGTAACTGCACTGAGGGCACTTCAACCATAACCTGTCAGATGGTGATTCAACCCTCCCTCCACCCTTATAAACTCCCTCCTGCAGTCCCTATCAAGATGAATGATACCATCACCTGCTGTATTAGTTTTGGGGCGGGGGCGGGGGGGAGAGAGGATGGGCTGCCATGACAAAGTGCAACAAACTGGTTGACTTAAAATAATGGAAACTTAAGCTCTCACGGTTCAGGAATCCAGAAGTTTAAAATCAAGCTGTCAGGAGGGTCGGTTCCTTTTGGAGGGCTCTGAGGGGAAATGTGTTCCATGCCTCTCTCCTAGCTTCTGACAATTTCCAGCAGTCTTTGGCACTCCTTCCTGGGCTTGTAGCTGCATAATGCCAATCTCTGCCTCTATATCACATGGCCCTCCTCTCTGTATGTGTTTGTGTTTCTTCTCTTCCTACAGGGACACCAGTCATATTGGATTAGGGCCCACCCTAACCAAGCATGACCCCATCCTAACTTGATTACGTCTACAAAGAACCTATTTACAAATAAGGTCATAATCACAGGTATCAGCAGTCAGGACTGCAGCATATCTTTGCAGGGGACACAATTAAACCCATAATACCCATCTGCTTTTCCAAGCTAGAAATAGAGAAATCTTCCTAAAAGTCCCTCCTGTTCCCTTTCTTGTCCAATCCATCATCACACTCTGATTTTCCATCTGAGACGTCTCTCATCTAGCCCTCTCTGTCTGTCCTTCCTTGTCACTCCAGGCCCGTCTTCCACACGGCTGCCAGTTGCCGCCTGTATCACTCTGCTCTTTTAAAATGTCTGATACCTAGAGGACAATGTCCAGATCCCAGTTTGACACGAGCCCTTGACTCTGGCTCTCTCGAGCTGATTTTCTGCCTCTTCTTTCCATGGGTCCCAGACATTAGCCACACAGAATTTCTAGGTGTTCCTCAGATGTGTTTCAGTACTCTATAGCTTCTTCCAATGAGCCTTTCTCATTTTCTGTTTTCAAACTTTTACTATGAAACTCACCATGTCATAGGGTAATCATATATTTCTTTACATATGTCTCCCCCACAACACCCCCAGCCACCACTTCCTAATTATGGTGTGAGCCTCTTATCTGTATTAATGAGGGACATATTCCTTAGCACCCAGAGGTATTTGGTGAATGTGTAGGTGCTTTGCTCTTAGTTCACCCACTCCCTTTGGTCTTGGACAAATGACTTACCCTCTCTGGCATAGTTTTCTTGTTTATAACACATAGTTACCTCACTTTAGAGGATCTGTAAGATCCCTCTTAACAGTAATGTTCTGCAATTGCCCTGACCTTTGTGTGCCTTTCAGCATGTCCTACAAGAGCTTCTCTCTGTTTATGATCAGGAATAATCAAACCAGTTGCACAAGAGTCTGGCCAGGGGTACTGAACCAGCATTTTTTCCTTAAACCCCTTTATAAATAATTTTTCAGCAAAAGGCTCAGTTAAGGAGTAAACCCTTTGGCAGGGTCCTAAGCCATGACTGGAAAACAAGCACAGTTACTTGCTATAGGATGTCCTGAGAGCCAGAAAGGAGCCTCGTGCCCACTAGATTAGCTCATCTTAGAATCATAAAATTTAAGGATTTCAAGAGACCTTTGAGGTCATCGGATGCTGTCTCCTGTATACATTTGTAGTATGTGTAGTGTAAGGAGGTCAGTGAGAATGTTGGAGAGAATGAACCAAGTTCTGTACACCTGTCTCATCACCATAGGAGGAGCCATTGTTAGAACTCAAGTTCAAGAGTTCTTGCCTCTTTCTTATGCTCAAAATCCGTTATGTTTAATGGCTTTTACTCTATTTGGATTTTACTCTATTTGGATAAATAACATACTTAAGAATTATTTATTGTGCTGTTTAAGTGGATACCTCTACCCAGACAGCTGATTTGTGCATTTGACTGCAAGCATACATGATGTAAAGTCTGCTCTTGGGAACCTGGCTCTCATGTGCCATGAACCAAAAAATAAATGAAAAATATTTTAATACACCAAAAGCCAAGGTAACATTGTCAACTTTTTAAATGTGTCAGAAATAAAATAACAGCTGCTTTCTAAGAAAAATTATAAACAACAAACTGCCGAAGAGACCCATGTTTGCCCCTCTTAAATGACCGTCAATAAGAATACAGTTATGGGGTGCCTGGGTGGCTCAGTCGGTTAAGCGTCTGACTTTGGCTCAGGTCCTGATCTTGAGTTCATGAGTTCAAGCCCCATGTTGGACTCTGTGCTGACAGCTCAGAGCCTGGAGCCTGCTTCACATTCTGTGTCTCCCTCTCTCTGCCCTTCCCCCGCTCACACTTTGTCTCTCTCTCAAAAATAAACATTTAAAAACAATTTTTTTTAAAAGAACATTGTTATAAGTTAAGGGGCTTTGTTTCTGGTGCTGGAAGACAAGGACTGTGGTTTGGTTTTGTGAATTTTATGGCTGGAGAGAGTGCTGCAGGCATTTGTGGAATGTCACATTCCATATAGGGACTAAGTCCTCAGCTTAGTGTACTTATCATCAATGTGACCTTCCAGTTAATTAATGTAACAAATCCGTTTTTGCTGTTGGGCCACATTATCCGTGTTGATAGTTTCAATTTTAAGGGCCTCCAACGGGAACGATCATTGGGGTAACATTTGTAAAGCTAAACTCTAACAGTTATATTAATGAGGAAGCACTGAACCCCAATAACGAAGAAATGCGCAGCAGCCATACAAAGTGCATGCTGCCATCTGCTGCCAGAATGGAGAACTACAGGCATCGTTGGGCAGCCTGGTGTCTGTCACCCCCGGAAAACCTAAGATGATTTTTCGTGATACAGATGCAAATTCTGAGGGCTGAAAGACCTAAACCAAGGGAATGGTCCATTTAAAGACAAAAGTATAAAGGTGGACATTCCTCAACTGGGTCAAAGGGCCAAAAGAAGGAATTCTTTACAATTTCTGATTTTTTTTGTGTGGTATCTTTAAAGTTTGGAATTTTGACCTAATAGCTTAATATAAATACAGAAATTCTAGGCAGTAGGACAAGAGACCCCCAAGGTTCTTGTGTACCATGGGGTAAAATATATAGTAACTCCTCTGGGCCTCAGTTTTCCCATTTGTAAAACCAAAACTTACTAAGCTCTCATCAAGCTCCTAAGAGTCTGTATGGGTCTTGTTATCCCTTCTGGGCAATAACAGCAATGAGTTGTTAGATCAGCAGGGTGACTGGTCCAGATGTTGCTTCTCAGATTCATGCTGAAGTTGAAGGCACGGTGTCGCTGGCTTACATCAGCTTTAGAAACAGCCATTTCCTTGAAGGTCAGTGATGAAGCTGGAAGCAAAAGTGAAAGGGAGTAGTCTGCAATACCCTTAGAGAGGAACTGGTCAGCTCCACTCCTTTCCCGCACTGAGGATGGCTTCCCAGTCTGTCAGCACTCCATTTCATGTGCACCACCACTAATTTATGCCTGTCCTAGCAGGATTAACAAGCTCCTCTGAGAGATGGAGGCAGAAGAGTTGGTCACACACACACACACACACGCATGCACACATGATGGCTATGTTTGTAATTATTTTTCTCTATAATAAAACTTATTAAAAATGATAAAGGCCCATGAAAATTCACATGGCACAAATCTTAAAATCGAGATTTGCTTGCCTGCCCCTCACCTTGTACCCATGACACTTCTGGCTGAACAGGAAATCTTGCTTTTGTTCATTATTTCCTTCAACAGTTATTTCCACCTCTAAACCAGAATACTGACCACATGCCAGGCTATTGCTAAGCACTGGGGGTCTTCAGCAGTGAACAGCAGACATGGTCCCCACCCTCACAGAGCACACAGTCTATCAGAGACAGACACACACAACAGAAATTACAGAGGCAACAAGGATTAAGGAAGAGGGGCCCAGGTGATCTGATGACCAGAGACCAGTGTCTCTCTCCCCTCTTCATGCCTGCCAGTGTCACTGCTGTCTCTGACCATGAGCTCCTGGAGGGCTTGGACCCTAGTGCAACACCCCAAGCCATTGCCACTTGAGAATAGATAGAATATTCCTTCCCTGGGACACCCATCCAGAGGCCAAGATGGCCAGTATGAGTAGGAGATGACAGTTAACAAAAGGTGAAACCCTGAATTCCTGATAGGGGAGATATCCCTAAATATCCCTAGGACTGGTTGGGAGTCACAAAGCATTAATTCTGGGACTTAAGAATTGCATCAGGGAAGTTCCTTTATTTGATAAATGGAGAAACGATTTGGATTTCTTGTGGGAAAGGAGACGTGGTATATGCAAAGGCTTTTAAAAGCTAAAAAAAAAAAAGGAGAAATTAAAATTATTATGGATAATACAGTAAGAAGTGCTTATGATAAATCATGTCACAAATCTCTTAAATCCATTCAAAATTGAGCCCACTCTAAAAATACCCCTATTTCTAATCCTGAAATTGCTGCCAGTAGCAATTTGCCACCACATCAGGAAATTAACATTGTTACAGTCTTAAATTTTTTTTTTGAAAAGTGCTAATAGTTTATAAATGGTCTTTGAAATTACTTTTTTCTAGCATCCCCAAATTCAGAAGGAGTCCCAGTATATCAAATATCTCTGCTGTGACGATGCAAGAACCCTAAACCAGTGGGTCATGGGAATAAGGATTGCCAAGGTGAGAGAGCATTTGGGCTCACCCTATCTTGAATTGCATACCAGCATCCTGACCTGGGTGGGTCCAGTCTCCGTGCTGCTGAGAAACAGCTGACCCATTCTCTGTGAATCAGAGCTGAAGATACTATCTCATTTGTTTGCCCATTGGGGGTTTTTTTAATAGCGGGGAGTGATAGAAACACGGACCTCTCCAATGACCTGAGAATCAGGGTTTACTCTCCCATGAGACTTCTCAGACCTTCATTTACTCTTGGAGAGCTTTGCATGTGTCGTGTGTAATTAAGAAACACGATGTGGAAACTGGTAGATTTATATGAAGACTTATATACTCAAAATCGCGTGGCGAAAGCTCTCCTCTAATGTCTGGGTATGAAAGTATTAACTGACTCTGCCAATCTGGAAAATTACTTAACATGTGAAAAAAAACGATTTGTGGATGTTTTGTTGAAATCCTTACACTAAAAAAACAACTCCAGAAAAGAGTGAAAAGAGTAGCTACAAAGTACTTTTTTTTTTTTTTCTCAGTACGTATATTGCAATCAAGTGCAGAATCTGGGATAAATGGATTCCTCTCTTGCTTCTTTTGTGTTCTCTCCCCAGTACGGGAAGACTCTCTATGATAACTATCAGCGGGCTCTGGAGAGGGCCGGGCTCGCCTCTCGGACGAACCTGAGTACTGTCGGTGCAGTTCCACCAGCCCCACCTGCTACAGGTACCGTGCAGAGAGGAAATTCTCACACCTGTTCAGAGCTCAGAGCTCATGTTCAAACTTACACAACACATTTTGTAAAAACAGAACTTTGTTGGCACTGTGTACGTTTCCCTTCTGATGGTCAGGCTCAAGATCTCCACACACCTGGATCTATTTCTTCAGAAGTGATTCTTAAGCAAAGCTTCGACCACTTTTCTCATGATATGCTCATGGATAGGATGGCGATCACCAGTGTAGGGTGAGCTGGTCGAGTACTGTGTCTCATCAGAGTATAAAGGTTATATTTGTCCAAAGCTCCACTAGCACCCAGCAGACAGCCCACCCAAAGGACGAGATCATTCCCTGGTGTTTTGGCTCAGTGATATCATGGCCAGAGCCTTGTACCCAATCCTGGATATCACATTCTAATAACATAACAGCTTCTTGCGTATATTTTTAAGGAGGACAGAACACTGAGAGATGAAGAGGGTACAATGCATTGCTTTACATATACTCGCTCTGATTCTTCCAACAGCCCTGCAAAGTATAGATTATTATCTGCGCTCCTCAGATGAGGAAACTGAAGCTGGGAGAAGCATAGTACCCAGCATCTTGTCAGTGGCTGAGCTACAATTCACACACATTGTCTTTATGATAACTAATGGTTGAAAGAACTGGCACCATTTGCAGCAGAAAAGTTCTGGTCATTGTTTTTCAGTGTTAAAGAACGGTCCTAACATAAGGCTAGTATGTGTATTCTTTGCTGCTCAAAGGGTAAAAGCAGCTTAAAAGTGTGGAAGGTGCAATAAGGTAGATTTAACCCAACATTTAAAAATATTTCCATTAGATGTGTCCAGCCTGGCTGCTCTGTGAACAATGAGTTTCCGGAAGTGTCTATGCTGAATAAAACTGTTTTCTGCAGAGCACTTACCACAATGTGTAATCATTTTGTATATCCATTAACTCATTTGGTGCCTGTTTTCTCTACCAGACTCTTAAGTCTTGAAAGGACAAAGGACCATTTCACCATGTTCCACACATTGTGTTCCCAGAGCTTAAAAGCCTGGCACATAGTAAATGTTTATTGAGTTACTAAACAAAGGGTTGCCGAGGTTGGTTGAGAGTTGGGTTTCCTAATTCTGTTAGTCTTCAGCTTGGGAGTGAAACACCACTTAAAAGTTCTTGGCTGTTGGGGTGCCTGGGTGGCGCAGTCGGTTAAGCGTCCGACTTCAGCCAGGTCACGATCTCGCAGTCCGTGAGTTCGAGCCCCGCGTCAGGCTCTGGGCTGATGGCTCAGAGCCTGGAGCCTGTTTCCGATTCTGTGTCTCCCTCTCTCTCTGCCCCTCCCCCGTTCATGCTCTCTCTCTGTCCCAAAAATAAATAAACGTTGAAAAAAAAAATTTTTAATGGCACATTTATTTTTTTAAATTTTTTTTTTTCAACGTTTTTATTTATTTTTTTTGGGACAGAGAGAGACAGAGTATGAACGGGGGAGGGGCAGAGAGAGAGGGAGACACAGAATCGGAAACAGGCTCCAGGCTCTGAGCCATCAGCCCAGAGCCCGACGCGGGGCTCGAACTCACGGACCGCGAGATCGTGACCTGGCTGAAGTCGGACGCTTAACCGACTGCGCCACCCAGGCGCCCCTAAATGGCACATTTAAAAAAAAAAAAAAAAAGTTCTTGGCTGTCAAGCTTCCCCTTTCACTCTTTGGGGTGAGGCATCCTGAAACCATCTAGGGTATCTCTCCCAGGGTCATTGGTTTCCTTTCCAGTAAAGACTCCTGGGCTCTGTGGGAGGCATATCTGGCTCACTCCCATGGGTGGAGGCCCGTAGGTACCTTTAGGATGGGGGCTGGTCACCAAAAAGAAAGAGGAAGCAAGTGCTTCCACCACAGAGCTTTGGACATCACCCACAACTGGACACTTAATACTGCCTATTGATCTCACTGTGTTTCTGTAGACTGGCAGTCTTCAGCCAGGGATGACTTTGACCTCTGGGGAACATTTGGCAATGTCTAGAAACATTTTTGGTTGTCACACCTTGGGGGAAATGCCAGTGACATCTAATGGGTAGAGGCTAGGAGTGCTGCCTCCTACAATGCATAGGATAGGCCCCCACACAACAAAAAATTTTCCAGTCCCAAACGTCAATAATGTTGAGCAAACCTGTTCCAGTCAATGCAATCTCCTAGTTTCTCATTGTTTTGGATGTTCTTCACTCTCCTCAGATTTCCAATCCCCAAATCTTTCACTCCCAGCAAAGGAACCGTCAAATGGGAACTCCTTTGACTCCCCACCACTAAAACCAACAACTTACCTGCGTCTGCACCCATCCTAGTCGCATCCATTCTGTTACATCCTAACAAGGGCCATTCCTTCCATGCATGCCCTGGTCCCTATTCCAACACCAGCTGATGTTTTGCAGTACTCTGACACCCACCAATGGAGTTAGCTCAGACCAAGGGCACTGTCCCCAACAAAGCTGCCTTTCTTCCTATGTCATCCACACATCTGACCTCCTGGCTACAATTTCAGGGGTTCCCACTAGTTCTGGTTGATTAGAATGACTCACAGAACTCAGAAAAGTGCTATCCTTATTATTACAATTTTATCATAAGGGATACATATCAGGACCAGCCAAACGAAGAGACACATGCATAGCGCAAGGTCTAGGAGGGTCCTGGCTGCAGAACTTCTTTGTCCTCTTATTGACCACATGATTGATTTCAGTCCCCTCCCCAGAGGTTCGATTAGCCCAAAGCCCCAACCCTCTAATCACTTGGTTCATCTTTCTGATAACCAGCCCACATCCCAACCCATCTTGTTAGCATAAACTCAGATATTATCCTAGGGGTTCACTGAATAGCAAAGATATCCCAGTCACTTTGGAAATACCAAAAGTTTTAGAAGTTCTGTGCCGGGAATTCAGGACAAAGACTCGACAGATACTTTATTATACCATCCTCTTCTGCATTCTCTTCTGCTCTACTGAGTCCTTATCATTGTTCCCTTCTCCAAACAAATAAGTTTTAAAACCCTCCTATGACTCCACACCTCCCTCCAGCTATTGCCCCACGTGACAACCAAACTGTTTTAAAGGGTAGACTACATTTGCTGCTTCCACTTCTCTACCCTCACTGACTCTGCCACCAATTTCAGTCAAGCTTCTGCCTCTAATGCCTTATGGAGAATGCTCTTGCTAATCCCACCAGTGGCCTCTAGGCTGCTAAATGCAACTATTATAAACCCCTGTTCTTCTCTGACCTTTCAGCAGCATCAACACATTCCTCCTTGAAACAGTCTCCTCTATTGGCTTTCAAGATAGTACACATTTGGGGCACCTGGGTGGCTCAGTCGGTTATTGTCCGACCTCAGCTCAGGTCATGATCTCAGAGTTGGTGAGTTCGAGCCCCACATCAGGCTGTCTGCTGTCAGCTCAGAACCCACTTCGGATCCTCTGTCTTCCTCTCTCTCTCTCTCTCTCTCTCTCTCTCTCTGCCCCTCCCCAACTCATGCACACGTGCATTCTCTCTCAAAATAAATAAACTTAAAAAAAAAAGATAGCACATGCTCCAGACCTCTCATCGTACCCCCAACTGCTATGGTCACTCTTTTCTAACCTCCTCTACTAACTCTTCTACCCCACCTTAAATTGCCCACAGCCTCGTCAATCAATCCTAACCCTTTTCTCATTGACAGTCCCTCTAAGTGGTCTAAATCCACTCCTGGCACCATCTATGTGCTGACCACCCACAAATATATAAATCGAACCCAGACTTCTCTGCTGACCTGCAAAACCATGTATCCAGCTGTCTGCTCAGTGGCTTCACTTGGATACATCAGACTTGATGTCTGTAAAACTGACTCCTCATCTTACCCTCCAGACTTGCTCCCCCACTGTTGTTCTCAGTTTTTGTAAATAATACCATCATCTGCCCAATTGCTCATGCAGGACACATGGAAGAAAAGCTCACTCATGCCCAAATCCAATCACCTCCAATTCCTATTGATTCTACCCTCTAAATATTGGTCAAATCTGTCCAGAGCTGTTCATCTCCATTGTCATCAAATCCCACCCAACTTCCATGATCTTTCACTTGGCCTCCTCTGGCGGTGCTCCAACTCAACTCCCTGCATTTGCAGACTTTTCTCTCTCCTTGACTCACCTTTTTAAATGTAAATATGAGTTCTCCCCTGTGGGTAGCCCTTCAGAAGCTTCCCACTGCTCTTAGATAAAGTCCCAAATCCTTAGCAAGGCCAACTAAGCCTGTATAATATGAGCCTTGCCCAGCTCTCCTGCCTCTTTCTCCACCCGTGTCTTCCTGTTCCTGTCACATGGGCCAGTTGTTCTTCCTAGTTCTTCAAAGGCTCAAGCACCATCTTTTCTTAGGGAATTCACAGATGTTATTACCTCTGTTTGTGATGGTTTTTTCTTTCATGTAGCTAATTCCTTCCTATCCTTGGGTCTACAATGAATTGTCCTTTATAAGCCAGTCATAATTAATAATCTTTGTGATTATTAGTTTAGTATCTGTTCTCCTAGATACTGAAAGAAATCATGAAGTGTTTCTGCTATGATTTCCCAACTGAAAAACATGGAGACGTTCTGTATCCAAAGTGCTTAACAAGTAATTCGTTCTTGATGAATGGCAGCTTTTATTTTCCTATTAGAGAAGAGCCATAGAGGGTTTTTTTTTAGTACTTATTAAACCACTTTATGACTTTAGCAACTATTTTTAGTCCAGACCCTCCACATGGCAATTGACACATGGCATGGCAGTCTAACTCTGTCTGGTTTAAGCAACAAAGAGTGATGGGGAGAGATTTATTAATGCACAAAACTAGGAGGTCTGTGGGTAGGCTGCTTTCAGGTATAGAAGGATCCAGGGATGTAAGTGATGTCATCAAGATACTGTTTCTTTAGGCACTGTCCCCCTGAGATGTCAAGGACTGTCACTGACTCTCCAGGCTTACATTTCTCACACAGCCAGAAATCGTAGTACAAAGAGGATGCCCCCATCTCTGAAAAAATTCTGGGAGGGCTCTGTTTCGTGCCTGTCCCTAACAGTCTCACTGTACCCAGGAGCATGCTGTCTTCTGATTTGCCAGATCAAGTGGTAGGGTCAGCCTTTCACAAACCACATGGGTTAAGAACGAGGGAGGTGAGGGGGCGCCTGGATGGCTGAGTCAGTTGGGTGTCTGACTTCAGCTCAGGTCATGATCTCATGGTTCATGGGCTCATACTTGTTTAATAAACTTCCCACCCATAATTCCTCCAGGGACTCCTAGAGAGATAGTGGGAGAGGCTGTATTGCCACTTGACAGCTGGGACTGTTAACACAGTGACAGAACAACCTAGATCCCAGTCAGTGGCACCTGCAGAATATATGGGATATGTGGGCACACATCAGTTGTCCCAGGATGGGGCAGAGAGCCCATGGGAAAGACTGGATTTCCTGGTAAATAGGAAGACAGCAGCTTGGAACATTTAGGATTATTATTATTATCTGTTTGTTCTCACCGACAAAGACCAGGTCATCCTACTTACATAAAAATACACACTATGTTGCTGGGAAATCAGCCTGTGTATGTGTTTGGACAAAAGAAGCAAAAAGAAAATATAATTTTTGCCCTTCAAAAGAATTTCCCCCAATGGTCTTCAGTATTCAGATTTAGTCTCTGCTTGCACAAATGCAAAGGTGTTTATAGATAAAGAAAGGATTTGAATATGTATAAGACGAAGGAGGAGAAAGAGAATAAATAGCCCAAAGGAAATGAGAAGATAGAGCACTTTGGAATCTCAGATGTTTAAATCTCCTAGGCACGATGGTACGGTGCACAAAGTCTTACAAAAAGTCTTAAATAGAAACATTCTAAAGCTTAAAGATGTTTAGGCCTGTTGCTTCCCAACCTCCAGAACAAAGCTGTGACTAATCAGAGACGTTTAATAAGCCTTAGAGTGAGAGAAATGCACATTTACATGGCACATCATGTATGTTCCAACAGCTCCACTCAGAACAACGAGGTGGCTGTCCTTGCTGAACAAGGGACATGGATTTTATCATTAAAACACTGACAGGAGAGAAAGCAATTCTAGCCTGTTCTAATATTTCAACTGCATAAACGGACACGAATACCTTTTTTCATTCTGAAATCATCTCAAACACAGAAAAGTTGCAAGAATAGTACATAAAGCCTTCATGTACCCTTTACCCAGATCTCCAGTATTGAGTGTTTGCCATATTTGCTTTATCATTTCTCTCTCCCCACTCCCGCTTCTCCCTATGTTATCCAAAGACATTTTTTTTTCTGAACCACTTGAGAGTAGATTGAATCTATCATACACCTTTGCCCCTAAGTCTTCCCTTTGTGACTCCTAAAAATCAAGGCTGTTCTCTTACGAACCACAGTACAGTTAGAAAATCCAGGAAATTTAGTATTCAATATTGATAGGATATTTTTATCTAAATCACATCCATATTCCCTCGATTTGGATGTATCTGATGTTTCCTTATGATTCATTTCAGACAGTGCATTTTTGGTGAGAATACTGCATGAGGGCCGCATGTCCTCAGGTTATCACAGTCAGACACGTATGACATCTGTTTGCCCCTCATTGGAAACATTCATTTTGACCACTTGGTTAATGTCCGATATCTCTCCTGTGCAGATTTTTCATTTGGTACTTAATAATTTGCAGAGAGATACTTTAGGCCCTGTTAATATCCTCTTCCTCATCAAACATTCCCCTCTTCCCAATGTCATGTCCTTAATAGCCTTCTCTGAGTTGTTATGTAGATGAATGGGTTTCTCAAACTACTGGAAAAATATTTAAAGAAGCAAGCAAATGGCCATCTCATAAATATTTGGCAGAATAGCAGGCAGTGGGCATAGCTAAAGGAACCTCTGAGTTCACTCAGTGGCAAGAGCTCATGTCGTGGGCTGGGTGGCAGTTTGGTCATTGGAGAAATGTCTTTTGTGTGTGGAGGCATGGCCGTCCTCTCCAGGATGTTCTCTAAGGACCCAGAGAGATCCACATACATCCAATGAAATCTATCAGATTCCCTCAAAACTGCAAAACCTCAGTTAGCCTCACTTTTGTGCCAAAGGGTAAATTAAAAGGGAAGAAAATAAAATAAGTGCTTATCATGACTTGCTGGGAAAAAAACCTATTCCAGGGTATCTCAGGGGTCTGTACATTTTACTCAGTCCCCTGTGTCTTCTATTTTTGTGCCCATCCTACTTTTTTGTTGAGAATAATGTTTAAAAGTTGTTCCTATACACAGCATGGTATGAAACTAGAAACATACGTTTCAAGTGTTTATTATTTTTGAGAGAGAGAGAAAGTGCATGCATAAGGGTGGGGGGCAGAAAGAGAGGGAGAGAGAGAATCCCAAGCAGGATCCATGCTGGCAGCACAGAGCCTGACGTGGGGCTCAATCCCATGAAACATGAGATCATGACCTGAGCTGAAACCAAGAAGGATGCTTAACTGACTGAGCCACCCAGGCACCCTGAAACATAGGGTTCAGAAAAATCTTCAGCAACTGGAATTTTTAAAAAGTTTTTCAAAGTTATTCTCCAGTTGTCAAAAGGCTTTTGAAAACAGAACATACCATTCTCTAGGCCCCTAGTTAATCGAGATGTCATAGCCTACATACAGCATTCACCTTCCTGAACCTTTGCTGAATCTCATGAAGTGTTGCCATAGAACCTCAGACTTTCTGTAAGGCCTGTATACCTAGAATTCCTTGTCTTTTGCTTTGGAAATATAAACTATATTTTTAGATGAACTCACAAGAATGCTGAATATGCCTTGCCCACTCTTCTTGTCTTTATTCTCCCCTTCAGGACCTAAAGCAGGCACCACCCAGGCCAATGGGCAGATTCCCCAGGCTGCACATTCTGTAAATGCTGTTCTTGAAGAAGCCCAGAAGCAGGCAGAAACTACTAAGGTAAGACCAGAGAGTGACTGGACGTCATTCTCAGACTGTCTCCAGTAAGCCCGTATTCTAAACCATTAGCAGTGTCCAATAACTGCTCCTCCGAAAAGAGAAAATCTAGTTCCAACTACTAAGAAGTCACTATAATTTCATTTAGGTAATTGTGTGGGTTTTTTAATCTTAAAGTTATACAGGCTAGAATGGAAAGTTAAAGCCGACTGTTACCACATTACTTCAGAAAAATGTAAGAATTTTTTTTTTTTAATGCTAAGGCTTGGTAAATATTTTTAATTTAGCTCCATTGATTTTGACTGAAGGGCTTTTCTTGATTTAGGCAAGTGGTTTTAGCATTCTGAAAGTGGCACCTGAGTTTTAAACCCTTGGGATTTTTTTTTCCTGAATAAATTAGAGCAACCAGTTAGTCAGAAGCCCTATATTAAATGTGAAAATCCCCGAAACCAGACTAGAAGACTACTAAAAGGGTTCTGTTATAAAATGTGCATTTTATATTTTTCTGTTAATGTTCTGCATACATCCTCAGGGTGATGGAGAAGAAAACACATTTTAAAATACTAGCCAAATTGACATAGCATTCTCCATAATTTTTTTTTCAGTAAAGGAGATTAATGAAGATTCATTTAAATTTATCTAAAAATTATAGCTGAAAGTTGTAATCTAGTTACTAACCTAATTGGTAACATCTCAACTTACTATTCTGTTGAATATTTTCCATGTGTGATTCAAAACAACCTTAAATAATTGTGCCTTCTGTAATTTTTCACTTCATTCTCCCCTTTGATTTTGTCCATCAGTCAGTGGTGGGAGCAATTAAATCCTGTATTTATTGAATTTCTTACAATTTTTGAAAACCATTGTAGACCGTTAAAAGTTGTATTACTCTAGTATTATTAGCTTCTCAAGTCTGACATCATACACTGTGCTTTCAGTGATTATTATTTCCGTGGCTCCTGTAATGCCTACCAAAGAGAAACACTCTAAAATGCTGAAAGCAACAAAAGGACCCCAAAATAGAAATCACTTCACCTTGTGTGAACATCAGTTCCCAAACTGCCTGTTGAGAAATTTTTTTAAATTACATCACTAGCCAATTAGTTTATCGTGCTAAGCAAATAAACTAAATAAAATAGAAAACTCAATCATAAGGCACTTTGTTAGGGAAAAAAAAAAAACTTCTAAATTTAATCGTCAGTGGTAAGAGGTTGTTAAAGAAAAAAAAAAGAAAGTGAAAACCTGATAAATTGTAAATTGCAATGATAATTATCACTGACACAGAGGGATTCAGCTAAGCTGCCTGGAATCCCTGGGGAAGTTGCATTATATAAACGTAATTTACTATCATTGATTTCCACCGTTGGCAGAAGGACTGTGCCTCTGTTAGCCTTTGGCCAAGTTCGGTGTTGTGGTTTCTGCCCGGCAGCACGTGCAGTGTAATCTTACTCTGCAGAACCCAGCCAACACCTTTAGCTCATTTAATATGAACATAACCTTGAGACAGAAATAGTAAAGATTATGATGCTTGATTTATACCTGATCAGCCAGCCAACTTTCACACAGTTCACAAAAGGTAAATCTAAGACTATGGACCAGATGTGTGGATTCTTGGTCCACCCACCACCTCCCTTGAAGCTGTTAGGTCAGAGGGAGTGAAGCATATAATTGGTTTCTCCCTGGTAGCCCACAGTCATGGGCAAAGGTTTCTTTGTTCTCAGCATGCCAGCAACCACTGATGCAAGAAAAGGCAGGCAGTTCTTTCATAGGAGAGTCTTTTTTGTGCTCAGATTTGTACAAAGGTTACCTGTAGCCTAAAGTACATCATCCTTGTGCTATAAGAGGAGGACATCTAAGCCAGGAGATTTGGGGACAGTTTCGGGAAGCTTCCTAATCAGCTCTCTGCCACTGGAGGTATGGTACAAAAGGAAAATAATTTCACAGACACCTGCTTCTGACAATTGAGCTTCACAACCTGCTCAACTCAGACCAAGAAAAATGGTATGGCTGCATATGTCTAGGACCCAGGTGGCTTGTCTTGGGAACCAGGGCATGAATTCCAGGAGAGCCATTTTGCTTCCATTTTGAGTTTCCTTAGGCTGAGCTTAGGGTAGGTAAAGACTGAAGTAACCACACAAGGAGCTAAACTCCTTATCACTAAAGCTCTTTTAAAGACATGGATTAGTCCCCTATAAGGTGGTTGGTTGGGAGGAGATACATCTCTAATCTAATAAACACCTCATTGAATAGGACTAAGTCTTCGATTTACCAAAGAAGACATGGTAGGCTAGCATTAAATAACGTTATTATTGGTAATAATGTTAGAGGCCATTTGGAGTCATTCTCCTTACTCACAGCAAACATGAGCTAGCTCATGAACAACTTGTAGAATTGGCCTGAGGAGTGGAGGCCCCCCCCCCCCGCCCCTCGGGAAGCAGACACTGCCCAAATCAACAAGACCTCACCTTTCAATGGAAATATGCTGTGGTTGCTCTGTTGAAGGACAAGAAGCCAGCTCTTGGTAACCACGACCCAGGAACACCCAGGGCCCATCACCTTCCAAAGTCCAGCCTGCCACCGCCCCCTCCCGTGCGAAGGTCTTCAGATATCTGCGGCAGCCCAGCGACAACCCCCAGGGCCAAGGGCATGAGCAGCGGCTTCCCTGCGCCGCCGCCCGACGACTCTCTGCCACCACCCCCGCCGCCACCGCCCCTGGAGGACGACGAGGAGCTCCCTCCGCCGCCCCCCGATTTTAACGAAGGGCCCCCGGACTTCGTGCCTCCCCCACCGCCGTCGTTTGCAGGGGATGCTGGGTTATCATTACCGCCCCCGCCCCCGCCCCCACCTGCACTCAACTCTCCGAAGCCGCCTCCCGTTGCCAGCAAAAGACCTCCCGCTCCCCCGAAGAGGAAAGAGAATCCAGGACCACCTGGTGGAGTAGGGAGCGGAGAGCAAGATTTCATGTCCGATCTCATGAAAGCTTTGCAAAAGAAAAGAGGCAACATGTCCTAAGGGAAACAGATAAATATGTTTGTGTGATGGTTATAATCATTTCTAACCTCAAGTACATTTTTGCTACTTTATCTTCATGACACCGTATTCATTTTAGATAAAATATTGACGTATTCAGACTAGAAATGGTGTAAAACGTCTCACTGCAGCGCAAATACGTTCATAATCATTAACCTATAACGGAAGCAAGAGTATCTGCCTAAATGTACATACCTTTCCTATGTGTTTCCACCTCCCTGAATTCGTCTTCCCTTACAAATTAACTGGAATGTTTTATGTTTATTTTATTGTGTTCAGAAGCATCAAATTAATAAAATTTAAAAGTCTTCCTTGAGGATGGTATTTCTAGAAATATCAGTGTATAAATCTAGTGTGCTATCAATACCACATTATATATACGTGAGCTTTATAGCTTTGGATTCTAACATCTTGTTAATTTTTGGTATGTTTTCCATCTCCACCTCCATGACCTTCAGAATTTTCTGAAAAATCGAATGAGGAAACAAACAGGAGGCAGAATGAATTCGGTTTCTTTGAGGCTCATGTCCTGATTGCCGGGAGTCCTGGACATACACTGTTTGGGTTAGGGTTTTCCAATGGTCAAATAACATAGTAATGAAAAAAATACATATTTAGAGTTTGGAGATTCTCTGTTATTACACTGCTATGAGTATCCTATAGATTAAGATTTAGGGACAGGAAAAGGCAATCATTTATATTCTTTAACCTGGAATGTTTTCTCCCCAGTAAATCTGATGCTCAGTTTTTTTTAAGGTTTTTTTTAATGTTTATTTATTTTTGAAAGAAAGACAGAGCATGAGCAGGAGAGGGACAGAGAGAGAGGGAGACAGAATCTGAAGCTGGTTCCAGGCTCTGAGCTGTCAGCACAGAGCCATACACAGGGCTCTAACTCACAAGCTGCGAGATCATGACCTGAGTCGAAGTCTGATGCTCAACCTACTGAGCCACCCAGGTGTCCCGATGCTCAATTTTAATAGCCAATTTATCTTTTTTTTTAATTTTTTTTTCAACGTTTATTTATTTTTGGGACAGAGAGAGACAGAGCATGAACGGGGGAGGGGCAGAGAGAGAGGGAGACACAGAATCGGAAACAGGCTCCAGGCTCTGAGCCATCAGCCCAGAGCCCGACGCGGGGCTCGAACTCACGGACCGCGAGATCGTGACCTGGCTGAAGTCGGACGCTTAACCGACTGCGCCACCCAGGCGCCCCAATAGCCCATTTATCTTGAGTTCCTGTTACCCTATATCTCTTCTCTTTCAAATCATTTTATGGGAGTTCTTTTAGATTTTCTTCATTTTATTTCCATATTCTGTTTTATTTTTCTTTTTAACTGTGGAACACCTCAAAATCTTTTTTTTTAACTGAAGTATAATTAACACACAACGTTACATTAGTTTCAGGTGTACAACATTGTGATTCAACAACTCTATGTTATGCTATGCTCACCATAAGCTATTACAGTATCGTTGATTATATTCCTTATATTGTGCCTTTTATTCCTGTGACTTATTCATTCCATAGCTGGAAGCCTGTATCTCCCATTCATTCCCCTTCACCCATTTTGCCCAGTCCCACATCCTCTTCTCCTCTGGCAACCATCCGTTTTTCCTCCATATTTAAGGGTCTGTCTCTGCTTTTTATTTGTTTATTCATCTTTTTTAGATTTCACATATGAGTGAAATGACATGGTATTTGTCTTTCTCTGACTTATTCACTTAGCATAATATCTTCTAGATCTATCCATGTTGCTGCAAATGGCAAGATTTCATTCTTTTTTTTTTAATACTTATTGATTTGAGGGAGCATGCAAGCAGGTGTAGGCAGAGAGGGGGTTGGAGGAACTGAAGCGGGCTCTGCACTGACAAGCTGACAGCAAAGAGCCCGACAGAGGGCTCAAATAAACCATGAGATCATGACCTGAGCTGAAGTTGGATGCTCAACTGACTGAGCCACCCAGGTACCCCCTCATTCTTTTTTTATAGTTGAGTAATATTCCATTTTGTGTATATAGCACATCTTTATCCATTCATCTATCAGTGGCCACCTAAGTTACTTCCATATCTTAGCTATTGTAAATAATACTGCAATAAACATATACTGCAATAAACATATCTTTTAGAAATAGTGTTTTCTTTTCTTTTTTTTTTTTTTTTTTATAAATAGCCATTAAAGGAATTGCTGGATCATATGGTGTTTCTGTTTTTGTTTGAGGAAACTCCATACTGTTTTCCACAGTGGCTGCACCAGTTTACCTTCTCACCAACAGTGCACAAGGATTCCTTTTTCCCCACATCTCAAAATCTTTTTTTTTTATTTTTTTTTTTTACATTTATATATTTCTGAGAAACAGAGTGAGACAAAGCTTGAGCTGGGGAGGGGCAGAGAGAGAAGGAGACACAGAATCTGAAGCAGGCTCCAGGCTCTGAGCAAGCGGTCAGCACAGAGCCTGATTCGGGGCTTGAACCCACGAACTGTGAGATCATGACCTGAGCCAAAGTCGGATGCTCAACCGACTGAGCCACCCAGGCGCTCTTCAAAATCTTCTTAAAGTGGGTATAAAATAAATAATAATGTTACTTTCTACTTAAGGAAGATGATTAATCTTTTTTAAGTTTTATTTTTATTTATTTTGAGAGAGAGTGTGGGAGGAGAGGCAGAGAAGGAGCGAGAGAATCCCAAGCAGGCTCTGTACTCTCAGTGTGGAACCTAACTTGTGAGATCAAGAGACCTGAGCCAAAAATCAAGAGTTGGACACTTAACCAACTGAGCCACCCAGGTGCCCTGGAAGATGATTAATCTTGTGTTTTAGCATTTGGGTGGAAAAGTAAGCTCTAAACTGACATTTAAAACAAAAATGCAAATTCAGATTTTAAAACAAAAATATTTAATAATTAAAACTGATAAAGTGCTCTACATTTTTCCTAAGCATGTCCCTAAAATTGAAGATAAATGATTTATTTACATTAAATCTCTCCTCAAGGTGCTCAGTCAGTTAAGCATCCGACTTTGGCTCAGGTCATGACCTCATGGTTCCTAAGTTCGAGCCCCACGTGGGGCTCTATGCTGTCAGCTCAGAGCCTGGGGCCTGCTTCAGCTTCTGTGGTTCCCTCTGTCTCTGCTCCTCCCCTACTCATGTTCTGTCTCTCAAAAATAAATAAACTTTAAAAAAAATTTTAATAAAAATAAAAAAAAATAAATCCTCATGCACTGTACTCTTTTCTGTTTGTTTTTGTTTTATGATGATCTTTTGATATCAGATGCTGCAAAAACATCTGGAGAAATGACCTGGGGAAAGCCTGGTCATTATGCAGATCTCTGGGACAATACAAGAAAGGTGTTAATGGCATAATTTTCTTAGAAACTGATTCTGAGCTCACAGGTAAAACAATGTCTGTGGCCACACAGAATTGTCCAGTTGCTTCAACCTGACATAGATTAATGAACAAATCCTGTGATCAGGACAAAAGATCCTTCATTAGAATTATCTGGATCTGGGGCACCTGGATGGCTCATTCAGTTAGGCATCTGACTTCAGCTCAGGTCATGATCTTGTGGTTCATGAGTTTGAGCCCCACATCGGGCTCTGTGCTGACAGCTCAGAGCCTGGAGCCTGCTTCAGATTCTGTGTCTTTGTCTCTCACTGCCCATCCCCTGGTTGCACTCTGTTTCTCAAAAATAAACATCAAAAAAAAAAAAAAAGATCTGGATCTTAACTTACCTTGATCAAAATTACCGCCTAATTTGCGGAGGAAGAAATTCATTGGGATTTGAGGAGGATAATTTAGAATTCAGTGCCTCTCCAATCAAAAAAATAATAACCCCTTGCTGACTTTATTTCAGAGTATAAAAACCTTGATAGCATCCCTCCCCCACCATGTCTAGAGCAGGAAACAAGGACTCTCCATCTCACAGCCACAGAATCACCAAGATGAAGGGACCCTGGAAATGACCCACTACATTAACCAGGATTCTGACTGTGTATAACAAAACCACTGGAGCAATCTTAAGCAGAAAGTAGGACTTGATTACAGAACTCAGAGCAGAATGCCAGTACCCAAGGCTCCCTGTGTACATAGACTGTAAGGCGGGGCCTGGGACTGGTCCCTGGAAGCTCATAGTTCACCCTTCTGCTCCTTTCTGCCCCTGTCCACACGCTTGCCTTATTGTCACTCTCTTTACAAACACCATCATTCTCTCTGTGTTGTCATTCCACTTTTCAGTTCTGAAGGCAGAAGACAGTCGGGCCTGACAATATGCTTAACCTAGAGCCCAGGGCTGAGTCATAGCCTGGGTCTCCTAACTTCTATCCGTACCGTAACTTTCCTTTACAGGGAAGAACTATGAAAATTCAAACATTAAAATGTTTGTGAGTTTTAGCATCTGATAATACATATATATATATATATATACACACACACACACACACACACACACATATGTATGTATTTTAGGAAAGCTATTGAATAGAATTAACTGATTTTGTGGGCAAAATATTGATAGTTTTACTCAATGCATTGTGTCGCTCCATTCCTTGTTTGCCTGTGTGGTGGGCCCACTTTGATCTCCACTGTATGAGTATCCAAAAAAGAATCCAGTGTTAAGGTCTTTTCAGTCAGGAATCTTAGAAATCAGGGCTTCTTTTGCCTCATCTCAGAGTAGAAGTTTGCTTTCAAGAGGCCCAGGCACCAAATCAGGAGCTCTGTGCAGTTTTCACTCAAATGGAACAGAATCTCTGGTGTCTTGCAGAAGAATCTTCACAAACACTACTTATACATGAGTCTACCTAGGTCAGCCTCAAAAATGCACCAGATTTGTTCCCCGTTTATGAAAAGCTTAGCCACAAATTTAGATGTGAGGGAAGTACCAACATTGGGGTGGAGACAGCAGGAGAAGAACTATGGAATTAAGACAGTAATTCTAGGGGTGCCTGGGTGGCTCAGTCAGTGAAGCGTCCCACTCTTTTTTTTTTTTAAGTTTATTTCTTTTTAGAGAGCATGAGCAGGGGAGGGGCAGAGAGAGTGAGAGAGAGTCCCAAGCAAGGATTATGACCAAGAGCCAAACCAAGTGTTGGACGCTTAACCTACAGAGCCACCAAGGCGCCCGGTAAGTGTCCCACTCTTGATATTGGCTCAGGTCATGATCTCACAGTCATGGGATCCAGCCCCATGTCAGGCTCTGTGCTGGGTGCGGAGCCTGCATGAGATTCTCTCTCTCCTTCTCCCCCCTCCCCCTCCCCCACTTGTGTGCATGCACACACTTTCTCTAAAAAACAAAAACAAAAAAAACAGTAATTCTTTATCATAATTTATAGCTACAGAATTTCTTGCATAATATTGCCAATAGGACAAAGACTAGAATACCTGCAAAGCAAAATAAAACAAAACACAGGTTTGATCAGGTTTACAAGAAACAAGATTTAACCTGCCAGGAGACAGAATCTCCTGCTCTCAGAAGGTCTCAAAGGGGAAATGAACATTTAAGCTTCTACTACGTGTTTTAGGTATTTTATTTAGTCATAGAAACAATGGCTGGTATGATAGTGAAATTATCACACACTGATAACTGAACCTTTGAAGTGTAAGACTTTTTTTACGACTTAATACACTGTCAGTTTTTATAAATGACCCCATCTGTGTTTAAGTACATGTTGCTTAGAACAAGCTTGCTAATAAGCATGTGGCTCAAGTCTTCCACAGCCTAATATCTAGTCCGCTTGATACATCAATTACTTGGAAGAATGTTTTAAATCCCTTTTGACGAAGGTGGATTTGTCAATAGCTTTTAATTGTTACAGTAAATTCTGCTTATATATTCTGACACTTTATTAAGTGTAAACAAAATTTATTTGTATATTTTGTGAATTATGAATTGAATGCTATATCTCTATGTATTGTTTTCTGCTTGTTATATTCACACAGCTACGCCATCTCTTTTCAGTTACTTGCCTGAAAAAATCTTTCTCTTCATTTACTCTCAAACTTTTGACATCATTATGTTCTAGCTTTGCCACTTGTAAATGGCATATAAGGGGATTTTGTTGTGTTTGTATGGAGTCCAGCAAATATTGTCTTTTAGCTGGAAAATGTATTTTTTAACTCTTATTGTAATTATATATTTGCAATTGTTTTTAATATCTTATTTATCTTATTTTGTGCTTTCTATTTGGATTTTTCTGGTTTTTTTTTTCTATCTTTTCGTGTAATTAAGGATTTTTCTCTTACTCTGTTTTTTAATCTTATTAGAAAGCTGTACACTCTGTTTTTTCAGTGGCTGCCTATAAGTGACAGCATCATACGCAATAAAATCTAAACAACCTTAACCAGGACAATACAAGACTTGAGAACACTTAAATTTCAGACACACAGACCCACACAATTATTGTCCAATATTTGAGTTCCATCTCAGGGTTTGTTTTTTTTTTCCCTAGAATATCTTTATTACACCCTCATTCTTGAAAGATGGCTTCATTGGATACAAAATAACCTGTTGGCAGTAAGTACTTTAGTAAATACTAGACAACAGTGAGTTCTTTGAGAAGATTGTCCCCCTATCTTCTAGCTTCCACTGTTGCTGTTGAGAAGTTGGCTGTCAAGTTATATTTTCATTTTGGTCATCTTTTTCTTCCCTTCTGGATGATTTTAAGACTTTTCTTTGTTTTGGGTCCAAGTGTGGGTTTCTTTTTATTTGAATGCTTGGGAATCTATTAAGGCTCCTAATTTTACAAATATGCGGATTTCACTAATCTGGAAAATTCTCATCTATTTTGTTTTCAAATATTGCCTCTCCTTATCCAATTATGGAACTCTAGTGAAAGTATGTCAGGCTTTCTAACTATCCTTCATCTCTCTTAATTTTGTATGTTTTCCCTTTCCTTATGTATTCTAGATAAACTAATCAGATCTTAATTCCCACTAATTCTCTGTTTAGCACAATCTAATCTGTGTGTAAGCTATCTATTGAGTTTTTAAAATTTTTTCAATGACTTAAATTTTTAGAGCAGTTTTAAGTTCACAGCAAAGTTGAGCAGAAAGTAGAGGGAATTCCCTCATGGCCCCTGCCCTCCTGCACTTTTAACATTCTGCAACAGAGTGCTACATGTATTACAATTGATGAATTTCATTGACACATCATTATCACGCAGAGTCCACAGTTTACCTTAGGGTTCACTCTTAGTGTCAACACCATCTATGGGTTTTCACAGATGACATGTATCCACCTTTACAGTACCATACAGAATAGTTTTGCTGTCCTGAAAATACCCTATAATCCTCCTATTTATCATCCTCTCCCCCAAAGCCCCTGGCCACCACTGATCTTAAAAAGATCTGTCTCCATTGTTTTGCCTTTTCCAGAATGTCGTAAAGTTGAAATCACATAGTGCATAGCCTTTTCAGTTAGCTTATTTCATGTAGTAATATGTATTTAATTCCATGTCTTTTCATGGCTTGATAGCCCATTTCTTTTTAGCGCTGAATAATATTCCATTGCCTGGATGTACCACAGTTTATCTATACATTCACCAACTGAAGGGCATCTTCGTGGCTACCAAGTTTTGACAATCATGAGTCAAGCTACTGTGTGATGAATTGCATGGTAAAAGTCTGTTTAGTTTTGCAAGAAACTGTCAAATTGTCTTCCAAGGTGGCTGTACCATTTTGCATTCCCACCAGCAATGTATGAGATTTCTTGTGCTCTACATCCTCACCAGCATTTGGTGTCATCCGTGTTCTGGATTTGGGCCATTCTAATAGGGGTGTAGTAGTAGTTCATTATTGTTTTAATTTGCAATTCCCTAATGACATATGATATTGAGCACATTTTCATATGCTCGTTTGCCATCTGTGTATCTTCTTTGGTGTGGTGTCTGTTCAGATCTGTTGCCCATTTTTTAATCTGGTTCATTTTTTTATGTTCAGTTTTAAGAATTCTTTATATGTTACATATAAAGAATTATATGTAATTATATCTATGCTTATATACAGTTCTTTATCAAATGTGTCTTCTGCAAATGTTTTCTCACAATCTCTGACTTGTCTTCTTCTCTTGACACTATCTTTCACAGAGCAGAAGTTTTTAATTTTAATGAAGTCTATCTTATCAGTTCTTTCATGGATCATGCCATTGATGTTGTATCTAAAAAGTCATTGCTAAACCCAAGGTCCCCTAAATTTTCTCCTATGTCATATTCTAGGAATTTTATAGTTTTGCATTTTATTTTTAGGTCTATGATCCATTTTGACTTAATTTTTGTGAAAGATGTAAGGTTCGTGTCTAGATTTTGCTTTCACATGTGATATCCAGTTGTTCTACAACCATTTGTAAAAAGACGGTCTTTTCTCCATTGTATTGCCTTTGCTCCTCTGTCAAAGATCAGTTAACTGTATTTCTGTGGTCTGATTTCTGGGCTCTCTATTCTGTTTCCCTAATCTGTTTGTTCTTTTGCCAATACCACAAGGTGTCGATTAGTATAGCTTTATAATAAGTCTTGAAGTCAGATAGTCACCCAGTTTTGTTCCTTAATATTGTGTTGGCTATTCTAGATCTTTTGCCTCTCCATATAAACTTAAGAATCAGTTTGTCAATATCTATAAAATAGCTCACTGGGATTTTGATGGGGATTGCTATGAATCTATAGATCAAGTTGTGAAGAACTGGCATCTTGACAATAGAGCCTTCCTACCCAGGAATGTGGAATATTGCTCCATTTATTTAGTTCTTCTTTGCTTTCTTTCATTAGGGTTTTGTAGTTTTCCTCACATAGATCTAATACATATTTTGTTAGACTTTTACCTAAGTATTTCATTTTGGGGGTGCTAATGGAAATGGTATTTTTAATTTTGGATTTTAGTTGTTCATTGCTAGTCTATAGGAATGCAATTGCACTTGACTTTTGCATATAACCTTGAATCTGGCAACCTTACTATAATTGCTAATTAGTTCTAGGATCTTTTTTTCTTATCAATTGTTTTTTAATTTTCTACATAGAAACATGACTGTATTTTCTTCCTTCCCAGTCTGTATACCTTCTATTTCCTTTTCTTGTCTTATTGAATTATCTAGGACTTCCAGTATGATGTTTAAAATCAGTGGTGAGAGGCAACATCCTTACCTTGTTCCTGACCTTAGTAGGAAAGCTTCTAGTTTCTTACCATTAAAGTGTTAGCTGTAGGGTTTTTGTAGATGTTCGTTAGAAAGTTGAGAAAATTCCCCTCTACTCCTAGTTTGTTCACATTGTTTATCATGAATGGCTGTTGAATTCTGTCAAATGCTTGTTTCTGCATCTGTCGATATATCATGTGGTTTTGGTTTTACTGATTTTCTCTACTGATTTCTGGTTTTCAGTTTCATTGATTTCTGCTTTTTCATTTCTTTACTTCTGCTTATTTTGGACTTAATTTACTCTTCTTTTTCTAACCTTCCAAGTAGGAAGATCAGATTATTGATTTAGATTATTCTTTTCTACTGTATGCATTCAATGCTATAAATCTTTCTTTAAGCACTACATCCCACAAATTTTGATAAGTTGTATCTTCATTTCCATTAAATATTTTTTCATTCCTCTTGAGATTCCTTCTTTGACTTATGTGTTACTTAAAAGTATGTTGTTTAGGGGCACCTGGGTGGCTCAGTTGGTTGAGCATCCAACCTCAGCTCAGGTCATGATCTCGTGGTTCATGGATTCAAGCCCCACGTCAGGCTCTGTCCTGACAGCTCAAAGCCTGAAGCCTGCTTTGGGTTCTATCTCCCTGTCTCTTTCTGCCTATCCCTCACTCACGCTCGCTTGCTTGCTCTCTCTCTCAAAAATGGATAAACACTGGAAAATTTTTTAAATAAATAAAAGTATTTTGTTTAATCTCCAAGTTTTTGGAGATTTTCCAGGTATTTTTCTGTTATTGATTTATACTTAATTCCATCATAATCTGAGAGCAGACATGGTATGATTTATTTTCTTTAAAATTTGTTAAGGTGTGTTTTACAGCTCAAAATATGGTCTGTCTTGGTGAATGTTCCATGTAAACTTGAGAAGAATGTGTATTCTGCTGTTATCAGATACAATAGCCAATAGATGTTAATTATATCCAGTTGATTGATGGTGCTCAGTTCATCTGTGTCCTTACTAATTTTCTGCCTGCTGGATCTGTCCATTTCTGGTATTATACATGTTGTGAAGTCTCCAACTATAATAGTGGATTCATCTATTTTTCTTTTCTATTAGTTTTTGCCTCATGTGTTTTGACTCTCTGTTGTTAGGCACATACACATTAAAGATTGTTATGTCTTCTTGAAGAATAAGCCCTTTTATCATTCTGTAATGCCCTTATTTATCCCTGATACTTTTCCTTGCTTGGTTGTCTGCTCTGAAATTAATATAGCTAATCCAGCTTTCTTTTGTTTTTGTTAGCATGATGTATCTTTTTCCATCCTTTTAATCTATATATGTAATTGTACTTAAAGTGGGTTTTGGGGTGCCTGAATGGCTCAATCAGTTGAGCGTCCAGCTTCAGCTCAGGTTATGATCTCACGGTTCATGGGTTCGAGCGCAGCCTCAGGCTTGTGCTCAATGCTTGCTTGGAGCCTGTAGCCTGCTTTGGATTCTGTGTCTCCTTCTCGTCTGTTCCTCCCCTGCTCGCACTCTCTCTCACTCTGTCTCTCAAAAATAAATAAGTGTAAAAAAAAAAAGTAAAAAATATAAATAAATAAATAAATAAAGTAAATAAATAAATAAATAGAGTTTCTTGTAACCAGCATATAGTTGGGTCTTGATTTTTTACCCACTCTGGTAATCTCTGTCTTTTAATTGGTCCATTTAGACCATTGGTGTTTAAAGTGATTATTCATATAGTTGGATTATTATCTACCATATTTGTTACTGTTTTCTACTAGTTGCCCTTGTTCTTTCTTTTTACCTTCCACTCTTTTTCTGCCTTTTGCGATTTTAGTGGGATATTTATATGATTCCATTTTCTTTCCTTTGATTTTCTCTTTTTTAGTACATCAATTATACTTTTTTTTTTTACTTTGTTAGTGGTTGCTCTAGAGTTTGTAATATACATTTACAAGTAATCCAAATCCACTTTCTTTTTTTTAAGTTTATTTATTTTTGAGAGACACAGCCAGTGTGAGCAGGGAAGGGGCAGAGAGAGAAAGGGAGAGAAAATTCTCAGCAGACTCCATGCTGTCAGCACAGAGCCCAACATGGGGCTCAAACCCACAAAACTGAGATTATGACCTGAATCAAAACCAAGAGTCAGATGCTTAACCAACTGAACCACCCAGGTGCCCCCAAATCCACTTTCAAATAACACTGCACTGCTTCATGGGCAATGCAAGTACTTTATAACAAAATATATTTTATTCCTCCCTCCTGTTTTTTTTATCATTACTATTACTCATTTCACTTACACATAAGCCATAATCATCTAATGCATTGTTGCTAATGTTGTTTTTACCAAACTGCTATTACATCAATTAAGAATAAGAAAAATAAAACTTTCTTTCATCTTCACTTATTCCTTCTCTAATGTTCTTTCTTTATGTACATATGAGTGTCCAACATATCATTTTCCATCTCTCTGAAGAACTTCTTTAAGCATTTCTTGCAAGGCAGTTCTGCTGGTGACAAATTTCTTTTCTTTTTCTTTTTCTCTTTTTTAAGAAAGTATTTTTCCTTCACTTAAAAAAAATTCTTTTTTCAAACAGAGGGTTACCGGAGGGGTTGTGGGAGGGGGAGTGGGCTAAATGGGTAAGGGGCATTAAGGAATCTACCCCTGAAATCATTGTTGTACCATATGCTAACTAACTTGGATGTAAATTAAAAAAATAAAATAAATAAAAAATAAAGTTAAAAAAATTTTTAACGTTTATTTTTGAGAGAGAGAGAGAGAGAGAGCACATGCGAGCAGGGGAGGGGCAGAGAGAGAGAGACACACACAGAATCCCAAGCAGGCTCCAGGCTCTGAGCTGTCAGCACAGAGCCTGACATGGGGCTCAAACTCACAAACGGTGAGATCATAACCTGAGCCGAAGTTGGACGCTTAACCAACTTAGGATAATTTTGTAGGCTACAGAATTCTGTCTAGGTTGGTGGGTTTTTTTTTTCTGTAAACACTTTAAATATTTCACTCCATTTTCTTATTACTTGCATGGTTTCTGAAAAGTCGGATATAATTTTATCTTTGTTCCCCCACATATAAGATGTTTTATTCTTCTGACAACTTCTGGGATTTCTTCTTTATCTTTGATTTTCTAGAGTTTGAATATGATATTCCTGGGTGCTAATGGTGTTGTTTTGGGGGTGTTTATCCTACTTGGTATTCTCTGAGCTTCCTGGATCTGTGGTTTGGTGTCTGACATTAATTTGGGAAAATTCTCAGTCATTACTTCTCTTCCTTTCTTCCCAGTGTGTGTATAATATACCTTTTGTAGTTGTCCCATAGTTCTTGGACATTTTGTTTTATTTTGTTTTCAGTCTTTTTCCTCTTTGCTTTTCAATTTTAGAAGTTTCTATTGACATCCTCAAGCTCAGAGATTCTTTCTTCAGCTGTGTCCAGTCTACTAATGACCCCGTCAAAGGCATTCCTCATTTATATTACAATGGTTTTCATCTCTAGCATTTCTTTTTTACTCTCTCTTAGATTTTCCATCTTTCTATTTACATTATCCATCTATTTTTGCATGTTATCTACTTTTTCCATTAGAGGCCTTAGCATAGTAATCATGGTTATTTTTAAATCCTGGTCTGAGAATTCCAACATTCCTGCCATATCTGACAGTGGCTCTGATGCTTGCTTTGTCTCTTCAAACTGCTTTTTGCCTTTTAGTATGCCTTGTGATTTTTATGTGAAAGCTGGACATGATATGTTGGGTAAAAGGCATAGTAGTTAATACGACTTTACTAATGTGGTGGTCATGTATGGGGAAGGGGAAGCATTCTAAAGTCCTGTGATTAGATCTCAGTCTTTTAGTTAGCCTGTGACACTGGGCACTGGGCTGTGCACTTCACAAATGCTTCTCAGTTTTTTCCCCCTTAGGTGGGACAAGATGGTTGGAGGGGGTTAAATTGGGTATTTCCCTTCCCCCGCATGGAAGGCTAAAGAAGGCTGGAGTTGGGCATTTCCCTTTCTCCTGGTTAGTGAGGCTGTGATAAAAATCTCAGTAGGTTAGGCTCAGGTAAAATAGTTTTGCATGAGGGCTGGGCTTGTTAAGAAGAACAGAATGCTCTGGCATATTTCAAAATGGGTACTTTTCCCTCTTTCCCTGCTGGAAACATCAGGGGATTTTTCTCAGATCTTCACTGTGAGAACCTGGTATAACTCCTGGAAATAAAATTCACAAAAGTGTGGGATTGGACTCTAAGACTGGACTTTCTTGGGGTTCCTAATAACTTGCAGACTTGTAACACATCTTTCTCAGAAATCCAATAGGTAAATTAGATTGAAAGTAAGTAAGAATGAGTAGCACGAATGAAAATTTTGATCCAATAAAATACACAGTATTTACATTAACTTAGAGAATACACATTCTTATCAAATATGCATGAAATAGTTATATTTTTTCTATGTATTAGTACACATAGAAAAAAAATCAAATTTCTCCCAAATTGGTATAATGTATGTCATAGTCTCTGGCCACAAAGTAAAATAAAACAAATAACTACAAAAGAATAGCCAAAACAAAAACAAAAAAGCCAACCCATTTGGTTCCATAGACCCCTTAAATTAAAAATAAAATCAATGTAAAATCTGCAAAAATGCAGATTACTGAGAAATTAATGACCATGAGAATAGCCAATGCAAGACCCACCAGAAATTTTATAGTCTTAATTTCATGTATTAGAAAACAAGGTAAAAAATAAATGAAGTTCTAAACCAAGAAAGCCAAAAGAGTAAAAAATAAATGTAAAGAAATTAGAAATATGTCAGTTATAAAGAGAAAAATAAAAATTAATGAAACAGAAGACCAAAAAAAAGTAACAGATGACCTGAAAATTTCAGACCAACATGAAAGACTAAGGTTCAGCAAATTTAATCAAAGATAAAAGATTGAGAACATACATTAAGAAGCTTAGAAACAAAGCACAGGGATGAAATTACAGATATGGAAGAAATGAAATATTATAAGGCAATAAATAGTACATATGTCAACGAAATTAAGCATCTTGATGAATTAGATTAATTTTTCTAAGAAACATGAAATATTGGGGCGCCTGGGTGGCTCAGTCAGTTGAGCGTCCAACTTCAGCTCAAGTCATGATCTCACAGTTTGTGGGTTCGAGCCCCGCATCAGGCTTTGTGCTGACAGCTCGGAGCCTGGAGCCTGCTTTGGGTTCTGTGTCTCCCTCTCTCTCTGTCCCTCCCCTGCTCATGCTCTGTCTCTCTCTGTCTCTCAAAAATAAATAAACATGTTAAAAAAAATTTTTTTAAAGAAACATGAATTATTACCAAATTAGATGCAAGAAGATATGGAAAACCTGTAGTCTCATAATCACAGAATGCAATGAAAAGACACTGTTTTCATCGCCCTAGTATCCAATTTCCCTTTCTTCTTAATTACCAGAAGATCTAGTTGGAATGGCAACATACCTGGCTAAAAATAGTTTCCTAGACTCCCTTTGCAGCCAGAAATGGTCATGTGGCCCAGTCTTTGCCAATGAACTACGAAAGTAGAAATGATATGTAAGTAAAACACTGTTGGGGATTTCTAGGAAGGATTTTTGTTTCCCTGTTACAGGCATCCTCCCTTCTTCCCCATTCCCTTCCTCCTCCATCCTGACTGGACTGAGGATCACAGCTTGGAGGCCATCACTTATTTAGTGACCATGAGGCAACAAGCAGAGGACCAACTCAATGCCTTAAGGAGATGGGGGAATGGAAAGGAAAGTCTGGGCCCCTCAGGGCATTGCTAAATTGCTGCAGCAGCCCTAAATGCTTGGGTTGTGCACTTCCCTTTATGTGACTCAAACAAACCTCTGTGTGGTTAAGACAATGTTAGTCAACTTTCAGTCATTTGCAGATGAACAAAAAGTATCTTCAGTTCTCAGATGATGTGAATGTCTAGTTAAAAACAAAGAAGACTAAAACAATCCACTGAAAGCTGTAAAAATAGGAGTTCAACAACATGGCTAGATCCAAGATAAACTATAGAAACCAAAAACTGTCCTGTGTACCAGTGATGCCCATTGAGAAAATGTAGTACAAAAGGTGATCTCATTCAGAATATCAACAAAAATTACACTATGTCTGAGAATGGATACAAGAAATCTTTAAAGCCTATATGAAGAAAGCTATACATCTTTATTATAGGACATAAAAGAAAATGTTAGGTAACAGGTGAAGACAGCCCTTGTCTTGCATACCTCCAATATGCACAAGTTCCACAATTAGTTAAGTAACACTAGTTCCCCAACATTTGCTACCATGGTATTAGAACTGTGAGCAATTGGGTAAAGTACAAACTTTGCTGTTAGCGTTCCAGTGCACAAATTACTATATAAAAAAAGATGAATGTCATGATTAGTGACCAACCACATCACTTCTTTCAAAGTCTGTTAGTGACTGATCACTGTATATTTGTTATTCAGCTTATGCACACACAGCAAAGGGTGTAGTTGGATTGGCTCCTTGTCTACCAGTGGTAAACCCACGTGGCATTTTATAAAAATGATCACTGAAAGAGGGAAATTGGCCAATAAGGATGAAGCTGCAATACATAAATGGAAAAAAAAATTCTGACCGTAAAATTCAAATAGAACATAAATGGAGATATAGAAAAAATAGTGGCAACTCACCAAAGCATAGAGAAGATCCTTGCTCTGTATTATGAGTAATATGACAAAAAAAAGAAGGCAAGCACTGTTCAGGCTACTCTTGACAAGTTTCTTACAAAGAAAAACACTTTCTCAATGTTTCTAAAGTTTTAAGTTACAGAGCAGTAAATATTAGTTTTACTATTTTATTTCCCTGTATATCTATAGCCAATGGTGAAACTTTTTAAGGTTTTGACCGAAAGTTCTTGAAGATCACAAAACAATCACAATTCTTCCCATTGATTATTAAGATCACTTTACAGAGTTTCAGTTTGCACGGCCATTTGTACAATCCTGCAGTACCACACAAAGTGAAGAATGCCTGTGGTGTTTCTGGGTGCGAAAATGCAGTGTCATAAAAGATGTCAATTCTTTCCAAGTCAGTCTATAAACTTAATATAAACCCAATCAAAATCCCAACAAGACTTGTTATGAAAGTTGACACACATAAAAATTCATTTAAATAATTAAATGGCCAAGAAAACATTTTAAAAGATTAATGATAGCAAACTGTTGAAATATACTCTACAATCAAAATAATGAAAAGAGTTGCATTGGTAGAAGAGTTGAAAAGAAAAAAGAATAGAATGAAGTCTAGCATGAGCTTAAATACATGAGAATTTAATATATGATAGAAGTTGTAGTTCAAACGTGTGAAAAGGATAAACTACTTGACAAATAGTATTGGGACTTTATCTGTCAATGTAGAAAAAACAATCAAATCTCAAAGGGATTAAAACTACACATTCTAAAAATACTAGAAGAAAATATGAGGAAATATTTTTTATAAATTTTAAGCAAAATTAAAGACACAAAATCCGAAAATAACTTTTTAAATTGCCAAATTCAAATATATGAAAATTAAAAACCTGTTTAGAAAGATACCATTAAAGAACAAAACACTGATAGTAGAAAAAGAAACAATATTTACTATGTGAAAAACAAAAATTATCTGCTACATGAATAATAAAAGTTGATAATAAAATAATAAATCAAATTTTCATGTATCAGATTGGGAAAAAATATATAAAACAATAATATCCAGGGGCGCGTGGGTGGCTCAGTCGGTTGTGTCCAACTTCAGCTCAGGTCATGATCTTGTGGTTCGTGAGTTCGAGCCCCATTTCGAGCTCTGTGCTGACAGCTCAGAGCCTGGAGCCTGCTTCGGATTCGTGTCTCCCTCTCTCTCTGCCCCTCCCCCATTCACGCTCTGTATCTCTCTCAAAAATAAAAAAAATGAAAATTAAAAAAACAACAATATCCAATGCTGAAGTGTGAATAAACTGGTATTGTGATACATCACTGGGGATATTAACTGGTAAAGCCTTTTGTGGCAGTTTATATAAGCATTTTTCATGCATATACCTTTGACCCAATTAATTCTATTTGTAGAATTCTACAAAGATACACAGACAAGGATGCTATACTTACAATGGAAAAAAATCTGGAAACACAATTGGGTATCAAATATGTAAATGATTTCACAACATACGGTATATCTATACCATGGAATATTTTTAAACCATTAAAGCAAATGAAGATCAGCACATACTCATATTGAATATTAATATATGTATAACTAAATAAAAGCCAGTTTACAAAATAATATGTCAAGTGTGCCCCTAGTCACATAAACCTGTGCACTTATATATGTATGTTTTTAGATAGGTATGTAAATGTACGGCAGAAATCTGAAAGATACAAGACTCATAAAGCATATTTATATCTGGGACAGAGAATGGGTATAGGAAAGAGGAGGAAGTTGAGTATCAAGGAAGACTTCCACATTTATTCAATATACTTCTTTATTTAAATTTTTTACATGAGCATGTATTACTTGGCATGAGCAAGTGTTACTTTGACAATTAAATAATAACAGTCACCTTAAAATTTTGTGAGGTTTTCTGTAGTTTTATTTTTTTTATTTTTTAATGTTCATTTTTGAGAGAGACAGAGAGCGAGCAGGGGAGGGGCAGAAAGAGAGGGAGACACAGAATCCCAAGCAGGCTTCAGGCTCTGAGCTGCCAGCACAGAGCCCGACGCAGGGTCCAAACTCACGAACAGTGAGATCATGACCTGAGCTGAAGTTGGCCACGTAACCGACTGCGCCACCAAGGCACCCCACAGACTTTTCTTTAGTTTTAATAATGTATCTTTTTGCTATTTTTGGATTTTGTGTTCTTAGTTCATGTCATTTAATTTTAGAAAAGGAAGTTTACAACTCAGATGTTTGCTGTAATTTAACAAGCTTTGAGGGGCGCCTAGGTGGCGCAGTCGGTTAAGTGTCCGACTTCAGCCAGGTCACGATCTCACGGTCCGTGAGTTCGAGCCCCGCGTCGGGCTCTGGGCTGATGGCTCGGAGCCTGGAGCCTGTTTCTGATTCTGTGTCTCCCTCTCTCTCTGCCCCTCCCCCGTTCATGCTCTGTCTCTCTCTGTCCCAAAAATAAATAAACGTTGAAAAAAAAAAAAATTTTTTTAAAAATAAAAAAAAAAACAAGCTTTGAAAAGAGTTTCAAATATTCACAAAGCATTAAGCCTCCAAACTGCAATCTCTAAATATCATTTCCCTGGATGGGGCCTCCTTAGAAAAATGACTGGTTCTGGAGGTAAGGCAAGAAACACACAAACAGGATGGAACTTACCACACCAGAAAACAAAGAAGCTATCAAAAACTTCTAGGATCATGCACACAGAGAGACACTATGAATAAAACCTCATTGGCCATATATGGGACAATTTATACATCAGTAAGAATAATTGCAATAGTGTAAAACATAAAATATGCTTTAATTCAAGAATTCATAATGATAACTTAAAACAACAAGCCCACTGGTTGTCTTTGGAACATGCTTGGGAACCAACTCTTTGGCTTTCTGAACCTCAGGATAAGTAAATAATAGTGATAGAAAGTTTTCTGTTATAGGATTCCAGCTGACAAATGAATGATATGACTATATGACTATATTATTGTTTTGCAACTTACTGAGTCATTGGGTCTAAGTGATGATTGTCAGTGGCTATTGATATCACAAAAAGAGACAGCCAATATGTACTTCTTGGTGGAAGGGTACAACACTTGTCTTCTGATAGCAAGTATTTCTTCAAATAAATTGAAGCTTTATAGAAATATAGGGGGACAGAGCAACAAGTTAAACAATACCTCAGAGATGCAGTTAGCAAAATGCAGGCTCTGGGACACACTACAGAATAAATTATCTGCTTTCTTCAAAACAAAACAAAAAACTGAAAGGGAAAAAAAAATATATGTAGGTGGCTGTACTTGAAGATATCAAAAGAAACTCAAGAGATTTTGTCATCTAATTTGAATGTATAGTCCTTACTTAGATCCCAGTTCAAAAAAACAACTATAAAATAATAATAGCGGTGAAAATAACTTATAAAAATCCAAAAACTAGTTATTTGATTTGATGCATTAGGGAGTTGTTAATTTGTGTTAAGGTGATAATGGTACTGTATGCGTTTTAAATCATTAACATCTGGAGATGCATACAGAAATATTTGTAAATTAAATGAAACACAGTTGGGAACTTATTAAAAATACATGGGGATATAAAAATTATACCTCAATTAAAAGCAATAACTAGGAATGAGGGGAAGTGTGTAGGGATGAAGACGAAATACATTGATCAGGCATTGATGCCTAATTAAGAAGCTGGTGGGTAAATCAGATTCATTAAACTATTCTCTTTACTTTGGTTAATGTTTGAAATTTACCATCATATATGAAAAAGCTCTAGGAGAGCAGTTAAACTATGTTACTTATCTGATGTGCCCCACAATGCTGGGTACATACTATGTTTTAGATGAATACTCATAAAATCATTAAAAGATTGCCATAAGATTTTTTAGTTATTGAGCATAACTCATATGGATTACCATATTTTATTATTCCATTAAAGTTATTGATTAGAACAAAAATGATCACAAAGATGTTCCAAAGAATAGGTCCAGTTTATTTGGTTAAAAAAAAAAATTGCATACATAATCCTTTTTTTTGAAATGTGAGACTGTCATCAAAATGTCATCAAAATGTCATCAAAATGTCACCATATTTTATTATTCCATTAAAGTTATTGATTAGAACAAAAATGATCACAAAGATGTTCCAAAGAATAGGTCCAGTTTATTTGGTTAAAAAAAAAATTGCATACATAATCCTTTTTATGAAATGTGAGACTGTCATCAAAATGTAGATGGTCATTAAGAATTTATCAAATGGTGGGGCACCCAGGTGGCTCAGTCAGTTAAGCGTCCCACCTCAACTCAGGTCATGATCTCACAGTTTGTGAGTTCGAGTCCCGCATCGGGCTGTGTGCTGAAAGCTTAGAGCCTGCTTCGAATTCTGTCTCCCTCTCTCTCTGCTCCTCCCCTGCTCATGCTCTCTCTCTCTCTCTCTCCTTCAAAAATAAATAAAAACATTTAAAAAAAATTTTTTAAAGAATTTATCAAATGGATGATTCTATGTTGAGTTCAATGACAAAAGTATCCCTTCATTTCTTTAACCTAAATCAAGATGAGCAGCTAACTTTGAGGTCCTTGGCCCAAGAAGGAGTAGGTGAGGAGTAACCTGCTTTTTCAGCTGCAGAATGCTTCTGGAAAGGATGCCGAAGAACACGCTGGAGAAGATGGACCTGGCAAACAATTGAAGCACATAGATGCACATTTTCTTCCTCAGGACCTATCAATTTTCTAAATTCCCAGAATGACAAGGTTAAATTGAAATTTCTTTAAAAATGTTTAAACACTGTATGTTGTATTAAAATTTCAACTATACTTGTTACTTAAAATTTCTGTCATTCCACAGAAAGTTCCTTTAAGTACTAGTTTTGTGTTAAAACAGGAGAACAAATATGTACCCTCTCAAAAAGACCATATATATATATATATATGTATATATATATATATATACATATATATATGTATATGTATATACATATATATATATATCCACACACACATATACACATACATACATATATCCTGATAATTCAGCAATTCTTTCACAGAATTAAGAGAATTATAATTTTCTAAAATATTTACAAAAGGAAAATAGTGTCAGTGGTTTGCAGTCTTTCCAAAGCAAGGGCATGGATTCCAACTCATGCCACTTCCTCATTTGCACTTTGACCCATGGTAATAAACTGAGGCATCAAAAAACACACCTCTTTCAACAATAATTCTAGGATTTAAATGTTTCTTCTCATCCAGTTATGAAATAAATAAGTCGTGGAGATGTAATGTATAGCATGGTGACTAAAGTTAACAATAATACAGTATAGCAGTTGCTAAGAGAGTAGATTGGAAAAGACTTCATCACAAGAAAAAAAAATGTGTAACTATGTATGGTGATGGATGTTAACTGGACTTACTGTGGTCATCATTTTACAGTATATACAAATATTGAATCATCATGTCGTACACCTGAAAGTAATATAATGTTATATGTCAACCATACTTCAGTTAAAATATATTTTTGGTGCATTTCCTTTGGTACTTTTGGTGCATATCATTTCCTTGGGTGTTAATAAAGGAATGCTTAGATCTATTGATAGAAAAAGGTGCATGATTGTCTATACTAAGAAAGTACCAAGAGATCGAATAGAGGGTATTACTGTATTACTAATATTTAATAGGAAGACAGCATCATCATCAATATAGTGCTTTTAGAGCCCCTCTCAACTTCCCCCAGGGTTCTTTCTATACATACACTTTTACCAAAGTTAGTCTTATTTATGCCTATTCTACTCTCACTTGCTGGCTAAAAATCTCCCTGAATACATCTTTATACTTCTTCACTGCACCTTGCATAGAGTAGATTCTCAAGAAGTGTGTTTGATGCAAACAGGTAAACACAAGTTGTGTGTGTAAACGGTTACCCATATAAAGGTTTAACAAAATCTTTTTCCTTTCCTGCATGAGAATTTAACCCTGAATTAACTGTCTGGCTCTGTTCCCCTGGTAACTTGATGAGGTGGTATGACAACTATGTCACCATATAACATTGCTTATGACTGACAAGTAGCATCTGGATGGGAGAACTGTAAATGCCTGACAGCGTGTTTTGGGCTTTCTCTAGTGTGGTGACTCGGTATAAGGCAGGCCGCTCATGGGGACACTGGAGACTATGCCTATGCAGTTGTTACAAGAGATACTGGTTTCTATGGAGCATGAAGCTTTTAAGCCAGGGCTATCCCTGCGTCTTCCCAGTGTGGACCTCGTCTGTGCACACCTGAGCTTCACTGTCGTGCCGGGCTACTGGCATGGACTGAACTCCTGCAAATGAGGAGGCGATGCTGCCCTGCTGGTAAGCCATTTCTGTCATCTTTTTATTTAGTTAGTTCTTTTTTAGTTTTTTTCTTTAATGTTTATTTATTTATATTGAGACAGGTAGAGAGAGAGTGTGCACATGAGTGGGGGAGGGGGGAGAAAGAGAGGGAGAGAGAGAATCCCAAGCAGGCTCCATGCTGTCAACGCAGAGCCCCACATGGGGCTCCATCTCATGAATCGTGAGATCATAACCTGAGCTGAAATCAAGAGTTGGCCCCTCAACCAACTGAGCCACCCAGGCGCCCCCTGTTGTCCATCTTTCTGAGCTGAGTGGGGCTCTGTGCGGATGGCTCAGAGCCTGGAGCCTGCTTCAGATTCTGCGTCTCCCTTTCTCTCTGCCCCTTCCCCGCTCGCGCTCTCTCTCTCTCAAAAACAAACACTGAAAAAAAGAGATTTTAAAATATTTTCTAAAATGAAAACCTAGATCTTTCAAGCTAATTGAACTACTGAAATATAAAGTTAATGCAAGTTCCAAATTAGAAATAGCAAAAATAGTTTCTAAGGCCAGCCCTGATCAGTTGGTAGTGACCATGCACACTCTGTGGAGAGAATGATTCTGAGGGAAAGAAGGCAGGAGCATCCATAACACCTACTCCAGTGCAGCACAGAGTGACAGCATGAACACCAAGGCCATCCCCCTCCCCCCTTTTTTTTAACTTTTTAAAATGTTTATTTTATTTTTTAGAGAGAGAGAGAGTGCAAGCAGGGGAGGGGTAGAGAGAGAAGGAGACATAGAATCCGAAGCAGGCTCCAGGCTCTGAGCTGTCAGCACAGAGCCCAATGCAGGGTTCGAACACATGAGCTGCAAGATCACAACCTGAGCTGAAGTCGGATGCTCAACTGACTGAACCACCCAGACACCCCAAGGCTGTTCCTCTTCTAAAAAAAAAAATAATTATGTACATTGCTTTGTAAATAACTGATTGTGAAGTATTTGAAGCATACAACAAAGTATGCAGAACAATACAATGAACACTTGTTATCCTCCACTCAGCTTTAGAAATCAAATACTTCCAATATGACTGGAGCCCAATAGGAGTCTCCTTCCCTAATGCAAATTTCTTCCTTGCCTCCAAGTAACCACAGTCCAAAAATGGTATTTATCATCTTTATTCATTTTGTTACTTTTGTTATACACACATGCATCCCTAAGTGACATACAATTCTGCATGTTTTGCACTGTATTTAAGTGGTAATAAGCATGTGGTATATATTCCTTTGCCCCTTGCTTGTTTTGCTTAACATTACATGTGGGATTCATCCATGCAGATGCACATAGATCCAGTTCATTTATCTTCACTGTTGTCAGTATGAATTTAAGTGGACCCACATTGCTAGTGCGTTGGACACCCGGTAGAAGCAAAAGTAATTCCCTCTAGGGAGATGCACCCTTAAATCAGGCTTCCCTGGATTCCACAGATTGAAATCCAAAACTCCAAAACATAAACAAGAAGCAGCAGCATCAAACCCTCAGTAGTTTAAGTAATATAGATTTATGATATAAATGAATCTTTAAAATTTTAAATCCATTAAAGAATGGATTTTTTTTAATTTAAATTTTTTTATTTTAAAAAATGAAACAATGATTTACTGATAAAGAGAGACCAGGCAACAAGAAGGAAAAGCTGGTAGTGGCAGTGGTCTAGTTTCACGTGTCTGCAAACAAAGTAAGTGTGCTTAAAATATGATACACTTAAAATTAGTAAATATAAACTCAGGAGACTCACACACCGTACCTCTGAAAAATCATTCCTTTCTGCTTTTCGCACTGCGGATTCTGCCATCCAGTTCCTCAGCACATACCTAGGATTAACAGCTTCAGAGGGAAAAGCGTGTTTTGGAACAATAAATTACTAAGTCCGCAAAGGCGATATGAAATCTCCCCCAAAATTAGATAAGCTTTAAGAACTTTGCTGGAAGGCACAAATGAGAAGCAAAGATCAGCATCAGTCAATTCTGATTGTTTATAAACAATGTACAGTGTCTATTATGGTACAGAAAACACTTTTTTGAGCGCTATGAGCAGTACTGGGTTTGGCTTTTCTCTTCAGTGGTTCATCATTACTTTGGGATTTTTGCACCATTTTCAGTTCACTGAGTATTTTTTTTTTTTTTAACGTTTATTTATTTTGAGAGCGAGTGGGGGAGGGACAGAGAGAGAGGGACAGAGAGAGAGCATCCCAATCAGGCTCTGTAGGATCGGGCTGCTTCCTACAACCCTGAGAACATGACCTGAGCCAAAACCAAGAGTCACACACTTAACCGATTTAGGCGCCCCTCACTAAGCATTTTCTAAGGCTGGAGAAAGTAGTGAATGCATCTTCATTAGGCCCCACAGCCTGAGTGGAGGTGGGGGAGGAGAAGTTGCTACTTTTAACATCCTCAAGCTCAGAATTAAGGTCTGACTTAGTGGGACTGCTTAATGTTCATGCTGCCAAGAGCAAGGATGAAGGGTTACAGGAAGGCAAAATTCCTTATTAATTTACATTTTTGATAGTAACCACACATTTTTTCATATTAAAGGTAGTATAATGGCACATTTAAAAATTCCAGAAACTATGTCTTTATTGGAGATGAGCTTTTTCCAAAACAATTTATCAACTGAGTGGAGAGGGAGGATGCTTATCCCCACTGGCACAACAGAAATTCCGAGCAGACTCCAGAAATTACAATTTTGTGATTCTCAACAGTTTTCCAAACTACTTGAATGGTGGAAACATACAAATTCCCTTTCAACTTGGTTTTAAAGATCTGCCATGATATGACGGATAATCTAATAATATAAGTGCCTTGTGACCCAGCAATTCTCTAGGAATGTAGTCTATGAAAACAAATTAGAACCTAAAAAGTATTATTTACATTAAAGAAAACCAGAAACAATGTAAATACTTAATATTAGGGGAATGGTTAAGGAAAACACTGTATACCCTTCCTAAGAAATATTATCCAGCCATTAAAAACGTTACATTATAAAGAATGAAGTAGTAAGGAAAAATGCCTTATTTATTCTTGGTAAAAAAAAAAAAAAAATTATATATATATATATATATATATATATATATATATATATATATAATTATACCATAGTATGATTACCATCACATATTTCTCCTAATCAATACACATGAAAAAGACTAGAAGTAAATACATCAAAAAGTAAATAGTAACTATGTTTACAAATACAGGGGATCTTTTTTTAGTCTTTCTGCATTTCTCAATTTTAATGTTTTATTTTTGCAAGCAACAGAGAGAGAGAGAGAGAGAGAGTGAGCAGGGGAGGGAAGGGCAGAGAGAGGGGGAGACACAGAATCTGAGACAGGCTCCAGGCTCTGAGCTGTCAGCACAGAGCCCAACGCAGGGCTCGGACTCCTGAACCATGAGATCATGACCTGAACCGATGTCAGCCACTTAACCAACTGAGCCACCCAGGTATTTTTCAATTTTAAAGAATTCATACAGAACTCCTTTAAAAGAAAAACGTGTACACAAAAATATGTACAATCTTTAAACAAAAAGAAAACTAATGTGCAAGGGATGTTGTGGAAGTGCTTAGCTTAGGCAGAGGGAGAGAGGAAGCTTCCAATTAAAAGCTTGACAAATCTGGGGTGCGTGGGTGGCTCAGTCGGTTGAGCGTCCAACTTCAGCTCAGGTCATGATCTCACAGCTCGTGAGTTCAAGCCCCACATCAGGCTCTGTGCGACAGCTCAGACCCTGGAGCCTGATTCGGATTCTGTGTCTCCCTCTCTCTCTGTCTGTGTCTCTCTCCCACTCACATTCTGTCTCTGTCTCTCTCAAAAATAAATAAACATTAAAAAAAAATTTTAAGTTCGGCAAATTTGACACACATGTCATAGAAACCTGACAGTAAAATACTATTAAAACATACTGGGAATTTCAGCTACAAGCAGAAGTGCTTTGGACCAAGTTACAAATATGTAAACTACTTGAAAATCAGATAATTATAGATATTTATAAGATTCTTTGAGGAGTTATCTAATTCTGTACATTTTTATCTAGTTAGGAACTTTCTGTTGGTAGGTTCTTTCTTTTGGCAATAAAATGTTAAGCAGTGGGTTAATGAGGATTATGTCCACACACAAGCCCAGCCACAGTTACATGTAATGTGATAATCCCTGATCCACTAGAGTGTTGACTACGTAAGGGCAGGACTCAAATTCATGTTTGAAGTCTCATCTTTAAACAATGAGATGGTGCAAAGAAAGGGAATATAAGAGGGACTTAGTATATCTTTCTGAAAAGGTAAATTTAGCTGTCAAGAGAGTTAAGGCTATGTTTTACTGAGTACATCATAATACAAAGAAAGCATGCCATTGCTACCCTCAATTGGAAAAGATCAGTATATCCGAAAGACTCAATGTCCATAAAACACTGAGCACTTCAAATTACTAAGCTCAACTAATCGCTAACAGGCTGGCAATGAAACGGGAAAATGGTAACTCTATCATTTATCTAATTCAATAAAAATAAAAATAAATCTTATCCTCATAATTGTTAGTTATTAAGATAATTTAAGAGACAAATTATTTCAAATATAGCATCTTCCATTGTTCTTTCTTTTTTTGAGAGAGAGAGACAAAGTATGTGCATGCAGGGAAGAGGGGCAGAGAGAGAAAAAGAGAATCTTAAGCAGGCTCCACACTCAGTGCAGAGCCTGACACAAGGCTCAGTCCCACAACCCCAGGATCATGACCTGAGCCAAAATCAAGAGTTGGATGCTCAACTGACTGAGCCACCCAGGCACCCCATCTCTGTTTTTTTTAATGTCCAGGAAGAAGAATGAAGAAGGAATTTTTTCTTTATCCTAGTATCTACAAAAGGTCAGGTCTAAAATATTTACTTGAGGCCACAATTTACATTTATACCTGTGGACTAGGCCTACAGTTATATTTTATAATGAGGCTCAAACCCAGGATTTCAACATAGTTGGCCTTGAGCTCTACAGTAGCTGTGTTCTAAGGACAAATAAAGATTCTTCTGAGCCTGTGCCACAAATTCACTACTAGGCACAAAGAAAGCAGAATTACACTGATGCATTTTCAGAATTACAACCAAGTTAGTTTTATTTCAGAAACCCACTTGTATAATGCTGGAGCTATAATGGCTTGCCTAGATGCATAGTAAGGACAGTCATCAAAAGCATTTATTAAAGTTTTAATATGAGCTGGGCTGTGTGGGCACAGTGTGACATAAAAGAGAAGAGATCAATGTCCTCTGGTGGCTTAGGATCATAGAGTTATTTGGAGGTTTAAAAATAATAAATCTTGCAGAATTTAAAAAAAAAATTCTAAGACCTTTAAAACACTATTCTTTAGGGACGCCTGGGTGGCTCAATTGGTTAAGCGTCCGACTTCAGCTCAGGTCATGATATCATGGTTCATGAGTTCAAGCCCTGCATCGGGCTCTATGCTGACAGCTCAGAGCCTGGAGCTTGCTTCGGATTCTGTGTCTCCCTTTCTCTCTGCCCCTCTCCTGCTCACTCGCTCACACTCTCTCTCTCTCTCCCAAAAATACATATTAAAAAAAATTTTTTTTTAATTTTTAAATAAATAAAACACTCATCTTTGATGTTCCCATTGCTTGCAATTTGGAGCATTTACAAAAAAATTTTAAAGCAAACCTTCCCCTAATCTGTTAATTTTTTTAATATTTTGAAACAATATATAACAGCAATATATTTTTAGTCTTTTGGTTTCTAGAAAACATTAAGTCATCCCAGTTTTCCCAACAACCCTGTGACGAAGATACTTAATGTACTCTATACTAGTATTATAGCTGATGCTTATCGAGTACTTATTATGTGCCAACTACTATCTCGCTGAATTTGTGCAACAGCCTATGATGTAAATGCACTTTATAGGTGAGGAAACAAAAGAGGGGTCAACTAGATATAAATGTTTTTTTTGTTTTTTTTGTTTTTTTTTAAAGTTTTTTTTTTCAACGTTTATTTATTTTTGGGACAGAGAGAGACAGAGCATGAACGGGGGAGGGGCAGAGAGAGAGGGAGACACAGAATCGGAAACAGGCTCCAGGCTCCGAGCCATCAGCCCAGAGCCTGACGCGGGGCTCGAACTCACGGACCGCGAGATCGTGACCTGGCTGAAGTCGGACGCTTAACCGACTGCGCCACCCAGGCGCCCCTAGATATAAATGTTTTAAAACTGGATGGTCACGGTTGCACAATTTTTTAAATTAATAATTTATTTATTTTTTAATTTACATCCAAGTTAGCATATGGTGCAACAATGATTTCAGGAGTAGATTCCTTAATGCTCCTTACCCATTTAGCCCATCCCCCTTCCCACAACCCCTCCAGCAGCCCTCTGTTTGTTCTTTATATTTAAGAGTCTCTTATGTTTTGTCCCCCTCCCTGTTTTCTTTTTTATTTTTTTTTTTAATGTTTATTTTTGAGAGAGAGACAGACAGAGTGTGAGAAGGGGAGCGGCAGAGAGAGGGAGACATTAGAATCCAAAGCAGGCTTCGGGCTCTGAGCTGTCAGCACAGAGCCTGACGTGGGGCTTGAACCCACGAACCATGAGATCACGACCTGAGCTGAAGTCGGATGCTTAACTGACTCAGCCACACAGGTGTCCCATCCCCTTCCCTGTTTTTATATTATTTTTCCGTCCCTTCCCTTATGTTCATCTGTTTTGTATCTTAAAGTCCTCATATGAGTGAACTCATGATATTTGTCTTTCTCCAACTGACTAATTTCACTTAGCATAATAGCCTCTAGTTCCATCCACATTGTTGCAAATGACAAGATTTCACTCTTTTTGATTGCCAAATAATACTCCATTGTACATATATATACCACATCTTCTTTATCCATTCATCTGTTGATGGACATTTGGGCTCTTTCCATACTTTGGCTATTGTCGATAGTGCTGCTATAAACATTGGGGTGCATGTGCCCCTTTGAAACAGCATACCTGTATCCCTTGGATAAATACCTGGTAGAGTTGCACAATTTTTTAAATTTAATCTAAAAAAATCACGGTACACTTAAAATGAGTGAATTTTATGTAAATGATACCTCAGTAAGGCCCCTAAAAAGTATATATACACACCAGAAAGAGAAAAGGAGGGATGAAGGAATCAAATGACTTGCTTAATAACATGTAGGAAATAAATGGCCAAACCAGAGCTCGGGCACAGCAGGCCCACCTCTGGAGCCCATGCCATGCTATCTCTCTGAGGAAAATAAATTCAGGTCAAGACCATACATAGGAAGGAAGACTCCCTAAGGGAAATGAAGAATTGGACTTCACTACACAGGAGACTCTTCTTAGATGTTTTATTTCTTCACACCTATACAATTCTTTAATTCCACATCCCTGATACACATTGTTGCATGAATTTGTGCAATCAATTTCTTATATATTTGCATTTTCATATCAGTTAAGCATATAATAATAACATATGGAAGTGTGCCTTTAAAAACATAACTGAGCTATCATTATGAACTTTTATCATGCCTTTGCTCTTTGTGAAAATTTATCTTTTTCCCTTCCTTGAGAGCCCACTGTTCAGCACTTACTGTTTCTCTAACATAACTCAAAGCTGCAGCCTTGACTTCACTGAAATTTCTTTCATTTTATCATCTCATCCATCCTGTCATAACCAAACAAATCCAAATACTAAAGACTTCCACCACATGTTATTCTTTCAATTTCTTCTTTCTCTTGACTGCTGACTGTCCATATTCTGAGCTGGCTTATAAATTCTGTACAAACGCAGCAGTGGACAGAAGTGGAAACTAAATCCATGCTGGGCCTCAAATAGATCACTCACTTCTCTGTAAAAACTAAACTTGGTTTTATTTCTACAATAAGGTCTTGAGTTCAAGAAGCAATCTCATTCCCTAACCTCACATGGAATGTGAGCATCATCATTATTTCATTCACATGAATTGGCCACCCTGATGACACACACTAGCTCTATACAAGTCCTAAGTGAGGCAGGAGTGCTCAGGCACTCAGCTTAACTTCTTTGATCTTGTTAGACTCCATACCGCAAAAATAACTAACTTCCATTGTTTTCTTCACCAAACCAACCATGAAGTCACATGGTAAACTGAAATCAGTATTAGAGATGATTTATTTTCAGAGCTATCATTTGCTGGATGTGTATTATGGCCCCGGCACTGTGACTAGATACCTTACATATATTATTACGCTCCAATACTACGTCCCTGCAAAATATCCCCATTATACAACAACTAAGGACTTTTAAACTCAGAGAGTTAAGTATCTTTCAGTTCATACAGCTAAAAAGTCACAAGAGGAGATTCATCTGCCAGATCCCCAAACTCACCTTCTTTCATCATAACCGAAACTACCTTGTCTCTCCCCATCTTTTAAGACTGTATCTTATTGGGGCACCTAGATGGCTCAGTCACTTAAGCGTCCAACTTCAGCTCAGGTCATGATCTCTAGGTCTGTGAGTTCAAGCCTTGCTTTGGGCTCTGTGCTGACAGCTCAGAGCCTAGAACCTGCTTCAGATTCTGTGACTCCCTCTCTCTCTGCTCCTACCCTGCTCACACTCTGTCTCTCTCTCAAAATAAACAAATAAATAAATAAACATTTAAAAAAAAAAAAGACTATATTATTTTAGGAACGCTTGGGTGGCCCAGTCGGTTGAGCGTCCAACTCTTGATTTTGACTTAGGTCATGGTCTCATGGTCTTGGGATTGAGCTCTGCATTGGGCTCTGCACTGTGGGCATGGAGCCTGCTTGGGAATCTGTCTGTCTGTCTGTGTCTGTGTGTGTGTCTCTCTCTCCCTCTCTCTGCCCTTCCCACACTAGCACATGCATGATATGCCTCTCTCAAATAAAATTTTAAAAAGGACTATATGATTTTAACATCTGTATGCAAACTTATTAAAAGCAGAACTATTATACTGTGTGAAATGTCATTAGGCAAGCTCATAGATGACACTTCAACTCAACTAAAATACACTCAAGTAAAATTATCCTAGTTAACAACAAGCCAAAAATGCCAACACCAAAACCAAAAACAACCCCTCAGTTCCTCAAGTAATTACTTCCAGCTTTCAAAAGAATGTTGCTTTTATGTGATAATCCTTAAAATTGGAAAAATCAAAAGGCTTACTTACTTGTCATTCTTTTTCTTCTTTCAGAATCTGAATCGTTCATGTTACTAACAATGAATAAAACAAAGGACAAAATTAACCACTGTCTCCTTATATCATAGCTTTTTTTTCAAAAGGGTGGGAATTATTTCACAAGACAAATATTGGGAAAAAAACATTTAAAAATCACATTGCATCAGTGTCTGAAAGGAAGATAGAAAATACTGAGTTTGATTAAATAATATACAAAATACTACCTTGTTTAATTATTTTAGGTAATTCCAAGTCTTTTATTTTTACCAATTAAAAAATAGTTTTGTCTAAAAATCTAAATTTTCTGATACTTTTCCTTATCTTAAACATGGTTTTCTGAAAATAATTTAGCTTTTTCTTGATTAATCATGGTTGTCTTTATAAACAGCCTTCAGGGGCCATTAAACTGGGAAAAGCTATTTCTTCCTGTGGTTTTCCCGTCTCTCCGTTCAGGGGCCACTACCTACAATGTCTTTACTCCCAAGTAATTCACTGTGATTTATGAAACAAAGTAACTTGTCACAAGTGTAGAAGATGTGACAACTAAGAGGCATGGATGGAAACCTGAGAAGCTCTTCTCCAGAGCTTCAGGGCATGGGCTCCCAAGGAACTTGGGGAACAGTGTTATCAGAGTTGGGGTGAGCAGACAGGTGCTCTCTGCATGGGTGAGGTGTTGCTGTGGACGCCTAGGCAGGTGCAAAGTACTCAGCAGTAGAAGGAAATGTTGGAGAATTAAAGAAAGAGAGGCTTGATGGCTTGATACAACATTGCATCCTTTTTCAGAAATGGTTAGATTGCCTTACCTCTTCAGTCTCAGCAGGTACTGGGATACCCAGGCTGAAAAGAGCTTGTGCTTTGAAATCATATTCAGCGCCCAGAATTGCTAAATGAAAATACAATAATAGGCTGCTTAGTATATTAATATTGGTTCAGTTTATTTTAACTTCATATTACTTTAAATTATATTCCTTAATAATAACTTATCCAGATTTTTTAAGACATGCTATTTCAAGTAGAAGTAGTACTAAAAAAAGAATAATATTTTCTTTTTCTTGTTTTTTAACGTTTATTTATTTTTAGAGGAAAATACATGTGAGCAGGGGAGGAGCACAGAGAGAGGGAGAGAGAATCCCAAGCAGGCTCCATGCTATCAGCACTGAACCTGACATGGGGCTTGAACTCACAAACCGTGAGATCGTGACCTGAGTAGAAATCAAGAGTCAGACACTTAACCGACTGAGCCACCCAGGCGGCCCTTCCTTCTCTTTATATAACATTCAACTCTAAAGTTCTAATTCATGGAAAGCCATATAATGGCATGATTTAAGATACAAAAAAAAAAAAAAAAAGTTCTTATAGAGATTACACGTGAATACTGATATTACCAAAAGCTTTCCTTTAAATAATGTATAATTTATTTTTAAAAACTTAATTTGCGGGGCAAATTGAGGAGGCCCAAAGAGGGGTTCCTCACTACTCCAAGCATTCTCTAACACAAAATTCTAGCCCTACAACTACGGGCTAAGAGTTCCATAGCATGAAGGGGCCTCATCGGGCCTGAGTAAACATGAGAATCAGATCCTGATGTTTACCTATCGACAGAAAATAAACTGAAAGCTAACAATAATTTACTTTTATTACTATATTGAGCTACTTACTGTGAAGGGCTCATGGGAAAAAGATGCAGATAGTCCAGAGGTTAAGAACAGGGGCTCTGGAGAAAGCTGCCAGTGTTTGAACCCAGCCAGCCACTTACTAATTGTGTGAGCTGGCACTACATAGCCTCTCCATGCCTCAGTTTCTTTACCAGTAAAATAGAAATAACAGTGGTACCTGCCCACATGTCATGGCACAGATTATACATATAAAATGCTTAGAATAGTGCCTGAAACATAATAAGCACTCAGTAAATGTTAGTTATTAGTGTTGTTATTATTAATTTTTCATTACTTTGTAAAGCATTTACTATAATGCCTGTCCCAGAGTAAGTTCTTAATAATAGTGGGTTCTCAATAAGTGCTTCTTGAATAAATAAATGCATTGTGAGGCTATAAAAAGATAACATTAACTAGGCACAGAATGTCATGTAATATAATGAAGAGATTGAAATTTCAAAAAATAAGGCTGAATTTTAATCTCAAAAACAATAATAAACAGTGACTACAATATAAAATACTTAAATCTGTTCAAAAAAGAAACAGGCCCAAAATGGAGTCACTTGTGCTAAGCCCACATCACCAAACCAAAACTTAATACCTAACCTAATTACAGTTTCAACCTCCCCCAGGAAGGTAATCTTAACTGGTCAGCTGGAACTCCCGGGTCAGCAGCAGTGAGGTAATCCACCTGACACACCCCTACCATCCTTCCCCCAAAAGATGACGTAATCTGCTCTTTCCTTGTCCCTGTCCCCTTCTGCCTATAAAAGTCCCCCATTTTGTACAGCTCCTCAGAGCTCCTTTCTGTTTGCTAGGTGGGATGCTGCCCCATTCATGAATTATTGAATAAAACCCATTGGATCTTCAAATTTATACAGCTGAATTTTGTTGTTTTTTTTTTTTTAATTTTTTTTTCAACGTTTTTTATTTATTTTTGGGACAGAGAGAGACAGAGCATGAACGGGGGAGGGGCAGAGAGAGAGGGAGACACAGAATCGGAAACAGGCTCCAGGCTCCGAGCCATCAGCCCAGAGCCTGACGCGGGGCTCGAACTCACGGACCGCAAGATCGTGACCTGGCTGAAGTCGGACGCTTAACCGACTGCGCCACCCAGGCGCCCCTGAATTTTGTTTTTTAATAGACCTTAGAAATAGATCTAGGTATCTAAAAATCTATAAGTAAGAATCTTCTGGTAGTACTCATAATATTTCATAAATGCAATGTGTTCGTGTTGAAATAAAAAGGCAACACATACTTTTAAAACTAAATTAAGCCCCTGCCACTTTAGAGACCGTTTGGCAGTTTCTTAAGGAATCAAACATACGTTTTACTAAACAATCCAGCAATTCCACTCCTAGGATCTATCCAAGAGAAATGAAAACATATGTTCACACCAAAACTTGCACATGAATGTTCAGATCAGTATTTACTCACAGTAACCAAAAAGTGGAAATAACCCAAATGTCCATCAACTGGTAAATGCATCAGCCAATGGTGGTATATCCATACAGCAGAGCACCGCTCAGCAACAAGGAGGAAAGAATTACCGATACAGATAATACCATGGCTGAACCTCAGAACTAGGCTAATGGAGAAGCAAAAGACTACACACTGTATGAGTCCACCTATAGGAAATGTCTAGAAAATGAAAACCGTGAGACACAAAATTAATTAGTAGGTGGTTGGGGCTAGGAGTGGAAACAGGGATTAACTGCAAATGGGCAAGAAGGATCTCTTTTAGGGTGATGGAATTGTTCTAGAATTGTGATAACTGCATAGATCTATAAATTTTTTAAAAATCATTGAATTATATGCTTCAGGCCAGTGGAATTTCATGGTATGTAAATTATACCTCAATAAATCTGTTAAAGAATACTGAATTAAGAGAAAAACAAATGTCGCAAATTACTACCTGGGGAATGTTGAGCTCCTGTAACTGGCTTTGAGTTATCTCGCTGAGCTGCCGAAATGTCATTGTAAAATCAGCTGCTGTCTTTTCCATGAGCTAATGGAAATGATTATATTTATCAATCTCAATTCTTCAAGAATAGTAATTCAAATACAAGGAAAAAAAGATATAAAATGACAAACTCACATGTAAGAGAAATGCAATTAAATCATCATCACCCTTTGTTTCCCCAAGTAATCCCAATTTGGCTTTGAACAATTCTCTAAATCTGAAAGAGAAATGTTATTTCAATTCAACTCACTATTTTAAGAATTGTCCCCAAACCAACCAGGATGCTTTAGTATCTGTATTCAAAAGGACAAACCTTGTATAATAAAGAACTGGATACCCCTCAAGAATCTGAGCAGCTCTACAGGAAGAAAAAAGGAAGGACAATGAAATCTTTATTTAAAATTAACATTCTTAAATTATCAGAACAAAGTGAACCTTTTCATATATTAAATATAATTATTATATTTACCAATCCCAATTCCCATATTTCATAAAAATATAAAGATTAAAGCATTCTTAACCTTAAACTCATCTTTTTTTTTTAAGTTAGTTTATTTTTGAGAGAGAGAGAAAGAGGGAGCATGCACAAGTGGGGGAGGGGCAGAGAGACAGACGAGGAGGAGAGACACAGAATCCAAATCCAAAGCAGTCTCCAGGCTCTGAGCTGTCAGCACAGAGCCCAATGTGGGGCTGAAACTCACAAACTGTGAAATCATGACCTGAGCCCAAGTCAGACATTTAACCGACTGAGCCACCCGGGTGCATCCCCCCCTTAAACTCATCTTTAAACAAATTAACTTTCTTTTTTTTTAACTTTTTAAATGTTTGTTTATTTTTGAGAGAGAGAGTAGGCAAGCAAGGCAGGGGCAGAGAGAATGGGGAACAGAGGATCCAAAGCAGACTCTGCACTGACAGCAGAGAGCCCAATGTGGGGCTCGAACTTGCAAATTGTTAGATCATGTCCTGAGCCAAAGTCAGACACAAAACTAACTAAGCCACCCAGGTGCCCCTAGTTTCTATTTTTTTTTTTTAATGTTTATTTATTTCGATGAAAGAGAGTGCATGTGCATGAACCAGGGGAGGAGGGGCAGAGAGAGAGAGAGAGAGAGAAAGGGAGAGAGAAAGAATCCCAAGCAGACTCTGTGCTGTCAGTGCAGAGCCCAAAGAGGGGCTTATCTTTTTTTTTTTAATGTTTATTTATTTTGAATGAAAGAGAGCGTGTGAGTGTGCAAGGTGGGGGGGGGGGGGGCGGCAGAGAGAGAGTGAAAGAGAGAATCCCAAGCAGACTCCATACTGTCACACTGTGGAGCTGGATGTAGGGCCCGAACTCATAAACCATGAGATCATGACCCCGGCTGAAACCAAGTCAGTCGCTTAACCAACTGAGCCACCCAGGTGCCTCTATTTCTTAATATTCTTAAATGTATTTTAAATTATACAAAAGCTCAACTCTTCCTGCAGCTCCACTCTCTTTACCTTACTGACCTCACCCCATACAAGTCTTCCCCTTGCTCATTCTGAAGCAGCCATAGAGGCCTTCTTGTTGTCCCTTAAACACCCCATATACCCACTAATGGCCTCTGCACAGGCTAGTCCCTTGTCCAGAGCACCTTCCCCAAGCATCTGTGTGGCTTGCTCCTGTGACTCCTTCAAGCCTTTGCTCAGTGAGATGCTGATTATCCTTTTAAAACTGCAAACCCTTCCCTATCCCCTGCTTTATTTTTCTCCATAGTATTTACCTCCTCTCTAATTGGCTATGTAACTATTTATTCTGTTTGACTGTCTCTCCCACCAGAAGGAAGTACCACAAGGACACAATTATTGTGCTGTTTTATTTACTGCTATCCCCCCGGCACTTGGAACGGTGACGGGCACCTCAATAAGTATTTGTCTCATGAATAAATGGACTCTGCAGGGCAAAGGGGATATAAAATTAATGGAGACAAAAGTGACTGTTCAATGAATAACATCTTATGTTGCTTTGATTTTGAACTATGTGATGTATTACCAATACATTTTTAAAATATATTCATTAAGGAAACCATAGATGGCATATAAAACTTTTATTGTAGCAATTTTTTTGCTACCCAGGATTAATGAAATCACTATATGGTTTGCCATCCATTTGTGATCTTGTTGTACTGGAAATGGTAAGTTTTAGACTTAGGGGAGTGCGGGGGAGACAGAGAAGGTAAATATACTCTATCTCCTAGCAAATACATTAAAGACACATAAATGATTAAAATGTGATCCTGCCCTCAAGGAGTTGAATGTCCACTGGTTATATCAAGAGATGTTTTAACAGTCTCTGTAATTATTAACATATTTAGATTATTATTCATGCTTATTGATATACACACAGGAGATATTTCAAGTAACTAAGTATAAATATTACTTATTTATAATAAGTTGCCTATTTATTATTTACTCTGTTGTTTAAAAAGGCAACCATGTACCACTTTTTCTTCAGCCTAAATTCAGAATGAGAGATCACACAATGGTCAGATTGTGATTAAAAGTTCAGCTTTATCACTGACAAAAGCTAGTCTGGAGAATATGGCTTAAGTCTGTGGATAAATAGGCATGTTAACAAATTGTGCCTAAATTAGAAAGTTTTACTCACTCAGTTACTAAAACAGCAGTCACAACTGTGGACCTCCCCCCCCCCCACTTGGGCACACCCCTATAAAATTTTCATATAAAAAAGCAGAAAATGTACTCTTTCCCTGGACTGACAGCTTTCCAAAAAGAGAGGTATTAATAGGAGGAGCCTCACAAGTTTAGTTTCTTCTCCCATATTCATCAAACGGATCATTAACCCTTCCTTCCCCAAATAGGAGTAAGTGGAGAAAGAGAAGGACTGTGTACTCTAATGACCCCCCCCCAACCACAATGAACCACTTTTAAGAGTATTCAAGCCCAAAGACTAAACCAGAGATAGATGTCAAAGGAAGATGGCAGTTCAAATGAATTTTTGGTGCCTGCCCCTCCCTGCTCTAATTCAGCCTCTCTCCCCTGGCTACAGAGTCTTGGGGCCTGGAGTGTCTGGGCAGGACTGCAGGCCCTCACTCGTGAGGTACAGCATGGCTGAGCAGAGCAGGCCCGACCTGTATATATGCTACTGGAAAGAGTTCGTGGGCTCCCTGGCTTCTTCGAGCCTGCAGGAAACCCGCTAAAACCTGTCTACCCCAGGAGGTGGGAGAATGCTGGCTTGGTGCTGAGGAGAGCTGGGAGCAGAGAGGCAGCCTACCAGAGGCCCAGTGGAAAGCTGAAAACTTGCCTGTGCGTACTCTGCTGGCACATGAAGGGTGTATCACCACATAACTGGAGCTGAGCCCCAACAGAGAGGCAAAGGGAAATAACACAGTACCAAAGTGGGCTCGTACCCACAGAGAAGAAAAACGAAGGAACGACAGAACAGTTGGCCCTTAGTAAAATGGAACTGCTCTTGGAGACAGATAACAATATGAAAATAATAATAATAATAATAAGATACTTAACAAGAACAAACTATACCTTAGTAGGCATTCTAGAACTACAAAATATTGTTTCAGACTACAAAATTCAGTAGATGAATTGAGAGAGAAGACAGATACTCCTGAGACTCGATTTTGTGGCCTAGAAAATCAACTAGAAGAAATACCACAAAATACTATGCAAAAATACAAAGAAATGGAAAGCATAAGTAAAAATAATAATAATAATAATAACAGAATTGGGAATATATTGAGGATTCATACAAATAATGGAGTGTCAGAAGCACAAAAAGAAATGGATGGAAGAAAGTCAATACATAAACAACAGCAGAGATTTCTCTCACTGGGTATATAGTTACAGTCGGAGAAGCAGAACGCTTATTGGTGCTATAGAACAAGGGATTTATTTTTGGAATTTGACCTATGATTGTGGGAGCTGGTGAAGAATTATATATAACACTGTTGCTTCTGTGTCTGGTTTTGGGGCTAAAAGCCAGCAGTGAAGACAAGACAGAAAATTGGATGTGAGGGGCACGTGGAAGGCCCTGTCAGTTAAGCATCCAACTTTGGCTCAGATCATGATCTCAGTTTGTGAGCCCGAGCCCTGCAATGGGCTCTGTGCTGACAGTGCAGAGCCTGCTTTGGATCCTCTGTCCCTCTCTCTCTGCCCCTCCCCTGCTCATGTACACACACACTCTCTCTCTGTCTGTCTATCTCAAAAATAAACATTAGGGGTGCCTGGGTGGCTCAGTCTGTTGAGTGTCTGACTCTTGGTTTTGGCTCAGGTCATGATACCACGTTTTATGGGTTTGAGCCCCGCATCAGGCTCCATGCTGACAGTGCAGAGCCTGCTTGGGATTCTGTCTTTCCCTCTCTCTCTACCCCTCCCTGCTTGTTCTGTCACTCTCAAAATGAGTAAATAAATTTTAAAATAATTAAAATAATTTTTTAATAAACATTAAAAAGCTTTTAATGTTTCTTATTTTTCAAAAAAAATGATCATTTGGGGTGCCTGGGTGGCTCAATCAGTTAAGCCTCCGACTTTGGCTCAGGTCATGATCTCACAGTTCATGAGTTAAAGGCCCGTGTCAGGCTCTATGCTGACAGCTGAGAGCCTGCTTCCAATTCTGTGTCTTCCTCTCTCTCTGCCCCTCCCCTGCTCATGCTCTGTCTCTCTCTCGCTCGCTCTCAAAAGTAAATAAACATTAAAAACAAATTTTAAAAAATCATTATACAAATATATTTTTACACAGATTTAATTAGTGGATTTAGGATTTACTCACAGCTGCCTTTGCCTAGGATCCAGTATTGGGTTTAAAGCTTGCAACAACTTGTTTAAATTAAATATCCCAATATTGGCCTGATTTCCTATTTTATATCTTCCTTCATCATCAGATGTGTTTGGGACAAAATCTGTTGAAAACAAAAAACACTAGCATTTTGTAGTGGGGATAATTGTCTCTAAGTTTATATTTACACTTAATAAATTTATATTTATTAGATGTATTTATATTTATTAAATCTTTGTCTATAAACATTTAACTCAAAAGTAACATAAACACTACCCATACACATGAAATTCTTTTTAAATATGAATATGAATATTTGCCTAAAAGAGGCAAGTTCTAACCTGCAAGAATTTTTAGGGGATCACACATATACTTCAAACTCTACCTCAAGTCATGTCCTCCACCCTCCACGAAGCCTGCCTGGATCCCTCCTTGTAAGTATTGTGTTACTGTTACCTCCATTTTATAGGTTGGTAAAGTGCCAAGTTAAGTGACTTGTCCAAGGGCACAGAGCCGCTAAGGGTCAGATGCCCGAAGTCACACCCGCATTGGTCTCACATATGTTCCCCACTCCCCTCCCCGGCATCTTCTCTAATATGTCATTCTTTAAAGGGCACAGACCACAAAGGACTCATTTTTGAATCCTTATAGCCCCAGAAGATTAAGTACCACGTTTTATGAGTGAACCCAATTCTCTCTACCCCACCACTGTATTACCTATAACAGTTTATCTAAAATAAACCTGTGATAATTTTTTAGTGAAATAAGATATATGTGTGTAAACATATATATGTTTACATATAAATCACTCTTACCTGGATTATAGGCTTCCATAAAACCAAATGGACCATAGTCAATTGTAATGGATAACAAACTGAAGTTATCAGTATTACAAACACCTGAAACCACAACAAAAAGTTTCTGAAAACACGGTAATAAAACAATAAAGCATTTTTAAATGTATAAAATTATCCAGAATAGAAAAGGTAATGGAAATGCATTTGTTTTGGAAATGCGGCAAAATTAGATTATCAATTGAAAGTTTAACTGGTGATACCAAATAGCTTAATATATATTAAAACTATATTTTTAAATTAAATTTACCCTTTTGTTTTATACCCTACCCCCTGCAAAGATTTCAAACACTGCAGGAACAAAAGCCCCAAGAAATAAAAATTCTTCTTACTTATCCTCAATTTCTAGCATTTGTTTAAACAATATATGTTACTTGGAATGGAATTGAGGCTAATAAAGGAATAAGATTAATTCATATTCAAAGGATGGGAAAAGGGAAAAACATGGCTATGCATTCCAGTAACAGTCACCAGCTGTGGGGAGAGAGTATGCCTCCCAGGCCGGTGAGGCCATGGCCGGGGTAGGAAGAAGCCGGGGAATGAATACACCAGCTTGTTACATACAGGATATTTCGCAACGGTGTCCAATATAGAGTTTCAGCTTTTCTCTGTTTACAAAACGTGAACTATACAGACTCTCTAACCCAGCCATTCCACTTTAGGGGTCTATCCTCAAAAAGTCACCTTCAAGGATACAAAGATACAGTTGCATGGTAGTCACTGCAGCAGAGTTCATAATAGCAAAAACTCTGAAATGCTGAGCCCGCTCTCCCTACCCCAACCACCCCAAGAGAGATACACGGAGTATGTGTGTGATAAGCTAAGCGGATTTCAAGAAGTTTTGCAATGTGGGAATTCCGTTTGGTATTTATCTAGACACATTAGTAAGTGTACGATTTGTTTTTCAGTTATTCTTAGTTCAGGCACATATTCCTCCCTATGCAACTTCACACACAAGATGGCTTCATACATACAAGCCAGGCCTGCTTTTTTCAAAGATTATGAATATCCTCCAAAACAGTCCAAAAGAATTGATAGGAAATGGTTAACAATGATTGCCCTGGAAAATGGAATTCACACTCACTTCTGTATATTTTAAAGCATTTTTTTAATTTTATTCATTATTGAGAGACAGAGCATGAATGGGAAGGAGGCCAAGAGAAAGGGAGACACAGAATCTGAAGCAGCTCCAGGCTCCACACTGCCAACACAGAGCCTGACACGGGGCTTGAACCCACGAACCACAAGATCATGACCTGAGCCGAAGCCAGCCGCTTAACTGACTGAGCCATCCAGGCACCCCTCACTTCTGTATATTTTAAATTCTTTACCTTAAGCATGTAGTGCTTTTATACTTAAGATTTTTAAAACAGCTTTAAAGAGATCTAAATATAATACATGTAGCCACGAGGTTAAAAAGCTTTACAGGTAATAACATCCTCATCAAATTGAGGATGCCTACTCTATTTTGTGTATACTGTTCCCCTCAAAACCATTTCAAACACGAGAAAATTGTTTCTCTGTTGCTGAAAACAAATTCATAGGCTATAAATGTTAAGAAGCTCATCAGCAGGAATATTTTGAGGCACACAAAAAAGAAGTCTTCTGCTTCAACAAATTAACTCTACTTCCCCAACAGAAAAATGGCACATCAGTAGATAACTTACCATGAGCAAAACCAACAGACATCCACAAGGCAATGAGTTGTGCTGTCTCTGATACCACAACAGAGAAGAAATCCTAAAATAAAATTCAGAAATTTGTCAGATTTTTCAGGAATGCATACTCTTTTAGAATCTTCTGGTAAGTCACAAGGAGAACATGGAAAACATTCAGAGAGCCAAAACCTAACTAAAGAAATGGAAATTACTAGGTGTAAGAAAAACATGGAAGAATGTAGGGAATTAGCAAGAAATAATCTCTAATGGCTCAGACAAAGTATTATGGCCAGGCTTTCCCCACATCCAGTAAGAACAGGGAAAGCATTAGAATTCAGCACAAGGGAGTTAAAAGTAAAGTGAGTTCTTAAACTTTGAAACAAATGGCCAACAAAAATAATGCCATTCCATTCTCTGTGACTGCTAAGAGGGTAAAAGAGGGTACAATGATCAAAATATTTCCACAAGAACAGAAAATTAGGGGTGCCTGGGTGGCTCAGTCGGTTAAGCATCTGACTCTCGGTTGAGACTCAAGTCATGGTCTCATGGTTCGTGAGTGTGAGCCCCACATCATGTTCCGTACTGACAGCTCAGAGCCTGGAGCCCGCTTGGGATTCTGTGTCTCCCTTTCTCTCTGCTCTCCCCTGCTCACACTGTCTCTCAAAATAAATAAATAAACCTAGAAAGAAAGAAAGAAAGAAAGAAAGAAAGAAAGAAAGAAAGAAAGAAAGAAAGAAAGAAAGGAAACAAAAGAAAAAATCACAGGTTTTCTTGTTATGGATTATGTGTATTTTGGAATGACTAATATAGAAATATCCATATATCTCACATGTGAGAAAAGAACACATAGGACCAAGTTACAAATGCTGCACAAAAAATAATGTCTAGAGTCAGGATGCAGTAGTATCTGTTCTTTTTCTCTAGATCCTTTCAAACAAATCCGCTTTTTTTTTTTAATGTTTATTTATTTTTGAGAGAAAGAGACAGAGTGCAAGCAGGGGAGGAGCAGAGAGAGAGGGAGACACAGAACCCGAAGAAGGCTCCAGGCTCTGAGCTTTCAGCACAGAGCCCAACACGAGGCCAAACCCAAGAACCATGAGATCATGACCTGAGCCGAAGCTGGATACTCAACCGACTGAGCCACCCAGGTGTCCCACAAAACCACTTTCTTATCTGTGTCTTGTTTCTGAAGTGGTTCACCTTCTCTTCCTCTAACAAAATGTTCAGAGTGCTCTTTTTCCTTTCGTACCTTTAGTTCTTTAAGGTATAAGTTGTAACCGTTGACGTTGACAAGCAATGAGAGAAGACCGAATACCACCCTTTGTCTTTAAAAACTTACCACGTATCTGTTAGGTTCTGCGACCTCTACTGAGGGGAAATGCTCCCGTATGATGAAGTCTAATAGTGTCCTGGAGAGAAGAAGGGGAGAGTATCGGCATGCCTCCGTATCAAACCATTAAATCCACCCTTGACATTCAGGAAGCCATTTGATTCAAGCTTAAATTTTTAAAAACTGAAATAAGATTTTACTCCCAAAACAGCCATAGAGAAATCTTTCCTCAACACCAGTTAAAACTGGAAATGTGTTTCTAAGATAGGATTAGATTCCATCTGATTATGTTACAGAGTCAGCTTAGTTCAGTACATACCCAGTGTACATGTCCTGCACCTGCTGTATGCTGCACCCTATGCAAATCCTGACAAGACCCAGACCCAGAATCCAAGCAGAAGTGAACGAAAAAACAAATGGGAAGTTAGAAATAATGCCCAGCGAGTATAGACAACTCTCTCAACAAGCAGGGATGACCACGAGCTCAGTAAACATTTGCTAACGTAAGAGACACAGACACCCTTCGTGACCAATGTCATGACTTCTCTGTTTTGCTTATTCATTTCCCTCAATGTCTTTTCTCTCCATATTCTTGGTGGACCAGGTGGAATCTGGATTTATTAAGCTCATAACTACAATATAGGACCCACGTTCCTAATGATTCTAGTTTGCCTATGAGAATTTTTATGTTTTTAAAACTGTGTTATCTTAACAAAAGGAAACAGAATTCCTCTTAAAGGAAGAAATTTTTTTCTGAAAACGCATCTTGCTAAGTCTGCTGAAGGAAGATGAAATTTTGTAAGCACAGATATCACAGGCACCAAGATATCAGAAAATGCTGGAAGCTGTACTGCATGATGCAAGGGGAAGAATTGCTTTTGCTCTTTTGAAGCAATCCTCTGTCTCCCCTGCAGAAAAATCTTCACTAAGATGCACCTGTTCTTAAATGCTTTGTGTAAATTCTCCTGTTTGGTTCATTTTGTCCTATTTTTTTTAATGTTTATTTATTTGTTGAGAGAGAAAGACAGAGTGCAAGTGGGAGAGGAGCAGAGAGAGAGGGAGACACAGAATCTGAGGCAGGCTCCAGGCCCCAAGCTGTCAGTACAGAGCCTGACACAGGGCTTGAACTCATGAACTGTGAGATCATGACCTGAGCCGAAGTCAGACCCTTAACCGACTAAACCACCTAAGCGCCCCTGTTTTTGTCCTATTGAAGGGGCTAAGTTTCAAGTCTGGGTCAACCCAGAGCAAAACAGGCATCTCACACATGTCAAAACCGTGGGAATCCCAGAAGTTATAAGGAGATCTTTCGAGCTCTGCAGGCTGCAGAAGTGGGGGGTTTGAGTCATTTCCACCTAGGTCTCTGAATGGCACAGACCCCCACAGTTGATAGTTGCATTTGAGATTAAAAATTCCTTGGGGAAAGGGTCTACTGTGTCTCACACTTCTTTTAGCTTCCTAGAAAACCCACATGATATTAGGCACATAGCGTTAAAAATAATTATTTATTTGGGGCGCCTGGGTGGCGCAGTCGGTTAAGCGTCCGACTTCAGCCAGGTCACGATCTCGCGGTCCGTGAGTTCGAGCCCCGCGTCGGGCTCTGGGCTGATGGCTCAGAGCCTGGAGCCTGTTTCCGATTCTGTGTCTCCCTCTCTCTCTGCCCCTCCCCCGTTCATGCTCTGTCTCTCTCTGTCCCAAAAATAAATAAACGTTGGAAAAAAAAAAAAATTTTTAAAAAAAAAAATAATAATTATTTATTGAAATATTTGGTTTTACTTATAAGAAAACCAAAGATATTTTAGCTTCACAGCATGTATATAAGCATTTTTTAATTGTCTTCTGTCATTTAACAAAAAAAAAACCTCATTTTCTAACCTTAGTAAATCCAGTTCACCATAATGAGCCAAAATTTCTAATGATCCAATTCTAAACCATGATTTTGCAACACGCAGCACTACAGCACCTGAAAAACAAACATTTCAGCATAAGTTAAACTATGCAAATATAGCATAATATGGTTTTCTTAAACTTTAAATTATTTTATTTACTTTATTTTTATTTATTTATTTATTTGAATGAGAGAGAAAAAGACGGAGAGGGAGAGAAACTCAAGCAGTCTCCACGCTCAGTGTGGAGTCTGACATGGGGTTCAATCCCACGACCCTGGGATCATGACCTGAGCTGAAATCAAGAGTCAAACATTCAAACAACTGAGCCAACCAGGTGCCTCCAAATTTAAATTATTTTAATAAAAAAATACAGTAACTGAATTTATCAGAAAAAAACTAATTTATACCCTAGAAAGGATCAAGGGTTTTTCTCTATTTCTTTAAGCCTTGAATCAGAGTGTCAGTAGCCACAACACTTTCTTTTTTTTTTTCTAAATTTTTTTTTCAACGTTTTTATTTATTTTTGGGACAGAGAGAGACAGAGCATGAATGGGGGAGGGGCAGAGAGAGAGGGAGACACAGAATCGGAAACAGGCTCCAGGCTCCGAGCCATCAGCCCAGAGCCCGACGCAGGGCTCGAACTCACGGACCGCGAGATCGTGACCTGGCTGAAGTCGGAGGCTTAACCGACTGCACCACCCAGGCGCACCGCCACAACACTTTCAGAAATACCAAGGCTCCAACCTCACCGAAGGCTGCTCAGTCAGGCTGCAAACATGGGACTCCCAGTCTCCTCTGTTGTGACCTTTTCCCTGTAACTTATCCTGAAATAGGGAATCCGTGAATGCTTTCCGTGGCATAGTCCCTGCAAGTGCCTTCTATTGGTGTAACTAATTGAAAATTAACTTCAATAAATAAATGTTTATGTATGTTCTAACTTATGCATACACTAAAGAAATAAAGTGAGTCTATGCATTTTTGTGTTAGTGTTCACAGCCTTCTGTCCTGACTATAGTAGTAAAACAACTAATAAATAGAATTCACGGGTTTTTTTTTTTCCCCCACAAGGAATGCTGTACTTATGTGTGTTTAGATGTCAAGATGAAGTCTATCCCAGGCAACTAAACGTCCTGCTCTGCCAGGATCCAATACCACACCTGCTGCTCCCTCTTTCCCTACTCCATGGGCCCCTCCCCTTCTCCCCCTACTAAAGTCCTTCCTAATCTCAAAGATAAATAATCCTTCGTTCCTTTAAGCATGAAGACTTTAGGGGGATTGTTTTTTTATGAAAATCTTGTCAAAACATATCAGGCATGAAGTATTAAGAATATAGCGTGCACTTAGTGAATCATTGAGAACATCAGTAAAAATCCTGCTCTGTTATATGGTCACGTCCACAGGACCCGAGAGAGCATGTAGGGCTGTCAGCAGCTCTCAATAACTCTGTTGTTTAAGTTGTTAAATAAGTTTATTATTAGGGCACCTGCTGGTTTAGTCAGTACAGCATGTGACTCTTGATCTCAGGGTAGTGAGGTCAAGCTCCACGTGGGGCGTAGAGCTTACTTAAAAAATAAGCAAACAACAAAGAAATAAAATGTATTCCTTACTGATTTTCAATTCTCCTCCCTGCCCAGAGATTCAGGGTCAAGTTTCTCTCACTGTTTCCCTTTCCACACTTCTCACCTCTTCCTAATTTTTTTTATTTCTGACCTACTAAAGGCTGAGGAAAAAGCTAGTGGAACCGACTGGAAGTGAGCATGAAGTAAGAGCAATGAGGCTGTGAGGAAAGGTCTAAGGGTCTCTCCTCAGAAGGGAGCGTATGAACTTTGGCGCCCTGGCTTTGTAACACTTTGCTGGCCACCCATAACCATTTTTGTTCACTTCCCAGATGTTTGCTCTTTGAAACCAAAGGGCTACGCACATAAGGATGTGAGAAAGGATATTCTATGGTAACATCATAAAGCGGCAATTACATCTTGAAGAACCACGGGCCATCTTTTAAGAAGACCCGACACAGAGCTGTCCAGTATCAGTTACTCTTTAAGAACTTAGGCTAATTGTATGTAAGTCTCCTAAAAACCATTGTTACCTCGTTCTTTCACAATGTTTCCATTGTAGAACTGATCTCTCCATACTTCATCGTCACTTACAACCAGACTGAAACATAAGAGAATCCAACAATTAAAGTTAGCACTTAGCTGCTGGCAAGCCACCAAGAAGTACCTAAAACCATCAGAAACACTGAGAAATCATGCTACCAGAGATTTGTCTGCTCACTTTACTGATACACGTCGGGAGATAACGTGATGCAGTCCTGAAAATTAGCTTTGAGGAAAAAGGATTTACCTTGCAACTCTGCTGGTTGGAATTCTGAGAGAGTGCATAGCCTCACTGCATAAAAATTCTCTCACTGAGGAACGAAGTACAGCTCTGCCATCACCATTTCTCAGGGAAATAAGACAAAAAAGATATTCAGTTGTAATTAAGACAAGACCAATTTTTATTTAGATGACTAAAAAAAAATATCAAACTGTACCGGGAATATGGGGTCTTTCCTGAGCCTTTTAATTGGAGCTCCCACTTTTCACCCTGCCTTCAACAACAAAGAAATCTAAGTATTAGAAGATTCATGTTAATATTCAGCAGAAAAGCTACTACACCAGAAAACATGTGGTACCTGTTCATGTAAGTTCCAAGAAGATGGGCTCTTCCATCCCCAAGCTGACCTGCCCAGATCCCAAACTAAAGGAGAAAAAGGGAAATTATTCATGCTTATTAGCCCTTAAAGCTTTCATAGTAATTTTACAGCCAAAGTTTTTTTGTCAAAATTGAGAATGGGTTGGGGTGCCCGGGTGGCTCAGTCATTTAGGTGTCCGACTTTTGGCTCAGGTCATGATCTTGAGGTTCATGAGTTCGAGCCCCACATCAGGCTCTGTGCTGACAGCTCAGAGACTGGAGCCTGCTTTGGATTCTTTATCTTCCCTCTTTCTTTGACCCTCCACCGCTTGCATTCTGTCTCTGTCTCAAAAATAAACATTACAAAAATTGAGGGATGTCTGAGTGGCTTAGTTGGTTGAGCATCCAACTTTGGCTCAGGTCATGATCTTGCAGTGCATGGGTTCAAGCCCCATGTCAGGCTCTGTGCTGACAGCTGAGAGACTGGAGCCTGCTTTGGATTCTGTGTCTCCCTCTCTCTCTGTCCCTCCCCTGTTTGCTCTATCTCAAAAATAAATAAACATTAAATTTTGTTAATTGTTTCTGATGGTTTTAGGTACTTTAGGTACATTTTTGAGAATTTTTTAAATTGAGAATGGCATTTTTAGGATTATAATAATCAACAACTTGAATAAAGGTGAAGATGAAATTCAATCAATAAAACATAAGTGAAATTTATTTTAAGAATATAAATTTAAGACATATAATTAACTTCATCATCTTACAGCTGAGCTCAAGCTTGTTGGGTGTAGAATACTTAGAACTGATCTATTGATCTATTTAATTCCAGAATATGAACTAGGAACAATTTATTCATAGAAGGTTTGCCAATATTACATGCATGCAGTGTGAAATCAGGAACATACTTGTAACTCAAAAAATTGCTTTTGAACTTGCATGATTGACTGTTTCCAAATTTTTCTGTTTGCAGTTGCCCAACTCCCAGTTATGCCACTTACTACCTATGGAAATTTGAGTGACTTAATCCCACTGAGGCTGACCTTTCATTTCTGTAAAATGAGATAACCCTTGCCAGGTGTAAGAATGAATGCTAAGAAATGCTTTGTACTATATGCAAGTGCTCCTAAGTTGGTAATTATTTTTACTGCTAACAGTGATTTGCTAACTTGGACAGGACTCCGTTTTCTACATGCATGTCACTTCCACCAGAAAGTGGTCTCTGACTTTCTGGGACTAGGAAGGTGGTTTTGTGAATTCCCATAACTCCTATACTTACCCCTTTCATGTTTTGTTGATGTTCTATAATTGGATGTTATAGAATTTGTTTCTTTATCTGTCCCCTCCCCTAGAGTATTAACAATCTGAACAAAGGGGACAGGTCTCATTCACCATTATAGCTCCTGGCACATAAATGGAGTTCTATAAACAGCTGTGAAATATTTAAACTATGTTTATAGTTTTGAGAGAAAAACATGAAATTGAGAAAAATCTACCTGGTATTTTTTCATCTTAACCAGGAACAGATCACCATTAATTTCAGCTACATAATACCTCTAAGAGCACAAATCTGAGAGGTGCTTCGGCAATTTCTAAAATTGACAATACATTAGGTATATGCCACACCGTGAAAAGGAAGTAGAAAGAATGGTGAATCCAGAGCCAGGAGTGAAGTCAGGGGAAATAAGAAGGTAATTCTCTGTTAATAAAAGAGAAACCATTTATTGTTCAAAAGGACAAAGCCGTCCTTATAAATATTTGTAATTTCAAATTATAAAGAGAGAAGAGATGAAATGTGAAATTGATAAAAGATTCATCTAACTTACTATATTACAAAGTAAACCTACAAAAAAATACAGCTTAACAAAACTCTGCAGGGCTTAAGGTTTGCATTCATACTTTAACAGTACACGTGAGTACTGGTACAAAATGCTAATAAATTTAACCTATATGGGGAATGACTTTTTGAACCACGGGATCCCTATATTTGGGAGCTAAACAAAACAAAACAAAACAAAACAAAACCATAAGGATCATATAGTCCAGAAGTTTCTAAATTGAGAAACATAGTTCAGCAAAATGTTAATAATTATTCCTTAAGAACAGCACACAATAAAACCCTGCAGTCAAGTATGTTTGAAAAATGGAGTGTTAAAGTAAGTGGATTTCTTTGCCACAGCACTTCTCACAACTCCTGGAATGGTATTGGTCAACCCTTGCACATTACAGATCAACACACTGAGGTTCAAGTTTGTCACAGATGACCCTTAAAGTCTTTCTCAATTCTAATTAGTGGTCTATGTCACTTTGCTTCTCAAGCTTGTGTTAGTTTAGCTTCTATGATGCTTTTGCTTCTTAGGACACTAAGGAATGAAAGCAACAAAAATCTGAAAGGAATTACCTGCCCCCAAGAGACCAGAGCCTGATACTATCATTATTATAATAGGTATCATGGAAGCACTTTTCATGTTTCCTAACTTAATCCTTACTCCCACCCTATTACACTTTGTTACCGTTCCTAAAAATTATTCCAGAGTAAACCAGCCTCGGTACAGTCAGAGTGTTAAATTAAAAACATATATAACATTTATTTATTTTTGAGAGAGTCTTTAACGTTTATTTATTTTTGAGAGAGGAGTCGGTGCAAGCAGGGGAGGGACAGAGAGAGAGGGAGACACAGAATCTAAAGCAGGCTCCAGGCTCTGAGCTGTCAGCACAGAGCCCGAGGCAGGGCTCAAACCCATGATCATGACCTGAGCTGAAGTCAGACACTTAACCGGCTAAGCCACCCAGGCCCCCACCCCCCAGAGTGTTAAATTAATCTTATCTGGTTCACAGGAAAGTCACAGCAAGTTCAACAATTACTCCTGTGTTCCTTCTTTTTTTTTTAATTAGTCAGATACCACCACACCCTGAACTTGCTTCAATATCTTATTTCTAGAAGGCACATTCTTAATTGCTTCAACATACATAATACCCCCAATTAGTCCTAATTAAATTCTAGCAGCTTCTAGCAGTTCTAAAACTTTGTTGTACAGCTGTCCTGGCAAAACTATAATCTCTTTATCCTTCTGAGATTTTATATTGACTTTTTGTGCTACTTTACCTAAATCTCTTGCCAAAACTTCACCAAATGAGTTACCTAGCGATAATTCACAGAAATTTTATATTGGTGCTGCCCCGGTTTTCTCAATTCCATCAAAGAAACTTGGGTTTTATTTTTAACACAGCAAGAAATCACATCAGCTAATTATGAGCATCTTAGGATGACACATTCTTCTAGAAACACCTTGTTGACATCTCAATACACTAACAAAGGAATCAATGCAAAGTAACTTCATTAATGGGACAGCATTTCCACCAACTGTTTATATTTACATAAGGGAAGTAATGCAGATGCTACTCCTACCTGGTGGCCACCATATCTGTGAGCCAATGGAATGGATCCAGATACTATCTTTTCACCACTCACAAGCTGGATAAAATCATCTGTTTCTGAGACAGATAAATCAAGGTCCAAAATATCTTCTAGAACTTCCTGAGGCAGGAAAAAACAAGAAAACAAACAAACAAAAAAAGCCTTACAAACTTAAGTAATCCTTTAAGAATTTTTAACAAAGGAGACTTGATGGAAGAAAGAAAATTAAAAGAAGCTCTTCCAAAAGTACATTAATATTTTTTCATGAGAGATGTATCGTACTTTATATGATTATTTACGCTATTTAGGAAAATTAGTTCTTAGTTTAAAATGTTTTATGTATTTCTTGTGATGCATGGTAAAACAATATTTTTCCTAGTTCATATTCTTTAAAGGAACTAGAAAAAAAGGAAATGTCTTATTTCTATTCCCCAATTCAATTCTATCATTTAGAATCTATTATTAGAGCCCATTTTTAAGAATTTAACTTACTTACCCCCCTTCTTCCAAAAAGTATATTTTCCTGTAAGATAACTTTAAGATGAAATGGAGTACTAGCTCCAGGAATCAATAGCAAAAAGTGATTTCTAAGAATCACATACTCCAAGGGTGTGTGAATTTTAAACACAAAGATAGGCATTTATCACCTGACTAACAATTCAACTCTAAAAAGTATGAACATCTTTTTAGACAAAATTTACAGTGAATTAAGTATCTGTGTTGTGAAAAAAAATCAAGCCTAACCTTTGAAACTGCTACAAGACGTACTCTTGATTTCAAAGGAGTAGGGACGGCAATTGAAAAAATACAGTTTTTCACTTTACGAACATAATTTTCTTTAACAGGATCAACTGGCAACACAGCTGATTAAAAAAAGAAACACAAAAAAACTCAGTGTTCTCATTTATTGCAAACATAGCATTAATATTCCTTAGAAGGGCTACGGTTCTTCAGGAAAATTAATTTATACCGCTATTTTCTTCCCACTTGGGTTAAAGCCTATTCTATCATTTTCAGCCATAGCTATCCAATATTCATCTAATACAGTACATGGAACCACCCAAGAAGATGGGAGATGGAAAAAGTTTAAACCAAGACACATACCCTGTCTCCAAGGATTTTCATTTATAGGAGACCAACAGGATGCACAACATATTTATAAATAAGAATGTATAAATAAAGCGGAGGTGAGCTGCATTACAATTTTGCAATTATAGTAACAGCCAATTCAGTGGAATCCAACCAAAAAATATTAGGCAGTTAATCACATTCTTTCTGTCCTTCAGAAAATCGTAATTACTGAAGGAAACAGATATGCACATAAATTCTAATACCAGGCAACAGATGTTTTACTAAATGTATAAAACACGTAGTAAAGCACATCTACCTTATTTTAAAAGCTGTACAAAAAAAGAGAGCTTTGAACATGCCTTAGATACTGAACATATTTTATTTTACATTCAATTTTTAAAATCTTAATGTTTTCTTAAAACCAACCAGTTAAAACAAAAAAACAAACAGAAGATGGTAGGTGTACTACTAAAATTACAAAACAAGGGGACACAAAATTTTGTTTCTGGATAGAGATATTATCAAGATGTCAGTGTAGTCAAATTATTTTATAAACATATGGATATCCAGCCAAAATCCCAGTAGAGCTTTTCCGAAGAAACAGATCATCTTAAGTGTAAATCTTGAAAAATAAAAATTATATTTTAGAGAGAAATGGGAGTTTTCCTATCATATTATAAATTATAAGAACACAATTAGCTGGGGCACCTGGGTGGCTCAGTCGGTTAAGCATCCGACTCTTGATTTTGGCTCAGGTCATGATCCCAGGGTCGTGGGGATTGACCCAGGTCAAGCTCTGCTCTAAGTGTGGAGCCTGCTTAAGATTCCCTTTGCTCCTGTCCCCCACTTGCTCTAAATAAATAAATAAATAAATAAATAAATAAATAAATAAATAAATAAATAACTAAAAGGTTAAGATAGATGCAAAGACCAAAGGGACTCAGTGAAAAGTACAGAAACAGTCCAAAGTAATGTTAAGAATGCTCTATATAATTAAAATGATATTTGTAATCAGTAGAGAAAGGTGGCATTGGGACAATCAGTTCAACTGTTTGGCATAACTTTTATTTGTCCCACTCAAGCCTAGGTGAACCAAATGGCAAGTTGTAACAGAAATAAGAGTGATCATCTATCTTTCCCGTAGGAGTATAAAAAGAGGCAAATGTGGACCAGATTTAACCTTTACACTTTCCCCTAAATACATGGTAAAGAAGGCACATCATGGGGAACAAATGGGTAGCCAACCAAAAAACAAATGATTTCAGCATTGCCACAGAAAACCTGACAATATGATTAAAAGTAGAAGATCCAACAATGTATTTGAGTCTCTTTTAAGAGATCCACTGTGTGGAAATAGACTAAATTATAATTTATGCATTTTTTATGATGCCCTAACATTTTAATAGAGCACAGGCTATATATACTGTTCATTAATACTCATGATTTTGTACTGACTGATTCACATTTTGGTACGGTAGTTGATTAGTCAGTCATATGTGATCATTGGTCAGGGAAAAAAAGAGGCCAGCTGCTTCAGAGGCACCCAACCCTTCCTTACCTTTGCTACACTTTACCCAAATAATCATACACTACAAACCCAAGAGAAAATTCCAAATGTATATTAAGTCTCCATCTTAACATCTCAGAGATTTCAATAATTCCAAAATTAAATTCTTTAGAATTCAGTTTAGCCTAAGAATATGAAATCCACAAAAACCGCTAACCTTTCAGCGCAACTATGTTTGAACCTCTTCTCTCAGTAAATGTTCTTACCACAGTCACCTTGATAATTGATCATTTATCTAATAACATCAAGATGAGATGTTTTCATGCAGTATTATGAATCAAGACACAGTTAAGATGTACATAGTATTATGTATACAGTCTCTCCTTGGCTGCATAACACCTGGTCCTACCATAGATAATGTTTTGAACAGTATCATCACTGTGGAAAGAAAATGTCTTAAAGTATAGTCAACTTTCCAACATTGAAAAAATAACTTCAAAAATGCTTTCAATTACATACTTGCTCCATTTATATCAGTCAGTACTGGTTATTTCATTCCTAGAAGTGCAGTCAAAACAACCCAAGTTGTTCCTAGCCTGTGCACAAGAGTCGGCTCTTTGGCAGTTCCTTACACAGCTCGGTGGTTTTAACTTCCTATACACATGTTTAGCCTAGTTGGGTCAAAACAACTACTTGTATTCTGCATGTCCTATTGATGGGTTATTCTTCATCAAAAGTTTAGCTATCCATAACGTTGGAAACCTTCACAAATTTCACCTGCTTCCCCAACTTAGCCTTGCATAAGGCTATATACTTAGCCATAAAATTTCTTTTTTAAAGAGCCAGATATTTTGTTTTAACCTGGAAAACAATCTCCAAATGAAAATGGCCTGACAGAATGGTGTAGTGCTGTATCTGGGAGCTTGGCAAGACATGTAACTCTTCCATGTTTCCCTGTGTGTGAAAAAGGGCAAATGATAGTATCTAAGTAGTAGCATTGTTGTAAATAATTTATTGCTACACTTTACCATGGCAAATTGTACCTGTTGAATATTTAATATACAGAGCTATATCAAGATAAGCCACAGATGTGTATAAACAACCTTTATTTGTAAAGCACCTCACATTATTTTTTACATACTACTTTTCAAGATTGGGGGAAAAATCATAAAATTGGCTTATTTAAATAAGCCTTATTTTATGCTTTTATTCAGTAAAAAATAACTTTGAATATAAATATAAAAATAATGTGCTCAGCTATACCACGGGCACTTTCACTTTTTAAATGCAAAAAGCATGGTTCAAAAGAACAGGAAAAAAAAATCAGAGAATTGCAGTTGCCTATTTTGCTGGTCTGTTTCCCCATAACGGTGAATTTTTTGAAGACAGATGTTTCATTCTGTATCCAAAATGCCTACACTTTCTCTCATTGGCCCTATTTGTGTCGTGTTGAATGACTGCAGCACGGATTTGATGTAAGTGCGTTCTCTCATTATCATGAGAGAAGTAGATCTGGCTATAGAATTAAGGAAAGGTCTTTCTAACTCACATCAGGTACTAATCCTGTACATTCTCCGGTATCTCCCACACTGGCAAGTTACATCCAACATTACCAAATACTAAGCAATTTCACACAGCTCAGTACACCCACGGGTGGGACTCCTACCCAGTTATGAGCAACACCGCCGAACTATGCCACCATATACCTAAAAGGTTCTCAGAGGACAGAGTCCAAAAGTCGAGAGACAAGGCTAACTTAGCTTCTGTCTCACAATAGCCCAGCTCGTGTTTCGACTTGTTTCTGGAAAGAAGCAAGAGGTGGGCACTTCCCTCGAGGTCAGGTAGCAATAGGCAGCAGACAACGCTGGGGCAGGTCACGCCAAAGAGAAGCAGCCGTGGAAACGCGAGACCCCGGATCAGACAGCAAAACGGGAATCTGATTCTTTGAGTCATAGCTCTGTCTAAATACGCGGAACAAGAGTCTGGCGCACGGTGGCAATTGTTAACAGCCGGTTCCCCAAAGATCCTTTTTTTTTTTTTTTTGGCTATGTCTGATGGGAGCTCCTAGCTCCCCGGAGGGTGGGCAGGAGTTCGGGAGAAACTGCTCGTCCAAGTGAAATATCCCGCTTAGTTACGGGGACCGGCAAGGGGCCACCCCCGCAAGTTTAGGGCAGCGGTGGCGCCTAAGGTTCCGCGTGGCCCTTTAGGGGAAGCGCCGGTGGCGCTAGCCCCGCTCTGGAACCAGCTGCCGCAGCCTGGGGCGAGGTAGAAGCACTTCCTGTGCCAAGTTTCCGGCTCCGGGTCCCGGGGGGAAGACCGCCCGGCCATAGGCGGAGCCAGCGCTCCACCGCGGCTTTCAGACTCGGACCCCATGGCTTCGTGTCGGTGGCCCTGGCGGCGCTGCTGCTCCTGGAGGCCGGCTGCCCGGAGCCCCGGGCCCGGCTCCCCGGGCCGCCCGGGGCCCCCCGGGCCGCCCGCCGCTGCCGACGACGGCGTGCAGGTGAGGAGGCCCTGAGGCGGGCGCGGCGGCGGGGCGCAGAGGTCACCGCGCCAATGACAGCCGCACGGATGAAGGAATGGGGACGGGCGGCACGTACACCGGGGCAGGGGGAGGCTGCGCTGCAATGGGGACCCGGGGCTGGATGGGCCCGAGCCCCGCCGGAGGATGTGGAGGGGTGGGTGCCGGGCGTATGCCTGATGTTGGGGCGCCCTGCGCGAGTCTGCAAAGCGCGGTCCTGGGGACCCAGGCGCTTTGGGGTTTGGGGAAATAGCGGTGGATGAGGAGCCGGGTCTCAGGGAAAGTGGAGGGAGGGCAGCCAGGTTGTCTCCTGGCGTGTGGACCTAGTGCAGCCTGGAGACCGAATGCAGCTGTTTCCTTTCGATTTACACCCAGGGCTTCCGGAGGAGCGCTCTTAATTAGGACTTAAGAGCAAAAGGTGCTCTGAGCGCTCTGGGATCCAGGGCATCCAGGTGGGCTCGGAATAGGCGGAAGAGGCTTCGTGTAGGGCTGATGCTCAGAGTGGACCGGATTTCGGTCCTACGGTAGTTGCTTCCCGGCCCGGGAGAGCCTACCTGGACGGGGTAGAAGGTCACAGCAAGGAGAAGAGGCCTGAGCATGTCACAAGTAGAGAAACGTTGAACTTTGATTTAATGTGACTTCTTGAAGTAGAGTAAAAATCTCAGCACTAACCATGACTGCTTGACTCTCCGCCCTGCAGCCCTTGGGCCCAGTCAGTTTTCTCCCTTTCCGGCCAGTTTAGCCCCTGTAAATTGACATGTTCTGTGGCTTCATGAGTCTTTCCTGCACTGATTGACTCCACGTGCCATGGGTAGGCCCATATTGTTTAGAGAAGCTGAGCAAAATCTATCTACTCACTGTCCTTTTTAGAGACTTCTCCAGTCACACAGTAATTATTATGTTTTCCTTTCATCCGCAAGGCTCGTTTTTAAAAAGTTTATTGAATTTAGGACTTTTCTGTTTTGGTTGGTTTTGGGACACTTCATATTCCCATGTACCCTTCAGACACCATGTACCTATATGAAATATGTAGCATTTATAAATGTCTGCTCTGTACCAAGGTGGATACATGTCACAACTTACCCAGAATGGACATTTGGGGAGAGAATAGCAACTGGGCCCACAGACCGACCGTAAAAAGAGAATATGGGAAATGAAAGTCTCCGGGCTTTGCTGGGACCCATTTCAGTACAATCCTAGCCAGACTTCAAATACTTACAGGGTCACAGATGAAGGCATTATTGGGAGAGATGTTGGCACCCACCATCTGATAGCATTGGATGCTTCTTTTCTTTGACACTCCTTTTTATTGATTTATTCACACTCTAGTATAATTAACAGTGTTACATGAGTTTCAGATGTGCAGTATAGTGATTTGACTGTTCTATACATTACTCAGTGCTCATCAAGAGAAATGTTACTGTTGATCATCACCCTTCACCTATCTCACCCACCCCCCCACCCACCTGCCTTCTGGTAACCAGCAGTTTGTTCTCTGTAGTTAAGAGCCTGTTTTTTGGTTTGTCTCTTTTTTTCTTTGTTCATTTGTTTTGTTTCTTAAATTCCACGTGCAATCCTTTGCTATTTGTCTTTGTCTGACTGACTTGTTTCGGTTAGAAAGTCAGCATTACCCTCTCTGGCTCCATCCATGTTGTTATAAACGGCAAGATTTCATTCTTTTTAATGGATAATATTCCATTGTATATGTACCACAGCATTTTTATCCATTCATCCATCAATGAACACTTGAGGTGCTTCCATATTTTGGCTATTGTGAATAATACTGCAATAAACATAGGGGTGCATATACCATTTCGAATTAGCATTTATTTTCATATTTTTTGGGTAAATACCCAGTGATGGAATTACTGGATCATATGGGAATTCTGTGTAATTTTTAGGGGGACCTCTGTGCTGTCTTCCATGGTGGCTGCACCAGTTTGAATTCCCACCAACAGTGCACAAGCTTTCCTTTGGAAAACATGGCTCCATCTTAAAGCAGAAGATACCTTGACTGAGTAGACATGAAATACTGTAGATACTATAGATATGCAAAGACTGTATTAAATGTGTACAGTGTGTTAGGCTCTGAGCTAAGACCTTTACGCAACTTCTCCGAATTAATTGCAGCATCTCTCCGTGAGTAGGTATTAGCAGAAAGATGTCACAAGGTAACATGGCCAGGAAATGTTGGGATTTGAACCAAGATCCATCTTCCAAAGACCATGGTTTTAATAACTATTAGGCTGCCTAGTGGTTCAGAGCACTCCATATTAGCTGTGTAATTTTAACTCTTTGCCCCAGGTTAGATTAGGTCTCAAACTGAGTATTGTAATGAAATACTGAATTTGTATGAATTAATTACAAAGGCTGAAACAAGCAGGTTAAATGTCATACAATGGTTAAATCAAAAGATCACCTCGCTTTCTTGGGACATCATAAATGTTCTTATTGGTCTAATGAATGTATAATGCTATTGTGGAACGACTAGAACTCAGCCAGTCTTCCTTGGCGACTGCCTGCCTGGCAGAGTCAACCCTTATTGTCATTTTAATATGTGTAAAGCAATATGTGTTCACTAGGAAAAAGTCAGAAAATATAAAAGCAAAAAAGGAATAAAACAAAAAACTCCCACAATCCTATTTATTCAGAAATTACTATGTTTAATACCCTGGTTTATACACTTTTAAACCCCATTGTGTATCTTATTTGTGCATGCACGTATGTAAAAATTTTTGTTGCGATCACATAATACATATGGTTTTTTAGATGCTTTTTCCTTTTGATATATTGTTAACATATCTGTATATCAGTTTTTCAGGCTTGACTTCTGAACTTCAAGTTCCCCAGCTCTATAAAAGCAAGTACTTGTGAGGGTCATAGTGTAAAAGCACTTTGCAAGACTTTATTGCGAGTAGAGTGGATTAGTTTTATATTTCTTGCGCTAAATTTGTCCTTTTTGTCAAAATAGTTACTTTAAATACAGAGCCCTTACCACATTAAATCGGTAAATCAGTAATTTTTTTTTTTTTTTTTTAAATAAACTCTGCACCCAAGGTGTGGCTCCAACTCACTCTCAGGACTCTTGATCTCAGGATCCTGAGATCAAGAGTCACATGTTCTATTGGCTGAGCCAGCCAAGTACCCCAGTATATTAGTAATTTTTGAAATGACTGTGTCCCTGAATTCTTTAAGATCATCAGTTTGTATCTTTGGGTCCCCCATGCCTGTCATAGTTCCTGGCCCATAATAGTGCTCAGTAATCATTGGAACTAACATTTGTTGTCACCACCCCTAAATCTCTTTGTAGTCTTCTGTTCTTGATCTCTAAGTTAATATTTTCAAAATGTACCACTGAACTCATTTTTTAACATTGCTGATCAGGCAGTACTATTTCCCAGCATGTTTCCCAGTGTTCGTGCTCACTTCGGCAGCACATACACTAAAACTGGAAGGATGCAGAGAAGATTAGCACTAGCACGGCCCCTGCACAAGGGTGACATGCAAATTCGTGAAGTGTTTCATATTTTTAAAAAATAATAGTAAAATAAAATAGGCAGTGTTCGTTTAGCAATGGAAATTTCCTTCCTCAACATTGAAATCTTTTTCCCTTTCACCATCCAGGCTGATGCTTGGGGGAGCTTGATTATTCTTTGTTTTAAACTGGTTGAAGAATATAAATCTTTACTATTCTCTGACCAATCTTAGTTAAATGGAAGGAAATTGTTTTAAAACTACTTTTCAGATCTGAAAGGATAGATAGGAATATAGAAACTAGCTTTCTTTGGAGAAAGGGATAGATTATAGATGTGTTCTTTTCTTATATATTCCATAATGACAAATACTGCTTTTGTAATAAGGTAATTTTATTATCATTTTTCTGAAGTTTGCAATCTACCTATAAGGGACAACTAAAGACTGTATTTATTATGAACTATGGAGGTTTTATTTATCTGGCATTATAAACAATTTTTGCATGAATATTCTTATAGGTTTCTTAATGCTTTTATTTTGTAGATGTCCTACTTTAATCTTGTGAAGAGTTTAACATCTGCTTTTTCAAATAGGTATAGTATGTCACGGTAAGTTTATAATCTGTATTACAACCACTAAAGTTATTAGCCATATTGCCAGTAAATTTCTGTTCTAAACTGTGGGGGGCTACTCCAACAAATTGAATATTTTGTCTCACTACGTGCCACGGTATCACTCTGTGTGACCTCTGCCTTTTCAAAAAAATGGGAGTATAATAAAATTTAAACTCAGAATACAATAAACTAATTTAGTATTTGATTTTGTGGGTTCTCGAGTTCCTGATTATAAAAATAAGCTATTTATGTATTGTTGAGCAAGAACAGAATTCTGTGTGTTCTAAATTGTAATGACCATTCATGCTTAATTTCCAGCAAGTATATGTATATGAATATGTGTATATAATTCTTACTTAAAAATGAAATTATCTCACTTAATAGAATGGCACTCAGTCTTACGTTGTGTGCTTTGTGCTTGTCCCAGGTTCCATCACACAACGTCAGCAGCGTGCTGTTGTAGTAGAACACGGAGTGGTGAGAAATACATCGATCCTTTCAAACTCGGTTGGAGAGACTTGAAAGATCTGTATGAAGACATTAGAAAGGTAAGAGAGCTTTGATAGTACTGTCAGTAATGTTGATTTCTTAGAATTGTGTACACTGTCATTGCAAACTTGATTCATGAGTGTCAAGTTTCAAATGTTTCTTGGGCAACATAGGGGGGCGGTATGGAGGGTGCAGTACATGTCCCCATCCAGAGTGGCATTATCACAGAACTGGGGAACTGAAAAAACCGGTCCTTACCCTCCCTTATGCCTTCACCTGCTCCAGGCATATTGAAGTGCTTGAAGATCAGTGCCAGACTGCCCCCAAATGGGGCTTTATGTATTAAATGCTTTTATCCATAAAACTTTTGGTGGATTCTCAGATGCTGCCCAGAAATATTCATGTGCCCCTCATCAGCTTCCTTCCCTTTCAGGGTCCTCCACTTTCCTCCTCAAACCCTTACCTTACTCTCCTGTTCTCATAGCAACGGCCACTTCCTATTTAATAGACTGAGGGGAGGCCTTTAGGAGTCACTCTCTGGACACCTGCTTTGTTACCATTTACGTACCCATCTGCATGCTTTCCTCCCACCTCAGTGAAGTAAATGTTCCCTCCCTTTCCAGGAGGAAAGGCCTTTCCAGGCCTCCCTTTGCCTCCAGCTTAGTCCCGTGCCCTTTGCCTCCTCAGTGCCTTAGGAACTAGTCCCGCCATTGCCTGTTCCCTCTCCTTTCTCTGCAGGCTCTCCCTCTTCACCTCTCTCACAGCCAATGTTGGTGTTCCAGTTTGTTCATCCTTTAAAGCGCCATCCCTTGAGCCTTGTTCCCCCTTCCCTTCCAGTACGGTATTCCCTGCCTCTTTCTTTTGGCCCTTTCAAGTTTCCTCCAGCGTCCCTCTGCAGCTTCCTTTCCAGGCTCCCCTCTAAAACTGCCTTTGCCAGCCCGTAGCTTCCGTAGCACCTTCTGCTAAATCCAGTGGACACTTAGTTTTTATCTCCTGTGACTTTATTGAACATTGGACACTGTTGACCACTCCCAACAACGTGGAACACTTCCCAAATAATATGTCTGTTCCAGGTTGAATTGTCTCTCTTAAAACCACGCATCTAACTACTCCCTGGTCAGCTCCATGGAATGTCCATGACTGTCTCAAATGTAACCTATCTGAAACTCTGCTTTCCCTTCCTAATTGTTTTTTCTTGTTTTTCCTGTTCATTGAAGGTGCCGCCTGGGAACCCCAGGCAGGATCCTGGAATTGTTCCTCTTCTCCTTTCACGTCCTCCTTGTCTGTTTCTTGCCTTCCATCCCCACAGTCTAGGCCAGGCCACTGCTGCTTCTGTGGCCCTGTCACTGTTGCTCTCCTGCCTCCCCCTCCCCAGCCAGCAGGGCCCCCTTTGTGCTCCCAGAGGAGCTTACCTTCAGAGCAGCACCCATCACACTGTGTATTGTAATTATCGTTGTACCTCTCACCCTCTAGACTGAGCTCCTTATAGGACTCATTTTACTTTGCAGTCTCTGCGTTTATTACTGTGTTTGGTACTAAAGTCGCTATCTTAGTTAAAGCCTGTCCCACTGTACTGTGTTCACCTGAGCCTGGCTGATGGTCCTCTGGGTCCATTCTTAGCTCCCATTTCTTTGGGGACATAAGCTGTGGTTCATCATAGCAAGTCCGTGAGAGGCAGGTACAGTAAACACATGTCCATCGCCTGGAAGCCTCTCCCTTCTCTTCATGAATCAAAATCCTTCTTGTTCTTTAGTCCCAGATCAAAGCTTATACCCTCCATTAAATAGTTGGTTCTCTAGCCCATGCTGATTTTTCCCTTCTCTGAACTTTTACTGCATTTGATTTAATTTACATTTATTTTTTTTAATTTTTTTTAATCTTACTTTTGAGAGAGAGAGAAGACAGAGTCAGAGGGTGAGCAGGGGAGGGGCAGAGAGAGAGAGAGAGAGAGAGAGAAAGAGAGAAATACAGAATCTGAAGCAGGCTCCAGGCTCTGAGCTGTCAGCACAGAGCCTGATGTGGGGCTTGAACTCACAAACTGCAAGTTCATGACTTGAGCCGAAGTCGGATGATTAATCGACTGAGCTACCCAGGCACCCCTTACTACATTTAATTTAATTATGTCATCACCCAAGTTACCATTCTGAACATTTTATATTTTTTTTTTTTCAACGTTTATTTATTTTTGGGACAGAGAGAGACAGAGCATGAACGGGGGAGGGGCAGAGAGAGAGGGAGACACAGAATCGGAAATAGGCTCCAGGCTCCGAGCCATCAGCCCAGAGCCTGACGCGGGGCTCGAACTCACGGACTGCGAGATCATGACCTGGCTGAAGTCGGACGCTTAACCGACTGCGCCACCCAGGCGCCCCATGAACATTTTATATTTTTAAGAAATTTTATCTCCCCAACTCAATTGTAAGCTCCTCACAGTCTGGCAAACTGTGTCTGAAACTTCCTCTGTGAACCTTTCACCTGTCTGGCCGAGTCAGGCTTACTGATCCCTGCTTCTCCCTGGCTGTCCTCTTGTCTTCCTGCCCCTGATACACAGCTTTGTCTCCCCATCCCAGACACTCCCTTAACACCTGCTTCATTGGCTCCCACACTCCCTGTCTTTGTCCTCTCCCCTCCATCTTCCAAGCTGCTACCTGCCCCTATCCAGCTGTCACTGTATCCAGCTGTTACTGGCCCAGAGTCCCTGGGCCACCTGGTACTTTCCTGCTCATCCCTGGAGTCTGCTGGAGTCACAGGGGCAGGCGGCACTGCTCACCCTTGCCCTTAGGCCACTCAGACGGGCCAGGCATTGCTTGTGGCCCAGCTGCAGGACAGCCAGTTTTGGGACAATACAGTGTTAGCACCTTTTCCAGCTGAGTGTTGAATTTCTCAAGTGAAATGAGTACCCTGAGTACAACTGAGTCCACTGAAATCAAATCAGGGTTTTGTAAAAGAAATCCTGTTGACTTTTGTGCCATTGTGATGCCATATTGACACAGAGAAACTTTATTCCAGGAACTAGTCATATCTACAACTGAACTTAAGGAAATGTCTGAATACTACTTCGATGGTAAAGGAAAAGCCTTTCGACCAATTATTGTGGTGCTAATGGCCCGGGCGTGTAATATCCATCATAATAACTCCCGGTGAGTTACTGACTTTCACTCCTCTGGCGTTTTTTTTATATTTGCCAAGTCTTCCTCCCCAAGCTTGCCACTTAGTTCCCTGTTGAAGAGGTAGCATTTATCTAAGAATCCACTTTGTGGTGAGTAGTTTCTGACTTTGAGTCACCAGAGTCCACTGGTATAGAGGCATGTTCCTTTTCCACACTTTAATGTCCTCAAAGAACAACTTCAGCTGCAAATAAGCATTTCGAAAAGAATTTTAAAAGCCAGATTTGGTTTTCTCACTCCGAAGTGTAGAATAGCAGGGCGTATGCATACATGTAATCATAATACACACAGAGCTACACCCACTGTGCTTCAACTCTGGGTACCACACCCCCGAGAGCCTACCTTCCCATGACCTTTGGAAATCTGCCAAAGAAAAATCTTGAAAGAAGGCGTTTTGACTGTTGGCCCTCAACTTTTGTGTTTTGAACATACATAAAATCATTAAACATTGAAACCATGGTATCAAAGGAAATCTTAAAAGGAAAAAGGATTGACCTGTTACTGTAGGCAGCCATCTTTGCAGTTCCCTCATCCCCTCTACTCTTGTACCCATTCAGTCATACTGTGTATATAGGAATGCATTCTGCTTTTTACTCCCAACTGTGTTTTCACTCTTTACCACGATGCTGGAGTGTCTTCATGGTTGTTATTTTTACATCGTGTGATGTACCAATGGAAATTCCAGTACACCATAATGTACTCATCCATTTCCTTAGGGCTGGACATCTGTATGATATCCCCTCCTCCCAGTAGATCGTACTTTGAGGAATGCCTCAAGAGGGTCAGGTGTTGCCTCTTAGCAGCTGCTCTCCTCAGCCTGTGTCGGCCTTTTGTTCCCCGCTGCTGGGCCTCCAGCTCCAGCACAATACGCCACCTCAGAGTGCCTCCCACCCACCCTCGGAGACTCACCGAGTGCTCACAGTGCAGCTTCAACAGACAGAGCTCTCTGGCAGTGGGCCTTTCACTGTCCTGAGGTCCGCTTCCACTTCACCGAGGAGGCAGAGCAGCAGAAATGAACCACATTTGAATGCGTCTCATGTGACCTAGAGCAGGGTTTCTTGGCCTTGACGTGACTGATGTTTTGGACCAAATAATTCTTTGTGTGGGGGCTCTCATGTGTATTATAGATGTTTAGCAGCATCCCTTGCCTCCCCCCGTGAGATGCCAGTTGTACCCCCTGCCAAATTGATGAGCACCAAAAATGTCTCCAGGCATTGCCAGATGTCCCCAGGGAGCAAAATCATCCCTGTCGAGAACCACTGGACTAGAGAGAGTGTGTGTTTATATTTTTATTTCCCAGATTTATGCGTAATACAGTCTGTTACCCTCAGAGATGCCATGGGAAGGAAAACATTCTGTATCACTCCAAATCCTCTCCAGCTCTCCCCATGGTCGCGAGTTTTTTCAGTTTCCCTTACTGAAACTATAAACCATTAGTTATAGAAAACATGGAAGGATATAACACAACAAAGGCATTGCTAGTTTAAAAAGTTAAGTTCGGGGCGCCTGGGTGGCTCAGTCGGTTGGGCAGCCGACTTCGGCTCAGGTCATGATCTCGCGGTCCATGAGTTCGAGCCCCGCGTCAGGCTCTGTGCTGACCCACTCAGAGCCTGGAGCCTGTTTCGGATTCTGTGTCTCCCTCTCTCTCTGACCCTCCCCCGTTCATGCTCTATCTCTCTCTGTCTCAAAAATAAATAAAATAAACGTTAAAAAATAAAAAATAAAAAAAATAAAAAGTTAAGTTCGAGGGGCGCCTGGCTGGCTCGGTCGGTGGAGCAGGTGACTCTTGATTTTAGGGCTGTGAGTTCGAGCACCACGTTGTGGGTAGTGTTGACTTAAGTAAAATAAAAAGTAAGTTCAACACTGCCCTCTCTGGGGTGTTCTAGCTGTGGCCTCATTCTCCCGTAAGCGATTGGAGCAGGGCTCACCAAAGACACAGTGCAGAGGCAGTGTCTGGCATTGGAGTGGGAGTCACAGTGATGGCATGCATTCAAGTCGTATACCACAGTATCCAGCATCTTGAGAATATTTGCTTCATAAAAGCCCTTTTGAATCAGGCTCATCATTAGCTAAATATCCAGCTGTGCTTACAGCAGACAGATGTGTGGGAGTCGGGGAGCTTCTGGAGACCTGGGCCATTTCTGGCTCTGCTTGCTGAGAAAGACCTAGAACAACATTGACAAAAGGTAGCTGTAGATTCAGGGGTGGGAGCCACAGAGCTTGTTTGCAGCCAGCACTGCCAGAGACGTTCCCAAGCCCCAGTAGCACTAGAACCCATTCCAGTACTTCATCTGCTTGTTTGCCAGTGATGGGAGAATTGAGAGATCCCTGCTTTGTTGTTTGACAACCCAAGTTTAGTGGCTTCTCTGTGGCTTATCAGATGTTATCTTCTTGTTTGTGAAATACATATTACATAGGTAAGTAATAATCCTGGTGAGGGTTTTAGAAAACCGAATAGAGCAGATACCCAAGAAATAGCGACGGGGAGGGATGCCTGGGTGGCTCAGTCTGTTATGCCTCCAACTCTTGATTTTTGCTCAGGTCCTAATCATATGGTTTGTTGGATTGAGCCCCGAATCGGGCTCTGCGCTGACAGTGCAAAACCTGCTTGGGATTCTCTCTCGCTTGCTCTCGCTCTCTGCCCCTCCCCCGCTCATACATGCACTCTCTCTCTCTCAAAATAAATATTAAAAAAAAAATAGCAATGGGGATTTTAATTGATTTTTCTTTTTCCTTTATTAAGCTTTTCAGCTGTCCATTAAATATTCTTTGCTAGATTACTGAGACTTCTTAACCTGAGGTCTGTGGGTGTTATGGGGGTCTGTGAGTCCTTAGAATTGTACACAAAATTTTTTGTGTATTTCTATTTTTCGGGGGGAGGGTCTCTGAAGCTTATAATACATTCTCAAAAGGTAATATGGTTCTGAAGAGCTTAAGTCTCAATCTTTACATTTCTTGCCTGTATCCTAATAACTACAGTACCTGGGCTGGTAAAGTCGGAGTGCACACAACAGGTGATTCAGACTGAAAGGTCCAGAAAACAGCTGGGGTGCTTCTGAAATGTGCCACCTAGATCCTTCTTATTGAAGAACTCTTGCTTCAGTGAAGGACTCTGTGCTGACCAGGTCTCCTTGACAGAGAACATTCAATTCTCAGCCTCTTCAAGAGTATGTTAGCTGCAGAAAATCCTCTTGCTGGAGGCCATGAACTTCTCAAGCCAGCCCACATTCAGGGATTGAAGGAGGTGAGGGGCCATTGTGGCTCCAGAGCACGCTCTGGATGGGCCTGCAATGCAGAAACTTCTCGCTCTACCCAGGCCTGTTTCCTCCTCTCCCCCTCCCAGCTGTTGACACCCAGGGCACTCCTGGATAGACAGGCATCCTGTATTCTAAACTTCAGAGTCTGCTTCCCAGAGAACCCAGCCTGCCACAGAGCTCAGCAAACTAACTGTAGGTCAGGACTTACTTTATTAAAGAAATTAGATCAAAAATGATTTCTGCACAATCGCTCCACTCGCTGAATGCTGCAGCACAACTGTGGTGTCTCATCTTTCTCAAGCCAAACCCTCTGCTCGGCTGCCTCATTGAAGGGATCTATTCTTGTCATTGATCTTGGCACCATCCATTCCTGTGTGGAAGTCTTCCGGCACTGGAAGTGGCTATTGCTGCTAGTGATTGGGGTGACAGGACTGCCCATATTATATTGGCCATGTGTGTATCTGCCTGGGGCATGTGTGTATCTGTCTTGATTGTGCAAATTGGGCACTCAAACAACTGAGTCATCCAGGCACCCCAGTTCACTTTCATTTTTAATGAGGGTTTTAAAGATACTGATTAGCGTGTAGATGTCTGTTGGCTTAAGGAGATAACTGCAAGTTGTGGCATCGTATTGTGAAAAATTTGTAGTTGTACTTGCTGGTTGTTCAGATTCCGAATCGGGGTTCGATTTAGTCTTTACAAAACAGTCTTTACAAAATACTGTGTCTTCAGCTTAAAAAAAAAAATAGCAACTGTTTAAAGGTTTGTGTCCGTATTGTGTGTCATCTAGCCAGCTTTCAATTATATATGGTAGGGAATTTCTGACATTTAAAAATACTGCTTTGGGGCGCCTGGGTGGCGCAGTCGGTTAAGCGTCCGACTTCAGCCAGGTCACGATCTCGCGGTCCGTGAGTTCGAGCCCCGCGTCGGGCTCTGGGCTGATGGCTCAGAGCCTGGAGCCTGTTTCTGATTCTCTGTCTCCCTCTCTCTCTGCCCCTCCCCCGTTCATGCTCTGTCTCTCTCTGTCCCAAAAATAAAAAAAATAATAAAATAAATAAATAAATAAAACGTTGAAAAAAAAATTAAAAAAAAAATAAAATAAAAAATAAAAATACTGCTTTAAAAAGGTAAGTATATGGAAGCAGCAGCACATGAGGTGCTCAGAAGTATTGAAAATGTTCAGTTATAAAATGGACTGTTAACAAGAATTAATAAAAAGCAACAGAAATTTTTTTAATGTTTATTATTATTGAGAGAGAGAGAGAGCATGCGCACGTGCCAGTGGGGAAGAGGTAGGGGCAGAGAGAAGATGACAGAGGATCCCAAGTGGGCTCTGTGCTGACAGCAGCAAACCCAGTGTGGGGCTCGAACTCAACAAACCATGAGATCATGACCTGAGCCAAAGTCAGATGCTCAACCAACTGAAGCACCAAGGCGTCCCGTTACAGAATTTTTTTTTTTTTTAAAGGATCTTAAGGGGCCCCTGGGTGGCTCAGTCGGTTGAGCATCTGACTCTTGATTTCAGCTCAGATCATGATCCCAGGGTCGTGGGATTCGGCCCGGCATCAGGCTCCTTGCTGAGCGTGAAGCCTGCTTAAGATTCTCTCTCTCCCTCTGTCCCTCTTCCCCCGCTCTCTCTACAATTAAAAAAAAAGATAAAACAAAAACGATCTTAAAGTAGAGTCTATAATAAAGGACACCTACTGAGATGGAGAAGATTTTGATAACCAGACGGTCATCCATTTCGTTGGTTAGGTCAAGCTCAAGTATAAGGAGAACATTAGTGAGAGCAAGAGGCCTATAGGGCTTTTAAACACATGTGCACCCTCTTCTGGCGCCTACTACACCAGGATGATTTCATCACTGAAGGAATCAACTATGCTTGGATTCGCTGTGCCCAGTCTGAAAAAAAACCAAGTGCTGAGTAAATTCAGTAGCACCCAGAATCTGTTGCCTAGATAAGTTGTTGGTCTAAGACATCATCATGGTGGGTTGCTCCAAAGATCCCGAAACTTCTGCAGTGCTTCTTCGGTGGCAAGAAAATAAACAGCATGAACCCTGCATCATCTGTGATGCAGCTTTGCAGGCATCTGTTCTCTCTGGAGGTAAATATCAGGAGCAGCTGCTCTTGGATGTCAATTCTGTTCTCTTGATGTCAGAACTACTGACTTCATGACTCCTGATCAAGCTTAAAACTGTGTTCTCAACCAAGAGAAATAGACTCCACTGAGTCTGGTGTGCTTGTTTGGGTTTATGAAGGTGAATAGCCAGCGACCTCCTAATTCAGGTATCCCTCCTGCACTCTGCTGTTCTTTAGGTGGAAAGTACCTTTGGTGTTCATGCCAATAGCATCCTCAACATGCCTGTAAGGAATACAGGAAAAGGAAACAAGATTGCAGAGGCCAGAGACAGAGGCCAGGAAACAGAAAGATGACACCAAGCATGAAAAGCAGAGAGTGAGAGATGGTCAGAAACCCTGCGGTCCTGCTCATTCTACCTGAATGTCTCTGTGGAAGATGAGACACTTCAGTGTAGTATCACTTATGAGGACAAAAGCAGATTTTAGACAGGTGCAGTGAAAGGTAATTTGAAGAATTTGATCCCTGACAAGGAAATGTTTGAGCACCAGCAAAAGAGGCTAGTGAAAGTAAGAAACCATTAGGCTGGGGGTGCCTGGGTGGCCTAGTTAGTTAAGCTTCTGACTTCTGCTCAGGTCATGATTTCACGATTTGTGGGTTCAAGCCCCGTCACAGGCTCTGTGCTGACAGCTCAGAGCCTGGAGCCTGTTTCAGATTCTGTGTCTCCCTCTCTCTATGCCCCTCTCCTGCTCGTGCTCCGTCTCTCTGTCCCTCAAAAATAAAATAAACATTAAAATTTTTTTTTAATAAAAAATAAACTGTTAGGCTGAAAAATGGCCGCACCGAAGGTATACATATCCTCATCCTTGGAGCCTGTGTTACGTCATGTAGCAAGAAAGGGTCTTTGCAGAAGGGATTTAGTTAAGAATCTTGAAATGGGGACATTATCCAGGATTATCTGATGAGTCTTACATGCAGTCACATGTCTCCCTATAAGAGGAAAGCAGAGGGAGGTTGATGCACACAGAAGAGAGGGCTGTGTGAAGGTAGAGCAGAGAGATTTTGAAGATTGAAGTCCCAGGGCCATAAGCCAAAGTCTGCAGACAGCTGCCCATGGCTGGAAGGGGTGGAGGGGTGCTCCATGGAACTGTGTTCTGGCCTCCAGTACTATGAGAGAGTTTCTGTTGATTTAAACCACCAAGTTTGGGGGTGCCTAGCTGACTCGGTTAAGTGTCCTCCTCTTGGTTTCGGCTCAGGTCATGATTTCACAGTTCGTGAGTTCCAGCCCCGCATCTGGCTCTGTGCTGGCAGTGCAGAGCCTGCTTGAGATTCTCTCTCTCGCTCTCTGCCCCTCCCGTGCGCACTCTCTCTCTTAAAATAAATAAACTTGGGGCGCCTGGGTGGCGCAGTCGGTTGAGCGTCCGACTTCAGTCAGGTCACGATCTCGCGATCCTTGAGTTCGAGCCCTGCGTCGGGCTCTGGGCTGATGGCTCAGAGCCTGGAGCCTGTTTCTGATTCTGTGTCTCCCTCTCTCTCTGCTCCTCCCCCGTTCATGCTCTGTCTCTCTCTGTCCCAAAAAAATAAATAAACGTTAAAAAAAAAAATTTTTTTTTTAAATAAACTTAAAAAAAAAAACAAAAAAAAACCACACCCAAGTTTGTGGTAATGTGTCACAGCAGCCACAGGAAACTAACACAGGCCCCATCATTACATCATGTCACATCAGCTCAGGGAGGGGCCCAGACGGGCTTCCCTCTCCTTCTGGAGGTGCCTCTTCTGCGTCCACCAGTTCTGACATGAGCAGACCAGAGGTAAAGCAGGACACATCCCACAGTCTTCATAGGCAAAGGACTCCAGCTTATAGCAAGTCAGTTCAGTGACAGAGAAAGAGAAAATCTTACCTGAGTCTATATGGATATATTGTTCAGCATGCTGAAAACTTGAATATGTGTGTTTTCATCAGGTAACTAGGAAATGCAGTTTGCCTCCTGAAGAATTTGATAGCAAAGGACTCTGCTTGCATTTTAAGTAGTGAGTTTTTTCAGACCAAACTAAAAAAGCATCCAGTCATGTCCTTTCAAATTCATAATGATGCAGAGTATAAGAGGGAAGAGAGGTCATCCTCCGTGATTTTGCATGTGAGCCGGTGAGCCATTCTGCTCTCTGAAGGGACTTGAGGAGTCATTAGCTGCTCCCTGTCCCCCTGCCCCCCTGCCAAGTTCCAGGTCATGTTTAGGAGAGAGTGGCCTCTTGTTTCAGAGGCAATGCAGCAGTGGGCCAGCAAAGGCAGAGTTTTTACCAAAAACAAAACCCTTTCTCTAGGAAAGCTTCCATTTGTGGCTTGTGGTAAATCAAATGAATACCTGATAGAACAGCATTTTTCAAACTTTGCGCATCAGAATCTCCTGACATGCTTTTTCCAAATACAGATTCCTGAGCCCCATTGTCAGATTTTGACTCCTCAGTCTGCATTTTCAAGAGTATGGATTCTGACATGGTGGACAAGGGTTATATATTTAAGAAACACTAAGCTTGTCAGAGTTCTAACAAGCAAAGGGAAACACTTACTTTTAGAATTGTTAGACAAAAAGAACATTTTATAATAGAAATAGAGCCTTCTGTATAAAATACCACTTGAGAGTTCTGGTTTTTATACAGCTTCTGTAGAGTTGGGAGTAGAAACTTCTGTGTATCTGCTTTTAAAGTGGAATCACATTTACTATTTAAATTTGCTACCCTCATTCATTCTGAACCAAAGTAATCAATTGACAAGGTTTGAATTTCTGTTTAGAGACAATTTTCCCACACTGAGGGTTTACTTATAATTTAAGATTTCACTTTATGTATTAGTGTGAATAGGAAAAAACCATTTTATTTAAATCACATGTAAACTGAGTCAAGCGTACATGGGGGTGGGGCGTGTCATTTTATGACTCCATCTATTTTTGTCTGCACTTGAACTATTCCATTATAAAAAATGTTGCTTTAAATCTAATGAAGGGGAAAAAAACAAATATCCCAACGGGCTTGCTGAATCATCGCATACTCCGCCATGTGTGAAGTATGGGGGACACAGCCAACTTTCAGACCAAGGGGCTCCTTTTCTCAGGCTGTCTTGCCAGTCTGGCTTTTCTCAGCACCTCTCCCAGAAGCCAGGAGAATGTGTCAGCTGTCATGGTAAGAAGTGGAAATGGTGCCCAGCTTTCTGAAGGCATGACTCAGTTTGGCACTTTGGAGCTTTCATCTTACAGATAGTGTGAGAGTTTTCTGTAATCTGTAAATTTTGGTTCCAGCCACTATGCTGTGCTATGGACAGACAGTGGCAGTATTTTCTGGATATAAGCTGGCACACATTAAAACTTAGTTGTGTAGGAAAAAGGACATCAAATACAATTAGAAAACATCTCAGGGGTACCTGAGGGTGGCTGTTGTTTATGTGTCTGACTCTTGATTTCAAGCTTCAGGCTCTGCACTCAGAGTGCAGAGCCTGCTTGGGATTCTCTGTCTCCCTCTCTCTGCCCCTCCCCTGCTTGCTCACAGTCTCAAAAATAAATAAACATTTTTTTAAAAACATCTGAAATAATGTCTGTTCTGCATATGGGCTGTGTCACAATACCAGACAACGTTCTAACAAAGAATCCTGATTACAGTCAGTAATTGAGCCACGTAAAATGGCCTTTCTGTATACATGTAGTCGTTGACATTTCAAAATATTTTAAGACACCTTTGTCTTTAATATCTTGAAATTCTAAAACTCCAGTGTGTCAGTGAGCACTGCCATTTCATCACAACTCCCCAGCAGGAACACCTCTGTCTGCCGACAGAGTTGATGATAATGGAGGTGGTGCCCAGCTTAGGAAAGCATAAGGAAGGCTAGAGGCCCTCACAGTTGTTTTTCAAGGTAAGTTCTACCAGCTAGTAGGAAATGTGTATTAGACCAAAATGCCATGGTGAAAATATCTGAAAGATGGCCTTTATACAAAACACCTGTGAATGTCTACCTCTTTTCCTGTACATTTGAACTCAAGGTAGGGTCCGGTACATTCACCTAAAAGATATTTAAGGTCCAAGCCTCCTACCGTAGCGCCTGTGAGCAGTGTCTCATCAAGGGTTTCACAACAAGTTCTTTGAAGCCATTGGAACCTTTGTTTTCTCATTTACGGTCCTGTTGTTAGAACCGGTCTCCACCCCGTGTTGCTTTACTTCTCCCACCTTGAAAGACCGTGGTGTGATCCGGAAGTATTTAGAACTGTTACGATTGTGGCAGGTTAATAAATAATGCGCTGCACTTGGCAATTGATTTCTGGGCTAAAAGCAGTTGGAAGGGTCTGAGGTTTAATTCTGCAATCTTAGCTGAGAGTTGCCGGCAAAGCACCCTATTTTAAAATTATATTTAAAGCAAGATCAGAAGGTACTCTTCAGGCTGACTTAGTGTCTGTAGTTAAATACCCGCATCTTTAATGTACTTGGGCCTCATTTTCCATAGCTTTCTGCTAAATGTGAGTGAGGCTCTAGAATAGGCACTATCTTTTGCAGATGTTCAGCCTAGATTATTTTTTTTAAAGAAAAAGTTCTGTTTCAACATCCTTCTCTCTTTTCCCCCCTGAAGAGATAACGTGATGACATTTTGAAAAGTAAGAAGCTATTGAATAAGTGAAACATTTCGTTACCATGCATTTAAGTCAGGCATATGTTTTCGGTTTCAGATAATTCAGTTGGTTATTTCCCGAATTTGATTTTCTCAAAATTCAGCTTTTAAAAATTCCCATAGATGATGATTGTGATAATGATGATGATTAAAAAGGGGCACATTCCCTTTGAACTCTAAAACTCATAGCCATGTATCTTCTTGACAATGCTTATCCTGTATATTGTGTTAAAGCTGGGAAAGAAAAGTTTCCATTTCTAATGCCAGGGTGAAGTATGAATTGGAAGACCGTTTCGACAAAAATTCTATCTGGGTGCTTGAGGTCTTCTTCCTAAACATTTCATTTAAGACAATATTAAAAGCTTTAAACATACTGATCGTTGGTTCTTTAGAATACTTTTTCAGAGTGCTTCTTAACCTGTCTCCCCTCCCCCCCAAGCCCCCAAATCTCCTTATAACCTAATCACAATTGACAAGCTTCCCCAGACACCCAAGACCACGATTCTAGGGCCTACAGCTGATTCTTCAGCCTCATGGCCAGACTTCTGAGATGTTTAAACTTTTTTGTTGTTAATCATACAAATTCTGCTTCTGAATGTGCTGTCTATAAAGTATAGCCTCGGCAGGGTAGCTCACACATTTTTAAAATGTTCTCCAAATGGTAGAAATGGCTTTGTAGGGAAGCCAAAGTGTTTATACAGTTTCTCTTAGAGAAATAAAGCTCTTTATCCTAGATCGGATGTCCAGTTTTCACAAGATGATTGCTGAGAAGGTTATAGGCAGCGGCTCTGTTAAAAAGCATTGCTTTCTGTTAATTAGAGACGTGCAAGCAGACCAGCGCTCCATAGCCTTAATTGCAGAAATGATCCACACTGCTAGTCTGGTACACGACGATGTCATTGACGATGCAAGTTCTCGGAGAGGAAAACACACGGTTAATAAGATCTGGGGTGAAAAGAAGGTACGGTGTTTTAGTTTCCTTTCAATCTTCTTACCCAACCACACACTCTTTGGGTTGCATTTATTTTTTAGATTTGTCTCATTAAAAAGTAAAGTATGCTTCCTCACATACGGCCTTCCAAATTTCAAAATAGAATTCATGTCTGTGTACGGACATTTGCTAATAGAGAAAACCATAGAAAGCTGAACTTAGTATTTCTGGTTATTCATAGTTTTACATAGAATTCCTTTTGATTATTGACAAAGAGATTTTTGTTGTTATCCAAAAAGCATGTTTCATGAGCATTCATACATTTTACTTCTGGGCTCAGAGTACCCAGATTCAGTTTGATTCTTTATCTATTGACTGCCATGTACAAGAGTGTCATGACAAGTGACTAAGTAAAGCTAAAACATATGTGTGTGAATATTATATTGTTTTAAATATAGGTACGTAGAAAGATATATACACACACTGTGAAAATTCTACCTTTTGTAGGGGCTGTATAGTTGAGTTTGGTTCATACATGTATATTTTAAAGCATATTTCCATAGTATTTTATCAGCATCTCTTGAAGGGGTATATAAGATGGGGACTTCTGCTTAAAGGTGTTTAAATCATGTTTGAAGAATGGGAATGAAGCTGCACAAATGAACATGAAGATGTATAGGCCTTTCGTGTGATGCGGGCAGCCCCCTCCACACGCACCTCCCGTGGCCGCCCTGCCTGTTTGAAGCACACATAAAACATTAGTGTGAACGAGGTCTCCCTTGGCTCGCCTTCCCCTCCCTCACACATTTATTTTTCTTCCCCTCACATATTTGTAGTACCTGGTTACCTCCTATTTTCTAATTGCCCTATGAAAAAGAAGAAATATATATTAATTGTTATCTTCACGTGCTGGTTTTGCTTTCTTGTACATGACTTTGCTGTGTAATCGAGTCCTGAGATCTCATTTATAAATCTTTTATTTCAAATTTTAAATTGAAAGGTCTTGTGTCCTATGAGCAGAATTCCATACATCAGAATGTTGTTTTTAAAAAGGGGGGGGGGTTGGGGCGCCTGGGTGGCGCAGTCGGTTAAGCGTCCGACTTCAGCCAGGTCACGATCTCGCGGTCCGTGAGTTTGAGCCCCGCGTCAGGTTCTGGGCTGATGGCTCGGAGCCTGGAGCCTGTTTCCGATTCTGTGTCTCCCTCTCTCTCTGCCCCTCCCCCGTTCATGCTCTGTCTCTCTCTGTCCCAAAAATAAATAAACGTTGAAAAAAAAAAAATTTTTTTTAAAAAAAAGGGGAGGGATGGGGGGAGTGCAGTTTCATTTTGGAGAGGTCAAGGGTACATTTATGACATGTCCCTGAGTCAACTGTTCTCAGGGCCTGTCCCTAAAGCCTTAGTTAAGAGAACAAATCCTGGGGGCACCTGGGTGGTTCAGTAGGTATACATCTGACTTTGGCTCACGTCATGATCTCACGGCTTGTGAGTTCGAGCCCCACGTCAGGCTCTGCTGACAGCTCAGAGCCTGGAGCCTGCTTCAGATTCTATGTCTCCCTCTCCCTCTCCCCTTCTCCCATTCGCACTCAGTGTCTCTCTCTCTCAAAAATAAACATAAAAATTTAAAAAAAAACACCACTACCAACAACAAATTCGGGCCTTCTCCCTGCCTAGTTAGTCCCCGCTGTGATCATCTCTGCTGTTGGGGGCCTCTTTCAGCCTGTGACTGGTCTGCCTTACACAGGCCTGCCTGCAAGCCTCCTCCCCTTTACCGCCTCTTAGCCAAAAGTACTGTGTGTCCATTGAAAGTCCATTCACACAGCACCTGCTCCAGGAGCCCACAGTACCCTGCCTGGGTTCCAGCCCTTCTTTCCTTTAACCCCTCAGCCAGCATTCCCCAGTGCCCAGTCTGGAGACTTTACTTTCACAGGCTGGAACCTTCTGGCCTCTGGGATCCCCAGGGCCAGGAGAGGAAAGATGTAAAAGCCTAGAGATCCCGAGCCCTCCAGCTGCAAATGATGTACGGGTGGCCGAGGGATAGACATATATGTGCACGTATATGTCATAATGTATATGATGACTTTGTTAATGTATATGTGTATGTTGAGATCCCTTGTACAGTATGTTCTATAAAATGATAAATAGGTAAACATACTGAACATAATTTTAGGTACCAGAGAAAAGACAATAAAAACTTAAAATGTGGTTATGTTGAAAATTCTATGAATTAAAATGTCTATGAGATCAACCATTTATAACTATAACATAAAATGTAGGCATATTTTTAAATATGAAAATGAGTATGTTTAATTACAGCCTGTAATTCAGTTATATATAATTTTTAATAAGCTACAAATACAGTATGGGCATCTACTCCCACTCTAAAGAAGATTGGAAAAAATATTGATTATCTAGTGTTCACTACAAAAAATTTTATCTAAGAATGAGGAGCAGTGTAATACAGTGCAAAGAGCATTGAACTTGGAGCCAGGATTCCCTGGTTTGGTTTTCATTGAGAAAAATGCCAGGCGCTGGGGTGTGCCAAGTGCTGGCTGAGATCATTCCCAGCCCGTGCCCTCAAGGAGTTGGTAGATAGGGAATCAGTAGTTGAAGAAAAATGAGAAGACTGCAGTATGCACGGGGTGCTGTTCTCATGCAGATCCAAGTGGACTTCCTAGAAGTGTCCTCTGTGTTAATTGTGCAGAGGAGTCAGCTCAGTGAAGAAGGGGAAGGACTTTCTGAGTAGAAGAAATGATAGGTGCACAGACACAACAGCACGGTGTGAGCGAAGAGCAAGTGTCCAGCACGGCCAGTCTGAGGACAACTGTACCCTGGTGGGGCCCAGGGATGAAGCGAGAGAGTTTGACCCTGTCCATCGCCATGCATCCACTTCCTCAGCTCTGATTGGAGAGACTGGGTAACCTCTGGGAACTGATCCCATTCCCACTATGTGCCGAATCTGTAACTGACGATTGCAGAGTCCTACTGAGGAAGAGGTAGGGGAAGACTCACGGCCAAGATGAACCCTCCCTCCCTTTCTGTATTTATCTTCTGAGGAGCCAGCTTCATTGTTGGCTCCACTGCTCCGATCCTTTTCTCTGAGTTGTTTTCTTTTTTCTTTTCTAGGCTGTTCTCGCTGGTGATCTAATTCTTTCTGCAGCATCTATAGCTCTGGCACGGATCGGAAATACAACTGTCATATCTATTTTAACCCAAGTTATTGAAGATTTGGTGCGTGGTAGGTTAATTCTGACGCTGCTGCTTTTTTAATTCAGTCTCAGTAGAGTTATCCAGGCAATCAAACCGTATCGCAAATTACCCCTTTCTTTCTTTATAGGCGAGTTTCTTCAGCTAGGGTCAAAAGAAAATGAGAACGAGAGATTCGCACACTACCTTGAAAAGACCTTCAAGAAGACTGCCAGTCTGATAGCCAACAGTTGTAAAGCAGTATGTACGTTCTGTCTTTGTTCACGTTAAAAAAAAAAAAAATGCCTCATAGCTCTTTCTTGAGAGCTAATTTTCCTGGGAAACATTTCACTGGAGAACCTTAAAATAGTAACCAGAATCCCAAGAGGTCATTGAGAGAATTACATCCCCAAACAGTGGGATCTTCTGCTGTGGGTTTCATGTTCACTGTCTTCTTTTGCTATGCATGCATTCACTCTTCATCCTTCCCCACCAAGAACAGAATCAGAATAAGCTATCTTCACCCAGTTTACTCTCCAGACTGTTTAACATGTTGAAAAACTTGTTGTGATTAGTGGAATAATGTCTTTCATGGTTGTTGTCCCATATACCATTTCTGACATATTAGCCTTAAAAAGTTACAAAGTGCTATGTTTGGGGGGGGGGGGGGTGTGCAGAGGAAGAGAGAGAGAATCTTAAGCAGGCTCCTAGCTCAAAGCCTGATGCAGGGTTCGGTCTCACGACCCTGGAATCGTGACCTGAGCCAAAATCAAGAATTGGGCACTTCTGCCCAAGAAAAAATACCTGTTAGGTTGTCCTAGTTTTCTTTGTTCTTTATTAGGAGTAGTAGATCCTCCAATCTTTGGGGAATGAACTATAAACAAGTCATTTTTCTTTGGGCTGTAAATCGAGTGTGCACCATAACTTTTCTCTCCCTTGATTTCCCTCCCTGGCCTTCCCTCTGGTCTTCTTGTTTTTATGTTTTATTTTTCCCATTCTGAGAGGCATGGGTCCAGCTTTTCATTGGCTTGGATTTACTGCCACTTTTATTTTTATTTATTTTTATTTTTTAATTTACATCCAAGTTAGCATATATACAACAATAATGATTTCAGGAGTAGATTCCAGTGATTCATCCCCAACAAGTGTCTTCCTTAATACCTTACCCATTTAACCCATCCCCCCCACCCACAATCCCTCCAGCAACCCTGAGTTTGTTCTCTGTATTTAAAAGTTTCTTATGTCCCCCCCCCAGTTTTTATTTTAGTTTTGCTTCCCTTCCCTTATGTTGATCTGTTTTGCATCTTAAATTCCTCATGTGAGTAAAGTCATATATTTGTCTTTCTCTGACTAATTTCACTTAGCATAATACCTCCAGTTCTATCCACGTAGTTGCAAATAGCAAGATTTCATTTCTTTTTCATCGCTGAGTAGTATTCCACTGTATGTATGTATGTATGTATGTCACATCTTCTTTATCCATTCATCCATCAGTGGACATTTGGGCTCTTTCCATACTTTGGCTATTATTGATATCACTGCTATAAACATCAGGGTGCATGTGCCCCTTTGAATCAGCACACCTGTATCCCTTGGGTAAATGCCTAGTAGTGCAATTGCTGCGTCGTAGGGTAGTTCTATTTTTAATTTTTTGAGGAACCTCCATACTGTTTTCCAGAGTGGCTGCACCAGTTTGCCTTCCCACCAGCAGTGCAAAAGGGTTCCTCCTCTCTGCATCCTTGCCAACATCTTTTGTTGCCTGAGTTATTTATTTTTAGCCATTCTGACAGGTGTGAGGTGGTATCTCATTGTGGTTTTAATTTGCATTTCCCTGATGATGAGTTATGTTGGGCATTTTTTCATGTGTATGTTTTCCATCTGGATGTCTTCTTTGGAGAAGTAGCTATTCATATCTTTTGCCCTTTTCTTCACTGGATTATTTGTTTTTTGGGTGTTGAGTTTGACAAGTTCTTTATAGATTTTGGATACTAACCCTTTATCTGATCTGTCATTTGCAAATCTTCTCCTATTCCATTGATTGCCTTTTAGTTTTGCTGATTGTTTCCTTCTCTGTGCAGAAGCTTTTTATTTTGATGAGGTCCCAGTAGTTAGTTTTTGCTTTTGTTTCCCTTGCTTCCAGAGACCATGTTGAGTAAGAAGTTGCTGTGGGTAAGGTCAAAGAGGTTTTTGCCTGCTTTCTCCTCAAGGATTTTGATGGCTTCCTGTCTTACGTTTAGGTCTTTCACCCATTTAGAGTTTATTTTTGTGTATGGTGTAAGAAAGTGGTCCAGGTTCATTCTTCTGCATGTCGCTGTCCAGTTTTCCCAGCACCATTTGCTGAAGAGCACTCTTCTTTTTTTTAAAGCCAGTATTCTTGGGGCACCTGGGTGGCTCAGGCGATTGAGCATCCAAGTGCGACTCAGGGCATGGTCTCACAGTTCATGAGTTCAAGCCCTGCATTGGGCCTTGCTGCTGTCAGCGCAGAACCCACTTCAGATCCTCTGTCCTCCCCCTCTCTGTCCCTCCCCTGCTCACACTCTCTCAAAAAAAAAGTCAGTATTGTCCTTATACAACATGTGGTATTTGGTTCTAGCCCCTAAATGAGAGCCAGTTCTCTTCATAGGATTACTCATCTAACCATACCTCCGCGTAACCAATGTGGCAGAGATGAAACCTGGCAAGTAGATTGCGATCAAAGCAGCAACAGAGGGAGACCTTCAGGGGACAGATGGACATTGCTGCCATGATGCTCTCTCAACATTCCTGCAGTTAAAGAGCACTTTTCCTCAGGTCTCTTCAGTGAAAAAGGCCCCTTGCCAATAGTGTCTCCATTCTGAAAAGCGTCAAGAAATGGATAATTGTGAATCCTAAAAGAATGCAGACATTTTCTTCCTAAAAACACAAAATTGAAACACTAAGAAATGTGAATTATGTAGAACATGCTGGCCATGACTTCAGCCATTTTTGTCTTTAGTGAAAGAGCCAATATTTTTTGCAAAGAATTGCGTGTGTGGTTTTTTAAAAAGAGAGATGGCTGGGGCATCTGGGTGGCTCAGTTGGTTGAGCATCTGGCCCTTGATTTCAGCTCAGGTTCATGATCTCACAGTTCGTGAGTTTGAGCCCTGCATCAGGCTCTGCGCTGGCAGCATGGAGCCTGCTTAGGATTCTCTCTCTCTGACCCTCCCCAGCTCATGCACTCTCTCACTTTCTCAAATGAATAAATAACATTTTTTTTTAAATAAAAAGAGAGTTGGCTGAAAATATGGTAGATGTTAGAATGCCAAATAAAAGAATCACTCATTTATTTATTTATTATTTTTTTTTTTTCAACGTTTATTTATTTTTGGGACAGAGAGAGACAGAGCATGAACAGGGGAGGGGCAGAGAGAGAGGGAGACACAGAATCGGAAACAGGCTCCAGGCTCCGAGCCATCAGCCCGGAGCCTGACGCGGGGCTCGAACTCCCGGACCGCAAGATCGTGACCTGGCTGAAGTCGGACGCTCAACCGACTGCGCCACCCAGGCGCCCCAAGAATCACTCATTTTAAAAGGGTGCCATAAAGTTGCTACATAAACCCTTCATTGATCATCATACCTTTGATGGTCAAAATCTCCATGAAGATGGAGAGCCAACTTCATAAGGCACACTAGGGCGTTAAGTGAAGCTTGCAGATGATCAAACCCTACGAAGGGCCAAGGACATGGACCCAAGGCACCAAGGAAAGCCTTGATCGTGGTGTGGTCACAATGCTCTGCTTAGGAAGCCAGAGACGTTATAGCACACATATCCATTATAAATTGCACTTCGTTCTTCACAGATTAGCAAGTAAACAGTGGACATGTGTATTAACATGGCTCGACCCTTTTTTAAAATGAAATGCTTCGTGCTGTCCACTAGGAGGCATTCCGGCATCATCCCACAACTACTCACTTTTTATATGATTTATTCCTATACTCCAGAGCTGTTAGAATAATAAGGCAAAATCATAGTGTGAGCGCTCTAAATAAAAGGTTCTATATTTAAGTGCCTATGGGTAGAAATATTCCAGGGGTGTTGCATATTCAAAATGGCTATTTTTATGTACTCCTGGTATTTAAAATGCAAAGACATTTGGGCTCCAAAAGTTCATGCAAAGCAAACCAGAAGTGCTAAAAAGAGGAAATACAGAGAATTTAAACATCAGAATTATTGTGGAATAATTAATAGAATCCTAAGATGTTATGGGAATTTGAAGGAAATTTAGCAGCTTATAATTTATCCTGTTAACTTTAATCACTCATTGTTATTTTTTAGTAGAAATAGTATAAAAACTAAGAGAGGGCTATCTAAGATTGGTGTGTTTTGTTTTGTTTTGTTTTGTTTTGTTTTGTTTTAAATAAGGATTATATTTTCCTTTCTTCCTTTCCTCTCTTGTCCTGTCTTTCTATGTCTGTCTTTCTTGTAGACTCCACGCTTAATGTGGGGCTTGAACTCATGATCAAGGGTCATGATCTAGGCTTTGACCCCTAGATCAAGAGTCCCATGCTCCATTGACTGAACCAGCCAGGACCCCCTCTAGGATTATTTTATGACACTGATTGATAGGAAAATGGAAGTAATATTTTTAAACGAAAGGTTACTTATTTGTGTCCTAGTCATATAGAATACACTCGAGCTTACCAGTGGAGGCCATGATTTGTTCCCCAGAAAAATCTCACGGGAATGAGATCTGAGAGGTCCAGTGGCCCGTCCACTGTTATTCAGTCAGACATGGCTGAGCTGGGATTGGAACCCAGAACTGGGTATGATAATCCTGCATTCGTTTGTTTTTCTTTTCTTTTCTTTTTTTCCAAATTTGTATACTCTCCAGTGCTGCATGAGGCCTGGAATCAATGGGCTGTCTTCCTGTTACTTTATTTCCAAAGCCACAGTATGCTACCACAGGATTCTGTTTTGTGGGTTGTATTTGCAGAACAGTGTCTTTTGGTACAAAATTCTTGTCTACTCTACACATAGACCTTATTCCTATTTTGCCAGCTGTCATAATATTGTAATAAGGAAAGGGGAGGGGCGCCTGGGTGGCTCAGTCGGTTAAGCCTCCGACTTCGGCTCAGGTCATGATCTCACAGTTCGTGAGTTTGAGCCCCGCGTCGGGCTCTGTGCTGACAGCTGAGAGTGGAGCCTGCTTCAGATTCTGTGTCTCCCTCTCTCTGCCCCTCCCCCATGTGTGCTCTGTCTGTGTCTCTCAAAAATGAATAAATGTAAAAAAAAAAAAAAAAATTTATTAAAAAAAAGGGGAAAACTTTTTCTGGTCCAGGATCCAGACCAGGATCTCTTGTTGCATTTAACTGTCATAAGTCTTTGATGTCTCAGTGTGCAACAAGTTCCTCAGTCCATCTTTGCTCTTATATTACCTTGATTTTTTTTTAAGTTTATTTATTTATTTTGAGAGGGAGAGAGAGAAAGAGATAGCTCAAGTGAGCATACGCAGGGGAGGGGCAGAGAGAGGGGGAGAGAATCTCAAGCAGGCTGCACCGTGTCAGCCTAGAGGCCGACACAGTGCTCAATCTCATAAACCACAAGATCATGACCTAAGCTGAGACCAAGAGTTGGACACTTAACTGAGCCACCGAGACGCCCCCATTACCTTGATTTTTTAATGTGTCATTGAGCCTTTCAAGTTGGATCTGTCTGCTGCTTTGCAAACTTAGATACCGGTTATGCATTTTGCACAGGAAAACAACAAAAAGGATGCCACCTGCTCAGTTCGTCACGTCAGGGGCCACGTGACGCCCTTTTGTGCTGTTACTGGTGATGTTCACTTTGATCACTTGATTGCAGTAGTAACTGCCAGGTTACTTCATTTTCAGGTTACTATTTTTCCCTATCTGGGGAGGGATTATGAGATTATGTAAATCTGCTTATCAAACTCTCTCTGGTTTTCGCATCTATTTGTGATTCCTTCCTCAGACACTTATTACCACAATGGCTGCCAAGTCACTGTTTTGTGAATTCTGTCATTCCTTCAACATCTTGCTTCTACCATAGAAGGGTATTTGATTTAAGGACTATCTTATCTCTGTGAACTCTTGGATTCTTATTCTTTTTACTGTTATCTGAATGCTGAATTATCCCATATTTGGCCAGTGGGGAAGGCCTTTTAACCTGGCTTCTGTGTCCTTTTAATCTAACCCCATCATTCTTTTAGCACTTACTTAATTTCTTTATTTTTTAGAGAGATTGCAAGTGGCGGGGGGCGGGGGGGGAGAGAAAATGAATGAGAATCCCAAGCAGGCTCCATTCTCAGTGTGGAGCCAGACACGGGGCTCGAGCCCACAACTTGCAATCGCGACCTGAGCTAAAATCACGAGTCAGACGCTCAACTGACTGAGTTACCCAGGTGCCCCAACACTTCATTAATTTCTGGCAGAAGACGTTCCAGGTTCATCTTGTCCTTCCCAACACTAGGATTCATAATTTCTCCAAAGAGCCCTGTTCTTTTGTTGGAGAATGGTATTTAGAAACCAAGATCTCTCCACTAGGTATCATTGGGCCCTCCAATGATAGTAGACAGAAATAGGAAATTTATATATATATATGGGTATGTTTATGTCTTGATCTTTTTATTTCCCATCTATGTGTATCCAAACAGTGACGTATCATATTGTTGGCTCATTCCACAGAATTCATGATTTATCTAGCATTCTGTCCTTCCATACAGTTGACCTTTGAACAACATAGGTTAGAACAGCACAGATCCTTATATGCGGGTTATCTTTTTTCTTTTTAATAAATACAGTATAGTACTATGAAAGTAGTTTCTCCTAATGATTTTTTAAAGAACATTTTCTATAGCTTTATTGTAAGGATGTAGTATATAATACGTATACAGAGTATGTGTTAATCGGATGTGTCATCAGTGAGGCTTCTGGTCAACAGTGGGCTATTAATAGTTAAGTTTCAGGGGAGTCAAAAATTATATGCAGATTGCCACCTGCACAGGACGTGGAGGGGTGTCAGCACCCCTGACCCCCATGTTGCTCAGAGGTCCACTGTATCTGTAGCTCCTCTCCCCAAGAATGAGAAGCTTGACTCCCATTCTCCACAATATATTTATTTGCTCAGTCCCCTAGAATATACCAGAGGGGTTTAAAAATTGGTAACTCCTATCTCTGTAAAAAATAAAAACCTAGTAGTTCAGTATTTGTTTATAGTTCCTTTTTGTCTTTAGCCTGAGGATAATATAATCAAAAATCTGTGTTCGAAGTTACCTCTTTTCAGTGTGGTTATATTATTATTTGAAATATAAGCTAGATTATTTTTTACTCCATTTTAGAGGTCCCCTCCCATTCTTAACCGATTTTGTTTTTGCAGGGGTTGGAGGCTGTTGGTGTGGTTTTGAGCGTATGAAATGCTAACCTAGCTCCTTAAGTCAGAAGTGTATACAGACTGGTACTTGCCCACCATTCCCATGTGTCCCGTCCCCCTCCTCATCCTTTCCACCCACCCTGTGAGTGACCAGTCTCTTTGCTTCTGCTTCCTCCTTCCTGTGTTTCTTTTTACACAGATGAACAGCCCCACATGCATGTTGTTTCCCCTTCTTTCTTGCAAGGAAAAGTAGGATGCTGTGCTACCTTTTCTGTGTCTGTCTGACCTTTGCACCTTGCTTTCTTCAATTAACAGTGTATCAGGGATATCATCCCATGCTGCTCTGTAGAATCTTCCTCTCATTGTATTGTATTGTATTGTATTGTATTGTATTGTATTGAGAGAGAGAGAGAGAGAGAGGGAGAGAGAATTTTAAGCAGGCTCCACACGCGGCACAGAGCCTGAGGCGGGCTCCATCTCATGACCATAAGATCATGGCCTGAGCCAAAATCAAGAGTTAGACTCTCAACCAGCTGAGCCACCCAGGAGCCCCTCTTCCTCATTTTTTAAACAGCTGCTTCGTATCCTATCGAGTGGATATACCGTGGTTTTCTCAGCCACTCCTATATATGGGTGTTTAGGCTTCTAGTAGTTTACAGTTACAAATAATACTATAGTGCCTAACCTTATGCAAGTATGTTTTTTATTTTTATTTTTTAACGTTTCTTTATTCTTGAGAGAGAGACGAGAGCGCGCGCAAGCCCAAGGGCATGAGTGGGGGAGGTGCAGAGGTGGGGGGAGACACAGAATCTGAAGCAAGCTCCAGGCTCCAAGCTGTCAGCACAGAGCCCAATGCGGGGCTCCAACTCGTGAACTGCGAGATCATGACCTGAGCTGAATTTGGACGCTTAACCAACTGAGCCACTCAGGCGCTCCAGTGTTTATGAATTGTTAGCAGTGTACCTTCTGGGTGTATTTGAAGGTAGTCGTGTGTGTGGTTCTTGCCCCACCATGTTTCCCTCCGTAAGGACTGTACTCTCAGATGTTCTCACCACCAGGGTATGTGAGCTTCTTGCCTGTTTGCCCACAGCCTCGCTCACTGAATGTGTTGTAAGGCTTTTCAGTTTTTGCCAGTTTGATAGATGAGAAAATGTTATTGCAGTGGGGTTTTAATTTGCATTTCTCCCTTCTAAGTGAACTTGAACATTTCAGGTGCTTAAGGGCCATTTTTATATCTTCAGTTTTTGTTATTTGCCAGTGTCTTTTGCCCATCTTCTAACGTGTTTGGTCCCCCCACGCCCCTAGTTTTAAAGAGCTCTTTACAGGGGCGTCTGGGCAGCCCAGTGCGTTGAGCATCCACCTCTTGATTTCTGTTCAGGTCATGATCTCTGCGCTAGCAGCCTGGAGCCTGCTTGGGATTCTCTCTCTCTTCCTCCCTCTCTGCCCCTCCCTCGCTGTCTCTCTCTCTCTCAAAATAAATATACTTTAAAACAAAACAAAAAAGAGCTCTTTATATAGTAAGAATATTAGCACTTTATCTATGATATTATGTTGCATATATTCTCCCCCAGTATTTTTAGTTGGTTTTTGACATGACAACACCCATTTCGATATTTTGTATGTAAGAATGGAGCTCCAATAATCTCCACCATTTTTTTAATAAAGAAGACACGAGGCATCTGTGTGTCTTCAGGATAGATGTCTTAACTTCCTTGGTGACACAGAGATGCTTGATGAACACCAAGTGCTGGTCCCTGCAATGCAGCCTGTGCTCCCCAGCCTCTCTGAGACCAGGCTCATGAGAACGTTCTGAGACCTTCCTCCTCTTCCCCCAGAAGAGCCACACGCGTACAGCAGGACCTGCTGTGGGCCTGCTTCCAACAGAAAGGTTAGCCAGGCTCCACTTTCTTTTCCCCTGTCATTCCTCATCCTCCACCCACATCTGGAAAGCTAAGAGGCACCTCTCCCCTGACGCTGAGCACAAGAAGCGCTTGTGTCCTGTCCGCACACCTCCTCTGTGCTTTTTGTGTTGCACGGCTTGTGACTTCTCCACCTGCACGGGGCGGATCCAGGCGATCCTTACCCAGCGTGGGGGGGCGGGATTCTCTGGGCACTGAGGAACGGTCTTTGCACCCCAGGCGTGGAAATCTGGGCAGAAATGTCCCTTCCCCGCCTATGAAGCGGAAGCTGCCCACTAAGTATCACTCGTTTCTGTGGTAGCATGTGAGCTGTGGGCGGTGCGCCCAGACCACACAGCTTTCTGCTTCCTCGGGCACATGATTTGACTTCTTTGGGCTTCTGTTTTGCGCCCCTTGGAAGCAGTGTAATAAAGTGATTAAGAGAATGGTCTCTGGAGTCCGACTCTTGGGTTCAAATTCTCATTCCACCGTTTCCCAGCCCTGTAACATCTGGTGCTCTCTGTGCCTCCAGGCCTGGCCCGTAAGTGAGTTAATACACGAGAAATCTCAGAATAGCTCCTGGCATATGATGAGGGCTTGGTAATTGTTCGCTCTTATCATCATCAACCACAAAAGAAATGCTTCTGGGACACTGTGCAGCTTAACTAAGATAATGTAAAGTGCTCATCATATGTACTCCATAAATTTTAATCCAGTGAGTTTAGAAATAGAAGAGAGTTTTTAAATATCTCTTACTTTTCAGGAAGAAAGCTGGCATTTCTGTGCTGTTTTGTGTTGAAGTAACAGCATGAACAGGCTCGCTCTCTGAGTTATTTCTGCCTGGAAAGGGGGTGTCATTGTGTTCTGAGCTCAGCACATCCTCGGCTGCCCAGATCTTACCACACTTACTCTTTCGGCCAAGTTGATGGCTATCTTGACTCTTGTCAAAATTTCTAAATCGTCTCCCAGCTGGTGTCATGGATTCTTTAGTTTGGTTGAAAAGAGGAATCTCTTCCTGTACGTGGATCCGTGCCTGTCAGTGGTCAGGTCTGTGCCGTTGAAAGCGGTTGTGAGTTTGTTATTCATTCAAGTGGCCACCTGACCTTTCGTGACAGGCAAATTTGTATCAAGGACCTGCAGCCAAACATTAACGCGGTCACAGACTTCATTAAGTCATCAAAAACATTCTCAGGGCTAAGAGAATGTTGCCCAGATTGTATGATCTGGCTTTAATTAGCCTCGGAGCATGGACACTACCCAGCTCCTGTTCCTGCACCTAGGAGAAGGGGAGGAGGAGGATAATTAACAACAACAGCAAACATCTAGTGTTATGGCCAGATGCCCAGCACTCTGCTGAGGTTTAAAAGCAGCATCGCGTGTGTTCCTCACAGCAGCCCTATGAGCTAAGTGCTTTTGATCCTGCGTTTTACAGATGAGGAAACTGAAGCCCAGAAATACCAAGTAATACGCTAAGCTCACGTGGTAATACGTGGCGTATTTACACGCCCCTGGCAGGCTAACCGCAGAGTCTGCACCACTGGGCTACACAGATGCCTGAGCAAAGAGGGTGCCGACCAGAGGGTCACGAAGGACAGGATCCTTCATCATCAGTGACCCACCTCGGGAAGGAGACCGCACCTCGTCTGCCTTTCTCATGGAGTCAGCGTAGACATTTCCTCTCCGGTGGAGTAGACCTCATTCCTGTTCCCTCCTTTCGGTTTTTACCCAGTCTTTGTTTTCTGGAAATGTGGCAGGGTCTGCTTAGCAGAGCAGTGGGAAAGGCACTCAAGTGCCGGAGCCAGCTAGTTTTTTTTTGAGTTTTAAAAAGTGCTTAGAAGTCTTACTTCTCCTCCACTGAAAAAGAAAGGGAAAAAAAAGTTTCCATGTAGTTAATTACTTCTTGCAAGAGAAATACAGGAGCAGTAGGACCATGAAGACCCTTGAGAATGAGAAAACAGGATGTCAGAAGCGCGAGGTCTGAGGCTGTTTCACACATGTGAGGAAATAGCTGCATTTGAGAAATAAGTGAAATCACCAAAAATTTAGTATTAAAAGAAACTACAAATGAGGAAATACATATATAGCAACATCATGTGTGATTAGATCAGACTAGCTAGCCCTAAAATAAGGTCTACATCAATAGAAAAATAAAAATAAAGCCAACATTTAGGCCAGGTTTAGCACCGAGTGCCGGAAGCAGTGGGAAAGATGACTTATCCTGGGAAAGGGGTGGAAGGTGGTTTCCTTAAAATTTGAAAAAACCGTCTGAAGCTGACATCCTTTTATTAAAAGCACCAGTATCGTATGCATGTTTGATCTCCCTCTGCTGCAGTATCTCCTGACCAGCCTCACTGCCTCTCATTTGAGGGACCGGATGGATGCATCTGTGCACACAGACTGGGGCTGCCCGGCTCGGGCCTGCCAGCAGCTTATTTCAGAATTCTCTCTCTGCTTCAGGTCTCTGTCCTCGGATGCCCTGATCCAGCGGTGCATGAGATTGCCTATCAATACGGGAAAAACGTGGGAATAGCCTTTCAGGTTGGTCTGCTGCTTTTTAAGAACGTGGCCTGTTGGCACAGCGGGAGGGGCAGCCGCGATGCGGGATGTGGTGCTCTAGATGCCCCTCTTTCCCTTCCGCCAGCTAATAGACGACGTGTTGGACTTCACCTCGTGTTCTGACCGGATGGGCAAACCAACGTCGGCAGATCTGAAGCTTGGGTTAGCCACCGGCCCTGTCCTGTTCGCTTGCCAACAGGTAGGTTTTCCAAACTCCCTTGGACACACTGCTTTGTCTGCTCCAGGCACAGCTGATGGGAAGGTATGGGGTAAGCATTTAGGTAAGCTGATAGGGGAGATATGGGAAAGCATTCAGGTAAGAGACCTGGACCTAGATTTGATCCTGGCCCTGGGGCTGAGATGTTGGGACCAGCCATTTTACTTCTAAGCTTTATCTGTGAATAAAACTTGAAACGGAAGAGATTACAACTTTCCCCTCAGGGTCGTACTGAAGATTAACTGAGAAAATGCTCGGAAGTACCTCGTAAATTAAATGCTGTATGTGTTTAAGGTAGCATTACGATTATTTCCATATATTTTAGGCACTGACAAGGTGAATGGTTTCCGCATCTTGATTATAGGACTGGATTTGGGATGTGCCTCAGAGCCCCTTAAAAAGGCACTGGAAGGGCCTCCCAGCATAAGAAATTCTGCAGTTCTAGAAGTTTAATGAGAATGTTTGCTGCTCTCAGAGGGCCTTGGCCATTGCCTCAAAATGTCAAGAACATTTACAAGGACAACTAGAACCACATAGTTCTTTCTTTCTCCAGATTGAGGGACTGTCAATTAAGGAAGTAAGTAAAAGCTGCCTTCATATTCTCCTTCACGTGGATGAAAAAGCTTAGGAAGCTTCAGAGATGCTGCAGGGACTGGCGAGGCAGACATTTATTTCCAGAGCCTGCTCTGGAGGCCGGCCACATGGCTGTGGCTGGGCCAAGTGTGGTTTGAAGTGAGTGGGACATTGGCTGGCATTTGGACATCTTTTTAATAGATTGTAACTTTGCAGCATATTTAGTCCGGTATTTAGCAAAGCAGTAACATGTTCATCACCAGTCCATGAAATGAAGAATTATTAGTTCTTTGGTCTAAAATTTTAGTAACTTTTAGTTTTTGAGAGATTTGCCTGTATTCTTTCTCACAATTTACAGAGATAAACTATGTCTTCCGTAGAACTCAGGGATTCTGTTTTGACATTATTGAAACCAGTGACCTTGCTTTTGATCAATTTCCCACCCAGGGAAGGAGAGATCATCTTTTGTCCACTGTCTAGCAGAGCCATAACCAGGGTAATTCTCCTTTAGGGGAATCTAGCAGCTGGCGGGGGTGAAGGGGCGGGGTGGACCAGGCGATCTTGGCCAACGCTAGTGGACATCAGTCAACTGAGGAATGAAGTACCCACTCACCCACCCAAAAGGAGATGTTGAAGCCCTTTGTGGAAATAGCAGTCCTCACTACCAGGCTCTGTCCTCTCAGAATTTTGAGGCAGAGGTGAGAAGAGAACGACGTGTTATAGATGGGTTCTTTCTCCTCATGAGACTAACTTGCCAGCCCAAAACTCAATAATATTAATACATGTGCTAAGTTCCGACAAAATTTATAAAATCCTCTTGTATACATTAACGCATGAGCAAGGAACATTTTCTTTTTTACTATTAACCCACAAAACGGAGGATTCATAAACCATGTAAACGTAAAGGCATGCCTGAGGCCAGAAAGATCAGTCACTGGCTGCTGTCCGTACAGACTCCAAACGTTAGTCTATTCAGACGCTGGTTAGTAAATGTTGAGTCAGGAACAGGAGGAATGGAGGGAATGGAGGCTGCCAGCTCAGTGAGGATTCTTTCAGTGAGGCCCTGAGGTTATCAAGATGACTAAGGAACAAGCCTTTTCCTAAAGAAGCTTGTAGTCTACTAAAAAGCTTGGTGTGCCGTACTTTTAGAAATCTTAACAATGACAAATAATTGTCATGAGCCCCAGGACACTAACAGCTGACTCCGCTGAACCTTTTAAGATGATGGATGGAGAATGGATGCCTCTTCTGATTGTTTCACTATGAACCTATTTCAACAGAAACTAATTAACTTTCTTCTACACAAAGGAGTTGTGAATTGTTCTCCTTTCAGATACACTGGGACAAAGTTGGGGAAAAATGGATCATTCCTGCATCACCCCAACCTATATGTGGTCAGTAATACATAAGAGATTTAAAAATACTGGTTTAAAAAAGGGGGGCGGGGGCAAGGAAAAGGAATACACAGAAGCTTACCGCGTCCTTAACCACAGTGCTACGGGTGTCTCACTGGGAAATGCAGCGTCACGAGGTACCCATTCACCCTCACCAGACAGTGCTGTTCCCATCTGCCCACAAGGCAGTAGGAAAAGGGAGTTAAAAGGCACATGGCCGCCTAGAAAGGGGAACAGAGTGAGGCCAAGAGGGAAGTGACTCTGGAAAGAACCTGCTTCCTAAGTAGATCAGCTGTTTCTGTCCTGTGGCTTATCGGCAAAAGTTAGTACAAAAAAGCGTTGTCGTTTTAAAAGAAAATATCAGGTTTAGTCTCCACTACAGATTATATCAGCAAAAAAGGGGTTCTTGGCCAGAAATGTGTCAGATATTTATGGGGCTCAAAGTGATTTAGGGTAAAACAAGTTCCAAAATAACAGAAGACTGTGCAGTATCTTCATTTAATGAAAATGCATTGTTTTTGTGGTCTGCAAAGGATTCTTTCATACGTTACCTCTAATCTCACAACTCCTCTTTGTGGTAGGTATTATGCCCATTCTACAAATAAGAAAGTGATGTGCAAACTTGGCCAAAATTAAACATCTGGTAAATGGCACAGCAGACAATTAGACGCCAACTCCTCTCAGACCAGTGTTCCTATCACTACCCAATGTATTACCAGTGCCAGTGCTGATGCTGATGCAAGCTGGCGCCTGCGGAGCTTGTCCGATCCCCAGTGGGGCTTCCCGCAGAGCAGGTAACTGGAGTTCTCTGCACTGGTGATGCTCAACGAAGAGCTTCTGTGTCGGCTTCCATGATTTGTCGTTAACCTAACCCATTTAGTGGACTCGTTGTGAGATGTTTGTAATCTTTTCCACAGGTAGGGGAATTTTGTTTGCCAATTAATTAGCCCTTGCATTTTTCCATTTGCGAACACTGAGTCTCCACCAAGACAAACAAGCTTGGGAAGCCATTTTTCCTTTTTAACTTCACACAGCGGGTTGTCTTGTAATTGGAATTTGTTGGACCCAGCAACTTAGCAGAAACTCCCTCTCTTTGGAATTCACTATTTTTGACATCTCCTGAAGGTTTCTTGATAACCTTGGTACAGGGGATTTAAGGAAAGTTTCGGCATTTCTGAGAGGTCCCCATGATGACAGTGTCCTTCCATGTATACGTGTATACGTATTTTCTGTAAGAACAAAAACATCATGTTGAATCTTTAAAAAGTATAGAAGTTGGATTTTGAAATCTTCAGAAACAAAATGGAAGTGGTTTTTGGTGGTGTGTGTGTGTGTGTGTGTGTGTGTGTGTGTGTGTGAGAGAGAGAGAGAGAGAGAGAGAGAGAGAGAGAGAGAATGAGAATTACATTAGTTCTCAAATAAAGCTCTTTTCCTTTCTTCTGTTTCCCTTATTTGATAAGTCACCAGACCTAAATGTCAGCCTGTAGCTGTACTTCCAACTGCTGTCACCATCCCCAGCCTCTGCACCAGCTGCACAGGCTTCTGTTGGTGTTGTGACTAGCTGGTCCCTTAAGAGTTAGACAGGTTTCGTCTGAGCAAGCTCACTACATTTATCGATCACCTTCGTAGTTTGGTTTATGGACATATTTCACGGAATAGGAGTTGTCATACTCTTAAAAGGTTTTCCCCTTAAAACAGCCTGGACAAACAAAAATTTTCTTATTGCTCACTAAATCTGCAAGCAGGCAACTGTGGTTCCTGTTAGGTTTCTCATTTCTCCACCTACACAGTAAGGGGACAGGGCAGTGCCTAGGGAAGAGTTTGGTATTTGCATATTAAAATTGTACACACTACTTGTTTAAAGGAAGGATGTAATCACACTCCATGCAAATATTTTCTTCAAACTTTGCTTTCTCGATGTTTTTTATAGTAAAAGGAATCAGAGAAGCCACCCAAGCAGCACATTTTACCATATTTGTTGGTGTTGCAGGAAAAGCTCATATACCATAAACAAGGTAATTTACCAGATGCCCAGGACAATATCATTATCAGCTTTGGGGGCATAGCCTTCCAGAAATCAGTTTTAGAGTGTGGTATTAAGACAAATGCCTATTTAATTTTGCTTTTTACCACTAAAATTGACTGATCTGAGCTTTCCTGATTTTGTTTCATGTAAAATTTATTCTTTTAAAAGGTCACTAACTGAAACAAATTACTGGTTTTAAGTGCTAACTAGTTGCTGGCCTTTACATTTTCTAAGCATGTGAGCAACCTCTACGTGTTTAGAACTTTGTTCTGACACATACTTGACTCTGAAAGGAACATTCTTAATTCTTCCTCTGTCATCATCCGGTTGAGGTTTTTCTATGTGTGCCCTATTTTTTCTTCTAGGATTACTAATACCGTGGTGGTGGTTACAGGACAACAACTTCAGGCTCACTGCCAGGGAAAAACTGGCAACTGCTGTAAGCACTGATGTGTCCAAAACTAAATATATCTTCCCTCTTATTTCATGGAACCAGAAGCTATTAGAGCTAATGGATTTTAGCTCCCATAGTTGAACTCCCTCGGGACACTGAGGAGGAGGCCAGGACACACAGGTTGAAGCCCACTCAGCTATGTCAGCACCAGAACTAGAGCTTCCCATCTAGAAGATGCAGTGACTCAGAGCCCTAACTTCCTGATTTTGTTAATGGTGGTAATTCTCCTGAATTATTGCTAAGTAATACAGAATATAGATTTTTATCTTCAATGTATGCATTTTCTTTTTTTCTCTTAGTGCCACAGTTTAACTTTGGTCTTCTTTATAATCAACTACAGCAACCTGTCTCTACCTGTCTCCTGTAACTCAGTGGTTCTCAACCTTGGCTGCACATTAAAAACACCTGGCGAACTTTTCAAATCCTGATGCCCAGGACAGACCCCCACCCAATACAATCACAGTCTTTGGGAGCAGATCCAAGCAGCCATAAACTTCCCATGTGACTCCAGGGCGCAGTCAACGTTGAGCATCCGTTGCTCTGTTCCACTCGAGCTGCTAAGGCAGGGCTCTGCTCAGATCCTTCGGTAGCTTTCAGTGTCACTCAGTTTAGCACTAAAAGTAGAATGCCTAATTCCCAGCCTCATCCTAAGCGAGTGTTTTTCAAAATGTTAGCAGAGACCAGCAAAACCCACATCATCTGGAACCTGTTAGAAATGCGTGCCTGGGTCCCAACCCTATTGAGTGGCAAACTTTGAGGGAGTGGTCCAACAGGCCTCTGATGATTATGGTTCAATCTAAAGTTTGAGGACCAGAAGAGCAGCCAATAAGGAGATGTTAGGGATGTACTTTGTTCCCTCACTCTCTTTTACTCAGTGTTGGGCCCAAGGATAGAATAGAAAGAACCCCAGAATGAACAAACATCAACAGCTGCCTCTCCTGAGCATCAGCCAGTCCCTGGGCTTGGAAATGGGTGTCTCTCTTAGCTCTGCTGCTTTAATTGCTACAATTTACTGGCCCCCTCATCCAACATCATCTAAACATGTAACCACCTTTTTGTTTTTTCCTATTGTTACAAACTTAAGTGGTAGAACATTTGATTCTCACAAAAGCAGTAAATAGATTTTCTTTCTTTATGATTAGTTCCCAGAAATGAATGCTATGATAATGAGACGGTTCAGTTTACCAGGAGATGTGGACAGAGCTCAACAATACGTATTACAGGTAAGATTATCTTACAAAGATTATTTTACAACATGGCAAAGTTCTTTAGCCAAATAATGTAATAAATTTTAGATGCAAAACCAAGTGTGTTCAGTTGTTGATTTGGCAAAAACAGAGAAACTTGTATAATTCTTTTTCCTTCTAGAAGTCTTTCTGAAGACTAATTTAATTGGCGTTGGGTAAGGCTTGGATATTAGGATTTCACTAGTTTGAAACCAGCCTTCCCCAAATCCACTGGTAGCACTGCTGTTTTCCCTGTCACCCAGCTGTGCCTCCTGGTGTAAGCTCTTGTCTCGGCCACAGCCAGGTTGTCGGGCTCTTGCAGTTGCCTACCCAGCATGGTCTCTCCTCGTCCCTCTTACAACTGTGATCAATGGTAACTTAAAAAAAAAAAAAACAAAAAACCTACACAGGCAGACTGTTTAACCTTCAGGGTCTGTGAGCTTATTTCACATCTAGTGCCGCATATCCTCAACTTTTCTGTAGAAGCCAGATCTTTTTACATACTTAGTTTCGATAACTGTATTTTGAGAATGACCTATTTCCAAATTCCAAATCCAGAGTCATTTGGGGCCAACAGATCAATGAATGAGACGAGCAAGCTATTTTTAGTGAGCCAGTGTGTGGTCTGAGATCTGTGATTAGTGCAGTACTTGAAAGACTTCCAAATAATAACTTTTAAGATTTCCAAAAAGCAAGGCCCCTCTCAAGGATAGATTTCTCTTAACTCTCTAAACTGTTAAGCATCATAATTTGCTACCACCTTTGTGGAGGGTAGTTTGGCAGTACTGCTAAAAAACTTAGTGTGAGAAGGGGCTTTAGCTAATAAAGAAGTCGATGTGCCTGGGAGAGGTTCTGGTGTCAGAATAGTACCACCAACCACTGAAGTGAAAAGTGGGACTGAAGAGGGAAAATGAATTGTTGCTCTTAGCAAAACCATGAAGTTCCAACGAGCCCAGGCAGAAATGCATTTAGAAAAGTACAAGAGGGGCGCCTGGGTGGCGCAGTCGGTTAAGCGTCCGACTTCAGCCAGGTCACGATCTCGCGCTCCGTGAGTTCGAGCCCCGCATCGGGCTCTGGGCTGATGGCTCAGAGCCTGGAGCCTGTTTCCGATTCTGTGTCTCCCTCTCTCTCTGCCCCTCCCCCGTTCATGCTCTGTCTCTCTCTGTCCCAAAAATAAAAAAAAAAAATAAAAAAAAATAAAAAAAAAAAAAAAGAAAAGTACAAGAATGTTCACTTAACAAATTCTCCAAAGACCTCTGAATTCTAACTCCTTTCACCCTGAGCTCCTAGTCCCTGTTTCTTCATGAAAGATGGACAAGTAGGACTTACTTGGTAGGATTACTAAATAGTTGAGTAATGCTTGCTGAGACCAAGATGGACAGAAACAGAGAAAAATATCAGTAGGGGGGGTTGAAAAATACTGTATCCATAAAACAAGAACAGGATATTAAAAAAAAAAAAAAAAAGAACAAGCTCTAAGAAAGTTTGATTGTGAAAAACTCCAAAGAAGGGTTAGAACGTGAAATTGAGCAGATCTTCAAAAACGTAAACAGCAAGGGAAGAAAATGAGCTTTTAGAGGATCAATGAAGTAACATATTTCAGGAAGAGAAAAAAAAACAAAATCAAAGAAAAGAGTGGCCCCTACAAAAGGAGAAGAGACCAAAACTGGCTCAGTGTATTGCAAAACCACTACATGATAGAAGGCAGAAAGCAAGGCCTTCCAAATGACAAAGAAACTTTTTTTAAGGTTATTTTTATTTTTGAGCGAGAGCAAGCATGAGCAGGAGAGGAAGAGAGGGGATCCCAAACAGGCTCTGCACTGGCAGCACAAAGCCCAACGAGGGGCTCAAACTCACAAACCACAAGATCATGACCTGAACCTAGACGGAGTCAGACACTTGACCAACTGAGCCACTCAGGCACCCTGATGAGGAAACATTTCAAAACAAGAGTTTTCTATCCAAACCATCCATTAAATGTGAAGGCAGAAGTCATCACTCAAAAACTATAAAGTTGAGGCGCCTGGGTAGCTCATTCGGGTAAGCGTCCGACTTTGGCTCAGGTCATAATCACAGTTCATGGGTTTGAGCCCTGCATCCAGCTCCATGACGTCCGCGCAGAGCCTGCTTGGGATTCTCTCTCTCTCTCTCTCTCTCTCTCACCCTCCCTCACTCGTGTATTTCCTTTCTTTTTCAAAATAAACTTAAAAAAACTATAAGGTTGACTTTCAGTACCCATTCTCTGAGTTATCTCTGGATGTATTTCAGGAACAACATGGAAACATCAGGAAAGAGAAAGATGCAGGCACTCAAACCAGTGGAATGAACTACAGTTTGATGAAGACAACTGTCTGTTAGAGCTAAGGCAGTCCGTCTAAACAATGAACAGAATGATGAAGGCAGTGGAAAGATTGGGGATCAGGAGTTTTTTCCCAAAGAGGAAGAAAAGGAAGCATTTACATTCATAAGTGGGCTCCTGTACACTAAGGCAGGGCAAACTGAAACATGTCCTGTTTTGTGTCAGTTGGTAAAGTACAGAAAATCAGAACCTTTCAGACCAATGTTACTAATATTCTATTCTGAATAGGGGCCTTGTGAGCTTGGAACCATGGAGAGGGAGATGAAATTATAGTACATGACTTGATTCTGCAGTAAATGTATTTTTACATTACGGAAATAGTATTTTATTAGTGTTCAGCTTTTAGAACCAACATAAAAACATGGTTAGAGAGAATGCAAATCTCTATAGTGTAAATGTATAAAGAATAGGAGCACTTGATAGGATAGGATATCCTGGAGATAAAGTGAAAAGTTGATGCTACATGATGACAAAAGTAATTAAGAAAAGATGGCAATAGAATTATCAAAATAAGAGGCCTAGGGTGGGTGGGCTAAATCCTCCTCCTCAGCAGGAAGGCAATAGCTAGTAACTAAAGTTGCTAATTAAGACCTCAAAACCAACAGATGACTGTGCCTTTGGAGGGAGGAAAGTATTGATTTTCATCATAAGGGCTCGGTACTTTTGTTATATATTGTGTTTTAACGTTAGATTCTTTTCACTTAAAAATTGATACTGTATACATGTAGAACTTTTTAAAAACTAATACTTAAAAACTAGGGAAAGGCGATGGCTATTTGAGATGAGTTTGCTGCTTTGTTAGCCTCAGTCTGAGAAAAGTGCCTAAAGCAGCTAAACCGAGGAGTTGGAGGACACTTGAAACATAGTTTGGCTGTTGATCAACCTGATCTCAAAAGTACATCTTAATTCTCTACTATAGCAGGGAATTCGGAGCTGATCCAGTGAGTGATGCATCTGTTCTCTTGTTCTGTACCCGCCCCCGCAGAGTGACGGTGTGCAACAGACAACCTACCTCGCCCAGCGGTACTGCCACGAAGCAGTGAGAGAGATCAGTAAACTTCGACCGTCCCCTGAAAGAGACGCCCTCATACAGCTTTCAGAAATTGTACTCACGAGGGATAAATGACAACTCTTTCTGTTATTTCTGGCAGCTATTTTACCAGACTGTGCCTAAGGAATTTTGTGAAATACACTTTGCTTCACGTGCAGATAACCAAAAATCATTTAAAGAAAATCATTTCAACCTTATTGATGGGCAATTTTTTTATTGGCAAAGTTTTTCAGAAAACTTTTTAAATGTAATTAAACCATCCGAATCTGTCACTCTAGTCCTGTAAATCCTAATAGAGGTATCTTGATGGTTATATGTGGTATTGTTTACACTGTTAAGATCCACATGTAAAGCCATTACACAAATAAATAATCAATGTTAAAATTCAAATGGTTTATCTTGTTTCACCATAGGAGTCAAGGTCACAAAGTTGTGAAGTCTACATCTCAATCCACATTAGTTAAGATTTTAACAGTATCCAAAATTCATATGAGAATGGTTTATTATAAAAGACTGTACATAAAATTTAGACAACAGGTTATATACAAAATTAAGAGAACATTCCACTTGAAAAAATGAAAAAGGTGGCTAGCTGATCACTAGTGATACTGAAATCATGTTTAAAATTAACAAAGGCAAATCATATACAACAGTCACATTGATTTGGTAGCAATAATGGCCTTTAATTTTCAGAAATAAATGTTTTGCACTAGTCTTACCATTTACTATGCTGTTACAAGTCTGTAACGCCCAGTACATAACTGCAATTTGAAATCCAAACAAAGCCTCAATACACAGAAACCCACACTTGAGTGCTCTACTTTAATATCCTAGGCAATACAGAATTACACACAAGATAAGAAAAAACATCCCACCAACCTTCCCTTAAATTAAGAGGAGACACACAAAGTGCATGTGTTGCATTTTAGTTATTTCAAAAGACAATATAAATCTGTTGGTCAGGTATAGATCCCTGTTCACTGATTAATACATGATCCACCGTTTCTTGAATTATTTTCCTTTTAAAACCGTTTTATGTTGCTAGTGCCAGGTAATGGATTAATAGTGCCTATTGAAAAGTCCATTGCACCCACTTCTACAAAAACAATACGTAAACGAGACTTACAGTTTCCTTTTATTGAACCACTATACAACAGCCCACTGGAAAACAAGGACATAAGAGCAGTCCCTAAGAATTTGACTTAACAGAATGTGCACACTTTGACACATTTTCTTAGCTTTGAAAAAATTACGTTAGAAAAGGAATTCAGTAGATTGACTTGTAAATACCCATCTCAGATTTTAAATCTGCAAAAATCCATCACTGCCGTTGGGACAGGTTGAGATAAGGCTAGTATTTTTTTTTTTTTCAGTTACTATATTGAGAAAATAGAACCATAATTCTGCAATAAATCAGTATACTTTATTTATTTATTTATTCATTTTAAAAGCAAACCAGTGAAGGAAAGGACAAAAACCTTTGGTTCACTTATTTATGAATGGAAAAAATTTATAATGCAAATTCACTCATTAAAAAACTTAGGTACAAATTACAACATTACAGATAACCCTTTGTTTTGTTTCACATGGAGACCTTAGAGACTCAATTCGTTTCAAGAGACCTAAGTACGAGTACTCCAAGTAAATGTTACACAAATTGGAAGCATCTTGGATTTTTTAAGTATATTTCAATACATAAATTTGTATGCATGCTTTAAACAAATATATTTCAAGAATGAGAAAGTCTAAACAAAAAGTATGACCAGCACCAGGATTGAAGTTTTCTGATTTTAATATTAGTCTGACATAGCGTTAGTAACCATGCTGCACGGAAACATGTAATGGTACAGTCTGAATCATGATTTGTTAAATATTCTACCCCACACCCCCAGAATACTTAGGCTGGTCATAAAGTTAACTGTGTAAGTAAGTACATAAGCATAATCAGGTATGGACAGCCTCCTGTATTAATTGCTGTTTAGCAATACACAAACTGCCTCAAAGACTTATGCTTACAGGTAGACATTCAATTATACCAATAAAACAGCATGTCCTGAAAATATGGGCACGTTTGAAAACATTTTAAGACAATTCTGTTAACCATAATAGTCCCACAGTATGACTGAATAATAAGAACCTACTTTAAAAGCAAAAAATTTAATCAGCATAGTGCATGATTGATTCAACATAGTTCCCAGGAAACAGACCAGTCACTCGATTGCAGACTCCTTCATACCAGCCATCGTCATTCTTCTTTATTACATAAATGATTGCACCCTCCATAAATGATAGCTCATCATCCTTGTCTTTCGTATAATCATATATTGCCACAACTATGGAAAAAAGAGTTGAAATACCATGTAAGTGCACCATTTCCAGCATTAACTGAATTTTAAAATGTAATGCCAACTAAACCTATAGCATAGCAAAAACCAACCATTTGTATGAAAATTGTGAATTCTTACATTAATAAATACAGGTAAGTCAGTGCCTAAATCACTGGCTTGGTCTTAGGATAAAACTGACAATTTGACTAGCTAGAAATCAATAGTTTCAACCAATCCATCCAGGAAAGATCTTCCTATTTTAGTATTGGATGTTTCATTTGTACAAATATCTACTAAGTGCCAGCCACCGCAAAGCAACATTTCCCCAAAGTACTGGGCAAAGCTACAGAGTCAATCAGTAAATCAGGTAACAACCCAAGCTATCTAATTTGAAAATACACATCTCCTGGGAGGTAAATCTCATCCTACTCACCCACAGAAAATATACATGTAATTTACGGGGCTAGCCCTAGATTTAAAAAAAAGAAAGAAAAAACAACTTACACATTTTAAAGGTCAACAGGGTTTTTAACTTTTTTTTTTTTTTTTTAAGTTTATTTATTTTTCAGAGACTGAGTATGAGCGGGGGGTAGAGTGAGAGGGAGACAGAACCTGAAACTGGCTCCAGGCTCTGAGCTGTCAGCAGAGCCCAATGTGGGGTTCAAACCCACAAACCACGAGATCATGACTTGGGCCGAAGTCAGACGCTTAATCATCTGAGCCACCCAGGTGCCCCAACAGGATGGGGGTTTTTTTGTTGTTGTTTAAGTGGTAAATAGGTGAGAAAAGACCCATTAATTAAGACTTAGAGAACTGTAGGGGCGCCTGGGTGGCTCACTCAGTTAAGCGGCCGACTTCAGCTCAGGTCACAATCTCGCGATCTATGGGTTCGAGTCCCACATGGGGCTCTGCGCTGACGCCCAGAGCCTGGAGCCTGCTTCAGATTCTGTGTCTCCCTCTCTCTCTGTCCCTCCCCCACTTGCACTCTCTCAAAAATGAATAAACGTTAAAAAATAAAAAAAATTAAAAAAAAGACTTTGAGAACTGTTTGCAATTCTGTGGTATTTGATTATTTTAAGTTCAAATATTCATTTCCTTTTTAACAGTACTATGGAAAGGACAGTCACCAAAAAAAATCACAAGTTTTCCAAACAACTGGTTTATGAATTTTATTGTTCCTTCATTCTGCCTTTATAGCCTGATAGTTCTGAAATTACATGCAATTTTCTAGTGTATGTGAAATGGTATGTCATATTTTCATTGATTACCTCATGTTATCTTTTTCTTAAAACAGTTCTTAAGATACTTAAGATATTCTGGAACTCACTTTTCCCCTAAGAAAGATAGCTTCTCCTCATAATTATTCTAAATTAGTGAATTATAATAAAGAACAGACCTGAAGCACTGATCCATAGCACCATTTACTAAATTAAAACAGGCAACCTTTTTTTTCCCTTTACAAAACTGTATTAAGTAAACTCAACAAGTCCATTTGTCTCCATTTTAATCCTGCAGCAGATCAGTACTGTGATTACAAGCTCACCAACCTATCCAACATACAGAATAAATTATTATCCTGGTATTGTTTTTGGCTAAATAACCACTCAAGAAAATGAGTGATTACTAGAAAACCATTAGTAAGGAAAACACTGTAATATTTTAAATAGCCAACGTAATACTTACTAATGTGTCAATTATTTATTATTTATTAGCGTTGGTAACACTAATTTCTCTGTACTGAGAGTAAAAATGGGTTAGTTTGTGTAGTGCAGATGACTTTTGAACTGATCGTGACAAAAGCCTCATATCCTCAAAGTTATTCAGAATTTTTAGTTCCACTTAGACAAACAGCTGATAAGAGTACTGAATCAAATTAATTGTTTCTATTTTCCAAGTCCTTTTGTAAATCAATCCTGATCACAGCCAACCTCCCCTCCTTCCAATGCCTATACTCTCATATAATAAGGCTTACTACTAAGAATTTTATCATGAAAATTCAATGTCCATTCCACTCTCCAGAATCTGATTCATATAAATAGCTAAACTCCCCCTTCTTCTGTATGTACTGTCAGATTTTTTTGAAACTCAAAGTCTAATACTCTAATCCTACATGACAAAAATTTGAAGACAGCTATCTAGTTCCTCTGCCACCCTTTCCTCAACTTAGAAATACTGCTTTCAACTGTTTCACGCTATAGGTACACTTCCCAGATATTTTGCCTCCTGAATATTCTCCTCTTGAAGGCATTCCTGTCTGCAGGATCTTAAAGTGTGACACTCAAAACTGAACATAATGCTAGCATAATATAAATGGATATGATAAGAATGGCACACAGTAGGTTAAAGTTCAGCTAATGTACCCTAAGAATTTGGCTTTTAGATTCTAAACAGTCATAACATACTATCAATACATTCAACTAAAATCCTATTAAACCAGGCCTTATTCATTATAAAAGTAACTATTTAAAAAGACTTTAAATAGAGGGGTGCCTGGGTGGCTCAGTCAGTTAAGCACCCAACTCTTGATTTCGGCTCAGGTCATGACCTCGTGGTTCATGGGACTGAGCTCCACATCGGGGTCCATGCTGACAGCATGAAGCCTGCTTAGGATTCTCTCTCCCTCTCTCTCTGTCCCTTCTCTGCTCATGTGTGTGCTCTCTCAAAATTATAAACTTAAAAAAAAAAAAGGCTTTAAATACAATCCTACTAAATCTCAACTCTCTGATTTAGACTATGGGTCAGCAAACAATGGCTCATGGCCAAATCCAAGCCACTACCTTTTCTGTAAATAAAGTTTTATTGGGGGCACCTGGGTGGCTCAGTTAAGCATCTGACTTTGGCTCAGGTCATGATCTCACAGTTCAGAAGTTTGAGCCCCACACTGGGCTCACTGCTGTCAGCACAGAGCCCACCTCAGATCCTGTGCCCCCCCCCACCTTCCCCCCAACTCCCCTCCCCCCAACTCTTCCTCTCCCCAACCACCCTCTCTCAAAAATAAATAAAACATAAAAAATAAATAAAGTTTTATTGGAACATGGACAGACATATCCACTCACTATGTAGCATCTATGGCTGCTTTTGTGCTACAACAGTGGGGCTTACTAGTTGTAACAAAACAGACTAGAGTTGGCAAACTTAAAAATATTTCATTTGCAAGACAAATATCAAATCATTACATTGTATACCTGGAACTAACAGAATGCTGTTGCGTAATTATACCTCCAGTTTTTTGTTTTTTTTTTTTAAGTTAAAAATATTTTTGGGGCACCTGGGTGGTTCAGTCAGTTAAGCAGCATCCAACTCTTGATTTTGGCTCAGGTCAGGTCATGATCTCATAGCTTTTGAGTTCAAGCCCTGCATCAGGCTCTGCACTGGCAGTGTGGAGCCTGCTTAGGATTCTCCCTCTCCCTTTCAAAATATATACATAAACTTTAAAAATATGTATTTATTATATGGTGTTTTACAGAACATGTGTGATGACCACTAATATAAGACCATTATTTTAATCTGCAAAGACATTTTTTAAATTCTGCTCTATTGCCAAATATATTAATATTATTAATATTAATATTAACCATAATATTTCAAATTTATCAACTTTTTATTAGTTCCATAGTAGTCCCAATTTAAAGTTAAATTTGCTTTTCCAAGCCAGGAACTACAGGTACACAATTCAAGACTATTTAAGTTTATCACCTTCATAATAACCATAACATATCTCTATTTGAAGGTACAAGAGAATCTAAACATAAAGTAGAATATTCGAGATTTCCTGAACAGTGTGTAGAGTACCTGTTTAAAAATATTTAGAAAGGTACACACAGCACAGAGACAGATGGTAGCTACACTTGTAGTGAGCATAGTATAACCTACAGAGATGCTGAATCACTGTGCTGTAAACCTGAAACTAATGTAACTTTGTATCAACTAAAAAAATTTAAATACACACACGTACATATAAAAGGAATACAGCAAATTCCCTTTTAGCCATGTATTCAAAACTTGGGCACAAGAGAATGCTGCAGGTCTCAAGAGCTATAGAGCTACTTAAATGCTTAAAGCATTTAATCGAGTAAAGCCAATGGAAGGGAATATATTTCAAAGGCAATCAAACTGATTAGCCACATTGTAAACATTTTTCAGAACTCTAAAGGTTTCCCTTTTAATTGTAAGAGTAGAAATTTTGCTTTAAATCTTTACTAATTCTGTATCTTTAGTAAGTCATTTAACTGCTATTTTGTGCCTTACTGGTTTCATCTGTAAAATGCAAATGGGCAAGTTCATCTCCAGCCTACGTCATTTGAAAAAGCACATCTAACATAATACACTTTTAATTTGAAAAATAAAGACCATCCCTTTATAATGGAAATGTATAGAAAATAAGGTTTGACTAAATTATCTTAGCTGGATAAGGCTATTCAAAGGGTTGGGGTGCCCGGGTGGCTCAGCTGGTTAAGTGCCTGACTTCTGGCTCAGGTCATGATCTGCAGGTTCGTGGGTTTGAGCCCCATGTCAGGCTCTCTGCTGTCAGCATGGAGCCAATTTTAGATCTGCTGTCTCCCCCTCTCTCTCCCCTCCCCTGGGTTCTCTCTCTCTCAAAAATGCTTATTCAAAGGGCTGCAAACACCAGACTATCAGATGTTCTTTATAGCTCTAAAAATTCTATAATTAGGTTATTTTCCTTCACCTGAATTCAGTGATGACTGTACCTTACCTTTCTCAATATAATTCTTGGGGGCCCAAGCAGGATCCCCATCTGCATATGGATCATTATACTGAACTACTGCAGCCTCTTCATCCTCATAATCCACTGGGGGTGGTGGTGGCGGAGGTGGAGAGTCATCAAACATAGGAATGTCATCTGGGGGAGGTGGCGGTGGTGGGGTTGGACTATCAGCAACTGAAAGAATTCAGATAATTAATTTGAATCAGAAATTAGAGTAAATGAAAACTCAAGTTAAAAGAAGAATTTAAGAAAGCTCTAATTTGTATACAGCATGCACTATAATAAGACATGCAGTGATTAGAAATAAAAGCTTGGTGTGTTAGAGCTTCTACTACTCTTAATAATAATATGAACAATAATAAAATGAATTAAAAATAAAGGTATTAGGAAGGAGGTTAGGAAACAATGTCTCTTTTTATAAAAATTATAGGAGTAAAAAAGTTTCCTTACTCCAACACTGAAATCGGAACAAACATTACCCTTTAGTTAGCCTACCTCCTTGTAAATAAGCCATATGTCACATTTCCCATTCAGGCTACTGTAAATGTTAGGAATACCATTTCATATATGGTTTGATAACCATTCACTGTGCACATTCAGGTCCCTGATTTGGCTTTTAGTTATCTTTTAGTTCCCCAGAAATAAGCCTCCAGTGGGTGGGATATTTATTTTTGTCTGTTTTAATCGAGAAAAAGGTTTGTGGTACCAGGTCTGCTTCTATGTGTAGGTTTTCTATTATTTACAAGAGAAAATTAAATTAGAAATTAAATAATTCCAAGCTAATACAAAATTTTGTTGAGTATTTTCAAAAATGTTTGTATTCAGAATCAACTTTTTAAATGCAGAAAGGAGCTAAGATTCTTGCATTATTGCTGGTAAAACTTAAGCATGGGATGAGGGAAAGACTAGATCCTAATGTTCCAATTGTCTCAGAATACATCCACAATATACTTTTAATAAAGTATTACGGGAAGATATAATTAAAAACAAACAAACAAACAAAAATGAACTTATATCGTGCAAAACAATAAAAACGACTCATACCTCAAGCTGTAGATGGGTGTGGTACATGTGTGTGTTACTTAAATAATCAAGGGTGTCAACAGTGAGATGAGGAAGTATCAGGCTAGAACTAGGCTCTCTGAACTATGATGATTCCAGGTAACAATGCTCCCAAGAGTTCAAAGCCAAAACACACAACTAATTCTTAATTCAAATTTCTGATCCATAAATTTCTTTGAAAGCTAAAGACAAAAATTCTTTGACACAAATTGACATAACAATTATATAATATCTGCAGAGGAAAAATACAGAATACTAAAATACTAACTCGAATGCCAATATCTGGGGCCATTTATGTGATCAAAGAAAGCAGTCATAATCTACTTGTTAATACAGATTTTAAAGTTTATTCTACCCTATTTGGAGTAACGTGCTGAGAATGTAACAAAGGGATCCAAATTTAAAACATCTGTGGATAAAAGCCCTACTTCCATAATCTCTTCAATTCTGTGATTTTTATTTTATCCTGATGGTACAAGAAAGACTTACTAGAAAACACATCCTGTGCAGTGATGCTCATTCTGATAGCTATCTAACAGGTCTATAATTTATTTTTCCACCAAATGCTTGATTCCATTTTATTTTTGCCCTTACTTTCTACACAAAGCTTTCTAATATTATTGAGAGGAGAAGAAAGTATGAACCCATCCTAACATCAAAGAGCCATAGCTCATATCCTTAATTTGGCTTACTGTGTAAATTACACATTTGCTGTCCCTAAATTGCATTTACTCTTGACTTATATATAACTTACTAGTTTAATGTTTTCACTCCATTGTCTTCATATCCAAACTCTGTGAATCTACACTGGCTTATCTCCAAATTATATATACACAGGGGCAGAAGTCTGGTCAATCTAATTCTCTATGCATAATACTTTGTCTAGCACCATGCATAATTAGTTCAAAAATGCTTCCTGATGTTAATCATATACAGATGTAAAGACACTGCTGACTTTTTTAGGGGCTTATGTCTTAAACTGAAACACATTTAACAGGTTAACTACCACATGCATTCATTATCACCAATTTTTAGTGTCACAGGAAACTTCATATTAAAAAGAACACAGAAAATCTGTACTCCATAAAACATGTAAGATATTGACACAAAGTTCATAATTCTCCTTACATGCTTTCAAAGAAAACAGATGCCAAACAAAGTTGGGCATTCTGCAGCCCAAGGAAAATACTGATTCCAGTTCATAAGTTTGGGAAAAGGAACTAAAATAAAATAGTTAAGTACCATGGTCCTCCTTAGGGAAAAAAAAATGCATACCTAGAATTATGTACATTAATACTGAATTTCTATAAAAAAGAATTACCAAAAATGCTAGTCAATATGTTTTGGCTCCATTAAATGGATGTTTATTATGGCTATTTTAAAATATTTCCTCCTAATTTTGGCTGTAAGGCAGCTCAAGTTTTTAAACTCTTATAGCATTAAGGACCAGCAATTTATCCTCATTCCCTTCTTTTTAAAAATAAGATTCACTTAAGTTTAAACATATGGAAGTTTTCGAACAACTGTTAAGAATAAGGGTGGTTTACACTCAGAAATTTCAACATTTTGGAACCACAATGTTTTATGAAAAGCCCATTCAATCCTATATGTTTCTTAAAGGTCGAAATTTGAACTGTTCCCAGAGTCTAGCACATAACACTGAGTAAACAATTATTTGACTAGAGGAAGGGAGGAAATATGGAGATTACACAACAGGGTCAGCAAAGGCTGAACAATGGCATTTGCCACAATGTATTTTCCTGGAAGATGAGGTGATCAGTCATGTGGGCTACATATTTGTTCAAATCATTCTAAAATTTATTTGCATGGTGATGATTCCCAAGTGAAGTAAATCACTACTAGACCAGTTAACCATCTTAATCTCAACAGCTATTTCGGCATAGTATAATTCAGTAACAGTGGTTTTTTTCATTTTGTCAACATGCACTCTGATCGTGTAGCTAGGATTATATATCTTCTGGAACCTCAAAGTAATCAGGCAGCAATATAAACTACTCTATCCTAATTAAATTCATGTATCCTAAAGAATTTCCAAAAATTGTAAACCTGACCTTCCTGAGAAAAGACCTAAAAATTGACATGGGCCTGCATATGGCCAGATCATGAAGAGGGCTCAACACTGATTATCACTCCTAGATGGATAACTTGGATGTAAATTAGTTATTCTTGCAGATTCATTCTCAAGCTAACAATAAATTGTTATATAGATTCAAAATTATTTATGTATAAAAATCTGATAATACAAAGCTTTCTCTAAAATTTTTATGTAACTAAAGGAGGGGGAACTGCCCCAAATGCGTAATAAATTTAATCTCATACTATAATTATCTATATATGAATTTGTTGACAACAGAATAAAAAAATGTTTTCTAATTCCCCTAATAGCTATTGGAAGCTGGCAGTTTCCATACAATTTGAATTTTTGTTTGATTACACTTTCCTTAAGAATCTGCAAAGATCAGATTTCAAGTTTTAGATCATGTAAATACATAAGAAAGTTGAAGTTTTGAAATTTATATGGGTCAGTAATCATGCATACAAGAGAAAAAACTGAAGACCGTGCTCTTCAGTTTTAAAAACGTATCTGCACCTATTTTCAAGGTAAGATTAGCGTCTCAATAAAAGGAAATGATGACTCATCAGCCATGCATGCTATAAGGAGACAGCCTCTACTCTTTGACAGCTCAGTTTTTCCAAACTTACTGTTTTCCTGCACCCTGGCCACGAAGCCTGTGAGAGGTATCTGTGGAGTCAACTGAGGCATAGGGGGAGGGGGTGGAGCAACAGAAACTGGTAGCAACAATACAGTATGGGGGAGTAAAACAGATAAAGGAAAGAAAAGGAAACAAACAAAAAGCAGAAGTCAGTTACAAGGACCACAAACATAAGTATGCAAAGAACAGTTTGCAAATGAAACAAAACAAACAAAAAACAAAACAAAAACCTGCAGAACCTTCACGTTCACTTCCCACCAGCAAACCTGAACTATGTTTATAGCCCACTGGTTAAATTTTATGTTTAAAAAAAAAAATACATTTGATTTAATCCTAATATTAAACTGTTTGGGGAAGGACTTAAATTTACCATCACATTCATTTTCATGCAACGAATTTTCAAATTCTAAGGAAAGACTTTAAAAAAATGAGTAACAGCAAATACAGATGTTGGTTTCCAGGATACTGTCTGGAATACTGTCTGGAATAATTCCAGGATACTGTCTTTACCTATCTCTGTAACCTAACAGGTATGTATGTCTAGCTTTAAGGTAATGCTGTAAATGAGAACCCAAATAAGTACGTTATGGAATAGCGGTTTCTTCCATATGGAAATAAATACATTAATCACAGGTTTCCTTTAAAAACCAGTTATTATGTATCTAAATTTGTACATAGTTCTCCAGGAAAAACCCTTATTTGTAAAACAAGGTCATTATTGTTTTCTAAGCTGACAATTTTATTTTCAAAGATATCACTCCTAAATTTACCAGGGAATAACAGTGCTCTACATACCATGTTAACTGTTCATTGAGTTTCATAGGATAAGTATTTCAAAGTGGCCTTCTTCATTTTATCACTGTTCTGAGCCTATATAGGGAACCTGATCTCACAACAGGTTAAAATATACAATTATTTGCATTAAAGTACTTTCTAATAAATCACTGAGTAGCTGTAATCATTCCAACTGTTTTCTGGAGAGGACATAATTTGTAGGAAATTGATATCAAATGTTCACGTGGGCAGCAAATATATTAAAAACTGTAACAAACTAGAAGTAAACATTCAGAAGTTTACCACTTTGTCTCATTTTAACTAGGCAGTAATTGCCAAAGATTGCTCAGAAAAGTCAACAGGACTGAACTGCAAAATGCAATTTACTGGCAGTCACCAAAATGTGACACTAAATTGACAGAGAAAAACAATTTATTCATTCCCAAGGATCATGTAACCAAAAGGTTGTTTCAGTTAACACAACGTAGAATTTTGTTGGTAAGCATAAAAATTTGAAAGAGGTTAGGTATTCAAAGCAACAATAACAAAGCAATGTAAGTTCATTAATATTCATTGTATGGCTAAAATTCACATCAATTCACTAGGATATTGGTCCTCATTGATTTTGATACTTTGTATATAGAAGGCTTGTTAAGAAGTAAAATATTACAGTTCTGATTTAAAAAACAAAAACCCTCCCACAAACCTAAAAAAATTGTTTAGAAACAACCCTTAGTAACTAGACATGCTGGTTAGTATGTAGAGAAAAAGAAAAGCTATGTTAGGAAGATACTAGTCGTTACCGCCACACTTGGGACAGAAGGGGAAATATGCACATCAAAACACTAAAAACATTTACGTACCAATAATACTATAACAACTGCTACTACTACTGCAATTACTACAACACCAACAGTAACTAGACTGAAGGAAAATTATTTTGACACATAATTTATTTTTTAAATTCGACATATTTTTTAAATTCGAGTCCAAATTTCCTTTATAGTTTCAAAAAGATATAGTCATTCAGTAACGAAAATGTCTTATTTAAGAATAAGTAACCCACCAAGCACTGTTAAAATAAAACTGCACAAACATATATTAGGTGAAGTGTCACCAAAAATTCTATTTGCAGAATGAACTAAATGTCTAAGTGAGGAAAAGAAAAAAAAGAACATAAAGATGGGATCTAAAAACACAACATATTATAAAAAAAAATTTAAAAGATCATGAAACTACTGAGGCTAATAATCCAATAATCCAGGGAATATTAAGACTCTAGCTACCTTTCATTACCAAACGGAAATCAAGGAAAATGTGAGATAAAATTCTAGCTGGCAAAATTTCTTGGTAGCCTGGAAGAAAATTTTAGTCTGGAAAAGGACTGTATAAACGTGAGGATTATCTGTGAATTTTGACATTTCTGCTAAAGTGTTTTTCAATTCTTAGAAGTTTCTTGCTATAATACAATCTTTAACTCTAAAATTTACACTGGGAACAAGTAAGAGAACTTTCCTCTAGCTCTGCTTTAAAATACATGTTCAGAATATGCATTATAAATAAACTTAAAACCACCTTCCTAGGTAAACAAGGAGTATTCAGTGTTTTTTACTAATACAACATGCAGCTCTAGAAAGCAGTTACAAAAGCCACATGGGAAAGTGTGTTCCAGTCTATGCCCAGTATTCACCTCTTCAAGCCAATAATAAATACTGGACAACAGGCTCATTTCAGATTTTTTTTTTTGAATTAAGCATTTTAATATGAAACGAAATTAATGATTTTCAATGTGAGTTTAATATGAAACTGAAATTAATGATTATCCTAAGCAATTCATACTTCCTGTCTTTCGATGCCAAAACTATTTTCTAATCTTTAAATATCTTTAAGCCTTTAAATTGCAGTTAGTGTTGAGATGTGCAATTTGATGTGAAGAGAAAGAAATCAGAAGAAAGTCCCCACCCCAACTGTTACAGTGATTAGAAACCGAATAAGCAGGCATCACAAATGCTTTCAATGGTTCAGAACTCATTTCAGTACAGGTTAACAAGCTTAAAAGTGATAGCCAGCAATTTCATTATATTAAAGAACAATTTTTCAATGTTCTTACTTTCAGTGCTATTGAATGGTCTCAAACATGCCAATAAAAATAAATTCAGCTTAACTAATTTCAGTATTTTTTCTTCTAGTTCTATTTATAGTAATAAAAATTAAATTTTAGTACATAAATATACTAAGTCTGAATTTTTTGAGAGAAAATGATAAGCAATTATTCTTAAAATAGCACAATTCAAGGACCAACTTCCTAAAGCAAAAATAAACATGAAATAGCCTGGTTTCAATTGTTGTCTATCACTGGCAAGAAAATCAGCTTCAAATACTTTTGTTCAAAAGGAACTCCACTGTTGTATGCCTGCAAAGCACAAGCTTACTTGAATTCTGAGAATAAAGTGGACCTCCATTAACATGAGGCTGAGCAGAAAACTGAGCAGTCACAGAGGGAGCTCGTCTGTATCCACCAGAAGATGTCGAGGAGGTGGTCGAGTTGTGTCGGGAAATCTGCCTGGTCATTGTGCCATACTGGGAACCAGGAGCTGAACCCGGCGCTGCTGCAAAGCATTAGTCAAAGGCAACCAACAAAGAACTTGAGCACGTATGTCACCTCCAATGGCAGAACAAAGGGAAGGGGACTCACAGTAAGAAATATTTACTTTTTAAAGCCCACAGCACAAAATTAAGAGAAAAGTAAAGATAAAACACAAATAGCTCCTCTGAAGTTAAAAACAGAAGGAAAAACAGATACTGTATGGAAAGCTGCAAAAGTAAGTAAGTAACATTCTTAAACTTTTTAATTTGGCAGAATCCCAAATGGTAGTTTGCTAATATTATATATAAATTTTTCTTTATCAGTTTAGAATAATATATAGCTTTTGTATGTAAACTATGTCTCTCCAACAAAGTACCAGAAGATAATCTGAGATGAAAAGCATCGGTTTTTAGATGTGAATGTATTAATAGTTGGTAAACTTCTTCCTTTCCATTGCCAAATCTTCAGAAGCACAGGTTAAATTATAAAATTTAAACAAGTAAGCATACTTTCTACCTATGCTACTATATTTTAGTACTATATTTAGTGAATGTTTATTGTGTTAGCAATTATTATCAAATACAACATATGATAGAATTTTTATGGGAAGCAAAATTTCTAGTTTCAAAGTACTCATATCTAGAATCAGATTTCTTATGTATCTCCAAACTTTTAAGAATAACATACTTCCCCTTTCACTGAGAAACTGGAAATAATTTTAGACTTTGTAAAATAATTTTACAATTTCAAAATTTCAAAAGCAGTTTTATGTAGAATATCCATTACCTTTCTCCATACTTGGAGGGCTTTTTCCATTCTTTACCCAAAACAAATCTTCTTTATTATCATACATATCTAAAATGACTAAAAACTATCAATACTTAATTTTATTCAACGTCATCTTTACCAACATTTCAAAAGTTTAATATTTAAAAGGTTAATAAAGTTCAAAGCCTCTAAAGTTAACCACACTTTTCAAAGGTAACTTCAGGATTAATGTTAGCCTTCTTTGCCCCACCCAAACATCTAACCATGACTAAGTATAACTAGTTTATTTTCATTCAGTTGTGTAATTAACCTCTCCTAGAGTCATACAAGTTATTACCATAAAACCATACAGCAGAGGTTGTTCATTTTAAAAAATGGTAATATTTAACATTTTGGAGCTCCCAAGCCATAGGCAGTAACTAAATATTTGAATCACCTACATGGTCCTCTTCTGAATAGAAACACATTTTAAAAATAATACCCTAATCAAAAGAACTCATGAATAACTAATTTTGGACAGCCAGGGTTTCCAGAGAGCTCTAAGAAGTAAACCTTTAACTTTTTAATAGAGACCTCTGTAAAATGATTTTTATATTTCTCTGACTTATACATAATTATATATACTAATATATATAATATATATTAAAATATAATACATTAAATATATATAATACATAATAAAATATATATTAAAATATAACTTATATGTATACTAATATATATAATTATATGTAATGGTTGTAATTTACATAAATATATTTTTATATGTAAATTAAAGAAAAATAAGATACTCAGCTCCAAAGAAACAGAATATTACCAGTATCACCAAAGCTTCCTGTTTGAGCCTTCTAGATCCCAAAACCAAAAGGTATTAAACATTCTTTCTTTACAGTTTCTTTTTTTAAAGCACAGATATATACAGAGAAGTCATAATTTATAAGCTTTCATAACGCAATAATTATGCATGCTGCTGGCTTTTTTTCCTTTGATATTCTTTTTTTAAGATTCGTCCATGTTGGTAAGTATATCAATATTGTATCATCCATTTTTGTTGCTTTATTTGCATGTGAACATTGCACAATGTATTTACCCATTCTATTGTTATTAAACATTTGGGTTGCATCCAGATTTTTGCTGATATTAATGCTACTACTATGAACATGCCTAAATATTTTTCCTGAGTTTCTCTACAACACTGATTCTCAAACTTAGCACTGATGAGAATTTCACCTTGAGGGCTTCTTATAATACAGATTGCTGGGCCCAGTCCTCAAAGTTCCTGAGTAAGTAGGTGTACAGTGGGATCTGAGAATTTACGTTTCTAACTAGTTTCCCTGTGATGATGATGCAGCTGGTCTGGGGATCACACTCTGAAAGCCACTGTTCTAGGCCAGTGGTAAATTGTATCATCTTAGTGTCCACTCTTTAAAAATAGAGAACCTCAAAAAGTTTTTGCAGAGGTGGGTGACAGCAACAGAGTAATTACAGTAATTACTATAATAGAAATTAAAACTGAATTAAAACACACGAATATTACTGGGGCACCTGGGTGGTTCAGTCAGTTGGGGGGGGTCTGACTTGGGCTCAGGACATGATCTCACGGTTCGGGAGTTCGAGCCCCGCATCAGGCTCTGTGCTGGCAGCTCAGAGCCTGGAGCCTGCTTTGGATTCTGTGTCTCCCTCTCTCTCTGGCCCACCCCTGCTTGTGCTCTCTCTCTGCCTCTCAAAAAATGAATAAACGTTAAAAAAAATTAAAAAAAAAAAAAACACATGAATATACAAAAAACCCATTCTGTTAGCTGTCACAGCAATGATTTTATCGTAAGTCACAGAGGCTCTGGAAACTCCCACTGTATACTGGTACCAGAATGAGAAATGAAAAAGGCAAATAGGTCTTAGTATTATTATGAATATAGTTCTGACCTCAAAAACTCCAGTGGCGCCTGGGTGGCTCAGTCAGTTGGGCAGCCGACTACAGCTCAGGTCATGATCTTGTGGTCTATGAGTTCGAGCCCTGCATCAGGCTCTGTGCTGACAGCTCAGAGCCTGGAGCCTGCTTCCGATTCTGTGTCTCCCTCTCTCTGTGCCCCTTCCCTGCTTGCTCTGTCTCTCTCTCTCTCTCTCAAAAACAATAAATATTAAAAAAAAATTTTTTTTAACACTCCATAAAAGGATCTTAGCAGCCCCCAGGGGTCCTGTAGCCATATTCTAAGAACCAGTACTCTAGGGTAAATATCTAGAAATGAAATTATTAAATCTAAGGTAGAAACCCATTCAACTTGACCAGGTAACAGCAAATTACTTCCCAAAGTGCGTGTATCAACTAATAAACTCTAATAAACTCCCACCAGCAATGTCCTTTCCTGTTACTACACATCCTCATCAACATTTAGAACTAGTAGACTTCTATATTTCTACCTATCTAGTGAATATAAAATAGTATCTCATCGTGATTTTATCTTTCATTTTCCTCATTATTGCCTACACTGGGGGCATTTTTTCTCACATGGACTTTCTAACGATCATTTTTATTATTAGGGTCTTCTTTTTATTACCTCCTTTTGTCCCTTTTCCTTGGAGTACAAGTACCATGGTTTTGAAAAGATGTAGCAGGACAGCTTCATTTTACCCAAGCTGAAACTCCACTGTCATTTGAAACATTTCATTACCCATTTCTACTCAGATTATTGCTACTGTATATTTCTAAGTTGAATGGCTTCATACTGTGCCTATATTTGGAATTCCTTATATGCTCAATCCAGTCACCTCTAATTTACGAACAATGTAAATGTATTCGATTAAAAAATATATATTTCTTGGCATCCCAGATGCCAAAAGTACTGAACTATATCAGAGTTTTTCACACTACGATCCACAGGAAAGCCTCAGAGCACCCCATAACCATATATCGTTTTCTTCTCCATTTTTTGTTTCTCCTATCACTCATTCTCACCCCAATTCTTTGACTGTTGTATATAGCAGGGAGTTCCAAATCAAGTTTCACTTAAAAAAATATTATATTACTAATTTAAAAATATCTTTTTGAACAATCACTGCTATAATTTTCCTTAGAAAATCCAAACAAGAAATACAAACCACATTAAAAATTAAGCATAGAAACATTGTACATTTCAGAGGACAAGATTTTACATTTAACTGTGTAACTTCAGAGGCCTTTCACCAGAAGAAATTAGTGTAATTAGATTTAACACTTTAACCTTTGTGTTACCACCTACAACCTAATAACTATAAAAGCTAGCAGTCTAACAGAGGAGTTTATTATGAATTGTGCAAAGTAAGGTACATCACTGCAGTGGTTACGCAATCTCACCTATCACTGTGTTCACTGGGAGAAGTGGTGGAGGAGGTGATACTGGTGGAGCTCCACAAGGAGGAGGGACAGAAATGTTTTCTAATAAAATAGTTTATAATTTAGGTCAGAATACAAGAAAGAGAACTAAACATTCTGAAACAGCAAGAAAGCACAAAGTTGTGGAAAGGAAAAAAAACAAAGAGACACCCCCATGTAAAGCATGCCTAAATGAATATGAATTTTACTAGGTAAAGAGGACACAGAGATCATACTTGCATTAACTATAAAATATGCCTGTTTTTGTAAGTAGCTTTTTCTCCTTTTTCAGCAATCTCCTTGAGAAGCTAAGAATTTTTCCCTAACAGTTCTGATTATCATACTTACTTTTTAAATATATATTTTTAACATTATGAAGTTTTCATTTACTAAAAAATCAAGGGATTAATTTAATGCTCTACGATGATTTCTTAAATTTTTTCTATAATCTAAAGAGCAAAAGGACTTTTCTTATTTTAATCCTATTTTATATTCATGGCATTTTATTCATGGCATGGAATATTATACATAAATGTAGTAGTCATAAAACAAGCGAACACGAGAGGTGAGGCACTGACCTACAAGGTAACATCAAAACTCAATGGTATATAATTTACATTAAAGACACTCCTGCTCTTGAAATAATAAATGTCATTCTTTACTAGTGCCCAAGGCAAGTACTTCTAAGCAAAATAGCCAAAACACTACTTAGTAAAGCTATTTAATAAGCTCTGTATGTAAGAAACAGCTAGGAAAACCCTGAAGTTTCCATGAAAGTCTCCCTAAAAATATTTTTAAATGTTAGCATTTCTTCTAGCAACAATCACATAAATTTAATAAGCAATTTTATCTAAAATAAACTATTTCAGACTTTATAATAAAGCTCATAAATACTACCACATATTAAAACAGATTAATAAAAAAATACCTGGTCCAATAGTGGGTGGTGAAGGTGTAGGCACGGCAATGGGAATGCCAATACTGCTGCTTCCACTGTTTTCTCGACTTCCACTCCCTCCACTACTTCCACTGAAAAGTAAAAAATGTGAAAAAAGCCATTCTAGAGATTTACCCAAAACAATGAAACAATCAATTCAAAGCCACTAATTACTCCTTTTATAATGTGTATACGTATGTACATCAAAATTTTTAAAACTGTTCAATACAATTTTAACCTTAATACTTAAGGCGGTTTTTGTGTTTTGCACTACTTCTCAATCTACTGGAAATCAGTACAGTCCTAACACAGTACACAGAACTATCAGAAGAGGTCATCCTTTTGATAAATGAATCACTATTAAATTCTTATACAATGAGTCATCAAAAGTTGAGTTTAAGTTTATTTATTTTGAGAGATAGACAAAAAGGGAGGGGCCGAGAGAGTCAGGGAGGAGGGGTGGGGGAAGAGAGAGAGACAGAGAGAGACAGAGAGAGAAAGAATCCCAAGCAGGCTCTGTGCTGCCAGCACAGAACCTGATGCAGGGCTCAATGCTACGAACTGTGAAATCATGACCTGAACTGACACCAACAGTCAGACGCTTAACCGACTGAGACACTTAACTGACTGATGCCCCCCAAAAAGTTTACTTAACACCTACTATGAACAGCAGTACCAAAGCAGACATGAACTAGGCTGCCATGGAGCTCACAGTTGAGAATGGGAAAATAGACATTAAAAAACAACACAATGTGGGAGCCTGGGTGGCTCAGTCAGTTAAGTGTTCAACTTCAGCTCAGGTCACAATCTCACGGCTCATGAGTTCAAGCTCCGTGTCGGGACTTTGTGCTAACAGCTCAGAGCCTGGAGCCTGCTTCAGATTGTGTGTGTGTGTGTGTGTGTGTGTGTGTGTCTCCCCTCCTCTCTCCCGCTCACACTCTGTCTCTATCAAAATTAAATAGACATTTAAAAAAATAGCATGATGGATGCCACAAAAGAAAATGTACAAGATGTTATGAAAGTTAGTAAGTTAATAAAAAGTGTAACCAGTTTTATTCTGGAATTAATATGAAAATCTCCATCTATCTCAAAGAATGGTGATAAAACAGGGAAATTTTTTGGAAAACAAGCAAACCGGCAAAAACAAACAAAACAAAAAACAAACAAACAGTAGTGAAGTTTCAGCATGGCGCATTCTAGAAGAGTTGATACTGTTAATGCTAAACAATCCCTTACTATTCTAATTCCTATGGATTCACTGTGTCTTTAGGCATAGGACCTCACACTATCCAGTTGTTTTTAGTAATGTGTGCATGCACATGTATACTAATGTATATATGTGCACATGTAACCTTAGGCTCCATAGTATAGTTTAAAATCAACATCACTGGCTCAATAGGCCCAGAAACTCAAGAGAGCACTGCTTAGGTAAGATTGATTTTCTTCTCCAATATGATTATTCTATAATTACATTATCATATGTTAATGCAAGAAAAAGAAAAAAAGAGCAAGCTGTTTATATAAAATAAATAGCTTCAATGTAAAGGCCTCCCTACTCCCTCAAGCCAGGTGATCAATATTCTGCTTTGTGCCACCACTGCATCACAATCATATGAAGTTTTTGTATTTATTATGCTCTTATACAATTACTAGCTTATGTGTCTTTTTTCTCACATAGGGGTTGGAAAATTACAGCCAATTGGCCAAATTTGGCCCATGGTTCATTTTTATGACCTGTGTGCTAAGAACATTCTTTTCATTTTTAGAAGTTTTTTTAAAAATTGAAAGAGGAGTATTATTTAATGACACATTAAAATTACACGAAATTCAAATTTCAGTTCTGCATACAAAGTTTTATCGGAACACGGCCACATGCTCATTCATTTAGGTGTTGTCCATGGCTGCTTTCATGTGCAATGACAGAGCTGACCATATGGCTCACAAACCCTAAAATATTAACAATCTGGCCTTTCATTAAAAAGTTTCTTGGGGGGGCGCCTGGGTGGCGCAGTCGGTTAAGCGTCCGACTTCAGCTAGGTCACGATCTCACGGTCCGTGAGTTCGAGCCCCGCGTCGGGCTCTGGGCTGATGGCTCAGAGCCTGGAGCCTGTTTCCGATTCTGTGTCTCCCTCTCTCTCTGCCCCTCCCCCGTTCATGCTCTGTCTCTCTCTGTCCCAAAAATAAACAAACATTGAAAAAAAAAATTAAAAAAAAAAAAAAAAAAAGTTTCTTGGGGCACCCGGGTGGCTTAGTCAGTTGAACATCCAACTTTTGATTTCGGCTCAAGTCACAACCTCACGGTTTGTGAGGTCGGGCTCTGCACTGTCCGCACAGAGCCTGCTGGGAATTCTCTCTCTCTGCCCCTTCTCTGCTTGTGCTTGCTTGCCTGAGCGCACACACTCTCTCTCTCAAAATAAATAAACTTAAAAAAAAAAAATTTTTTTTTTAAAGTTTGTTGATGCTTGTTCTAACAAAATGAGCTTCTGGAAAATTAAACTTATTTTCCTGGTATATCCTTAGTATCTAATGAAGTAACTTTTAGTGACTAGTTGTTGAATATGATTAAACTATTATTCCATTATAAAGAAAAATCATGCTTTGAATTATTATTCAAAAATATATAAAAAAAAAAATTGGTCCTCACTGATCTTGACCTGATATAGTAACTGCAGGTATCAATATAATCATTTCTTTACTAACAGTAACAATAACAACAAATTTCCATTACACAGCACCTGAGAGGCTTGACTTCCCTGAGTCCCCTCAAAATGATTTTGTGAAATTTCTCTAATATACCAACCTAAAAGTCAAGGTATAGAGAGGTTCCTTGCCCAAGTTCTTAAGTGACTGATAAAACTAAAGAAAAAAATAAATTAAACTATACAATAAATTTGTCTGGCTGTATAAAAATATCCAAACATGGTGTTGCTACTTTTGGGGGGAAGGGCCTAAGCAGGACTTTAGGGTTGCTGGTCATATTCCATTTTCTGATCTGGGGATGGTTATGTGGGTGTATTCAATTGTATTAAACCATCAAGTTGTATACTTTACAAATTGTATACTTTTCTGAATGTACATCATGCTTCATAACCCAGTTTTTCAAAAATCCACTGGGGAGGTGACTTCTAGAACTTTTTTTTTTTAGCAACTTACATATTATAGTATACCAACTCTCTTAACAAATTCTTCCTCATATTTCAGGTGTCCTTTTACTTCCAACTTCATAAAGTTTATATGTTGTATAATTTCTGATATTTCACCTTTTATCCAAAAATACTTAAGAGTGGTTGCCTTGATCTTTAAATAACTGTTTTAAAAAACATTCTTTAGGCCCTGATCTAAATAGGCATTTATACCTCCATCAAAAAGAAAACATAGTAGCAATTTGCAATTGTATGAACAGATATTTAAAATCCCCCCAAGGGGCGCCTGGGTGGCGCAGTCGGTTAAGCGTCCGACTTCAGCCAGGTCACGATCTCGCAGTCCGTGAGTTCGAGCCCCGCGTCAGGCTCTGGGCTGATGGCTCGGAGCCTGGAGCCTGTTTCCGACTCTATGTCTCCCTCTCTCTCTGCCCCTCCCCCGTTCATGCTCTGTCTCTCTCTGTCCCAAAAAAATAAATAAAAAAACGTTGAAAAAAAAAATTTAAAAAAAAAAATAAATAAAATAAAATAAAATCCCCCCAAAACAGAGGAATTACCATACAAATTTCTAGAAACATCTACAATGTTATTAACCTCATCTTTTATATTCTATATTAGCATTAGAGCAGTACTCTTACCTTTACTCAGCAACTTTACAGGAGTTTGTCGCCAGTCAATAACCCCCACTCATGGATATTCAAAGGCTCAACTGAAGGTTTACCTGTGTGTCCTCGGTCTCTGGTTTAAAGAAGCTGTCCTGCCTGGACTATGTTGACTTCCGAGCCTAGCAGGACTTGTCATGTAGTCATTAGGAACTGTTGGGGGTTTAACAGGTTCCAGGGTTTTGTAAGGAGTATTTCGTCTAAAGAAGCATAACAGAGAAGGAATAATGAATAAGAAAGATTAAGTGGTAGTTCCCCCCCCAAATCTGTGATTGTCTCTTGATAACCAAGTACAAGTTTTTTTCTTTAACTTGTAATAATAAAGTTTTGTTTAAAAAAAAATTCTTTGGGTGCCTGGGTGGCTCTGTCAGTTAAGCGTCCAACTTCAGCTCAGGTCATGATCTCATGTTTCATGGGCTTAAGCCCCACCTCAGGCTCTGTGCTGACAGCTCGGAGCCTGGAGGCTGCTTCAGATTCTATGACTCCCACCTTCTCTGCCCCTCCCCCACTTGTACTCTGTCTCTCTCTCTCTCAAAAACAAATAAAAGTTTAAAAAAAATTTTTTTAAAGAAGTGTTCTTAAATAAAATAAAATAAAATAAAATAAAATAAAATAAAATAAAATAAAATAAAACTCTTAATTGGGGTATATAAACTTTGTTACTTTACACAAAAACTAAAATTTGTTACTTTTTGTTATAAAAACCCTAGGAAAGGGTAATTTAAAAGTTCTAACCTTATTTCTGAAAATAATGATTCTAATTTTTTTTAATGCTCAGTAATATTAATCTTTGAAATATACATTATTCCCAGCCAGCTCAGTCACCCACAAGCCACTGTCCTTGTACATTGTATGAAAACTATCTCCTCTGCATTTTATTCGTACTTCAGTGTGGAAATAATATGAACAAGTACATTTCCAATCCTATATAATGCCACACATTTCTTAATAAATGATTTTAACTTTTCGATTTAATAATTTCATGTTTTTTTTCCAGGGGACAGGTACAGAACGAAAATGGAAACTAAGATTCTATGAAACTGTTGATTGTTAATCCCTGTTACTATAAAATAATGGTTCCTCACCCTTCTACCAAAACCAAGAACTCTACTACATGACTTCCTATTTTAAGGTGAATAATCTTTCAGAAATATCTTACCAATTATTCAATATTTTTATTGCACTGAGAACTGAGAAGGAAGAAGCCACAAATTGTTACCTTTTCTACTTCTCCAACTAGCCTTCCCCCAAAGCTCAAGTATGAAGGGCCCTCAGATTACCAGCAGAAGCACAGTTAAAGATAAAGAGTCCCTAATTTCAGGTGCCAAGAACAGATGCAGGCTATGAAATCAAACTACATAAAATACACCACTAATTTAAAGTCCTGCAATATGCATACTGTAAACACATGTGAAAGCACCATATGGAATCCTCTGGTAATTTCACTAGACATAAACTTAGGCTACACTTATTTTTTTTTCCCCAAAAAAATGAATTAGAAAAAAAATGATGTTTATTGACATATATACAAAAGAAGTTTTCTAGTACAGACTTCCATAGAGAATATTATAAAACAAGCGGATTCACCATGGATTCTGTTGAAGGAAATAAGAGCCAAAATGAAATTTGTAAAAGGTAGTTCACACTGAGAGGGTCCCACAGCAAGAACCCACACATTTACTTAAGTCACAGAAATATCTTTTTCTTCAGCCTATGGATTTTCTTGTAAAATGAAGTTGAATCTTACCCCAGTGTTCCCCGGCCTGACATGGGAGGGCTTGGTGGTTTCTGAGTAGGAGGATTTGTTCTCGACAGTGTGCCAGTTCTTGCAGGCTGGTTATTTCCATGCTAAAATGTGGAAACAGAAGCTTTTATTTTTATATCAAATTGTTCTGTTGGTGTTTTGACACCATATATTATTTTTTTAATATCAGAATGTGAAGTAAGGATTCCCAGACAATTTTAGTAACAGACTTTGGTACCACATTTTAATAAGTCAAGAAACCACCTGCACTTGGCTTTTCCTATTATCTTTCTGTTATTCATACTAATTTATGGCAAAATACAGGTGTGAATATTGGATTTTATATATTATTTTGTTGTTGTTAAACATGTTCACTGAGATCAAACTTATCTGCGTTCAAATACTGGATTTCTCCAAATTTTTTAGATATGTGCATGAATAAAAACTACAGATCTCAGTGTCAACTTGCTAAAACATACATCTGAAAAATTGTTATCATAACAATTCAGTAACAAAGTCATATATGTCTGGAAAACCTCCAAATGGTTAAGTCAATAAAAGCAAGGCAACTATCAAAAAAATGAGCAAAGCAATAAATGTTAGCAAAATTAATGTTCCTATATAAATGCAGATGTCAATATATCTTTGATATATTAACACATCCAAGCTAAATGTTGCTGATTTGAACTGAGTTTCAGTATATTTAATCTACATAAATCCTAGGGGAAAAAAGCAGACAGACATAGGAAGAGTTTTCAAATTTTAGTGGCTCTGCAGCCTCTATCAATATAGAGGGAATACTGTGGATCAAATGATAAGTAGTATCTCTTACCTTGGCTTTTAGCCACTTTACGTTGGCAAAAAAAGGGGGGAAAAAGTAGAAATTAATTCGAAATAAATTATATCTGATAGGACACGTTTATATTTACAATTATTCAATTCATGTTAATAAGCTTTTACCCAGCCATATTTCAAATATTTTATAAAGAAAAAATATCCATAAGCAATAGGGAAATATTCGTGTGTATCAAATATTTTTCAAAAGAATATATTCATAAGAAAACCACCACTTAATTATGCCAATCTTATACAGGTCCAATAATGTCTTGGGTTAGTATTTTATCCTATGAAACTAACTCAACTGAATCACAGGTGATAAACACTGATTTAAACACAAATACCTTATCACATTAAATCTAAGTCCACTTTAACACAGAAGTGTACAAGGCCTCAGGCTTTCCTAAAAAAAATCAATGCCCAAGTATTATTTGAATGGTAATATAGTATTTTAAAAATTGATAAATTATAAATGTTAACATTCAAAATCACATGTTGCTCCCAAATTCAGAAAAGGGCCTAACACCTTGATGTTTAAAAAAAAAAAAAAACCAGGGGTGCCTGGATGTCTCAGTGTGGGTTAAGTACCTGACTTCAGCTCAGGTCATGATCTCACAGTTTGTGAGTTTGAGCCCTGCATCAGGCGATCTGCTGTCAGAGCCTGCTTCAGATCCACTGTCCCCTTCTCTCTATGCCCTTCCCCTGCTCAAGCGTGCGCGCACACACACTCTCAAAAATAAATAAAATTACTTTTTTAATTTATTTTAAAAAATAACAAATTAAATTTAAATTTAAAAAAATCACTATGCACAATAGTTCCTTAGTCAGATTCTAACTAAGGCATAAACAGGGTCCGGAAACCTCATTTGTAACTTATGAATCTAAATCTGAGCAAGCCAACAGTAGTAGGAAGTTATAGGTTGCTTTGGTTCTAAGTTTTCTTCTGAACCAGTTTAGCCAAAATTCAAAATTGGAAGAAAAATTGCTTTGGTCCTAAAGGCTACTTCTATGAAAGATGATTAGCCTATATATGAGCTAATATGGCTTATGAATAACATGAAATAATGAGTATAGTCCTAAAGCATCACTACTTGTACAATGCCACTTAAGAAAAAGTATCTTTACGTTGTAGACTCTAAGTTTGTATATTCTGGGGTCTCAATTTCTTTCTTTAACATGTTCCCTTTTAAATATGTAGGTACCATTTTTCAGGTGACCATAAAGGCAACATTAAGAAAGTCATCCAGGGGCACCTAGGTGGTTCAGTTGGTTAAGCATCCAACTTCGGCTCAGGTCATGATCTCACAGTTCATGAGTTTAAGCCCCACACGGGGCTCTGTGCTGACACCTTGGAGCCTGGAGCCTGCTTCAGATGCTATGTCTCCCTCTCTCTCTGCCTGTCCCGTTTGGGCACACCCACGCACGTGCTTGCCCTCTCTCTCTCTCAAAAACAAACATTAAAAAAAAAAAAAAAGTCATCCAAAAGAGGAATGTACTTTGTCTTTTAGATACAGTCTCATTTCTAGAAATTATGCCAGAATTTTGGTGTTATTTAATGTTTGTTTAGAATGATATTGCTCATTTTTATCAATGTCTAGAATCCTACCTAGCTGCTAAATACCACAGTAGGATTTAGAAACTGTAAACTTGAATAACAAGATATACTAATGTGACAGCATTACAATACACTAAATATTATACTATTCTAAGGTAACTTAGAAGTATTCTTAAAAAAATTTTTTTTACGTTTATTTATTTTTGAGAGACAGAGACAGAGCAAAAGTGGGGAAGGGGCAGAGAGAGAAGCAGACACAGAATCTGAAGCAGGTTCCAGGCTCTGAGCCATGAGCACAGAGCCTGACACAGGGCTCAAACTCACAAACCGTGAACCTGAGCCAAAGTCAGACGCTTAACCGACTGGGCCACCCAGGTGCCCCAGAAGTATTCTAAATATAGCCACACATCTGCCCCCATTTGTGGTTTCAAGTGAATAAGAAAAAAAAGTTAGCGTTCAAGTATAAACTGATCCCAAATGAAAGAATTTGGGAATAAAAATTCTAGCTGAACTCTGCTACTGTGCAATGGTATAACCTTTAACCTTGTATGGAGCCCAGCCCTCTCTACCAAGTATATACAGAAGTGTTTGAGTTTGAGAGTGTTAGAAGGAAATAATCTCTATATCTTACTGCTTAAAATACTCTAATTGTTAGCAACCTACAAGATTTTCCACTTAAATGTCCCCAAAACACATCCAAACTAGACTTTTATTTTCTTAAGATCTCACTTCATTTCTTTAACATTTACATTTACCATTTCCCTGGAATCTTGAGTTGAAAACAATAGAATTCTTTTTGATTCCTCCCTATCTTTTGGTCTAAGTAAAGCTTTATGTACTATAGGTGCTAAAACTCTGTAAGGCCAGCCAATCCTTTCTTTTATATGATTCATTAGTTTACTCCTTTGTCTAATACAACCTTTAAAAAACATCATTCCTGGGGCACCTGGGTGGTTCCATTGGCTAAGCATCCGACTTTGGCTCAGGTCATGATCTCAGAGTTCGTAGGTTCGAGCCCCCTGTCAGGCTCTGTGCTGACAGCTCGGAGCCTGCTTCGAATTCTGTGTCTCCCTCTCTCTCTCTGCCCCTCCCCCACTCGTACTCAGTCTCTCTCTCTCTCAAAAATAAACATTAAAAATTAAAAAAAAATTTACCCCTATCCTAAATCTTTAGTGTCTCCACAAATAAAATGTAACAACTCCTAGATCACATGTTCTTTTCAAGGCTTAAAAACAAACACATACATTGAAAGTCCTTTGTAAATTAGGAACAAGTCCATAAAGCTGTTAATTATTATTATGGTTTATTAAAAATAAATGTCTCTACTGAGTACTCAGGTCTTGTCTAGTCTAACTTACCCTGAAAACTTATGCTCCCTATAAGGTTTATCTTCTTTGCGTTCTCCTTTATGTATATATATTCTAGTAGTTTCCCTGTGCTAGGATTCTCTTATTCATATCTTATACTGTTTACAAAAGTCAAGCCAGACTTATCTTAAGATATTTTTTCCAGATATACGGGGTGCTTGGGCGGCTCAGTCGGTTGGGCACCCAACTTCAGCTCAGGTCATGATCTCACTGTTTGCGGGTTCAAGCCCCGCGTCAGGCTCTGTACTGACAGATCAGAGCCTGGAGCCTGCTTCAGGTTCTGTGTCTTCCCTTCCCTCTGTCCCTCCCCATTCATACTCTGTCTCTCAAGAATAAAATAAAATGTTAAAAAAATACATTTTTTCCATATATATATATATATATATATATATATATATATATATTTTTTTTTTTTTTTTTTTTTTTTAAAGTAGGGCCCACAAACAGCACGGAGCCCAATGAGGGACTTGAATCATTACCCTGAGATCAAGACCTGAGCTGAGATCAAGAGTCGGACGTTCAACCGACTGAGCTTCCCCAGGTGCCCCATTTTTTCCGTATTTTTAATTCATACCAAATTTCTGTGTAACCATCTACTTCACAGCATAAAACGCTTTAGCACAGTAAATATTTAAATAATACAAATACCAAACCCCTTAAATTTATATCACAAAATAGAATATGATGGAATATTAATTTTGGAGCATGGAAACCTTAACATAAAACTTAGCAGCTATAAGAATATTAATATATTTGGAAACAATTTTTTTAATCTGTATATATTTTTTAAAATACCAAAACAACAGAGGCAAAAGTCAAACAGCAGTATGAAGAAATATTTGCCAATATATAAAGAGCTCATTTCCTTAACAGAAAAAAGAACCCTTAACAATCAATAGGAAAACAAATTTCTAAACAGTAAATGGGACAAAAGATAAAATAATTCTAGATCTATAAGTACAGCTTCTCTCTTTTATTTCTCATAATATTGGCCCTAGCATTTGTTAAATTAACTACTACAAATTTCTAAGCTTCCTATACCTCTATACTCTAGAAGTATTTATTTAATTTGGCAATGATCTCTCAGAAAAATCAGAAAACAGGAGAAATAAAGTGGCAATGAGACAACTGGGGAAAAAATAATTATGTGTATATTTGTATGTCACAGAAACAAAATATAGACAAATATGCCACAAAGCAGCTTCTAAGATATAATGTTCTCATGGACCACCCACCCTCCCACCCCTAGTCAAAACAATAACCTGTACAACTATATAAATGTACTTAGTGCCACAAAGCTGTACACTTAAAATGTTAAATGGTAAATTTTATATTTTGCCACAATACTAAAAAAAAAGTGTCAACATCCATTACAAAAAGTAGACTGCCTAAATTTACATCTTCATACTTCATATATATATATAATGTGGCATTTACACTTTCCATTTATACATTTATGATGAAATAGCTTCATTTTCTCACCCAAAATTTCCTTGTAAAATTTGCTTTCATCTTCTAATCTGCTAAGGACTATGTATTAAACTATTAAATATATTTATTAGTAGAGGGATAATATAGGATATTCACTTCTAAGCTGGTGACAGAACTTTCTTAATGCATGTATACTGTTCTGAAAGGAAGAAAAAGGAGAAGAAGTGAGAGAGTGGTTTGTGTGTGTACATGTGTGCATATGTATATATGTATATATGTAAGTTTTAATCCCAAGGCAGTTAATCATACAAAGAGTTCTTCTAGACTCTCAATATTCAAATCCTAAAGTTCAATCTAGTCTAAAATATCTTAAATTAAAATTGAATTTAAGCTCTTACACAGCCCTAGCCACATCCTCTGGGTAAAAATATAAGAAACAAACAAGTAGCATCCTTTACATGTGCAAAGTGTTCAAATTTTACATACAACTTCCAAGCATCACAGTAAAGAGCAGATTCCATAATCTCAGAGAAGAATAAAGGTCAGTGTTATCTGTCAGCTATTTCCCCCCTCTTGATCAAGAACCCCAAATAATTCAGAATGCAACAGATAGCATCTGTCAGATCAATCAGCTAGGGAAAGCTTCCAGATTCTAGCTGACTCCTAAAATTCTATTATAAAAATTCTGAAAACTAGACACAAAATCAAAATAAAGGTCCTCTAGGAAAAGGACTACTGAATTTCAGAGGAATCATTTATCCTGAGCAGAGAAGACGGAAGAATTCAGGCCATTCAGTATGTTTACAAAATAACCCACGAACACCTATGAAGTTGACAAGTCACAGGTATCCTTCAAAAGGAGTTAATTCTGCCGTGCTAAGAAATAAACATGGGCAACAAATAATCTCTCCTAAAAGCCCTTAGGGGCAGAGGTGAGGAGGAAGAGATGGGGGTGGGGCACAAAACAAAACTACATACAATCTTTTATTTTTGGTAAGTTGCTGGAATTACAGCCACACCTACACATATGCACTAATATATAAACATATTTAGAAATCAAAGGGTTAAAGTTCCTATAAATTATTTTCTAAACCAACTCTGTAAAGCCTACAAGTTTTATTTTTAAATATCCATTCATTCATGGTACTCACAAATTTGAAGTATTAGTTTAGGATTCAAATGGCTTAACTGATGAACAGCCATTTTATTATCTTCTTAAATAAAGCCTGTTCCACAGGTAAAATTCTGCCTTAAGCTTAGTATATAGAATACACAATTAATATTAAATGTTCTTTGAAAACTAATGCTAGTTACTAGCTAATAGAATCTATTAATTAAGAAAATTAGGAGCACTTGGGTGGCTCACCTGGTTGAGTGTGTGACTCTTGATTTGGGCTCAGGTCATGATCTCACAGTTCATGGGATTAAGCCCCACTATGGGCTCTGAACTAACAGTGTGGAGACTGCTTGGGATTCTCTCTCTTTGTACCCCTCCCTCACAGGCTCTCTCTCTCAAAATAAATATTTTTTTAAAAAGAAAATTATTTTTATCTTCCTATTTCCTACTCAAAATATTTACTGGATAAATTATTTCAAGTTAATGTAATATAAAAATGCTTACCTTGACACCATGGCCCACATCATCCAGAACTGTATAGTCAATAGGTTTCCGAATATACCTTACAGGGCGTTCCATATTTGCAGGTGCTATTATTTTGTGAGTTCTTGATGTATTCTTATTTGTTGTCAAAATGCCAATCTCTCTTCGAGCTACTTTTTCTTTATGAATGTCCACAGTCTGTATTTTAAATGTGAAAAAAGCAAAAAAAAAAAAAATATTATTAGGCACAGTAAATTATATTATGTCCATTATACTGGACTACATACACATTGGACCACAAGACTGAATTACACGTCTGATCTCCAGTGAATACTGTATCTTTCCCTTCAAAATTAAGGAAATTAACATCCTTGAGGCTCAAAACAGGTACTATCTAAAGGTGATTAAAAGCACCAACTGATTTAATGGATTTGATTCCAAAACAATTTCCAGGAAAGCAATTTTCATTCCTAAAAACTCAGTGTGTATGGAAAGTGGGGGGGTCTTGCTCTGAGAAGCTTACACTTTATTTACTGGGGAGGCAGACCTGGAAAAATAAAATAAAATAAAATAACTACAACACAATGAGGTTAGTGCTGTAGTGACACATGCACAATGTCAGAGCCAAGATACCTAACTAGGTTCAGAAGGGCTCACTTAAAGACTATACAGCATGTAGGTTTTTAAGTATGAATAAAAGAAGACGCAGATAGGGAAATTATTCAAGGCAATTATTAGAAAAGATGATAAGTTACAGCAGAGGTTATACATTGGCAAATGAAGCCTAGCTAATTCTGGCCTTTATGGCTTAAAAAAAATTTTGCTGTTGTTTAGTTGCCAACATTTAAAACTGGACAGTAGTCAGCACATAAGAAATAATTACACAACTACTCGACAATTTGAACTTTGCCCTAATGGTAGTGAGGAACCAATGACAAATCTGAACTGAGTGACATCATCAGATCTGCATTTTAAAAAATACCTCTGGTAGAAGTGTTGAGGACAGACAGAACAAGAGTACTGGCAGTGAGACCAGGTAGGAAGCAATTACAATAGTCTAGGTAGAAAAGCAGCAAGGGGCAGGGGAGTATTGTCAGAAAAAAAAAAACAAGAAGGGGCGCCTGTGTGGCTCAGTCGGTTGAGCATCCAACTTCAGCTCAGGTCACGATCTCGCCTTGGACGAGTTTGAGCCCCGCGTCTGGCTCTGTGCTGACAGCTCAGAGCCTGGAACCTGCTTCGGATTTTGTGTCTCTCTCTCTCTCTGCCTCTCCCTTGCTCATACTCTGTCTCGCTCTGTCTCAAAAATAAATAAACATTTAAAAAAAAAAAAGAAAGAAAGAAAGAAAAAGTTTCATGTTAATGCCTGTTGAAGATTCTATTTCCAAATTTTATTTACTTTAGAGAGAGAACACACATGCGGAGTGGAGAAAGAGGGAGAGGGAGAAGAAGAGGCAGAGAGAAAGAGACAGAGAGACAGAGACAGAGATATTTCAAGCAGGCTCCACGTTCAGTGCAGAGCCCCACGCGGGGCTTGATCCCATGATCATGAAATCATGAACTGAGCTGAAACCAAGGGTCAGACTAAGCCACTCATGTGCCCCTCTATTTCCAAATTTTAAAAAATTGATTGGGAAAGAACCTGTAATTAAAAATGTTGTCCCAACTCCAAAATAAGGTATTAGGGAGACAACTACCCTAAGTGTCTAGCAATTTTCCACATCTTATAAGAAAAAGCACTACTCCCCTCTGTCCTGGATATTTATATAGTAAACAGCCTTCATATAGTGTCTTCTTGGAGAGCAAATGGCAGAGTTGTTTCTTCCCAGTGTAATAAAAATAATGTCATCCCTGGGGCAAAGGTCAGGAAGGCTTTTTGCCTGTTGTAAAAAATCTGGTCCCATAAACTGGGAGTTCCTTTCTTGTAATGAAACCAACTGTGCGTACAAGTATCACTTGGCTCTCTTTGCAGGATCCTATGGAAATTGGGGCTAGTTATCTAGCACAAATACTGACATTGGCTACTGCCATTGCCATGAGCAATGACATCCTGGGTCTCATGTCTCTTAACAGTATCTATTCTGGCAAGCTAACTTCTTAGCTTGCAGGAAATGTAAAATAATCTTAAAACTTTTCAGAATTTTTGACAGTTTCAGCAAGGAGAATGGAATGCTGACAGAGTTTTCTAGAAATGGAACGAAAGACCAGCAAACAGGAATCAAAAGAAGTCCATGGGAATCGTGAGTGAACATGCTGACCAAATGGGATGGTCAACCAAGCAATGAACTGTCCTCTACTGCCTATTAAGGCTAAGCTGAGGTGATAGTTTCAGGGTGAGAACCATTTTGTAGGTTCAAAGATAGCAGTCTGAATGATGCCCCAGTTACTGTTAACTTTCCATCAACCTGACAGTCAGCTTCAGAAGGTATGCCCTATAAACAACTGGTACTAAGATTTACCTGGCAGAGGGAGCAGGGAACACAAAGTTCTGTTCCCTTTCAGACAATTTTACACCCAACGTTTCACTGGGTGCCAAAGGAGAAAAACTGCGACCACTGTGGTCAGAACCAGAAGAATCTTTAGAACTTCAGCTAGTTTGCTTAGAAGATATGGGGACGGGGCACATAATGCTTTCTTAAGAAATTTTTTTAAGCTTTTATTTATTTATTTTGAGAGAGAGTGAGAAAGCAGGGGCAGAGGTTGGAGGGAGAATCCCAAACAGGCTCTGTGCTGTCAGGGCAGAGCCCGAAGCAGGGCTCAAACTCATGAACTGCTAGGTCATAATCTGAGCCAAAATGAAGAGTCAGATGCTTAACTGAGGCACCCAGACACCCCACATAATGCTTAGTACAGATGGCAATGGCTGACTATGTTACTGCTCAGTCCCTTCTACAGTCTATCCTGTCAACATTCAGTCCATACAAGATTAGTAAAAGACCTCAGCATTTTTTGGCAGTAGGTCCTGTCTGCTATGAGGGAGCTTTGCTCGACTCCAACCCCACCCCTGAAATTTTACTGAGAGAAACTACTACAGGCACTGAGTAGTCTTCAGGTTCTTACTGTACTGATTTAGGATTAAAATGATGATGAAGGGGATCACTGGAGAATGAGAAACTCGCCCAAGAAATCTAGATAAATTCCTACTCTCAGACCTTCCAAACTTGGAAAACTCCTCTAATTCTTATGTTGAAATCAAGCAAGAATTTAAGAGAGGTTATCATGACAATGGAGCAGCACATAGCCTACAGTAGGTGGACTCTTAAAAATAATGCTGTCACAAGTCATCCAAAGGGCACAAGCTCATCTCTCTGTCAGAAAGCTATCTGGCTGTAGCTGCTGAATGTCAGTAATGATGACCCTGCCACAGACCATGGGACCTTGGGTGGATCAAAAACACTACAGATTTATTTGATTGATCAGCTTGTAGCTACAGCACTGCTCAAAACTGAAAGGAAATGCACCTTGTTTACTGGTGCAGAGCTGCTCTCTCCCCACCTCCCCTTTAGCCCAGCCTCAGCTGCTTTACAGAGAAAGATGATTGGGGGTGGAGTTTTCCTAGTCCCTAAGGGGAACTGAAGATCAAACATACCCAAGTATGCCAGATCACGAAGGAGGGGAAGAACCCAAAATTTCATGGCTGTTACAGAAGCCCATGTCACCTTCATAGCCATTCTGTGAAGGGAGAGGGTACCTGCTTTCAGCTATTGAGGTTTGGACAGGATTCACAGTGAGAAAGAGTAACTCATACTTTTCAGCTGGTATCTTTGGACCAATTCAGTGTATTACTGTTGTGGCTTCTATCACTGAATGTATAACTGGTACTGATTTTACACATCTGCACCGTGAATGCTCCTAAGTGCTGAAGGGGATTATGACAACTGGGAAGAGCCCATGTAGAAAGCACTGGTAGCTTAGGCATTCCACAATCCTTATGATCCCTTTCAGTACAAGTCTCCATACACAGATGAGTTTACTGACTGGAGCCTCTGGCAAGAGGAGCAGCCTCCACCAAAGGTATCCCTTAATTTTTGGATTCAATGCCTCCCTGACATGGCCACTAGGTACACTCCTTTTGGAGTTTCCTATTTGAGGATGGGTTAGCACGAACTCAATGACTAGTAAGGTGGGAAGAGCCTATCAAGCCTCTCTTCTCACACTAAAGTGGGATATTCAAGAATGCAACCAGCCTGGCCCCTATGGTATATCAGTTTCATATGAAAAAAATGGCAATTATCCCTGTGGGGAAATTTTATCCTTCACTCTGCCACCTAAACCAAAGTCGCTGGCTCATTGAAGCACCTGACTCACAGAGGATCCCATGAACATCTGCACCTGGCTCACCAACGATCCAACTACAATGAAACCCAAGAGTGCCTGGTGGGCTGCTGTGCTGTTCAATTTCAGGGCCAGCCACACAGAGCTGAAAATGGGTGCGGTTGCTTTACTCTGTGGGCAGAATTCAAGAATGCTCTCATAGATCTGACCAATACTCCCCCTCATAAACCTTGTTACATTTTTACTGACTCTGAGTCTGTTACCAATGACCTACCTGTTTGGTCTACCACTTGGAAAACTACAGACTGACATATTAAAAACTGGTCATAAACTGTGGGGACATATTGCAGTGGCTGATCAGATCATCGAGGTCACAACCACAGATGCCCACGGTAAGGGCCCAGTGTCTGAAGAGATCAAATGGAATGAAGCTGATTAAGACTGTACTGCCCAGATTGCCATTACCGCTGCAGGTTCTATCATCATACAGCAACACATGTACAGTCACAGAATAGAATCATGGTAAAGGACTCTGTGTTCCTGATGCAGAGGCAGCCACTGCATCCGACACGTGTAATTCCCAGAAGATCCATTTGTCTCATGGTGAAGGAGGTCACATCACTTGCTACGGACAGATTGGCTACATCAGACCTTACCCCCTACCCTTCACACTATTAGTGGTGCCTTACCATTGATGACACTTGTTCAGGTTATGGTATTGCTATTCCACTCCAGGTGACTCCAGACACACCACTGTTACCCTTGACACTAATCTGTCATGTTTTTCACTTTCCAAACCATATGCAGTCTGATAATGATGTTTTTATTCCAAAGGTCACTAACAATGGGCTGTTTAGTGAAGGCATTTGATGGCCTTCCACACTCACTACCATCCACAGGCATCCTGTATTGCTGGATGCTGGAATAACCTCCTCAAAAATCAACTCAAAACATTCAAAAACAAAAAACAAACTGGACTCAAAAATGGACAAAGGACTTGATTAGACATTTCTCCGAAGACAGATAGATAGATAGATACATAAGAAGATATACAAATGGCCAATAAGTACATGAAAAGATGCTCAACATTACTAAATCACTAGGGAAATTCAAATCAAAACCACAAGGAGATAACATACCCATCAGGATGGCTACTATCCCCAAAGAACAAACAGAAAATAACAAGTGTTGAGGAGGACCTGGAGAATATGGAACACCTGGGCATTGCTGGTGAGAATGTAAAATGATACAACTTCTGTGGAAAACAGTGTAGTGGTCCCTCAAAAGATTAAAAATAGAATTATCATAGGACTCAACAATTCCACTGCTGGGTATATACCCAAAAGAAATGAAAGTAGGGTCTTCAGGAGATATTTGTACACTCATGTCCATAGTGGCTTTATTTACAAGAGGCAAAAGGTAGAATAACCCAAGTGTCATTAATGGAAGGATGAATAAACAAAGTGTGAAATATTACTCAGCCTTAAAAAGTAAAGAAATTCTGGGGCACCTGGGTGGCTCAGTCAGTTGAGGGTCCGACATCAGCTCAGGTCATGATTTCGTGGTTTGGTGAGTTCAAGGCCCACATGGGGCTCTGTGCTGACAGCTCAGAGCCTGGAGCCTGCTTCCGATTCTACTTTCCCTTTCCCCACTTGTGCTCTCTCTCTCAAAAATAAACATTAAAGAAAAAAAAATTTTTTTTCAGTAAAGAAATTCTGACACATACTACAATATGAATTTTGAGGCCATTATGCCAACTAAAATAAGCCAGTCACAAAAGGAAAAATATTATATGATTCTACTGATATGAAGTATCTAGAGTAGTCAGATTCATAGAGACAAAACAGGATTACAGTTGCTAGGGTCTGGAGGGAGAGGGCAATGAGAGGTGTTATTTAATGGATACAGACTTTCAGTTCTGTCAGATGAAGAGAGTTCTGAAAATTGGTTGCACAACACTATGAACATACTTAACACTAAAGAACCGAACACTTAAAATGGTTAGGTACCGACTGCCTGGCTCAGTCAGTAGAACATGCGACTCCTGATCTCGGGGTTTTGAGTTTGAGGCCCATGCTGGATGTAGAGATTACTTAAAAAATTAAAATTAAAAAAAAAAAAAGGTTATGATGGGAAATTTTATGTCATGTGTATTTTACCATAATTAAAAAGTTTTTTTAATCAACTCAGAAAGATTTCTGACTATACCTCCCTTAATTCTTCCTGGTTCACACATATCAGTACAGCGGTTTGGTTACTGAATGTGGATGACCCCAGGAAGAGACCATCTCCTCCTTGCCACTTGAGATCTGTCCTGACCATTCCCAAAGGTGATGCTTCCTTCTTTCCCCTAATGGAAACCCCAAGCTGGCCTGATTTGTACCCTCTGGATAGCAGCCTAGACAAAAGAGGGCCTTGGGATTTCTAACATAATTCTGGTTTAGTCACCTGAGTTTTCTTGTTGGATTTCTGTGGTCTTAGACAATACAGATAGTGACCATTTGGTTAAGAAAGTATACTGCTCATCAAATCCCCTTACAGTGAATCATGTGGACCAAAACAGAAGACACAGCAGGGTCTCTGTAATTACATTTAATAAAAATGCCCTTGTCCCTCTTGCATCTGACCTTTCCAGACAAAAGGTTTGGGTGAGAGTCAGGGATGACTGGGGGAAAGGGAGAAGTTCTGTACTGGTACAGGACACACCGATCTTGTGGAACTAGAAGAACAACAACTCTGGCACCCATGGAGTAAACACTTTAGATCTCAAGAGGTAAGAAAGAGGGGCTTTAGTAATCTCGGTCTTCCAAAATCACCCCTGGAGTCTTTCTCACAAAGGAAAATTCCCTAGTGCAGCTCTCCTAAACAGTGGAAGTGCCTGAAATTAGACTGCTAAGTCTGCCATACCCTGCTGAACAGCTATGATCACAATTGGATCACCATTCTCTTTAATGTCACAGAGAAGTCTTCAGGAAGCAGCCGAGGGCCCCGGTTCCTATACTTCCCATATATAATACCTGTCAATACCTCCAGGTGTCTTTCCTATAGCTATCATTTAGTCATTCCAAAGGGCAGATGCTACCTGGCTGATGGCATAAATAGGACAGGCTGGACTGACTGCCTTTAGGTAATCCCTCCAAAAACATTACTTGTTTTAGCATTAGACTCTCAACTATTTGTACTGAACTGGAACCTCTAAAGCCTAGCAGCTCTCCAGGAGGCAACACTGCAGAAACTGTCAGCCTGTGCTCCTTGACTTTAGGACCTATCTGGGGAAGAAGGGGACAACAACTGTAAACACCACATTCTCACAGGAATACTGGTGCAGCAAACATGAACTTTGCCCTTTCCAAAGTAAGGGTATTCTTAATTATTTGGTGGGGGGGATGGGGGTGGATGGACCTCTTCAGAAGGATAACTTGTTAATTACATGCAGTCTGAGGCAGTTATCCCTAAAATGGGAGTCATCCCATTGGAAAATGAGCCTGGGTGGTTCAGTCGGTTAAGCATCCATCTCTTGATTTCAGCTTAGGTCATGATCTCATAGTTTCGTGAGTTCGGACCCTACATCAGGCTCTGCGCAGGCAGCATGGAGCCTGCTTGGGATTCTCTCTCTTCCTGTCTCTCTGCCCCTTCCACTCACACCACCTCTGTCTCTCTCAAAATAAATAAATAAAACTTTAAAAAAAAAAGACAGAAAAAGAAACAAACGAAATGTGGTTGGAAACTTGTCCCTGATTTCAGCTAAGGTGATCAGTGACATCACCTCAGTCCTGGGGCCACTCAGGTCAGTCTCAATTCACTGACCAGGATTATGATGGATGACAGAATTGTCCTAGACTTCCTCCTTGCAGGACAAGGCCAAATCTGTGCATTCCTTAATACATCCTGTAATTCTTAGATTAATGCCCTGGATCAAGTAGAAAATCGGTGAAGAAACTTATAGAGAAAGCCACTTGGCTCTCTAAGGCAGACCTTGGCACTCGTTCAAATGCCTGGGTCTAGGACGCTAGGGAGCACAGTTGAGGTCAACAGTGCAGTTTGACCTCATCCTGCTACCCTATCGACAATGAATAACTTTAATTAAATGTCTTATGAGATAAACTGAATAGCTCTAGTCCCAGCCTTTGTCAGACAAATTAATGAGTGACCAGTAAAAAGTATAATCATGAGAAATTTTACCAGAATCCAACAAATGTATAGAAATTAGGGGCAAATATTGGAGTACTCGGGTGGCTCACTAGGTTAGGTGTCTGACTTCAGCTCAGGTCATGATCTGTTTATGGGTTCGAGCCCCACACTGGGCTCTGTGCTGACAGCTCAGAGCCTGGAGTCTGCTTCAGACTGTGTCTCCCTCTCTCTCTGCCCCTCCCCCACTTGCACTTGCACTCTTTCTCTCTCAAAAATAAATAAACATTTAAAAAAAATTTTTTAAGAAATTAGGGGCAAATATTGTTGAAGGTAAATTGTCCATGGTTCCATAACATTTCTGTATATCTTGTGAGTACAGCCATTGCCTCTCTTTGTTCCATAATATCTTGTTAAATATGTTTGTAAGGATAAACATATGATAAACATGAAGGATAAAAATGTCTCCCTCAGGAGCAAAGGGCAGGTTCATTTACTGTCTCAAACAACAAAGATGTCATCTCCCTCTAGGATTAACACTGGACAGGCTACTTCCCATTGTAAAAGTATGGGTTCCCTAACCTGGAGATTCCTCTCCTATAAAACAGACTAGGCTGCAATACAGGCAAGGTAGAACCAAAGGCATCACTCAGCCCTCTTCACATTTCTCTATGGAGCTTGGGCTTGGAAAACTGGCACAAATGCCAACACTGGCTCCTGCCATTGTCATGAAGAAGAAGTCCTATGTCTCTAACCCAGAAGTCTTGTATCTTCTACCAGCATCTATGAAACTGTGGCAGTCTAACTTGCTAGCTTGCATAGATGGCAAAAACTCAGACCCTTCACAGTTCTTGAAACAAAGCAAACCGGTTTTTATAGGAAAACAATTCACAACTCAGGCCAGTTCAGTTCCCTTCCCCTCAGCAATTTTGGAGATTATCTGATATAGTTAGTCATTGATGTTACAAATTGTAAAGAGCTACATTTTTAATGCCTCTACTTATCTTTTAAACTCTTTGCTTTTGTAATAGCACGAGTTTAGTACAAATTTTAGCTAAATTCTGACTGACACGAAGTTAAGTTTGGGGGTTCATAATTCCATAGAAAAGAAAATACTGAGACTTCAGTATTTTGGAGATTTTGGAGAGTAAAATACATGGACTAACATTCACCTTGTTTGTTCTAACTCCCTGAACACTCATCTCTGTGTGCTTTGCAAAGTCACTTTACAGATGCAATGCCTCCATGGTCAGTCCTAGGCTCTCTAGGCTTTATAATCTCCCCCTGGCAAACTCACCCACATGCAGGTATAAAAACTGCCATTTACACACACATAAACTTTATTCTAGACCTCTCCTCAAGGCTGCAGAATTATACAAAAAAAAAAAGTGTGACATTACTCTGTTAACATCACTTGCACCTCAAAATGGAGCTGCCCAAAATCAAACACAGTCTACTCAACTCTATTTCAACGTTCCTATTTCAGTTCTCTCTCAAGTTATTTAAGTCAGGGACACCTGGGTGGCTCAGTCAGTTAAATATCTGACTCTAGATTTCGGCTCAGGTCATGATCTCATGGTTCATGAGATCAAGCCCCACGTCAGGCTCCGCAATGATGGCAGAGCCTGCAATTATTTAAGTCAGGTATCTAGCATTTACTTAATATCCAGTATCACTAAATCTTGTCACATTTACCTTTAACAAGTGCTAGTGAGAATGTGGAGAAAAGGGAACCCCTGTGCACTATTAGTGGGAATGCAAATGGGTGTAGCCACTATGTAAAAAGGTATGGAGGTTCCTCAAAAAATTAAAAACAGAACTACCATATGATGCAGCAATTCCACCTCTGAGTATTTATCTGAAGAAAATGAAAACACTAACTCCAAAAGATATATGCACTTCCATGTTCACTGCAGCACTGTTTACAATTGCCAAGAAATAGGGGGGAAAAAAAAACTAAGTACCCATCAATAGATGAATGGGTAAAGAAGCTGTGGTATATATATTACCACAATGGTATACCATACAATAGAGTACTATTCAGCCATTAAAAAAGGTATGAAATATTGCCATTTGCAACATAATGGAGGACATTGAAGGTATTATGTATTATGCTAAGTGAATTAAGACAGAAAAAGATATATACCATAGGATCTCACTTGTATGTGGAATCTAAAAAACAAACAAAAAACAAGCCTACAGATACAGAGAACACACTGGTGGTTGCCAGAGACATGGACTGGGCAAAATGGGTTAAGGGAGTCAAAAGGTACAAACTTATCTTATGAAATAAACTTATAAAATAAATAAGTTATAGGGATGTAATATGCAGCATGCTATCATTAATAATACCATATTGCATATCTGAAAGTTGCTAAGAGTAAATCTTGAAAGTCTTCATCACAAGAAAATAATTTTTGTAACTATGTACAGGGACAGATGTTAACTAGACTTACTCTGGTGATCACTTTGGAACATATACAAATATTGAATCATTATGTTGTACAGCTGAAACTAATACGTCAATTATACCTGAATTTATATACAAACTAGAAACGTGTTTCCTTTGGGGCACCTGGTTGGCTCAGTCAGTTAAGCATCCAACTTCAGCTCAGGTCATGATCTCACAGTTCATGAGTCTGAGCCCTGTGCTGGGACCTGTGCTGACAGCTCAGAGCCTGGAGCCTGCTTCAGATTCTGTCTCCATCTCTCTCTCTCTGCCTCTTCCCCACTTGCGCTGTCTCTCTCTCAAATATAAATAAAAAGACATTTAAAAAAAAATTTTTAATGTGTTTCCTTCTGTTTCCAACACCTTAATCATAGTCAATCTACTGTATCATCTCTCACCTTGGTTATTGCAACAGCCTTCTAACTAGTCCACTTGCATCCAATCTATTCCCTTTCCAATCTGTTCTTTATATATGGTGTAACCATGTGATCTTTACAAAAACAGTAAACTTGAGAAACAAAATGAAAAACTCTGAAGACATCTCACCTGCTTAAATCCTATTAAAGAACACCCCACTCAATTCCCAGTCTTCATGGGAAAAAGAAATTCAAAATGGCTCAAGTTCTTCCTCTATCCTCTCAAACAGCATCGTGTGCACAGCTCTCCTTAAAATCGTCTTTTTCACCCATCCTACTTCCCTTACACATTGCAGATGTATTTAGGACACTATTTCAAATTACTTGAAGGTTTTTTTCTCTGAGTCCACTCCCTCCCCACTATCCCCAGTAGGAATACAACCCCTCCAGCAATGCACAACCCTCCATATGGCACAGTGAGTGAATACAGCAGGTAGGAGGAGGGGAACAGACTTGGAACATTTGTATAACAACAGCATGCATATGCTCACCAAGCCAAAGTTAGCTTTTTCAGGGAGACTAATTCCTACTCATACTTGAATTCCTTACTTTCACTCTTTTTTCATCTTTAGATAGCAAAACAGCAGTTTGATATAAAGAAAATCAGTTTTCAATTCTAATATACTGGGGATCAAATTTATGAGTTACCCTGGTTACTCACGTGATCACCTTGCAGCAATCCCTAGACCTAAGAAGTACAGATGAAAATCACTGGTTTAAAGAAAACACACACACACACACACACACACGAATCTAGTTTTGAACACTGGCTCCTTCACGTACTAGTTGTGACATTTTATACAAGCTTTTTAGCTAAGATTCCATTTTGCTTATATTAAATGGGGATAACAATAATATTGCTTGATACAAAAAAGTACTAAAAAAAATAAACACATCTGAATCTTATTTATCAAACTATCCAATCTACAACCTTGCAGTTAAGGTAAAGTATTTCTAAAATATTAATGTGAAAACATGGACATATCACATTATGTATTAGAAATATAAGGAGTGTTGAATCTGGAGTGAACTAAGTGCTAAGTGAACTAAGTCAAATACAGAAAGAAAAAAGCTGCATCATCTCACTTATATGTAGACTCTAACAAAAGTCAAACACACAGAAGGAGATTGGGTGGGGAGGTGGAGGAAATGAACAATCTAAAAAGCTGAAAGCACAAAAAGCAGAACAGAGGATGATTACCAGACTCTGGGAGTGCGGGAAATGGAGAGAGATCGGTCAAAGGCTACAAACAAAGCTGCAGTTATAAAGAATGAGTTAAGTCTAGCAATGTAATGTACAGCGTGATGACTACAGTTAATAATACCATACTGAATACTACAAATTTACAAAGAGTAAATTTCAGGTGCTCTCTTTACACACACACACACACACACATACACACACACACACAGTAACTTTGTGAGAAGATATGTTAATTAGCTTGACTATAGTAATCATTTCCCCCTGTATATGTGTATGTTGTACACCTAAAATATATACAACTTTTATTTTAAAAAGTAAAATAGGGGCGCCTGGGTGGCGCAGTCGGTTAAGCGTCCAACTTCAGCTAGGTCACGATCTCGCGGTCCGTGAGTTCGAGCCCCGCGTCGGGCTCTGGGCTGATGGCTCGGAGCCTGGAGCCTGTTTCCGATTCTGTGTCTCCCTCTCTCTCTGCCCCTCCCCCATTCATGCTCTGTCTCTCTCTGTCCCAAAAATAAATAAAAACGTTGAAAAAAAAAATTTTTTTTTAAAGTAAAATAGGGGAAACTGGCTGGCTCAGTTGGAAGAGCATGTGATTCTTCATTTCCAAGTCATGAGTTCAAGGCCCATGCTGGGTGCAGAGACTGCTTAAATAAATAAAACTTTAACAGATAGATAGATAGATAATAGATAATTAAAAAATAATTAAATAAAATACCTAAATGATGAACACGAATTATGTTCAAATCTCTAGTTTTGCCATTAGCAATATTAGGATCTTAGAGGACTCCTCAGACCCAGTCTCATGGTCATTAAGACTCTGGAAGCTTAAAACTCAACGATTCCAAGCCCTAAAGACTACAATTCATTTAAAAGAAGAAAGCACATGTTACAGATGTGGCTATCAGCAGGACAAACTAGAGAAAAGCTAGAAACCCAAAGACAAGTTCTAATAAATCAAGTCATGTTTGATGATTCAGCACCTAATGAAGTGATAAAGTCAAAACAATATACATGAGAAATTTGGAAGTAAAAGACAGAATGTACATGTTCAGAAGATCACCTTTTAAGGCATGAGTACATTCCTGAAGAACTTACACATAATTCAAAGTTCAAATAAAGTCAGAGAAGTAAGTTAAACATAGTACGGTGATTCTGTTTCCTGCCTAAATATCAAATGACAATAAAACAGTTTATTTCCTTGTCCAGTTTTGGACTTCTGCAATGGTCTGAAGAAGTTTTTAATCTGAAGGAAGTCTTCACATTTTAAAAATAACTTTTTGAATTTTGTTAATATTTTATGTTGCATTTCCAGTACACAAAATGAACTTGTACCGCAATGGGCTGGTAACAAAAACATAAGTTGCAACAGTCTAATACAAAGCAAACAAGGCCTCTGAATTTGGTAATGTAAAAGGCAAAATCTAGAGCTAAGATAACACAAATAGGAAACTCTTTTGACAGACTCAATATGACAAGCACAAATAAGATCAAGAGTTGTGAGAGAGAATAATGAAAATGGGGAAAATAAGATAATCAATAGAAATGATCAGAACATCCTGAATAAAACTACAACAAACTCTCTCCCTAACCAGTTATATAAATAAGGGAAGAAATAAGGAAACAGTGAAATGGGAGTTTGAAAAACTAACCTGAAAACAAAACTTATGTGGCCTTCAAAGCCAGGTATAACCCACACCCACTTACTCACAACCAGACATCTCTCTCATTCCCCCACTCCCAGCCAATGAAGTACTGATGCCAAACCTTCCAAACTCATCTACAACTTCAATGTGCCTCTCAATAAAAACCTCAACAGGGTCTTTCATAGTTTCAAAGTATATATAGATGGGCAAAGGGGAAAGAATGACCAAGATATGGTTTTAAAAAAATTAGAAAGGGGGAAGTGGGAGGGTGTCTGGCTGGTTCAGTCAGAAGAGAATACATATATGGGGCGCCTGGGTGGCGCAGTCGGTTAAGCGTCCGACTTCAGCCAGGTCACGATCTCGCGGTCCGTGAGTTCGAGCCCCGCGTCAGGCCTTGGGCTGATGGCTCAGAGCCTGGAGCCTGTTTCCGATTCTGTGTCTCCCTCTCTCTCTGCCCCTCCCCCGTTCATGCTCTGTCTCTCTCTGTCCTAAAAATAAATAAACGTTGGAAAAAAAAAAATTTAAAAAAAAAAAAAAAAAAAGAAGAGAATACATATAATTTTTGATCTCAGGGTCTTAAGTTCGAGCCCTACATCGAGTGTAGAGATTACTTAAATAAATAAAACTTTTTCAAAGTTCAGGTAGGGAGGAGGGACCTGCACATTAAGATTTATTATAAAGCCATAGTAAGTAAAAGAGTATAGACAAATTCAACAGAAGAGAGAACTCAAAACAAGCTCACACTTACAAGGTAACTTGAATCTTACACAGTGATGACACAAAGGAAAGAATGCATTATTCAAATGGGGCAACTAGTTTCCACAGAGAAAGAAACTAAAAATGCATCCCTACCTCACACTACAGGGAAAAAAACAATTCCAGATCCATTAAATGTAAAATTAAGTTGGGCATATCTGTATCTGAAATATTATACATTACTATGAATGAACTATGCATGAAGTATAGATAAATCTCAGAAACATAACGCTCAATTAAAAAAAAAAAGCAAGTGACACTAGACTATATGCAGCATGAATCTATTTTTACTAAATCCAAATATAAACACAATTAAACAACAATTACTTAGGAATACATATTTATGTGATAAGCTTTTCTGAAGAGAAAGGAAATAAATATTTTCTTGGGAGTATGGACTGAAGCACCGAAGTAGAAGAAACAGAATTGATCTTTTTCTACTTTGGTGCTGGATTCCCAGATGTTTGTTTTATTATTACAAATGTTGTAACATACCTTACATGTATTCTGTTGAATGTATTAAGTATAATTTTTCAAAAGTCTTTAATCACACAAAGTACAAACAGAGCACAGAGGGGAATAAAATGATTAAAATATTCCTCAAGCACCATCAAGAAATCCATAAAAGAAATCTCATTTAGCCAGCCATACTGAGCAGACCAAAAAGAAGAAAGGATGGGGAGCAGAGGAAAATCCAAGTTGAGGGAATAGCATAAGCAAAAGGCAAACAGACATGAAAATACAATACCTGCTCAGAGGTTAGAGAAAATTTTATTTTTTTTTTTTTTTTTAAATTTTTTTTCAACGTTTATTTATTTTTGGGACAGAGAGAGACAGAGCATGAACGGGGGAGGGGCAGAGAGAGAGGGAGACACAGAATCGGAAACAGGCTCCAGGTTCTGAGCCATCAGCCCAGAGCCCGACGCGGGGCTCGAACTCACGGACCGGGAGATCGTGACCTGGCTGAAGTCGGACGCTTAACCGACTGCGCCACCCAGGCGCCCCATAGAGAAAATTTTAAACAGCATGAATAAAAATAAGTTAAACTCTGCTCTGACTAAAAGATATTAAAGAAAGACTAAGGAAATTAGAAAATCATATTTGACGATTTCTTTTTAAAGGGTCAAGCAGGCCATTTATAATATAAGCAGATCAAGAATTTAATGGGTAAAATACATTTTGTGGAAAGCAAAGGTTCTCATTAAAATATTTCACAAGTGATTCTATTTAGAAAGGGAAATATTTTTTAAGACAAATGTTGAAATGACAAATTTTGTTAAGTACACGAGATTTTTAAGTTACCTTTTAAGATATGATTATTTTAAACTATTATACTGAAAAATGTTATTTTTATTATATTCTCTTTTCTTTCCCTTACCAATTGGGGGTAGGGGGAGGAAAACATGCTTCTCTTACAGATCCTCCAAAACAAAATCCTTTCTAATTATCGAAAGACAAAAAGGCAGAGCAGAAAGGAAGTATGACATTGCAAAACTACTCAGTATTTCACATATTTTCTACAATATCATGTTGGAAGGCCTACTATCCTCACAACTGCCACTACACCAATACAGGGAGGACATTATAGGTTTCAAGCAAAGAACCTTGTATATAAGTAAAAGCACAATAAATGTTTGCTGAAAGAATAACTACAGAATGAAAATCTAAACACTTTTGCCCTGAATAGAAAAAGGAGAGGAGTATAAAAGGGGTAGAAAAAGTGTAAGAGAGTCCTGAGACAAGCCACACAGAGAGAGCCTTCAGCCAAGAAAGAGACAATCTTTGTTTGTTGCTGTTTATTTGGACCAGACTCTGGAAATGGCCCTATGCCCAAAATTCTGTGTTACAGAGCTTTGTTCAATAAGCTTAAAACAAGGTCCCAATCAACTGCAAAGTTAACTTGATTCAGAATGACCTATATATACACACTATAAAATAGACCTATTTAGAAAAGATGAGCTGCAAAATAAGACTCTGGTGGAAAAGCATAATATAAAACACTTGGATCAGAATTGTTCTGAAATATTTTAAACGGTGAAAAACTGGATTTGTCACTGACACTTTGGCCCACACCCAATTTTTTAGTACCATCCAATGACATTTTCTGTCTCTTCTTTTCCTGCTTAAGAATATAAGACACAATGAAGAAGACTATACATGGTAATTATACATCTACCTCAAAAAAGATTTTTTTGTGGGTCACCTGACTGGCTCAGTCAAAAGAGCATGCAACTCTTGGTTTCAGGGTTGTGAGTTCAAACCCCATATTGGATGTAGAGATTACTTAAAATAAATAAATAAAAGTAAAATAAATATAAAAATAATGCTTTGTGCTTAATTTAGTAATAACCATCTTTGATCCAAACTAGGATCTAAGGCAAATATGAATTTTCAAGAGAACATTAGGGGCACCTGGGTGGCTCAGTTGGTTAGGCGCCTGACTCTTGATTTCGGCACAGATCATGATTTCACAGTTCTTCAGATTGAGACCCAAGTCAGGCTCTGCACTGACAGTGTGGAGCCTGCCTGGGATACTCTCTCCCCGTCTCTCTCCCTCTCTCTGCCCCTACTCCTCCTTCTCAAAATAAATAAATTAATTAAAAAAAAAAAAAAGACAAAGTACCTTTAGATCACAGTTTATCTTCCAAACACCAGGTCATGAATTTGTACTTATTCCCCAACCTATTACTCCTTACTAATAAGTATCATTTGTTTTAATATTTCATGAGTGTCTCTCCCCTGTTAAAAATATATGTACTTAAAATTCTGTAGAAATGTCAAGCATTATAGTCTAATGACTAAGAGCACAAGCTCAAGAACTAGATTGCGCTGATTTAAAAGTAGACCCTACCATTTACTAGCTGTGTGGCCTTGGGCAAGTGGCTTAATCTCTCCAGCCCTCAGTTTCTTACCATACAGATGATATATAAAAACAAACAAAAAGCTATATCAACCTGACACCGTCATTGTGAGGATTAAATGAGTTAATATTTATATAAAGGATTTTCAGCAGTGTCTGGCATGCAGAAAGAATGAAATAAATATTAGCTTTTAATCATAATTATTATTATACTGTTATTATATACACCATATATATATATATACACACACACATATACATACATACACTATATATACTGTTATCATCTGCACTGTCAGCATAGAGCCAGACACAGTGCTTGAACTCATGAACTGTGAGATGGTGACCAGAGCCAAATTCAAGAGTTGGACACTTAACCTGAGCCACCCAGGTGCCCCAACAAATACAACTCTTATAAGCAATCTTAGAAATTAAAAATTGTTACTTAGTTCATTTAAGATGCCCAGCTACATTAAACATATAAGCAGTGCAAATCAGTATTACTAGAATAAAAGAAAATCCAACACTCTGAAAACATTTGAATTATACTCAATAGTAGCTCTTTCTGAGCCTATTCATTTCTTTCATATTCATCATAAAAGCATTTTTCATCCTATATAATTCTTCTTACAAGTAACAACAAAATTTGGGGATATCTGCAGAGAAGATATTTAAAGGTACAATTTGGTACTTCATATTAAATTCAGAGGACTGATTACCCATTAATGGCTCTTCTGAGACTTCACAAAAATGACTGCCAAAAAATAAATTTATATATAATAACTAATACATAAACATTTTAGGGGCGCCTGGGTGGCTCGGTCGTTAAGCATCCGACTTCGGCTCAGGTCATGATTTCGCAGTCCATGAGTCCAAGCCCCACATGGGACTCTGTGCTGACAGCTCAGAGCCTGGAGCCTGCTTCAGATTCTGTGTCTCCCTCTCTCTCTGCCCTTACCCCACTCATGCTCTGTCTCTTTCTCTCTCAAAATAAACATTTAAAAAGTTTTTAAAAACTACATAAATATTTTATATAGAAGTAATTCACTATACACACACACACACACACACACACACACACACACACACACACACAATGTTTTTCCTCCCTTTAAGGACAAGGGTAAATAAAAGGGAAAAAATCAGTGGACAAGAACTTCCAATAAATCTCTGGATATCAGAAAGCAAATGGAGTCCAAGTAACTAACTGATCAGAACAGACAGAAGAAGTTAGAATCCAAAATGCCTGCAGACAGCAAGACAAGTTATCCTAAAAGAAAAAAAGAATAACCCTTGACAGGCTCAGGATTTGGAAGCGACAGGTTCCACAGACAACAAAAGTGAGAAACAGAATCAAAACTACAACAAGATACCACTTGACATCCACTAGGATGGCTATAATAAAAAAAATATATAGACAAAACAGCGTTTGCAAGGATGTAGAGAAATTGAAACTCTCACCTACTGCTGGTGAAAGCATAGAATTCTGCAGCCAGTGTGGAAAACAACTGGCTGTTCCTTGAATAGTTAAACACAGAGTTACCTTATGATCCCACAATCCCACTCCTGGGTATATAACCAATATATCTAAAAACCGATGTCCACACAGAAACTTGTATATAAATGTTCAGGTCCCATCATTAATCATAACAGCCAAACAATTTCCAAACAGGAAACAATTCAAATATCCATTAACTGCTAAATGGATAAATAAAATGTGACAGATCCATACAATAGACTATTATTTGGCAATAACATGGAATAAGTTCTAATACATGCTACATCAATGAACCTTGAAAACAATCATGCTAAATGAAAGAAACCATCACAAAGAAATACATATTACATGACTCCATTTATATGAAATATTCAGAACAGGCAAATCTATAGAGATAAAAAGTAGATTACTAGTTGTTCAGGGCTGGGTGGAGAAAGGATACAGGGACTGGGGAGTGGCAGCTAGGGAGTACAGAGGGTTTCTTTATAGGGTAATGACAGTGTTCCAAAATAGCTTATGTTGACAGATGCATAAATGAATATATCAAAAGCCACTCAACTGTACATTTAAAGTATGTGAGTTACACAGCATGTGCATTATATCCCAAAACTCTATAAAAGTGAGGAACAAAGCTCAAAGTTGGATAACTGTGTGTCTACATACTAAGTAGTGGAGTTCCCTCCCAGCTCTTCAACTCACCATGTTCTCAGAATGCCAGCATTCCCTCGTGAATGTAACACACATGACAAAAATTAGAAAATTCTCCACGACAGAAATATAATAGCACAAGAACAGATTTCTATGTATCGAAAATCTGGTGTGTCCCTGCTCTAATCCCAATCACCCCATCAAGTAACAATCTGTCACATAAGTTATAGTTTCTACTTAAGCATTTTAGTTCCCCATTCTTAAATAGAAACAACCAAGAATCACTAGAGTATCTAAGGCAATATTTCATGAGGGGGAGGGGAAAACCAAAAAAAAAAAAAAAAAAAAAAAAAAAGATTTTTCAGAGACCAGAGCAATACTTAAAAACAAGGATTATATGCATAAAAATTAAAGATGATCCATTAATAAGTAAAAAGTTAGTTTGTGAAAAAGAAAGAATAAGAAAACTCTTAAAATTAAAAAGAATAGTAAAAACTAAAATAAATACACTGGAATGTATAGTTGAGGACATCTCCCAAAGATATGGAAACTAAAAAGAAAAACAGTACTAAAATATTAATACAAAAGGTCTAATATCTGAATAGAACATCTAGAAAAAAAGAACAGAGAATATAATGGAAAAAAATCAGCAAAGAAATAACACAGTATCCCAAAAAACAGAATAGCATCTCTTCAGATTGAAAGGGCCCACCAAGTGCCAACACAATGTACAGATCTTCCTCAACTGACAAGGGGGTTACAACCTGTTAAACCTAGAAGTTGAAAATATTTTAAGTCAAAAGTACATTTTTTTCAAACAAAAGGTCTCATATATTACTGAACCAACCTACAAGTGCAGAAGCATAGAAACAGGAAAAAAAAAATTTTACCCAAAAAAACATGTCTATTGCTCAGACAGTAGTGTTTACAGCGTGGTATGTTACGAGGAAGTAACTTCAACACAGGATAAATGTGTGCCATGTCATGTGTGCCTCCTTATAGACCCAGTTTGGTTCTTCTCTAATGTCTCCCCCTTAAAGCTGTACCTGATTTTATTACCAGTTTTCATCCAAATCCACTGGGGAATGGGATGATTTTGCTTTTGTTTCTGGGGCAGGAATCACGGAATACTGAAGACATGGCAAGGAATAGTCAATCATACACACCACCACAGCAGAGCAAAGCCAAAAATGTATTTAATACACCTAACCTACTGAACATCATAGCTTTGCCTAGCCAACCGTAAACATACTCAGGACACTGACATTAGCCTTCATTTGGAACAAAGCCATTTTTTAACAAAATGTTAAATATCTCATGTAGTTTATTGAATACTGTACTGAAAGTACAAAATAGAAAGGTTGTATAGGTGCAGAATGGTATTAAGTGCATCAGTTGTTCACCTTTGTGATCACGTGGCTGACAGAGCTAAGGGTTGTGGTCACTGCTGCTGCCCAGCACCATGAAAGAATATCGTACAGCACATTACTAGTGCAGGAAATGATCAAAATTCAAAATACAGTTCCAACTGAATGCATATCATTCTTGCAGTCATAAAGTCAAAAAATATTGTCAAACAACTGTAAATAAAGGACCATCTGTACTCCTAAAAGCCTAATATTAAGTTATATCCCTATGAAATTTCAAAACACCACAGCTAAAAACAATAAATATTCCAAAGGTTTCCAGAGAGGAAAAGACAAGTTACATACAAAGGATCTAAAATCAGAGACACATCAGACAGTTCAACGAAAATGAAAATACTGGAAACTAGAGGATATAGATTATCGCCTTTAAACGTCTGAGGGAAAATAATTTTCAGTCTAAAACTAAGAGCAGTACAGCATAGTGATAAGCAGATCCTTTTTTTCTTTTCAGATTTTATTTTTTTAAATAATCTTTACACCCAACGTGGGCCTCGAACTGACAATCCCAAGATCGAGAGTCACATGTTCCCGAGTGAGCCAGCCCTGAGTCGCAGTGAAAAGCAGATTCTAAAACCAGACTGCCTAGTTCAAATAATGCCCTTTAATAGTTTATTATACTGAATAAGTCGCATAACTCTCTGTGTATCAGTTTCTTTATCTGTAAGATGGGATTTTTGTGGGGATGAATTCATTTGTAGGTGTTCACAGGTATCAAAAGCCTGATACATGTATTCACTATGTAAATGCTCTAAAGAGCAAGACTGAGTATAGAAAGGGGTAATACAGACAGAGTCTGGCTTATCATGATAATCCTTTACATAATATCTAAATGGTTTTTAACCACATTCACATATTATTGAAGGGAGGTAGGAAACTGAAATGAAGCCTAATGGTAAAAGCTCGGTACAGAGTAATATTGATATGCCTTTAGCTCAGATGAGACAGACAGAAACACATAAAATAAAACTTTTTGTTGAAAGAGAACCACCTGATCAGACAGGCAGTCAAGAAGGGAGGCAGAATGTGGTGAGAGAGATCCTTGGTCTGGGTAAGTTAACAGAATCATAGTATACCAGGACAGAGTGGGTCAGATTAAAATTAATGAGACAGTGTGTTCATGATTTTAATCAGACTTAACAGATGAGCTTTTTCAATGATGAGATTCATCGAGGGGTTTTTTGTTTTTGTTTTTTGGTTTTTGGTTGTTTTTGAGTGAGGCTAAATTAAAAGCATCTTAAATTCAAAAATAATAGGAAAATAAAAGTGACAGAACTTACTGCTAATTGAAACTCAACAAGGTGTCTGGGTGGCTCTCAGTTGGTTGGGCATCTGACTCTTGATTTCAGCTCGGATCATGATCTCGCAGTTCGTGAGTCTGAGCCCCCACTCAGGTTCTGCACTGACAGTGCAGAGCCTGCTTGGGATTCGCTCTCTCTCCCTCTCTCTCTGTTCTTCCCCAGCTTGTTCTCTCTCTCTCTCTCTCTCTCTCTCTCTCTCTCTCTCTCTCTCTCTCTCAAAATAAATAAATAAACTTAAAGGAAAAAAAAAACCTCATTAACACCTTGCTAAAATAAGGAATGCCAACTGGGGGATTAGATAACCTGAAGGCTGTCCCACTACAAACAATCTAAACATCCTTAATAGACTGTGACAGCATCTTTTAAAAATTCATAGCCCAATGCTAAAGACAGTAAAGAAAATCCAGGGAGAAGAAGGTAGGACTAAAACCCAGAGCAGAAACATGAAAGAACTACTCTACAGAGACTTGCTAGCCATTAGAAAAGGAGGTAAGATGTTTGTGCCCAATGGGAACAAAACCTAAGGCCTCAGTTTGCTGAAGGTGAGAAGGCAGAACTGACATGACAAAAGGGACTTAGTAGATAAGATTAAGTTCAGGGTCTTAAGACAGAAAGATTATCTGTGGTCGCCTATAATCAGAAGAGTCTTTACAAGGGAAAGAGGGAGGCAGGAGTTAATGCTGATCAGAGTGACTGCCATGTGAAATGACTCAACTGGCCATTTCTGGCTTGAAAATAGAGGAAGAGGCCACCAGCCAAGAAATGCAGGTCTCTAGAAGCTGAAAAAAAGATGAGAGCAGATTCTCTCATAGAAGGTCCAGAAGGAACACAGCACCGGCCCACATCTCCATTTTGGATCAGTGAAACCCATTTCAGACTTCTGACCTTAGTGACTATAAGACAGTAAAGTTGTGGGGCATCTGGGTGGCTCAGTCGGTTAAGCGTCTGACTTTGGCTCAGGTCATGACCTCGCGATTCTTGGGTTTGAGCCCCACATCAGGCTCTGTGCTGATGGCATGGAGCCTGGAGCCTGTTTCTGTGTCTCCCTCTCTCTCTACCCCTCTCTCACTCAAGGTCTGTCTCTCTCTCTCTCTCTCTCTCTCTCTTCTCTCTCAAAAATAAATAAACATTAAAAAAAAAAAAAAGATAAGAACGTTGTGTGGTTTTAAACCACTAAGTTTGTGGTAATTTGTCACAGCAGCTATAGAAAATACACACACGTGGGTGATGGGGACAGAGGGCAGTTGTCCCATAGAGTGTAACATGTCCTATGAAGTCTTCAGGTTCAAAATTTTAAACAGTCCTGGATTGATGGACTTATCAGGTATGATTAAGTTAAAGGTCTTGAGATAGAAAGATTACCTGATATTTCTGAGGTGGGCTCCTGTTACCCCCAATAAAACCAGGAATATTATCTTCAGTTTATCTTATTAGCCTATTCCTCTTAGACTAGACAGAGATCTCAAAGATGAGATCTTAAGATGTGCTCACAAGCAAAATTTATAAAACACGTAAGGAAATAATTCACCATCACCAAGAAACAAAATGCAAATACAGGCACATGCACACACAATAAGGCATCCTAAGAATTTTAATCCAAAGAGACTGTTAATCCAGAAAAAGAAAAGAGAGAGGAAAAAATATATATATAGAACAGATTACATAAATAAAAAATACAAAATAATAGTGATTCATTTGAATCCAAATATATCACTAACTACATTAAGCGTAAATGCAATAAATGCCCTACTTAAAAGAAATATCACAGCATATTTTTTTTAATCAGTTACGCTTTGGGGTACCCTGGGTGGCTCAGTCAGTTGAGTGTCCAACTTTGGCTCAGGCCATGATCTCATGGTTCATGAGTTTGAGCTCCACACTGGGTTCGCTGCTGCAAACCTCTCAGCTCACAGCCACTTCAGATTCTCTGTCCCCCCTTTCTATGCCCCTCCCCAAATTATGCTCTCCCAATAAATAAATAAATAAATAAATAAATAAATAAATAAATCCAGTTATGTTTAGCTGAGACAAAGCTTTAAAAAATAAACAGGAAAGGGGGTGCCTGGGTGGCTCAGTCAGTTGAGCATCCAACTTTGGCTCAGGTCATAATCTTGTAGCTCGTGGGTTCAAGCCCCACATCAGGCTCTGTGCTGAAAGCTCAGAACCTGCAGTCTGCTTTGGATTCTGTGTCTCCCTTTCTCTCTCTGCCCCTCCTCCTCTAGTTGTACTCTGCATCTCTCTCTCTCAAAAATAAAAAAATAAACATTAAAAAAAATTTTTAGAAAAAGGAAAAAGCAAATAGAAAAGATATATTCTATATATTAATATGTACTATATTAATAATATCAAGACAAAATAAGCTATAGTCAAAACGGATTCCTAGAGACAGCCCTTTATTCCATAATACTGATATATTGTATGTAAAATATTTTAATGAAATACTCAGTGAAGGTTTTATAATTTACACTTTGCTCTTCAAAAAGAATATACCAAATGCATCAAAGAGGTTGCTTACATGCCAAGCCTGGTGAGGGGACAGTTTTAGAAAAAATGAACACATACAACTGCACATAATACTGCAGGTGGCTAGAAAGGAAACCAACTGAAAGGAAAAAAAATCTAAAAGTAGGCTTAGAACAGTGATTCTAACTGCTTTCATTTTGATTTTCAAATCATTTCAGAGCTGAAACAGAGAGCTAAAATATGTACAATTTGTTTTTAACACAAAGGGTTATTTCAGAAATAAGTTCTGCCATAATTAAGTACACTTATTTATGTCTTAGAAGTTCTCAAGTACCCCTAGCAATTCAGAAGCCAAGGAATTCTTAAATAAAAAATGATCTTAATGACAAAATACAGCAAAATATATTATTCCTGACTAGCTGAAATAAAAATTCCTATGACAATAAATTTTATTGGTCTCTTACAAAATATTTTTAGAGATGTTATACTTGATGCATATGTGAGTTTCTTTGTATGTTTCTTCTAGCTTTGAAGAGTACTATGGATTAACAGGCCCCAAAACCTAAACAACTTAAAATGTAAACACAAGTTTCTTGAAAAAATTAAGACAATGGGAGTAGTTTTTAAATAGGAAGCTACTGAGTCCAAAAAGTCATCTCTAATTTATCACCTGACTCTGTCAGGAAATATTAAACATGCCACTAATTGACATTATACATTCTCCATAATTGACATTATACATTCTACAAATTAACTGGCCTATAACTGTCAAAAATACCAAGGTCAGGGAAAGTAAGGAAGGACTGAGGAACTATTCCAGATTAAAGAAGGCTAAGGAGACATGATAACATAAATGCTTCTGAAGTGGATCTTTTTCTTACAAAGCCATTGGAACAATTGGAAAATTTAAATGGAATTCGAGGATTAGATGTTAGCATGTATCAATGTTTATCATCTGTTTTTGATGATTATGTTGTGGCTATGCAGAATATACCTGTGTCTAGAAAATACATACCAAGGTATTCAGGGGTGACAGGCCAACATACCAGCAAGCTATTCTCAAACAGTTCAAAACAAAAAGTTCTTTGTCCTGTACTTGCAACTTCTCTATTAGGTTGAAAATTCTTCCCCCCAAAATCTTTGTTTAATTTGTTTAAGTAAAATCTACCTCCAACATGGGACTCAAACTCACAACCCTGAGATCAAGAGTTGCATGCTCCACCAACTGAGTCAGCCAGGGAACCCCCACAAAAATGTTTTAAGTCATCTTTATTGCTAGTTATACGATTTTTTTTTTTTTAAGTTCACTGATTCAGAGGTATTTAGTGATCAATGTCCCATTAATCTATGAAGGAATAAAGGCAAACAAGATTTCTCTAAAAAGAAGATATACTGATTTTTTTTTCATCAACTAAACTTAAAAGCAGACGACCCCATTCAAAACTGACAAATTCTGGGGCGCCTGGGTGGCTCAGTCGGTTAAGCGTCTGACTTCGGCTCAGGTCACGATCTCACGGTCGGTGAGTTCGAGCCCCGCGTCGCGCTCTGGGCTGACGGCTCAGAGCCTGCAGCCTGCTTCCGATTCTGTGTCTCCCTCTCTCTCTACCCCTCCCCCGTTCATGCTCTGTCTCTCTCTGTCTCAAAAATAAATAAACTTAAAAAAAAATTTAAAAAAAAAACTGACAAATTCTAATGGCCCTAAATTTTCTTCATCACACTCCTCTAAAGAAATTCTATGACCTTGGAGCACCTGGGTGGCTCAGTTGGTTGAACATTTAACTTCCGCTCAGGTCATGATCTCATGGTTCATGAGTTCGAGCCCCGTGTCAGGCTCTGTGGTAACATGTTGCTCAGAGCCTGGAGCCTGCTTCAGATTCTGTGTCTCCCTCTCTCTTTGCCCCTCCCCTGCTCACACTCAGTCTCTGTCTCTCTCATAAATAAACATTAAAAAAAAAAAAAATTAAAGGGGTTTGATCCCAAGGGAGAGCCCTGGGGAAGCAGGAGCCAGACGCCCTCAGTTCTCTAAGCCCCTATGTCCTCAGCCCATTTCAGCCAATGTTTATACACATCTATAGATGTTTTAATTCTATACTAGATCCTGAGCTAGGAGCCTAGAATATACAGAGGAGACAAGAATTCTTGCCATTCAAACAGAAATATGTTATAGAATTCGTTCAAAACTTTCACCCAGGGGTGCCTGGCTCGCTCAGTCAGTGGAGCATGTGACTCTTAATCTCGGGGGTCATGAGTTCGAGCCCCACATTGGGTGTAGAACCTACTTTTAAAAAGCAAAAAAATTTGCTGAACACATACTCTATGCCCTGTGCTGGTTTTTGGAGATGAAATGAAACTGTGAAATAATAAATGTTATTGCTTTAAAAAAAATTTTTTTTTAATTCTATAACCTTCCATTCTAATTTCCTTCCCTTTTATTTGTTAATAAATGGATACATACATGCTAGGCACTGAGAATACAGTAATGATTACAACAGACCCCTATGGAAGACAGATATTAACAGGACAAATAACTATATAATCCTAATGATAAATGCTATGAAAGGAAAGTATAGGATGCTATACAAAAACTTAACAAAGAACTCTAATAATATATGTGCAGATGGAGGCAGGGCAGAAAGGAGCACTAGGGAAAAACTGCCCCTTAATAAAATTTAGAATAAGACTTCAAGGATGAGTGGAAGTTAGCTAGGTGAAACACGTCTGTAACAATGCATGCCGGGACACTGACATGGCAGCGAGCATTTAGTATGCCTGGAATTTAAGTCCATGAAGGGTTAGTAGTAAGGGAGGAAGCTGAAAAAAAAAGGCAGGTGCCAGGCCTTTAAAGATCCTTCAATACCATTACAAAGATTTTAAGAATCAGAGTGTCTGAGTGGCTCAGTTGGTTAAGCATTTGACTCTTGATTTCAGCTCAGGTCATGATCTCACATTTCATGAGTTCAAGCCCCACATCAGGCTCTGAGCTGACCGTGCAGAGCCTGCTTGGGATTCTCTCTCTCTCTCTCTCTCTCTCTCTCTTTCTCTCTCTCTGCCCCTCCCCTGCTTGCACTCTCTCAAAATAATATTAAAAAAAATTTTAAGAATCTTTTCCCTGCAGTCACGGACTTTCAAACCTTTTCTATTGTTTAATCCTAATGTATACTGTATATAACACCAAGAGTAGCAATGTCTAATCTAAAAGAGGAAATGGGGGGAGAGGGAAGGTACCTGGGTCCGTCCGTTAAGCGTCCAACTCTTTATTTTGACTCAGGTCATGATCTCACAATCGTGGGATCACACCCCATGTTAGGCTTTGTACTGGGCATGGAGCCTGCTTACGATTTTTCTCTCCCTCTCCCTTTGCCCACACGCTCACTCACTCGAGATCATGCTCACACTTTCTCTCTTAAAAAAAAAAAAAGAAGGCGCCTGGGTGGCTCAGTCAGTTGAGTGTCCAACTTTGGCTCATGTCATGATCTTGGGAGTTCGTGAGTTCAAGCCCATGTTGGGCTCTGTGCGATAGCTCAGAGCCTGGATCCTGCTTCAGATTTTGTCTCCCTCTCTCTCTGCCCTTCCCCTACTCATGCTGTTTCTCTGTCTCAAGAATAAAAAACATTAAAAAAAAATTTTTTTTTTAAACAAGAAATAAGGTACTTTAGAACTATACGAATGAGCCTATTTACCTCAGGGCAAAGGCAGAAACAAGCAACTGCTGAAAAGAAAACAGTATCAAAATAATATATGCTTCATTATATTAGACAGTTTTTCAGTCAGAATCAGATGAAATAACCCTATTAGAATAATTCAGAAAGCATTTATATACAAAGGAACTAAACACAAGGAATCATGAGGAACAAGGGAACACAACAGAAGATACAGACAGGACAGACAGGACCTAGTAGCAGCAGGAGCAGTACCCCAAATCCAAAAGGATAAGGGGCAGGAGAGATTACCAGAATTTGGAAGAGAAAGTCACATAGAGAAAGCCACCTTGAAGGAAGTAATGATTTGTCTTAGGACAAGGCCAACCCACATGGAAGAAACCAGTGAAATAAATACTCTGAGCTTACCTTCCTTACAGCTTCCTATGTTCCTGTGTTCCACAATGGCTGTACCCACTCTGAAGCCAGAAGTCACAGATGCCCATTGACATAATCCATACAGGTAAACCTCCCAGAGCAAAGACCACGGCGGGAAGAGAGTAGATTAGGAAGATCAAACAGAAGTGAACAGGAGGATCAAACAGAAGTTATCTATCACGTAGAACTATGCACATAAGAATGAGGAAAGATCAAACCTAGCATTCTGGAACCAAAAAAAAAAAAAAAAAAAAGGTTTCCCTGAGCAGGAACAATTAAGCTGAAGCTTAATGAATGAGCAGGAGTTAACAGCCAGAGGAAGTAGGGGAGACAGACATTCCAAGCAAGGGGACTAGCCACTATAAAGGTATGCTGCTACAATAGTAAATCAATTAGGATGACTGAAGCACAAAGAGGCAAGGGAAAGGAGTGAAGCTAGAGAGGCAAGGAGAGACGAGATCATGCTTGCATCAACACCATGCTAACAAATTAGCCTTTATCCTGAAGGCAAAGTTTAAGGATTGACATGATATCATCTGACAGAGGTGGGTATGGGTTTTAACAAAAGTAACAAACATAATTTTTTTTTTTTAAACGGTGGAAGTGAATTCTCTTATTTCTTAGTTGAATAGCTCTTGCCTGGTTACTTCACAAGAACTGCAAGGCAGAGTGGGAGCGTGGAGAAGAATGCAAACACTAGTAATCCCTAATTACATGTTCTAAATAACTTCAGCCTTTTTTTTTTTTTAATTCTCCATGCTTTGACTTTTTCAGGGAACAGGAAGACAGAAACATCGTTAGTGACCACACTACATAATTTATTTAAGATTCTCAACCAAACAATTGGTAATTCAAAATTTACACTAGGGCATATTCATGTTGCTTTCAAATGGATAACTTTCTAAAAACAACACTGACACCTCCACCCTATTTGCAAAGGACTATACATTTTCAGAAGTGTAACAGTGGTAATACAAAGATTTGAGGATCTACTCCTTGCCAGCCCTATGGGAGACACTAGGGATACAGTGATGCACAAAACAGATAAGGTTCCTGTCATCATTTAACTTACCTGTAATAGAACGAGACAGCATTTAGTATGTGAATATACAAATAAACATAATTACAATCTTGTTATATGCTACAAATAACAGCAACAAGGATGAGGTGTAAAAGAAATATGCTATTAGATTTAGTGGCACCTGGGTGGCTCAGTCAGTTAAGCATCCAACTCTTAATTTTGGCTCAGGTCATGATCTCATGGTTCATGACTTTGAGCACGGTGTTGGGCTCTGCACTAAGAACTCGAAGCCTACCTGGAATTCTCTCTCTCCCCCTCCCGCGCTCATGCTCTCTCTCAAAATAAATAAATAAACTTTAAAAAGAAAAGACATAGGTCATTAGATTTAGAACAAAGATATTATTGCTGCTTTTTGCAAAAGCAACATGCTTGATGTTGAGACAAAATCAAATCACAGTGGACTGAGACATATATGTTTAGAGGAGAAAGACACCGTGACAGATTCAGGATCTTGGGCTGGAAACTGTCAAGAGAAAAGACAGTATCTTGAGAATACAGTAAGGAAAACTTTGTTATGATGGGAAAAAACAAACATGCTCGCATGTTGATTAGAAGGGGGAGTGCAAGAGTGGTTGCATATAAGAGAAAGAATGGATCATAGATATGATGACAAATAATACCAATATATTATATATCCAAGTGTTAAGGCTAAATGTTTTATTTGCAATTCTTTATTTAATCTCTAAGGTCAGCATGATTGTCCCAATTTTGAAAAATGAGAAAACTAAAGTCAAAGAAGTAATCTGGAAACATCTGGCAGAATTAGGATTCAAACCCAGGTCTTTATGACTCTAAAGCACACGATACCACATGGCCTTATCCATTCAACAAATACTTTTCAAATCACTTTTTTTTTTTTAAGTAATCTCTACACCCAATGTGGGGCTCGAACTCTTGACCCCAAGATCAACAGTCACATGCTCTACTGACTGAGCCAGCCAAGTACCCCATAGTCAATTACTACATAATGAGGAACAGAGATGACTTAAACATGCTCTTTAAAGAGTGAAAAGGGGGAGACAAACATATATACCTCTCAAATCATTGACAAAAGTAGGAACGAGTTAGATAACATAGCACAAAGAACGAGGTGGTAACTCTACCCAGAGCTAATCAATAAACACTTCAGATGGTGCTTGTTAAGCAGAAGAGACGAGACAACGTTAATTCCAAGACAAACAGATTATGGAAAAGCAAAGAGGCACAAATTTACATGCTGTGTTTAGAACACTTTAAGAAGCTGAGCATGGCAGGAATGCACCAAGACTAGAAGAAATGGGGTTGAAGAGCCTTTTATGCCATGCTGAGGAACCTAAAGTTGAAACTACAGGAAGTAAAAAAACATTTCCAGGCTTTGAAACAAGATTAGTCTACTGTGAAGACTCAGAAACTATTTAGGAGGTTTGAGCTGCAGCCTGACAAATGGCTTACAGACAAACAAAGAACGTAAGATCTGGAAGGAAACTCCCAAACTAGCTATATATAATCAAGCTAGAAGAAGGAGCATTCTCTTTTAGAAAAAGTCTCTTTTTGAAAAAAGTAGTTCTTACTCTAAGTGAGATGAGAACAGTCCCTTGTTATATCATTCATTAGGACAGAACGAAAAAGTGGTTTAGCCCAAACTGTGTGATCAATAGGGAGGGGACTGGAGGTTTGCTACCTCAACACCACAGAGTGTTGGGCTTCAATGATTCTTTTCGCCAAAAAGCATATCAAACAAGATAGCCTGCTGTTTACCTTGAAAGCAAAGAACAAGAGTTTCCAATTTCCAAAAAACCACTGTGTTTCTTTTGCTTCAGGGGCTTAATCACATCAATCAGCCATCTGACAATGGTTCAGGAAGACTGATGACTCTCTTTTTCTACTAAGCATGTTGCTCAATTCAGGAGCTGTACAGTTCCAGCACCAAGAAATATGAGAAGCAAAAGGAAGCAAAAGGATACTATCTATGCTCCTAACACAATACAAGCCATTATTCAGTCTCCTCAATGAAACCATATCAAAGGGAAATGAATTATAATTTAGAACTTCAGATTTATTTTTCCAGGGCTGACCTCCAAGTGCACTCCCACTCCAAACATCCCAGTGCTCATCCTGATCACCCTGAGCAAGTCATCCATGTCTTTATCTAATGCTGTTACCTCAAGCTAGAGTGCATTTGCACCCCATGCCAACATGATAAATGCACAGACTATCTTCAAAGCCCAACTTAAAGGTCACTCCCTCAATGCCACCCAAACAATATGCCCACAGGACTTTTTAACTTATTAAAATGTTTATTAGGAGAGATCCTGGGTGGCTCAGTCAAGCATCCAACTCTTGATATGGGCTCAGGTCATGATCTCACAGTCATGAGATAGAGCCCTGCATCTGGCTCCACAATGGGCGTGGAGCCTGCTTAAGATTCTCTCTCTCTCCCTCTCCCTCTGTCCCTCCCTTGCTCATGCATGCTTGCGCATGAGCATGCTCTCTCTCTCTCTCTCTCTCTCTAATAGATAGATAGACAGACAGACAACATACATACCAACTCCTCCCAAGTGAAATTTTTAAACAAACATTCACTAAATGCTCAATGACAGGTTTAGTGCTAGGTTCTAAAATTTTAAAAACTGAGTAATACAATCTTCTACCTTTCAAAAGCTCCCCAACTACAATGCAAACGCAATGCCAACAGTCAGTGTGGCAACTGATAACGTGTTTAAAGTGCCTGGGGAGCACAGATAACATCAATGCATGCTATAAAACTAGCACACTCAATCTTCATTCTACCCTCTCCACCCCACCCCAAGAGTACCCTCTTGCTCTACAGAAGCTACAAAGCCAAAACCAACACTGTTCAATTATTCTCACAGCTAGACTTCTGGATATAATTTCAGACCTGTCAATATGATACACTTTCATGGGATATGGAAATTAAAAGTGGCCATCTCTTACTACCCCTTTACATTACTTTCTATTGGCAAGCAAGTTGAAAAATGAGATTTTTTTCATAGTGGTGCTCCAGTACACATTCTCTAATTCTTTAAATGTTGAGAAGCAACTGCAGTGAGTAAGAGTTGGACTCCCAAGTTCCAATACCCAGTCACCAGCTGCATAATTATGTGTTGAGAGGTAGCTGAGGCAACAAATTAGAAAGCAAAAGCTTTCTAATGCTTGAGATTAGAATCTAGAAATCAAATTCTTTTTTTTTTTTTTCCACACAGGAAGATCTGGTTTTATTTTATTTTATTTTTAATGTTTATTTATTTTTGAGAGAGAGAGAGAGAGAAACAGAGCGTAAGCAGGGGAGGGCAGAAAGGGAGGAGACACAGAATCTGAAGCAGGCTCCAGGCTCTGAGCTGTCAGCACAGAGCCTGATGCAGGGCTTGAACTCACAAACCATGAGATCATGATCTGAGCCAACACAGGATGCTTAACCAACTGAACCACCCAGGCATCCCCATGAATCAATTTTTGTTTGTTTTTTAATGTTTATTTTATTTTCCAGAGAGAGAGCAAAAGTGGAGGAAGGGCACACAGAGGGGGTCAGAGGATCAAAAACAGGCTACGCGCTGACAGCACAGGGCCTGATGCAGGGCTCAAACCCATGAACTGTGAGACCATGACCTGAGCCGAAGTCAGACGCTCAACCAACTGAGCCACTTAAGTGCCCCAAAATTCTTAAGTCAGTAATTACCATGGCACCATCAGAGATGGTGCTTCACTAGTAGGTCAGTTCTTAGAATTTTTGGAGTCATTCATGGAGACCTAATCTTACAGGGCAAGAGACTAGCAAACTGTTAAGTGTAGGTCAGACCTTAGAACACATGAGAACAAATACTGCAGAATGAAACTAGAGTATCTTAAAATTCCCTTTAACTATAAAAAGTTTCAAGTCCCTGCATTCAGAATTGGTCAAATAATTAAGACAGTTATTTGTCCAATGACATATACCATTGACCTCTACTGATTGCCTTTTATCTTGAGTACTGGTCATGTTTCCCATTTCTTCATAGGTCCATAATGACAGATATCCTGTACATAGTAACTGATACCTTCTAGAAACTCAAAATCCTGTTACAGTTCCCTGAAAAGTACTGATAGTAAACTTAGCTGAACTTAAACTCCAAAGTGTCTCCTCTAAGATGGACAGCACTGGCTAGGCTGCTTGCATTTTGTTCCACACATGCATACTTTAGGGTCAGCCTACAACATGGGTAATTGAGAGTTCTGGAATAGAAACTAAATACATATCTTTGTCTCTATTCTCATTAGCCTAAAATATATATATTAATTTTTCTGGTCCTCTAAGGTTGATGATCCAAGTCTCTTTCAATCTTCATTCATTCAGAAGTGGATGGTGGGTTGGTGTATATGCATGTGTTAGAAGGTGACAAGAATACGGAATGCTTGGGTTAGTGTACCTGAGAATTTCATAGATCAGTTAATTGTTTTAAAAAGAAAGGAAAAAGGAGACAAAAAACTTACAAAATGGAAGAGAAAGGGAAGAAGAAAAAGTACTGTTACCAATTTTATCAGCCAGGAACAACATTTTAAAAACAACAAACAAAATTACTACCATAAACTATCATAAATAAAATTTTTAAAAATCTTAGAAACCTGGGGCACCTAGGTGACTCAGTGAGTTAAACATTCAACTTCAGCTCAGGTCATGATCTTGCGGTTTGTGAGTTCAAGCCCCACGTCATGCTCTGTGCTGACAGCTCAGAGCCTGGAGCCTGCTTCAATTCTATGTCTCCCTCTCGCTCTCTGTCCCTTCCCTGCTTGTGCTCGCTCTCTCTCTCTCTCTCTCTCAAAAATAAACATTAAAAATATTTTTTTTTAATCTTAGAAACCTTATTTGACATTTCACCAACTTAGAATATACACGAACACTAGATCTACCTTCCTTTTCTTCCTTCACAAACCAGAAACAACTGTGAAAAAAAACCATACTAGTTCCAAAACTGCATCTAGGAACAAATAATCTACAAGTAAGACCATTCTGGGGTAGTTGTAGTGCTACATGAAGATGCAGAAAGGAAGGAAAGGGGAATATAGAAAATTCAAAGAGTTAATACCTCATCTTTCCCAATCTAATTATTACCAACCCCAATCAGATCTGCCCTAGAAAGTGAGAATCATGAGAAGAAAACAAGTTTTGTGGGGAACCTGGGTGGTTCAGCTGGTTAAGCATCTGACTCCTCATTTGCACTCAGGTCACAATTTTGTTCATTTGAGCCCCACATTGGGCTCTGTGCAGAGCCTACTTGGGATTCCCTTTCTCTCTCTCCCTCTGTCCCTTCACTGCTTGTGCTGTCTCTCTCAAATAAACTTTTAAAAATTTATTTAAAAAAAAAAGAGGGGCGCCTGGGTGGCTCAGTCAGTTGGGTGTCCAACTTCAGCTCAGGTCATGATCTCGCAGTTCACGGATGCAAGCCCCGCGTCGGACTCTGTGCTGACAGCTCAGGGCCTAGAGCCTGCTTTGGATTCTGTGTCTCCCTCTCTCTCTGCCCCTTGCCGGCTCATGCTCTGTCTCTTTCTCAAAAATAAATAAACATTAAAAAAAAAGAAAAGAAAAGAAATATGTTTTGAGATTATTCACCCAAATCTACAGTTCCCAGAGATTCTTTTATGTGTAGAAACCCTGCATATTCTGTCACGGGGGGCAAGAAAGAGTGGGACTGCCTATAGCTTACCTGCAAATATAAAAGAAGGCACATATATTAGAAAAATTTCTACTAGTATGATTAAAATAGGAAATTTCAGTAATCTAAAATGCTAGGAAATTTCAGTTATCTAAAATGTTAAATATTCTTCTATAGAATTACCAATTTGAGTAATGTACTTCTATAAATACACTACACTTTAAGTATCAGTATATGAAAAGTAGTTTTAAGAAACTCTCTACAAATTATATCATTGATCTAGTGTTCTATGTTGGCAAAAACCATTTATAAAACAAATTGACAAAGCAATCCTCCTGTGAGTTTTGTATAAACTTCAATATGAACAGAATTAAATCACAGACTCAACCATGAAACAAATATATTATTAACCCTTGGTTCTTATAAATTTATTTCAGGCCCTAAACCCTCAAATTTGATATCTACTGTATAATAAAAAAAAAAAAAATCTGACTGGCCTTTGTCCCTGTTCCTGGGAAGGAGCTTATAATCCTTGGAATTTCCCCAGTGATAGGGGTGTCTTTGTTTATGCTAACAAGATAGCTGAGGGTGAGGGTTGGTCACCAGAAAGACCAACCATGTGATTAGAGTGTTGAGGCTTTGAGTCAGCCCAACTTCTGAATAGGGAAGGAGGGCTGGAGATAAAAGTTCAGTCACATGACCAATGATTCAATCAATTGTGCCTCCATGTGAAACAAACTCTGGACACCAAAGCTCAGTGGAGCTTCCTCATTGATGAATAACACATGGATATGCCAGGAGGGTGATGCACCCTGATTCTACAGAAAGAGGAACTTCCACAGAAGTTCTATGTTCAGGACCATCCCAAACTTCACCCTACGGGTCTCTCTTCATTTGGCTGGCCCTGATCTGTTTGCTTTAAAATAAAACTGTCAGGGTGCCTGGGTGGCTCAGTCAATTAAGTGCCCAACTTTGGCTCAGGTCATGATCTGAGCTGTGCTGACAGCTCACAGCCTGGAGCCTGCTTCAGATTCTGTGTCTCCCTCTCTCTCTGACACTCCCCTGCTCACACTCTCTCTCTCTCTCAAAAATGAATAAACATTAAAAAAAAATTCTTTTTTTAAAATAAAACTGTAATCAGGGTGCTCAGTCAGTTAAGAGTCCAACTCTTAGTTTCAGCTCAAGCAAGATCTTACAGTGCATGAGTTTGATCTTCGATCCTTTCATGAGGCTTCAAGCTAACATCATGGAACCTGCTTAGGATTTTCTCTCTCTCTCAAAATAAATATATATACTTAAAAAAAAAACCCTGTAATCATAAGGATAGTTTCTTCCTGAATTCTCTGAGTCATACTAATAAATTATCATACCTGAGGGAGCTTGTGAGACACCCTCCCCTTCTAAGATCTATGACAACTGGTCAAATGTGTGGGTAGAACAGGGATCCAACTTGCCACTGGCTATCTGAAATGGGAGCAGTCTTGACTCTGGGTGGTTAATGTCATAACAGTAATGCAGTATACCAGGTGATGTCAGAATACCAAACCTCTAATGGAGCTTCTTCCATCATTTCTTATACAAGCTAACTTCTATATGCTGAGGATACAGAAGGACTAAAGCCATAAACTTGTAGAATTTTAATGCAATCCACATCATGCAAGCCTCATTCCTTACGATTTCTAGTTCAGCATATCAACCTCCAGAAAAATTATGATTATTTTTTTTAAAGTTTATTTGAGACAGCGAGTGAGGGAGGGGCAGAGAGAAAGGGAGAGAGAGAATCCCAAGCAGACTCCAAGCTCAGCATGGAGCCAACACAGGGCTCAATCCCACAATAGTGTTATCAGGACCCGAGCAAACATTAAGAGTCAGATGCTTAACCGACTAAGCCACCCAGGTACCCCCAGAAAAATTATTTAAAAAAAAAAAATTACCATAAGTAGTTGGGAGACAGTGGTATCAAATCCCAAGAAAAAATTTTTGAAACAGAAGTTTGTCTAACACTACACAAAGGGTTAGCACACTTATTCTGAACAGAGCCAGAAAGTAAATATTTTAGGCTTTACAGGCTACATGGTATCTGTCATACCTACTCAACTATGTTATTATAATAGTGAAAACAGCCATAGCAACATATAAACAAAAAAACACTGCTATGTTCCAATAAAGCTTTATTTTACAAAAACGGGGAGAGGACTGGATCTCCCAGACATAGATCACTGTTTAATGATCCCTGTACAAAATTATTTATTCAAATAAACATTCAAATTCGTGTAAGTCATCTGATGGCATGAAGCTCTAGTATTATATGAACAACTAACAACCCGAGAGACAAGACTAGTACATTTTCTTAAAAGACAAAACAAAACCTGAATTTATAGTAAAATACATACATACACACACACGCGCACGTGTGTTAATGATATAAGTCGTATGTTACAAATCAAATGATGTTACAAATCATATGATACAAATCAAATATATAGAGAGAAATAATATACTGGGAAGGAGAAGACCAAAGCTATACCAGAAATCTATTACACTCTAAAGTATGTACTTTTATTTAACCTCAAAATTTTCAGACAATGTCTAAAATATACTAAAATTCAAAAATTCCCTCAAGTAGCATGAAAGCACATATTAAGTACCAGGCAATGTGCTAGGTGCCATGAGAGTCCCTGGCAGAATAACTAATTTTGAAACAAATGTTTACCCATACAGTAATTAAAAGAATTTTATCTTACATAACAGTAAAATGAAGTTTAGTGCCAAGACAAGGTTTAGTCCCTCAACTCCTACAAATAAATATTTATATGTTCTGCACCATGTACTTATATTCAGGGAAGAATCTATATTCTATGTTGGGACACCTTTACTATAGCTTGTTCCCCTATAAATCTGCCTTGTTAATAACCGTAATTAAAGCAAGAATGATTCATTCATCTCAATGAAAGGTGTCCTCCGTCCAAAAAGGAGGTAAAGAAATTTATCCTAAATCATTTGATTGTTGACTCTTCATATGTACAGGAAAAATAAAGAAAAGTTAGCAACTGTTTAGATTACATATCAATCATAACATAACAAAGGTGAAAAATAAAAATACTATCATAACAGAACTTTGGTAGGAAACGTGAGGAATTTTATGTTTTACTCATGATTTTAAGATATTATACAATTTTATAACATCCTCTAAAAAATAGAACTTTAATAAAGAGCCCCTGGGTAGTACAGTCACTTAAGCATCTGACTCTTCATCTCAGATCAGGTCATGATCTCCCAGTTTGGGAGAGTTCAAGCCCCTCATCAGGCTCTGCGCTGATGGTGTGGAGCCTGCTTGGGATTCTGTCTTAACTTCTCTCTGCCCCTCCCCTGCTTGTGTGTGCCCTCTCTCAAAATAAACAATTTTTTTTTTTAATTTTAAATACAACTTTAATCCATATCATGAAGATGACAAGAACCAATCTCTACTGAAGATTTACACAAAGTTATACCACAGGTGGAACTGATTTGTTGTGGGGCACCTGGGTGGCTCAGTCAGTTAAGCATCCAACTTCAGCGCAGGTAATGATCTGACAGTTTGTGAGTTTGAGCCCCACATTGGGCTCTGTGCTGACAGCTCAGAGCCTGGAGCCTGATTCTGTATCTCCCTCTCTCTCTGCCCTTCTCCCATTCATGCTCTGTTTCTCTCTCTCTCTCTCAAAAATAAATAAACATTAAAAAGAAAAAAGAACTGATTTGTTCTATCATGTGTATTAGTTTCCTAATGCTGCTGTAACAAATTACTACAAACTTAGCTTAGAAAAACAGAAATTTATTCTATTACAGTTCTACAGGCCAGAAATCCAAACTGAATTTTATGGAACTAAATCAAGGTTAAAAGGACCACATTCCCTTGGAAGGTCTCAAGGGAAAACCTTTTTCCTTGCTTCTTCCAGCTTCTGGCATTCCTGGGCTTGCCACCATAGCATTCTAATCTCTGTTCTCATATAACCATTTTGATTTCTGCTCTTCTGCATCAAATTCTCTTCTGCCTTCCCCCCCCCCCCACCTTTTTTTTAATGTTTATTTTATTTTTGAGAGAGAGAGAGCATGAGTGGGGTAGGGGCAGAGAGGGGGGTGGACCCAGGAGCCGAAGCAGGCTCTGCACTGACAGCAGAAAGCCTAATGTGGGGCTTGAACTCATGAACCATGAGATCATGACCTGAGCTGAAGTTGGACACTTAACCAACCAAGCCACCCAAACACCCCTGCCTCACTCTTATAAGGACCACTGTGATTACATTTACAGCATACATGGATAGTCCAGGATAATCTCCCCACCTCAATATCTTTAATTTATATCCTCAAAGTCCTTCTGTCATATAAAATAATACATTTCCAGGAATTAAGACTTGGATACTTTCAGGGACCATAACTCAGCCTAGTACCATATGGTACTCCATCCCATCTTAGAAATACCAGATGCATATATAAATCAATTAGAATACTGAATAGGGCAGTTAATATATTTTTCTCATGGTAAATCAGCCAATCAAATGAGTGCTACTGAATGCTCGCAGCCATTGGGAACTAACTCAACATATGCTGTTTCATTTATTTTTTATTATTTTCATGATTTCTCATTTTAAATGACACTCAACAATCTGCATTATATCTTTCCGCCTATTAGTTCAGATTCTGATGAACAGTTTATAATCCATAATAGCCAACAAAAAGTATAGAAGTGATAGTGCTGAAGATGACAACCAGTGCTAGACTAGTTTGCTTCAACTACATACAGTGTTAAGTGTAGAACATTAAGCTTTTGACTGGTGAGACATCCATTCCAAACACATCCATCTCCAATTACTAGCTAGTAATATTACATACTACTAGCAAAACAACTAGATAAGAAACCAGGCTACTCCTATCCATGAAGTTCTCCTTCCAAAAAGTTTGGGTAACCTAGGTACCTGACTGCTTGAGTGACTCCACTTTTTCCTTCTGCACCCTAATTCCTGCTCTTACATTTTAAATTCACCAGTAAAGACAATCCACAAAATCCTAGTACACCCCACCCCCGGACCCCACCTCAGGCTCATGTTCCCTCCCTCTCTCTCTCTACCTGCAACCTCGATGTTTGGTCCTCACATGCCCTGGGGAGTGCCATTTATTCTTCAAGACCTGTAAGTAATAAATCTTGTTCTTCAAGGTTCCCTACTGGTTTTAGGAGGTGGTTCTGAATCATTAAGAACCATGAAAGCTGGGGAGCCTGGGTGGCTCAGTTGGTTAAGCATCTAACTTCGGCCCAGGTCATGATCTCACAGCTCGTGAGTTCGAGCCCCGCATCAGGCTCTTTGCTGACAGCTTGGAGCCTGGAGCTTGCTTCCGATTCTGTGTCTCCCTCTGTCTCTGCCCCTCCGCCACTCACACCATCTCTCTCTTTCTCAAAAATAAATAAACATTAAAAAATACTTAAAAAAAAAAAAAAAAGGACCATGAAAGCTGGTCCAGCCAAAACAATGGCCCCAGTGGCAGTTGGGGAACCTCTATGAGGCTTGCTATGAGTAAATACAAGTCTGGTAAGAGCCTACAGCATTCCTAGCCAAGAACGTCACAACAGGCTACCACCAGAAAGGACTACAGACTGGAAGGTTTAAACAACAGAAATTAATTCTCTCGATTCTGCAGGTTAGGAGCCCAAGATCAATATGTCCACAGGGTTTTCAGAGACTTTCTTTCTGGCTTCTAAAAAGGCTGGTAAAAGGCCCTCTTCTGTGTCTTCACATGGTCTTTCTTCTGTGTGTGTCTGTGTCCTAATCTTCTCCTCTTGTAAGAATGCCCATCATAGCAGATTAGGGCCCACCCAGTGACCCCATTCTAACTTAATTACCTCTTTAAAGATCCTATCTCCAAATACAGTCACATTCAAAGGTACTAGAAATTAGGACTTCATACATAAGAATTCCAGGGGAACACAATCCACCCCAAAGAAAAGAAGCTGCTTAATCTTAAAACTCATTTCAAACTGGTTAAAGAAACTGAAAATAAACACCAACAAGACATTAGGGATTAGGAGAAATCCTACAATATTATGGATAAATTCACCAAAAACACCACCAAAGTCAATAAGGATGAACCAAGATTTGTACAACAAAGAGCCAGGAAAAACTATAGGTGGAGTTATATTACACATTTGGGAGATATTTTTTAAACAGAAGCAGATGGCCAGTATATGGATACTGAGAATACATAAACTAAACTGTAATGACCCCATAATGCAATGGTTCTCCAACTATGGCCCACAGACTCCCAGGGTCCAACCTCCTGCCTTTTCTAACTATGTATCTGAAGGAAACCAGACTTTCTTCATATACTTAACCAAAACAATAAATCACAACAGATTAAATGTAAAAACAGATAGGAGTATCCGGTTATTATTTATTAAACAAAACATGAGGGTGTCTGGAGGCTCAGTCACTTAAGCATCTGACTTCAGCTCAAGTCATGATCTCACGGTTTGTGATTTCGACTCCCACATCGGTGAGCACAAGCCCTGCTTCTGGTGAATGTGAGCCCCGCTTCTCCCTCTCTCTCTCTCTCTGCCCCTCACAGGATTCTCTCTCTCTCTCTCTCCCTCTTAAGAAAAAAAAAAAAAAAAAAAACATTAAAAGGATTTGCAGAGAGGCACCTGGGTGGCTCAGTTGGTTAAAAGTCTGACCTTGGCTCAGTCATGATCTCGCAGTTCATGGATTCAAGCCCCACATCAGGCTCTGTGCTGACAGCTCAGAGACTGGAGCCTGCTTCAGATTCTGTACCTCCCTCTCTCTGCCCCTCCCCGGTTCATGAGGTCTCTTTCTCTCTCCCAAAAATAAATAAACATTTTTTAAATTTTTTAATAATAAAAGGATTTGCAGAAATTTAAAAACAATGCCACTCTTCTCACAAATTGTTTTTGTTTTGGATAACAGTTGCTTTTCATTAAAACGTTATTTGTATTAACATGTAATGGATTTACTTTATTGTTAAATAAGTTGGTAAATACTTGAATATTTATCAATTTTAATTTTTGATAGGATAAATACAGAAAATCTACCCATATAAACCAAAGCCTTTTGGATTCTCAATAATTGAAGATGTTAAGGGAGGCTGAGAATAGACAGTGTGAGAACTCAGAGCACTGATCCAGCTAGCACCTCTACTGCAGGAACTCACTCCATCTCCCCAGTGCCTGTACACACTGCATTTGCCTAGTCAAACCTAGGTTTATCAATGACCAAAAGAGAAGAACTTTTCATAATGTAAGTTCATCAAAAGCACATTACAAACCTAAGCATTTACCTTATTATGTTAACAACATAGCTGCAAAATACATTTAAAAATGGTAAAAATTCAAAGAAAAATAGAATACTCAAAAAATTAGAGTCAGAGGTTACAACTACCTTCCTCAACAATAAAACAAGTGGACAAAAAGTCAGTTATGGATAAAGAATTGAACAATATTATCAACCAATCTAACTTGAGGAGATTTACAGAACATTCCATCCAACTACAACAAAATATATATTCTTCTCAAGTGCACATAAAACATTTACCAAGAGAGACTATATTCTGGATTATGAAACAATTCTTAATATATGTGAAAAGATTCATATCATATTTTCTTACTACTGTAGAATTAAATTAGAAGTCAAGAGCAGAAAGATCCTTTGAAAATCTTGAAATATTTCCAAGTAGCCATGGGCCAGAAAGAAACAAAAAACAAGACTTGTAAATTATTTTGAACTGAATGAAAATGATGACGGCACAACGCATCTACATTTATGAGATACAGATAACACTCTATTTCGAGGGAAACTTATACACCTATATTAGAAAAGACAAAAAGCTCTCAATAACCTCAGCTTTTACTTTTAAAAAGTATAAAATAAGAGTAAATTAATTCCAAGGAATAGAAAAGGAGAAGAAAAAAATCAAGTACAAAGTAAAAACACAACAGAAACCAGAAAAGTACAGAAAATTAATGAAACCAAATGCTGAGGACTTTAGAAGATCAATAAAATTGATAAACTAGCCATACTAATCAGTTTAAAAAGAGAAAAGAAACCAATTAAGAGTATCAAGAATGAGACATATGACATCACTACAGGGTCTACAAATATTAAAAGGATAAGGGAATGTTGTTAACATCTTTATGCAAGCGAATGACAACTTAGGTGAAATGGCCAAATTCCTGGAAAAAGACAAAGCTTACTCAAGAAGAAGAAACAGATAAAGAGAACAGCCCTGTATCTACTAAAGATATTAAATAGGGGCGCCTGGGTGGCTCAGTCAGTTAAGCGTCCGGACTTCAGCTCAAGTCATGATCTTGCAGTTTGTGAGTTGGAGCCCCATGTCAGGCTCTGTGCTGACAGCTCAGAGCCTGGAGCCTGCTTCAGATTCTGTGTCTCCCTCTCCTTCTGCCCCTCCCCGACTTGTGCTCTCTCTCAAAAATAAACATTAAACTTTTTTTATTTTAATTTTTTTAAAGGTATTAAATATATAGTTACAAGCTCCCTGCCAAGAAAAACTCCAGGCCCAATGGCTTCACTGGTAAATTCTACCAAACATTTAAAAGAGAGCAAGTATCAATCCTATATACACTTTTCCATAAAAGTGAAGAGGAGGGAACACTGTCCAATATATTTGTAAGACTACCATACTGACACCAAAACTAGACAAAGACATTACAAGAAAACTGCGGACCAATAACTCTCAAGAGTATGGAAGCAAAAGTTCTTAACAAAATTTTAGTAAATGAAGTCTAACAATTTATGTAATGGAGAATATAGCATGGTCAAGTGAAGTTTATCTCGGGAAAGCCAGGCCAGTTTAACATTCAAAAAAAAAGATCATTTCAACAAACACAGAAAAAGCATTTGACAAAATCCATCATCCACTCCTAATAAGAACTCTCAGCAAACTGCCTTTAAAAGGCAACTTCTTCAATCTCATAAAGCATATTTCTGAAATAGCTACAGACTATAATCATTAAAGTAAAAAAATGAATGATTTCCACTAAGATAAAAACAAGACAACAGTGTCCACTTTCACTACTCCTATCCAACATTTTCTTGAAGCTTCAAACTAGAGCAATAAGGTTAAAAAAAAAAAAGTGGGGGGGGAGGGGAGGGGAGGAGAGGAGAGGAGAGGATGGGAGAAATTAAAGGGAAGATGTAAAACTAAAACTGTATTTACAGATAACATAATCTTCTGTAAAGAAACTATAACGGATCTATACAATTGCTACTGTAACTACTAAGTGACTTTAACAAGGATACAAAGTAAATATACAAATGTCAAATGTACTTCTGTACATACGAGCAAAAAAATGATCAAGCTAAGAGTATAAAAATAATACCACCTACAATAGCATAAAAATATGATACACTTTGGAATAAATGTGACCAAAGATGAACAAGGCTTAAAATACTAAAGTCTACGGAAACCACACAGATGTTTAACATCATTAATAATCACTAGGGAAATGGAAACTAAAACCTCAGTATTAGAATGGCTAAAACACCTATGAGAATAACTAAAACTAAAAAGACTGACCATAGCAAGCGCTGGTGAGGATATGAGGCAACTACTGAAACTCACCTACGGTGTTGGTAGAAAGATGAAATGGTATAATAATTTTGGAAACAATTCAGGTATAAATTTGGTTATAAAGTTAAACATCTACTACCATGTTACCTATTCATTCCACTCAAGACATATTTAATTTACTCAAAAGAAATAAAAATATATGGCCATATAAAGACTTGTACACAAATGTTCACAAAAGTTTTACTTGTAATAGGCAAACCCAAAAACAATCCAGATGTTAATCAACATGTGAATGGATAAACAAAATGTGAAACAATGAAGCAGTACCCAGCAATAAAAAAGAAGTGAACTATTTTTACATACAACATGGATGAATCTCAAAATAATTATGCTGAACGACTCCAGACAAAAAAAAATATGTATCATATAATTCCATTTATATAAAATTCTAGAAAATGTAAACTAATCCACAGTGACAGAAAGCCTGAGGACAAGGGACAGAAAGGTGGGATAACAAAGAAGTATGAAAAAAAGGGGGTGGGAGGTGTTCATTACCTTGAATGTGTTGATGGTCTCTTGGGTAGTACGTATACAAAAATTCATAAAATTGTATGCTTTAATTATGTACAATTTATTTTCCTTCAAAAAAAAGGCTTTTACAGTAGGTTAACTGGCAATGGTCACACAACAATGTGAATATACTTAATGCCACTGAACTCTACACTAAACAATGGTCAAAATGGTAAATTTTATATTATGTATATGTTATCACAAAAAAAAAGTGGGTTTACTGAATTCAAAGCTGAAGCCAGAAGTGATAATAACTACAGTTAGTAAGACAAGTAAGGAATTCGTATTTCCAGGCTATCTACTTCTTTGACTATGCTGCTTCTATTCTGCCAGCTGATTAAATGTGAATTTAAAGCCTTTTTTAAGTTCTTACCTGTGAGATATGATTGATGGAAGACTCCATTCTCCGAAGCTGAGAGGCTTGGATATCCAGCAACTGGAGTACATTGTTGGCCAATGCATTTATTTGATAAGCAACACTAGCTAGGGATTGGGTTGTGTAGGCTTTGGTCTCTTCTAAAGCTTTTCTCTTATCTGCAGCCTGAAAATAAGAACAAAAACAATCGATACTTATTTAAGGTTAATATTCATTAAACATATATGCTATAGAAAAAGAGAGTTATAATTATATTTTTTAATAGAAAGGCTCAATTGAATCAAAAAACTTATCAGAGCAGTCTGATGATAGTTGCAGAACACTGACAAGGCCATGGCAGAAATCCCTGTCAGGTGGGACCCACTGTCTCCTGAGCAGCCAATCCACTGAGGCACCTGGGTGGCACAGTCGGTTAAGCATCCAACTTCTGCTCAAGGCAGGGTCCGAATTTGAGCCGCACTTTGGGCTCGCTGCTGTCAGCGTGGAGCCCGCTTTGGATCCTCTGTCTCCCTCTCTCCTCTCTGCCCTCAACCCCACTCATGTGCACACACTCTCAAAAATAAACATTAAAAAAAATTTTTTTTAAGGAGTCACCAAGTGACTGTCATCAGAGGTACACATTACAGCCCCTCAACCACCAATTTATCACATTACATCTTCAGAACCTTCTGCCAGCCCCAAGCTCCCAACTCACTGTTGACAGTTTGGCTAAACTAGAATAATGCGTGTTGCCTCAGCATCCATTTTGTGTGGCTAAAGTGGCCTAGAGGGGCCTTGAATTGACACTAGCTCCTCCACAAGTGGATGCCCCAGACAACAGCCCTCAGGGTCACAAGTAAATTTAAGTTCCTGATATAATTCCCCAAACCCACCTTGGGATAAACAATCTCTCCTGTCTCCCACTTCTTCCCCCTTTGTGCCCTCCGATAAGACCGCCTCGGAACTTATCAAAATCCTGCTGTTTTGGGTTTTAATTAACCAATCCAGACTTAGCCTGGAAACCCCAATGCATTCTGCCGAGGACCCTAACAAAGGGATGTGCCTCAAGTCCTGCTGCTCACTCGCTGTATATACCCTGCACTCAACTTCTCCCCGTGTCTCCTGGAGGCATCATACTGTGTACCCCCAGGACTTGTGAATAATAAACTACTCTTTCACTTTCCCTTGCAGTCCTTTGTTGAACCTTAGCTCACCAACCAGGGTCTCTACTTAACAAATGTTAACATTTTGGGATGAGCACTGGGTGATGTATGGAAACCAATTTGACAACAAATTTCATATATTGAAAAAAAAAAACCCAAAAAATAAATGTTAACAAAAAATCCAAACACCTACCAACAATGATACAAACTAAATCCATTAACCAACATCAGAATTCCAACCTCCCTGTTATCCATTATGACCATGTCTCTTCTCTCCACAAAAACCACTGTGAATCATATAACACAATCCTTTACCCACCTGTTCTTCCCAAACTCCTGTACATAACTCAGAGTCTGGTGGTGAGAAAAGTTCAGAGACAAAGTTCACAGAGCTAAGTTCAAAGACAAGTGATGATAAACTCTTTGTAGTAAGGTGGGGGCAGCAACTTAGATCACAAACAAAGCATAAATATCATTAATATATACTCTAAATATTATAAAAAGGCCAAGAATCAATTTAAAAAACAAATCTAACAGTTCACCAAACAGGCAATATAACCACTTTTAACCATTTGAAAAGACATTCAACTGCATTCACTATAAAAAAGTAATGCAAATGCAAACCAATGTGATATACTATTTCTCACCTACTCATCTGTCGAACATCCAAAGGTCTGACAAGGTACTCTGCAAAGTTGTGCAGAAAGATTCTGATACAGAGCAAAATTACATATCAATTTTCTTTTTTCTACCCCAGTAATCTCATTTTAGGAATCCATCTCAAAGAATCACTGGCAAAAATATATTATACAGTTATTCATATTGGCACTATCTGTAACAGTAAAAGACTAACTCACAAACTGTGAGATCATGACCTAAGCTCAAATCAAGAGTCACACGCTTAACTGACTGAGCCACCCAAGTGCCCCAATCATTCTTAAAATGAGATTTATCCTTAAGACAAAAATAACTGAAAGAGAAAAGAAACCCTGAAACCGTTTTCAATCATTTTATTGCTGATGATAGTTTGGGAATTATTAATCTGAGACTGTTATTTGTGTAGTGTGAGATGAAGCAAGTCATTACATGTTTATGTCATTGAGAAGTGAGATTTTGGCATGGTTCACAAGACTTGATGTAAGAAGAACAAGGTTTAAGAAAAAAAATTTAAAAAAAAAAAAAAAAAAACAAGGTTCTGGATTTAAATTGAAAGCATCAGTCCAAACTGAATTTGTATTTTATCATATCATATCACATACCAATATCCTACCTCTGTCCAAAGAAATGGCCTAATTGTAAAACATGGTGACTATAGTTGGTAACACTGTATTATATGACTGAAATTTGCTAAGAAAGTAGAACTTAAATGTTCACACACTCACACACACACACACACACACACACAAAGACAAATATGTTAGGTGACAGATATGTTCATTAGATATGAAGAATCCTCCTCAATGCGTATGTACATCAAACTATCATGATATACACTTTAAATATATTACAATTTTATATGTCAATTATACCTAAATAAAGGTGGGGGGGATAAGAAAAGGCCTAAAAATAACTGTCTAACAGCCATGGAACACTACTTATTACTCAGATTATGATCTCTAATACCACTTCCCACTGCAAGGAATCTAGACTCTTAGCCAACGACAAGTCTAGGACATGAAATGTACAAGATGCACTATGTGTATTGCAAGGCATGTGAAAGCCACCAAGGCTCTAGGGTCATGCCAAAAGGACTCAAAAATCAGGTGGATAGGGTTGCCTCGGTGGCTCAGTCAGTTAAGCATCCGACTTCAGCTCAGGTCATGATCTCACAGTCCGTAAATTCAAGCCCTGCATCAGGCTCTGTGCTGACAGCTCAGAGCCTGGAGCCTGCTTCAGATTCTGTGTCTCCCTCTCTCTGTGCCCCTCCCCTGCTCATGCTCTGTCTCTCTCTGTCTCAAAAATAAATAAAAACATTGAGAAAAAAAAAAAAGAATCAAGTGGAATAAGCTGCCACAGGCCACAGATGATACAATGTAAACATCAATGAAGATAATAACTTCGATGGAATGAAACACATGAAATGCTTAAATATGAGTTTGTAACAGTATTAAAATTTTTATTTTTAAATTTTTTTAAGTAATCTCTATGTCTAACATGGAGCTTGAAATCACAACCCCATGATCAAGAGTCTCATGTTCCTCAAGGACAAATTGAGCCTGCCAGGTGCCCCTAAAAATTTTTTTAAAAAGGTCATTGTCCAGTTTCGGAGGATGTTAGGGACCATCCTAGGAGGGGAGGAATGCATCAGCTTTATTTTTTTTTTTTTTTTAATTTTTTTTTCAACTTTTTTTATTTTTGGGACAGAGAGAGACAGAGCATGAACGGGGGAGGGGCAGAGAGAAAGGGAGACACAGAATCGGAAACAGGCTCCAGGCTCCGAGCCATCAGCCCAGAGCCTGACGCGGGGCTCGAACTCACGAACCGCGAGATTGTGACCTGGCTGAAGTCGGATGCTTAACCGACTGCGCCACCCAGGCGCCCCTGCATCAGCTTTATTAAAATATGAAATGCATACAATTCAAAATTTTTAAGTATACACTTCAGTGTGTTTTGACAAATGTGTACACAGTTTTTGCCTGTTCTAGAGTTTTTGCCTGTTCTAGAGTTTCATATAAATGGAATCAAAAGTATATATAGTCTTTTGTGTGTGGCTTCTTGAAATGCATCCTTGTTACTGCTAAGCAGTATTCCATTGTACACATTTACCTTGATGTATTTACTCATCAGCTGATGATGGTTTGTTTCTAGTTTGGGGGTACTATGAATAAACTGCTATAAATATTTGAGTCCAAGTCTTTGTTGTGGACATGTTTTCATTCCTCCTGGGTAATACCGAGGCAATACCTAAGAGTAGAACTGCTAAGTCCACAGTAAATGAAGTTTCTGTTTAACATTATGAGAAACTGCTAAGCTATTTTCCAAAGTAGCAGTACTATTTCGTATTCCCACCAGCAATATATGTGAGTTCTAGTTTCTCCACATCCTTGACAACACTTGGTATGGTCAGTCTTTTTAATTTTACTAGGGGTTTTAATTTCAACTTCCCTATTAAGTCATGATGATGAGCATCTCACCAAATACTTGTATACTATCCATTTCTTTGATAAAGTGTTCAAATCTTTGCCACTTTTAACTGGTTTTTTATTATGACTGAGTTGCATATGTATATAGATATATGTGTGTGCGTGGCAAAATATATATACTGAATACAAGTCTTTTATCAGATATATTTTACAAATATTTCTTCTAGACACGTAGCCTGCCTTTTCATTATTTTAATAGTCTTTCAAAGGAAAAAAAATATTTTTCTTTTGATGAAGCCTAATTTACCAATTTTTTCTTTTATATTTCATGATTTTTATGTCCTATTTTTAAAAATCTCTGCCAACCCCAAGGTCACTGAGATTTTCCCCATATTTTCCTCCAGAAATGGAGGAAAGAAGTTTTATAATTTTTGCCCTTACATTTGATAGAGCTATGGTCTATTTCATATTAACTTTCTGCATGAGATGTAAATTAGGGTAATAATCAAAATCATTTTCTTATATATAGATATCCCAATTGCTCCAGCATCATTTGTTGAAAAGATCACCCTTTTCTTCAATGAATTGTCTTGGCACTAACTCAAAAATCAACTGACTACATATATGTGGGTCTACTTCTGGGCTCTCTTTTGGGTTCCACTGTAATACCTGTTGATCCTCATCTAGTACTATACTGTATTGATTACTATAATTTTAATAACTCTAGAAGACAGGTACTAAAGTCCCCCCACATCTGTTTTCCTTTTTCAAGACTGTTGTGGATACTTCTTTTTTTTAGGAAATTTTTTTTAACATTTATTTATTATTGAGAGACAGAAGAGACAGAGCATGAGCATGAGAGGGGCAGAGAAAGAAGGAGACAAAGAATCCAAAGCAGGCTCCAGGCTCCAAGCTATCAGCACAGAGCCCGACACGGGGCTCGAACTCACAAACGGGGAGATCATGACCTGAGCCGAAGTCGGATGCTTAACCGACTGAGCCACCCAGGCACCCCATGTTTTGGATATTCCTAAGTCTTTTGCACTTTCATGTCAATTTTAGAATCACTTTATCAATTTCCACAAAAGAGTCCACTAAAAATTTGACAGGGATTATACTGAATCTAGAAATCAACTTAGAGAAAACTGCCATCTTAACAACACTGCATCTTCCAGCTGTAAACACAATAACCCTCCCCTATTATATAGGTCTTCTAAAAAAAAAAAAAAAGTCACAGGGAGAATTTAAAGTGTTTGTATACTAACTGCAAACATTTTGTTAAATTTATCCTTATGTACTTCATTTTTTTTTTTTAATGTTTATTTATTTTGAGAGAGAAAGCTGGGGAGGGGCACAGAGAGAGGGAGAGAGAATCCCAAACAAGCTCCACACACACTGTGGAGCCCAACATGGGGCTCAAACCCACAAACTGTGAGATCATGACCTGAGTCAAAATCAAGAGTCAGACACCGAACCAACTGAGCCACCCAGGCACACCATGTATTTCATACTTTTTGATGCTATCATGAATGATACTGTTTTTATCATTTCAGTTGCCAATTATTCATTGCAAGCTTATGGAAATACAACAGATTTTTTAATATTGACCTTGTATTGTAATCCTGCAACATTGCTAACTTCATTTATTTGCTGCGGTTGCTTTTTTGTAGATTTCTTAGGCTACTGTACATAGACAATCACAAAAGGTGATTTTACTTCTTACTTTCCAATCTGTATATCTTCTTTTTTTTGCTCTATTGCACTGGCTTTTGGGGCAACTGACCTTTATAAAGATATATGCCCTTTATGAATCTAAGGAAGTACTTTCAATTCTTAGTATGTTTAAAACTAGGCAGATTTCATCTTGAATGATACTTTTCAGTTATCCACTGAATTCTAGAGTTTCATCTGCCTTTTGTTTTGTTTTCAGTATACAAGTTGCACACTTTTCTTTCACAAGAGTCAGAGAGACTACTAGCTTTGCACTATCCTCCCTTCCTCCAGAGCACATAATTATACTTCATTTCCCAGCTTCCCTAATTGCATGGTCATAAAACTAAATATTGCAATGCAATAGAAATGGGTGTTTCTTCCAGGCCTACACAGAGAAACCTCTCATGCACGTTCCAATGCAACTGTTAAAAGTAAAATGTAGTCCCTATGAAAACAACAGAGTTGTGTTTAATGGAAACTATTTTATACTGCTTCCATCTTTAAATTTAAAATAATTAAAATTAAGGGAAATTTAAAAATTCATTTTTTCCAACTAGCCACACTTTAAAGTGCTCAATACCTACATGTGGGTTGCCACGACTTCATTGAAGACACAGGTCAAGTCAGTTAATTTCCTCTATAGACCACTGAATTTAAAAGCAAAATCTGCACCAGAATTGCTGTTGTTGCTTATTTCAGGCTTGTAAGTTTAGTATCCAATAAGCTGGTCTCTGCTGTTCTTTTATTATACTTTAACTGCATCACTACCAACAGCTTTAGTACATTCCAAGTATCAAAAGAAAATGGATTATAAACTAGAAGACAAACAGCCAGAATTTCTCCAAGGAACTAAAACAGACATTGTTAATTATATATAGCTGTCTTCTCTGCAAAATCTAAAAACTCTCAACTAATCACTCTAGAAGTTGACATGTGATATGAAACCCATTTTGCCACCCCTGTCTTATGCCACTGATGAAGTCTGCTTAAAATGGAAATAAACATGTTCAGCTTTAAAAGAAAAAGTTAATTACTTAAAAGAGCTAAACTCAAACAATGTAGCTAAGAACTAAACAGGAAATTCCTTAGATAACTGAATTTTATGACCAGCCCATACATAAAACTAGCTCTCTTCTTCCTTCCTTGTCTACCTGTGGAAACCAAGCTTTAGTGAGTCAGGATCTGCTAGTTGGAGCAAAGAACATTTTCAAGTGATATCTATACCTGTAAGTCCCGCAAGGTGACCACATAGGCAAAGTAATTTCTTTTTTTCACTCCCTAAAGTGGAAATTACCATCTATAAGCAAACTCTCTCATATCCATAAGTTTACCTTTAACCATATTTCCTCTCCCTCATTTTCTCAACCTTCATCTAGTACCACAACAAAAATCTTTCTCCCTCTCTTTATCTCAAGTAAATACTTGGATCCTAAAAGGCACAGAACATTGTCATGACTATGCTTAAAACAAATGCACTCTAAATGAAAAATGCTATATAGTTTTTGAATTTTTGCCTGTTTTTATCAGAAAAATACTAAAAAAGAGAGAAAAATATGAATGAAAAATTGTATCATGGTCCCATCATTCAAATAGACCATGTTAACATTTTAGTGTATTTTTTTTCAAGTCTCTCAGTATGTGTTTGTATGCAAGAATGTAAAATCTGACATTATACCCTTCAGTCCTGCTTTTTCATTAAATGATGTACTGTGGACATTTCTCCATGGCCTATTCTTCCTGAGCATCTTTTCAAAAAAAAAAAAAAAAATGTGCAACTGCTTCATGGTTATGGCAGTAGCCTGTTTGTTGCCTACTTGCCTCGTTTTAAATCCTCTAATATTAAGCTGATTTTAATCAGAGCATCAACATATTGAGCCCTGTGAAAAAAACAAATTCAAATCCAATTTCTTCTAAATGATCAAACAAGAGATAGCATCATTTAGTAGTTGTAGGCATTCAGAGGAAAACATGTACAGTTAATTATGAATACCTCCTACTGTTCCCGAGTAATAGTTAATATACATACAAGTAGAAAGAACAATATGATAACCCCATATACCTGCCCTTCAATTTCAGTATCATATTTAGTTTTATAAATTCACATTTTACATGGTTTTATAATGCCCGCAAAAATTTATATCTGAAATAACATGAAAAATTAATGTTTACTTATTTTTTAAATGAACTCAGAACTCTTTTCTTAGAAAGAATCTTAAAAATTGGGGAGCCTGGGTGGCTCAGTCAGGTGTCTGACTTAGGCTCAGGTCATGATCTCACAGTTCACGGGTTCAAGCCCCATGTCAAGCTATGTGCTAACAGCTCAGAGCCTGGAGCCTGCTTCAAATTCTGTGTCTCCCCCTCTCTCTGCCCCTCCCCTGCTTGCGCTCTGTCTCTCTCTCCCTCTCTCTCAAAAATAAACATTAAAAAAACAAAATTTAAAGAAAGTATCTTAAAAATTAAGTACCTATTAAATAGACATGTTTAATCATACGAAATAAGCACCAAAACACCAATACTGTCATTTTGTTCTAGCTCTGCCCTTAAATCTGTTTACTTCACACACTAGGCACCATTCATTTATTAATTACATATTTTACAGTTTTAATAAAACTAATAATTTTCTTCCAACTCTTCATAGTAACATATTAGCTGTACAATTAAGTTCCAAATACAAACCTGTAAGCTAACGTTCAAAGTGCCATTCTAGGGGCACCTGGGCAACTCAGTTGGTTAAGCATCTCTTAACTTTGGTTCAGGTCATGATCTCCTGGTTTGTGGGTTTGAGCCCTGTATTGGGCTCTACAATGATGGTGCAGAACCTGCTTGGGATTCTCTCTCTCACCTTCTCTCTCTGCCCCTTTCCTGCTGGTTTGTTCTCCCTCTCTCTCTCTCTCACAATTAAATAAACATTAAAAAAAAATTTTTTTTAAGTACCATTCTAGGGGCACCTGGGTGGCTCAGTCAGGTAAGCATCAGACTCTTGATTTCGGCTCTGGTCATTATCTCACAGTTTGTGAGTTCGAGCCCCATGTCAGGCTCTGTCCTAGGAGGTGAGCCTGCTTGGGATTCATTCTCTCTCCCCCTCTCTCTGCCCCTCCCCTGGCTCATGCTCTCAAAATAAATAAACATTAAAAAAAAAGTGCCATTCTGAGGTAGGGCCCTACTTCGTTAAAAGATGTACTATACAGGGGTGCCTAGGTGGCTCAGTCAGTTAAGCGTCCCACTTCAGCTCAGGTCATGATCTCACAGTTTGTGAGTTTAAGCCCCGTGTCAGGCTCTGTGCTGACAGCTCAGAGTCTGGAGCCTGCTTCAGATTCTGTGTCTCTCTCTATCACTGCCCCTCCCCCGCTTACATTGTCTCTCTCAAAAATGAATAAACGTTAAAAAAATTAAAAATAATAATAATGTTAAATAAAATAAATCTTATATGGAAAACAGAGCCTATATACCTAAGCACATATGCTATAGAATGCTATAAATAACATTTCAAAATAATAATGACTTGAATTAAAACATTCCCTTTCTCACTTTGAAACCTTCCTGAAAGTCTGCCAAGAGGACTTGAAAATAATTTGCTTTCTCTGAAAAGCAATAATTTCTCTCTGCCCTAACTGCAAGTGGCTTAATGACCTGCTTATTAGGTAACAAACAGAGGAGGTCTCATGTGCATCAAAAGTTTTCTGCCATCTTGCTTTTGTGTCTATACCTTTTCTCCCCCCTTTCTAGAAATGTAATCACGTCATTTCTTTTAATAACTTTTCTCTTTTTCTTTTTTTCTTTTAAAAACTTTTAACTCTCTTCTAATCCAAACCTCCCAGAAACTTTTCCAAAGTCTGTATTTTTCCCCACAGAATATTTTAAATGGTTTAAATAAGGTTTTTCCCAATTAGTTAATGGAAGCAATTTCATGACAATCCATTAAAAAATAACCTAAACCTACATAAAAAAATACTCTATTTCAATGATTCCAACAAACCAGATAGTGTTAGATGCACCATTTTTATCTAATGACTGAGAAAAAAAATGTCAATTAAATTGTGTCAGAGTGCTTTCTTTAGAAGAATTATTTTATATTTATAGAAAATGCTTTTTCAGATTTAGATGGTCTCTCTTAATCATAAAGAAAGTAATAAAATCTGCTAGAAAATTCATGTTCAAAGTTATCCAAATCCCAAGAACAAAAAAAAACCTCTTATCTTTTGTATGATCCAAGATCTAACCAGATTTTACAACTATTGTCATGTCTATCTAGTTTCCTTAAAACTCAAACAACCTTAACCCTTCGACCCTGATCGTTTTTCATGTTAAAGACATAGATATTTTAAAAATCCAGGGGGCGCCTGGGTGGCGCAGTCGGTTGAGCGTCCGACTTCAGCCAGGTCACGATCTCGCGGTCCGTGAGTTTGAGCCCCGCGTCGGGCTCTGGGCGGATGGCTCAGAGCCTGGAGCCTGTTTCCGATTCTGTGTCTCCCTCTCTCTCTGCCCCTCCCCCGTTCATGCTCCGTGTCTCTCTCTGTCCCAAAAATAAATAAAAACGTTGAAAAGAAAAAAAAAAAAAATAAATAAAAAAAATAAAAAAAAAAAAAAAATCCAGGAGTGCCTGGGTGGCTCAATAGGTTAAGCATCCAACTCTTGACTTTGGCTCAAGTCGTGATCTCACAGTTCATAGGTTTGAGCCCTGCATGCAGCTCCATGCTGACAATGCAGAGCCTGCTCAGGATTCCCTCTCTCCCTCTCTCTAAATAAACAAACAAACAAACTTGAAAACAAAAAAATCCAGACCAGTTGTCTTAAGAAAGTCCTACAAACTGGATTTGTCTGATTATTTCCTTGTAACTATATTCTGATTAAGCCAAGTGGCAAGAATACTATATAGGTGATGCTGTGAACTTCCCACTGCGGGTAACACAATATATTTTAAGATAAGGCTCTACCATTATTTCCAGAATTTTCTTCCAAGCTGCTGACACTAATTCTGCAAATTTTGATACTAGTGCTATCTTAATCCTACCAGAAGCTGTTGCCCCCCTGCCAAAACTTTCTTAAGGCAAAACCCAGGACTCTACTCTTTCCTCAAATGGTCCTTAATGATTTAACAGGTTTCAATAAACTGGTTAAACCACCAGCAAAAACAACCAAGTTCACACAAGTACAGACAATGACTACTGCTCTACCAGCTTTTTAACTGTAAAATGCATCCCAATTTCAGAAAAGGTTAAAATGTGGGGGTGAGGAGGAAGTTTCTTAGAACTGATCAAATACAATATATAAGGAACACTTCTTGGTCTAAGGGCCCTCCAAAAAAAAAAAAAAAAAAAAAAAAAACCACAAGTATGGTAATACTAATAGGAAAAACTTAAGACATGAGTTTTATATATCATAAAGTACACAAAACAAAACATCTATTTTGCTGAAGGCCAACCTAAGGTTTGATTGGTTTGAGACCTAAGAAACTTTCCAGTAAATTTTATAATCATTTATAAATTATAAATCATTTATAAATCCTTTTGTGGAAAGGATGAGTGGGAAAAAGAGAGCACATGGACTAAATGTTGGTTCACCACTGACAAACAAACCTCGTAAGCATGGAGTCATGGGGATTAAGTTATGCATATATTCAATACCCAGCTAGCGTTGAAAGGATATAATTTTCTCCAACACAGTTCCCATTCTAACAAAAGTGAAAACTAAATAAAACAAACTCTACCAGGTTATGGCAAATATCCAGCAAAAAGAACAAATTGTTTGCCTAACAATTCAGGTTGAAATCTAGCTACTGTAAGCCTTAGCACAGATCCTCCTACCACCTCCCACTGAAGCAACTGCTAACAGACCTATGAGCTTCCAGCAAAATCTAGGAAGTCTCTGTGCCTATCACACAGTTCTGATGGTCAAGGAATGAAAGTTGTGGCACACTCGTCTTTAATAGAAGAGGTAATACAATCAACAGCTAGTATACTCTATATAAAATTCAAAATTCAACCCTAATAATATAGAATATATTTTTAGAGGCGCTTGGGTGGCTTAATCATTTGAGAGTTTGACTTCTGATTTTGGCTCAGGTCATGATCTCACAGTTCGTGAGATCGAGCCCCACATGGGGCTCCCCACTGAGCATAGAACCTGCTTAAGATTCTCTATCCTCCCTCTCTCTCTCTGCCTCTCTCCCACATGCACTGGTGCACTATCTCCCTCTCCTTCTCTCAAAATAAACAAACTTAGAGGAAAAAAAAAAAAAGATTTTTTTAAACCTTCACAAGTTAATTTATATCCCCAGGGCATTTCCAATAACTAAATATTCAGACTCTGAAATTTTAAGTTTTGCCATAATTACAGCCTAAGTCAGTGACATTTATCCCAGACTAATTCCTATATATACTACAAAACTTGTATTTTAAAAAACAGACTTAAATGCAAAACCTGTAAAAACCCAGCTTGCAAAAAAGCAACTACATTTTAAATTTTTTTTTTAACGTTTATTTATTTTTGAGACAGAGAGAGACAAGCATGAACGGGGAAGGCGCAGAGAGAGAGGGAGACACAGAATCGGAAGCAGGCTCCAGGCTCTGAGCCATCAGCCCAGAGCCCGACGCGGGGCTCGAACTCACGGACTGCGAGATCGTGACCTGAGCTGAAGTCGGACGCTTAACCGACTGAGCCACCCAGGCACCCCAAAAGCAACTACATTTTAAAAAAACTTTTTTTAACATTTATTTAGTTTTGAGAGACCGAGAGAGAGAGAGCACAAGCGAGGGAAGGACAGAGAGAGACACACACACAGAATCCGAAGCAGGCTCCAGGCTCTGTGCTGTCAGCACAGAACCCAACATGGGGCTTAACTCACAAGCCGTGAGATCATGACCTGAGCTGAAGTTGGACACTTAGCCAACTGAGCCACCCAGGCGCCCCTAAAAGAGCAACTACATTTAAACACAGAATTAGTTACACATAATTAGTTTAAGTATTATTGACAGAATATATTTCATACTTAGTCTGAGACACTAGCCTCCTTCCACTAACTCCTTCCATGTTAACTAATTATCTTCTCACATGATCTTCTTTCTTCTTAAAAGAACTGAAATGAGAGGGGAGGTGAGTGGGGGGGATGGGTTAAATAGGTGATGGAGATTAAGGAGTGAATTTGTGATGAGCACCGGGTGCTGAATCACTATATTGTACACCTGAAACTAAGATTACATTGTACGTTAACCAACCAGATTTTTTTTTAATGTTTATTTTTGAGAGAAAGACAGAGTGCGGAGGTGGGGGAGGAGAAGAGAGAGACACACAAAATCAGAAGCAGGCCCCAGGCCCCGAGCTGTCAGCAAAGAGCCCAACACGAAGCTTTAACTCACAAACCGTGAGATCATGACCTGAGCCAAAGTCGAATGCTTAACTGACTGAGCCACTCAGGAACCTCTGGAATTGTTTTCAATGTTTATTAATTTTGAGAGAGAGACAGCAAGGGTGCATGGGGGAGGGGCAGAGAGAGAGGAGAGAGAGAATCCCAAGCAAAATCCCATCCAACTGCTAACTGGAATTTAAATAAAATTTAAATTTAAATAAAAACAAAAAAAAAAAGAAACTCAAAGAGCCATCATGATCAAGACTGTAGGCTGGGCAAGTACTTTCACATACTGCTAGAGGGTGCAATTAGACAAGTATAACATTTCTCTAAAATGCATATATTCTTGGGGCGCCTAGGTGGCTCAAGACTCTTGATCTCAACTCAGGTCTTAATCTCGGGGTTGTGAATTCAAGCCCTACGTTGGGCTCCTCACTGGGCGTGAAGCCTAATTTAAAAATAAAATAAAAATATAAATAAAATGCATATATTTTTCACTTCCAGAAATTTACCCAAAAGAAATAAAAGGTCAAGTGCCAATGAGGCTCCTGTGTGGCTTAGTCAGTTAACTGTTTGACTTCAGCTCAGGTCATGATCTCACAGTTCATGGGTTCAAGCCCCACATTGAGGTCTCTGCTGCCCACTTTGGATCCCCTGTCTCCCTCTCTCTGCCCTTCCCCGACTCGTGCTCTGTCTCTCAAAAATAAACAAAAAAGAAATTTAAAACAAGGTCAAATGCCAAAACAAAAAACCCATATGTTCAAGGATGTCCACACCACCTTTGTTTATAACAGTGAAAAAAGAAAAAATAGAAATAATCTAAATGGCCAATGACAAGTGATAAAAAAAAAATTCATATACTAGAATGCCATGTAGTCAATAAAAGTGATAGATACTTACCAACAAGTAGTGTGTATTAAGACAGGATTCAAACTGGGAAGCAGGGCCACTAAGACTTAGAGAATAAGAAATTAATTACAGGGGTGCCTTGGGTCGCTCAGTTGGGTACACATACAACTCTTGATTTCAGCTTGGGTCAAGATCTCACAAGTTCATGCTGTTCAGGATGGAGCTGGCTTGGGATTCTCTCTTTTCCCCTCCCCTGCTTGTGCGCTCTCACGCACGTGCTCTCTCTCTCTCTCTCAAAATAAATAAATAAACTTAAAAAAAGAAATTAATTATAGAATTTTATGTTATACAATTTATAGGGATAGTTGGGGAGGCTGAGATAGTCCACAAGGCAAGTGGGAGGATCATAGAGTCATCAATTTGAGAAGCTAACCACACCCAGCTGCAGAAATGGGACTGCAAAAGAAATGCTCCTGGGAAGATCTGGGAAGCTATGCTTCTGTAGGTCTCATATCGGGTGAGGGGCCTGAAGCCACTGTTGACCAAACTGTCAGTAACCAGGAAAAAGAGGTAGATGCAGAACAAAGGAGACCAAGGTCAAGCTGGAACCCACCAACACCTCTGTGCCTCTTAATACATCTAACCAGAGAAACCTTTAGAAGTTAATGAATGCTGTTTACATAAATTCTCTTCTGGCCAATTCTAACCCACAACCATACAGGGAAGGAATCATACTATAGAACCAGCTTAAGTAAACTGACATAGCACAAACCACCACAGTACCCTCTATCACTATGGTATGTGTACCAACCTCTTTCACTGTATTTAAATCCTAAATAAAGACAATAGCAAAAACATGCTTCAGTCTAACATAATACAACCATCCGCATACAATCAAAAAGATGCTATCTTCCTAAAAGAGAATACAAAGTCTACTTTCTCTTTGAGTAATGTTGATTCCTTTTGTAGCTGGCTTCGTTGTACTTCCCCTTTGATATCTTATAACTTAAATACTCAAATACTAGGTTAACCACTTAACCTAGTATTTAACTTAGCATTAACTAAGAACCTAGTATTAACTTGGTATTTAACTTCGCATTAAGTAAGTATAACCTAGTATTAACTTAGGCTAACACACCTTAAGTTAAATACAGGAGAACTGGGGAGAGAGGAGAAAAAGAATCGACTATATATACACAAATATTAAGGTATAGATAGAACAAATATTCATAAATACTAGAGTTTTCATTCTGTAACTGATCATGAGGTCATAGCTGGCATTTATAATTTTCTTCTACTGTCTACTACATATTCCATTTATCCTCAGCAATCATCTCATCTGGTTGTTGCTCCTTGGCTGGTGACTCAAACCATTGCCATTAACAGCCCTGCCTGTATTCAATTGCTTTCATATTCTGTTAACTTTTATCATAGGTCATGGAAGTACTAAGAGGCACTCCAGATGATCTACTGCATTCCTCACATAGTCCTCTTCACCCTCACTGTGTAGCAGCAACTCAATTTCCACTTGGGAGTCAGGCTCAATCACCCTAACCAATCCAGTAATCTTTTGCTTTGCCTATCAATTCACTGGCATGAAAAAGCTGAAGTGGCCAGGTGTTCAACTTCTAGTTCAACAGGACCAATACTGCTTTCCCCAGTAAAAGCATTCCTCTCTTTGGGAATAAGAACTCTAAACTAGTATACCCCCGAGTTCTGAGAAAGGAAGCAAAAATTTTGCTAGGGGTAATAGTGAGAGGACTTCATTCACATTATGTCAACCTCTTGATTCTCTAACTATGAACCTCTGGCTACCAAAGAAATACCACCACACACTGGTGGCTGATTCTGAGACTGGAACCACATCTTAGAGAACATTACCCCAGAACTGCAAAGAACTGCCACCAGCTGGTGAAGTGAGTTTTCAAAGAACATTGCACTGTTGTATCAATTCAGCTGTTTCAAGGTAGTGGAGAACATGGTAAGATCATAATTCCATGAGCATGAGCCCAATGCCACATTTCACCTGCTATAAAATGAGTTGACTGGTCAAAAGTAAGTGATAAGAAATACCAGAGGAATGGTGCTATCTCAGGGATTCAGTGTCAGCTCTCTCCAACTGGCAAGCTGGTCATTCAGCAGCAGTGGCAGCCAGGTTGGTCTTGGTGAATGGAAGTCCATATTGCTAAGCATATACATAATCTCCAGCCTGCCACCCTGACATCATTTTCATAAGCCCACTGAGCAAGGATAAAGGTGGCTGGGGAAAGAGACTAGAATCCAGAGGTTACACCTTGTCCACTTGATTACAGAGATCCTTCTCTGTTGAGGTTACTCTTTGATGGGCATTCACAATGAACATAAATATTACCTGATATCCACTGAGAAGCATATCTATATACCTATTCCGCATACTTCCAATTATGTTCTTTCCAGGTCCATAATGAATAAGCCCAACAACTGCTACTGCCATAAGTCAGAGTGGATCTACATCTCTAACCATCTCTTTCCAAGCAAAAAGTTCCATTGCATTGCTCAAAGTTCCATTCATCAGGAGAATTTCCCTTCACCACTCCCCTTCTGGGTCACCCCTGAGTGTGGCTACAGTGTCATAAATATCCATCTTCAGGTGGTACCAGCATATGATGTAAAACCATCTGTAAATTCAGCTCAAGATTTTTCTTCTTCAGAACAGAAGGCCTCTGGAAATGGATGGTGCAGCACAGTGGGAACAGCTGGGTGGTGGAGGTAAACAGGTCAACGGTGCCTGGGACTCCCTCACAGACCTGCTTTGTGTCTTCCTTCAGGAGGGGAGCCTGACACGACAGTGGCTGTATGTACTGACTCCGTGTCCAACTTCTAAATGCCAACCAGACTGTCCTACATATATTCTCTGCTATGCCTGTTCCCATCCAGCAGTGGAACAACAATGTCTGCTTTCAGGTCACCCACATGTTCTCTAACATCAAGATGGGCATCCACTTTGTGTCCTTCGAACACTGGGGCCAGGACACGCAGTTCTGGGCTGGTCACTATGGAGCTCATGTGACCAACTCCAGTGTGGTTGTGCAGGCCCACTGGTCTTAGTCAAGGGCTATCCTTGCAACAACCTGACTGATGCCTTCCAGGGCCTGGGACTATTGGCAAGGACTTCTCATTAACCAAGGGCATGTACATCCTGACATCCTGGATACTCCAGAATCCATTTGAGGGTCCTGCTGGGCCCCCTCTTCAGGTTCCGCAAACTACTAGATCTACCATCAGATCTACCTACTGCTGTTGTAGGGCAGTCCTTCCCCTGTTGGGGCAGGGGGGATGACACAGGTGAGCACCCAGGAATGCTGGTCCTGGAGAGGGCTCTTCACCTTCACCCCAGAGGTCCTCTGATTCAACCGCAGTCCCCCTCTACCCTTGTCTCCTCTTGTTTCTGCTTCAGGGGTTTTATTGGTCCCTTTTGGGAACTCCCCTCCCTTCATCTCTGAAGTAGAATCTTGTCCTTATAGCTGGGAAAATTCCAGCCACCTTGGGTGGCACACTTAACCTCCTGAAGCTTCAGGGCTGGGACCAGGTCTCGCAATTGAAAGTCAACTAGTTCAAAAAATGTTTGGAGATCCTCAAGGACCCCTGTGATTGTGTGGTGTATAAAATTATTTTTTACTTTGAGGGGCGCCTGGGTGACTCAGTCGGTTAAGCATTCGACTTTGGCTCAGGTCATGATCTCACGGTTTGTGAGTTCGAGCCCCATGTCGGGCTCTATGCTGATAGTTCAGAGCCTGGAGCCTGTTCCAGATTCTGTGTCTCCCCCTCTCTCTGTCCCTCCATGCTCATGCTCTGTCTCTCTCTGTCTCTCAATAATAAATAAACGTTAAAAAAATTTTTTTTAATTATATTTTACTTTGAAATGTTTCATGAACATTGGGAGAATAATATATCAGCAACAGCTATCTGCCAGTCATATGTAATACATTTATTATTTTGCAAAAAAAAAAAAAAAAAAAAAGATTTTTCTTCTTCAATCAACTGCAACTCCTCATGAGACCACAGGTACAGGTTAAGAGTGAAGAAGCAAAGATGCTGGGGTATGAACCACAAGAAAAGGTGTATATTTGGTAAAAAGCTAGTAACAAATAATTATGTACCTGTTTTTTTTTTAAAGAAGTGTGTATATTTATACACACTCAACAATATACCAATATATTAATATATCAATATGTTAGTAGTTATCCTTCAGTAAAGAGATATGGGTGATTTTTAATATTCTTTGTATTTTTTTCTGTATCCAATTTTTTCAATGATCATTACTTCAATAATCAGAAAGAAATTATTATTTTTACTTAGAGAATTTTTCTTATATAATCTTAATGGAAAAAAAACAGAATATGTATCTGTGTATATAGTGTGACCTAATCTTGCTTGGTATAATCAAATACCTATACAAACTAACCCACCAGATATTGAGAGGGGATACATCATCATGTTAACAGTTGGATTATAAACGATTTGTGCTTTCATCTTTATTCTTTTGTGGAATTTCCAAATGTTCTATAATAGCCATGTAACATTTTTACTGCAACCAGCTTGCAAACAGCAGGAAACTAAAACTAATGCTAATAATACCTCACTACCACCCCACCAAATAGAAGAACAGAAAGAACTTGAATCCTTGATACTACTAAGTTAAAGAATTAACCAACCCTGGGACAATCCTACCTTGGAATTTCTTGTGATATAAAATAATAAATGTTCCACATTGTTTAAGCCTGAGTTGTTCATTACCTACAGCCAAATGCATCCTTAAAGATTTAATTTTTATATGGGAGAGGGGCAGAGTAAGTTCCCAAAACAGGTTTTGGTTAAACTTGAAAGTAACAACTTTAATACTCCTAGTCATATAGACAAAAAATCTATTAGGGTTAACTCCCAAGTTACCAAAGTCATTTTCTAAACTAGTCCACTAATTTATGGCTGATTGTGTTACAAATGTTATCTGAGAAATCAGTCTAGTTTGCCCTTCCCACAAGGCAATCATATTTTAATATGTATCAGTCTGCTCAGGCTGCCATAACAAAATGTTGAATGGCTTCAACAACAGGAATTTATTTTCTTACAGCTCTAGAGGCTAGAAAATCCAAGATCAGCCTTCTGTTTCTGGTGAGAGCATTCTTCCTGATTACAGAGGACCAATTTTTCATTATGTCCTCACATGGTGGAAAGAGACTGATCTCTGGTGTCTCTTCCTCTTTTAAAAGGAACCCAGTTCAGGGGCACCTGGGTGGCTTAGTCGGTTAAGCGGTCGACTTCGGCTCAGGTCATGATCTCACGGTTTGTGAGTTCGAGCTCCGCATCAGGCTCTGTGCTGACAGCTCAGAGCCTGGAGCCTGCTTCAGATTCTGTGTCTCCCTCTCTCTGACCCTCCCCCGTTCATGCTCTGTCTCTCTCTCTCTCAAAAATAAATAAACGTTAAAAAAAAAAATTAATAAAAATAAAAATAAAAGGAACCCAGTTCTATCAGAGCTACACCCTATGATCTCATTTAATCCTAATCACCTCCTTGAAGGCCCTATCTCCAATACAGTCACAAGCAGGGTGAGGGTTGGGGCTTCAACATATAAATTTGGGGTAAGGGCCCATAATCCAATTCCTCAAATATCAGAAAACAGAGCTATCTTACAAATACCCAAAATAGACTTTTTTTAAGTTTATTTATTTTGAGAGAAAGAAGGGGAGAGCACGTGCAAAAGCTGGAGAGAGGCAGAGAGAGAAGGGGGAGAAAGAGAATCCCAAGCAGGCTCCACACTATCAGCACAGAGCCAGACACTGGGCACAAACCCATGAAGATCATAACCTGAGCCAAAATCATGAGTTGGACACTTAACCAAATGAGCCACCCCAGGAGCTCCCAACATATACTCTTGATAATAATACTATTAACAGCTATATATTTATGCTCCAAAGCATTTTCACACAATAAACTAAGCAGACTCCCTGGTTTCAAAGATAAGGACACTACATAAAGCTCAGAGATATTAATTTGTCCAAAGATCCTCTAACTAGTAAATGGAGGAGCTAGGACTAGAACCCAGGTCTGCATCTTAGTCCAATGGTCTTTACACATCTCTCACTCTTCTCATATGTACTTAAGGGACTGAAATTTTATTTAACCTAATGTTCTGAACAAGCGAAGCAGCTTGAGGGTCAGAAAGAAGGGCAAAGAGCAAAAGACAGAGTTCAAAGCAGAATGTAACAAGCAACAAAAACATTAGCTTGGAAGTGAGCAAGCTTCAGTATTCATACTCAAATAAATGTGACTCTGTTAGGAAATTACTTAAGGACTATAATGCAGGCCCAATGGGGAAATAAACCACAAGACTAGAAAAAACCTACAGGCCCTTGAGGAATTTGGAATTCATCCTGAGGCTAAGGGATCCACTGAAGGATTTTCAAGAAGAAAAGGCATGAACTAGTTTTTGGTTTTAGAAAGAGCACTTAAGCTGCAGTTTTATAAAGCAGATTGGGAAAATGAAGAGAAGACAAGAATCGAGACAGGAATTCTATTGTATTAATACTCTGTACCACACACAAGAAAGGAATTTTTATGTTAAATATCCCACTTACAGTAACTTACAATGAGGAAAAAGAAACTTAGTGATGTTAAGCAATCTGCCCAAAGTACCACTGCTAGGAAGAAACAGAACCACTATGTCTCCAAAAGTCATGGTCTTCCACTATACCACCTGCCTCCCAGTCTATAATTCTATAATTCTAACAGTGAATAAAATACAATTCTAATGTGTCAGAATGAAACTACTAACGTAGTTCCTCTAAGATAAACCACTCCAAGTCATCATTAACTAATTTATATACCAAATGAATTCTAATTAACTGAAAGAGAATACAGTGAGAAAGTTGACTTTCTTAGGGTAGCTGAGAATGTTTTTGATCTACAGAACAATGCTGTGTATAGAGGTTCTATAAATGAGAGAAACAAAAATTAAACACTTTACACTTTTCTAAGTTATTCCTCACTGGGCTAAAGTAACAAATTCACATCTTCAATTCATACTCAAATGTGACTCTGTTAGGGAATTACTTCAGGACTATAATGCATCGTTTTGCCAACTACTAGGTAAGGTGGTAGTTAATACTGTCACAATCAGTACCACCCTTAATTAACTGACTCGTACTTAACAAAGTACTTCTGCTTTAAAAAAAAAAAAAAAAAAAAGGTTCTATAAATACCAACAAAAGTACCTTGTCCTACCATTGACTCTGCCTATTTGCTCACTTATACCAGCTTACAATAGTCTCACAGAATCAGTCTTGGCCGTCTCCATCCTAGTCATTCATTAACCACACTTTCCAAACCAAAAATCAGGACCAGTATGACACTATCTAACAACCTATATTTACTGGGATTTCTTAATCTGTAATATAAAAGTATGAGATCTATACAAGTATAAGAATCAATTAATAAATCTTTACTGAAATCAACTGAATTTTCTAAGTTACAGCCATGCCAAAAAAAAACAGATGTAGGGGCGCCTGGGTGGCGCAGTCGGTTAAGCATCCGACTTCAGCCAGGTCACGATCTCGCGGTCCGTGAGTTCGAGCCCCGCGTCGGGCTCTGGGCTGATGGCTCAGAGCCTGGAGCCTGTTTCCGATTCTGTGTCTCCCTCTCTCTCTGCCCCTCCCCCGTTCATGCTCTGTCTCTCTCTGTCCCAAAAATAAAAACGTTGAAAAAAAAAAAAAAATTAAAAAAAAAAAAAAAAAGAAAAAAACAGATGTAGAATCATTCGTGTAGCTATTCCAAAAAATCTGAGATATGAACAGAGGGATGTTCTATTCAACATTATAAAATAGAAAAAGGCCATTATAAAATAGAAAAAGACAAAAGAGGAAGAAATACTTTATTAATAAATTACCACATGCTGAATCCAAACCAAATAATTTAACCAATTAGAACTCTAAATGCCAATTAAGAGGATACAATAGCATTAAAAAGAAAGCTACGGGGGCGCCTGGGTGGCGCAGTCGGTTAAGCGTCCGACTTCAGCCAGGTCACGATCTCGCGGTCCGGGAGTTCGAGCCCCGCGTCGGGCTCTGGGCTGATGGCTCAGAGCCTGGAGCCTGTTTCCGATTCTGTGTCTCCCTCTCTCTCTGCCCCTCCCCCGTTCATGCTCTGTCTCTCTCTGTCCCAAAAATAAATAAATGTTGAAAAAAAAAATTAAAAAAAAAAAGAAAGCTACGTATTGCCAAGATGTCATTTATTCCCAACTTGACCTATTCAATGCAATACCAATCAAAATCTTAGCAAGTTATTTTGTGACTACTGACAGATTCTAAAGTTTACATGGAAAGGTGATTATCAGCAAGACAGCCAAAAAAGATATTCCCCAACATATCCACCTTCAGTCACAACAATCTAGCATCCATCTACAAACAAAAGTGCCTTTGTGGGAGCTATGAGATCCAGAGAAGAGACTGTAAAACCCTAGTGCAGTCCAAGAGTGAGGAGAGCTGTTCTAAGAAGACAGGCCAGCACCCAGGCAGCTGACTTGAATGTCTTGGCTACAGACTCAGAAGCAGCTCCTTAACAGAAGAGTGACTTATTTACAGCCCCATGTGGCTCTGGTTCAGACACTAGTGCCATATGCCAAGAGACCTGGAAGGACCCTCACCCACCCAGGCATCAGGTAACAGACATACAGACAAATGGTCCTGGATGTGGACCCTAAAGTGGCCGATGCCAACTCCAGCTTCTCAGAACTGGTCTATGAGCCCTTGAAGAGCACGAATTTAGACAATCGCTCACAGATGAGAGAACCTTTGTGGAAGTCCAAGAGTCCATTAGAAAAGATCCTGTACACCACTGGGGGAAAAAAAAAAAAATCTGAGAGAAGAGGAACAGTTTGACTTTACCCATGTTACCCTTCCTCCAAGACAGCTCCAGCACAGCTCAGTGCCAAGAGAGCCCTTCTCAGGCAATGATTTCTCCTCTGCAGTCAACTTAAGAGTGTATGAGCGAGTACCTGACTTCCCCAGATGTGTGACACTGCCAAAGAAGCCAATTTCTTTCTTGCCCCACCCAGAAAACTAAGCCATAAGCTGCATAACTAGGGGGGTACTGGGCAGCTAGCAGACCAGCAGCCAGATCTCAGAACAGAAGGCCCAACCTTGAGCTGCTGGGGACACACTGCCAAACTGGCCCACAGGCATCACTGGTGCCCCACATGCCTGACCCACACACACCCCCACCTCATAACTGGCTCTCTGTAAGCATACCTGACAATGGTGAAAGTGAGCTTTTCCAGAAGGCTGGTGAGCACACACAGAAAGTCAGCCCAAATCACCAGGCCTGCAATACATCATTAACATGAGCGTGTAAGCACCACCTATGGGAAAGCCAAGTAGGCCTTCAGTACCTAGCATGGCACTTTGTAGAATCAAAAACGAACACAGAAGCTTAAGAATTCTGCCACAAAGAGAGGCAAATTTAGAGCAGGCATAGCCGCAGCAGATTGGTAAAGGTCTCAGAATTCCCAGCAGAGCTGACAGAAGACAGTTCTGTCCTGAAGTCAATCAGTAAAGACAAGAGGAGGTGACTGCTATTTGAAATGTGAAGACAACACAAGAATTCAAGGAACATGAAAATTCAAGGAAAAGATACCATCAAAGGCTCACAATAATTTTCTAGTAAACAACCCCCAAGGTATTAAGTTCTATGATTTACCAGATAAAGAATTCAAAATAGGGGCACCTGGGTGACTCAGTTAAGCTTCCGACTCTTCAGCTCAGATCATGATCTTGCAGTTCGTGGGTTCGAGCCCCATGATGGGCTCTGTACTGATAGTGAGGAGCCTGCTTGGGATTCTCTCTCTCTCCCTTCCTCAATGCACCATCTCCAACTCATGCTCACTCTCTTTCTCTCTCAAGGTAAATAAATAAACTTAAAAAAAAAAAAAAAGAAAAGAATTCAAAATAGCTGTTCCAGGGGCGCCTGGGTGGCGCAGTCGGTTAAGCGTCCGACTTCAGCCAGGTCACGATCTCGCGTTCCGTGAGTTCGAGCCCCGCGTCGGGCTCTGGGCTGATGGCTCAGAGCCTGGAGCCTGTTTCCGATTCTGTGTCTCCCTCTCTCTCTGCCCCTCCCCCGTTCATGCTCTGTCTCTCTCTGTCCCAAAAATAAATAAACGTTGAAAAAAAAAAAAAAATTCAAAATAGCTGTTCCAGGAAGTTCAATGAGCTACAAGAAAACAAAGATAATTTAACAAAATCAGCAAAAATATACAAACAAAATGAGTTTAGCGGAGACAAATCAAAACAAATAAACAGAAATTCCAAAGCTAAAGAATACAATGAATAAAATAGAAAATGCAGTGGAAACAATCAACAGAAACATGGATCAATCAGAAGAAAGAATCTGTGAAGTAGAAAACAGGAACCCAGTCACTGGAGAACAGAGAAAAAGCCAATGTAACTCTAGGATAGCATAAAAATAAACAATTTGTGACTACTGTAGTTCTACAAGAAGAGATGTCCTAAATTAGGAAGGCAGAAAACTTTTTTTTTTTTTTAATTTTGAGAGAGAGAGCATGTGTGAGCAGAGGAGAGGGGCTGAAGGAGATAATCTTTTTTTTTAATTTACTTACTTATTTATTTTGAGAGAGAGCACATGCAGGTAGGAAAGGAGCAGTGAGAGGCAGGAGAGAGAATTCCAAGCAGGCTCTGCACTGTCAGCACACAGCCAAATGTGGGGCTTGAACTCACAAACCATGAGATCATGAACTGAGCTAAAATCAAGAGTCGGCCCCGTGGGGCACCTGGGTGGCTCAGGTGGTTAAGCGTCAGGCCTCAGCTCAGGTCATGATCTCAAGCCTCCTCCCCACCCTCACCAGGCTCCGTGCTGATAGCTCAGAGCCTGGAGCCTGCTTCGGATTCTGTCTCTCCGTCTGTTTTACCACTCTCCTGCTTATGTTCGCGCTCTCTCTCTCAAAAATAAATAAACATTAAAAAAAATTTTTAATACATATATATATATGGAACTCCTACAACTCAACAGCAAGCAAGCATACAAGCAAATAAATGAATAAATAAGAGAAAGGACCTGAAGAGCTTCCCAAAGAAGACACACAAATGGCCAACAGGTACATGAAAAGATGCTCAACATCACTAATCACCAGAAAAATGCAAGTCGGGGGTGCCTGGCTACCTCAGTCAGAAGAGCATGAGACTTGATCTCAGAGTCTGTTTGTGACATTTTATTGGTCATGAGTTCAAGTCCCACACCAGGCATAGAGCTTGCTTAAAACAAAATTTTCTTGGGGCGCCTGGGTGGCGCAGTCGGTTAAGCGTCCGACTTCAGCCAGGTCACGATCTCGGGGTCCGTGAGTTCGAGCCCCGCATCAGGCTCTGGGCTGATGGCTCAGAGCCTGGAGCCTGTTTCCGATTCTGTGTCTCCCTCTCTCTCTGCTCCTCCCCCGTTCATGCTCTGTCTCTCTCTGTCCCAAAAATAAATAAACGTTGAAAAAAAAAAAATTAAAAAAAAAAAAGAACAAAAAAGGCAGGGAATACCTTAAGAAATAAAAATGCAAATCAAAACTATAATGAGATATCACTTCACATCTGTCAGGATGGCTATCATCAAAAAGAAAAGACATAACAAGTGTTGGTGAGGATGTGGAGGAAAGGGAAACCTTGTGCTTAGTGGGTGGGTTGTAAACTGGTGCAGTCACATGGAAGACAGTAAGGAGTTCCTGAAAAAAATAAAAACAGAACTACTATATGATCCAGAAATCCCATTTTTAGATACATTTCCAAAGGAAATGAAACCAGGATCTTGAAGAGATACTTGCATTCCTATATTCACTACAGTATTATTCCTAATAGCCAAGGTATAGAAACGAACTAAAGTGTCCATCTACAGATGAATAAAGATGTAGCACATACAAACACCCACAGAGAAATATTTTCAGCCATGAAAAATAGGAAATCCTGCCATTTGTGACAAAGTAGAATCAAAAAAAGCCAAACTCAAAGAAACAGAGAGTTTATGGCAGTTGCCAAGGGTGGTGATGGGAGAAATGGGGAGATGCTGATGAAGGGTACAAACTTCCAGTTATGAGATGAGTAAGTCCTGGGAATCTAAGGTACAGCATGGTAACAACAGTGATTTAACAATACTGTACCATATACCTGAAAAGTTGCTGAGAGTAGATCATAAAGGCTCTTACCACAAAACAAAGTAGTAAATATGTGACATGACGGAGGTGTTAACTAACCCTATTATGGTAATCATTTTGTAATGTATACTTGTATCAACTCACCATGTTGTACACCTCAAATTTACACAATGTTGCATGTCAATTATATCTCAATGAACCTGGAAAATTTTTAATAAATTTTAGATGGAGAGACAAAAGACTCAGAATAGTCAACACATAATTTTGAGAACAAATTGGAGAACTGACACTATCCAACTTCAAGACTTACTATAAAGCTACAGTAGTCAAAACAGTATGACACTGGCAGAACAAAAATACAGATCAAAAGAACAAAATAGAGTCCATAAATAGGCCCATATAATTAGTCAATTGATCTTTGATAAGGGAGCAAAGACAATACAACGAAGCAAGAAAATCTTTTCAAAAAATGGTACTGGAACAGATGGACATCCATGCGCAAAAAAATGAATCTAAACAAAGACCTGATACCCTTCACAACAATTTATCACACTCCTGGATCGCCTGAGTGGTTCAGCAGGTTAAGCCTCCGACTTCAGCTTGGGTCACGATCTCACAGTTTGTGGGTTCAAACCCCACGCAGGACTCTGTGCTAACAGCGTGAGCCCACTTTGGATTCTCTGTAACTCCCCCCACCCCTCTCCCACTCTTGTGCTCTCTCTCAAAAATTAATAAACTTAAAAATAAATTTATCACAGTCCTACTTAAATGTAAAATCCAAAACTGTAAAACTCCTAGAAGATAACAGGGAAGAAAATCTAAATGACCTTGGGTTTGGAAATGACTTTTTTTTTTTTTTCAAGTTTTACTTATTTATTTTGAGAAAAGAGAGGGGAGGGGGAGAGAGGCAGAGAACAAATCCCAAGCTGGCTCCATGCTGTGCTCTGAGTGCAAAGCCCCAAGCAGGGCCTGATCTCACAAACCACGAGATCATGACCTGAGCTGAAACCAAGAGTCAGACGCTTAACTGACTGAGCCACCCAGGTGTCCAATAGCAATGACTTTTTAGATACAACATTAAAGACATAATCTATAAAAGAATTAACAAGATAGACTTCATTAAAATTAAAAATTTCTTAAAAATTAAATTAAATATTTCTGCCCACAAGACACTGTCAAGACAAGACAAGACACAGAATGGAAGAAAATACTTGCAAAACATACTTGATAACAATGATTATCCACAAAGTACAAAGAACTCTTAAAATGCAACAATAAGAAAACAAACAATCCAATTAAAAATGGACTAAAGACCTTACCACCATCATCAAAGAAGACACACAGAAAATAAGCCTATGAAAATATGTTCCACATCACATTTCACGGGGAATGCAAATTAAAACAAGCTATGACTAAATATTAGAATGGCCAAAATCCAGAACACTGACAACATCAAATGCTGATAAAGATATGGAGCAACTTGAAATTTCATTCATCAATGGTGGGAATGCAAAATGGTACAGCCACTTTTGAACTGAAAACTTATGTACACATAAAAACCTGCACAAAAATGTTTATAGCAACTTTTACCCATAACTTCCAAAACTTGCAAGCAACCAAGACGTCCTTCAGTGGGTGAATGGATAAGTAAAGCAGTACATTCAAACAATGCAATATTATTCAGAGCTAAAAACAAATGAGCTATCAAGATAGGAAAGGACATGGAGAAACTTTAAATGCATATTACTGTGTGAAAGAAGCCAATCTGAAGAGGCTATATACCATATGATTCTAACCACTATATGATCTTCTTGAGAAAGCATACCTATGGTGACAGTAAAAAGAATCACTGACTGCCTGGGGTGAGAATAGAGCATGAACAGGTGAAGCACAGAGGATTTTTAAGGCAATGGAACTACTGTGTATGATGCTATAATGGTGGACAGCTGTCATCATGTATTTGTCAAAACCAAGAGAAAGTACAACACCAAGAGTTAATCCTAAACTATGGAAACTAGTAAATTACAGACTCCGGGTGATAATGATGAATCAATGCAGTTTCATCAACTGTAACAAACAAACCATCCTGGTGAGGGATGTTGATAATGCGGGAGGTTATGCATGTGTAGGGGTAGAAAGCATATGGGAAATCTCTGTACCTTCCACTCAGTTTTGCTGTGAACTTAAAACTACTCTAAAGTCGTCTATTTAAAAAAGAAATAAAGAAATCCATTTCCGTCAGTATGTTACTTCAAACAGTTTTGGCCCATCAGCAGTATAGCACAGCAACTAAAGTTCAGGCTGTAGAAGAGGCCTCTATAAATTATGACCCTCAGGCTAACTACTTGCTCCTGGGGGCGCCTGGGTGGCTCAGTCAGTTAAGTGTCCAACTTTTGGTTTCGGCTCAGGTCATGATCTCATAGTTTGTGAGTTTGAGCTCCGCGTCAGGCTACGTGCTGACAGTGTGGAGCCTACTTGGGATTCTCTCTCTCCCTTTCTGTCCCTCCCCTGCTCACTCTCTCTCTCTCAAAACAAACAAATTAAAAAAAAAAATTTTTAATAAATAGATATTTGCTCCTGTTTTTGCAAAGTTTTATTAGAACACAGTCATATCTATTAATTTACATATGTATGTCTTTCTTACGACAAAGGCAAAGTTGAATAGTTATGACAGCTAATACAGCCTGCAATGCCTAAAATAATTACTATTCTGCCCTTTGCTGAAAACATCCTGCTCTAGAATGAGTGATTCTCAACCCCAGGAGGATAGCAACACCTCCTAATGAGTTTTTTTTTAATCCTGAGGCCTGAACTTGATCATCCTCATTTCCCCCCTTAAAAGATTATAATTTCATGCTTGCTTGGGCAGCACATATACTAAAATCGGAACGATACAGAGATTAGCATGGCCCTGCACAAGGATGACACACAAATTCGTGAAGCATTTCATATTTTTTTTAAGAAAACATGTCATGTAGGTTGTTTAAAAATAAAATGCATTTAAATTTAAAAAAAAAAGATTATAATTTCATTGGTCTGGGGTAAAGTCATTAGCTATTATTGTATCAATACAAAAAATGTGTATAAAACAGCAAAATACACAGAACAAAGTCAGGATACCCACTAATATAAAGGAAGGACATTAATACACAGATCACAGAGACCACACAGTACTAATTAATAAATTGGAACCATAGTTTGGCTTTGATCACCATGAAGCCACAAAGATTAAAAAAACAAGATCATTATACGATTTATACTGTTCATGAAGTCAAAACATCTTGGTGGAAGCAAATTTTTTCTAAGACTTCTAACTGTAAAAGTAACGTTTTATTGCAATTCTTCTCAGTGATGTAAATATTTACTCCTCCTCTCACCTTAAGTCATCTCATCTCTTCACTCAAAATCAAAGCAAAACAGGGGCGCCTGGATGGCTCAGCTGGTTGAGGGTGCCACTCGATTTCGGCTAAGGTTGTGATCTCACTTCGTGGGATTGAGGCCCATGAAAGGCTCTGCGCTGGCAGCACAGAGACTGCCTGGGATTCTCTCTCTCTCTCTCTCTCTCTCTCTCTCTCTCTCTCTCTCTCTCTCTCTCCCTCTCCCTCTCTCCCTCCCCTGCTTGCATGCTCTCTCTCAAAATAAATAAACATTTTTTAAAAATCAAAGCAGGGCCACCTGGGTGGCTCAGTCAGTTAAGCAACCAACTTCAGCTCAGGTCATGATCTTGCCGGTGCCAAGTTCAAGCCCTGCATTGGGCTCTGTGCTGACAGCTCAGAGCCTGGAGCCTGTTTCAGATTCTCTATCTCCCTCTCTCTGCCCCTCCCCCATTCACACTCTGTATCTCTCTCAAAAATAAATAAGCATTAAAAAATAAAAATAAAAATAAAACCAAGCAAAACAAAACAAAAACCCAGAGAGTACCAGGATTTTCACCATGGTACAGATAGCACCATGCTGCCTTTCTTCCTTTTCTTTTTTGGTGTGTTTGCTTTGGGTGGTTGGCGGCGGGGGGGAGGGAGGAACAAGGATGAGTGGAAGAAAAGCACACCTGAACTGGAGATAACTGGCTCTATATTCCACAAGATATTAATAAACACTAACATAATAAATCCACTAATGCAAGCAGTTCATACATAAATGATTTATTTAGACCTATCAATCAATTTTCCTGCATTTACTTACTTATTCATTGGTTTCTGTTGACTATGTCAAAGGTGTCTACACAAAGGAACAGAACACATATCAGGACATAGCAAAAGCACAATTTCATCTTACCAGTATTAAATTTAAAACATAGTTTCTCTGTTTTCAAATGTGGGAAACACTGAACTGGTTATCTACAGTTTAATGACAGTGGTCTGGCTGTTTTCTGACTGAGATCTCATCTCCTCAACTACCCTCCCCTACACATCAGACACCATCAAAATTTTGCAAACTACTTGTAGCTCTCTCAAACATGCCTTGTACACACGCTGTTCCTACTACCTACACCTCCCTTGCCTCCCAACCTCCCCTGCCCCTTAATTCTTTAAACTCATGACTCAGTTAAACTTAGTCTTTATGAGAAGTCTTCCCTAAAACCCCTAAACACTGCACTGTTCCTCAGAAGTCTCTCTCAAAATTTTCTTTTTTAAAGGGACAATTCTCAAACATGTAAGTCCACACATGTTTTGAAAGTGCTTATAAAAAGATTCTAAGTGTCTAAAAATGTCAACATCTATAATACAGAAGATTATGACAGAACATCAAAATTAACATCAGAAGAAAAAATCTGCACCACAACCTCCTGCTATCATTCTATACAGCCAGAGACCTTGGAGTCCCTTTCCTCTCTTTCCTCCCTCTCCTAGCTTCTGCCCACACAGACAGCTAACAGTCAAGCCTTATTCCTATTCTCCAACCCACTGCTCTGTCAATCAATTTAGCTGTGGAGGAGTAAAACCTGGGAAGTGTCTGAACCAACTGTGTACTAACGGTTGAAAAGAGAAGGTCTATAGATTCACTTCTATGACTGCAAATTACCTTCTGTAGGCGTATTCGCTTTATACTGGAGGAGAATGGCTACAGGTAAAAATAAGTCATCTTTGAGTTCTCCCTTTCCCTATCTACCCATATCTCTCCTTAATCAAGGCTTCCTGATGCCTGCATTTATTTCTTCCTTTTCAATCTCAACTGCAGCTATCTCAATTCAAGAAATATTCTTTACATCTGGACAAATACAAGTCCTCTAACTAGTCTTGTGGCATCCAGTCTGTCTCTTCACTAATCCATCCTGCACCAATGCCAGATGAATCTTCCTCAACTACCTCATCCTTTGGAAGGATACAAAACAAACTTGACAACAGTTTGGAGAAGGAATGAGTAGGAACATGGGTAGAATAAGAAAGGGGATTTATAAGTTTTGCCTTTAATACAACAGTATTATTTGCATCTTTTATAAGAACGTATTCAATATTAAGAAAAAAAAACACTGCTTGACATTTTTTCTAACCACAAGCAAAATTCTGAGTGATTGCCAAAATTAAAATTGAAAACTCTTCCAAAATAACAATTATTTTCTTCCATACAGAATATTTCCTCATTTAAATTTAAGTACTAAAGATCAATTTTATCCTCTCTAAATTTAAGGCTTCTATTTAATCTATTTAATCTTCTATTACTCAATGATTTTTACATAACTATATCACATATAATAGACATCACAACATGACATCACAGTACTTACCATAGCCTTTCATAAAGACAGTAAGTATCTGTTGAATATCAAATAACTATTTGTTGAACTACTTCTAGCACATCCCTATAGCCTCAAACACTCCTTTTTCTAGAAAAGAAAAATAAGTAATCAAGCCTACCACACTGATTCTAGGCACTAGAGATTTTAGATAATTCACTACCACTTAATACCATCAACTCTAAACTAGCCTCCCCCCAATCTCTTCTTGGGCTCCTTCCAATCCATACACAAGCCTCCTTCCAATCTGTTCTCCACTCTCAACATGAGTAATCATTTTTAAAAGTAAAAAATGATAACATCATCCCATTGCTTAAAACTTTCAATATCTTCTCATCAGCCTCATAAAAAAGACCAACTCGGGGCACCTGGGTGGCTCAGTCAGTTAAGCGTCCGACTTCAGCTCAGGTCATGATCTCACAGTCTGTGAGTTCGAGCCCCGTGTCAGGCTCTGTGCTGACAGCTCAGAGCCTGGAGCCTGCTTCAGATTCTGTGTCTCCCTCTCTCTCTGCCCCTCCCCCTCTAGTGCTCTGTCTCTCTCTGTCTCTCAATAATAAATAAACATTAAAAAATGTTTAAAAAAATAAAAAAAATAAAAATAAAAAAGACCAACTCTTTGCTCACTGTACTCTAAAGCACACACAAGTCTGTATCGTTCAAAATCACTCTGTGCTCACTCACCTTTTGGCACATATATAAAAACATAAATGTGTGTGTGTGTGTGTGTGTATATATATATATATATATATATATATACATATTTATTTATTTATTTATTTATTTATTTATTTATTTATTTCTGTTCCCTCCGGTAAGCACATTGTTTTTCCTTCTCTCAAAACTTTTTCGCTAACATTCACTCACTCTTTAGATCTCAACTCTAACATTATTGATACACCAGGCTGGGTGGGAGCATCTTTTTATCATTTTAAAATTAGTATTTCATACTCTTTCATAAACATCATATAATTTGAACAAGTTCCTATTACATACATATTCCAAAATTTTTAGCATTGTTGAAATTTGGAGAAAACAGATATAGGAAACTTTTTTAAGTATTTCAAAATTAATGCTACTGAGAGGTAAAATAAACAGACAAATAAGACCCAGAATATAAAAACTATCCAAATAATTAACATAGTATATGCTAAGAGAATTCCTACATAAGGAACTTTAAGTTTTTTATGAGGTATTACTCAAGCTACTTTAGTCAGAGATGCCCAATATATATGTAGTGCTATACAGTCATACCTAAAATTCAGATGCCCATTATTACCACAGAAGGAAGACATTAAGTCTATTATACTAAACCAATCATCTATACCAAGTTTCTCGAAATGTGGTCTGCAGACCTCTGAATGTAGCTAAAACTCTTTCAGGAGGTTCACAAGGTCAAAAGTATTTTCACGATACTAACGCTATTTGCCCTTTCTGTGTTTACATTTGCAATGATGGTGAAAAAGCAAAGGTGAGAAACCACGAGCCTCCTAGCATGAATCACATCAGTTTCACCAACTCTACTAACAGCTGTTGTGCTCTATACTGCAAACGGGGGAGGGGCGGGGGGGACTTCATTTAAAAATGTTCTTGAAGAAATAGGAAAAAACACTAATTTTATTAAATATTGATCCTTAAGATGACTTTTATGTGACAAAATGGAAGTAAACAAAAAATACTTCGACTGCATTCTAAGTATGATGGTTACCTTTAGGAAAAAGTACTCATGGAATTTATCTTCAAGCTGAAAAAAGCCACTTTTCAGTGGAACTTCAAAAAACGACTTTAAAAACAAGCTCACTGCTACTTCAAAAAACAACTGACAGACTATGATTAAGATAAGCCTATCACTTCAAGGAAATTAATTGTTAATATCTGTTGCCAATGCAAAATTCAAGCTCTCAAGCAAAAATTATAATTGTTGAAAATCTGTATCCATCAACCTGAGCTTGAAAGCTTTTCACTACTTTTCCAAATGACCTATGCAACAATTTCTAATGTAATGGAGTATAAAATGTTCACTGATAATGGTTTCAGAGTCCACACTGCAACCAACCTTTAAGAAACTATTATGCAATGAGTTTTCATGAAGTACAAAGAAAAATTATCCACAATTATATAATCAAAATACTCCTCCCAAATCCAACTCCTCCTTCTAACTACACAAGTGCATGAAGATAGATTTTCTCATACACTTCAACCAAAATAAAGTAACAGGTTGAATGCAGAAATAGATGAAAATTTAGCTATTAGCCAGTCACTAAACAGATTTGCAACAATGTAAAAACAGTGCCATTTTTCCCATTAAACATTTTTTTGTTTTGTTTTGGAAGACTATCATTTTTCAAAAAATATACCATTTACATTAGCAACAAATCCATTACATGTTATGTTTACAGAATTAATAACATGCTTTAAACTTTATCTAATTATTAATGCAGTAAATATTGAAAGATATAACCCACCAAAAAAAAAAAAAAGTTCTCTGAGGTCTTCAATACTTGAAGAGTTAAAGGAGTCCTGAGACCATACGTTTCACTACTATGGATCAGCAGAAAACTGCTCAAGAGATAAAGATTCTAACATATCCTCACCTACATTTCCTCTCTCAATAAGACTTGGAAAAACTGATTTTAACAAAAAGGTTTTAAGAATGTTTAAGGGGAATCATAGTTCATAACAACTGGAATTGAATCATTTCCTGAAAAACCTATGTATTAAAGCTTCTTGACAGCGTAATTATAACAAAGTAAACATTTAAACATCTGCTAACAAGGAAATGGAAGGAACAGGTGTAAGTAAATCAGAGATCTTTTTTTTTTTTTTTTTTTTTTTGGAAAAAACTGAAGAACTCAGAAAAACTAATGAAAAGCACCGGAACTGTAGGGCTAGAAATCACACACAGAGGAACAAATTTTACTAAAAACCATTAAAATTGTCAATCTGGGGATTAAGGAGTGTACTTATAATGGGCACCAGGTGATGCATGGAATTACTGAATCACTATATTGTACACCTAAAACTACTTTAACACTGTATATTAACTAGAATTAAAATAAAAACTTTAAAAAAAATTTTAAGTAAAAATAAAGAGTTGTCACTCTGGACACTGCATACTTCAAACTGGTCCTTTTACAGAAGATAAAAGAGAGTTAAAGGCTGGTGACAATACAACTAATTCAGATGACTCTTTTACACTTCATGTAAACTTCTAAGAACTTATGTGCCAGGTATTGAGCAGGCTCTAGAAATACAGAAATAAACAAAACAAACCTGGTCCTGCCGTCTCGGAGACTGGCATCAAGTGTCAAACAGGTGTAATGAGTGTTACAGAGGAAATACATAGGATTCTATGGGAGCATCTAACAGGGTATAAAATGACCTGGAGGGACAGGGAAGAGTCTCTAAGGAAGTAATCTCCTTATAACTGTCATCTACCAACATCCACATCACTGGAGGGACTCTAACACCTAGCTCACTAATTCATCACTATTCCTATTCTTATTCTTAGTGATGTCAACATAACACTCAGATAATCCACCAAAAACCCTTGCCTCTCACTTGACCTCCTGAACTGAAACAATTTTTTCTTCCATTTTTTCTTCATCACAGTCAAAAACTCCCATGGTCATCACTAGTAATTACACCAATTTCAAAAATCCCACATTCTAAACACACATCTCTACAGTTTACTTACTCTAGGATCTCAATTTCAACTTCCTTTCACACCAGAGGATTTCATACCCATTAATTTGCGCATTTTTCACTATCCATGTCCCAACCAAGATGTGCTGTTAAGTATAAAATATGTCAGATTCCAAAGACTTAGTACAAAAAAAAAAAAAGTAAAATATCCCTTTAATTAACTATGCTGGTTGTTTATTATAATAATTATATTTTGGATGCACTGGGTTATCAAAACCAATTTCAAACTGTTTCTTCATAGTTTTTCTAATGTGGCTATTAGAAAATTTTTAAATCACGTATATCCCTCACATTGTATTTCTGTGAGATCGTGCTAATCTCTTCTGTGATGACTCCTAAACGTTGATCTCCAAACTCTGACTCTTTCCTAAGCTCCAGAATGACCATCTGGCCTATTTGGTTGTCTAATTAGTGTCTCATACTTAACAACCAGTACTCTTGATATACTCCCACACGTGTACTATGATCTACTGGCATACTTAGAAAAAAAATTTAAACTAGGAGTCATCCTTAGATTCCTTTCTTTTTTTTTTTAATTTTTTTATTACATTTATTTTTGAGACAGAGAGAGACAGAGCATGAACAGGGGAGGGTCAGAGAGAGGGAGACACAGAATCCGAAGCAGCCTCCAGGCTCTGAGCAAGCGTTCAGCACAGAGCCCAACGCGGGACTCCAACCCATGAACCGTAAGATCATGACCTGAGCCAAAGTTGGACACTTAACCGACTGAGCCACCCAGGCACCCCAGATTCCTCTCTTTCCCTCACACCCCACATCCAATCCACCAGTAAGTCCTGTTCGGCTCTGTCTTAAAAGTATCCAAGCTGTTAGGGGCGCCAGGATGGCTCAGTCGGTTAAGCTTCTGACTCTTGATTTCAGCTCAGGTCATGATCTCAACGGTTCGTGAGTCTGAGCCCGCATCAAGCTCCTGCTTGGGATTTTCTCTCTCTCACTCTCTCTCTGCCCCTTCCCTGCTTGCACACGCTCTCTCTTGCTCTCTCAAAATAAATAAACTTTTTTTTTTTTTTTTAATATATCCAAGCTCTCCCCTCAATTCCCACCCCACCACTAAAGTACAAGCAATTCTCACTTCCTGCCTGGACTACAACAATACCCTCCCTGCTGGCTGATTCTGCTCTTGCATTCCCTTCAGTACGTTTTACACTCAGTAGCCTGATTCGTTTAAAAAGTAAATCAAGGGGCGCCTGGGTGGCTTGGTTGGGTTAAGCATCCAACTTTGGCTCAGGTCATGACTTCATGGTTTGTGAGTCAGAGCCCTGCATCGACTGTGTGATGCTTCAGATCTTCTGTCTCCCTCTCTCTCTGCCCCTTCCCTGCTAGAGCTCTTACTCAAAACTTAATAAACAAAAAAAAAAAAAAAGTAAATTAAGTACTCTAATGATAACCCATCACTTAGAATAAAACCAAACCTCTTTTCAAGGCTTTCAACACCCTATATCCTGACAATCTCTCTGACCTTTCTCCTACCAGTTTCCCTCTCCCTAACTACCCCCTAGCCACATTACCCTTAGAAAGATTTTTCCTTTTCCTCAGATCTTCACATGGAAGATGCCATATCTACCCTCCAGGTCTCAGCTCCAATATCACCCTCACAGAGTACCACTTCTAACTTCCTTAAAGAAGTCCTTCTTTCCAATTCAAATTTTTTGTGTCTTGTCACCCCATTTGTCTTTTTTTTTTTTTTTCTTTTTCTAGCCAGGTCAGAGTAATATTGGGTTTATTTGCTTTGTTGCATTTAATTTTTTTTTTTAATATAGTTGGCATACAGTGTTAGTTTCAAGTATACAACACAGTGATTCAAGTCTATACATCATGCTATGTTCACCACAGGTGTAGCTACCATCTGTCACCATACAGTGCTATTACAGTTTCATTGACTATATTTCCTATGCTGTGCCTTTTATTCCCATGACTTATTAATCCCATAACTGGAAATCTGTATCTCCCACTCCCCTTCATCCATTTCGCCTACCCCCTCTTCCCTCTGACAACCATGGTTTGTTCTATGTGTTTTTAAGTCTGATGTCACTTTTTGTTCATTCATTTTAGTTTTTTAAATTCCACATATGAGCTAAATCCTATGGTATTTGTCCTTTTTGGTCCAAATTATTTCACTTAGCATCACACCCTCTAGGTCCATCCACGTTGCCACAAATGGCAAATTCTCACCCTCTTTCATGGCTGAGTCATATTCCATTGTACACACATACCACATCTTCCTTATGCACGTGTCTGTTGATGGACACTTAAGTTGCTTCTGTATCTTGGTTGTTGTAAATAATGCTAAAATAAACACAGGAGTGCATATATCATTTCAAATTTGCTACCCAGTAGTGAAATTATTGGATCACGTGGTATTTATATTTTAAATTTTTTGAGGAACCTCCATAACTGTTTTCCACAGTGGCTGTACCAATTTACATTCCCACCAACAGTGCACAGGGTTCCTTCTTCTCCATATCCTCACCAACATTTGTTATTTTTTTTGTGTTGTGTGATTTAAACCATTCTGACAGGTATAAGGTGATTATCTCATTGCAGTTTTGATTTGCATTTCCCTGATGATTAGTAACGTTGAGCATCTCTTCATGTGTCTGCTGGCCATCTATCATTATGCCTTCTTTGGGAAAATACCTATTCAGGTCCTCTGCCAATTTTTTACATCACTTTGTTTGTTTTCCCATTTAATTTTCCAAACAACACTCTTTGTTATCTGAAACAGTCTTATTTTTTGGTGTTTACTGTCTGTCTCATCTCTATAATGAAAACTTCGTAATGGTAGATAACTTGCTTTACTCACTATAGTATCTCTGGGTCCTAAGAATATACCTGACACATAGTAGGTATGCGAAGGATTTTCATCAAGTGAAGAATGAATGAATAAATACAGTAATTTTTTCTGAACTACAAGATCTGACAAATGATAGTATTCAGACTGAGAAGAACTAGTTTTCTAGTCAAAGAGAATGACATTAGGGGTGCCTCAGTGGCTCAGTTGGTTGAGCATCGACTCTTGATTTTGGCTCAGGTCATGATCCAAGGATTGTAGGATCGAGCCCTGCGCTGAGCATGGAGCCTGCTTGAGATTCTCTCTCTCTCCCCCCCCCCGCCTCTCCCTCACCTGTGCTCTTTCTCTCTCGAAAACTAAGAAAAAAAAAAACAGAGAGAGAATGACATTTGCAAAGTCAGAAAAGAATAAAATTTCAAAACCTGAAAACCAAATATGACTGGTAAGATGAGGGCAATGGGATGAATGCAGCAAGACTAGAAAGATGGGAGCTATGCTATTATACAGGGGCCTCTTAAGTCTTATTGTGAGATTGTATACTTATAGGGAATCACTGAAACATTTTTAAGCAGGGAGTGACAGGTTCCACGTCCTCTCTTTCCCTGTGCCCGTCTCCTCTGCTTACGCTGTCTAAAAGAAAAAAGGGGGAAAAATAATATAAAGACAATTAGAAGCCACAGCAGTTGTCTAAGCTTTACCCTGGGGTGGTAGAGATGGAATAGGCAAATTGAAGAGATACTTAAGAAAAATCAACAGGACCGGTTACAGATGAATTGGGAGGAGGGGACAAAGAAGAATAATGGAGTCAAGAATGATGCCTAGGTTCTAGGGGAGCCTGGGTGGCAGCTGAGCATCCAACTCTTGGTTTTGGCTCAGGTCATGATCCCAGAGTCATGGGATGGGGCCCTATATGAAGCCTGCTCAGGATTCTCTCTCCACCCCCCCCCCACCACTCTCTCGAAAAATAAAACTAAACTAAAATAAATGATGCCTACGTTTCTAATAAATGAGTAGACAGTAGTAGATTGGGGAAAGGTAATGAATTCATTTTCTAGCATGTTAAGTCTGAAGCACATGGGATTCAAACAAGCAGAGATATCAACTAGGCAATTAGATATACGGATCTAAACTTCAGTGGAACATAGATCATTCAGATGGAAATAAATAAAACAGCCTAAAGTGATATGTATATAAAGGAGCTCACACAAAGCCACTTTGATACTTAAAGGTTGGGTGGGGAGTTGGACAAAATGGTTGAAAAGGAGTAGGAGCTATAGGCTTCCAGTTATGGAATGAATGTCACAGGAATAAAAGGTACAGCATAGGGAATATAGTCAATGATATTGTAATGGCATTATCTGGTGACAGATGGTAGCTATACTTGTACTTAGCATAATGTATAGACTCCTTTCTAATCATTACATCATACACCTGAAGCTAATTTAACATTGTGTATCAACTATACTCCAATTAAAAAAAAAAGAACACCCAGTACCTTAAAAAAAATATTAAAATTTAACTTAAGTAAATACTTAAAGGAGAACAAGGGGCCAGAGACTAACAAGAAAAGTAGGAAAGAATACAAAAGTAGGAAAGAAAGCCAAAGGATTAGCTTTTCAAAATAAAAAATAGTCACTTGTATAAAATGATGCTGAGAAGACAAACAAAATGAGAAATAACCAGTGTTCAATGAATTTTGTGGCATGTAGGTTGCTGAACATAATTTCAGTGGAGCAGTGAAGACAACAAAGCAAAACATGTTAAAGAGTGAATGCAAAGTGACGAATGGAGGAAGGTGTAGAAAACAGTTTAATAAAACTCTAAGCAACATAAAATGAGACCAATTACTACATGGATCTATGAAGTCTAAGTATAATTTTCTCATACAGGAGAGACTTAAGATGTTTTGATTCCAACTGCACAAATTCAGTAGAGAGAAGAAAAGATAAAAGAGTGTAAATTTTCTGAAAAAGTAAGAGAGAATGGGACTCAGAGCAAAGATAAGGATGGACTTTAGCAAGAAGGCAGGACAACTCTCCTTCATTACAGTATGAAGGAAATAAAATAGGATGGGTAAGGATGCTAGTAGGCTTGGAGATACAGTGGTAAGAAATGATATGTTTTCTATAATGAGGACTTTCTCTATGGAATAAAAGATGAGAAAGGAAAGAGATTTTAAAAGGGAAGAGAAAATTTAAAACCATTTACAGTGAGTGGAAGAATATACTGATGTGAAAAATATAGGGGGGTTGCTGGGTTTTAAGGGCCCACTTTTGAGTAGTATCCATAATTTTAAAATGGAACTCATAATCCCTTTCCATCACATTGCTTTTTAAAATAAGTATTCGTTGGGGTGCCTGGGTGGCTCAGTTGGTTGAGCGTCCAACTCTTGATTTCGGCTTAAATCATGATCTCACAGTTCATGAGATTGAGCCCCACATCGGGGTTCTCTGCTTAGGATTCTCTCCTCTCTCTGCCTCTGCCCCACTTGCATGCATGCACATTCATTTCTCTCTCTCTCTCTCTCTCTCTCCCCCTTGAAATAAATGAATAAACATTTAAAAAATAACAATATACACTTTCATTAGTACGGTATTTTTGTTCCCTTTAAGTTTCAAGGAGATAAAAAATAAAAATTTGCTCTAATTAAAAGCAGCTGAGACTATCCAGACGCACATCTTGCATACTATGCTTCATTTAAGCTCAGTAGGAATTGATGTTTGATTTAATAATTACATAATCTCACAGAACTTTCAGAATTTTTGTTTTTAAAATGACTGAAATATTTTCTGCCTTGGCAATAAACAATATAAATTTACCAACTATACAGAATAAACTTTAGATACATTTTTTTAAAGGCTGTACAGAGGAGCGCATGGGTGGCTCAGTTGGTTGGATGTCTGACTCTTGATTTCGGTTTTGGTCATAATCTCAGGGTCGTGGAATCAAGCCCCATGTTGGACCCTGCACTGGTCGTGGAGCCTGTTTACTATTCTCTCTCTCACTCTCCCTCTGCCCCAACCTCCCCCCACGCACACACTCTCTCTCTAAAAAATAAAGCAAATTAAAAACAATTAAAGGCTGTGCACAGAAGTGATTTTAAGATTTTATTTTTAAGTAATCTCTATACCCAACATGGGGTTCAAACTCACAACCTTGAGATCAAGAGTCATATGCTCCACCAACTTGTAACTGTCTAAGCCATATATGTTTCTAAAAAGTTTAAAATTGCACAATTACCATATTTAATATAACTTTAGTAATCAGGGGGGAAATTAAGATGATATAGAAGTGAAAAATTAGGCTCTCAGCCTTAATTTCTATCAATTTACACTGAAATTCTCAGTATATGTTGATGCCTGGAATTGCCTCATTATACCACAATATAATGGTACTACAGTGTAAATTTATATAGTTATATATTTCACAACAAAAACATTATGAACCACTCCTAAGTATGTGTGTGTGTGTATGCAAAAATTGAAAAGAGGCACTCAAACAAGTACCATACATGAATATTCATAGCATATCATTCACAATAGCCAAAAGTTAAAAACAACTCAAATGTCCATCAATAGATGAATGGATAAACAAAATGTGGTATATACAGAATATTACTTGGCCATAAAAAGGGATGGGATTAAGTACTAATACATGCTGTAAAATGAATGAACCTCAAAAATACTATGCTTGGGGCATAGTCAATCAGTTAAGCATCTGTTGATTTCCACTCAGGTCATGATCTCATGGTTGTGGGATCGAGCCCCACGTTGGGCTCCTTGCTGAATGTGGAGTCGGCTTGGGATTCTCCCTTTCCTTCTCTCTCTGCTCCTCCCCTACTCATGCTCCCGTGAGCACACGCAGGCTCTCTCAAAATAAATGAGTATTTTAAGAATAGGGGGGCACGGGTGGCTCAGTTGGTTAACCATCTGAATTCAGCTCAGGTCATGATCTTGTGGTTCACAGGTTTGAGCCCAGCATGAGGCTCTGTGCTGACAGCTCAGAGCCTGGAGCCTCCTTCGGATTCTGTGTCTCCCTCGCTCTCTGCCCCTCCCCCACTTGTACTCTGTGTCTCTCTCTCTCTAAAAATTAATAAAATGTTTTAAAAGTTTTTTTAATATTTTAAATATATACTATGTTTAATATAAGTGAATGAAGCCAGAAACAAAAGGCCATATATTGCATACTTCCACTTATATGAACTATATAGACTAGGTAAATTCAAAGAGACAGAAAGCAAATTGGTGGATGTCAGGTATTAGGTGGGTAGGGATAGAGACAAACTGTTTAATGAGTACAGGGTTACTCTGAGGGGTGATGAAAACGTTTTGGAACTAGATCAAGGTAATGAATGCACAACACTGTGAATGTACTAAACACTACTGAACTGTATACTTTAAAATGATTGGTTTTCGGGGCCCCTGGGTGACTCAGTCGGTTAGGCATCTGACTTCAGCTCATGATCTCAGTTTGTGAGTTTGAGCCCCCATCTGGCTCTGTGTTGACAGCTCAGAGCCTGGAGCCTGCTTTGGATTCAATGTCTCCCTCTCTCTCTCTGCCCTCCCCCACGTACTCTCTCTTTCTCTCTCGAAAATAAACATTAAAAAAAATTTTTTTAAATACATAAATAGGGGCGCCTGGGTGGCGCAGTCGGTTAAGCGTCCGGCTTCAGCCAGGTCACGATCTCGCGGTCCGTGAGTTCGAGCCCCGCGTCAGGCTCTGGGCTGATGGCTCAGAGCCTGGAGCCTGTTTCCGATTCTGTGTCTCCCTCTCTCTCTGACCCTCCCCCGTTCATGCTCTGTCTCTCTCTGTCCCAAAAATAAATAAAAACGTTGAAAAAAAAATTTTTTTTTTTAAATAAATACATAAATAAAATGCTTAGTTTTCTATTATATGGATTATACCTCAATAAAAAGATTCTTGCTCGGGAGCTCCCCTCTACTTGTTATGTGGGATGATCCTTGATTTATGAATTGCTTAATAAAGCCAATTAAATTCTCAAAAAAGAAAAAAATCCATCATGAAGCAAATAATATAGCTGTATCTAATTAACTTACGGCAGGAATCACTAACAAAATTAGCTATAAATTAAAAATGTATTAACTATAAAAATATCTATGTTAGGGTGCCTGGGTGGCTCAGTCGGTTGAGCGTCCGGCTTCAGCTAAGGTCATGATCTCACAGTTTGTGGGTTCGAGCCCCACATCAGGCTCTGTGCTGACAGCTTAGAGCCTGGAGCCTACTTCAAATTCTGTGTCTCCCTCTCTCTCTGCTCCTCCCCAGCTCATGTGTGTCTCTCTCTCTCTCCTTCAAAAATAAAGAAAGAAACATTAAAAAAAAATGTTTTTAATTATACATATGTGTATATATACATACATACATTAGGTATCTTAAAACCCTCTACTCCTTTCTGTCACCAATAAATTTTAATAACTGACATTACCTTTTTTCTCCACATATAAAAGTTATGCAATGGATTTAATAATAAGCCTTTATCTTCTAGGGGTACATATACTAAAATATTTATGGATGAAATGATATGCAAAAGATAGGCTTTAAAATAACGGTAGGGAAATTTAAGAGGAACACAGATGAAAGGAGACTGGCCATGAGTTAGTAATTGTTAAGGGTGGGTGATGAACATAGGAGGATTTATAATACTATTCTCTCCATTTTTTTAGTATGTTTGAAATTTTCCATAATGAATTTTTAATTACTGTGTTATTAGTAAAATAAGACTTAAAATTAGTTTATTTACACTTTAAGCTATATTTGAAATAGCCCTACCAATATTCTTTAACCAACACAAATCACAATTCTGCCAACATTTGCTCAAGTTGCTAAAACATAGATACATATCAAAAAATTACAATCTAGGGGCGCCTGGGTGGCGCAGTCGGTTAAGCATCCGACTTCAGCCAGGTCACAATCTCGCGGTCTGTGAGTTCGAGCCCCGCGTCAGGCTCTGGGCTGATGGCTCAGAGCCTGGAGCCTGTTTCCGATTCTGTGTCTCCCTCTCTCTCTGCCCCTCCCCCATTCATGCTCTGTCTCTCTCTGTCCCAAAAATAAAATAAACGTTGAAAAAAAAAAAAAATTACAATCTATCTGATAACAAATACACATTATCTTCCTTAGGATGTTTTGTTTTGCTTTCAGATTTTCTTCACAAACATCAGTTCACTACAAACCATTTCCAAGAAAATTTCATTTTGTATATAGAGAAAATTAGTAGATCCAAGGTTAACGTATCTATTTCAGTTGACACAGAGCAATGACCCTAGAAAACTTCAAGTCTCCTTTCTAAGGAATTAATGTTTACTGTTAACATGATCAGTTATTTCCTTTAAAAATAAAATCCAGGGGGGGAGGGGGGATGGTCTAAATGGGTAAGGGGCATTAAGGAATCTACTCCTGAAATCATTGTTGCACTATATGCTAACTAATTTGGATGTAAATTTAAAAAATAAAATTAAAATAAATAAAATATAAAATCCAGGGGTTCTTGCCTGGCTCAGTCCACAGAGCATGCTACTCTTGATCTCATGGTCATGAGTTTGAGCCCCATGTTGGGTGTAGAGACTATAAACAAACAAATTTTAACGGCTTTTAATTATTTTAATTAAAAAAAATATTTCTTTTGAGAGAGCGAGAGAGCATGCAAACAAGGGAGGAGAGACGGGCAGAAAGAGGAGAGAGAGAAAGAGAGAGAATCTTAAGCAGACTCCATGCTCAGTGCAGAGCCCTACTCAGGGCTCAAACCCATGACCCTGGGATCACAACCTGAGCTGAAATCAAGAGTCGGACACTCAACCGAGCCACCCAAGCACCCCTATAAATAAACCATAAATACATAGAAATAAAACCCAATAATTGCTATTTTCCAAATATCTTCTCAATGCTGTCATTTTTTCAAAATCCCTTATTTTGTAGTATAGTGTCTTACTAAACATTAAGGACTAAAAAGTTTCTGGTTCTGGGGTTTGACTACTATTTCTTCTAAAATCAAACCATAATTTCAATGGAGACCACGATCAACACAAAGACATTAGAAAAAATATACAGCTCCCCCCAAATTCAAACTTTTTAAATTTATTTTTTTTTTAGTAGTCTCTACACTCAATGTAGGGCTCAAACCCACAACTCCGAGATGAAGACTAACATGAGTCACATGCTCTTCCAAATGAGCCAGCCCTGCACCCCTCAAACTTTTTTAATGCCCTTAAATTAGCATTTAACTACTATTTTAACCTTACTTTTCATACCAACATGAAATTTTTATGGAATTACATCTACATAAACTCCTAATGTTTGATTCAACCTCTTCTCCCAATTTTAGTGCTCTTCCTTTCTGGCTAATATATTTCCTGTCTGTTAACTCACAAATGTCGTAGGACAAAATTCCTAGGACAAATTTCACTCAAGATAAATAGGGTTTATCTAAACAACAACAACCCCTGATCAGACCCCCATATGCCCAAATACCTTTCTTCTACTACAAGGAGTAATAGCATTCTTTGGCTATCAGAACCAACCAGAGGAAGCAGAAGCACACAGGAGGAATTAGAAAAGTACCCTCATCCTAAGGGATTATTTTAACAATTTTCTAAAAAACCATGTCCAAAAGACATAACCATGGTAAAACTCAGGATTCTAAACAGAACAGGTCTAGATCAAAGCACCACAGGTAAAGTTCTTATTAGCATTAAAGTTACAAAAGGAAAAAGGAGAGAGGACACTTGTTTTAATACAAACCTTTTTTTTTTTTTTTTAAAGTAGGCTCCACACCCAGCACAGAGCCCATCACAGGGGTTGAACTCATGACTCTAAGAACAATACCTGAGCTGAGATCGAGTCAGAAACTCAACTGACTAAGCCACCCAGACGCCACTAATACAAACTTTTAAATATCACACAGCCATAAAAAATAGTCCATATTCTTGAGAGTATTAATTAAAAACTGATATAATATTCTATCTTTATGACTGGACTTTCCTAAGACCTAATACAGCAGGTCAGATCCTGTCTGTTTCATAGCAGCATTAATAAACATGTTGTAAAAAAAATTTTTTAATAAATAAACAAACATGTTGTGGCATGATATAGCTCAATCTAACAATTAACTGAGGATCTTGCATAAAATTATGAAAAGCCCTGTTCTGTTTTACTTTAAATATAAATGTCCTAACATCAGTTTCACATGTACATCATTCAATATTTGTATATACTGCAAAATGATCACCACAATAAATCTAGGCAACATCCATCACCACAAGCTGTAATTTTTTTTCTTGTGGTGAGAATTTTTAAGAGCTATTCTCTCAGCAACTTTCAAATGCAAAATACTGTATTATCAACTACAGTCACCACACTGTACGCTATTACTAAAACCCTGTTTAATTCATATAGATTTCCAACCTGTATCTCTAATGTTGCTAGCCACTGCTGTACTCAAAATGCAAAGTGAAATTCTAAGAATTCTACCATTTCCAATCAATCCTAATCTCAATCTCCTGAAACTAGTTTGTGTGTAAATCATTAAAAACCACAATCTTTCAAGACTTGTTTGTTAATTTCCACTAATTATTCTACAAATTTTCTTATCACAATTGCAAAGCTGAACCAGAGGATCCACTAAGCTCAATGAAAAGCGAGCCTATGATTCCTATAATTCAACACTTCAAGTGTCAAAGCTACCATCCTTTGGTGATGAAATCAAGCCTCCAAATTATTAACACACCTGTTCTTATATTTGCAACATGGAGCTCAAAAGGAACAAAGGAAAATAGTTGTTAGGTTCCTAGTTTGCCCAACAAGAGTCTATTTATCCCATGACATTTCTGAACTAGTCTCTGAGTTCTAGACTCACTCAAGTCTAGAGACAGTGTGATATGGAAAGAACCTAGCCTATGAAGTCTCTCAGAGTTAGGCAGAAACCCTGACAGCCAATTACTAACTGTATGATCAAACAAAACTCACTTAACTCTCCTGACTCCTAATTTCCTCGTCTATAAGAGAATACTGCCTATCATGGAGAGCTTTTATAAGGATTAAAGATAATACAAATCAGGGTACCAGGGTGGTTCAGTAGGTTAAGCGTCCGACTCATGGTTTCCACTCAGGTCATGATCTCACAGTTCGTGAGTTTGAGCTCCGCATCAGGCTCCATACTGACAGTGAGGAACCTGCTGGAGATTCTTTTTCTCTCTTTCTCTCTCTCTCTCTCTGCCCTGCCCCACTCACGTACTCACTCTGTCAAGATAAATAAACTTTTAAAATAAATTTAAAATTTTTTTAAAAAAGATAATATAAATCAACCAGTAAAGGCTGTGACACAATAAGTACTCAATAAATAGAAACAATTATATTACCCTCTTCACACCAGCTTTTTATCCTCTCTGCTGAGGTAAGCACCCCATTCAGTCAGTATTCATTAAAAGGAACTTAGGATACAGAATCAGAAAATCTGGGTTTGATTCCAGACACTATGTAACACAAGAACAGAACTTTAGGCTAGGTATTTGATTCTGAACTGCAGATTGATCATCTGTTTGAGAAACAAAGAAAGAATCATAGAATTATTGCAACTGACATTATTTTAAACTAGCATACAGTGTGCAGTATCAGAAATGTTAGCTTCTACCTACTCCAAAGTATTCCTGCTCAAAAATTACCTGCCTTCCAAGATCAAATGTGCATGAGCAATGAGCATAAGTTAACCTCATGTGGAAAGGAAAACAAGGTAAAAACTAAGTAGCTCACTAATCATATCCCCTTCATACTCAGAGACTTTAGAATATACTTGTTAATCCAAATGTAGCTCTTGTTGGGGGAATTCCAGGCAGAAAAATTAAATTAACAAATTAAGTTGTATGGAAGACTTTTACGGCCTTACCCAATCTAGCAATCTGCATGCTGAGAAACCTTAAGCAGCTTCTACTCCTTTTCACTTAGCTTATTACCTTCCTATTCCCCATAATAGTGCCCATGACAAAGGCAATACGGACCCTAACATAGAGCAAAGGGAAATGGCCAGATGAATTAAGTGTGTTCAAGTTGACGAGCGACTGTCCTTGACACAACCCACCAGAAAAATTCAAAGACAGAAAAACGCAAAGAGTTTTCTTCATATCTATATAAAAACCACTTTCTATTTTGAGTATCATTTCCCAACAGCAATTTCAAAAGGCCCATCCTTTTTACAATAATGGACTCTCTTGAGAAATTATGCTATTAATAAAACAATTTAATAATTAAAGTCAACAGGACCCAAAGAGCTAATAAAGTACTCTAGGCTCAACTGCACTACAGCCAAAAGAACTCGTCAGCTAAACCACTCACCTGAACTGAACTGTACTTCCGAACTGCAGGACAACAAAATGAAAATTGAACTCTCAGGATAAAAAACACTCAGGCAATAAATTAACTCACCTTGGGTATAAAAAAATTCTCAAAACACAAGTGAGCGTGTATACTTTCTCTGGGAGGTGGTATGTTTACATAAGATGCTGGTTATAACCCAATCAGGGTCACAGAAAGGGAAAGATCTCCAAAGACACCTAAATGGATGTCTAGCACTATTTGTACCCTATTCACAGCACCAAAGTTAGCAGCACAGCATGTCACAAAGACAGCTACTACATCAACTTCCACAGTCTTCACCATCTTCTCAGCCTGTCCGAGCCTGACCCTGTCTGAGCATCTCAGGAAGGCAGCTAGCTAGCAGCCTGCAACATGCTGCCCAAAGTTTCAAGGCTGCTAAGACTACGTGTGAATTTCATCCCCTCCCCCCCCCCCTCCACTGGTACCTCACTGGTATCAAGTTTAGGACCACCAAAAACAACTTGGGGCCACTAGCAGTGGCTCTTGGCACCATGGAACTAGCAAGTTTAAAAAAGACTGCAGAAGAAATAATACGACTTACCTAACTAGCAATACTACCAACGAAGTTTAAAAAGTGCTTCAGAGTTACGTGATGGTGACAGAAGGGGAAGAGGAAAGGGGTCACAGAGGAAAAATAAATAAAAAAATAAAAGCCTACGGCACACAACTACCTGAAAAAACAGTAGTCAACAGACAAGTTAAAACACGTTTGTATTTGCCAACACATAGCAGTTACCACACCATATATTTGTCAGATTTCCCAACATGCAAAACAAAAGTAGCCACCCCTTTATGAAGTACTTATTTACCGACTTCTACAAAGAAATGACTTCTCTGGATTCGGGGCAAATTAACTTCCTGTGCTTTGCGTTTGACTTTCAAAATCTTTAGAACCTTCAGCAAACTGAGATTCACCTCAATTTTTAGGCTTTTCGGGTTAAGTTGAATAAAAGTTGTATATTTTAATATCGATAAACTATAACTTTTCTATTTCAAAACTGTATCCGCATTTCTTTAGATTTTAGAGTTTTTTTTAAAGACTAACTACAAAGTTTACAAAAGCAAGTAATACAGTAGACATGGTGGGCATTCAACAAATTTATTTATAACTCCTAAAGTAAAAGCTTGAAAAAGTTTATGAGATAAATTCCTACTGGTGCTGCTGAAGATACAATGTTACTAATACCGAAATTGAGAATTATTCAAAATATCCTGAAAACAGTATCTCCTTTTAAAAATAAAGAAAAGCATTTGCCAACACAGAAACTGTTGGTTCTTAAAAATGATAATCACATGGGGGGGGCATTACTATAAATACTTTGGTTCTGAATTACAATAACCCTAATCATTCAAAGTACGTTTGGGTTATGCCTTAAACTAGCAAGTGAATTTTTGATGCCATTATATTGATACAAAGGACTCTGCTGCTTATCTGCTTCTATAGCAAACTGTTGGTTTACCCATTTAAAGATCTACAAAACAAACTACAACATAAATCACTTTCAATCACTAAAATAAAAACAAACGAAAATCTGTCATAAGACCCCAAGAATCTCCTAATAAATTTACAATAACACTTTGCATTACGATTCTAAGACTAAATATATTCGGTAATCCACTTGGATTCATATTCTGTGCATTTACTTTGGTCGGAAAAAGAGAAACCTCAGAAAACGCAACCGGCGGTTACACCATTCTATTTTAAGTTACTTATAAAGCCAACAGTTCAAGAACTTTTGGGGAAGAGAGAGTAAGACATTTTTCCAAGTAGTTAAGAATAATTTACGTTTTATAATAACGACAATCATAACAACCTCTAGAATACCTTATAGTGGGATGGAAGTGAAAATGAGGAGAGGGGGAAAAACCCGACAAGAAAACGGACAGCCAGGCAAATTCACAAACCTTCAATTAAAGGAATTTTGAGATTAACATCTCTTATACGCCTTCCCTCACTTCCCACCCGTTTCCTCCTCTCCTCGGGGAGGTCTGTGTAATGTGACTCATGACAAATTTTTTAAAAAATAAATAAATAAAAGACACGCCCTCTGGGTTAAACTGACATAATCGCCCCCACCCCGCCCTCCCCCGACACACACCCCGCTTTTCCTCCCCCTTCTGCTGCTCCTCCCCGCGCCTCGTCCCTGCCCTTTCCTCCCTCTCCGTCCTAGACCCCTCTTCGGACGGAGAGGCGGCTGGCTCTCCCGGACAGAAGCCCGGCGAATAGAAGGCTGCCGAAGGGGGGCCGGGGGGGCAGCGCGACCCGGGGGGCCCAGCCCGAAAGGAGGCGGACAGCAGGGGGACGCCGGGCTGCGGCGGCGGCGAGCTCCGGGCTCCCTCGCCCATTTTCTCTTTCCCCTTCTATCGGTTTCAACCACCACAGCCACTTCCTGTATCTCAGCCCGACTCCCACAGCCTGGCCACTGGCTCTCCCCGGCTGGGGGCTGGGGCTGGGGTTGGGGTTGAGGCTGAGGCTGAGGCAGCCGCTGAGGTTAGGGCAGTTCCCCACCCCGCCCAGTGGGCTGGTCACTCGGGCGACAGGCGGCGGATCCTCGGCCCGGCCGGCCAGCGCCCGTCCGCCCGCCCGCGCTCCTCACCTGTATGTAGTTGTTTTCACAGTAGTCCGCCACCCGGGTCAGATTCTGGTAACTCTCTATCAGCGCCCTCTTGCCAGACGGGATCTCCTCCTCTAGTAACATCTGCAGCTCTGCCATTTTCCACCCCTCTGCATCGCTTCCTCTCGCGTTAAAGAGACAGAGGCAGCAAGGTCCGCGGAGGCGCCGAGCACCTCACAGCCCGGATACAAACCGCCTACCGCCCGCCCGCCTGGTATTGTGGGACGGCACCTCCTCCTCTTCCTCCTCACTCTCTCCACCCGGCTCCACCCACTTCGCGCAGCCGCCTCAAACACGTTCTCTCGCGAGCCTTCCTGTCTTTCCCTCCTCCTCCCCGCGACAACGAGATTTTTTTTTTTCTTTGGCATGGTCTTCTGGGAATTGTAGTCTGTCACAGCCTAAGCGCTTCATCAAAAGCGCATGCGTGTAGGGGAGCCTCCGAAAAAAGAACGGGGAGGAACGTAAATGAAAACCCAGGGGAGGGACTTAAGTGCAAAGTTTCCTGACAACTCCGGCAGAGGGCGCCACAGGGTGATTCTAGAAAATAAAATCCTTTCCTCAAGAAAGCTGCGAAAGTTGGCAGAATTTTGTTAAGAAATGTTAGTGAACCAGAGACACCAGTTCTGATATAGGATTAAAAAGGGTTAGAATATGAAGAAAGCCAAATCTTTACTTCCTTTTTTTTTTCAGATATAAGGCGACTCTGGCTTTACTTTCTAACCTTCCTCCAAAATTTAGCAAACATTTTTTAATCGACAGCGCTGCACCAAGCAATGTACTAAACATTGGGGGTATGAGTTAAACAAGTATACTCCGTACTGTAAAGACTCACAATTTAAAAATAAATACACATGGGGCGCCTGGGTGACTCAGTCGGTTGAGCGTCCCACTTCGGCTCAGGTCATGATCTCGAGGTCTGTGAGTTCGAGCCCCGCGTCGGGCTCTGTGCTGGCAGCTCAGAGCCTGGAGCCTATCTCAGATTCCGTGTCTCCCTTTCTCTGACCCTCCCCCGCTCATGCTCTGTCTCTCTCCCTCTCTGTCAAAAACAAATAAACATGAAAAATTTTTTTAAATAAATAAATACACATAATTTCAACAGTATCCTGTACCAATCGCTTTTTCTCTGCCTCTTCATTGCAAGTATCTCCCTACATTTTTGAAGTTACGGAAGCGTTTCTACGTTGGGTAAAATCATTTTGTTATCTTTATCAACTGCTTTGTAATAGTGTAAAAGGCCCTGTATTTCAAGCTTTTCATTTCAACAAGAATATGCTTTTGATTTAAATGAGTTGTCCAAAGTGTTGTCAAAGGCCAAAGAGGAAACTAATTTAAAGATCATACAAAACTCCAATTTTCAGCTCTCCACTAGGTCATTCCCAATCACAACAACTATAGGAATAATAACATGACTCCATTAAATTTTTAAAAATTGGCCCATCAATAGGTATTTATTGAATATTATCTTTACTAAGGGCCATAAAATGTCCAACCTGTAAAAGGAAAAACTTAAGTCTCCTACGTGAAAGAGAGAACTACTCCCAGCCACCAGATTCCCAATCGAAGATTCCCAGGTCGATAAATCAATAAATGGCTTACTCTCCATAATTATCTGGAATAGACATAATAGTCTTTCTTTAATAATTTCATTAATCCAGATATTTTATACAAGCTACTGAAAGGTGATATATTCTTTTCTTTAATGCTTATTTATTTTTGAAGAGGAGAGGGGCAGAGAGAGAAAGAAAGAATCTCAAGCAGACTGGCACTGTCAGTGCAGAGCCCGATGTGAACCTCGAACCCACAAACAGTGAGATCATGACGAGCTTAAATCAAGAGTCTGGCACTTAACCAACTAAGCCACACAGGCGCCCCCCAAATACGGAAATTTCAGCTTACAAAGGTGAAGAGATTTTAACAGGGACGCCTCGGTGGCTCAGTAGGTTGAGCTCCCGACTTCTGCTCAAGTCATGATCTCGCAGTCTGTGAGTTCCAGCCCCCCATCGGGCTCTGTGCATACAGCTCAGAGCCTGGAGCCTGTTTCTGTGTCTCCCTCTTGCTCTCTGCCCCTCCCCTGCCCATGCGCGCGCGCTCTCTCTCTCTCTCTCTCTCTCTCTGTCAAAAATAAATAAACATTAAAAAAAAAAAGAAATACTGAAATTTCCTTGGTTATCATTGGCTTCATAAAAAATTCAAAAAATTCAAAAATAAAAAAATTTTAATAAAATAAAATGAAAAATACATTTAAAAACAAAATTAAAAGTTTTATGAAACTAAATATGATACAAGGACCCCTAATTGATTTCATGACCCACAGTTTGAAAACCGTTTTTCGGGGCGCCTGGGTTGCTCAGTCAGTTGAGTGGCCGACTTCGGCTCAGGTCACAATCTCACGGTCTGTGAGTTCGAGCCCTGCGTCGGGCTCTATGCTGACAGCTCGGAGCCTGGAGCCTGTTTCCGATTCTGTGTCTCCCTCTCTCTGAACGTCCCCCGTTCATGCTCTGTCTCTCTCTGTCTCAAAAATAAATAAACGTTAAAAAAAAAATTAAAACCATTTTTCCCTCCACTAAACTAAGCAAATATGACTCTATACCATAAGCACATGTTACTATCATAAATTTACATTAAGTTATAAATATTACAGTCACAGTTATTAACAGATAAGCCAGAAAAAATATATACGCAAAGATTCAATAGAATCAAATTTAGCAGAAGTAAAGGATCTAAATTTCTGTACCAGAACAGCTTACCTTGTACAACCCTATTCAAAATCCTAACAGCTTTGTAAAAATTGACAAGGTAATTCTAAAATCTATCTAGAAATGCAAAGACCCAAGTATAGCCAAGACAAAACTAAAGTAGAAGAATCACACTACCAAATTTCAAGTTTTACTATAAAGCTACAGAAATTAAGACAGTGTGGGCTTGATGTAAGAATAGACAACTCTTTGGTACAGATACCAACATATACAGAAAGTGGATTAATGACAAAAATGCCAATGCAATTCAAGGAGGGAAAGAATTCTATTTTCCCAGTACCTGTGCTAGAGCCATTGGATATTTGTGGGGTATTTTTTTTTTAATGAACATTGACCCTACTTCACACCATACTCCAAAATTTATTCAGGATATATCATAGGTCCAAATGTAAAAGGTAATGCAATAAAGCTTCTGCAAGAAAACATAGAATAACTTCACAGGCATGGGGTAGGCAAATGTTAACCAGTATACAATAAGCACTAAAAAATAAAGAAAAAAATTTGATAAGTTGCTTTTTAATAAAGTGAAAAGGTAAGCCATTGCATTCATTTCCAATGTTTATGTAACAAATTACAACAAATTTAGTGACTTAAAGCAACACTAATCTATAATCGTTGTAGCTTTGGAAGTCAAAGTCACAGTCAACTAAAATTAAGGTGTTAATGGGGCTTTGTTCCTTTTGGAGACTCCAGAGAATATATTTCCTTGCCTTTTCCACGTCTAGAAGCTACCTGCATTCCTTGGCTCATGGTCCCTTCTTCAACCTTCGACTCAGAAAAAAGCATCATCAAATCTCTCTCTGACTTTGCTTCTATAGAAAGATCTCCTCCTTTCTGACTCTGACCATCATCACTCCCTCTTATAAGGACCCTGTGACTACATACATCCCAGGGTATGGGTAATCTAGGATAATCTCCCCAGCTCAAGATCCTTAACCTGATTATGTTTGCAAAGTCCCCTTTGCCATGTGAGGTAACATACTCATAGTTTCCAGGGATTAGGACACAGACATCTATGGAAGTCCATTAATCAGCCTACTATAGCCATCATTAAAGTTAAAACACTCTGCTCATTAAAAAATAGTATTAAGAAAGTGAAGGGGTGCCTAAGTGGCTCAGTCGGTTGAATGTCCGACTTCAGCTCAGTTCATGATCCCACAGTTTGTGGGTTCAAGCCCCACATCAGACTCTGTGTTGACAGCTCAGAGCCTGGGGCTTGCTTCAGATTCTATGTCTCCCTCTCTCTCTGCCCCTCCCCTGCTGATGCTCTATCTCTCCCTCCCTCCCTCCTTCAAAAATGAACAAACATTTAAAAAAAATTTTTTTTGAAGAAAGTGAAAAGATAAGCCACAACATAAACGTTTGACAAAGGACTCATACTGAGAATATAATTTTTAAAAATTCCCCCAAGTCAATTTAAAAAAAGACAAGCCAATAAAAAATGGACAAAAGAAGACAACTACATTTCACAAATGGCCAATAAATATATGAAAAAAATGTATGCAACTCATTATCCATCAAGTAAATGAAAATTAAAGCTATAATAAGATAATACTCCACTCCACCTGGCTGGAATATAAATTTTAAAAGACTATACTACACACCCATTAGAATAGCTAAAATTAAAAAAAAAAAAAAAAAATCCTGAGGGGCCTGGGTGGCTTACTTGGTTGAGCATCTAACTAGTGATTTGGGCTCAGGTCAGGATCTCAGTTTGTGAGATGGAACCCAACATCAGGCTCCTCACTAACAGAGTGGGGCCTTTTTGGAATTCTGTCTCCTCTCTGTCCCTCCCCAGCCTCTAAATAAATAAATAAATGAACAAACATTAAAAAAAAAAAATCCTGACAAAAGCAAGTGCTAGTGAGAATGTAGAGTAATTGGACTGTCATATGTTATTGGCTGCAAACTGCTACAGCCACTTTGGAAAGCAGTGTAGCACTTTCTTATAAAGCCAAACATATACCTAGTTATAACCTCATAATCCTACTCGTAGGTATCTACCCAAGAGAAATTAAAATTTATGTTCACACAAGAACCACGATGTGAATGTTTATGGTAGCTGTATAAAAGCTGGGAATGACTCAAATGTCCTTCAAACAGCTATGGATAAACAAACAATAGAATACTATTCAGCAACAAAATGTAATGTAATGTAACGTAATGTAGTGTAACACAAAATCATGGATGGATCTCAAATGCAATTTGCTAAGCAAAAGAAGACAGACACAGGGGCGCCTGGGTGGCCCAGTAGGTTGGGCGTCACCTTGATCTTGGCTCAGGTCATGGTCTTGTGGTTCACGGGATCGAGCTCCGAATAGGGGAGCCTGCTGGGGATTATTTTTCTCTCTCTGCCCCTCCCCCTCTCATACACACACTTCCTCTCTCCCTCAAAGTAAATAAGCATTTAAAAAAAATTTTTTTTAAGAAAACAGATACACATATGACCACATATTGTACTATTCCATTTATATGAAATTTTAAAAATGGCAAAGCTCCAGTGATAGAAATCAGATCAAGCTTTGCCAGAGACCAGACTCCAAACAGACACGAGTAAACTTTTAGAGGTGATGGAAATGTCCTAGATCATGATTGTAGTGAGGCTTACATGACTAAATGCACTTCTCAAACTTTATTATTGAATTGCACACTTAAAATCCATGAGTTTTATTGTAACTAAATTATATCTAACTGAAACTGATCCGAAAAAGTACAGGCAGATGAAAAATCCCTTGCTTCAAATATTAAAGAAGGAAAAAATTACATATTTTTGCTTGTTTTGATATGATAAAAAGTGATACAACCCCCCCCAAAAAAGAGGAGACAACTTTCTTTTCCAAGTTACAAAGGTGACTAAACAGCCAAGAATTAACATTAAAAATTGCAAGTAGACATGGTGACACTAAATTATGAACATCATGAAACCTTTCGAGTCCAGCTGCTCTACCAAAATGTGCACCTTTAAACAATTTACTGATTTAGCATTTTTCTGTGGGTTTTGTTCAAATAAATTAAAATGAAATGTCTCCCAAAGAAATCCCAACAGAATAAAGAATAAAAGTGTTTCTATTAAACTAAATGATGTATACTGAGGCTCAAGCAGAAAATCATGGATATCTAGTCAAGATAATCATTTTGGTAATGGAAAACAGTTTGTAACTGCAAATTCTGCACATGTGCATGGGGATAAATTGAAATTTCATATATTCAACTTTGAAATAGTAGATTGCTGATGATCATAAAGACCTTAGTTCGGAAGGATTAGGGGTGTCCCAGGAAATAATAATTTTGACTATCTGGGTACAAGATTGCTTCCCTTGTTATCTGGGACACAAGTGACACTGCATACCTAATGAATCCCAGACTTCTGAAAAGTTAATGCACTATATTGTATCTCAGGATACTAAATTGGAAGTGTGTGGTCAACAAACCAGAATATAGACTAGAAATGTGGTATAATGGAAAGAAACAAGGAGTCAAGGCAACCAGGGTCCTCCCCCCAATTCCCTGCTGTCCTCATCCACCACCACTATGTGACATGATCATGTTCTCCACCAAAAAGAAGGGGGGAGGATGTATTAGTCTGCTCAGGCTACCAAAACAAAATACCACACATTGAGTGGCTTAAACAACAGAATTTTATTTTCTCAAAGTTCTGGAGGCAAGAAATCAAAGTGTCAGCAGGTGTGGTTTCTCCGAAAGCCCCTCTCCTTAGCTTGTAGATGGTCATCTTCTATGTCCTCATATAGGGCCTTTTCCCTGGTGTCTATATCCTAATGTTGTCTTTTGATAAGGACACCAGTCATGTTAGATTAGGGTCATGTCCTCTGACCTCATTTCACCTTAATTACCTATTTAAAGGCCCATCTCCAAATATATTCACACTCTAAGGTACTTGAGGTTTTGACTTCAATCTATGACATGAATTTTGCAGGGGACACAATTTAGTCCGTTACAGGACATTCTAGGATTAACTGACATTCTAGGAGTCTTCAACCCTCAATTATTACCTCTCTTTGCTTCTTGTCAAATTAACGATACCATCCAGGAATCCCCAGAGAAGGAGGGTTAATGGAATGATCTGTTCAAACGGTTTAGCAACGCCCACAGAAGACAAGAGAATTTCAGGATATAGAAGGAATTGTAAACTCTCCTTCAAATTTTATTATAATTGGTTGTGGAAATCCTTTAATATAGAGTCATATTTGTAGCAGGCCAGACCTATAGGCTAGTATTCAAGCAAGTGTGATTATTCCTTTAACATGGGGGGGAAAGATCTCCCTCAGACACGTTAAGTCAAGCCATCACAAAATGCCAATGTTGTTTTAGTGGGGAACAAGCTGTTATCGTGAAATAATTAAAAATTAACAGTGGCTAAAAATGCAAAGTGCCTGGAGTCCTACAGGAAAAAATATAGTTTTTAAGTGAAATCTCATGTTGTTTTTTCTTCTTTTCCAGAAGCTGCGATATTTCTAGCATGGCTTGAATGAATTAATCACTTGTTAATTTTGGAAGCTGCTGAATCAACACATCCTCCTCCACCTCCCATTTTCCACCTCAATAAGATGCTGCAGGCATTTGTGACAATCAGAACTGTTTTGGGAACAGTTGACCTCACCAGCAATAACAAGTATCTCATTCTTTGAACTTCGCAGTGAACTAGCTAGTAATGGCCCTACCCTGAACTTTGTCCCTCCAACCCTTCCAACGGTTTTATAAATCCCGTCGTGTTGGAAATACCTAGGGGAATTTCTCTTTCCCTGACAAATGAACAAAATAATAATTTAAAAGTTCTAAAGACAGATGACAACCCATGTAAAGTTAGATTTCCTTAGTTGGAAGTTACAGAAAACAAAGCCCAAGGTAGCATAAGAAGGAAAAAGACAAAAGGGGAAAATGGAAAAAGAAGAAAATATTTTTTTAATGTTTATTTATTTCTGACAGGGAGAGAGACAGAGCATGAATGGGAGAGGGGCAGAGAGACAGAGGGAGAGAGAATCAGAAGCAGGCTCTACACTCTGAGCTGTCCGCACAGAGCCCGACACGGGGCTCAAACTCACAGACTGCGAGATCATGACCTGAGCCGAAGTCGGACGCTCAACCGACTGAGCCACCCAGGCGCCCCAAGAAGAAAATATTTTCATTATGAAAAATCAGGCTCACTCACAGAACTCAAAACTACAAATGCAATCAGTCATTTAGAAGGCCATCAGGAACCCATGCAGCATTCTCATTTAGCACCCTGTTTTCTTTGCAAAGGTTTTGTTTTGTTTTGTTTTGCTTTTGCTACCCTTTCTAAATGGTGGAAAGCATGGCAAGTTTGGGTACCCAAGTTTTTCATCTCCACCATTCCAGAATCCCATCCTCAGTTCAAATCCCTAAGTTCCAAACTCATATTCCTCAAAAAGAAAATCTGAGTCGTCCAACTGGAATTGGCTCTTCTTTCCAATCATTAGCTTTGGCAATGGAGACGTGTCCAAACAGCTATTAGCATAATTATTTGAACACCCTGAGATTGGTGATCTCTCTTCCAGAGAAAGGAGTAATCAAAGAAAATAATAGCTAAAAGTGTTCACTACAACTGGGAAAAATTTTGCAATACATATACATGTAGCCCTGGGTGCTATCCAAGACTACCATGTGCAGCATGGTGCAAGAACATCTGGGTTTCTACCCAGGATTTGATGCTGTTCCTGTTTGTTGTTGTCATTTGGTTTTTGGTTTAATAATTTTTCTGAGCTAATTCTGTAATGTCTGTATTCTTTGTCATTTGTGGCCACCGAAGTATCTACTCGGTGTCTCAGTGTCTCCTGGGTACATGCACAACTCTGCATATATTTGTGGTATTCTAGATTTCCAAAAATAGGAGCACCTGGGTGGCTCAGTCAGTTAGGCGTCAGACTTGGGCTCAGGTCGTGATCTCACAGTTTGTGGGTTTGAGCCCCATGTCACGCTCTGTGCTGACAGCTCAGAGCCTGCAGTCTCCTTCAGATTTTGTGTCTCCCTCTCTCTGCCCCTCCCTGACTCGCGTTCTCTCTCTCAAAGATAAATAAACATTAACAAAAATTAGATTTCCAAAAATACATGTTGCTGCTTTTCAAAACTCTCTCTGGACATTTCATTCTCCAGATTTTCCTTTTATGTTTTTGATTCAACCTTTTATTTGCCCCAAATGTTATTGCTGCCACAGCCATTGCAATGGCATTCTCTCTCTCTCTCAAAAATAAACATTAAAAAAAAAATAAAAACAAACAAACAAAAAATCCCCAAACTCCACAACTGATTGGTGTTTGATAAATGACTTGAGGCTAGGATTGTTGGTGCCAGTGAGTTCCAAGTCAAGTGAAAGATAAGCCCTAGAGAATGGGGTTTTTCCAGGGAGCTGCCAGCAAGGTCAAATAGTGATAATTCTCTGGGGATCAGACTTTCGGGGACTTTCCCCACCTGTTCTTCCCCCTCAAGAGGCTGCTAGAATGATGCTTTTCAAAGAACTATGACTGTAAGACAGTTCATTTTCAAGTCTACTGCAGAGCCAGAAAGAGAGGAGTGTAAAGAAGACAAGTTCAAACACTACAAAGCTTGCTGTTCTTACTTGGATTCAGCTGTTTTCCTGAATCAATTCTCCTTCATTTCCAGAGTTAATTAAAAAAAATTTTTTTTTAACATTTATTCATTTTTGAGAGACAAGAGAGAGACAGAGTGCAAGCTGGGGTGGGGCAGAGCAAAGCAGGCTCCAGGCTCTGAGCTGTCAGCACAGAGCCTGATGTGGAGCTTGAACTCAAGAACCGAGAGATCATGACCTGAGCTGAAGATGGACGCTTAAACACCTGAGCCACCCAGGCGCCTCCCAGAGTTAATTTTTAATAGTTATAATTTCCAGAGTTTAGGTAAAAGTTATTTTTTTAAAGTTTTGCTGGTGTTCTCATTGCTTTTATGTAGGAGCAGGTTTTGAAGGTTCATATTCTGCTGTTTTGGAAGTACCTTCCTTCGTTTGTTTTAAATATAACCTTAACTGGAGCATCTGGGTGGCTCAGTTGGTTAAGCATCCAACTATGGCTCAGGTCACGATCTCATGGTTTGTGGGTTCAAGCCCCATGTCGGAGTCTGTGCTGACAGCTCAGAGCCTGGAGCCTGCTTCCAATTCTGTGTCTCCCTCTCTCTCTACCCCTTCCCTGCAACTTCCTGAAAAAAATGTGAAGGAAACTTGCAGTTACTTCTGGTCATTTTCAACACTTAGCACATTAGCAGCTACCCATCCCCCACCTCCTGCCACATGGCAGGCAGGCAGATGTGTAGGTATTCCTAGAGCAGCCTGAATACGGCTTGTGGGTGTCAGAATGGGCAAAAAAACTCCTCTCCTCCAAATACAGGGATTAGGAGATCTCTAATCTCTTCTCTGATTTGATCAGAGAAGTGTAGCACCTCTCTCAATGGTTGCAAGCCCCTCCCCATTGTTTGAAGTTATTACCAGAGACTTTAAAGGACTAGCACCCTACCCTCCACTTCATTTTCAGTCTTTTTATCCCCTTTCCAGAGCCAGATATTAAACATTATGACATTGAAAAACAACTGCAAATATAAGAAAAATTAGAGGTGACCACATGTCCAGAGAAAGGCTCAGAGAAGATCTGGGAAGACATTTAGTTCATACCACAGGCTCATCCTCAGCACAGAGGCACCCTACAACAATCAACAAACAATGACAGTAAACAAAAAACAATAACAAAAATCAGGAAATCCAGGAGACAAGGGAGAATATGATATCCAGAGTTATCACATTATTAGATTCAAATACCCAGTATTCAAAAACAACAACAACAAAATCACAAGACATACAAAGAACAGGAAATATGGCCCATTCAATCAAAACAAAATAGCAAATGTCACTCATAAAGATCTAATTAATGGCAAATACATTAGACAGACTTTAAAACAACCGATGGATTTTTTATTTTAGACAGAGAGAGCACAAGCAGAGGAGAGAGGCAGAGGGAGAGTGAGAGAGAATCTCAAGCAGACTCCAGGCTCAGCACAGACCCCAACGAGAGAGGCTCAATCCAATTCTACAACCCTGGGATCATGACCTGAGCAGAAGTCAAGAGTTAGATGCTGAACTGACTGGGCACCCTTAAAACTACGCAAAGAACTAAAAAAAAGATGTGGAGAAAGTCAAGAAAGCACTGTGTGAACAAGATGAAAAAAATCAATAAAGAAATAGAAAATCAGGGTCCCTGGGTGGCTCAGTTGGTTGAACATCCAACTCTTGGTTTCAGCTCAGGTCATGATCTCAGGGCCCCCCATGTAGGGCTCTGCCCTGGCAGCATGGAGCCTGCTTGGGACTCTCTCTCCCTCTCTCTCTGCCCCTCCCCTGCTCACTCTCTTATTCAAAATAAATGAAATAAACTTTAAAAAAGTGTTAATTTTTAAAAAAAGGAAAGAAATGGAAAATCTAAAAATAAACCAAGAAAAACTGATTTGCATTTCCCTGATGAGATAGTGATGTTAAGCATCACTTAATGTGTTTACTGGCCATTTGCATCTTTTTTAGAGAAATGTCTATTCAAGTCTTTTGCCCATATTAAAATCTGATTGTTTCTTCTTGTTGAGTTGTCGGAACTAGTATTCTATTTTATTTTTAATGTTTATTTTATTTTTGAGAGAGAGACAGAGACAGAGTGCAAGCAGGGGAGGGGCAGAGAGAGAGAAGGAGACACAGAATCTGAAACAGGCTCCAGTCTCTGAGTTGTCAGTACAGAGCCCAATGTAGGGCTTGAACTCACATACTGCAAGATCATGACCTGAGCCAAATACTAGACACCCCTGGGAACCAGTATTTTAAAAGGAGGCCTTTCAAATCCAGGGGAAAAGATGTATTATTCAATAAACAATGTAGGGCAATTGGGTAAAATTCTATAAAACATAAAAAATTATTTCATTTTTCATATTTGTTTTTTAAAGGGAAATAAAATATTTGGATAAAAAGTTGACCTTTTATGCACCATAACTAGTCCCTCTACCCACCAAGGTAATCACTAGCATGAATTTAGTGTTTCTCTTTTTATTGAACAATAACTTTACATGCTAAGTTGGTATAATTTATAATTCTATTTTGTGTGTTTTATATATTCTAACAATTGACTTTTTTTCACTTAACATTATATTCTTTTTTTAAAAATTTTTTTTTTTCAACGTTTATTTATTTTTGGGACAGAGAGAGACAGAGCATGAACGGGGGAGGGGCAGAGAGAGAGGGAGACACAGAATCGGAAACAGGCTCCAGGCTCTGAGCCATCAGCCCAGAGCCCGACGCGGGGCTCGAACTCCCGGACCGCGAGATCGTGACCTGGCTGAAGTCGGACGCTTAACCGACTGCGCCACCCAGGCGCCCCATCACTTAACATTATATTCTTGAGACTCCTATGGTCTAATATAGTCTATTTCTTTGTATTGCTATACAGTATTTCATTGTTCCAATGTTCCATATTTCACTATGTATTCTCCATTTGAAGGTACTTTGGCTGTTTCAAACTGTTTAATACTACAAATCGCTCTCTCATGAATATCCTTATACCTGACTCCATGCACATATGGGTGAAAGTTTTCTAGAGTTTATGCTAGAAAAGGAAATTGCTTATTATTAGGTATGCATATTTTCATTTTTTATAGAAAATACCAAATTGGTCTCCAGTAGGGTATATCAATTTACATTCTCATTAGGAGTGTATGAGAGTTCCATATGTTCATATTCTCACCAGCATTTTATATTATCAGACATAAGATCATTAGCAGGAGTGATAAATAAAAAATGGTTTTTCATTGTTGTTTTAATTTGCATTTCTCTGCTATAGAGATTATTTTCTCATTTGTGTTTTTGGCTTTTTATTTCTCCTCTTCTGCTATGTGCCAGTCTTTTCCCTTACCCATTTTTCTATTGAGTTTTTGTCCTTTGTCCTTCAATTAACTGTAAGAATTCTTTATTCTGTGCAAAAGGTTTTTTGCCTATGGAGTACCTGGGTGGCTCAGTCAGTTAAGCCTTCAACTTAGGCTCGGGTCATGATCTCATGGCTTGTGAGTTTGAGCCCTGCATCGGGCTCTGTGCTTACAGCTCAGAGTCTGAAGCCTGTTTGGGATTCTGTCTCGCCCTCTCTCTCTGCCCCTCCTCTACTCATGTAGGGGATTCTCTCCCTCTCTCTCTCTTTCTCTCTCTCAAAATAAGTAAGTAAAAAAAAAAAAAAAAAAGAAATTCCATTTTGCTTCAAGCACCAAAACCCTACAGAAAGACATATTTATATTTCTCTTGGATCAGGAGATTTTGCACAGACCATACAAGGCTGGTGGAGGTGTTCATGATGTTACCAAGGATCCAGGCTCCTCTCTCTCCTGACTTTCACCTCCTTGGTACATGGCTTGCATCACCTGGGACAAGATAGCTGCTATACTTCAATCTATTTCAACAACATTTCAGGAAGAAGACAGATGAGGATAAAAGGCAAAGGCTAAAAAGGGCAAAGGAGCGCTCCAGCTAAATCTTTACCCATTAAAAACCTTTGGTGGCGCCTGGGTGGCTCAGTCAGTTAAGTGTCTAGCTTCAGCTCAGGTCACGATCTCATGGTCCATGAGTTTGAGCCCCACATCAGGCTCTGTGCTGACAGCTCAGAGCCTGGAGCCTGCTTTGGATTCTGTGTCTCCCTCTCTCTCTGCACCTCCCTCGATCACACTCTGTCTCTCTCTCTCTCTCTCTCTCTCTCAAAAATAAACATTAAAAAAATTTTTTTTCGAACCTTCAAAGAAGCACTATTGAGCAACGTCTATTATATACATAAACCAGATCAGTGACACATGGATACCTTTAGCTGTAGGAGAGTCAAGGACATTGAATTTTTGGCTTTTTATAATATCCACAGAGACAAAGGAGAAGAAAGATGGATTTGGAGACTGTATCACTCAACACATGTGTTCAAGTACTCTCTCCAAATCTATAACATGCTTTAATTTTATCTATGTATCTTCTTTCATACCAAAGTTTTCAGTTTGAATGTAGTCAAATGTATGGTTATGTATTGAATGTTTATATCCACCCCCCCAAATTAATATAATGACACTCTTTTCTTCAGTGTTACACTATTTGGAGGTGGGACATTTGGGGAAGTAATTAGGTTTAGATTAGGCTGGGACTCTCTTGATGAGATCAGTGCCCTGATATGAAGATGAAGAGAAAGAGATCTCTCTCTCTCTCTCTCTTTCTCAAGAAACATATATCACATCAAGGAAAAGACGTGAGGATACAGCAAAAAGAGAGCCACCTTCAAGCCAGGTAGGGGTCCTCACCAAGAACCACACTCTATGGCATGTTGGTCTTGGACTTCCCATCTTCTAGAATTATGAGAAGTAAGTTACTGTCCACCCAGTTTATAGCATTCAGTTGTTGCAGCCTAAACTTAGAGATGTATCCATATTTTCTTTTTGTAATTCTATTTTGGGGGCTTAAGTAATCCTTTCCTTAACACTTAACCATAAACAAGACCAATGTGCTGCACAACTTCAGGGGGCGCTAATTAATATACATTACAGCATGAATGGTGACCCCTGGAGTTGTGTAATGCAGCAGTCCTATTTTTCTTCTAATAACTTTAAAGATGAACTTTACACATTAAATCCTTAATCTGTGTGGAATTTATTATGTGTATATAATAAGGATCTATCTCATTTCTTTGGTTTCTATATAGAGTTTTTCCATTGCTACTTATTAAATAGTTCATACTTTCTCCAATAATTTTTAATTCCTATCTCTGAGTTCTCTATTCTGTCCCACTATAAACTAAATGGCTTTTCTTCCATCAATATCACACAGTTACTTATTGCTAATGCTTCTTAAGTATGCCACTTGGCAGGATCAATCTTCTGTGGTAGAGACTGTTGTTTGCCAAGTTTTCTTTTTCTCTAGAAACTTACCTATACTAAAAATTTTCAGCCATTTTTTTAGAAGTTTATTTATTCATGTTGAGAGAGAGAGAGAGGGACAGAGAGGGAGACAGAGAGAGAAACTTCCAAGTAGGCTCTGCACCGTCAGCACAGGGCCTGACGTGGGCTTGCTCTCACAAACTGTGAGATCATAATCTGAGCCAAAATCAAGAGCAGGTTGCTTAACCGACTGAGCCACGCAAGTGCCCCTAAAAATTTTTCAGTCGTGATTGAAGTTAAATTAGACCAATGAAATGTTGATGGAAAGCAATATTTGCCACTTCCAGACCTGGTTCTTAAAAATCTCCCTTGAGATTCTCCATGCCCTCTCCCTATAACCTCTTCTTCTGGCTGGATGTAGGAGATCCAGTGGAGGACTCTGAGGTCCTATGGGATGATGGAGCCACTAGACAGAGGATCCTGCACTCCTGGAAGACTAAATGGAGCAGAATCATCCTCCCCCTTGCTCTTCTGCCACTATTATTGGACTGTGATATGCATGATGGATAAACGTTGTGTTAAGCCTCTGAAATACTGCAGTACTTGATGGTAGCAGTTAGCCCACCCTGCCTAATGGAACATTCCATTACATTCTTTTCAGAATCATCTTACCTGTTCTGGGCTTTTCTGTAGGACTTTTAGTTAGTTTATAAAGTTCTTCAGAGTCCTATGGAGATTGTAAAAGGAGTTATATTGTACTTATGGATAATTTGGGAAGAATTTTCATCTTTATAATTTTGGATATAACTACCATATGTCTATTTATTCTGGCCTTTCATGTCCAGATAAATTTTATAATTTTTCTCCAAAAAGATGTTAAACATCTTTTGTTTTTAGAACTTTGGAATGTATTGCTATTGTGAATATTTTTTTCTATTACATTTTGTAATATAACTGTTGTTTTAAAGCATCATTATTGATTGATCTTATGTTCAACAACTTTACTGAATCCTTTCTTAGTTGTAATAGTAGTAGCTTCCCTTAGATTTTCTATGTGAATAACGTATCACCTGATCACCTGCAAATAATGTAATATTTACTTTTTCTTTCCTGATTCTTATATCTCATTTATTTTACCTAATCTTGTTGCATTAGTTAAGACTGTCTTATTCTCTAAAAGTTTGTAGTTTTTCTTTTCATGTTTAAGTCTTTAATCCATCTGGACTTGATTTTTTTATTTAAAAAATATTTTTATTTGTTAAACAAAAAAATTGTTTTTTTAAATGTACATCCAAGTTAGTTAGCACATAGTGCAATAATGATTTCAAGAATAGAAACCAGTGGTTCATTCCAACAAGCGTCTTCCTTAATGCTCCTTGCCCATTTAGCCCTCCCCCCACTCACAACCCCTCCAGCAACCCTCTGTTTGTTTTCTATATTTAAGAGTCTCTTACGTTTTGTCCCCCTCTCTGTTTTTATATTAACTTTGTTTCCCTTCCTGTATGATCATGTTTTTTATCTTAAATTCCACATATGAATAAAGTCATATATTTGTCTTTCTCTGACTAATTTCGCTTAGCATAATACCCTCTAGTTCCATTCACATTATTGCAAATGGTCTGGACTTGATTTTTGTCTTCCAATATTCTAATAGGAAACTATAGATTTTGAATATTTATCTTATTCACCTTCTCAACTCTTACAGATTATTAAAACATGTAGTTTTCCTAGTTTGAGTAAACTACAACTCTTACAATTTCAATAGTATTTTAGTTTACTCAATGCTATTTTTCTAGACAGACAATTCCATCTAAAAATAATAATTTCTTTCTTATATTTATGCCTTATTTTTTTTTCCTGTTCTTTTGCATTGGCTATGACTTTTAGACATATGACTGGAATCTCTGTCTGCTTGGGCTGTCATACTAAAATACCATACACTTCGTGGCTTAACCAATGGAAGTTTATTTTTCATACTTCTAGAGGCTGGGGAGTCCAAGATCAAGTTGCTGGCCAATTTGGTTTCTGGTGAGAGCTCTCCTCCTGGCTTACAGGTGGCCACCTTTTGCTATGTCCTCATATAGTGGAGGGAAAGAGCTATGGTGTTTCTTCCTCTTCTTGTAAGGGCACTAGCCCTAGTAGATTAGATTTCCACCCTTATGATCTCATTTAACCTTTATCACAGGCCCTGTCTCGAAATAAAGTCACATCGAGGTTAGGGCCTCAACATACAAATTTTGGGGACACAAACATTCAATTCATAATAGATGGCATTTCCAAATCACTCTCAAGGGTATTTTTTTCTCATTTTGTCTTTTTATATGTTAGATTTTTAAATGTTTACCTTTTTATATATTTTAGGTAGAATTATAGGTTGTTCACATAAATGGAAGGCAGCTTAGGAACTAATTCATCATATCATCATTGTGTTTCAGTAGGAGTTACCAAATCTGAACCAGCACAGCTATGTGAATGAGCTACTTTTAAATACCTTCATCTGAATAATCTCAATTTTCTTTCTCTTAAGCTATTCTCCTTGATTGGAAATCCACACTACCTGCAAATGGAAATTGGACATAAATCACGGACAGAAAATTCTTATTCATCCTTACTAAAGACCAACATGTTGTAAATTTGCTTACTACATAAATTTCATGAAGAGTTGTCAAAATGAAGTCTTAGATTAGAAATAAACAGCCAAGTCTGTTTATAAGTATGCATGACTAAATCGATTGGATTTGAAAAGAATATAAAAAAAAAAAAAAAGAGTAGGGGAAGCAGATTATTAAAACATGTAGTTTTCCTAGTTTGAGTAAACTACAAAAATTGCTAGTCCCTTACACTTTTGGTGTCCTGGAAAAAGTCCAAGATCTAAAGCAAGAGTTTTTTGGACTGACTCCTGGCTCTGCTTACTTACTAAATTGTGGGTTCTTGGGCAGATCCGTTACAGTAGACCTCCATTTCCTCATTCGTAAACACCCTATAGCGTTTGGAATATGTGACACTGCCTTGGCAAACACCAGGCACTCAGCAAAGCGGTAGTCTTTATTACCCAAACGACATTTGCTTTCACATCCTTGACCTCAAAGTCAGTAAGCAACCAGGAGCAAAAAAATTACACCCCCGTGCTCCAAGTCACACCGGTCACGTTACCACACCTCTAAAAAGACCACTGAGGGTCCCTCTCGCGGGAAGCGGATGTGGCATTTTGAAACAGCTGAGGGCGACGCAGTGCGAAGGCAGGATTTCCGCCGCATCGGCTCGAGCGTCTGCGGGACGGAGAAACCGAACCGGAACAGGGAAGAACGCCAGCCTCCGAAGGGTATCCGGAAGCGCCGAAGAGAAGGGGGGCGGGCGGGGACTACATTTCCCACAACTCCACGGGGGCAGGGCGAGGGGCGGGCGTCGGGGACAATACCGGACGGGCCTTGCCGGGCAATGCCAAGGTAAATGCCGGCAGTGCGGCTCAGAGGGAAGAGTAATTTACCGTCTGCGCTTAGATTACTGCTAGTAACCCGCCTAACTCAACCCGAGCTCAGAAAGGCCCTGGCGATTTGAGGACTTCCGGGCCGCAAGACTCCATCTCCCAAATCCGTATTAGTCCTCCCCACGCTGGGCCTGGGGGCTATTCTAGGTGCCTGAGGTTGCAAGGCGTTACGGTAGACAGTTGAAGGCCCACGGTACCCGTTTTAGGGTTGACAATCCGTACTGGTTCCTCAATGCCCCCTCCCCCGACCCCTGCCTCCTATTAAATCGGGCTGAAGTTGGGCTATGCCCGGCTCCCAGGGACAAGATGTTAGTGGTGGTGCTGGGGAAGGTGCCCTCCCTTCCCCGGCCCAGGCTAGTGGCGGGCAATCTTCCCTACTCCTTTGGTTAGATTACTTTCGGACGTTCTTAGCTCCAGGCGGCTAAAGCTGTCAAAGTATTGCGGATCAAGTATTGCTAAACACTTTCATCCAAAATCTCTAATTCTTTCATCTACCCTTGAGGGTACTGTAAAATTGCCAAAGGAGAGGCTAAGTAACTTGCTCTAGGTCACAGAACTCGAATGGCAGAACATAATGTTCGCACAGAGCCTATCTGGATCTAAAGCCCTTTGCTTATGTCCCATCACCTTCTTCAAACCTTAACCTAAGAGGGCAGGAGGAGCTGTGGACGGTAGGGGTTTTTTTTGTCCAGCGGTACCGACGCTTTGGGCCCAGGCGAAGGGTCCAATCCCGCGTTCCCTGTGTGCTCCCACAGTCCCGCTGCACTGGCACAGACGCGGCGGTCCGGCCTGTTCAAAATAGCGAGGACCCGGCACATCTCACTTCTCTTCCTTGGCTTCTTCTCTGGCCCTACTCAGGGTACCGACTGCAGCGCGCGTCGTCTCCTCGGACGCGGCGAGTGGGTGGAGTCGGCTGCGCGGCAGCGGCGGCGGCAGCTAGTGGGTCCTTTAGTGGCTCTGGGGCGGGGCTCTGGGGAGGGCGCGGACGGACCCACGGACCCTGTCGGGATGGGGAGTGTGGCTGCTCCGCCAGGGTCCTGTGGGTGGGAGAGAGGCTCCGCGACCGCTGGTGGCCGGAGTCCCTCCGTGTTGTGCTAGAGATGCTTTTCCTCTCGGTGAGTTGTTTTTCTGTCTCCGCGGGGCCGGCTTCTCGGTCTAGGTCACGCCCCGGGGAGGAGGAAAGAGCTGGGCCACCTCGGTCTGTGTGGCCTGGATAGGGCAGGGCAACGGGGAATTGACCAGCTGCGTGGGCCTCCTCCCTTTGGGCATGTTGATCCGCGGCTGCGCTCCATGTTCCAGTTTCATGCAGGCTCTTGGGAAAGCTGGTGCTGCTGCTGCCTGATTCCAGCCGACAGATCTTGGGACCGGGACCTGGGCCGGCGCTGGCGGCTGGAGATGGCGGACACGAGATCCGTGCACGAAACCAGGTTTGAGGCGGCGGTGAAGGTGATCCAGAGTTTGCCGAAAAATGGTAAGTGCGCTGGGCCCCCTCTGAACAAGCCTCCTGCAGAGGCCCGAGGCCCCAGTTTCTTAACCTCGCTTCCTTTAACCTTATTTCTGCTTGTAGTCTTGCTTATTTAACCTACTTCGTTTCTGCGTTTAAAAGGAGTGTAGTTGAAGAAGTAAAGAATGTGAATTAATTACCTGCTCAATTTTCAAGAAAAAGACAAATACGTTATCCAGATTTTGAGTAGTTTTTGTTGAAAACAAAGTCTGCCACTTAATGACTGCGGATTTGGGTATGTTTAAAAACACACACACACAAAAACTGGGATGGGTAGTATGCCTGGTGTGCATACTCTTAAACTGTACTGTTTAAACCTTCCAAAAACTTTTGATGTGAAGGGAGAGAAAGGAAAGAACAGTAAATCATTTAATAAATACATATATACTTAGTACTTTTTTGTGTGTGCTATTTTCTTTACACTAGTGTTCTCTTTCTTATACTTATATTGGGCCTTCCTTGCAGTTTAGGAGAAAAGTCATTCCAGTTGTTCTTGTGTCATTTCTCAGGCTGTTTTCAAGATTTTTCTCTTTATGTTTGGTTTTCAGCAGTTTGACTGTGATGTGGCCAAGTGTGGTTTTCTTCAAATACACCGTGTTTAGAATTTACAGAGCTTTTTGAATTTGTAATTCTATGGGTTTGGACCAATATTAGGAAGTTTAAAGCCGTTATTCAAGTATTTTTTTCTGTGCAGAAGTTTGGGGAGGGGGACTTTTATCTTTTACTTCATGTCCTTCTGCATTATATGAATTATTTTTCACAATAAACTTGTATTTTTTTAATGTTGCATTTAAGCGCTGTTACTGTGCCAGAATGTAAAATTCACTGAATACTTCATTGATATATTATTATAGTATTTAATATATTCTACTTAATTGATTTTAATTAATCATCTGTTGGCTTCAAAATGAATATTCAACACCACTTAATAAAAATTCATAAAGTGCAGATTTAAAGGGTTTTGAAAGCAAATAGACAGAAAATAGTATTCCTTCTGTAATCTCAGACATCGACTTGGAGTTCATAGGAGGGGGTTGAAAGATAAGAGTGAATAAACAACATCTAAAAAAATAATATAGGAACTTATTTAGCTGTTGATTTTCTAACTGCCTGATTAAGAGAGTTTATAGAAAGGCATCACTGTAAGAGTTTTACATAAGTTGTATCTTTATCCTTTTTCTAAACCACACGTTTATAATTTTTTGAGAATTGTTAAAGGTAGAACTTGATGTCTCTTGTCTACTATCTTTGTTGATATATATTTTGTATTAAACCCATGTAAATATAAACTATTCACATAACATTTAAGAAGCTATCACAAGGTTAAGGTACCCTGGCAAATGGCCTGTGTTGGATGATATTCAGTGTACTGTTATCCCCTGAAATTAAATTGATATTAATTGAAGCTGGAAGTCTTATTATAATGAATTATTAAATCTTTTAATAATTGTACTCTTTAATTGGTATAGTCTGCCCTGGACTATTTTGCAAAGGGTGAGATCTGTTTTTTTGTTCCTTGTTGCTTAATCTTTATTTAAGGTCTGAGGTTATAATGAATCCTATAGCATCTATGTTTGGTTTGCCCTTGACCTTTACAAATTTAAATTCTTAGATAACATTTTAAATACACATGTCAAATATGTTATGCGTGAGCAAGCACCTTGAGGACAGATTATACTTTATCTAGTGTCTTACAGAGTATATTCAATACGTTAACAGTTTTTGCTGTAATCTATTCTAATGTATATTTCACTCACCTTAACAAATAGACTTTTTTTTACTTTTTAAAGATTTTTATTTTATTTTTTTTAGGGAGAGAGCGTGTAAGTGGGGGAGAGGGGCAGAGGGAGAGCGAGAGTGAGAATCTTAAGGAAAGTATTAAGCAGGCTTCACACTCAGCACGGAGCCTGACTCGGGGCTCAATCCCAGGACCCTGGGACAATGACCTGAACAAAATCAAGAGGCAGATGCTCAAACAACTGAGTCACCCAGACACCCCAACAAATAAACTTTTAAATCTTATTTTGACTTGGGGCGCCTGGGTGGCTCAGTTGGTTGGGCGGCCAACTCTTAATTTCGGCTCATGTGATGATCTCACAGTTCGTGGGATTAAGCTGTGTGTCAGGCTTTGCACTAACAGTACTGGAGCCTGCTTTGGGTTCTCTCTCTCTCTCTCTCTCTCTCTCTCTCTCTCTCTCCAAATAAATAAATAAATGTTAAAAACAAATTTTTAATCTTATTGTGACTTACTGAAGATATTTTGAGATGAGTCTCTTGGTGTTTTAGATTTGTGTTATTTAAGTAGGCAACCGTTTAAAAAATTTTTTTTCAAATAAAACTATTTCAAAGCTTAAAAAAATATGTAACCCTTTTAACTGTAATTTTCCCATTTTTTTAACCTCTGGTATTTAAAGGAGGACAATATTATTGAAATAATGTCTAATAGGTACTCCTAAAGGAGCATATATTATGTAGATAATAGTTACTGTGATTTTGGAATTAATTATTCATTCCTGGTAAACCCGAAACACCAGCTCTCAGCTTATCTGTGTTGTAATTTTCACAATGTTTATAAACTACTAATTTTTGATTGCTATACATTGTGTGTTTATTATGCAATCTAGAAAGTTTATAAAATATCTTTTTATAGTTTTAATTTTATTATAATAATTTTGATATAAATGTAATATATAAACACATTAAATGTAAAAACAATTTTTTATATATATATATTTTTTCAATTCATATCCAAATTAGTTAGCATATAGTGCAACAATGATTTCAGGAGTAGATTCCTTAGTGCCCCTTACCCATTTAGCCCATCCCCCCCTCCCACAACCCCTCCTGTAACCCTCAGTCTGTTCTCCATATTTATGACTCTCTTCTGTTTTGTCCCCCTCCCTGTTTTTTATATTATTTTTGTTTCCCTTCCCTTATGTTCATCTGTTTCGTCTCTTAAAGTCCTCATATGAGTGGTGTCATATGACATTTGTCTTTCTCTAATTTCACATAGCATAATACCCTCCAGTTCCATCCACATAGTTGCAAATGGCAGGATTTCATTCTTTTTGACTGCTGAGTAATACTCCATTGTATATATATACCACATCTTTATCCATTCATCCATCAATGGACATTTGGACTCTTTCTATACTTTGGCTATTGTCGATAGTGCTGCTACAAACATAGGGGTGCGTGTGCCCCTTCGAAACAGCACACCTGTATCCCTTGGATATATACCTAGTAGTGCAATTGCTGGGTCGTAGGGCAGTTCTATTTTTAGTTTTTTGAGGAACCTCCATACTGTTTTCCAGAGTGGCTGCACCAGCTTGCATTGCCACCAACAATGCAAAAGAGATCCTCTTTCTCTGCATCCTCGCAACATCTGTTGTTGCCTAAGTTGTTAATGTTAGCCATTCTGACGGGTGAGGTATCTCAGTGTGGTTTTGATTTGTATTTCCCTGATGATGAGTGATGTTGAGCATTTCTTCATGTGTCTGTTAGCCATATAGATGTCTTCTTTGGAGAAGTGTCTATTTATGTCTTTTGCCCTTTTCTTCACTGGATTATTTGTTTTCTGGGTGTTGAGTTTGATAAGTTCTTTATAGATTATGGATACTAACCCTTTATCTGGTATGTTGTTTGCAAATATCTTCTCCCATTCTGTCGGTTGCCTTTTAGTTTTGCTGATTGTTTCCTTCGCTGTGCAGAAGCTTTTTATTTTGATGAGGTCCCAAATGTAAAAATTTTTAAAACACAAATAAAAAAAAAAGGAAAATGATCTGTATACTTACTATCCAGAGATATCGTCTTTAAAATTTTGATGTGTTTCCTTTTATTCTGCTTTTTATGTGTATGAATACTTACTTTGCAAAAATGGATTGTACTGGATATGCTATTTTTAAACTACTGTTTTTTTCTCACTTTATGGTAGATTGTGAAACTTTTCTCAGTCGTTTATATTTTCATACCATATAATTTTTAAGGGCTATAGTTATAAATGATCCTGTTGTGTATATGTATCATAACAATTTAGTCAATTATTTATCATAAAACATTTGCATTCCAATTTTTCTCTGTTATTAAGTATTGTAGCTTAGAGCACTCATTCATACATTTTGAAACTTTTAACAAAAAAAGATCACAGATACACTAGAGACATATATAAAGACTGATTTAATTATCAAGAAATTGATGTGGTCAAAATTACAGAGGTAAGAAGTGAGAAATCTATTTTATCTTGGATTCTTTTTCTACCACAGCAGACATTGGTTCACTTTAGCCAGACTTCCTATTCACTGAGAAGTTGAAATTTGACCAAAAGGCCTTGAATTTCTTAATGTTGAGGTTTTATTAAGCAGAGTGTACATTTTTTAAGTCAGAGGGGTAAAGCAACGGACAGCCATAACGTTTGTTTCTATAAGACAGAAGTAAATGATTGTACTGTTAATGAAATATTTAAATGTCACTATTAGTATAGCTAAGCTGATTTACAGCCTTAGTATCAATTGAATTCTCCAGGTGATTTATGTTTAATATGTCTCCAATAGGTTCATTTCAGCCAACAAATGAAATGATGCTCAAATTCTATAGCTTCTATAAGCAGGCAACTGAAGGACCCTGTAAACTGTCGAGGCCTGGATTCTGGGATCCTATTGGAAGATATAAATGGTAATTTTATATAGAGAGCTCTGAAAGGAATTTTATTTTAATGACATAATTATCATATGACTTATTTATGTGGTTATGTGTTACTCTGTGCATAAGGTGTTCTAACATACTGGATCCAATTTTTATCCTCCATGTGCTTTTAATACAATTTCATACAAATAGAGAAGTCTCAGGGAAGAGAGGAAAACAATAAAACCCAAAGGGGTAGGTGCATCAAAAATCATTTTCAGTTAGTCTTTCCTTTTATGGAATTTTTTTCATTTTCTTATACCAAGAGCAACTCCCAAACTCAGTTAAGCAAACAAACAAATAAACTCTCCTGCCTGTTTTACCTGCGGGGAAAAGTAATGACTTTTACTTGTCAAATGACACTGTTTGCTTTGAACCTTTAGATGATTCCTAAGTAACTAGGAACATAACTCAGGTACTACTGTGCTAACTTTTTATCTAAGCTGTCACTCCTTCCCACTGTACTTGAATAGAAATTTGATTTTTTTTTGAAATTTGATTTTTAATATACTTTAAAAAGTTATATCCATAGCTACCTCTGTAACATAGAAAGTACGTTATGAACAGAGTATGCTAATTGGTGAAGCATGTCTTAAGAGCCACACATTTTGATGGCTGAATTTCTTTACCCTGAATTGAAAGTCCTTAAACTCCTTTGAGGATTTGTTAGCACTATAGTTTCCTCTAAGTTCTTTATGAATGGTCATAGATAATAGGTTAAATGTAATAGCAATATGGTATTTAATCTGTTTTAAGAAAATTGATTTATTTACTTTATAATTTTTCCTCAGAATTGACCATTGGTAGATATCAACTGCTTCTGGAAAAAATACATAAAAAGAAAGGTTTTCATTTTAGGCAAAAATTTCAAAGGTCTACAGTAAAACCATGGTTTGCGAGCATGATTTGTCCTAGAAGCATGCTTATAATCCAGAGCATTTGTATATCAAAGCAAATTTCAAGAACCATTGGCTTAGTTGCAATCATGTGACTTTGGCATCACGTGCTATTCATATTGCAAGACATCGCCCGTTTATCAAGTTAAAATTTATTAGAAATGTTTGCTCATCGGGGCACCTGGGTGGCTCAGTTGGTTGGGTGTCCGACTTCAGCTGAGGTCATGACCTCATGGTTCACGGGTTTGAGCCCCGCGTTGGACTCTGTGCTGACAGCTCAGAGCCTGGAGTGTGCTTTGTGGATTCTGTCTCCCTCTCTTTCTGCCCCTGCCCACCTCATGCTCTGTTCCTCTCTCTCTCAAAAATAAATAAAACATTAAAAAAAAAAAAGTTTGCTCATCTTGCGGATGAGCAAGTTACTCGCACTCCAAGTTTTACTGTATTGTCTGTGGGTTTAAAAATTGCCTGTACTTCACATTTTTGTTTTTTTAGAAGTAGGAAACCATTTCTATTTTTTGAGTGTATACATTAGATTCTTATTTAAAGTAATGGAAATTTTAAACTCAAACTCCTGTTCTTTTAAAACATGGCTGTGATAGTTCATTTCATATAGTCTTCTAAAATGTTCCTTTCTGTCATTGCTGTTTATAATATAAAACTTTTGAAGAGTTCTTAGCAAATATTTATCAATAGTCTATAGTATCTGCTCCATAGTGATATAATATAGTTTATATAGTTTATAATCTATAGATGGGCTATTACTACTTTTAAATACTATTTAATTTGACAGTTTATTTCCTCTGATAGTGTTCTTTAAGGTGGTACATTTAAAGAGATCCTTTGGAAACATATTATCTTTGCGTAGGCTTTAAGTAGAGAGCCTGTTTTAAATTAATAACCATATAGCATTGACTACAAATTGTATTCTGAGCAATTGGAAAACAGGTATTTTTTTGTTATTTGAATATTTCCATTTCTAGGGATGCTTGGAGTTCACTGGGTGATATGACCAAAGAGGAAGCCATGATTGCATATGTTGAAGAAATGAAAAAGGTAGGGGAAATAATTCCCAGTAGAAAATATTCAGAGCAGGTCTAATTTAATTTTGTTATCAGGCAAATTAGCTGCTTTAAGGAACAAGGAGATTATAATATGTTAGAATACAAAACCTAAGTTATTGAATTATTAGGGTTTTATCTGTCTCATCAGAGTTCATCTTTTTTTTTTTTAATGTTTATTTTTGAGAGAGAAAGACACAAAGTGCAAGTGGGGGAGGGGCAGAGAGAGGGAGACAGAATCAGGCCCCAGGCTCTGAGCTGTCAGCACAGAGCCCAACATGGGGCTCAAACCTACAGACAGTGAGATCATGATCTGGGCTGAAGTCAGACGCTTAACTGACTGAGCCACCAAGGCTCCCCTCATCAAAGTTCATCTTAAGGTAAGTGTTTTTTCCTTAAGATCACATGGTGATGTGATTTTTTTTTTTTTCATCTTCCCTGCCTTTCTCCATAGTCAGCTTCTTCAGAAAGTATAGAAATAGGAGTCTTTTAAAATACTGAAGTCCCTTCCTTAAGAATGTGGGAAGTACCGGGGCGCCTGGGTGGCGCAGTCGGTTAAGCGTCCGACTTCAGCCAGGTCACGATCTCGCGGTCCGTGAGTTCGAGCCCCGCGTCAGGCTCTGGGCTGATGGCTCAGAGCCTGGAGCCTGTTTCCGATTCTGTGTCTCCCTCTCTCTCTGCCCCTCCCCCGTTCATGCTCTGTCTCTCTCTGTCCCAAAAATAAATAAACGTTGAAAAAAAAAAATTAAAAAAAAAAAAAAGAATGTGGGAAGTACCTGGGCTGTCTTGAAAGCATTTCTGCTTTGGAACTTTTTATTTAGAAGAAATAGTTAACAGCCCTGCCCATCAGTGTTCTCATCAAGTTTTGACTCACAAATTGAGATATTCCCAACCCTGGACTTCTTAGTAGCAAGCATTTTTTCTGTGAATGCAGAGGTCCTTCAGAACCAGAATAAGATAAGGATGCTTTTAATTTTTCTGGTAATTAGTAAGGAGGGCATCCCTTGCTAACTTTAAAGTCTGTTTCAAGGGATTGTTTTGAGAAGTAAATTTATGAGGAAATCATGGATTTTAAAGGTAATCGTAGTGTCTTTATAAAGGATCATTTTTATGTTGAAACTGGATCAGAAGTTGTGAGATTTAGGTCTGTTTGATAATTTTATTTATTTTTTTTTATTTTATTTTTTTATTTTTTTTAACGTTTATTTATTTTTGAGACAGAGAGAGACAGAGCATGAACGGGGGAGGGTCACAGAGAGGGAGACACAGAATCCGAAACAGGCTCCAAGCTCTGAGCCGTCAGCACAGAGCCCGACGCGGGGCTCGAACTCATGGACCGTGAGATCATGACCTGAGCCGAACTCGGACGCTTAACCGAGTGAGCCACCCAGGCGCCCCTGTTTGATAATTTTAAATAAATTGTCTGTAAACATAAAGAAAATATTTAAAAAGGAATAGTTCTTTTGCCAGATGATTCAACAGTGTTAGTTCCTGTTTGGTCAATTCAGACTCATTTGTTTTATTTTGTTTTAATCTCTTTCATACTACTCAAAGCTGTGCACTTTGTTACATTTTCATAATTTTTATTCAGTGGACTTGGTTTATCTATAACAGAAGGCAGAGTTTAGTCCTTTTGGCTGTTAACCTTATCAGTAATACAACAACGAAGCCTTTCAAAAGCAGAAAGACAAAGAAAATCTAAAGCCTTTTTGGTTTGGTAACCATTCCTTTTCTTTATTTTAAATATTACAATTTTAAGGACACACTTCTATAATGTAAAGTTGAATTGACACATTAGGTAAAATTTACCCATTTTTCCTGTCCAGTTTGATTAATTAATGATGTAGCCACAGTTTAAAGTGGGAGGGAGATGGATTTAAACTATACTGCTGCCTTTTAACTGTCTTAAGATACTTCCACTGTGCCTGTAGATTTCTGTGACTACTTCTCTAATTAAAATAATATACCAGCTATTTCCTTTCAGACTTTTAAAATTTCATTTTTCATACTGTGAATATAATAAAGTTTATAGTAAACCTTTAGAGGTAAATCTGAAAATGTTAGGATACCCATTGGTTGAAAATTCGATTAGTCTTTTAAAGTATTTCCAGAGTTTTGCTTTGTGGACATCATTAGATAAAATTGCATCTTCTAAATAATGATGTGGGAAGGCGGGTGCCTGGCTGGTGCAGTCAGTAGAGCATCCAACTCTTGATCTGAAGGTTGTGAGTTCTATCTTCATGTTGGGTATAGAGATGACTTAAAATATAATAATGGTGTGGGATAGTACATTATCCCAAAAATTTGATTACTGAATTTGGCACTTTTTTTAATTGCAATAGTTTTCTAACTGAAGCAGTTGTTAGATTGTATTTATAAATACAGTTCACTGTATTATTGCTCTTCAGAGCTATTCTCCTGTACTGAGCTGTCAGCACAGAGCCTGAGGCAGGGCTCAAACCTGCGAACCATGAGATCGTAACTTGAGCCAAAGTCCGACGCTCAACCGACTGAGCCACCAGGCACCCCAAGAGAGAATGAATCTTAAGCAGGCTCTACGCTCAGTGTGGAGCCCGACATGGGGCTTGATCCCACAACGCTGGGATCGTAATCTGAGCCAAATCAGGAGTCAGACACTTAACCTATCAGGCCACACAGGCACCCCTAGAATTATTCTTTTAGTATAAATCTCATTCCATGCCTTTGCATTCAAATGTTAATGAACCTCATTAATTTAATTTATATCTTATAATAGATAATATTTTATGGAAAATTTTTGTAATTTATAAACTGGCCAGTGAAATATCATTGAAAAAGTTGCTGGAATCAAAAATTCTTTTTTTTTCTTAATTGTGTAAATGTTCATTTATTTTTGAGAGAGGGAGAGACAGAGCATGAGCAAGGTAGGGGCAGAGAGAGAGAGAGAGACAGAATCCAAAGCAGGCTCCAGGCTCTGAGCTGTCAGTGCAGAGCCCGACCTTGGTCTCAAACTCACGAACTGTGAGATCACGACCTGAACTGAAGTACGATGCTTAACCAACTGAGCCATCCAGGTGCCCCTTTTTTCTTTTTTTTTTTTTTTTAATGTTCGTTTATTTTTGAGAGAGAGCGTGAGCTGGGGTGCCCCTGGAATAAAAAATTCTTTTAAAATTATTTAACAGAGGGATCCCTGGGTAATTCAGTCAGTTAAGCATCCTACTCTTGATTTTGGCTCAGGTCATGATCTCAGAATCTTGAGATAGAGCCCTGTGTTGAGCTCTGTGCTGAGCCTGGAGCCTGCTTAAGAATCTCTCTTTCCCTCTCTCACTGCCCCCCCCCCCCCCCGCTTGTGTTCTCTCTCTCTTAAAAAAAATTTTTTTTTTAATTAATAAAATGATGTAATAGAATTTTAGCTTTGAGAGAAAGGAATAACTAAAGTGGTTTGTGGGAAATAACCCATATTTCTTTAAAGAAAGTTCTTTTGATTCGTAATCAAAAGGAAATATAAAATTCTGTTTTCTGTACAAATTTTACAGTTTTTTTTTTTTTTTGGGGGGTTTTTTTTTGTTTTGTTTTTTTGTTTTTGCTTTTGAGATTATATTTTTAAGTAATCTCTACATCCAACATAGGGCTTGAACTTACAACCCCCAAATCAAGAGTCACATGCTCTACCTACTGAGCCAGCCAGCAACTCCCAAATTTTGCAGGCTATCTTATGAGGATTACTGGAGAATTCAGCCAGAACTTGAATAATATGCATTATGTCTGTTGGACTTAAGGAGAGATCAGTGTACTCAACACTGGCTGCATGTTGGAGTCACTGGGGAATCTTGTTTAAAAAATATATATATATATTCCCCAGTATAACCCCAGACTAATTATTTTAGGATTTCTAAGAGGATGCGATAATCGCTGTACTAGAGGGAGGATTATTATAACATAGTCTCATAAAGGATGGAACCTGAAAGTTACCATGGTGAGGGTCTGGTCCATAGGTCTATAAGTCCAAAATATTGGCTTATTCTTTTCAAGGCTTGACTGACAATAACCATCTTTTGGAGATTTAGAGAAAAACTAGAATGCTAATTTCTTTCTTTTTTTCTTTTTCTTTCTTTCTTTCTTTCTTTCTTTCTTTCTTTCTTTCTTTCTCCTTCTATAATGCTAATTTCTTTCTTTCTTTCTTTCTTTCTTTCTTTCTTTCTTTCTTTCTTTCCTTTCTTTTCCTTCCTTCCTTCCAGAATGCTAATTTCTTTCTTTCTCTCTTTCTTTCCTTCTTCTTTCCTTACTTCTAGAATGCTAATTTTTTTCTTTCTTTTTTCTTTCTTTCTTTTCTTTTCTTCCTTCTTCCTTCCAGAATGCTAATCTCTTTCTCTCTCTCTTTCTTTCTTTCTTTCTTTCTTCTTTCTTTCTTTCTTTCTTTCTTTCTTTCTTTCTTTCTTTCTGGATGCTAATTTCTTTACTTAGAATGGGTGATACACTCTTCTAGTGCTCAGCATACTCAGGATTGAGATATAAGACACTCCTCAAAATTGCAGAGGCACTTAGGAAATTGGATTAGTGATTACTAAGATTATTGAACGGAGAGTAGAACACTGAGATTTGGATGGCTTTAAAAGATATGTTCATCTGACCAAAAAAAAAAAAAAAAAAAATGAGGAATTTAATCTTTGCTTTACAATACAGTATCTGTACCTTAACAGAATATTTTCATCATATAGAAATGGTGTTTCTGGGGCATCTGGTTGGCTCAGTCAGTTGGTCTGACTCTTGATTTTGGCTCAGGTCATGATTCCAGGGCTGTGGGTTTGAGCCACAAGTTGGAGCCTCAGCATGGAGCCTGCTTGATATTCTGTATCTTTCCCTCTCTGGCCCTCCCCACCCCTCAAAAAAAAAAAAGAAAGAAATAATGTTTCTTACCAAGGAAAGTGCTAGAGAAACCTAGAAAAATTATTGTATTTAGATGTTGCTTTTCTTTCTTTCTTTTTTTTTAACATTTATTTGAGAGAGAGCGCGCTACGTGCATGTGTGCGTAAGTGGGGTAGGGGCAGAGAGGGGGGGTGGCAGAGGATTCAGAGCTGGATGCTGCTTGTCTGCAGTCCATCCAGCTCACCAAATATTCTTCATTCGGATAGATTACAATCCAACTGAACTTAATTCACTTACACTGTAAATAAAATCTTCTCTGAGTTTAAGGAGTAGTTACTTAGACTGAGATTTGCCTGTGTCTGCTTGTCTTTCTGTGTCTCTGTCTCTGCCAGGATCTCATGCGTTTATTTGTATGTCTGAGCCATTTCTTTAATTCCAGCACTGGGATGAGGGAGAGAATTTTGCAGATGACTAAGATCATTCTTCTTGAGTTTTGTATTTTTAAAGTTTCTTCTTCAGAGAGTAACCTCTTAAATTCTGGGTGTATGTTGCTATGGCCACTTGTGTCCTAACTGTATTTACTACTAAAATGCTAGCTAATTGAAAGAAAAATCACTCTGCTTATGTTTGCTTAGCACTGGCACATTCTGCATTTATTTAGTTCTGACATTTGAAGTCCTTAATTCACTCTGTTACCTATAGAGTATGAGAAACCAAAACACAGATTTGAGTAGCCCTACTTAAGGACAAATTTGAGAAAGAGACTTTTTTTTTTTTTAACTTTATTTTATTTTCTTGTGAGAGAGAGAGCACAAGTGGGGAGGAACAGAGAGAGAGGAAGAGAGAAAATCTCAAGCAGGCTCCCGTGTGTTAGCACGGAGCCTGACACAGGGCTCGATTTCATGACTCTGGGATCATGACCTGAGCTGAAATCAAGTCAGAAGTTTAACCAACTGAGCCGCCCAGAGACCCCTGAGAAAAAGACTTTTTAAAGTAATCTTAAATCAGGAGATAACTAAAAAAGATCTTGTTTGAAAGAATATCAGAGGAGGTATTATGTGGGGGGAGGTCAAGATGGAATATCTGGTTGGCTTACCAGATTCTGTTGACTCTACATACATACACTGTTCCAGTATAGAGTCGTGTAAAGGGTACTGACTTGTGTTAAAATTTTATCTCTACCATTTACTTTCTGTGACTTTGGTCATGTCAAAGTAAACATTACCAAAAAAAGTAAACATTACCTGGTGGTTTCAACTTCTGGGTTGAATCTAATTCTCATGATTATTGTTATAATGCATACATATTATAGATCATTTATCTATAATAAGCTATAAAAATGCCCTCCCGAATGACCCCAGCCTTACAGTAACAAGCATTTCCTTTTACAAAAAAAAAAAAAAATTATGGTTAAAGCCAGTTTTTTCACTCTTATCCATCGAAAGGAACAGCAATTAGATAATTTACTATGAGCGCTAAAATTACATTATAATCACTAAGCATAGTTCATTCTGTATAATCTCCCAACACACCCCAACCTTGTTTATTAAATTCCTTGTCTGTGCTAGACACTGGAAATACAGGAGTGACCAAAAACAAATAAAGGCCCTTTTTCATTGAGCTTACATTGTGTTGTGAAAGATACATGATAAACAAACAATAAAGCAGGGAGAGGGACTGACAAGTCTGAGGTGGTTATTGGTTTCAAAGATCAAGTGGCGACTTTAAAACTGTACATAAGCTGAAAAGTATGCAAAAATGACACAAGATTTTGGTTGCTTAATAAATTTGTTAACCTTAATAATAAAAGTAATAGAAGAAAAAACAATAAAAGTATTATGTGTAAAGGAAAAAAAATCGAAACATCAAAGAAGTATGAAATGAAGTGAATCTTTCCCATTCCCTCCATTTTAACTCTTTAAGGGGTAATTACTTTTAATTCTATTTTGTAGAATTCAGAAAACACATATATGTATATACAGATATGTCTGTGTTATATGTATATGTATCCTATTGTTTAAAAAGAAAAAAAAAACAATCATGGCATCATATTAAATATACTGTTCACCAACTACCTTTTGGCCTATAAAAAAATTCAGATGTTTTTCCCAATCAGTACACACAAAGCTAACCTTATTCTTTTTAAGTATCTGCCAACATTTCATATATGGAAATATTTTCTTTTATCAATTACCAGTTGGTGGCTATTTATTTGAATGCCTTTTCAGTTAATTTACCTTGTTCTTCAAATCTGATGATTCTAAATTGGCCTGTAGGTATGAAGGTATCAAAGTGATTACTAGTTCCTACTCTACATTTCTCCTCTTTCAGAGACACTACCTTAGTGAAGGGTACCAGGGTGGCTTAGTTCATTAAGCTTGGGAGTTTGAGCACCGTATTGGGCTCCATGCTGAGCATGGAACATGCTTAAGATTCTCACTCTCACTCTTGCCCTGCCCCTACCCTGCTTGTGTGTGCAGGCTGGTGCACGCTCTTTCTCTCAAAAAATAAAAAAAAGAGGGGCACCTGGGTGACTCAGTCAGTTAGGCATCAGACTCCTGGTTTCGGCTCCAGTCATGATCTCACCGTTTCGTGTGTTCGAGCCCCACATCAGGCTTTCTGCTGGTGGTGCAGAGCCTGCCTGGGATTTTGTGTCTCCCTCTCTCTGCCCTTCCCACACTCATACTGTCTATCTCAAAAATAAGCTTAAAAAAATTTTTTTAAATAAAAATAGAATAAAAAAACACTAGTGTTAAAGAACAGATACAATAATTTAAATTTAACCCTACAGTTTTCTAAGTGCCCTTAGTTTAATGCACAATTTATAGATCATTGTGTAAAATTTTAAAAGAAGCTTATGTAAAATAGTCTTCAAAATGAAGAGACTTTTTTTTTAACTTGTTTTATTTTTTATTTTTTTAAATTTACATCCAAATTAGTTAGCATATAGTGCAACAATGATTTCAGGAGTAGATTCCTTAGTGCCCCTTACCCATTTAGCCCATCCCCCCTCCCACAACCCCTCCTGTAACCCTCAGTCTCTTCTCCATATTTATGACTCTCTTCTGTTTTGTCCCCCTCCCTGTTTTTATATTATTTTTGTTTCCCTTCCCTTATGTTCATCTGTTTTGTCTCTTAAAGTCCTCATATGAGTGAAGTCATATGATTTTTGTCTTTCTCTGACTAATTTCACTTAGCATAATACCCTCCAGTTCCATCCACGTAGTTGCAAATGGCAAGATTTCATTCTTTTTGATTGCCGAGTAATACTCCATTGCATATATATACCATGTCTTCTTTATCCATTCATCCCTCGGTGGACATTTGGGCTCTTTCCATACTTTGGCTATTGTTGATCCTGCTGTTGAGGTGTGTGTGCCCCTTCGAAACAGCACACCTGTATCCCTTGGATAAATGCCTAGTAGTGCAATTGCTTGGTTGTAGGGTAGCTCTATTTTTAGTTTTTTGAGGAACTTCCATACTGTTTTCCAGAGTGGCTGCACCAGCTTGCATTCCCAAAAATGAAGATACTTAATTCTTTGATTTCTTGAACCTTTTCTAGGAGAATGTGCACATTAAGTATGTAGTTAATACAGGTACTTTGGGGAATCTATACATGAACTCTGAATCACAAAATTATCACTAAATAAATTGTAAGTATTATGTTATTTGGTAGTAGGTCAGACTAATAGATTGTGATTTCACAACATGTGTTTCTTTTGATTACAGATTCTTGAAACTATGCCGATGACTGAGAAAGTTGAAGAGTTGCTACATGTCATAGGCCCATTTTATGAAATTGTAGAAGACAAAAAGAGTAGCAAAAGTTCTGACTTAACCTCAGGTTGGACTGTTTTACCTTGTTTTTAGTTCAGCAGGTGACACATTATGCATGCATTAATATTTATATGTCTAATTTTTGTTTTACTTTCACATGCTAGTCCGACTGGAGAAAATCTCTAAATACTTAGAAGGTAGGAATAATGAAATCCACGTAAAAATTTTGTTTGAAATTTACACCCTAAAGAATTCTGCACATATTTATAAAACTTACAAGCTTGTCACGCAAGTTTTCGTTCCAAGCAAATATATTGCATAAAGTTCAAAAATATTATAAATGCTTAAGTTTCAACCCTGCAGTTATTAAAACATGACAAATGATTCACTAAGTGTATACAAAATTGTAGCAGAATTCATGGTTGTATTTTGATAGATCATACTTTCTGATTTGGTTTTTGAGTTACATTAACAGTGACAATGGCTGAAATTATTTTCTAGCTAATTTTAACGTGGCTATGTTTATAGTATGGTTTATTACAGTATAGCAACCTGACACAAGATGTCAGTGAATTCACTTAGCTAGGTCTTTTTTTTTTTTTTTTTTTTTTTTTTTTTTGAGAATTCTAATTTCATGTTCTCAGGAAAGAATTGAAACGCTTATCTTTTACATAGTAAGAAGAGTTGAATAATAGGTAAATTTGCTGTTATTAACTATAAACATTTGATCTTTAATTTTTTTTTTTAGAAAGCAGACTGAAATGAGCCTGTAAGAATTATTTCAAATGAAAATTACCTGTGTTTTATTTTCCTGACATCCCTATTTACAAGATACCTTTCACTAATTGATGGAAATTAGGTATTTCAGAACAGTTATCTTCCTGTCTGTCATAAGACCTGCAGTTTGTATCTGCAATTGTAATTGATAGACTGCTTGCTGAGCATAACGCTCATATAACCACATCCTCTATATCTGATTTACCTAAAGGAGTCAAATTTTAACAAATAATCTTCCTTATAATTTGTACTATTTAGTACAGAAAAAATACTAAATATTTTCTCTGTGTGAAGCATGTTGTTAGGATTCAGAGGAGAGTAAATCTGGACCTGTTTTAGTAGTATGAGGCTAGAGGCAAATGTTTGAACAACTAATTATAAAGACAAGGTAGAATGAATAATGATAATAAAGGCTCAGATCCATAATCCCTAGGCTGTAATTTAAAAATTCAAAAAACTTAATAAACCAAACATTCTTTTGTAATTCCTTTGAGAGGAAAGACTGTCCTGACATGAACTAATTGAGGAACAGACCTCTGAAATGACAAGGGGCTGTTTTAAGTCTTTATTTTATTTAGTGTGACTATTCATGTGTTTTGTTGTAAAAACTTTATTATTATTTTTTTAGTGGGAGCTGCCTTAAAATTCTGTTGAAGGTGTTACATAATATATAGTACATACAGTGTATGACCTTTGCAAAATTAGAAAACTGGATTTTAAATCATATCTGGACCTAAGAGTTGTAAGGGATGTGGGCCCATACCATAATTTATTTAACCTGTACCATTCTAATGGACATTTAGATGGTTCCTTTTTTTATGTTGTTTTTTATTTTTATTGCATTATACTTATTAGTTTCCTCTTCTGATCTTCAAAAATGCTGCTGAAAGTAACCCTGTATAAATGTCATTAAATATATGTGTAAGTATATCTGTAAGAAATTATTTCTTACAGATACAATATTAGAAGTCTAACTGCAGAGATCAAAGTATATGGGTGTTTCATAGTTTGCAATCTTGAAAACAAAATTTTTTTTAAAGAATCATATTAAAAGTAGCCACTTAAGCCCAGTAGAACAGATGTATCTGTTTTGCTTGGGCTTTTTCATAATATACATACATAGTTTTGAAATCAGGAAATATGAACTGTCCGACTTTGTTCTTTTTCAAGATTGTTTTAACCATTATGGATCCTTGGCATTTCCATATGAATTTTAGAATCAGCTTGTCAATTTTTGCAAAAAGGACCATCTAAGATTCTTAAAGGAATTGCAATGAATTATAGATCATTTAGAGGAGTTTTGTCATCTCAGCAATATTGTCTTCGAATCCATTTATTTCTTTAATTTCTTTCAACAGTGTTTTGTCATTTGCAGTATACAATTCTTTGACTTTCTTTTGTGTACTGCGAAGCATTTTATTCTTTTTGCTGCTATTATAGATTATTTTCTTTTTTTTTTTTTAATTTTTTTTTTTTCAACGTTTATTTATTTTTGGGACAGAGAAACACAGAGCATGAACGGGGGAGGGGCACAGAGAGAGGGAGGCACAGAATCGGAAACAGGCTCCAGGCTCTGAGCCATCAGCCCAGAGCCCGACGCGGGGCTCGAACTCACGGACCGCGAGATCGTGACCTGGCTGAAGTCGGACGCTTAACCGACTGCGCCACCCAGGCGCCCCTATTATAGATTATTTTCTAATTTCATTTTTGGATTGTTCATTGTTAGCTTGTAGAAACTCCCTTGATTTTGTTTATTGATCTTATATCCTGCAATCTCGCCAAACCATTTGTTAGTTCTAATAGTTTTTGGGTGGATTCCTTAGGATTTCATGTATACAGAGCATGTCATGTGCTTACTTCTTCCTTTTCAATTTGGATGCATTTTATTTGTGTTTCTTGCCTAATTGCCATGGCAAGAACTTCTAGTACGATATTAAACAGAGATGGCAAAAGCAGACATCCTTGTCTTGTTCCTTATTTTATTTTTTATTTTTTTATTTTTTTCTTCATTCTTTCTTGTTCCTTATTTTAGGAGCAAAAAACATTCAATCGTTTAACATTAATTGTTATTTTAGTTGTACATTTTTGTAGATACCCTTTATCAGATTGAGGAAATTCTCTTACATTTTTAATCTTGTCAACATTATTGTCATGTCAAATGCTTTGTCAGCATCTATTGTGATAATCATGTGACTATTGTCATGAACTGAATTTTGGATGTTGAGTAGGGCTAGTGAGTAATTCTCTGTGCTTTCTACACCTCTCATCACAGAAATGCCATTTAATGGGGGTTTGGGAGATTTCCTGTTGCTTAGTTTTGTTGAAGATGTCCATGAGTGGTGGGTGTTTTTGTTTCTTGTTTTTTGTTGTTGTTATTCTTTTTCTTGGTTGTCAGGGAGAGAGCAAGATTTATAAACTGTGATGCTGCCATGGTTCTCTAAGAGAGAGTAGAACATAATGGCAATGATAGAGTTGAGTTTTTACTCTTCTGTACCTGTTTAAAATGTATGGAGATTTTGACATTTAATATGTTGTTTGAGATGCAGAGAAGCATTCAAAATGCATTTGTGGGGGCGCCTGGGTGGCTCAGTCGGTTAGGCATCCGGCTTTGGCTCAGGTCAGGATCTCGCGGTCCATGGGTTCAAGCCCCCCCGTCGGGCTCTGTGCTGACAGCTCAGAGCCTGGAGCCTGTTTCAGATTCTGTGTGTCTCCCTCTCTCTGACTCTCCCCTGTTCATGCTCTGTCTCTCCCTGTCTCAAAAATAAATAAAAACGTTAAAAAAAAAATTAAAAAAACAAAACAAAATGCATTTGTGTAAGTGAAAATGAAGCACAAAAATTTATGGAGAGAGACCACTGTTTTTGACCAGTAGCCACGTAGGAGGCCTTTATTATCTTATAGGGTGATGGAAATGTAATTCCCTCCCTCTCAAAATGAAGTACAGTAACCAAAGGCATTGGCATCATGTGGGAGCCTTATGGTAATGCAGAATCTTAGGCCACCCCAGACTTGCTGATTCAGAATCTGCATTTTAACTAGATCTAAGGTGATTCCTATGCATATTAACATTTGAAAAATTCTGATGAATTTCCTCTCAAGATATGACTGGCCAGTAGGACAATGTGCCTTTTTAAATTTTTTTTTTTTTTTTAACGTTTATTCATTTTTTTGGGACAGAGAGAGACAGAGCATGAACGGGGGAGGGGCAGAGATTGAGGGAGACACAGAATCAGAAACAGGCTCCAGGCTCTGAGCCATCAGCCCAGAGCCCGACGCGGGGCTCGAACTCACGGACCGCGAGATCGTGACCTGGCTGAAGTCGGACGCCTAACCGACTGCGCCACCCAGGCGCCCCCAATGTGCCTTTTTAAATGATTGATCACATTAATGGATGCTTTAAAATAAAAATAAATATAAAGACATAATAATATAGGTAGTGTACCTAAAGCCTTAAAGGTAAGAAAAGGATAAAAAATTTTTAAATGTAGTTCTGTTGATGATATTGATGATATTGTTGTGTTTATGTTTTCAGTATGCTAGGATATAGCAACTGTCTCTTTATTTACTGTGTGTAAAGAGGATCCTTCATCTCTAACTTTTCTATTTTGATTGATATTAACTTAAAAATAACTCACCCTCTGCCTTGTTTAGGAAGGTTTTAAGATAGCTTTATCACTTTTGTTGTAAACTGAAGGAGTTTCTTTATGTAATGTATGTATAATCAAGGAAAAGAATACTTGCAGATATATGTCAAAATTCTAACTTTTACTTCAAAATTATTTTATTAGTTATTATAAAGGGCAGTATTATTTGTAAATTACAGCATGATTGTGTGTTATAGCACTAGAGATTAAGCGATCATTTCATATTTTAGATCTTGGTAACGTTCTGACTTCTACTCCAAATGCCAAAACTGTTAATGGTAAAGCCGAAAGCAGTGATAGTGGAGCTGAGTCTGAGGAAGAAGAGGCCCAAGAAGAAGTGAAAGGAGCGGAACAAAGTGCTAATGGTAATCTTTGGATGACGAACGAATAATTTTACATTCAGTTAGATAAAAGAAGGGACGCCTGACTGTCTCAGTCAATAGAGCACATGACTCTTGATCTCAGGGTTGAGTTTTAGCCCCACGTTGGATGTAAAGATTACTTAAGAATAAAATCTTTAAAAAATAGATGAAAGAATATGGAGAAGTTGGGACTGATTTGGTGTTGTATGAGAATAGTGTGTATGGTGGGATGTGGGCTGTTGACCTTATCACCATATTTCTGTGGACCAAAAGTGCATATATAGAATTGAACACTAACAAGAATGGACCACTCCTCTAAATGTAATGCCTGAAATGCTGCATTAGAAATGTATTCATTTTATAGGGTGCCGGGCTGGCTTAGTCAGTATATCATGCAGCTGTTGATCTTGGGGTTGTGAGTTGGAGCCCCATGTTTGGCATAGTTTACTTAAAGAAACAAAAAGAAGAAATGTATTCATTTTAGGTATTGTTGCCAATATAAATATGCATATGTGGCTTACCAAGAAGAGGAGAAATGTTTAAACTCTCAATACCTTGTCAAGAATAGAATGGAGAATTGGATATAGGAAGTTTTGATGGAGAGAGAACATTGGAGTAATAGGCTACTGCATTGTGGGTGGGGGGCCCCACTGGTAGTAAGAGTACCAGTGATTCCTGGGAAGATTGGTTTAGAAAGGGGAGGCAGACAGACACTAAAACAAACCGTATGGCTTACTTTTGCCTTTACTTTCCAATAGGGTATGACAGATAATACCTTCTTCAAAGGATCTTTTCATTGACTATGTGGACCCATTTGTACTTCTGGGTCTCATAGGGCAATTTGCCTATGCTTGAGAGAGTGTAAAGACCTTGAGAGGTTATCTTTAAAGGCGATTCTAGGGATGCCTGGCTGGCTCAGTCAGTAGAGCATGTGACTTTTGACCTTGGGGTCATGAATTTGAGCCTTACATTGGATGTGGAGCCTACTTAAAAATAAAATAAGATAGGTTCTAGAAGATTCACAGGGAATTGAAGTAGTTTTGAATGAGCTTTCAGCATATAATAAATCCCTTTTCAAGGAGTATCCCATCTCTCTGATCCAAGTAGGAAACCATTCAAAGGGATTATGGTAGGTTGGGGAAATGATTACTGATATTAGAATATATATACAGAATTTGACCTACTGTGAACTTTTACGAATCTCCCTACTTTCTTTTAAAAGATAAGAAAATGATGAAGAAATCTGCAGATCATAAGAATTTGGAAATCATTGTTACTAATGGCTATGATAAAGACACCTCCACTCAAGATATACAGAATGACATTCATGCCAGTGCTTCCTTGAGTGGGAAAAATGCTGAAGAAATAAAGGCTGTAGATGAAAATTTGGAGCAAACTGGAAAAACTGCTGTCTGCATTCACCAAGGTATTGTCCCAGGATAATTATCTGTCTAGCCTCTTTCCTATGAATGCAGTGTTCTTTTCATTGTTTTAGGATATTTAGGAGCAATTTAGAATTTAAAAACTTCTTATTCAATAATATCTTAGGGTTTATTAATATTATAAGGGTGTATAGCTTTGAAAGATAGTGAATTAGAGGCAGGGCTTTTATATTTTTATTGAGACATTTTTAATTGTGTTTTTGTATGGTTTTTTTAAAATAAAATTTTGAGGGGCACCTGGGCAGCTCAGTCGGTTAAACATCTGACTCTTGGTTTCAGCTCAGGTCATGATCTTAACAGTTTGTAAGTGTGAGCCCCACGTTGAGCTCTGTATGGATAGCGTGGAGCCTGCTTGGGATCCTCTCTCTCTCTCTCTCTCTCTCTCTCTCTCTCTCCCCCCCCATATCCTCCCAGCTTGCTCTCTCTCACTCTCTCAAAAAATAAATAATAAAAACATAAAGAAAACAAGAAATATAATTACTTAATGTAACAACTGAACTTGCATAGTTGCATACCAATTTAGGCCTCCTAGTTGGTAGTCAGTTTTCCCTTACAAGATTGTTTTATAAGGTTTGATCTGGACAGTGTCTTTGTATGATTACTTGATAAAATACAATCTTGTCAAATAAAAATTATCAACTATGTTGGAAGTTTTGGTACGTTAAAAGAAAAAAGTGTGGCTTGATAAATTTGTCTCCAGTGTGAAAGTAATATAGAGCTGATAAACTTTGAGAGTGGAATAAATGCATTTTTCTTCAGTTAGAGAATAATAATCCCACTTGGACATTTGTTCATTTTCAGAGATAAATGATGATCATGTTGAAGATATTTCAGGAATTCAGCATTTGACAAGTGATTCAGACAGTGAGGTCTACTGTGATTCCATGGAACAGTTTGGACAAGAAGAGGTAAAAATGACACTTTTTATTTATTTATTTTTTTCAACGTTTATTTATTTTTTTTGGGACAGAGAGAGACAGAGCATGAACGGGGGAGGGGCAGAGAGAGAGGGAGACACAGAATCGGAAACAGGCTCCAGGCTCTGAGCCATCAGCCCAGAGCCTGACGTGGGGCTCGAACTCACGGACCGCGAGATCGTGACCTGGTTGAATTCGGACGCTTAACCAACTGCGCCACCCAGGCGCCCCAAAATGACACTTTTTAAAAAAAAAATTTTTTTTTTAACGTTTATTTATTATTAAGAGACAGAGAGAGACAGAGCGTGAGCAGGGGAGGGGCAGAGAGAGAGGGAGACACAGTATCCGAAGCAGGCTCCAGGCTCCAGGCTGTCAGCACAGAGCCTTGACACACGGCTCGAACTCACAAACTGCGAGATCATGACCTGAGCCGAAGTCAAACACTTAACTGACTGAGCCACCCAGGTGCCCCGACACTTTTTAATTGGCAGATTTTCAAAGTGATATGTCAGAATACAGTGCATAGCTTCTGTTAATAGCAGATGTACGTACACTGTTCATGGCTTTGAAGATATACCTCTAAAATTTTTTTTAAATATATAAACATTTGTATGTAGAATTATTTTTGTGAATTTAAAAAATGTATAAAATTCCTGAATGTTCAAAAATATTTCACTATTTTAACTTGTTACTATATTTATATTTGTAAATATCCTGAGGGAGGTGAGATGGGGAGGCAGAAGGTAAACTTTATGCTAGACCCTGTGTTTGAAACGTTGACATACAAGAAAATTGAATAATTTTCAAATCTGCTCTACACACTGACTTCTTTTTTAAGTTTTGAAATATAATTGACATATGCTGTTATATTAGTTTTAGGCATACAACATGTTGATTCAGTGATTCTGTACATTACTCAGTCCTCATCATGATAAGTGTAGTCACCATACAATGCTATTGCAATATTATTGACTATATTTCTTATTGTGTGCTTTCCACCTTTTTCACTTACTTATTTTATGAATGGAAGTTTGTATCTCTTAATCCCCTTTATTTCACCTATCCTCCCCACCCACCCCGCCCCATCCACGTCTGCTTTGGCAGCCACTGGTTTGTTTTCTGTATTTAAGAGTTTGTTTAGATTTTGTTTGTTTGTTTTTTAGATTCCACATGTAAGTGAAATAATACGGTATTTGTCTTTCTCTGTCTGACTTATTTCACTTAGCCTAATATCCTCTATGTCCATTTATGTTGTCAAGAATGGCCAGATTTCATTCTTTTTCATGGCTGAGTTGATGTTCCATTGTATATGTATACCATATTTTCTTTTTCCATTCATCTATCAATAAACACCTTGGGCTGCTTCTGTTATCTTAGCTGTTGTAAATAATGCTGCAGTAAACATAGACGTGCATGTATCTTTCCAAATTAGTGTGTTCATTTTCTTTGGGTACGTACCCAATAGTGGAATTACTGGAGTGTATGGTATTTCTATTTTTAATTATGTGAAGAAGCTCTATACTGTTTTCCAGAGCGACTGCATCAATTTACATTCCTACCAACAGTACACAAGGGTTCTCATTTCATATCCTTACCAGCACTTGTTATTTCTTGTCATTTGGATACTAGCCCTTCTGACGGGCGTAAGGGTGTGGTGCTTTTTGCATACAGTAATGTTTTTATCTTGTATTTATATTACCTTGGTTTCTGTCCTTTCCATAGGGTTGATGGTGTGAAACCATTGCATCTCTTTGGTTTTACTGAATTTTGAACATGTTAGAAGACCTCATGCTTTCAAGGGCCTCATCTCACTTAACAAATTGTTTAAAAGAAAGTCACCTTTTTTATTTTACAGTTTTTGTTTTCAGTCCAGTTTAAATAAATTGTGTAGCTTATAGATCCCTTTCTAAAAGGTTGAAACTTTGAAAGATTCAATCATTAGCAGTTACTGCTTTGTAGAAGCTAAAAATAGAAATGGTTCTAGAATAACCATTTAGTGGAATAGATAATGGATTGTAGGTACTGTTCTGAAACTGAAAAGAGATTTGGAAATAGGAAATATGTTTTCTGTATACATGTATACATTCTTCCAACATCATTGCCAACCAGTAGACCATTACAGACCAGTGTACCTGGAATTTTGCTAGGTGGATTAGATTTCTAAGATTTTTTTTAATGATTACAAATGTTTTATTAAATATCCAATGAACTATGTACAACTTAGAAATATTTGCCATATATACTGTTTGTTTTTTTTTTTTTTTTAAGTTTATTCATTTTGAGAGAGACTGAGTGAGCGGGGCGGGGTTGGGGCAGAGAGAGAGAGAGAGAGAGAAGGAGAGAGAATCCCAAGCAGGCCCCACACTGTCAGCGCAGAGCCCAATGGGGGGCTTGAACTCACAAAATGTGCAAGATCATCACCTGAGCTGAAACCAAGAGTTGGCCGCTTAACTGACTGAGCCACCTAGGCTCCCCATATACCATTCTTATATATTATGCCCTTTGGCATAATAACTTGATTTCAATTTTTTCTTCTTCTTTGACTCCTTAATTTGGTGTTCTTCAGGAATATGACTACTCCCTTGGTTTCAGCCATTACTCATATACTGATGTTTCTTATCTCCAACCTATATCTCTCTTCTGAATTCTAACTGACCTATTAAACATCTTGCCTAGGAACCTCAATTTATACTTCTCTATAACTATACCATTGTCTCTGTTCCCTTGAGACCCCTTTGTCCTCTGTATTTCTTATCTTGGTGAGTATCACAAAACCATCTGGTCTTTTCCTTTCTCGTACTTCCCACGTTCAGTCTTCAACTCCTATTGATTCTCTAATCTCAGAAGTTCTCAAAGCAGCCTCTGTCCCAGTACTACTTTATTGGTACAGGCTGTCATCACTACTACACCTTTGACTTGGCTTATACTCATTCTGTAAGTTTTAATTCATATCATTTCTTCCAGGAAGTCTCCAGTGAGCCCCAATATGAGTTAGGCACCCCTCCTGTGAGTTCCTATAGCAAGCACCCTTCATCCATCTTTTTCATACTACTTATCAAACTATGCTGTAATGATCTTACTTCTCTCCTTTACCAAGCTATTTCTTTCTTCATATTATCCTTAGAATTTAGCATAGTAACTAGAACAAGAGTAGTAGACATTTTTATAAGTCTCTTGGATGAATGACTGACTCATGAGAACAATTCATTGCCAGAACTACTCAATACTTTATTCATGGATGAATCATTCCTATCCCATTTCTTTTCTAAATATAGGATGCAGAAGGTGAATACATTTTTTAGAAAAATATTTTCTATCATAACATGAAAAAAGTTTTATAAAAACAGTAATTCTTCTGTTGTCACAAAAACTTATGTTTATAGCTTTTAACTAAGTGTTGTTTTAAATTTGTAGTCTTTAGACAGCTTTACGTCAAACGGCAGACCATTTCGATATTACTTGAGTGGTGATCCCAATCAGCCCTTGGAAAGTCCTGGTTTTCCTGAAGATGTTCAAGGATCTCCGGGAAATGGCAACATTGGGGATATGCAGGTGGTAGCAGTTGAAGGAAAAGGTGAAGTAAAGCATGGAGGAGAAGATGGCCGAAGTAACAGTGGAGCACCACACCGTGAGAGACGGGGTGGAGAAAATGAGGAGTTCTCTAATGTCAGAAGAGGGAGAGGTGTGTATTCTTTTTTGTTCTTGCTGACTGACTATTCTTCAGAAACTAATTAGCAAAAAGGGAAAAGTTTAGGTAAGGAGAGACATTAGAACTCTCAATTTACCTAGTTCTCTTCTTAGACTCTACCCCCCACCCCCAAGGCATAGTAGTGTGATCTCTGAAGGTATAGGAGAAAACATTCCATTTCTATATCTTTTATGCAGTTTTTTGAAGTAGCCAAATTTATGTCCTTCTTGAACAGTCAGTTAATGGTTCCTCCAAATGCCCCTCTGCTTTTGTTTCCTACTGTAGGTAAAAATTTGAATTGTGTCTTTTGCACATTTCCCTACTTAAGTCAAAAGATATTGTTTAAAACTGACAAATCAAGTAATAGAGATAAAAGAACATTTAACAATACAAAGGCAAACATTAAGGAGTGACTGGGTGGCGTAGTTGCTTAAGGGTCTGATGTGTGATTTCAGCTCAGGTCAGGATCTCACAGTTTGAGGGGTCGAGACCCACATCGGGCTCAGCGCTGACAGTACAGAGCCTGCTTGGAATTCTCTCTTTCCCTCTCTCTCTCTGCCCCTCTCCCCCACTCTATCTCTCAAAATAAACAAACAAACATATTTTTAAAGTTAAAAAAAAAAGGTAAGGGGCGCCTGGGTGGCGCAGTCGGTTGAGCGCCCGACTTCAGCTAGGTCACGATCTCTTGGTCCGTGAGTTCGAGCCCCGCGTCAGGCTCTGGGCTGATGGCTCGGAGCCTGGAGCCTGTTTCCCATTCTGTGTCTCCCTCTCTCTCTGCCCCTCCCCCGTTCATGCTCTGTCTCTCTCTGTCCCAAGAAATAAATAAACGTTGAAAAAAAAAAAAAAAAAAGGTAAACATTAAGAATGATAATGTGATCAGGTAACAGAATAGAGTTGAGGAGGGAAGCAAAGGGTGTGTGTGTGTGTGTGTGTGTGTGTGTATTAATTTATGATGGTTTATAGTTAGGAATGAGTACTGTCAGAAAAGATAATTAATGGAAAGACAAATATCATATGATCTCACTTATATGTAGAATCTAAAAAAACAAAAACAAAAGACCACGCTTATAGACACAGAAATAGATAGATTGATGATTGCCAGAGGCAGGTGTGAAGGGAATATGAAACAGGTCACGGGGTCAAAAGGTAAAAACTTCCATTTATAAAATAAGTAAGTCATGGGGATGTAACATACAGCATGGTGTCCGTAGTTAATCAGACCTGTATTGCATATTTGAAAGTTGCTAAGATTGGGGCGCCTGGCTGGTGCAGTTATTTGAACATCCGACTCTTGATTTCGGCTTAGGTCATGATCCCAGGGTCATGGGATCGGACCCCATGGTGGGCTCCAGAGCTGAGCATGGAGCTTGCTTGGGATTCTTTCTCTCTCTTCCCCTCTGCCCCCTCCCTGGCTTGCAACCTGTCTTTCTAAAAGAAAATAAAAAAGAAAATAAAAAAAAGAAAGTTGCTAAGATAGAAAAGTCTTAGAAATTATCACAAGGAAAAAAAATCTGTAACTGTATGGTGACAGATGTTAACTGAACTTATTGCAGTGATCATTTTACAATATATACAAGTATTGAATCATTATATTGTACACTTAAAAAAAGGAAAATCCCTGCATAATTTCATGAGGTCATAAAAAGTTAAAGGATTAGCTGCATTTCTGACTGAAAAAAAATCTACATAAAATAAAACAAATGAAGACGGGGAAGAAAAGAGAAGATTAATGGTATTAAGAACATTATTCTTGGGGCGCCTGGGTGGCGCAGTTGGTTAAGCGTCCGGCTTCAGCCAGGTCACGATCTCGCGGTCCGTGAGTTCGAGCCCCGCGTCGGGCTCTGGGCTGATGGCTCAGAGCCTGGAGCCTGTTTCCGATTCTGTGACTCCCTCTCTCTCTGCCCTTCCCCCGTTCATGCTCTGTCTCTCTCTGTCCCAAAAATAAATAAACGTTGAAAGAAAAAAAAATTAAAAAAAAAAAAAAAAAAGAACATTATTCTTAAAAATTACCATTTTAACATATACCAAATTGTGAGTATTTAATGAAGAAGAGAAAGATCACAACATATTACTAGAGCCTTGGATTCAGATCCCTTTCTTTAGGCAATTTACCAAAATTGCAGGTATGAAAGGCTTTCTATTGACAACCCTGACTTCACCCCGCCTACAAAACATTACAACTCCCAGCAATCACAGGGGTCCATACAAGTGGCAGCCCCTGAAGTGAAGCTTCGTGAGCCTTACCGTAAATCTGCCTCAGCATTAAACAAATCTTATTGAGCTTTTCTTTGTCAGGCCCTGTTCTGGATCCCGGGGCTGCTATAGAGAACAGGACAAAGCCCCTCTTTTTGCGGAGCTCATGTTCCAGTAAAGGGGAGCTGACAGTAAATAAGTAAATAATTGAGATCCTTTGTGAATGATAAGTGCTCTGAAGAAAAAAAAATGAGTAATTAGATAAAGACTGGAGATGGGGATTTACCATAACAGGGGAATGGTCTGATTAATTCTGTCTTTGCGAAGGCTTGTTTGAAAGCTGACTATGACATAGGATATAGTAAAGTGAGCAGAGAAGAGAGTAATTCTCTAGTGTCATCAGTACCCACTGACAGGCCGTCACAGAATATATGAATCTCTTTTTTTTTTTTTTTGGAGAAACAATTTTTATTTTTTATTTATTTTTTTAAATTTACATCCAAATTAGTTAGCATATAGTGCAACAATGATTTCAGGAATAGATTCCTTAGTGCCCCTTACCCATTTAGCCCATCCCCCCCTCCCACAACCCCTCCCGTAACCCTCAGTCTGTTCTCCATATTTATGACTCTCTTCTGTTTCGTCCCCCTCCCTGTTTTTTTTTTTTTTAATTTTTTTTTCAACGGTTTTTTATTTATTTTTGGGACAGAGAGAGACAGAGCATGAATGGGGGAGGGGCAGAGAGAGAGGGAGACACAGAATCGGAAACAGGCTCCAGGCTCCGAGCCATCAGCCCAGAGCCTGACGCGGGGCTCGAACTCACGGACCGCGAGATCGTGACCTGGCTGAAGTCGGACGCTTAACCGACTGCGCCACCCAGGCGCCCCCCCCTGTTTTTTTTTTTTTTTTAATTTTTTTTTTTTCAACGTTTATTTTTTTTTGGGACAGAGAGAGACAGAGCATGAACAGGGGAGGGGCAGAGAGAGAGGGAGACACAGAATCGGAAACAGGCTCCAGGCTCCGAGCCATCAGCCCAGAGCCCGACGCGGGGCTCGAACTCACGGACCGCGAGATCGTGACCTGGCTGAAGTCGGACGCTTAACCGACTGCGCCACCCAGGCGCCCCATTCCCCTCCCTGTTTTTATATTATTTTTGTTTCCTGAATATCTCAATCTCTTAAGGATGAAGGAAAAAAAACTAAGCCACAGACCAGACTTTCCACCTTTTTTCCCCTTGTAAATTCTATACCAATAGCTGAAGTGGTTCTTTTCTTGAAGAACCACTTCAAAATTTACTTCCTTTCAATACAAGAGTAGAGGTCTTCTAGAAAATGGCATCAGGGGTGCCTGGGTGGCTCAGTCAGTTGAGCATCTGACTCTTGATTTCAGCTCAGGTCATGATCTCGGGGTTCATGGGATCAAACCCTTGCATCGGACTCTGCACTGGCAGGGTGGAGCCTGCATGGGGGTTCTCTCTCTGCCCCTCTTGTGCGCATGCTCTCTCTCTCACAATAAATAAATAAACGTTTTCAAAAAAGCAAAGAAAATAACATCAGGCACAACACCTCAGTGTACTCTTTGAAGTTTAACTTGACAAACAGCTCTCATTCCATTTCTTTTGCAAGAACAAACACTGCTTGTTGCAAGCGCAGCTTTGGGAATCCAGTTGCTGCTGTAGGGCTCCAGAATGCCAAAGGGCAATGAGGCAAACAGTTTCCTGTTTATTATTTAAAACAAAATAAACAAAACTTACCTATTGTATTAGCAAACATATAGAAACTCATAAACTCCATTTAGGCACAGTAGTGCTTTTTATATGCTGCAATATAAAACTGTTGCAGCCTTTCTGAAAAATACCTTGGTAACACTCATTAAGAACTTCTACTAACTTGTCATCCTTTGACCCAGTAACTCTCCTTTTTTGATTCTGTTTTTTCTAAAGAAATCAGCAGACATTTGGGCAAGAATTTATATACAAAGACATTCATTGCAGTGTTATTTGTTTTTTGGTTTTTTTTTTTTTTTTTTTTAACGTTTATTTATTTTTGAGAGAGAGAGAGACAGAGTGCAAGCGAGGGAGGGGCAGAGAGAGAGGGAGACACAGCATCCAAAGCAGGCTCCAGCCTCTGAGCTGTCAGCACAGAGCCCAACGTGGGGCTCAAACTCATGAACTGCGAGATCGTGGCCTAAGCCAAAATCAGATGCTTAACTGACTGAGCCACCTAGATGCCCCTGTTTTTTTTTAATGTTTATTTATTATTTTTAGAGAGAGGCAGGCTCTGCACTCCCAGCACAGAGCCCGGCATGTTGCTCGATCCCATGAACCATGAGACCATGACCTAAGCTGAGATCGAGAGTAAGATGCTCAACCAACTGAGCCACCCAGGTGCCCCATGTCAGTATTATTTGTAATTGCAAAAATTTGGAATTATCTTATCCAAAAGTGGAGAACGATTGAGTAAATTCATTCATGGCCATGCTGGGGAATTTATGTAGCCATTTCAGTGTTTTTGTAATAAAATGTAAAAATGCAGATAAACATTTATGATATTTTTAAAGAGAAGAACACAAAATTATGTGTTGGGGTAATGCCTATTCTATAAATACATGCATGGGAAAAATAATGAATGGATATATGACAAAATCTTAGTAGTGGTAAGTGCAATAGAATTTATAAAAAGAGAAATACATTTAAAAACCTTTTGGGTTTGGGGCACCTGGGTGGCTCTGTTGGTTAATCATCCAACTTTGGCTCATGTCATGCTCTTACCGTTCATGAGTTTGAGCCCCACATCCAGCTGTCTACTGTCAGCCAGGAGCCTGCTTTGGATTCTCTGTCTCCCTCTCTCTCTTTGCCCTTCCTCCGCTCATGTGCACACGTGTGCATGCTCTCTCTCTGTGTCTCTCTGAAAAATAAACATTAAAAAAAAAAGTACCCTTTGAATTTCTTCAATCTTTTTACCTTATTAGTAAAGAATTTTTGAGAATGCATCTCAAATGTGTGAATTATGTGTGAATTATATGCATTTTGTCATGTACTAGTGTAGTAAGTACATTGTAAAACATTAGCGAAGAGAATCTTTGATTATATCAATATCAGTAGAAGCTTCTATAGCTACTTCTTTGCTCCTGGTATTTTGTGTACTCCTGATTGCTTCCACTCTGCTTTGGAGATTTAGATCTCAAAGAAATAACACAGGAAAATGAATAAAACACACTCTTTCTACTTTTGTAAGAATTATTTAAAACTAACTGATTTTGCTCTCTTAAAATAGGGCATAGAATGCAACACTTGAGTGAAGGATCCAAGGGTCGGCAAGTGGGAAGTGGAGGTGATGGGGAACGCTGGGGCTCAGACAGAGGGTCAAGAGGCAGCCTCAATGAACAGATTGCTCTCGTCCTCATGCGCCTGCAGGAGGATATGCAGAACGTCCTTCAGAGACTTCATAAACTGGAAACGCTAACTGCTTCGCAGGTGAGCTTTTGAATTTGTCTTCTTCCACTGTTGATCCTGTATAACAGCATGTAAGTGTAATCTGTGTTGATCAGATTTATATAAATCAATGTAATGATTTTTTTTTTTAATAAAAAGGATCTAGGGGCGCTTGGCTGGCTCAGTGGATAGAGCATGTGACTCTTTATCTCAGGTTGTGAGTTTGAGCCCTGCATTGGGTGGAGAGATTACTTAAAAAATAAATAAAATAATTTTTCAAAAATTATAAAAAATAAAAAGGATCTACTTTTGAAAATATTGGTTATTAAAGAAAAGACTGATCCAAAAGCTAACTACCACTTCATAGAAAATTTTTCGAGTGTAAAATTACCAGTACCTTGTTAGGGGTAGAAGTAGGGTGCTTGGTAATAGAAGAGGAAGAGCTTTTAAGGGGCTCCTGGCCGCCTCAGTCAGTGGAGCATTGGACTCTTGATGTCGGGGTTGTGGGTTCAGGCCTCACATTGGGTGCAGAGATTACTTCAAAATAAAATCTTTAAAAAAAAAAAAAAAGAGAGAGAGGCTCCTGGGTTGCTTAGTTGGTTAAGTGTCTAGACTCTTGATCTTGGCTCAGGTCATTATCTCACAGTTCATGAGATCAAGCCCCGCATCAGGCTCTGTACTGACAACGTGGAGCCTGCTTTGGATTCTCTCTCTGTCTCTCTCTCTTTCTCTTTCTTTCTCTTTCTCTCTGTGTTTCTGTCTTTCTCTCTCTCTCTCAAAATAAGTAAATAAACTTTAAAAAAAGAGCTTGGGGTGCCTGGGTGGCTCAGTCAATTGAGCATCCAACTTCAGCTCAGGTCATGTTCTCGCAGTTCATGGGTTCGAGCCCCACATCAGGCTCTGTGCTGACAGCTCAGAACCTGGAGCCTGCTTCGGATTCTGTGTCTCCCTCCCTCTCTCTGCCCCTCCCCCGCTTGTGCGTGCATGCGTGTGTGTGTGTGTGTGCGCGCGCACATGCACACTCTCTCTCAAAAATAAATTAAAAAAAAATGTTTTTAAAAGGGATGTTATATAGTGCAGTTCAAGGAAGTAATAAACCATAACTAGTGCTTTAGAGTTCATTATTAAGGAGTCACTCTTTTGTAGTAAACATTGTCCTCTATCTTGACTTTTTATTTTTTATTTTATTTTATTTATTTATTTATTTTTTAACGTTTATTTATTTTTGAGACAGAGAGAGACAGAGCATGAACGGGGGAGGGTCAGAGAGAGAGGGAGACACAGAATCTGAAACAGGCTCCAGGCTCTGAGCAGTCAGCACAGAGCCCGATGCGGGGCTCGAACCCACAAGCTGTGAGATCATGACCTGAGCCAAAGTCGGACGCTTAACCGACTGAGCCACCCAGGCACCCCTTGACTTCTTTTTAAAATGCTGTAGAGATAGTATATTAAGTTACCAATTCTTTAGTGTAAATTAGTTGTAGGATCAAAATTTTAAAGCCAGAGAGGAATGTAGAGTCATAGTTTGATGTTCGCAGTTATTTAACCTTGGAAGAGTAAGAATATTAAACCTTTGAAAACGCACTATAACAAGTCATTGCAGAAACTAAAGCAGAACCCAGGCATCCTGTATCCTAGATCAGTGCTCTTTCTGTACTGAATAAAACTAGACAGTTAAGTATGGAGGAGGTACTAAAGGAAAGGAAAAAGGTTCAGGGGAAGGGCTAGTTCATCTTGGTTCACAGTTTGGGGCTGGGCTGTGATAATCCCTGGATTTGGCTGTGATAATCCCAGGACTTGGCTGCAGAGCCTTCAGATGGCTACTAGTGCTGTGCCCCATTTGTCCTCTGACTTGTTCCTCTTGGAGTAATGTTTATTGCAGAAAAAGGCAACTAAACAGGCTGTCTGACCCATTATATAGCACTGGGGGCACCTGGGTGGCTCGGGTTGGTTCAAGTCATGATCTCATGGTTTGTGGGTTCGAGCCCCATGTTGGGCTCTGTGCTGACAGCTCAGAGCCTGGAGCCTGCTTCGGATTCTGTGTCTCCTCTCTCTGCCCCTCCCCGTCTCTTTCTCTCTCCCTCTCCCTGCCCCCCAAAATAAACATTAAAAAAAAACACATATAGCATTGAAGCATCATGCTGTAAGAGATATTGTTAGTTAATTAAGATATTAAGTTAGTTAATCAAAGATGTGCTTCAGTTCCATGATAAACAAATTAAATATAGATTCATTTAAAGAAACTACTACTGTAGGCTTTTTAAACAACTCCTATGAATATTTTAGCTTTTTTATCCTTTGAGTAACTCAGATTATCACAAGGTTTCTCTATTGTACATGTTTCAATGATTGTCAAGTACATTTTATCATCACTTAGACTGTGACTTTGTTGATGTTCGTGAGCCTATGAACACCTTGTTGATTATTTGTATCTTTCATTAATAATAAAATCTACTTTCTGTATTAGCTTGAGAAAAAATATATTTAAGGCCCATGATCTTGTCAACTATCCCTAGATTAATACAAACTATATTAAAGAATAGCTAACCATGATGGAAAGCTCATTCGTTCATTTAGTATTATTGAATATTACTATTCCAGTAGTCTGGCTTTTCTTATTCTGTGACTAATTATTTATTTTCTATCCTTTAATTTCCAAAGCATGCTCACTCATATCTGACTGAACAATAGTACATAAATATCCTTTTACAATAGGCCAGGACATCCATTTTATCCCAATTACACAAAAGCAAATTAATGCAAAATACTGTTACATGACTTCCTTTCGTGAAATTATAAGACCCTACATGCATATATATTTTTAAATCCCTTTATTCCCATTCCATCTTTTTGGCTGAACTTTATTCATATAATGTCTGCCCGTGTTATAGGACCCTCTCTTGTGGAAGGCATTAGTATCCAGTCACCCAAGCCAAAAGTTGCTCTCCATCCCCCACTTCTAGTCATCAAGTGCTAACAAGACATCTTCTTAAATCTTTCTGGAATGGGTCCCCTCTCCATTAGAATTCCCTTTAGAATTCCCTTTTCCAAGTCCACTTATTCATAACTGTGACGTGAAAGATTTTAGTTGCTCTGCCGCAGTTTTCTTTAGTCAGTGGTGACAGCTCCACATCTATTCACTTTTGTAGTTCTTGTGTCACGGTCATAGTCTTATCAACAGTAGCACAAATGTGATTTTTAATCTCTTCCTGCTCTACAGCAGTTGGTTTAAAGCATGCATACAAAGTTTGATATCCAGACTTTATTGCTGACAATTAATTCCTTTAAGAGTGTAACTGGATTTTTCTTGCTTGCTGTATCAGGATGATTACTCTTAATTTCATATTCCAGCCTGTATTGAAAGTAATCCAGATCAGAGTCAGCTTTCAGGAACATCAGTTCCAGCTTATTGACCTCTACCTCCATGTTGAATAGTTTATGCTGTGACTTTTTAAAAGAGTAATTTGTATACATTTAATGTCTTCATTGGTATTGAAATTCTGCTAAAAGTTCTTTTGATTTTTTTATCTTTTGAAGTTTTCTTTTTCACTCTTGTCTTACATAAAACAAACCAAAAAAAGATTCTGACATGTTAAGGACTTTTTCCTTAAAATTTGCATTATTCACAGCAGCTCTTCCTGCCCGTGGGTCCTGTCCCCATGCTTTAATAAGATCACCTTTTTGCACCCCACACCCCCCCCCGAAATTTTTTTTTGCATAATTCATTTGGATGAAGAAAAGAAGTAAATTGATGGCAAAGTAGTAGTAGATTGTAGAACTAAAGGAAATTTAGTTCAGTACCTCTAGTTCAGCAGATGAAGGAGAGATACAGAGATTCTTAATTGGTGGCAAAGCCAGTTCTATAACTAAACTTTCCAGATTTCTCATGCAGTGCACTTTCCATCACAGCAAGTGTCTGAGATTCATTCACTCAATGAATATTTGGTGAATGGCCACATACCAGATACTTTTCTGGGTAGTGGACACATAAATGAAAAGGGAGACAGCACTGGGTAGCAGACCTTAGAACAAACTACCTGGTTTCAAATCCTGACTCTGCCACTTATTTTTTTTTAGGCTTTTTTTTTTTTTTACGTTTCTTTATTTTTGAGAGACAGAGAGAGAGACAGAGTGTGAGCGGGAGAAGGAGCAGAGACAGAGGGAGACGCAGAATCTGAAGCAGGCTCCAGGTTCTAAGCTGTCCACACAAAGCCTGATGCAGGGCTCAAACTCATGAACAGTGAGATCATGACCTGAGCCAAAGTCGGACGCTTAACCGACTGAGCCACCCAGGTGCCCTCTGCCACTTATTGTTTGATCTTCAGTTAGGTTACTTTACTTTTCTGTGTCTCAGTTTCTTTATCTATTAAATGAAAATACTAATAATACCTACATCATAGGATTGTTCAGAGGATAAATTAAAATGCATAGTACAGTGCCTGGAACATTCATGTGATATTTACATATTGTCACATGAGATGATGGTGGTGACAATAACAATGATAATAAGATTGCTTGGTTTCTTCCCTCAGGAAGTTCACAGCCTTAGAGAGGACCTAACTTAAATAATTCTCTGTCTTCATAGTTTCTTTGCAGTGGTTACAATTGTGTGGGATTTTTCCTTTCAAAAAATATTTTCAGGGGCGCCTGGGTGGCGCAGTCGGTTAAGCGTCCGACTTCAGCCAGGTCACAATCTTGCGGTCCGTGAGTTCAAGCCCCGTGTCGGGCTCTGGGCTGGTGGCTCGGAGCCTGGAGCCTGTTTCCGATTCTGTGTCTCCCTCTCTCTCTCTGCCCCTCCCCCGTTCATGCTCTGTCTCTCTCTGTCCCAAAAATAAATAAACGTTGAAAAAAAAAAAAAATTTTCAAAAAAATTCAGTAATCCTTAGCTTAATCCAGGAATAGAATGGTAAATAGAATTTCTGACTATGCCAAAGCTACATAAAAGCCACTTGATACCAACAAAGATTCTTTGTTCAATTAAACTTCAATCAGACTCTTGAACCTTCTCTTAGGCATCTCTTCACTTCTTCTTTGTAAAATCCAGTTTCATCAAGAACCCTGCTCAGTCAGTTTAACCAGACAGGCTCTTCAGCCTCTGCCTTCCCCCAGGTGCTTTCTGAACACCTGGGCCCATCTTCAGCAAGAATCCTGTTAGATCAGTTTAACTAGAATCTCCCTTACCCCTGATGTTCCCTCTTAGGAATTTTCCACCCACTGATCTCAGCCCTCCTCCTTACACTAAATTCACCCTTGCCCATACTGTATTGGGAAATGAGCCCAGTCTGTCTCCCCCTGACTGTAGAAGTCCCTATACCCAGTGATAGCCCCTTTTCCCTTGAATAAAGTCTTCCTTACTGTGCTTTCACAAGTGTCACTGATTGTATTTTTCTTTAACAACAGGTATGGGTAAATATTAAAGCAAAAACTCGTACTGTTAATTATACAGCTAGTGTCAGTGCTTCGTAGATATGAGCAAGGGTCTTTGGGAATCTTCATTTGCCTTTCCAGACCCTTTATTATTTAGGAAAAAAATCCACTAATGATCAACATCTACTAAGGTAGAGTTCTGATTCTACCTTAGTGTTTGTTAGTAGTTGCTGCTTTAATGAAGAATAGCTGTGTCATTGCATTGGGATTTGATCCCCTCGAGTTCCATTCAAGATCACACTAATGTGACCTTGGATAAGTCATCATATACCTGGAGCCCAGTTTTGTAACTCTACCCTTTATTCCATTTAGTCTAAAGAAACATTTTAAGGTAAATCTCTGGGTTAAATGTTGTTATGCCTACAAGGTACAATTACAACTAATATAAAAATCGTTACCTTGTCCAGATTCTTTCAGCACTTGGCAATTTGAGTATACTTCTACACCTTAATGGTCTGTGAGGACTAATGTACCATCTAGAGGCAACTAAGAGTTTTACCAGTAGGGTATACTGGGGTCCTTGAGATCAAATTACCCACAACAAGTAAATTTAAAGCCTGTCTCCTCCCACCACTTCCTTCGGTTGTTTCAGCATACAGACCTCAGTGCTGTGCCTTGAACCTGCCTGAAGGCTCCCTCCCACCCTGGGTCTTTGTACTTGCTACTGCCTGTGTACAGAAGATTGTTCCCCCCTGTTAGCCACTTAGCATACAGCTTTCTTGTTTAGGTCTTTGCTCAAATGTCATGAAAGCCTTCCTTGTTCATTGTATGTAAAGTTTCAAGACGACTCCTCTAACATGTCTCATCTCCTCTCCCTATTTTATTTTTCTTTATGGTGTTTATCACTGCCTGATGCACTGTATATTTTACTGATTTATTCATTACTATTTGTATCTCTCCATTACAGTTTAAGCTCCACTGGGACAGCACTTTTTGTCATTTTGCTTCCTGTTTTATGTCTAATGCCCAGAGTAGTAACTGGTACATAATAGACGCTCAGTAAATATTTGTTAAATGAACGAATGAATGATCTCATTAATTTTCATACCATTTCTCTCATGTTATAATAAGTGGACAAATGGCACTAATAAGTTTCCAACAACTATTATAAGGAAACTTGTTTTGTGATCCAAATTGGGATATAAGTTTCCTAAATTAATTTGAAATTTTTCGACTTAGTTTAGATATCTCATTGAAAACCCTACAATACTCCTCCCCCTGCCCAAAAAAGTTAACTATGTGAGATGAGGAATGTGTTAATTCATTTGATTATTGTAATCATTTCACAGTGTATATACACATCAAAACATCACATAAATTTATATAATTTATCAATTATAACTCAGTAAAGCTGGGGAAAAGTTAAAAAACAAACCTCAACACTAACAGTTTATTTCTCAAATCTGCCATACCTCTTGTGTTGCAACTTATCGTGACTTTGCAACACAGATCTTTGAATATTATTTATAATTTTAATAATAAGGCTGCAGTTTTTGGATATGTGTGTAAAAGGTAATTTGTATGGAAATTAAAGAATTAATAAGAAAAGTTGATTTATAATTTTTTTTTTTTTTTTGAGAGAGAGAGTGCATTAGTGGGGCAAGGGGAGGGAGAGGAAGAATTTTAAGCAGGCTCCATGCTCAGCATGGAGCCTAAAATTGGGCTGGATCTCAGGAGCCTGAGATCATGACGTGAGCTAAAATTAGGAGTTGGACACTTTACCGACAGCCACCCCGGTGCCCCTGGTTCAGTAATTTAATAACAGTATAAAAGAAGTAACGGTGTAGACTAATTTGAGGTTTTATTTTGATAATTTTATATAATTTGATCTGTAAAATATAAAATGTCAAAGATATTTATTTGACTAGCAATTTAAGGGACCTTGTTATTTGACCAGTATGGATTTCAGGATAATTACAGCATAGTTAACAGAAAAATATACTAAACTAATATTTTGCCTTAAAAAAAAAAGATAGGAAATAGAAGAATTACTGTTTTTATTTTCTCATTTTGTGAAAGCTAAATCACTTTCATTTGTATTTATAGGCAAAATCATCAACATTACAGACCAGTCATCAGCCTCCCTCACAGGTAAGAAATTCTTCTCTTAAATGTAAGTCCCAGGGTTTCCAATAACTTACAATAAATTTAGATTATGTGAGGCTCTTAAAGTATTCCAGATGAAATCTACCCTTTAGCGCTTTGAAATTAAAATATATTTGTTATTGTTTAAGTCTAAAGTACTCCTAAAAGTCTACTTACTGAATTATGCTCTGAGATACTGAATATCTTCCTTCTTTAGCAGGACTGAGATTTGTTATTAAGGTGTATATTTTCTAAAATATGAATTAGGTATTTTTTATGTTTATACATGTAGTAGACAGGTGACCAGCTTATTTTATTTTCTCAGAGACCATCTTGGTGGCCCTTCGAGATGTCTCCTGGTGCATTAACTTTTGCTATCGTATGGCCTTTCATTGCCCAGTGGTTGGTGCATTTGTATTATCAAAGAAGGAGAAGGTAATGCTATGGCTTTATAACTCAAAATAGTATGCAAAATCTTATCTATAGGAGACAGAGCTTTCAATAGCAGTTAAGAGGACAGTTCTGTTTTATAGATACATTGTCATACTGAACATTCTGCACTGATCCTGAGACTGAAACTACCTTGGAAATGATGTCTAGCGGATTTCTAGGTACTTGTTAGACTAAAAAATTAGAATCTGATGTTTATTTTGGGCCCTTTCTAATGTTAAAGAACTCTAGACAAGGGATAAATAAATAATGCCTGCATGCTGTCTATACCTTTGGAATAGACGTGGACATTCCAGAATATTTTAGCCAGGTGGTTGATGATCTCTAGAAATAGAGATTTTTCTAATTTGAGGGCCAAAATTCCAGTTTGGGATGCCAGGAGATACCTCAAAAAGGTATGAGAATAATAGATTGGGATCCTTGACAGGGCTCTGAGGTTGTCTAGGTTAGGAACCTGAGGCTGAATCTCTTGGGTCAAAGGAAATCCTTAAGGCATTTTTTTTTCGATACTGTGTAAACTGAATTACATTCCATGGATGGGCATATAGACAATTGTTTACCTCACTGATGGCCTCACTTACTGTGTTTTTGTATTTCATCACCATTTCCCATTAAGTAACAACAGTTGGGGAGAAGAAATAGGGTATTTGATAATAACATTTTAAGTGCTCTCTTAAATCTGTGCAATAGAGACACATTTTTAAGAATCTACAAGTTTAAATAATTAAGGGTATATGTTCTTCTAGCAAACAACCCAAGTTCCTAATTAACTACACTAACAAAAGCAGAAACCAGACATTTGCGTTTCGCTTCTCTAAAAGGGATAAGCAGCATACTAGTTATGTAAACAGTGCTCCAGTGATCATAGTTGATGGCAGAGAAACTAAAATGCATGGGGATTTGGATGGATCAGTCTTCCTGATTCCAGCTTATGTTAAGACAATTTTATTTATGTTCATAAAAGAACTAAATAAGTTCTGTGCCACATTAATGTTCTTCCAATACACCCACTCACTTGAAAAAAATTTCAGTAGGATTTCAGAAGCACAGATTGCTTTCACAGTATTATTTACCTCTTTCCTAAGGCATTTGTTACAGATGTCATTTCAGGTGTGTGTAAGATTTGTTAAGGGTTCAACAAACCTGAGTTTAAATTCTTTTTTTCTTTTTTTTTTTTTCAATTTTTTTTTTTTTTTAATAAAGTTTTTACCAATTTCTTTTTTTTTTTTCAACGTTTATTTATTTTTGGGACAGAGAGAGACAGAGCATGAACGGGGGAGGGGCAGAGAGAGAGGGAGACACAGAATCGGAAACAGGCTCCAGGCTCTGAGCCATCAGCCCAGAGCCCGACGTGGGGCTCGAACTCATGGACCGTGAGATCGTGACCTGGCTGAAGTCGGACGCTTAACCGACTGCGCCACCCAGGCGCCCCCAATTTTTTTTTAATGTTTGTTCATTGTAAGAGACAGAGAGACAGAGCATGACGGGGGGAGGGGCAGAGAGAGGGAGGGAGAAACAGAATCCGAAGCAGGCTCCAGGCTCTGAGCTGTCAGCACAGAGCCCCACATGGGGCTTGAACTCACCTCGAGATCATGACCTGAGCCGAAGTTGGACACTTAACCACCTGAGCCACCCGGGTGCCCCAGTTTAAATCCTTTCTAATTTTCACACATTTTACATTTCTGCTATGATGGTTGGGTTTAGTGCTACACAGTGCTTCAAATTTTAATTTCCCTGACAATTGGAGGAAAAAAGAACCAAAGCTTTTTTTCACTATGTAGTAAGAATGCTAGATTCAAGCAGCAGGGCACAGTGGCACTAAAGATAGGTTTTGACATATTTTGCAATGCATTTCAAAGTTCCTTTTCATGTTTCCTTTATAAAAAGTTGAGGATTGAAGAGTAGAGAAATTTGGCACAGCACAAAAACCCTAAAGCTTACTTTGGTTAATAATTTATTTTATGCTTAAGTTTGAAACAGCTTGTCACTTATTAAAGACTGAAAGAGAAAACAACTACTTTGCTTCAGCAGTCACCAAAAATTGCAATTTTTCTAGAATTAAAAAAAAATTTTTTTTAACGTTTATTTTTTTTTATTTTATTTTTTAATTTTTTTTTTTTCAACGTTTATTTATTTTTGGGACAGAGAGAGACAGAGCATGAACGGGGGAGGGGCAGAGAGAGAGGGAGACACAGAATCGGAAACAGGCTCCAGGCTCTGAGCCATCAGCCCAGAGCCCGACGCGGGGCTCGAACTCACGGACCGCAAGATTGTGACCCGGCTGAAGTCGGATGCTTAACCGACGGCACCACCCAGGCGCCCCTTAACGTTTATTTTTAAGAGACAGGCAGAACACTAGCGGGGGAGGGGCAGAGAGAGAGACACACAGAATCTGAAACACGCTACAGGCTCCCAGCTCTAAGCTGTCAGCACAGAGCCGATGCAGGGTTCAAACCCATGAACCACGAGATCATGACCTGAGCTGAAGGTGGACCCTTAACCGACTGAGCCACCCAGGTGGCCCTAGAATATTTTTTTAAGATTACTCCTTACTAGTAGATGTCTACACCATTTCCCTTAAGTATCCCTATCAGTTATTTGTAGAGGTCTCCAAATGGAGAAACTGTTACTGATTTTTAATGTTCCACTTTGTTGAATTTTTATCAAGTTTTCAGTATGTTAAGTGTTTAGTCCTTCCCAATTACCAATTATTTAGCACTGTGCAACTGCATGTTGATCAGATAGTGTTTTTAGGTATTGTTTGCTTATATACAGAACAGATTAGCAGGTTGGAGATAGAGCCATATTTGATATGGAAATAAGTTTCAGCTTTGAGGGGATTTAGACATCTTTTAATCTGGAAGTATGTAGCAATTTTTAATCTGATAGTTACAGGAATGAAAACTAGAGAGTGGTGTGTCTGGTTTGGAACAGACAACTTCTGTGTTAGAGATGAGGAGAAAGATCCAGAAATCCAGTTAGGGTGGAAAAAGCATGGAATGCCCCATTCATAATAGGGACCATCCTGTGTCTTATCCCCTAATACAATGTCTGGCATGTAGGAGGCTTACAGTAAATGTCCCTTACAGTAAATTGGAGGCATACCGAATGCATGGCTGAATGGTCACAATTTGTAGGATGGCAAACTGAAGTACCATATGATGCAGAAAGCTTTCATTTTTTAAAGTTTATTTAATTTTAATTTTTTCTTTTTATCTTATTTAATAACTATGCATCTGGTAACAAACAGTTCCATGTATATATAAAATAAGTAGCTATGTGTGGTAAACTTTTTTTTTTTTAAGTTTATTTATTTTGAGAGAGAGAGAGAGAAGTATCATGGTAGGGGCAGAGAGAAGGAGAGAGAATCCCAAACAGGCTCCTCACTGTCAGTTTGAAGCCCGATATGAGGGAGGGGTGCTCGATCTCACGAACCATGAGATCATGACCTGAGCCGAAACCAAGTCCGACATTTAACCAGCTGAGCCACTCAGGCACCTCTGTGGTAAGCTTTTTAAAAAGATGTTTTGTTTTTAAACATTAAAAGTGGGTCCACCGATTGATTTTTTTTTCCCCATTGTAGAAGAATAAAAATTCAAAAGTAAATTTCTCACATTATCACTCTGCAGTGGATCAGAAAAAAAACAAAAAAAAAAGCACATTTTTTTCTGAATGTGATATGAACAGAAACAGTTGGAGACTTCTTGTTCAAAATTAGGCCCTGAGCAGCCTCCTGTGGGTCTGCCTTTTCCCACTCACCTCACCTGACCATTCTAGTAAAATTACCCATTAGTAAAATACTGACAGCAGACCTGTTCAGACCAAAAGACTACTCTTAAGCTATTACTTTGAAGGAAAGGACCTTTGTAACCACTTTTCTTTATCATTCTGCCCAGATTCATAAATATACAAACGTAGTTTTCTTGTGGGCACTGAACTTTCAGTACAGAGGTGGTAAAATGGACAGGTGTGGGAAAGCTCTCTGTAGGAACACTCTTCAAATGGAACCTGGGACAGATGGAACTGTCTGGAAAAGTCAGGCCCAGGCTTCTGAGAAGGGGAAAGAATCTCGGCAGTACAGCCAGAGCAGAAGTTCAGAGGGCAAGGTAAAGGGCAGAGCATTTTCCTCATCCCTTATCTATTGTTTTCTGTAACTTTTCTTCTCTTATCACACCTTGCCCTGCATTTTGCAAGTTTATTTATTTATTTTTTTTTATTTATCTTTGGGACAGAGAGAGACAGAGCATGAACGGGGGAGGGGGAGAGAGAGAGGGAGACACAGAATCGGAAACAGGCTCCAGGCTCCGAGCCATCAGCCCAGAGCCCGACGCGGGGCTCGAACTCACGGACCGCGAGATCGTGACCTGGCTGAAGTCGGACACTTAACCGACTGCGCCACCCAGGCGCCCCGCAAGTTAATTTAAAAAGAAAAAAGGACAGATCTCACAAAGAGCCTGAAACACATTCCAAATAGTTCTGAAGATAGTGCTGGGCATTTATGTCTGTTTCTGTTTCCTTATTACAGTAGGAGATTGGGGTTCAGAGAGCTGTGTGGTTTTTTATAAACCTGGAGAGGATCTTGTGTAGAAATCTTCATCATGTGGGTTCTTAGTAAGTGTTGCTCACTGTTCAGGCACCTTCCAGCTAACATTTCTGCTAAAACCTCACTCAGACAGTTAATCTTTAGAACCACCTACAATTCTGTTCTGGTCCCAGGGGCCTTTTTGTTTGTTTGTTTGTTTGTTTGTTTTCCATCATGCCTCAAGAGATCTCTTTATGTTATGTGAAAATTGATCTGGTTATTTAAAATGTCATTCCTGCCAGGGAGGTGTACATAAAGAGGATTTCTACAGAGGATAAGGGGTGATCTGATTACTTAAAATATCACTCCTGCCAAGGGGGTTGCATAAGAGCATTTCTGCGGAGGTGAGGAATGAATCTGTAATAAGAGGGTTTCAGGCATTTTGGCATCTTGAATGCTGAGGAGGATGTAGAGATTTTATAGCTGTGGGACTTTTCCCAGACCTGAGATCATATGTGATTATTGTATCTTGCGCTAACAAGCCCATCCTTCTCTAATCACTCCTTCAGTCAGTTTTATCACTAAAACCATCACGTTACCTATCCGAGTTGTTAGTTTACATGTCTCCCCTGCCACAAGCAACTAACCTGATAGCTCTTTTGACAGCTGAGAGCCTGCCTCATTTATGTTTGAATCCCCAGTGCCTGGCACAGTGCCTGGAAAGTAACAGATATGGACTATCTGTTCATTAAACAAGTAATCTAGGTTGTATATCTATCAACCTTTGGTAGTTTTGTTAAGCGTTTTTGTTTCACAACTTTCCTGCTATAAAATAATTCCCAAATTTCGAAATTGCATTAAGCCAACTAGAAAAGGATGTGAATTCATTTCTTAAGGACTTTTGGTAATTTTATGGTTTGATGTTGAATGTGAATATTATTGTTGTGTTTTCATTCAGATAATTCTTTGGTATGGGTGTGTTTCATATTCAGGTTGCATTTATATTCATAGGAAATTGGTTTTTACTTTCTCTTTAAAGAAAACTGAACTGAAGAAAATGGTATTTTACTCCAGAAGATTACTGGGCCTGGATGACCTCAGAATGAAATGGAATGTGGAGCCCACAAGAGTATCTTAACTGTTTGTGATGATTACACTTCTTTTTGTCGTCCAGTAGTTTGGTTTGTGTACATATATACATATATATATTTTGCACTACACAAATATAACATTTTAAGGACTAATATTGCTGATACTTGAATAACTAATCTCAACTAGGCTACAAGTAGCATACATAGACTTACCCTACCCTTAAACTTGAAGGACATTAAATTATTAATGATTGTTTGGTAACACGTTTACCTGATTATCTCCCATAGAGAACTATAAGCTGCTTTTCCAAGGTACAGTTGTGATAATGAGATCAGATTTATAACTGGATATTTTTAATTTTCTAAATTAAATATGAGAAAGAATGCAAACCAGGAGTGAACTTCAAATGAGTTAAATCAACTTTCTATCCTAGTCACTGAATTGCCATGCCAAGGAGCAGAAAACTGCTGGAAGAATCTTCTCTACGTCCACTTTGTGAGCTGCCCGTAATTTCTCTTGGGCATTCACAGCGCTGACTTGAGTGTTCAGGTGTCATTACTACAAAGTAGAGCCCTATGTACCAGGCTTACTTTTTACAGATGAACACAGAATAGACATAACCTGCTGATGGGAATGATGAATGGGCTTCAAGTAGGTCTGAAAGTATACTCTGAGCCTGTAGATCATTGATAAGATTTTATTCAACCGTATACATTTATTTCTTTGTAATCATTTTTCTTTAACTGAGGATATCTTGTTTCTGCTTCATAGGGTGCTTTGAAATATAAGATGAAAACTTATTTATACTGTTTTTACAAAGGTCAAAAAAGGAAACACATGAAAATCACTTTTCTGTAACTGGTAAACTACACAGACTGGACTCTTAACCTCCTAGTGCCTCCGTTTTTCCTTTGGGGTATAATCTTTGAGATACACCTATTTCACAGGGGTCATGGAAGGATTTGCAAGCTAGCGGGCCATATGCTTCCATATGAATAAGGCACATCCAACTAATGTAAACTTAAATGTCCTTCCCCCAGCTCCCATTTAGAACTAAAAAAAAAGACTGCAATTTAGATCCTTGAAGGCTTTCTTTGGAATTATTCTTCCTGTATGTCTTCCAGAACTTCACTCATTTAGATGTCCCTTGTACTTTAAAGATTTCTTTCATTCGAAGGCGTAGTAGCAAATAATTTTTAAGCATTCTTGGTATGTGTGATGTTGGGTTAAGCATCATGTGTTCAGAGTGTTTTCAATAAGAAAGAAACCCATCCCTCGCATAGAGGATGGTTCTGTGTTTGCCTGAAGAAAAAAAGTGTAAGAATACAATTTGCTTTCCTCAAGAATCTTTTTTCCTTATTTTTTTCTTTCATGTAACTTGGTGTTTTTTATTTTTTAATCACATCTTGATTAAAATGTGTCTATCTAATATTTGCTTTTTAAAAACTGTCCTCTATTTATTTAGGGGAGGGGGAAAATGAAGCAAGTAACTGAATTATATGTAAAAATAAGGTTCAGACCTGTGGATCAGGGATTATTTTCAAAAATTAGATATCAATTTGGTATCAGAAAATGGTGGCTTTTCTCTTAGTAAATAAATAAATTAAATGCAAATTAAGAATGAAGCAGTTGTGATTTATTACAGGCAATGGGAAGTAACTAACTCCTAGGGATAATCATTTGTATCCTATTCCAAAGTCTTATTTTATAGTTTGAAAAGCACTTTGCACACAGTTCTTGTATATACAAGTAAAGATGTAATTATAGGATATAGTGTTACTGCTTTGTTTAACAAGAAACTCATTTAAAATTTTAAATGGACAGCTGGTATTTTTTTAATGATCTACTTCTTTTCTGTTTCTTTATTGTAAAACTAAGTTAAAAATAAAAGGTTAATGAGAAATGATATGGTTTTTATTACTTATTGTTAATAGAAATGCCTTGATTATATTTTAAGGATTAAACAAGCATAAATAGTGGAATTCATAGAAAGTAATCATGCCTTTTTCAGAATAAAGCCATGCCAAGATATATAAAAGCAAGAAACTGGGATAAAGTATAACTCCTTTAGTCATTTGGTTGAGAATGTTACTGATCCAGTCAGAATCTTAGTTTCCATTCTTACACCAAATAGATAGCTTCCCTGAGCTACAGGTCAGACTCTGTGCAGGCAGTGTAGAGCCTGCTTGGGATTCTTTCTCTCCTTCTCTCTATGCCCCTCCCCTGCTCTCTCTCTCTTTCAAAATAAATAAATAAATAAACCTTAAAAAATTCTTAAAAACAAACGGCTGCCTGCAGCCACCTAGTGCACCCTTAATCAGCCATCTTAAATACACACAGTTGGTCTTTGGTGGAATATGATGAAAAGATTTTGCATTGTGACTTGTACAGATAGTGATAAAAGTGATGTTAGCTATTTGTATCATTTAAGAGATCAGTGTTCTGCATGTCATAGAAAGTTCACTGCAGTGACTTGACCAAGTAAGTTTTGGGGTCTTTTTTTCATTTTCAAGAAGTCCTGAGGTAGGGAGTCTAGGGCTGGTGAGTTGCTTCCAGAATGCAGTTAGGGACACAGGTTCCTTCTTTCTGTTCCACCCCCTTTGATATGTGGCTTTGGTCGTTATGCTTGCCAGATGGCTGCTGCACATCTAGGTCTAAATGTCTATTTTACAGGCAGACAATGATCTTATCTGATCAGGAAACACTAACTTTCTTGGAACTCTCACACAGGACACTCCCTCTCCGTATTATTGGCTATAGCTGGTTTCCCAGAGTTACATCTTTGTCTATAAAAATATTAAATAGGCAGCTTTTTCTGCACATGGGTCCTATCTCTGTGCTTTAATAAAACCACCTTTTTGCACCCCTGAAAAATATATATATTATCTAAAGAATAAAATTATTCCAGTTGATATAGATATAATTTTACAAATTCAATTTTGCCCACATATAGTAGGAAAGACCATGTCTTTGGCGCTTAAATGCCTCCTTCTTAAGTTCTCTTTCTTCTCTATTTGTTTTTCTTTTCTGCTTCTCAACCCTTGTCTTCTCACTGATCTTCTCTCCATTAATCCTTTTTGTAAAAGTTTTACTTATTTAATCTCTACACCCAATGTGGGGCTTGGCCTCATGACCCCACGATCAAGAGTCACATGCTCCTCCAACTGAGCCAGCCCTTATTAATCCTCTTTTGAAATGGTACCACATCTTATAAACTAGAGAGTGATAAATGCTCTTTTCCTTTAAAAAAAAAAAACAATTAAAAGAGAACTTTTAAATACATCCGTAATACAGGCAGTAGCCATTGTTTTCTTATTCTGCCTACCATCCTTTCCTCCTCACAACAGCACTGCTCTCCTCTGTCCCTGCCCCCTTTGGAGAGCTCCTCCTCTTCCACTTTCCTCAAGTGATTCTGGGGAGGCTACTGAATGGAACACCCAGCCGTGTAAGCCCTGCCCCTCCCCAAGCCACGGTAGTGGGCCTGTGGCTCTAACCTGGCCAGTGTATATACCATTCTGCTGACCACGGTGACAGTCTCAGGGATGGGCATATGACCATAAGTAGGGCAAGCGGTGTTATTCTCTGGATTTATTTCAGGAAACCAGGAGAGCCTTTTGCTTTTTTGCAGATTATTACATAGTTGGGGTCATGCAGTATGTAGTTTTTTCAGATTGGTTTCTTTCACTTAGCAAGATGCATTTGAGGTTCCTTCAGGTAATTTTGTAGCTTCATACCTAATTTCTTTTTATAATTTTTATTTTTATAGTTTTATAAATTTTATGTTTCTATAGAGCCTTATAAAACAGGTAGGGGGCCAGATTTGGCCCATAGGTTGTAGTTTGCTGACTTCTGATTTAAATAGCTTCTTTTTAGCAGTGGATCATATTTGATTGTATGGATGTACAATAGTTTGTTTATCTCGCCACCTATTAAATGACACCTTGGTTGCTTCTGAATTTTAGTAGTTATGAATACAACTGATACGAACATCTGTGTGCAGGTTTTATGTGGTCATAACTCATTTGGGTAACTACCAAGGAGCATGATTACTGAATCACATGGTAAAGGTATATTTTGTTTTATTAGAAACTGCCAAAATGTCTTCCAGAGTGGCTGCACCATTTTGTATTCCCACCAGTAATGAACGAGAGTTCTTGTTTCACATCTTTGCCAGCATTTGATGGATGTGTGTGGTGGTTTGTCATTGTGTTTGCATTCTCTTTCTCTTTGAATTATAGCCTGTAAGATGAGTCCTCTAGAGATTCTGGGCCATCTCTCCTGAGACGTGGAGGAGGCTGACATAATAAAGCCAACATGTAGCCCTAAGAACTTAGACCCAAGTCAGAAACAGTGAATTCAAGTTAACTCTGAAAACACTACCCTACCCCCACATTTATACAGTTTGTTTACATGGATTTATACATTTCCCTTTTTCCTTAAGGTAGTTTAAGTTAGGTTTCTGCCACTTGCAGCCAGAGTCCTGACTAGCATAGGTACCTCTTGATTCTCAGGACTGATGGGGAGTGCAGAGTCTGGAGCCAGACAGTCTAGGACAGAATTGTGAGCAGTTATGGGAAAGTCACTTAAAACTTGCGTTTCAGTTTCCTCATCTATAAAATTAGGATAATAATATCATAGGGTTAATAAATGTTAGTTTACATAGAACAGTGCTCAGGATACAGTAAGTACTTAGTAAATTGATAGCTATTGTGATGTCAATATCACTTTATTTCACCAACAGTCCTTTTACAGAAGTAGGACAAGAAGACATAAAATCCAAATCCCTTTCAAAGCTTTTGAAAGTGCTATAAAAAAGATACACACTGGGGGCATCTGGGTGGCTTGGTCAGTTAAACATCTGTTGATTTCGGCTCAGATCATACATGATCTCACGGTTCATGATTCAGCCCTGTGTCAGGCTCTGTGCCCAAAGTGCAGAGCCGGCTTGGGATTCTCTCTCTCCCTACCTCTTTCTCTCAAAAAAACCAAACCAAAACAAAAGAAAACAAGAAACACACACTGGAATTGTCAGTGCAAAGGTACAGATTAAAAAAAAAATTTTTTTTTAACGAGCTAATATCTTCCACTTATCCTCTGGATATTATCCCTTTCCTCAAAGATTTTCCCATATTGTTCTTTTCCAGAAGCAACTATTTAACATCACTTTGGGTTGGTGTTTTGGTACTTACCTCCAAGGTGGTGGTTGTTTTTTTGTTTTTTTTTTTTTAATTAAAAAAAGATTTTGAGGGTGGCTCAGTTGGTTAACTGTCTGACTTTGGCTCAGGTCATGATCTCACAGTTCATGGGTTAGAGCCCTGCGTCAGGCTTTGGGCTGACGGCTCAGAACCTGAAGCCTGCTTCAGATTCTGTGTCTCCCTCTCTCTCTGCCCCTGCCCTGTTTGTGCTCTCTCTTGCTCAAAAATAAATAAAAACATTTAAAAATAAATTAACATTAAAAAAATTAACATTAAAAAAATTTTAAAGGGGCACCTGGGTAGCTCAGTCGGTTAAGGGTCTTACTTTCGCTTAGGTCATGATCTCATGGTTTGTGAGTTCAAGCACTGCATCAGGTTCTGTGCTGACAGCTCAAAGCCTGGAGCCTGCTTGGGATTCTGTATCTCCCCTTGTCACTGCCCCTCCCCCACTCACGCACGTGTGCTTGTGCTCTCTCTCAAAAATAAGCATTAAAATTTCTTTTAATTAAAAAAACATTAAAAATTTTTTTCTATTACCTCTTGATTTTATTTATTTATTTTTTCTTTTTCAATATAATTATTGTCAAGCTAGCTAACATACATTGTATAGACTGTGCTCTTGGTTTCAGGGGTAGATTCCTGTGATTCATCACTGACTACAACATCCAGTGCTCACCCCAACAAGCGCCCTCTTCAATGCCCATCACCCATTTTCCCCTCTCCCCCACCTCCCACATCAACCGTCAGTTTGTTCTCTGTATTTAAGTCTCTAATGGGTTTGCCTCCCTCTCTGTTTGAAACTAGTTTCACCCTTTTGTTCCCCCATGATCTTGTTAAATTTCTCAAGTTCCACATATGAGTGAAAACATGTTAGATGTCTTTTTCTGACTAACTTATTTCACTTAGCATAACACCCTCCTGTTCCATCCACATTGTTGCAAATGGCAGGATTTCATTCTTTTTCATTGCCCAGTAGTATTCCATTATATATATAAACCACATCTTCTTCATCCATTCAGCAGTTGATGGACATTTGGGCTCTTTCCTTGATTTGGCTATTGTTGATAGTGCTGCTATAAACATCAGGGTACATATTCCCCTATGAATCAGTACTCCTGTAGCCTATGGATAAATTCTTAGCAGTACAATTGCTGGGTCATAGCGTAATTCTATTTTTAATTTTTTAAGGAACCTCCACACTGTTTCCACAGTGGCTGCACCAGTTTGTATTCCCACCAACAGTGCAAGAGGGTTCCTGTTTCTCCACATCCTCACCAACATCTGTCGTTTTCTGAGTTGTTTATTTTAGCCACTCTGACCAGTGTGAGGTGGTATCTCAATGTGGTTTTGATTTGTAGTTCCCTGATGATGAGCGATGTTGAACATCTTTTCATGTGTCTGTTGGCCATTTGGATGTCTTCTTTGGAAAACTGTCTATTCATGTCTTCTGCCCATTTCTTCACTGGATTATTTGTTTTTTTGATGTTGAGTTCTTTATAGATTTTTTTTTCAGATTTATACAGATTTATTTAAACTAAATTATGGACTTTGGAATTTAATCTATTAAAATCTGATAGTTTAAATTTTTTTTTTAATATTTATTTTTAATTTTATTTTTTAATTTTTAAAATTTACATCCAAATTACCATATAGTGAAACAATGATTTCAGGAGTAGATTCCTTAATGCCCCTTACCCATTTAGTCCATCCCCCCTCCCACAACCCCTTCTGTAACCCTCAGTTCTCCATATTTATAAGTCTCTTCTGTTTTGTCCCCCTCCCTGTTTTTATATTATTTTTGTTTCCCTTCCCTTATGTTCATGTTTTGTCTCTTAAAGTCCTCATATGAGTGAAGTCATATGATTTTTGTCTTTCCCTGACTAACTTCACTTAGCATAATACCCTCCAGTTCCATCCACGTAGTTGCAAATGGCAAGATTTCATTCTTTTTGATTGCTGAGTAATACTCCATTGTATATGTATACCACTTCTTCTTTATCCATTCATCCCTCGATGGACATTTGGGCTTTTTCCATACTTTGGCTATTGTTGATAGTACTGCTATAGACATGGGGGTGCATGTTTACCTTCAAAACAGCACACCTATATCCCATGGATAAATGCCTAGTAGTGCAATTGCTGGGTCGCAGGGTAGTTCTATTTTTAGTTTTTTGAGGAACCTCCATACTGTTTTCCAGAGTGGCTGCACCAGCTTGCATTGCCACCAGCAGTGCAAAAGAGATCCTCTTTCTCCACATCCTCGTTAACATCTGTTGTTGCCTGAGATGGTAATGTTAGCCATTCTGACAGGTGTAAGGTGGTATCTCACTGTGGTTTTGATTTGTATTTCCCTGATGATGAGTGATGTGGAGCATTTTTTCATGTGTTGGTTGGCCATCCTGATGTCTTCTTTGGAGAAGTGTCTATTCATGTCTTTTGCCCATTTCTTCACTGGATTATTTGTTTTTTGGGTGTTGAGTTTGATAAGTTCTTTGTAGATTTTGGATACTAACCCTTTATCTGATATGTCATTTGCAAATATCTTCTCCCATTCTGTCGATTCCCTTTTAGTTTTGCTGATTGTTTCCTTCTCTGTGCAGAAGCTTTTTATTTTGATGAAGTCCCAGTAGTTCATTTTTGCTTCTGTTTCCCTTGCCTTCGGAGACGTGTTGAGTAAGAAGTTGATGCAGGAGGGGCGCCTGGGTGGCGCAGTCGGTGAAGCGTCCGACTTCAGCCAGGTCACAATCTCGTGGTCCGTGAGTTCGAGCCCCGCGTCAGGCTCTGGGCTGATGGCTCGGAGCCTGGAGCCTGTTTCCGATTCTGTGTCTCCCTCTCTCTCTGCCCCTCCCCCGTTCATGCTCTGTCTCTCTCTGTCCCAAAAATAGATAAACGTTGAAAAAAAATTTTTTTTAAAAATAAAAAAAAAAAGAAGTTGATGCATGCAAGATCAAGGAGGTTTTTGCCTGCTTTCTCCTCGAGGATTTTTTTTTTTAATTTTTTTTTCAACGTTTTTTATTTATTTTTGGGACAGAGAGAGACAGAGCATGAACGGGGGAGGGGCAGAGAGAGAGGGAGACACAGAATCGGAAACAGGCTCCAGGCTCCGAGCCATCAGCCCAGAGCCCGACACGGGGCTCGAACTCACGGACCGCGAGATCGTGACCTGGCTGAAGTCGGACGCTTAACCGACTGCGCCACCCAGGCGCCCCTCTCCTCGAGGATTTTGATAGCTTCCTGTCTAACATTTATGTCTTTCATCTATGTTCAGTTTATTTTTGTGTATGGTGTAAGAAAGTGGTCCAGGTTCATTCTTCTGCATGTCGCTGTCCAGTTTTCCTGGCACAACTTGCTGAAGAGACTGTCTTTATTCCGCTGGATATTCTTTCCTGCTTTGTCAAAGACTAGTTGGCCATATGTTTGTGGGTCCATTTCTGGGTTCTCTATGCTGTTCCATTGATCTGAGTGTCTGTTCTTGTGCTAGTACCATACCGTCTTGATGATTACACCTTTGTAGTATAGCTTGAAGTCTGGGATTCTGATGCCTCCTGCTTTGGTTTTCTTTTTCAAGATTGCTTTGGCTATTCGAGGTCTTTACTGGTTCCATACAGATTTTAGGATTATTTGTTCTAGCTCTGTGAAGAATGCTGGTGTTACTTTGATAGGTATTGCATTGAATATGTAGATTGCTTTGGGTAGTATCAACGTTTTAACAATATTTGTTCTTCCTATCCAGGAGCATGGAATCTTTTTACATCTTTTTGTGTCTTCTTCAATTTCTTTTTTAAGCTTTCTATAGTTTGCAGTGTATAGATTTTTCACCTCTTTGGTTAGATTTATTCCTAGGTATTTTATGTTTTTTTGTGCAACTGTAAGTGGGATCAATTCCTTGATTTCTCTATCGCTTCATTGTTGGTGTATAGGAGTGCAACCGATTTCTGTGCATTGATTTTATATCCTGCCACTTTGCTGCATTCATGAATCAATTCTAGCAGTTTTTTGCTGGAATCTTTTGGGTTTTCCATATAGAGTATCATGTCATCTGTGAAGAGTGAAAGTTTGACCTCCTCCTGGCCAATTTGGATGCCTTTTCTTTCTTTGTGTTGTCTGATTGCAGAGGATAAGACTTCCAATACTATGTTGAATAACAGTGGTGAGAGTGGACATCCCTGTCTTGTTCCTGACCTTAGGGGAAAAGCTCTCCGTTTTTCCCCATTGAGGATGATATTAGCGTTGGATCGTTCATATATGGCTTTTATGATCTCGAGGTATGCTCCTTCTATCCCTACTTTCTTGAGGGTTTTTATCAAGAAAGGATGCTGTATTTTGTCAAATGCTTTCTCTGCATCTATTGAGAAGATCATATGGTTCTTGTCCTTTCTTTTATTGATGTGATGAATCACATTAGTTGTTTTGCAGATAGTGAACCAGCCCTGCATCCCAGGTATAAATCCCACTTGATCGTGGTGAATAATTTTTTTAATGTATTGTTGGATCCGGTTGGCTAATATCTTGTTGAGGATTTTTGCATCCATGTTCATCTGGGAAGTTGGTCTGTAGTTCTCCTTTTTAGTGGGGTCTCTGTCTGGTTTTGGAAACAAGGTAATGCTGGCTTCATAGAAAGAGTTTGGAAGTTTTCCTTCCATTTCTATTTTTTGGAACAGCTTCAAGAGCACAGGTGTTAACTCTTCCTTAAATGTCTGGTAGAATTCCCCTGGAAAGCCATCTGGTCCTGGACTCCTGGTTTTTGGCAAATTTTTGATTACTAATTCTATTTCGTTACTGGTTATGGGTCTGTTCAAATTTTCTATTTCTTCCTGTCTCAGTTTTTGTAGTGTATATGTTTCTAGGAATTTGTCCATTTCTTCCAGATTACCCATTTTATTGGCATATAATTGCTCATAATATTCCCCTCCTCTTTCATTCTTGATTTTATTCATTTGGGTCCTTTTCCTTTTTCGTTTTGATCAAGCTGGCTAGTGGTTTATCAATTTTGTTAATTCTTTCAAAGCACCAGCTTCTGGTTTCATTGATCTGTTCTACTGTATTTTTTGGTTTTGATAGCATTAATTTCTGCTCTAAAGTTTATTATTTCCTGTCTTCTGCTGGTTTTGGGTTTTATTTGCTGTTGTTTTTTCTAGCTCCTTAAGGCGTAAGGTTAAGTTGTGTATCTGTGATCTTTCTTCCTTCTTTAGGAGGGCCTGGATTGCTGTATACTTAACTCTTATGACCACCTTTGCTGCATCCCAGAGGATTTGGGTTGTGGTGTTCTCATTTTCATTGGCTTCCATATACTTTTTAATTTCCTCTTTAACTTCTTGGTTGACCCATTCCTTCTTTAGTAGGATGTTCTTCAGTCTCCAAGTATTTGTTACCTTTCCAATTTGTTTCTTGTGGTTGATTTCGAGTTTCATAGCGTTGTGGTCTGAAAGTATACAAGGTATGATCTCGATCTTTTTGTACTTACTTAGGGCTTATTTGTGTCCCAGTATATGGTCTATTCTGGAGAATGTTCCATGTGCACTGGAAAAGAATGTATGGGGCGCCTGGGTGGCGCAGTCGGTTAAGCGTTCGACTTCAGCCAGGTCACGATCTCACAGTCCGTGAGTTCGAGCCCCGCGTCAGGCTCTGGGCTGATGGCTCGGAGCCTGGAGCCTGTTTCCGATTCTGTGTCTCCCTCTCTCTCTGCCCCTCCCCCGTTCATGCTCTGTCTCTCTCTGTCCCAAAAATAAATAAACGTTGAAAAAAAAAATTAAAAAAAAAAAAAAAAAAAGAATGTATATTCTGCTGCTTTAGGATGAAATGTTCCAAACATATCTGTTAAGTCCATCTTGTCCGGAGTGTCATTCAAAGCCATTGTTTCCTTGTTGATTTTTTGATTAGATGATCTGTCCATTGTTGTGAGTGGGGTGTTGAAGTCTCCTACTATTATGATATTACTATCAGTGAGTTACTTTATGTTTGTGATTAATTGATTTATATATTTGGGTGCTACCACATTTATACATAAATGTTTACAATTGTTAGGTGTTCTTGGTGGATAGACCCCTTGATTATGATATAATGCCCTTCTGCATCTCTTGATAGTCTTTATTTTAAAGTCTAGATTGTCTGATATAATTATGGCCACTCCAGCTTTCTTTTGTTGACCATTAGCATGATAGATGGTTCTCCATCCCCTTATTTTCAGTCTGAAGGTGTCTTTAGGTCTAAACTGGGTCTCTTGTAAACAGCATATAGATGGATCTTGTTTTCTTATCCATTCTGTTACCCTATGTCTTTTGATTGGGGCATTGAGTCCATTGACATTTAGAGTAAGTACTGAAAGATATGAATTTATTGCCATTATGATGCTTGTAGAGTTGGAGTTTCTGGTGGTGTTCTCTGGTCCTTTCTAATCTTTGTTGCTTTTGGTATTTATTTATTTTTATATATATTTTTTCATCTTTTCTCCCCTCAGAAAGTCCCCCTTAAAATTTCTTGCAGGGCTGGGTTAGTGGTCACAAACTCCTTTAATTTTTGTTTGTCTGGGAAACTTTTTCTCTTTCCTTCTATTTTGAGTGACAACCTTGCTGGATAAAGAATTCTTGGCTGCATATTTTTCTGGTTCAGCACACTGAATATATCCAGCCACTCCTTTCTGGCCTGCCAAGTTTCTGTGGATAGGTCTGATGCAAACCTGATCTGTTTTCCCTTGTAGGTTAAGGACTTTTTTCCCCTTGCTGTTTTCATGATTCTCTCCTTGCCTGAGTATTTTGTGAATTTGACTATGATATGCCTTGTTGAAGGTCGGTTTTTGTTGAATCTATTGGGGGTCCTCTGTTCTTCCTGGATTTTGATGTCAGTGTCTTTCCCCAGGTTAGGAAAGTTTTCCACTCTGATTTGCTCACATAACCCTTCTACCCTTATTTCTCTCTCTTCTGCTTCTGGGACCCCTATGATTCTGATGTTCCTTTTTAATGAGTCACTGATTTCTCTAATTCTTAAATCATGCTCTTTTGCCTGAATCTCCCTCTTTTTTTCTGCTTCATTATTCTCTAGAAGTTTGTCCTCTATATTGCTGATTCTCTGTTCTGCCTTGTCCATCCTTGCCGCTGCTGCATCCATCTGTGATTGTAGCTCAGTTATAGCATTTTTAATTTCATTCTGGCTATTTTTTACTTCTTTTATCTCTGCAGAATGGGATTCTAATCTATTTTTGACTCCAGCTAGTATTCTTATTATCGTGATTCTAAATTCTGGTTCAGACATCTTGCTTGTATCTGTGTTGGTTAAATCCCTGGCTGTCATTTCTTCATGCTCTTTCTTTTGGGGTGAATTCCTTCGTTTTGTCATTTTGAAGGGAGAAAAGGAATTAATGAGGTAGAAAAATTAAAAAATTAAAATTAAAGAATATTAAAATTAAAAATTAAACACACACACACAGACACGTACACATCAAATAGATGATGCTAGATCCTAGGTGTGTTTTGGTCTGGGTGTTGAAATTTGTTTGACAGATTAGAGAAAAAAAGGGGGGGGGAAGGAAATTGAGAATTTGAAAAAATGAATACACTGAAATAGACTAAAATGAGATGATGGGGGTAAAATAGAATTTGAAAAAATAAACACAAAAGTAAAGAATATAGTAGAAAAAATTAAAGACAAATATTTTTAAACAAATTAAAAATAAATATTAATTTTTCCTTTTCTGTATTTAAGAAAAAGAAATGAAAAAGAGAAAAAATTAAAAAAAAGAAAAGATGAAATCATTTGAAAATATGAAAAGGTGAATACACTAGTAGACTAAAATAAATTGATGGAAGTAAAATAGAACTTGAAAAAATTTACCTAAAAGCAAAAAATATAGTAATAAAAATTAAATGAAAATATTTTTAATAGAAATTGAGAGTACAAGTGAAGTTTTTCTCTTTCTGCATTCAAGAAAAAGAAAATAAATGAAAGAGAAAAAAAAGAAAAAAAAAGGAAATTGAAAATTTGAAAAGGTGAATACACTAAAGTAGACTAAAATAAAATGATGGAAGTAAAGTAGAATTCGAAAAAATTCACAGAAAAGTAAAAGATATAATAATAAAAATTAAAGGAAAATATTTTTAATAAAAATTGAAAATCAAAATGAATTTTGTCTCTGTATTTAGGAAAAAGAAAAGAATTGTAAAAGAGAAAAAAAAAGAAAGAAAATTGAATAGATGAACCTAACAGATTGAAGAAGGACTGAAATTGCTTCGTTTTCCCCTAGAAGTCAGTCTATGTAGCGCTTTATAGTCCATAAATTAAGCTGGCAGTAAGACTTGTGTTGTAGAAGAGCAAAGTTGGCCCAGGTGGGCGGGGCTCAATGTAACAGCTCTGCTCTCCACTAGATGGCACTGCTAGCCTACTGGGGTGGATTGTTGTGGTGCTCGTAGGTGCTTATGTGCACGTGAGGGAGCAGTGAAAATGGTGCCACCCAGCCACCCAGTCTGTTCTCCCAGATCAGCAATCGTGCACTCATCCTCTGTCTTCAGCTCTCGTCCACTTCATGCTTTTTCACTCTCCCTGACCAGGCCCCAGGCAGTACCTCTCTCCCGAGTTTTGTCTCAGATGTGGCTGTTTTCCCTGGCCCCTTACTTCCGAAGGACTGCGGCTTTGACCCGTTCAGCCCCTCTGCGGGAGGGTCTCACTGAGCAATGGCCAAATGAGCAATGGCCGAATATCAGCTACACCCAGGAATGCACTCTGGACCCTGCTGCTGCCAGTGACCCGAGACTGCGGCCAGGTGCCAGCCCACCCCAGAAAAAGTTCATGAGACAATGTAGCAGCAGTGTTTCAGGGATTATGGAAAATCACAACACACATCTGGCACCAGGCTTCACCCTTAACGACCTTGCCCCAGCACCAGCGAATGTGGCCGCCTTCCAGGATCTGTTGGGACCAGATGGCTTCAACAGTCTCTACCAAATGTCCTTCCAGCAGTGGAACCGCATTGCCCCATGTGGCCCGAGAACCTCCCGGACCCCACTCTGTTCCTGGGAATTCGCCCTTCCCACCAGAGCACCGCCAGGTATTGAGCTGCAGAGTTGCAGCCTTTGCACTCCCCTTGTTTACATTCTTTTTTAAAAAAAATTTTTTAATGTTTATTTCTGAGACAGAGACAGAGCATGAGTGGGGGAGGGGCAGAGAGAAGGAGACACAGAATCAGAAGCAGGTTCCAGGCTCTGAGTTGTCAGCACAGAGCCCGACGCGGGGCTCAAACTCACAAACCGTGAGATCATGACCTGAGCCAAAGTCAGTTGCTCAACCGACTGAGCCACCCAGGCGCCCCCCTTATTTACATTCTCAATGGAATTTAAACCCTCTCCTTTCTCCCTTTTTAGTCCCTGCAGCGGTTCCCTACCTTTCACGGCTTCTTGGTCCCCAAGTTCACCTCTCTGTGCCACCTACCTGTTGAATTCTGTGGTTCAGGTTGTGCAGATTGTTGTGTTAACCCTCCAGTTTTCTAGGTGGGTAGGATGGTTTAATGTTGGTCTGGCTGTATTTCATGGATACAAGACACACAAAAAACTTCCATGCTGTTCTGCCATCTTGGCTCCTTCCTGCTTTTGTTGATTTTGATGGGAGTTCTCTGCCTCCTAGATCTAGATGTATGTTTCCTTTTCCAGATTAGGGAATTTTTCAAATATTATTCTTTGAAATAAAATTTATGCCCCTTTTCTCTCTTCTGGGGTTCCTATAATACAAATATTATGTTTGATGGAGTCACTGAGTTCCCTAAGTGTATTCTCATTTTGTGTAATTCTCCTTTCTCTTTTTCATTCAGCTTCATTGCTTTGTTACTTTGTCTTCTAGGTCATTAATTCTTTCCTTTGCTTCTTCTAGCCTTCTGTTCATTGCATCGTGTGTTTTTAATCTCATTTATTGCACTCATCATCTCTGATTTCTTTTTAACTCTTATCTCTGTGGTAAGGACCTCACTGATGTCTTTTATTCTTTTCTCAAGTCCAGTGAGTGTCCTTATGATTGTTGCTTTAAATTCTATCAGGCATTTTACTTTTGGCTATTTCATTTAGATCTCTGGCTGTGGCCTTATCTTGTTCTTTCATTTGGGATAAATTCCTATCTTCTCATTTTGTCTAAGTCTCTGCCTTGTGTGTGTGTGTGTGCGCGCGTGTGTGTGTGTCAGAAAAGCCACTTATGTCTCCCCATGACAGTCATAGCCTTATAAACAAGTCCTATATTGCCCAGGGCTGGTACTTCAGGGAGTGCCTTTAATGTGTTGTATGTACTCTGCTGTTGTGTTCTGGCTGCTCTATCCTTCAGGGAAGTCGTCTGCAGAGGCTCTCCTTGCCTGCTGTGGACAGTGTTTGGTACCTGGCCTGAATGTGGCAAGTTTTAACTAGGTGTGCTTTGTTCTGCTTGTGAAATGAGTCCTGTCACTACCTCCACTGGAAAAGAGGCCCTGCAAAACTCTCTTGTTGGGACATATGGTGTGGGCAGGTGTTTGTTCTCATCTTCTTGGGGAGAGGCCTGCTGCACTGAGACTGAGGCAAATGTGACTGAAAAGGGCAGCTCCACTGGGACACAGGGGGATGGTTCTTGGTGTGAGCAAGTTAGTAGTTAGTATAGGCACAGCGCTACTTCCCATAGGTGGCTCTGTCTTTATGCTGATGGTTGGGGGAGGGAAATGGCACCAGCTGGTACCTTTATCCCCAGAGAGGTGTCCCTGTGAATGCTGTCAGGGACACACTCTGAGAAAAGCGAGTAATCTCCTGTGTCCCAGGCACTCTTCAGATTGCTGTTTCCCTGGTGTCTGTCCCTGGGTTTTTTGCCTGCCTTCTTTCTAGGAGCAGAGTAGTGCCCTCTGGGTTCTATCCTAGCCAACCCCACTGACCTTTAAAACTTCAGGATGTAAGCTCCCCTAGTTGCAAGAATTCATGAAATTCAGCCCCTCTTGTTTCCCAAGCCAATGGCTATTGGGAAACCTTCTCCTTGTGTGTTCCCCTGTGTGCTCCTCTCTCTTGCCCTCTGTGACCATAGCTCCCTGCCCTCTGCAGCAACCAGGATCCATTTTTCTCCTAAAGCATGTCACCGTACTTCCTACGTTCTTTGATGTAGCCTCTTCTCTCCCTTTAGTTGTGGAGTTTGTTCTGTCAGTCTTCAGGTCTATTTCTGGGGTATTCAGGATGATCTGATAGTTATCTAGTTGGGAGGAGGTGGGTGCAGGGTCCTCTGCCACCATCTTCTTTGACTACTCATCCATTTATTTACCACTGGGTAACAAACTATTATAGTGAAGTTGAATCTTGGTGTGTATATATACTTAACAGAAGGATGTTGACAGTATACTTTAAGTGTTATATTTATTAAGCAAAAATAAATTATTATTTATTTTTAGGGATCAGGTTGTTTCACATAACGTTGTATGTTTTATTTATACAAATTCTTTTAAGTTGCAAACCATCACATTTTTCATTAAAATTGAACAAGCTGTTAAAATTGCTATAGCATATCACACCTAAGTCCTCCAGTACAATTTTAAGCAAATATGTATTGTTGAGAAAGTACCAGAAGCAGTCGAGGCAGCAAGACTGTATTCCTAGTAAGGTAAACAAAAACCTCTGCCCTTTTCATTCCTCATTCCCTAAAGGAGTTATACTACCAAGTGAAGGAGTTTCTCAGCTACGGGTTTGAGGCCACAATTGCAACCTTAAACGATTGTTCTTGAGATTGCGGTTTTTGCAGGCAATCATGTCCAGCTAAATTACATTACAATAAAATTGTTATTTTAACACCAAACTGAATGATGGACTGAAATCTACATGTGAAAGAAAAGCTAGGCTTGAGGCTTGCTCCTCTCTTAAAGGAGTAGTGTTATTCTAGTTTTATTGACACATTAGTTTTCATAAAGTGCAGACACAAAATAAATAAGGTGAAAAAGGTCTTGAAGCTCTATATACAACTATGAGATTAAGTAAGTTACTGGTTATGTTCTTGATAGCCTTTTAACTCTGTGGAAGCTGTAATATACATTAAAAGCTCATTGATCCAAGTAACATAATGATTCTTTTTTCCCTTAGATCAGTCTACTATGAAGGAATATATAATTATGCTAGCTTATTCTATAAAACAAGATTAGATTAAAGACAAAATTTATGTGCTATAGGCTAAATCCAGATACAGTCAGGTGCTGAGCATTATTCCTGGCTTCAAAATAGGATGTATCTGTTTCACCATCTGGTTGGGGTATGAAAGGCATAGTTTGATGCTGCAGATTTTCCCAGTCCACATCACTGAAGAGAGGATGACATTTTAGCTCTTAGGGAAAATATAAAACAAAACATAGTATTATGACACCATTGCCTAAGTAAGTACTGTTTTACAGGAATCAAGAGAAGGTCTCACATGTATCTTGCCCTTGTTTTGCTTCTCACGTATGTGTTTAATTTCTGTGCAACTACATACTTCACAGTGGCACATACTGTGTTATTTTGTATAACACCTGACACATGACAGGTGCTTGGCCTGTATTTGTCAAATAAGCGAATGAAAGATTTGCCTTAAAAGAAGCCTATCATTCTCATGCCTCCATCTTCTCACATAATCCCTGCCTTGATGAGATAAGAGCTTGGCCTACTTCCTGTTCTGGGATACAGTTTCCACACCACTGATCTTCAGGATTAATGCCCACTTCTCATTCCAAGACAATGCTGCTGGTTTCTATCTCTTCAGTCCTTAGCACCATCTTTTGTCCTATGTAACTTTGCTAAGAACCCATCCTCCACTACCTTACTTTCTTCCATATGCTCCATCCTTATCCTTCATGGTAATTTTAACACATACATTGATGACACTTGTGAAATATTCTCTTCATGGTTCTTTGACTTTGATTTCATCGACTTGTATCTCCATTGTACGCTTCTTTAGCAGTATGGGTACATCCGGAATCTCTACTGCTTCACTTACAAGATCTCAACTTTGTTCCTCTTTTGAACTACATTTCCAGTACCTGTCTTCTTTGCTAATTCCTTTTACCTACTAAAATGAAATTATGGTCTTTTGATCACACTTGTGATATTTAGTTGCTAGACACAACCTTCCCTCTCCTCAACCCTTCACTTTGTAAGACAACAATAAAGATGTTTGCAAAAAATTAAGTGACCGGGCACCCAAGCGGCTCAGTCAGTTAAGTGTCCGACTTTAGCTCAGGTCATGATCTCACAGTTTGTGGGTTCAAGCCCTGCATCAGGTTCTGTGCCAACAGCTCAGAGCCTGGAGCCTGCTTTGGATTCTGTGTCTCCCTGTCTTCCTGCCCCTCCCCAGCTTGTGCTCTCTCTCTCAAAAATGAATGAACATTAAAAAAATATAAAAAAAAAAATCAAGTGACAATTAAGGCATTACTTCAATACAGCTCTTTTTTTTTTTTTAATTTTTTTTTCAACGTTTTTATTTATTTTTGGGACAGAGAGAGACAGAGCATGAACGGGGGAGGGGCAGAGAGAGAGGGAGACACAGAATCGGAAACAGGCTCCAGGCTCCGAGCCATCAGCCCAGAGCCTGACGCGGGGCTCGAACTCACGGACCGCGAGATCGTTACCTGGCTGAAGCCGGACGCTTAACCGACTGCGCCACCCAGGCGCCCCTAAGGCATTACTTCAAAAAAAAAAAAAAAAACAAAAACAAAAAAAAAAAACAGCAACCAATTTAAGGAAATTACTGTGAGAAGACCACACAGCCAAGAAATAATTATGTGTCTATATTGGGAGTGATGAGTTGGGAAATCAGTATGTCTACAAGTTGGTTTTTCCCTAAACTAAAAGATTGGTAGGAAAACAATAAAATAGCAAAAATAATTCACATTTAGAGAATTTGTCTCTCAATTGTTCAAAATAAATGCCTGAGCATGGATTACTTTAGAGTTACTTAGCAGTAACTCTTAAACTGTATCTGGATGTGACAGGATGCTTTATGGCTCTCTCATCAACTGAACTCACTAAGGAATTCTAAGCCAGTTTAAGATGAACTCAACAAACAGTTGTTGAAACAACTGTTTCTAATCAAAGACTACTCCTGTCATCTGCTTCACTATGTAAATTGTTCATTAAACGAACAAAAATCTGAGGTCATTGGTGCTGAGGATGCTGTTCTTCTGTCTCCACTTATTTTCACTTACTTTGTCTTTGGGAAGCAAAATTACCCCAGTTGAGAACTGTTCTAAAGTAATTTTCAGAACTGAGGTTTCAAATGTCTGCACCCTCAGTTTACATAGGATTTTTCTCAAATCTCACTCTTCACAGAGGTCTTTCTGACCACTCTATCTAGCAAATCTCTTGTCAACACTTTGTATCTACTCACTTGCTTTATTTTTCTTTCCAGGACTCACTGCTAGATGGCATTATGTCATAGCTGTATCTGTTTACTTTTTGTCTTTCCACTAGAGAGTAAGTTCTACAAGCACATGAATTTTAGTCTGGTTCATCCCTGGGTGCAGCATTGCCTGGCACCTGAAAGTCACTCTATAGGATTTGTGAAATAAGTGAATAAACTGTTGATCTTATTTGAGGGAGCACCTAGAAGCTGTTGCAAATGACATATTACCAAAGCTCGTTTTTCTAAATACCTTACATCACATGGAAATGCATCTGAGGACATAACTGAAGACATAACAAACATATATACTTTGTTACAAAAAAGATTTTAAGGCAGGTGACATTAAATCTAATTTGAATCTCAATTGAAGCCAATGGGTTTTTTGTTTCAAAATTGGAATTTAATAACCCCTGCACTGGAAAAAACCATTGAATGGGTCACAAATGTATCAATTTTTCTTATTGGAGACAACCTGGCACCTAATACATTTGCCAGTCAATAATGATATCAGAAATGAAGCAGTATGAAATTACAGAAGATAATTTTGATAAAAAAATATTTTCTGTATTTGTTGATGATGAACTTTATCAGGCTTTAAAAAAATCCTAAGACATTGACAAGATTGTTTTAAGATAATTGTTTGAGATTAATAAAATTCAGTGAGTGGACATCCTAACCTAATGCATTGAATTTTAATGTAGAACAAGGATCAATATATCAATGTATACCTAGCAGGCAAAAATAAACTGAAGACATTTTTTAAACCCAGTTAGCAGTCAGATTATTTGTAGTGTTGTACTAGAACTTGATATCATTACTACCATTCACCTGAAACAAATCAAGGCTAAGTTTATTAACATAAGACCTTACCTTTCATTCCAGCTCTCTTTGTATTATCAATAGTTAGAAGTATTTCTACTGCATTTTGAGCATTATCAGATAACTTTTCTTCACCTTCAGGCCATGGGATATCTACAAATACAAATAGCTTGTTGATCATTGTTCAAATAATACAGAGAGATAAATGCGTCTACCTTAACAGAAACAGAATCACCTCTTTTCAGAATATTCTGGAATACTTGTTGTGGTGTTTCATCATTGAAAGGAGGAATTCCTGTTAGAAATTCAAACAAGCAAACTCCAAGTGCCCACCAGTCTACTGCAGGACCTGGAATTTAGGAGGGATTAGTTGAACTTGCAAGCATTTTGTACAAATGTTTCATCAACTAAAACATCAATACATGGATATTTGGAAGAAATCAAGGCATTCATTTCCCTAAGGCTTTCTTCTAGCTTCATAAGGTGCAAAAACTCAAATTACTTTCATTTCAGTAACCTGGCAATTACTTTACTTCTCTGTTTTCCAGGAAGTTTAGATTAGCAATTAACACAGCTCATTAAAGAAAAGTTAAAGCTATCTTTTGTCACTTACTAATAACTTCTGATATTCTGAATACTTAACATGTTCTAAATCTAAAGATTACTCTCAAAAATAGAGTACTTGTCAATTTCAAATTGGGGGACAATAACATTTAGATGATTCTGTACTCCACTTACTTCACATGGGGGTGAGATGAAGTAGCAACATTTATACTAATTGGAGGACAGCCTGGTTAACAAGGGAAAGCCTTCGTGTTTTAATGTAACCTTACTCCTTTGAAGAACATAGAGGAACAAATTAGTTTAACAAAAAGTATTCACTTAAACTATGGCTTGCAGTGGTAATTAGGAGATAAGGTTTGATAAATAGGTAAAGCTGATTTCTAAATGAGATCTTTACTGGAAGCATCATTCATATACAAAGATTTATTTTATTTTTTATTTTTTTTAATTTACATCCAAATTAGTTATCATATAGTGCAACAATGATTTCAGGAGTAGATTCTTTAGTGCCCCTTACCCATTTAGCCTATCCCCCCTCCACAACCCCTCCAGCAACCCTCAGTTTGTTCTCCATATTTATGAGTCTCTTCTGTTTTGTCCCCCTCCCTGTTTTTATATTATTTTATATACAAAGATGTTTTAAGTGATTATTATAAATATGACCTTATAATCTGGTTTATACTTTTGTTTAGTCCTCTCTATGAAAAAGTGTTTCCTAAGCAAAGGTTAACTTCAGTCAAGAAATGACCATCTTCAATATAAATTTAAAATAGGAATTCTAATCTAGTACTAAATTTGCTTGGAAATTGCTCTTTAAATCCATTTCTCAAAATTCATTATTATGGTTAAGCAACTGCCACCATCCCATTTTCAAACAAGTAGGAAAGCACTGGGGAATCTGCCATTAGGAAAATAATTACATGCATTTAGAGTGCCTTTGTATTGCAAGCCACATAATCCTGTCTTCCCTAAGGAAAAAGTGATGAGAACCATCTATAGGCTTCCATTTCTATAATAACACTATAAAAACATACAAACCACCTCAGTTAGTAGCTCTTTTAAGCACCGCTGAAGAAGAATTATTCCAACAGATAGACAGTATAACCAAATAACAGAAAAGTAGGGGAGAAGTCAGGGGAAAAAACATATGTTTTCATTATTTTACTTAGGTTAGAAATTAGAACCCTTTTCCCAGCTCAGCCAAAATGTACTCATGTCAAAAACATACATGATTTCTCCATGGATATGTCACACATACCCATATATTTGAGTCAAAGTCTAATAAGATCACATATTATGATAGATATAGCAATTATAATATATACTGCTAGCCAGAGAAATAGAACAAACTTGTTTTACGCTATCGGTTTTCTAATTCGAAACCCACATCTGTAATTTGTACATTTGATATGGTTATACCTTTTTGTTTTCTAATAATAATGGAATTAAATAGTTAAGAAAATTCATGCCCTTTTGGAGGTGCTAATTTTCATATTTTTTATGAAGCCTATTTCCTGGGTGCAATAAGAAAGTCTGCATCTTCACACTCTGCTACTTTTACAAGTTACTTTAAAAATGCATCATGCCTATATTTGCTTTCACAGAGAAGAGCAGTCTCTCTGGATGTCTTACTGCTCAGAAGACAGAATGCAGTTTATTTTTATATTTACTAAATAAGGTGAAAGAAAAAAAAATTTTCTCTGCAATGTGATCTAGTTATACTTTGACTGTTCAGTTTAATTTGCTTTGCCATATTACTTTACAGAGAAGTTCACTCACCAGAAGTCTGAAATCCTGCACCAAAGAAAAGAGTAATTAGGCACACTGTATTAAAACTGAGTTCATTCTCACATCATTCATTTGGACTAGATATAAGTATTGTGCCAGATACAAGGGACACAAAGATGAATAAGAAAGATAACTTTTCCCAAGAAGCAAACCTACTCTGGGGAGAGACGAAAATAGATAAATTTGACACGATGTTAAGAGACATGAAACAAAAATATGTACAAGAAGCTATGGGAAACTCAGCCAGGAGTTCCAAAGTCCTTGGTGGAAGGAGAAGACCATGGAGGACATCAGAGGAGTCTTAGCTGTCCTCAGCACGATGTTTAGAAACAGAGAGGTCAATATAAGAAACAGAATTGCTGTAGTGACTGCTCTTGGGGCCTGCGATTTGGGAAAGAGATATAGTCATTTTTTTTTTTTAATTATAAATTGCTTTGTATTATTTGCTATTTTAAAAACTGTGGACCAAATTACCTTTATAGGAAATGAAAATCCTAAAATCTATCACTAGATAGCTGAGGTAACTAGATCCTCCCACTAAAACAGTGGCAGGATCCTATAAAGCAAACCTTTCAATTTGAAGCTTACCTTCATACCGGATCCTAGATAGAGAAAATGCAGATTACAGGAAGTGAGCTGGCAAACCTGTGACTTAGCAATATGGGCACTGTACAAAGTCAGTTAAATGCCCAGAGGAACTTAGTTGCTCTGGCCAGTAATGGGGAATATGGAAGGTCTCTCCTTTCAGCATCACAGAGATTGTTAACAGTGTTAGTTGAGTGCTAACCCAGGAATCCTTCTGGAGTGCTATGTAGAAGGAAAACACAGACTCAAGTGTTAAGAAATTTTCATAAGCTTTTGCAGTGGAGACAAATATAATAACATAGGTAAAATGACATAAGCTGACATTAAACAGTGTATAAAAAAGTGATATAAAAGTGAACAGCTACTTCCCCATAACTGACCAAGGATGCTTTGTGGAAGAGGTAACATTTGAACAGGTGATGAGATGAGACGAAATTTGATGGGAAGATGATGGGGTTCTGGCTTTTCTCAACTAAGGGAAAATACTTGCGCAAGATAAGGAAAAGCTGAAGAAAGATGAGTCTAAGAAGCAGAATGAGAACATAAGGCTTATAATGAGATTCTTTTGAATCTGCTGGCACCTCGATCTTGAACTTCCCACACTCTGGAACTGTGTGTGAGGAATACATTTTTGTTGTTTATAGAAGGAAAAGAAACAGAGAGAGATTCTTTGAGAGATGAGGCTACTACAAGAGCTTAGAGCCTCCAATGCCATGATCAATAATCTGGATTTTATTTTGCAGGTGGGATGGAGCCACCATGGTTTTTGAAGGAGAGAAGTAGCCTGACCATTTTATGTCTTAAGAGGGAAAATCTGGTGGCAGTGATTATAGACAACAGAATGAAGTTGATGGTCCAGGAAGAGAGCTAGTAAATTAATGAAAAGGGAAAGAGGAGTTTCTTACAGAGGATAGTGACAGAGATGGAAAAGTGAGAAGAAATTCTGCAGGGACAGTATTGGCTGGATTTACCTGCCTGAATGCAGGGGCAAGGTCTGTGCTATCACGAAGGTGGTGGAATTGAGAGAGGGAACAGAGGAAGAGCAAGCTGGACAAGTCCCATTCTGACATACAGCATGGCCAGTGGAAAGCTGAGTAGGTACTTTGTCCATGTGTCTGCTGCCTAAAGAAAGTCGGGATTAGAGCTGGATATTTAGGAAGCATCAGCAAGGACATGAGCACTGAAGTCATGGGAGATAGGAGATTAACAGGAAGTAGGTGTAGGGAAAAAAGGGTAAGTAAAGGGCAGGACTGTGAAGAAGAATCTCCATGTTTGGAAGAGCTGAAGAGCAGAGGAGTAGCAACAAAGTAGTGAGAATGAGAAGAAGCCGGTATATCTGACAAGAACAACATCACTGAGGACTGTTAACAACAAAGTGTCAGTGACAGGCGCCTGACTGGATCAGTCCATAGAGTATGCAACTCTTGACCTCGAGGTTGTAAGTTCAAGCCCCACGTTGGGTGCACAGTTTATTTAAAAATAAAAATCTTAAAAAAAAAAAAGAAAGAAACAGTGTCAGTTAAATGGAGGGATAACAGTCAGATTGCCAGAGCAAAAAAATATCAGGCAAAGAGGCAACCTTTGAGAAGGGAGATGGTGAGGGGAACAAGGATGGAAATTATTTTCATGCTAAGGAGAAAGGCAACACAGGAATAAAAATAGAAGGGGTGGAGGGGGTGGGGGGAAGATGAGACAGTTGATTACCAAAGAACCCAAAGAAAAGGGAAGCAACTGATATCAAGGTGCTCACATTATGGACTGAATTATTTTGCTCTGAGAAAAGACATGTTGAAGTCTTAGTCCTGAGGTCCTTGGAACGTGCCATTTGGAAATATGGTACTGGCACTTATAATTAGGTAGGTTAAGATGAGCTCATACTGGAGTAGGGTGGGCCCCTAAGCCAATGTGACTAGTCCTTATAAAAACACAGCCATGTGACCATGGAGAAACAGGGAGAGCAGCATATGAAGAGGGATGGTTTCAGTGTGGCACCTGCAAGCCAAGGAACGCCAAAGACTGCAGGCAAACCACCGGAAGCTAGAAGGGGTGGGGGTAGTTCCTTCACACCTCTCAGAGGGCGCATGGTCCTGCCCACACCTTGATTTCACACTTCCAGCTTCCAGAACTGTCAGACAAGAAGTTCCTGTCGTTTTGAACCATCAGTTTGTGGCACTTTGTTACAATGGTCCTAGGAAACCAATATAGTTGGTTCCAGAATGCAAGAAGGGAACGTTCTTCAGAGAGCAAAGGGGAAAAAGAGAGGCTAAGTAAAAATGCCATCCTGTCTTCCTAGGCTGCATCCAGAAGACGGCTCATTACTGGCTTGACCCTTGTGGTAAGGGGGGAATAAGTGAAGGTAAGCTCTAATCAGGCTGCCGACTGAAGTTTAGGCCCGACTTTGTATTCCTGAGCCAAAACTGGAACAGACCTTAAGAAGACATTTAGAGCGAAGATAATAGAGCAGGTGGACGGTAGGGTTTCTCTGGATCACTGAGACTGAAACGGAAGGCAAAGAACAAATGGCTGCATGTCTTCTTTTACCATAATAAATAAATGCCATATTTATGAGAAAAGAGCATCACATGAGTTCATTTTCTTTTAACTCTTGGCAATCCAAGTACCAAAGAAATTTAAAACAATTTTTCCTCAAAAGAAAACGTAAAGATAGAGAACACTTCAAAAACTCAAGATATGGAAGCCTTACCATGGGCCCTGCCCAGTAACAGCTCAGGTGCAAGGTAGTCTGGGGTTCCAAGAATTCGTCCATCATCCACTGGGGCTGCCCCTCGCCTCACACTCTTTGGAGTTCGGTATGGAGTTCCTGATTTGATCTGATTTGGGGTATGCTAATTTAAAAAGAGTTTAATAGACAATAAATATCTCCATTCCTTTTACAGCGAACAGAATTGCTAAAACAAAAGCAAAGCTAGGCTGTTGGGCATAAGAGATATACTCAAATTCTTGATCAGTTTTGAACAGTCCTGAAAGCTGGTGAAATTCAATAGTTTAGATAACACCAATTATTTCAGTAAGATCAGGATATGCAAGACAGAATGAAAAAATCCACAAGAAAAAAAATTTATTTTTATTTTTTTTCTTAACGTTTATTTATTTTTGAGACAGAGAGAGACAGAGCATGAATGGGGGAGGGTCAGAGAGAGGGAGACACAGAATCCGAAACAGGCTCCAGGATCTGAGCTGTCAGCACAGAGCCCGATGCGGGGCTTGAACTTACGAGCCATGAGATCATGACCTGAGCTGAAGTCGGATGCCCAAATGACTGAGCCACCCAGGGGCCACAAGAAAAATTTCTTGATAGCATGGATTAATACAAACTTAAGAACAGTCACTGAGGGACAGTGCAACAAATAGGTCATGATCTCATGGTTTGTGGGTTTGAGCCCCGTGTCGGGTTCTGTGCTGACAGCTTGGAGGCTGACAGCCTACTTCTGGTTCTGTGAGTCGTCTTCTCTCTCTGCCCCTCCCCTGCTCACACACTCTCTCTCTGTCTCAAAAATAAATAAAAAATTAAAAAAGAAAAAAAGATATTGTTATCTCACAAGGACTCTGTGAGACCAGTGGAACAGGTTATCAGCATATTCTACAGGCAGATAAACACGCTCTAAGGGAAAGGGATTGCTAAGTCACTAAGCTCTGAATAGGCAACCTGAGTCTTGTGACCCTAATTCAGGGTTTGCACTTTCTATTTTATGATCTCTCTCCAAAGGAAGAAAAAAAAATGAAACTTTGGGTTTAAAAGTTTAGAAAACACAAACAACGTAAGATTGGTAATATATATTTTCAACTTGTTTCTAAAAAGAAAAGAGATCGTCTATGAAGATCCTTAGAAGGCAGCAAGGTAGAGTGGACTCTATATTGTACCTCAGAGTTGCTGTCATCAGGTGAAAATATGTGACTGTAAATATGTAAACATGTGATTGGAAATATGTGAAAGTCTAGAGAGCAGATGGAGGAGCTGTATTTAAGAATAATAAAATTACTACCAGCTTTACCTTTATGCATCAAAACCTCCAACAATCAATCCATAGATTCCCAATAAGCAGAACAGAATTCTATGGTAAATCTCATACAATCCAGGTGAGAGGCAAGTATCTGGCTTTAATAGTTTGTTATAAAGTCTAAACACAAAGTGTTAAAAAGTTATAACATACCTGATATGGCATATAGGATGAACACAAAGTGTTAAAAAGTTATAACATACCTGATATGGCATATAGGATGTTCCTTTTTGAGTAGGGGTTATAGCCATGGGATATGAATCACTATAAACACAGGAAATATCCATTGCGTCTAAAGAGGTAATGCTCATTTTGGATGGTTCTGAGTTACTGGATGCATTAATAGGACTGTTAAAACTTCGAAAAGCTACAGCATTTCTTTTAGATACGGTTAATGTTTTCAACACTTCCGAAGATGGAGCTAATATTTTTTGGCTACTGCCTTGGACAGCAGGATTCTCATCACTTTTTGCCAAGGTACTTTCTTGCCAGCTGGGTGATACCGTAAGTAGAACTTCAATGTTTGATTCTTCAAAAGAGGATTCTTTGATGCTTTTATCTGGATCTAAGGACTGCCTTTCTAAAGAACTTTCCATTATAGAAATTCCTGGAAAAGATGAATCGGAGTCCATACAAATACTTTTAGAAGCTCTCTCATCATCAGAACATAGAAAACTAGAATTTAAGTGCTCCTTCTTACTATTCTTGTCACAATCTTCATCTAGTTCACACATAAGGTTTTTTGCTATCATTGGGATAGGTGATTTTTCTGGTGTTTGTTGTTTATCAATGAAAGAATTGACCAGGTTCTCCTTATTAGCACAGTCATTTTGCTGACCTCTACATACTGATAGCTTAAGGTCTTGGACTTCAGTTGTTAAGCCTGTCCTTTGATTTATACAACCATCACTCATTTCATTACTCCCCTTAAGCTCTATACAATTTTTTTTATTCTGTATAATATTCTGACAAGGACTAGAGTCAACTAACTCAAAATTTCTTTTAAAACCTCTCTTCCCAAGGTGCTCTTCAGTCATATCACCAGAATCCACAGCCCATGGATCTGACGGATGAAAAGCAGGCTGTGTTTTGTCAGTGGCCATGTTAATGTTATTTATATCCAGTTCTCTTGCTTCCCAAGAAACTTCCCCAGGGAAGCATTTTTTAGCAGGGTTTACACAAGAGTTTCCAGTCGCAGGGATGGTACCACTGTTATGAATGGGAGAAAGGGCTAACTCAAGATCCTTTTTATTGAAACCTTTGGTCTCGATGGCATTGGTAGATTTTGTACACAAAGGCTTTTCTATTATATTCCAACTCATCATTGTAGAGCCCAGTGCATCATCACTTTCCTGAGAGGGAGGAAAAAACACCGTTTTAGTTGTATAAAACTGAGATTCTTGAACCTTTCAAACCTGTTGACTTAGGTGGAATAAATGACCCCATAAACTATTATGCTACCTATTCCCACTTTCCAATGGAACCAAAAAACAATGATAAAAGAAAATTAGAAAACAATATAAACAATTATAGCATGTATTTATATATATTTTGAGTAAAACACTAGTCTAAAATTCAAATTAACTACAGTGTGTATTATAATTTAATATGTATTTGTATATTATTTTGGTCTTCTGTAACACATATTTGATACAAATTATTTAAGTAGGACAAATTAATAGGCAACATTTTCAGGCAAAATTAAGGGAAATTTGAGGCAAAACTGAGGGTAAGATTACATTATGTATATATCTGCTTGGCAACAGCGGTATAGATGATTCTGTTTTGAATTATAAAATGCACAGGACTTAAGACATAGTTAATGGAAAATCATAGGCAAAGATTTTGTTAATGTAAACAAGTATAATAAAACCAAGCTGACAAAGATGAAGCTAAACTAATAATTTCTAATTAAAACCCCAAAATAACAGGAATTAGAATTCACTGTCAACAAGATGAAATGATCTTGCATTAATAACAAAATACTTTTCGTAAAATCTGTTTGAATTCCAACTATCTGCAAGTGCTCTTGTATGATCAGAGCTTTGTACAAAATATTATAAACTGGTACATGGTATTCAGGAGTTTTACAAGATTACTCAATTACAGTGTATCTTTAGTAAAAAGTACTGCCTGCTTTTGGTATGTGAAAATCAAACTTTATTAACTTACTTAGTAATAATGAGTGCATGATCATGAACAAAAATAACAAAAATCCCTAAATTACAACTCATAGATCTGCAAGATCATCCAAAGATTAGCACAGGGTTTATCAGGATTCCCTTGTGGTCCATGGTCACTCTTCTGTTTATAACTTTTTTATAACTTTTTTTTTTTTTTTGAGAGATCGATCAAGGCGGGTAGGGGCAGAGTAAGAAGCAGAAAGGGAATCCCAAGCATGCTCCATGCCCAGTGCAGAGCCTGATGCAGGAATAGATCTCATGACTGGTGAGATCACAACCTAAGCCAAAATCAAGAGTCAGATGCTTAACCAACTGAGCCACTCAGATACCCCTCTCTGTTCATAACTTGAGAAAGACTGCTATAATCTAATCACTGCATTCCCCAAGTATGCAGAAGTGGGAGGAAGAAGGTAAACCTGTGTATAGTTTGAAATATTATACAATATACTTTCTTGAATAGGAAGAGGTGAATTAACAGTATTAGGAATGGAAATCTGTTTATCCTGTAGCACATATTACCTATAGAGCAGCCTATAAGAGGAGATTGAGAAAAATAATTTGACCTTACTTCTAGAATACAAATATCCAATAATGAAGAAAACTGTATTACTGAGAATAAGGGACAAATACAATCTAAATTATTTACTCAAATTGAAGGTTTATTCTTTGTTTATTATCATTATTCTAATCTAACATTATTTCATCTGTACTCTATGAAGGATACTTTATTATAATTTAAAACTTTAGGATCTCTCAGCTTTAATACTTATTGGCTTTAATGGCTTAAAAAAGGCAAGAACAGAAATATATACATGAAGTAAAATAATTTTAAGTGACTCCATTCACTTAGCAAGCAATTTCCTTAGAATAAAAACTTTTTTTTTTTTTTTTGAGATAGAGAGAGAGAGAGAGCACGAGCAGGGGAGAGGGGCAGAGGGAGAGAGAGAATTCTAAGCAGGTTCCACGCTCAGTATGGAGCTAGATATGGGGCTTGATCCCACGACCCAGGGATCATGATCTGAGCTGAAATCAAGAGTGAGATGCTCAGCAGACTGAGCCAACCAGGTGCCCCTAAAATAAATACTCTTTTTTTTTTCAATATATGAAATTTATTGTCAAGTTGGTTTCCACACAACACCCAGTGCTCATCCCAAAAGATGCCCTCCTCAATACCCAAATAAATACTCTTAAAGGCACACCTGCATTACCTTTGTGGTCTAAAAGTTATTTCTGATCCAGAAGAGTTACCATTCCACTAAATGAGAAACTGGCAGAAAACAGTGTAGAAGGAAGTAATATAAGTTTTAGAATACGACTTAAAAAAAAAAAGTGCAACAAGCTAGTCATGGTAGGGAATTAAAAAAGAAAAAGAAGCCCATCTAGATGCCTATGAGCCAAACATTTACTATCAATTGTCTACAAACTTGTTATATATTATTAATCATGAATAATTCCATACTTGAATGAGAAGTGAAATATTTAAAAATAATTTGACAGAATATACAGGAAAATGAAGACTACTTTGACTGCTGTTCATGTAACAGTTTCATTTCCTTACAGAATTTACATGAAAACGTGTAAGGCGTCTCTATCATCAATGGGACGTACAAAACTGGCTTGGGTTCAGATAAATGGCACTCTCACCTGGCAATCTTTTTCCCATGTGGGACTGCTGTGGCACTCAGACTCCACACTGGACGCAAAGGTGTGAGACTGGCTGCTGGCACTTGACGTAGCCAGCCTTCTCCTGGATTGCAGGAGATTGGAAGTTAGGCACTTCACAGGCATCCCAGGATTGGCAGCAACTGTTTCAAGACCTATAGGGAAGAGAAAATATTGAATCTTATGTCACAGCTTTCTGAGTTCCTCACTGAACTTGAAACTTTGCAGAAAATTAGGCAGAGTATTAAGTACGGCACACCAGAACTCTTTTTGTATAAACATTATCCAAACCACAAGGATGGCTCAGGTGTTTTTGGCACACAAGTACCAATCAATGTTTAGGGGGAAAAAAACCCCTCAATATTCACAAGTGAAAATCAGGACAAAAGAATTCAGTTGTAATTAGGAGGAAATCCATTTTGAATATTCATTATCCAATTTGAAACTCTTCTTGATAAAGGAGCATTACTGATGTTCTATATCCAGGTATGATTTAAGATTGGAATGTGACTAAATTTACTCAGTTCAATTTGTATTTAATTAAATGAGGTTTATGTGCGTACAAGTATGAATTACACACATCCATAAGGGATTTTCTTTTAATACTACTGGGTACAACAAGTAACAGTGAACTAGCTGACAGCAAACCAGTACAAGAAAGCAGCATCCTCTACATGACACGTGCTCCTTATTTATATAACGATGCTAAATTTGTGGTTCCTTAATTTATAATGAGACATGATAAGCAATTATGCTTTTATTATATGTGCATACACAGATTTTCTGTGTATATAAAAAGATATATATTATATATACATGTGTACATACACACACACACACACACACACACACACACACACACACACACACACACACACACACCTTTTCTCTTTCCCAAAGAGGGTGAACATGACAAGTAAATTCTTACAGTTTTTTTGATTTAACAAATCTTGGCACCTTAAAACTAGAAGTTGAATTTCAATGTCCATTTAAAACAACGGTATTTTTGGTACATAAACCCTCTCAATGAAACTCCTGAAACTCCTTGGATCCTGACCTTGATATCTGACTAAACTGCTCAGCTGCCTTTCCTCAGTAATGTGGGAATTTGTGTCTACCCCAATGCCAAGTGCATACTGTGTATTTGCTAATGAGTTCTTTCTGGATCACTGATATGATCAGACCATTCCTTTCTTTGGAACTCTTGATGACTCCCTGTTTCTACAGCTTAAATGATCCTTCCCATCTATCTGCTAAGTTTCCTTTCCCATTGCACGTGCTTCTGCATTCTCACATAGCGCATTTAGTCCCCATTATCTGAAGATGGAATACTTCCAAGTGTCCGTGACTTTGCTCATGCCTCTATCTGAAATGCCCTTTTCCAATATACTTGGAGCTATTGCTATATCTTTATTGAAAACCCATTCCTGATTTTTCCGGTTAGCACTTAACACTTTGTGTGTTGCATCACAGTATCCTTCTTATGGATTTTATTTTATAGGATTGCTATTGTTATCCCTTTGTATCTATAATCAACCAAACTTACAAGTTCTTTTGAGGCAAGGAATTCTTTTACTCATCTTGATATCCACTCAGTGACCAGCACGGTGCCTTGCCCTGATCTAGTTCTGACTACAGTAAGAAACGACTAAGGGAGAAGCAATTATTTTCACTTCAAAATAAGGCTATAGTAACATTGGCATATTCTGTATTTTAGTAGTTTTGCGTTTATCAAAGCTATAAATATATATTTTCAGCCATTTTGATTTCCACAGAAGTGATTTTGACAGAAGAAACAAGATCCCATGAATTTGGAAGAAAGGGTCAGTGGACAGAGAATTGTATTTGCAATCAGGACTTACTTGGCTAACCCACTTACTAGTGTGTAATTAAACATTTTCAAACATTAGCTTTCTCATTTGTAAGTGAGATATCCTAGATATGTAAAGATTTGAGGACCAAATTCAAAATGAGGCAACATCCATGAAAACATGTATTCCCAAGATGAAGAACATGAGTGCAGAGAACTAAAACATCCAGTGTTGCTAAGTTATAGAAGGTAAAGTTAAGTGCAATAAAATGCCCCATTCTCTTCCTCTACTACTTTTGTTTTTTATTGTGTGCTAATGAAAAAATTTATCTTTGCTTCAACTATTTTATTTCAAAATCTTTTGAAAATCATTTTATAAAGACACACAATATTACAGGTACTACATCTTGTTTATATAAGATTTCCAATGACCCAGTACAGTGAAATTTACCTGATAATCATTCTAATACTATGCTAATTGATGAATATCTCATTAGCTAGATAATTTATCCTGTTGACTTAAAGATCTGCAATAGGGGCGCCTGGCTGGCTCAGTCAGTAGAGCATGTGACTCTTGATCTCAGTGTTAAGTTCCAGCCCTATGTTGGGTGTAGAGATTACTTAAAATCTTCTTTAAAAAAAAAAAAAAAAAAATATATATATATATATATATATAAAAATATATATATATGTATATATATATGACAATCTGTGTCAGAAATGGCATTAACATGAGGAAATATAGGAATGCCCCAGCCTGTTCAAGAATTTGCATTTCAAACTCATATTGGAAATTAAAAAATTTAAAAACATGTTGTTCCTCAAAAGACACACTTAATGGAATAAACTACCTTTTCTTTTATACTCACATGAGTTTAGTAGTTTGCTACAATAAGGAGTAGTATCCTTGTGATCTACAGACATAGGACAAATTAGTCCTTGAGAAAGCTGTGATGTTTCAGATACATGGGTTGAAAGAATATTTGCAGAGTCTTTGTTGTTTTCTGCAACTGGTGTGTACTATTAAAGAGAGAAAAACAAAAACAAATGCTAAGATTTGTCTCCACAAAAACACCACCTAAATACATAGACTGTTATACCACTTAAGTAGATAATGTGAAAGTAACTCAATATGCTTGATATTTAAATTTATTTTGATCAGGGGCACCTGGGTGGCTCAGTTGGTACAGCATCTTACTTCGGCTCAGGTCATGATCTCATAGCGCATGAGTTCCAGCCCCACGTCTGTCTGTGTGCCAACAGCTCAGGGCCTGGAGCCTGCTTCGGATTCTGTGTCTCCCTCTCTGCCCCTCCCCTACTCATGCTCTGTCTCCCTCTCTCTCAGAAATCAATAATAAACATTAAAAAAATAAAAGAAATAAATTTATTTTGATCATTTATTAAAAAAAAAAAGATTTAAAACTTTAAATGGGCATGTTATGTGAGTTTTTTCTAATTAAGTACTTACAAATCCCAAAGAGCTGATGAGAGATAACACCTGTCCTGGGGTTCTTGAATAATCTTGTCTAGGTTTAGCCATTGATGGTGTTGTAAGGATATCCATCATATTGATATCTATGTATGGAAAAAAAAGTATATGAAATTCTTTAAAAACTTCAATGTCACTGACTTACTAGTCAATAATCATCTCTTCTGAACTTTGTTGCCCATTCCACATTAACGTTATCTATAAAATTAGCTTGAGTAAGATGAACATATCCAGTGAAGCCACCATCCTGTAAACATATACAACCAAGCAGACAGAGAAAGACTAATACTGTATGATCTCTCTTATATATGGAATCTTAAGAAAACAAAACAAAACCAAGCTCACAGATACAGAGAACAGATTGGTGGATGCCACAGGCAGGGGCAGGGGGTAGAAGAAATGGATGAAGGGGGTCAAATACAAAATTTTAAGAGATAAATATTTATTAAAAAAAAAAAAAAAGTGGGGCACCTGGGTGGCTCAGTTGGTTAAGCAACTGACTTTTGATTTCAGCTCAGGTCATGATCTCACTATTTTTGAGATCGAGCCCTATGGTCAGGCTCCATGACACTGCAGAGCCTGGTTGGGATTCTCTCTCCTTCTCTCTGCCCCTCTCCCCACTCACTTTCTTTCTCTCAAAAATATAACACTAAAAAAAAAAAAAAAAAAAAAAAAGCAAGTGCTTGAAATCATTACAATTTGATAGAACAGAGTCTTGTGCTGAAATGAATAGAACACCCAAATTAGGAGTCACCGAGGTGCCTGGGTGGCTCAGTCAGTTAAACATCCTACTTTGGCTCAGGTCTTGATCTCACAGCTTAGGGTGAGTTCGAGCCCTGCATTGGGCTCTCTGCTGTCAGCACAGAGCCTGCTTCAGATCCTCTGTCCCCCTCACTCTCTGCCCCTCCCTTCATTCTCATTCTCTCTCTCAAAAACAAACATAAAAAAAAAGGAGTACTCAGTCACTAAACAAGAGTATTATCTAACTGGCAACAGGCACTCTTCTATGAGACTTTTTTCTTTCTTTTGAGAGAGAGAGAGAGAGAGAGAGAGAGAGAGAGAGAGAGAGAGAGAGAGAATCTCAAGCAGTCTCCATGCTTAGCACGGAGTCCGATGCGGGGGTTGATCCATGATGCTGGTATCATGACATGAGTTGAAATCAAGAGTCAGATGCCCAGCTGACTGAACCACCCAGGCGCCCCTGTGATATCAGACTTTTAAAGGTAAACTGAAAGTTTGAACCTAAAAAATTTTATTGATTCTACACACTGATGAAGCAAGAAGGACTAACAGGTAACAACAAACATCTTGAAGAATATTTTATAAATTAAATGTTAAAAATGTTATGGCAGTGATTTATTGGATATAACTCCAAAAGCACAGGCAAAAAGGAAAAATAGACAAATGGGGCTATATCAAACTAAAGCACTTTCGCACATCAAAGGAAATAGTCAAAAGAATGAAAAGAACCTACAGAATGGGAGAAAACATCTTCAAACCAGTTATCTGATAAGGGGTTAATGTACAGAATATATAAAGAACTATAAGTCAACAACAATAAAAAATTCAATACTTATCTAATTAAAAAGTGGATAAAGAACTTGGACAGACATTTCTCCAAAGAAGATATACAAATTGCCAACATGATTATGAAAAGAGGCTCAACATTAGTAATCAATGGAAAATGCAAATCAAAACTATAATGAAATATCACCTCATACCCATTAGGATGGTTAGTATCAAAAACAGAAAATAAGTAGTGTTGGCAAAGATGTGGAGAAACTGGAACCCTCGTACATTGCTGGTAGGTATGATAAATAGTGCAGCCACTATGAAAAACAAATGGAGTTGCCACAAAAAATTAAAAATAGAGTTACTATGTGACACAGGAATTCCACTACTAGGTAAGTACACAAAAGAATTGAGAGCAGGGGATCTACAATATTTACATCCTCATGTCCATTGCATTATTCACAATAGCCAGGAGGTAGAAGCAACCTAAATGTCTACTGACACATGAATGGATTTAAAAAAATAGCATATATATGTATAATGGAATGTTATTCAGTCTTTAAAAAGAAGGAAATTCTGCTACATGCTGCAACAAGTATGAACCTTGAGGACATTATGCTAAGTGATATGGCAGTCACCAAATGACAAATACTCTGTGATTCTACTTATATGAGGCATCTAAAGTAATCAAACTCACAGATACAGAAAATAGAATTGTGGTTGCCAGGGCTGAGGGGACAGGAAAATGGGGTATAATGCTTCAGTTTTGTAAGATAAAAAATTTCTAGAGATCTGGTGCAGAGCAATGTGAACATGGTTAACACTACCCAACTGTACACTTCAAAATGGTTTTATATTATGTTTTTTACCACTATCAAAACAAAAAAACAAAAAAAACAAAAAACCACCACCAACAACAACCAAATTCAGAATCTGTATACTTAAAAGATGTTTGTTGTATTACTATTTATGCTAATACAAATGTAGGATTACTTGGGATCCATTTTATTTTACTTTATTTTATCTTTATACTTTTTATTTTTTATGTAAGCTCTACACTCAATGTGGGGATTGAACTCATGACACTGAGATCAAGAGTTCAATGCTTTACAAACTGAGCCAGCCAGGTGCCCTATGGGAGCCAAATTTTAAATAAATCATGAGATATGAAAAAAATAAAAAATATTAAATGGCTATAGTACTTAACACAACATTTTTATAATTTGTGACTTTTCTCAATATCTTATCTGAAACCCAGGGAACTAGATTTGCCTCACAATTAAAAAATGTTTAGATTTTAGGTAATGTGATAGGGGTGCCTGGGTGGCTCTATCAGTTGAGTCTCTGACTCTTGGTTTTAGCTCAGGTCATGATCCCAGGGTTGTGGGTTCGAGCCCCACATTGGGCTCTGTGCTGAGTGTGGAGCCTGCTTAAGATCCCCCTTAAGATTCTTGCTGTCTCTCTCTCTCAAAAAATAAGAAAAAAAAAAAAAAAGGAAGAAGAAAATGAAAAGAAAAAAAAAAAAAAGAAAGGTAATGCGATAAATTACAGTGGTTTTTTTGCTTTTTTTAAATTGAAGTATATGACACACAATGTTACATTAGTTTCAGGTGTACAACATAGTGATTCAACAACTCTACACATTATGATATACTCACCATAAGTGTAGCTATCATCTGTCACCACACAGTGCTATTATGATACCACTGACTATATTCCTTATGCTATACTTTCCATCCCCATGACTTATTCATTCCATAACTGGAAACATGTACCTTCTATCTCTCTTTCACCCATTTTGCCCTTTTGCCCCCCCCACCAAGAAACCATCAGTTTGTTCTCTGTATTAATGGGTCTGACTCCACTTTTTTTGGTTTGGTTTGTTTTTTAGATTCTGTGTATAAGTGAATCTACTGGTCTTTCTGTTTGACTTATCTCACTTAGCATAACACCCTCTAGTTTCATCCATGTTGTCACAAAAGGTAAGACCTCATTCTTTTTTATGGCTAAGTTAATACTCCATTGTGTGTGTGTCTGTGTGTGTGTGAGTGTGTGTGTGCACACGCCACATCTTCTTTATCCATTCATCTTTCGATGTACACGTGGGTTGCTTCCGTATCTTGGCTATTGTAAATACTGCTGAAATCAACATAAGGATGCACATTATCTTTTCAAATTAGTATTTTTGTTTCTTTGGGTAAATATCCAGTATACTGTATAGTTAGGAACATCCTTAGTGGCATTTCATCTAGCAGCCTGGTACTCAAATATTATTATTACTGTTATAAAGAGTATGAGTAGTTATGTGAAATTGAATTAATAAAAACTATAAATAGCCCACATCAGTTCAGGCCAAATTTTATTATCAGCTGAAAAACCATTAGGTATTCAAAACTTTTTGAAATTTTACTCCTAGATAAAGAATTATAGATCTATATTTAATTTCAATGTTTATTTATTTTTGGGACAGAGAGAGACAGAGCATGAACGGGGGAGGGGCAGAGAGAGAGGGAAACACAGAATCGGAAACAGGCTCCAGGCTCTGAGCCATCAGCCCAGAGCCTGACGCGGGGCTCGAACTCACGGACCGCGAGATCATGATCTGGCTGAAGTCGGACGCCTAACCGACTGCGCCACCCAGGCGCCCCTATCTGCTACCAATTTAATAGATGATACAATATGCTACAAAGTCAATAAACTCTCAAGTATCCATACCTTTTTAAAGACTTTTTAATTAATTAATTAATTAATTAATTTTTTGATTTACATCCAAGTTAGTTAACATATAGTGCAACAATGATTTCAGGAGTAGATCCCTTAATGCCCCTTACCCATTTAGCCCATCTCCCCACCCACAACCCCTTGCAGCAACTCTGTTTGTTATCTATATAAAAAGAGTCTTTTATGTTTTGTCCCCCTTCCTGTTTCTATATTATTTTTGCTTCCCTTCTCTTATGTTCATCTAACACTTTTTCTAGTTTCTCTCTTTTAGAAACAATGCTGCTACAAAGTTATGTTCATATTATTTTGTTCTCTAGAACCATTTCCTCAGAATAAATTCCAAGACGGGGCACCTGGGTAGCTGAGCATCCAACTCTTAATTCTGGCTCAGGTAATGATCTCAGAGTTGTGAGGTTGAGCCCTGCATTGGGCTCTGCGCTGACTGCGTGGAGCCTGCTTGGGATTCTCTGTCTCCCTCTTTCTCTGCCCCTCTCCTGCACACGTGTACTCTCTCAAAATAAATAAACATTAAAAAAAAAAAAAAGAATAAATTCTAAGACATAATCAGTCACTAGGTCAGAAAGAATGAAAACTTGTTTCTTAAAACACATTGTTAGACATACGTTGGAAAGCACTGTGCTAATTACAATGTGTAACTGTGCTTTTACAGTCTCATTAATTCTGGATCTTCAGTTCACTCTCACTCTCTCTCTCTCTCTTTTTTTTTTTTTGCCTAGCTTAATAGTGTGAAATGATTCATTTGTTATTTTTTAAGTTAGCATTTCTTTCATTACTAGTAGTGAAATTAACATACTCCCATAAAAATGTGTGTGTTTGTGTGTGTGAATCTTGTGTGTAGTTTCTTTGCCCCTAGTTTATCAAGGCGGTCCTGTCCGTGTAAGTTCTGTAGGTATTACTTCATTCTAATCACTCAACTGATGTTTAATTGGTCAAACTAGTTTCAGTAGAGACAAAAAGTCAGAAGAACAGAAATGGTGAGTTCTTCTTTGAAGATCCAAAGATCTTTGAGGGCCCTTAAGGATTTAGGAATAATTATTACCATTTTTCATCTTTAATTGAAAGGAAATACCAATATACCTTTCTAGTCTTTTTTGAAACAAATAATAATCAAATTTTAGTCATTATAAGCTAACAAAACAGTGTAAGTTAATAACATGTAGTGCGCAAGATTTGTTCGATTTTTAAAAAGGTACTTACCTCCTATTTTTCTTACCTCTATTCAAAGTAACTTTGGAAAGGCCAAAATCTGTTAGCTTAATATGACCTTCATTAGAAATAAGCATATTGTCTGGTTTCAAATCTCTGCATATACAAAAGACAAGTATCAGATAACTAAAAAAGAGCTAGTGTTGATGTTAGAATTAGCAGGGGAAAAAGCCAGAAAGTTACAGAGAAGATTCAAACCCTCTATATTTTCTCTAAAATAAGACACTTATTGCTGGCTTTGAAAATGTGGGAAACAACTCTCAAAAGTAAATGATCTTTTGTATATTTGAACCTATGAGAAAGTTAACTGATGTAATGCTTTATTAGCTTTGGCATTATTCATTAGATTTTTCCATTAAAATAAATAAACTTCATTAGATAAAATAAACTTCAGGCCAAGTCAAAATCATATTTACCTCTCTCAAGGAGGGTAAGATTAAGCCTTAATAGAGGAGAGCCACTTAGAACATGACATTTTAGAACATGACTGTGCACAGAGCAAAACACTGTAAGTCAGCTTGAATTATAAAATATAGCACTTTTGTGTGACAATAAAGGAGTAGAAAAAAGATTCAATATTCTTCACAGCAAAATGGCATACTGATGCTCAAAGCAACATATTAAAAAAAACAAAGGGAGGGGAGATGAAAGAAGAGTTGATGGAGGTTCTAAACATACACAATATGTTTACCTGGGTTATCTACCAAACTTTAGATAACTCAGATACATAGGCAAATGATTATGCAAATATTTCAGACTCAAATATTTAATACATAGTTTGATTACTTGTGCTTTTAAGTAATAGTTTGTACAACAGTCTCTACCTGTGGATGATTCCATGTCTGTGAAGATAGTCTAGAGCCAAGGCTACTTCAGAAATATATTTGACGGCCATCTCTACATCAAAATAACCATATATATGTAAGAGAGACTTGACATCTCCACCAATAAGATATTCCATTACCTATCAAAAGGAATATAAATATTATAAAATACAAACAAGATGATTAACTTTAAAAATGTTATTTGAATGTTACAGTTATATATTCTTAGCATGGTTCTATAACAGACACATTTAAAAAATTTTTTTTAACATTTTTATTCACTTTTAGAGAGACAGAGAAACACAGCATGAGCAGAAGGGGCAGAGAGAGAGAGGGAAACACAGAATCTAAAGCAGGCTCTGGGCTCTGACTTGTCAGCGCAGAGCCTGACGTGGGGATTGAACTCACGCACCAAGAGACCATGACCTGAGCTGAAGTGGGCCGCTTAACCAACTGAGCCACCCAAGAGCCCCCAGACACATTGTCTTAAAATTTATTTTGAAAGAGAGGGGGGAGGGAGAGTGCAAGCAGGGGAAAAGCAGAGAGAGGGAGAAAGAACCCCAAGCAGGCTCTGCACTGACAGAGCCTCAGCCTCAGCCCCAGTGGGGCGCTTGAACTCATGAACCATGAGATCATGACCTGAGCCGAAATCAAGAGTCAGATGCTTAACTGACTGAGCCACTCAGGCACCCCAGCACAGACACATTTTCTTGATATCACTCAGTATACATTAATACCAAGTTTGCTCATGTTGCCATATAATTTTTTTAATTTAAATTAAAATGTTTAATCTAAATAAAAATTCAGACTTATACAAAAGGTATAAGGACAGTTCCATATACTCTTTATCTAGATTTACCTATTGTGAGCATTTTGCCACATTTGCTTTCTTCCTCTCCTCATATATGAATATAAAATAAACCTTTGTTAATAATTAACAAACATGTTATTATGTTACATAATAAAATAATAGGATTATTAACATTATTGATACAAATATCTTTTTCTTTTTTTAACGTTTATTCATCTTAGAGAGACAGAGCATGAGCAGGGAAGGGGCAGAGAGAGGGAGACACAGAATCTGAAGCAGGCTCCAGGCTCTGAGCGGTCAGCACAGAGCCCAATGCGGGACTCGAACTCATTCATGAACTGTGAGATCATGACCTGAGCCTCAGATGCTCAACTGACTCAGCCACCCAGGCGCCCTGACACAAATATCATAAATGCATGTATTTCTATTCAGACTAAAGAAATTAATTTAAAAATATGGTGATGTGCCTGGGTGGCTCAGTTAAGTGTCTGACTCTTGATTTCAGCTCAGGTCATGATCTCATGGTTTGTGAATTTGAGCCCCACATCAGGTTCTGCACTGGCAGCATGGAGCCTGCTTGGGATTCTTCCTCCCTCTCTCTCTGCACCTCCACTGCTCACACTCTCTGTCTCTCAAAATAAATAAATAAAGATTAAAACTTTTTTAAAAACATGGCAACATTAACAACTGATATTTATAGCTTTAAAGCTTTTGCTAAATAATTGGAGAATACAGTTGAAGAGGTCACGACACAAAATTCTTCATCATGTATCTAACAAGGATATTCTTACATAACTACAGAATAAAATTCAAGGAGCTTAACACTACTATAATGTATTATCTAATCTACAGTCCATATTCAAATTTCTCTGAGTATCTAAATAAACATCCCAGATAGCACTTCCCCTCATCCCCTTGCCCATGCATGGGATTTAGTTGTCATGTCTCTTCAGTCTCCTTTAATCTGGGACAGTCCTGGGGCGCCTGGGTGGCTCAGTCGGTTAAGCATCCGACTTGGGCTCAGGTCCTGATCTCGCGATCCGTGAGTTCGAGCCCCGCGTCAGGCTCTGGGCTGATGGCTCAGAACCTGGAGCCTGCTTCCGATTCTGTGTCTCCCTCTCTCTCTGCCCCTCCCCCGTTCATGCTCTGTCTCCCTCTGTCCCAAAAATAAATAAACGTTAAAAAAAAAAAAATTAAATCTGGGACAGTCCTTTGCCTTTTTTGAGGGGGTTAGTCTTTCCTGACATCTGATTATTTCCTCACGATTTAATTCAGGCTATGTATTTTTGGCAGGAATACTAAATAAGTCAACTAAATAAGATGTTGACTCTTTCCTAGAGACTCTCACCAGATGGGACACCTAATGTCAGCATGTTCCATTACTGGTGATGTTGACTTTGATCACTTAGTTAAGGTGGTAACTTCCAGATTTCTCCATTGAAGAAGCACTTTTTTATCCCTTGCTCATTAATAAGTAATGGGGGAAATACTTTGAGAGTATGTAAATAACCTGTTTCCCAACAAATTTTCAAGCACTGATTTTAGCATCATGTGACTATAGCTGATTCTTGTCTGAATCCACTACTGCTATGTGGTTGCAATACTATTCCTTTCACATGCACTAGTCATTACTCTCAAAAATTTGTATCGTTTTAAGGTATAAGATACTGCCTACTAAGAACTTAATAAAACAAAGTCCTTTCTTTCCCTTTTAGGCCAGTAATTTCCCTGGTAGAGACTAGTCAATGTTTGTTGGTGATATCAATCATTAAAACATTTACTAAGCACAAAATCTGTGTTATACACTGTGCTAGCATTGGGAATATAAGCATGAATAAAATGTCTCTGCCAGTGAAAGAGTTTAAAGTAGTTTACAGTAGTAGAAAAATAATAGATCCTGTATCTGAGTTCATGAGAGTGTTTATTTTCTTACATTCTCATCGATTGTTATTGATCCTTTTTATCTTTGTCAATCTAAAAAAAAAATGGACTTGTTTAAACATTCACTTTATTTACTGTTAGGGAGATATAGGACCTTTACACAACTTTTGGTCTTTTATGTATCTTCTGTGAATCACTTCTGTGCCCATTTTTCTATTGGGTATTATTTCTTATTGATGTGTAAAACCTGTTACACAGTAGTAAAATTAGCCCTTTGTGTGCCTTTTGAACAATATTTTCTCCAAACTTGTTATTAGACTATGTAAATAGTATTTTGTATAAAAATGTTTTACTTTGTACTTAGTAAGACCTACACCAACTTATGATTATAAAAGTTTTCTTCTAGTACTTTTATGGATTCACTTTTTTAAGTAGAAATCTATGATACGAAAGGGGAACAAATGACTCTAGCGCTATGTCATGTTTCATAACTGTTCAGAAAATTATTTCAAGTAACTTCAAAAAACAGAATTTTATTTTTTATCATTATTTTTTACAACTGCAGGAAATTATAATTTTTTTATGTTTATTTTTATTTTTGAGAGACAGAGCGCCAGCAGGGGTGGGATAGAGAGAGAGGGAGACACGGAATCTGAAGCAGGCTCCAGGCTCTGAGCTGTCAGCACAGGGCCCGACGCAGGGCTTGAACTCACGACAGTGAGATCATGACCTGAGCTGAAGTTGGATGCTTAACCAACTGAGTCACCCAGGTGCCCCCAAAAAACAGAAAAAAAAGTTTATTGGGGTGCCTGGGTAGCTCAGTCACTTAGGCTTCTGACTTTGGCTCAGGTCATGAATCACAGTTTGTGAGTCTGAGCTCCGAGTCGGGCTCTGTGCTGATAGCTCGGAGCCCAGAGCCTGCCTCAGATTCTGTGTCTTCCTCTCTCTCTGCCCCTCCCCTGCTCGTGCTCTCTTTAAAAAAAAAAAAAAAAAAATTTTTTTTAAGTTTATTTATGTATTTGAGAGAGAGAGAGAGAGAGAGAGACAGAGAGAGGGGGTGGGTAGAGGGGCAGAGAGAGCGAGGAAAGAATCATAAGCCGGCTCTGCAATGTCAGTGCAGAGCCCAATGTGGGGCTCCATCTCACCAACCATGAGATCATGACCTGAGTCAAAATCAAGAGTCAGATGGACACCTAACCAACTGAGCCACCCCCAGAATTATGATAGTATATCCCAAGGGGAAAAAGAACTGCAAAAAAATCCTAAATTGAATCCAGTTGTTTTAGTGTTAGTAAAACAATATTGGTATTGTTGTTTTGAAAATATCAGATATACATAATGTTGTAAATTAAAGCAAACGAATAATTATGTTAATGTTGTTAGGAACCTGCACAGTCAGGGTAAAAGAATACATATTTTTTTCAAAATATTTTTACATGTTATATATTTTTCAAAGATGTTGAGTAAAAATTCTATAATTTTCCATTGAATTGGAAATTGAAGCATGAACTCATGATATATTTTTCTCTTTCTACAAAAATGTTTTAAAATACATAAGTCATGGGGATGAGAGTACAGCACAGGAAATAGACTCAATGACATTGCAATTAAATTTGGTGACCAATGGTAACTAGACTTATTGTGAGGATCATTTTGTAATGTATAAAAAGATGGACTCGCTATGATTTACACCTGAAACTAATAGGATATTGTTTTTAATCTTTTAATTTTTCCTGATGCTCTGTAAGGTCTTACCACATACTGTTTCATAAGCAGTGTCTGATTAAACAGTTAGTCCCCTATTGTCTTTGTGAATGGAATACATCAGTGTTTCCTTCTTTTTCTGTAAAGAGCCAGATAGTATTTTAGGCTTTGTGAGCCATGTGTGGTTCTATGTGGCAACTACCTCACTCTTCTGTTGTTGCAAAAGAGCAGCCATAGATAATAAGTAAACAAAAGGATGTAGTTGTATTCCAATAAAATGTATTTATTCATCAAAATTCAAATTTCATATAATTTTCATATATCACAAAATATTATGCTTCCTTTGATTTTTTTCAACATTCTAAAAATGCAAAAACTATTCTCAGCTCACAGGCTGTATAGAAACAGTGGACCAGATTTGGCTCACCACAGACGTAAAAGATGTAAAGTCAATTACTCTTTTTTTTTCTTTTTTAAATTTAATGCTTATTTTTGCGAGACAGAGAGAGAGAGAGACAGAGACAGACAGAGTGTGAGTGGTGGAAGGACAGACAGAGAGGGAGACACAGAATCCAAAGCAGGCCCCAGGCCCTGAGCTGTCAGCACAGAGCCCAACGTGGGGCTCGAACTGACAGACTGAGAGATCATGACCTGAGCTGAAGTCAGAGGCCTAACTGACTGAGCCACCCAGGTGCCCCAAAAGTCAATTATTCTTACAGTATTTTTCACCTTGTTACTGAAACTGTATATATTTTTTGACTCGTGAATCATCCTATAAATTAGACCCATATCTCTGGCTTTCTCAGAGCAAAGGTGTCTCCAGAGGGGCTGTCTTTAATACTGATTTAGGGTGAATTCCAATACAAATTTATATCTTTTCTCCAAACTCCAACTTCACAGCTTCTCACAGAGAAGGTCATTACAACAGGAACTGCAATTCATGCTAAGGTATTCATTGGAGTGTTTTTTAGAACAGTAAAAAAACCCAAAGCAACTCATCAATAGGATTTTGTTATAAAAATTATGTAATTCCTAAATAAATCTATGGAATTCTGGGTAGCCATTAAAAAGGATGAGGTCTGGTGCACCTAGGGGGCTCAGCTGGTTAAGCATCCAACTCTTAGTTTCAGCTAAGGTTATGATCTCACGGTCTGGTTGTGAGATTGAGCCCGCAGGTCCGTGGAGTTGGCTTAAGATTCTCTATCACTTCTCGGCCTTTTGGCTAAGATCAAGTGAAGATTCTCTCTCTCTCTCTGTCCCTCCTCCACTTGCACGAGTGTACTTTCTTTCTCCCTCAAAAAAATAAATAAATAAAACCTACTTAAAAAAAAAAAAGGATGAGGTCACCAGTAAGTGGAAAAAAAATAAGTAGAACAGTACTTACAATATGATCACATTTCATGTACTTACTTAAACTGTACAAAAAAACATTTATTTATTTATGTTTATTTTTGAGAGAGACAGTGCAAGTGGGGGAGGGGCAGAGAGAGAGAGACACACACACACACACACACACACACACACACACACACACAGAATCTGAAGCAGGCTCCAGGCTCTAAGCTGTCAGCACAGAGCCCAACGTGGGGCTCGAACCCATGAATCGGGAGATCATGACCTGAGCCAAAGTTGGACGCTTAACCGACTGAGCCACCCAGGTACCCCTAAAAATCTTTTACCCATCCTGAATTAGTCCCAATGCAGAAAAGGTGCTCACCACTGTCCTAGAAAAACTTTTTACTTTCCAAAATATTCTGGCCTTCCCATTAAATCTGTGTAACCACATTAAAAAAAAAAAAAAATGAGAGAGAGAAAAAGTGTGAGCAGGCAGAGAGGGAGAGAATCCCAAGCAGGTTCTGCGCCCTCAGGGCAAAGGATATTTCCACCGTCTAGATTTTCTCTTACATTTATATATCTAACCATTAAGGATGGTTTACTGAGTGTGTAATACAAGGAACAAGACAAAAGCATGAGATCATGAACCATGAGATCACAACCTGAGGTGAAATCAAGAGTCAGATGCTTAACAGACTGAGCCACTGAGGCGTCCCTGTAACCACATTTAATGTCAGTCTAAATATACTCACAGATTTACTGAAAGACTAGAAATGGATTTAACCATCAGGTACCAAAAGAGTTTTAGATTTGACTATGTTTATAACCTTTCCTGAACATTCAGGTCTACAACTTGAAGTTGAATATCATGTTCTTCCACATGAGAGTTCTGTTCAGACTCAAACTTTTATAATTTTTTTTAAGTTTATTTATTTTGAGAGAGGAAATGTATGTGTACTCACACACGTGCAAGCAGGGGACGGGCAGAGAGAGAGGGAGAGACAGAATCCCAACTAGGTTCCGTGCTGTCAGATCTCACGATCAGTGAGATCATGACCTGAGCCAAGATCTTAATCTTAACTGACTGAGCCACCCAGGCACCCTTCAAGTTTTTGACATAGAAAAATGTTGAAGTGTGGCACAATTAAGTTCCACAGAGGGCTTCAGCATATCGAGGATAAAGGGTTTCCACTACTGAAGGCAATCAAATTATGAAAGAAATCAGCATTCCATTGGTAAACTATGAATCTGGCGTCTAAAGTCTACATCCTAAGACCCATTCATTCATAGAAAACCATTTGTGCATACCAAACAGAAGCTATTGGAGTCACCAAACATTTAATCCATAGATCATCTCAGAAATCAAAAGAATCTCTAAAATATGTAGTCAAGATATCCGCACCAATTCCTGCCTCCTCAAATTCTTCCTTAGAAATGAAAAGCAAGCAATTGTCAAAGTCCACACACCCAATATCCACCACCTCCCCAAATCTTTCTTTATTACATACCAAACTTTGTATAGTATTCCCATTATATGTCCTTTACTTGCCAAATATTTTTAGCACCATGTGCCACACTGTTCTACATGCTTTATATTAACCTATTAAAATTTCACAATAACCTCTGAAGTAAGTACTATTATTATCTCCATTTTGCAGGTGAACTGAGGTGTGAAAGTTAATTTTATGTGTCATTTTGGCTAAGCCATGGTACTCAGAGATTTGGTGAAACATGAACCTAAATGTTGCTATGAAGGTGTGTTAGATGATATAAACATCTAGGTAGACTTTGAGTTAAAGCTGATGACCCTCCATATTCTCGGTGGGACCAATCCAGTCAGTTGAAGGCCTTAAAAGAAAAAAGACTGTCCTCCATGCCTCCCAACTCTACCCTACCCACCCCAAGAAAAAGGAATTATGCTTCTACACTGCTTTTTGGATCTGCGTTGTAACACCAACTCTTCAGGTCTACAGCCTGCTGGCCTACCCAGCAGAGTTCAAACTTGAAAGCCCCAACAATCACAAAGAACAATTCCTTAAATCCCCACCCTCTACACACACCACATACACCCTATTCTTTTTCTCTGGTGAACCCTGGTTCAAACAACAGGTAAGGGTACTTGGTCAAAGTCATAAAGCTAGAAAGTGCAAAAGTTGGAATTCAAACGCAAGTGCTCTAAACTCAGAGACTGGGGGCGCCTGGGTGGCTCAGTCGGTTAAGTGGCCGACTTCAGCCCAGGTCACAATCTCGCGGTCTGTGAGTTCGAGCCCCGCGTCGGGCTCTGGGCTGATGGCTCAGAGCCTGGATGCCTGCTTCCGATTCTGTGTCTCCCTCTCTCTCTGCCCCTCCCCTGTTCATGCTCTGTCTCTCTCTGTCTCAAAAATAAATAAAGGTTAAAAAAATTAAAAAAAATTAAAAATAAAAAAATAAACTCAGAGACTGTATTCTTCTTGAGTCACTGAATTCAGTGATAGCTAAATGAAGAAAAAAATGGAAAATTACTCACCAAGTAGACATTATTTGCTGACTGTAGCGAATAGTACAAATGGACAATGAAAGGACTTTTGCTTAGTGCTAGTGCGTCCCTCTCGGCTTGCACCTGATGTGTCATATTTTTGTTGATCATATCTGCTTTTTTGACAACCTATGGTAGACAACATGATAACACATTCATTTTATTTTTTATTACAAAGTGTTCTCAAGTTTCAGAGTTGCCTTTTGTGAAAACAACCAGATGAAAGAAAAAGATGAAGAGAAAACAAAGATGTCATTTGTACTCCACATTGCCATCAGGAAACTGTCAGAAAAACAGCAAATATGGTGAAAACAAATCAAACCTTTTTTCAAGAGAACTGCTTATTTTGGCGTCAAGTGGCAAAAGTATCACATCCTTTTTGAGAAGGAAAAAGAAGTAAACAAATGTTCCCTTAGTGCCCTGCATATTAGTAGAAAAAAAGTTCCATTCTACTGTTCTTTTAACAAAGTCAAAGGATAGTGATCTTCCTCCTAATAAGCCCCCATAATCAGGAACCTACGCACAGAGAATTAGCAGCTAGTAAATTTTTTTAACTTCTGATTCTTTGATGGATGGGAATTAGAAAGAGGAAGAACATAGGAAGTTTGTTTGCCTAGGAAAAAAAAATCTTAAGAATGGTTAGAACTACTGAAAGTTAATAGTCTCAAATGTTGTCTTACAGAAAATAACAAGTTTCAAGTTTCAAGGTAATTGGTGTGGAAGCAAAACTATGATATAATCTACATTAAAATTGGAGCACTAACCTGAATAGTCAGCAACACTGAGATCAAATCTCAGGATGATTAAAAGTCATATTTCTTCCAAAGATTCATTAGAATATTTAACAAAATTGGGGCGCCTGGGTGGCGCAGTCGGTTAAGCGTCCGACTTCAGCCAGGTCACGATCTCGCGGTCCGTGAGTTCCAGCCCCGCGTCAGGCTCTGGGCTGATGGCTCGGAGCCTGGAGCCTGTTTCCGATTCTGTGTCTCCCTCTCTCTCTGCCCCTCCCCCGTTCATGCTCTGTCTCTCTCTGTCCCAAAAATAAATAAACGTTGAAAAAAAAATTAAAAAAAAAAAAAGAATATTTAACAAAATTATTAATACACTATAAATTCCAGCCTTATAACCTTTCCATAAGAAAACAAGGAAATTGGCAAAGCCAGTCTGTAACATGATTTCACCTATGACTCCACTAGATTGGAAGCTCTGTGAGGGCATGTTTGTTTTGTTTACCACTGTACCCTAGATCCTACACACAAAGGGGACACTCAACAAATATCGAAAACATGAATTGATGTTTTCATTTTAATAAGTGATAATGACTGATCAGCAAGTTCAGCAGAAGGAAAAGCAACATATGAAGCAAGGAAGAATTAAATTCAATGGGGTGTGTCTGAGAGGTCAGGGAAGGTTTGAAGAGGGGCTAAGATGAACCTTAATACATAAATAACACAGGTGGAGATGAGCAGAGAAGGGTGGAAGAAAAGCACTTAAGGAGGAACCAGCACAAACGTAAGTTCAGAAGCACAGCACTACACAGCATTCATGGACTAGTCAATTATCTGGAGTGGCTAGAACATAGGATTTGTGGAAGTTACAGTTGATGTTTAGGGCCTGGACTTGGACCATGATTGCTTTCCTAAGGAGTTTGTTAGGTTGCATGTCACAGCCTAAGGAATGGATGAAAAAATAGCGATTCCAGTTAGGGGCCTATTCCTGGAAATGAAGGCCTGATGAATCTCAAAAACACTGTCAGGTAAAAAAACAAAACAAAAAAAATAAAACAAAAAACACACAAAAAACAAAACAGATGCAAAAGACCATGCATTGTATGATTCCATTTACATGCAATGTGGAGAAAGGGCAAACCTGCAGAGACAGAAAATAGATTGGTGGTTACCTGGGGCTAAGGGTGTTAAGGGGGAGGTACTGCAGATGGGCAGGAAGTCTTTTTGGGGTGATGGAAATGTTCTAAAATTGGATTGTGGTAATAGTTACCCAATTTTTAATTTACTAAAAACTGACTTGTACTTTAAAAAAGAAAGAAGGGAGACAGGGAGGGAGGAAGAAAAGACAAAAGAAAAAGAAAAAGTGAAGTCCTGTGCTTGGGCAGACTTGGGAACGTAATAGAATGGAAGAGATAATAAGAAGGAATACCAGACGGGGTGCCTGGGTGGCTCAGTCGGTTGAGCTTCTGACTCTTGGTTTTATCTCAAGTCACGCTCTCACATTCCGTGAGTCCGAGCCCCTCATCAGGCTCACACTGGCAGTACGAAGCCTTCTTGGGATTCTCTCTCTGTCCCTCCCCCGCACACTCTCTCTTGAAACGAATAAATAAACTTTAAAAATTTTTTAAAAAGAGAAGGAATATGAGACAAAATTGACAGGACTAGTTGAGACATAGGTTATACAGATGGAGTAGAGGGAAATTAAAATGACTCACGTTTCTAGCCTGAATGACAGGGATGAAGGTGGTTTTATTAAGCGGAGAGAGAGAGTACAGAAAGTTCAGTGTTTAAGCAGTTAGGTGGAGAGGATTGTTCAAAGTCAGGAAAGTACAATTTCAAGGCACTTGGTAGATATTCACATAGCAACGTCCAACAGGAAGTTGAAACTGCATTAGCGGTAAAACTGCTGGTTTCTTTACCATGTTCATTCAGTGCTTAAATACGAGTAATCCGAAATTATGGGAGTGGGGAGTGAGGACCAAGAGTGGCCAGGAAAGCTTCAAATACATTGAAAGCTCTTGAATGCTTTTGGAATGATATGTACTGCTGCAAGGATAAAGGAGTGGTATGTTCTAACATGTTTCAGTTTAGTCTTTAAATAGTTGTTTCACATTTAATGTTTCAAACTTAATTCTGGTAAAGGTCAAGGCGGTAAAAAGGACTCAGAAATCCTGATGTCTCCTAAGCATTGTTGGTGTGAAAAGGGCGTGGCAGAGGCGAGCCACTCGGCCTGCCTGCGCTCAGGTCATACCAAGTAAGAAGTCATAGGGCTGTGGAGGCCCCTACCGCCCTGGAGCCTGCCCAGTTCAGGGGGCAGAAAAGAGGGCCGAAGGTCTGAACTCTTTCCCTCTTTTTACTCCCCGCCTTCTTACCTTCACCGCATACAACTTGCCGCCTTTCTGCCCGAGATACACCTTCCCGAAGGCGCCACGGCTAATAGGTTTCACTATGGTAAATTCCTCAATGGAAGGAGGTCTTGGCACCGGGATCCTTTTCACGCATTCCACTGTCACTGCGTCTCCTCCACTCTCCTCGCTCCCCGCAGTGCGCTCCATAGCAGGCCAGCCCAGAAGGAAGCCTGTAGCATCAGCTAAGGCCCCTTCCCAAGCCACAACTCCCGCCAACTAGGTTCAAAGTAAGACCCCGCCCACGCAATGCGCAGGCAGTGACGTCACCGCGTTGCCGTGCTCGCGCCGAGCCCAGTGCAGCCCCGCCCCTGTCACCTCTTGCTCGTAAGCGCGGAAGTACCCAATGGAGCTGAGGGCTGGGACGCTGGGAAATTCTCCAGCCAAGCACACACTCTTCGAGGGCGGTGACCGCGGCCCAATTACCTCATTTAGTAATAACTGGGGAGGCACTGACTTTTGCTTACAAGAAATCTCGGGATTGACTAGGTTTCTCCTGACCTCCAAACGAGGTTGATGGGACCCGCCCTCACCCCACTTTTGCTTGGTTTTGTTTGTTTTTTACCCCTCGCGACCTCGCACCCCTGGGCGAAATGTAAGCCAGTTTGGTTTAGCTCCCCGAAATCATACAATGTGGAGAAACTGGATGAGCAGGAAGCAGGTGGCTGGCCCTGTCATCTGACAATGTTAACAGGACGTAACTTGCCTGACTGAAGCAGATGAGGACCAATAGGAACAATTTTCGATTTATTGTGGGGAAGATAAAAAGCACTAAACTGTAGCGAGTTTATCATAACTCAAGGCCCAGTCGGAAAAGGAGACTATGTTGGAAGATTTCGTAAGGAAGGTGCAAAAAGATTTAACAGGGTCAATGCCATCCCCTCTTAAGGGGGAGATACATACATATATATACATGTTTATATATGTATATGTATGTGTGTGTGTATATATCGGCGCCATAGAGCTTGGGGATCCAGCACCAGTATTATTCCCGTGAACATCAAGCCTGGGGGCCAGGGTTGCTCAGCTACCGTAGTAGATACAAACGTCAGAACCAGAAAGGTGGAGCTCCAGAGCTGGCGTTCACCCGCGGGTGATGCAGCCCACCTGTCCCGGAAGTAGTGTTGCGTTGGAGGCTTGCCTTCCGGGGTAGATTGTATGTCGTTGCAGCAGCTGTAACAAGGAGAGGCCATTTTCTGTTTCTAGGAAGAGTGAGGGCTAGGGGAGAGGGAAAAAGAAAGGAAAGAAAGGGCTCAGCGCCTCCCCGCCGAGCCGTGGACAGAGGGGCACTTTCGGCTGGCGGGTGAGGTCGCTGAGGGCCCAGAGGAGATGTTTTCCCTCTCGAGTACGGTGCAGCCCCAGGTGAGTCTGGCATCCGGTCCGTTTTTTTCTCTCCTGCCCGCGGCTCTTTGCCGTTTGCGTTTCGTGGAAGCGATTTCGCGTTTGGGATCGTAGGAGGGGGGCGATCAGCGCAAAGCAAGTCCTAGTCTTGAGAAGGGATCAGCGATCACGCTGAGAGTAAAAGGCTGACGTTGAAGCAGAGGCATGAGATGATGAGGACTTTGGTTTATCGAGTTGATAGCGTGGAATTGTTACTAGAGAATCCATTAGGCATTGTTCAGTGCCGGACATTCTGAGGTGGGGGGAGCAGAGTGAGGCTGGGGGAAACGCCTTTGCCTTAGATATGATGAAAGCAGATAATGTTTCTTTCCATCTGATCACCTTTCCAGTGATTTTACGGTTCACAACCCTGATACCCAACTCTTTCTTTCCTTTTTAAATGGAATTTAACCCAAACATGTTATAATTATTTGAATACTACGAGTGCTTTCTTTCTTTTTTGGCCAGAAATGACTAATAAACACATATTTTAAAGCTATTGACTGCTTGCAGTTACTATTTTTATTCATATTCTCCCATTTTTTCATCAAGCAAAAGGGCAGAAAAGAGTCATTCCTAGGGTTTTTAATTGTCTTCTTTTGGGAGTAACCACTTGTGACGGTGTCTTGTCCTTGTTTCATTTAAAAATCTTTTTTGATGGCAATATTCTGATAGTTTCTTGCTGGGGCGGGGGTGGGGTGACTCAGTTTGCTAATAGTTTTTGAACACATTCAGATTTAAAAATAATTTTTTAACACTCTTTAGTTTCAGCATATAATTACGTTCCTTTTGTAACCCCCACCCTTGGTTTTTTGTTTTTTGTTTTTTGTTTTTGTTTTGCTAGTACTGGCTGGATAATCGAAAATGAAGTGATTAGTTATTTATTGGACATCAGTAATGGGCCAGGTGGACAAAGCAAATGTGGAATCTATAGTGATATGAAGAAAAGTTGAATAGGAGTTAGTCAAGTGAAGAGTTAATAGAAGTGAACCAGTATCCCAGGTATATGCAAGGGTATCTGGAGGTCCTGAGATTGGGAAGAGTTTAGCTGATTGGAGGAACAAAAATAATGTCAGTGTGGCTACAATGTAGTGATTAAAGGGCATAATAACAGAATTAAGGTTAGGGTGAAGCCTTGAGGCAGATCATACAGGAAATTATAAGGGACTTTGGATTTCATTTGAAGTGTAAGCATAGGATAACCTGATCAGAAGTGTTTTCAGTTAAGGATGCTATTGCAGTAACCCAGGAGAGGGATGATGCACCACTAATGTGGTGGCAGTGGTTATGGAAAGAAGAGGATGAGTTTGTTTGTTTTGAACAAAGAGCAGAATTTAATGAGGGATGATGGAAAGAAGTGTTTCTGTTCTGGTCAGCTGGATGGGTGAAAATGTTATTTGCCGAGCTGTGTGATCAAACTCAAGGGGTTCACCACTTGAGATACATCAGATTGGACACAACCCGAGAAAATGTTGAAAACAAAGAACTTTATTACTTGTTACAAGTAAGGAAACAGATGACTCTCAAAGCCCTGTCTCTCTGTGGGGTTAGTACAGGAAGGTTTTATTCAGTGTATTAGGGGGCGGGGCAGGGAGCTCGCATAAGCACTTCAGTTACTCATTCCTAGCATGTCAACATGCTAGTGCATACGTTGTATTTTCAAAAAAAAAAAAAAAAAAAATGGTGAGGGGCGCCTGGGTGGCCCAGTTGGTTGAGCGTCTGGCTTCGGCTCAGGTCACGATCTCACGGTTTTTAAGTTCGAGCCCCGTGTCGGGCTCTGTGTTGACAGCTCAGAGCCTGGAGCCTGTTTCGGATTCTGTGTCTCCTGCTCTCTGCTCCTCCCCCACTCGTGCTCTGTCTCTCTCTCAAAAATAAATAAACATAAAAAATTTTTTTTTTTTTTTTTTTTTTAAAAAGCCAGCTCATACTGGCTCACATAGGGTGGCTGTCAGGTGAGACACACCCAGCAAGGGGCTCTCACGTGAAACAGCTAGTTTCCTTGGCTGAAGTGTGGGTTCTACAAAACAAAACCCATTCCTTGCTTGCTTTTGTCCCTCCCCTTCCTCTCTTCAGCTGATAGCTTTCAGCCCTGGAGGGGTCCTACCAGTTGTTTGAAAAACAAGTCTGACTTGGCCTGTTGAATACAGTATTAAACCTTTTAAAGCTGAAGTTCAAGAAGTTTATATCAAGAAGACCGAATTTTAGGAGAGTTATCATCAGCTGGATGGAGAGTTAGTGGTACGTGATGTTGGTAGAGATGGTGAAGGCATTTTGTGTACTGCAGGCAGGCTTAATTGGGCTCATATATGTGTTTTATGCTCTTATGTGTTTTATGCTCTGAAGAAGGATAGTACACATATTTGTAATTCCTGGTTGCTTAATCATTGAATACACTTGAATATAAACTGTGAAGCCAGGAAAGATATGGAAGGTGAACTTTTTCATTGAGATCAAACCATTTTTTAGCAATTTAAATCCTTTTTTGTTTTTTTTTATTTTTTTAATTTTTTTTTCAACGTTTTTAATTTATTTTTGGGACAGAGAGAGACAGAGCATGAACGGGGGAGGGGCAGAGAGAGAGGGAGACACAGAATCGGAAACAGGCTCCAGGCTCCGAGCCATCAGCCCAGAGCCTGACTCGGGGCTCGAACTCACAGACCGCGAGATCGTGACCTGGCTGAAGTCGGACGCTTAGCCGACTGCACCACCCAGGCGCCCCTTAAATCCTTTTTTGAATAAGAGATATAACTAATTAGAAAGAAGCCTTTCAGGGGTGTCTGGGTGGCTCATTCCGTTGAGCATCTGACTTTTAATTTCATCTCAGGTCATGATAGGGTTTTGGGATCGAGCCCTGTGTCTGGCTCTGCACTGAGCGTGGGGCCTGCTTGGGATTCATTCTCTCTCTCTCTCTCTCTCTCTCTCCCCGTCCCCCTCCCCCCCTTGCCTTCCTCCCTCCCCCTTCCTCCTCCTCTGCTCCTGTCCCCTGCTTACACTCTCTTTCTCTAAAATAAAAATATAAAAAATTGATTCCTGTAGGTTTTTTTAAATGTTTATTTTTGAGAGAGGCACAGAGCATGAGTGGGGGAGGGGCAGAGAGAGAGAGAGAGGGAGACACAGACTCTGAAGCAGGCTCCAGGCTCTGAGCTCTCAGATGTGGGGCTCAAACCCGAACCGGTGAACCATGAGATCGTGACCTGAGCTGAAGTTGTATGCTTAACCGACTGAGCCACCTAGGCGCCCCATGATTCCTGTAGCTTTAAAAGAGCTTATTGTTTCTACCCTGAAAAGGATACATGCTCATTGCCAAAAATGCCAAAAAGAAAAACACAAATAAGAAAATGAAAAACCTTCATAATCTCATTGTGCAAAGACATATTTTAGAATACATTCTTTCGTACTTTTTGCCTCTACACAAATATGTGTGTATGCATGCTTTTTAAAAAGTATGTTGTAGTTTTTTAATTTTTTAACTTTTTTTACTTTAGAGAGAGTGTGTGAGCGAGAAACAGGGGCTGAGAGAGAGAGAGAGAGAGAGAGAGAGAGAGAGAGAGAGAGAGAATCTTAAGCAGGTTCCACGCTCAGCACAGAGCCTGACACAGGGCTGAGTGGCATGACCCTGGGATCATGACCTGAGCCAGGATCAAGAGTTGGATGCTCAACCGACTGAGCCACCAAGGCATCCCAAGATGTAGTTTTACATTTAACAGTTTTTTTCATTTAACATATTATTAATTCATTTCTGTATCAGTAACTATGGGATAAAGAGTCTAACAAGAATCTAGAGTCAAATTATCTTGGTTAGAGTATTTGCTCATATACTTGCTGAGTGACTTGAACATGCCACTGAACCTATCTAAATTCTGGATGTCTTTATCAGTTAAATAGAAGTATAATAATAGTGTTTATATCTGTTAAAGGATTAAATGAGATTGAAGATACTGAGGGTTTGGTTCAATACTATCACAGTAAAGGGAGTACCACAATAACACAAGTCAAATGAATTTTTGGGTTTCCCAGTGCATGTAAAAGTTATTTATTTTTTTAATTTAAATTTTTTAAAATTTACATCCAAATTAGTTAGCATATAGTGCAACAGTGATTTCAGGAATAGATTCTTTAGTGCCCCTTACCCATTTAGCCCATCCCCCCTCCCACACTCCCTCCAATAACCCTCTGTTTGTTCTCTATATTTATGAGTTTCTTATGTTTTGTCCCCCTCCCTGTTTTTATATCATTTTTGTTTCCCTTCCCTTATGTTCATGTGTTTTGTCTCTTGAAATCCTCATGTGAGTGAAGTCATATGATATTTGTCTTTCTCAGACTAATTTCACTTAGCATAATACCTTCCAGTTCCATCCATGTAGTTGCAAATGGCAAGATTTCATAAAAGTTATGTTTACACTATAACCTATTAGTTGTGCAATAATAGTATTATGTCTAAAAGCAGTGTAATACCTTAATTAAAAATACTTTATTGTTAAATAATGCTAACCATCATCTGTGCTTTCGATGAGTCATAATCTTTTTGCTGGCTGGAGGGTCTTGCTTCACTGTTGATTGCTGCTGACTAATGACAGTAGTGGCTGCTGAAGGTGGAGATGGCTGTGGCAAATCTTAAAATGAGACACAAGTAATATTTGCTATATCGATGGACTTTTTCATGAATGATTTTTCTGTAACATGATACTATTTGATAGCATTTGACCCACTTAGAACGTCTTTCAATATTGGACTGAATCCTCTCAAACCCTGCTGCTGCTTTATCAGCTGAGTGTATCTTCATAGCATCTTCACCAGGTGTAGATTTCCATCTCAAGAAACCACTTTCTTTGGTCATGCATAAGAAGCAGCTCATTTATGTCAGTTTGATCGTGAGATTGCAGCCCTTCACTGCCATCTTCAGGGTCCACTTCTAGTTCTCTTGTTATTTCCACCACATGTACACTTCCTCCGGTGAAGTCTTAAACCCTTCAAAGTCAGCCATGAAGCTTGGAATCAGTTTCTTCCAAACTCCGGTTAATGTTGATATTTTGACCTCTTCCTATGAAAATGTTCTGAGTGGCATCTAAAATGGTGAAGGTTTTCAGTTTACTTTGCCCAGGTCTGTAAGAGGAGTCGTGATCTATAAGCTATATAGTCTTCACAAAATGCATTTCTTAAATAATAAGACTTGAAAGTCCCAAATTGTTCCTGACCCATGGGCCACAGAATGGATGTTGTATTAGCAGACATGAAAGCAGCATTAATCTAAATGGTATACTTCCAGCAGAGCTCTTGGGTCACCAAGTACATTACCTGAGCAGTAATATTTTTAAAGGAATCATGTTTTATGAACAGTAGGTCTCTTAACAGGGGACTTAGAGTATTCAGTAAACCCTACTGTAAATAGATGTACTGTCAAACAGGCTTCCTTCCATTCATAGATCCCAGGCAGCATGAGTTTAGCACTATTCTTAAGGACCTAGGATTTTCAGAATGGTAAGTAAGCACAGGCTTCAACTTAAAGTCCGCTACATTAGTTCCTAACAAGAGAGTCAGCCTGTCCTTCAAAGCTTTGAACCCAGGTGTTGACTTCCCCCCAGCTGTGAAAGTCCTAAATGGCATCTTAGAATAGAAGGCTGTTTCCTGTACGTTTAAAATCTATTTAGTGTAGCCACCTTCATTAGGTATCTGTCTTATTTAGATTTTCTGGAGCTTTTATTCAGTGTTTGCTGCTTCACTCTGCACTTTCGTGTTAACAAAAATGGCTTCTTAAACCTCATGAACCAACCTCTGCTAGGTTCAGACTTTTCTTCTGCAGCTTCCTCACCTGTTTCAGCCTTCATACAAATAAGTACATTTAGGGCCTTACTCTGGATTAGGCTTTGGCTGAAGGGGGAGTGTTGTGGTTGGTTTGATTTTGTATCTAGACCACTGAAACTTTCAGCAATGGGCTGTTTGGGTTTTTTATCATTTGTGTGTTCACTTGAATAGCACTCAACTTTATTTTGCTTGCACAACTTGGCAAACTGATGCAAAAGGCTTATCTTTTAGGCTATCTTGGCTTTCAACATGCTTTCCTTACCAAGCTTAATCATGTCTAGATTTTGATTGAAAGTGAAAGATATGTGACTTTTCCTTTCACTTGAACACTAAGATGCCATTATAGGGTTACTAATTGTCCTAATTTCAATATTGTTGTGTCTCAGGGAATGGGGAAGCCCAAGGAGAGAGAAATGGGAAGGTCCCATTGGTGGAGTAATCAGAACACACACAACAGTTATTGATTAAGCTCAGTGTCTTATATGGGTAGGATTTGTGATATCCCAAAACCATTACGGCATTAACATCAAAGATTACTAATCATGGATCACCATAACAAATATAATGAAAAAGTTTGAAGTATTGTGAGAATTACCAAAATGTGACACAGACATGAAGCGAGCAAATGCTGTTGGAAAAATGGCACCAAAAGACTTCCTTGATGCAGTGCTGTCACAAACCTTAATTTATAAAAAATACAGTGTTTGCGAAGTATGTTAAGTTAAAGCACAATAAAATGAGATATGCCTATATGGCATATGACACCAGCTGGGTGTCCAACAATTCAATTCTGAAACTACTTACCCAGTGTTAGTGCAGACCCCCAAAGTTAAAGGCTCAGCCCCACAAGACTGGTCCCATTTCAGATACCAGTCACAAGTCCCAGGCCATTCATACTTCTGATCTCCCAGCTATAAATCAGGGTTTCCCACAACCCCCTCCTCAGGTTTGATAATCTGCTAAAATAGCTCACAGAACTAAGAAACATACTTCACATTTACTGGTCCATTATGAAAGAGAAATGAACAGCCAGTTGATTAAGTACACAAGGGTACAGCCAGAAGGGTCCCAAGCAAAAGATGTGGAGTGGATTACTCTTCTTCAGGGTGAATCTCTGCACTCCATCTCACTGTTCAAGAGCTTTTATAGAGATCAATCCCCAGCCCTCCCCTCCCAGAAGCTAGGGGGGTGGGGCTAAGAGTTCCCACCTTCTACTAATTACTAGGTCTTTCAAGTGGCCAGCCCAGCCCTGAGGCTATTTAAAGACCCTAGCCTAGGGGCGCCTGGGTGGCGCAGTCGTTAAGCGTCCGACTTCAGCCAGGTCACGATCTCGCGGTCCGTGAGTTCGAGCCCCGCGTCAGGCTCTGGGCTGATGGCTCAGAGCCTGGAGCCTGTTTCCGATTCTGTGTCTCCCTCTCTCTCTGCCCCTCCCCCGTTCATGCTCTGTCTCTCTCTGTCCCAAAAATAAATAAACGTTGAAAAAAAAAATTTAATAAAGACCCTAGCCTAAATCACCTCATTAGCATAAATCCAGGAGTGATCCAAAGGGTTACCTTACGAATAGTAAGACACTATACCACACAGGAAATTCCAAGGGTTTTAGGAGCTCCTGGCCAAGAAATGAGAACAAAGACCACTGCGAACTAAAATGTAAGGTCAAAGTGGCAAGCGATTTTTTTCCTCTATTTTATTCTTTGACTTTTCTCTATTTTACTTTATTTATATAATTATTTAATGTAAAATTGTAAACAGAAGGAAGTAGGGGTCCCTGGAAAAAGACAGACAAAGCTTTCTTTACGTAAGGCTTCCTGGCCATCTTGTGAAAGAATTTAAGAACAGCCACTATCAGGCCAGGAGATAGCCTAATCATATCAGGGACGATAAGTCAGTGGCAAAACTCCCAGTGTTAGTTCAAAAGTGAGGACTGACCTGACTTATTTTTGAAGGATCTCAACTCCTTTGAGCACTCAGATACTGGACCAACTGGAGCGAGAGAATTGATGATGCTGACCCCTTGCTGGCCCTTGTAACTCTGACCTGGACTCAGTCACCTCAAGATGACTACTGCCCCAGTTCCATGATGTATTCCCTACTGCACAAGCCTTGTCATGAATATGTATGAAACCCCAGCATAAAACTGCCCCGATTTTGTTATTCAGGGAGACACTGCTTTGGGAAAGATCCCTGGTGTGCTCCTTTACTTGTTCCAAGTAAAACCTTTCCTTTTCCTATTCTTTGGCATGGCTGTGTATTTTGGCTTGACATTACCAAGAGGCAAACCCAGTTCTGGGTAACAAAATGTTTACACAATACTTAGTATACATACTTTATATTTTTTCTCTATTTTATTCATATTGTATCCCAGTGCAACAATAATGCACACAGATGCCAAATAAAGATTTCTTGAGTGAATGAATAAATTAAATGGGTTCTTACCATATTGTCAGAATTGGTTGGAGAGAAACAGAGGAATAACATACAGATAAGTAAGTAGATTGTGTGTAAAGTGTGTTAGATACTAAAAGTGTCAAGAAGAGAAAATGGAGCAGTGAAAGAGAATAAGGAATATTTTTTAGGGCAGGGTTCTTGAAATTTTAAGTAGGTTGGCTGTGGAAAAGACTCAAGAAAAGATGACTTTTGGGTTAAGAACCGAAGGAAGTCAGAGAGCAAGGTAGACGGAATAAAAGCAATGCAAAGTCCTTGAAGTGAGGGCTTTGCTAGGTGTGTTCCAGAAACAGCAAGGCGGCCAGTATGTCTCGAGTAGAGAAGACGAAGGAGAACACGGTGGTAGATAAATTTGGAGAGGTAATAAAGAACCACAGAGGCTTTCTACATCCTAGTGCTTAGGACTTCTACTTGTATTGTAAGTGAGAAGAGAAGCCATTGGAGGGTTTGAGCAGAGGAGTGATGAGATCTAACTTTGTTTTTAATAGAGCAGATTCAGGGAGAGTAGGAGGGCTATTGCAAAATCCACAAATAGATGATGGTGACTTAGAACAGGATGAGAACGGGATGGTGCAGTGAGGAAGTTAAGAATAAAATTCTGCTATAGGTTTACTTTTTTCTAAGTCTGAAACATTTCATTTTATGGTGGTGTCATTTATTTAGCCCATTCCCTTAATGCTGGACAATTCGACCTTTCCACTGCTTTTTATTTTTTTCAACGTTTATTTATTTTTGGGACAGAGAGAGACAGAGCATGAACGGGGGAGGGGCAGAGAGAGAGGGAGACACAGAATCGGAAACAGGCTCCAGGCTCTGAGCCATCAGCCCAGAGCCTGACGCGGGGCTCGAACTCACAGACCGCGAGATCGTGACCTGGCTGAAGTCGGACGCTTAACCGACTGCGCCACCCAGGCGCCCCTCCACTGCTTTTTAAACATTTTGATGAAAATTGTCATCTGTGCACAAACAAGCACTTTTCACATTATTTCCTTAGAATAAATTATTAGAAATTAGATTGATGGGAAATTATATGTGTATGTTTTTTTAATATTTTTGATTCCTATAGCCAGAATGCTGTCTTGGAAGAATTACCAGTATTCTTTCCACCAGCAATAATCTGAGTATTTACATCTTTTAATATATTGTTCTGATATACAGTGTATGTTTAACTTTTTACAAATCCCAGATCCTGACAATAAGGAGAATTTTTCTTTAATTTTAAAAAGCACTACTCAATTTCAACTTTTATCTTCTCTTAGGTTACAGTTCCTCTGAGTCATCTCATCAATGCCTTCCATTCACCAAAAAACACACCTATTTCTGTCAGTGCATCAGCTTCACAAAACCAGCATCGAGATGTAGTTCCTGAGCATGAGTCTCCTGGCAATGAGGTAATAGTTTTTACCCTGATTGTATGAGAAACAGCTTTTTTGATTTAGTATGTTGTAAACATGCCTGAAATGTCTACGTTTAGGCATTTGTAACAAGGTGATTTCTGTCTTCAGCTTAATCTCCTTTATGAATAAAGATGTCTAATTCTGGTTTTATTGTACATATGGAAAAGTTATGTTGTCCTATTCTTTACAATTTAATTTATTAAAAATTTCATGTGGGGGCGCCTGGGTGGCGCAGTCGGTTAAGCATCCGACTTCAGCCAGGTCACGATCTCGCGGTCTGTGAGTTCGAGCCCCGCGTCAGGCTCTGGGCTGATGGCTCAGAGCCTGGAGCCTGTTTCCGATTCTGTGTCTCCCTCTCTCTCTGCCCCTCCCCCGTTCATGCTCTCTCTCTGTCCCAAAAATAAATAAACGTTGAAAAAAAAAATTAAAAAAAAAAATTTCATGTGGCAGGGGTACCTACCTTGCTTAGTTGGAAGAACATGTGATTCTTAATCTTAGGGTTGTAAGTTCGAGTCCCGCGTTGGACATGGAGCCTACTTTTAAAAAAAACAAAATCATGGGGCACCTGGGTGGCTCCGTCAGTTAAGGGTCCAACTTCATCTCAGGTCATGATCTCAGGGTTCGTGGGTTTGGGCCCCACATTGGACTCTGTGCTGACAGCTGAGCCTGGAGCCTGCTTTGAAATCTCTGTCTCTCTCTGTCTCTCTCTCTCTCTCTCTCTCTTTCTCTCTCTTTCTCTGTCTTTCAAAAATAAAATAAAACATTAAAAAAAAAATTCATGTGGAAGTGTATTTAGTATTCACTTCCTAGATTGCTAATTGTGTGATACCATTTAGATATTTTGTGTTGCTCCAGCAGTAGTAGTGAACCCACAATTAACTGACCGTAATTGCCTCCCAAGTCTCAACGAAGGTAGAATAGTAAGAAGTTACCATCTGCTGCCTTACAGGAGATTTCAGTGTAATTGAACGGTTAGAATACAGGGACCTGAAAGTGAAATGGATAAGCTATGAAACTACTTTTTGGTGTTCAGAGAATTATAAAATCAGTGTTTCCTAGGATACAGGGAATTTCCAGCCTAGAAACCTTTGTGTTCACAAGGTTTATTAATAAGGTAGGTGCATGTAGTTCTGCACACATTTTTCACAGAAAACATTATACTCTGTAGTTAAATTTCCTAAAAACCTTTTTAATCCGTAAATAACTTATGTTCTTAGTCCTGATATCAGAGGCTTTGGCAAAGGGCAGATAAAATGTTCACTCTTGGAAGGGGTGGGGGGGGGGGGTTGGGAATCAGTCTTAAGATAAAATTTTAATTAGATGGAAAATTTGTATTCAACATCTTTATGCTTTCCTTTTATAATATTTACCTAATTCCTATTGCTTCTTCTAGGGAGTCCATTGTCTTTGCTACTGTGGTGATACCCTTCTCCTAAATTACAGTCCCAGAGAGCCTGCCTGATGAAAATACCACATGTATCAAAATTGCTGCATATAGCAATATTATGTTCATTTTAGAAATTTTGGAAAATACTGTGTAGGTAGAAGAAATAAAATTCACCTATGATCCTGTTCCCCAGAGATAATGCTGTTAACATTTTGTATTTATATCACATGTCTCTTTTGTACTTTTTTATTTTATAATTGGATCATACTGCATATGCTGATTTAGATACTGCTTTGTTAATTTAATAGTCATTATGAACTTGTTATGCCATACATTTTTTGTATTTTTAAATGACTTCAGAACGTTCATTGTATGATATCCCATTTTTGGATATTGTTCCCAATTTTTTGTTGCTATAAACATTACAACTTTTACTGTTTGTGTTGCTAAATCTTTGACTATTTCATTAAGTGAAATTGCTAGGTCAGGAGCTTAAAAAGTAGCTAAATTCTGGAAGCCAGTGTTGAGGTTATGAGTAATGGTCTCAGATATAGAATTGGCTTCTTAATCTCTGATACGCCCTCATTATTCCTATTGTTCATCTTTAGTGAACTTTATTACTGTACAGAAGCCATTTTCTTTCTCCTTAAGCATCCTACCTCATCTCTAATTTCATCTCTACCTTTGCTGTGCAATTGGCTTTGCTTTCATCAAGTCTTGCTCATCCAAATATACACTCTACAATGCAGGTATTAGAACCTTCCTTTCAACTTCCTTCAAGCTACTGACTTATTTTCCCTTTGCTTTCAGACTTCTTGAAATAACAGTCTGAACATGTAACTACTTGCTAAACTTCTATTCACACTGTAACTCATCATAGTTTGGCTACTACTTGTACCATTTTACAGACTTTGCTAAAGTCAGTTGATTTCCTTTGTGCTAAATGTAGGCCTCTAAAAAAAATCTATCTTACTCAACTTTTCCTGAGCATTTAATCTTACTGAACATTTACTGCTTTCAAAATACTCCTGGGGCGCCTGGGTAGTTCAGTCATTTAAGTCTCCCGACTGTTGATTTCCACTCAGGTCATGATCTCAGGATTCATGAAATTGAGTCACGCAGAGGCTGCTTGGAATTCTCCTTCCCTCAAAGATTCGAAATACTCCCTTGAATTGAGTGATGTTGCATTGATGATGGTGTTTTCTCTTTCTGTTTTGCTGGCTTGTCTTTTTTTGCCAGCCCCGTAAATATTTGGCGTGCATTTATCCTTGATCTAATTTTTGTTATGCACGTTCTTCTAAGTTATGTTACCCATTTTCATATCTTCACCTAACATCTAGATCTATATAATTATATATATGCTGATGACTTCCAAACATGTCTCCAACCCCAAATTCTCTTTAAATCTTTGAAGTAATTTATTTAGTGCTTTGTTAAAATAACCCCCCATCCCCCCCGGAGAATTTCAGGGATCTCAAAATTAAGATGTCCAGAACTCAGCTACTCTCAAATTCTAGTATATTTGAGATTACAGTGGATTTAGCACCTTTTTGTCAGGGATTCCAATCAGGAAAGAGAAACCATATAGTCAATTGAGCAGTAAAAGTTTAATGTAAAAAATTAGTGTAATTTTGTAGTTTAATATTTTTTTTTAACGTTTTTATTTATTTTTGGGACAGAGAGAGACAGAGCATGAACAGGGGAGGGGCAGAGAGAGAGGGAGACACAGAATCGGAAACAGGCTCCAGGCTCTGAGCCATCAGCCCAGAGCCTGACGCGGGGCTCGAACTCACGGACCACGAGATCGTGACCTGGCTGAAGTCGGACGCTTAACCGACTGCGCCACCCAGGCGCCCCTGTAGTTTAATATTTTTAAAACCCTGTTTTTATATGGGATGGGAGTAACTAGGGGTTGGCTAATAATAAGTAAACTAAAATATACAGGACAAGCAGATTTAAGGTGTGGCTAATACTCCTAGGACTGAGATAGAGCATCATGGGAAGAGTTCTCCACCCACAGACTGCTGTCCTGACCTGGTTGGAAGAGGGCATGGCCTTGGCTCACTGAATGGCAGAGAAGTCACTGGTGTCATGCTAGCTGCACTTGATGGAAGTTGCCATCTAGGCAGGGAAAGCTGTTCATGGGGATGTCTCTTACTAAAAAAGCTGCAAGGTACTGTACTGCTGGCCACTGTTTACTGTAGGAGCCAAGTTTTGGAGAAGCTATACAAGTGGCTGCCAGATGCTAGAGAAACAATGGGTGTTACAGACAGGAGCCTGCTGAATGAGCACACCGGAACCAGGGACAAAAACACTCCTACAGTGTCTCCAGTGGTCTCTACTGACAAAGCTTCACATTGTCCCAGATGGCAAAGAAAAAATATTTAAAGAGCCCAGATCATTGTTCATGGAGCCGAAAAAGGATGAAGAGGTGTTAGGAGACAGTAAAATGATAACTAGCACATCCATCCAGAACCCTTCTCCCTCTCAATCATTATACTTCATTGGTTTCTCCAAGTATCTATTATTTATGATTGTTATTTCCATCTTTAGTTAGAGCTTGGTTCAGGCACATACCATTTTTCTCTTGTTCCATCAGCCTTTCTTCAATTCTTTTCTCCATCAGCCTTTTCTTACCCAGTTTATTATCTTTATCTTCTATTTTCTTGGTATAAAACAAAACTAATCATATTAGCTATAGAATTAAATTCAGACAAGGCTCTTTACAACTTGACCATAACCTGCCTGTCTTCCTTCCTTCCTTCCTCTCTTTCTTTCTCTTTCTCTTTTTCTTTTTTCTTAAAAAGATTTTAAGTACAGCCCTGAGATCAACAGTTACATGCTCCACCAACTGAGCCAGCCAGGTGCCCCATAGCCCATCTTTCTAGTTCATTCTTCCATCACTGATCTTTGGACTACACCTCAAACATCCAGGCCCTTTTATGGTAGTTTGTTTGCCTTTACCCCAAGACTCACCTTCATTTTGCAAATTAGGTGTTAACCTCAGTGAAGCTTGTCTGACTTAGGAAATTGGTTACTCTGTGTTTTCTTACTACTTTTTGTTTTAAAAGTCTCTGTAAAGCAGTTACTATGTTGTATGATAATTGCTATGTTTATATGCATCTTATTTCTCTTTACATTCCAGGGACCTGACAGCCAATAAGTAAGGGAAATAATTTTAAGTTAAGAATCTCCACTTCCCTTTTGAAGTCTTTGTATTGTAAATAGACTTTTTGGCTTCCCGTTTTTTAAAAGGTGACTTCTGAAAAGTAGCTTTTGAGTATTGTAGTCTTTTTGTTTTCATTGTAATAATATCCTTTATGTTGTATAGCTTTTAGTAGTTTAAAGAGCACTTTTTTTTTAAGTTAATTTTTTTTTTTAATTTTTTTTTTCAACGTTTATTTATTTTTGGGACAGAGAGAGACAGAGCATGAATGGGGGAGGGGCAGAGAGAAAGGGAGACACAGAATCAGAAACAGGCTCCAGGCTCCGAGCCATCAGCCCAGAGCCTGACGCGGGGCTCGAACCCACGGACCGCGAGATCGTGACCTGGCTGAAGTCGGACGCTTAACCGACTGCGCCACCCAGGCACCCCTAAGTTAATTTTTGAGAGAGCAGGCGTGGGCATGTGAGCAGGGAAGGGGCAGAGAGAGAGAATTGCAAGCAGGCTCCATGCTGTCAGTGCAAAGCCTGATGCAGGGCTCGATCTCATGAACTATGAGATCATGACCTGAGCTGAAATCAAGAGTTGGATGCTTAACAGATGGAGAACAGACACATAAGAAAATGCTCAACATCACTCATCATCAGGGAAATACAAATCAAAACCACAATGAGATACCACCTTACACCTGTCAGAATGGCTAACATTAACAACTCAGGCAACAACAGATGTTGGCAAGGGTGTGGAGAAAAAGGATCTCTTTTGCCCTGCTGGTGGGAATGCAAACTGTTGCAGCCACTCTGGGAAACAGTATGGAGGTTCCTCAAAAAATTAAAAATAGAACTACTCTACGACCCAGAAATTGCACTGCTAGGTATTTAACCAAGAGATACAGGTGTGCTGTTTCAAAGGGGCACACACACACCCTAATGTTTATAGCTGTGCTGTTGACAATAGCCAAACTATGGAAAGAGCTCAAATGTTCATTAACGGATGAATGGATAAAGAAGATGAAGAAGATGTGGTGTGTGTGTGTGTGTGTGTGTGTGTACACACACACACACACACACACACACACACACACACACACACACTGGAGTATTGGCAATCAAAAAGAATGAAATCTTGCCATTTGCAACTATGTAGATAGAACTGGAGGGTTATTATGCTAAGCAAAATTAGGGACAAATATATGACTTCACCCATATGAGGAATTTAAGATACTAAAGAGATGAACATAAGGGAAGGGAAGCAAAAAGAATATAAAAACAGGGAGGGGGACGAAACCTAAGAGACTCTTAAATATAGAGAGCAAACAGGGTTGCTGACTGGCTTGTGGGAGGAGGGATGAGCTAAATGGGTAAGGGGCACTAAGGAATCTACTCCTGAAATCGTTGTTGCCCAGTATGCTAACTAACTTGGATGTAAATTAAACAATAAAAAAAAAAAAAAAGTTGGATGCTGAACTGGCTGAGCCACCCAGGGGCCCCAGTAGTTTAAAGAGCACGTTTAAATATTTTCCTTCATCATGCCTTTGACTATCTTCCTATGTATGTTAGGATATGTCAGATGACCAAGGCATGATCTTTTCTGTTCATCCATACCATCTTGTGAAGTAGGCATATTTCATCGTCATTTTACTAATGAGGAAATGGATTTTAAGAATATGAATGACTTGTCAGGGCGCCTGGGTGGTTCAGTTGGTTAAGCATCCAACCTTGGCTCAGGTCATGATCTCTCAGTTCGTGAGTTCAGGCCCCGACTTGGGCTCTGTGACAGCTCAGAGCCTGAAGCCTGCTTCAGATTCTGTCTTCCTCTCTCTTTGCCGCTCTCCTGCTCGTGCGCTGTATGTCTCTCTCAAAAATAAACATGAAAAAAATTAAAAAGGAATATGAATGACTTGTCACACAGCTAGTAAGTGACAAACGCCTGGACATCAATCCAGAGCTATATAATCCATCGATCTAACTTTATTTTTTGTGCATGCAACTTTATGTATCTAACTTCACCTCAGACATCAGAAGCTGATACTTGGGCTATTTATTTTTGCTTTCCTTGCTTGAACTTTCAGGTGTCTGAGGCTTGTAATTGTTACTTGTCTTTAATGTCTGCTTGACAGTTTCCATGGACAAGAAAATAACTCCTATCCAATCTGTAGTTAGTTTAGAACTGTTGTAATGTGACTTTATTTTCTTGCCTGGTTTTCATACATTTTTCACTTTGTTCATTGTCCCTCCTTATTAGAAGTTAGATATGGGTAACTATAGAACTTCTCAGTTCGAAGAAGGATCTCGGCAATGAGGCCAGGGGAATGAGATGTCCTCTGGTAACGGCATACTCTTTTTTTTTTTTTTTTTTTAAATCAAATGGGCTTTTGTTTATTAGAGACTGGAGGAGGCTTTAAATGTCCATAACTTCACAATACTATTGGAAATGTGATATTTTTAACCTTTGTCAAACTTCATGTGACTGACCTCCATAAAGCTAGAACTATAAAAATATTTGTACCAATTTAGTTTTTAAATATGAGAAAAGAGGAATCAATATATTTGTTACATTTAAAAAATTCATATTATTTCAACTGATAAGAACTCTTTGGTTAAATATCTTGATGATAATGCAGTCTTGGTGACTCAATCCTTTACAGCCTGTACTTAATTTAAGAGACCTTGGATTATCTGAATTAAAAATTGGACAGATTGATCAACTGGTAGACAATCTACTTCCTGGATTTTGTAAAGGCAAGAGCATTTCTTCCCATTGGCATACATCTTATGTCTCTGCACAGTCCTTCTTTGAAAATAAATATGGTAAGTTAGTCTGTTTTTTGTTCCAATTTAAGTAAGTGGTCGTAGTTATTAATAATTTAACAGGTAGCATTTATTCATTTTTAAAGTTGTTTGTTTATTTATTTATTTTGAGAGAGTCAGAGTGTGAACAGGGGAGGGGCAGGGGAGAGAATACCAAGCAGACTCCACGCTGTTAGTGCAGAGTCCTATGCAGGGCTCCAACCCACGAAACCGTGAGATCATGACCTGAGCAGAAACCGAGAGTAGGACACTTAACTGACTAAGCCACCCAAGTGCCCAACAGATAGCATTTGTTAATGTTTACTGTGTGTCAAGTTCTTTCCTGAGTTCATTTGTTCTTTCTTTTATAACTTTTCATACTGGAATAATTTTAGATTTATAGAAAATCTGCAAAACAGTACTGAGTTTCTATATATCCTTCAACTGCCTTCCCCTAATGTTAACTGCTTACTTAACCATGGTGCATTTGTCAAAACTGAGAAATGAACATTGGTACGGTACTTTTAACTATAGACTGTATTTAGACTTTACCAAATAAAGTTTAATTTTACTAAATTACTGGTTTTTCCATTAGGGTTCTTTATTTGTCCCAAGATGTAATATAGCATACAAAACAGATTTTAGAATAGTGGAGTATTGTTTTAATTTTAGGTGACAAACCTTTACTGGATTCCAGGTACTGTACTAATTTCTGAGAATACATTGAAGAAATAGTCCTGGTCCCTTTGTTTTATAGAATGTCTGTATATTTTCTTATTTAAATCTTGTAACAATCTGTTATTATAATGAGTGGGTAGTTCGTTAAAAGGATTTCCATTTCATAAATTTCTTTTTGGTTGATACTTGAACAGTGAATGTTAGACCTTATCAAAATACTTGTTTTAGGGTCACCTGGATGGCTCAGTTGGTTAAGCATCTGACTCTTGACTTCAGCTCAGGTCATGATCTCAGTGTTCATGAGATTGAGCCCCATGTCGGGCTCTGTGCTGACAACGTGGAGCCTACTTGGTATTCATATTTTCCTTCTCTCTCCCTCTCTCTCTCTCTCTCCCTCCCTCCCCACCCGCCCCTCTCTGCCCGTCCCTGCTCTGTTCCCTCTTTCTATCAAAATAAATTTTAAAAACTTGAAAAAAATACTTGTTTGGTATTTTAAAAACTTGAAAAAAAAATACTTGTTTTATATTGATGAAAGAACATATTTTTAAAAATCAGTACAAATTATAACACAAAAGTGCAGGTTTAAATAGTTTTGTGATAAAGGATTGATTTGAAGCTGTACATTGTATACACTTAATTCATTTACTAATTTTTCGTTGTTTTGCCTTTATTTCATATAAGAGTTGTGAGAAAAAGGTGAAGTTTTGGAGCCTGGGGGCTTGGACTAACAATCTGTCCTACCTCCTTCCTGAGAGACGTCTTGAAGCTTAGTGGTTAAGGGTGAGGAGTAGACCAGGATCAAACTCAGTCCTGAGACTGAGGAGCTGTGGCATTTCCCTTATTCCTCTAAACTGCTGTTTTCTCATGTGAAGCCTGGGGGAAAACTCCTTATCTCACTGTGTAGGATCAAATGAAATAATGAAAGTAGTTTACTTAGCCCAAACTACTTTATTCCTTGGCCCATAGTAAGTGTCCAGTAGAGTTAAATTTTTGTTACTATCATTGATGTATAGTAGTAGTATTATTACTATTGCTCTTTTGGCCTGTGTATTTACATTTCCTTTTAAAGTTGTGCCTCTTCCTGCCAGCTGTTTCTTGGCTTAGGCAGACAGAGGTATTAAGAAGGAGTTTGTTGATGTGACTATAGGATTCCTAGAAAAATCCCTGAACTCTTAATTGGGATATTGGGATAGATAAGAATCTGTTTCAATCGATGCTGTTTACTTTTTCCCTAGGCTCATGGATGTTAAGTAGGATGGGGCCCATTAGTGAACAGTAGGAGTTCCAAGGATCGCCAGAGTTTATGGCTTCCAGCTGTGGAAGGAACTGTCTTTGTACCCAATGACCTGAAGCTTTGAGAGAGAAAGATTACCGTGCTTCTGGTTTACAGTGTTTACTCATCACATTATTCATCTGAGTGTTTGAAATTGTCTCTAGGAAATAGCAGTTCTTTTCTCTACGTGCTTTTGACTAACAGTAACTTTAGCTAAACATACATACCTTTTCCCTTTTGGTTTGAATTTAATTTTATTGGCAGCCAGGGTCATCTGCCAGATAAAAAAGATAATCTAAGGGACAAGTGATAGACAGGATAGTGATGAAGAACTGTAATTAGATTAGTAGTGCTCTTAGAAACTCATACAAGCAGAGCCATATGAACAAATAAAAGGCTAAACTCATATTTTTATATTTCTAATATTTGGTAAAATTACTATAGTTCATGACTTCTTTTAGCTTGGTAACTAGAAAATTTGCTTTTTTCAATTTTCTTCCAGGTTACTTAGATATGTTTAGTACTTTACGTTCCTCTTGCCTGTATAGACAACATTCAAGAACTCTTAAAAGTATTTGTTCAGATCTTCAGTACTGGCCAGGTATGAAGCACCTGTATTTATTTTGAAAAACATAGTAGATTTATTCAATGGATTCTGATTTGTCTTTCTTAATCATATTAATGTTTATAAGCATTCATTTGTAGCTCACAATAAACTGATAGAGTATTTGGAATCAGTTAATTTGGGTATGTCCAGTATTTTTAATCTGGAAAATACATAATAGCTGAATTTTTAATGTGAGTGATAAGTGCCACAGTAAATCAACCTCTAGGGAACTTATCTACAGCTTTAAAATAATTAATAAGCACATTTGTTTACTTCCATATTTTTAAAATTTCATTTTCAAAATTGTTTCAATCCATTACAATGACAAAAAACAAATTTAATGAGGAAAAAGGGCAGCAGCAGAGGGGTTTCGTCCGTGGACCAGAAATTTGAGGACTTTCCATAGGGTATAAAATAGATGACCTCACATTGATAGCAAAATCAAATATGCATGCATTTATATTGATTTAATACCAGACACTAGTGGTTAAGTGTCAGGTGACAGTGATAATTATAAATGAAAACAACATATGTTACCTACCTTCATGGAACTTAGAATAGAGTGACACGAAATAGGTGTGTGCTGTTATTTCTAGTAGAACTTAGGAAAAACCCCAATTTCCAAGTCAATAATTGTGGGCTCTGGGATGATTCATAAACAGTTGAATCGAAAAATTCCCCAAAATGGGCCAGTCCCAGAAAGGGCTTGCAACTTTTAGGCTATAATTGGCAAAAGACACTTTTGTAATAAAGTGTGTGTGTGTGTGTGTGTGTGTGTGTGTGTGTAGAGAAGTCTGTCTCTGAAGATTGTGTTTGAGCATTGATGCCAAGGAGAGAAATAATGGACTTGAGTCATGCACTAAGGGAATCCTGCTCATTCATGAAAAGTCCATGTTTCATAGTATAAAGGCATTTACCACCTTGGTAGTTTTAAGAAAAACCTCTATTTACAATCAGTACCAATCACTGTATTCCCTTTACAATTACAAATGGATCAGCAAGAATCTCCACATGTTTGAGGAAAACTTACAGCATGAAAGAGATACCAAGTAGGGCACAGAGACCAGTAATCCTCTGAAGAAATGGTTAATGCAAAAGACAGAAGAATACTTAAGAAGGATGATACATTTTTAAATATTCATGGAAGACTTCTAAAAACTGAGCATGTATTAAAGTATGAAAAAATATCTTAATAAATTTTCAAAAAGTTAGTAACTCACAGGTCAGGTTCTCTGATCATATGATAAAATGGAAATCGTATAACAGGATACCTTAAAAGTGCCTAAAACAAAATTTCCTAAGTATGGAAATTTAAAAATACTTTTCTAAATGTCTTGTGGCTAAAGGGAAAGAAAAACAAATTATAGACAATTAGTAATGAACCACAAGGAAAATCAACATATCAAAATCTTTGAGTTGAAGACCTATTGATGCTGAGTGCATCGTATAATTTATTAGGAAATAAGAAAGATGGAAACTAAATTGATGAAACAATCATTCTGAGAATTTCTTTAAACGAATGTGAGAAATTGAAAAGTATAAAACATGAAATGAATACAACATCCAGGGGGTTTTAATTAAATGAAGAACAAATTTAATTTGAGAAAAAAAAAAGAATGGTCTGATTAAAAACAATGAGAAAATAATGTTAGAAGTGAAAAGTGGTAACAGCCACAGATAATGAAGATTTTAAACTTTTAAGAGTGTGTATAAATAAAAATATGTTGAAAAAATATCCAAGTTATAAATTAGCAGTATTGACCCAAGAAAAAAGATAAGACAATAACTATAAAATTTGAAAGAGTATTTTTCAAATATAATCCCACTGCCCCAGAGGAGGTAGGCTCAGATGGTTTTATGGTTGTGTTCTGTTTTCCAGGATCACCAGTTTCCTATTTTTTATAACTTTCTTAATAAAGAAAAAGGTAGAATAGGCTTCCCTGTTTATTCCACAAGATCGCAGATACTAAAATGTTAGCATAAAAAAGAATCCAATAGATCGATTTCACTTCATAATGTAAATACAGAAATCCTAAATGAAATCTGAAAAAGCAAGTACAGAAATTGCTATCAATATGATTGAGGAATACAAAAGTGATTCAATATTAGGAAGTATGTTAATTTATCATGTTAATTGATTAGAGAAGAAAAACTATTATTTTAGTGTATGAAAAAGACATGTAATATATTTTAATTGTTACACTTCTAGAATGTTGTAGAAAGCTAGAATAGAAAGTAAGTTTAAGGAAAGGGCAAAATTTTGATTGTTTTTGCTTACCAGGTAAGGTGCTTGCTTACTAGGAAACTTAAGAAAATCATCTGAAAAGCTACTCTGGTATCATATGAGATAAATGTCTCAAAATCAAGATCTTATATTCTAGCAGTAGGTTTTATTTATAGTTTTCTTCAAACCCAGCAAATCTTTTATCCTGACAAATATTCAACATAATGTACACATACATATGTATATATGTTGCCTGTGAAACTTTACTACTGAAGGAATCAAAGAGCTGAGTAAAATAAAATGAAAGAATGCCACAATCCTCTTTGAAAGGATTTTGTACTGTGACAGTTTTAATGTATGCCCAAATTTATTAATTCAGTGCAACCCCAATCAAAACCCTAAACACTTGCTATGAAAACCGAGAAGTTGATTTTAAACTTGGGCTTAGTAAAATGGGGTGCCTGGCTAGCTCAATCAGTAGAACATCCAACTCTTGATCTTGGGGTCATGAGTTCAAGAGATCACTTATAAATAAATAAAATAAACAAACGTGGGCCTAAACAAAAGGGGAATCGGATTCCCCCCCCTGCTTTTTTTTTTAAATAAGTTCCAAATAGGCAAAGGTCTGAACAAAAGAGTTAAAAGTCAGTAGATTCCTTTTAAAATCATAGTTCGGGGATGAGGCTCTCTAATCAAAACACAGTAACACAGTGAAGAAAACAAAAAGTTAAAAGATAAGGCTACATTAACTTTATAAAGTGTTACATCAAAAGACAAAGACATTAAAATAAATATTTCAAATATACATGACCTCAAGTTACTAAATATAACGTGCATTCTTTTACAAATGAAAATGGGAAGGGTCATGAGTGATCAATTTGCTAAAGAAATAAAATATTCAATGAAAGAAAAAAATTGTTTCTAAGTTTCCCCCCATAATCTTAAATGCAGATTAAAACAAGACCCTACTTTTTGCTTATCACACTTGTACAAATTAAAAACATTTATATTAACCTGGGTTGCACAGGATGTGGAGAAAAGAATACTCCTATTCATTGGTGGGTATATAAATCCATAACAGCCTTCTAGAGAGCAATTTCTTTTTTTTTTATTTTTTTTTTCAACGTTTATTTATTTTTGGGACAGAGAGAGACAGAGCATGAACGGGGGAGGGTCAGAGAGAGAGGGAGACACAGAATCGGAAACAGGCTCCTGGCTCTGAGCCATCAGCCCAGAGCCTGACGCGGGGCTCGAACTCACGGACCACGAGATCGTGACCTGGCTGAAGTCGGACGCTTAACCGACTGCGCCACCCAGGCGCCCCTAGAGAGCAATTTCTTAGTGTTAAATAATTCACACCTCACAGCTTCACATTAAGAATTTAGCCTACATTTGCTGAAAGATGATATGTACAAGAATTATAACTGCACCATTTTTACCAATAAGAAAACAGGAAACAACTGTCCATAGTAGAAAAGTAGTAGAATATTCAAATTGCTATACACTGAAAATTAGAAGAATGTTAACAGCCATTAAATTGAATGCATTGTCTGACCTGTTCTGAAAAATGTCCATGATATAGTGTTAAGTGAAAGAAGACAAAAAATTGTACACTATTTTTATAGAAAGAGCATGTGTTAAAACACATACAAGTGTAGTCATGAAATTGTTGAGTGGTTACTTCTGGGAAGTGGGATTGGGGTTTGAGGAATTAGACACTGACTTATATTTGATACTCATCAGTAGGTTTTTTTTTTTTAACATTTTAAAACTCTCAAAAAGTTGTAAACTTAACTTACAGATTAAACCCATTTTGATGACCTTAATTATTAGTATAGTGAAGCGTCAGGCAAAGAACTATGTTAAAAAATGAGATAGTAAAGTAGGATATACAGGCTTGGTGTTAGTTTCAAATCTTAGGCATTTTCCTTATAAAAATTTACAATGAGATACTATTTAAAAATTTAAATGTGATACTATTCTGTTCAGTTTTCATACAGTCTCGGGGTTTTAAAACTTTGAAATCAAGAACACGGCGTCTACAGTCCACCTCTGAAAGATTGGCAGAAACACAGCATATAGCGCCATCATTTGTAAAGGTAATTAGAACTCTTTTTTGTTTTTGAAAAAGCAATACATTTCAAATTATTAAAATGAGAACCTTCATTATCTGATTTCTTTTATTGGCCAACTGATTTTCTAAAGGATTAATAACCTGTGTTAAGTCATTATACCTACATCTTTTCTGAGTGCCAGTCATGTCTCTCCATTGGCCTGTTAGACATCTCCCTTTGTCCTTTTTCCTACCAACCTACACCTGCTTGTGTGTTCTCTGTGTTCATGAATAGCATCCACCCAAGCTAGAAACCTGATGATCAACTTTGATTTATTCATCTCTCTCCTCTCACGCCCATTAATCACTAAAGTCCTATTGATCCAGCCTCTTAAATACTTCTTAGGTCTGTTTCTTTTCATCCCCAATTCCACTGCATAGATAGACTTTAACAAGTTTTGCCCAAGTGACTCAAATATACACGTATTTAATCTCCTTGTCTTTAGTTTTGCTACCTTCAGTTTAGACTCCAGACTGCCACCCTCCCACCAATCTGTCTAAAATGTATTAATATAATAATTGTATTCCTCTGCTTTATTGTCAGATTCATGCCATAGTACACAGGGCATTTCATCTTTTGGCCCCTGCCTACTATTTTTCTGTTCTCATCTTTCATTATGGCATCCCCTCTGAACCTCTATCCTGTTCCTCTCTTGCATTTTTAAGTCCTGTTACACAAGGTTGCGTGTAGTTCTTGAGCACTGAAGGCTGTTATTTAATGACTCTGTCAACTTGTTTATGCTTTGTGTTGCCTGTGGTTTAGAAATCCTGTTTTCGGGGTATTGGGTGGCTTAGTTGGTCAAGCGCCCAACTTTGGCTTGGGTCATGATCTCTTGGTTCGTGACCTTGAGCCCTGCATCGGGCTCATTGCCCTCAGGGCAGAGCCCACTTCAGATCCTCTGTTCCTCTTTCTCTCTACTCCCCGCCCCCAGTTTCTCAAAAGTAAAAATAAAATGTTAAAAAAAATTGAGAAATCCTGTTCTCTGTAATGCCTTTCCTGACTTCCTGAGGTAGCATTTATTTTACCAGACCTAGAGCTTCTAACATAATAACAAAATGATTTCAAAAAATTGATTATTTGTGTATCTCTCCCCACCAGTCTGAGAACATTCAGATCATTCGTTATTTATCTTTACATTTTCAGAACTTCTATAAGGCCACGTATATAAAAGATGCTCAGTAAACATTTAATAAATTGATGAGGTTTTTCCTCTACTAGAGATAAAGGAGTGTGAACATCAAACCATTAGAACCCTAAGTCCACCTGTGACCTGTTTGTTGTTTTCACTATAGTGTCCTTTTTTGTTTGTTTGTTTTTGGGAGTGAAGAAAGTATGAGCAGGGGCAGAGAGAGAAGGAGACACATAATCCGAAGCAGGCTCCAGGCTCCAAGCTGTCAGCACAGAGCCTGACGCTGGGTTTGAACCCACAAACTGTGAGATCATGACCTGAGCCGAAGTTGAACGTTTAACTGACTGAGCCACCCAGGTGCCCCTCAGTATAGTGTTCTTACAGAGAGTTTCTTGACCTGAATTGATTGATGCAAGTGTAAGGTCCAAAGTTAGTTTTCTAGCCATTGATGAAGTAATTTATTGTTGAGTATTACTGTAATTCTTCACACAGACGGTAAAAATTAGAATTTCTAGACTCTTTGAATGAATATTTTTGTGAGTTGTGATTATATTTTTGGAGTGTGTTATCTATATAGTCAATCAATACTGATGTGTTGTTTGTGTATTTAGGGGTTCCTTTTGCGGGACAGAGGATCAGATGTTGAGAGTTTGGACAAACTCATGAAGACCAAAAATATACCCGAAGCTCACCAAGATGCGTTTAAAACTGGTTTTGCAGAGGGTTTTCTGAAAGCGCAAGCACTAACACAAAAAACCAATGGTAAGTTGATTTGACCCCATTCATATTTGGGTAGATACCTAAAAGGAAGTCATAGTCCTGTATTTAAGTGATTATAAATCTTTTTTCTAACAATTACCACTTTTTCACTGCTTATATTCTGTTATATTTGTAATGTAAGCTGTGTCAAAATGGAAATATCTGTGGACTCTTTGCCTTGTTTTGAGAACCTATGTCAAGGACAGAAGCCTGAGTGGCTTCGTGAGGTTTTGCTGACAGGGTGCTGAAAGGAAATCATGGCAGTTATACAAAAGCATGCCACGTTCCAAAACCTCATGTGATGAAATATGGTTTCCATCAGTAACCTAATATTTGTCTTTTGTCAAGCTGTCCTTTCTCATTGATGTCATTTAAGGCTTTTTTTTTTTTCTCCTTCCAGATTCTCTAAGACGAACTCGTCTGATTCTCTTCGTTCTGTTGCTGTTTGGCATTTATGGACTCTTAAAAAACCCATTTTTATCTGGTAATGGCTCTTTGAATTTTTCTGACTTTTTTTTAATCTTTTAAATACTTGAATTTTTTTTTTTTTTTTGTAGTTAATATACCTAAGACTTAGGAGTGAGAAAACATGTATAGTTCTAGTGTCTAGGCCCCTCGTTCCTACGAGTCAACACTTCACAGATTGGGTCAATTTGAGATTGTTTCTTTTGTGTTGAAGTAGAAAAGTTTTAATCTGTTATGATTATATGCCATTTGCATTGTCAGAGGGCCTACCATATTTACATTGCTTTGTGGATTACAGGAAAAGTTCCTTCAGACACTGTACAAATTTCAACTTTGACTTGTTTTGGGAAAAGAATATTTTGTTAAAATTTTAAGGTTTATGTTATATCAAAAATGTTAGATTAACTTCTATTAGTGGTTAGTGTTCCACATTTTTAGAAAATTATACCTGTCCAATTATAAAATTTAAAAAACATGTATTAGAATTTTATAATCACAATACAAATGAAATAGTTCTTTATTTCAAAGACACAATAAATTTATGAAAAATTACATATTATTAAACATCAGTTTAAATGAGTCCCATATTTTCTGGGGTTGCCAAGTCTAAAATGAAATGTCAGTTGTAAGTGGTACTGCTTGCTTTTTCAACTATTCAGTTTTTACCCTGTGTTCTCTGTGTTCTTTATGTTTGATTACCTTGAGAGAAAAAACTGATGTACAGTTAAGAATATTAGTTGAGGGGTGCCTGGGTGGCGCAGTCGGTTAAGCGTCCGACTTCAGCCAGGTCACGATCTTGCGGTCTGTGAGTTCGAGCCCCGCGTCGGGCTCTGGGCTGATGGCTCAGAGCCTGGAGCCTGTTTCCGATTCTGTGTCTCCCTCTCTCTCTGCCCCTCGCCCGTTCATGCTCTGTCTCTCTCTGTCCCAAAAATAAATAAACGTTGAAAAAAAAAAAAAAAATTTAAAAAAAAAAAGAATATTAGTTGACCTGGATCAGGAATTCATCCCAGGACTTGCATGTAACCCCAGATATTTTAAGTTTTTTGTGGCATCAAACCTGAGATGAGATTTTAACATCCAGGAATATTCTTTTTATATCTAGAGTCACCTTCTCTTATCTCCTTATTTTCAAAACAGAACCATTACAGGGACACTAGGTGATAACGGAAGAGTAGGAAAAGGTCTGATTATTCCTTTATGTTTCTTAATTTCTTTTTTTTCCCTTAATTTCTTATGTTAAGTAAAACATATATTAAAATATGAAGTGCATTGCCGTTGAGTAATTAATTTCTTACAAGGTTCAAGTGGGTTCAACTACAAATTTATTTGCCTTATTTATTAAGTCTATCTATATAGATTCTTTTTTTAAAAAACTGTATTTACTTAGAGAGCATGCATGCACGGGCGTGCGGATGTGGGGGAGAGGCAGAGAATGAAAGAGAATCCCAAGCAGGTCCTGTGCTGTCGGCACAGAGCCAGACCCAGTGCTCGAACCAGTGAACCTTGAGATTATGACCTAAGTTGAAACCAGGAGTTGGATGCTGAAGTGACTGGGCCACCCAGACACCCCATAGATTTTTTATTTCAATGTTTATGTTTTAATTTTAGAGAGAGAGAGAGAGTGTGTGAGTGAGTGGGGGAGGGGCAGAGAGAGAGGGAGAGAGAATCCGAAGCAGGCTCCTCAGTGTCATCACAGAGCCCAACGTGGGGCTTGAACTCAGAAACTGTGAGATCATGGCCTGAGGCAAAGTCAGACGCTTAACCAACTGAGCCACCCAGGCGCCCCGGACCCCACAGATTCTTAAATAAACAATTTAGTGGCTAAAACTATTAGTGTCCATTCTAGAATTTCTATATTACATTTACTCTTCCGACTCATATATTATTGATAATGTTAAGTGTTTTCTCGTTAACTGTATTTTTACCTACTGACTTTTTTGCATCTGAATTTCTGTCTTTTAAAAAAATTTTTTTTAATGTTTATTTATTTTTGAGACAGAGAGAGACAGAGCATGAACAGGGGAGGGTCAGAGAGAGGGAGACGCAGAATCTGAAACAGGCTGCAGGCTCTGAGCTGTCATCACAGAGCCCGACACGGGGCTCGAACTCGCGGACCGCGAGATCACAACCTGAGCCGAAGTCGGACGCTTAACTGACTGAGCCACCCAGGCGCCCCTAAATTTCTGTCTTAAAGGCAATATTTTCATCTTCTGAGGAAATTAGAAATTACTTTTTACTCATTTATATGTTTAGTATGAAAGCTTAACCAAGGGGGAGAGGTTTAAGAAAGCTTTGTAATAAATAGTTCCTTATAGTTGATCTTACGTATTTTACTGTTCTTCCAAACTTGCACTGTTTTTTTTAAATTACTAGTAGTATTTTTAAAGTTTATTTCAAGAGAGAGAGAGAATCAGCAGAGAAGGGTTGGGGGAGGGTTGGACAGAGGATCCGAAGCTCTGCACTGACAGCAGAGAGCCTGAAGTGGGGCTCAAACCCATGAACTGTGAGATCATGACCTGGGCAAAAGTCCGACGCTTAACTGACTGAGCCGCCCAGGCACGCCTCACTGTGTTTCTTATACTTGATGATGTCATTAATGATCTATCATCCGAGGGCAAGTAACAGTTGCCAGAGGAAGGAGGCTACATCAAAAGTGAAATAATCTCTTTTAAGGTTCGCCCTTCTTAAAAAAAATGCTAGTGCCAGTTTTTAATGCTAGGTTTAAGGCAGTGTATTCATGGTGTACATCTCTGACCAGTTGTAGCAGGATAATTTAATGTTAAAAATGCAAACTCTTGGGCCTTTTACTAAATCTGCAAATCAGAAGTTCTGGGCCATGGTCTGGGAACTTGCATTAGCACCTTTCTCAAGTGACTTTTATGCACAGTGGAGTTTGAAAATGATTGGTTTAAATCTCTGTTATGAGATACTATAGGAGAAGAGGGAAATACTATTTCATTTTAATTAGAAGGTACAAAGATAGTTTAATGAGGGTCATTGATTCCTTGAACACGGCCTAGAAATCCAGTAGACCTAGTTTCTGTACTTCACTGTAAATTAATGAATATGAATTTAGATGTAATTTTTCTGGGCTTTCTTAAATCTGAAAAACAAGGTGGTTGGAATTTTATAAATCTATCAGAGATATAAGCATTTCTTTTCTTCTCTTTAGTCCGCTTCCGGACAACAACAGGGCTTGATTCTGCAGTAGATCCTGTCCAGATGAAAAATGTCACCTTTGAACACGTTAAAGGAGTAAGTTAAGAAGTTTACTTTGCTTTCTTCGAATATTATCTAATTATGTAGCGCCAATATTTGAGTTTAAAGGTGTAAAATAGAAAATACATATATATTGGTCTCTACCTCCAGTTCCAAGCACTAAAACTGTTGCAATTTCCGACGTGACAAGAGTACTAGGTGCACTTTGGGTTCTACAGTTTGGTCTTTGACCCCGATTTCTGACACAGGGCTTCTCAATCCCTAGGAATTTCTTGGGTGATAGCACTGTTTTTTTGTACTGAGGCAACTCTGGGTGGGCTCCTGGGTGGGGACTGGCTATTAGAAAAGACCAAGCCATGATTAGAACTTAGATATTGGGATAAAAGAAATAAAACAGATCTTTCCCTTTATGGATTTTAATTCTAACAGAAATTGGACAATGATATGGCATATAAGGAAATTATAATACAGTATGTTCAAAAGTGAAGTGTTATGGGAAAATATAGAGCAGGGTAAAGGAGATCGGGAGTTCTGAGAGAAAAGTCACAATTTTAAATGGTGATATTCAGTGTATGATTGAGAAGTTGACACTTGAGTGAACATTTAAGGAAGATAAAGTAAACCATGGATTTTTTTTTTTTTTTTTAAAGATATTAAGTAATCTATACACCCAACGTAGGGCTTGAACTAAGAACCCTGAGATCAGGAGTCTCATCCTCAGGGGCTCCTGAGTGGCTCAGTTGGTTGAGCATCTGACTCTTGAGTTTGGCTCAGGTCATGATGTCACAGGCTCATGGGATTGAGTCCTGTGTCAGGCTCCGTACTGAGCGTGGAGCCTGCTTATGATTCTCTCCCTCTGCCCCTCTTGTGTTCTCTGTTTACAAAATAAAATAAAAATAAAAATACAACATAAATTCATTAAGCGCCTCCAGTGATATTTGGAATATTCTTTATTAACAACAACAACAAAAAAGAGTCGCATGCTCTACCAACTGAGCCACCCAGGTGCCCCTAAACCATGCATATATTTGAGCAAAGAACGTTTCTAGCCAGAGGAACATAGAGAGCAAGGACCCTGAAGAGCTAATGTGCCTGGCTTGGTTGTTGACCAATGAAAAAGCCACTTGTAATATGCAATAGAATGAGAGCTCTTTGGGGCGCCTGGGTGGCTCAGTCGGTTGAGCGGCCGACTTCGGCTCAGGTCATGATCTCGCGGTCCGTGAATTCGAGCCCCGCGTCGGGCTCTGTGCTGACAGCTCAGAGCCTGGAGCCTGCTTCAGATTCTGTGTCTCCCTTTCTCTCTGACCCTCCCCCGTTCATGCTCTGTCTCTCTCTGTCTCAAAAATAAAATAAACGTTAAAAAAAAATTTAAAAAAAAAAAAAAAAGAATGAGAGCTCTTCCCCTTTCCATACTCTGTTCCCCATTTAAGCATAAATATTTTTCACTTACTCAAATATTAGGGAATAAAGTATCAGAAGTCACTATGCTGCCTTTATACCAAGTAGTCCTTCCCTTCCCTTTGCAATTTAAACAGCTGTGAACTCTGCTGGAATTGTGGAAAGGGAATAATTGAAGAGGAGGCTGGGGCAGTGAGTATTTGAAAACTTGACTCCTTAGCGCAGAGGGCCCCTCTCATTTTTTTTAAGGTGTGCAGAGAGAGCTGAGAGCCTGCATGACATTGAACCTGTGTTGAGGTTATGGTCAGCAAGGCATTTAGTATATGAATAACTTTGAATATTTAAAAATTTTATTTTAATAAAGAACCAAATCTCTTTTTATACATACTTCATTACTTAATATACCACACTTCTTTTGAATAACTTTGAATATTTAAAAATTTTATTTTAATAAAGAACCAAATCTCTTTTTATACATACTTCATTACTTAATCTACCACACTTCTTTTGGAATGAGTCCATTTCTGATTACAAAGCTAAAGAAGACATGCTGATAGTATTAGAAATGGAACATCACAAGGGGCTCCTGAGAGGCTCAGTCCTTTGAGCATCCAACTGTGATGTCAGCTGAGGTCATGATCTCACGGGTTCATGGGCTCAAGCCCCACACTGGGCTTTGTGCTGACAGTGTGAAGCCTTCTTGAGACACTCTCTCTCTCTCTCTCTCTCTCTCTCTGTGTCTCTCTCTGCCTCTCCCCCTGCTCTTATGCTCACACTTTCTCCCAAAATAAATAACATTAAAAAAAAAAAAAAAATGGGGGGGCGCCTGGGTGGCACAGTCGGTTGAGCGTCCGACTTCAGCCAGGTCACGATCTCGCGGTCCGTGAGTTCGAGCCCCGCGTCGGGCTCTGGGCTGATGGCTCAGAGCCTGGAGCCTGTTTCCGATTCTGTGTCTCCCTCTCTCTCTGCCCCTCGCCCATTCATGCTCTGTCTCTCTCTGTCCCAAAAATAAATAAACGTTGAAAAAAAAAAAAAATTTAAAAAAAAAAAAAAAAATGGGGACATCACAGAGTTTTCAGATTGTCACAGAGTTTTCCGTGGTAATATTAACAAATACTGTAATTATTGCTGTAATGTTATATTGCTGTCATTGCTATCAACTCTAAATTTATATGTAGATATATATAAATGTTTAAAGATATCTATAAATGTTATATATATATATTATTGCTATTGTTATATATTACATATATATGTTATTGCTATAATGTTATATTGCTGTTATTGCTATCAAATCTAAATTCATATGTAGATACATATAACTGTTTATAGATATCTATAAATGTTATATATATATATATATATATATATATATATATATATATGTTATAATTTACATACATTTACCGTAATAGGTATACCATTAGGTGGTACCTGTGGTCAGTTTTACAAAGTCTTTTTGTTTTGTTTTTTACATTGATTTACGTATTTATTTCGAGAGAGAGAAAGAGAGGGTGAGTGTGCGAGCTGGGGAGGAGCAGAGAGAAAGAGAGAATCCCTAGCAGGCTCCACACTGCCAGCACATTGCCCAAGATGAGGGTCTCAAACCCACCAACCGTGAGATCACGACCTGAGCCGAAACAAGAGTTGGACGCTTAACTGAGCCACCTAGGTGCCCCAGTTTTACCAAGTCTTAAAGAGCTAGTATAGGAATATCATTTCCTTGCTTAGATTTGTTTGTGTAGGAATAATATTATATATAGCTGCCATAAAAATACTAATAACAGCTTTTATAACTTCATTCATTGTCTTGATCCCCCTAAACTCTATTTTCCTATATAGATTTTATATACCTCAGTTGAGAATTCTCTTGCCACAGAGTCTGGGGAGAGAAATTTTAATTTGAGTAGTAGGTGACATCTAATCTGTTTTCTTTTTTCCTACAATTCAAAGTTATCCATTACCTTGACCAAATGTATTTTGGTCTTGTTTTAGTATATGAATAACTTTGAATATTTAAAAATTTTATTTTAATAAAGAACCAAATCTCTTTTTAAACATAAATTTTATTGAAGCTTAGCATTCACACAGACCTACACAAATCATAAATCTATACCTTAATAAATTCCCATACAGTGAACTCATAATTATCAGCACCCAGCTCAAGAAATAGAATATTAGCAGAAAGTTCCTAGTGTTCCTTTCTTACCACTCCAAGGATAATCATTGTTCTGTTTAATAACATATATTAGTTTCCCCTGCTTTTGAATTTCATATGGACATGTATAATAGTGTATATGGCTTTTTTCACCCACCATGATGTTTATGAGATCCATCCATGTTTTTTTTTTTTTTTTTTAATTTTTTTTTTTTTCACGTTTATTCATTTTTGGGATAGAGAGAGACAGAGCATGAACGGGGGAGGGGCAGAGAGAGGGAGACACAGAATTGGAAACAGGCTCCAGGCTCTGAGCCATTAGCCCAGAGCCTGACGCGGGGCTCGAACTCACGGACCACGAGATCGTGACCTGGCCGAAGTCGGACGCTTAACCGACTGCGCCACCCAGGCGCCCCTCCATCCATGTTTTTAAATGGAGTTGTAGTTCATTTCATCCCCATTGCATAGTATCCTGTGAATATCACAGTACTGTTTATTTATTCAACATTAGGTGGACATTGAATTGTGCCTAGTTTTCACCTAAATAGTGCCATTATGAATATTCTCTGCATGTTTCTTGGTGAGCATATATAACACGTGTCTCCTGGGCTTAGGAGTGGACAGAGCTTTGCTTTTAACCGTTAACTTTATAAACAGTATATTTTCATAATTTAATTGAAATAACCTTTAAAGACCATTTTTAGCCTAAAAAAAAAAAAAACAAACCTCTTTGCTCTTTATTTCTTCCTAGAAACAGTCCTAGGAAAGTATGTAGAAATCTAAGATAATCACGAGTTTAATTCTAGATTTTCATAATGCCCTTTGGCCCAGAGATATTTCATGTTTTAGTGCACTTTTTTTCAGGTAGTTTCTTTTATTTTATTTATTTTTTTTATTGTTCCTTTGCTGGTTTTTTTTTTTAATATATGAAATTTTTTGTCAAATTAGTTTCCATACAACACCCAGTGCTCATCCCAAAAGGTGCCCTCCTCAATACCCATCACCCACCCTCCGCTCCCTCCCACCACCCATCAGCCCTCAGTTTGTTCTCAGTTCATAAGAGTCTCTTATGCTTTGGCTCCCTCCCACTCTAACCTCTCTTTTTTTTTTTTTCTTCCCCTCCCCCATGGGTTTCTGTCAAGTTTCTCAGGATCCACATAAGAGTGAAAACATATGGTATCTGTCTTTCTCTGTATGGCTTATTTCACTTAGCATCACACTTTCCAGTTCCATCCACGTTGCTACAAAGGGCCATATTTCATTCTTTCTCATTGCCACGTAGTACTCCATTGGGTATATAAACCACAATTTCTCCATTCATCAGTTTGATGGACATTTAGGCTTTTTCCACAATTTGGCTATTGTTGAGAGTGCTGCTATAAACATTGGGGTACAAATGCCCCTATGCATCAGTACTCCTGTATCCCTTGGGTAAATTCCTAGCAGTGCTACTACTGGCTCATAGGGTAGGTCTATTTTTAATTTTTTGAGGAACCTCCACACTGTTTTCCAGAGTGGCTGCACCAGTTTGCATTCCCACCAACAGTGCAAGAGGGTTCTTGTTTCTCCACATCCTCTCCAGCATCTATAGTCTCCTGATTTGTTCATTTTGGCCACTCTGACTGGCATGAGGTGATATCTGAGTGTGGTTTTGATTTGTATTTCCCTGAAGAGGAGCGATGTTGAGCATCTTTTCATGTGTCTGTTGGCCAGGTAGTTTCTTTTAAACCCTAATGTACTTGAGTTTTTTCTTCTCATTGAGAGCTATTATTTAAAGTTGTCTAAACGTAGGGTTGCAAATTGGCTGTGAATATATTATTTGGACAGTGTAATTTATTTATTTATTTATTTTTTTAAAGGTAACTTCTTTTTTTTTTTTTTTTTTCAACGTTTATTTATTTTTGGGACAGAGAGAGACAGAGCATGAACGGGGGAGGAGCAGAGAGAGAGGGAGACACAGAATCGGAAACAGGCTCCAGGCTCTGAGCCATCAGCCCAGAGCCTGATGCGGGGCTCGAACTCACGGACCGTGAGATCGTGACCTGGCTGAAGTCGGACGCTTAACCGACTGCGCCACCCAGGCGCCCCTGGACAGTGTAATTTAAAATAAATATGGGGAGGTGGCACCTGGGTGGCTCAGTCAGTTAAGTGTCTGACTTTGGCTCAGATCATGATCTCATGATTCGTGAGTTCCGGCCCCGTGTTGAGCTCTGTGCTCATGGCTCAGAGCCTGGAGCCTGCTTCAGATTCTGTCTCCCTGTCTCACTGCCCTTCCCCTGCTTGCACTCTGTGTCTGTCTCTCTCAAAAATAAACAAACATTAAAAAATAAAATAAAATATAATAAATATAGGGGCGCCTGGGTGGCTCATTTGGTTAAGCATCCAACTTTTGATTTTGGGTCAGGTCATGACCTCACAATTAGTGAGATCGAGCCCTCCCCCGGGTTCTTGTGCTGACAGTGTGGAGTCTGCTTGGGATTCTCTCTCTCCCTCTTGCTCTGCCCTTCTCCCACTTGCACTTTCTTTCTCAAAATAAATAAACATTAAAAAATTTATAAAAATTAAAAAAATAAAATAAAATACCTAAAAGAGTACATACACAATTGCATTTTTTTAAATTGTTTTTTGTGGGTTTTTTTTTGTTTGTTTTTGTTTTTTTAAGAGAGAGAGGTTGCACAGGCGGTGTGGAGTACAGGGGAGAGGGAGAGAGAGAATCTCAAGCAGGCTCCAAGCTCCGGGTGGAGCCCTGATATAGGGGCTCGACTTCATAACCCTGAGATCCTGACCTGAGCCAAAATCAATGACTTGTACGCTTAACTGGTTGAGCCACCCTGGTGCCCCACAAATACATTTTTTTCATTTAAATGGATATTTAATATCTTTAATGATGTCTTTTTTATTTTTCCTTGAAAAATTAAAGTCTGGAGCATGAGTTCTGTACTCCTTTGTAGAACCAAGTTGTGATTATTTGCCCTCTGTAAGGGTCTGTTGCTTTCCAGACCCTTTTTCAGTATACTGCTTTTTCAGTATATTGCCACCACTGTTGTTTTCATTTGGTCTTCTGCGCTCAACTTTAATATTATTCTGGCTCCTAGGTATTTGCATTTGTTACTCATAGTTGTATGCTACCTGATTTCTGATAGGCAGCTTCCTTATATCAGTTTTTTTAAAGTTGAGCTAATGTTCTGCTTGACGTATTTGTTGACCAGATTGGGCTTTACGCCTGCTAGGAATCTCAATTCTTACATAATTTTTTATATTTTGAGGATGAAATACTCTAAATTTTTTTGGCCACAACCATTTACAAAACAATATCCGTATACTATAGCTTAATTTTAGTCACTGTCCTTTGGCATTTGTTGGGAACTAAATCATTTATAATCTAGTAGTAACTCCTTATAATGAAAATAATCTCATAATGAATCCTAAATCATTGTTATAATTTAAACACAGGCTTCCTTGTCATTGATGTACATTAAGTTACATAGTTTGCCCTGGAAGCTTGTAATCAGTTCCAAAGTTCTGGATTTGAAACTTGCTAGGGGAACCTTTCTATTTACAACAAATGCCACTGACACATTTAACTGGAATTTTGAATATAAGTGCTTGTTAACTGGAGGGAGCACTATTTCTTGAAAAGGTAGGAAGTTGAGAATGCTTTTGTTGGGATATGTAAAGAAATGCATAATGGGGGGTGCCTGGGTGTCTCCATTGGGTAAGCATCTGACTCTTGACTTTGGGTCAGGGCATGATCTCTCTGTTCTTGGCATTGAGCCCTACGTTGGGCTCTGTGCTAACAGTGCTGAGCCTGCTTGGGATTCTCTCTCTCCTCTCTGCCCTTCCCCGTTCACACATACGCTGTCTCTCAGATATACTAACTTATAAAGGAGACTGCATAATTGGCAAAAAGAGTCAGGTGAAAACCCCTTTGTGTTTGCATTTATAAGGGGCCTTCTTGTGTGCTTCTTTCCCTGAAACAAAGAGAAAGCCAAGTTAACTTCCAGTTACATTTACAACTTTCAAAGAGGCAGCCTTGATAATCCATTATTTAGAATTGTTTGGTAAATTGTGTCACTTTAGGTGGAAGAAGCTAAACAAGAATTACAAGAGGTTGTTGAATTCTTGAAAAATCCACAAAAATTTACTGTGCTTGGAGGTAAACTTCCAAAAGGTAAGATATCTTCCCTTTACCATGACTTGACATCAAAAATACTGTCATCCATTGCTAATTTAATTTTTATCAGATTTAAATGCCTAAAGTTTAATTCTTAATTGCTGTTTTAGAAATAAGTCTTCATTCTAAACCTAACATTGTATAACCTTTTTGGGAGGAAGGGGATTTTGAGTTTTGTTATAATTTCAAACTTTAAGTTGTAAGAACAGTACAGAGAACTCCCTGTACTCTTAACCAGACTCAACAGTTTTTTTAGCACTTTGTCCCATTTGCTCATTCACTTTCTTCACATAAATGTATTTTTTTAATTATTTGAGAGTAAGTTATAGATATCATGCTCCTTTAACCCCAAATACCTATTACATATTTCTTTAAAATAAGGATATTCTATTATATAACTCCAATATAGTTCTTAAAATCAGGAAATTTAACTTGGTTCCAAAACTATTATGAAATTCACAGTTATATTCAAATTTCAGCATTTCTCTTACTAATATCCTTCGTAGTAAGGTCCTCCCATCACCCTCACTGACCCAAGTTAGGACCTGATCCAGGTTTACACATAACATTTAGATTTTTCTTTAATCTGAAAAAATTCTTCAGCCTTTTATTGTAGGAGTGGGTATGGATCTTTTATGACCTTACAAATAGTACACACTACTTTGTAGAATGTTCCTCTCTGATGTTTTCCCACAGTTAATATGATTTAATGACTGTTGTGATTTTTAATAAGAAATACATATTTAGTCTTAATCCCATTTCTTACAATTTCCTAGTGTTGAGAGCAACACTGTGAGGTGACTTTTAGAACCCACCTAAGGCTAGGAGCTGGTTGCCAATAGAATCAACCATGTGATTACACAGCTGAAACCTCACTCTCACCCTCCTAACTGCTTGGGAGGGGAGAGTGGCTGGAGGTTGAATCAGTCATGCATGTCTAATGAGTCCTCCATAAAAACCCAAAAGGATAGGGTTCAGAGAGCTTCCAGGTTGGTAAATGTGGAGATGTGGGAAGAGTGGCATATCTAGAGAGGGCACAGAAGCTCAACAATCCCTTTCCTTTTCCTTGCCCTATGCATCTCTTCCATCTGACTGTTCCTGAGTTGTATCCTTTTATAAGAAACCAGTAATCTAGTAAGTACAGTGTTGTTTCTCTGAGTTCTGTGAGCCATCTTAGCAAATTAATCAAATCCAAGGAAGAGATCATTGGAACCTCCTATCTAGAGCCTGTTGGTCAGAAGCCTAGGTAACAGCCTGGTCTTGCAGTTCATATAGGCAGTCTTTTGGGACCAAGGCCTTAACTTGCAGTATTTGATGCTATGTCCAGGTAGTTCATGTCAGAATAGAGTTGAATTGTAGGACACCCAGGTGGTGTTGGAGAATTGCTTGTTTGTGTGAGGGAAAAACCGTAGGCTAAAATTGGGTACAAAATTGTAATGACTTAATGGTGTCCTTATATTATACAGTTGTACTATAATCATTTATATTGAACTTTTAAATGGTTCTGGTGTTTTGCTGTTAAAATGAGCACATTGGGGGCTGGGCAAAGTCAGTGAAGGGGAAGGGAGAGAGCTTCCAGTTGTAGAATAAATAAGTCAGAGGAATAAAAGGCCCAGCATAGGAAATATACTAAGTGATACTGTAATAATAGTGTTGCATGGCAACAGAAGGTAACTATACTTGAGCATAGCATAATGTGTAAACTTACCAAATCACTATGTTGTATACCTGAAACGAATGTAACTGTGTGTCAGCTCTACTCACATAAAAATTTTTAATTATGATAATAAAATCAGTGCTGTGGTGATCATCTTAAGGTCTGAAGGCTTTGCCCACATGCTTAATTAACTCCTTAGAATACATTGGAGATTTACTCATGTGTTATTTATTCACTATGCTAGATTCCAATTCTCGAAATGGAATTGGTGAATTAAAGGAGACACTGCTATTTACATTTGGTTTTGTGCTACACACTGTCTCTACTGAGAATGTTCAGAAGTATCTAAAACTGTTTCCATGAGTCTGCTAATTTAGGATTCATTTATTAAGTCAATATTATAACATCATAAAGAGCATGTTTAAAACCATAAAATAGTGACACTTTTCTTATACAATATCAAAGGATATTGTATAAAATTGTGGGAAAATTCTCAGGTACCAAAATGTATTCTATAAGAAATTGATACAGTGAGGAGTTAAACCAGTTAGGAATAACATGGCAACACAAGGGGAGAGTCTGAAGGGTATTTTTCAGCTTTCCTTTAAAAGGGTGTTTTATGGGATGCCTGGGTGGCTCAGTCGGTTGAGCGTCCGACTTCAGCTCAGGTCATGATATCGCAGTCTATGGGTTCGAGCCCCGCGGCGGGCTCTGAGCTGACAGCCCAGAGCCTGGAGCCTACTTTGGATTCTGTGTCTCCCTCTTTCTCTGCCCCTCCCCTGCTCATTTCTGTCTCTCTCTCTCTGTCAAAAATAAATATTAAAAAAAATTTTTTTAAAGAGTGTTTTATGTTAAAATATAGCATTAATATAATATAATTTTGTTGCCTGTTTAAATATATTCTGAAAAGTGAAAAGTTGTGGAACCTAAAGAATTCTGTTATTTCAACTTAGAAGAACTTACTGCTGTTATGAAAATTTTCAAACATATGAAAAAGTTACAAAGCTATAGAGATTAACTACTTTACATCTAAAGCCTTTGGTATGCATCACTTAAGACCAAGCACATTATCCTAAATAAAGAGAGTAATTTATCCTACCAAAGAAAACTAAATACTATTTCCTTGATATCTGGTACTCCAGGTTTTTTTGAAATTTTCCTCAAATGTCTCTAGAATTTCTTAAGTATGTTTTTTACGGAAGATCATCAAGTCAAGGGTTCATGTAGTACGTTTCGTTGTTTTAATCTCTTAATCTGTTTTGACTTTTGTTTAGTGATAAATAAGTTTATATTCCTTTCTCTCAAGATTCTGACTTGTTGAGGACCGATAGATAAGCAGTATTTAAATGATAGAAGGAAATTAGTTTTGGAGAAGATCCTGAAGTTGAATCATTATTTAAAGACATGTTTTGCTTTGTTTCAAAATACTGGTCATGTGTCTTCAACCTCCAAACTATATACATTAATTATTAACTATTTGTTTTATAGGTTCACATCAGGGTTTTGTTTTTGGTTTTGTTTTTTTTTAATTTGAATCATTCTCACTTATTTTTTCTTTTAGGAATTCTTTTAGTTGGACCCCCAGGGACAGGAAAGACACTTCTTGCTCGAGCTGTGGCTGGAGAAGCTGATGTTCCTTTTTATTATGCTTCTGGATCAGAATTTGATGAGATGTTTGTGGGTGTGGGAGCCAGCCGTATAAGAAATCTATTTAGTACGTTTTAACGTATCTTTCATACAATACCAAATCTTCTTACTTTTGGGGGAAGAGGGCTTCTTAACCCTTTCTTGGCTGTGTGATTATGATTGATAGCTGACCTAGCCATTGTGGGGGTCAGGTTTTAGGTACTTTAATGTGAGCTAAAACAGAACTGTACTTTTCCTCCAAAGAGAAGAGCCAGGAGAGGTGTTTGACGAGGTTGGGGGCTGTTGTAAAGCTGGGTTTTTTGTTGTTGTCCTATTCATTTTATTTGTTAATCTGATAGTATGTAATTAAAGAATAATTAGCCTCAAATCTGATTGTATATGGTTTGTGCAGTTGGAAGAGTGAATACTCAGTTGTTTGTGTTGTATATTATTGTATATGATACAGTTTTTTTGAGGCTACTGTTCTTAAATCAGTTTTGAAAGAAAGAGACCTCCTTTTGTGTTGTGTCTCCCAAATGAATGTCTTTCGTTGGCTTTTGACAACCTTACAGGTTTTTCATATTTATATGACTTTATTCAAAAAGTATTGATTTCATTAAACTTATTGGAATCTCTTTTGTTTTCCTAGGGGAAGCAAAAGCAAATGCTCCCTGTGTTATATTTATTGATGAATTAGATTCTGTTGGTGGGAAGCGAATCGAGTCGCCAATGCATCCATATTCAAGGCAGACTATAAATCAACTTCTTGCTGAAATGGATGGGTAATTGAATCTTCCTCTGTCTTTGGAATATGGTGATATATTTGATAACATTCAAGAAATTGGAAAAAATATAGACAACACAGTAGTCCCTAGTGCAAGAAGGCCAGACAAGCTTCATTCTCTGTATTGTGTTGTGTCCATAACTAATTGATGTATCAACTGTTCTTAATTGATGACCTCTACACCTTTTTCATTAATTGTAGTGTGACAGGAAAGTACTAACAATAGTAGTCTCTTGGAGATGTAAAGGGATTGTAGACTGGTTTCTACACAATTTGTGACTAGCTTCTAATGTTGTTGCAGATTATAAGTTTGTATCAATTTTTATAATCTAAAAAGCAAGAGGTGGGGTTGCTTTGAAAGAAGTAAAAATGTCTTAAAACCATATAAGGCAGTTTGGAACCCAATAGGAAGTCTAGGAGCAAATCATTTGAATTGGTAAACTTGAGAATAATTTTTCACAAATAAGTCAGGTACACAAATAAGCCTTTGTGAAGATCTGTAATTGTAGGTGACTTTGTGATATTGCTAGCAGTTTTATTGAAGTATTCTGGCCCAATAACATTTGTTTTTTTCAAAAATTATTTAATAGAGATGTCTTATCACCTGGGTATAAACAAGATCACTCCCTTTTCTTTGCTGTTACTAAAATTAATGATAAACAGTTTTGTGTAGAGCATTTCTATATGTGTACTCTTTTAATTTTCAGTGAAAAGGTACTTTTGTTTCTTTTTTGATAGTTTTAAGCCCAATGAAGGAGTTATCATCATAGGAGCCACAAATTTCCCAGAGGCATTAGATAAGTAAGTGTGAAAAGACTTCTTTGGTAACTAATGATCATACTAGAACATGGATGAACTTTAAAAGAGAGGGAAGCCCATCACAAAACATCACATATGGTTTCATTTGTATGAAATGTCTCAAATAGACAAATCCATAGCAACAGAAAGGAAATTAGTGGTTGCCAGAGTGTGGGAAGAATGGGGAGTGACTGTTGGTGACTGTGGGGTTTCTTTTGGGGTAGGGGAATAAAAATATTTATTATTTACTAATTTATTATTTAATAACTCAAATGAGAGTGTTGATAGCTGCACAACTCTGAATATATGAAAAACCATGGGATTATCTACTTTAAATTCTGTGATATGCTAATTATATCTCAGTAGAACTGTTTAAAGAATCTTTTGACAGACTTTGTATCACAAAATTTTAGGCTGGTACAGAAAATTGTAAAATGAAACTTATAGTTTTAAATTTTTGTTGTACTTATCATAGAAGTTACTCCTGTTTTCTTTCTTAATATGTTGGTTTTTGAGAGAGAGAGCGAGTGAGTGCAGGGGAGGGGCAGAGAGAGAGAGGGAGAGAGAGAATTCCAAGCAGGCTCAGCACTGTCAGCTCAGAGCCCAACGTGGGGCTTGAACTCAAGAACAGTGAGGTCATTACTTGAGCTGAAATCAATAGTAGGACGCTCAGTGGACTGAGACACCCAGGTGCCCCTGAGTTACTCATATTTTTCTTAAGTTTACTGATTTTTGAGAAGCAGAGGTGGGGGGAGAATTGGCAGAGGGGCAGAGAGAGAAAGGGAGACACACAATCTAAAGCAGGCTCCAGGCTCAAAACTGTCAGTGCAGAGCCCAACATGGGCCTCAAACCCATAAACCAGGAGATCATGACCTGATTCCTTGGTTGACGGACTTGCATGTTTTTGTTTGAGGGTTGTGTGCTATCTATCTGTATCAAACTTTGTTCTGCCTTCTGGTTATTGAAACTGTTTGGGAGGCATGTTTTAAAAATTTTTTATGTTTTATTTATTTTTAAATTTTTTTTGTTTATTTAGTTTTGAGAGAGAGAGAGATAGAGTACAAGTGGGGAAAGGACAGAGAGATACACACACACACGGAATCTGAAGCAGGCTCCAGGCTCTCAGCTGTCGGCACAGAGCCTGACCTGGGGCCTGAACCTGAGAACTGGGAGATCACAACTTGAGCTGAAGTTGGATGCTCAATTGACTGAGCCGCCCAGGCACCCCTAATGTTTGTTTTATTTATTTATTTATTTATTTACTTACTTACTTATTTGTTTATTTAGTTAAAAAAATTTTAATGTTTATTTGAGAGAGAGAAGGGGAGAGAGAGAGAGAGAGTGAGAGAGTGGGGGAGGGGCAGAGAGAGAGGGAGACACAGAATCTGAAGCAGGCTCCAGGCTCTGAGCTGTCAGCATGGAGCCTGACGTGGGACCCGAACCCACAAACTGGGAGATCATGACTTGAACCAAAGTTGAACACTCAACTGACTGAGCTGCACAAGCACCCCTATAATTTTATTTATTTATTAAAATTTTTTTTAATGTTTATTTTAGTGAGAGAGAGAGGGAGAGAGATACACAGAGTGTGAGTGGAGGAGGGGCAGAGAGAGAGGGAGACACAGAATCTGAAGCAGGCTCCAGGTTCTAAGCTGTCAGCATAGCTCCCAACAGAGTGCTCAGACTCGTGAACTGCAAGATCATGACCTGAGCCAAAGTCAGACGCTTAACCGACTGAGCCACCCGAGTGTCCCTTGATCCGTGTTTTATTTTTTATTTATTTATTTTTTTTTTAATTTTTTTTTTCAACGTTTATTTATTTTTGGGACAGAGAGAGACAGAGCATGAACGGGGGAGGGGCAGAGAGAGAGGGAGACACAGAATCGGAAACAGGCTCCAGGCTCTGAGCCATCAGCCCAGAGCCTGACGCGGGGCTCGAACTCCCGGACCGCGAGATCGTGACCTGGCTGAAGTCGGACGCTTAACCGACTGCGCCACCCAGGCGCCCCCCTTGATCCGTGTTTTAAAAGGAGTTGTATGCATATTTATGCTCAAAACGCCAATCTAAGGTGAAATAGGTGATGGGGATTAAGGAGTACATTTGTCGTGATGAACACTGGGTAATATGGAATTGTCCAATCACTATACTGTACACCTGAAACTAATATAACACTGCATATTAAGTATGGTGGAATTAAAATGAAAAACCTCAAATCTCCAGTCTAACTTCAATTGCCATTATCTTTCCATCTTGTCTTTAGAGTGTCAGTCATATTTAATTGGACCTTCATCATAGTCAGATTATTAATTTATATTTTCTTTTTATATTCTCCTTTTAGTGCCTTAATACGTCCTGGTCGTTTTGACATGCAAGTTACAGTTCCAAGACCAGATGTAAAAGGTCGAACAGAAATTTTGAAATGGTATCTCAATAAAATAAAGTTTGATCAGTGTAAGTCTAATTCCATTAACACCAACTTTATTATTATCTCTATAAAAAATGGTAATATTTCATTCCACCCTGTTTGTGGTCCTTACTTGATAGATCTCTCCAAAGACCAGTTTGTTTTACATGTCCTTTTTCCTCTCCATTTATATGTCCTTTTTAAAGTTTATTTATTAATTGTATATACAAGAGATTCTATCATTTGAATCCTGATTCTAAAGGGAGTTTTCTTCCAAGTGTTCAGATACGTAATACTTGAAGATAAATGTATGTATAAATGCTTTGGGGATGATGTAAAATATGAAATACTAGGAAGCATATATAATCACTTTGGGGCTAAAAGAGGCAAACTGTAAAACAAAACACATGAAAATATTATGGACTCAAATAATAAACACAGCTGTCACGCTGTACTATTTTCAAACATAGGTGAATAAATTTGTTAAACCAAATATGTTTCCTATAATAAGGAGAGCTTTTATAAATGTACATATAATACTATGTACGTATAAAGTATTTAAAGATGAAATTCAGAAAATAAAAACAATATTTTATCTTTGAGTATACTTTATCAGTTTGTGGTTAGGCTAGTAACAATTTAGGTCATAATTTGAAGGCTTATAAATCATGTCTGGCAACTCTGCATTTCTTTGTTTTTCACAAAGTTATTTAAATTTAAGAACTTTTGTGATTTGTCCCGTTGGCAATATTAATAGTATATTTGGTGGCAGTTTGGGATTTTTTCCTCTAGAATTTAATAAAGTGAACTTATTTGGTAGTTGCAGTGAGATAAATATTTTAAGTTCTAGTTGAGGATAGCTTTTTTCTTTTGGAATATGAGTTATTTGTGAAGAGCTCTTTTGGAATTTCAATGTTGTCTTCTATTTTCATAGCTGTTGATCCAGAAATCATAGCTCGAGGTACTGTTGGCTTTTCTGGAGCAGAGTTGGAGAATCTTGTGAACCAGGCTGCATTAAAGGCAGCTGTTGATGGAAAAGAAATGGTTACCATGAAGGAGCTAGAGTTTTCCAAAGATAAAATTCTAATGGGTAGGTTTTCTCTGTCTCTCTCTCTCCCTCTCTCTTTTTCTTTTCCTGTCTCACCCTGTTCATTATGTTAGAGAATAAATTCTTCTTTTTGAGAAAAAGGTTATAAAAAAGAAAGGTACAGGAACAAGAAAATATATACTCAAAAATAGCCATACAATTGGGCCTCTTAAGAACAAATACAGTTTATATGATTATACTGTTTGGGGGCATGGGTGTCATGTGTTTTCTCTTATCTGATAGTGCTGCTAAAAGATTAACTTAACTGGGGCGCCTTCCTGGCTCAGTCAGGTGTCTAACTCCTGATTTTGGCTCCGGTCATGATCTCACGGTTTGTGAAATGAAACCCCGCGTTGGGCTCTGCCCTGAGAGCACAGAGCCTGCTTGGGATTCTCTCTCTCCCTCTCTGCCCCTACCCTGCTCACACAGACCTGATCTTTCTCTCTCTCAAAGTAAATAACCTTTAAATAAATACTAATTTTACTAATTTTCAGTATTTGATTTTAAATCTTGATTGAGTTCAAAACAGGTTAGTTAGGACATTCCTGTTAAAATTTACATTTATTTTCTAGAATTAAACTTCCCTTGTTGATAGTAAGGATTAAGATGATAGCTCTTACAATTTTGTTTGTCACTTGGAAAGTTGTTTAAAATATTCATTAATTATATTAAGTCATGTTACACTAAGAATTACTTAAAGGCAAATGGGTTTTAGTTGTCTAATTATACCTTCCTAATGGAGTGAATTAATTAAAATTTTATCCTTAGGGCCTGAACGTAGGAGCGTGGAAATTGATAACAAAAACAAAACCATCACAGCATATCATGAATCTGGTCATGCTATTATTGCATATTACACTAAAGATGCAATGCCAATAAACAAAGCTACAATCATGCCACGAGGCCCAACGCTTGGACACGTAAGTATCTTGTGGCGTTTGTTTATTTGTTTGTTTTCCTTTCACATAGCACTCTCCAAAAGCTGATGAAGGGAATTGTTGATGAAAATAATTTAAAAGAAAATTCAACTAATTCCCAAGTTTGTGGATCACTTTCTTCTGAAACATTCTGACAACAAAGGAGTGACAGCAAAGGATCATTCTTAAATATGTCTTTGTGCTCTTCCCTCCACAGAGAAACTGTGTTGGTGGTTCAAGAGTTTTTCTAAGGTTTTTCTCATTGAGTACACGTTTCATTCTCATCTCTTTCTAATGATAGACATTTTAAGCACTTATGTGTACCCGGGGATAAGTTTGTCCTATTGCAGCGTTATGTATCTATTACATATATAAAATGAATTTTTGCTGTCTAATAATTTTTCTGATTTTTTGTACTGCCAGTTTTGTCATCAGTCACCCAATGATCGTCTCTACTGATTGTCTCAGAGCTGTCAGCATCATGATTTTAAGTACAATAGTGAGAGCCAAATGGTAATTCTGATTATTAATATAAATATTTCAAGCGGTATCTAAAGTTTTTCTTTGTTTCCGATTGTCTAGGTGTCCCTGTTGCCTGAGAATGACAGATGGAATGAAACTAGAGCCCAGCTGCTTGCACAGATGGATGTTAGTATGGGTGGAAGAGTGGCTGAGGAGCTGATATTTGGAACTGACCATATTACAACAGGTTGGCTGTAACAAATGGCTTTAGTTCAAATTGTGCTTGCTGATTTAAAGATTTTTTTAAAAAATTGAGTTCTTTGTATATTTTTAAATTTAGGTGCTTCCAGTGATTTTGACAATGCAACTAAAATAGCAAAGCGGATGGTTACCAAATTTGGAATGAGTGAAAAGGTAATAGCCACTTTAAATTTTTTTTTTTTTTTTTTTTTTTTTTTTTTTTTTTTTTTTTAAATTTTTTTTTTTTTAACGTTTATTTATTTTTGAGACAGAGAGAGACAGAGCATGAACAGGGGAGGGGCAGAGAGAGAGGGAGACACAGAAGCTGAAACAGGCTCCAGGCTCTGAGCCATCAGCCCAGAGCCCGACGCGGGGCTCGAACTCACGGACCGCGAGATCATGACCTGAGCCGAAGTCGGACGCTTAACCGACCGAGCCACCCAGGCGCCCCTAAATTTTTTTTTTAATGTTTATTTATTTTTGAGAGAGAGACAGAGTGTGAGCGGGGGAGGGGCAGAGAGAGAGAGGGTAGACACAGAATCTGAAGCAGCCTCTAGGGTCTAAGCTGTCAGCACAGATCCTGACACAGGGCTTGAACTCATGTACTGTGAGATCATGACCTGAGCCGAAGTCTGATGCTTAACCGACTGAGTCACCCAGGCACCCCTATAATACTTCATTTTCTTCCTTCCTCATGGATCAAATGATAATTTGCCAAGTGCCTCTTTGTGAGAGAGGGTTCTCATTATAAATTGATACTTTTCCCATCTCAGCTTATTCTAAACTGAATGTCGTTGTCTGAGTGATAAAGTTTAGTATTCTCCTTCCATTCTAGCTACCTGGATAGTAGTAGGTGGTATTTCATGAGCTAAGCAGATGTTGAGATCTTCTATTTCTCTTCGTATGACATAAAACACCTACTTGCTCAGCTTTCTTACTTTACCGTTTTCACATATTTCACTTTACTACATTATCACTGTGGCTTCATGAAGCGCTGCTAATACACTGCATTGTGGATTTCTAGATTAGGAATAGCTGTGAAGGTTTTCTAACAGGGTACTCAGAATCATGTATAATTTTAATTTTTTTCTCTTGCTCATACTTTTAATTTAGTCTTAAACTTTCAGAAGAATAAAGAAATTTCTTTGCCTTCAAGGTGTGTTTATATTGAATTTCTTCCTTTTCCCTATAATGTTTCCTTAAGTATAGGATAATACTTCCTCTGTTACATTTATTAGTGGTTTAGGGTTTTTCTGTTCAATTTCTTTCTTCTTATTTGTTTTAGCTTGGAGTTATGACCTACAGTGATACAGGGAAACTGAGTCCAGAAACTCAATCTGCTATTGAACAAGAAATTAGAATCCTTCTAAGGGTAATAGTCATATTTTTCTATGCTTATGTATCTATCTAGTCATAAATAGTAAGATACTTCCAAGGGATATTGGTTGTCCTCTATTGTTTAGAAATGTCACTATATATATATATATACACACACACACACACACACACACACACACACGTGTGTGTGTGTGTGTGTGTGTGTATATATATATATGTACGTGTATATATATATAAAATAAAGATAAGTGCACCATTGCAACTATGATTTTAATATGTCATTTGGGATCCTCTGGTCATACAGTGGAACTTTGTTTTATTCTGGCCATAGGCCAAGAATGGTTTATATCAATAATTATAAATATTCTACATTAGCTGTGAAACCATAGTGCTGTGAGAATGGGGGATGTTATTTGAGTCTTTATTGGTGTATCATTCTGATGTATATTTTATTCAACAAATATCATTTGTTTTGTGTTAGCTGTGTGCCTGTGCTGAGAATGAAGAACAAAGGTCTTTGAAAACAGAAGTCTTTTTTATTTAAATGCCCAGTAGCTGTATAGTTGTATGTGCTGTTTACTGAGAAAACGCAGATGATGGCCTCAGGTGGGGGAAGTTTGTAGATCACAAGCTCAGTTTCATACATGTTGAACGTGAAATGTCTTTTCACATTCAATGTCATTTCATTGTTCATGTGAAGATTTCAAGTTGGGCAGGATACATGGGTCTGGTGCTTAGTGTAGAGGTTGGATATGTGCATGCCATTTGGATATGCATGATGGCACGTTTTGGAATGGACAAGACTGAGTTAATGCCAGGTGTCTAGTGAATGAGAACTATAATTAGGGTAGGAGATAGCAAAACGAAGGATATTGGATAGGGCTATATAGTCAGATGGTGTAAACTTCAAAGGAATCTTGCTTTATGTAATGGTCTGGCAATGGTGAGGGGAACAAAGAACTCAGCTCTTTACCCTGAAATGTCTGGGATAAGAGTGAACTAATAACTGTCACTTGAGGGCTTAGAAGTCTCCCCAGGAGGGCCAGCATTTATTTAAAAACAATTTTTTTTTAATATTTATTTTTGAGACAGAGAGAGACAGAGCATGAGCAGGGGAGGTGCAGAAGGAGACGGAGACACAGAATCTGAAGGAGGATCCAGGCTCTGAGCTATCAGCACAGAGCCTGATGTGGGGCTCAGGCTCACAAACTGCAAGATTATGACCTGAGCCAAAGTCAGGCGCTTAACCAACTGAGCCACCCAGGCACTTCTAGGATGACCGGGTTTTGATTAACTCAAGAAGGTAGAAGAAATGCTTTAAGGAAGTTTAGTATACGAAAAGTTTATATAATGGAAAAGTTTAGAAGGTGTTTCAGAACAGGAAGTTCCTCTGCCTTCGCAGAAACTTCATTCTCCTTCTTTTATTATTTACGTTATTTTGAGTAAATTATACTCTAGTATTCCTAGAGCATTGGAAATACTCCTTTTTTGCTCTAATACATTTGTGAAAACTTAAAAACCATAATAAAAGTTGGATTCTTTTTCTGAAATGGTAAGATTAGGAAGGCAAGAAGGTACTCTTTCCACTAAATGGCACACTTTTGTCGTTATTAATGGAAGTGATTACTAGTTTGTAACATTTTAGGTTCAAATAATATGAAACTTAAAAGTATAAAAACCTAATAGTTGTCTTACATGGTACCATGTAAGAGTTTCATTCCAGCAGAATTTTTAAAGTTACTACTAATTCATCCCTGATTATTAGTTATAATATTCCATGATAATTTGTACTACTTTATACTTTCCTTGATTTTGATTATTTCACTTGAACATAAAAGTTTTATTCAGAATGTCTGATGATGTCTATTTGTAATAATTGTGTTATTTTTTTTGACCTACCTATGCTTTTTGGTGTTGGTCAATTGATGTTGTCACAGACTGACAGTGAGTTGTTACCAAGGAAAAGAACAGAAAAGTAGATCTTTTCTGGCCATTTCAATTGTATAAATGGGTGAAATCTCACAAGGTAAAAGGCACAAAACCTCCCTTTCCTTTTTACACATGTATATTGAATAGAGAAGTAGATTTCTTTGTTCACAGACCTTATTTTAAAAGTAAGTACAATGTGTACTTTTATATCTTTAAGTAGCTCCTTGTCTAAGTAGTCCTCAGTTATCCATGTGATAGATTTTCAGGTTAAGAATAGAATGTTTGTTTCTTATTTATGGTTTTTGCTTATCCTTTCTGCCTCTTAGATACCTGCTTTTTCCATTTCAGGACTCATACGAACGAGCAAAACACATCTTGAAGACTCATGCAAAAGAGCATAAGAATCTAGCAGAAGCTTTACTAACCTATGAGACCCTGGATGCCAAAGAAATTCAAATTGTTCTTGAGGGAAAGAAATTGGAAGTGAGATGATAACTCTTAAAATGGATGCATTGCTGGTTTTACTGCAAGAATATATAAGTAGCATTTCAGTAGTCTCCTTTTGCAATGCTTTTCTCCCATTCTTGACTTAGTATCATCACTTAAGGGTCTGAAACTCTATGTTAATCTTTTGTCACATTTAATCTAATTTTGGTTATTCTCATGATGACACCTATTGCAGATTATCAGCCCATAGCAAATATGTTAAAGAAAATAAAGAACTATTAGGATTGAAAACAGCTGGTTTGAGCAATGTCAATCAGTTATTAAGTTGAAAATAAGTAATGATTTTATGGGTGGTTCCTTTACCAGATGTGAATTAAAATTGTGCCTTGGGCTCTTGGGAAGTATTTTGTACTTGGCAGAGTAAAATTGTAGAAGGATTGTCTTTGTGTTTAGCTGGTTCCACTTACCTTTGATAAAGAAATGATACCATTTGGCTGTTGGTGAACCATATTTCTATATAGGTCAGTGGAAACTTCATTAGGAAGCACTTAATTATGCTCCAGATTGTCCATATAGAAAATAGTTCTGTTTTTGTTTTTGTCTGTCAAAGAGTAGAGAATTGTAAACATATAGCTATCATCAGAATTTAAATGATTATAATCTTTTAGAAATGCAGCTTGCATTTTCATTGTCTTTTTTTTTTTTTAACATCATTATCACTCTTACTAATTAAATTTATTTCAAAGCAGCAAGTATCTTGTTAAATAAAAAGTAACTCACTTCAAATTCTGAATAACTACATAATTGTGCTTGGTATTGAAAGAAAAATTAACCCCAAATCTCAGTACCTTCTAAGTGAACTTTGGATTACCCTGTGTTAGAAATGGAAAGTTGTGTTTGCTTTTCATTCAGATTTTGTGAATATGAACATGTTGTTACAGGATTTACAGATGACTTTATTTAACTCAATAGAAAAATTATTTTAGAGCTCATTGTATTGGTTTTACAACCAAATTATATTCTTGAAGTGATTTTATTAAAATTATCTACAGTTTTCTAATAACTTTTAAGCTGTATATGGTCTTCATTGAAGAAGTTGATAGAGGGAGTTTGCTATACAATATCCTTTTCTCTTTTTTTTAATGTAATTTTAAATTTTGATCTAATTTCAAACTTATAGAAATGTTACCAAAATAATAAAAGGAACTCCTATATACCCTTGGTCCAGATACACCATCCCATTTGTTAATTGCCCACCTCCCTTTCTCCCTTTCTTTTCTCCTTTCTTCTTCCTTCTCCCCCTCTCTGGTATATATGTATGTATGTACATGTGTCTTTGTGTGGATGCATGTTTTTATTTTTCTTGGATAGACTTCTAATATTGAAATTGCTAGGTCATGTAGTAAATTTCTGTTTACCTTTTTGAGAACCTGATGAACTGCATCTACATCATTCTGTACATCTTCTACAGTACTTATAGTCTCTCTTTTTGATAAAGCCATTCTAGTGTGAATGAAATATTAGCTCATGGATCTAATTTACATTTATCTACACTAGTGATATTGAGCATCCTCTCCTTTTTTATTGGCCATTTGTATATTTTCTTTGGAGAAATGTCCGTTCAGACCACCCCATTAATTTTGGGTTGTTTGTCTTATTACATGTTGTAAGAGATACATATTCTAAATACAGTTCCCTTATCTTGCTTTCTTGATCCAGTCTGACAATCTCTGTTATTTGAATGGAGTGTTTAGTTCATTCAAATTTAGTATTGATATAAATTGTCTTTACATCTCCCATTGTGCTTTTTGTTTCCTGTTTCTCATATCTGAAGAGATCCTTGTGTTCTTCCTTTTTTGAGTTACATGTCAGTGGTTGACCTAGGGATGACTGTGTGCATCTTATCAGTCTGCATTAATTCTGGTAAAATGGAGGAACTTTATTTCAGTAGATCTCATTTTCTTCTCTGTGCCCTTATTTTCATATGTTATATCTGTGCATGTTACAGCAACTCAACAATACAGTGATGTAACTAGTGCTTTATATAATTTTATTCCTTCAGTCTTTGCTGAGAATGTTTTTTATTTTGCCTTTGTTTTTTGAGGGGGGATAGTTTTGCTGGCTATAGAATACGTGGTTGACATTTTTTTTTATTCACTCGTTTTGAATATGTTATCCCACAGACTGCTGGCCTCTATTATTTTTTGTTAAGAAGTCATATGTTAATTGTAATTCTGGTCTCCTTTTGTGATAGGTTTTTTTCTCTTGCTGATCTCAAGGTTTTGTTTTGTTTTGTTTTCTCTTTGTCTTTTACCAGTTTGACTATGATGATGTGTTTAGGTATGGATCTCATGTTTTTCCTAGTTGGGATTTATTGAGCTTCACGTGTAGATTAATATTTTTCATCAAATTTAAGCAATTTTTGGCAATTATTTCTTCAAATACATGTATTTGTCCTTTTCTATCTATTCCTTCTGGGATTCTCCTTACATGTGTTGTTGGTACATTTAATGTTAATCTGGTCTCTGAGGCTTTGTTTTCTTCATTGTTTTTTCTCCCTGTCCTTTTGAGATTGAATGATTTCTGTTGATTCTTAAATTCACTCATTCTTCTGCCATCTCAAATTAATTGAACTTTCCATTTCAGGTACTATATTTTTCTGCTCTAAGTTTCCATTCAATTCGTTCATTTACTTTGTATCTTTTTATTGAGATTCTTCTTGCATTGCATCATTTTCATCATGGTTTTCATTAATTCTTTAAACATGGCTTCCGTTAGTTCTTTGAACATGTTCATAGAGCTGCTTTTAAATCTTTGCTAAATCTACCATCTGGAAATACTCAGGCAGTTTTATGTAATGCTTTTCTTCCTTAGTGAGGGTCATACTTTCTTGTTTCTTTGCTTTGTAATCTTGTTGAATTACAGATAATGTAGCAATTATGGATTCTGATTTAGTAACAGTAACTTGCCTCCAGTTAATTTATGAAGTCCCTCTCTACTACAGTGTGCAGCCATTGATGTCTCTTGTTCATTTTTAAAATTTTTAAAATCTTGCTTCCTGAGGGTTGCTGCTGTGCCTGCCTAGCTTAGCATTTAGGCAAAGATTGGACAGAAGTTGTGTTCAAACCGCATCATTCAGGCTTTCCACTCTGCTGATGGATCTGTGTGGGCTTGCAAGTCCATTCAACATTTGGGTCATTTTCAAGACTGCTCTGATTTTTGCTTTCTAGCAGGCTTTTTGCTTCTCCTTTTTTGTGTATGTGCACGCCTTGGCAACCATGGATACGTGGGTGGTTTGAACCAGCTTCAGTTTCTACTCTGCATGCCTCTGGTAAATCTGGAGTATATGGAGTGCTTATCAACTCCAGATGGCTGTCTTACCTCCCATAACTTCCAGTGAAATACCTTGCTACTCTTACCTTGTTTGCCCCAGACAGGACTGCACCCCCAGTCTAGATAACTCTGTGTGCTTAGCATGGAGATCACCACTTTGACTCACTCTGCATGAGGTCAAGCAAGTCCCTTCTGACAGTGGCAGCAAGTTCTGACATGGGAAGTGAGAGCACAGCACCACAGACTCACACAGCTCTTACCAAATTTCAGTGATTTTCATGAATAAACACTTCTTAGTTTATTACAGGTCTTTAGTTAGTTCCAGAGTGCTGTAATGGTTTTTATTCCACTTCATAGTTTGTTTTGTTTTTTTTTTTAAGTGGGAATGATTTGTCAACCTCCTCACCTCATCATACTGAATCTCCCTCACTTATTTTGAATCATACTCCAACCAAAGCTGTTTAATAAGAATGGACTTAGGGAGGACTGGTAAACTTTGCAGAGCTATCCATTCAAAGCTACCAGAATGCCACCGTTTGATATGTAACCTCTATCTATTAAGTTGAGTACTTTTGGTAATGGATACATGTTTTATTTTAGATATTTGTATTTGTGTATATTCATTTTAAAGTAAATACTGAGTTACTTCAATCCAGCTGGTTATATTTCTTACTGTAAGTATGCAGTATTTTAATAAAATATGTTGGTGGAATGTAGACTTGATCTTTGGACTGAAAAAATAACACCTAGTAGTGGTCATAAGAATTTGGAGAGTTGATACATTTGAACTGAGGATTTTATTTCTATGCAAATTTTCCTGCCCCTAGTTTTTCACAAGTAAATCCCAGTTCTTTTTTTTTTTTTTTTTTTTAATTTTTTTTTTTTTTTTTTTTTTTTAACGTTTATTTATTTTTGAGACAGAGACAGAGCATGAACGGGGGAGGGTCAGAGAGAGAGGGAGACACAGAATCGGAAGCAGGCTCCAGGCTCTGGGCCATCATCAGCCCAGAGCCCGACGCGGGGCTCGAACTCATGGACCGTGAGATCGTGACCTGAGCCGAAGTCGGACACTTAACCAACTGAGCCACCCAGGCGCCCCTAGTAAATCCCAGTTCTTATAAGCAAGAATGTGGATCCCCCACCCCACTTAGACCACAGACTTCCTTTATAAAGTTCTATATAAATGCTATGTTGCTGTCAGTTGCATCATACAGTAATACAATGAGTAGGTAATCTGTTCTGAATTTGAGAATGCATTTAATAGGAAAGAAAACAGCTAATTTAAAGCTGCCAAAGGAGAAGGGTGAGAAGGTACTCATTTCTCATATAAAACCTAATTGGGGGGGGGGGGCGCCTAGGTGACTCAGGTGGTTAAACATCTGACTCTTGACTTTGACTCAGGTCATGATCTCAATCTCACAGTTCGTGAGTTCGAGCTCCACATCGGGGTCTACTCTGGCAGTGCAGAGCCCGCTTGGGATTCTCTCTCTCTCTTTCTCTCTCTCTCTCTCTCTCCCCCCCTCTCTTTCTCTGTCCCTCTCTTGCTTGCTCTCACTCTCTTTCTCAAAATAAGTAAATAAACTGAAAAATTAAAAAAAAAAACTAATTTGAAGGGCTTGATGTGAGTCTCTTGCAGTTCTGGAAATATAAGTTTTTGACTTATACTCAGGAAAGCTGAGAGGGTGGATAAGGTGCTTTGCCTAATGAAGGGAGAAGAATCCTAATGTGTTGAGACCATCCCGCACTCTCAGCATTTGGTTTGACAAAAACTGCTTGAGTGCTTATGAAGGACCAGATATTTGTCAAGAATGAAGGAGAGTGAACCATTGTGGGGGATCCATTTACCATACAAAAGGGTTGCTTAGAGGTACAAAGAGGCCTCAGAAGAGGATAGTCCAAAGTGGATCTCTGGATTCCTTGAAAGCTAAGAAGAAAGAAAACCCACAAGAATGGATTGCATTAACTCAGGTCAGGGGAGTTGCAGGTGAAGACAGCTATGAGTACAGGAATGCCCCTGAGAGAAAGTCAACTTTAAAATAATTGCAGGGCGGGGGATGCCTGGGTGACTCAGTTGGTTAAGTGTCCAACTTTGGCTCAGGTCATGATCTCACAGCTTGCGAATTCGAGCTCCGTGTCTGGCTCTGTGCTGACAGCTCAGAGCCTGGAGCCTGGTTTGGATTCTGTGTCTCCCTCTCTCTCTCTCTCTTCCCCTGCTCATGCTCTGTCTGTCTGTCTGTCTCTCTCTCTCTCTCTGTCAAAAATAAGTAAACATTAAAAAAAATTTTTTTTTAAATAATTGCTTGGGTGCCTGGCTGGCTTATCAGGTAGAATATGTGACTGCCTCTCTCTTTTTTTTTAATGTTCATTTATTTTGAGAGACAGAGAGTGTGTGCATATGTGTGAGTGAGGGAGGGGCAGAGAGAGCTGGAGAGAGAATCCCAAGCAGGGATTATCCGTGCTGTCAGCAGAGAGCCCTACTCAGGGTTCAATCCCATGGACCATGAAATCATGACCTAAGCAAAATCAAGAGTCAGACACTCAGTCAACTGAGCCACCCCGGTGCTCCTAGAGCATGTGACATTTGATTTCAGGGGTCATGAGTTCGGGCCCCACGTTGGATATGGAGTTACTAAAAACAAACAAAACACACACACACCAAAACCGTAAAATAAACGAATGAATGAATGCATGCATGCCCAATCCAGCATGCTCAAAACCATCTTACGAAGTGTCAGCCAGATAACTCAACCACCCCTTACAGTTGACCCAGCAAGATCAGACCGTAGTTAACCAGCTGAGAGAGGAGGGATGGAATTAGGAAAGAAGAAAAGGACCATGCCAGCCTTCTACCCCTACTGCAGGTGGTTAGCCTGTAGCCTGGCCTGGCTGATTAACTTTGACTTGCAGTGATTTTCTAATTTTACAGGGCTGGCTGGACATTCTGTTTCAGTGCTTTGTGAGTTAAAACAACTCTATGGACGTTTCATTACTTGAAAGATTTTTCAACCTGGATTGGGAGAAAAATACCTGAATGTTTGCTAGTGGGAGGTGATGTTGCCATCTGATTATATCCCATGAGTCCACAGTAGCGGTTACACATGATAAGATTTCGGGGGCGCTTGCATGGCTCAGTCGGAAGAGTGTGTGACTCTTGATCTCAGGGTTGTGAGTTCCAAGTGCCACGTTAGGTATAGAAATTACTAAAAAAATTTTTAAAGATAAAAGATTTTTGTTTAAACGCTTTTTTTGTGGCTACAATTCCATTCATGTGATTTCTCAAAATCTGAAATAGTTCTATCACAATTGTGTGTAGAATATGTATGTGAATATGTCATTTTTAACTTTTTTAATGTTTTTGTTTATTTTTGACACAGAGACAGAGCAGGAGCAGGGGAGGGGCAGAGAGAGGGAGACACAGAATGTGAAGCAGGCTCCAGGCTCTAAGCTGTCAGCACAGAGCCCGACGCGGGGCTCGAACTCACAGACTGTGAGATCATGACCTCAGCTGAAGTCGGACGCTTAACCGACTGAGCCACCCAGGCGCCCCCAGTCACCCCCAGTCACCTTTAACTTTTTAAACAAAACTTGCATTATCTTGGTATTTTTATATGATTTTTCTATTGTACTTTTTATAGCTTACTATTTTTTTCCCTTAAAATTCCTAATTTAGAATTCCCCTAATTTGGTTGTTATTTTCCCCTATTTGTTATCAAAATTCTATTGTTTTGGGGTTCCTGGGTGGCTCAGTTGGTTCGATGTCCGACTTTGGCTCAGGTCATGATCTCATACTTCATGAGTTCAAGCCCCACATTGGGAGCCTACTTGAAATTCTCTCTCTCTCTCTCTCTCTCTCTCTCTCTCTCTCTCTCTCTCCTCTCTCCCTCTCTCCCTCTCCCTGTCCCTCTCCCTCTCTTTCCCTCTCTTTCTCTGCCTCTTTCCCATGTGCTCAGTCGCTCTCAAAATAAATAAACTTAAAAAATAAATAAACCTTAAAAAATTAATACTGGGTTTATTTTGTTTATTTTTGAGAGAGAAAACATGAGTGAGTAGGGGAGAGGCACAGAGAGGACAGAGTATCTGAAGTGGGCTCTGCACTAACAGCACAGAGCCCCACGCGGGGCTTGAACTCACGAACTGTGAGATCATGACCTAAGCCAAAGTTGGACGCTCAACCGACTGAGACACCCAGGCGCCCCAAAATGAGTACTTTCGATATTAAAAGAGCTAATCCAAGGATTTACCAGAATTATTTACTTATTTTATTGCTAAATTAATAAGGCAAGAAAAGTCCTTTCTGATGACCACTTTTAGTTGGTCACAGCTCTTATTTCCCCCTTTACTATGTTGCTAACATTCTATGATTATGTTAAAATTCAGGAATTACCTTGTGGTGTCCTTCTTTGCTCTCCCTTTCATACTGGTAAACTCTAAGGTTATTTCCTTGGTCCTCTTATCTTCTCTCCATATTCTTCTATCTGTATGCTGGTGATTTCATAGTCTTTCTTTCTCTCCAGCCCTTCTATTAAGGTTTATGTCCAGCTGTTTTCGCGGTTTCTCCAGAGCATTACATGTGTACTTTGGCAACAAGCTGTTCTCTAATTGTTTCTCGGTTGACATCCTGCCACCTGATGGTGAGTTCTAGGGAGCAATCTTGAACATGTTATCTCTAGGACTAATAGAAGTGCTTTTTAGGTAGTCAGCTAATAAGTTTTCAGTGAATGAAAGAGTAATAGGCATTCATAGGTTTATTATCCTGATTACCTCACCATTGGGCAGAGCACTGGAATAGATGGATTAAACTCTCCCTAGAAGGTTAAATAATGCTATAGAGACTATTAGGTGATTTTCATTTCTGAAAATATCCTAGTGAGTACAACAGTAAAGGAGATACCTTTTAAGTGACTGGAATGTATTATAGAGGAATATCTGATTTCTTCTTAGAAGATAAAGAATGCAAGGTTGGATTGCGTGCCAGGCTTATAAAGTGTCTGACGCACAGAAGGACCCATCAAATGAAAAGATTAAGACCTCTAGCATGAAATTCTTTAAGGTGTTCTGGATTGGTTTCATAGAAGATGTGCTTTATCTTTGATCAACTAATTGCTACCATTCATGTTCTAAATTAAATGTCTTACATACATTTGTTACTATTAATGAAAGTCTCTTAAAATTCAACCTCAGGAGACAATTTTGTGAATTTTTCATATATCTATTTGTAGTGCTGGGAGATTCCAGACTTAATTTTAAAATTAGAGATGGACTTAATAGAGAATGGGGCAGATGGAGAGGCAGGTGGATCAAACTTTAAATATTTAAAATTAAATGTTTAAATTAAGTATTAAAATTAAATATTTAAAAGCCTTTAACTATTTAAAGACTTCCTGTAGTCATTAATCAGATCCATGCCAAATTCTCTACTCCCCAAACTTGCACAAGTAAAAGCCACAGTTTCCATTAATTATGTGTTAGGACCATGTAAAGTGGGTGACTGTGTTTTCCCTTAGGAAGAATGTATTCAAGCTGTGTTTTGTGGGGCTTCTGGGTGGCTCAGTCGGTTAAGCATCTGACTTAGGCTGTGGTCATGATCTCACAGTTCGTGGGTTTGAGCCCCATGTAGGGCTTCATGCTGACAGCTTAGAGCCTGGAGCCTGCTTCAGATTCTGTGTCTCCCTCTCTGCCCCTCCCCTGCTCGTGTTCTGTCTGTCTCTCTCAAAAATAAATAAACATTAAAAAAAAAAAAAAACCTGTGTCTTGTTTACTGCACACCTCTAATGGAATTTCTAAGTTGAATTTTACCATTAGTAATCAGATGCAGTCTTTTATTGGAGTTAAAAATAATGAAATAGATTATTTGATGTTGCAAAAAAGTGAAAAATCTCTTTCCCATTTTCCAGATCCCTTGCTTCTCTTCTTATATTGTCTTGTGAACTTACCAAGTGATCAGATCAAATCAGGATGTTTTTGTGAAAAGATGGGCATCTCCTAAGTAGGTCCCAGATTTAAACAGCAGCGGTTACAATTCAAAGAGAGAATATATCACCTGGACTCTGAAGGAAACAGATGTATAGTGCTAGTCTCTCTGTAGCTGCCATCTTACTATGTTTAAGTGGATACATTTCACTTAAATGTGCTTATCATTCACCTTTCTGCAGAGCAGAAAGGATTTAAGGCCCTCCCCTTAAGTTTTGCTACTCTTCACAGTCCTGAAAGCATGTTAAAGACCAGCTGTTCTTAAGCCTGAGATGTTAGTTATGTCTGTGTAACTCCTAGAAATTATGAACTAGGTGATGACAAAGAGTTGGAAGAAGATGGAAGAAAATGAGACAAAATATAAAGGCAACTGGAGAAGTTGGTTGCTAAAGGCTTTTCAGGAAGAACAAAAAGTCTTCTTTTTATGTTATTTTGAAATAATCTTGGTTATCTGCAAGAAGCTGTCATGGTTGTAAGTCAAAACTATGAAATGACAGTGATAAGAAATTTGTGATTGAAACAAGGTGAAGCCTGGTATAAAATTTTCACGGATCGGGGGAGCACAGCACCCACCAGGTAGAATGGCAAGTTGCCAGTATTAGCTCTGCTATGACAAAGGTTCAATTTTGAAAATTTTTAATTTTGGGGGTGGCTGAGTGGCTCAGTGGGTTAAGCGCCTGACTTCAGCTCAGGTCATGATCTTGTGGTGAGTTTGAGCCCCACATCAGGCTCTGTGCTGACAGTTCAGAGCCTGGGGCCTGCTTCAAATCCCAAATCTCCCTGTCTCTCTCTGCCCCTCCCCCACTTGTGCTCTTGCTCTTTCTCTCTCAAAGATAAACATTAAAAACATTAAAATTCTCGGGGCGCCTGGGTGGCGCAGTCGGTTAAACGTCCGACTTCAGCCAGGTCACGATCTCACGGTCCGTGAGTTCGAGCCCCGCGTCGGGCTCTGGGCTGATGGCTCAGAGCCTGGAGCCTGTTTCCGATTCTGTGTCTCCCTCTCTCTCTGCCCCTCCCCCATTCATGCTCTGTCTCTCTCTGTCCCAAAAATAAATAAACGTTGAAAAAAAAATTTTTTTTAATAAAAAAAAAAATTAAAATTCTTAATTTTGATGAAAAATCATGTTTCATACTGTTATATTATAGCAGAAAAAGACTTCAGAATTCATACAGATTCCATAGGGGAGAAGTGTGGGGAAAAAAAACAAGACCAAGCTGAAAATTTAAATTGTATTCCTAATCTGAGATTTTTTTTTTAAGATTTTTAAAGTTTATTTTATTTATTTTGAGAGAAAGAGAGCACAGGGGAGCGGCGGAGAGAGAGGGAGAGAGGGAATTCCAAGCAGTCTCTGTGCTGTCAGCGCAGAGCCCAGCATGGGACTTGAACTCATAAACTATCAGATCGTGACCTAAACCGAAATCAAGAATCAGACACTTAACAGACTGAAAACCAGGTGCCCCCCGCTAATCTGAGTTTCAATCTTTGAAAGTTACAAAGAAAAGATACGGGGGCACCTGGGTGGCTCAGTTGGTTGAGCATCTGACTTCAGCTCAGGTCATGATCTTGTGTTTTGTGAGTTCAAGCCCCACATTGGGCTCTGTGCTGTTAGCACAGAGCCTGTTTCGGATCCTCTGTCTCCCTTTGTCTCTGTCCCTCCCCTGCTTATGCTCTCTCAAAAAATTAATTAAAAAAAGAAGAAGAAGAGTTACAAATATCCCCTTCTGCCTAAGGAATCTCAGTCACAGATGGTGTCTGCTCTGGATAGGTGGGGAATATGGCTAGAGGGGGTACAAAGATGGTGAAAAAATTCTCTAGTCATAAACTGCTTTCGTAAGCAGAAATTTTCCTAGAAGGGATTAAAGAGATGTGCGGTATGTTGCGTACACCCTGGGACAAAGACTTGGCCTTAGCACTGACAGCCCTGTGGCCCAAGAATCCCCCAGTCCTAAGCACACTGGAGAACCCACTTGAGTTCTGGAGGTCAGAGGTCTGAAAATCCCACTAAAGCCAAGCTGTTGGCAAGGCTGCATTCCTTTCTGAAGTTTCTAGAGAAGAATCCATGTTCTTGTCTTTTCCAACTTCTAGAGGGTTCCTAGGCTCATGGCCCCCTTCCATCTTCAGAGCCAGTAATGGCCTGTCGAGTCTTTCTCACACCATTCTGACACTTCCATCTCCCTCTTCCTCATGTAAAGGACCCTTGTGATTACATTGGACCTGCCTGGATAATCCAGCGTAATCATTGTAGCAACTTATTAGCAAACTTAATTCCATCTGCAACCTTAATAGCCTTGCTTGCCATGGTATCAACATTCACAGGCTCCAATAATTAGGATGTGGACATCTTTGGCAACCATTACTCTACTTATAACCACACTCCCCTTTTTCCTTCATAGAGATTTCCCTAGTAAATCTCTTTCACATCTAGTCCTGCCTAAGCATCTGCTTATTTGAGGACTCCACGAACACAAGTGGTGCTGGGAGTGGTCTGAGGAAACAGGTTTTGAGACTGCCTTACAGCCAAAAACAACACCATTGTGAGTGGCACATGGGGCATGGGTATTCCCTAGCACAAAGCAGTTGTGACCTTGAAAAAAATTCCAGGTACAGGAACTTTGAAAGATATGGACGGAACATATCTATAAAATGGTAGACCCACTTCTCTAAGTATATATATACCAAGAGAAATGAAAACATGCATCCATACAAATGTTCACAGCTACGTTGTTCATAATAGCGAAAAAAGTGGAAACAGCTTAAATGTTCAAGTGAAAAATGGATAAACAAAATGTGGCATATCCATAAAATAGAATGTGATCTGGCCATAAAAGGAACCAAGTACTAATAAATGCTGCAACCTGGATACAGTGGGTTGAAAGGTGTCCCTCCAAAAGATATGTCCATGTCCTCACTCCTGGAAGCTGTGAATGTGACCTTTGGAAAAAAGGTCTTTGTAGATGTACTTATGGATTTTGAGATAGATCATCCTGGATTATCTGGTTGGCTATAAATTCAGTGACATATCCTTACAAAAGACACAGAAGAAAGACAGGGAAAACAGGAGAAAACCATGTGAAGACAGATAGAGGTTACACTGACGCCCCACATCAGAAACTGGAAGAGGCAAGGAAGGATTCTATACTAGATGTTTTGGACAAAGTATGGCCTTGCAGACACCATGATTTCAGAATACTGGCTTCTAGAACTGTGAGAATAAATTTCTGTTCTTTTAAGCCACCACGTTTGTGTTCTTTGTGATAATTAGTTGCAGCAGCTCTATATAACGGATATAACTGAAAAGATTTTGCTAAGTGAAAAAAGCCAGTCATAAAAGACAACATATCATTCATTTTTTAATTTTTATTTTCTTATACTTTTTTAAGACTTTTTTTTTGAGAAAGAGAGAGAGCAAGCAGGGCAGCGACAGAGCGGGGGTGGGGGGACAGAGGATCAGAAGCGGGCTCCATGCAGACAGCAGAGAGCCCGATGAGGGGCTCGAACTCACAAACCATGAGATCGTGACCCAAGCCAAAGTTGGACACTTCACTGACTGAACAATCCAGGCCCCTCTTTAATTCCATGTATATGAAATGTCCAAAAGAGGAAAATCTATCAAGACAAAAAACAGGTTAGTGGTTACCCAGGGCCAAAGGGTTGGAAGGAAATGGAGAGTAACTGCTAGTGGGTATAGGGTTCCTTTCTGGGGTAATGAAAATGTCAAAATTGATCGTGCTGATAGTTGCACAATTCTGTGAATTTCTAAACAATTGAATTGTCCACTTTAAACAGGCAAATTATATATGAATTATATTTCAATAAAGCTGTTTTAAAAAGCTATCTGGGTATTGCAAAGTTGTATCTTTATCCTGGATTGGGATAATGAGAAAGTGGCAGAGGTTAACAAGCAGCAAAAGTTAAGTGCTACAGGACCTCTTTGGAAGTTCACACAGAGGCCCTAACCTGCAATGGAAGAGCAGAAACTGAAAGAATAAATCGAAGATCTGATAGAGTTGCAGAGTGCCAGGGATGTTTAAGTGCTCAGCCAAGGCAAGTATACTATCCCAAGTTCAGGGCCACTGAGAATATCTAGACACTAAGATAAGATAGGGACATCAGGTTGTATACCCGTGAGGATGTCAATTCTGCAGACCCCACTAAGTCCTCACGGGTGTAGCTCTCTAGGCCCAGCCCAGAGCTCTCTAGGCCACATACCCCATGCTGGAAGACTTTGCAGAGGCTTCTCCCAGACAAGGCAATAGGTGTCCCCTCAGGAGCTGCACCCACATCCTCTCTTAGTTGCCAGGCTGATAATTTGGGTTAAATCCCACTATAACCAGGCGGGGGATGTGCTGGACTTCATAAAGGAAGAAGAGATTAAGTACCAAACAAGCTGTAAGAAGTAGTGTGTACAGGCACAAGCTAGGGTGAGTAGCCTTGGGACTGGATCTTAAGCGGCTTGATCAAGTGAGATGTTGTGTAAGAGCGGATAAGCAATAACTCATTGATGTGGGGGGCATTTGGAGGGAAACAAGACTTAACAAGCAAGAGCCTTAGGGGATAGAGGCAATTTGCTGTTAGGTTGTATATCAGAACTCAGGAGAAAGCAATAGCCAATGCTGAGTGAAGCAGAAATGCCTGAGCTACATAAAACTGTAACACCAACTGTCCTACAATTCAATTTAATACAGTAAGTAACTTACCAAAGTTAGATAGACCCCACAGGTTAAGGGTCTCAGTCTCACATGACTACCCCCACTTCAGATACCAGCCACAGCCCCCAAATTCCCAGGCTACCTACACTTCTGTACAACTTGGGGATTCCCATGATCCTCTTTCAGGTTTGATATTTCACTAGAACGCTTCAGGAAAGTGCTATATGTATGATCACTGGTTTATTATATTTTTTCAAATTTTTTTTTTCAACGTTTATTTATTTTTGGGACAGAGACAGAGCATGAACGGGGGAGGGGCAGAGAGAGAGGGAGACACAGAATCGGAAACAGGCCCCAGGCTCTGAGCCATCAGCCCAGAGCCTGACGCGGGGCTCGAACTCACGGACCGCGAGATCGTGACCTGGCTGAAGTCGGACGCTTAACCGACTGCGCCACCCAGGCGCCCCGATCACTGGTTTATTATAAACGATAGACATGAACAACCAGATGAAGAGGTACATAGGGCAGCAAGATCTGGGGAGGTCAGCACAAGGTTTCCATGCCCTCTTGAAGCATGCCACCCTCTCAGCACTTTGATATCTTCACCAACCAGGAAGCTCCCTGAACCTCATTTCAGAGTTTTTGTGTGGGGTCTCATCATGTGAGCATGATTGGTTAAATCATTGCCTGTGTGATTGAATTCAGTCTCCAGTCTCCCCTCCTTGGAGGTTGTGGGAGACAAAGGAGGCAGGGCTGAAAGTTCCAACCTTCTAATCATGTGATTGTTTCCTCTGGAGATGAATCCCCTTCCTAAAGCTCTCTAGGCCCTCTTCCTGCAATGAGTCACCTCATTAGCATAAACTCAGTTGTGATTAACAGGGTTCATGAAAACAGACATTCCTATCTCTCAGGAAATTCTAAGGGTTTTAGGAGTTCTGTGCCAGGAACTGGGCACAAATACAAAGTACATTTTTCATACCACACCCTAACAGGTGACAGATGAAGGAAAAAGGAGACCAAGGGAAGTGTGCATGCTGGGCTGGGTGTTTTATGCCAGGCCAGAAGACCCAACAGAGGACTACATTTCATGGGAGGGCCGAGAGAACACATCAAGACCAACACAAGCATAGCAAGGTTAAGTGGTTACAAGCAGAGATGGTTAAAAGAGCATTGTGTCCCTTGGAGAAAATTTGTCAGGTGAACAACAAGGGTGCTGCTTAAGATCTACAACCAGAAAAAGGCAAGAATAAAGGAGTTGGGGGATGGGAGCAATTGCTTCAGTCAAAACTCATAATCCCTTGATAATTTCTAGATCTGGAGCCAACTGACTAAAGATGTGGAATGCCATGGAAAATATATCTACAATATTTCCCCATATTTCTCCAATGGATCTAATGCCATTTCTTGAATGGGGAAAATGGAATTCCTGTGTATTATTCAAGGACTTTTAGACATAGAGTCTGAGTTGACACTGATACCTGGAGCCCCAAAACATCATCATAGCTAGCATTACAGTAGGAGTTTAGAGGACCAGGTAATAAGTTTAATGTCTGGCTCACAGGTGTGCACACTTAGCAGTGGTCATTTCCCAAGTCTCAGAGTGTATGATTGGAATTACACTTTCCTTTACAGTACATTTTTAAAATTTATTTATTTATTTTGAGAGAGAGAGAGAGCACAAACTAGGGAGGGACAGAGAGAGGGTGAGAGAGAGAATCCCAAGCAGGCTCCACACTCAGCATGGAGCCCGATGTGGGGCTAGATCTCACAAACCATGAGATCATGACCTGAGCTGAAATCAAGAGTCGGATGCTTCACCAACTGAGCCACCTAGGTGCCCCATTATTGGAATTAATAACATGGCAGTAGGAATAACCCCCTTATTACATACTTGGCATAAGGGATAAGAGCTATCGTAGTATAAAAGTCCAAGCAGAAACTCCGAAACTGTCTCCCATCCCTCATTGAAGAGAGTAAACCAAAACCAATATTGTATCCTAGGAGAGATGCAGAGGGATAGTGCTACCACTCAGGATCTAAATGATGCAGGGATGGTGAACTCTATCATATTTCTGTTTGATTCACTCACTTGGCCCCTTCAGAAACTAGATGGATTGTAGTTGGAATCCATCTACAGTTGGAATCCATCCAATCTGTAGACGGATTGTATATGGAAAATGTAGACTACTGTAAACTCACTCATATAGTAGCCCCAACCACAGTTGTTATTGTGGACCTCGTATTCCTTTCAGAACAGATTAATAAGACCTCAGATACATGGTATGTCACCACTGACTTGGCAAATGCATTCCTTTCGACTCCAGTTGTGAAAGTGGATCAGAAGCAGTTTGTACTGTATTTATATATGGACAAAGCATTCATTTTGTTTCGCCTCAGGATTATATTAATTCTCCCACTCTCTGTCATATATTCTGAAAAGATCTGGTCCACTTGAACACCCCCAGAATATCTCATTGATGACATCATGCTAATTGGACATGATGGTGGCTGAAACGCTTTAGGCCTTGGTAAGACCACACGAATTGTCATCTCAGTGACGTTTTGGGGGAATCTAGTGGTCAGGGGCATGTGAAGATACTAGATCAGGAGTGAGAGACAAATTGCTGCATTTTGAATACCTTTTCACAAAGAAGAAAACACAGAAACTGGTAGGCCTCTTTGCGGTCTGGACGCAGCATAGTTTACACCACTGATTTCTCAATGAGTGTGGGGTGGGGGTGGGGTGGGAAAAGAATTCTTCTCCTCAGGGGATATTTGGCAATGTCTGGGGACATTTTTTTTGACATGTCAAAAGCTGTGCATATGTAATATACAGAATTCAATGAGTTAGGGGATAAGTATATACCTGTGAAACCATCACCATAGACCATAGACATACCCATCACCTCCCAAAGTTTCCTCCTCTTTCATTATTACTTATTTTTTTGTAAGAACACTTAACACAAGATCTACCCTCTAAGCAAATTTTTAAGGATACAATGTAGTATCATTAGCTATAGACACTATGCTAATAATAGATTCATCTGGAGACATTTTCGATTGTCACAACTAAGGATGCTCCTGGCATCTAGTTGGCAGCCTTCGGGAATGCTGCTAACCATCCTACCATACACAAGAGAGACCCCCACCACAAAGAATTATCCAACCCAATATGTCCATAGTACCCTGTCTTACACTGAATATTCCTTTCGTCCATATACCTTGGTGACACTGAAGAATGCAAGACTTAAGTTGGCCCAGAGCAGATGAGTTGTGCAGTAGACACAGGCTGTGTGTTAAGAAGCCCCGCTGCTTTGGTCCTAGGATCCACTAGATACAATGGTATTAGTGGTAACAGTGGTGGGGGAAAGTTGTCCTTGGATCTTAGGGCAAGCCCCAGTAGGAGAATCACAGTGCAGGTCCGTGGCGTCCTGATGTTGAATCTCCCATCAGAAGGCTGCCTGTAGAGCAGTCCTACGATAGACAGAAATGACTCGGTTTTAATCATTCATTCTATGCTCAGGCATTGGCTGGACACAGCCTGGCAGACACAAGGCCTTGGTGTGAGTATTATGGTGGTTATGAAAATGTAGCAGCTGGCTACAGTTTGAACTATAGTTCAACTGTGCTCTCCACGTTACAGCCTGTTGAAGACAAACATGAACAGTGCAACTCTGTAGCTTTTATATTAGTCTGGGTCCAATAGAAGACAGGTATGGCATAGTATTTTAAACAGTGGAAGTTTAATGGGGCTCCTGGGTGGCTTAGTCAGTTAAGTGTCTGACTTTGGCTCAGGTCTTGATCTCATGGTTTGTGAGTTGGAGTCCTGCACTCACAGCGAGGAGCCTGCTTGGGATTCTCTTTCTCCCTCTCTCTGCCCCTCTTCCGCTCATGCACTCTCTGTTTCTCTCAAAATTAAAAAAAACACACACACACAACAAAAGTGGGAGTTTAATATAAAGAATTACAAAACTATGTGGGATAGTAATTAAAATACCGAAAGAGTTCTGAAGGGTATCCTAGGGCTGAAGGACAGTACCACAAAAGGACTAACTTGGGGGGTGTTCAAATTTATTGAAGAAGGTATGATTGCAACACAATGAATAGCAGAGAAGTTTGAGTCCTGTATGTCTGACTTCCTCTGTGCGTCCAATTACTAACCTCAACGCCTCTGTGTCCCAGTAGGTTGTTACTGTTTCCCTGGAGACTCAGAAGTGGACTTGGCCTATGTTCTGGTGTGCTGTCTTTTCCTTCTTGCTGTTCTTCTGCACCAACATCAGAAGGACTCTGCCCTTGCTATGCACTCCCAGAGCATGCGGTCCCGACCCCAGCCACTGATCCTTCTAACCTGGATACCATGCCCCTGGGAAAATGCTCTTGATACCCTACTCTCTTTGTGCACCCAGTCCTCAGCCTGAACTCTGCTATATCCCAAGGTGTTTGCTGCACCCTTCTGGACATGGATATGATACACTGGAGGCCGTGCACTGCTCTGCTGGTAGGTGGGCTCTTGAGCCCTGACACTCTCTATACATTCATCTGTCAGACTGGGCTCCCTGCACTCCTGGAGAACATTTCTTGCTTGCTTGATGACTAGCATGGACCAGCTTTGGCCTAGGCAACTCAGTGAACTGCAACCACACCTTCTTCAGTGAGGTTTGAACCCCAACCTTGGGGTTTGGGTCACCCATTTGGGTAATCTTTCTTGGGTAATCTTGCACCCAAGGGTATTTAGACACCTCTCACCTTTATAGTCAATCTACTGTTATAGTTAATAATTGTTTATATTAATTAATTGTTTATTAATTGTTAATAATTGTTTGTTCAAATTACCAATAAGTAGTTTCTCTCCTGATTGGATCCTCACTGATACATTATCCCTTCCTTCTAGAATGTGCTCTACTGGCTAACCCCTATTCATTCTTTAAGTTTTAGCTTTTTTTTTTTTAAGTTTATTTTGAAAGAGACAGAGACAGAGAGAGAACATGTTGGGGAGGGGCAGAAAGAGAGGGGGGGACAGAGAATCCAAATCAGGCTCTGTGCTGATGGCACAGAGCCTGATGGGGAGCTGGAAGTCAAGAACCATGAGATCATGACCTGAGCCAAAGTTGGACACTTAACCGACTGAGCCACCCAGGTGCCCCTAAGTCTTAACTTTCATAGTACTTCTTCCTGTGCATCATTCCCTGGCTCACTATCCTCATCTTCACATAACTCTGTTGGCCCTTTGTACTCACCCTAAATGTGGCACTAAATATAACTCACCTCCCTCCCTGAACACAGGAATGCCATGTTTGTTATTTCTTCATTGATTTTCTCTCACAATGTTAGAATAAAGAAGGTTCTCAACACATGTTTCTGTTTTAACTTTATGGCCCCCTTGATGTGGTTCTCCCTGGTCAGGGATCTGCAGTGACACTGGCAGATCAGCCTCAATACACTTAAGCCCTCATATTGTAATCATGGTTTAATTACAATATAGTTTGTTTTCCTCCATAGATACAGTGGAATGCAAGGGAAGACACATCCAAAAGATTGAGTGAAGCAGCTGTGGAAAAGCATTTGATGAATTTCTTGGTAACTCGTTCTTTCTTTCTTTCTTTCTTTCTTTCTTTCTTTTTGTTTAAAGTTTATTTATTTATTCTGAGAGAGACACAGAGAGTGCATGAGTGGGGGAGGGGCAGAGAGACCCAGAGAATCCCAAGGAGGCTCTGCCCTGACAATACAAAGCCTGATGTGGGGCTCAATCTCATGAAACATCAGAAATTAAGGGTCAGATGCTCAACCAACTGAGCCACCCAGGGGCCCCTCATAGTGCATCTTCAAGACTGACAAGAGTGGGACATAGCAGTGGGGAAACTTAAATGTGAGATAGGAAACCATGAAAATCCTAGAGGAGAAAACAGGCAACAACTTCTTTGACTTCAGCCACAGAAATTTCTTGCTTGACAGGTCTCCGAAGGCGAGGGAAATAAATGCAAACATGAACTATTGGGACCTTATTATCAAGATAAAAACTTCTGCGCTGCAAAGGAAACAATCAACAAAACTAAAAGGCAACCAACAGAATGGGAGAAGATATTTTCAAATGACATATCAGATAAAGGGTTAGTATCCAGAATGTATAAAGAACTTACCAAACTCAACACCCGAAAAACAAATAATCCAGTGAAGAAATGAGAAGACATGAATAGACACCTTTCCAAAGAAGACATCCAGATGTCTTCCGGGCCAACAGGCCAACAGACACATGAAAAGATGCTCTTGGTAATTCTTTTTATTCTTTTTTCTTTTACATTTATTCATTTTTGAGAGACAGAGCACAAGAAGGGGAGGGGCAGAGAGAGAAGGAGACACAGAATCCGAAGCAGGCTCCAGGCTCTGAGCTGACAGCACAGAGCCCGACGTGGGGTTTGAACTCTCAAACCATGAGATCGTGACCTGAGCTGAAGTCAGACACTCAACCGACTGAGCCACCCAGGTGCCCTGCTCTTGCTAACTCTTAAAAGGAGATAACGGGTGCCTGGGTGGTTCAGTTAGTTGAGGGTCTGACTTTCGATTTCAGCTCAGGTCGTGATCTCACAGTTCATGAGCTGGGCCCTGCATTGGGTTCTGCATTGACAGCCGAGAGCCTGCCTGGGATTCTCTCTCTCCCTCTGTACCTCTCCTGCTCACACGCACATGTGTGCGTGCACACACACACACCACACACACACACACCCCGTCTCTCTCTCAAAACTAAACTAAAAAAAAAAAAAAAAACAACCCAGAAATTAAAAAAAAAAAAAAAACACAAAAGGAAAAGACTTTCATGACTTCTCTTTCACTGGTCTTTCACCAATGAAGATACACTCTTGTTATCCACCTTCTCGGCAGGGACTCTAGAACTCTCCAGAACTCTGTAGGTCATTCCAGAGGCAAATTCTGCTGAAGATGCAGACACTTGCTTTCTGAGTTGCTAATTACAACCAACTTTTTGTCAAATCATTCCACCAACAAACACAAAATGACATTCAACGTCCTCTGAAGAAGTACCTAAATTAATATCTATGCATTTGTCTTGCTATAAAATATGGACACCACATTTTCAAATTTTGCTCATGTGTTTTGTGCAAATGCACAAAACCACAGTGGTTTCTGTAACAAAACAGTGGTTTCTGTTAATTTTTATTTTGGTTAATACTTTTTTTTTTTTTTTTAAGCAAGGTCTATGACCAATGTGGGGCTTGGACTCACAACTCCAAGATCAAGAGTTGCATGCTCTACTGAGCCAGCCAGGGGCTCCTACTTTGGTTAATTCTTTAAATCATTAACAAATGTAATAGGAATCTGGTGAGTTTAGGGTAGCTGGTTTCGTATTAGCTGTTGTCAGAAGTTAAAATAGTAGTGTACTGGGGCGCCTGGGTGGCGCAGTCGGTTAAGCGTCCGACTTCAGCCAGGTCACGATCTCGCGGTCCGTGAGTTCGAGCCCCGCGTCGGGCTCTGGGCTGATGGCTCAGAGCCTGGAACCTGTTTCTGATTCTGTGTCTCCCTCTCTCTCTGCCCCTCCCCCGTTCATGCTCTGTCTCTCTCTGTCCCAAAAAAATAAATAAACGTTAAAAAAAAAAATAAAATAGTAGTGTACTGATGCAAGAAGCAGACTAGTCAATGGAACACAACGTAAAACCCAGGAAAAGGAAAAAAAAAAACACCTGAAAATTTAATCTACGATCAAGTGGCATTTTAAACTAGGTGAGAAAAGATGTCTTATTTAGGACAAGCAAATAAACATTAAAAAAAAAATTCCTAAATGTTACACCATGCTCCCAAATAAATCTTGGATTCATTAAAGATTTAATTGGGAACTAACACCAACAAATAAAAGAAAATGTAAACGTAAGGTTGGGCCCAAGGGGAGGATTCAGAGGCGTGCAGAAATGCGGTTTCATTTCATCTGGAGAATACGTTGTTTCCCCCCCGCCTCATCAACTTGCATTTAAGGTCTCTAGCTGCCAGAGTCTCTGACCAAGAAAACGTTTGCTGGTGCTGCATCTGCTAAATTCTATGGAGACAGGCTAGGGCCCAGAGGGATACGGAAGAAGAATAAACTGAGGGATAAAGAGATTTAGAGAGCTTTTTGAAGGGAAGTTTTCTGGGGGACGACGTCTTCAGTCAGCATCCCGAAGTTCAGCGTCACTCTAGCCTCAGTCGTATACACGGGCTGCTTTTCCACACCGCGATCCTAACTTTTGCAAATGCCCAGAAACGCTCAGCTAACTCCCATCTGAAGGCACCCAGCCCTGCTCTCAAGCAATCACTGAGATTTGAGAGGTTGGGGCCTCGCACATGCGCTTTGGGTACCCTTGACCGCTAGCCCTCTGTGCGCACGCGCAGTGATTACATATTTCCGAAGTGCGCAAGCGCACTTGTTTTAAGCAGCATTGCTTCCTGAAGGTTACCGTGAGGTGAGAGCTACACAGCCGCGGAGCGTCACTGCTGGGGTGTTGTGGCCAGGAGTGTTTGGCCTATCTGTAGCGCTAGTGTTGGGCTCAGGAAGTAGTGAAAAGCTGAGGGCGAGGTGAAGTCTCTGTGGAGCCCGTAGGCTTAGCAATGAAGAGGATATTTGGGTTCGGGAGTAAGAAGGGCGTGTCGCCCTTGGGCTCCGCTTCTGTTGGGCAGAAGAATAATAGGATTGACAACTTCCTGATGGGTTACCACGTCCGAGACAGAGATCTCGGAAAGATCCACAAGGCTGCCTGCGTGGGCAACGTAGCGAAAGTGCAGCAGATTCTGTTCTTGGGGAAAAATGGCGTGGATGATAGAGACAAGATGAACAGGTAATAGGGACTTGGAGGCTGGCAGGGAGGAGGCGGGAACGACCTGGGAGAAGCGCACACCTGGTCTAGCTCTACCTGTGCATCGGAGCCCTGGGGGAGCTGGGTTTTCTTCCCTCCTGAGGTCCCGCTGCCCCTCGGTGGTGGGAACCCAACGTGGTCTAGCGCCCAGGCGGACAGTGTGAGCGGCAAAAACAAAATCTTCAGCTGCCTTGGCACGTAGTCGTAATTCCCGAATAGAGCACTTTACTCTCAAGTTTGACGTGATTTACCCAAATTTCAATAGTAATACACACGAAATTAAGTGTTGACAACATGTTGTTTTTAATGGACTCATTTTCATGCCATAATGGTATAGAAAAGTGCATAATGGGAGAAATAATTCCTGTAATCAACTTCTGGGCTAAAAATCCAGTATTCTTGGGATAAAATCCAGTATCCAGTTTATGTCTGTGTACACTTATGTACGTGTGCTATTTACTGAGGGACCTTGGAAAGACATTTTGAAGTGGAAGATGGCTCTGAATAGGACTCCTTTTTCTCAAAGTCTCTTCCTGTATTTGTCAGTTTTAGGTAAAGCAAATGAAAGCATCATGGTTTTAAGAATTTTGAGCTACACATGCTCTTCTTGTGATGTCATTAAGGAAATTTTTGGACTCACTGTCTTGTACATCTGAAACTGATATAACACTTTATGTTAACGAACTGGAATTAAAATAAGAACTTATTTTTTTATAATAGGAGGTAGATTTGCCCTTCCAGATATCAAAATGTACCTGAAATTTCCACAAATTATTCGTTTACGAACAGCTGAAAAGACAGATAAAGGAGTGTTCCAGAGTAGAAAATGACAAACGTTCAAATATATGTAAGACTTTAAAATTTGATGCTGGTGACATTTCATATTAGTAGGAAAAGGTGAATTATTCGTAAATAGTGGAGAAACAGCTGATTTGGAGAAAACTTGTTAGAATTTTATCTCCCTAAAATAAGTTCCAGGTGGGATATAAATTAAAACATTTTAATATGCAAAATAAGAAAAGTAACAGAAAAAGCCCCCACAAATGCCTATTTACCCATCCTAAGAATGACTTGAAAAGCAAGACTTTTGGGGGTGCCTGGGTGGCTCAGTCAGTTAAACCTATGACTCTTGATTTCGACTCCGGTCATAATCTCAGGGGTTCGTGGGTTCAAGCCTTGCGAGGGGCTCCCTGCTGTCAATGTGGAGCATGCTTGGGATTCTGTCTCGCCTCTCTCTCTCTCTCTTTCTCTCTCTCTCTCTCAGGAAAAGAAAAAAAGAAATTGGGGGCCCCTGGGTGGCTGGTTAAGCAGTCCAACTTTGGCCCAGGTCATGATCCCGTGCTTTGTGGGTTCGAGCCCCGCTTCAGGCTCTGTGCTGACAGCTCAGATTCTGTGTCTCCCTCTCTCTCTCTGCCCCTCCCTTGCTTGCACACTGTCTCTCTGTCTCCCAAAAATAAATAAATATAAAAAAAATTTTTTTTTAAAAATGAAGAATTCTGGAGATTGATTTAGCAACATAAAAAACTAAAAGCCTCGATCAGAAAATAATATTATTAAAATAAAAGACCATGCACTTGCAAATATTTACAACATATTTGTATCAGACAAAAAAATATATCTTCGTTTTACAGGGAAGTCTTCGAAATCAAAACAAAAAAAAATCTGTAATTTGAAATTGCATAAAGTACTTCTTTGCATATCTACACGAGACCAGTGGACATAGGAAAATATAGCGTCCCTGGTAAAAAAAGAAATTTAAGTTAAAAAGGGAATGAAGTACAGTTTTCCATCTACAACCTTTGTGAAAATAGAGTGATGGTGCTTATACTGCCGCTTAAAGTTTAAGTTGTTTTCGACTTTCCAATATACAATTTGGTGTAAGTACCACAAAAAATATGTATTCCTTTTACCCATCAATTTTATTTCTACTAAAATATCTTTAGGAAATTACTAGAGATAAATGACATACATTTTGCTTTTCTCAGCACTATTTAAAATAGCAATGTATTAAGAACTCATAATGGCTTTTATAAGTATGGCATTGTATCCATAAGATGGATATGTGATCACTGAAGGTGGCATAGGTAATAGATATACACAGAGATGCAGAGCTGTGCTTTAGTTGATCATTAAGTGAGAACAAAAATCAGTTTGATCATATGTACACACAAGCAGACTTTGGTTTTATATTAAGCCCAGAAATGCACAAAATATGATTAAATTTGTTATTTCTGAGCCTTTGAATTTACATGCATTTTTCTTTTCCTTTAAAGAGAATCTGTGCTTTCTACAGGAAAAGGTGTATAAAAGTCCTATTAAAAGTTTATTATCAATGAAAAAGTTTTGTTATCGTTGAAGAAATCCTGGAGAAAAGCAAGAATATGAATCTTATATACATGAAAATAATTTCTCACTTTGTGTTAAAAAATATTTTTGGATGTAAATTAAGAAAACCAAGTTAATTAAAATTTTTTTTAGGATTGGTATATTCTGACAACTTTTGGCCTCTTCAGAAGTAAAGGGAATATTTTTATTTGCATTTGTAGATTTTATTATGCATACATTAAACATATACATATATTTTCTGTTATATGTAGCTTTATTACATATAATAGGTAAATGATTTATATTAATCATAAAAACAAAATATATTAGTTTTGTGCTTATGAACAAGATAAATAGCAAATATAAATGATTATTGCTGTTTCAGAAGTATTGTTTTACTTTATATACCTTTTCTTTAAAAATATTGATGGGGCGCCTGGGTGGCGCAGTCGGTTAAGCGTCCGACTTCAGCCAGGTCACGATATCGCGGTCCGTGAGTTCGAGCCCCGCGTCAGGCTCTGGGCTGATGGCTCAGAGCCTGGAGCCTGTTTCCGATTCTGTGTCTCCCTCTCTCTCTGCCCCTCCCCTATTCATGCTCTGTCTCTCTCTGTCCCAAAAATAAATAAACGTTGAAAAAAAATTTTTTTTAAAAATATTGAACTCTCCAACTGTATTTATCCACTTTCCATCCATTTATTTATCAACTAGAACCTGCATGTATATTATATAGCAGACATATTCTCAAGATCTTTTCATTCTCAAAGACTTCATTTTGCACAGTATGAGCAAGATGAGACATTTTATTTATTTATTTTCTAAAGATTTTATTTTTTTAAGTTTATTGATGTTTTGAGAGGGGTGGGGTGGGAGGTGGGGGGATGGAGGGGCAGAGAGAGAATCCCAAGCAGGCCCCGTGCTGAAAGCAGGAACTTTTCAAATAGACTTTTCAAAGAGTCTCAGCACGGGGCTTGATCCAGTGAATATGAGATCGTGACTTGAGCCCAAATCAAGAGTTGCACACTTAACAGACTGAGCCACCCAGGTGCCCCAGATTTTATCTTGTTTACTTTATTTTTTAAGTGTTATTTATTGTTGAGGGTGAGAGCATGAGCAGGGGGAGGGGGAAGGGGAGAGGAGGGACAGAGCATCTAAAGCAGGCTCTGCACCAGTTTTTATTTTTAAGTAAAGTAATCTCTATACCCATCATGGGGCTCAAATTTACAACTCTGAGATCAAGGTTGTATGCTCTACTGACTGAGCCGGCAAGGCATCCCTAAGATGAGAAATTTTAAATTCACGTATTAGGATCTCAATTGAAGTTTTCCTCCTTCCTTTCAATGTTTCTGAAGATAGGAAATTGTAAAAGATAACCTTTACCTGCCCTTTTGAAATTTATGATAGTATTAAATACTAATATTGATCATTGGAAATACTTGATTTTCATAAATCTATAGACCTCAATATTTAATAAAATGAGCTGTTCCTTGTTCCTTGTCATTGGAATCCTGAGTTTCCTTTGGCTTAAACTTTCTTGAGAAGAAAAGTAAGAAGTACTTAAAAATGTTTTTCTTTTGTTAATTTAGTCCTCTTTTCCTATAATGCTTTTAAGAACTAACATTTATTTAAGGGGCGCCTGGGTGGCGCAGTCGGTTAAGCGTCCGGCTTCAGCTCAGGTCACGATCTCGCGGTCCGCGAGTTCGAGCCCCGCGTCGGGCTCTGGGCTGATGGCTCGGAGCCTGGAGCCTGTTTCCAATTCTGTGTCTCCCTCTCTCTCTGCCCCTCCCCCGTTCATGCTCTGTCTCTCTCTGTCCCAAAAATAAATAAAAGTTGAAAGAAAAAAAAAAATTAAAAAAAAAAAAAAAGAACTAACATTTATTTAAATGCCAATCATATGACTAGAACTGCAATAGACCTATTGTATATACCATCATTTCACATAATGGAAGGCAGCAAGATTCTACGATGTCCCACTATTTTATGTACCAATAAAAAAATTTTTTTTTTAATGTTTATTTATTTTTGAGACAGAGAGAGACAGAGCATGGGATAAGGTCAGAGAGAGAGGGAGACAAAGAATTTGAAACAGGCTCCAGTCTCTGAACTGTCAGCACAGAGCCCAACGTGGGGCTCAAACTCACGGACTGCGAGATCATGACCTGAGCTGAAGTCGGATGCTTAACCGACTGAGCCACCCAGGCGCCCCCAATAAAAAAATTTTTTAAAGTCTTTTCAGTTGTAGTTGTAAGACGTTTTGAGTCATAAATTGCATTCCAATGTCAGAGATACTAAATGTGACAAAATGAGCATCTTATAATTATTGAAACAGTATTCTTGCTAATCCTTAAAACATGTCTGCAAAGTAGGTATAATTGTATTAAGGTACCTAATTGAAGTATTGTCTATGTAAAGCAGTAGTAATAGTAAAAATTATAATCATATTATCCAACAATTATTGAGATGTTATTTGTACTAGGAAGTGTTCTAAATACTTGCATAGATCCTCATTTAAGCATCACAACGAGGTCTTGTGAGATAACTACTATTTATTTTATTTCATTTCATTTTATTTTATTACTACCATTTTTTTAGTAATCTCTACACCTACTGTGGGGCTTCAAACTCATGACCCTGAGATCAAGAGTTACATGCTCTTCAGACTGAGCTAGCCAGGTGACCCGAGACAACTACAATTTTTATCCCCTTTTGTTGAGGACATTGAGGATAAGTCTAAGCAATAACTAGTGCGTGACAGAGTTAAACTAGGATGCAAACCCAAGTGGAGCTGAATCCCGAGGTCATGCTCTCTCTCTTCAAACAGGCTGCTCTTTTATTAGTGTAATGAGTAATCACTACTAAATATTGTACTTTCTCCAGAGGAAAACTGAATCTTTGTTTTGGAGGCATAGGAATAACATGCTACTTAATGTTTACAATTTCCTGAATTAATTGCATGTTTTGAGAGAGTGCACTATCATTTCCTAAAAAGTCCTGTCACTTTTTTAGGACTGCTCTTCATTTGGCCTGTGCCAATGGCCATCCAGAAGTGGTGACCCTCCTAATAGAGAGGAAATGCCATCTTAACCTCTGTGATAATGAAAACAGGACAGCTCTCATGAAGGTATGTAGTAGCAGCTATGTCTGCCTGAGATGGATTTGATGTCATTACTTAGAACGAAAGTGAAGTTATTGCATTGAAACAAAACTAATTGGTGAAACCTGTGGCATGCTTACTTTAAATTCCCAGAATTTACACTCTGTTTCTTGGCATATCACTGACAGGCCGTACAGTGCCAGGAAGAGAAATGTGTAAACATACTGTTGGAAAATGGTGCCGATCCAAATATTAGGGATTTGAGTGGCAACACTGCTCTCCACTATGCTGCCTTTGGTGATAATATATCCATAATAGAGAAGCTGCTGCTATACAATGCGAATACTGAAGCAATAAATAAGGTAAAGATCTAATTTATACAATATTTGAAATTTTATATATATACATGAATATTTTAGCCACAAAATGTTTTATTTCATACACACACACACACACACACACACACACACACACTGAATTTTATACATCAGGCCCTGTCATCATGGAAATAACTCCAATGCCAAGTCAGGGAGGGCAAGAAAAAGGTAGTGCCCACAGAAAGGGCAAAGTTGTATCTCCCAGCCACCCTTCCACCCCAGAAAGAAAATCTTTCCATTAGTGCCTACAAGTGGATGGTAGTCTCAGAGCCCATAAAGGACTAAAGGTCTAGAAGGGAGTGAGGTGATGATGGAGGCTGGGTGCTATGCAGGGGCTTAGGCAAGGGGTGCTGCTGGGGATAGGTGGGAGAAGGAATGGAGACCCAGACCCAGCAGGGAGAGCTTGGATGTGTGCAAGCGGGAGGAGAAAGCAGCAGGTTGTAGGTGCTGGGCACTGCAGGCCCCGGTGCTCTGAAGATGAGGGCATTGGGGTCAGGTCATGTCTTGACATCCAGCAAAGGCATCTACTTTTGTTGGTAGCCACTCTGCCAGCCATGTACCATGTTGGGGTCTGCCACTTCAGAGAATAGCTCCTGCTCAACCTTGTGTAGCTCCTCAGCAGGGTCGTAGCTGTACATGGGGAGTGGATGATGGCCACGCTTGCTGGCCCACCTGCCTTTTCTTCGACATGCATTGCCTTTCACTGCTGAAGCCTCTAAAGGAACACCCTTGGTTGACACGGGTAGGGTCAGTTTTACATATTTGGAAGTTCCAGTATTCCCTGAATGAAAATATTTGTAAATAACTTAATTATCTAAGATTTCCCTTTCTTTCTTTCTTTCTTTCTTTCTTTCTTTCTTTCTTTCTTCTTATTATTTTTTATTTATTTTTGAGAAAGAGAGAGACAGAGACAGAGATGAGGGGGGGGAGGGGCAGAGAGAGAGAGGGAGACACAGAATCTGAAGCAGGCTCCAGGCTCCCAGCTGTCTGCACAGAGCCCAATGCAGGGCTCGAACTCATGACCCATGAGATTAAGATCTGAGCTGAAGTTGGATACTCTACCAACTGAGCCACCTAGGCACCCTAAGATTTCACTTTAAATAAGCATACTTCTAAAGAAGCATTAGAGAATACAGTTTTGTTTTATGTATTTATGGCAAATATTTATGAAAGCAAATGTATTTAAGGTAAAACTTTGTTTTCAAATATTTTTCCCATCCAATTTTGTTTTTTTTAATTACTGAAAAATAACATAGAAAGCAAAATTTGCCTTAGGCTTTGTGTTAAAACTCAAACATGCATTTTACAATAAAAAATATTGTTGCTGACAAGTTCCTATTTGATAAAAAAGTGACTTATAAAAATGGGATTTATCTTTTATTGGCCAAGGCTTAAGAGGAAAAAGGGAAAAGGAGGGAGCAGTCAGAAATATGTGGGCCAATTTGGAAATTTGGCAAGTGAGAGAAAATAACAAGAAGAGGCTGTTTGTTTTATTGTTTTTGTTTTTTTTTCCTCCAGTTTATATGTTTACACAAGGAGTCTTCAATTTTTGGGGGTAATAATTGTTACTTAGGATAAGAGTGAGTTATAAACCTGCCTAGAGACCAAGTGTAGGAGGGCTCAGAGGAAATCAGATTGGCAGTGGTTGATTAAGTGGGCAAGGAGAGGAAAGAACAAATAATTAACTGTCATATAATTCTATTCTGGCAGAAACAGCCACTTAGATAAGAGTCTAAACTCTGCTGTGAAATCTAGAATATCTTGATGGGAAGTAAGAAGTTTATAAGTAATGAAATCAAGTTGCGTTTTGACTTTACATTTAGTCCCTTTCTACCTCTGCTCAGGGAAATTAAATGCAGTTTTGATAAGTCACTCTTTTGGCTAAATCTTCAAATGATAGAGGGAGTTGGCCACATAGATGAGACTGATGTAATTGTCTGCTGCACCAGCTCTCAGCTAGAATTGTGGTGAATCCCAGTCCCCTGGGGAAGTTAAAAATTTTGTTACAAGGCTAAACTCTCTTCTTGAACATTTTGAGTAAATCTAGTAACATGTATACATAGACATGGATATTTAGAAAAAATTTTTTTTTGAGATTGTGCTACAACTGTTGGTTAAGAACTATTGGGGCGTGTGGGCGACTCAGTTGGTTAAGCGTCTGACTTGGCTCATGTCATCATATCATGGTTCACAAGTTTGAGCCCCGTGTTGGACTCTGTGCTGACAGCTTAGAGCCTGGAGCCTACTTCAGATTCTGTGTCTCCCTCTCTTTCTGCCCCTCCCCTGCTCGTGCTCTGTCTCTTTCTCTCTCAAAAATAAGTGGACATTTAAAAAAGAAAAAAAAAAAAGCTAACTACTGAATGGAGGGGTACCTGGGTGGTTCAGTTGGTTAAGTGTCCGACTTCCACTCAGGTTGTGATCTCATGGTTCATGGGTTTGAGCCCTGCATTGGGCCCTGCACTGATGGTGCAGAGATGCGTGAGATTCTCTCTTTCCCTGCCCCTCCCCCAGTTGCTCATGCTCTCTGTCTTCCTCAAAATAAATAATTTAATTAAAAAAACCCCAAAGAACTACTGAATGGAGAAGTATAGTATATAAATTGACAGATGTCAAAACCTAAGAAATCTCTGGAAGACCTGCAGTTTGATACATGCTACTTCCTTCAACTCTCTCCAAAAGCATTAGCCTTTCATCTTTCTCTACCTCTGTGAGAAGTTAAAGTGAATATTATTGGCTATAGCTGTTGACTTAAGGAATAATTTTTCATCTAACCAACAGTTATTCACTGGCACCCATAGTGTTATGGGTAGTATTTTAATAAGTAGAGTCTGACCCTTTAAGGATTTTATATCTTTTGTTACCTATTCATTATGTTACCAAATGGTTATTACAAGCAGAGTTTTCCTGATTGCAATAGGAGAAAATCTTGAATCTTCTTTATTCGTTGAAGCTATGTGACAGACTATCTTGTGATGTCTGTTAAATTCATATTGCCCTGGCATAATCAAAATGATAGTTTTAAACATTGAAATGTAGTTAGTGACAGTACAGTTGGGAATTGTTTTAATAATTTAGTTTCAGCATTCTTGTGAACTAATTCGTCTATTTTATTAACAATCTGGGAGAATTAAACACAAATAGATTGCAGTTTTAATAAGCATTGGAAAAATTCTTAAGATGGGTGTTACGAGCCTTTTTGTTGTAATTATTTTAGAGAGAGTGTGAATGGGGGAGAGGGGCAGAGGGGGAGAGAGAGAATGTTAAGCAGGGTCCACGCTAAGTGCCAAAGCCAATGTGGGGCTCAGTCTCACAACCCTGGGATCATGACCTGAGCTGAAGTCAAGCGTCAGATGCTCAACTGACTGAGCCACCCAGGTGCCCCTCTTATGAGTCTTAATAGCAATTTTTATTACATGTTGGGGCCTAAGTTTTTGGTAAAATGTGATACTGATACTTTAGGAAAGTTTTATGTACAAATATTTGCTTTATGCACAACCAAAATACAAGTGGGCTATTGACTAAATTTGGCCCCTGGATGTATTCAGTTTCCTCCATAGATTGAATCAACATTTAAAATTATGACACTCGTGCAGAAGTCTGGATTTCAGACTTTTCTTATAGGATCATACCTGGTACTTTGAGCCCATACTACTGTTTGGTATGCTTTGCAGCGACTGCCCTTTTTAAATTTTTTTTTTTTTCAACGTTTTTATTTATTTTTGGGACAGAGAGAGACAGAGCATGAACGGGGGAGGGGCAGAGAGAGAGGGAGACACAGAATCGGAAACAGGCTCCAGGCTCTGAGCCATCAGCCCAGAGCCCGACGCGGGGCTCGAACTCACAGACCGCGAGATCGTGACCTGGCTGAAGTCGGACGCCTAACCGACTGCGCCACCCAGGTGCCCCTGACTGCCCTTTTTATATGAGGTGTGTGTCTCTCCAGTTTGCTACTGTCCCTACTCAGGTTCTTCACTTACTCGAGTCACCTACTTTGCCTCCATAAGCATTGCATTTGCAATTACTGTTTTATGATATAAATATATATATATATATATATATATATACACACACATATATACATATATATATATGTATTTTGAAGACTGTGCTAATCAGATCTCTTTTTGGACACAAAGAAACCTTGGTAATTTTTTAAAAGTTTATTAAGAGAAAGAGAGAGAGAATCCCTAGGAGGCACTGGGTTTGAACTCATGAATTGTGAGACCATGACCTGAGCCAAAATCAAGAGTCAGATTCTTAACTGACTGAGCTACCTAGGTGCCCCTTTTTTATGGTATATTTTGATAAAGATTTCAAGGATTTTAAGACAATCAATATTAATTTATAATATATATTTTGTATTTTATGTTAATGTCTTAGGAATAGGATTGAATTTTCCAAGTTAGACTTTCGAAGTTGTTTTTGTATTCTATTTATTTATTTATGAAGGAGAGAGAGCGCGTGCATGAGTGGGGGAGGGGCAGAGAGAAAGGCAGACAGAATCCTCCAGGCTGAGCTGTTAGCATAGAGCCCAGTGCAGGGCTTGAACTCACAAATCATGAGATCATGACCTGAACAAAAGTTGGACTCTTAACTGACTGAGCCCCCCAGGTGCCCCATAAGTTGGTTTCAAAAAAACCACTTTTTCCTTATGTGTACTGTAAATAATCATATTCCTACTGGAATATTTGCAAAGCATATTAGATTAATCATGGTAATAGTTGAATAGATTATGCCTATTGCAGACAATATTATCTTTCTCCTCAGCATTGATCCCTAAAAATGCAAATAATATAGTAGCTTTCATTGCTAAAAATGATCTGTAAAAACCAGTATTCGAATTTTTATTGATAAGCTATTATATTTTTATTTCTGATTTATATTTTGCCTAACAATAACTACAGCACAATAATAGGAACAATAACTACAGTATGCCATGATAAGTACTGTGATACAAACAAAAATCTTCGAACCAGTCAGGGTTTGAAGTGAGTTTGGGGGCATGACTGCATATAATCTGTTGAAGAAGGTGGAGGAGGGCTATTTTATTAAAAACATTTTTTTAAATGTTTGTTTCTTTTTGAGAGAGAGGGAGAGACAGAGTGCGAGCAAGGGAGGGAGGGCAGAGAGAAAGAGAGGGAGACAGAATCTGCAACAGGCTCCAGGCTGTGCACTGTCAGTATAGAGCACAATGCAGGGATCGAACTCACAAACCATGAGATCATGACCTGAGCCGCAGTTGGTCACTTAACCAACTGAGCCACCCAGGTGCCCCGGTGGAGGAGGGCTATTTTAAAGAGAAGCAGCAGCAGGTGAAAGCACAGGGGTGGGAAGGAAGAGGCCATTTTGTATTTACTTTTTGTATTATATGTTTAAGTTTAGAGGATCTTTTGTAAGTTTTAAAATTCGGTATGGAAATATGTAATTTTGTAAATTATAAATTGTTTTTGCTCTTTTACAGGATAACTTCACACCACTTCTAGTTGCTGTAAATGAAAACAAACAGCAAATAGTGGAATTTTTAATAGAAAAGGCAGCAAATATACATGCAGTTGATAAATTAAAAAGGTGCAGTAGTTTTCTTTTAAACCTTAGTATTGTTCTAGAGTGGTAATAATTATTCAAGTCAGGAAGATTAACTTAAGAAGAAAAAGATTAATTTATAATTATATAGTGAAAAATGTCAACACATCACCAGTTAGGCAGAAAGCAATTATTCTGACTGGGCAACATGAAGAACAGGGTATAGCAGAATTCATATTCCTTGATAATGTTGACTAATGTCATTTGCAGTGTTTATTTTTAAATAGGTTCCATGCTCGGCATGGAGTCCAACACTGGACCTGAACTCATGACTCTGAGATTAAGACCCAAGCTAAGATCAAGAGTCTGATGCTTAACCCAGTTGCCCCTGCAATGTTTTTTTTTTTTTCTCCACATGATTTTGTGTTAACTAAAGGGATTTCATATTAATTTTATAAAGGGTGTACTCTCAGCTGTTAGTTTACTTTATGACACAATATTGGACTTCTTAATCTTTTTATGGTATTTTATAAACTTCTACTTCATAGAGGTGCCTGGGTGGCTCAATTGGTTATGCATCTGACTTTGGCTCAGGTGATCATCTTATGGTTCGTGGGTTCGAACCCCACATCAGGCTCTGTGCTGACAATGTAGAGCCTGCTTAGGATTCTCCATCTCTCTCTTTCTCTCTCTGCCCCTCGCCCACACTCTCGAGTGCACTCTCTCTCTTTCTCAAAATAAGTAATAAATAAACTAAAAAAAAAAGAACTTCTACTTCATATATATTTTTCCTTCAGAGATGTATATTGTGGTGCCTGGGTGGCTCAGTTGGTGAAGTCTGTGACTTTGGCTGAGGTCATGATCTCATGGTTCGTGGGTTTGAGCCCCATGTTGGGCTCTGCTGACAGCTCAGAACCTGGAGCTGCTTTGGATTCTGTGTATCCCTGTCTCTCTCTGCCTCTCCCCTGCTTGTGCTCTGTCTCTCAAAAGCAAATAAATGTTAAAAAAAAAAAAAAAGATGCATGTTAAACATAAATAGGAGTTGTTTTATCTTTTGGATCACTCTTTGCTTTAAATTGCCTTTTTTTTTTTTTTTTTTTTTGAGGAATACTGTTGTCGTTAGATGGTCTCTAAGTGATGATTAATTACTATTACTGGATACTATAGGCTCATCAGTTTTTATCCTTTTTCATGTCCAGTATGTATTTTTTATTTTACTTTTAATTGGTATGCATAGAAAGATGAAAGGTAGCTTTAACTGAATAGACTTTTCCTTTAATGAGGATAAGTTACAGGTGGGTGATAAAGAAGAAAGAGATGTGCCTTAGATTCACACAAGACTAGGTTTATTCATAGCTTTCCTACTTGCTAGGTGTTGTGACCTTGGGAGCGTTACGTATCATCACTAAATATGTTTCCTGATATGAAAAGGAGGATAATAATACATCCTTCAAGGGTGGTTGTGCGTAAATTATATTTTATATACATAGCATTTAATTTAGTGCCTACCATATGCTTATCAGCATCGTTAACTATAAGTATGCCTATTTTATTAGCATTCACATTAAAATATTATCATTTTAAGCCTGCAGATAGTTTTTATACTTACTTGACCTCTAGATGGCTTTGAAGTGCACTGTATCAGATTAAGGAAGACATGGGGAATTCTTTTTTAAAATCTTTACCTATTCAGATAAGTGACCTCCACATAGTTTCTTGTTTATCAAAGGACTTTAAATTAGCAACTCTATAATACATTACCCAAGTGGGACAAGAAGCTCCCTTTTGTCCCTTCATTTTAGTCTTGGAGATAATTTACAAAGATGAACACTTGAACGTGTAAATGGTTGATTCTGAACAGACAGGCAAGATATTAACCTGATAAAGTATATCGAAATTAGTTGTTTAAATAACTCTAAATTCCTAAGAGTGAAGTTATCTCTGTTATTTGAGAACAGCCCTCATGCTTGCTGTAAATTATGAATCAACAAATGTAGTCAGGCTTCTTCTTCAGCAAGGTATTGATCCCTTTCCTCAAGATGTATATGCATGGACTGCAGCTGAATATGCTTATATTAAGGGTTTTAATCTGTGTTTGCATTAAAATGCTAGTTATTACTAAACTGAGGTTTAAGATAATTTAACTGTTAACTTCGTACATAACAAATGGGATTTCGTAGTTTGGTCAGGCAGTTTTGGAATGGCAGTTGGTTAGTCCACAACATTAGCCAGAAATCAAGCAAAGGACTAGACTAGTTGGAAGTAGAAATGTGTGCAGGATTCTTTACCTCAGGACTTTTGAGACCTTTATCCTTAAGGATCCTAACCTTACCCCTTTCGTTTCAAGTATAACCCCTATGCATGGGGTACAAATAATGTTACATCTCTGTGTTTTCTAACTAGTAACTTGGGTCTTGAAATGTTCAGTTGTGTGGAAAACCCTGTACTTTCCTTTGAGAGCTATCTCCTGTACTCTCTCCCTTGAATTTTCCAAGAACCAAAGGAGCACCCTAAGACCAAAGAGACAGTCCTCTTTCACAAGTCGTAGGGAGGGGAAAAAAGAACATCCTGATCATTCTACTGTTTCCTTTGATTCTGTTGCTGCGGCATTGCTGTTGAAACTGGTGCTGCAGTCTGGTCGTGATTGACCTTTGCTCCCAGGATTCCCTTGCTGATCCAGAGTTTTCAGTCTTCATGGTGATCCACACTTAGATTTCAAAGTTACAAAGTTTCTTTTGTTCACTGCACACGCAGCACATATGCTCAGCAGCTATCCCAAAGCACCAGCACCCTGTTCTGGCAGCTGGGCCTCCTGGCTTTAATCATACACCCTTTTCCCTGCACACTCAAAAACCTTATGTGGAACCCATATCTTAGCCTAGACTTGCATTATGAGTTACCCTCTGAGGATCTTGTTTCTCTTTTTTTTGCCAGAAGATGTTAGTTGGGACCATTCTAAGCTGTCAGAGATGTTCAAATAATGCAGCAGGAAGAGATCGGGCTTCCCTTTCTCCTTTGTTAGTAGATCTGTACCCCTGCCTTTTTTTTTTTTTTTTTTTTTTTTTTTTTTTTAAAAATCATGGAGCCTAACATGGGGCTCAAACTCATGACCCTGAGATCAAGACCCAAGTTGAGATCAAGAGCTGGATGCTCAACTGACTGAGTCCCTGCACCCCCTGTACCCCCACTTTAAATCCTGTGCAGCAGGTGTCCCTGTACCCCTGCTTTAAATACTGTGGAACATCTTTTCTGAGGTCATGGAAGGTCTCATATTGCCCTTCCCAGAGTAATGAGCATCAATCACCTTGCCTGAGAGGCCATGTTTTGGGTGTAATATCTTATTAAATCCTTTTATCAACCTTGTAAAATAAGGCAGTAAGATACTTGTTTTATAGAGGAAGATTTTGAGCCAAAGAGAAGTGGCTTATCCAAGAACAAATAGCTATTGGGCTATTGGTTATAGAGCTAGGACTTCTGAGTCAAAACACTTTCCATAATGGCAAGCTAATTCTAATTATTATTATTATTTTTTTAAGGTTTATTTACTTTTGATAGAGAGGGACAGAGTGTGAGCTCGGGGTGGTTGCAGAGAAAGAAGGAGATACAGAATCCGAAGCAGGCTCCAGACTCTGAGCTATCAGCACAGATCCCAATGCAGGGCTCAAACCCATAAACCGTGAGATCATAACCTGAGCTGAAGTTGGATGCTTAACCACCCAGGTGCCCCTGGCAATCTAATTCTAATTTACTAAGCTATAATGCCCTGAATTCATGACTCATTCATCTTACTGTTTTTTCTTCAAGTACATACTTAATGAAAAGTGTATAGAACGTACAAATTTGAAGTATATGGGGTAATTCCAAGTTTTGGTAGTTGCTCTGATATTATTTGAAATACTCTAAGAATTTGATATATTTGGTAAATGTTTTTCATATCAGTATTACAATAGTAATATTATTTATCACCCTTTTTTATACATAGCAATTACGAAATAATTTGCAGACATAAAGAAGAAATCATGCTTAAAAATTCTTTGCAAAATAGCAATCCAGGTAAGACTTTACATAGTGAATTGCTCTTGGTCCTAACATAGGTAAAGTCAGAATTAGGAAGTTTTGATAATGAAAGAACAATGAAGAAAAAAACACCAGTGTGTAAATTGCATGTGTATTGTTTTCTTTCTTAATTTCTTTCTTTATAGTCTAATGTTCAGAATTATTTAAGAAGTTAACTATAGGTAATTGAAAATATGAGGCTGTATTATCTGAAAAGAAATTCATTATTTTAGTCATGACCCCTAAAATACCATATGATATCTTTGTGTAAATAAGAAAAACCTATTTTAAAAAAATATTTATTTAATTTTGAGAGAGAAAGAGAGAGAGAGTGAGCAGGAGGGAGGCAGAGGGAGGTAGACAGAGGGTCCAAAGCAGGTTCCACCACTGATAGCAGAGAGCCCAATGTGGGGCTTGAGCTCATGAGCTGTGAGATCATGACCTGAGGCAAGGCCAGATGCTTAACGAACTGAGCCACCCAGGTGCCCAAAGAGAAAAGATTTTTAAGTTAGTATCTTTTATGTTTCCTCCATAAACATATTGTAACAAATGGCACTTGCTATAAAAATGGATGTTTTATATAATGTTTACAAATGGATTATATTTAGTAAATATTATTACCTAGTGATTTGTCTCTTTAAAAAATGAACCATTCTTTAAAACTGGGAATTCTACAGTACTTTTCTGGTACTGTAAACAAATGGCAAATAATAAGAACTGCAAAACTTAGCTAGTGTGCAACAATGCCAGTGAAATTGTTTTTTACAGATAGCTGCCAATAGTACAGAAGAAAAGCAATGCCTTGTTGAGAAGCATAGGTTATTTCACATTTTGTGTCATCAAGGTCTCACCATTATCAACTTCATTCTGCAAATCAAAACAATGAGAGGGGCGCTTGGTTGGCTGCGTCGGTTAAGTGTCCAACTCTTGATTTCAGCTCAGGTCATCATCTCACAGTTGGTGAGTTGGAGTCCTGTGTCAGACTTCTCTGTTGGGCTCTTTGCTGACAGTTCAGAGCCTGCGTGGGATTTTCCCTTTCCGTCTCTCTCTGCCCCTCCCCTGTACATGCACGCTCTGTCTCTCTCAAAATAAACATTTAAAAACAACAACAAATCCAGAGTGAGATATGTTGACTTCATTAGAACAATGTTTTTGTCAGTTGGATAATTGTCATGACGCTGTCATTTTATTATTATAAGATAGTCTGTTGCCATTATTCAAAAGATTATCTTAGTAAGTATTGAAATAGGGTAACTTGGGCTCAAGAAATGTAATAAAATCACAAAAATGTTTCACAATACCAAAAATGCTACTGTTGCTCCCAGATGTGGCACCTAGTGCATTGTGTGATCTGAAAAGTATGAAGAAAGCTTTAACTTGGTAGACTGTTACCAAAGAACTTCTGTAGGTTAGTTTTGGAAGTTACAGGAAAGGCAAAGATAGAACAGACAGTGTTTTGATCATTAAGGTGATCATAATAGAATAGAGCTGTCCCTGTGGTTTCTTAAACAGAAAAATTTCTGTGGTTTTTTTAAAAATAGTTTTCAAAGAAAACATTTTTATTCATTTTCATTTGTCCAGTTAACAAATAACTATTAAGTGCCTTTTAGCTTCTAAGTGTTTTCCGTTGTTGTAGAATACAAACACTCAAAAAACAGTCTCTACACTCCAGGAGTTTGTTATTATCACTGTCAATTTCATTATTTAGTCTATTTAGTGCTTACTAGGTGACAGAGTCTCATAGAGCTTATAATTATCATTGTTATTTTTTATTGGCATTTGTTCCAGTTACCGTAAGTTCACAGTGAGGGATTAGAGTTTTAAAAAACTGGGTAGAATCTAAGGTAAGCGTGCAGAGTGAGTAGTAAGTTTGCCAGGTAAAGAGGCAGAATGACTTTGTTTCGCAGGAGTAGCATCTATCACGATTACGTGTTTGGTGGAGTACACAGCAGTGCAAAGTCTAAGGGTGTATGAGTGAACTTTGCAGGATTTATGAGCAGTTGGGTGTTGCTGGTATAAAAAGTGTGCTATGGGAATGGTTGGGAATGAGGTGAATAACTAGGTAAGACAAGCTTATGGAAGTTTGTCAGTGCTATAGAAAGGAGTAGATCTTACCTGATAGGCCTTGGGAAGTTTCTTCGGTAGAATGCTTTTAGCGGCAAATAATAGGTGACTTCTAACAGTGACTAAAACAGTAGGAACCAGAAATGTTTTGATGGTTCAGTGATGTCATCAGGATCCCAGTCGTCTCTTGTTCAGTTTTGGAGTTGGTGGTATTTTTATTTCTCCTTTCCGGGGTGGCTAATTAGCAACAGCTCCAGGTATCATATTCTCACATGGCAACATCCAGTGGGAGGGAAGGACTGCTTTTCTTTATGTGTTTCTTTTAACTAGGAAGAGGCTTGCAGTAGACTTCCTCTAACATTTTAAAGACTAGGTTACATCACACACTCATTCCTAAACTGGTCCCTGGTAAATCAGGTACTGTGATTAGCTTAGAATAATCCTTTCTCTTTGAAGCCAGGGTGAGGCCACCTTCTTTGTGTATTGAGACAATAAATATCCAAATAAAGTTGTGATTCTCTAGCAAGAATGAAGAATATGGAATGGATCTTAGGGAGGGAGCCAGCAGTATTTGATGCAGGGGTTTTGGAGAATTTGAAGCAGAAGACTAATAAGATTAGATTTGAGTTAGGACACTCTGGTTATGGCATAAAATACAGATCACCAAGCCTTTTTCCTAAAGAGCCAGTGAATATTTTAGGTGATGTGGTCTCTCAGCTCTGCCCTTGTAGTGTGAAAGCAGCCATAGCAATATGTAAGTGAAGACATGGGACTATGCTCCAATAAAACATTATTTACAGAACCAGATGGCAGGTTGGATTTGGCCTGTGGCTGTAGTTTGCTGAACCCTCATATGGAGGATAGATTATAGGAAACCACATAAAGAGACTGGGAGGCAAAGGAAACTCTTGTTTTCTTAGCCTGGTATTAGTCCATTATGAAACTTTCAGCTGTCTATGTTGAAAACATCAGGGGGTTCAATTTATTCCATTAAAAAAATTTTTTTTTCTGGGCTTTGTGTCTTTCTCGTTTGTTTTGCTTAAAATTTTTTTTATTCATTTAAGAAATAACAGTAATATTTGGTGGCTTTTTTTTTTTTTTTTTCCCTGTGAAAATCATCAGTTAAGAACTCATGTTTGACTAGGGCAGTGGCAGGGGAAAGATAAAGCAGAGACAGAAAGAGTATAGTTAATACGAATTTGTGATTCTTGAATATAAAAAGTTAGGGGGTGAGAGAGAACTATCAGAAGATTCAGAGGTTTCCAGGTTGTGCGCTAGCATTTAAATTGGACATGAAGAATGAGTAGGACTTTATCAGATGAACAGAGGAGAGCAGCAGGAATGAGGAAGACCAGTAATTTTCTGTATATGTTGAATTTGATGGAATATCCATGTAGGATATTCTCAGTAATTGGATAATTGAATAATAGGAGTTTCCAGTTGGAGATAGACCTTCAAGATTGGAGGTGCACATTTGAGATAATCTGCTTAGAATTGTTGGGCATAGTCATAGCTTGGATAAAGATTGAGCTTGTCCATGATGGAGAACATGTAGAATGAGAAGGCCAGTGAACAAGCCCTGGGAATACCAATTTAGAGAGGATGGATGGAAGAATGGCAGTTGGTAAAGAAGACTGAGGAGTGCTAGGGAAAAAGGCGAGGAATTAGAGGAAGTGATGTTGAAAAAATTTTTTAAAATTTCAAGGAGGAATATTTTTATCAAATTGCTACAAAGAAAGTTGGATTTAACTTTTAAAAGTTCTCTGGTGGTAATCTTTTCAAAAGAACAATTTTTGAGTTGTAAGGTCTTTTATTTATGTGATTGGTACTTTCTGTGGCCAAATATGGAAAAATAACATATCAACTAAGGTCCTATCTAACTTTTTGTAAATGCAACACCTACCCAGGCAGGGTCAAGGGAAAATGATCTAGCCTGGTGAGTATACTTGCCCAGCAATTTTCCATAATTGTCAAAACCTAGGAGTCAAGTGTGAGGAAAAGTGTTGTTGTTCTTACCTGTTTCTTGTGGGAGTAGTTGAGGTTTTCCTCAAGTCCTTGATGAACTCTTCTGGATGAATACTGAAACAAAAATATGGCAGCAACAGCTGGAAGCCACTGTCAGGCCCTGTCTGGAATGGAATCATGATACAGCTGTATTTTTAATAGTTTTAAGTTTTGATCAGAAATAGTTTCCAGAGCAGCAGATTGGAGAAACTGACCTCGTGTCAGTATGTTATTGCAGAAAACTAATATCATAACAAGGAGAAAATGTCAGGTGATGTGCTGAATCTACTAGTTCTCATTAGTTTGGGAATTCTAGTGATGTCAGTAAAAAAGTCAATACGGGATTATTTTTGCTTGTGTCTTTTTTGTTATGTTTGAATACCTGACTGTATTTTGTTAGTGCTGTCTCTCTTTATTTTCTTTTGATTTTCCTTCTTCTGATATCTCTCCTTTTAGTCTCCCTTTCTGAATTTCATCCCTAAAGAAAGCTCTAAGGAAAATTGTCTTGGAATCTACTATTAGAATACATTTCTACCATATGCATGTTTAACATATATGTATATTTCCTTCTTTTTTTTTTTTTTAAAAGAAATGGATTTCTTTTTTTTATTTTATTTTATTTTATTTATTTTTTTTTTTCAACGTTTATTTATTTTTGGGACAGAGAGAGACAGAGCATGAACGGGGGAGGGGCAGAGAGAGAGGGAGACACCGAATCGGAAACAGGCTCCAGGCTCTGAGCCATCAGCCCAGAGCCCGACGCGGGGCTCGAACTCACAGACCGCGAGATCGTGACCTGGCTGAAGTCGGACGCTTAACCGACTGCGCCACCCAGGCGCCCCATATGTATATTTCCTTCTAAGGCAATGGGCTATCTAATCTAAAGTTTGTGTCATATTTTATGAGTTTCTTATGCGAAACGACTTTCTACCTGTACACACAGTGATAGTGATAGTGTCAGTGATGATGGTCTGTCAAGATTGAAAGCATTTTCTGGATTGTCAGGTAGAAATTTTTATTGGGTACAGTTTTAATGTGAACTGCTTTAATATATTTTTCAGAAATTGGTAAGCTGTGACTTAAAAAGAATATATGGCCAATTGGAATACCAAGTGTTTGTTTTTTTTAAACAAAGCATCCATTGGTTTATTTATTTATTTTTTGAGTCTATCAGTTTTTATTTATTTTATTTTATTTTATTTTACTTTTTTAATATATGAAATTTATTGTCAAATTGGTTTCCATACAACACCCAGTGCTCATCCCAAAAGATGCCCTCTTCAATGCCCATCACCTACCCTCCCCTCCCTCCCACCCCCCATCAACCCTCAGTTCTGTTTTTTTTTTTTTTTAATTTTTTTTTTTCAACGTTTTTTTATTTATTTTTGGGACAGAGAGAGACAGAGCATGAATGGGGGAGGAGCAGAGAGAGAGGGAGACACAGAATCGGAAACAGGCTCCAGGCTCCGAGCCACCAGCCCAGAGCCCGACGCGGGGCTCGAACTCACGGACCGCGAGATCGTGACCTGGCTGAAGTCGGACGCTTAACCGACTGCGCCACCCAGGCTCCCCTGTTCTCAGTTTTTAAGAGTCTTTTATGCTTTGGCTCTCTCCCACTCTAACCTCTTTTTTTTTTTTTTTCCTTCCCCTCCCCCATGGGTTTCTGTTAAGTTTCTCAGGATCCACATAAGAGTGAAACCATATGGTATCTGTCTTTCTCTGTATGGCTTATTTCACTTAGCATAACACTCTCCAGTTCCATCCATGTTGCTACAAAGGGCCATATTTCATTCTTTCTCATTGCCATGTAGTACTCCATTGTGTATATAAACCACAATTTCTTTATCCATTCATCAGTTGATGGACATTTAGGCTCTTTCCATAATTTGGCTATTGTTGAGAGTGCTGCTATAAACATTGGGGTACAAGTGCCCCTATGCATCAGTACTCCTGTGGAATACCAAGTTTTGAACCAGTTATATATAAGATAACTCACTTTGCCTTCCCCCAAATAGGTCTTATTGATCTTTAATTCTCAAATCTCCTCTTTTCAGGATGGAGTGGATAATTCATCTGACAATTTGGATGCAGTAATTTTGACTTTTTGATTATTTTGGCAATAACTGCCTTTAATAGGTGAACTATATCTTTAATTTTCTAAGAAATCAAGGAAAAGAAACAAAAAAACTATAATCAGTAGTATGTTTTCATACTCTGTCTGATAGTTATGTTTTTTCTAGAACAATCCCTGTTACTTCTTTGATTCCTAGCTGCCAGAAAAATGAACTAAGTCCTAGTTAGTTGGAGAAAATTAACTGATTTTTCATATTTGAGAGGAACTTTTATATGGTAGAACATAGTGGCAATCGTCAGGATTCTCTTTTTTTTTTTTTCCCTGAGTAAAATAGGATTGTTGCTTGTTTCACACTTTCTGACATCATTATTTCATCTATTCATTTTATACCTTTCTTCAAATGGATATATAGGAATGTAGGAATTTTCAAGGCAAGTACCAAGAAAAAGAGATTCCAGGAAAAGTATTCTGTGAAATAACCTTCTGACTGTAACCATGTATAAGACATCAACCTAAATAATAAAAATTTCGTATAAGTTGTGTTAGAGGCACCCCAACGACACCCAGATTTGATTATTCACTAGAAGAGCTCACAGAACTCAGCATATAGTTGTACCCATGCCTGTAGTTTGGTATGGGGACAGGCTAGAAAGGCAAATCAGCACAGAGAAAAGGTGCATGGGGTGAAGTCCAGAGGAGACCAAGCGCAGGCTTCCAGGAATCCTTTCTCTGTGGAGTTAGCAGGATGTGCTTAATTCCTCCAGCATCAAATTAGGACAGCACAAGTGAAATGTTGTCTGCCAGTAGGAGTCTTATGGATACTCAGTGCCCGAGGTTTTCATCAAATGCTAATCACATAGGCATCTTCTCCTTAGCATGTACCAAAATTCCAGGTTTCCAGAAGGAAATCAAGTATACGGCCTTAAGATTGTACCACATTTAGGCACAGTGAGCCACTCTTAACCTGCTAGGGAATGGTGGGAACCCTCCTTAAATCCAAGATCCCAGGTAAGAACCAAGGGCTAGTCATTCAAGTAGGATGTTCTGAGGGTAGCAATCTTTGGCCTCTTGGATGAAATCTTTTCTGCATAGGAATTATAGCCCTAACTTAATTTTTGGTGGTGTCTTAAAATTTTATTTTAATCGCAAGTAATATGGTATAACATGGTACTGGTTTCAATTTCATCATCCATATGAAGTAGGTATTTGTACAGAAGTTACTAGGGCAATATTAGGTCATTATAATTTTTTTTATGTGATTAAGCTTTCATTGTGATTCTTAGATACGATAAACATAATGATTTTTGATTTAAAATTAGAATAAAATCCTTAATTATATGGATAACCCAGGTTTGATTCATACAGTGCTGAATCCCTGTTTATAGTTATAAGATATTTGATCATATTCATCAATTGTTTTCTTGCCTAAGTATATAAATAACTTTTGTATTTTTGTATTTTGCTTTATGTATTTTCATATACTTCAATTTGGGAGACAGTACCCATATTGTGTTACTTTGATCTCTATCTTAATTTTCAAGGTGACTGTATCATGCTTTAATATATGGTAAGAGTAGCTTCAATGGATACCTTTTTTTTTTTTTTACATTGAATAAGCCTTATTTTTCACAGCAGTTTTAAGTTCACAGCAAAATATAATAGAAAGTACAGAGAGTCTCCATATACCATACCACACTCCCTTACACGCCTAGCCTCCCCTGTTGTCAACATCTTGCACGACAGTGGTACATTTTTAGTAGTATTTTTTTTTTTTTCAGTTCCTTTGTTTAGTTTTGAGTGAGAGAGCATGCATGCGTGTGAGCAGCCAAGGGGCAGAGAAAGAGGGGAGAAAGAATCCTGTGCTGTCAGCACAGAGCCTGATGCAGGACTTGATCCCATGAACTGTGAGATCATAACCTGAGCTCAGATCAAGAGTTGGACGCTTAACCAACTGAGCCACCTAGGCACTCTGACAACAGTGGTGCATTTTATATTGACACTAACTCATCATTTTCAGGCAAAGTCTCTAATTTGCATTAGTGTTCAGCCTTGGTGTTATACATTCTATGAGTTTTAACAAACATATAATGATGTGAATCCACCTTTGTGGTATCGTGTGAAAGAGTTTCACTGCCTTAAAAGTCCTCTGTGCTGTGCCCCTTTATCCCTACATTCACCCCAACCCTTACCTCCATAGTCTTGCTCTTTCCAGAGTGTCATATAGTTAGAATCATACAGTGGATATGTTTGAATGTTTAGAAAATTAAAATTCCCCGGTAATTGAATGTAGGCATTCAAGATATTCTTTGCCCTTTGTTTTGTTTTGTTGCTCATCAGTAGAGGATCTGATGACATATGCCTTACATGAAAAAAAGCATGATTTCTCTAGATGTGTGTCACCTAATGGGGAGGGTTGAGAAAAATGACATCATGAACCACTACATAGCACTAACATTGGGATCGTCCTCCTCTGTGATATACGGTGGGTTTAGATAGACTCTCTAGCAATGGAAGGAGACAGTCTCAAGAGGTTAGAACTTTATAAAACTGGAATCCCGAGTCTTTACTTACCTTGCCATTGGAAATAAGGCCAGGGAGAGTCTGTTTGCTATGGTTTTGCCATGCTGCAAAGTGCAATAGCTATAGACCACACTTTGTGAGGGGGTGTTTCATCCTAAAATTGAACAGTCTCTGCTGAAGAGCTGGGGAAGTTCTGCCATGTTACAGCAAAATAAAGATACTCTCTTTTAACTCCTCTAGTAGTGGAAGTCCAGAAAAATCATGCTAGTTTAAGTTTGACATTGTCAGCTTATGATAATCATTCTCCTAACGATACCATTTTCCTCCAGTGTCATAGGGTCAGTCAGGTATGGTCACTGTAAACATCAGTTCACTTGTAGGTATCAAATTCTGATAAAAACCGTTCTTACTTTTGGTCAGTATAGAAGAGAAAGTAAGATTTCTTAGTGCATTAAGCCTACCAGTCATATAATTACCATCAGTGTAGTGTGGTTTCCAGGTGTGGTCCCAAAGGAATACTTTTTAACAAATCATTAGCTGTACACTTTTAATTTCCTATATTTTTTCTAATATTGATTTAAAATGTATTTTACTTTTTTCTTTAGTAGAAGATAAGAATTCTGAGGAAGACTCTTTAACCAGGTAGGATTTTTATGGATTTTTAAAAATGACATTTGTTGGGGCACCTGGGTGGCTCAGTCGGTTAAGTGTCTGACTCTTGATTTCAGCTCAGGTTTGTGAGTTCAAGCCCCATGTCAGGTTTTGTGCTGACAGCCTGGTTGGGTTATAATCTCTCCTCTCTCTCTCTCTCTCTCTCTCTCTCTCTCTCTCTCTCTCTCTGTATTCTCTCTCAAAATATAAATGAAATGAGATGAAAATTATGTGTTGCCTAAGGGAATGCAGAGAAAAAAAGCATTTGTTGAGTGTTCTATCCTGGACTAGACACTGTATCATATGCTTAACATCTGTTAAATTATATAGTCATTGTATAGCTTTGCAAAGTAGCTGTGTTATTGTAGCCTACTTTTTATTACTTTGGCAGCTGTGGTTCAGGGAGGTTGATTACTCGACCCGTGATTCCATTGTTAATGAGTAGCTGACCCGGGGGTTTGCCTGTCAGCCTGTGTAGCTTCCACATCCATTCTTGGGTTCCTCAGCACCACTGGGATTAAGATACAGATCCTAGTCAGATCAATTCAGAATGTCAAAATTAATGATGTATGAACTCTAATTTAGAGTGTTCTTAAGAAACCAGGTGAGTCCAAGGATTTGCCCTAATATATTTGCCCACTAGTGATAACTAGAAGTAATTAGTGCAGTGGTAACTAGTCTCTTGTTTTTACCATCAGAGATTTTAGGGTGGATCTCAGCTATGGCCATGGTATCACAGCTTTTCCGTAAGGAAGAGCTAATCAGGCAGGTTCTTAGATGTAGTGATATCTCCTCTTCTTGAGATGAATTAGTTTTCTGTAAGTGAAGGATATCTAGGTGTAGACCATGTTACATTAATTAAAATCAGCATCTATTTAGAGGATATTTGTTTTTTTTTTTCAATATATGAAATTTATTGTCAAATTGGTTTCCATACAACACCCAGTGCTCATCCCAAAAGGTGCCCTCCTCAATACCCATCCCCCCCCCTCCCCTCCCTCCCACTCCCTATCAACCCTCAGTTTGTTCTCAGTTTTTAAGAGTCTCTTATGCTTTGGCTCTCTCCCACTCTAACCTCTTTTTTTTTTTTTTCCTTCCCCTCCCCCATGGGTTTCTGTTAAGTTTCTCAGGATCCACATAAGAGTGAAAACATATGGTATCTGTCTTTCTCTGTATGACTTATTTCACTTAGCATCACACTCTCCAGTTCCATCCACATTGCTACAAAGGGCCATATTTCATTCTTTCTCATTGCCATGTAGTACTCCATTGTGCATATAAACCACAATTTCTTTATCCATTCATCAGTTGATGGACATTTAGGCTCTTTCCATAATTTGGCTATTGTTGAGAGTGCTGCTATAAACATTGGGGTACAAGTGCCCCTATGCATCAGTACTCCTGTATCCCTTGGGTAAATTCCTAGCAGTGCTATTGCTGGGTCATAGGGTAGGTCTATTTTTAATTTTCTGAGGAAGCTCCACACTGCTTTCCAGAGCGGCTGCACCAGTTTGCATTCCCACCAACAGTGCAAGAGGGTTCCCGTTTCTCCACATCCTCTCCAGCATCTATAGTCTCCTGATTTGTTCATTTTGGCCACTCTGACTGGCATGAGGTGATATCTGAGTGTGGTTTTGATTTGTATTTCCCTGATAAGGAGCGACGTTGAGCATCTTTTCATGTGCCTGTTGGCCATCCGGATGTCTTCTTTAGAGAAGTGTCTGTTCATGTTTTCTGCCCATTTCTTCACTGGGTTGTTTGTTTTTTGGGTGTGGAGTTTGGTGAGCTCTTTATAGATTTTGGATACTAGCCCTTTGTCTGATATGTCATTTGCAAATATCTTTTCCCATTCCGTTGGTTGCCTTTTAGTTTTGTTGGTTGTTTCCTTTGCTGTGCAGAAGCTTTTTATCTTCATAAGGTCCCAGGAGTTCATTTTTGCTTTTAATTCCCTTGCCTTTAGGGATGTGTCGAGTAAGAGATTGCTATGGCTGAGGTCAGAGAGGTCTTTTCCTGCTTTCTCCTCTAGGGTTTTGATGGTTTCCTGTCTCACATTCAGGTCCTTTATCCATTTTGAGTTTATTTTTGTGAATGGTGTGAGAAAGTGGTCTAGTTTCAACCTTCTGCATGTTGCTGTCCAGTTCTCCTAGCACCATTTGTTAAAGAGACTGTCTTTTTTCCATTGGATGTTCTTTCCTGCTTTGTCAAAGATGAGTTGGCCATACGTTTGTGGGTCTAGTTCTGGGGTTTCTATTCTATTCCATTGGTCTATGTGTCTGTTTTTGTGCCAATACCATGCTGTCTTGATGATGACAGCTTTGTAGTAGAGGCTAAAGTCTGGGATTGTGATGCCTCCTGCTTTGGTCTTCTTCTTCAAAATTACTTTGGCTATTCGGGGCCTTTTGTGGTTCCATATGAATTTTAGAATTGCTTGTTCTGGTTTCGAGAAGAATGCTGGTGCAATTTTGATTTGGATTGCATTGAATGTGTAGATAGCTTTGGGTAGTATTGACATTTTGACAATATTTATTCTGCCAATCCATGAGCAGGGAATGTCTTTCCATTTCTTTAAATCTTCTTCAATTACCTTCATAAGCTTTCTATAGTTTTCAGCATACAGATCCTTTACATCTTTGGTTAGATTTATTCCTAGGTATTTTATGCTTCTTGGTGCAATTGTGAATGGGATCAGTTTCTTTATTTGTCTTTCTGTTGCTTCATTGTTAGTGTATAAGAATGCAACTGATTTCTGTACATTGATTTTGTATCCTGCAACTTTGCTGAATTCATGTATCAGTTGTAGCAGACTTTTGGTGGAGTCTGTCGGATTTTCCATGTATAATATCATGTCATCTGCAAAAAGCGAAAGCTTGACTTCATCTTTGCCAATTTTGATGCCTTTGATTCCTTTTGTTGTCTGATTGCTGATGCTAGAGCTTCCAACACTATGTTAAACAACAGCGGTGAGAGTGGGCATCCCTGTCGTGTTCCTGATCTCAGGGATAAAGCTCTCAGTTTTTCCCCATTGAGGATGATGTTACCTGTGGGCTTTTCATAAATGGCTTTTATGATGTTTAAGTATGTTCCTTCTATCCCGACTTTCTCAAGGGTTTTTATTAAGAAAGGGTGCTGGATTTTGTCAAAGGCCTTTTCTGCATCGATTGACAGGATCATATGGTTCTTATCTTTTCTTTTGTTAATGTGATGTATCACGTTGATTGATTTGCGAATGTTGAACCAGCCCTGCATCCCAGGAATGAATCCCACTTGATCATGGTGAATAATTCTTTTTATATGCTGTTGAATTCGATTTGCTAGTATCTTATTGAGAATTTTTGCATCCATATTCATCAGGGATATTGGTCTGTAGTTCTCTTTTTTTTATTGGGTCTCTGTCTGGTTTAGGTATCAAAGTAATACTGGCTTCATAGAATGAGTCTGGAAGTTTTCCTTCCCTTTCTATTTCTTGGAATAACTTGAGAAGGATAGGTATTATCTCTGCTTTAAACATCTGGTAGAACTCCCCTGGGAAGCCATCTGGTCCTGGACTCTTATTTGTTGGGAGATTTTTTTTAAATTTTTTTTTTTTTCAACGTTTTTTATTTATTTTTGGGACAGAGAGAGACAGAGCATGAACGGGGGAGGGGCAGAGAGAGAGGGAGACACAGAATCGGAAACAGGCTCCAGGCTCCGAGCCATCAGCCCAGAGCCTGACGCGGGGCTCGAACTCACGGACCGTGAGATCGTGACCTGGTTGAAGTCGGACGCTTAACCGACTGCGCCACCCAGGCGCCCCTTGTTGGGAGATTTTTGATAACCGATTCAATTTCTTCGCTGGTTATGGGTCATTTCAAGTTTTCTATTTCCTCCTGATTTTTGGAAGAGTGTGGGTGTTGAGGAATTTGTCCATTTCTTCCAGGTTGTCCAATTTGTTGGCATATAATTTTTCATAGTATTCCCTGATAATTGTTTGTATCTCTGAGGGATTGGTTGTAATAATTCCATTTTCATTCATGATTTTACCTATTTGGGTCATCTCCCTTTTCTTTTTGAGAAGCCTGGCTAGAGGTTTGTCAATTTTGTTTATTTTTTCAAAAAACCAACTCTTGGTTTCGTTGATCTGCTCTACAGTTTTTTTAGATTCTGTATTGTTTATTTCTGCTCTGATCTTTATTATTTCTCTTCTGCTGGGTTTAGGCTGCCTTTGCTATTCTGCTTCTATTTCCTTTAGGTGTGCTGTTAGATTTTGTATTTGGGATTTTTCTTGTTTCTTGAGATAGGCCTGGATTGCAATGTATTTTCCTCTCAGGACTGCCTTCGCTGCATCCCAGAGCGTTTGGATTGTTGTATTTTCATTTTCACTTGTTTCCATATATTTTTTAATTTCTTCTCTAATTGCCTGGTTGGCCCACTCATTCTTAAATTTTTTTTTTTTTTTCAACGTTTATTTATTTTTGGGACAGAGAGAGACAGAGCATGAACGGGGGAGGGGCAGAGAGAGAGGGAGACACAGAATCGGAACCAGGCTCCAGGCTCTGAGCCATCAGCCCAGAGCCCGACGCAGGGCTCGACCTCACGGACCGTGAGATCGTGACCTGGCTGAAGTCGGACGCCTAACCGACTGCGCCACCCAGACGCCCCATCCACTCATTCTTTAGTAGGGTGTTCTTTAACCTCCATGCTTTTGGAGGTTTTCCAGACTTTTTCCTGTGGTTAATTTCAAGCTTCATAGCATTGTGGTCTGAAAGTGTGCATGGTATAATTTCATTCTTGTATACTTATGAAGGGCTGTTTTGTGACCCAGTATATGATCTATCTTGGAGAATGTTCCATGTGCACTCGAGAAGAATGTATATTCTGTTGCTTTGGGATGCAGAGTTCTAAATATATCTGTCAAGTCCATCTGATCCAATGTGTCATTCAGGGCCCTTGTTTCTTTATTGACCGTGTGTCTAGATGATCTATCCATTTCTGTAAGTGGAGTGTTAAAGTCCCCTGCAATTACCACATTCTTATCAATAAGGTTGCTTATGTTTATGAGTAATTGTTTTATATATTTGGGGGCTCCGGTATTCGGCGCATAGACATTTATAATTGTTAGCTCTTCCTGATGGATAGACCCTGTGATTATTATATAATGCCCTTCTTCATCTCTTGTTACAGCCTTTAATTGAAAGTCTAGTTTGTCTGATATAAGTATGGCTACTCCAGCTTTCTTTTGGCTTCCAGTAGCATGATAAATAGTTCTCCATCCCCTCACTCTCAATCTGAAGGTGTCCTCAGGTCTAAAATGAGTCTCTTGTAGACAGCAAATAGATGGGTCTTGTTTTTTTATCCATTCTGATACCCTATGTCTTTTGGTTGGCACATTTAATCCATTTACATTCAGTGTTATTATAGAAAGATATGGGTTTAGAGTCATTGTGGTGTCTGTATGTTTTATGCTTGTAGCGATGTCTCTGGTACTTTGTCTCACAGGATCCCCCTTAGGATCTCTTGTAGGGCTGGTTTAGTGGTGACAAATTCCTTCAGTTTTTGTTTATTTGGGAAGACCTTTATCTCTCCTTCTATTCTAAATGACAGACTTGCTGGATAAAGGATTCTTGGCTGCATATTTTTTCTGTTGATCACATTGAAGATCTCGTGCCAATCCTTTCTGGCCTGCCAAGTTTCAAAAGAGAGATCAGTCACGAGTCTTATAGGTCTCCCTTTATATGTGAGGGCACGTTTATCCCTGGCTGCTTTCAGAATTTTCTCTTTATCCTTGTATTTTGCCAGTTTCACTATGATATGTCGTGCAGAAGATCGATTCAAGTTACGTCTGAAGGGAGTTCTCTGTGCCTCTTGGATTTCAATGCCTTTTTCCTTCCCCAGTTCAGGGAAGTTCTCAGCTATAATTTCTTCAAGTACCCCTTCAGCACCTTTCCCTCTCTCTTCCTCCTCTGGGATACCAATTATGCATATATTATTTCTTTTTAGTGTATCACTTAGTTCTCTTATTTTCCCCTCATACTCTTGGATTTTTTTATCTCTCTTTTTCTCAGCTTCCTCTTTTTCCATAACTTTATCTTCTAGTTCACCTATTCTCTCCTCTGCCTCTTCAATCCGAGCCGTCATCGTTTCCATTTTCTTTTCCATTTCATTTAAAGCGTTTTTCAGCTCCTCCTGACTGTTCCTGCGTCCCTTGATCTCTGTAGCAAGAGATTCTCTGCTGTCCTCTATACTGTTTTCAAGCCCAGCGATTAATTTTATGACTATTATTCTAAATTCACTTTCTGTTATATTATTTAAATCCTTTTTGATCAGTTCATTGGCTGTTATTATTTCCTGGAGATTCTTTTGAGGGGAATTCTTCCATTTGGTCATTTTGGATAGTCCCTGGAGTGGTGTGGAACTGCGGGGCACTTCCCCTGTGCTGTTTGAATAACTTGTGTTGGTGGGTGGGGCCGCAGTCAGACCTGATGTCTGCCCCCAGCCCACCGCTGGGGCCACAGTCAGACTGGTGTGTGCCTTCTCTTCCCCTCTCCTAGGGGCAGGATTCACTGTGGGGTGGCGTGGCCCATCTGGGCTACTTGCACACTGCCAGGCTTGTGGTGCTGGGGATCTGGCGTATTAGCTGGGGTGGGTAGGCAAGGTGCACGGGGGCAGGAGGGGCAGGCTTAGCTTGCTTCTCCTTAGGTGATCCACTTCAGGAGGGGCCCTGTGGCAGCAGGAGGGAGTCAGACCCGCTGCCGGAGGGTTGGCTCCGCAGAAGCACAGCGTTGGGTGTTTGCGCGGATCAAGAAAGTTCCCTGGCAGGAACTGGTTCCCTTTGGGATTTTGGCTGGGGGATGGGCGAGGGAGATGGCACTGGTGAGCGCCTTTGTTCCCCAACAAACTGAGCTCTGTCTTCCGGGGGCTCAGCAACTCTCCCTCCCTTTGTCCTCCAGACTTCCCACTTTCCGAGCAGAGCAGAGCTGTTAACTTACAACCTTCCAGTTGTTAAGTCCCGCTTGCTGTGGGAACACACTCTGTCCGGCCCCTCCGCTTTTGCAAGCCAGACTCGGAGGCTCTGCTTGGCCGGCAGGCTTCCCCCCTGCCCAGGCTCCCTCCCGCCAGTCCGTGCAGCGCGCACCGCCTCTCTCCCCTTCCTACCCTCTTCCGTGGGCCTCTCGTCTGTGCTTGGCTCCAGAGATTCCATTCTGCGAGTCTTCTGGTGGTTTTCTGGGTTAGTTAGGCAGGTGTAGGTGGAATCTAAGTGATCAGCAGGACGCGCAGTGAGCCCAGCGTCCTCCTACGCCGCCATCTTCCACTGCATTGAGGATATTTCTATCTGATCTCTGTTTCCTAACTTCCCAGTCTGGTTTTCCCTTTGGGCTAGTACCCTTGACTAGTTCTAGGGAGCTTTTTCTTTTTTTGTAGACTTTTCCCCATGACTTTTCTGTACTATGTTTTTGCTTTTTTACTTTCTTCTCTGCTTTTCTTGGTATTTCTTTTTTTTCCATTTTTTTTTCCACTTCTGCCAACTAAGGACTCTCCATTTTTCCAGAGGCCAAATCAAAAGCACATAGAATCTCAAGATTTAGGGAACCTCAGAGATTAATTCATAAAAATACCCTCTGGTATTTCAACCCATGTTTAACCTCCTTGCCAAATGCTTGTTTTACATGGAGAATTTGAAACTCAAAAGAGATTGAAGTGACCTATTTGGATATGATAAGTGACAGAAATGACATTTAAATTCAGGTTTCTTTCTTTCTTTCTTTCTTTCTTTCTTTCTTTCTTTCTTTTTTTCATCTTACAGGCAAATGTTTTAATAACAGAAAGCTGGGGAGTGGGCCTAATGAATACAATGAAGGAGGGTAAGAATCGAATTAGCAGAGGAGACCAGGTTTCAAGAAGAACAACACTGAGTTGGATAGGAATAAGAATTTTAGATAAGATGTCAGAATATTGGGGTTTATGCCAAGTTAGATAAAGGTGAATGACAGGAATGAAGGTCCCAGGATTGTGGGAGTTGTTTAGAAAGGCATATTCAAATAGAGAGTTCAAGAGGGTCCTGAACAGGTTTCTGCTTTTGTGTGTGTTGGTTTCATTGAAGGTGCAAGCATACTTCAGATTTTCCGTTGAGAGATTAAAAATCATTTGAGCTGCTGGGAAGAGTCTGTTTACAGCAAATAGAAATATGATATCATCTACCTCCACCCCAACTTAGGGAGGATGGCTTAGATCCTTTCAAGGAATTGGGGGGGGCGTGGAGATTCTGAACTATAGAGATGTATGGCCCAAGGCAAGCTGTCTCCTCACTCCGCCTCTTTTCCTAAGTCTGTGATGCCCTTCCCATGTACCTGTAGGGCTGGGCAGGGGTAGGACTGACTTGTCAAATCAGTAAGGGAGCTTCATCTGGATAGGTGATAACATGCCCATGTTGAGGTGACTGTGTGGATGACTGAGACTCCCAATTAGCTTGTTCTCCAGGAGCAGGACATGGTTCCTACCCTTGGTCATTTGAGCCCATCCTTGTTTTAGGAGTCTGTGCCTTCACAGGCTAAAGATTTAAAGGTTGGAGAATGCCACTGAACTGTGCTGAAGAGTGATGTAGGAGTGGGAGCTCATAGGGAAGAAAATATTCAGGCAGCGTATAGAGAAATAGAGGCACAACTACCAGGACCATTTTTATAGCAGTCTCTCTCCTTGGGTATCTGAATACCCCTGAAGGTTTCTAAGGTCTTGCTAGTTATATGGACTTAAATAAAGCAAGACCAGTGTAGGAAAAAAGTTGGACTTGATAATTTTTAATCTTTTAATCTCTGGTTAGTACTTCCACTAATAACATAGAAACTTGTTCTTTAACTTTGGTATATTTACTTAAACTGAGGTCTACTTGACACACAATGTAATATGTGATTCAACAACTCTGTATGTTACACTATGCTTGCCATAAGTGTAGCTCCCATCTGTTAATGTATAATGCTATTACAATACCAGTGACTATATTCCCTATGCTGTACCTTTGATGCTTGTGATTTATTCTTTCTGTAACTGGAAACCTGAACTTCCCTCTCCCCTTCACCCATTTTGTCCATCTCCCAACCTCCCCTCCCTTTGGCAAGTCAATTTTCTGTATTTATGAGTCTGTTTCTGCCTTTTCTCTGTTCACTTGTTCCCTTTTTTAGATCCTACATATAAGTGAAATCATCTAGGATTTCCGTCTAGGTATATCCATGATGTTGCAGATGGCAAGATCTCATTCTGTTTTATAGCTGCGTAATATTCCATTGTGTGTGTGTGTGTGTGGGGGGGTGTATGTGCGTGTGTGTGTGGGTGTGTATGTGCGTGTGTGTGTGTGTGGTCTGTTCATGTATGGGTGGACACTTGGGTTGCTTCCATATCTTGTCTATTGTAAATAATGCTGCAATAAAGATAGGGGTGCATATATCTTTTCAAATAAGTATTTTCATTTTCCTTGGGTAAATAAATACCCAGTAGTGGAATTACTGGATCATATGGTATTTCTATTTTTAATCTTGAGGAACCTCCATAGTGGTTTTCACAGTGGCTATCCCAATATACATCCCATCACCAGTGCACAAAGGTTCTTTTTTCTCCACACCCTTACTAACATTTGTTTTTTGCACTTTGAATTTTACCCATTCTGAGATGTGTAAGGTGATAAGTCACTGTGGTAACTTTTATACATATAATTTTCAACCATTTCAGAGAATTCCCTCCCTGTCACACTTGGTTATAGAAACTCAGACTGGGCCTTTCCTGGATATTTCACAGGTTAGAAGAGGTGGAGGCAAAATAGATGAGTTAAAGCTTTTTTAAAACAGGGTCCAAATTTTGAACAACCTGTTTGAACAACCTGGAAACTATAAAACACTGATGAAAGAAATTGAAGATGATGGAAAGAAATAGAAAGACATCTGATGCTCATAGATTGGAAGAATACATATTTTTAAACTGTCTACACTACCCAAAGCAATCTAAAGATTTAATGCAATCCCTATCATTTTTCACAGAAGTAGACAAACAATCCTAAATGTTGTATAGAACCACAAAACACCTTGAGTGGCCAAAGCAATATTGAAAAAGAAAAACTGGAGGTATCACAATCTCAGATTTCAAGTTTTATTCCAAAGCTGTAGTAATTAAAACAGTATGGTTGGTACTGGCATAAAAATAGTCACATAGCTCAATGGAAAGAACCAAAAACCCAGAAATAAATCCACAACTGTATGGGCAGTTAATCTTCAACAAACAGGAAAGACTATCCAGTGGGGGAAAAGGCAATCTCTTCAATAAATAGTGTTGGTAGAACTGGACAAGCCTCATGCCAAAGAATGAAACTGGACCAATTTCTTTACCATACACAAAAATAAACTCGAATTAAAGACTTAATATGAGACCTGAAACCATAAAAATCCTTGACGAGAACACAGGCCATCATTTCTCTGACTTTGGCTGTAGCAACATTTTTCTAGTTATGTCTCCTGAGCCAAGGGAAGTAAAGTAACAATAAACTATGGGGACTACATCTAAAGATAAAAACTTTTGCACAGTGAAGGAAACAGTCAAAACTAAAAGGTACCCTATGGAATGGGACCTATCCAGTAATGGGTTAGTGACCTATCCAGTAATGACCTATTTGCACATGACCTATCCAGTAATGGGTTAGTAATCAAAATGTATAAAGAATTCATGCAAGTCAACATTCTTCCCCCCAAAAAAAGCCCAGTTTACAAATGAGCAGAAGACATAAAGAGACATTTTTCCAAAGACAACACACAGATGGTCAACAGACACATGAAGAGATGCTCCTCAAAACTACAAGGAGTTACCACCTCACACCTGTCCCAGTGGCTAAACTCCGAAACACAAGAAGCAAGTGTTTGCGAGGATGTGGAGTCAAAGGAAACCTCTTGCACTGTTGGTGGAAATGCAAATGGCTGTGGCCCCTGTGGAAAACACTATGGAGGTTCCTCCAAAAATTAAAAACAGAACTATCCTATGATCCAGTAATTGCACTACTGGATACTAACCAAAAGAATACAAAAACACGAATTCAGTGGGACACTCGTGCCCCTGTATTTATTGCAGCATTATTTACAATAGCCAGCGCAAGTGTCCATTGACAGATTAGTGAATAAAGAAGTTGTGTGTGTGTGTGTGCATGTGTGTTGGTGTATGTATATCTATCTATATGTATCTATACGTATCTATGTATAGATATATACATATATATCTATGTATACCTATATGTATATAGGTTATATATAAGGTGTATATATATAAGATATATATCTTATATATATAATATATATTATACCATATATATATATATATATACACCTTACATATATATATATATAAGGTATATATCTATACCTTATAGATCTTATATATCTATATATATAGATCTTATATAGATCTTATATCTTATATCTATATATATATATCTTATATATCTATATGTTACCACATATACAAATATATGTATATCTATATATACATATATAGATATGTATATATAGATAGATAGATAGATATACATACACACACACACACACACAATGGAATATTACTCAACCACAAAACAATGAAATCTTGCCATTTGCAATGACCAGGATGGAGCCCGAGAGTAGTATGCTAAGCAAAATCAGAGAAAGACAAATACCATAATACTTTACTCATGTAGAATTTATAAAACAACAAATGAGCAAAGGGAGAAAAAAAAGGGAGAGACAAACCAAGAAACAGGCTCTTAACTGCAGAGAACAAACAGATGGTTACCAGAGAGGACGTGAGTGGTGGGAGGGGTGAAATAGGTGATGGGGATGAAGGAGTGCCCTTGTCATGATGAGCACGGGGTGAGTATGGAATTGGTGAATCACTATATTGTACAACTTAAACTAATATAACACTGAATGGTAATATTACTGGAATTAAAATAAAACTTAATGAAAAAACACACCAGATTTTAATTATATCAAGAAACATCGTTTAATAAACAGCTGACCTTTCCTTCAGTTTTTAAAAATAAATGAACATGTTTTTGTTGTATATTTTTGTTCTAAAGCCTTTCCGACAAACCTGGTATTGATGATTCATGGCCTACATCAGATAGCGAAGACTTAGATTTTGGTACCAAGGTAAAGTACTCTCTTGTGAAACTCACTTCCCTGCTCTGAATTTAGTTTTCTCTATTATTTACTCTTAAAATTTAACAGTAGCCTTTTTGTCATCATTTTATGTTTGTAATGGAAAGTTAGCAAGAACAAACCACTTTACAGATACATGACACATTGAATTTTTTGTTTGTTTTGTTTTACTTTGGTAAATAGTAGAGGTGGAGGCTGATAAAAGAATGGGCTGGAGGGGCGCCTGGGTGGCGCAGTCGGTTAAGCGTCCGACTTCAGCCAGGTCACGATCTCGCGGTCCGTGAGTTCGAGCCCCGCGTCGGGCTCTGGGCTGGTGGCTCGGAGCCTGTTTCCGATTCTGTGTCTCCCTCTCTCTCTGCCCCTCCCCCGTTCATGCTCTGTCTCTCTCTGTCCCAAAAATAAATAAAAACGTTGAAAAAAAATTTTTTTAAAAAAAGAAAAAAAAAAAAAAAAAAGAATGGGCTGGAAAATATATAATGACCGTAAAATTGTATTGGGAAAAGCTTTCCCATAATGGAGAAAATATGACATTTGGTTAAGGGTAAGGATTCTTACTGTGATACTAACCTGACTGATAATACTCATGCCTAAATGAAATCTTATTGGATCCAATTATCTATTGTGGGTTTCCTACACCCCACACCTCCCTCTGGGCACTTTTTTCTTGGTGAGATACAGGATTTTCCTTTGTCTCTATCTTCTGCTCTACATTTAGACTAAAATAACATTAGAAAATGTAGAAATTTAGATGTTTAAGTTATTTCTCAACATTTATCTTACAAAGGTGTTTCCCTGTATTTTTGAAATAACTCCATGAAGAGTAAGTTAAAATTCTGCATCTACCTGAAGAATACATGTTTTGCTTAAAATAGTAGCTCTGTGAGCAGAGGCTCTTCATAGCCAAGTTGTAAAATTTCTAATTTCAGAAATCTTTCATATTCCAGCTTTTAAAAATATCTAGTCCTAGTCCTTGTGTCAGATTCTAAAATTTAAAGTTTCAGACATTTGATATTTATTTAAATGTTCATTTTGAGGCCCCTAAATCATTATAAGCTGCTGGAGGTTAGGAAACATAATTGTGTATCTCCTGGAGCTCCTAGAATAAAGTCTTGCTTGGAAGAAGCAATTTAATATTTTTGGATGTTGAATAAATGAACAGGGAAATGGAATTCTGTATAATGGAATTTGAAGAGTAACATAATATGCATAATATATAATAATTAAATGTGAATTTAATAAATAAGGCTTCAATTTATATTCCATTTTAGTGTTTAATATTTATAAACTCAAATGAATTATATTGAGGAAATCAGGAGTTACATAAGAAAGAAGGTTACAGTATATTTTTTAGTATCTTCCAATTGTGAGCTTAGAATTTTAGATAAAAATTCCTCAGCTTTTTTTTTTTTTTAAATCCCATCTTTATCCCATTAGATACATCCTTTGAAGGTATACATTTCTTCCTAGAATTCTCATTCCCAATTCTTTCTCCATATTGAACATTGATGTGTTGGGCACCTTTCTTTTTCTGTTTTTTGTTTGTCTAGTAATAATTTATAGCTTTTAGGAAGTGATAGATGACCACTAATTGAACAATTTATTTTATAGTGAAAAATTAAATTCTTTATTACAGTATTTATAACCAGATAACTGTAGAGTGATAAAAGTCAGTATTATTAGGGATATACTATGAATAAAAGCCTCTGTTTTACATATATGTTATATATATATAACTTAAAAAGTTTAAAAGAGACTATTGTTCATAGTATATTCGTAATCGTATTTATATACCTGTTGAAAAATATATGTGTTTTCCACTTACCTTTTTTTTTTCCTTTTTTTCCTTTTTTTCCTTGTGTTAATCTCATTCTTGATTGATTGCTCATATTTTATTTTTTTTCCTTATTTCCTCTTCTCCCCCATGCTTTTTTATGTATTTTTTATTTCTTTAAAGTTTATTTATTTTGGAGAGAGAGAGAGAGAGAGACAGAGTGCAAGCAGGGTAGGGGCAGAGACAGAGGGAGACACAGAATCCAAAGCAGGCTCCAGGCTCGGAGCTGTCAACACAGAGCTCATTGTGGGGCTCAAACACACAAACCGTAAGATCATGACCTGAGCTGAAGCTGGATGCTTAACTGTGACTGAGCCACCTAGGTGTCTCCCCCGCCCCCACCATGCTTTCTTTTAATGGTTTACCCCTACCCTAAATTTCTTTGCAGAAAACATTTCTTTAGTGTCTGTTCTTTTAGTACATCTCTTTCTGTCTCCATTGTCAACATATTTGGTTATGGCATCTATTGTCTGTGTGTGGTTTTCATCCATGACTCATTGCCCCACAAGGTTTATTATTCTTTTTTTCTCTTTATTGGGAGGAGCTGAACTAAATTTTGGGGTATTGTTTTTGTTTTTGGAAAGAGAGAGAGAGAATGAGCACGTGCTAGTAGGGAGGTGCAGAAAGAGAGGGAGGGAGAGAATCCCAAGCAGGTTCCGCGCTGTCAGCACAGAGCCTGACGTGTGGCTTGAAGCCCACTAACTGTTGAGATCATGACCTGAGCTGAAATCAAAAGTTGGTCACTTAACTTACTGAGCCACCCAGGTGCCCCAGAAGGAGCTAAATTTAAACAGTCATTTTTATCTTTAGGGTTTTGACAAACAGAAGCAACTTAAACTGTTTGCAATTCCAACTTACCTACATAAGATACTACTAAAAAGTAAATTTTTATATTTTCTTTTATAAGAGATAATTCATGGAAATATAAATCATGCAAATATTTCAAAATATAACACATTTAAATTTCTTAGTGTTAGTTTTTTAATATACTTTTAATTACCTAGGGATAAGTTTTTGTTTTAGGTTACTTTGAAAGTATTTGTGTAATAATCAGTTAGAGGTAAGGGAAGTAACATTTTGAGACTACCTATGAGATGTCTCGTAATCCTTATCACATGAGAAAATGTCGACTGGTTGTAGTAAATGGCATAACTGAGATTGAATCTACATTTGAATGATTCCAAAGCCTGTGTTCCTTGTGTAATGGTGCTCATTTGGTAATGGTGAATATTACCATTTTATCGAATTGGATTCTTGTAATCCTTAAAGCTATTAATTCTTTTCTAGAATGTCCCGAAACCAAGTGTAGCAAAGCTACTGCATTCTTCTGGGCAATTCATGAAAAACAGTAAGCTATTGGAAGACTTGTATTATTCACTAATTCTTGTCCATTCTTGTGTTATTCACTAATTTGAAGTTACAGATATTTTCATGTCCTCTTTTGTTTTCTACTAAGTGAGAGCAAAACGTGGCTCTGTGAAAGCAGAAGGTGGAACGTTATCTGAGGACAATAATCCTGATTCTGAAAATGAAGATGTGGGTGAAACTCTTTCCAAACCACCAACCAGAGATTATGGCGATTCTCTTCCTATTTTTCCATCAGCTAAATCTCTTCTAAAACCTTCTCTCAAGACGTTAGCTGTCCTTGGTCTTCCAAAGGTATGTTGTTTTGTTTTATTCCTCTCCCCCCCCCCCCCCCAATACCATCCTCTTGCTCCTTGTAATGATGAAAAGAATCTTAGGAAGAAATGGAAGTCCTCAAGATCATAATAGAAAACAGTGTAATGACAACAGAGAGGAAGGTACAGGATTGAGATTTATAAAGGTTGGTGGGAGTAAACAATTCTCAGGTATGCCTTTATGGAAGCAAAGAAGTAGAAGGCAGCTGGAAAGAACAGCTAGATGCATATGAAGATGAGGAGGGAGATGAAGGGGAAGAATTCATTTCAGAGGGGTGAGATGAATTTAAAGTATGAAGAGTTGACAGAAAGTATTATAAAAACACACCAGCAATGGTGGGATTAAGGGGGAGCAGATACTCTTTAAATTATAAAGCATGGGAGAAATTATTTTAAGTGCAAATTAAGAAAAAAAAAAAAAACCAGGTAATAAAAAAAAATGCTTAGACTCTTCTGAATGACTTGTAGCTGATTTTTGTGAAGAACTGGAAGAAATTTTTGCCCTTACATTTAAGTTTAATAAAGGTGATATCCTATATTTAGTTTAGCAAAACCTGTGTTTCTAAGGAATGGAAAGTGAAATCTGTTTTAGGCCATACCAGATTTATTGCGAATTTTCAGTTTTTGGCTATTGTCTTTCTTGGGGTTTCTAACTTAACTTACTGTGTGCTATAATCTTGGTATATTTTAGGTCTTTTTGAGTAGAAAGAGAGGAAATAAACGTTTATTCTTTTCATTAAATAAAATTTCTGGTTATGTAAATAAGGTTCTTTATCCATGAAATGAAAAACTAAATTTGAAGCTGCAACACTGAATTCGTTTTTTAGCTTATTTATTTATTTTGAGAGAGACAGCAAGCAGGGTAGGGGCAGAGAGAGAGGGGAGAGACAGAATCCCAAACAGGCTCTTCATTGTCAGCACGGAGCTCGACACATAACTCAGACTCACAAACTGCGAGATGTCGACCTGAGCCCAAATCAAGATGCTGAACTGCCTGAGCTACCCAGGTGCCACTTAAGCTGCAAACTCTTAAAAAAATATAAAACATGTTTTCTGCATTCTGATTTACCTTTTTTAATTTAAATTTTCAAATGTTTATTTGAGAGAGAGAGAGAGAGAGAGAGAGAGAGAGGCAGAGAGAGAGAGACAGACAGACAGAGAATCCTAAGCAGGCTCTGTGCTGCCAGTGTCGAGCCTGACACGGAGCTTGAATAACCTGAGCCAAAATCAAGTTGGACGCTTAACCAGCTGAGCCACCCAGGTGCCACTCTTTTTTCAATAGTATCTGCATAGAATAGACACATACACACATACCAAATGAATGAACTCAAAATGTATAAATTTTTGTCTAATGTGAACTCTTTGTCATGATAGAATCATAAGGCAGGAAAGGTTGCCACGAGAGTATACAAAATTCTTTTGAGAAGATGATTTTTACTTATTCGAATATCTCCAACAATAGATATAATGCCCTTCTGAATCTGTTCATACAGTTTTCGCTTTAAAATCAAGTTTGTCTGATGTAAGTATGGCTACTCCATCTTTCTTTTGACTTCTAGTAGCATGATAGGTGGTTCTCCAAAGCTTCACTGTCTTTTCTTTAAACAAAAAAAATTTTTTTTTTAAGTTTATTTATTTTTGACAGAGACAGAGTGCAAGCATGAGCTGGGGAGGGACAGAGAGAGAGAGAGAGAGAGAGAGGGAGACACAGAATCCAAAGCAGGCTCCAGGCTCCAGGCTCCAAGCTGTCAGCACAGAGCCTGATGCGGGGCTCGAACTCATGAACTGTGAGATCATGACCTGGGCCGAAGTCAAACGCTTAACCGACTGTGCCACCCAGCTGCCCCCCAAAGCTTCACTTTCAATCTGCAGGTGTCCTCAGGTCTAAAATCTGTCTCTTGTAGACTGTATATAGATGGATCTTGGGGTTTTTTTTATCCTTTCTGGTACCCTGTGTCTTTTGATTGGGGCATTTAGTCCATTTATATTTAGAGTGATTATTTTAAGATATGGAAGATATGGATTTAGTGTCATTGTGTTATCTGTAGGTTTCATGCTTGTGGTGAGGACTCTGGTCCTTTGTAGTCTGTGCTGCTTTCCACTCACAGAGTCCCCCTTAGGATCTCCTGCAGGGCTGGTTTAGTGGTCATGAACTCCATTAGGTTTGTTTGTCTGGGAAAGCCTTTCTCTCTCTTTCTATTCATATGACAGCCTTGCTGGGGAAAGGATTCTTTGCTGCATATGTTCCCATTCAGCACATTGACCGTTTCCTACTCCTCCCTTCTGCCCTGCCAAGTTTCACTGGACAGGTCTGCTGCTACCCTTAAGTGTCTTCCCTTGTAGATTAAGATCCGTTGGTCCCTAGCTGCTTTCAGAATTTTCTCTTTATCTTTGCATTTTTCCAGTTTCGCTATGACATGTCATGGTGTTGACCTAGTTTTGTTGATTTTGAAGGGAATTCTCTGTGCCGCCAGGACTTGGATGCCTGTTTCCTTCCCCAGATGGGGGAAGTTCTCAGCTATAACTTGTTCAAATAAACCTTCTGCCCCTTTCTCTCACTCTTCTTCTGGGACTCCTATGATGTGGATATTATTTCATCTCACTGAATCACTTAGGTCTCTAATACCTGCCTCATGGTCTAGTAATTTCCTTTCTTTCCCTTCTCTGCTTCATCTTTGTCCATAATTGTATCTTCTATTTCACCTATTCTCTCTTCTGCTTCTCCCATCCTTGCTGTCACTGCATCTAGTTTATTTTGTATCTTGTTTACAGCATTTCTTTTTTTAATTTTTATTTTGTTAAGTTTTTTAAATGTTTTTATTTATTTTTGAAGGAGAGAGAGAGAGACAGAACATGAGCAGGGGAGGAGCAGAGAGAGGGAGACACAGAATCCGAAGCAGACTCCAGGCTCTGAGCTGTCGGCACAGAGCCCGATGCGGGGCTTGAACTCACCAACAGTGAGATCATGACCTGAGCCAAAGTCGGATGCTCAACCGACTGAGCCACCCACGTGCCCCTTGTTTACAGCTTTCTTAATTCATCGTGACTATTCTTTAGGTCCTTGATCTCTGAAGCAGTAGATTGTCTGCTGTCTTCTGTGCTTTTTTTGAAGCCCAGCTATTAGTCTTATGGCTGTTATTCCAAATACTTGATCAGATATATTGTTTATATTTCTTTTGAGCTATTCTCTGGCTCTCCTTTCTTCCTGGAATTTTTTTTGAGGAGAATTCTTCTGTTTTGTCATTTTGGCTAGTTTCCTGTCCTTTATGTGTTTTAATAACTTGTTATGTGTCCCGCACCTGCAAGTACTACTATATTAAAAAATGGTCATGCACTGTCCAGGGCCTGGCACTTGAAGAAGTGTTTTTGGAGTGTGTTGTGTGCACTCTTTTGTTGTGTCTTTGTCTGCTTTTCTCCCTACTTGGAGTAGTGGTTTGGACCTTCCACCAGGTGTGTTTTGATTTGTTTGTTGAAGTAACCCTGGAAAAAAGGAGAAGGGGGTGTTGAAGAAACCTTATCCCAAACAAAGAGAGGTATGACAGGGGTGGCAAAAAAGACCAGGCAGAGAATCAAAGAAACTATAGGGCTTAATCCAGAAAGAGAGAGAAGAAAATAAAGAAGGAGATACAGAAAAGGTGTGAAAGGAATAGAGTAAAATGTCCGCTTTTAAACAAACAAATAACCAAAACAGAGGAAAAAAGAAAAAATATATATAGTAAGATTTGACGTAAAGTCAAATCAGAGACTATGAGGCTGATTCCAAAGGGAGGAGAGGAAAGAGTAGAGGAGAAAGAAAAGGGAAAAGAGAAGGAAAGAAACCGAAAGAAAAGAGGGTTGCTTGGGTGGCTCATGTGGTTACATGTCCGACTCTTGATTTTGGCTCAGGTCATGATCTCACTGTTCGGGGGTTCGAGCCTCGCATCAGGCTCTGCACTGACAGCATGGATCCTGCTTGGAATTCTCTCTCTCTCCCTTTCTCGGCACCTCTCCTGCTTGTTCACTCACTCTCCTCTCAAAATAAGGAAATAAATATTAAATAAAAAGAAAGAAAAGAAAAAAAAGTAATTAAAGTAAAAAAAAACCAAACTAACATACACAACCACAGGACAGTTGTCTACTAGTGCCCGGGACTGGAGGCTGTGCTGGTCTGGAGGAGGGGCTGTCTGGTTCCGTCAGTGTCAGTCTCACTACCTTAGAGAAGCAGTTACCAGGCCCAGAGGGGCGGGGTTTGGTGTAATGGGTCTGCCTCCATTGGGGCTTGTGTCCGTTCCCTGAAACCCCACCATGTTGGTGGGGAGAAAAATGGCGACACTCTAATCTCTCCTCCCCACACGAGGTGCCTCAAACCTCACTCTTTAGGCTGTCCTCACAGAATAGCCTGGGGGGGGCCGGCTCGCCTTGCTCCACAGTCTCCTATGCTTCCTGAGCACTCCGCTGGGATTCAAAACCTTAGAGGATCCCTGTTCCCCCAGACCTGGTTCTGGGGTAACGCCAGTCTGTCCAGGGGACAAAGGGCCTCTGGCTTGTGCCTGCAGGGTCTTTTTCCCTTGGTTGGGGGGTAATATACCCTCTTTCCACTGTACTCAAGGGAGGGGACTGTTCTCTACCAGTGTAGCCCTGAGATTGCTACCAAGCCTGGGGGTGGCTCCCTCCCCACCAGGCGTGGGAGGTGGCAGCTCTGGTCTAGAGAAAGTCTGGCAACCTTGAAAATTCTGATTTTTAGCTTCTAAGGCAGTTTTGCAAAGTAGAAATTGACTCTCTGGACCTCTCCTTGGTCCGGGGTCCGGAGAGGTTTTCTCTTATCCAAATACAATCCCACACTTCCCACAGCCTCTCCTTCTCTTCCGTTCGTTTTTCCACTGAAGGGCTTCCCCCACTCCATGCCTGTGTTGCCCATTTTATTTCTCCTAATTCGCATACACACACTTCTGTCCCACCAAGCTGTCTCTTTGCACCTGTGGAGATTTTTCTGTCACTGTGCAGCCTGTATTCCTGGTATTCCAAGTGCTCTGACCTCAATACTGCTGTGTTTGAGGGACAAGGGAAATTCTGATCCCCTTCCTCTGCCATCTTAACTCCTCCCTCCTCCTTTTATTTTCCTTTTCACAATTTCAAAGTTCTGTGTAGGTTTGCATTATTATATCAGTTTAATATGTTTTATAGATATTTATTATGGGCTTTTCTTCCTCGAAATTTATTGATCTGAATTTTGTCTTTTTTTTTTTTTTTAAGTTTATTCATTTATTATTTGGAGAGAGAGAGAGAGAGCACAAGTGGGGAGTAGCAGAGAGACAGGGAGAGAGTGATAATCCCAAGCAGGCCCTGCACTGTCAGTGCAGAACCAGATGGGGGGCTTGAACCCATGAACTGCGAGATCATGACCTGAGCTAAAATCAAGAGTCAGGTGTTAACTGACTGAGGCATTCAAGCGGCCCTAAAATTTTCTTCGGAAGTCCCCTGGGTACTTCAAATTTAATATGTCCTAGTTTAAAGACATTGTTTCTGACCCTTCCCCTTTCCTCTTTCCTGACTCTTTGTAATCTGCTCTGTCATTTGTTTTCCCTAGCCTAATAAATAGCAGCCTTGAAACAGGAAAAGTCCTGGACTCCGAACTTCCCTGAAACGACCGCATCCAGTCACTCACCACATTCGATATTTTGTACCTGCTTACCATTTTTCATGTTATTCCTATAATTCACTCTCTCACCTATAATTTTGCAATACTCTTCTGGTTTTGCTTCCTTTATGTTCATCCTACATTGCTGTCAGAGTGACTTTTCTAAAATATATTTGTGACGATGTAATTCCTCTGCTTATTTAATGGATCCCCATTACCTGTAGGAGGAAACTCATGTTCTAGCATAACACTTGCTCTTTTTATTTTTTGGTTTCGTCCTGATGTTCCAGTAATATCTATCTATCCCCTTCCCAATAACTCTGTTCCAGTTTTGCCATATTCCATAGGTGTTGTCACTTACTATATTATTTCATACTTGATCCTTTTGCTCATTCTAGAATGCCCTTCACACCCTCCCTGTGCACTTGTCTGTCTTTTAAGATACAGCCTTATCTTCCCAGAGTTTGCTGAGCTTCCCAAATGTGTTTTCTCCTTTGTGCGTTCACTGTGCGTTATTCACTTCACTCGTAGAACTAGTGGATATTTTTCTGTCCTTACCTGTTTTCATGCATCTCTACCACTACTAGCCTATAGAACAGACTCTGTCTTTTATTTATATTTCCAGCTCCTCCCCGGATAGTGCCTATGACTTGACAGATACAGTATGTGTTTGTCTTTCTGAGTGGGTGAGTGCGTGACCAAATGAATTAATGTGATGTTTTTCTGAAGCTGGGTTTTTGTTTTGTGTTGTTTTTATAGGAAGGAACAGCAAAGTCAGCAGTGGAAGCAAAGGAAGATGGTATTGGTATTATTGAAAATGTGCCACCAGAGCAAACAGTTAATGACAGTTTGACTTCTGGTGGAGTGCATAAAAATTACAGAAGTGGTAAGCTAGTGAATCTCTGTGAGTTGTTTTTCTATGGTTAAATGCTAGTATGAAAAAATCTGAAAGTATGTAGATCCAAATATATTATTCATTTTTCGTTAAGATATTTTTCTGTTGCTATCTTTATGTGTCTGTTGCTTTCTTTATAAGTATCCCAAGTACTACCACCTTTTTCTTCCTGAAAATCTTCAACTCCCTGAACATGCTTTCTGCTATTGCTTTTATTTTATTGAAATATTTATGAATGGAGATAGACTATGTGTTTAAAATTCATAGTAACACACGTTTTCATTAATTTGTCTGTATTTTATAGATATGATGTCAGCATTAGGATTAGGAGAAGAGGAAGATGTAGAATCACCTTCTGATCCTGAGGTACTGTCTTCTTATTATTTTTAAATATAAGCATTGAGTGATGTTAAAACATCAAAGCGATGCTTTAACTTTATTCTCTCATCTCTGCATTTGCCCATAGAAACCATTTCCTTATATTTTTACCTATAATTGATAAAATAATTGTGTTAATTATGACAATACAGTATAATACAGTTCTCTTGCAAACTTAATGAAAGTTGCTTAGTATTAGTACAGAAAACTAAGGCTTAGAGGGAATTAGTTTGGGTTTTGAAGTTAAGTTATCTAAACTAAAGAATTACTAAAGAAATACTCAACCTATGGCCAACTGTATGATTCTGTGGTGTATATGGATGTGTCAAACTCCTAATGACATCCAGAAAGAGTTTGGATTATGGTGTTTTACAACTTGAACCTTCAAAAGATAATGCCTGGGACTTGAAAATATTGTATTTGATTGCCAAGTAGATCTACAAGGAGCGTTGGGATTATGATAACCACAGTTTGGTTTGGTGGTGCTTTAATAATAAAACCCTTTTTGGATAGTTAAAATAACATCGTGGCACACGTATAGTAATATAAGTAAAGTAATGATGACCTATTCTAAGGTGATAACTAAGGATAGAGGTAAAAAGGGCCTGATCTCTTAGACACAGGCAGCTGCTGCATAATGCTGCAAGCACTGTATTTGAAGTCAAAAGACATGCTGTCATCTTGGTTCCATCACTTCCTAGCTGTGGGATCTTGGAAAAACTTGTTTAACTTGTTTGAATGTCAATGACCTCGTTCCTAAAGATGGTACTAATACTCGCCTCTTGGTTTTGTGTAATGAACAGATGTGGTAATGCTTTGAAAACTGTAAAGGGGGCTATAGAAATAGAAGACAAAATGATCACAGTGGTATTTAGTGACTTACTAAATATTGAGGATACTTTTTTTTTTTTGAATCTTTGTTTATTTTTGAGAGGGGGGGTGAGGGGAAAGAAGATCCGATGCAGGCTCTGCACTGAGAACAGGGAGCCCAGTGCAAGACTTGAACTCATGAACTGTGAGATCATGACCTGAGCCAAAGTTGGGCGCCTAATTGACAAAGCCACCCAGGCTCTCCAGAATACTTTTTTTATGTGAAGATGTCTGAAGGCCAATAAAATGGCAGTAGTGTCCAGAAGAGAATGGGAAAGTTAGAATGGGTTTTTGATTTTCTAATTTGGGCTATATTAAGTTTCAGTAATCTATTAGTAGAGACATCATATGTGTATACAGTTGACCCTTGAACAAGATGGGCTTGAACTGTGGGAGTCCACTTACATACAGATTTTTTTTCTATAAATACAGTACCATCCTGTAAATGTATTTTCTCTTCCTTATGACTTTCTTTTTCTTTTTTTATTATTCATTTTGAGAGACAGAGAGAGGACAGAGCCTGCGAGTAGAGGAAGAGGGATAGAGAATCTTAAGCAGGCTCCACACTGCCAGCACAGAGCCTTACATTGGGCTTGAACCCACGACCTGTAAGATCATGACCTGAGCCAAAGTCAAGAGCCTGACCCTTAACCGACAGCACCAGCCAGCACTGCTTCCTTACGATTTTCTTAATAATCTTTTCTTTAGTTTATAGTGTAAGAATACAGTATTTAATACATATAACATAGAAAACATGTGTTAATCGACTGTTTATATTACTGGTAAGGTCAGCATTTCGTTATAGTAACTCTGACCTTCCATGCTCAATTTACAGAGTTAATGGCCGAATGAGGATTAACAGGTAGATTAGAGGGCTTCTGCTTTAATATTCTGGTTTTTAATATATACTTTTCGATTTTTAAGTCTAATTGCTTTTGCTTTTATTTATTTTTAAAAAGTTTTTAACGTTTATTCATTTTTGAGTGACAGAGAGAGACACATTGTGAGTGGGGGAGGGGCAGAGAGAGAGGGAGACACAGAATCGGAAGCAGGATCCAGGCTCTGAGCTGTCAGCACAGAGCCCGACACGAGGCTTGAACTCATGAACCGTGAGATCATGATCTGAGCCGAAGTTGGACACTCAACCGACTGAGCCACCCAGGTGCCTCGTCTAATTGCTTTTCAAGTAGGAAATTCAGTAGATTAGTAGCTACGTTTTTGATACTTGTGGATTTTCGAGTGCATGGCCATCAGAGCCCTTAACCCTTGGTTTGTTCAAGGGTCAACAGTATAGTGATTTGGTACTTTTGAGATCTTCTCAATGAGATTATTGCAAATTTTTTGACCTTAATAAATTTGTCCTTATATACTGACTGCGTACCGAGCAGTTAGATACTGAGTGTACAAGTTGAGGGGTTAGGTTGTAGTGGTCGGAGCAGAAAAGTAAGTAAACAGCAATCCGTTATAAGTCAGTATAAATGCTTCCTAGAAAGAAAATGGAGAATGTTAGGTTAGAGAATATTGGGGGAGTTTGTAGTGAGGATGAGGATGAGAGTGGGAGTAGGAATTTTGGTAGTCAGAAAAGATCTGAGTGTGGCAAAAGCTGCCAAGTGAAAGATGAGAAGGACCAGTCATGTGAAGATCTTGGCGAGGGACATTCTGGACAGAGAGAACCACGGATCATCATTTTACTCTAATGTCTTAGAGTGACCAAGAAGTAGGAAGACCCACTCCATCATCATAATCATTGTTGTGTGTAGAAAAGAAAATGTGCATACTGAGATAAGTGCTTGGCACATTTTAGGTGGTTAGTAAATAAATGTTCTTATACTTGCCTTTTAAAAGCTTACAACACTTTTTGAAGAGTTTCATACCCATATCTAAAATTTTTTTACTATTAGTTAACCATAATTTGAAGAAAAGTTTTTCTTATTACTTTGCCATTCGATCCAACCCTTCTTTCATCAATAAAAATTTCAAGCCTTTGTTTACCTAAATGAAGCAGCAGCTACAACAGTGTTTTGTTTATACTCAACATGATATACTCCCAAGTTTCTTATCATATGAGATATCAATTAACACTAAAACAAATGTGGGCCATTCTATTAGAAGCAGTTTAAATTTATAGCAAGTATACTTTTAAAGAATTTGTTTAAAAAATTTTTTTTAATGTTTATTTATTTTTGAAAGACAGAGAGAGCATGTGAGTGGAGGAAGGGCAGAGAGAGAGGGAGACACAGAATCCAAAGCAGGCTCCAGGCTCTGAGCTGTCAGCACAGAGCCTGACGTGGGGCTCGAGCCCACGCATTGTGAGATCATGACCTGAGCTGAAGTCAGACGCTTAACCGACTGAGCCACCCAGGCGCCCCTAAAGAATTTATTTAAATACTTATTTTAAATGTCCTTTTATTTTGATCGGGAATGCAAAGTAAGGTGTTTTGTTAGTTCCTTTTTGAAATGTGCATATAAGTCAGTCTTCTGTCTATGAAAGTATTCTGGCCTTCCATGTTCAGTGTACAGAGTCAATAGCCAAATGAAGATTAAAAGGTACACTTAATCAAGAGAGCATATATGAGGTTTTCTATTTAAATGTTTTGGTTTTCAATATGTTTTTCTTATTTGTAAGTCTGATTGTTATTAAAATCGGAAATTCAGATATTTTCTTAGAAAAGGATTAGGAAATCTTTACACAACTCATTATTGATGCTAATTTTAACAGAGTATGTCTGAGAGTCCAAACAAATATGTTCCTCATTTATCTGGAGCTGTGGATCAGAAAGGGCAAAGTATATTAAATGGACAAGTAGAAGGTAAGAACTGTATTTTACTAAGAGGTCACTGGACAGAATGTTGATTTAAAACAGGAATACTGATATATTCTAATATCTAAAGAAAATCACCTATTAAATGCATAGTAAAGAGAAAGAGATGTGAAAAGGAGATAAGTTGTATCTTATGTGGTGTCAGCAACAGATTAAATTGAGAGTGCCACCAAAGGAGCTAAATGACTAGTTCCCTTTCAAGATACTGTAAGACCTAAGGAACCTCAGGAAATAAGAAAAGAGCCAAAGAGGGAATGATGAGAACAGTGGAGACTACAGGGAATAAATAAAGGAAAGTAAGCAGGTGTTTAGAGTGTTTCTACTGGAAGGTGGTAAAATACACTAGTTCTTTAAAAGGAATAGCAGGCTATTTGAAATGTAGGAATACTGTAAGGTGAGCTTCCAGTACTAGAATTTGTCAGAGTAGCATACCAAAATTTTCCCACTCTTACTGTTATCCTCTTTGTTGGGAAGACATTAAGGACTGACAGCTGATGATGCAGAGTTATGTCCTATCTACCATGGATGAACTTACGCATTTATAGTCAGCGATAAATGTACATACTTTAATGCCATATCAAATTGGAGGTACTTCATAAGAGAGTTATCATTTAGTGCAAAATAAGAGAATTGGAAAGAGGGTCAGTTAGGAAGACATCAAGGAAGCTATAGCTCTGATAAAAAGTTCCATTAGAAAGTTTATGACTTTTAGGGCGCCTGGGTGGCTCAGTTGGCTGAGTGTCCGACTTCAGCTCAGGTCATGATCTCAGTTCATGGATTCAAGCCCCATGTCAGGCTCTGTGCTGACAGCTCAGAGCCTGAAGCCTGCTTCAGATTCTGTGTTTGTCTCTCTCTGCCTCTCCCCCGCTCATACTCTGTCTCTATCTGTGTCAAAGATATACATTAAAAACAAAATTTTTTGGAGGCACCTGAGTGGCTTGGTCGGTTGAGCGTCGGCCTCTGGGCTCAGGTCATGATCTCGCGGTTCGTGAGTTTGGGCCCTGCATCAGGCTCTGTGCTGACAGCTTGGAGCCTGGAGCCTGCTTCGGATTCTGTGTCCCCACCCCCTCTCTCCGCCCCACCCCTGCTTGTGCTTTGTCTCTGTCTTTCAAAAATGAATAAACATTTTGGGGGAGTTGATAGTGGGTATGGAGGGTATAGATGTAAGATACTCATGCTAAACAAAGGGGAAAAATGTGGTAGAGATAATCCATAACAAGAATATAAAAGTGGAACATTCAAGACCATAGATCCAGAAATTACTGTTGAGAAGGAGGACTAGTGAAGGGAAAGAGAGAGGAATGCATGGTGTGTTAGCTAGGAAACTTTGGAGTTGAGGAGGAAACTCGAGAGAATTCACATTAGATGGCTGGAGTACATGTGCACTAAGTCAGAAGATTAGATCACAGCTACTCCAAAGAATACTAAAAGCAAGTGGAGTGCTAGAATTGGGGTAAAACCTAGCCACTCATTTATCCTCCTCAGATCTCTTAGACATCAAAGATACATGTTGCATTGGTATTCATTATTCAAATGAGATTAATTTGAATATGGAAGCATTGGCTGTTATTTTTTTAAGACAGCTAATTTATTATATGATAGCTATTTTTAAAAATTTTTTAATGTTTATTTGAGCGTGAGACAGAGGGCAAGCAGGGGAGGGGCAGAGAGAGGGAGGGAGACACAGAATCTGAAGCAGGCTCCAGGCTCTGAGCTGTCAGCACAGAGCCCAGTGCAGGGCTTGAACCCACAAACTATGAGATCATAACCTGAGTTGAAGTTGGATGCTCCACCGACTGAGTCACCTAGGTACCCCATGATATGATAGCTATTTTGTAAAAGCCTTTTTTAAAGGCTTATATGATCTACCAAATCAAACTAATTTTGGAAACAAAAGAAGTGATAGGGTTAATTCCCTAAATGCTAAAATGGTTATTTTCCATAAATATGATGCTGATTTTGAAATAGAAAAGATTTTTGGTATCTAAAAATTTTGTGGCAATTAATTTCATTTTTCCCTTTTGGTAATCATATTTCCATATTAAAAGCTTATTATACATTATTTCTTAGGTGTGTTTTACATACCTTCTTGCATGAGTGGATCAAGAAACTTTAAGATGGCTAAACTAGAGGATACAAGAAATGTAGGCATACCAGTAACCCACATGGGTATGAACAAAAATGAATACTTTTATTAACTGTTATTCTACAAGTATATATCCAAGCTGATCAATTCAGTACACTTGCTCTGATGAGAAAGAAATTATGCATTCAACTGAACCGTCATCACAACTGTGTACTGACTAAATTACAGGACAAATTGAAGAACATGGTAAATACTTGTAGTATAATGGTATAAATGATTTTGCTGTACTGCACATTAAGGGTATGCTGTTGCATTCTGCCATCGGCTTTCACATTTATCCTCTCAGGGTCATGAATTGTTCCTGTAATTCAAGATTGCTTTTCTTTACATCAGTCAGCATGTTCACATTGGTACATGTGCACTTTTCTATTTTAGTTAGTCATTTGAAACATAATCTTAACTTTTGACATCCTAACTGCATGTTCTGTGGAGCCTATATTCCTATTTTTTCTTCAGTATGTATAATGCGTTCATTTTTCTGTCTTGTCACTGTCTTAACCCACCTGCCTGTCCCCCCAAAAATAAAACACCAAAACCTAATGTAATCATTTTCAAAGCGAAGCATGAGGATTCAGCTCAGTACTAACTGCATGAATGTATAGTTGGCTTTCATATTTACATATAATTGACTATTTGTCCCTTTTGCTTTTTAGATCCTCCTGACAAATATCCTCACTTGAAGGTAAAACTTCTATATTTTTATCCTGAATTTTTAACTACAGACTGTGTGAGATGTACATTATGTCTTAATCATATTGTTTTAATACCCATTCAGCCTACCGTTGAAGTGGAAGATTCTTTTTCTGATAAAACAGTAGGAATGAAGGATATACAGACATCCAGATCAGGTAAATTTTACAATACAAATTTAACAGTGGAAAGAAGTACACTAAAATATTTGAAATGCTCTTATTCCTCATTTTTTTTGGTGGCACATTTAGTTGAAGGATTTGACATAAATAAGGTAGATGTCATTGTTGGTATCCATGTTTGAAGAAAAGATATTTACAAGCATAGGAAAAAGATTTAAAAAATATAAGCTTTAGTTCATGTTTCTTGTTTTATTTTGGAATCCTAAATATTCCTAATATTAATTATTAGACTCTTAGATTTTTCCATTGTTCAAAATGCTTATTTGAATTCTGACCTTTACCTAGAGTAAAGCTTCACTTGTTAACATGTCCATTGTGTTTTAACTTGATTTCATGTTATCTAAATAACAGTTTAAGCCAAATATGTTCTGCTTAGCAGACTGTGTGTATTTGTGTATGTGTGTATGTATGTATGATGTCTTTGATTATTAAAAATGGGGGAAGTAATTATTTTTTATATTTAGTAGATACAATCTTTTAAAACAGTAATTCTGAAGCTTTTTGGCTTTATAGTCCTTTTATATCATTTAAAAATTATTGGGAATTCCAAAGAACTTCTGTTTAAGTGGGTTGCATATGTTGGTATTTACAATATTAGAAACATTTAAAATACAGGTATACACAGTCATATATTCTGTTAGCCATTAGACCTATGACCCACAGTTGTGATACTATTGCATATCATATCTTTAGAAGACTCCATTGTACACTTAATATGAAAATGAGAATGAAAATGTCAAATAATATTTAGTATTATTGTGAAAATAGTTTTGACCTCTTGGACTGCCTGAATGGATGGATCTGGGACTCCAGGGATTTTCAGATGACACTGGAGAACTGTTTTAAACCATATACAGGGTTCATGGATGTGAAATGATAAAGGGGCCTTTGTGATGAAATGGACATTTAAGTTCCACTTCTGCATTTTCTTTCTTTCACTTGTCTTAAGAGGTTTAAATCAGACAATCTTGCTTTTTTTAAAAAAATATATATTTTTGTTACATATTCATTTTCTGTCTCATGGCACTATTTTTTGGATCTAGTGTAGACTGAGACTTATCCTGTTTTTACATGGCAACAATTATGTCACTCAAGGCTTTTGTTTCCATATAAATTTATGTTTAGCCAGGCTTAAAAATTGAATTCTGATGATATTGGTACATTGAGGAAAGACCATTTCATTGTGATTAAAGTAGTACCATTCATTAAAAGTTTTTTTAAAAACCCATGTCTTGGGGCGCCTGGGTGGCTCAGTTGGCTAAGCGTCCGACTTCGGCTCAGGTCACGATCTCACAGCCCGTGAGTTCGAGCCCCGCGTCAGGCTCTGGGCTGATGGCTCAGAGCCTGGAGCCTGCTTCCGATTCTGTGTCTCCCTCTCTCTCTGCCCCTCCCCTGTTCATGCTCTGTCTCTCTCTGTCTCAAAAATAAATAAACGTTAAAAAAAAAAAAATTTAAAAACCCATGTCTTTAGAACACACAGTGCATATTTAAACATAAAATAAATGGTTAGACATAGATTTTGTTACTAAAATATTCATAACCTTGAGCAGTCTTAATTATTAATAAATAAAGCTTTTATGAGATACAGAATATGTAATAGAGTTGCTTGAATGAATCGAAGTATATAATGGTAGAGAATTAAAAAGAAAAAATGAGAGACTAGTTAAATTTATCTATGTGAATGTCAAATATAGGACATGTAAAATACAATAAGCTCTGAAGGGGTAGTAGTGTGTTTGGAGGGAGAGGAGGATATGGAACTGCTTCTCTGAGGAAAGAATTGATACAAATTAGTCAAGTATGTATTACTATTTGCATTCTAATAAATGAAACTTTGTTTTCAGATTTTTCGGATTGGGAGTCTACTAGTTTGACCTTCGGTAATGAGACTTGTCAAACATCCAAGAATTTGAAGGTTGATGATAAATGCCCATTTGTATCACAACCAATGATCAAAAATCAGTCAGCATCCACAGATTCTGGACCGATAACCTTAGTAGATAAAGAAAAGATTAATATTGGAACTGTGCTGCTGTTAGGTAATTGTACACTCCATGACCTGAGTGAATCACAGTTACCAGAAAACAGAGAGAGCAAAGAAGGTAATGAAGCATAGAGAATTCAACCTCTTCGTGGCTTCACCATAGTTGTGGTTTTTCGAAAATAATTTTGTGGCAAAATTTAATTTGTGTTTATTCTTTTTTTTTTTTTTTTCGGTTTTTTTTTTTTTTTTTTTTTTTTTTTTTTTTGGGACAGAGAGAGACAGAGCATGAACGGGGGAGGGGCAGAGAGAGAGGGAGACACAGAATCGGAAACAGGCTCCAGGCTCTGAGCCATCAGCCCAGAGCCTGACGCGGGGCTCGAACTCCCGGACCGCGAGATTGTGACCTGGCTGAAGTCGGACGCTTAACCGACTGCGCCACCCAGGCGCCCCATTGTGTTTATTCTTTTTAGGTAACCTACAACCAGAGTATTTTTAGCAATACATTTGCATTCTTCCTTTGACTAAAGCAACATACAGATAGCAAAGAGACATGGAGAAATTAATTTCTTTTAGGCTAGCATTTAGTGTACACTGGAGAATGGGTAGCAGGATTATATTTAGAACTTTCGGACTAGTTGGAAAAACTAGGTACGGATCTAAAGATTGACTACTCAAAACATAGTTTCTTAGCTTTATTTTTATAGCTCTAAATTCACAAGTATCGGTCATACTATAATCACTGTAACAAAAAAAAGCACCTTCCCAAACAAAATGTTAAAATACTTCCTATATTTTCTATGATTTTATTTTAGTGTTGACTTTCTCAATTGAATCACTGAGAATTTATCACATAGTATCATCTTCTCAGCTATGTACACATAGTCTGTCGCCTTGTTTTATTAATTTTAATGAATAAATAGTTCACAAGGAATATTGGTTTTAAAGAGTGCTGTATTATTTAAAAATAATATATGGAAAACCAATTTTTTTTAAATAGTATCTTTAAAATTTTTTTTTAAATATTTTTATTTATTTTTGAGAGAGAGAGCATGAGCAGGGGAGGGGCAGAGAGAGAGGGAGACACAGAATCTGAAGCAGGTTCCAGGCCCTGAGCTGTCAGCACAGAGCCTGATGCGGGCGGGGCTCGACCTCACAGACTGAGATCATGACCTGAGCCGAAGTCGGACGCTCAACCGACTGAGCCACCCAGTCTCCTCTTGGAAAACCAATTTTAATTCTACTAAGATACTCAGTCTATTGATTAATGACATTTAATGTGTGTTCTACTTTATGTACCAGTGCCCCTTTTCAGTCATTTGATCAGGTCTGTACTAATAAATTGTACAATATTTTTTTCACCTCTGTAGTTTTATATTCTTTTCTTTCTTGATTTCTAAAATTAACATGTATTCTCAAAAGATTTTGAGCTCTTTCCTAGAGTAGTGAGTATAGGCTATAAATCCAAAGTTATTTAATATACAAGTGACTTGTTTGCTGTTACTTCTTCATGAGCTTGGTAGATCCCAGAGGCAGGACTTTCAAAACAAAACACCTACACAGGCTTCTGTAACACATAAAAGGATATGAAATAGAAAAATTACAAAATAAATACAAGCAGCTTAAACCAGTTCATATAGATCATTTCTTACTTGATGCCTTTTTATAAAGTTTTGAACAGAGTTCTCCAGGGACTGAAGATTGTGTGTTTATTCATTTAATACAGATTTAGTCTGTGCTGGGTCCTAATAATTTTATATCCTGAGTATTTCTGGAACCATTCTGTTGATTTGGATGTGCATCATCTTTATTTTATATTACTGCCTTCTAATTCATCTCCCATCTTTTATTACTATGCCATTCAAATTCATCCTTCCCCACAGTATTTAGAGTGATTTGTCTCAAATGCAAAGAGGACCATGAGCTACTGTTGAAAACATATTTATGTCCAGGCATCTTAAAATTATATATAAGGCTCTCATAATCTAGACTTCTGCCTAACTCTCCATCTTTACACCTTTCTACTGTCTGCTTTTTTCTCTGGCATTCTGAACTGCTGGTGATGTCTTCCTCTTTGATCCCTGTATTTTGGACAAATAGTTACCCTGGCATGTGCTTCTCTCCCTGTCTTGCTAAGGCCTTGCATGCTCTCCCCTTTTTCTGCCTTCTAACACCTTTGAATCTTGCTAACCTCAATGTTGGAGTCTTAGCTCAGTCATTCTCTCTTGAAAAGCCATTCCTGACACCTTTTATCTACATGTTTCTCTAAACCTAGGTGCTTAGTACTTAGTGGGAACTCCGTAAGTAATTACTGCATAAAATAAATAAAGGCTGTTGACACAAAGATGATTTAAGAGATTATCCCATACAGTCCAGGAGCAAAAGTAGAAGATACATAAAGAAATAATTTACAGTTCAGGTGGTGAAGATACACTAGAAAAATCTATAAAGTACTAAGGTAGCCCCAGAGAAAGAGACACCTATTTATCTGGGGAAAGATAGCCATTAACAAGGATGACTCTACATAGCAAGCAGTCTGAGTCCTAAAAGATGGGAAGAAAATTGTCAAATAGTGGAGGAAAACGTTTCAGGAATGTTTACTTATCAGGAACATATACCTATAGAAAGGGTATACACTGATAAAAGCATAAAAAGTAATAGTAATTTTGGAAACCATGAATAATGTTGTAGTTGAATCTTAGTGTGTTATTAAAGAGGTACTGTTACAAGTGTGTTGTGACTTTATATGTTTCTACTGTTTTTTAAAATTTTTGTTTTGTTTCTGATTGTTTTGTTCATTGATGTTAGGTGGATGGATTTGTGAATGAATCTTTGAGATGTTTGTATGCATTTAAGCTGGTGACATCTAGTATTTCCCAAATGGTTTGTTGAAGTTTTAGATAATTATAAGTATTTCTTAAAGAAGTAAATATTCAGGGGCCACCTGGGTGGCTCAGTCGGTTAAGTGACCGATTTCAGCTCAGGTCATGATCTCTTGGTTTGTGAGTGCAAGCCCCACATCGGGATCTGTGCTGACAGCTCAGAGCCTGGAGCCCATTTCGGATTCTGTGTCTCCCTCTTTCTCTGCCCCTCCCCTGCTCATGCTCTGTCTCTCTTTCCTTCAAAAATAAATAAACATTAGAAAAAAATTAAAAAAAAAAGAAGTAAATATTCAGGTAAAGATTAATTTAAGCTTTCAATTGATAAAATGTTATTTTCTATTTTTATGAAGGTTATAGCTTTTATCTAACCATTCTGAGTAATCTATTTTAACTAAATATATGTATTTGTCAGCAGACCTAGACTTAGAATTAACATCAGTGGAAGAGCGAGAAAGGCTTGATGGAAGTGAAAAAAACCACCCACAGGTATGTAAAACGTTAAATTTCCGATTTTATATTGTTTTCCTTGCTTGGATAATGTGATACAGTTCAAGTGAAATTATCTTTTGAATGAGCATTTGAAGTTGATTATAACTTAGTATTTAGTTTTTATAAAATTTTATAAGTTACAAAACTTAAAATATTGTTAGAATTTATAGTAACTTATAGCTAAACTTTATCCTTGGAATTGAGGCAAAAAAAAAAATTCCTGAATTTTGTTTGCTTCTTCCATTATTGTAACTTCCTTACATGATAAAGAACGTAACATCAAATATTGAATCATATGTTTAAGCAGTTGAAATTATGAGCAATATAACAATGATGACCACTGACTTAGATTCTATGTAGAAGGAGTAATTATTTTCAGTGGTTCAAAATGTGCAGTTTCATAATGCCAGTCACTAATGCCAAGATTAAAGATGTATATTCCAACTTTGGTCTCTTTGTAGTTGACTTCGGAGAATGGGGTCATACAATGAACACAACTGCCTATTGTAGAATCACACCCTATAGGATGGGTTATACACAATAGGTTTTTAAGTTATTTCATTTCAGCATAGGAGCTCAGTAAGTATTATTAACAGTTTTCTTATCCACTCTCAGTGGACATTACAATATATCAGAGCTGGGTACAAGTAGATAATCTGTATTGATGTACACCACCATTATAGTATACAATTTGAATTTTCTTTCTCATTGATATTAATTGATTTTGGCTGCTAATAATTTTAAGTTTGCCTATTCTCTAGTTATTAGTCTTTAAAAAAATACTCAAATGCACTTTAGGGCTCATTATTTAAGGGATGGTAAGGTAAAATGTTTTTAAAGTTTGCAACATTAAAAGTCATCTAATTTATTTTTTGGTAGATTTAACATGTAATGAATTGTTTAGTTCAAAAAACTGACAAAATTAAGTTTATGAGTTCATGTTTTTCTTCTGTCTTAGGCTAAGGCAAGTTATTTTTCACTTCTTACAGGAAGTTACAATCCAGTGATTTGGGAACAGCTAAACATAGATTAAAAAATTTAACAGTTAAATTTTGATTATTTTCTAATTTTTCTTTGTCCATACTTGATTAAGGATAAGGTTATTTTACAAACATGTATCCCGGCAGAAAAGACATCTGAAAATCAAAACAAGGAAGTTAAGTGTCCGTTTTTGCATCTGCAAAAAATGACTCAAGAACCAGAAATGAATAAGGAATGTGATAGAGAGCATGATATATCTGTATATTCAGGACGTGCTTCTATGCAAAACTTGGAGGAAATGTGGATCAAACAAGGCAAATTAGAGTGGAAAAATAGCTAAAAACTCATTACCAGTGAGTTAAAGCAGAAGTTTGGTGAAATTTGTTAACAGTACAGAATTCCTACTTATCTTGAAGAAGAACCACCACATGGTCACTCTAAAGAAGGAGCCAACTTAAAGGAAATACCTTCTAATTGGACAAATAATGTTCCTCAAAAAAAATAAAAATAGATCTACCCTATAACCCAGCAATAGCACTGCTAGGAATTTACTTGATTGTGAGGAAGAAGATGCATTTGGAGTGTCTGTGTCAATAGTATTTCAGGCATTTCCTGAACAAAAAGAGCCTAGTCTTGAAAATGTCATTCTCTCTCATTCATACTCTGGGTCCCCAGAATATGCTTGCCAGTCATCTTCTACGCTTTCTTTAAATGAAAGTAAATCATCAGGGAAATACAAATCAAAACCACACTGAGATATCACCTCACGCCAGTCAGAGTGGCTAAAATGAACAAATCAGGAGACTATAGATGCTGGGGAGGATGTGGAGAAACAAGAACCCTCTTGCACTGTTGGGAATGCAAACTGGTGCAGCCACTCTGGAAAACAGTGTGGAGGTTCCTCAAAAAATTAAAAATAGATCTACCCCATGACCCAGCAATAGCACTGCTAGGAATTTACCCAAGGGATATGGGAGTGCTGATGCGTAGGGGCACGTGTACCCCAGTGTTTATAGCAGCACTTTCAACAATCGCCAAATTATGGTAAGAGCCTAAATGTCCATCAACTGACGAATGGATAAAGAAATTGTGGTTTATATACACAATGGAATACTACTTGGCAATGAGAAAGAATGAAATATGGCCTTTTGTAGCAACGTGGATGAACTGGAGAGTGTTATGCTAAGTGAAATAAGTCATACAGAGAAAGACAGATACCATATGTTTTCACACTTCTGTGGATCCTGAGAAACTTAACAGAAACCCATGGGGGAGGGGAAGGAAAAAAAAAAAAAAACATCTTAGGGAGAGAGCCAAACCATAAGAGACTCTTACAAACTGAGAATACACTGAGGGTTGATGGGGGGTGGGAGGGAGGGGAGGGTGGGTGATGGGCATTGAGGAGGGCACCTGTTGGGATGAGCACTGGGCGTGGTATGAAAACCAATTTGACAATAAATTTCATATTAAAAAAAAGAAAGTAAATCAGACTATGAAGATGAGAACAAACCAGACATTGAGCATCTTTTTAACAACAATGAGAATTTTTATAATGATATAGAAAATAAAAAAGCAAGGAACCCACTAGTTACATTTAAAGTGAAAGAAGGCCAAGAGTTTGACTTGCAAGTGGCAAAAAATACGGACCAAAATACCACCGACTGTAAATTAGACATTGGACATATACCTCAGTCTAGTGATTCAGAGAGCCTTTTTGGTTTGTGGCTTGCCTGCTCCGATGTGATAAAACATGTGATTCAGACAAAAAGGCATGGTATTTCTGCTGTCACAAACACAAGAAAACAAAACCAATACAAGACTTTTTCCAGAAGCCATTATATGCAGATAATGACAGTACTCATAACTATAAAAGTGTTAAGTCTGAATTAGAAATTGTGAGTTCTTCACCATCTAGTTTTCCAGCATCTAAAGTATATTTAAGTGAAGAATTACATCAAGATATGCAAAGGTTTAAGAATGAGATAGGCATGTCACAAGTAGAGTTCCTGGTTTTGGAAAAAGAGAAAGTTCAACTTCCAAAAGAGATAGAGGTCCCCCTTGCTGTTACTCTTGTTTTTTCATTTAGCAATTATCGATCCATTCTGATTTTCCACTTAAGAGAAAAGGAGTTTGTATAAAATGGAATTGTCTAAATAAGTAATTGTGTCTGGAAATAGATTATTTCTGCTATCTAACAAATAGGAGTTCAGGAAAACATTATGATTTGTTTTCCTTAAAGTTTCTGTGTCAGTCTTCCAAGTAGCATATGAACTGGGAAACTAATTAGCTATATAAGTACCATGTGACCTCATGAACCAGAATAATCATAAAGACACTGCTTAAAAAACATAATCTCCAGGTTTTTTTTTAATCTATTGGCTTAAATATAAATTGTATTTCCATAAACAATAAAAGGGGAAGGAAGGAATAACTAAGAGAAGGAATATAAACAAATGTTCCCAGCCAGAATTGCTTCAGTATGTGTCAGTAGACCCTGGGTCTAGGGTTCTTTCTTGTCTAGCAAGACAGCGGGATGCAGGATTAAAATGGGAGAGATGGCTAATGTCCGGAGAACACAAGAGCCCCAATTAAGGGTCCTTGCTCTGTTGTTATTAGGATCAGAAGGCTTCCAAACATGGTGATTGACGTGCACAAAGAGATAGTAAATCTGTGAACATGAGCTCATGGGCATGAGGGAAAGGGGGTTTGAAGATATAGGGTGTTAGGGGTTTGGGTCAATATAAAACAAAATCCTGGTGCCTGGCAGATGGTTGTTAACAGCCCACCTGAGCACCTTATCTGTTTATCTTAGCTAGTCTAGGGGATAAGACAGATGCTACTTCAGGATCCACAAGGCACCTTTCTTTTGCTAATTAGCTCCCCTCTGGGCATCTTTACCCTGCAACCTGTAGCCTATAGCCCTATTTACCTGTTTACCTAATTTGGTCCTTCCTTCCTGTGAAAGCAGCTTTCTGCTATAATACTAAATTGGGGGGCATTTTTGCCCTGAATACCTAATTTTGCTTACCTCATACACCTTTGTATGGGGGCCTTTGCCCTCCTCTCTATTCTGGGGCCCTTTGCCCCACTTCTCTCATCTTATTTGCCTAATCTTGTTTACCCAAACTTGGGTGTGAGCATCCTATGGCTTTGTAATTCTTTATGTCTTGTTAACCCATCAGTGCAGGCTCAGGGAATTCCTAAGCTTACTCCCCACAAATACATGCAGTCTTCTCTGCTTTACTCACAACCTTGGAACTTAGATTTCAACATGACCACTTTGAGATAGTTTTAATAACAAATATTTGTATTATCACCACTTTTTTTCACACTTTTTAAATCATCATTCTCAGATGTTTCTGTTGAGTCAGACTTTGACTTTATGTTTAATAAAGTATGACACATTTTGACATGTATGATTTTTACCATGTAGGTAGCATAAGCCTTCAGCAAACCTTCGGTATTTAACTCCAAGGGAGAAAACTGAGTTTTGAGATATGTGGAGTTTAGAAATAGACAAAATCTAGAGATATCCTTCTTTAAAAGAAAAAGTAGCTAATGTCCTCGTCCCCTATGAAGGTATTAATTTACTGTGCCAAAGTCATACTTGTAAGGTATTCTATTAATTTAATGAATTTGTGGTCATTTATCTGATTCAGCATTAAAGAATAGTATCATCTCTTTTGGTGCCATAAAATGCTAGGTAATGCCACTTCAGGAACTTTGGACAAATTTAACCTTTTTTAGTTTTACTCGAATTATCAGTAGAAAATGGGTTTAAAGTTGATAATTACTTTTATACCCTCTCCCTATAAAATTTTATGGTTGTTGAATGTGAAATTCAGGGAGCATTACTAATTTCCCAGAATTCCAGCCTAACATCCTTTTCACTCTGTTCCTTTTGTGTTGTGGCAAACCTTCCTTTGTAAATTTTAGGGAACACTGTTACTTTTTTTGAGAACCTTGGGATCCAAATTAAAAAGAATTATAAAAGGCAGTCAGGGAAAGAATAGCTTCGTGCAGAAAGAGGAAAGCTTCCTGTTTTTGTTACTGGAGCACCTCAATGTCACATGTTTTAAATCTGGCTGTTGTGTAAAACCCAGGTGGTAAGGATAGGAAAGGACAAATTTTGTCTTTGTCTTTTTATTTCTTTGTATTTCTTGGTCAGATGGGGTGGGGGTGGGGTGGGGAATTTTCGGTAGCAAAGTGTGGATATGAATAAGAGTACAAAATTAAGAAAGCCCTTTTAGAAATTTTGGAAAATTCTGCTTTTTTTATTCAAACAGAAATGAAGCCGACTTTATAAAAATTATAATTACATGTAAATGATAAACTAAACACAAAATGTTTATCAATTAAAATTATGACAAACTGTCAACTGATAAAATTAATGAAAAAACTTCTTTTTATTGACTAAAGTAACAATTACCTTTAGTATCAAGTTCCATTAAAGGTTGAAGAAAAAAAGCACAGAAGTAGTGACATGGAAGTATCAGAAAACATACATGATGCTGCAGCTGCTGGATTAATTCAACAAAGAAAGAATGGAAAAACTGATAACCATCAATTTCCTGTTACAGAAAATAAAGATTCTGATAGGTAAGCCATAGCAATGTTTAAATAGTAGGTAATTGTTATTTTCCTATGCAACAAACTTTTATAGTTTGAGCTGATGTTCATGATGAACAAGTTTCGTATTTTTCATGGAGATATTTCATCCTATGTGGTAATCAGAAAAATGTAAATAATGAGATACCATTTTTTGCAGTCATAGTGATAAATATTTTATTAAAAAATAATCGGGGCGCCTGGGTGGCGCAGTCGGTTAAGCGTCCGACTTCAGCCAGGTCACGATCTCGCGGTCTGTGAGTTTGAGCCCCGCGTCAGGCTCTGGGCTGATGGCTCAGAGCCTGGAGCCTGTTTCCGATTCTGTGTCTCCCTCTCTCTCTGCCCCTCCCCCGTTCATGCTCTGTCTCTCTCTGTCCCAAAAATAAATAAACGTTGAAAAAAAAAAAAAATTAAAAAAAAAAATAATCAAAGTGGGGCGCCTGGGTGGCTCAGTCAGTTAAGTGTCCGACTTCAGCTCAGGTCATGATCTCACAGTCTGTGAGTTCGAGCCCTGCGTTGGGCTCTGTGCTGACAGCTCAGAGCCTGGAGCCTGCTGTGGATTCTGTGTCTCCCTCTCTCTCTGCCCCTCCCCTGCTCATGCTCTGTCTCTCTCTGTCTCAAAAATAAATAAAAAACATTTAAAAAAAATAAAATAAAAAAGTTAGGAAATGTGAGGAAAATGACATTCTTATTCACTGTGGCTAGATGAAGTTGGTAAATCCTTTCTGAAGGGTCATTTAGCAGTGTGTTTCAAAATTTCAGATATGTCGTTGCACCTGGGCAGCTTAGTTGGTTAAGGGTCCAACTTCGGCTCAGGTTGTGATCTCGCACTTCATGAGTTTGAGCCTTGCGTCAAGCTCTGTGCTGACAGCTCAGAGCCTGGAGCTTGCTTCAGATTATGTGTCTCTCCCTCTCTCTCTGCCACTCCCCTGCTTGTGCTCTGTCTCTGTCACTGTCAAAAATAAATGATAAAACATGAAAAAAATTTTCAGATAGGTCATCCCGTTATTCCAGTGGCTTCATTGCCAGGACTGGATCCTCCAGGAAAACAAGACTTCTATAAACACACACACACACTGTAAGGACATTTATTATGTATATAAAATAGGATAGATATTTTAAGGTTACTTACATAAATATGTGTATATGTTAAGGATATTTATTATAGCATTCCCATATCAAAAAATTGAAGATAGCCTAAATGTTTATTTACTTATTTTGAGAGAGAGACAGAGAATGTGTGCATTGGGGAGGGGCAGAGACAGAGGGAGAGCGAGAATCATAAGCAGACAGCATGGTAACAGTGCAGAGGCTAACACAGGGCTCGATCTCACGACCACAAGATCATGACCTGAGCCAATATCAATAGTTGGATGCTCACCGGACTGAACCACCTAGGAGCCCCAGAGACAGGCTAAATATCCATTAATAAGGAAGTAAATTTTCACTTCTATAAAATAATGGAGTATGTGACCATTTTAAAAAATGAAATTTGGTTTACAGTGTACTGATGGTTTAACAAAGTATATTTAAAGCATTTGGTTTGATGTCATGTTTTATGCACATTTTGTTAGAATACTTTTAATATCTACTGAATTGCAAAAGGAAGTTCCCTGCTCCACTGGCAGTCTACTTCATTACCAGCAAAATTGCTAGTTATTAGATTTTTGGTTTTGTTTCCCAGTGCATGAGTGCTCAAATGTTGGACCCTCAACTTAATCTGAATATTGCCAAGAGGTTTCACATGGCAACTTGTCTCATATTCTACATAAACATTTGATGACCCCTGTGCTATAAACAAAAATGCTGATAATGCAATGAATCGTTTTTATAAAGGTACCTTGCTTGGATGCCATTATCCTTCCTTTTTAAAGAGAACATATTTCAACATGCACCACACCAAATTTTTCAACAGTGCCTTCATGTTATGCAATTTATGACAATTCAGTTTACAAAGTAGGAATATTTTCTGCATTCTCACCCCCTTTTAGTTCTGTGTATAAAATTTTAATATGCTAATTACTTTGGATAGTATAAAATATCCTAGAGTTAGGTGACTTTTTAAAAATGTTTATTTTGAGAGAGAGAGAGCATGCTCACATGAGTGGGGGAGGGGCAGAGAGAGAGGGAGAGAGAGAATCCCAAGGAGGCTCCATGCTGTCAGTGCAGAGCTCGATGCAGTGCTCCATCTCATGACCCTAGAGATCATGACCTGAGCCGACATCAAGAGTTGGATACTTATGGACTGGGCCACCCAGGTGCCCTTAGAGGTCAATAATTTTTATCAAGCATGAAATACTGCCCTTGAAATTTAGTTTTTCTGTGGTCTTTCTAAGCATGAGAGAAATGGTAATCAGCTTATATAATATTATATATCTAGAAAATTTTAAGGAGTCTTCTCATTGTATAATTTCGTGAGTTATTTAGTACCTTGGTCTGGCATTAAAAAAAAAAAAAAACTAGTGTTACATATATGCAATTTTTAAGACTTCAAAATATTACAAAAATATTACATAATCCTTATGTAACAATTGAAAACTACAGCAATAATAGAAAATTAGATCAATGATGATCATTCCACTTAGCTATAAATCCTTAAAGAGCCTTCTTCACTCTTTGATCCTGATTTCCCTCCCATCCACTCTTGAATTCATTGTAGCAATTTTCCCTTTCCAATCTTCACTACTCCAGAATTGTTTTTTCAAGGTTACCACTGATTTTCACTTTAATGAGTCTGAACATAATTTCATACATCTCATTTTATTTAACCTTTCAGCAATATTTGACCCAGTGGAAAACTCTCTCCTCCAAAATTCTGTCTCCATGTTGCTTTTAGGATATCACTCACTCACCTGATTTTCCCGCTGCCTTTCTAGTCTGTACACCTCAGCCTGATTTGCTTGTTTCTCCTCGTCCTCCACCTTTTAACCCATTGATGTCTTCCAGGAATTTGCCTTTGATTTTCCTTCTCTTGACTTTTACTATCTTGTATATTCTAATGATCCTCAAGTTTATATCTTCAGCCCGGATCTCTCTCCATAATTCCAGACCCACATATCAAACTGCCTACTTGATATCTCTTTCTGGATAGCTATTGCAAACTTAACATGTCCAAAATTGAACTACTGATATTCTTTCTTAATATTTGCCTTTCATGTCTTTCCTAATTGAGTTAATAACAGTTCCATGAGTTGCTCTGCTAGAAAACTTGGTATCATCTTTGAGTCCTGTCTTTTTTTTTTTTTTTCTTTTTCTTTGTCTTTTTCTTTGTCTTTTTCTTTCTCTTTTTCATACACATCACATCTAATCTGTCAGCAAATCTTGTCGGGTCTTCCTTCAAATATATCCAGAATCCAAACATACCTTCCATGACCAAGAGACTGTCATCTGTTGTTTATATTGGTGTAATAGGTAACTAATTGGTCTTCTTGTTTGTTTGTTTCTTCTTTTGTTTTTACTCTTTCCTTTAATTCTGAACACATTGGATCTATTAAAATGTAAGTCAGATTGTGTCCTTCCTCTGCTCAAAACCTAATTGCCTCCCATTTCACTCAGAGTACATGCCAAAACTCTTCCTAATACCGACAAGTCCTATATAGGATCTTTTCTTCTCAGGTGTCTCCTTCTGTCTGATTTGAACTATTTTCTACCCCTTTCATTCTGTCCAGCCATACTGAATTTCTCACTACTCTTTAAGTACTTCGGACATACTTCTGTACTTGCTGTTGACTCTGGAATGCTTTCCCTCTGATACCTCATGGCTTGCTTTTTCCCTTTTTGTTTGTTTTTTCTTTCATTTTTTTGCTTAAATGTCACTTTCTCAGCAAGGCCTTTCTTGGCCATCCTGACTAGTATTTCAACTACCTTTTTCCTATAACACATCAAAATTTGATTTCTCTGCTTTAGTTTTTCTCCTCTAATACTGTATATTTTGCCTATGTAGTTTATTGTTATTGTATGTTTACTTCACTCATGAGTAGGATTGTTATCTGTTCGTTGCCATGTCCTCAGTACCTAGAAAATGTTCTAGTGTATATAGTGCTTATTCAATAATGTTTATTGAGTGAACGGAGTTTAACCTGTGTATATTGTGTTTAACATAATACTAATTCTCACTTTTACAAAGTTTGGCGTGGGTTCATTCTGACAATTAAACCTGCCAGTTATATACATTTTTTGGATTTTGGGGGGCCCAATATTGTGTTTACTTGCTACTTTTCTTTTAGTTATATTTATGTTAGTTTTAATTATGGTAAAATGTATCAAAGGAATAGCAAACTTCCTTTATATTTATTAAGGAAACTAAAACATGGTGCCAAATTATTATAGGACTTTAAAAATTCTTGCCAAGGGATTATGAGCCCTCAATACCTGAAATAAAAAGATGAAGTTGGAATTTATCACTTACAAATAAGAGCGAGCTATGCTGGTTAGGTATAGTCTTTTCTAACAGAGCAGTCTGCTATTCTTATACAGGGTTTGGGGAAGAGTGGAGTTTAAGGATTGGGGGACTTTCAGAGAATTAAATGGTTTGTCATCATCTGAAGTACCATGGTTATTTGGGTGAGACTGTTGTGGATTGGTTGGCATGCTGAGGCATATGTGTTAGAGTGATTTTGTCCTTTATTGGCTGTCTTTCAGAAGGAAGGGGCTGAAATGGATTGGTTGGTGAGTAAGGCTGGTGGGCATTGATTAACACATTTAAAACTGATTCTGGTGGCTTCTTGTTACCATGGCTACATGTTAGGGTTTTGTTTTTGTTTTTGTTTTCTGTTTTTGTGTTTCTAAGTTTGAGGTGGCTTTCACCAGATGTTTTCTATTTAAAAGCTGCTTCTATTCACTGTGTTCAAAATGAAAGCTATTTCAAATTCTATAATTACAGATTCATTTTTTGAAGTTTGGGTCAAGAGGAATTGTTTGATAATTGCTTTCAGAAAGATTCTTCTTTTCTTGGATGTTATTTCAACTAGAAAAGTTATCTGTACAACAGTTTTTTGAGAAAACAATTGCTAGTTTTTGTTTTTGGTGCTCTTAAGGGCTCATGTTTAAGTCCTAAATAATCTGTGGGAAGTTTCATTGTTTTTGGAAATGTATGTAGCTGCATGGTAATAATATTCTCTTGCATGCATTTAGTCCATGAAAAAGTAATTATAATTTTCTTTTTGGTGAATCCCCTAGTTTTTTCTATCAGGATTAGATACGAGGCTAAGAGTATCCAAATCATTTGTTTTTAATTTTTTTTTTTAATGTTTATTCATTTTTGGAGAGACAAAGTGAGAGTGGGGGACGGGCAGAGAGTGAGGGAGACAAAGATTCGGAAGTAGGTTCCAGGCTCTGGGCTGTCAGTACAGAGCCTGATGTGGGACTGGAACCCACAAACCATTAGATCACAAACTGAGCCGAAGTCATACACTTAACAGACTGAGCCATCCAGGCGCCACAAACCATTTTTTTTTTCCCCAAACAAAAGCATAGCTAATCAGATTGTTGCTATTTTTGAGTGATATATATGACATATGAGTACTTCAGAATTTTTGAAGTTTTTCTAGATTTACTGACATAATTAACATACAACTGTGTAACTATAAGGTATACCTCTATTAATTTGATACACTTTTATATTGTAAAATGATTACCACAATAGTGTTAATACTTCCATGACCTCACATAATTATCATTTCTTGTTTGTGATGATCTACTCTCGTAGCAACTTTCAAATATATAATACAGTATAGTTTTGTTTTTTTTTCAACGTTTATTTATTTATTTTTTTGGGGGGGACAGGAGAGACAGAGCATGAACGGGGGAGGGGCAGAGAGAGAGGGAGACACAGAATCGGAAACAGGCTCCAGGCTCTGAGCCATCAGCCCAGAGCCTGACGCGGGGCTCGAACGCACGGACCGCGAGATCGTGACCTGGCTGAAGTCGGACGCTTAACCGACTGCGCCACCCAGGCGCCCCTATAATACAGTATTGTTAACTGTAATCACCATCCTGCACATTAAATCCCCAGAATTTATTAATCTTGTAACAGGCAGTTTGCACCCTTTGACCAATATCTACCCATTTCTCATAGCCTCCTAACCCTGGCAACCACCAGTCTGTTCTGTTTCTGTGAATTTTTTTTTTTTTTACGATTCCACATATAAGTCAGATCATACAGTATTTATCTACCTGTTTCTGATTTATTTTCACTGAGCATAATGCCCTCAAGTTTCACTCATGTTGTCACAAATGGTAGGATTTCCTTCTTGTTTGTGGCTGAAAATATTCCATTGTAAATATATACCATATTTTTTAATCCATTGATCCATTGATGGATGCTTAGGTTGTTTGACTATTGAAAATAATGCTGCAATAAACATAGGGCTGTACATATCTCTTCGAGGTAATGATTTCATGTCTTTAAGATATATACCCAGAAATGGAATTATTGGATCATATGGAGGTTCTATTTTTAGTTTTTTGAGGAACCACCATACTGTTTTACATAGTGGCTGTACCAATTTACAGTCCTACAGCAGTACAAGGAATTCCTTTCCCGTACATCATTGCCAGTGATATCTCTTGTCTTTTTGGCAATAGCCATTTTAATAGGTCAAAGTGATATCTATATACTGCAGTTTTGATTTGCATTTCCATGGTGAATAGTGATATCGAGCACCTTCTTATGTACCGCTGGCCATTTGAATATGTTCTGAGGAGAGATGTCTATTAAGGTGCCTTGCCCGGTTTTTAATTATATTTGTTTTTTGCTATTGAATTGTATGAATTCCTTACACATTTTAGATATTGATGTTTTTCATATTTGTAGTTTGCAAATGTTTTCGTCCTTTCCATAGGTTGCCTTTCCGTCATGTTGCTTGTTTCTTTTGCTGGGCAGAAACATTGTTTATTGCACTGTTTTTGCTTTTATTGCTTGTACTTTGGATGTCATATCCTAAATCATATGTAAGATCAATGTCAAGGAGCTTTTATCCTGTTTTCTTCTAGGAGTTTTATGATTGAAGGTTTTACATAGAAGTCTTTATTTGGGTTTGTATTAATTTTTGTGAGTGGTGTAAGGTAGCAGTACAGTTTTATTCTTTTGGATGTTAATATAGTTTTCTCAGCATCATTTATTGAAGAGATTATCCTTTCTCTTCTGAGTATTCTTGGGTCTCTTAACAAATTTTAGTTGACTTTATGCATGGGTTTATTTCTGGGTTCTTGATTCTGTTTCGTTCATCTTTGTGTTTGTTTTTATGCAAGTTCATATGGTTTTTAGTACCATAACTTTGTAATAGTTTGACACCAGGAAGTGTGATGCTTCCAGCTTTGTTCTTCTTTCTTAGGATTGCTTTGGCTATTTGGGGTCTTTTTTGTTCCTTACAAATGTGAGGAATGTTTTTATTTCTGTGAAGAAGGTCATTGGAATTTTGACAAGGATTGCATTGAATCTGTAGGTGGTTTCAGGTAATGTGGATATTTAACAATGCTGATTTTTCTAATCCCTAAACAATGGGGTATATTTCCATTTGCTTGTGTCTCTGCTGTTCTTTTATCAAAGTCTTGTAATTTTTACTATATTTTTCAGAAAGTACCCACTTTATTGAGAGTTATTATCATGAAAAGATGTTGAATTTTGTCAAATGCTTTTTCCTTACCTATTGTGATGATCATATGATTTTTTTATTCTGTTAATGTGGTATATATCAAATATATTTATTTGATTTCTGAAGGATAGTTTTGCTGAGTAAAGTATTCTTGATTGGTAGTCTTTTTCTCTTAGCACTTTGAACATACAATCCCACTCTCTCCTGGCCTGTAAGGTTTCTGTTGAGAAATTGCTAATAGCCTTATGAGGGTTCACTTGTAATCAGATAGTCTTTCCTCTCTCTTTTTCATTCTTTTACTTTGTTCTCTGCTGATTGCATTATTTGAAAGTTCCTGTCTTTAAATTCACAGATTTTTTTTTTTGCTTGATCCATTTTCCTGTCAGTGATCACTCTTGCTTTTTTCATCTCATTCATTATACTCTTCAGCTCCAGGATTTTTGTTTAGTTATTTTTTACTATTTCCTGCTCTTTGTTAAACATCTCATTTTATTCATATAGTATTTTTCTGATTTTACTGAATTGGCTTTTTGTGTTTTCTTGTAACTCATTTTCCTTAAAATTGCTATTTTGAATTCTCTTTTGAATAAATAACATCTCCATGTGTTTCAGATTGATTACTGGAAGATTACTGTGATCCTTTGGTGGTATCATATTTCCTTGATATTTTATATTCTTTGCAATTTTGCATTGCTGTCTTTGCATTTGAAGTAGCAGTCACCTCCTCCAGTCTTTAATGACTACCTCTTCAGTATGTCCAAACCTGATTTTTTTGCTCCAGTGGTGTGCTGGAAATTCTCTGCAGGACACCTCGTTTTCCAAAAAGGCTCTCTCATCTGCGGGTGATTATCTTAGTGTTTTCTAGGGAGGGACTCCCAGATGTGGCTGAGAGGGAGGGACTGGAGGCAGTTTATGGGCTATTGCTAGGTCCACAGATAGACTATAGTATGTATGCCTGTTACCTGATGCACAGGTAGGCAAGACTTTTCCTCAGTCCCTTGGAATATGGTGCTAGGTCCCCACAGCTCCTGCAAAGGCAGTTTTGTCCGTGGGTAGATAGATGCCAGTTTGTTGTAGGTGGGCAGATGCAACAAGGTACATCTCATTCAGCTATGATACTGATATCACTCTGACATATGGGTATTTTAAAAGTAGTTTTTCCCCTAAGATATTTCCCTGATTTCTTCTTTCATGTTATATGGACCTCATACTATTTTAAAACTTTGTTTAAATTAAGCATTTTCAGATTTAAAAGCAAAACCAAAAATATAGCGCAAATCTAATTATTACTCCCATGTCTAAGAATCACTGCCTTTAGGCAGTGAACTCTAACTTTTTAGTGTAACCTTCAAGGTTCTTCAGAATTTCTTTCCTGACTTATCTCTTACTACTTGCTTCCATGTATTTTATGCTTTTTTTCCTCAAGTTCCTAAAAGTTTGTACTTTTCCTTTCAAGGCACCTAGATGCAATCTATGTAATCTTTGTGCTCACATTCTAATCGCTTAAGAAAATGGTTTTTTCCTGTTTCTTTTCCTGGTGACCTCTCCTGTTTATTTTCCCTCTTCAATAAAACCTTTCTGGTCCTCACTCACAGCTTTTCATATGTCAATTCTTATAAATCACATTGTATTATAATTATATATTTATCTGTGTTTGAAGCAACAAATGAGTATTTCCTTGTATATGGTTGGTACTTCATCACTGTTCTGTGAATTAATAAATTAAGTCAGATGGGTAAAATTCAGAACTTTATGAAAATTGTCTTTTTATTCTTTATCAGTAAAATTATTAGAAAACGTTGGCTTTTTATATGGCTTTTTAATGGATTTTTTTAAAAGTAGTGAACCTGGTTTACATATGAAGAAGTTAAAGAAAGGTGAAGATGAAGAAGGGACATCAGAAGAATCTGTGATCACACCAGTGTTGAAGAAGGCCGATTCCCTAACTGGTGGTCTACTACAAATGAATGAGGGCAGCAGTTTAAGTGAAAAGGATCAGCATGAAAGCAGGTAAAGTCTATCAATTCTTTATTTCCCTGTGAAGGAATTTTAGCAGTGGTTACCTTTTGTGAAAATAAAATGCTGTAGTGTAGGTTGGTCCAAGCTAAAGCAAGAAATACTCAACATATCAAATACACTGCTTGAAAAGTTATGATGAGGTTAAGTGACTTTGTCAAGGAGCAGTTTCAGTAGTCACCATGGAAGTATGGAAGGTAAGTGTAAACAGTTCCTTAGAGCATTTTAATTGGGAAAGGTAATAGAGAAATGGATGATAACTGAAAAAGAATGCGAATTGCAAAGGCATTTTCTTTCTCTTTTTAAGATGGGAACTTTTAGAGTATGTATTCTGTTGGAAATGATCAATAGAGATAGACATGGTTAGTTAATTTAAAATTGTTTGTGTTTCCAAACATTAGGAAGTTTGTTGATTGTATTACATTATCTTTTAAAGATTATAGTAATTGTCCTTAGTACTACTATTCATGTAATTTTGTGGAAAAGTTGGTTCTTTCAGAATTGATTCCATGATGGGGTATTCTCATATAATTGAATGTACAGATTTAAAAATATATATGTATGTGTATGTATTATATATATATAATTATATATATTATGTTATATATAACTTTAATATATATTACAGTATATATTATTTCTATGTATTATGTATTGTTATATAGTGTATATATATATTATATATACTAATTATATATAATGTATGATATATTATTATACATTTATTATACTATATATTATATTATTTACTATATTTATTATATTTATTTTATATTTATATAAATATGTAAAATATGTTTATATAAAATACAGAATATATATTTATATTTATATTATATATTATATTATGTTTTATATTATGTAAGTAAATATATATAAAATAAATATTATAATGTATATATAATATATAATAATACATATAATATTTTATTATGTACATATATATATAATAAAAAATACACAAACACTGAGGCCATTCTGAATAGAACTAATCCTTCCTGGGTGATTTTAGATATTCAGTGCCTTTGATAGTATCACAAATAGTTATGATTTTGTTAGGGACTTTAAAGTATCTGGTTATATCAAGTTAATATTTATTTACATTCTGGGGAAAGGGGAAGATTTTGCTTATTTACAATTGGAAAATAAACTAGTAATCCATAACAGATTATTCCTTTTGGACTAGAAAGCTCTAAATTACAAAAACCATGCTTCCTGTACCAGCAGTGTCATTGACACAGATTATATGTTCAATAAGTATGTGTTTGAACGTGGGAATAAACAGTTGAATGAATGAATGAATGAATGCCTGTTGATGAACTTCTGTAGAAGAAGCAAATCTTTAGTTTATTGAAAGTAGGTTTCCAATATTGCCTAGGTATAAAGTCTCTTAAAAGAATGTGTAAGAGTCAGAAATTGTTATGTATAGCTATAGTTAGAAATAGAATAATAATGTAGATTCATTTGCTATTATATTAGTTAGAAACACTTAAGTATTGCTTTAACCACATATTCTAAAACACATGTTTTGAAGGCACATTCCTGGGTTTGAATTCAGGGTCTGTTCTTGGCCAGCTATTAGGGCTTCTTGGGCAAGTCACTTCGACTTTCTGTGCCTCATTTTCTTCCTGTGTAAAATACTAATATAATAACCTACTTCATAGGATTGTTGTGAGGCTTAAAATACCTTTAAGACATGTAAAGTGCTCATAATAATACCTAGATAGTAGTTGCATAGTGAGTCTTCAACACGTTAATATCATGATTGTTAAAAAGGGGTTCTTTCATATAAGGACTTAACTTGCACTTTCCAAGTAGGTTTTAGTGCCAGTAAAAGCTTATTTTTAGTAAAAATGACAACAACAAAAACAATGGTATCATTCCTATCAAATAATGCAAGTAGCATTAGGATTTTCCTTTGCTTTTGTTAGTTTTTATCTAAATTTAGTACTTTGTTGTGCTCGCTTCAGCAGCACATATACTACAACTGGATACACCTAATCCTTTGTTAATATTAGCAGTAGTATATTTTCTGTGTTGTTTAATGTTACTCTGTTGTTTAATTCCCTTTGTAGAAAATTAGTTTCAAATGCAGAGATTTTATATCCAAAACAATAGGTTTAAATATCCTTTGTATTTTAAGTATTTAATATTTGCCTGAAAAGAATTGTTGGGTTTTTTCAGACCTGCAAAGAAAATTTCTAAGAAAAAGAACAAGGTAAGAAAAATATACAATATAATTTTATTTGTTATTTATTTTATTTTTATTTTATTATATTATTTTGATAAATATTTATTAGAAATATTATTCAGTGGTTAAAAAAATACTTTATGAAAGATGTAGTGAAAAAATAGAAAATCTTCCTTTGCTGTAGAGACATTTTCTACGAAAAATTTATTTAGAAATACTAGCTATTGATAACGGTGTCTTTTTGATAAAAATCCGTTCTTTTAAAATGTCTCTGTGGTTTTGCTTTTAAATGTTTATTTACTTATTTTTAAAATTTATTTTGAGAGAGAGCACACACAAGTAGGGGAGGGGCAGAGGGAGAGGGGGAGAGAGAATCCCAAGCAGGCTCCATGCTGTCATTGTGGAGGTCAACATGGGACTCAAACTCAGGAACCCTGAGGTCATGACCTGAACCAAAATGGAGTCGGATGCTCAACCGACTGAGCCACCGAGGTGCCCCTGTTTTTGCTTTTATAAAAAGATGGGTATTTATCACTTCTCTATACCTAGTATATTTTATAAATATTTGGGGGACATTTTGAAATAATATTAATTATTTATAGGTCAAAAAGCAAGTTACGTCTATGGATGACCTTGTCGACTTAATTCAGTCATCTGAAACAGCTTCAGAGGATTGTGAGTTGCCTTACTCTAAGAATTTCATGTTGCTAATTGAAAAACTTGGCATGGATTGTAAAGGTAGGAAGCCTTTTTATGTATATTGCTGTAGTAATATGTGCACACCTGCTATAGTGTAGAGCTGCTCATCTCAGAAATATGTTTTATATTAAAGGAGAACTATTGTATCCTGTCAGCCAAAGAGTCATCATTTCTACTGTACCTTTCTTAGTGGGAATGGCACATCTAATGTTTGTTAACTCTGCTTCTCTTCTGTGCCTTCACCCAGGTCAGGTCATTATTTTTCTCCTAGATTACTGAAATAACCTCAGGACTGTTTTCCCTGCCATTCAGCCTCCCAGGACCTTGGTCTGCACTGCAACCATAATTATTATGTATTTTTAAAAATGTGTATTTCATCATGTTACCTCCTTGCTTAAAGCTTAGCTATTACTTCTCATTGCTATTAGGTTAAAGGCCACAGTCCTCTGGCTTCATCTTGCATTGTTTTACATCCTTCTTTCCATCTGTGTCTTATCCACTGTTTTAGACATTTCTTCCTGTGAAACAGCTTTTTGTTTCCAACAGCTTTAGTTAGGTAAACTGCACATATATGAAGTGTGTCATTTGATAGTTTTGACATATGTTTACGCGTATGAAACGATAACCATAATCCAGACAGTTAACATATTCATCACCCTTAAAAATCTCCTGTCCCTCTATATTCCCTTATTATGAAGCTGCCAAATCGTTTTCTAAAGGAGTTGCACTGTTTGCCATTCCCACCAGCAGTCTGTGAGAGCACCAATTCCTACATACATATTCATGAACACTTAGTATTGTCAGCTTTTTAAATCCTAGACATTTGGATGTATATTTAGTATATATATCATTATGGTTTTAATATATATCTCCCTAATAACTGATGGTGTTGGGCATATTTTCATGTGCTTGTTTGACATCTGTATATCTTCCTTGTTTTTTTTTAATATGAAATTTATTGTCAAATTGGTTTCCATACAACACCCAGTGCTCATTCCAACAGGTGCCCTCCTCAATGCCCATCACCACCACCCCCAACTCCTCATCATCCCTCAGTTTATTCTCAGTTTTTAAGAGTCTCTTATGGTTTGGCTCTCTAACGTTTTTTTTCCTTCCCCTCCCCCATGGTCTTCTGTTAAGTTTCTCAGGATCCACAGAAGTGTGAAAACATATGGTATCTGTCTTTCTCTGTATGACTTATTTCACTTAGCATAACACTTCTCCAGTTCATCCACATTGCTACAAAAGGCCATATTTCATTCTTTCTCATTTCCACGTAGTATTCCATTATGTATAAAAACCACAATTTCTTTATCCATTCGTCAGTTGATGGACATTTAGGCTCTTTCCATAATTTGCCGATTGTTGAAAGTGCTGTTATAAACATTGGGGTACAGGTGCCCCTACACATCAGCACTCCTATATCCCTTGGGTAAATTCCTAGCAGTGCTATTGCTGGGTCATAGGGTAGATCTATTTTTAATTTTTTGAGGAACCTCCACACTGTTTTCCAGAGTGGCGGCACCATTTTGCAGTTGCACCAACAGTGCAAGAGGGTTCCTGTTTCTCCACATCCTCCCCAGCATCTATAGCCTCCTGATTTGTTCATTTTAGCCACTCTGACTGGTGTGAGGTGATATCTCAGTGTGGTTTTGATTTGTATTTCCCTGATGAGGAGTGACATTGAGCAGCTTTTCATGTGTCTGTTGGCCATCTGGATGTCTTCTTTGGAAAAGTGTCTATTCATGTGTTCTACCCATTTCTTCCCCAGATTATTTGTTTTTTGGGTGTGGAGTTTGGTGAGTTTTTTACAGATTTTGGATACTAGCTAGAACTTTGTAGTTTTGCTATTGTAGTGGTTGGTTTAGGTTTTATAGTCTGTGGGTTAAACATCACAGTCTAGCTTCCATTAATGTTATACCACATCATATATAGTTTAAGAAAATTACAATAGTTTACTTAAATTTCTTCTTTCCCAGACAGATCCTTCCTGGATCTGTGGGATTATAGTTTTCATTCAGTTTAGAAAGATTTTGGCCATTTTTTCTTGTGATTAGACATCTTGTGATGTCTAATATGTGTTTATTCCTATCCATTGTATTTTTCATGTCTAACATAGTTTACATCTCTGTGAGTGCCATTCAGTTTTTAAAACAATAGCTTCTATGCCTCTACTTATCTTTTCATGCTTTGTTTGGAGATATAGTTATGTTACTTACGAACAGTTTTATCCTTTAGTCTCTTGCTCTTGCCAATTATTAGATGAATCCAGAATGGTGATCAGCCTAAGGCAAATTATGAGTTTTTCTATCCTAGCTAATGTGAATAGATACTGTCCCTTGTTCTGTGAGAGCACCAGGGAGTGTTTCCTCTACTCTTTTCAGATTTTTTTCCCTTGATGACTTCCTTCCATGTATGCATTGGTTGTTACTCTGCTGAATACCCAAAGGGGGCCCTTTGCCGATCTCCAGGGTTTTTTCTCTGTTCTGCTTTCTCCTCTCCTATATGCTGACCTGTCATCTCTATCTGCCTTGAATTTGCCAGACTCTCAGTTTCATCATCTCAACTCAAGGAGTCTGGTGGAGGCTATTTAAATAATGCTTTTCTCCTGTGTCGTAGCCTGAACATTCTCTCAAGGCAGTGAGCTTGGGCATGTGTTAGGCTAACGTGTTTTGTTTTCAGGGATCATTGTCCCTCATTGTCTGAAGTTCTGTGTCTTGAAAATCATGTTAAAATTGTATTTTGTCTGTTTTGTTTTTGCTTGCTTCAGGTAGGAAGATCAATCAGTACGTGTTACTCCATCTTGGCCAGAAGCAGATTACAGTGGAACTTCGGCACGTACTCTAGACTGTCGAGAGTGCTTGTCTTCCTCATTTGCTTAATTGCCTCCTGCTTATCCTTCATTCCTCAGTATAGTTATCTCTTCCTCAGGGAAATCTATCTTTCTTGGGCCCAATCTAGATCAAGTTATGATCACAGAACTCTGTTTTCTAATAGGAACTATCTGAATTTAGAATTATCATTTGAGTTGTCTTTCTCCTTCACTAGACTTTAAGCTAATTGAGAACCAGGGGTCTTCTCTATTGTATCTGTAGAGCTGAGTATAACATCTTACATTGAAGGTATATATTTATTTAATGTGTGAATGAGTAAATTGAAAATGCACAGTCCTGTATATGCAAAAAGTACTCATATATTTTATTTCTGTTTCTTCTCTGATGTAGATACTGTTGGCTTCTTGAAAATCCAAGATATAGTTCTTTCCTATGAAAGATTAATGAAACTTAACAAAAGTCACTGTAAACTACTTACAGGAAAAATTAAAAAAATGGAAAAAACAGTTAGTGCACTACAAAACGAGCTACGAGAAGCAAAAGACATGAAATCACGGTTAGAGCATCAAAAAGTGGAATGGGAACATGAATTCTGCAGTTTGAGGTATAGCATCTTGGTTTTAAAGAAACATTTGAACTGTTTACTTTTATACTACAGATGTATAGGGACAGTTTTGTAACTGCTAACTTACCATGTGGGATTTTACAGGAAAGAAAACTTCTTTAGTGTTGTGAAGTGTGAGGTTCTTGGAAATAATACAGCAAGTTCTTAACAGTGAATACTTGTAATAATTTAATGTATTTTCCAAATCATAAGTTTAATGGCCATTTAAAAGTCCACCATATACAAATGTCATTATTTAACAGATTGAATTTTGCTTGTTTTTCATTTTTCTGTATTTTTTTTTATTTATTTATTTTTCAACGTTTTTATTTATTTTTGGGACAGAGAGAGACAGAGCATGAACGGGGGAGGGGCAGAGAGAGAGGGAGACACAGAATCGGAAACAGGCTCCAGGCTCTGAGCCATCAGCCCAGAGCCTGACGCGGGGCTCGAACTCACAGACCGTGAGATCGTGACCTGGCTGAAGCCGGACGCTTAACCGACTGCACCACCCAGGCGCCCCCATTTTTCTGTATTTTAATGAATGCTGTAAGGAATGTCTTTTATATAAATCTGTTTCTACATTTCTGGTTACTTGGAATAAATTCTTCAATATAATATTATTTGATTAAAGTATAAAAATTTTTAAAAAGGTCTTTGATCCACATTGTTCAATTGTTCTCGGGAAAGTTTATATTAATCTCTATACCCAGCAACAGAGTATAAAATAGTCATTTTTCTCAAGACAGAAAAATTCCCAAAAATTGATTCTGTTTTATTCTCAACATTCAGGGTTAAAAAAGTAAAGTGGGGGTGCCTGGGTGGCTCAGTTGGTTAAGCATCTGACTTCAGCTCAGGTGATGATCTCATGAGTTTGAGCCCCGCTTTGGGTGGGCTCGAGCCCTGCTTTGGGTGAGCACGAGCCCCGTTTCGGGTGAACCCCTTTTCTCTGTCTCTCCCTCTCTCTCTGCCCCTCGTGGGATTCTGTCTCTTTCTCTCTCTCTGCCCTCGCTCACTTGTGTCACGTCTCTCTCAATAAAAAATTTAAACAAAGTAAAATGGGGGTGCCTGGGTGGCTCAGTCAGTCAGGTGTCTGACTTTGGCTCAGGTCATGATCTCAGGGTTCATGAGTTCGAGCCCCACATCGAGCTCTCTGTTGTCAGTGCAGAACCCACTTCAGATTTTCTGTCTCCCTCTCTCTCTCTGCCCCTCCTTTGTTTGCATGTGCTCTCCCTTTCTCTCTCAAAAATGAATAAACATTAAAAAAAAAAGTAATACGGAAAGTGATTACTGATAAGTTTTTTAACATCTCTGTCATAGGTAGATAAAATTAATTCAAACGTGTATGCTGAAATCACATATTACTCTTTATTGTTTACTTAATATGTATCCTGTGTTGTTCTAGAAGGGATTCTTAAGTGATTCATAAAGTAGATAATCAACAAGGTAAGTTGCAAGTGTGGTGGAAGAAGAAACAAAAAGTATAGGGCAACAGATATTAGACTCGCTAGCCTAGTCTTGGATGACAGTAATCTGCACGTGTATGTTGTGTAAACAACATCCGCAGATGCTCTCTTACACTGCACATCATTTTTGGAGGTACCTGTAATGTTTTGTCAAGTGGAAATTTATTTCTAGTGAATTGATAAAATTGTTTATAAACAGTAACTTCTCTTTTTAATGAGTAACTGAATTATCTGTCCTATGGAGGAATAATTACACCTGTAGGAAAAGGGGTAATTTTCAACTCTAACTTTTCTGAATAATTTCACACTTCCTTTCTTACAACATCTACCAGAGTTATTACTGACTAAAACTAAGTTGCATAATGCTTTCTCATTGCTTCTTTTCAATTGTATATATCTTTTGGAAGAGATTCAAGTGAGAAATTAAAAACAGCCCCAGAAAGGAAAAAAATTTGAGAACATAGAAATTTCATTTGGACAGTAAGCCAACATGTGGAACCAGATCATAGGAGGAACTTTTTATTTCTAACAAAACAAATTTTAAAATAAGCATATTTAATTGCAGATTTACTTTAAAACAAGAAGAAGAAAAAAGAAGAAATGCTGATATGTTATATGAAAAAATTAAGGAGAGGTTAAGAAGAAAAGAAGACCAATATAATAAAGAAGTTGAAACAAAACAACAATTTGAACTCGCTCTTAGAACACTAAACATGGAATTGAAGGCCGCAAAAAATCATTTGAATCAGGTAAATTACTTTTTGATAAAAAATTGTGTATTTCCATCAATATTATATAGTGTATTACACATATATTTTATGGTATCCCTTTGATTCAATATATATTATTTAGGTTTAAAATAAATTAAAACATGGGATCATGGTCCTTTGAACATTTTTTTAAAGTTCTCCTCTTCAGCTTTTGACCTTTTTTTTAACGGTATGAGACCAGAATCATAATGAAATGTATCTACAGGTTGTAGAAAAGCGCAGTGACACTCAGTGGCAACTTTCTCCACAGAACGCCAGAGAATTCCAGGATGGAATTCTAAACAATCACCTTTGCAAACAAAAGGAGATAAAAACGGCTCATAAGAAAACTAATTCTAAGGTTTCTTCTTTAGCTATTTTGAAGTACATGTGTGTATGTATTTGTATATATTTTATTTTTTTAATTATTACTACTTTTTCTCCATGTATGTATATATATATATTTTAAAAACCGAACATTGTACATCATGGAAACTATACAGGATTTTAAAAGCACATATATTTTTGGGGAGGGGTATGGGGGGGCGGTGGCATTTTTGCTTCATTCGATAAAATAATATTCTTGATTAAATGCATTTGTCTCCAGCAAATAGTGACATTCATAATGTCCTCATCCAAATAAGAGGCTTTTATTACTTTCTGTAGGAATCGATGAGCTTTCCCTAATCTCAAAACTGTTGCTACTAGCAACATGTGTTTTGGTTTTGAACAGTTACTTGACTGCCTTGATATATTAATAGGTTAGTTTAACACTTCTGCTAATGGACAGGAGGACGAGTGTAGCCAGTTCACAGATCATATTTTCGGTATCAAGTCTCCTACTTTTGAGAAAAGTAACACTTTGCTTCAAGTAGCATCCTATTTCATTACAAGGAACTTTTGAAACAATGGTATGCTATGCTATATACTTAATGATAATTTATTGATAGGTATTTTATTTCTAATAAAATAGTGGAGTGTATTTCCCCTCTTTTATATTTATTACTATTTTATTATTATTTTTTATTTATTACTATTTTCTTTTTTTTCTTTTTTTTTTTTTTAATTTTTTTTTTTCAACATTTATTTATTTTTGCGACAGAGAGAGACAGAGCATGAACGGGGGAGGGGCAGAGAGAGAGGGAGACACAGAATCGGAAACAGGCTCCAGGCTCTGAGCCATCAGCCCAGAGCCCGACGCGGGGCTCAAACCCACGGACCGCGAGATCGTGACCTGGCTGAAGTCGGACACTTAACCGACTGCGCCACCCACGCGCCCCTATTTATTACTATTTTCAACATGAAGAGGAAATACAAGTTATTGCAGCAGTAAATAATCTCATGATTTTCTAAGAGATGTATAAATTTCACCTTATTTCCTATCAGTATTTTGAAATCCAAGACTTCTTTCGTACTTGTGTATTTACACTAGAGAAGTAGCAGTGGTTGGTGCAGGAGCACTAGTTGTGGAGTGAGAAGACCTGGGGAGAGTCCTGCAGCTCACAGTTTTAATCTCTGCATTCTAGAATTGTGATAACCAAATGAGTTCATTGATGTATGGAGAAGTGTTTATATTATAGTACAGTGCCTAGATTTGTCAGTTATCAATAGATATATTCTTATAACTGACTATAGAAATATTAGCAAAGTAGATATCTATGAAATATTCTCAGGAAAAAAGAATTTTAGGAAATTTAATCTGTCCAAGTAGATGCAGAGCTAACGATTTTACTATGGGGTAGCTGTGTTCGATATCTACTGTAAACTCAATTTTTAAGTGTAGTCAGATTTATTAATCTTTTATTTCAGGCCTTCTGGTTTGTTGTAAATCAGAAAGGCTTTTCCAATTCTGACATTCTGAAAACTTTTCTCACGAATTCTTTTTTACTTTCATGCCTTCATTATCTTCAGTTAAAGTTCTGAACTTTTGGGAACTTATGCTTGCATAAAATTTGAGATTTGGAGCCAACTTTATTTTTTTCCAGTTGGATATTCACTTACTATAATCTTCCTTCCTCCCTCCCTCCCTCCCTCCCTCCATGTGTATTTATTTATTTTTGAGAGAGCGAGCACAAGCCAGGAAGGGGCAGGGAGAGAGAGAATCCCGAGCAGGTTCCGTACTGTCAGCACAGAGCCTGATGCGGGGCTTAAACCCACAGAATCTGAGATCATTCCCTGAGCCAAAATCGAGAGTCAGAGGCTTAACCAACTGAGCCACCCTGGCACCCCTTGCACCCCTTGCAACCTTTTCATTGTATAAACAGATTATACTGTAATTGGAAATAAAATCATGATATAATGTCATTTTATTGAGTGCTATCTGAAAATTTCCTTTGTTTTACTTAGCTTTCTGATAGTCATGAGAAACAACAAGATCTGTTGCATAAAAACCACATGTTGCAGGATGAAATTGCCATGCTAAGACTGGAAATAGACACCATAAAAAATCAGAACCAGGGAAAGGAAACGAAATATTGTGAAGACATTGAAATTGTAAAAGAAAAGAATGACAATCTTCAAAAGACCATAAAACAGAATGAGGAAACATTATCAAAAACAATATTCCAATATAGTGGACAGCTTAATGTTCTGACTGCTGAGATTACGATGCTAAACTCTAAACTGGAGAATGAAAAACAAAATAAAGAGAGCCTGGAAGCAGAAGTTGAATCATACCGTGCTAGACTGGCTACTGCTGTACACGATCATGATCAGAGTCAGACATCAAGAAGAGACCTAGAACTTGCTTTCCAGAGAGCAAGAGATGAATGGTTTCATTTACAGGACAAAATGAATTTTGATGTGTCTAATCTACAAGATAACAATGAAGTTCTTTCTCAGCAACTTTCTCAAGTTGAAAGTAAACTCAATGCCCTGGAAATTGAGCTCCATCACACAAAAGATGCTCTCAGAGAAAAGACTTTTGTTTTAGAATGTGTACAAAGGGACCTAAGCCAAACACAATGCCAGAAGACGGAAATTGAACACATGTATCAGAACGAACAAAGTAAAGTGAATAAATACATTGCAAAGCAGGAATCCTTAGAGGAAAGGTTATCTCAACTACAAAGTGAAAATATGTTGCTTAGACAGCAACTAGATGATGCTCACAACAAAGCGGACAGTAAAGAAAAGCTAGTAATTAATATCCAAGACCAGTTTCAGAATATCATAAAAAAACTTGAAGCTAAAAGTGAAGAACAAGGTCTTATGCTGGGAGAAAGAAATAAAGAGTTAATCGATGAATGTAAACATTTAAAAGAAAGAATGTATCATTATGAAAATGAGAAAGCAAAAATAGAAGTAAGTATCCAGAAAGATAAGAATTTTTCAGATTTCCAGAAAGAAAATTCTGGTAATACTTGATTATGGCTGAATTTTGAATCTAGTTGAATATTAAAAAAAAAAAAAGACTATAAATCAACATAAAAGCATAACTTGTATGCAACAAATAAAAATTAGACCTGAGAGGTGCTTTAATTTGAGTAAAGTTATGGTGTCATCTATGAAACTTTAAGATGTTAAATTATAAATTGTTAATAGATAATAGTCTTCTGCTACAATAATAATTTTTTTAAGTTTAGTTTGAGAGAGAGAGAGAACATGAGTTGGGGAGGGGCAGAGAGAGAGAAAATGCCAAGCAGGCTCTGCACTGCCAGGGTGGAGCCCGACACAGGGTTCTAGAACTCCTGAACTGTCGGATTCATGACCTGAGCCGAATTCAAGAGTTGGTCACTTAACTGACAAACCCTCCCATAAAAGTTTTAATCTTTGCCACCACATTTTATTACTGTGGTGAGCTGGTAAATGAAAATGCTCAAATGTAAAGTGAGTATTTTGAAATTGAGATTCAGTTAATTGAGTTAACCGGACAGTAACTTCAGATTTCCCAGATGAAATGAAGTGTAGGTGCTCTATCTGGTAGTACTTTTCCTTTGATAGCTTTTTATACATTTTAAGTTGGTATCATTTTATTTTTATTCACATAAATTTTAATTTTCAGTCTCAAATCATGTGTTCCTACAACCTCTTAATTCTTTAAAGGCATCTACTTTTCACTAAATCATAATTTGGGACAACTGTGGTGAGTTTTAGCAAAGCTATCTTTGAGTAATCTTCCCACTGCCATTTATAACTTATTTTAAATATTTTTACAAATAATTTGCTCATTTCGAAGCTCAGTTACTGTCATGTGGGCATAAGTTTGTCCAGTACAAAGAGAATTGTATCTCTCTGTGATTTATTAATTTGGCATTGGATCTCCATTTTCAGACCAAGGAGGGGTTGCAGAATTCTTGTTTAGCAGAAATGGAGTTAGTAGGGGAGAGAGCTGTAGGAGCTGAGGTCAGGGAGGGGGGTGGAAGCAGGGGCCATTGGAATGACTTTACTTTGGTTCTGAGATAGGACTCTATTAGAAGGATAAGAGCAGAGGATTGGATATGTGAGGAACTCTGACGGTAACTTAAGCCTGTAATAAAAAAAAGAGGGAAAACCTTTCATAATGTAGAATTTACGACTGCTGTGCCCACTATGTCCCCATTTCTTTTTGAGACTTCTGTAGGTTATGAAGCTTTGCAAATTCACCAGTGGAGAACAGATAGGCTGGATTCATTATCTAAGTGACATCATCCTGACTAGGCAGGGAGATATAACACCTTTTGTTCTTTAACTGAATTCAGTAAGTAGGAATGTGTATGTGTTAGGAAAAGATGGTTAATTGATGTATGTGTTGATATTTCTCAAAGTACGTATGTTAGAGTTGTATATTATTAACATAATTTAATTATAAGATGATTTATAAAATCAGTAACAGAAATGTCTTATTAGGTAGTTATGAGACAACTTCAACAAGAACTGGCTGATACTCTGAAGAAACAGTCTATGTCAGAGGCTTCCCTGGAGGTTACATCACGTTATCGTCTTAGTTTAGAAGATGAGACACGGGATCTAAAGAAGAAATTAGGTCAAGTCAGAAGTCAGGCATGTATTAAATGTAATCTGTCAACAGCTAACTTATAGCTGGTTAAATAATATAAAGTGTTTTAGGATACTAATTTCCATAGACCACTTCCTTTTGTATTTTCATTATAATTAATTCATTATGATTTTAGTATCTTTACAATGCATTTATTTCTTAAACTCTTTTATTCTACTATTTGTGTTATATATTTTTTCTTATAATATTTACTCTTAGGAAAGTTGAGGCTTTTGTATCCTTCCTCACAGGAATTGAGACACTTTTTTTTCTTTGTTTAAAATTTTTTTTTTAAAGTTTATTTATTTTGAGAGAGAAAGAGCAAGAGAGAGTGTGTGCATGCATGTTAACAGGGGAGGGACAGAGAGAGGAGAGAGAGAATCCCAAGCAGGGTCCATGCTGTCAGTGCAGAGCCAACGTAGGGCTCAGTTTCATGAACCATGAGATCATGACCTGAGCTGGAAGCAAGAATTGGATGCTTAACTGACTTAGCCACCCAGATGCCCCAGTAGATGCTATTATTCTTCTTATTATTTTTAACGTTTATTCATTATTGAGAAACAGAGACAGCATGGGCATGGGGAGGGCAGAGAGAGGAGGAGACACAGAATCTGAAGCAGGATCCAGGCTCTGAGCTGTGAGCACAGAACCTGATGCGGGGCTCAAACTCACAAACTGCGAGATCATGACCTGAGTCGAAGTCAGATGCTGAACTGACTGAGCCACCCAGGCGCCCCAGTAGATGCTATTATCTTCATTTTATAGATGCAGAAACTGAGACACAGAAGTTTTAAGTAATTTGCTCAAGGTCATATAGGTAATAACCAGCAGAATTGGGAATTCAGACCCAGGCATTTTGGCTCCTACTAAGATACTGCTTCTCAAACTATTCCATGAAATATCTTGTTGCCATTGAAAACAACATGTTAAGTTATATAATCACTAGAATAGCAATGTCATTCACCTATGTGAATATTTGAAATCATAGTTGATGCGGTGCTTGGAGTATGAAAACAGAAATGTTTACCATAAGGTAATTCCCTATATTTCCTCCGTTTGACCATTAGATAAATTTGTATGTTTATCTGATCATATATAATTTAAAAACATTAAAAATATTATGTTTTTGTAGTAGAGTAAGGTTGGTAAGCTATTCTGTAAGAGTATTTAAACATTTTCGGCTTCGTAGGCCATAGTCTGTTGTAGCAGCTCAGCTCTGCTGTTATGACCTAAAAGTAGCCATCAGTAAGCATGTAGAGGAGAGTGTGGCTGGGTCCACGAAGATTTTAGTTACAGGGGCACTTGGGCGGCTTAGTTGGTTGAGCGTCCTGACTCTTAATTTCCACTCAGGTCATGATCCCAAACCCCACATCATGAGACCCGTCATGAGACCGAGCCCCTCATCAGGCTTCTCCCTGAGCTTGCAGCCTGCTTACGATTTTCTCTGTCTCTCCCTCTGCCTCTCTTCCCCACTTGTGCACGCGGTCTGTCTCTCTCTCTCTCTCTCTCTCAAGTAAAAAAAAAATGTAGTTACAAGAACAGGTGATGGTGTTCTACTAGATTGCCAGTAGTTAAAATTATTACTTTTTCTTTATTCTAGTTGCAAGAAGCACAGGATCGACATGCAGAGGCCGTAAGATATGCTGAGAAGACGAAAGATCATATGCAAAAGTATAATTTAAACCTCACAGAAAATAGCTTGATTATTTATAAAGCAGATAAGCAGTGTAGTATGAGAAATGTATTAGTTATGCCAGTATATCATTGTTAAGCTGGATACAAATTCCAGCTTTGAGCTATTTTGAAATGCAGATTGTGGCATATTATCTCTCAGTGTTGCACCTTACCCACAAAACACAACGAGAAAAATGGCACAATTGCCAAATCCTCCTCTTGATAAAATTTTAAGGATTTACGTAATGCCCTCATTTGTTCAGAAATTATACGGGTTTTTTTTTTAAATTTATGTGTGAGAATAATTATCTTAAGATCTGCATTTTAGGCTAGAGGTTAAAAATACCAGGCAAGAAGAAACCATCAAACAGCAAGCGGCCCAAATTCAAGATCTTCAGAGCAACTTGTTAAGGACAAGTTTGGTAAGTCAGTCTCTTAATGTCTGCCCTACTGAAAAGGAATCCTTATTTCACTAGTGGTAGTACATAAGAATGTTTTGGATCATATGAAAAATCTCACAGATCGAAATATTAGGTTCATATTGTTCCTACTTGCTACTAGTGCTGTAATTCTTCTATATAGATGAAGTGGATTGAATTCATAAAGTAATGATGTTTGTAGTGAGATTTTAATAAAACACATTGTGAGAGTCTAAGAAAAGCAACATTTTATATACACCACAGTGAGCGTTTGGTTTAGTCCACCTTTTGGCTATTGTGGATGATGCTGCTGTGAACGTTGGCATACAGATGTGTGAGTCCCTGCTAATATTTTTCAGCGTGTGTCAAACTTCCCCAAACTTTGAGTGATCATTTGATCTTGAGTTGTGGCTTTCTCTTGTAATCTCAACCCTTCAGTGAGAGTTTGAGAACAGGTTATTTTAATGATGATTTGTTGTAATTTGTAATTACAAATTTGCAATTTATTGTCTTCATCAAGAATGACTAGCAGGTCGTTATGCAAACGTCCTTCTCAAAGGAATGGACTTTTCTCTTTGTTGGATTTTGTAAAGGAAAAGAAATGCCAGTGAAAAACTAGAAATGGCTGCTCAGTCAGGGCCTTACCTAGTAACATAGTGCTCCTACCATTGCAAGTTCAGAAACTCATTTTTCTCCATTCACTTGAGTTAATCAGCCTTTCAGAGGTTTCACAGTTCAATCTCAGAAAAGATTAATGTGCAATTCAGGATTCTAATTTATTGATATGTAGTGAAACCCCAACTGTTTTCCAAGCAGAACAGTTAATGTCATCCCACTCTCACCCTCCTTTGTAGGATTTACACTGTACATCCTAAGTGGGAGCAATGAGATAGATACACTGACCCACTAGTTTCTTTCAGTCACAAAAGCTATATAATATACATGCAGGTTTCATTAGACAGCTATACCCGTCAGGGGAACTAGAACATTCTGTTGACTGGCCCTTTTTGTGGCTGAAGAGACACTGAAAATTATTTTCTTTTCTAGACCTCTTATAAATGAGTCACATTGTTTTAGGGTACTTTTCATGCGAGTAACATGACACTATGTTGATCAGTCTTCTATGAATGAGAGTGCGAGGCGTTGTCCTGCTACTGTGTCCTAAAGCAATCTTTAAGGTCTCAAAAACTAAAATTTGTAAGAATATCCGAAACTGATTAAGCTTTTATTAAAGAATAACGAGGGATTTTCTGTAGATGCCTATAGAAAGGAATTAGGGTTATGGCATGAAATTAGCTGCCACTTTAAGGTCTTCCCTGTGAAACAAAACTTTAGATAGCTTTCAGCCAACTCATAGCTCTGACTTCTCTAGAAGGCGCTTATCTCTTGAATCCCCAAATCAGAGGCTACCTGGGTTTAGATATTTGATGCACACAATTTGAGGTGAAGAATCTGGATTGGGAAGAAGGTTAAGCTCTAGCCGACTTAACCTTCCTGACAATATAGTCAAGTATGCGTCTGAAAGGAACTTCAGAAGAGTTTCATAAGGTGAGATCTCTATGGACTAAGAAATTACTCGAAAGGAAACAAAGGCAAACCAGTGATCATCCAGCCCTTGTGATAAATGTCGTGTTATAAAAGAAAAGCGAGACAAACTATGCTGGTCAGCATCCTAAGGGTAAGAGTGCCCCCTAAGAGTCAATAAGAAAAACACACTCAAAGTAACACGGAAAAGAATCCAAATAAAATGTACGCGATTAGCTGTCTACAAAGGTAATCCGTGTCAAGTAATGATTTTTGAGTCTGTGGTTGAGGACGTTGTCTATCAGGACCTAGACGGAAGAGTGCAAAGTACAGATGGCCTAGGTAAAGGGGTCAAAGCTCAAAATGTGAATTAGAGAATCTGGTTTTGAAGCCTTAAGAGCATTTGAAAAGACAGATAGCAAGGGGCAAGGACTCAATGTCAGGGGTTGCCGTCCTTTAGAAATAAGGTGGGGTTAGAAGAGCAGAGGGAGAGTATGGTCATTGTTATCAGCTGCTGCTGAGAAGTGAAACAGGATAAAGACTTTAAAAAAATTACAAAAAAAAAGGTCCTTGATGACCCTCAAACTTTCTTAGTGGAATGATAGGAGTGAAAGGTAGATTTCAGTGTAAAAGAAGGAAAGAAGTGAAGAAAAGTTGCATCTGTGGATGAGACGATACATTAAAAAATGTTCGAGTCCACTGCAAGGGGAGAAGCAGGGTGACAGATGGACAAAGCTTCAAAACTTAAGCAAATGGTTAACAGAAGAGGAGAAATTGAAATCTTTCTTCCTTATGCAGCCAGAACTGGGATTTACGGATTTATAGCACTTTACCAACTGCAAAGCTCTGGGGACAGCTTTTCTGATATGCTTTTACCACAAAGCCTTAATCTCTTCATCAGAGTACCTGCTAAAGCAGCCTAACGTAAACAGTACGGACATGAAATGATTGAGGAACTTTGGTTTAGCAAGACTCCATTATTTCCATGTCAGTGGCTTTCTCTTGCCTCTGATGGTCATGTAAAGGATTCATTACTCAATCTAGGAGGTGCTGTTTGTACTGTAGTCTGTGAGCATTGTCCACTGAGTAGTATAGAAAGGAAGTTAGTTAAAAGTATAAGTAGAAAAAAAGTACTGTTGGCTAGTGGCATTGGCGAAAGTTGTGTGAAGTACTGAGGAGAGATTCTGGGCCTCATGCTCCCCATTTGCTGCCACTTGCGGTGGAGTGAAGAATAACTTCAGTATAATTTGTATAGGGGACCACTTCTACTGGCATGCCACCTGCCTAAACTATCACGTTGTATTGGAACGCAAAATACAGCAACAGTAATCATGCTAAATGCAGACACTTAGAGCTATGTGCCGTGTACCCTTCTAAGTTGTTCATGTATTATTTCCTAATTTAATCTTCCCAACAGCCCAGGTAGATACTATTATTATCTACCTAATTTAATCTTCCCAACATCCCAGGTAGATACTATTATTATTTATTTGGAGATCACTTTTTTTTTTTTCAACGTTTATTTATTTTTGGGACAGAGAGAGACAGAGCATGAACGGGGGAGGGGCAGAGAGAGAGGGAAACACAGAATCGGAAACAGGCTCCAGGCTCCGAGCCATCAGCCCAGAGCCCGACACGGGGCTCGAACTCACGGACCGCGAGATCGTGACCTGGCTGAAGTCGGACGCTTAACCGACTGCGCCACCCAGGTGCCCCTGGAGATCACTTTTTTAAGGTTCTTTGTTTTGAGAGAGAGAGATTGTGGGGAAGGTCAGGTAGGGAGAGAGAAAGAGGGGGAGAGAGAGAGAGAGAGAGAGAGAGAGAATTCCAAGCGGGCTCCTCGCTGTCCACGCAGAGCCTGATGTGGCGCTCAATCACATGACCCTGAGATCATGTCCTGAGCCGAAATCAAGAGCCAGACGCTGAACTGACTGAGCCACCCAGGTGCCCCAGTAGGTGCTGTTATTACCTTCATTTTACAGATGCAAAGACTGAGACACAGAAGTTTTAGGTAGTTTGCTCAAGGTCATATAGCTCATCACCAGCAGAATTGGGAATTTAGATCCAGGCATACTGGCTCCTACTAAGATACTGTTTCTGAAACTGTTCCATGAAATATCTTGTTGTCACTGAAAACAGCATGTTCAGTTTTATAATCATGAGAATGGCAATGCCATTCACCTATGTGAATATTTGAAATCATAGTTGATGCGGTGCTTGGAGTATGAAAACAGAAATATTTACCATAAGGTAATTTCCTATATTCCATTTGACCGGTACATACATTTGTATGCTTATCTGATCATGTATAATTTAAAAACATTAAAAACATTATGTTTTTGTAGTAGAGTATGGTTGGTAAACTCTTCTGTAAGAGTATTGAAACATTTTTGGATTTTAGGCCATAGTCTCTGTTGTAGCAGCTCAGCTCTGCTGTTATGACCTAAAAGTAGCCATCAGTCAGCATGTAGAGGAGAGTGTGGCTGGGTCCACTAAGATTTTAGTTACAGGGGCACTTGGGCGGCTTAGTTGGTTGAGCGTCCTGACTCTTAATTTCCACTCAGGTCATGATCCCAAACCCCACATCATGAGACCCGTCATGAGACCGAGCCCCTCATCAGGCTTCTCCCTGAGCTTGCAGCCTGCTTACGATTTTCTCTGTCTCTCCCTCTGCCTCTCTTCCCCACTTGTGCGTGCTGTGCTGTCTCTATCTCTCTCTCTCTCTGTGTGTCTCTGTCTCTCAAGTAAAAAAAAAAAAAACATTTAGTTACAGAAACAGGTATTGGTGTTCTACTAGATTGTCAGTAGTTAAAATTATTTTTTTTCTTTTTTCTAGTTGCAAGAAGCACAGGATCGACATGCAGAGGCCGTAAGATATGCTGAGAAGACGTAAGATCATATGCAAAAGTATAATTTAAACCTCACAGAAAATAGCTTGATTATTTATAAAGCAGATAAGCAGTGTAGTATGAGAAATGTATTAGTTATGCCAGTATATCATTGTTAAGCTGGATACAAATTCCAGCTTTGAGCTATTTTGAAATGCAGATTGTGGCATATTATCTCTCAGTGTTGCACCTTACCCACAAAACACAACGAGAAAAATGGCACAATTGCCAAATCCTCCTCTTGATAAAATTTTAAGGATTTACGTAATGCCCTCATTTGTTCAGAAATTATACGGGTTTTTTTTTTAAATTTATGTGTGAGAATAATTATCTTAAGATCTGCATTTTAGGCTAGAGGTTAAAAATACCAGGCAAGAAGAAACCATCAAACAGCAAGCGGCCCAAATTCAAGATCTTCAGAGCAACTTGTTAAGGACAAATTTGGTAAGTCAGTCTCTTAATGTCTGCCCTACTGAAAAGGAATCCTTATTTCACTAGTGGTAGTACATAAGAATGTTTTGGATCATATGAAAAATCTCACAGATCGAAATATTAGGTTCATATTGTTCCTACTTGCTACTAGTGACGTAATTCTTCTATATAGATGAAGTGGATTGAATTCATAAAGTAATGATGTTTGTAGTGAGATTTTAATAAAAACATTGTGAGAGTCTAAGAAAAGCAACATTTTATATACACCACAGTGAGCGTTTGGTTTAGTCCACCTTTTGGCTATTGTGGATGCTGCTGCTGTGAACGTTGGCATACAGATGTGTGAGTCCCTGCTAATATTTTTCAGCGTGTGTCAAACTTCCCCAAACTTTGAGTGATCATTTGATCTTGAGTTGTGGCTTTCTCTTGTAATCTCAACCCTTCAGTGAGAGTTTGAGAACAGGTTATTTTAATGATGATTTGTTGTAATTTGTAATTACAAATTTGCAATTTATTGTCTTCATCAAGAATGACTAGCAGGTCGTTATGCAAACGTCCTTCTCAAAGGAATGGACTTTTCTCTTTGTTGGATTTGTAAAGGAAAAGAAATGCCAGTGAAAAACTAGAAATGGCTGCTCAGTCAGGGCCTTACCTAGTAACATAGTGCTCCTACCATTGCAAGTTCAGAAACTCATTTTTCTCCATTCACTTGAGTTAATCAGCCTTTCAGAGGTTTCACAGTTCAATCTCAGAAAAGATTAATGTGCAATTCAGGATTCTAATTTATTGATATGTAGTGAAACCCCAACTGTTTTCCAAGCAGAACAGTTAATGTCATCCCACTCTCACCCTCCTTTGTAGGATTTACACTGTACATCCTAAGTGGGAGCAATGAGATAGATACACTGACCCACTAGTTTCTTTCAGTCACAAAAGCTATATAATATACATGCAGGTTTCATTAGACAGCTATACCCGTCAGGGGAACTAGAACATTCTGTTGACTGGCCCTTTTTGTGGCTGAAGAGACACTGAAAATTATTTTCTTTTCTAGACCTCTTATAAATGAGTCACATTGTTTTAGGGTACTTTTCATGCGAGTAACATGACACTATGTTGATCAGTCTTCTATGAATGAGAGTGCGAGGCGTTGTCCTGCTACTGTGTCCTAAAGCAATCTTTAAGGTCTCAAAAACTAAAATTTGTAAGAATATCCGAAACTGATTAAGCTTTTATTAAAGAATAACGAGGGATTTTCTGTAGATGCCTATAGAAAGGAATTAGGGTTATGGCATGAAATTAGCTGCCACTTTAAGGTCTTCCCTGTGAAACAAAACTTTAGATAGCTTTCAGCCAACTCATAGCTCTGACTTCTCTAGAAGGTCCTTATCTCCTGAATCCCCAAGCCAGAGACTACCTGGGTTAAGGTTTTTTTTTGGGGGGGGGGTGTTCTTTTTTATTAACTTTATATTTCATTTTTAAATATTTACATCCAAATTAGTTAGCATATACTGAAGCAATGATTTCAGGAGTAGATTCCTTAATGCCCCTTACTCATTAAGACCATCCCCCCTCCCACAACCCCTCCAGCAACCCTCAGTTTGTTCTCCATATTTATGAGTCTCCTCTGTCCCGTCCCTGTGTTTATATTATTTTTGTTTCCCTTCCCTTATGTTCATCTGTTTTGTCTCTTGAAGTCTCATACGAGTGAAATCATATGAATTTGTCTTTCTCTGACTTACTTATTTCACTTAGCGTTAATACCCTCCAATTCCATCCACGTAGTTGCAAATGGCAGGATTTCATTCTTTTTGATTGCCAAGTAATACTCCATTGAATATATATACCACATCTTCTTTATCCATTCATCCATCGGTGGACAATTGGACTCTTTGCATACTTTGGCTATTGTTGATAGTGCTGCTATAAACATGGGGGTGCATGTGTCCCATTGAAACAGCACACCTGTATCCCTTGGATAAATGCCTAGTAGTGCAATTGCTGGGTCGTAGTGTAGTTCTGTTTTTAGTTTTTTGAGGAAACTCCATACCATTTTCCAGAGTGACTGCACCAGCAAAAGAGATCCTCTTCTCTGCATCCTCGCCAACATATGTTGTTGCCTGAGTTCTTAATGTTAGCCATTCTGACAGGTGTAAGGTGGTATCTCAGTGTGGTTTTGATTTCCCCGATGATGAGTGATGTGGAGCATTTTTGCCTGTGTCAGTTGGCCATGTGGATGTCTTCTTTGGAGCAGTGTCTGCTCATGTCTTTTGCCCATTACTTCACTGGATTACTTGTTTTTTTGGGTGTTGTGTTTGGTAAGTTCTTTGTAGATTTTGGATACTAACCATTTTTTTTTTTAAATATATGAAATTTATTGTCAAATTGGTTTCCATAAACACCCAGTGCTCATCCCAAAAGATGCCCCCTTCAATACCCATCACCCACCCTCCTCTCCCTCCCACCCCCCATCAGCCCTCAGTTTATAAGAGTCTCTTATGCTTTGGCTCTCTCCCACTGTATCTGATATGTCATTTGCAAATACCTTCTCCCATTCTATCAGTTGCCTTTTAGTTTTGCTGATTGTTTCCTTCACTGTGCAGAAGCTTTTCATTTTGATGAGGTCCCAGTAGTTCATTTTTGCTTTTGTTTCCCTTGCCTCCAGAGACGTTTAGAATAAGAAGTTGCTGCTGGCAAGATCAAAGAGGGTTTTGCCTGCTTTCTCCTCAAGGATTTTGATGGCTTCCTGTCTCACATTGAGGTCTTTCATCCATTTTGAGGTTATTTTTGTGTAATGTACAACTTTTTATGTGAACATGTTTTCATTTCTCTTGGGTATATACCTATAAATACAATTGCTGGTTCATATGGTAACTCTGTTAAACCTTTTTGTTTGTTTGTTTTTGTTTTTTCAACCTTTTGAGGAGGGGCAGGCACTTGGATGGCTCAGCTGGTTGAGAGGCCGGCTCTTGATTTCAGCTCAGGTCATGATCTCAGGGTTGTGGAATCGAGCCCTACATTGGGCTTTGCTCTGAGCATGGAGCCTGCGTGGGATTCTCTCCCTCCCTCTCCTTCTGTCCCTCTACCCCACTTGTGCACTCTCTCTAAAATAAGTTTAGAAAACATGTTTTTCTAGTTTAACCTTTTGAGGAACTGCCAGACTGTTTTCCAAAGTGGCAGCAACATTACATTTTCATCAGCAGTTTTTGAGAGTTCCCATTTTTCCTGACTCTTGCCAATGTTTGTCATTATCTGTTGTTTTTATTATAACAATTCTAGTGGGTATGAAATGGCATCTTGTGGTTTTTGGTTTGCATTTTTCTTATAACTAATGATGTTGAACATCTCTCTTTTATTTTTGAGAGAGACAGTGTGAGCAGGGGAGGGGCAGAGAGAGAGGGAGACACAGAATCTGAAGCAGGCTCCAGGCTCCCAGCTGTCAGCACAGAGCCCGATGTGGGGCTCGAACCCACAAACCATGAGATCGTGACCTGCGCCAAAGTCGGACGCCCAACTGACTGAGCCACCCAGGCACCCCGAACATCTCCCTTTTAATGTGATTTTTATCCATTTCTATATCTTCTTTAAACAACTAATCCATTCTTTTCCCCATTTTTATATTGGATTGTCTTTTCATTATTGGAAGAGTTATTTAAATATCCCACATACAAATCCCTTAGCAGATATGGGATTTTCAGATATTTTCCCATATTTAGTCGCTTGCCTTTTCACTTTCTTGATGGTGATATTTGAAACATAGAAGTTTTTAATTTTGATGAAGTAAACTTAATCTGCTTTTGTCTTTTGGTGTCATGTCTAAGAAATCATTGCCAAATCCAGAGCATGAGCGGGGGAGGGACAGAAGAGAGGGAAACACAGAATCTGAAATAGGTTCCAGGGCCCGAGCTGTCAACAGAGCCTGACACTGGGCTTGAACCGACGAACCATGAGATCGTAACCTGAGCTGAAGTTGGATGCTTAACTGACTAAGCCACCCGGCTGCCCCTGGTGAATGATTTTTTAATGTATTGTTGGATTCAGTTTGCTTATTTTGTTGAAGATTTTTGCATGTTCATCAGACATACTGGCCTGTAATTCTCTTTGTGGTGTCTTTATCTGGTTTTGGTATCAGGGTAATGCTGGCATCATAGAATGAATTTGGAAGTTTCCCTTCCTTTTATGTTTTTCTGGAACAATTTGAAAAGCACAGGTATTGGGGCACCTGGGTGGCTCAGTCAGTTAAGCATCCGACTTCGGCTCAGGTCATGATCTCACGGTCCGTGAGTTCGAGCCCCGCGTCGGGCTCTTTGCTGACAGCTCAGAGCCTGGAGCCCGTTTCAGATTCTGTGTCTCCCTCTCTCTCTGCCCCTCCCCTGTTCATACTCTGTCTCTCTCTGTCTCAAAAATAAATAAACGTTAAAAAAAATTAAAAAAAGAAAAAAAAGATGTTACCATCTTAATCAGGTGCAGTGGGGATAAGGTGCCTGGGTTATGGTATCTAAAGTATAGCCCCTTGAGTGCAAGTGCTCTCAATATGAGGACTTGAGAACTAAAGAGGCAGTTATTTAACACTCACAAATGCAACATTCTAGTCAACTGCTGAAGACTCTCCCGTTCAGAAAAAGATGGGAAGCACCCTAGTCTATAAGAGTTTTGAAATATAGCCTGATGCATGCTGTCAGTTCTTAAGTTAGGACTTAGTCCTAACCACGGAATACTTTCTCCATGTGTCTTCCCTTTCTTTACTCTTTGAGCTCTTGGTTCCTTCCTTTTCATAAGGAATGACCTGTATTTGCAGCTGTTTTCTCATCCTGCTTCCTCCCTGTGGGACTTCTAAGACCCAAAGGCCTCTTTTCATTTTGCACGATTTGGTCTCTTAGTCCAAGCTAGCAAATAGTATGTTTGCTGCTGTAATTCTCTTACCTTTTTTGGTTTTCTGTAAATATTACTGGATTTCATGCCGTGTTTTAACAAAGCCAACCTCGCAAGTCCTTTTGAGATAAGCTTTTCGCTTCAGGTTTCCTGTGAAGCTCTTACATGACAATGCCTTTAAAATTCGTCTACTCTTGGGGCTCCTGGCTGGCTCAGTTGGTAGAGCATGTGACACTTGATCTCTGGGACCTGAGTTTAAGCCCCATGTCGGGTGTGGAACCTACTTAAAAAAAAAAAAATCTTATACTCTTAAGATCCGTAAAGAAATTTGAGGCACACCTTAAATCTTTCTGTTTTCCTGGTAGCACCCTGGATTTTCTCTTAACCCAAAAGCCATTTCTTCATTTTGGCAGTATTTGACAGTTCAACATGTAGAGAGGCTGTAAATGAGAAACAGATATTTGAACCCAGTAGGTCCTGGTTCCTTTCTTTTTAAAAAAATTTTTTTTTAACATTTATTTATTTTTGAGACAGAGAGAGACAGAGCATGAACGGGGGAGGGTCAGAGAGAGGGAGACACAGAATCTGAAACAGGCTCCAGGCTCCGTGCCATCAGCACAGAGCCTGACGTGGGGCTTGAACTCACGGACCGAGAGATCATGACCTGAGCCGAAGTGGGCCGCTTAACCGACTGAGCCACCCAGGTGCCCCATCCTGGTTCCTTTCAATTGCATAGCCTTTCTTTAGTTTCTCTTTCCTATCCATTTTATTTTCAGGTATTTTGTAGCATGACTTCCCTTTCCTCCAGTGTCATTTTCTTCACTTGATTAGAAACCCTTGCTGTCAGCCTCTTCACAGGCCATCAGGTTTCCACTAAGAGTCTCGTGGAGGCCCTTTTTGGGTCTCATTCTTACGCTTTTCTACATCTTTTCAGGTTCCACCTACCTCCTGGTTCAAAGGAAGTTTAGTTTTAGGTTTTTTTAAATAGCAGCACACCATTTTTAGTATCAGTATCTGTGGTAGTAATTTACTGCTGCATGATAAGCCACCTCAAAGCCTAGTAGTTCAAAACAGCATTTATCTTGTTCACTAATCTTTAGTTTAGGCAAAGCAGAGTAGGACAACTCATTTCTTCTTCATTTGGCATCAGCTGGGATAACTGGAAGCTGGAGACTAGAATCATCTAAAGGCTTGTTCATGCATGTGTTTGGCTGTTGAGGCTGGCCTTTGCCTAGGATGTTGGCTAGTCTCAGCTGGATTATCTACATGAAGACTCACTAGGTAGCCTGGGATTCCTCACAACGTGGTGGCTGGGTTCTAAGGGTGAGCTTCCCTAGAGAAAGAAAGTCAGATGGAAGCTATATCACATTTTCTAACCTGGCCTTAAAAATCACAGCAGTTCTGCATATTCTGTTCACTAGAAACCAGTTACTGAAGCCAGCATATATTTAAGGGGAGGAATTTTCACAGGAGAAGTATCAACAAATTTATAAAACCACTACATCCACTCACTTTGTCTTACCAATCATATATAATGGAAGGAAGTCCTTCCCAGCTCAGCATCACTGAAACTCCAGCCAGTTTTGTTGTTGTTGTTATTTAGTATGATCTCTATTTTGTAGAAAGTAACAAAAGATTACAAGATAACAGTATTGAATTAAATTTTTTTTTGCCTCAAAAAAATATGTGGATCATCCAATTAAATTTTTATACTGGGAGATATGATTTCTTAACCTGGAGAATCATTTCTCCTGGGAATGCAGTTCAAATTAGCATAAAGCATTTGCAGTTCAGAAAAAGGCTGTGGCATTAGAATCATTACTTATAGATTCATGAATTAGAGTCTTATTTTCAGAGTCTTGGTATTTTTTGACTCGGGCATACGTAAGTCAATATGATATTGCTAAAACTTCTTTAAAAATTATGGAGTGTTAAGATGGGGGAAGGGCTAAGAGACTTTCTACTAAGAGGGGAGTTATTTTATGAAAGATAGGAAAGAATCATAGAAAAAGTGTAGAATCAAGTGCAAATGTTGTATAGTAAACACAATGATAGCAAAGATCTATTTCAGTAACAGCTGATGGCTTTAACTTTGCTCTTGATTTTCTGAGTTGTTAAGGTTCCACATTCTAAGACAGGGAACATTTTATTGCAAATGAATTTATTTAAAAATTTGAGTGCCTGGCTGGCTCAGTTACTCTTGATCTTGAGGTTGTGAGTTCAAGCCTCACACTGGGTGTAGAGATTACTTAAAATTTGAAAAAAAAATTTTTGATAGTAGTTTTGAGTTGGACCCATTTCACTCCACTTCCAAACTATATTATTTTATTCATGCAGGCTGATGACCTTACAACAAAACTGGAAACTACATCTTCAAAATGTCTACACCTGGATGCAAAAAATCAAGTTCTTCAACAGGAGTTATTGTCAATGAAAGCTTTAGGAAAAAAATGTGAAAAACTAGAGAGCAATAGCAAGAAATTACAACAAGAAGTCGTAAAATTGAAAAGTTTTATGGAAATGAATATGGTAGAACGCAGTCAAGTGGAACAGTATAAACGGGAGATTGAAGAAAGAGCACGACTGGAGATAGTAGAAAAATTAAAGGAAGTCAATCTGTTTTTACAGGTTAATTTATTGATCTGTAATGTGCTTTAACTCATTGCACTGCAAATTACATTTTGGATAGATGTATTACATAGGTTTCCTCTACTTGTTTTATGGTAATTTGTAGATTTCTAGAGGCATTTGTTCCTCCCTTTAAAGATTTCAGTTTTCATCATTATTCTCACTAAATTGAGAGGATAAGAAGTATGATTTAAACAACTATTCTCACTATTAAGAGGAAAGAAAAAATTATGATTTAAAAATTATACTGTACTTGGATTTATTCTTAAGTTTATTTTTGACTTTTAAAATTTTGTCATTGATTCTATTTGAATTATCAGATTGCATGAATACTAATACAAGAATGATTGAACTTTAATTTTATAAATCATAATTTAATTCAGTTGACATTGATGATAAATATTTTACACGAGCTTTTTTTCATTTAAAATTGCTCTCTGAATAATTGACTCAGAACTAAAGGAAACAGGTATAATTATTCAGATTATAGCTATTTTAAAACTATCCTGTTAATTTGCTTTAGGCACAAGCAGCAGCTCAAGAAAACTTAGACCAGTTAAGAGAAAATGCTCATGCTTCAATGAGAAGTCAAATGGAACTTAGAATTAAAGATCTGGAATCTCAGGTCTCTACAATGAAGACTTCTCAAGAAGATTCTACTAAAACTGAGTTGGAAACATACAGGCAACTCTACCTAGAAGAATTAAAAGCTAGAAAGTCCTTGAGAAATAAGCTGAACAGGTAAGTCAAAACAGAATCATAGACAAGAAATTTAGCTTATTAATTTGCCTCTAAAGCATGATTTCTGTGGAGCCAAGATCATGAGATGAGTAGGAAGTGAAAGCCAACTAGATCGTGTAATTTTGGAAAATGATGTTTCTAAGTGAACTTACTTTTGAAATGTTAGTCCAGGACGGTTTGCATCCCTCCTCTTTTTTTGGTTTTACCGGACCTCTCCCCCCCCCCCCCCCCCGTATGTTTTCCATTGATCGGATCTGCTAGTCTTTAAGTGAATTGTTTGAAGCTTTCTCATTTAGAAGCATATTATTATAAAATTGCTTGTCAGAATTACCCTAAATAGAAATGTCAATGAGTTTCTTTTTGGAAGATTACATCTTTAACCTAAAAGGTCAAGTACTACTACTACTCATCCTGGCAGCTTGGTACATTTTTTCTCTTGATTGTGATCTTTGGTATTATTACTAGAGTGGGCCTTGAGACAAACTATCCTTTATGCTTTTTCTACTTTACATAAAGGCATACAGGTGAAATACAGAAAGACTCACACAGGGCTGAAGGGAAGTATAATTCCCAAAGTGGCTAAAAAGAGCACCATGGTGGGAGGGAGGTGTGTGGAAGACTGAAGACAGAAAGGGCAGATTCTGCCTCCAGTGCCTTGGTAACTGTTATAAGCTAATTCCCTCTGTCGCTGTTTTAGTTCTTTCTGATCACACCTCTGCCATCTACTATCTCCCCTAAAGATTGTTGGTCTCAGTGATTCCTCGGTGTCAAATGCTCAGTTTCTTTGAGATAATAAGTGAAATGTACAAGAGTGGTGAAAGCAAACGCTTGAAAATGTCTTTGAGGGATGGTTTATTTTTATATCTGTAAACAGGTTTACTAAATATATGTATATATACTGGCATCCTGAAGGATCTTGTCAGTACAGCCATTCCAGAAGACAGCAAGTATTATTCGTTAAGCCATGTACATCACTGATAGCCACTTCTCTCCCTTCCCTCATTTGAATTGTTAGGGATCCCCCTGGAAACGTAAGTATTTCTTTAGAACAATTTTAAAAGTATAGTTTTAGATAGTGGGTGTGCTCTGTCACATGTTCAGTGTTAAAACACTGTTCAATGGCAAATGCTATTTACTATTATGGAAACTTAAAAAGATGTAAGTCATTTAGGAATGATTTAGGGAAAGAGAAAATGTATTTGTGTTTTCTAATCTTCACAGGACTAATGAGAGACTATCAGAGATCAATACAAAACTTCTGGTAGAGAGACAGCAGCACCAAACTTTACTCGGCACTCTTACTCTGAGGTCAGGCCTGGAACCACCTTATTGTGGACATTTTGAAAATAATTTAGTGCTTAATAGAAATCTTACTCCAAGAGGAAACTTAGTGATTCCTACCTCAAACCCACGGCCGTCATATGACTACAGGGAGACTTCCTTGTGGAAGGTTAGTTATATTATCTGTTTTACTTTGGGTTTCAGATATCTGATATAATTGTTGCTTTTAATTTGGTGAAATTCTGAGTTGTTTAAGTAACTAATACATACGAAGTAAAAATCATAATTATATGTGCTAAGAAAGAACTGAGGTAAATTTTATAATTTTTTGTTTTTTAGTCCCCGGATCTCTCATTTTCAAGGGATACTTATTTTTATTTTATTTTTTTGAGAGAGTGAGTGAGTGCATTCAGGGGAGGGGCAAAAGGAGAGGGAGAAAGAGAATCCCAAGCAGGTTTCATGCTCAGCACAGAGCCCAATGTCGGGCTCAGTCTCAAAAACCATGAGATCATGACCTGAGTCAAAATCAAGATTTGGGCGCTTAAAACAACTGAGCCACCCAGGTGCGCCACGAGAGACACCTAGTATTAACTGTATTCAATAAATATAACTAAACTGACCCATTTTAAATTTCTTGAAAAGCTTTCATTTAAATTTGATTTTAGAAAGTAAATGTTATTGCCTGCTAACCACAGGTACACTTAGATGCTTGGACTTACTTTCAGTTGGCAGTGATTCATAAACATTTGAAAGTTTTGCTGTAATCCAGTTTTTGCACCCCTGTACATAAGTAAATGATCGGTCTCCAAACACTTAACGACATAATGAATGTTTACTATTTAAAAGAATCCATGGGGGTGCCGGGGTGGCCCAGTCAGTTCAGCATCCAACTCTTGATCTCAGCTCAGGATTTGATCTCAGGGTCATGAGTTCAAGTTCTGCATTGGGCTCTACGCTGGGCATGGAGGCTACTTAAAAAAAGAATCCATGATAAGTCCTTATTATGAATTAAATCAACTTGCAACACTAAAAAGGTTAATTTCTCTTTTAAGTTACAATATTGGTATTTTCTTACACGAGAATACATCCTTAATTGCTTTCTTACTTATGACACTCTTTTTTCTTTTTCCTTTTTTTTTTTTTTTGACTTATAGCACCTTGTTTCAATTTTTATAAAATGTCTTGCTGAGCAATTGTAAAGCATTTTCTAAATAGCTAAATCAAGCAAATATTTGAATCAAGCCATTATTTGAATACTAACAGTTAAATTTTTTTTTTTTCAACGTTTATTTATTTTTGGGACAGAGAGAGACAGAGCATGAACGGGCGAGGGGCAGAGAGAGAGGGACACACAGAATTGGAAACAGGCTCCAGGCTCTGAGCCATCAGCCCAGAGCCCGACACGGGGCTCGAACTCACGGACCGCGAGATCGTGACCTGGCTGAAGTCGGACGCTTAACCGACTGAGCCACCCAGGTGCCCCCTTTTTTTTTTTTTTTAATTTTTTTTTTTTTGAATACTAACAGTTAATGAGAAAATCCTTTTAATTAAAAATTCTTCAAAATTTTTCTTTGAATTAAAATTTGCTGATATATAGTTTTTCTGTGTATACTTTTCTCACCCTCTTATTTTTTTGATAAGTGGAAAGGTATAAATAAAATCACACATGTGTTCTTACTCATGGACTTCAAAGCTATTTTCACCATTGAAACGCAGATTTTACCTAGAAATAAACATAAAGGTCACAGAGGTAAGTATTTAGGAAAAGAGCTTTTGGGGGAAAGATGCAACATTACCTTGGTAGTTCCTTAAGTCATGTCATATAAAAAACGTGGTTTATATTTTACATAGTATTTATTAATGGTGATATAAAATTGTTTGAATAAAGCCTTCCCCCATCGTCTGGTATTGAGTTATTAATTTTGTAAGTCTGGTATAGTAATGTTGTCCCATTCATTTTATAAGGCCTGAATATAATGCTATTGTCAAAAAAGTGTTATGGTTCCTCAAAAACTTAAAAATAGATATTCATTAATTCCACAACTGCGTATTTACCCAAAGAAAATGAAAACACTAATTTGAACAGTTGTGTGCATCCCTATGTTTATTGAAACATTGTTTACAATAAACAAAATATGGAAGCAACCTAAGTGTCCGTTGATGAATGGATAAAGAAGATGTGTAATATGTATACAATGAAATATACCTCAGCTATCAAAAAGAATGAGATCTTGCCATTTGTGACAACATTGATAGACCTAGAGGGTATTATGCTAGGTGAAATAAATCGGAGAAAGACAAATAAATACCATCTGATTTCACTTACATGTGGAATATAAAAAAACAAGTCAACAAACAGAATCATAAATACAGAGGACACACTGGTGGTTGCTAGAGGGGAGGTAGGTAGAGAGGTATGGACAAAATAGGTGAAGAGGAGTAAGAGGTACAAATTCAGTTATAAATAAGTCACAGGAATGAAGAATACAGCATATGGAATATCATCAATAATATTGTATTAATGTATGGTGACAGAGGGTAACTACACGTACGGTAGTGAGCATAGCATAGTGTATACAATCGTCCAATCTGAATTTGTATATTGAAACTAGTGTAACATTGTATGTCAGCTATACTTCAATTTAAAAAAGGTATTAGGGAAAACAGTCTCTGAAAATATTGGGAAACATGTCAGCCAAAATATTTGTCCTCACACCTAAATTTGTAAAGACATTGGAATCCTTATCACCACAGTGTTGATTATGTTCAGTACACTATTTTGGAGCCCGTTTGGGGCATTCAGGGAGAGGCTACTTTTATAAGAAAGATCTAAATAAGAACATTCTAGATAGGAACAGTTGTAATATACAGTTGACCCTTGACCAACATGGTTTCAAACTGTGCAGGTCTACTTTACTTACACATGGATTATTTTTGGATACTGTATAGTACTGTAAGTGTATTTCCTCTTCCTTCTGTTTTTCTCAATGTCATTTTTTTGCCCTGGCTTATTCTACTGTACAAAACATGTATTAATCGACTGTTTATGTTACCGGTAAGGCTTCCGGTCAACAGTAGGCTATTAGTAATTAAGTTTTGGGGGGATGAAAAATTATATGCAGGTTTTTGACTGCACCCCAACCCCTGTGTTATTCAAGGGTCACCTGTAGTTTGAAATATTCATACACATTTGATAAGTAAGTAGATAACCATAACTTTAATAAGTCAAGTGTTTCAAAATTTGGTGCTAAAGTTACAATTGAAAATTGTATATTGTTTTCCTTATCTCTAATTGAGAAAGTTATAAATCAGAAGCTAAGTTTGAAAACTGTTGTAACCCTATATTTTTCCTTTCTTCAAATAGATTTTCTGAAATCTTTGTGTGCATATGAAAAGAAATAAGTGTTTTAGTCATAATACTGATAGCAAAATATTATTTTAACTCAATTTTTTGCCAGTAGAATTTCCACATGACAGTATGACAGTCCCACTTTCTTCATTTTATATGTATTTAAGAGTCAGTCCTGAAAAATTAATAGCAAAAAGCATTCCTTCAAATTTTGTTTTTCTAAAAGTAAAAAAATGGAAAGCCCATTTTAAGGAACAATACATTAAGGTAAAAAACTGCTTAAACTTTCATAAATGGCAGTTTTTCTAATAATTTCCAAGTAATAATTCAGTATACAATATGATTCTTGTTTAAACTTTTTTGTACCAGTAAGATCAAACATCACCTTTCAGAGATGATACACATTCAATAGACCAATGTTAATTGTGCTTTTTATCAGATTCACTTAAGTAGCATTTATATATATATATATATATATATATATATATATATATATATATATAATATACACATATTATATATACACATATATATACATATATACGTGTGTGTGTATATATATATATATATATGTATCTGTTCTCAATTATCTAAAACTAAAATAGGAATTTATTTTATTTATGTGATTGTCCTTCTATTTAAGCAATCCCTAACTTTGGTTTAGTCTCTACAAGTATTATTTCAAGACCACATGTCATAAGCTATATATAATTCCTACAATGTCTTTTGTTTACCTTACACATTCTAAATAATATTTGACTTATTTCAGATGCAGTGGGAGTTGGAAAAAAGTATAACCAGAGCACTGGAAGAAGGTATGTTGCCAATATGGATGAATTTAGATATCATTGATTTCTGAAATAAACTCTAAATAGTAAATGGCATCCCTTTCCATTGTTTGGATGATAGATACTACATTCACATTTTTTTGTACCTATCTAATAAAAAATGTAAAAGTATGAGCATAATGAAGAACATACTTCTTCCTCATTTAGTCATCATGTTTCATAGCTCTTTTAAAATCTCCCAAAAGTCTAGTGCACCCAGGTGGCTCAGTTGGTTGGCCGACTGATTTCAGCTCAGGTGGGTTCAGGCCCCACAGTGGGCTCTGTGCTGAAACCTCAGAGCCTGGAGCCTGCTTCAGATTCTGTGTCTCCCTCTCTCTGTGTCCCTGCCCGCTTGTGTTTTGTCTCTCTCTCAAAAATAAATGAACGTTAAAGTTTTTTCAATCTCCTAAGTCTATATGTCTGTTATTATTTCTGGCGATAATCTTCCTTCACTGGTGCCATCCCTATGAAACTGTCAACCTGCACAAGTCTCAGAAAATGTGTGCTTTATCAAATTGTTGTTTCTGCTAGTAATAGAAGACCCCAAAAGCCAAAGCCGTTTTAGTAATGCTTGGTTAAGTAATTATAGGTCATATAGCTCTCACTTGACAGGTAATGGGTTTAAATCTTCGCTCATTGACTTTGTCATCATTGCTTTTGCCCTTGAGTCAAACTTCAAGTTCCTTAGCATGGAATGAAAACACCCAAATCAGTTTGCTTCTTGCCAGATTATTCAGCCTTGTCTCTCACTATTTGCCCTACTCTGCTGCTTTGCTCTAGCACCTTGTCAAACTAAACTACTCGTAATTGCACAAGTGTTCTTCCTCACTTCTAGCTCTTTGTATGTGCTTCTTCCCTCTACCTAGCATACTTTTTCCTTGTCCTTCAGGTATCAGCTTACATATCACCTTCACCAAAGAGCAGACAATATTGACACAAAACTGGGATATCCCTTCTGTATACCAGTAGTGCTATGTTTTATACCTGTCACTTATACCTGTATACTTGGCTCTGTTTGGAAATGCCTGTTTGATTTTTCAGTTTATAGTTGATGATTGTTCAGGGTGGACTGTGTCCTCATCTTGTAATTTCACCTTGTAATGAAAAAACCAGAAACTCTGATATTTATCCACAATAGCAATTAATTCAGTGTGCAACCCTGAGCAAAATATATTTAATAGTAATCTTGGGTTTCATATTGCAGTTGTATGTAGGTATTTTTCATTTTTCTTAACACTTATTCATGAAGGCCCCAACTTACCTTTCCTTCCCCTTCCCCTCCCCTCCCCTCCCTTCCCCTCCCCTCCCCTCCCTTCCCCTCCCCTCCCCTCCCCTCTGCTTTCCTTTCTTTCTAACTTGTAGTTAAAAGTATTTTGTATAAGGAATATAATTCTTTCTTTTCCTTTTCAGCTGCTACTGAATTTGAAGCAGGATCCTGTAGAACTCCTTTAGTATCTACTGATGATTCAATTCTAAATCAAGACCTGGTATGGAAAGCGTCACAAGAATATGTACAGATTTTGAACAAAAATTATATGATTTGAAAAATAGAAAAAATTTACTGGATGCTTACAAAACATTTTCATTGTTTCCCAATTGAACACACTATATGGCAAAATCTTGATTAAAGGAAAATGTTTTTGTATCATATGTGTGTGATGAAATCTGTATAATATTTTAAACTATGCTTCTTGGCATCTCATTAACTTTTAAGCACATTTTGTACGTGGAAACCAGCACTAGAGGGTTTTACATACTTCAGACCGCTCCACTACCAGCTGTTTGAACAGCACCCAAACAACCAAGTTGCCATTAATACTTCAGTAGTGTTAATGGATGGCTTTTGTATTTTCCAATTTTTGTTACTATATGTGGACCTAAAGATTTAGACATTATTTTGATGTATTCCTGCTATGGCTATTGCCAGTGTTTGTATGTATTACAATTTTTTATAATGCCATAAAACCTATGTATAATTGTAAACACTGATTCATAGCTCTTTCCACATGGAGAAATAAAATTTGTCTAAGGCTTTTCACCTTTTCTCTTTATTTATTTTTGATTTGCTTTTTGGAAACAAAGTTAGAGAAAAGAAAAACTAGAGAAAAAAAAAAGAACTCCCCCCCCCCCCCCCAGAGTCATTTGCAAGTAAATTGCTAATGTGATGCCTGATTCCTGTAGCATTTAAATCCTACAAAGTCAGTACATTCCACATAACTACCATACAACCTTCACAATCAGAACATTAACTCTAATACACTCAACGCTTGAATAATGGGGTTAAGGGCTCTGACCCCTATGCCCCATAGTCAAAAAGCCATGAACAACTTTTGACTCCCAAAGACTTAACCACTACTACTACCAATAATCTTTTGTATATTATATGTATCATACTATATTGTTAAAATAAAGTAAGCTAAAGAAAAAAATAATATGAAGAAAATTATAAAAGAAAATATATTTACAGTACTGAAGAAAATGTGTGTGTAATCAGTGCACCCATTAAAACTCTTTTGTTCAAGGGTTAAGTATAATTCTATCATTTATTCCTCGTAATTCTTTTTAAGTTTGGTCACTTATCTGTAGTATACATTATACCAAGGAGGGTCCTGTTCAGAGCCATGTATTGAATTCAGTTGTGTGTCTTAGTCTCTTTCAGTCTAGAACAGTTCCTTTGTCTTTCCTTGACTTTCATGATTTTTAACCTTTTGACGAGTAAATTCCAGTAATGTGGAATGTCTTTCAATGTGGATTTTTCTTAGGTTTCCTTATGATAAAATTCAGATCATACGTTTTTAGCAAGAGTATCACTACAGTCTACTCTTTTCATTGCATCCTATCACATGACCTACAATTTGGATTTGTCCCAATACTGGTGATGTTAATGTTGGCCACCGGAGGTAGGATCTGCCAGGTTTCTCCCCTGGAATGTTAACTTTCCACTTTATAATTATTTAGTATTTTATGGGGAAGTACTTTGAGACATGTATTATCTCCTTTCTCAGACACCCTGTGCCAGGCCACCTCTTCTGCAGATGATGTGCCCCCCTGCAGGTTCTGAAAACCCACACTGGGCTATTTTTCCCCTGTGCAGATGCTTCCCCACCCTGTTCAGTCTGTGTTACTTCATTATTCTATATCATGCACTTTTCAGGGATGCTCTCACTTGAGCTCCAACACTGTGCAGGGTGACTGTCCCACACGTAATGCCTTCCCCATTCTGTCTAAGCTCCAACACCCACTCTGGACCCCCACAACTCCATGCCTCTGTTTCTAGGACTGGGAACTAAAATATTGGGGATGGGAAAGAAGAAAGGAAGGAAGGGCTCCACAGGTCTTTTATAATCAACTTGGCAAGCTCTCCAAAGCCAAGTTTCTGATTGGAATTGCATCGAATCTGGCAATAGTGTGTAAGGAAAGACATTTCTCATACTGATTTTCCCAAACAACTAGTATTTTAATTGCCTAAGCTTATTCCCCACAATATATTGTTTATTACTCGAGTATTTTATCTGCAGATTCCTTTGGATTTGGTTCATGCAGTGACATAGAATCTAAATAGTGGCATTTTCGTTTCTTTCCAATTCCTAGGGCTTTAATTTTTTTTTCTTTCCTACTACAAGAATGACGTTGAGTAAATGTGAGGATAATGAGTGTTTATGTCTTCTTGAAATTGCAACATGTAAAAGTATTTTTCTATAACTAGATAGTGGGGTTTTGAAAAGTATAGATCTTTTATTAGTCTCTTAGTTTGCTCTTACTGTTTATAACAGATCACCATCAACACAGTGTCTTAAAGCCATACACATTTATCTCACATTTTTATGGGTCAGAAGCTGAGCAATGACTTAGCTGGGTCCTTTCCTCAGGTTCTCACAAGGCTGTACTCAAGGTGTCCGCTAGACTGCGCTTCCCCATTTGGGTGCTTCGATGGGGAAGAATCTGCTTCCAAGCCCACTGAGTTTGTTTTTAAGAGAATTTCCTTGTGACTGTATGACTGGACTCATTTCCACAGCTCTTTGCTAGTTGGAGGCTTAGGTCCTAGTGGTTGCCCACGGTTCCCAGATGCTTGTCTTAGTCCTTTTGGGCTGCTCTAACAAAATACCATAGGCTTATGAAAAAAAGTTTTATTTTTCACAATTCCGGAGGCTGGGAAGTCCAAAATGAAGGCACTGGCAGATTCAGTGTCCAGCGACGGCCTGCTTCCTGGTTCATGGACGCTGGTCTTCCTGCTTGGCGCAGGGCCAAGGGAGCTCTCACAGCCCTCCTTTATAAGGGCACTAATCCCATTCATGAGGGCTCCACCTTCATGACTTAATCATTTCCCAAACCCCCCACTTCTAAATACTATCACGTTGAACATTAAGATTTAAAACATGAATTTGGGCGAGTGGGGACACAAATATTCAGTCTAGAGCAAGGCTGTTCCTTGTTCTTGGCCATGTAGACTTCCTCAATACGGCCGCTTAGTTTTAGGAGGCCAGCAAGGAGAATGTCACTTCAGAGAAGGCTCAGTCCTCCTTGAAGGGTGTTCATGTGATTAGATCAGGTTTGCCTAGCATGATCCCCCTTTTGATGGACTCTGAAGTAACTGAATTAATTATGTCTGCACAATTCCTTTACATTGTCCATATTCTAATAGCTAGAGTCAAGTCACAGATCTTAAGAGAAAAGAATTATAAAGAAAAGGTGACAACACTAAAGGGCAGATATTATGGGGTCACTTAGGGTCTTTCTGCTACAAGTATATTAAGGAAGTTCCCTTATGATACTAGTTTCTACGTTTTGTCATGAATGAATATTGAACGTTAATAGATGTTTACTTCACATCTATTGAGATAATTTTTTTAAGTGTTTATTTTTGAGAGAGACCAAGCAAGCCAGCAGAGGAGGGGCAGAGAGAGAGGGAGACAGGCTCAGAAGCAAGCTCTGCGCTGACAGTGGTGAGCCCAACGCGAGCCCCACGGGCTCAAATTCACACACTGTGAGATCATGACCTGAGCCTAAGTTGGATGCTTAACCGACTGAGCTACCCAAGCATCCTGAGATAAGTTTTTAAAATATTTGTGAATGGGGAGAGGGGCCAAGATGGCAGAACAGCATGGAAGTTTTCTGTGTGTCTCGCATCCATGAAATACAGCCAGACCAACACTAAACCATCCTGCACACCTAGAAAACTGATTGGAGGACTAACACAACAATCTGCACAACCTGAACCACAGAATCCGGCAGGAATTTACCCCAAAAGAAAGAGCATAAAGAAACGACAGCCAGGGATTTAAACAACACAGATACTAGCAAGATGTCTGAACCAGAATTTGGAATCACGATAATAATATTAGCTGGAGCCGAAAATAGATTAGAATCCCCTTCTGCAGAGATAAAAGAAGTAAAAAATAGCCAGAGTGAAATTAAAAGTGCTATAACTGAGCTGCAATCACGGATGGATGCAGAGGCGGCAAGGATGGACGAGGCAGAACAGAGAATCTGTGACATAGAGGACAAACTTGTACTCTGTCTCTCAAAAGCAAATAAATGTAAAAAATTAAGATGCATATTAGACAAAAACAGGAGTTGTTTTGTCTTTTGGATGACACTTTGCTTTAAATTGCTTTTTTTTTCTTTTTTGAGGAATACTGATGTCCTTAGGTGATCTTTAAGTAATGATTAATTACTATTACCAGGTACTATAGGCTCACCAGGTTTTACCCTTTTTCATGTCCAGTATATATATTTTTGATTTTATTTTTAATTGGTAGGAGTAGAAAGATGAAAGGTAACTTTAACTGAATAGACTTTTCCTTTAATGAGGATAAGTTACAGGTGGGTGATAAAGAAGAAAGAGACGTGCCTTAGATTCACACAAGACTAGGTTTATTCATTGCTTTCCTACTTGCTAGGTGTTGTGACCTTGGGAGCGTTACGTATCATCACTAAATATGTTTCCTGATATGAAAAGGAGGATAATAATACATCCTTCAAGGGTGGTTGTGCGTAAATTATATTTTATATACATAGCATTTAATTTAGTGCCTACCATATGCTTATCAGCATCGTTAACTATAAGTATGCCTATTTTATTAGCATTCACATTAAAATATTATCATTTTAAGCCTGCAGATAGTTTTTATACTTACTTGACCTCTAGATGGCTTTGAAGTGCACTGTATCAGATTAAGGAAGACATGGGGAATTCTTTTTTAAAATCATTACCTATTCAGATAAGTGACCTCCACATAGTTTCTTGTTTATCAAAGGACTTTAAATTAGCAACTCTATAATACATTACCCAAGTGGGACAAGAAGCTCCCTTTTGTCCCTTCATTTTAGTCTTGGAGATAATTTACAAAGATGAACACTTGAACGTGTAAATGGTTGATTCTGAACAGACAGGCAAGATATTAACCTGATAAAGTATATCGAAATTAGTTGTTTAAATAACTCTAAATTCCTAAGAGTGAAGTTATCTCTGTTATTTGAGAACAGCCCTCATGCTTGCTGTAAATTATGAATCAACAAATGTAGTCAGGCTTCTTCTTCAGCAAGGTATTGATCCCTTTCCTCAAGATGTATATGCATGGACTGCAGCTGAATATGCTTATATTAAGGGTTTTAATCTGTGTTTGCATTAAAATGCTAGTTATTACTAAACTGAGGTTTAAGATAATTTAACTGTTAACTTCGTACATAACAAATGGGATTTCGTAGTTTGGTCAGGCAGTTTTGGAATGGCAGTTGGTTAGTCCACAACATTAGCCAGAAATCAAGCAAAGGACTAGACTAGTTGGAAGTAGAAATGTGTGCAGGATTCTTTACCTCAGGACTTTTGAGACCTTTATCCTTAAGGATCCTAACCTTACCCCTTTCGTTTCAAGTATAACCCCTATGCATGGGGTACAAATAATGTTACATCTCTGTGTTTTCTAACTAGTAACTTGGGTCTTGAAATGTTCAGTTGTGTGGAAAACCCTGTACTTTCCTTTGAGAGCTATCTCCTGTACTCTCTCCCTTGAATTTTCCAAGAACCAAAGGAGCACCCTAAGACCAAAGAGACAGTCCTCTTTCACAAGTCGTAGGGAGGGGAAAAAAGAACATCCTGATCATTCTACTGTTTCCTTTGATTCTGTTGCTGCGGCATTGCTGTTGAAACTGGTGCTGCAGTCTGGTCGTGATTGACCTTTGCTCCCAGGATTCCCTTGCTGATCCAGAGTTTTCAGTCTTCATGGTGATCCACACTTAGATTTCAAAGTTACAAAGTTTCTTTTGTTCACTGCACACGCAGCACATATGCTCAGCAGCTATCCCAAAGCACCAGCACCCTGTTCTGGCAGCTGGGCCTCCTGGCTTTAATCATACACCCTTTTCCCTGCACACTCAAAAACCTTATGTGGAACCCATATCTTAGCCTAGACTTGCATTATGAGTTACCCTCTGAGGATCTTGTTTCTCTTTTTTTTGCCAGAAGATGTTAGTTGGGACCATTCTAAGCTGTCAGAGATGTTCAAATAATGCAGCAGGAAGAGATCGGGCTTCCCTTTCTCCTTTGTTAGTAGATCTGTACCCCTGCCTTTTTTTTTTTTTTTTTTTTTAAGATCTGTACCCCTGCCTTTTTTTTTTTTTTTTAAAGATCTGTACCCTTGCCTTTTTTTTTTTTTTTTTTTGAGTTGGGGCTCAAACTCATGACCCTGAGATCAAGACCCAAGAGTTGGAAGCCCAACTGATTGAGCCACCCAGGTGCCCCTGGACCCCCGCTTTAAATCCTGTGAAGCAGGTGCCCCTGGACCCCCGCTTTAAATCCTGTGGAGCACCTTTTCTGAGGTCATGGAAGGTGTCATCTTGCCCTTCCCAGAGTCATGAGCGTCACCTGGCCTGAGAGGCCATGTTTTGGGTGTAATATCTTATTAAATCCTTTTATCAACCTTGTAAAATAAGGCAGTAAGATACTTGTTTTATAGAGGAAGATTTTGAGCCAAAGAGGAGTGGCTTATCCAAGAACAAATAGCTATTGGTTATAGAGCTAGGGCTTCTGAGTCAAAACACTTTCCATAATGGCAAGCTAATTCTAATTATTATTATTATTTTTAATGTTTATCACTTTTGATAGAGGGAGACAGAGTGCAAGCTGGGTTTCGGGGTGGGGGAGATGGTTGTAGAGAGAGAGGGAGACATAGTATCTGAAGCAGGCTCCAGGCTCTGAGCTATCAGCACAGAGCCCGACACGGGACTCAACCTCACAGACCACGAGATCATGACGTGAGCCAAAGTCAGAGGCTCAACTGACTGAGCCACCTAGGTGCCCCAGAAAGCCATAGTATTTTAAAAATACATATTAAAAATATGCTATGTGAGAAGTTACCAACATGTCTATACTGAATAGAATGAAGAGGAAAGCTGACAAATAAGATATTCCTTATTTATTTATGTGTCTCCTCCTTCCCCTTCCCCACTCTGCCCCTTTTTACCATACATGTAGGGGATTTTTAGGAATTTTATATTAAATATGAAATACTGAAGTATGGATTGCAAAAAGTTTGCCTACTATGATGCATTCACCTTCTCTAAGGTTCCCAACACTTTTGGACCTATTCTCCCATTTTCTTTCTCAAGAGTAAGCAGCAAGGTGTAAGAACAGTCATTAGAGCTAGGAGATTGTAATCTAGTTGTAGTTAACCCTTAGAGTAGCATGTATGCCGATGGCACTAGCACTCAGTCTACTTAGGTATCAGTTTCCTCTTTGTGGAGAGAAAAGGTTGGACTAAATGACACCATTGTCAGTTGTATTCTAGAAACTCCTATAAGCTCTCTCTGGACAGAGATCGGAAGGGGAAGGACAGAGGTTACATGGTCAGAGCTCTACCATCAGAACAGCTCTGCTTTAGCATTATTTTTGACTTCTTCATATAAAATTTAATTGGAAATACTATGCACACACACTGGCATGCACATACACACACAATGCCCTATGAAGTAGCTTGCATCTCTAAGATCCCCTAGTTTGTGATATTTTATTCAACTTTCTCTAGTTTTAGCAGATTCTAAGTGCTCATCAAATAATGTATTTCCGGGTTCTGAGAGACTTATTAAATAAATGCTACCTTAAATCTCTTGAATAAATAAATCAAGAGCTTTCGGATTTACTCATAGGTTTAGTCAATTGTTCAAAATGCTAATAATCATTCTCAAATCTCTTTTTGAGACCTTTTTCAAATTAACATCTCCTGAATTTGAGGAGAAAAGCCAAATATGAGAAATACACTTGCACAAAGGCTTTTGACATTCGAGAAAATTATGCAATGATGCACACACACACTCTCTCTCTCTGAAATAATGTCTTTTTCTTTTTAAAAAAACCCTAAAGTGCTATGGTTCTACTGTGAGCCTCTGAGCTCCTCTATGGCTGTGTTTCAGTACCTCCCTCCGGCTCGCTGTTTGTTTCAGTTACATGGCCTCGCGCACGTGTCAGTTTCTCCCTCAGGCTCGCGGTTGATTTCAGTTACATTACCACGTGCACATGTCAGTTTCTCCCTCAGGCTCGCTGTTGGTTTCAGTTACATTACCAGGAGCACCTTTGGGTTTCCTATCTTTACCTGCATCACAGGTTTGCAGAGTATAATTTGTCAACAACTAGTGAAAATGGGTCCTAAACTCAAATTATATTTATGATACTACTACAGCATTGTGTTCCCTTTACACTGGATTGAAATTTTCACCCTTGGTACAAAACCAGTAGGGGCTGCAATTCTGAGCACTTTATTGTTAGCCAACACTATTATACATGTGCTCATTTAAAAACACAATCAGTTTCACTTGAGAATTTCCTTAATACAGTTATAAAAATGATAACTGCATTCAATATCAATACTTAAGATCTTTTTAGTATCTGTGTGGTAAATCTGGAGTACCCAAAACAAAAATAGGGGTACTTGGGTGACTCAGTCGCTTGTCTGACTCTTGATTTCCGCACTGGTCATGATCTGGTGGTTTGTGGGTTGGAGCCCCGCATTGGGCTCTGTGCTGACAGTGCAGAGCCTGCTGGGATTCTCTCTCTTTCCCTTCTGTGTCTGCCTCTCCCCTGCTCTCTCTCACACTCTCTCTCTACAAATAAATAAAAACAATAAAAACAAAAAGACTTCCACTGTACATCAACATGATAGTTGTCTCCAGGAAAAACACCTTGGCAGCAGCTGGTTGTGCTATAAACTCAACTATTCTTTCTTGTTTCCATGTAACTTGAATTTAATGGAAGGAATGAATAACAAAAATGACTTCAGATTTAAGTATAGGTTTCATTCACTGAATGTTGGAACATCCCTATGAAAACTTCTGTAAGCTGAAATGGTGTAAAGCAAAGAGCATCCCCTGCCTTCTGAGAGATCACATTATACCACTTCTGTTTTTATGGAAGTCCTACATCACTACCTGTTTTTCTTAACCAAAAGAAATCCAAGGGGGGGGGTTCATTTTTACACTGTACTAATGTACATTTTTCACAAAAACAAAGTCACATAATGCAAACTTTCAGAGAGCAAAGGATACCTCTGGGAAATGTTTGCCCTCAAAATGAATGAAATGAACCTTTCGTATAAAATACGCGCACACACACACACACACACACAAACACAAGTGGCTGTGTTATGCCCAGAATTCGTGATCCCCAAATACCGCCAGGGAGCCGAGTCTGATGTAAAAGCAAAAGAGCCTTTATTCGAGCTAGCTCGAGCTCAATCCCCTTCCTGCACCGATGCAGCAGTGAGATACCAGGGAGAGAGAGTTTCCAAAGCACAAAGGTTTTATTGGGGCCTAGGGGCAGTTGGTGAGGTAATAGCTATGGCCTCAGCCGATTGGCTGGGGAAGGGTCCGAGTTCTGTTAGGCAGGTGGGGGAGGGGGTGGCTCAAGGGGAGGAGGTGTGGTCAAGGTGAAGGACATAGAACAAGATGGAGTTGGCCAGCGTAGGCCCGCCCTTTCATTCCCCCCTTGTCATGTAGCTTACAGACCCAATCATGGGACCGGCTGCATTTATGGTGACAAGGGGAACAGAGTTTGGAGGTTTACGCAAGTTCTGGGAAGCAAGTGTCCCTGGGGTGGGTCTGGGAGGTCTGATTAAGTATTGTCCCCGAGCTGGTGTCTATGATCTGCCAGGTGATGTTTTGGGGGGCGTAGGGACTCCCGGCAGCATGAGCAATGACAAGCAGAGTTAACAGAGTTACCAATATTAGGTGGGTCGAATGCGCTGTAGCTTGAGCTTGAGCGGGTTGTGTTGGTCCCAACTGATGGCCCATTGCATGACGAAGTGCTTCCGGATCAAGGAGGGGTCCGCTGGCCGAACGTGGGTGTGATGGACCCAGGTCGCGATGCCGTCTACTTTGAGAGCGGTGGGGGTTGTCAGCACCACGATGTAGGGTCCCTTCCAGTGCGGCTCGAGGGTCTCTCTGTGGTGTCTCTTGACGTAGACCCAGTCTCCCAGCCTGTACTGAGGTGTCAGGGTCGGGCCAGCCTCGTAGATGGCACGGAGGCGTGGCCAAATGTCCTCGTGCGCCCTCTGGAGCCCTCTCAAGGAAAGAAAAAGTTCTTGATCTTTAAACTCAGCAATAAATTCAGCTGGAAGGCTGGGAATAACAGGGGGTGGCCTGCCAAACATGATCTCGTAGGGAGTAAAACCCAGAGTGTAAGGAGTGTTTCTAACCCAGTAAAGGGCGTACGGTAGGAGAGTCACCCAGTCCCCGCCAGTCTCCATGGTTAATTTGGTAAGGGCCTCTTTTAGGGTTCTATTCATTCTTTCTACCTGTCCTGAGCTCTGGGGCCTATAAGCACAATGTAATTTGCAGTTTGCCCCCACCGCCTTGGCTACTGCCTGTGTTACCTGCGAGATAAAAGCTGGTCATTGTCTGATCCTACCATGGCAGGAAAACCATACCTGGGTAAGATGTCTTCTAGTAGCTTCTTAGCCACCGTCTGAGCCGTTTCATGCTTGGTTGGGTATGCCTCCACCCAGCCAGAGAAGGTGTCTGTAAATACTAAAAGATATTTATAACCATACTTTCCTGGTTTGACTTCAGTGAAGTCGACTTCCCATTGGGCTCCCGGTCTGGTGCCTCTGAGCCTGGTTCCTTTTTTATTTGATGTGGCTCTCGCGTTGGTGAGTTGGGAGGTCTTGCAGGCAGATACAACTTGCTCTATTTTGGTGTCCTGTTGGTGAATCTTGATTCCGGCATGTCGGATTAAGTCTTTTAATTTTCGGGCCCCCATGTGAGTAGACCAATGCATGTGCTCTAATATTGAGACTCCGAGCTGGTCTGGCAACACGAGCTCCTTGTTATGTGTATACCACCATCCCTTTATCTCCTGGGCCATGCGGAGTTTCTTGATCCGCTGTAACTCCTCCTGGGAGTATTTGGGCTGGTCTGGTAAAACTGGGTCTCCCGGGTCCGGTAGTTGTATGGTCATGGTGGGGACTGGAGTAAGGGCGACTGCCTTGGCTGCCTGGTCAGCCTTTCGATTACCTCTAGCTACTGGGTTATCAGCTTTTTGGTGCCCTTGGCAGTGGATAATGGCTAGCTTGGCAGGAAGCCATAAGGCCGTAAGCAGGTTAAGTATCGCCTGTTTATTTTTTATAGTCCGTCCTTCTGCCGTCAGTAACCCCCTCTCCTGATAAATTGCCCCATGAATATGAGCTGTGGCAAACGCATAACGGCTGTCTGTGTAGATGTTAAGCCGTTTTCCAGCTCCCAGCATCAGCGCCTTGGTGAGGGTTATGAGCTCTGCTCGCTGGGCTGACGTTCCGGAGGGTAGAGCCTCCGCCCATACGGTGTCCATTTCAGTGACCACCGCTGCACCCGCATACCTGTGTCCGTCTCGCACAAAGCTGCTGCCATCAGTGAACCAAGTAGCCTCGGCATCGGGGAGGGGCCGGTCGGTCAGGTCCGTCTGGAATCCATGTACTTGTTCCAGGATTCCCGCACAGTCATGTAATGGAACACCTAGGTCAGGGTCGGGCAGCAGGGTTGCAGGATTGAGGGCTGCACTGGGGTGGAACCGCACTCGTGGAGGGTTGAATAGGAGGCTCTGGTAATGAGTCACACGTGTGTTGCTCATCCATCTATCAGGAGGCTGTTTCAGGACCCCTTCAATGGCGTGTGGGGTCGTGATCCAGATCTCCTGTCCTAGGGTCAGCTTGTCTGCATCCTTGACTAGGAGTGCTGTTGCCGCAATAATTCTTAGGCATGGCGGCCAGCCGGCAGCCACTGGGTTTAATTTCTTAGGTAAGCCACTGGGCAGTTCCAGGGGCCTAAGGCTTGAGTTAGAACCCCTTTTGCTATTCCCTTATGTTCGTCTACAAAGAGGTGGAAGGGTTTCGTAATGTCTGGTAGGCCCAGGGCTGGGGCACTTAGGAGGGCCTTTTTTAACTGATTAAAGGCAATTTCTTCTTTTTCAGTCCATTTAAATGTTTTCCCCTCTTTGGTAGCTTCATATAGGGGCCTGGCAATCTCAGCAAAACCTGGAACCCAGAGGCGGCAGTAGCCGACTGATCCTAGGAATTCCCTCACTTCTCTTCGGGAGGTGGGAGTAGGGATCTTTAGGACAATTTCTTTTCTGGCATCTGATAACCGCCGCTGTCCGCCCTCCAGGATATATCCCAGGTAACTTACCCTCTCCCTGCATATCTGAGCCTTCTTCACGGATGCCCGGTACCCTAAGGCCCCCAGGGTAGCCAGCAGGTCCTGGGTCCCTCGCTCACAGTCTTTGGCCGTGTCGGCAGCAATCAGGATGTCATCTACGTACCGTAGAAGGGTGAGGCCAGGGTGCTCCCTTCTGTACTCACCCAGGTCCTCGTGTAGTGCCTCGTCGAAGATGGTGGGTGAATTTTTGAATCCCTGAGGTAGCCGTGTCCAGGTGAGTTGCCCACTGTAGCCCTCCTCCGGATCATGCCACTCGAAGGCGAACAAGGGTTGGCTCTGGGGTGCCAGCGGCAGACTGAAGAAGGCGTCCTTTAAATCTAGTACAGTATACCAGACCCTGGAGGGCGCCAAGGAGCTCAAGAGAGTATACGGGTTGGGAACAGTTGGGTGTATGTCCGCGACCCTCTTATTTATTTCCCGGAGGTCTTGTACCGGTCGGTAGTCATTTGTGTGAGGCTTTTTGACCGGCAGTAGAGGGGTGTTCCAGGGAGACTGGCAGGGAACTAGTACCCCTAGGCTTCGTAGTCTCCGGATGTGTGGCTGGATCCCCTTCCGGGCCTCCTGAGACATGGGGTATTGTTTGATCCTTACCGGACTCTCTCTCCTGGCTTGAGCTCTACCAGGACTGGGGTCCTGTGAGTGGCTAGTCCCATTCCCCCCGTCTCTGCCCAAACCCAGGGGAATTCTTGTAGCCATCTGTCTATATTATCCTCTCTCGGGAGCGCCTCCTGGTGGAGGCGGTATTCATCCTCCAGTTTCATGGTCAGGACCTGGATGGGGTGGCCCTTGCCATCGGTAACCTGAGGCCCCCCTTGTCTGAAAGTTATCTGAGCTCCAATCTTGGTCAGTAAGTCCCGTCCTAACAGCGGGTAGGGGCATTCTGGTATTACCATAAAGGAGTGGGATACCCGGCCCGTTCCCAAATCTACTGTTCTTCGGGTAGTCCATGAATACTGGCTCATACCAGTTGCCCCTTATACCCAGGACTTCTTGCTGGCTAGTTTTCCTTGTGGGGTGCGGAGGACCGAATGTTGTGCTCTGATGTCAACAAGGAAGTCAACAGGAGTCCCCTCCACTTTAAGAGTTACCCTGGGTTCGGGGAGAGGGTCCGAACTCCGACTCCCCTAATCACTTAGTTCATCCAGCTCTAGGACTTTTACTCGATCAGTCTTGCTTCCCTTCCCGCCGGCCCCTTTTGGACAATCTCGGGCCCAATGCCCTATCTCCTTGCAGTATGCGCACTGATCCTTCTGCAGCCTCTGCTTCCCCCCCTTGGTGGTTCTTTTACCTTTTCTTGCATCGTCTGCCAGCTGCCGGAGACGGCGGTCTCGTTCCTCGGGGGAGTCAGCAGTGTAGCTAGTAGTATTCTGGCCAGGTCTCGAGTCTGCTTACTGCTGGCAGCCGCCATGGCGCAAGCCTGCTTGTCCTCAGGAGGCTCCCGGTTATTATATACCTTTTTGGCTACCACCAGTAAGTCCTGCAGACTTTTTTCCCCTAGTCTATCTATTTTCTGTAATTTTCTCCTAATGTCTATGGCCGATTGGTTTACAAAGGCCATGATAACAGCTGCCTTGCTTTCCGGAGCCTCTGGATCCATGGGGGTATAGGCACGGAATGCCTCCATGATCTGTTCTAAAAAGGCAGCCGGAGATTCATCTTTTTCCTGTTGCACATTTCCTACCTTGGCCAAATTGGTTGGCTTCCTAGCAGCCATTCGGAGACCCCCCCATTAGAGTCTGGCGGTAGACCCGGAGCCTCTCCTTACCTTCTGCCGTGTTGAAATCCCACTGGGGCCGAGTTAAGGGGAAGGAGGCATCTATCTGAGCCTGGTTGGTGGTGGGATTCCCGTCTGCGCCTGGAACTAGTTTTCGGGCCCCATTGAGGATTCTTTCTCTTTCTTCAGTCGTGAACAGGACCTGCGAAAGCTGCTGGCAATCGTCCCACGTGGGCTGATGGGTAAAAAGAACAGAGTCTAATAAATCAATAAGCCCTGCCGGTTTCTCAGAAAACTTAGGACTCTGAGCTTTCCAATTGTAGAGGTCACTAGTGGCGAAAGGCTAATAGTGATGGGGCTGATTCCCTTCCGCGTCTGGGGGTCCGGGGGCTCACAGGGGCAGAAGAGTGGAGTCGGCGGCGGAGGCGCGGATTGCTCCCTCTGAGCCCTTTGTCTGGTAAAGGGCGGGCTTCCCACTGGAGCGTTTCCACCTCCCGCTGCTCTGGGAACAGCGTCTGCCTCCCCCGGAGGGGGAGGATGGTGTTCTTCCGGCATCCTAGAGGGGTTATATGGGGGAGGAAAAATTAATTCTTCTTCAGTACCCCCCCTTTGGACAGGGTAGAGGGGTGCTGAAGGCTGGGTAAGACTTTTCTTCTTCTTTGTCCCCTGCAAAGCAAGAATGGGTTTTGCTCCGGAGGGAGCGGGGCTAGGAAGGGCTTAAGCCAAGAGGGTGGGTCTTCTACAAGGTCCTGCCAAGTGATAATGTAAGGGAGCTGATCAAGATGGCCCGTCTTAGGCCGAGAGATGATACTCCCGATTCGGTGGATGGTAGGGAGGTCGAAGGTCCCCTCTGGTGGCCATCCTACATTGAAAGTTGGCCACTCGCTAGAACAAAAAAACTGCCACCGACCCTTTCGGACTTCCACACTGAGGTTGTTAGCTCTTCCCCTCACATCCTTAAAGTGATCAATCATAATAGAGGAGTAGTCTGAGTCTGTCCCATAACGTCCGTCCAGTAAGTCCACAGAACAAAACAGAGAAACACAAAAACAGACAGAGGGCCCCTAGAAAGTCTTCCAACTCCATGGAAACAAAATTGAAAGCTAGCTTAGACCTTTGAGGGGATTCCACGTCCCTCCAAAACCGATGAGGGGATTCCGCGTCCCTCCAAAGACGACAGCCTCACGCCGACCAGCGGGAGCGACCCGATTCTTCATATATGTCAACCAAAACAACCTCCTGCAAAAGAATTAACAAAGGGCACATCTGAAAATCCTGATGTCTTTCATCCAGGCATTAAACAAATTTGCAAAAAATATAAAATAATGCTGTTGTATTTTTGGTTTGTTCTGAAAAACATAGCTATTTTTATAACATGTTATGTATATTTACATGTATAGTTTTATCATTGCCATTTTAAGTGAAGTAACCAACATTTTAGAAAAAAATCTCAGCAATTAAATTTTATTATCTAATCCAGTAAATGTTGACAGAATTCAAAAGCCCAAAAAGTATTTTTTGGGTCCACAATAATCTGTTAGAATGTCCTACACTAAACTCTACTGTGTATACTTCATTATGGATTTTATTAAATTTATTTTAACCTACATTTCAAACTGCTAAGTTTATAGTAAAATAATATTCTAGGTCTCTACTGTTGTGGATTTTCTTTTTAATTTGGTGATATCATTAGACCTAATGACTGTGCTCTATCGTATCTTGTCTTCATGAACTTTCACAAAATACTTCTCTTATGTTCTCTAATATGTAATGCAAGAGGGAATAACCAGATAAATTTGTCACTGGTCAACATTTCCTGGTATAATAAGTGTAGGGAATTGTGTAGGTGGTAAAGATGGAAACCCTATGCTTGAAGGCTTCAACTATACTAAGGGACTCAGGTTAATCAGACAGAGGCCAATGCACGTGAAAACTGCACCAGCAGAATTTGTCATCAAAGTGATATCAGCAAACATGGAGGAGTAGGCAGCTCTAAGAGGCTGTTTCCTCACAAAAACATTAAAACAAAACAAAACAAAAAAACAAGCAAAACTGTCAGAATAAGCTATGTCAGAACACGGGAAAAGAGTCAAAGGTTCACAACAATCTAGCAAATACTGAATCAAGAAAAAGGTAACTTAAAAACGGTAGAAAAATATTGTGGCATTTTTATTTGGCATTACTCCAATCCCCTCCCCGGCTCAGTGGTGATCTTTAACAGTCTGAATATAGAGTATGGGACCCTGGTCTCTGGCTTCTGGAGGAAGCCGAGTAGATCTTTTCTCAAAACTCTTTTAGTCTGCTCTGACCTGCCTGGGGTTACCTAAAGGACTGACTGACCTGGGGTATTTATTTTTCTTACCTGACCCAGAAAACTCAGCACAGAAAATCAGTGGATATTCTCAAAAACATTATAAGGCAAATGAACAAACCCAGCTGCCTGGGAAAAGAGATACAGTTAAGGCCTAAAATATAGCATTCAGTCTTGAGAAGGAAAGCTGGGAAGAGCTTTCCTTTGAGAAATTAGGCATTCGAAGTGTCTACATATACCGGGAAATTCAGAAAACCACATGCGTGCCCAGAGCAGGATGCATGTTCAAAAAAAGACCTGAGAAGACCCTAAGTTTTTGCCTCCAGCTAAACTCTAGGCTTAATACAAATAGGAAATGAAGGCGAATGCAGAGCTATAAATAAGTACTGAATAATTGCCCCAGATTACAAAAGTAATCTGAAAAGAATGGGAGAGTGTATTTGGCTCCTAGCATTCAAGGAATCCTTTGTAAAAACACTAGCTGAACACAAGCTAAAGGAATAGAAACCTCAGAGACCACGTATGATAGAGAATACTGACTTTTCAAAATACATCAGAAAAGTCAATTAAACAACTACAAAAATAGCTACAGAACATAACAAAAATATAACTCTGAAGAGTGGAAAGAATCATATCTCTAGTGTTCCAGGGGTGGCTGGGTGGCTGAGTTGGTTAACCTTCAGACTTCAGTTCAGGTCCTGATCTCACAGGTTGTGGGTCAAGCCCCATGTTGGGCTCTATGCTGACAGCTCAGAGCCTGGAGCCTGCTTCAGATTTGTGTCTCCCTCTCTCTTTGCCCTCCCCCACTCATGCTCTGTCTCTCTCTCTCTCTCTCAAAAATAAATAAACTTAAAAAAACAGTGCTCCACATTATTGAAAACAAAATGTACAGTTTTTGATACAAAATTTAAATCATGAAAAGAATCAAGATATTATGGTCATCTCACAGAAGAGATTAACAGAAACTGCCCCCGAAAAGCACAGACAAGTTACTTATTAGACAGACTTTAAATCAATTATCTTAAAAATACTCACAGAACTAAAGGAAACTGTGGACAAAGAGCTAAATGAAACCAAGAGAACAATGTGTGTGTGTGTGTGTGTGTGTGTATGAATATCATTAAAGAGAGAAATTAAAAAAAAAAAATTTAATGTTTATTTTTGAGAGAGAGAGCATGAGCTGGGGAAGGGCAGAGAGAGAGGGAGACACAGAATCTGAAGTAGGCTCCAGGCTCTGAGCTGTCAGCACAGAGCCCGACACGGGGCTCAAACTCACAAGCCATGAGATCATGATCTGAGCCAAAGTCGGATGCCCAACTGACTGAGCCACCCAGGCGCCCCAAGAGAAAGAACTTTTTAATCCACAGACATTCTAAAGCTGAAATGTACCACAATGGAAATTAAACTTACTAGAGGGTTCAAATAGTAGATATGAGGAAACAAAATAAAGAATCAGTGAACTGGAATTTAAGTTCATTGAAATAATCTAGCCTGAGGAACACAAAGAAGGAAATATAAAAATAAAACCTAAGAGACATGTGGAATTCCATTAAGCATGTCAACCTATGAGCAAAGGGAGTCCAGAAGGGAGAGGAAAAAAGAACAGAAAGAATACTTGAAGAAATAATGGCCAAATATCTGCCAAACTTGACAAAATACATGCATTGATATGCTCGAAGTTTAAAAAACTCCAAAAAGGATAAACACAGAGAGATCCAGGCTGAGACATATTAGTCAAATTGCCAAAATTAAGGACAAATATACAATCTTGGAAGCAGCAAGAGAGAATCAAATTACATGTAGGGGATCTTCAATGGGTTTAACAGCAGATTTCCTATCAAAAACTATGTCACCAGAAAGGAATGAAACAGCATTATGAAAGTGCTGAAAGAAAAAAAGCTGTCAACCAAAGATTCTATATCCTACAAAACTATCCTTCAAAATTGTGAGAGAGACTAAAATCTCCCACAAAATCTGAGAGATCATGACAAGTATATTTGGCCTCCAGGAAATGTTAAAGGGATTCCTTTAGGATGAAGTAAAAAAGGACAGCAGTAACTTGAAGTCAGGTTAAAAAATAACTCTAGTAAAGGTAACTACATAGTGAAATATAAAAGCCAAAATTATTGTATGTTTGGTTTGGAATGTCTCTCTATATTTCTTATATTATTTAAAAGACAAATGCATGAAGAAATAACTAAAACTCTACGTTAAAGGGTGCACAATTTATAAAAGATGTAATCTGCAACAAAACCAATATAAGGGCAAAGCCATATAAAAGTAGAGTTTATGAAAGCTATTGATGTTGAGTTGGCATCAATTCAAAATAATTCTTAGAAATTTAACATATTTATCGTAATACCCAAGGTAACCATTAGAAAAATCTAAAAAAAAAAAAAATTCAAAAGAGTAAAGCACAAAAATCAATTAAAGACAAAAGAAGGCAGTATTGGAGGACCTGAGAAACATAAAAGATAAAATACATGGAGAAAATAAATGGTAAAATGGGAGAAGTAATTCCTTTACTGCAATTGCTTTAAATGTAAATGAATTAAATTCTCTACACAAAAGGCAGAGAACAGAAGAATTGAATTAAAAAATTTTTTTTATACTTCTTTTAGATCCAAAGACACAAATAGGTTGAGGGTGAATGGATGGATAAAGATATTCCATAGAAACAGTAAACGAAAGAGAACAGAGGTGACCCTGCTATTATCACAAAAAATAAACTAAATCAAAAATTGTTGAGGCAAATAAAGACGTTACATATTGGAAACTGTTGTACCCAAAAGTTATAACAAGAATTATGATACCTGAACCAAATAACAGAATCGCAAATTATATGAATCAAATGTCAGCAGAAATGAATGAAGAAATAGGTCTTCAAAGGTAATTAGAGATTTCAATAGCCCACTTTCAAGAATGTATACAATGTTTAGACTGAAGATTAATAAGAAAATACAGGACTTGAACAACACTATTAATTAGGAGATATTTTATATCTATGTGTGTGTTACATAATATATATATAAAACATACATTATATATATATATAACATATATATAAACATACATTATTTCAATACATTATTTTCAAGTAATGCCATATTCTCCAAGATATGCCATATTTTAGACCACAAAACAAGTCTCAATAAGTTTAAAAGTATTGAAATCATTCAAAGTGTCTTCTCGGAGTGCAGTAGAATTAAACTAGAAATCTATAGCAGAAAGAAACCTGGAAAAATAACCTATATAAGGAAATTAACACACTCTTGAGAAGAAATATTTAAGGAAGAAATCACAAGGGAAATTAGGAAATACTTTGGAACAAATGAAAATGAGAATGCAATATACCAATACTTAATGGGATGCAGTGAAAACACTTCTCAAAAGGATATTTATAGCTATAAACATCTCCATTAAAAGAGAAATTTAAATCAGTGACCTAACCTTACACATAAAGAAGTGGCAAAAAAAACCCCACAAAAACAAAAAACAAAATGCAAAACAATGGAGAGAACCAACAAAATAAAAAAAGATAAACAAAACTGACAAACATTTGTATGACAAAGGAAAAAAATAACACATTACTAGAAACACACAAACTACCAGACTGACTCAAAAGGAAATAGAAACTCTGTATGGATTTAAAACAAGTAAAGAAATTGAATCAGCAATGAAAAACTTCCCAATAATATACGGTAGCAGATGGCTTCACTTGTGAATTCTACAAAACATTTAAAAAATTAACATCAATGCTTCTCAAACTCTTCCAAAAGAGTTTCTCTTCTCTTTCTTCCAGAAGAGGAGAGAACACTTATTGATTCACTCTATAAAGTTAGAATTATCATGATCCAAATCCAGTTTGGTAGTTCCTCCCTCGAATAATTAAACAGAGAATTACCTTATGATCCTGTAATTCTATTCTTAGTTATATACCCCTAAAAATGGAAAAATAGGACTCAAAAAATACATATACACATGCATTGATGGCTGCACTATTCCCAGTAGCCAAAAGGCGAAAATAACCCAAATTTCCATCAGTGGACACATGGATGAACAAATTGTGGTTCACACGTACAATGAAATACTATTCAGCCATAAAAAAGAATGAATTACTAATATCTGACAATGTGGGTGAATCTCTAAAACATTATGTTAAGTCAAAACATCACATTATTTTTTGGTCACACATGAAATGTTCACAATAGGTAAATCTGTAGAGACCAAGAGCAAATTGGTGACTGTCAGGAGATAGAAGAGGAAAATGGGGAGTAACTGTTTAGCAGGCATAAGGTTTCCTTTTGGGCTCATACAAATATTTTGCACTTTGATAGAAGCAGTGGTTGCACACACTGTGAATGTATTAAATGCCTTTCACAGTAAATGGATCATTCACTTTACTATTTTTTTTAATGTTTGTTTATTCTGAGAGAGAAAGAGTGAGCGGGGATGGGGCAGAGAGAGAAGGAGAGAGAGAGATTCCCGAAAGGCTCCATGCTGTCAGTGCAGGGCCCAACGCGGGGCTTGATCCCACGAACTGTGAGATCATGACCTGAGCCGAAACCAAGAGGCAGACACCAACTGAGCCACCCAGGTGACCTGGATTGTTCACTTTAAAATTGATAAGTTTCAAACGTGAATTTCATTTTTTTTCTCAGCAGGCTCCATGCCCAACATGGGGCTTGAACTCACAATCCCGAGATCAAGAATCACACGTTCTGTTGACTGAGTCAGCCAGGCGCCCCAAGAATTACGTTGTAATAAAATTAAAATTGTTCTTAACACCAGGCTTTAGGTCAGAGAATAAAGATAATGAATGTGATTGGGAGAGAAAAGGTAATTGGAGCAACTAGAATTCCTAAATGTTGAATCATAACCTATGTAAAAAAGTATTCTTACTGGCCTTGTTCCCCTAAGGTTACATAATTACAGATGATGTCCCAGCAGAAGCAAGGTGAGCTGTGAATCTAGGATCACAGATCATCTATGCCATATGCAAAGTGCAAACCGTAATGCACAGATTTAAGGAAGAGTCTTCTGTATAAATAACGATGTTTCCCAAGTCTCATTTTAAGGATTCCAGTTTTTCTAGAGTTTATTCAACTAGACTTACACTTACCAGAACAAGCTTAGAACAAGAGAAATATTGGTGAAAACAGGCCAAAGCAATGAATATGCACTGAAATTGTTCCAACTAAATTTTGATTTTTACGAACAAAGGCATAAATTGGGATATTATTTAGTTTAAAAGCCTATTTAGTCAAGGTTTTTATTTGTTTGTTTTGTTCATTTGTTTTGACAGAGTCTCCTCTTACACGTAGTGAGTGAACTCTAGGATGGGAGATCTTAAGTTACTGTTCAAACACAAAGAACTGGATGATAAAGTCCCTGGCAAATAATTGCATATTAAAATACTCACTTCTACAAACACAGGGGGCAAATGTATGCTGAACTTCTTTTTTCCCCCCAGTTGGATAAACAGTTGAATGCAACTCCCTCTTTTAAATATTTTTTTTTCAACGTTTATTTATTTTTGGGACAAAGAGAAACAGAGCATGAACGGGGGAGGGGCAGAGAGAGAAGGAGACACAGAATCGGAAGCAGGCTCCAGGCTCTGAGCCATCAGCCCAGAGCCCGACGCGGGGCTCGAACTCACGGACCGTGAGATCGTGACCTGGCTGAAGTCGGACGCTTAACCGACTGAGCCACCCAGGTGCCCCTTTTCTTTTTTTTTTTTTGCAACTCCCTCTTTTAAAGAAACTTTGCTTCTGAAGGATCAGGCTGCCTTGCTCTCCCCCATTTTTAGAGGCCAGGCTATCATATTTCCAAAATTTATATTTCAAAGAAAAAATATAACAAAATATTTAAAGTCATACAGTGACATATAAATAATTGTTATACAATGTAGTTTAGAAAAGAAAGTGGGCACTTCTATTTTATCATGGATATTTGAGGTTCTAATAAAATACAATAGCTGAAAAATAATTCATACAGAATTGACGTGCATAATTATCTTTTTCTTTTCTTTTTAAAGGAATCTATCAGGGTTTTTTTTTTTTAATGTTTTTAGTTTTGAGAGAGAGAGAGAGACAAAGTGCAAGTGGGGCAGGCGCAGAGAGAGACAGAATCCGAAGCAGGCTCCAGGCTCTGAGCTGTCAGCACAGAGCCCAATGCGGGGCTCGAACCCACAAACTGTGAGATCATGACCTGAGCCGAAGTCTGACGCTTAACTGACAAGCCACCCAAGCGCCCCGAGAGCTGTTACTGTTAATCACATTTTGTACATGAGAAAATAAGTCCAATATGTTTAAGGGCTTGTAAATAACATAACTGGGGCAAGAACTGAAGTGTAAATACATAATATTCAACAACAGGCTGTAACTTCATTCTATAAGTTGATTTTTGGACTAGTTCAATCCTACCCCCAGAAAATGACTATTTTTTATCATCTGGAGCAATATATCGGTGTCTGGTCTTTGAGGAAGCTAGGCGGGCCGGTTGTAGTAGCATACCAAATGGATTTGCTCCTGGAAGACATTTTGGGGAGTTTTAGAAGTCAGCAGCTTGTCTCTGTCTTCCAATATCAGCACCTGCTAAAGAGCAGTAAAACTTCTGGGTACTGAAATAATCCCCAAAGAGGAATTAAGCCTTCTGATAATTTATATATTAGTGTTAAGCTCTTTAATGTAAAGGACACAATTTAAAGATCACTGCAAGGGCAATTTGGCAATGTTCTTTAGACAAGGGGAAACTGGGAATATAAAACTACAAGGAAAGAAAGGAACAGAAGAAAGAAGCACTTAGGGGCTTAGCTCATTTTCTTTTCATCAAACCCTCATTGTCTCTCAAGTCCTCCCTCACCACCACCATTATAATTGAGGTATCACCTACATATGGGAACCTCCAGGCTCCACTCCCTCATCTTCGGCCCACAATAGAAGTTAAATGTCGCCCGCATTTATTAACTGACAAACATAAGTCTCTAAGTAGTGATGGAGACCAAAAATTTCCTTGGCATTCTCAACGTATGTTTTACATTTCAGTTTCCCAAAAATACCTTACATGATATTTGAGCCACAAAATTACTGTGCCATTTGCAAAATGTCTGGTTATGCATTTTTTTTATTCCAACCAGTGCTAACGTGTCTTAAGATACCACATATGGCTACCCTCTTAAGGCATTTGAATGTGAAATTATCATCCACAATACCATCATAAGAGAGGAATAAAGACAGATTACCTGGGGTTAAGAGGATGACTGACATACTGATGAGTGAGCATACAACTAAAATCACCAGCATGGCAATAGCAATTCCCTTCCAGTTTCTCTGTGGAGGGCTGTTACTTCCCAGTTCCTACCGAGATAGAAAAAATTAAAAAAGTTTCATAATTATACATGCTCCAAAAGAAATGTATTCATAAAGGAATGATTCACTGCATGGCACAATCACAGTTTGAAAGCTTATTAGGATCCTTTTCCTCTTCAGTAGCTCATTTATATATTATAAATGGCTATCTTTTGGGGGGGGGAATCTTATTTCTCTAAGAGCTAAACCAACAGAGCCTGATGCCTGCTGTCCAAAATGTAGATGGCATTAAAATGCATCAACTATAAACCCTAGGACAATAGCCAAAATACTCTACAAAATAATTATGGAAATAAACACACCCACTTACATTTTTTTCTTACTACAATGGAACCTACAATAAAGATTTAGATACAAATATTTCCCAAGCACTGTGGACTACTTTTCTCACTGGATAGTGGGGGGAAAAGAGTAGAGATGGGAAATCATTCAAAATGCCCCATGCTGCAGAGCAGGGCACATCTGTCAACACAGCAGGTCTTTTTTAAACGGCTCCCCCACCACTCATAAAAGTCAACAGGATGCAGTAACTAAATTAAATGAGTGCTTCGATATCAATGGTTGATAGCATCCTCTCCCTAGGCAGCAGGCCTAATATTGTCAAGGAGGGAAGATGGATGCGGAAGGATAAACTTGAGCATCTCTCACAATACATCGAATAAAGCTTTTCATTTTTCAGATGATGTGTGTTCTACCCTGTTGACTAGAAATGTGTGAGCATAACTCACCAAAGCAAAGCAAACACCACACTGGCTTGAAATGAATGCCAGATTTTCTTTGCAATGAAGTTTATAAAACACTGAGTCTCTCATTTCTTTCTTCCTACGCCATCTCCCAGCTTCCCTTCCTCCTTCCCAACCAAGACTTCTTTATTCAAAACTCAATAATTTTTTTTTTTAAGACAAATGAAACAAAATGTAAAGGTATCCAGCTCACTAGTTGTGCACAGATCACTCAACAAGCTTCAGAGCAGCTCTGCTTTAAACAAAGATAAATAGGATAGCAAACATTTAGTAAATTATAAATGGGTTCCTGTGACTCACAGATTAAAACATTGAGCACATTTTCATATAGTGATATTGGCTTCCAATTCTGCCATAAATACTTTGGATGTAAAGAACTACACCCTAAATAAACGTAAGAAGAGAACGTGTGTGAAAGGTATTTTGTTCTTGTTTTTCCCTTTCTCAGATCAACTGCTTTGTCTTTCAGTCTGATGAACCAAATCCAGCAGAGGTCAATTCTATTATTTATTTATTTATTTATTTATTTATTTATTTATTTATTATTTATTTATTTATTTTTGAGGGGAGAGAGAGAGAGAGAAAGAGAACGAATGAGCAAGGGAGGGGCGGTGAGAGAGAGAAACAGAGAATCCAAAGCAGGGTCCACACTGTCAGCTCTAACCCATGAACCCTGAGATTATGACCTGAACCAAAGTCGGACACTCAACCAGGTGCTCTATTTTTTAATGACTCACTCTATACCTCTTTTCTATGCTTCTTAATGCTTGTTATCCAACACCCCTATCTCTCTTGCATTTTGGTTAGAATCTCCATTCATATTTGAACTGTGCAAGTCCACTTATACACAGATTTTTTTTAGTTTAGTACTGTAAATGCATTTTTTCTCCCTTATGATTTTCTTAATAACTTTTTATTTTTGCAAGCCTACTTTATTGTTAAGAAGTGGGTGTATAAATAAATAAACATTAAAAAAAATTTAAATATACCATTTTTAAAATGGCAAAACACATTTGAGTAAAAATAAAAATTTTTTTTCTGTTCATAAAGTGATTCACATAAGAATGTGTGGCTCCTTTAAGATGACTCATCAATGCCCACGGCATCTACTAGTCTGTTTAGGAACTGCAGACTTAATGAGCTCCTAATAGAATTCTCCCCTTTCCATCCACCTTAGATTCTCTTACCGAGGCAATATTTATAAAACATGGTTTTACTTCTGTCACTTTATTACACAAAGTCCTTTAGTGTCCTAGTACTATCCAAATAACCAAAATGCAAATCAAAATTGAGCATAACACTTGTCTCTTGCCAAGCTCCAGTTTCCTCATCCAGCTTGATCCCTTTTGAGAAAGAACACAACCCATACTGCTCTGATAACCATTTGGCACCGATGCTTCATATGCTTCAACCTTCACATCACCTTCCATCCTGATTCTTTCCCATCCAATCCCTTTCGCATGCCTCCGCTTATAGGCACTGTCCATCATTCAACATCCAGCTCTAATGTCTCTTCTTTTGGGAATTTCACCTAATTATGCAAGCCAAATATGATTTCCCTTCCTCTGGAAAAAAAATGCCTAAAACACATTGTACTAATAGGCTGAATCCACCTCTACCACTGAATAGCTGTGAGATTGCAAAGATGCATCTTTCTGAGGCTTTTTTTGTTTTCTCTGAACAAATGGAGTAATAATGTAATTTTTAAACGTAAGAATTAAAACCAATTCTTCCAACAAAACTCTTACTGACAATAAAATTCACATGAAATGAACTACTTGGAATGTTCCTCCTCAACACACTTAACCTAGGTCACTCTGTCTCTACCTTCAGGTCTCATCTCAAATGATCCTTCCTGACCACTCACTCAAATAACATTACATATCCCTTCTATCCATTCCCTCCCCTTTCTTTTTCTTCACAGCACTATCATTTTAGGTATATCACAAGTCATATTTAATCATCTATCTATAGTAATATATCAAGCTATTTAAGAATATATAATGTGTTTAAATGTTTATTCTATCCTTCTCAGCCCTCCAGAATAGAAACATCATGGTGTCATTAATATAGTACATCTTGTTCTTTGCTATATCCCTAGCATTGTGAAAAGTGGCACATACTAGGTATGCCATAGATAATTCTAAAACAAATGAATGAATGATAGCAGCTATGATAAAGATAACGATGATGGTAGTGGTGGTGGTTCTGATGATAATGCTTTTTTTTTTTTTAATTTTTTTTTTCAACGTTTATTTATTTTTGGGACAGAGAGAGACAGAGCATGAACGGGGGAGGGGCAGAGAGAGAGGGAGACACAGAATCGGAAACAGGCTCCAGGCTCTGAGCCATCAGCCCAGAGCCCGACGCGGGGCTCGAACTCACGGACCGCGAGATCGTGACCTGGCTGAAGTCGGACGCTTAACCGACTGCGCCACCCAGGCGCCCCCTCTGATGATAATGCTTAAAGCTGTGTGTAAAAAGCCATCATATCCCTGTCAAAGCTACTATCTGCTTAAAGAATGACATCTTAGACAACTTCAGATTTCTCTAACCGCTGACTAATGTCTGGTTCTCTTAACAGATGCTTAGAAAATAATTGCCCAATTAATTAAGTGGTATAAATGGAAACCCAAAGGGGGATAGAGATACAGTGTCATTAGGTAAATATACATTAATAGCAAACTTTTAAAATGTAGCTACTTGCTAAAGATTAATTTGACTGAGATTACTTTTAGCCTCATTTATGTGACGCTAGCTTTCTAAAATGCAGTTGCCAACCTTCAAGTTAACTTCTTCAGCAAACTTAATCATTTATATTGCCATGGGAAGTGGTCCTCACTGGCTTTGCTTTACAGTGACTTTCTACAAGCCGACACCTGAAACCAATTAAGTGCACTTGCCAGGCCCACAGAACAGGTATGGTGCCGTGTAGCCACCCGAGAAAACATGTTAAGGAGTTGGCAATGAGGTCATCTGGATGCTCTGGAGGCAGAACAGAGTCCATGTTGGAAATCATATTCACAGAATAGGTTTGAGGGTACCTTCAAAGATATAAGGACAAACATGTAATAATCCATATAGGAGCTGCTTTTGTAAATTAGTTCTCCAGGGGACAGATGCATCAGTTGAAACATTTTTGTCCAATTGCAGATAATATTCAGTGCTGTGACTGTCAAGAGACAAGTTGGTACTAGAAAGGACCTGGATCTGTAACCTAGCTATTCATGTTATATCGACAGCCTATCACTCATCACCTTCCAGAGAACAGTTGAGCTCATACGACAAGGTTGTCCACTAAATGCATGGTTGACCTAAATCAAAATGCGTATATGTTCAAGTGCAGAGAAAAAAGTGCTGGGAATCATACACGAAAAAGCATACAAAATTTATGTGTCATTTCATTTGCAAAATAAGGGGGGAAAGCCAAAGCGATCCTATCTTCTGGAAAAAGTAAAGAATAAGAAAAATTTGAAGGCCTTTTTAAACTTATACTATTCCACTTGTCCTTTCCCTTAGACAACTACAATGTATTCATTGCCATAAGCACCGTGAGAAGAAATATTCCTCCAGATTATGGTAGTCTCAAAAAGTGGTAACATTTACAGAAAGATTCAAAGGGAGAATCAGAATATTGAATTATGTTTGTAGATTAGATGTCGGTGTGTTTTAATACAGATAGATTTTCTTCTACCACATGTCTACTTTCTGAGGACCACAGGGAAGATTCTTTAAAATATCTTTATTGCTGGACATTTAGGCTCTTTCCATAATTTGGCTATTGTTGAGAGTGCTGCTATGAACATTGGGGTACAAGTGCCCCTATGCATCAGTACTCCTGTGTCCCTTGGATAAATTCCTAGCAGTGCTATTGCTGGATCCTGAGAAACTTAACAGGAACCCATGGGGGAGGGGAAGGAAAAAAAAAAAAAAGAGGTTAGAGTGGGAGAGAGCCAAAGCATAAGAGACTGTTGAGAACTGAGAACAAACTAAGGGTTGATGGGGGGTGGGAGGGAGGAGAGGGTGGGTGATGGGTATTGAGGAGGGCACCTTTTGGGATGAGCACTGGGTGTTGTATGGAAACCAATTTGACAATAAATTTCATATATAAATAAAAAAAAATAAAAAAAAATCTTTATTGCTATTTGAAAAGGAGAACTTCGATTTTCAGCCTTAGAGTATTAGTATTAAATACAGTGATTCTTAGCTTGGTTCTCAGTACAACCATACTAACCATCCAAAAACTCAACTCTTCTCTTTTATTTTATCCCCTATATATACTTCTTTTATTGCTTTAAAACTCTTTGCTGCACTGAAGTCTTCACAAAATCAAAGTGTTAATGTTTTCTGACATTAGGGCAGAATAGGCACAATAGGGCTTCCTTCCTCCCATTCCTATAGTTTTAGAGTGCTACACTATTAGGAAACAGAATGACCCTTTTCAGGTCCTGGACATAGTCATTTTTGTTTAACCAGACTCCCATTCTTTCTCTTATACAAGTTCTGATGGAAGTGAACATTAAGATATGCAGCTGGTTCCAACTGAGAGAATATGCAGGTTTGAGAACTTCTGTTCACGTTACTCCAAGAGCGAATCAAGCATCATGAAATTTTCTCCCAAAATGTCAACCTGTGTAGGGTCAGTAATCTCCACTTCCTCAGATCACAAAAGATATCAAAATACTTTGAGAAATCTAACCTTCTTAACATTCTGTTTCTCCTTTCTTCCTTTAATCCTAAATGTCTAAGTCTTCTTACCTGCAAATAGTCTCTGGCTCATTTCTAACTCCTTGTCATGCAACCAAAACATGCCCCGAAGGAAAGGTATGGGGGGGGAGGGGGTATTGGGGAGGCGGGGGGGGGGTGTGTGGGGCGGGGGCGGGGGGGTAGCGGGGGGGGCGGCAGCGGGGTGGGTAGCGGGGAGGGATAAAGGATTAGTATCCATACTCTATAAAGAATTTACCAAACTGAACACCTGAAAAACAAATAATCCAGGGAGGAAATGGGCAGAAGACATGAATAGACACTTTTCCAAAGAAGACATCCAGATGGCCAACAGGCACATGAAAGGATGTTCAACGTCGCTCATCATCAGGGAAATACAAATCAAAACCACATTGAGATACCACCTCACACCGGTCAGAGTAGATAAAATTAACAACTCAGGAAACAACAGATGTTGGTGAGGATGGGCAGAAATGAGAACTCTCTTGCACTGTCGGTGGGAATGCACGGTTGGTGCAGCTGCTCTGGAAAACAGTGTGGAGGTTCCTCAAAAAATTAAAAACAGAATTACCCTACAACCCAGGAATTGCACTACTAGGCATTTATCCAAGGGATACAGGAGTGCTGATTCATAGACTCATCCATGTTATAGCATATATCAGCATTTCCTTTCTCTTTAAGGATAAATAATATTGCATTGTAAGTGTATAACATCTTTTACCTTTCCATTCATCCATTGGAAGTTGGGTTGCTTCCACTTTTGGGTTATTAGTGACTAACATTGCTATGAATGTGAATGTGCAAATATCTCTTCAAATCACTGATTTATGATAGCTCCCCTTAATCTCTCTTTGGTTACTATTTGCAGGCAATATCTTTTCCATCCTTTTATTTTCATCTCAGGTATGTCCTTAGATCCAAAATGAATCTTTTGTAAACAGATTATACTTGAATCCTATTTTTTTCCTTTTATCCATTTTTCCAATTTGTTTTTTTGATTGGGGTGCATGATCCATTTACGTCAAAAATAATTACTCAGAAGTGCACCTGGGTGGCTCAGTCTATTAAGCATCTGATTCTTGGTTTTGGCTCAGGTCATGATCTCAGAATTTTGTGAGTTCAAGCCCCTCATCGGGTTCTGCACTGATAGGGCTTAGGAACCCTACAGCCAGCCTGCCTTTCCCCCCTCTTGTCAGAGTCCTGACAGCCAGCCTGAAAAAGGGCCAAAGAGCCTGAGAAGTAGTTTTTGAAGTAAATGGAGAAAGTGCAGAGATCTGAGGTAAGAAAGAAGCAGGAAAAAAAAAAAAAAAAAATCAGGGGCGGAGCCCAATGTGGGGTTCGAAATCAGGAATCATGAGATCATGACCTGAGTCGAAACCAAGAGTTGGATGCTTAACCTACTGAACCACCCAGGTGCCCACTTTTTTTTTAACCCATACATTGAGAATCATTGCCAAGTTTTGGTTCCAGGGATGGGGACTGTGTACTTGCATAACAGGCATGTTTTTCATCACACTAGCAGTTGATTTAGTTTGGCCATATGTTCTTTTAACTTTAAAATGTATCTTTACAGACTTTACCATTGCGGTTGTTTAATGCCTGCTTCAGATTTCTTCTCCTTGTACCACTAATGTTTTAAGTTGAAAATCATCACAACCCTACCTTGTGGACTTGTTCAGCTAGTGAAGGTGCAACCAGGGCGTGTTCTCTATTCTCTTAAGACTCTCTCTGGAAGACAGTCAAGGCTTTCCTGAACTTCCTGCCTATCTGGTACTTGGAGATAAAAACCAAATAATTGGCCACTTTATTTTTGTTTTGCTTATAATTTCAGGAATTCGATGTTAAACTCCATAATTTTATGGGACAAATAGAGGCTGCTAGGCTAGCAGTGATACACCTGTGAGATCCAGACTCATTCCAATATCTGGAGGCTGCATTTTCTAGACACTTTCTAGAATGTGTCAGAATTATAACCATCTCTTTGCTTCTGGAGGTGAGAGCAGGAAGTTTGTCTCTCCCTTGACTTTATAAAGGCAGTTAGTCAGTTTTCTGATTGTGTAAATAATTATAATTTTTATAGAAAAGTTTTGGAGGTTAAAAATAGAAAATAAAAATCATTCATCATGCAATCAGTTAAAGACAGTTTTTATTACCATTTTTGTATATTCTGTTTTGGAGTGTAGGGTTTTGATGCATATTTTTAAAGCCATTGAGATCATTGTATATAGACAGCTTTGTATTTAGTTAAGGTTTGAGGGCTTTGGGTTATATAGGAAGTTACAGGTATTTAATCCATTTCTGTTTGTGTATCAGGAAGAAAATAATATTCAGGCTTGGCTTTTGTAGAGCCAGGCATGAGGATTCATGTCTTTAGAAGTTTGCAGTGGCCTATTGTGTGCGATGTGATTGTGATAAATTTTTTTTTCTTCTAACTTCTCATGACCCCTGGCAAACACTTAAAGTCTTGGGCAATGTGAGATTTTGATGTTGGTGAGTCACTGTAATTATGGCCACTTTGACCACAGGGAAGTGGCTATTTATATAGCCCATGTTACAGATGTTGGTCTTAAGCTAATAGTGGTTGGTCCTGGTACCTAGCAGAGATTGGCTTTAGAATTTGGATTATTACAGTTTTATTCTGAATGACACTGGTGTTTAATAGCCTTACAGGGTCTCTGCAGACAGTGGGCCATTGGCGTCTCAATAACAAGTGCTTCTGAAGCAAGGGATTCATTCAAAAGGACAAGAGCACCTGGACTGGGGATAATTATTTACTGTTTTTACAAGTTGACTTTCAACCAGGTCTCAAGGCCAAGAATTTAGTGCAACTAAACTATGTGTGTGAGCCTAAGAACTAACATGTAAGTAAACTTTTTTATTTTTGAAAGAGAGAGAGAGAGAGAGAGAAGGAGAGAGAGAGAGAGAGAAACAGATGGGGAGGGGCAGAGAGGGAGAGAGAATCCCAAGCAAGCTCTGTCCTGTCTGTTGTTAGTTCAGAGTCCATTGTAGGACTTGAACCCAACCCACAAAACTTGAGATCCTGACCTGCGCTGACACCAAGAGCCAGATGCTTACCACCCAGGTGCTCTGAGTCTGTTGCCATTTCTATTCTCACTGTTCCCATCAATAATTGTACCAGGCAAGTAGTGCAAATTTGTATATTTACTTCCTAGTCCTATAAAGTACAAATGTCTTTCCTATTGAAGTATATTATTAAGTTTAAGCATAACTATTTAAATTACTATATCAACTTAGACTAGGAGGTCCTTTATGCTAGCACAAATGCATATCACCCAAATATTATCACTTATGAGGAGACTCCTTTAGTCTTCATGGACTGGTGTGCCCATGGATGTACCAGATTGCATTTATAATGTGGAGGAAGGTCTGCTTCTGCTTCTCCTGGCACCATTTTGTATTCAAAGTAAGGATGCATATGAGTCAGCTCTTGGCATTTTCCTTCAGTCTGGTATATAAGATGTGGGGCATTTGGGGTATTTTGGCTCCTGCTCATCTTATTTCTTTGGTCAATCTAAATATTTCTGGGAAGAAGTATTTTTTTTTTAATTTTTTTTTTCAACGTTTATTTATTTTTGGGACAGAGAGAGACAGAGCATGAACGGGGGAGGGGCAGAGAGAGAGGGAGACACAGAATCGGAAACAGGCTCCAGGCTCTGAGCCATCAGCCCAGAGCCTGACGCGGGGCTCGAACTCACGGACCGCGAGATCGTGACCTGGCTGAAGTCGGACGCTTAACCGACTGCGCCACCCAGGCGCCCCTGGGAAGAAGTATTTTAATGCTTCTTACGGCACTATGTTTTCTGGAAGTCAACCTGCACTTTCATGGACTCTTAAAAATCAAATCACATGCTCTTTCTGTGTTTGGAAGCATCTCTCAAAGACATTTGCTGATTACCATGTTAATGCCTAAAAAACGTTTTAGAGCTTTTTTCTATGAGTGCGTTACCTTAGCATTTGGGATTTAGATCTGTCTCCGATTCAAAGATCAAAGTATAATCATGGGAACTATTTTTTCAGGAAATTAGATTTTCCTGGCTGAGATAGCAATGAATGAATCTGATTGTCAAGGAAAAGTCTACACATTAACAATATTCTAAAGGAGGAATAAAGAGTCTTTATCCGGGTATTTCAGAACACTGAGGGAAATTGTTTAAGGTGGGCCAGATTTTGGCAATGATTGTTTAAAATATTGAAAAAAGGAAGATAAAATTTTTATTTTTACTCCTTTATAACCGCAAGATGGCACCATTTTCCCATTTTTTAAAGTTTGACACTGCTGTTTTTCATTTTTTACATTTTTTTTCTAAGATTACAAGCTGTTGGGTGATGTTTGGTTATAACTTTCCCTCAAATATGGGCTCATAGATTATAAGACTTAGAGTTCCTGCATTAAATAAGAATTTGTAGGTAGAATAAGATTTGTAATTTTCATTGCTTGCAACAAAGCTTCAATGTGGAGGGGGTGACTAATGAATAAGGTGGAACACTGCAGTAATTTTGCTCACAAATGTTAAATTACAGAGTAAGTTTCAAACTTAAAGCCTCATATTGGCAATTTTATTAGCATTTTCTCAAACAAACTCATATCTATGACTACAAACCAGCTACTAAAAAGCAATAAATACTAGAAATCTATTTACATGCTTCAGGATCTGGCTATATGTCTTGTCTTTGTTACCATAATTCTAATGCATTTAAGAGTTTGGATGGCCAAGACCAATAATCAAAGTATATTGTATCTAATTGCTTCCTGCTAGCTTTTGTAGATTACCCAATAAATAAAATTGGGATTTCTCAAAAGGCCTACAAAATAGATTTTGGCTAAACATTCCACAATCACATTTTCTATGATGCTGCTTTTAAAGCAACTTGAAGTTGTGACATCCTTGTTAGACTCTAAGCCCTGGCGACTTTGGATAAGGCCCAGAAAATGGTGAGAAGGCATTGACAAAGCAGGTCTGTTATAATTGTTTTCCACATTAGTTTACAAGTGTTAGAACTGTTCCAAAGGACATAAAGCAGAAATGAAATTTTCTCATTCAACTGAAAAGTCCACAGATAACCTGGCTTCCAGGACAGTTGGATTCTGGGCTCAATATCATTAGGGCTTGACATCCAGCCCCTCCATGCCTCTTCTCTGCCTTGCACTGGGCTGGCTTTATATGCAAGCTTCTCCGTCATGGCCACTGGGATTTAGAGTCTCCCTCTTCGTGGCAAAATGACTACATCAGTTCTAGACTCAGATGAGTTCAAGATTTAAGCCTAGCAGGAACACAAGACCCTTTACTGAGAGATCTGGGAATCACACATACGCCCGCCCAAGAACCAAGCTCCATGGGTAGGGGAATGTGGATCTGAGACATATGGTCCACCAGTGGAGCTAGATTGAGGGAGGAGTAATCTCTAGACTGAAATAGGGGGCTGTTATAAGAATGGGTGCGGTGACAGGATCTTACTCTCGAACAGTCTTGCACGGCCCTGAGCCTAAGGAAAAGCAGTACTGGGTGCAGAGGAGATCTATATGCTTCTGAATATATTTTGTGGAGGTATCAGACTTCTGCATACCTGTGTGTCCCCAAACTTGCTTACTTCCTGCCAAAAAAACCTCACCTTTCCAGAATACCATTCTGTGTTTGGTATAATTTAAGTGCTAGATATTACCTCCTGGATGGACTTTTAATGCTTTAATTCAAAAAATGACCAATAATATTAAATACTTCTGTGCATACCTGTATGACTTATTATGTTGTGAACTTATTATGTGGAATGTGTTTTATCCATCTCTGGGACTGATGTTAGCTCTCAGTATATGTTGGTAAAATGAATGAAGGAATAATAAAGATTTAAAACTTAAGGGAGATGGGACCAGCAGTTTGTGCTTTTCAGAGCTTGGAAACATCTGCCTCTTCTGACAAAGAATCCCTAATCTTGCTGCCTAATTATAGATCTTCAAATATTATAGCGTGTGGTGGTTAAGGCCAATACTGTAGCCCATATGTAAAAGTCACTACTGAAGTATTGTTTTGGTGCTTGTCAAATTGTATTTCCTTATCTGGGCCAGTTATTTTGTTCATTCTCAGTTATTTTGTTCATTCTTTAGAGGTAGTTGGGGACAATATTAGCTATTTACTACACTCTCAAAATAATTTGGGGCAGAACAGTATGTGTTCTCTGAGTTTTCCTTTTTTTCTGGATCAGAGGATGAACTAATAGCTTGTGCCAGAGAAAGAGAAAGGGCTGCATAGGTGAAATGTGATTACGTGCGATTACTGTCAATTGTGGGTATTTAATGGTCCAGTCTTGGTAAAGAGAGGAGAGGGAGCGAAGTGTGATTGGTTCTATTTAAGTAAGGTTAGATTAATGAGAAAGTGTCCAAACGTATCTAATTGAGAATAATAAATAATATCAGATATGGTCTATAATTTACTCAAAAGGTTTACAGAGGAGATAATGTTGCCCAAATATATACAAGGGCCATGTCATTTTTAAATTATATTTTCCTTAGTATACAAATGCTGTGAGCCACTTAAGTGTGTGCATAATGAGAATTCACAAATGCTGTCAAGGCAAATGCTACGATGGTGTATGGAAGCCTCTTTGGTTACAGGGGTGGAATATACATGGTTGGAATTGCAGTGGGAGGGAAAGGAGTGTCTCTGGACATTTTGCAAGTGAACGGGCATTGAGTAACCTAATTTGGGTTATGTGAGGAGAAGTCAGATATAAAGTGATCTTGGCCAGGAGTTCCCTGTCTGACCCAAGGGTACGAGTTGGCTGAGAATACAGGCAGGATGAGAAGGAGGGTAAGAATGTCAGCTGTGCTTAGAGTTAAGCTCTCCTAGCAATGCTATTTGTAAGTGAGAGGCATACTGAAGGTGTTTGAGGAAGGAGAAGGAAGAGATCTCAGCTCCCACCTGACTGTTAACATATTCTGGTTTAGCATACCATCCTGGGCCTACGGAAGACAAAGGAAGGGATCCCAGTGGGGAACCAGCTATCTTCCCGTTCTAAATGCTGTTGTAAAGTTGTTGTCTAGCTCTAGTTCTGGGAACTTCCTCTCCTCTCCCTCCCTTTACCACGAGTTTTCCTCCTCTTCGTCAGTCTGATCCCTTTTGGTTGTAAGTAATAGAAGCCCAGTGCAAACTATCTTAAGCAAAAGGGAATTTTATCAACTCATGAAACTTAAACGTTCAGGACTTGAATGACTTCAAACAGTTACATATAGATGCTCCACTGTTGGCTCTGTTTTTCTTTGTATTGTCCTCATCCTCCTCCACATCTGTCCATGTTCCAGGAAAGCTTGCCCCAGCAGCACTAGATTTTCATGATATACACAGCCCTCAAACCAGAAGCCATTAGTCTCTCTCCTGGTATTCCTATAAAGGACCCTCATGGATTGATCTGGGTTATGTGCCCACTTGACTGGCAGCTGCGTAAGAATTATATGGACCATATAAGGTGCAATTACCAAAAGAAAAGGTTTATGGGCAGATTTTAAATGTAACCTGTGTCCACTAGATCTTCCTAGGAAAGTATCAAGACTACAGCATGGCCCCAGGCCAATGTTCCCAATGCAGTAGGAACTACATTACTAAATGCAGTGAAAATGCACAGCTTGTAATTATGGTTGAGGACTAGATCTAAGTCTGGAGATCTTCATCTTAGGAGGAAAGTTTCATGGAGAGAATTACATATGTGACCTGTTGTTACTCTCCAGGATTTCTTGTTCCTTTTAGCCGTTTACCTCTATGGGTGAGCCTAATGGTGGGCACGTTGAATTCAGAAAAATTTCTGGACTCAGAGCCTCCTAACCTAAAATCCCTCTCCTTCTCCCTTTCTCTGTCTCTCCCTCCGAACCTCTTCCACCCAGTCACCAAATGTGACTGGATTTCCTTTGACCCACTGTATATGGTACTTTCTTAGAAGCCTGGAATGGAGGCATTCAACAGAAATCTTCAGTCTAAAATCTTTGTGCTCAAAGTGGGGCCTGGGGATGCTGCCTTGGACTGACGTGTGGTCACATGATTATGCTGATAACAAAAGCTCTAGAGATATAGCTACTAGTGTTGACTTTCATTAAGTTCCATCTCACAAAGTATAATGAGTGTTCTGTAGTGAGTGCCTGGGAGGATGGCTCTCACCAAATCTGGAAATGAATACGTGAAGAGGAGAGTTCTTCTGGGTAAAAGATTCCTGGTGCCAGGTGTTGGAAGCTTCTGTAGAGCTCAACAGCATAATGCAAAGATTAATTATATACTCATATATTTTAGGCTTTCCAAGTCTATTTTGTGAAAGCTCAACCCACTATATTAACATAATGACTGTGCTTTTCTTGTGGAAATCTTGGAAACAGACTAATAATACATTTTTCCACCTACTATGAAAACTAGATCGCTTTAGTTCTGAGAGAATCGAATCTGGTTTATTGCAAGTCTCACACTGACATTTTCTACGCTATTTTGGACAGCATCCTCAGAATATTTAACATTTACTTTGACAGCAAAACAGTGGAAAAAAAGGTTCTGATTGAGTGGTTATGAACCAAAAAGCAGAAGAAGAAGCCTGGCTTTTAAACATAATTTATTAGCCTGTAAATCCCCTTATGGGTCTTAAGGAAATGAGATAGAGCGTATTCCATTAACCTCACCTCCAGAGTCAGAAGTGACAGCATTTTACCCTCTGACCACAACCGCCCATTATTCCAGATCACATGGGTCATCACTTTCCAGCACTTTGAACCTCAATGGCTCTGACAGGTTCCTCACGCTCTGTTCCTCCCAGTGCACCAGCCTCTCCTTTTACCATTCCAAGCTTCGATTTCTCTCTTGTCAGTGGCCAATCCCTCCACTCGTATTTTGGATTCCATCTTCCTGTTCTTTTCTCCAGTTCTTTATGGTATTAATAACTCCTTCTCTATCTTGTAACTTCAGTCTCTACTCACGGAATCCTCCTGGTAGCATTTTAAATATGTTAAAGACTCCCTCATTAAAATAACTATATTTGGTTCTCATACACCGTTCCAGCTATCCTTCTGTATCTCTCTCCTCCACACTCAAACTCCTTCGGAGATGATTTGAAGTCACAGCATCCATTTTATCACCTTCCACGTACTGCCCAATCCATTCCCATTTAGCCTCTGCCTCAATAGAAGTATTCTCAACACTTGTCGCTGAAGTCACCAGTTTTTAGATTTCACATATAAGTGAGATCATGCAGTATTTGTCTTTCTCTGACTTATTTCACTTAGCATAGTGCCCTCAAGTCTCATCCGTCATGGCAGAGGGAAAGGTTTGTTCCTTTTTATGGCTGAATAATTTTCCATTTTATACTTATACCACATTTTCTTCATCCACTCATCCATTAATGGATACTTAGGTTGTTTCCATATCTCAGCTATTATAAATAATGCTTCAATAAATAAGGGGGTGCATCTATCTTTTCAAATTACTGTTCTTGTTTTCTTCAGATAAATACCCAGAAGTGGAATTACTGGGTCATATGGTAGTTCTATTTTTAATTTTTAATTTTATTTTAATGCGGAATGACAAATGCATACTGTTTTCCACAGTGACTGCACCAATGTACATTCCCACCAACAGTACCCAGGGGTTCCCTTTTCTCCACATCCTCCCTAACATTTGTTGTCTCTTGTCTTCTTGTTCATAGCCATTTTAACAGATGTGAGATGATAGGTTTCTCACTGTGGCTTTGACTTGCATAAGTGGTGTTGAACTGCTTTTCATGTACCTGTTGGTCATCTGTATGTCTTCTTTGGAAAAATGTCTATTCAGTGCCTCTGTTCATTTTAAAATCAGACTATTTCTTGTTTTGTTTTATTATTGAGTTATATGAGATATTTATGTATTTTGGATGTCCCCCCTGACTGCCCCAAGTCCTATTTGTACGTTCCCTTTTCACTGACTGGTACCACCGATCATTGAACGTGCTAGCTTATCTCTCATCCCATGTGTCACTGAATTCTGAAATTTTTACCTCCTGAAAATCTTTTGAATTCTTCTGTCAGTTTCTACCCTAATCTGAGGGAGTACCATTTTTTTTATGTGGTGTATTACCTTGGCCTTAAAAGTGGCCTTCTTGCATGCCATCTGACCTTTACCCTGGCAGAATAACCCTTTCAAATATAAATCTGATACCACTCCTTAGATAAGACATTTCAGAAATTCCCCTGCATAACCTCTCTAGCCAGTGTCTCTCTTGCCACAGAGCCTTCTCACATGCTGTTCCTTCTTTCTGGGTCACTCTTCTACCCCAACACTGCTTACCAAGGTGGCTTCTCTCTACCCACCCACAGTACAGGCTTAAGCTTCACCTCCTTGAGTCTGCCTTCCTGGGCCTCACTGCATCTCTCTTTCTTGGCCTTTATCACTGACAATTTGACGTTTGTTTTTATTACTGTTGTTAGCCAGTAATGCCTGTCTTCCCTACTGGACTCCAGCTCCACGAGGTCGTGCTTTAGGTCTGTTTTTTGCCAATTATTATTACTGTAGTCCCAAACAAGAGAATATAAAAGGAGCTCAGTATTTATTAGATGAAAGATGGCTTATATTACTTTACAACATATTTTTTCTATCTAAAAGAAAGCTATGTGTCATTATTGTTCAGTTTGGGCTGTCTTGAGTGTCATTATGAAGTGACCAGCAGAAATTTTGATGGGCAAACACGAAAGGGAGTGTGGCCGGCTACTGTGAATGTTCTTTTAGAGGAGTTCGTGGATATAATAGCCCAATTTCTCAAGTATCGATTGTTGCTTCCACTTTCTTTCCTGTATAGCCAAAGAAAAAAACAGACTAAATGGAATAAGTTAATTTAGACACTTTCAGATGAAGTCTCACACTATTCCTGGGATGGGCTACCATTATGGGATAGTTAACATGATCTAAGATCGGCTATGGATACGAGCAGTTGGTTTTCTTCCCTACACATTGGGAAGCATGTTGAAGTTTCAAGGAGTGTTACCAGAAAAAAAGAATCTTGTTTGCCTACCTAAAAGCCATTCCTACCTTTTCTCTTGATGTAGAGCCCTTGCATTGCAGTGTGTGGTCCTAACTCATGTGACTTGAGAAAGATCATACTATCCACGTCCCGGGGAATAAATTCTAATTGATCTAAGCCAGTTGTTGTGATCCAATTTTGCTGGTCAGTTATTGAATCGGATGTGGGCATGCCACTGCATTTGTGCCCAGTGAGATGTGAGAAGTCTTCGGTTCTTGGGGAAAAGGCTCTTCACTCGTTACAAGAGGCACACGGATAAGCAGTCGCTTTCCTTTTCAATGCAGTTGTGTCTGAATGTGTTCCTGAGAAGGCTGCAGCCAGCTTGTGACATGAGAACTAGTCTGTGGATGAGAGGCATGTCAAGTATGGCAGACAGGAAAGATAGAAACACGGGGCCACAGGCTAGTCCTCCTCACAGGTTGACTGGGTAGACACACATTTTGCTGGACACGCACACACATATGATCACATGTTTGTATATGTGAAGCCAAGAACTTGGTAAAGCAGCTTGTGCTTCAGTTTCCTTCTACTGCTGCGTGCATATATGTAAAAACTGTCCCCATCATGGAACAGAATCTAATAGCCGGGCTTCAGGAATAAAAGTGAAAATCAACCATTTTCATCAATTTCACTTACAGATGAAAGAAAAATTGTGGAATGCCAAATGCTGAAACATGTCCCAGCCTGTCATGGTCTCTCCACTTTTAAGAACTTGGAGATGACATTGGTGGGGAGGCGGTTCATTCGGTTAAGCATCTGACTCTTGATTGTGGCTCAGGTCAGGATCTCACGGTTTGAGGGGTGGAGACCCACATCGGGCTCTGCGCTGGCAGTGCAGAGTTTGCTTGGAATTCTCTCTCTGCCTCTCTCTCTGTCCCTCCCTGCCCCTAACCCCCTCCCCCACAGCATGCCCGCTAGTTGTGTGTGCACTCTCTCCCTCCCTCTCTCTCAAAATAAAGAAACAAACTTTAGAAAAAAATGAAGGAAAAAAAGAGAACTTGGAAGTTACATTGGGCCCACTTGGATAATCCAGGTTACTGTCCCCATTTTAAGGTCATCTGATTAGCAATCTTAATTCCATCTGCCACCTTAATTCCCTTTTTGTACATAACATAACAAACATATGGGCAAGTTCTGGGGATTAGGACATAGACCTATTTGGGTGTCACTCACATCCTTGCCATCTTAAAGATTTCTTCCATTTTGAGTTTATTCAAAAATATATCCATTTGATTAACATTTGAGCACTTGTTATAGAAATGTAAACGAGACAGGGTCCCTGCATTTAAGGAGGTGATCATTTAGTGATTGCTTTCTCAGAAAATGTTATAATTCTTAGCACTGGATTTAATGATAAGGGAGGAATTGTTCTAAAAAGTCTGGATGTTCTGTTCCAGATATTCTAGGTGTATGTGTATGTATGGTTTTCATTTTATAGCAAAGTAACTGGAAGTGTACCGAGGTAAAGCTCCTTTATCCAGGTGCACAGCTGGAGAGAAATGGAGACAGTATGTGAGCTGTGATTTTCTTGCTTGTCCAATGGTTTTTCCTCTATATCAGTGAATGCTTTATGCATGGAGAATCCAGGTCTTGTTTTTGTTTAACAATCACTTACAGACACGTAAAACAAAATAGGAGTGGGGCTTTTCTTGTTCTCACAGAATTTCAGCTGAGAACAGTAGGTGATTGAATCTTTACTGCATCCACAAAGTTCAGTGACTGTCATTTCCAACAGTCTAAAGAGCATAAAGATTTCTCAAGTCTTCTTTGACATGCCTTGGGAATACGTACATATGAGTGTATATGAGTATGTGAGCGGCCTCTTCTTCTCTTGGTGGAGAGACCAGCGCATGACTTTTGTCTTAAGAATTTCTATAGCAGAAGAAAAAAGAATTCTAAAGGCAGGACTTTGCCAGGAGTTATCTGTTAAAACAGTAAAGAGGAAGGGCAGCAGAAAAACATACCATTTGGGAAGGAAGGATATGCGATTTCATGGATCAGTGGCTATTGAACAGAGGAGCTATGCTTGAGTGTGCTAGACAGGTCCCTCCCTGGAGGGCAGGGGACCTCAGTAGGAGTTTGTGTGGAGTGAACCACAAAAGGGATTTTAAAAGAAGCCAGCTGGAAGAGTATCTGCATTGGGGGGATACAAACACCCCACCAATGAGATCCAAGGGAAAGCTGACAATGTGATTTTGCCCCTTCTTGGAGCCAGCAGCAGGACGGGGGTGGGGGAGGAGCAGAGGAGAGGAGAAAAGAAAGACCAGACACAACCCTCTACCCCACTGCCCTCTCCAATTTCAGTGCCAGCATTTTCTTTTGTCTTCATGACCAACTTTGTGCTAAATGGTCATCTAAAGGACAACTTTGCATTTTAAATGCAGTGTTTCTCAAACTCAGGTCTGTGGGTTTCTAAGTCTAAATTAGGCTCAAATTGTACCTTAGAGGTCAGGCTCCTGCCTTAGAAACTTTGTTATTCACGTGATTCCTCACTTCTTCACGATATTACTTTCAGTATAATAATTTGTATTTAAAAGGCTATGTCCATTGGCATTTAAAAAACCACAAGATGTCACATCTATAGGTTGAAATAAATAACCCTGACTTGGGGAGACTCGTACCTTGACACAAGTATGTCAAGATCTGTGTCTTATAATTGTGAATAGACATAGCATGATCCTACACTTTGGGTTTTGCCATTTTGCTTTGGGGATTTGTTGCAGAGTCAGGCCCAAAGCAGAGCTGGTCTGTGATCTTTAGGAAATAAAACGAGGTGTCACAGTAGATAAAACAATTTCTTCTCTTAGTGATGGGCACTGTCTCTGTCTACAGTGGCATTGGTCTGTTGAGATCCATGGCTGGATATGGCCAGGAGAGGGGGTGATAAAGGGAGGAAAGCCCTTACGATCACCCTTATGTAGGATGACTACCTCTGCTCTTTTCAAAAGGCACAGACAGGGCTATCATCTTTGCATTTCTGAACAGGTACATGCAAATCTAGGATCTCTAAACTTCATTTGTAAGAGTAGAAAGGCAACTGCTTTCCCAGCACAACAGATCCCAGAATGAATGTAAAGTAATATACAGTACAACATATCCTAAGTTGAGCTTGGATCTTACATACGCATGCTTTTATGCTGCCAACCATCAGTGATTTGAAGATTCTTCCTTTGGTCAGATGAGATGGCTTGCCCAAACTGAGGCAAGTAGCCATTGTTGATTAGAGACTTTCAAAATCACCTATTCCTTCTAATGAATGGCAATGAGGACAAAGTGAGGAAAACACAGCATGTGATAAGGAGAGATTTACCCCAGAAAAACAATCTGCTGAAAAGTTTTTGGTCTCAAAACGCTATTACAGAAGTGAATCAACTGGAAGCAGAATTCGTATGAGAAATAATGAAGCCTTTTCTCAGGGAACGGACAAAGTATTTCTCAACATTCCTGAAGTCACCTGAAACTGTCTGCATTTCACCACGTTTCAGCAAGAAAATAAGAAAGAGCTGTGGGGACAGTGGCCTGTCTTGCACATATTTGTCTGTGTGAGGATGAGAGAAGCCATCAGTTGTGTGGAAAATCTGTAAATGTTATTACAAAGGGTATTGAAATTATAGATTAGATTTATTCATTACTGGTGAAGGAATTGGGTGACGCACCAGCTTTTTATTCATTTTATTACTAACAAATTGTTGGCAAAAGGCATCAATAATGTATTTCCTTTTACGCACCAGAGAGAGTATTGAAATAAAAGGAAGTTGTTGTTTATTTTTAAAGGTACCAAATTTCCGTTCCAGAAATATTATGACCTTCATTTGAAATAGTATTGATAATGGAGGAAATGAACTATATTTCTTGGTCAGCAGTCTGAAAAATTCATAAAACCTTGTCCCCTCTTTGACTCTTGAACCCAGAAGCAGTAGTGTGCTCACAGAATTTCCATTAGAGTTGATGAAAGATACAGGTGCGCTTTTAGAGGGAACGATAACTGGTGGCCTGTTATATAAATAACATTGTAAAAGACTGCTTTAGAGATATAAGCAGTATGTGCAGAAGACAAAAACTGAGAAAAAAGTCTGTGTTTGTCTATGTAGGTGTATATTTGTATGATTTCATTAGTTGTCTAGCTCAGAGATTACCTATTGAGAAAATAATCGTGGGGAAAATAGCTCAATACAAAGAGAAAAATGGAAAGTAAAACCTTAAAGGATTAATATATTTGGGAATCTGGTTTGCAATCTGTGTGTGTGTGTGTGTGTGTGTGTGTGTGTGTGTGTGACTGAAAGACAGAGAGAGAGAGAGAAAGTAATGGCTGCTACCTCTCTTGGTAACATCTATTCAAAAACTACGCATACCTACTAAGGGTGTTTTAGGCTCGACCAGCTCTATGCCAAATATCTGTTTCTTCAATAAATGACCTAAAAAAAAAAACCTCAATAGCTCTATCATGGCTTGCAATTGATTCTTGGCTCAAGATTTTGTTGGCTTTAGGTTTTTATTGATGAGTTGTGTGTTTTTCCTATTAACATTTCTTTTATGATTTCCATAGCAGTTTAACACCTGGAATATAGTTTTTATTTTGGAGGAAGAAAACTTATTTATTTCATTTTATTAATTTTTTTCAAGATCTTTTAACATCATGACCTTAATGATTTTCCTCATCATTTTCTTGATGACAGTTATTATTTGAATGAACTGACCGTCACATGGGCTCTGCCGACCTGAAATTTTAAGTGTGTGTTTTATTTTGTTGGACCAACATTAGAACAGAGGATGAAAAAAAATCGTACCATTCTGAATCCCTTAAGAAAGGCCCTGGACATTTGACATGTCTGTACAAAACATAATCTCCTATTTTGCCTGAAAGCATACGTCAGTGCTTTTTCGCTATATTTCTGTCTTGCTAGATACTGGATTTTGTATATTTCTGAAGTCAGTCTACCTCCACATGCTTTGTTGTGTCTGACATGCTGATTTGCCACAAAAGTTTAGGGGACAGATATTGCACTGGACTTGAGAAAAATGTACCTTTGGTTGGATTTTGTTGTGTCACATTATGGAATTCCCTTTTCTCTTCTACTTTCAAAAAGGTAGTCGTCCATAAAACAAATGTAACAATTCCTGCATTTACAAGAGTATTCTACACACCAGAGTGTGTTGAAGATCTTGAGGGCTTGGGTGGAGTGTCCAGTGAGTGAAGAATTTTGTTATGGCAAAATAATGAGGTGTGGGCTTTTTATTATGGAGTCCCCCTGGAATGTCAGTTCTATTTGATTGTTTTTCTACTTACTAAAAACCTTAGAGTGAACTCTTAAATCTAATAAATTCTGCTAAAATAAAGTACATACTTTATAATTCAAGATCAATTTCCTTGTTGATATCCAGAAAGTTGACGCTGATCCCAAGCCATCTTAGAAAAAGGAATAAAACAATAATCATGATTGATACTATTTAGGAGTACTGCACTTCCTTTACCTAAATTTACTTTCCAGGTTAATGTATGTTAATACACTTATAAGAATCAGCCTAATTTGGTTATGTACCACTGTGGCAATTTCCTGCCCCGCCCACCAACACATGTGTATACATGCGTGGACACTAACTTGTGGGTGCAAGTACACACAAATTCTTATTTAGTGATGAGGTCTCACGTTATTTTGCTGGACTTCATGGTAATTGCTGTGAGGTTTCTCCATGATGATGATCACCTCCTAACTTACTGTCTTGTATGTTTTCTTCCTCAGCCACTAGTACGTAAATTCCATGGGGCTAGCGACTTCTGTTTATTTCGTACCTTGCTTTACAGTCTGTGCCCAGAGGAGTGTGTGCCACAATGCAAATGCTCAAAAAGTACTTGTGAAGTGAGAGAACTGATGGCACACTTTTAACACCAGAATGGAGGCTTATTATTACTGTTGTCAAAAAGAAAGAAGTGTTAACATCTACCTCTTTTCTACCCTCCCTCTTTTCGTAAGGTGATCTGTGAGACTGTTCTTCCTATCAGGACCAAAATGGCTAACAAGAAATGTGGTATTAATGGCTCTTCCTGGATTCTGACTCCTTTTGCCAATCCGTGCCCTGCCTCTTGAAGAATTCTGGGCCGAAGGATTGTGTCTCAAGGCATCATCCAGGAAGTGTGAAGATGATGAGACCTACAGTAATTCCAGTGTGTGATTCAGGTCAGATGCCCTCGAGAAAATCTTGAACTTTAGAATTCTTAAAGCCTTTTTATTTTCATAGAACATCATATATTCTTTTCAATTATTTATGCAAAAGAGGAAAAGAATGCTGAGATTCTCTATTGATATTAGAAAAACAGTAAAATCATTTTAAACCTACAATTGCCAGGAATATCAGCTCTGCACAGCATCAGATAATAAGTCTTTTATTGCATGGTATTTTCAAAGTATGTATATATATATGTATACACACACACACACACACATATATATAACAATAACAGATATCAGTTATGAATTGAATATCAAATCAAAATAATTATAAATGCTTATATGTTCTTCATTGTAAGTATAGTTGTGCTGTGATTTATTCTCTCTCTTTTTAGATACTCTCAGCTGATACTTAAAAATTTTTTTTTAATTTTTAAATGTTTATGTACTTTTGAGAGAGAGAGAGAGAGAGACAGCATGAGTGGCAGAGGAACAAAGAGAGAGAGAGATACACAGAATCTGAAGCAGGCTCCAGGCTCTGAACTGTCAGCACAGAGCTCAATGAGGGGCTCAAACCCATGAACTGTGAAATCATGACCTAAGCTAAAGTCGAACACTCAACCAACTGAGCCACTCAGGGGCCCCTATTTTTTTTTTTTTTAATTTTTAAGTAACCTCTGCACCCAATGTGGGACTTGAACTCACAATCTGAGTCAACTAATCATATGCTTTACCAAGCATGGTAAAGTAAAGTGCCAGTCAAGTGCCCCTGTAGTTTTTTATATGGTGAACAAATTCTTTAACTTTAGACGGTATGACCATGAACTTTGACGAACACTAACTAACAAAGTTATACCTATATCACCCCCAAGATCTTTCTCCAAAAAGAAAAGGAAAAAGTAGGGTGGGGGAGGCAAGAATAGAGGGTGAGAGTCATACTATTTTGCAGATTTGCAGCATAAAAGGATATTATTTACAGTGGTAACTTATTCTTTGAAATTTGAAGACAAAAATGTTGTATGGAAGAACTTTTCTGAACTTGCCAGGCAATTGGCATAGTATATACATCAGTCTCTCTTGCAATTTCCTTGGAAACCTATTGTTAAAGCAGAGTCTTTCTGTTATTATTTTAGAAGGTGTAAGAGCCAATCAAGGGGATTATAAGATCTTTTTTTAAATATTACATTGCTATTAATTTATGAAGAGAGAGAAAAGGGATTTCCCAGATATGTTGAAGTCCCAAATTACTTCAAAGCTTACTTCAAGGAGACGAACTAGAGTGAGCCCAAACTGGAAACTTAGATAGCAAAATGAATGACATAAATAGGAAAAAGAATAGGAGGCTTCTATTTCCAGCTCCAATGAAATAATTGAGAGAAAGATGGTCTTCTTATTCTAAATGATGGGACAAAATGTGTTGAGCCACTATTTTCAGAAACTGGACAACAAACAGTGGAGAACTGTGATCTCTGGAAAAAAAGAACTATGAGGTGAACCAGAGAACCATTCTGACCTTCTTCTTGGGGACATTTCCCAGACTGCAGCTCAGGAAGGAGAAACTAGGAAAAGCACAGCATTTTCTCTAAGCTGAGGCGACCAAGCCGAATTAAGGGGGAATGAGGTGGCCAGAAGATGTGAAGCTGAGTGCCAGAGAGGAGGAAACTATGGAAATAAAGTGCTTCAGAAATGTGCACAGGGCTCCCTTCAGTTTGTCTTTAAATACTCAGTCATAGATTTGGAGGAGGAACTTCCATGCAGTCAGGCAAAGCCTGTCTGGAGTCCTTTATTAAATACTTAATCACACATGCATGGGATAAAACTCCATGAGCAAAACAGAATTAGAGAAATATATGCCAAAAAGTTGCCAGAGCTCATTCAGAGCTGGGGGATGTTTAAGTTTTGACCAGCCAGACTGCAGAGTCCCCATTGACCCCTTGGGGCTTTCAGTAGGAATTCCAGAGAGTTTTGCCTAATACTATGGCAAAATTATCCCTGGACTAAAGACTATTCTAGACTTGCCATAACAAGGCTTAAAAACAAGTCTTGAAAGGATCAACCTGGTATATAAATTACTTCCTGTCAGATCAAAGTCCAGTACTATTTAAAGGAAGCCAAAAAATCTAGTACTCAACAAATATACTCTCCCAAGGTCCGGCATCCAATAAAAAATTACTAGGCATGCAAAGAAGTAAAATATGACCCATAGCTATGGTAAAAATCAACAAATAGTAAATAGTAGCCAGAATCAATGATGGCTCTCAAGTATCATCACCTCCTGATATTCATACTCTTTAGTCTCCTTGCACATTGAGTTAGAATTAGTTGTTATGACCAGTAGGGTGCATTAGAGGTGCTCTTGTGTGACATTCTAGGCTAGGATAATTGGATCACTTGTTCTGGGAGAAGCCAGCTGCTACATCACAAGCAGCCCTGTGATGAGGCCCACATGTAGAGGAACTGAGGCCTCTCCCAAATAGGCAACCCAACTTGCCAGCCACATGAGTTAGCCACCTTGAATTTCCAGTCAAGCCTTCAGATATACGTGTCCCCAGATGACCTCTGACTAAATCTCATGAGAACTGCAAGATAGTACATCTAATCAAAGCCATTCCCCAATTCCTTAACCACAGAAAATATGAAAGACAATAAATGTGATTATATTTTATGCCACTAAGTTTGGGGGTAATTTGTTAGGGGATAATAGAGGACTAGTATAGACATTGGTACTGCTAGTATAACAGAACCCCAAAAATGTAGAGGTAACTTTGGGACTGAGCAAGTAGGGAAAAACTAGAACATCTTTTTAAAAAAAACTTTCATTAATATTACAAAAAATTTTTTTTAAGTTTATTTGTTTTGAGAGAGAAAGTGAGCAGGGGAGGGACAGAGAGAGAGAGGGGGGGAGAGAGAATCCCAAGCAGGTTCTGCACTGTCACCACAGAGCCCAATGTGGGGCTTTAACCCACAAACCATAAGATCATGACCTGAGCTGAAATCAAGAGCTGGACACTTAACTGACTGAGCCACCCAGGCGCCTCATAAGGTAGAACGTGTTAAGGAGACTTCTAGTGAAAGGCAAAAGGCCTTGGAATTGCTATTAACAACCCTGTGGCCCTCAAGGAGGTTGCCACAGAGGCCATAAGGTAAGTGAGAAGAATATTACTGGAGACTGGTGAAAAGAAAATCCCTGCTCTGTGGCGGCAAAAAGTTGAGAGGCACTGTTCCATGGGGTATCATGAAACCTAGAAAAGACGCTGACTGGATGATTAAACTAAGAATCTTTTTTTTTTTAACTTTTTAAAATGTTTTATTTTTGAGAGAGAGGGAGTGAATAGGAGGGGGGGAGGGACAGAGAGAGACAGGGACAGAAGATCCAAAGGAGACTCCATGCTGACAGCAGCAAGCCCATGCAGGGCTCGAGCTCACGAACTGAGAGATCATGACCTGAGCCGAAGTTGGACACTCAACTGACTAAGCCAGCCAGCCACCCCCAAAAAAGTAAATTTTAAATAGGAAACATTTCTAGGAAAACTCTGTGCCCAGATGATTTCACTGGTGAATTCTACCAAACATTTAAGTAAGAAATTGTATCAACCATATGTCATATATTTCAGAAAATAGAAGAGGAATATTTTCCATCTCATTTCCTGAAGGCAGCATAACCCTAATATCAAAACCTGAGGAAGACATTACAAGAAAAGGGAATTGTAGACCGATATCCCTCATGATCATAGGAACAAATATCATTGACAAAATATGAACAAAACAAAGACAGCAACATATGAAAATAATAATATGCCATGACCAAATGTAAGTCATCTTAGGAATGCAAAATGATGTAATATTAAAACGTCATTCAACATAAATTGCTACCTTCACAGATTAAAATAAAAAAATGACATGATAATCTTCATAGATGGACAAAAATTATTTGACAAAATTCACTACCCATTCATGGTAAAACATCTCAGCAAACTAGGACTAGAAAGGACCTTCCTCAAACTGATAGAAATAACTATGAAATATCTCCAGGTAATCATCATATTTAATGATGAAATATTGAACATTTCCTGTAGAGTTGGGAACAAGGCAGTGAGATGTGGCCTTCAGAATGTTTTCCCACATTTTACTGGATGTTTTAAGCAGTAAGCCAAGTAAGAGATAAAGATTATATTGGAAGAAATAAAATGGCCTTTCTGTGACCTTTACATAATTGCACAGATAAACACTACTACAGAAACTACAAAGATCCACACAAACTAATAAATGAACCTAATGAGGTTACACATATAAGGTAGGTATACAAATCTATTGTATTTTTATGTAGTAGTAAAAGCAAAATGGAAAAGGAATTTAAATTTATGTACAATGCCATAAATATAAAAATATTTGGAAGTAAATCTACCTAAATCTGTAAGATATTCCTGAGAGAAATTAAAGAAGACATAAATAAATGGAGAGATAAACCATGTTCACAGATTAGAATACTCCAAATGGCTAAGATATCTATTTTCCCCAAATTGATCTGTAGATTCACCATAACCCAATCATGAACCCAGAAGGCTTTCTGGTAAATTGACAAGTGATTCTAAAATGAGTATCTAAATGGGAAGAACCTAGAATAGCCAAAGCAATTTGGAAAAGAAGAAAAATGCTGGATAAATTATACAACCTGACTTCAAGAGTTAATATATAGCTTCAGTAATCAAGGCACTGTGGCATTGGCTTTAGAACAGACAAACAGATCAATGCACAGAAACAGAGCCACACACAAATTGTCAACTGATTCTTTGACAGAGGTCCCAAATTAATCCTATGCTGAAAATGTAGTCTTTTTACTAATGATGCTGGGACAACTGGATGGATAATTATTATGGGAACATAATGAACTTTTATCCACACTTCTCAACAAATATAGATCTATGGATCATAGACCCAAATGTAAAATTAAACTGTTAGCCTTGAGAAGAAAACATGGATGGATTTTTTTGTGATCTTAGAATAGGCAATGACTTCTTAGGGAGGACACAGAAAACACTAGCCAAAAAAAAAAAAAAAAAAAAAAAAAAAGTAAATTTGATTTCAAAACTTCAAAAACTTCAGTTTGTCAAAATACACCATTAAGAAAAGGCATACAGGGGCGCCTGGGTGGCTCAGTCAGTTAAGTGTCTGACTTCAGCTCAGGTCATGATCTTGTGGTTCATAAGTTCAAGCCCCGCGTCAGTCTCTGCGCTGATGGCTCAGAGCTTGGAGCCTGTTTCAGATTCTGTGTCTCCCTCTCTTTTTTTTGACCCTCCCCCGTTCATGCTCTGTCTCTCTCTGTCTCAAAAATAAATAAACGTTAAAAAAAAAAATAATAAAAAAAAAGAAAAGGCATACAAAGCCCCAGACTGGGAGGATTAATAATAAGTTGTACTTTTACATAATAATGATATAGGAAGTATAATGAAATTAATATTCCATTTATATTATAGTATATAAAATACTTGAACTCCAGGCATAAACTTCTAACAATGAAACAAAAGCTGTCAGCACAGAGCCCGACGCGGGGCTCGAACTCATGGACTGCGAGATCATGACCTGAGCCGAAGTCGGATGCTTAACCGACTGAGCCACCCAGGCGCCCCCTAGTAAAGATATTTTAATGTAAGACTAATTAGTTTTTCTTAGGATATTTTAAATAACATTTTTAAATTTTTTTTTTTCTCAACATTTTTTATTTATTTTTGGGACAGAGAGAGACAGAGCATGAACGGGGGAGGGGCAGAGAGAGAGGGAGACACAGAATCGGAAACAGGCTCCAGGCTCCGAGCCATCAGCCCAGAGCCCGACGCGGGGCTCGAACTCACGGACCGCGAGATCGTGACCTGGCTGAAGTCGGACGCTTAACCGACTGCGCCACCCAGGCGCCCCATTAAATAACATTTTTAAATGGGATTTCCAAGCCAAGGAAACATGCCTTTGTTTTTAGTTTATTGACTATTTCAAATAGTGTGTTTTTACCAGATTGGATTGTGGCAAGCAGGAATTCTATAATTGGTCTTTGATTTGTTAGTGGATATTCAAACAAACCTTCAAAAAAAGGTTAAGAATACTGGAATAAAAATTAGGCCACGAGCAGCCCCAAATACCATAACAAGAAACATAATCTTAAAAAATGTCCTGAAGATGTATGCTTTAGCTGCAGATAAAACACACACCCCTATTACCGTTGAAACTGCACTTTGTAACACTGGGTAGCCTAGCAGATACAATGCCTCAATTATTTTTTGGTTTACTGAGGGCTTAGAACTGGAAACAAATGTGTAAGAAATGTGTGCAGAAAAATCGACAGAAAACCCTATACAAATGACAAGATTAATCATGGATATGGAATCAAGATTGACATTCCAGAATGCCATGAACCCTGTTACTCCCACAATCACAGAAGCAATAGCAAAAGTTACCCACAAGGAACACAGTGGGTGAGGAATTAGCAATAAGGAAACAATGAACCTATGTTCATGTTGAGGATGCAACAACGACATTTTGAACAGTGTTTTCTAATATTGCAGTGTACTGATCAAAATATATGAATGCCGGGTTGTACACCATTAGGGGAATTTCACACTTTTTGGCTATGCTTTGTAACTGGAATAACATCATCTTCTTATTGGTTGAAGAAGAAACGCCGATGGTCTGAATGAAGCCCCAGGAAGCAATGATTTCATGTGAAGATGAAATATTAAATCGTACATAAAAAGTGGAAAATTTGTTAAAAAACTGGGCAAACTGTTTATAAAAGTATTCTTATCATTTACATCTTGCCCGCTATTTTCCATATATTGCACATACTCTTGTAACCAAAACTCTGTAACATTTTTTTCTACATAGTCCCTGTTTTCCAAATCTACCAGACATTTTCCCAGTTTTTGCCTAGCATCTTTATCCCGTAGTCAAGAGTTTCAGTAACAATAACCATAACCCTGGGGCCATAATCTGAAAAATGTTCTTCTACATTAAAAAATGGTGTGATGTAGGAATCGTCACTTGCCAAATTTCGAAGGTCTAATGCTTCCTGCACTTGGAAACACCCATGTATACTACTAATGATGTACAAAATGTATAGAAGCACTACAAAAAACTTGGACTCAGTGCTTGTGAGAAAAGGGCCAAAATAGTCTCTGAAGAACAAATTCATTGGATGGACATCAGTTTCTTGTTCATCTGGGAGAGAATCACATGGGACACAGCAGGACTTTTTAAATGAGGAACACTTTTGGTCAGGAGTTTCTGGCTTTTTCAACCAGCGTAGACAGACTACTTCTCTTTTACCATCCAGGGCCATAAACGCTCCAAAACAGGTGATGTTATAAAAATAACAAAAGAACAGGGTTGTTCCGGTATAAATGCAAAAGTATTGTACAGACCTGAAAGAGGTCATCATCCCTGTATAGAAGGCCAGGACATTGGCGATAGTGGTGATTGTAATGGACACTGCCACTTTGGAATAGACACTGGACAGCCGCTGTTTGATATTATCCATGAGGCTGGTCTTCTACCAGGCAGAAATCATTATAAACATATCATCAACCCCAACACCTGTTAAAAAAACAAAGAATATTAAATATTAACTTTAATATTTAATATTAATATTAAAATATCAATATCTATGAAAAATTAAACACATAAACTCGAAGCATCTTCATTTTCCATCTCTTAGGTCTTATTTATCTTGCCTGATCTGTGCTTTGATACTATTACTTTCTCTGTCACTTTCTCTGGTTGCTTCTGAATCCACAACAGAATCCACCCCTTCCTCTGTAATAACTCTGTGCTTTATTCATACTCTTATTATTTGTACATAGCACAGGATACTCTACTCCTACGCTTCATTTAGGGTGTTGTAATGATGAGTCAGGAAACCTATTGTAGGTGTTAGTCGAAGCAGGATTAGCATTGTATCTTTGATTCTACTGGATGACTTGAAAGACCATTTTCTCTCATAAACCATCTTAATGAATGCACAAACACACGAAGCCAACATTCTGTTGCTTAAAATATAAACTGGACTTATCTATTGTACAGTTAGCATCTAACCAGCAATGTTTTCACCTCTCTCAAGATTTCTACTAGAGTTGACATTACTTTCACTCATGTATACCTTTGTTTCCATGTATATCGATACAAACTCAATAAAATAAATAAGGAAATTAACTGCAATAAAATGCTGATCTAATTTCAATTTGGGGGGATCTTGTGCATGGATTACATGGGAGGGTACTGGGAATTGCAACTTTGCCTCTGATGTTTTACGGGTATGATCAAGAAGACAGAAGAATCTGTATTGACACAAGTCTAAACATTCTGTCATAAACTGCATCCTGACATCCCATGGCTTACCAGCTTTGAGGATTTCACTTGGGCTCAGCAGCACAAAAGGGAAGAATCAGAAGTACTAGGGACCAAGAATGAACTCTTGATATGTATTAGGTATTGAAAAACTAGTTTTGTGATTTATAGAAACTTATTCAGAAATTGTCCTTGAACACTTCTTGAGTTGCTTAAATCACACACACACACACACACACACACACACTCCTATGTACACACGGACTATTCAGTGCTGGTTTATATTAAATCAATTATGTACACTTTAACTATAGTTATTTATGGCTGTGGGGAATACTGAGTGACTAAGCGTGGGTGTGTAATAGGTAGGTGGGTCCTGAAGAGTTAGAGTAAATAAGTTGACATCCAGCAAACAGCTTTTCCACGGTCTCCCCATGGAAACCAAATACTATTCCTTCTAAGTTCCTTACTTTCTAAAATATAGAATGGATAAAGAAGATGTGGTTTATATATACAGTGGAATACTACTTGGCAATGAGAACGAATGAAATCTGGCCGTTTGCAGCAGCGTGGATGGAACTGGAGGGTATTATGCTAAGTGAAGTAAGTCAGGCAGAGAAGGACAGATACCATATGTTTTCACTCCTATGTGGATCCTGAGTAATTTCAGAGAAGACGACGGGGGAGGGGGGAGGGGAAAAAAGTTACAGAGAGGGAGGGAGGCAAACCATAAGAGACTCTTAAATACTGAGAACAAACTGAAGGTTGATGGGGGGTGGGAGAGGGGAAAGCGGGTGATGGGCATTGAGGAGAGCACCTGTTGGAATGAGCACGGGGTGTTGTATGGAAACCAATTTGACAATAAATTTAACAAAAAATAAATAATTGGTATCTCTTTAAATTAAAACAATAAAATATAATATAAACACCTTTGTTTTTCATGCTTATTGTAAAGTAAATTCTGGAAGTACATGAAAATGCAGAGAAAAAGTATAAACAATAGTAATTCCACCCTGCATTTTTATGTATATCCATCCAGAATTTGCTCTATACAAATATGCACATATAACTGTATCTCTCTATTTCAAACACCTGGTTTCATAGCCAGCATTTTCCATTTAACATTATATATCTACCTCCTTTTGAAGACTGAATATGATTCAAAAGTATTAGTATGCTGTGTTTGAGTTGACCAATCCCATGTTGATATTGAATTAGGTTTTCAAAACTTTTCTGTTCTAAATAATGCTGAAATGAACATACTCGTTCTGCTCTTTGAGCACTTGTCTAATTGTTAAGACAAATTTCTAAAAATGGAATTGCTAAGCCAAAGATATTTGCTGTTTGATGTTTAAATCTTTTGATTTGTTGCAAAATTGGATTTAAAAAAGTGTGTAACAATTTCTAATTTTCTCCCAGCAGAATGAGTATTCATTTATATACAACCTTCCTCATATCTTCAATCTTGCTAATATTTATTAATTTAATAAGAAGACAAGGTATCTCACTTTTGGTTTAATTTGCATCCATTCATTAATTGAGAAGTCAAATTATTTTTTCCCTCTACTTCCAGTGATTTATAGTTTGGATTTTGGATGTGTGTGTGTGTGTGTGTGTGTGTGTGTGTGTGTATGTGTGAACTGCCTGTTCATGTCTCTTGTCTCTGTTTTTCCATTTGGGGTACTAGATTTTTCTGCCTCTAAACACACACACTTCAAGTTGATTTTCTTCTCTCCTGTCACCTCATTTTGGATCTGTGGAGCCACCTGAATATAATTATTTTGCTTAATCTAACATAAATTCCTTCCCTTATCTACCCCATACCCCCACATACACAATGTGTAGCTTCACATTTGGTTTTACTCACCTAGAATAAGAAATGGTGAATTTGCAACTATGATCACCAATGGCACCCCAATGTACAACCTCAGGCCAAAGCCGTTCACCACTGCCAAGGCAGCAGAAATCATTCCAAAGGTTGCAGCCCACATTTTGTTTCGTACACAGTCACACCTGTACATTTGGAGGGAGAAATCATGGAATTTGTGGTGGTAGCTTCCACACTGAAATTCCATCAGTTTATAACATTCTCGACTTGGACATCTGTTCAGAAAGCTCTTGGGCAATAATTCCCATACCTGTCTGCTGAAGACCTTTAATTCCCAGACACTGTCCCAGACCAAGTGGGAAAAAGGGCGGAGGGAACAGAAAAGCTGTGAATTAGTACTTTTACCAAACTTCTGAGCAATTCTTCTGCGGCTGGGCAAGCACAAATTCACTCACCACCAGTTCAGAGCCATAAAGATATACCAAATACTTCAGATGGTTAATTACACCCTGATCTTCAAAGGGTATAAATGGAATACAACAGCAAAGGGAGGGCAAGCTTAGCAGAGAAAGTATCCATATTCAGTGCTCTTTTCACCCACCCTTGACTCCAAGTAGCCATAGATGCAATTCTAAACAGCTCTTGAATTTCAAAACCAGTTCCATATGTATTGTGATTAACAAAATGTATGAAAGTATTCTCCTAAAACGTTTTCAGGATTCTTGTCTACTGGTGAAGCGGGCTCTAGGAAAGTTGCTACTAATTACAAAAGAATTAGAAATGTAGTCCATTTTTGGGGTGCCTGGGTGGCTCGGTCGGTTAAGCAGCCAACTTCGGCTCAGGTCATGATCTCGCGGTCCGTGAGTTCGAGCTCCGCGTCGGGCTCTGTGCTGACAGCTCAGAGCCTGGAGCCTGTTTCAGATTCTGTGTCTCCCTCTCTCTCTGACCCTCCCCCATTCATGCTCTGTCTCTCTCTGTCTCAAAAATAAATAAACGTTAAAAAAAATAAAAAAAAAAAGAAATGTAGTCCATTTTTTAAAAAAAGTTTATTTATGGGGCGCCTGGGTGGCTCAGTCAAACAACTGACTTTGGCTCAGGTCATGATCTCACGATTTGTGGGTTTGAGCCCCATGTTCAGCTCTGTGCTGATGGTTTGGAGCTGGGAGCTGCTTTGGATTTGTTGTCTCCCCTCTCTCTGCCCCTCCCCTGTTCACTCTCTCACTCTCTCTCTCTCTCTTTCTCAAAAATACATGTTTAAAAAATGTTAAGTTTACTTATTTATTTTTGAGAGAGAGAGAGCACAAGTGGGGGAGAGGCAGAGAGAGAGAGAGACTACCAAGCAGGCTCCACACTACCAGTGCAGAGCCTGATGTGGGGCTTGAACCCATGAACAATGAGATCATGACCTGAGCCAAAGTCAGACACTTAACCAACTGAGCCACCCAGGTGCCCCTCCAGTCCATTTTTAACAACACAGCCTGTGCCTTTTTCTTTGCTGGACCAACAAAAATGGCAATATATAGGCAGCATTTTAAAGTATGGATTCAGGGGCGCCTGGGTGGCGCAGTCGGTTAAGCGTCCCACTTCAGCCAGGTCACGATCTCGCGGCCCGTGAGTTCGAGCCCCGCGTCAGGCTCTGGGCTGATGGCTCAGAGCCTGGAGCCTGTTTCCGATTCTGTGTCTCCCTCTCTCTCTGCCCCTCCCCCATTCATGCTCTGTCTCTCTCTGTCCCAAAAATAAATAAACATTGAAAAAAAAAATTTAAAAAAAAAATAAAAAAAAAATAAAGTATGGATTCAGCACTTTACCTACCCAATAACCACAATATTACATTTGAAAATATTGACAACCACCTCTGGTTTTATATTTTGCTTTTTTGTTAACTGCTTCAAAACAATGACTTATACTTGTCTCTAGATATTTTTAGGAGGAGAGAGAAACTAAGTTTGGATTGAAGACTAGGAGAGCCAACTATGGAAACAGAAGCACTGATTCTAATACAGCAACATGACCATGACCTTTAGGCCAGACAACAGTAAAATAGCTAAACTTTCTTATTCTGCAAAATATTTCTACACCATGGTTTTATTTTTTTCAACACACCAGTGCTATGAGTTAAACTCAGGGCCCCAAACCAACCACATGTGCAAAATTCCAGAGCAAAAGTAAAATTCCTTGTTAGAATAAAATTTGATTATAATTAATACTTTCTTAAAACAACAATGTTGGTTTATAGCAGTTTGAAATAAGGAAGTAAGAAAGATGAACTTTGAAATCAGAAAGATGAATGAGTTACATATGACATTCCATCTTTCAAGTCTCTGGATTTTTTGGTATAAAATTTTCAGATGTAAGGGAGGGAGTGAAGTATATTATTGCCTATAGTGACTTTATTTTGACTACATGCTGAGTTGACTTTGTCTAAATGATCTTTAATGTGCAATACACAATGGAAGGAAAGATTTGAAGATGGAACACTGAAGGAGTTTGGTGAATACACTTGCAGATATTCCGGTCTCCAAGAAAGATTTTTTTTTTTTTTTATTAAAAAAAATTTTTTTTTTAACGTTTATTTATTTTGGGGACAGAGAGAGACAGAGCATGAACGGGGAGGGGCAGAGAGAGAGGGAGACACAGAATCGGAAACAGGCTCCAGGCTCTGAGCCATCAGCCCAGAGCCTGACGCGGGGCTCGAACTCCTGGACTGCGAGATTGTGACCTGAGCTGAAGTCGGATGCCTAACCGACTGCGCCACCCAGGCGCCCTGAAAGATTTTTTTTTTTAAGTTCATTTCTCTTGAGAGAGAGAGGCTGACAGAGAGAGACAGAGAGAGAGAATGGCAAGCAGGCTCCACACTGTCAGCCCAGAACCCGAAGTGGGGCTCAAACCCATGAACCACGAGATCATGACCTGAGCCGAAGCCTAGAGTCAAGACGCTTAGCTGACAGAGCCACCCAGGCACCCCTGAGAAGAATTTTGTTTTAAGCAGTTTATCAGAATGACCTAGGGAAGTCTTAGAACTTTAGATCTCCTGGAACCTGGCTATGCAGATCCTGATTCAGTAGGTTGGTAGGGAAGCTGCAGAATCTTTATGTCTAAAACCTTCCCCATATGACTCCAGTGCAGGCAGCAAGATGGCCAAACTTCTGAATTTTTTATTTACCTGACAGGGAAGGGCTAAATTAGAACTTATTATACTTAGACAACAATCTATATGTTTGGTAAGAGATCCACATCTTCCTTCAAAGGTAATGATGTTTCTCATAAGTAAACAACAGTTTACAGTGTATTTGAGAAGGGAAAGATTTTCAAGCTTGTTTCAGAAACAGATCTAATATTTGGTGTAAATGTTGTCATGTCCAAAATGTGAGACAATTTTGAAGGAGTCAAGAAGATCAATATACCACTACTTGCTGTAGAATGAGGTTCAAGCTAGAGCATATACTTGAAAAAGTTTGTTCATATGACTTCACAATCAGACAATAAATACGGAACCCTAAAATAGGTGCAAATAAGGCTTCTGTGTGAGGTAAATGCATATGTGCAAGGATAACCTTCATATGTAAGTGTAAATGAATCGGGCAGCATGGGCAATGTCTTAGGGACTGTCTAGGAGGCTGTTGCCCAGACCAGAGATAAGAGATTCTCAGTGCTAACAGAGAGGTAGGAGTGGGAGATATCCTAGGAATTTACAAACACACTCAAAAGAGAATTGGTTTTATTTTAAAGCCTAGAGAAGGCACGTATTGAAGCATCGTGGCAGCAGCTGTGCCTTAAGGATTTCCCTCTTCCTTTTCTTTTTCTCCTTGGACAGGCTCCAACTAACTTAGCAAGATGGGAAGCAGGAAGAGAAGGGATAGAAGAGGGCTGGCAAACCAACAGAATGGGGGAAGATATTTGCAAATGACATATAACATAAAGGCTTATTATCCAAAATCTATAAAGAACTTACCAAACTCAACACCTGAAATAATCCAGTGAAGAAATAGCCAGAAGACATGATTAGACCAAAGAAGGCATCCAGATGGCCAACAGACACATGAAAAGATACTCAACGTCACTCATCATCAGGGAAATACAAGTCAAAACCACAGTGAGATACCACCTCACACCAGAGTGGCTAAAATTAACAACTCAGGAAACAACAGATGTTGGCAAGGATGTGGCGAAATGGGAACCCTCTTGCACTGTGGGTGGGAATGCACAATTGGTGCAGCTGCTCTGGAAAACAATGTGGAGGTTCCTCAAAAAATTAAAAACAGAATTACCCTATGAGCCAGAAGTAGTACTATAGGAATTTATCCAAAGGATACAGGAGTGCTGATTCATAGGGGCACATGAACCCCAATGTTTATAGCAGTGCTATCAACAATAGCCAAAATACAGAAAGAGCCCAAATGTCCATCAACTAATGAATGGATAAAGAAGATGTGGTTTATATATACAATGGAATACTACTTGGAAATGAGAAAGAATGAAATATTGCCATTTGCAACTACGTAGATGGAACTAGAGGGTATTATGCTAAGCAAAATTAGTCAGAGAAAGACAATTATCATGTGACTTCACTCATATGAGGACTTTAAGATACAAAACAGATGAACATAAGGGAAGGGAAGCAAAAATAATACAAAAACAGGGAGAGGGACAAAACATAAGAGACTCTTAAATATGGAGAACAAACAGAGGATTACTGTTGTAGGAGGAGTTGTGGGAGGGGGGATGGGCTAAATGGGTAAGGGCATTGAAGAATCTACTTCTGAAATCATTGTTGCACTATATGCTAACTTGGATGTAAATTTTAAAAAATAAATTAAATTTAAAACATTTAAAAAAGAAGATGTGGTTTATATATACAATGGAATACTACTTGGCAATGAGAAAGAATGAAATCTTGCCATTTGCAACAATGTGGATAGAACTGGAGGGTATTATGCTAAGAGAAATAAGTCAGTCAGAGAAAGACAGATATATGTTTTCACTCATATGTGGAATCTGAGAAACTTAACAGAAGTCCATGAGGGAAGGGAAGGGTAAAAAATCATTTCAAACAGAGAGGGAGGCAAACCATAAGAGACTCTTAAATACAGAGAACTGAGGCTTGATTTCTCTCGGGGGTGTAGTGAGGGGGGTGAGGTGAGGGGAAAATGGGTAATGGGCATTGAGGAGGGCACTTGTTGGGATGAGCACTGGGTGTTGTATGTTAAGTGATGAATCATGGGAATCTATTCCAGAAGCCAGGACTATACTGTATGTTAGCTAACTTGACAATAAATTATATTCAGAAAAAAAAAAAAGAAGAAGAGAACTGGTAAGCTCCTTTCTCTCCATTAAGGGCTATCCCATGCAGCATGCTCTAGCAAAGGGTGCTGGAGGGCACCTTAACTTTAAATCAAGTTACCAATTTTGTTTATTACATGGACATGGACGTGGACATGGACATTTGAACTCTGACTGGAGGATTTTGTCCTACCTACTAATGACCACAAAAGTCACATGGCCTGTCTGAGTTTTCATGGGGCAGAGGAAGAACTTGCTCTTACCTACAAAACTTAAAGGGAACAAAGGGAGACAAAAATAAAGTTGCATTATGTTTATACCTCATGAGTCCTATGTGTTTCATATTCTGGTTACATAAACATAAAGTCTTCAAAGACAAATAAATATAAATCATTTTCTAAGGGTGTCTGGCTGGCTCAGTCAGTTAAGCATCCGACTCTTGGTTTTGGCTCAGGTCATGATCTCCTGGTTTGTGAGTTCAAGCCCTGTGTTGGGCTCTGCTCTGACAGCGAAGAGCCTGCTTGGGATTCCTTCTCTCCCTCTCTCTCTGCCTCTCCTCTGCTCACTCAACCATGCTCTCTCTTTCAAATTAAATAAAGACTAAAAAAATCATTTTCTAATTGCCTTCAGTATAAGATTTTCTGTACTACTGTCCATAATTATTAGTAAAGATAAGCAAGAATTGATATAAATTTGTATATTCAGAACCAACTACCTAGTAGGAAAGTTTTGTCAGGCCAGTTGTTGGTACCTTGGAGATTCCACACTAGGTTAACATTATTTTTATACTCTAATGACTTTAACAAGCCTGAATTTGGTCTTTTTTCCTTCCCATCCTTCCTCCCCTATTTTCTCCCTCCCTCCCTCTCACCCTTCCTTCTTAGTTTTTCGATTTTGTTTGTTTACTAGGGAATGTGGTCTTTCTTTCCAAAATAACAAAGTTGTGAGGTAGTTTATTAACTCTAACGAGATACCCATCATGGTTAACTCCCTCTACCTATTGGGGCCTTATTTTTCTCTACCTTAAAATCTAGAGAGTTGAATTATATCATTTACTCCCAAACCCACCTATACAGGAGAATCAACTAAAGACATTTTTGAAATATAGATTTTCAGACTGAAACCCCAGAGACTTGATTCAATAGGTGGCTTCAGAATAAGTAGGTGTAGAGTCCTCTCTGGAACTCTGCTGTGAGAATCACTCACTTAATATATTCTATGGGGTTACTTCTAAAACTAAATACTGGTGTTTGCTGATATTTTCAATATTTTAGCTTTCTGATTACAAGAGCCCAAACTAACCCTAATGCCTAGATAACAATTTTTAAGTGCTTAACAAGGTAAACCCCACATCCGAACAATGGGGACACCCAAGTCAATTAAATTAGAGATTAATTTTTTATATAGTTAAAAGTACTAGTTCAAATTTATACAGAAATATGGACTTATTTAATTCTATCAGCATATCTGCTTCCAAATGGAACAATTAGTCACAATTGGCACAATATGTAAAGTAAAAAACATATGCCAAATCAAACAAAACTGGCCATAATTTATTTATTTGTTTTTACTATTCCATCTGATTGCACACTATTGCTAATGGGGGGTGGGGAGAAAAGAAAGTTTAAAAAATAAGAGTTTAGTGCTGGATGTCAGCAAAACATGGAGTAGGAATTTCCCAAGTCTCATCCCGACAAAGAAATATAGAAAAACGGGCATATATTTTCAGAATTCTGTGAACTCTGGAAAGCAGTCAAAAGCTTACAGCAACTAAGCAAGTGCTAAATGAAAGAAAATCAGGGGAGTACTTCAAAATAGTAGGAATGTTTTATAGTGATTTTACATGCCCTGTCTCCCTCTCCAGTGTGATAGTAGTCTTAAAGTGGCAGTGATCATAATGTGGCAGATGTGTTAAAGTGGCCCCAGTCCCAAACTGTCCCTAAGACAGCAGGGATCTTAAAGTGGTAACAGCTCATGTTACCATGATGGAGCCATTTCCCTGTTTTTGGAGGAAGCAGAGCAGAGATTATTCCTAAAATATTTTATATGTCTGTTCTAACCTATTTGGGGGCTACCTGAAGGACTGATGCAAGGCACTCCTCTGTTTTGTCTAACTCAAAACTCAGGTTGAGAAAGCGGGAAACACCACAAGTTGAATTAACAAACCTCATGTGCATAGAGCAAAAGATTATAGCTCAAAAATACAAAAGACTGCCTATGGAAAAAGATGAGGAGCATTTCTCTGGGAATTTAGGATATTAAAAAGTACTCAGTTATACTGGGGAATTTAGAAAATTACCCAGGGCAAGATGTATGCTCAGAAAAGACCTAAGAAGACCCTAAGCTTTCACCTAGGGCTGATCCCTAGGTACAGTGTAAGCCTTGGTAAGTGTTGGAGGTTCCAGGCACAGAACCATTTTGCAAACACTGGGAGAGCTCCTGGCATCCAAGGAAATCTATGTCAAAACACTAGCTAAGGTACAGAAACTTCAGTGACCACAAAAAACAAAAATTACAGTCTTTCAATAATAGTTTCGGAAAATCACAAAGAAAATGGACCACTAATCTTAAATAAACACATAGGAAAACAACAGAAAACCCTGGGGAAGGTGGAATCTGATTTCCAGTTAGCCAAATGTCCAGTTTTCTACACAACCACCACCACCACCACCAACAACAACAAATCACAAGGTATATAAAGATAGAGGAGAGTGTGGTTCAAAATATGTGTGAAACACAATGGAATACTACGTGGCAATGAGAAAAAATGAAATATGGCCTTTTGTAGCAACGTGGATGGAACTGGAGAGTGTGATGCTAAGTGAAATAAGCCATACAGAGAAAGACAGATACCATATGGTTTCACTCTTATGTGGATCCTGAGAAACTTAACAGGAACCCATGGGGGAGGGGAAGGAAAAAAAAAAAAAAAGAGGTGAGAGTGGGAGAGAGCCAAAGCATAAGAGACTGTTGAGAACTGAGAACAAACTAAGGGTTGATGGCGGGTGGGAGGGAGGAGAGGGTGGGGGATGGGTATTGAGGAGGGCACCTTTTGGGATGAGCACTGGGTGTTGTATGGAAACCAATTTGACAATAAATTTCATATATAAATAAAAAAAAAAACAAAAAACAAAATATGTGTGAAACAAAATAAATAGACAGAAATCATCCTTGAGGAAAGACAAAGCTAGGACTTACTAGACAAAGACTATAAACACTTTTCTAAATATGCTTACAGAGCTAAAGAAGAGCTCTGACAAGGAAATAAGAAAAACAATGTATGAGCAAAATAATAATATAAAGAGGTAGAAATTTTTTAAAGGAACCAAACAGAAATTCTGGAACTGAAAACTACAGTAACTGAAATGACAGAAAACAAACCCAAAAACACTAGAGTCATTCAACAGTAGGTCTAATAGGCAGAAGAATCAGTGAACTGAAAATAGGACAATTGAAATGTATGGAGTCTAAGAGACAGAAAGAAAAAAGGATGAAGAAAAGTGAGAAGAACCTCAGAGATCTGTGGGTCTACCAGCCAGTAGATCAACATACATATTATGGGAGTTCCAGGAGAGAGAGAAAAAGAGGCAGGGGGTGCCTGGGTGGCTCAGTTGGTTGAGCGGCCGACTTTGGCTCAGGTCGTGATCTCACGGTCCGTGAGTTCGAGCCCTGCGTCGGGCTCTGTGCTGACAGCTCAGAGCCTGGAGCCTGTTTCGGATTCTGTGTCTCCCTCTCTCTGACCCTCCCCCGTTCATGCTCTGTCTCTGTCTCAAAAATAAATAAACGTTAAAAAAAATTAAAAAAAAAAAAAGGATGCAGGAAGAATATTTAAAGAAATAATGGCTGAAAACTTCCCAAATTTGGTAGAAGATATGAAGCTACAAATCCAAGAAGCTTAATGAAGTTCAAATAGGATGAACTCAAAAAGACCCAGACTGAGAACATTATAATCAAATCATTGAAAGCCAAAGGCAAAGAGAGTCTTGGAAGCACTGAGAGAGGAGCAACTCACCAAATATAAGGGACCCTTAATAAGTATAAAAGCTGATTGTTTATTAGAAACCATGGAGGCAAGGAGACAGTGGGATATTTATAGTGCTTAAAGAAAAAAAAAAACATCAACGGAAAATTCTGTATTCATCAAAACTGTCCTTCAAAAATGAAGGAGAAATTAAGACATTCCAGATAAAGAAGAGCTAAGCAGGCTTGTTAATTAGACCTGCCCTAAATGAAATGGTAAAAGGAATCCTTCAGGCTGAATAGAAAGAACAATAAAAAGTAATGCTAAGCCATATGAGGAAACATAGGTCTTGGTCAAATATAACAGCAAGTATTATTATATTTTTGGTTTATAATCCTACATTTTATTACCTACAGAATTTAGAACATAAAAATAATTATAAATCTGTTATCGGGCATAGAGTGTATAAAGATATAATTTGTGACAACAACAACATAAAGAGTGGGGGACAGAGGTGTATAGAAGCAGCATATTTGTGTGTTTTTGAAGTTAAGTTGGTATCAGTTTAATGTAGATTGTTTTAAACTTAGAATTATATGAATCTCCATGGTAACCATAAAGAAAATCTCACAAAATCATTGCAAAAGGAAATGAGAAGAGAATCAAACAACTCATTAGAAAAATAGAAACTAAACATAGAAGAAGGCATAATGGATGAAGTGAGGGACGAAAAAACTGTATGAGGGGCGCCTGGGTGGCTCAGTCGGTTGAGCGTCCGACTTCGCTCAGGTCACGATCTCACGGTCCGTGAGTTTGAGCCCCGCATCAGGCTCTGTGCCGACAGCTCAGAGCCTGGAGCCTGCTTCAGATTCTGTGTCTCCCTCTCTCTCTGGCCCTCCCCCCATTAATGCTCTGTCTCACTCTGTCTCAAAAATAAATAAATGTTAAAAAAAAAACAAAACTGTATGATACACAGAATACAAATAGCAAAATAGCAGAAGTCCTTCCTTGTCAGCAGTTATTTTAAATGTAAATGGATTAAACTCTTGAATAAAAGGGTAGAAATTGACAGAATGGATAAAATAACGTGATTCAACTATATGCTGTCTACAAGAGACTCATTATAGACCCAAAGACATAAATAGATTGAAAGCTAAAGGATGGAGAAAGATATTCCATATAAATATAACCAAAGGAGGGCAGGATTGAATATACTTCTATAAGATGAAATAGATTTTATTTTAAAAACTGTTAAAAGAGACAAAGAAGGGCATTTTAAATTGATAAAAAGAACAATTCATCAAGAAGATTCATCTACAAACATATATTCACTGCCAATAGAGACCCAAAAATGAAACAAATATTAACAGACTTGTAGACAGAAATAGATGGAGAATTCAATATGCCACTTTCAATAATGTATAAAACATCTAGGCCAATAATCTATAAGGAAACAGAAGAAATGGACAACACTAAATAAATTAGACCTTACAGAGATATATACAACACTCAACCCAATGATAGAAGAATATACATTATTCTCAAGTGAACATGAAACATTCTCTGGAATAGATCATATGTTAGGTCACAAAACAAGTCTGAAAATGTAAAAATATTGAACTTACCCAATGTATGTTTTCAACCAACAATGGAATGAAGCTACAAATCAATAATAGAGGAAAAACTGGATAATTCAAAATGTATGGAAATTAAGCAACTCACTATCAAATAACCAATGGGTCAAAGAATAAATCACAAGGGAAATTAGAAAATACTCAGCAACAAATGAAAATAAACACACAGCAAAACATAACTTACAGGATGTAACAACACCAGTGCTCATAGGTAAATTTATACTACATTAAAAAGAAAAACAAAGGTCTTCAATCACCTTATGGTACTAGACATCTCGCAGAAATAGAAACAAAATAAAACAAAACAAAACCAAAGCTAACAAGGAAGGAAATGAAAAGTTAGAATAGAGATATATGCAATTGAGACTAGAAAAACAATGGAGGGAACCAACAAAGCCAAAAAATTGGTTATTTAAAAAGATCAACAACTTGATAAACTTTTATCTAGAGTGACAAAGAAAAAAGAAGATAGAAATAACTAAATCAGATATGAAATTGAAGACATTACTACTAACCTTAGAGAAATAGAAAGGATTATAAAAGAACACTATAGGGTTGTCTGGGTGGCTCAGTTGGTTGAGCTCCTACTTCGTCTCAGGTCATGATCTCACGGTTGATGGTTTTGAGCCCCGCATGGGGCTCACTGTTGTCAGTGCAGAGCCCACTTTGGATCCTCTTCCCCCACCCCCCTGCCACCTCTCTCCCTCTCGTGCACTCTCTCTCAAAAATAAATAAACATTAAAAAATAAAGAATACTATAAACAACTTATGCCAACAAACTGTTTGAAATGCACAAATTTCTAGAAACACATAAATGACCTAAACTGACTCAAGATGAAATAGAAAATCTCAACAGACATTGAATAAGTAAAAAGACTGAATCAGTAATCAAAAACCACCCAAAAAGAAAAGTCTAAGACCAGATGGCTTCACTGGTAAATTTTACTAAACATGTAAAGAAGAAGTAACACCAATCCTTCTCAAGTCCTTCCAAAAAGTTGAAAAGGAAGAAACACTCCCTAACTCATTCTATGAGAACAACATACACTGATACCAATCCCAGACAAAGATTACAAGAAGAAAACCATAGATCAATATCTTATGAATGTAGATTCAAATGTCCTTAATAAAATTCTGCAAACCCAATTCAATAGCACATTAAAAAGATTATACATCATTACCAACTAGGATTTATCCCAGGAATGCAAGAGTGGTTCAACATGGGAAAAATCATCAAGTAACATATCACACTAATAGAACAAAGGATAAAATCTACATGATCATCTCAATAGATGCAAAAAAGGCATTTGACAAAATCCAACACCCAATTATGATTAAAAAAAAACCCTCAAAAACAAGGAATAGAAAGGAACTTCCTCAAAATGATAGGGACCATTATACTGAATATCTAACAATATAATCAAAAGTGAAAGACTGAGAGATTTCCCTTCAAAATCAGGAACAAGATAAAGATGCCCACTTTCGCCAATGACACTTGACATTGAAGTGGAAGTGCTATCCAGAGGAATTAAATAAGAAATGGAAATAAAAGCAATTCAAAATGGAAATGAAGAAGTATAACTATCGCTTTTCACAGATTACATGATTCTATATATGAAAATTCCAAAGAAACCACAATAAAACTAATAGAGTTAATAAACAAATTGAGCAAAGGTGCAGGGTACAAGATCAACACACAAATACCAGTTGTGTTTCTATATACGTGCAATGAACGATCCAAAAATGAAATGAAAAAGCAATTCCATTTAGTGTCTAAAAGAATAAAATATTTAGAAAGAAATTTAACCAAGGAGGTGAAAGACAGAAAGCCAAAAAAATTTAGTGAAAGAAACTAAAGAAGACCTAAATTAATGGAAATACAACCTTAGTTCACAGGGAGGAAGACAGTATTGTTAAAATGTTAATCTCACTTAAAGCAAACTACAGATTCAACACAATCTTTATCAAAATTTCAATGACCTTCCCCCCACCCCAGAAATGGAAAAGTCAACCCTCAAATTCATATGGAATTGCAAGGAGTCCTAGATACCCAAAATAATCATGAGAAAGACGATAAAAATTGGAGGATTTCCAGATTTCAAAACTCATAACAAAGCTACAGGAATCAAAACAGTGTAGTACTGGCACATCAACAGACATGTAGGCTCATGGCATATAATTTAGAGTCCAGAAATAAACCCATACATCTACAACCAATTGATTTTTTACAAGGATGCCAAGTCCAATCAACTGGGAAAGAATAGTCTGTTCATCACATGGGACTTGGAAAACTGGATTTCCAGCAATCAACATGGAAACATGGATTTCCACATGGATTTCCATGCACAAGAATGAAGTTAAACCCCTACTCACACTACATATACAAAAGTGAACTAAAAATTGATCAACAACCTAAATATAAGGGCTAAAACCATAAAACTCTTAGAAGGAAACACAGGGCAAATATGCATGACATTGAACTTGTCAATGGATTCTTACATATAAGTATATAGCAAAAGAAAAAAATAAGATAAAGTGGATTTCATCAAAATTAAAAACTCTTGTGCGTTAAAGACATTATCAAGAAAGTGAAGAGACAATACACAGAGTGGGAGAAAATATTTATAAATCATATATCTGATAAAGGTTTAATATTTAAAACATACAAAATACTGAGGTGTCTGGGTGGTTCAGTCAGTTGAGTATCCGACTTCAGCTCAGGTCATGATCTCATGGTTTGTGGGTTCACGCCCCACATCAGGCTCTGTGCTAGCAGTGTGGAGCCTGATTGGGATTCTCTCTCTCCTCTCTTTCTGACCCTCCCCCATTCATATTTTTTCTCTCTCGAAATAAAAAAAATAGGGGCGCCTGGGTGGCGCAGTCGGTTAAGCGTCCGACTTCAGCCAGGTCACGATCTCGCGGTCCGTGAGTTCGAGCCCCGCGTCAGGCTCTGGGCTGATGGCTCCGAGCCTGGAGCCTGTTTCCGATTCTGTGTCTCCCTCTCTCTCTGCCCCTCCCCCGTTCATGCTCTGTCTCTCTCTGTCCCAAAAATAAATAAACGTTGAAAAAAAAAAAATTAAAAAAAAAAAATAAAAAATAAAAAAAAAAATTTGCCCATTAATATTTATAAGATGTTTCTGTTTTAACTTTGTATTTTAGTTATATGATAATCTGTTTCCTACACTTGACCATGAGCTCCTCAGAGAAGCTCTGTCTCATTCATCCCTGCCTACTCAGAGGTACTCAGAGGACACTCAAATGTCAGTCATAACTTAGGTGGTCCTGTTTATCTTTCCATAGCTCTAGAAATTATCTAACTCAAATATGGCAGACATCATGGCTTAAATGTATTCTGTAGATCCCATAGGGTCTGCTCAGATGCCTGCGTTCTCACTGAGACATGAGGTATCTTTTTGCATCTTTTCCCCTGCCCTATATTAAGCTTTTTCCCATTTCCTTTTTTCCTTGTTAAAATTAACACAGTATAGCTGTTTCTCCTAACTTGTATAATAATCTGTCACAGAGCATTATGGAGTCACTCAGTTTTCCTTTTCTAAACCGAAATGTAAAGATTTAATAAATTGATTGGTCATTGAGACGAAGCTCTAAAACTGAAATACGAGTAATTAAGAAAGAAACTGAAGAAAGGGCAGCAGAAAGAACTGACCATGAATATAGTGTTGCAGAAGAAACATATTGTTAAGATGCATGTACATATTATGGTAGGGTGGTAGGCTCTTATATTGATGGTTTCCAATGAATCATGGCTCCCAGAATCTATGATTTGTCATGGTTCCCTCCCACATTGACTCTGGGTTTGGCTATGTGACTTACTTGGTCCAATGGGACATTAGCAACTGTGGCACACCCGAAGGTTGATAAGTTCTTGTACATTGGGATTGGCTTGGAAGCAAGAGAGCTCAGATTTTTATGGACTTGGGGTTCATAATGCTGATGGTAAAACTCTTTGAAGTAGTTACTTTATCATTGGCTTTCATTAAGTTTCTAAAAAAATTTTAATTTTATTTTAGAGAGAAAGCGCAGAGGAGGGGGCAGAGGAAGAGAGAGAGAGAGAGAGAGAGAGAGAGAGAGAATCTTAAGCAGTCTCTTTGCTCAGTGTGGAGCCTGATGTGGGGCTTAATCCCACGACTCTGGGATCATGACCTGAGCAGAAATCAAGAGTTAGATGCTCACCGGACTGAGCCATTCAGGTGCCCCTAAATTCCTTTTTATATTATAAGGTGAATTTCTCCTTTTCTGTAGTATAGCAATACCTAAAGAGATGGCTCAGGAAACAGCAGAAGACAAGTTGGAAAATGCTTGAGAAAAGAAAAATAGAGATTTCCTTAATGGAAGTGTTGGAATTTGGGAGAACACATTAAACAGAAGAGGAAAAAGGAGATCTTGAAGGTCATGCTCAACATATGGAAAGGATAAAACAGCAACAACAACCAGACTGGACAGCTTATGGAGTAGGACTTTAAAAGGAGGGAAATAATTTAGTAACTAATTGGCTGGAGAGAGTGACTAGAGTCTTAAAAAAAATCTAACAGGTGGGGTGCCTGGGTGGCTCAGCTGGTTAAGCATCTGACTTCAGCTCACGTCATGATAAACATAAAAAAAACATTAAATAAACATAAGTAAACATTAAAAACATTTTTTAAGTCCCATTCAATGATGAAAATATTTCTAATAATAATAGCCCTTATTGAATTTCAACGTGTTTTAAATAATTTCACACATATTAAATAATTTAATCCTAAGAACTCCACGAGCGAAGTACTATCTTCTCCCTTTGAGAAGTGGAAAATGTGACAGAGAGAAGCTAAGTAACTTGCCCCAAATCACACAGGTAGTAAGAGGTAGAGCTGGGATAGGAACCCAGGCACAATGGCCTCAAAGTCCATACTTTTAACTAGCATGCCATAATGCCTTGAAAAATATCCAATACCCCTGAACTTCCATTGCCTGTGTAGACCATGTACTCCTGGATTGAGTGTGGATTCTGTCTAGTCCTATTTGAGCAGAATATGTGTAGGCCCTAGAATCTACGTCCTAGGGACGCTTTACCCTGAGGCCCCCACATCCGTTTCAGTTGTAGAATCATCCTCAACAGATTTCTGAACAGAATCTGTTATTCTGTTACTCGGTAAAGACTACTGAAGTCTTTACCCCTTGGGCCTAGTGAGGACCAATCCTACTGCCATGTTGTTTCTCGCGAAAAACTAACCCTTTTCAGCTTTTGGATTTTCTATACTCTAAGAACTTACTTCACATGAATGGGATGGAAATCTTTCCTCTGTCACACCGATTTCTGTGGTGGAGATCATGGCAAAACTACCCACTCTTCCAGGCTACATTTCTTCTACTCTTTTCAGGAAGGTTCCCTTAGTTTTATAAATCCTATCCTGACCTCACAGTGATTCCTTTCCTTCTCAAAAACCTGTAAGCAGCCCTGTTTGGTGGGACTGACCTCTCTCTCTTTATTACTTCCCCTTGATTTAGGGCTCAGACGTTGGTTTTTTCCCTAACAGACTCTATTTTTATTTTGGGAAGGCTCCCACAGGCAGAAATATGAAGCCAAGGAGTTATTGAATTATCTAACCTTGTCCACCTTCACCTCCATTGGATGAATTCATTCTCTCCTATTACCCCACATGGACTTAGGGACCAGGGTCAATCACTTTGGTCCTCCCTCATTCATTTTAGTGTTTCTCCTTTTTCTGTGCTTCTCTTCTGAGATTTAACTCTAGAAACTCTTGGTTCCCTAGGGCTCAGAAGATACAAAAATCTTTACCTGGACACTGACTTAATAATACGTGAAGGCATCTATTCTAATTGCCCAAGTTCTTGACTTAAAAGTCTATTCAGTTTTTCTGTAACCACTTTGACTAGCTTTCCTGTCCTTAAAGGGAATATCTCCAAGAGCACCTGCAGTTACTCAGTTATCTCCTGGGCTTGTGCTCCCTCTGGGAACATTACTCTAGTTTCCTCTGTTAGATTAACAAAAATTTTTTTAATGTTTACTTTTGAGAGAGAGAGAGACAAAGCATTAGTGAGTGAGAAGCAGAGGTGGGGTGGGGGGACACAGAATCCGAAGCAGGCTCCAGATTCTGAGCTGTCAGCAAAGAGCCCTATGTGGGGCTTAAACCCACGAACCATGAGATCATGACCTGAGCTGAAGTCAGACGCTTAACCGACTGAGCCACCCAGGTACCCCGAGTGGGATTTTTTATTTGTTTGTCTTAGTTTTATACCTTTATGAAGGTAAGGAGAGTTTGCTATCAAGTGGGTTTTTTAAATTTTTATCATGAATGAGTTAAAATTTTTTAAAAACTTTTTTAATGTTTGTTTATTTTTGAGAGAGACAGAGACAGAATGCGAGTGGGTTAGGGGCAGAGAGAGAGGGAGACACAGAATCCGAAGCACGCTCCAGGCTCTGAGCTGTCAGCACAGAGCCCAATGTGGGGCTCGAACCCACGAGCTGTGAGATCATGACCTGAGCTGAAGTTAGACTCTCAACCGACTGAGCCACCCAGGTGCCCCAATGAGTTAATTTTTTTTTTTTATCAAATCATGTGTGTTAATCTATTGGGAAGATCATGTGGAGTCTCTCCTTCCTTTATGTATGTGGCAAATAGTATTATTATTCTTTAATCCTAAAAAATGCTTTAAAACCCTAAGTGTCAGAATATAATGTGGATTCATAATAGTAAGACTATCGGCACAGACATCACGTTGCCATTCTAATACAATCAGGCTTGAAATAAGAAGCAGTAAAGCATACATACACCAAATACAGAACTTTTTCATCTGAATTCTCTCCTGCTAGAGTGAGTTAGTGAAAGAAGTAATTAGATCTGTGGCAGAAGTTCAGCTTGCCCAAGAAGCCAGAGTAAACCTCATTCAGGAAGAATATCGAGAATATTGCCAAGCAAAGGAAGAGGCCCATACATACTTACGAAAAAAAGAAGCCTCGCTCTCCTGGATGCTGCAAAAAATTATGGAATATAAAATACTCTCTTCCTTAAAATGGCTTTGTCTCCTGCGAATATTTTACCTTCTTTTCAACATTAACATCTAATTGTCTATGTCACCCAGTGTTCTAGTTGATGAGGATTGTGTAGATATTTCACATATGTGTAAAATGGTTTCTCATAATTAATTAAAGTTGCATTAAGTAAAGTGTAATTAAGCCACATGGTAAAAAGATTCTTCAGTAATGAATAGAGTGAATGGTTGCTCTGTAAAAAAAAAAAAAAAAAGAATATAATGTGGATTCAATTAACTAAAGTTTATATATAGCATGGTTGCACTCATGTTTATAGGTGAGATTGGCCTATAATTTTCTTATATTGTCTGATCTGGATAACAATGTTATACCAGCCTTATAAGGGTAGCTTTCTTTTTCTCTTCTCTGCAAGAGTTTATGTAAGATAGAAATGATCTTTTCTTTTTTCTCCTTTTCTTTATTTTATTATATTTTCCCATCATGATAGGTATACTCTTTGATTCCCATCACCCATTCCTGCCATCTCTCATCCAGCCACCTCCCCTTTAGTAACCATTAGTTTGTTCTCTCTAGTTAAGAGTCTGTTTCTTGGTTTCTCTCTCTCTTTTTTTCCTTTGCTGGTTTATTTTGTGTCTAAAATTTCACATATGAAATAAATCATATGGTATTTATCTTTCTCTGACTTACTTATTTTGCTTAGCATTATACTCTCTAGCTTCATCTATGTCATTGCAAATGGCAAGATTTCATTTTTTTATAACTGAATAATATTTCATACACACACACCACATCTTCTTTATCCATTAATCTATTGATGGACACTTGGGCTGCATCCATAGTTTGGCTGTTGTAAATAATGCTACAATAAACATTTGGATGCATGCATCCCTTTGAATTAGTGTTTTATATTTTTGGGGTAAATACCCAGCAGTACAATTACTGGATCATATGGTAGTTCTATTTTTAGTTTGTTGAGGAAGCTCCATACTGTTTTGCACAGTGGCTGCACCAGTTTGCATTCTCACCAGCCATACAAGAGTGTTCCTTTTTCTCCACATCATCACCAACACTTGTTGTTACTTGTGTTTGGGATTTTAGCCATTCTGACAGGTGTGTGGTGATATCTCATTGTGGTTTTGATTTGCATTTTCCTGATAATGAGTGATATTGAGCATCTTTTCCTGTGCCTGTTGGCCATCTGGATGCCTTCTTTGGAGAAATGTCTGTTCATGTCTTCTGTCCATTTTTAAGTTGGATTATTCATTTTTGGGGTATTGAGTTGTATCAGTTCCTTATACATTTTGGATACTAACCCTTTATCAGATATGTCATTTGCAAATATCTTCTCTCATTCCATAGGTTGCCTTTTAGTTTTGTTGATTGTTTCCTTCATCTTGCAGAAACTTTTTTATGTTGATGTAGTCCCAGTAGTTTATTTTTACTTTTAGTTTCCTTGCCTCAGGAGACATACCTAGAAAAATGTTGCTACAGCTAATGTCAGAGAAAGTACTGCCTTTCAGATCTTTCCAAGGATTTTTATGATTTTGGGTCTCGTATGTAGGTCTTATTTATTTATTTATTTATTTATTTATTTATTTATTTATTTTTAATTTTATTTCTAGGTTTAATTTATTAGAACCATTAGAGGTATTTTAAGTATTCTGGAAAGCTTTTTTTTTTTTTTTTTAATTTACATCCAAGTTAGTTAGCATACAGTGCAACAATGATTTCAGGAGTAGATTCCTTAATGCCCCTTACCCTTTTAGCACATCCCCCCCCAACAACCCCTCCAGTAACCCTCTATTTGTTCTCCATATTTAAGAGTCTCTTCTGTATTGTCCTCCTCCCTGTTTTTATATTACTTTTGCTTCCCTTCCCTTGTGTTCATCTGTTTTGTCTCTTAAAGTCCTCATATGAGTGAAGTCATATGATTTTTGTCTTTCTCCAGCTGACTAATTTCACTTAGCATAATACCTTCTAGTTCCATCCATATTGTTGCAAATGGCAAGATTTTACTCTTTTTGATTGACGAGTAATACTCCGTTGTACATATATATACCACATCTTCTTTATCCACTCATCTGTTGATGGACATTTGGGCTCTTTCCGTACTTTGGCTATTGTCGATAGTGCTGCTATAAACATTGGGGTGCATGTGCCCCTTTGAAACAGCATACCTGTATCCCTTGGATAAATACATAGTAGTGCAACTGCTGGGTCGTAGGGTAGTTCTATTTTTAATTTTTTGAGGAACCTCCATACTGTTTTCCAGAGCGGCTGCACCAGTTTGCATTTGTCTGCAGTGCAAAAGAAATCCTCTCTCTCTGCATCCTCGCCAGCCTCTGTTGTTGCCTGAGTTGTTAATGTTAGTCATTCTGACAGGTGTGAGGTAGTATCTCATTGTGGGTTTGGTTTGTATTTTCCTGATAATGAATGATGTTGAGCATTTTTTCATCACATTTAGATCTTTAATCCATTTTGGGTTTATTTTTGTGTATTAAATAGTCCAGTTTCATTTTTTTGTATGTAGGTGTCCAGTTTCCCCAGCACTATTTATTGAAGATACTGTCTTTTCCCCATTATCTAGTCATTCCTCCTTTGTCGAAGATTGATTGACCATATAATTGTGGATTTATTTTTGAATTTTCTATTCTACTCCATTGATCTCCATGTCTCTTTATATGACAGAACCATACTTTTTAATTACTACCACTTTGGAATATAACTGGAAATCTGGAATTGTGATACCTCTAGTCTTGTTTTTCTTTTTCAAGATTGCTTTGACTATTCGGGGTCTTTGTGGTTCCTTACAAATTTTAGGATTGTTTGATGTAGTTCTGTGAAAAATGCTATTGGTATTTTGATAGGGATTGCATTAAATCTGTAGATTTCTTCGGGTAGTTTAGACATTTTAACAATATTTTTTTCTTCCAACACATAAGCATGGAATGTCTTTCCATTTCTTTGTGTCATCTTGAATTTCTTTCATCGGTGTTTTATAGTTTTCAGAATACAGGATTTTCACCTGTTTGGTTAGGTTTATTCTTAGGTATTATTTTTGGTACAAATGTAAATGGGATTGTTTATTTTTAAAAAATTTTTTTAAATGTTTATTTACTTTTTAGAGAGACAGAGACAGGATGTGAGTGGGTTAGGGGCAGAGAGAGAGGGAGACACAGAGTCCGAAGCAGGTTCCAGGCTCTGAGCTGTCAGCACAGAGCCTGATGCGGGGCTTGAACTCACGGACTGTGAGATCATGACCTGAGCTGAAGTCGGACGCTCAACTGACTGAGCTACCCAGGCGCCCCTGGGATTGTTTCTTAATTTCACTTTCTCCCGCTCCATTATTAGTGTATAGGAATGCAATGGATTTCTGTACATTGATTTTGAATCCTGCAAATTTACTGAATTCATTTATCAGTTTTAGTACGTTTTTTCGTGTAGTCTTTAGGGTTTTCTATATATATTATCATGTCATCTATAAATAGTGAGAATTTTACTTCTTCCTTACCAGTTGGGATGCCTTTTATTTCTCTGTGTTGTCTAATTGCTATGCTCGAACTTCCAGTACTATTTTGGGGAATAGAAGTAGTGAGAGTGGACTTCCTTGTCTTGTTCCTGACCTTAGGAGAAAAGCTTTCAGTGTTTGACCATTGAGTATGATTTTGGCTGTGGAGATTTCAGATCAGGGCTTTATTATGTTAAGGTATGTTCCCTGTAGACTTGCTTTGCAAAAGATTTTTATCATGAATGGATACTATACTTTTTTGAATGGTTTTTCTGCATCTATTGAAATGATCATATGGTTTTTATCTTTTCTCTTGCTGATCTGACATACCACATTGATTGTTCGTTTTATCCTGGGAATAAAATCTCTTTGATCATAGTGTATGATTTATTTAAATGTATTGTTGGATTTGGTTTGCTAATATTTTGTTGAGGGTTTTTACATCCATATTCATGAGAGATACTGGCCTGTAGTTCTCTTTTTCTGTAGTGTCTTTATTTTGTTTTGTATCAGAGTGATACTGGCCTCATCAAAATGAATTTGGAAGTTTTCCTTCCTTTTCTATTTTTTGGAATGGTTTGAGAAGAATAGGTATTGACCTTCTTTACATGTTTGATAGAATTCGCCTCTGAAGCTGTCTGGTCCTGGACTTTTGTTTTGGGGGATTTTTTTTTTTTTTTGATTACTGATTCAGTTTCATTGCTGGTAATTGGTCTGTTCAAATTATCTATTTCTTCTTGTTTCAGTTTTAGTAATTTATATGTTTCTAGGAATTTATCCATTTCTTCTAGGTTGTCCAATTTGTTGGCATATCGGTTTTCATAATATTTTGTTATAATTATTTATATTCCTGTGGTGTTGGTTGTTATTTCTCCTCTTTCATTAATGATTTTGTTTATTTGGGTCCTCACTTTTTTTAAATTTTATTTTATTCTTTTTTTATGAGTCTGGCTAGAGGTATATCGATTTTGTTGATCTTTAAAAAAAAACAGCTCCTGGTTTCATTGATCACTTCTGTTTTTTTTTTTAGTTTCTTTATCATTTATTTCTTAAAATTTTTTTTTTAAAGATTTTATATTTTAAGTAATCTCTATACCCATCTTGGGGCTTGAACTCACAACCCTAAGATCAAGAGTCACACACTTTTCTGACTCAGCCAGCGAGGCACCACTTTAATATTTATTTCTGCTCTAATCTTTATTATTCCCTTCCTTTACCTGGCTTTGGGTTTTGTTTGTTCTTCTTTTTCTAGCCCCTTTAGGTGCAAGTTTAGGCTGTTTATTTGAGATATTTCTTGCTTCTTGATATAGACCTATATTGCTCTAAACTTCCCTTTTAAAGCCATTTTTGCTGTATTCCAAAGATATCGGACCATTGCATTTTGATTTTCATTTGTTTCTATGTCATGTTTTATTTCTTCTTTGATTTCTTGGTAGACCCATTTCTTATTTAGTAGCATGTTATTTAACCTCCATGTATTTGTGCTCTTTCCGGATTTTTTCTTGTGGTTGATTTCTAGTTTTATAGCGTTGTAGTCAGAAAAGATGCCTGATATTTTTGAATTTGTTGAGGCTTGTTTTGTGGCCTAATATGTGTTCTATACTGGAGAATGTTCTGTGTGCACTTGAAAAGTATGTGTATTCTGCTGTTTTAGGATGGAATGTTCTGAATATGTCTGTTAAATCCATCTGGTCCAGTGTGTCATTCAAAGCCACTGTTTCCTTGTTGATTTTCTGTTTGGATTATCCGTCCATCGATGTAAGTGGGGGGTGTTAAAGTTCCTTACAATTACTGTATTACTATCAATTATTTCCTTTATGTTTTTTATTAGCTGATGTATGTATTTGAATGCATAAATACTTACAATTGTTATATCCTCTTGTTGGATTGTCCCCTTTATTATACAGTGTTTTTGTCTCTTGTTACAGTTTTTATTTTAAAGTCAATTTTGTCTGATGTAAGTATTACTACTCCAGCTTTCTTTTGACCTCCGTTTGCATGACAAATGTTTCTCCATCCCCTCATTTTGGATCTGCAGATGCCTTTTGGTCTGAAATGAGTCTCTTGTAGGCAGCGTATAGATGGATCTCTGTCACCCTATGTCGTTTGATTGGACCATTTAGTCCATTTACATTCAAAGTAATTATTGATAGATATGTATTGATTGCCATTTTGTTAAGTGTTTTGTGGTTGTTTCCATAGATTTTCTCCGATCTTTTCTTCTCTTGCTCTCTTTCATGGTTTGTTGGCTTTCTTTAGTGATATATTTGGATTCCTTTCTCTTTATTTGCATATCAATTACTGGGTTTTGATTCTTGGTTTGTATATAACATCTTCTGTATATAACAGTCTATATTAAGTTGATGGTCACTAAAGTTTAAACCCATTCTTTTTTCCCCCCAGGGGTAGAATTTAGTGATTCATCACTTACATACAATATCCAGTATTCATCACAGGTGCCCTCCTTAATACCCATCACCCATTTAGCCCATCTGCCACCCACCTCCCTCCATCAACCTTCAATTTTTTCTCTATAGTTGAGAGGCTCTTGTGGTTTGCCTCTTTCCCCACCCCCTTCCCCTATGTTCAGCGTTTTTGTTTCTTAACTTCCACATACGAGTGAAATCATACAATATTTGTTTTTCTCTGATTTGATTTGCTTAGCATAATACACTCTAGCTTCATCCATGTATCCGCATTGTTGCATATGGTGAAATTTCATTCTGTTTTAGAATTTTTTATTAAAATTTTTTTACTGATTATTTATGTTTAATTTTTTTTTAAGTTTACTTATTTTTCACAGAGACAGAGAGAGAGAGAGAGAGAGAGAGAGAGAGAGAGAGAGAGCATGGGTGGGGGAGGGGCAGAGAGAGGGAGATACAGAATCTGAAGCAGGCTCCAGGCTCTGAGCTGTCAACACAGAGTCCAATATGGGGCTTGAACTCACAAACCATGAGATTATGACCTGAGCTGAAGTTAGATGCTTAACTGACTGAACCACCCAGGTGACCCAGATTGTTGACATTTTAATTACTATGTGTCTTGGTGTGGACATCCTTGGGTTGAATTTGTGGGGAGGATCTTTATGCCTTCTGAATCTGGATATCTATTTCCTTACCCATTTTAGGGAAGTTTTCAGCTATTATTTCTTCAAATAAAATTCTGCCCCCTTTTCTTCTTCTGAGAACACTATAATGCAAATGTTTTTATGCTTAATGGAATCGCTGACTTCCCTAAGACTGTCCTCAATTTGCATAATTTTCTTTCCTCTCCTTTGCTCATTGCTTTCCATTACTTCTGCCTTCTAGGTCATTAATTAATTCCTCTGCTTCACCTACCCTGCTATTTATTCTACCAAGTATATTTTTATTTTCATTTATTGTGTTCTTGCCTTCTGATTGGCTGTTTATCTCTGTGTTAAGGGGTCTTACTGATGTCCTATGCTCTTTTCTCAAGTCCAGGGAGTATCTTTACAATCATTAAATTCTCTATCAGACATATTATTTATATCCGGTTTGCTTAGATATCTTACTGTGGTTTTGTTCTGTCCTTTCATTTGGGAGATATTTCTTTGCCTTCTCATTTTTTCTCCTCATTGTGTCTGTTCTTCTGTGTTAGGAAAATCAGCGACTTCTCTTACTCTTAACAATAATAGCCTTATGAAGAAGAGGTACTGAAGTGCCCTGCAGTGCAGTGTCCCTTCTTCCCTAGGGCCTGGGGCTTCAGGGAATGCCTCCTATGTGTGTTGCCTATGTGCTCTTCTGTTGGGTCTTGGCCTCTTTTTTTCTTCAGTCCAGTTGTCTGCAAAGTCTGTCTTTGCCTATTGTGGACAGTATTTGGTCCCCAGCAGGAGTGGGATGCATTTTAACAAGGTGTGCAGTTGTCTCCTTGCAAAATGAGACGTGCCCCTGCTGCTGCAGGAACTGAGGCCCTGCAAAACCTGTGGGTCCAGAGATGGGGTAGACAGGGTTTGGGCCAGTCTTCTAGGGGAGGGGCCCTGCATGACTGGGAAGGGAAGATCTGCAGAACTGAGGGGTTGGGGGCTTGGTGCAGACAAGTTATGTAGTATATGCATAGCACTGTTCCCCACCGATGGCCGTTGTTTATGCTGGGGGCATGGGAGGGAAATGGCACCTGCCTGCTCCTTTGTTCTTGGAGGGGTCTTTCCATGATCCTTGTCTCTCTGGGCCACACTCTGATATGAGCAAATCACTCTTCCTCCTGTCTGCACCCTACGTTTTTCAAACTGCTGGTTCTATGCTGTATCTGCATGGGCTGTTTATTGTGTTGTCTCTCCCTGAGCCCAAGCCAGGAGCCTGCTGATTTTTAAAATTCCAGGTTTTAAGACCCTCCTGGTTGTAAGAACTCATGAAATTCGGCCCCTCTCTCTTTCAAAGGCAATGTTATGGGGATTTGTCCTCCTCGTCGGTTGGCTCCCCAGTGTGAGAGTCTGTTTTACACCCTTCTCTGCACCACCAGCTTCCTCTCCACCAAGGATGGCTTTGGTCTGTTTTGCTCCTAGACCATGTCTTCACTCTTCCAACCTTCTTCAGTGTGGCCTCTTCTCTACCTGTAGTTGTGGAGTTTTTCTGCCAGTCTTCAGGTCATTATCTGGGTTAGTTGCACTGCTGTAGTATTGTCTAATTGTATCAATGGGGGGAGGCAAGCTTAGGGTCCTCCTGCTCCCTCTTCACAACCAACCAGAAATAACCTGTTTCATGAAAGATTGCTGAATCTCTCCTCTGACTTATCTGGGTCCTAGTGCCTTTAAGAGATTGACATGTTTAACAACCAGTTCAATTTTATTGATACTATCAGGTGAATCAGGTTTTAAATTTCTTCTTCAGCCAACTTGAAAATTTTTCTAAAAATATGTTTATATTATTAATTTTTAAAATGTCATAACATTTTCATGTGTTTTTTTAAAATTAAAAAAATCTGTTCTTTGTCTGTACTTATGGCCCTTTTCCATTCCTAATATTAATTTGTGCCTACTCTCTTTTTTCCTTAGGAAGGCTTTTGAAGCTTTTTTCTATTTGCCACTCTTTTAAGAGAAGCAGGTTTTGATTTTTCAGTTTAACTCTATTTTAAAATTCTTTGATCATTGTTTATTTAATTCCTTCATTGCCTTTATTTCCTTCTTCCAACTTTTTAAATTCTTTTTCTGACTTCTTAAGTTGACTGCTTTTTGTTTTATAATAAATGCATTTGAAACTATGAGTTTTCACTTAAGTACTTGATTAATGACTCTATAGGTTTTGATAGATAGTGTTCTAAAGATAAATTTTCAAAAGTTTATTAATTTCCTTAGAACTTATCCTATTTTATGTCATCTGTTTTTTAAAAAAAATTTTATATACATTTATTTTTGATAGAGACAGAGCACAAGTGGAGGAGGGGCAGAGAGAGAAGGAGACACAGAATCCGAAACAGGCTCCAGGCTCTGCGCTGTCAGCTCAGAGCCCGATGCAGGGCTCCAACCCACAAACCGCGAGATCATGACCTGAATCGAAGTCGGAGGCTTAACTGACTGAGCCACCCAGGTGCCCCTTACGTTATCTGTTTACCAGGCTTTTATCCCCACTTGCTTTTTCTACTTTTATTCTTTGCTCCTTTTGTTTTTCTTAATTCTCATGGTTTCCTTTAAAAGATGCTCTTCAATTTTTAACATGTAACTTAGTTTTACATTTCTCCATCGAGTTCTAGGGTTATTAATTCTGTTCTCTTCCAAAAGCAACAAAAATATTTATAATTTTTAAAGTGTATTTACTTTGAGAGAGAGAGAGAGAGAGAGAAAGAGAAGGAGAGAGAGAGAGAGAACACGAGTGAGCATGAGTTAGGGAGGGGCAGACAGGGAGGGAGAGAGAGAATCCCAAGCAGGCTCCTCTCTGTCAACACAGAGCCCAACGTGGGTTGATCTCACAAATTGCAAGATCATGACCTGAGCCAAAACCCAGAGTCGGATGCTTAACAGACTGAGTCAACCAGTTGCCCCAAATAATTTTTTATTTCAAGTTGAAACACCTTGCCATCAGCTTTCCTCGTATTATTATCTAGAATTTTAATTCTGATTTTTCTAAATACATCCATGGAAATTATTGTGGTTATTTTTTTCACACTCAGTACTTCATTTAGTTTAACTGTGTTTTTCAAATGTGAATTTCCTTCCTTCCTTCTTTGAATCAGTTTTATGGCTGATGTATATTCTTCAGTAGTGACATTTATTCACAAATGTCAGTGAGGAGTAAACTCTTACTTTTTCATAATTGAATACATGTTGAATTTTCTTTCTTCTTGAATGATACTTTATTATGTATAGAATTCTAGGTTATGAGTTCTTTAGGTACATAAGAGATATTTTCCCACTACCTTTTGGCATTTATTTTTGCTGATGAGATCTCTGCTACTAAGCTGATTGCTGGTTGTTTTTTTTGTTTTTTGTTTTTTTGTTTTTTTGTTTTTTGTAGGTAATCTGCCATTAAAAAAAAAAAAAGTAGAGGGGCATCTGGCTGGCTCAGTCGGTGGAACATGTGACTCTTGATCTCAGGGCTGTAAGTTTGAGCCCAATGTGGGTATAGAGATTGCTTAAAAATAAAATCTTAAAAAGAAAGAATAGAATTTATTTTTAGAGTAATTTTGGGTCCACAGAAAAATTAAACAGAATGTATAGCAATTTCTCATATGCCTCCTGCCCCTATACACATGTGTCTCCCTCATTATCAATACCCTCCCCACTAGAACTATAAAGAGTAAAAAGTGAATCTCCTCTTTTCCCTACACCATTCCCCTTTTCAACTTGCCAGTTTTCACTCTGTTTTATTGTTATCAGTTTGGTGTGCATCCTTCCTGAACTCTCTATCTACACACACACACACACACACACACACACACACACACACAGTGTAACAGTGCATCTATATAATAATACAAATGTAAATACACATTCATATATATGTGATTGTGATAGTCAGTTCTATGTATTAATTTGGCTAGGCTATATAGTTCCAAGTTATTCCATCAACACTTACCTAGGTGTTGCTTTGAGGGTGTTTTGTAGATGTGATTAAAGTCCATAACCAGTTGATTTTAAGGAAGGAAGATTATCCTAGATAATCTGGGTGGACTTGATTCAGTTATTTGAAAGGTCTTGAGAACAGAAGACCTGCATCTTCCCTGAAGAAGAAATTCTGTCTAGAGGAAGCAGTTTCAGTTTGTGCCTGACAGTTGCAGACAGTTCCCTTCCTGATGGCCTGCCCTATGATTTTCTGGCTTGCCTAGCCAGCCCTGATAATTGCATAAGCCAAGTCCTTGCAATAAATCTCTTATTATATATTTCTTACTGATTCTGTTTCTCCAGTTGAGCCATGATTGACATATATATTTCTGTAACTTGCTTTTTCACTAATAAAATGTCTTAGAGATGGCATTATATTTAACTGCTGAATAATAGCATGTAATATGACTATAATGTGTCTCATCTGATCATCCTGTTGTTGGTGGGTATTTTAGTTGTTTAGATTCAAATTTAAATCAGATTCAAAATTATTTTCATTTGCTACTTTGGAAATTTGCTTTATTGACTTCTTGTATCCAGTATAGCTATAATAAAATCTAATACAAATCAGGTTCTGCTCCTTTGCTGATAATTATTTTTCTCCTTGGAAGGCCTTTAAGATATTATTCTTTTCCTGTAATATTTCATAAGAACATATTATTGGGGAGGAAAAAAATTTCCTTCTTCCCTTCAACATTACTTGGCTGGTCTAATAATTAAATTACCATATGACAGATCAGCAGGAAAAAACAAATTTAATTACATATGTATGAGGAGCACCATGAAAATATGATACTCGGGGGCAAGCTGAGGAGTTGCTGCCTATAGACCATCCTGAGCTAAGGAATGGGATAGGAGCCTGGGGTTTCAGAGGGGAGGAGGTGATTCGCAGCACAATAAGGAGAGCAGATGTTTGGTAATTAGGTGTTTGCCCTACCATACAGATATAGCATTCAGATAAAAAAAAATATCTCTGATAACAGCTGTTTTTCTGGGCCAGATTCCCATCTAAATTCTTTTAGGTAGTTAAGGGAGCACTAAAAGCTTTTCCTGAGTTTTCTGGGTCTTGGTTGTTTTCAGCTTAAAATTGTCCATGTGACAAAGTGACATACTTTGGGGAGACTTGTTTTGAACCCTTTTAATATCTATGGTCATTTTTCATCTTGCTTCATTTTTAATAGTTCCTTTAAATCTGGAGACTGACTTCTTTTGATGGTCTCCTGTCATTACTTTTATTATTTGTGTGCAGCCCTCTTTCTCCATCTTCTCTCCTTGGAACTCCAATTCGATGGATGCAAGACTTTCTGGGACGTTCTTCCAAGCCTTAACTTTTATTTCATATTTTCTACCCATTCATTCTGTTGGACTGCATTTAGGGCCAGGTAATCAGTTTGATCTTCCTGCTCACTAACAGGTTCTTTAGTTGTGGTCCATTCTATCATTCAGCTGACATACTTTTTATTTTAATAATAATATATTTTTTATTTTTAAGATCTAAAATTGCAGTTTTATAATACCTATTATCTTTTCATAGTTATGATGTTCTTCCATGTATATTGATTTCATTTTTATTAAAGCCTCAATTTGTTTGCTCTATTAAGCATTTTCCCCCTCCAGTATTAGTTCCATTAATGAAGTTTGGTACATCTCTATTATGATACTGATTTTCCTCATATATCTGGCAATTTTTGGTTTGGGTACTTTATTTGTCAAGCTCTGTCTCCAATGATGGGGAGAAGGAACAGGATATGTTACTGGATGAGGAACGCTAGGCATTCATTCCATAACCTTAGAGAGGAACGCTTTGTTCTGCTTGAGTGACACCATTCACAAGGGGCACTTTCCTGCATTCCCCCACCCTCCACCCCCCAGCTTACCTGTCCACACTCACTTCTCCAACCTGGAGCAGATGCCTCAGCTGCTTGCTCCTTGACAATGAGTAAGAAGGTCTTTGCAGTAGGAGGAAATGGGTCCATGCATCTAGCATCTATCTTGCATCCATCTTTTCTGAGTTTAGAAACTTACAGAGCATCCAGTGTCACAGCAGTTCTTTCCTGTGTGTATTTTTGCCATTGTTTATCCCTCAGTCAGTCATCTCCTTTCTGTCTCTTAGAAATGCCTCAGAAATTTTTGTTCTCTCTGCTCTCCAGCATTGTTATAGATTTTGGTTTTTTTCCTTGTCATTTCTAGGGATTTGGGGTAAGAGGGAAGATGGAAGAGTGTTTGTAGGGGTGCCTGGGGGGCTCAGTAAGTTAAGCTTTTGACTCTCGATTTCAGGTCGGATCATGATCTTACAGTTGTGGGATCGAGCCCTGTGTTGGGCTCCACTCTGAATGGGAGATTCTCTCCCTCTCCCTTTGCCCCTCCTCTGCTTTGTAATCTTGATTTTATCTCTTCACCATATTGCCATTAAATATTTGGGAGGATTTAAGTTAATTTGCCAATTACTTTGGAAAAAACCATACCTTTTAAAAAAATAATAGTAATTATTTGAGAATTAAAAATAAATGATTAATAATCTAGAAATTAATTTTTTTTTACAATACCCTATTCCCTTTTGTCAACCAAGTTCGCACATAGCACCATTAAATTTGCTGAAAGTTACAAAGGAAAGACTATCAGGTGTCTTGTTATGGACAATGTAATAAAAGAAAGCTCTAAGGAAATGGTTAAATATTGTAAGATCAGAGGCTAAGGGAAAAGCCAAGGAAGAATAAGATGTGTGTTCATGTATATGTGTTCACACACTTTTATTAGGATGCCTCATTAAGAGAAAGAGTTTCTGGAGAGGTGATTTGGAATGCAAAACCACCATCACAGAAAATGGAGTATAAAATTTCAAAGCATTAATCAATGAGGAAATCTAGTTTGGGAGTATGAAAACAGCAGGTATATTTCTGCTGTGATTTCCATTGATAATAGGAGCTATATTTAAAAACTGCATGTACCCACTGAGCTTAAATTTTTTTAAAAAAAAATTTTTTTTTCAACGTTTATTTACTTTTGGGACAGAGAGAGACAGAGCATGAACGGGGGAGGGGCAGAGAGAGAGGGAGACACAGAATCGGAAACAGGCTCCAGGCTCTGAGCCATCAGCCCAGACCCTGACGCGGGGCTCGAACTCACGGACCGCGAGATCGTGACCTGGCTGAAGTCGGACGCTTAACCGACTGCGCCACCCAGGAGCCCCTGAGCTTAAATTCTTAAAAGAAGATGCGTGATTGTGTTTTCTTGGTCAGGAGAGCCCTAATTCAAACGAGTTTCTACAATAAGGAAAAGGTAATTCTTTGGCTGCTTTATCATGAGCCTCAGTTGACTCTTGGCCCAAGATTTAATTGGCTCTGGGTTCATATTGATGCTCTGCATGTTTTTCCGATCAACCACTTTTGTTTGTGGATTAGATTTCTTCTTTCCTCCCTCTCTTTGTCTTTGCTTTTGGTTTTGGATTAAGACTGATATTTCTACTGTACGTGATCACTATAATAGTGGCTTGTTTGATTTGCTAGGCATTTGGCTTTGCACCTGAATCTTTAAATTGTGAGCTTTGTGTTGTTGTGCTAACAGCATAGTAAAGAAAAAGAAGTCTTGGATTGTTCATCAATGTCATTTTGGTACCCTAAGAATGTTTCTGGACATGTGGAATAAGTGTCCAAAACAAGCTCATCAATGATGTCTCAGGGATACATCATAAGTATTTCTATGTATAATTCTCTTTTTATGCTGATGTTTAACAAATATTAAATGTATATTCGGGACCAAATATTGTAGTCCAGCTTGGAAAAAAACCTTTCCTTGTATAGGCTGACATAAAGTTTCTTTCTTTTTGTCTTCCATCCATCATTAAGATTAGAGCACACTTTACAAAAGCAAGCCCAACAATTACTGGCTACCACAATGGACATCTTTCAACTTACTAGAGTATATTGACAGATTCAGACACTTCAACTGCATAGTGATAATATATAACAAGAATATGAATTCTATTTTGTTTCTTGCATCTTGAAGGGTGAAGTCCTTATATTTGTTAACTGTTAGGACAGATTAAATTCTTAACTCTCTGTAACACAAAATTTAATAAAAGCACATTCTGTATGGTTCAAAACCAATTTCCTTATTACGCTCTAGGTGATGTGTACTCATTTGCTGCATAAAAGAGAAGAGATATCAGGATTGGGAAAGATTATTATCTTTCTTTGCTGTAACGTGTTTTTATACCAAGGAGAAATATGTGACATGTGAGCTTTAGTTTTCTCTAATTGATCACATCTTACATCAGTTTACTTCTTTCTCACATTCCCTGCTCCATTCTGCAACATGGTATCAAGGAGTCAGGACATTTGTAGTTGAATTTCCAAAATACGATATTTTTCAGCAATAAATGCACATTAAGTGCTTTTTATCAAAGACTTCAAGTGATTGCATCATATTATCAATGTACAGTTGACATTTTTAATTCCTGTTGTAACAATGCATTTGAGCTCAAACGTAGATGCTAAAGAAGAATAATCTCTAAGATTTCTTTTCCCTTTGGGAATGAGGAAGGAAAGGTTTCTCAGAGACTCTAGCCCACATATTATTGATGAAACAGTTAACACTGTATCAACTTAGCGCTGCTTCTTTTTTTTTTAATTTTTTAAATGTTTTATTATTTATTTTTGTGAGAGATAGAGCAAGCGCACACACACACACACACACACACACACACACACACAATGAGCGGGGGGGGGGGGGGGGGTTGCAGAGAGAGAGGGATTAGAAGCAGGTCCAGGCTCTGAGCTGTCAGTGCGGAGCCTGACATGGGCTCAAACTCGTGAACCGTGAGATCATGATCTGAGCTGAAGTCAGACGCTTAACCGACTGAGCTACCCAGGCGCCCCAGCGTTGCTTCTTTTAACACAGTTGTATTTTAACATAGTTGTTCATGGTAAACCTTACTGCAAAAATTTTCAATTTTTCTCTAACTTTGCTTTTGAATAAATTGCAATACCAATTTATTACTTTACCCTGGGAGTTATATAAAGCAGGCAAAGTTTTCTTTTGTGGACTAACCTTCTTCCTATGTAATAAAGTTATGTGGGAAGTCACAGTTTTACATTTTAAGAGATTTCAGTGCAGTGGTTCTTCATGTTTTGGGATGTGAATATCTGATGAAAGCCATGTGACCTCTTCACAGGGAAAACGTGCATGTGCACATATGTTCATGGTTTTGCCTGTTTTTAGGAGCTCATGACTCCCTGGGTTTCATTTTTGACTTAGTAGTTTCAGAGCAGAATAGATTCTTTGATAGTCACTTTGCCAGTACTGCAAATGGGACAGCGTTGTGATTAAACCCCTATTTTTAAATTTTTTTAATGTTTATTTATTTTTGAGAGAGAGACAGCATGAATGGGCGAGAAACAGAGAGAGAGAGAGGGAGACACAGAATCCAAAGCACGCTCCAGGCTCTGAGCTGTCAAGCCCGACGCGGGGCTTGAAACCACGAACTGTGAGATCATGCCTGAACCAAAGTCAGACACTCCACCAACTAAGCCACCCCGGTGCCCCAAACCCCTATTAAAAAAAATTTACTGTGTGGAATTTGCACATGTAATACTAATTGTGATAAACCAGAGTCTGTAAGCAGTAATGTAAGACTAAAAGAAAATGAGGCTGCTTAGTTCAATCCCTGATAATATAACCTAGGACAAGAAGACAGGAAGTTATGTTTGTGTCATTGGTAGCAATACATCCAGCTCTTACATTCAGTTACCTGGGGATAGCATCGTGCACCAGTTAGTGGCATGGGCTCTGTAGTCAGGCACCTGTGTTCATCTCCCATCTGGGCGACATCTTGAGTGTGTAACTTTGGGCAAGTTACGTGGGGACTAACCAGAGTCCTTGCTTCTAAGGAGTGTAAAATAGTGCTAGCACCTTGTACAAACTCAATAAATGCCCACTACACCACAAGATAACTATGCCAGTATTTATAATATAGAGAAAGCAATTGTTTTGGTTATGCCTTTCTGATCTCTACTTTCGTGCCAGTTCAGTGAAAGGGACTCATCTAGAAAGAGTTTCTTAGACTTTCCTGTGGTGTCCTGACTGAGCCGTCCGCCTCCAGCACAATCCCTGGGAAAGATGGGGTACAGTAAGGACAGATGGGTCCCCACATGCAGCCATGCTGGCAAGCTCCTAGAACATGGGTAATCTGCGGTGCTTTTCAGGTCTGCAGACTAAGGGTAGGAAGCATTCTGCATTCCCTTTCTGCAGTTTGTAGTCCGAATTTGAGGTCATTAGGTATAGTTCTTGGTTTTGATCTTGAGAGAACTTAAGTCTACCAAACAAAAAATTTTGCAGAAACACTACTAAAGCTGTTATAAGGAAGAGATTTCGGAACTCTTACCTTTAATTTTAGAAATGAGATATTTAGAAATAAATGACAATACACCTTACAGAAGTAAATTATAATAATTTCAGTTTTAAAATATTTTCCAGACTGAAGCTCTGGAAGTGACAAAATTCAGGCGCTGATTTTCATAACAGGTAATTTAAACAACATATGGTAACATTTACAAAAATGTATAAGCAAATGATCAAAATTAATTCATTAGACATTTATATTTCTGTCATGTACTTGTGTAGGTGTTTCCTTATTCTGTAGGATCAATGGTTCTTTTGGTGACATACCCTGTAGCAGATGGAAAACATTAACTACTATTTTCCACACTTGTCAAAATGTTTGGTGATCTTTATTCTAATTATATATATATACACATATTGTACTAATGAAGAAAGTATTTCATGATAAAGTGAACCACTGGTGTGAAATGAAAAATAGACAAACTTTAAAATGAAAATAAATATGAATTAGATCTTGAGCTGTGTAGCACTTTTAAATTAAAAGCCATACAGAAATGAAATGATAGGGATTTGATTTTGCTTTCTTTCTTGGATCTTTATGCAGTATTTCTATGAATTTTTAGTACCTAAAAAGCATAAACTACAACTTATACTTCACAAATCACATCTGAGAGCTAGTATCAATTTGTCATTAACACAAATTTGTTAGCTAACCTGTAAAGAATATTTTGAAGCACTTGGTCTGATTTTGCCATTGAAACTAAGTCAGCTAAGACCTCCATTTTTGACAGTTATGTTCAATATGGAAATAATATTTTCAGGACTTTCAAACATTTATCAGTTACCACTGATGTTTTTAACAGAGCTAAAAGATTTTAGAGCTAGTGAAGAGCTAGGGAGTTATCTGGTCTACCTCTTTTATTTTACATAAAATGAGAAGTTACACAAAGGAGAGTTTAAGTGGTTTATTCCTACTAATTGGGATCCATTATTCCTACTTTCCTTCTCAATTTTTTCTTTCTTTTCTTTTCCTTTTTTTTTAAGCAAAGGAAGTTCTGCAACTCTGGTGACTTGACCTTTGTTTTTACGTCATAACTAAATAGATTATACTTCTTGGTTTGCTAACTGTACTTTCCTTTGACTGTTGAGTAGAAATACTTGTCCTGGGTCTATAACCTATTACATTTTCAGTGGTCATCAAAGAAACAGTACTTATTACCTTGATTGCTGTTTTGTAACTTTTACAGCACTGTCGATTCATTGACAAAGGAATTACGTCTTTGTTAGGTATAAGTGAAAGAAACTTTTTTTTTTTAAGTACTTAAAAAAGAATTTGTTAAATATATACTGTGGACTCTTACAAAACAACTTAGCTTGTAAGGTCTGGGGTTTAGCTTCGCCTTGGGAACATCTGGGACCAAGCCTTGAATGCCATCAAAACTCCTGTGGTTTACCTGTTTTTCTGTCTGCCTTGGCTTCCTTCTTCTAATGCAAATGAACTTTTCTTGAAAAATCTACTAGCAGGTCTAAGTTTAAATCTCCATAGATTCCCAATTCCAGTTCTAAGATTCTGGGAAAGGACACTAATTCGCTTAGCCTGAGTCATGTGCCTACTTACAGGCTAATTGGCTGAGGTCAGGAAATGAGTGTTCACAGAAACAACGTCTTGGCTCAAGTAACCACTCTTGGTCCAAACAACTATGTCTCAAAATTGGGGTCACAGTGCCTCTCACTATAACCATGTATTTTGGGAAAAGGGAAGTTCTTGGAAAGGGTGCCAGATAAACAATTCTCATGGAGGCCACTATGTGACCAAACGAGATTTGCTCTTCATGGGTTCCTAAATCACCATTCCAATCTCTCCTTTCCCCAGCCATGTTGGAATAGATTAAAAACCTTGAACCAATCTAAAGAACTTGTCTTTAGATTTTACCCACACATCTTTATACTGGTGCCAGTATTTTTTATTTTTTATTTTATTTATTATTATTTTTTTTTTAGAGAGAGAATAAGCACACATGTGCCTGCTTGCACACACAGGCCAGGAACGGGTAGAGGGAGAAGGAGAAAGAATCCCAAGCAGGCTCCATGCTCAGCGTTGAGCTCCCTGCAGGGCTAATCCTACAACCCTGGGATCATAACTTGAGCCAAAATCAAGAGTTGGATGCTCAACTGCCTGAGCCACCCAAGTGCCCTGGTACCAGGATTTTTTTTTTATAGTTTTCATTGTGCAATGGATGATACATATGAAAAAGCATATGCAACACCCATGTAAATTAAGAAGCACAAAAATAAACACCTATGAATCCATGACTTAAGCTGAGGAAATAGTATGTTACAAACATTACCAAAACCCCTGGTATGCACTCTCTGTAGAACCCCTCCAACATCTTACTTAATCTATTAAATAAAGGTTAATATATATTTCCCCTTTTTTGGCAGAAAGACAACAGAAGGTAGTAAACAATATAGGCTCTGGATTAGAATTCTGCCTTTTCCACTTCCAACCTGCATAAATAAGCTTAGCAAGTTACTTCATTTCCCTGTGCCTCTCTCCATTCTTCATCTGTTAAAAAAAAAAAGAGAAAAGTTCCCATCTCCCAGAATTTGAGGATTATATGAGAAATGCAGCATTTTTTGTAATAATGAAAACCTGGAACTGGAAACAATATAATACAAATATTCGTTCACAAAAGAAAAACAAATTGGTAGACTCAAACAATTAAGTATAGTGCAATAATTATCATACAGGTATACTATAGCTATAGGTGTAGATATTTCCCTAACAGAAGGCAGGGTTTCTTCTACAACTTATGTGGCTATTTCCCTGGCCCCTCTAATTTGCAGTGGCGGGGCTAGGGCTCAAAACTCAGAGCTTGGAGACTGAGACAGAGGGTCCATGCGTATTACTGAATTTTGTGTTTTTCCTATGGAAGAAAAATGGGCAAACAGGAAACTGGGGACATGAAAAGAGAAGACTCAGGGGCGCCTTGATATGCATGGTCATTGGCCTGGCAGAGTCAAGGTGTGAGTGAAGCAGCCAATAAGGAGATCCTGTGGTGGGGGGGGGGGGGGGGAGGAAGCAAAATGTTAGTAAACTGCAGCCCATAGTCCAAACCCAGCCCACCACCTAGTTTTGTATAGCCCAGGAGCTAAGAATGTTTTTTTACCTAAAAATGGCTGAGAAATACATTTTTAGAAATAATATTTCCTGACATGTGAAGATTACATGAAATTTCAATTTCAGTGTCCACAGATCACATTCTATTGGAACGTGTCATGCCCATTCATTTGCATAGTGCCTATGACTCCTTTCCCTCATGGCAGAGCTGGGTAGTTGTGACGGAGACCATATGGATCCCAAAGCCAAAAATATTTACTATGTAGCCTTTTACTGAAAAAGTTTGCTGATTCCTGCCTTATGGTATAAGCTGTGGGTTTTAGGAAGAGATGCTAAAATTTAATACATGCTCAGCACTTTTGCCCAGTGTAGCTCAAAGCTCTTCACATGTATTTAATATAATCCTGTGAATAACACTAAAGGTAGGTACTGTTATTATCCCCCTTTTACCAATGGGAAATTGAGACACTTAGGTAATTTGCCTAGTGTCGTACCATTAACGAGTAGAAAAACTAGGATATGAACCTGAGCTGTGTAATCCCAGAGCAATAATGTGCAATATCTAGTTTAGTTTCATTTCTTGACTGTTATGTAATTCCTGCCAGTTTCCCTTGGAACATCGGTAGTGCTCTGTAAACAGTTGCCTCCTGGGTCTCTCAGTCTTACTGTAGATTAAGGACCTTTTGCTCCTAGCTGCTCTCAGAATTCTCTCTTTTTCTTTGTATTTTGCAAGTTTCACTATGAAACTGGTGTTGACCTGTTTTTGTTGAATTCTCCCCAAAAGAAAGGTCAAGAAGAAATCACAGCCGGGGACTTGCTCAAAACAGATATAAGCAATATATTGGAACAAGAATTTAGAACAACAGTCATAAGACTACTGGCTGGGCTTGAGAAAAGCGTAGAAGACCCTAGAGAAACCCTTGCTGCAGAGATAAAGGACCTAAAATCACTCTTACTATAGAGAATTGAAGGATTGCCTGTGCCTACCCTTGGGGCAGAGGGTCAGTAGGAAAGGACTGTAGCCTCAGGGAATGGTTCCAGTTTAGTCCTGGGTTTTACATTTGATGGCATCATAGAATGAAGGAAGTAATTATGTGTGTGTGTGTGCGTGTCTGTGTGTGTGTGTGTCTGTGTAATATACATAGAAAATGTCCAGGATTCACCCCAAGCTGCAGATAGTAGTTGCCCTTGAAGAATGAATGGATAATGTAGAATTGGCAAATTTCTACATTTTAATTCTATGTAGTTTGAAATTTATAAGTGGAGTGTAGTCTGTGTATTGCTATTAAAAAACAAACGAACAAACCCTATAGAATATGGTTGAAAGAACCCTCTGAACTGGTTTTTCCTTTGGTGAGGTAAATTAGCTTGTCTCCTGTGATTATCTTAGATACTGAGAAGAGATAAATTGTTTAAAAATTCATTTCCCCAGGATACAGCCTAGATGGAAGACAGATTATCCAAGGACCAAAAAATGCCCTGCTCCTCTAATTGGGATATGCCCAATTTAATCAGGAGTTGAGGACACCCTTTCTTCCTTTCAGAGCTACACAATGGCACTGGGCTTCCTATTTTATTTTATTTTATTTTAAATTCAGTATAGTTAACATCCAGTGTGATATTAATTTCAGGTATTAAATATAGTGATTCAACAATTCTACACATTACTCAGTGCTCATCATGATTAAGTGTTCATCTTAATGCCCTTCACCGATTTCACCCATCTACCTACCCACCTGCCTTCGGGTAATGATCAGTTTGTTCTCTACAGTTTAAGAGTTTGTTTTTTGGGGGGGGGGCACCTGGCTGGCTCAGTCGGTAGAGCACATGGCTCTTAATCTTGGGTGTAAAGTTTACTTAATAAAAAAAAAAAGGATTAAAGAAAAGAATCTATTTTTTGGTTTGTCTCTGTCTTTTTTTCTCTTTGTTCATTTGTTTTGTTTCTTAAATTCCACATATAAGTGAAATCGTATGGTATTTGTCTTTTTATAACTGACTTGTTTCACTTAGTATAATACTCCATCCTCTTCATTGCAAATGTCAGGGTTTCATTCTTTTTTATGGCTGAGTAATATGCCAGTGTGTGTGTGTGTGTGTGTGTGTGTGTGTGTGTGTGTGTATGACACATCTTTATTGTTTCATCTGTTGATGGACACTTGGGCTGCTTCTATTGTTTGGCTATTGTAAATAATGCTGCAGTAAACATAAAGGTGTATATATCTTTTTGAATTAGTGTTTTCATACTCTTTGGGTAAATACCCAGTGGTGTGATTCCTGGACCATATGGTAGTTCTATTTTTAATTTTTTGAAGAATCTCCATACTGTTTTCCACAGTGGCTGCACCAGTTTGCATTCTCACCATCAGTGCACTAGGATTCCTTTTCTCCACATCCTTACCAACATTTGTTTTTTGTGTTCTTGATTTCAGCCATTCTCATAGGTGTGAAGTGACATTTCATTGTGGTTCTGATTTGCCTTTCCCTGATGATGAGTGATGTTAAGCATCTTTTCATGTATGTGTTGGCCATGTGTGTGTCCTCTTTGGAGAAATGTCTGTTCATGTCTTCTATCTGGGCTTTCTCATGACATAAGATATTCACAGCTGTTAGAGGACGAAGCTCCATGCAAACAGCTTTACCTGCTCCACTTTCTGCTGGTGGAAGTAGAAGAGAAAGTTTCTTCCTTGCTGAAGACATTAATGGAAACCAGTACTAGGCTTTGCTCTTATGTGATACTTGCTTCCCCTTTAAGATGGTGAGGAGTGTGCTTTTCTTCCTCGATAACTGTGTACTCAGAAGGATTACATCCATTTCTCTTGCCTCCTCCACTCCCCAAAATTCACACCCCTCCTCCCCCAGGACCAAGAGAAAGAATAGTCCCAGCTGTTTGACTACTCAAGGCTTGAAAGATATGACAGAGCCCTCCAACACCCAGTCATCACTCATACCTGGCTCTAAGCCCTAAACTTTGGACAGTGAAGAGTGGGATGTATCTTTTGAGCTCCTCTTCATATCTTGGGAGACAGTCTCAAGCTTAGTAAACTAGTAGTGAGTGTTGCTTCCATTTGAGATACAGCAATAAAAATGAAGTAAACCGAGGACGCCTGGGTCATTCAGTCATTCATTAAGCGTCTGACTTCGTGGTTTCAGCTCAGGTCATGATCTCATGGTTCGTGGGCTTCAGCACCAAGTCAGGCTCTGTGCTGTCAGCACAGAGCCTGCTTGGGATTCTCTCTCCCTCTCTCTCTCTGCCCCTCCCCTGCTCATGTATGCACTCTTTCTCTCTCTCTCTCCAAATAAAGAAATGAACTTCAAAAAAAAAGTAACCGAACAAGCTGGACATTTCAGTTCTACTTCTATTGCAATGTTGAATACAGACTCGCATATTAGAAACATTTAAAGGAAAATAATTACATGACACACAATGTAACATCACATTGTTTTTGAATTCAGAGTTAAAAAAATTAGTATAAACTCAAACTTTCTTTCTTGGAAAGGACTATCTTTTTCTTTCTGAGATTACCTTCTTTCTGTTTTGGTGGAGGGGAATGCCCTTTTATGAAAGTTTTGAGAAATTTTATGAAATTAATTAAGAGTTCTTATAATTTTCAAGAAACTGTTCTAGGTCTTAAGGTGTTAGCAATGAAGGAAACACAGGAAGTCTCTTAACACAAGAGCGAATTCCAGAAAGCAAACAAATACATGTTCTGTTGATAGTAATAAAGACTATGAAGAAAAATGAAGCAGGGTCAGGAGTTTAAGCAGTGGCGCTCAACCTTGGCTCAACACTGGAAACACCTGGCAGCTTAAAAAAATGCTGATGCCTTGGTCCCAGCTGAAGGAATTCTATTTTGGTTGCTCTGGAGTGCAGTTTGGTCATCTGGATTTTAAACTCCTCAGGTAGGTCTAATGTACAGCCAGACTTGAGAACCACTAGGTTGGAAAGTGACATAGATGCTACTTTAGGGAGGTGATGAGATACTGCCTCTCTGACATAGTCACGGGGTAAGAGACCTGAAAACGGACAGATTGTGAGCCAAGAGCATATCCGAAGTGCAGTCCAAGTAGATGGACCACACAGGTCAAGTCCTGGAGTGAGTGTGTGCTGGGTGTGCTCTCAGGATGGGAAGGTTGTATGTTTGGGTGGAGCTGAGTGAGGCAGGGGGAGAGTGAGCATTAGGCTGGAGGGGTAAGCAGGAGCCAGATCATGTAGAGCCCTGTAGGCCACAGAAGGAACTTGGGGTTGGTCTAATGTGATGGGAAGCCAGAGGAGGATTTGGGGCAGGAAAGTGAAATAGTCAAATTCATTTTTGAAAAGGATTACTCTGGCAGCTGTGTGGAGAATATCAGGTGCTAAATATTAGGTGCAAGAAGGGAAGTAGGGGACCAGTTAGGAACCTACTGCTGTAGATCAGGCTAGAAATAATGATGGCTTAGCCTCAGAGTGTTAGGAGATCAAGGAGCGAAGAAGTGTTTGGATTGGGGATAATTGGGAAAGGTAGAGCGAAAGGAATTTGCTGCTAAATTGGATGTTGGGTATCAGAGAGATTAAAAAAGGAGTCAGGAATAACTTCTAAGCCTTTGGCTTAAGCAAACATTTTTGGGTGATTGGTGATGCCATTTGCAAAGCTGGATGACACTGGAGAAACAGATTTGTGTTGGCAGGAAGGGATCAAGAGTTTTGTTTTTGGACATGTTACATTTGAGATGAGATGATGTTGGGGTAATAAATGGTAGGGGTTTACTTGATAATATTCTCAATTGACAGACAGTTGGTAACATCAGTCCTTGAATTTCAAAAGTTATACTATTCCATCAATATTTTAAGCTAGTGTATTCCTGTTGTAGAGCACGATTAGGAATTGTGTTCCTGTTTATAAATATCTCCTGGTAAAATATGTCTAAAAGAAATTGGAAGACTTCCAGTTTTAAGAAATTAGCAATCTTTTACTAATTGGACTGTTGAAATTCCTCCTGGTTTTATCATTTCTCTGAAGTATCTGCATTATGGCAAAATTAAAGCATTAACCTAATGTTAGATTGGGAGATTTATATAGAAATATATTCACAACAGTGGCTGGACTAAAGCCTTTAAATTTCATGCCCTGTCTGTGCGTAAAAATAAGACACCTGTGCTTTTCTGGGATCTCTGTATACATTGTAGCATCTCAGAAGATGAAAATCAAGAACTTACGTAAACTAGAAAAAAATCTTTTCTTCCAGCACCATGGGTGATACCAGAATAGAATGTGTTATAAATGCTAAGAGATGTTGTTAATATTTAGTAGAGTCATCTTGAATGTCTGACTCTTTTCCCTGCTATTTGGCCAATGGAACAATAAAATAATACCCTGTGATGTCAGAGCCACATTATAAATTTTAGTGTTTGTGAGCAGAGTTCCCTTGTGGCTCAGAATGTCTGAATACGAGTCAGCATCCAGAGTGTGAGATTACAACATCTTTCAAATGTGAATAAAATAGAGTCCTTCCGTGTTTCTCTGGCAACGAAAGGGAAAAACTAATTACATTTTTCTTTTAGAAAAAATAAACTATGAAAGAAAAAGCTAAAATTTCCAAGAATCTGAGTATCTTTCAATGTAGTTCATTTCCTAATATCAGTGATTTTTATCACTAGGTATACGAGCCTCTACATTGAAAATGTACTTGGAAAAACTGATACAAAAACAATAAAACCATCTCATGGGGACAGAAACTGCATTCTGTAATTTCATTTATCATGAATTTATTTGAAACTAAACTGTAGCCATCTGGACACTAGTGACATTAAAAACATGTTCATGTTGTGCCTATTTGGGTCACTTTCTTGGGTTTTAAGGGTCTCTTCATAAATATAAGCAGCATAAATAACCTAGCATTAGTGAAGTCCCTATGGAAATTTTTAGGGCCATAATGTTTCTACCGATTTCCTTCTGTGGATCTATGACATGTATCCCCAAAGCAGAGCTTTGTGTATTTGTTGAAGAATAAAAACACATGCACGCGCAAAGCCTGCTTCACAGAGGCTCCCAAGAGTGCTTTCTCTTGGTCCCAAAAGGTAGCTTTCAGTGGTGATGGGAACCGGAAGGGATGTTGGGAGCAGCAATTCCAGGCGATCCCTGTTCTCCCTGTGCCTCAGATATCACTCACTGCTTCTGTTTTTGTGATCTTGTCACAGTCGTGAAAAAAATTTGAAAACATCATATATCTGACAAAAGCTGACCGTGAAATCCTACTGGCACAAAGTAAAAATTGGTCTTCATGCACTTCCATGAGTCACACACACACAGACCTCTGATAGTAATGCTAACATATGTTTAACGTTTACTTCGTGCTCTCCATACATCATTAATCCTGAAAACAGTGCTATGATGTAGGCATTACTATTAGCCCCATTTTACAGATGAGGAAATGGGCCTTAGAGATTAAGTAACTTGTCTTCATCTATCCAGCCACCAAAGGGAGCAGCTGGAAACACTATCATAGTTCTCCAAACAGTCACATGGAGGAAATCTCCAAGAGCAACCAACATGGTCTTCTAGGCTTCTGGGCTCTTGACTAACCCCACATAAGGCATATACCACCTATTCCTCACAGGAGACCCACCACATCGCTAAGTCCTTGGGTAGAGAGTAATTAATACCTGTCCTAAATAAGCAATATCCTGGAGGCTTAAGAGTGCTAAAGATATTTAAAGCTAGAAAGACTCAGCCAACGGACACTGTTTGCTCACCTGGCAAAATCCGGTCGATGGAAGAAAGGAAAGAACAATAATTATCTAATAAAACTCCCCTTCCTTTTCCTGCAAGTTAATTTGAACAAAGATTCTACTTGTGGTATATAAAAACCTAGAGTCGAAAGGGATCTCTAAAGGCAAAGAGCAGTTCAATTCTAGCTTCTTTTAATTATAATATAATTCTTGAACATGAGTCTTTGTTTTAAAATTTTATATATTGTGAAGTTTCATAGTATCAAAAGATGGCTGGTTTTCAGGTCTTAAGCTTCTCCAGAAGGAAAAGTCTTGTCTTGAAAGCATTTCTAGCTGAAAAGCTTCAGCAAGTTCTGGCAAGAGTTTGGAATCACGAACAACCTTGTTCTTTCTCAAATTGTGCGACTCAAAAGTCATTTTTGCTTACTCCTTGCCAAATGGTTGGGCTACCCTAAGCCCTGAGATGAATGCCTCCCAGAATTCATCTCCAGTCACATTTGCCTTGTCGCCTCTCCAGGTTAATCTGGTCCTGTGCACCTGAGCGGGGGACAGATCCAGAAGTTGTAATGCACTTAGGCAGTATTTTCCCTTTGGACTGCCAGCCCGAGTCAGGCCCAGGTGGGTGGTGATTCAAGTTGAAAGGAACGTTGGCTCCGTCCAAGCTTTTGGTTTTGATCTGTAGGAAAACTTCTTTGTAATGTGTGCCAGGGGAATGTAATTAAAAAAAAAAATACTATGTGGGGAATTGTTATATAAGAGTAAGAATGCTTTATGGTCCCTTGGCTGGGATGTTTAAAATGCCGTATTGCAGGGGTGGAAACGTAAAGTGGAAGAATATTGCAACCAAAGTTTTGGTATAAAATATACCCTTTTAAAAAAATTGGACTTTAAGTGCTCTTTTTAAAGGACTTTAAAAGTCACCCCATTGGCTGCTGCTGGTGTTTTCTCCCAATCTTGAAAGTGTTGGAAGGTGATGAATCACAAAGGCCAGGAAGAAGCTTCTCATTCTTGTCCTCATCACCTGGCATGAGACCGTATGACTGTATAATAACCTTTAAAAATCATCTGCAAAAGGAGATCTCTTGAATTCTAAGACTGATTTGTATTTTAGGTAAATTTTTACTTGGAACAACATAGGCCCAAGATTGACATCAAAGTCACTTATTTCTTTTTTCCCCTGACCCAGCTAATTTTTTATCTATGGAATGAGGTGGATTATTACAAAAAATTATGCAAATAACTCTCACAAAAAAGTTTTAAAACATTGGTAGTTGAAATTATTGCTTTATTTCTGCATTTATTAATGTAATGCAGATATATTATTTATAGCCTAATTATTTACACTTCAGTTTTTATTTCTCTGGTTAATTGTTTTTTATTATGAATATTTTAAAGCATACCTAATGCTCATAGGTTCTGAGAATATGCAGAACAACAATCTGTTTAAAGTAAAATCTATTGTAATATGTGTCTAAAACTTGGAATTTATCAATAATAAGGAAAAGCAATACTGTAGGTAGAATTTTCCCTGTAAAATTATTTCAGCTTTCCTGTAAATATGAAAATTCAAATACTAAAAGTAAAAACAAAAACAGACTATACTTACCTGGTGGGACCTCTGTAACTTTCCCATTAAAATACCCAAGAAGATACCCAAAAGGACAAAAACTGGGAACAGTACGAGAAAGTAAGGGAAAAAAAAAAAAAAGACTGTTTGCAAAGTTGAAACACAATTGTGCTATTATATCACTGGGGGTGGGCTAAGCAACAAATTCTGGGGCTCTGTGTGCTGTGAATTCTAAACTAAAGCAGCAGGGATAACATCAATAAAGAAAGAAAAAGGCTTTGATTTACCTCCAGTGCCTGCCCAGAACAAGGAGGTCTCTTGGACTAAAACACCAAAGAGGCATTCAGCCATCTCCCTGCTGTACATGAGCTCTGCTCTAAGCTGGTCAGTTATAGCCTTTCTTGACTTACCCACCTCCAGCCCCACCACAAGCCTTTTTTTTTTTCCTATATCTACTCAGACTCTAAAACTCCTGCCATACTGCTGGCAAGTAGAGTGATGAGTTTCAGTATAAAATGATTTTTACAAAATAACTATAGTCAAGAGGAAAGAACGGAAGAGCCCCAAGAACAGTGTCTGTCGGGGAAGCTATCAGAAATGTCACAAAGGGATAGAGATGGTGGCCAACTTTTGACCACCTTTGGAGAGCTCACACTGTAGGGGGACAGGTCCCCACTACCGTATCACTTCCATTAGGGCAAAGTATTGGTGACCACGGCTTGGGTATCAAAGCCACACTTTTATGCTGGGTTGGTCTAAACCCACATATTTACCCTTTTGAGTGCTCTTCATTTTGTCTGCAGATTTTCTTCCATTCAGTATAATTTCCTTTCGGCCTAAAAATGTTATGTTAGCATTTCTTGTGGTGACAGTCTATTGGCAATGAATTCTCTTAGTTTCAGTGTTTGAAACTGTCTTTACCTTGCTTTCATTTTTAAAGGAAATTTTTGCTGGATATAGGATTTTAATTTGTTAGTTTTCCCCTTTCAGGACTTTAAAGATGTGGTTCTGGTGTTTTCTGCTTTTCATTGTTTCTGGGAGAAGTCAGCCATCATTTTCATCATTATTTCTCCTAAAGTAACTCCCCCCCCCCCCCCCTCCGTGAACACTCATAAGATCTGCTCTTTGTCTTTGTTTTTTAACAGTTTGACTTGATGTGTCCAGGAGCAATTTTCTTTGTGTTTATCCTGCTTGGAGTCCCCTGAGATTCTTGGATCTGTGGACTGGTATCATCAAACCAAGAAATTTCTCAACCATTATTTCTTCAGATTTTCCCCATGTTCTACTCTCTCTCTTCTCCCTCTGGGACTGAGTTACATGCACAACATTCAGTCATTATTGTTATTGCCCCACAGAACCCAGATTCTTGTTTTTAACCCCCTTCCACCCCTCCTCACCTCCGTTTAGTTTAACTTTAATAATTTCAATTGACTTGACTACAAGCTCACTGATTTCTTTTTCTCTGCTTTGTCTAGTCTGCTGAGTCTCATATCTGTTATGTTTTTATTTCTAACATTTCTATTTGTTTCTTATAATTTCCTGCTCTCTGTGGCTATTGCCCATGTATTTATGCATTGCCCAATTTTTAATCACTAGATCCTTTTATGTATTTTTATAGTTATTTTATTTTAATTTTGAGAGAGAGAGAGAGAGAGAGAGAGAGAGAGAATGTGTATGAGGCGGAGGAGGGGCAGAGAAATTGGGAGAGAGACAGAATCCCAAGCGTGCTCTGTTCTGTCAGGGCAGAGCCCGATGTGGGACTCAAAACCACGAACCATGAGATCATGACCTGAGCTGAAATCAAGAGCTGGATGCTTAACCGACTCAGCCACCCAGGCACCCCTATTATAGTTATTTTAAAGTCTCTGTCTGATAAGCCCACCATCTGGGCTGTCTCTAGGTTCATTTTTATTGATCGCTTCTTTTTTCAGCCATAGCTCACATTTTCTTGCTTCCTTGAATGTATCATAATTTTTAATATTAGATCAGGCAATTATGTGTGAAAGAACAATGAAGAGGAAAATAATATTTTCTCCCAGAAAGTAAATGTAGGGGCCTGAGTTGATCTAATCTTAAAAAAATTTTTTTTTTATGTTTATTTTTTGAGGATAGAGACAGAGCATGAGCAGGGGAGAAGCAGAGAGAGAGGGAGACACAGAATCCAAAGCAGACTTCAGGCTCTGAGCTGTTAGCACAGAGCCCCATTTGGGGCTCAAACTCATGAATGGTGAGATCATGACCTGATCCAAAGTCCAATGCTCAACCAACTGAGCCACCCAGGCGCTCTTGATCTAATCTTTAGTTGAGCTGAGTGTGGACTTCATTGCCGAATTGGTAGATTCAGGTCATCACTAGCTTCAGATGTTTTGAGGGCAGGACCAGCACTTTCCCTTTAGCAGGGCTTGGGACCCTGTAGGTGTCTCTTTGCTTTATAATCAAGTCACTGGCTTTCTAAACCATGGAAGAGCCTTTTCTGCTTTACAGGCTAGCTACCAACTCTTTGGGTCAGTGGGAAGTTCTTTTTGATTGTCAATTATGATCCCTACTCTGAGGGCCTCAGGAAATCTCTCAGTGTCTTACCCCAGCCTATGCAGCACACTCAGAGAAGACCCGTGGGGTCTTTGTCTCAGCATTCTGCCCTCCCCTAGCTATAGGAAGCTGCCAGTCAGTGCCTTGTACTGAATGAAATACTCAGAGAGCTTTCTCTCAGTCCTCCTTACCTGCTCCGAGGCTTTGGCTTATCACTTCTCTCTATTCAGTGGAAGCCCATGGGATAGAGTTGACAGGTGGGTGCAGGACTGATCTGTGGATAAGACTCCTTGGGATTCTAAACTGTCACAACAATTCACATGGGGCATTGGGATTATGGGACTCAACTAAAGTCATCTTATAAGGAAATACAGAGCCTTAAAGAATATAATAGAGAAGAAGAAATGTTGAAAATCAATAAGATAAAAACAGAGAGGGAGGCAAACCATAAGAGACTCTTAAATACAGAGAACAAACTGAGGGTTGATGGGGGGAGAGTTGGTGGGTGGGTTAAATGGGTGACAGGCCTTGAGGAGGGCACTTTTCAGGATGAGCACTGTCACATGTAAGAGATGAATCACTGGGTTCTACTCCTGAAGCCAAGATTATACTGTTAACTAACTTGAAAATCAATTAAAAATAAAAGAAAGAAAGAAAAGAAAATCAATGAGATAAGTCTCCATCTAAAGAAGATAGAAAAAGAACATAAAAATAAACCCAAACAAGGAGAAATAAGGAAATAAAAAAATAAAATGTATAATCAGCAGATCATAGAGAGGATGGAAAAAGACCAAAGTTGAGTCTTTAAAAAGAGTTATAAATTTAATAAATTTGGAGGAACACAATAGAAGAACAAAAGGAAAGGCTTCAATACTCCAAAATGGAAATAAGACACACCTCAGATGTTACAGATATGAAATAGATAAAAGAATATTATAAAACAAAACAAAATACTTCACACCAAAAAAATGGAAAACTTGAAGAGGACGAATTCTTTTTCTTTTTCTTTTCCTCTTTTTTTTTTTTTTTGAGAGAGATCACAAGCAGTGGAGAGAGGTGTAGGGAGAGAGAATTTTAAGCAGGTTCCACACTCAGTGCAGAGTCTGATGTGGGACTCAGTCCCACGATCACAAGATCTTGAGCCCAAAGCAAGAGTTGGACCCTCAACTGCCTTGAACCACCCAGATGTGCCAAGGGGACGAATTCTTTAAAAAAAAAACCAAACAATCAAAATCTTAAACTAAAAATTAAGAAAAAAAGCTTTAATAATTATCAAATAAATAATAAAATTAAAGAAATTTTATCAGTAGCCAAATAGCTATAAAAACCGAAACTTCAGGCCCATGTGACTTCACTGGTAAGATCTACCAAGCATTAAAGGAAAGAATAACACTGCTCTCACATAAAGTCTTTCAGATAATAAGAGTAAGAAAGGGGAAGACTTATTTTGGAGACTAGCATAACCTTGACACTAAGTCTAACAGGGACAACACAGGAAAGACAATGACAAGCAAACTAAATTGGGTAATATATATTAAAAAAAGATAACCATTACTGCCAAGTAGAGTTTATATGAAAAATGTAAACTTAACATTAGAAAAATCAATAATTTTTAACTATATATGGTGACAGATGTTAAGAAGACTTATTTTAGTGATCATTTCACAAGTTATATGGCTATTGCATCATTATTTTGTACACCTGAAACTGTACCTTATGTCATTTATACTTCAATTTTTAAAAAAGGAAAATCAATAAATGCAATTGATTGACAAAGGAAATGAGTCCTCTAATAATCTAAATGGATTCAGAAAAAGTACTTGATAAAATTCATGACCATTTATGATTGAAAATTCCTAGTTATTATGGAATACAAACAAAATTATTTGTAGATTACCAAAAATCCTTCCATAAGCTTCATATGTAATGGTGAAATTTCCCTTGGAGTTCCAGAAGAGACAAGAATGTTCATTATCCCATCTCCAATTAAGCATTTTACTAGTGCTCCTAGGCAGATCAATAAAGCAAATGAGAGACATAAAGTTACGATGATAGGAAAGGAAGAAATGAAATAGGTATAAATCACATATGACACAGTTGTGTTTTTGGTAAAACAATATAATATACAGGTAAAATATTAGAGTTAACAAAGTTTCATGAGGTAGGTCTATATAAAATCAATATACAAATTTCAATTGTGTTTCCATAAACCAGCAAATTCTTTTTAAAAAATTTTTTTTGTCTATTTTGAGAGGAGAGAGTGAGAGGTAGGGGAGGGCAGAGGGAGAGGGAGAGAGAGAGAATTCCAAGCAGACTCCATGCTGTCAGCATGGAGCCCGACGTGGGGCTGGAACCCACGAACTGCAAGATCATAACCTGAGCCAAAGCCGAGAGCTGGACACCCAAACAACTGAGCCATCCAGGCAGCCTGAAACCAGCAAATTCTTAAGCACACATGATTTATAATAGCATCAGACAAAGCCAATTATCTAGCAGCAAATCTGACTAAGGACATAGAAAGGATATATTTATAGGAAAAATAGCAAACTTAAGAGACATTTACAGATTTAAATGAGCAGAAACTACATTCATGAAGACTCAATGGTATGAAAATGAAAATTTTCACGAATTGATTTACAGATTTAAAAAAATCAATAACTTTTTTTTTGAGTGAAATCCCCAGAAAAGTTTCTACAGCTTTGTGTATCTGTGTCTGTGAAACTTGACAAATTAATTCTAAAATTTATGCAAAAAAGAAAAAAAAATCCTAAATTTAAAATTTATATGAAATTTTAAAGGACCAAAAGTAGCCAAGGTATTCTGAAGAAGTACAAGCTGTAGCAGTGAATACAGCCTGATATTAGTGAGGCAATGGACAAATGGATCAGAATAGAGAGCTCATATATGATTGTGCGCGTACATCGACTTTGCTATACCAAAGAAGTGGTTGACAGGCTACCGGGAAAGTTCTTACAATAAAGGTGCTCAGAGAATTGGATTTCCATGTGGAATAAAATGAAACTGAATCTCTAACCTCATATCATATACAAAAATTGAATCCAGTCAGATTAAGGCCGAAATGGAAAGGCAAAACCGTAAAGTTTTAGAAGACAATGAAGGAGACTGTCTTCACTGTTTCACCAAAGGGGAGAATTTCTTAAACATGACCCTTAAAAAGCACAGAAAAGAAAACATTTATAACTGCATTTCATTGCAATTAAGAATTTTATTTAAAAACCCCATAAAATAAGGGAGCGTGGGTGGCTCAGTTGGTTAAGCGTCCAACTTCGGCCCAAGTCATGATCTTGCGGTTTGTGAGTTCGAGCCCCGCGTTGGGCTCTGTGCTGACAGCTGCAAGCCTGGAGCCTGCTTCGGATTCTGTGTCTCCCCCTCTCTCTCTGCCCCTCCCCCACTCGTGCTCTGTCTTTCTCTGTCAAAAATAAATAAAATGTAATAAAACATGTTTTTTCTAAATAAAAACACCATAAAATAAGTGAAAGCCCAAGCCCTCACGTGGGAGAAGACATATTTCAACTATATCACTGACAGAGGACTAGTATTCAGAGCACTTTGAGAACTTCCACCATGTGAAAAAGGTAGAGACTCCTAAAAACCGGCAAAAGACTCCAAACAGGCACTTCACAAAAGGGGAAATCCAAATATGCATGGACATGTAAAGGTGCTCAATCTTATTAGTGATCAAGGAAATGTAAATTAAAATCACAACATACAACTTCAGCGTGGCCAAACTGGTGACTTTTTGATTTCACTGTTTATTAGCTTGACTCTTTTAAATATCTAGACCTGTAATATGTGGAGCTCCACTTGTTGGGAATGTTAGCTGAGATTAAGTGATGCGGACTTTTTGGTAAATCATTTTGTATTTACAGAAAAGTTGCAAGAATGGTACCCCCTAAAACTTTGTTTTTTTCCTTGAACCGTGTGGTTGCAACATGTAAGTTGCTACATGATTGAAAAGCTTTTATGGCCTCACAATACCAAGAGTAGGCAAAGATGTGGAACTATAAGAACTCACATATAGAATAAATGCATGTCTAAATTGGTAGAACTGCATTGGCAGATGGTGACACTATAGGATGACGTTCTGAGAGACTAAGAGAAAAATTACCAGGTGTACTCACAACTGCAAAGAAAAGACCCCCCCACGCCCCCATTCCGGAAACCAGCCAGGGCGCGCCCGGTCGGTCGTAGTCTGACCTAAAGGCGGGAACCAATCAAGTTCTGCTGAGCGTTCAAATTTAAATGTCAACCAATAACAGCTCTGTAACCTCAAAAAATCCCTAACTTGTTTGTGCCTGTCTATGAAAGAAGCTGTAAGATCCTTGCTCGGGGCCTCTTGCGTCACCGGCAACGAGTGCGCGGAGGACCAGGTTCGAACATGCAATAAACGACCCTTGCCGCTTGGCTTTGGCTCTGGACTCTGGTGGTTTGTTTTCGGGGGGGTCTCTCGAATCGGGGCATATCAGTTCACGATACACAACTCAGAGATTCCTAGTTATACCCGGGATATATGTATAAGAATATTCACAGCAGTGTTGTTGATAATATTACCCCAAACTGGAAACACCCAAAGAGTCATCATTGGCAGAAAGAATAAATAAATTGTGGTATTTTTATAAAGTAGAATCTTATGTAGCAATGGAATTGGATGAATTACAGCTTCATACAAAATAGATGCAGGTTATCAACAAACTAAGAAAATAAGCAGGGCAAAACAGAGCATTCCACTTAAGAAATTAAAAAAACGGGCAACACTAAACATATTATTTATGGATGCATGCATATATGCTAAAAGTATAAAGGAGAACAGGAAATGATTAGCATAAAAGTCTAGTAGGAAGTGATTAGCATAACAGTTGGGATAAACAGTGCTCTCAGGGGGAGCAGGGTTTTGGGAGTAGGAAGGACTGCTCCTTAGGCTGTTGCTGTGCTAGGAAATTTCTATTTTGTGACTATGTGATGGCTATGCTGGCATACGGTTTTTTAACTACTTGTTAAACTATACATGTACTTTGACATGTGGGTAATATTTCACAATAAAATGTGTGTGTGTGTATGAGAGAGAGAGAGAGATAAAGAGAGAGAGAGAGGGAGAGGGAGGGAGATACTGATTGATTCTTGGTTTGATTTATGTGGTCCCAATAAACTTACTGTTCAATGAAGCAGGCATTTGCCAACAACAATATCATTTTTGCTATCTTAAAGAAATGGATTGAGGATGAGAAAATAACCATTCAGTTACAAGAAAAGTAGTCATTATTGTATAGTTCAAAGATAGGGAGGATTGACATGTTACGGAGCTGGTGAGCTAAAGCAAATTGGTTTCATCCAGTGACATTTTTGCCAGTCTTGATCTGCACTGAACTGTAAGTTCATAGTGACTCCTGGAATAGCCATCTCTCTGTTTTGTCCTAGAAGTAAATGATATCAGGACAGAGTAGTTTTGTTTTCTCTGGCAGAAGCCTCCTTCATTTGGAGGAAGTGAGTGAATCACATCTACTCATTCAGAATTTTGCTATGTCTTTGAAGTTATGAATTTTCAAGTATACTAGCAAAAAACAATAACAGTATAACTTAATTGTGTTTGTAGAGGTTAAAAGATGTATTTCTTTTTTTAATTTAATTTATTTATTTAAAAAATTTTTTTAATGTTTATTTTTGAGAGAGGGAGAGAGCACGCATGCACGTGTGAGCAGGGGAGAGAGAGAGAGAGAGAGAGAGAATCCAAAGCAAGTTCCAGGCTCTGAGCTGTCAGCACAGAGCCTGATGCAGGGCTTGGACTCACAAACCATGAGATCTTGACCTGAGCCCAAGTTGGACACTTTAATCAACTGAGCCACTCAGGCTTCCCCCTTTGTTTTTATTTTAGAGACAGAGAGAGAGAAGCAGAGTGAGCAGGTTAGGGGAGCAGAGAGAGAAAGAGAGAAAAGGAGAGAATCTTAAGCAGGCTCCCTGCTCAGTGTGGAACCCAATGAGGGGTTTGATCCCAAGACCCTGGGATAATGACCTTAGCTGAAATCTAGAGTCGGACACTCAACCGACTGAGCCACTCAGGTGTCCCTAAAAGGTATATATTCTTTTTTTTAAAGTTTATTTATTTATTTTTGAGAGAGAGAGAGAGAGAGAGAGAGAGAGAGAGAGAGAGAGCGCCAGCAGGGGAGGGGCAGAGAAAGAGGGAGAGAGGGAGAATCCCAAGCAGGCTTTGTGCCATCAGCACAGAGCCTGACATGGGGCTCGAACCCATGAACTGTAAGATCATGACGTGAGCTGAATGAAGTCAAGAGTCTGATGCTTAACTGACTGAGCCACCCAGGTGTCCCAAAAAGGTATATATTCTTAGTTCGGGGCCTACATACTGCTGCAGGAACACTATATTCTTGATTTTATCCTTCATAGTTATAAAGACAAGCCATAATTTTGTAGCTATATATAAAAAAAAATTCTAACTTTAAATAGTACTAAGAGTTAGTTGTGAAACTTTCAGCTTCTCTGAAAACAAACAAAAATGAAACTAGAATTACCTCTGTACACATACACACAGACAACCCTCACCGAAATTGCTTCCTATAACTGGAATAAGTGGGGCGCCACATTCTCAGAAAGAAAAAACGGTCTGTATGTTCTGTATGAAAACAATTACATTGAGCATTCAAGTAACAGGAAGTTAAGGGAACTAAAAGATCCTTTCAAGGGAGAATAAATTGTTAAGAGAATTAATGCAGGGAATTAGTATATGCATTTAGGTCATGACATCGCTCATTTGGAACAAGCTGTTTTAAAATAATCATCCGGAAGAAAAGCACATTTAATCATAGTAATATGGTTTAAATTAGAGTGTGGGAGTAAAATTAGGCAAGAACAAAAATTGTTTATTATTTTATTTAAAGACTCGTTTTGAAAAATCCTCCCAGGATGATTGATTGTGGTATGGAAATGACTTTTTAGGAAACAAATGATTTCGCCAAACATTTTTTGTAGGGCTGCTCCTATTTGGTATGGGGAATACCAATGAGCTCAGATCTCATTCTGCTGAAAGATTTCTGCCCCTTTTCTGCAGTCTTCAGGCCCTGCTACGCTAGGTTGTATCCCCAGTTCTCCTTTGTACTTCTGCAACTAGATACAAGAATCAAATCAAGGTAACTGGAAGGAAAGGACCATAAGGTAGGGTTTATGTTTTTTGTGTACTATGGCATACAGAACACTGAATTAAGAGCTGGAAGATCCTGGGTCCCAGACACTTAATAGTTGAGAGCAAGGCACTCAAACTTTATCAGTCTGGGATTTTTTTGGTTAGGGATAAAATTACCTACCTTGCCTACATTACTGGGTTGTTAAAAAGATCAAATAACACGTTGTGAAAAATACAAGTGAATTATAGAATCATTGTTACTGCACTCTAGAACAATTCTGTGCTGCTTGCTTCACCCCTCTGTCCCAGTATCCTTTGCCCTTGCCCCGGCTCTGACCTTGCTGTTGAACTTCCAGATCCTATCATGGGGTCAGGGATAGGATGGCAGGTGGAGTGGCACAGACAAAGGGAGATGAGGAAACTGAACAGAGCAGGAGTGACAGCTCAGTTGCTCAAGGTTATTAGCTACACTCTTTTTATTTATTTATTTATTTATTTATTTATTTATTTATTATTATTTAAAAATTTTAATGTTTATTTTTGAGAGACAGAAAGAGACAGAGTGTGAGCAGGGTGGGGCAGAGAGAGAGAGAGAGAGAGAGAGAGAGAGAGACAAAATCTGAAGCAGGCTTCATGGTCTGAGCTGTCAGCACAGAGTCTGATGTGGGGCTCAAACTGGTGAACCTCGAGATCATGACCTGCCCTGAAGTGGGACGTTCAACCGGCTGAGCCACCTAGGTGGCGCCCCAGGGTTATCAGCTACACTGTGAGAGTCATAGACAGGAAGAACACCCCTGAAAACTATAAGACAATATCAGAAAGGTTTCTGAACCATTGCTTTTCCTAGTTCTTTCAATCTGATCCCTAAAATTAAGATTTAGGATTGGTATGGAGGAGGGCCCTTACTCTGAGGCAATCACCTTCTCCAACAGAAAGAGCTCCCTCTGCGTTATTGAATCATGAAATAAGTTGAGTATGGTGGAATTTGATTTACTACGTATTGCTTGGGAGAGGTGGGACTGTACAGCTTTCAAAATGGTGACACTTTACAAAATGTAGTATGTCTGGGGTGTCTGGGTGGCTCTGTCAGTTAAGCTTCTGACTCCTGATTTTGGCTCAGGTCATGATTTCACAGTTTGTGAGTTCAAGCCCTGCATCGGGCTCTGTGCTGGTGGCAGGAAGCCTGCTTGGGATTTTCTCTCCCTCCCTCTCTGCCCCTCCCCCCGCTCATGCATGTGCTTTTTCTCTCAGAAAACAAACAAGCAAACAAACAAACACCCAAAAAACAAAATATATACATCTTTTAATGGGGTATGGGGAATAATGTGTAATGACAGTGTTTTCTAGACTTTTCGGGGGCAGATCATAAGATTTGCTTTAAAATAAGTGGGTTATATGCCTGAACATATAACCATAAGGGTCACTTTAGAAGGGGATTTTCTTATTCTTTATGAGTGCTCACAGGCTAAGGAAGGAATACTCTAAGGTTAAAGAATGTGAATATGTGCGTAGGCGTCAGCAAAGTCAAAACCAAGACCAACCAGAATAACTTGCCTTACCATCAAAATGGGATTTCTCAACAATGGTGCTATTGACATTTTGAGCTGGATAGTTCTTTGTTGTAGGAAGCTGTCTTGTGATGGTAGGATATTTTGCAAGATACTTGGCCTCTACTTACTAGATGTTGATAGCACTCTCCAGACATTGCCAAGTGACCCGTGGGGGGGGGGGGGCAAAATCACCCCAGGTGAAAATCACTACACTGAAACCATTGATTTAATTTACTGCACAAAAATATTATTTTTGCTTTCAGAAATTTGCTCTTATGAAGGAACACACTTTTCAACTTATCAACAAATTTTAGTTCTCACTAATTTTACTAATAATTTTTATGGCTTTATAATTTACAAACATTTATTTAAAAAAATTTTTTTAAATGTTTATATATTTTTGAGAGACAGAGAGACAGAGCATGAATGAGGGAGGGGCAGGGAGAGAGGGAGACACAGAATCAAAAACAGGCTCCAGGCTCTGAGCTCTCAGCACAGAGCCTGACACGGGGCTTGAACTGACAAGCCGTGAGATATGACCTGAGCTGAAGTCGGGTGCTTAACCAACTGAGCCACCCAGATGTCCCTACAAAAATTCCTATATGCAATAGTAGGGAAGTGAAAGAAGGACAGGAGTCAATATTATTTACTATATGCTGTCCACCAAAGGACTTACTTCAAATACATTCTTCTGTTTAGATCTTGGAGTATTTCTGCATGCGAGTTATTTCCTCCATTTTATAGATGATCAAACAAGCTTAGAGGTGGTAAGTGGCTTTCCCAAGAAATGTAGCCAATCTGATGACTTCAAGTTTTACTACTCTATATCCCACATCACAGCTGCTAGGGAGGCACTGATCTTTTACACTTGAAAGTGAAATAGCAATTATAATCTGTGTGTCAGAATTAGCTATCTCATAAGGGGCCCAAGTCATTTTTTACAGGAGTGTTACATCTTTCTGTTTTGAGTTTGAAGGCCCACATCCACCATGTATCACTATGAAAAGAAAACTCAGTTCTGTGTTTTGCAATAACCAAATAACCCACACTGTCTCTGGGCCAATTAACTTACATTACCCATCCATCTGGCTGGTTTGGATTATTATAGGCTGGATGGGTAGCAGGAGAGGTAGGGTAACATGTTACTGGGGATTCAGAGCAGTGAAGGACAATTTCCTTGCAGCTGATGAACAATTTGAAATTAAGTATTAAAATGCTCAACATCACTCATCATCAGTGAAATACAAACCAGAACCACAATGTCAGAATTACTAACATTAACAACTCAGGGAACAACAGATATGCAGAGAGGGAAGATCTCTTTTGCACTGCTGGTGGGAATGCAAACTGGTGCAGCTACTCTGGAAAACAGTATGAAGCTTCCTCAAAAAATTAAAAATAGAACTACCCAGCAATTGCACTACTAGATATTTATCCAAGGGATACAGTTATGCTGTTTTGAAGGGGCACATGCACCCCAATGTTTATAGCAACACTATCAACAATAGCCAAAGTATGGGAAGAGCCCAAATGTCCATCGATGGATGAATGGATAAAGAAGATGTGTTATACACACACACACACACACACACACACACACACACACACACACACACAATGGAGTATTACTCAACAATCAAAAAGAATGAAATATTACCATTTGTAACTATGTGGATAGAGCTAGAGGGTATTATGCTAAGAGGAATTAGAGAAAGACCAATACCATATGACTTCACTCATATGAGGACTTTAAGATACAAAACAGATGAACGTAAGCAGATGAACTGAGCCTGGGTGGCTCAGTCGGTTAAGCGTCCGACCTCGGCTCAGGTCATGATCTCACAGTCCGTGAGTTTGAGCCCCGCGTCGGGCTCTGTGCTGACAGCTCAGAGCCTGGAGCCTGCTTCGGATTCTGTGTCTCCCTCTCTCTCTGACCCTCCCCCGTTCATGCTCTGTCTCTCTCTGTCTCAAAAATAAATAAACATTAAAAAAAATAAATTAAAAAAAAACCAAAAGGCCATCTCCTTGGATGCTCACCCTGTGCAGCACTGAAGAACTGGTAGGCTTTACAATTTCTGCCTTTCCTTAGTCCCCACCCCACCTCCTTTTCCCTCCTCCCAAGCTCTATAAATGGTAGAGTTCAACATAACATTTATTTTCCAATTGATAAGAACTGTTTAGCCAGCCCCCTACACATCTTAAAAAGATGCAGTAGTCAGTTTTTGATTTTTAAAAATGTTTTCTATTGAAGAATCAAATACATACTGAAAAGTACACAGTTCCTAAGTGTACCTTCTATTAATTTTTATAAACTGAACATACGCGTGTAACCAGCGTCTCGAACAAGACGCAGAACATTACAAGCATTCCAGAAGCCTCTTTGTTCCCTCTACCAACCACTATGGTCTTCTCTAGTGACAAAGAGTCTGAGCATGCCAGCATATGCTCTCTAACCAAGAGCACTGCAGTGAGTAACTGAGTTTTATTACTGTGTTGGCCTACAATCAGAAATTCACCACATGAGGCACACAATTACTTATGTTATTTGTACCCAAGTCATTGAACAGGTAGTGATTGTTTTAATACTGTGGTTTAGGGCCTCAAGAAGGGGGAGAAATCTGCTTTCTGTTCCTGGGATTTCTCAGAGGTGTCGTCTCTTAGTCACCCATGAAGCCCCTTTTTCTTTGGGTTCTACACGTGTTACCTTCTCTGATGAGTGATTACTGCTCTCCCAGCAGACGTCACACTACTGCATGTGGAATTAATTGCTCCCAGAATCACCAACGGCATCACTTCATACTGTACTGTATAGGAGACCCTGAAAGGGTAGAATTCTCTACCCCCAGTGGATCTCAGCCCCGGCAGCACACTAGAATTATTTGAAGAATTACAAAAACCCCACAAAACCCAAACAAACAAAAATTAACCCCACCAACCAGCCAAAACCATCCCCCCTGGCCCCCCCCAACTCATATCCACCAATTACATGAGAACCTGTTGAGGGGTAGGGTCCAGCACTGATACTTGTAAAGTTCTAGGTGTTTCTGAAGGACCGAAGAGCATTGCAACTTCTCAGCCTCTCCTTGCAGCTCCCCTCCATTGTAATTTTAGGCATATCAGTAACTCTAATTACATTCTCAAGGTGATTGAAAATTTACTCCAGACTTGATTCCCTAACTACCTTTCAAACATAGGGTAGGACAATTTTCTTTTTTTTTTTTCCAGCCAAGGGACTATCCTTAAGTTATCAGAAACTGGCAAAACATCTCCATTATATCCCAGTTTCCTTCCACTGGTCACAGGGCAGGAATGGCCAGATCCCCTGGGATCGCCGTGAGGAAGGTCTGACCACCAAAATGCCCTGCCAGGGAAGAGGACACTACTCCAGCGTGGAAGCGAGCCTTTTTCTGGTTGCTTTCAGTTCAGGACACAAGGTCTCCTTTAACAGAGCCATGCAAACAAGTGGCTTCCTTGTCTCTGAAAGCAGTTTCACTGTCAACTGTCATCGGTCACTCACCAGCTACCTTTTGATAGCCTGTGAGCTGCACTGGTGATGTGAGGGGGGCAGTGAGTTGAGAAGACAATCTGGTAGAGAGTATCCCGGAGGTTTAGCTCAGAAGAGGTCTATAGAGAGAGAGAAGTAGGCGTTGACCTGGCTGTGGAGGACTTTTCTTTTCTTAAAATTAAAAAAAAATATTTATTTACTTTTGAGAAAGAGAGAGAGCATGAGTGGGGGGAAGGGAAGAGAGAGAGGGAGACACAGAATCCGAGGCAGGCTCTAGGCTCTGAGCTGTCAGCACAGAGCCCGATGCGGGGCTCGAACCCACGGAACGCAAGATCATGACCTGAGCTGAAGTCAGACGTTTAACCGACTGAGCCACCCAGGCGCCCACATAGAGGCCTTTTTCATAGAAAAAAATCAGTCCTTGTTTCCTTTCATGTCATCATGTGCCTGCTTTTTCTGGCTCTTTCTCTATCCCTAGGATGTATTGTGTCCAGACGATCTTCCTTGGAACTGCATCCTGCCTCCACCACCTGAAAGATGTAGTACCTAAAGGGTGGGCACTGACTTGAGAAGGCATCCCACAGGTGACCTGTCACTGGGCCTGGGGGTCATACACAGATATGAAGTTAGCCCCAAACATCTCTGACTCCTCTTATACCCTTTTCCACAAGTTTCAAGTAATTGGAAATCCCACCTTTTCTTTCTGCCCCCATCTCTTCATACTGACCTAAAAAAATTTTTTGTTTTTAAATGTATCCCTCCTTTCAGGGGTGCCTGGGTGGCTCAGTCAGTTAAGCATCTGACTCTTGGTTTCGACTCAGGTCGCAATCTCACGGTTCGGTTGGTGAGTTCCAGCCCGGAGTCTTGCTCTGTGCTGACAGTGCAGAGCCTGCTTGGGATCCTCTCTCTCTCTCTCTCTGCCCCTCCCCTGCTCATGCTCTCTCTCTCTCTTTCAAAATAAATAAATAAACTTAAAAAAATTTTAAATGTATCTCTCCTTTCAGTTGTTTTTCATGTTGCTTCTAACCTAATATTTTCTGTATTAAAGGCTAAAAGAATGGATGTTATACTGGATAATTTGCTCCAGACTTCCAAGAGGTGTCTTTGCTGGAAAACAAAGGGTACTCCCTGATAAACTTGAAGCCCCAGCTTTGAAACTGGGCCCCAGGAAAAGAGTCCTTAACTTGTCTTTTATAGTAAAATCCCTGGGGAGTCACCACCTCTGATGGCATTCCTGACTGATGGGACTGGCTGAATTAATAATAAGAATAGCCATCATTATTGAGGATCTGCTATTCACCATCCACTGTATACTCATTATGCTGTATGATTAGTCCTTTAAAAAAATGTTTATTTAGGGGCACATGGGTGGTTTAGTAGGTTGAGCATCTGACTTCAGCTCAGGTCATGATCTCACAGTTTGTGAGTTCAAGCCCCACATGGGGCTCTGTGCTGATAGCTCAGAGCCTGGAGCCTGCTTCGGATTCTGTGTCTCCCCCCTCTCTCTCTGCCCCTCCCCCACTCATGCTCTGTCTCTCTCTCTCTCACAAAATAAATACATATTTTAAAAAGTTTATGTATTTATTTTGTGAGAGAGAGAGAGACAGAGAGACAGAGAGAGACAGAGAGCAGAAGGGAGGGGCAGACAGAGAGGGAGAAAGAGAATCCCAAGCAGGTTCTACACATCAGTGCAGAGCCTGACATGGGGCTTGAACTCACGAACCATGAGATAGATCATGACCTGAGTTAAAATCAGGAGTCATATGCTTAACCAACTGAGCCACCCAGACACCCCTATATGATTAGCCCCTAAGGTAGGTATATCTCATGTCACTTTAGAAGAAATCAGGGCTTAAATGAAGAAATCAGGGCTTAAAAATGTGAATGGCTTGTCTCTGGTCACACAGACGGTCGGTGACTGAATGAAGCTTTGAAACCAGGTCTGTCTGACCAGACCCTGCAGCCTTTCATAGACAACATTGATCTTCCACATTTCCCCTGTAAGGCAAAGCCACTAAACCTTCTCAGGTTCCTGGTGCTCTTATGCCAAAACTGAATTCAGAGTTTCCGGCAATTACAGGCCAGTTCAGGCCCGTTCTCTTCCTTCAAAGTCCCACATAAAGAGAGCTGTGTACTTTTCTCCACCTAAAGCTCTTTTTTTTTTTTTTTTTTTTTAAGAGATTGCTCCCAAAGCAGCAACAGTTCATGTTCTATGAAAAATGTCATGAGTTCATCTTTGGTTCTTCCTGGAAAATACATTTAGTGTATGAGAGCCTTCCAAGAGCAATGCCTTAACCAAGATTGGTGCTGATAGTTGGGATATTAGACACCTTGCAGAGAGAGAGCTATATATGGGGTACTTGTAGAGGTTTCTTGAATGGGTCAGTTAGGACTCTCTGGTTGGACAAATAAGGGAAATGCAAACTCAACCTGGCTTAAGGGAAAAGAAGGTATACTAGCCAAATATTGGCAACATTAGAGAGAGAGAGAGAGAGAGAGAGAGAGAGAGAATGGTGAGAATACATAGTTGTATGCAATTTAGAATACACCACTTTATTTTTTTATATGAAATTTATTGTCAAATTGGTTCCCAGTGCTCATCCCAACAGGTGCCCTCCTCAATGCCCATCATCCACTTTCCCCTCCCTCCCACTCCCTATCAACCCTCAGTTTATTCAAAGTTTTTAAGACTCTCTTATGGTTTGCCTCCCTCCCTCTCTTTTTTTTCTCTTCCCCTCCCCCATGGTCTTCTGTTAAGTTTCTCAGGATCCACATAAGAGTGAAAACATATGGTATCTGTCTTTCTCTAGAATACAGCACTTTAAATGAAAAGCTACATCTCCCAACAAAGTTAAATCTCTAAAACAACCCTGAATGAAAATGTCAAGTTGCACCAAGCACCTGTGTAATTTGCTAAAAGTATAAAGTTTAAAAATCTATAAAACGGGTTTAAGGATCCATGACTAGGAAGTAAAAATATAATGTCATGCATGGGTGTGATAAATACTGAATTTATCTCTGGGGTTGGAGTTAGAATCAGGTAGGAGTACAGAGGTTGTCTCAAATCTGCAATATTTAATGCTTTATGTGGAAAACACCTAAATTATGCTTAACATATTTGATAAAACTGGATATTCATCATATTGTTCTCTACTCTGATCAGTGTATTTAAAATAATTCATAATTATCTTTGAAAAGGGAATCTGCTGACTCATATAAGAGGAAGATCTTTGAGCATCTGGCTATGGGTTTGGCTCGATCTTGAGGGTCAAGTGGTGGTGTTAGGAGCTCTCTGTCCTCATATCGGGGCTCTCCCTTTTTTTCTCTGGGTTCTGTTCAGGTTCTTATTCATGCTAGAGGTGGCTTCAGGTCCATGCCCTAAACTTTCAGCATCTCTTATAAAATGGGCTTCTCTCTCCTGACAGTTTCAGTAAGAGTCCTAGAATTTCATTCCATTGAATCATGTGCCCACCCATGAATTAAATCATTTTCATTAGGGGAGTGAGCTGGGTAGCCAGGACTCAGTTATGGGCCAACCGCTAGAACTGGTGAGAGAGGAGATCAACCTCTCTCAAATGACATTGAAGAAGGAGTTTCCCAAGGAAATCAGGAGAGTGTCTAAACAAGCAGAAGGGGAAGTAGGTTTGGGGTAAAAAGAAACATATGCCACGATAAACCCTTCCACAAAGAATGATTATCTTAGTCCAATGCCGGCTGTGCTCACCTGTCTCTAAGTGAAAGTGACTTACAGGAAAATATATCTCAGTCTCACTGAGGAGTATATTTATATATGCAAACTCATAAATAAAATGTCAGAAAGCATACTTGAACAGTATAGAAAGGAATATTTTGCCAAAATCAATTAAGATTTATCCTAGCATAGAATAATATAACAAAATTCTTTAATATAATACATTGTATTAATAAGTTATGAGAAATAACAAGCAATAGGTGAAACGATAGATATTCTCATTAAAACTATGAACAAGAAAATGGCTCTCAGCATGATTTAATTTTTTTTAATGAAATAATAGTGCATTAAGGAAGAAAGTAGATACAAAAAGTACTATAAATAGAAAGCAGGAGAAATGTTCTATGCACGAAAGACCAAAACTAACAAAAGTGGACAGATTCAGTCTAGTTTATCAACAAAGACAACCTGATCTAAAGGACAAGGGCACAAGCTTGCTTTGAAATGGGGACAGTGGGAGTATTAGATAGGGAGCCAGGTCATTCTGGGAATTATCTCAGAACTAGAGAAAAAGGAAGAACAAGATCCAGGCCCCAGGAAATGAGGCTGGTGGGAATGAAGCCAGAAACAGGTTCCCACCAGCTGGCTTGATACCCATAGAGCACTGACACTGTAGCACCTAGAGCAGGGAAGCCCCAAGTCCTCCAGGTAGAAGAGAGTCACATAGGGGCCCAGACTTGCCATGTTGTATATCTGTCAACATTTCTTTTTTTCAGGAACTATAGACACACTTAGCATAAGCACACTTAGGTGAGAGCAGCAGGGCAAGAGATTTTGAGTTGGTGCTGGGCTGGCTCATCATTGGTGCGCGAGGGCAGGCAACCTATTCCTAAATGGAGACTCCTTCTACAGACGATATAACTGGGCTGAGAATACTATGGGACAAGCCCTGACAGTGCTCTCCATGTGTATCAAAGATTATGAATGGTATATCATAAAATAAATCATTATGTTGTAAATACACTAATGAAAGACATCCGTGGAAGTTTGAGCTTTTGACGTGGTAGATTATCCTTTGTTACTCAACAGATCTAGCCCTCTGAGTAGACTAGAGGGCCAGAAATTCCAAAACTCAGAAGGCATTTGGTCAAAGGGTCTGTTTTCAGGTAAGAGGTAATAAGCATACTCTGCCTCTCCTCTCCCACTGAACGAAGCTATAAAACCTGGAGGGAAAAAAAAAATGTATGCAGTAGCTATTTAAGGAATCTGAAAAGTAAATAGCATATGGCTTGGGAAAGAAGATTAGAGTTTGAAATATCATTAAACCAGCATTTTTTTACCATTCTTTTTCTTTCTAATATCTCCTGGCCTTAGCTCAATGCACTGGAATTGGGCAATGAGGCACAGAAAGAGAGTTTTAGGAGACATCCTCTGGTGGACCAGAGCAGTGGAGAACACAACTTCTAAGCTCAGAGAGAGTGTGGAAATCTATCTCCCTTTTCCTCTTTTCAGGGAGGAAAAAAAAGAGGGGGAAACATGACATACACTGGATACATTAAAAGGATAATAACCCTACTCACGTAAATTCAACAGCTTAGGTGAAACTGACTCATTTAAGTCTTCAAAAAACACAAACTACCTGAACTGGCTCAAGACGAAATAGATAACCTGAGGGGCACTGGGGTGGCTCAGTTGGTTAAACATCCAACTCTTGATCTCAGCTCAGGTCTTGATCTCAGGGTTGTGAGTTCAAGCCCTGAGTTCAAGTCCACTGGGTGTGGAGCCTACTTAAAAAAAAAATAATCTGAATATATAACTATTTATATATACAAAAATATGTAACTATAATATAATCATTTAAAATAATTAATTCTCAGTTAAAATTGTTTTGAAAATCTCCAACCTCAAATAGTTTTACTGGTAAATTCTACCAAATAAGTAAAGACAAAGTAACACTAATACTACCCAATTTCTAAACAAATTAAATCAATAATAAATAACCTTCCCCCAAATAAAACACCAGGCCTAGATGGTTTCACTGGTGAATTCTAACAAATATTTAAGGAAGAGTTAAGTTTTTAAAAAAAATTGTTTTAATGCTTATTCATTTTTGAGAGAAAGAGTGAGACAGAGTGTAAATGGGGGAGGGGCAGAGAGAGAGGGAGACACAGAATCTGAAGCAGGCTCCAGGCTCTGAACTGTCAGCACTGTCAAGCCCGATGCGGGGCTTGAACCCATGAACTGTGAGATCATGACCTGAGCTGAAGTTGGATGCTTAACCAAAGGAGCCACCCACGCACCCCAGGAAGACTTAAGTTTAAATTGAATTTAGGTCAATTCTCCACAATCTCTTCCAGGTAACAGAACAGAAAACAGACCATACTCTAACTCATTTTATGAAGCCAGCAAATTCAAATTTGACAATGACAGTACAAAGAAAACTATTCCAGGCTTATTCCGTACCAGGCTTATCTCAGTTTTAGATTCTCGTGGATTAACAACTCACAACCAACTTTATAATAATAATAATAATAAAATACTTACCTCTAACACTATATTTTCTTTTGAGGTCCTTTGTTAGCTTATCTCTTCCTGGTTTTTACTAATTTAAGTTGTTGGCTATTGACAACACTCTAAATATTAGCTATCCACTTAGTATGTCTTCAAGAAAATCTACAGCCTACCCTGAATTGTTGTTCTACCCACTCCGCCCCATGTTCAAATATCAGAATGTCCACTTGGAATTTTGAACTGAAATTGAAATATGAAATATCTAACACATTTTAGTCGGTAGTGAAAATGAGCCTAATGCAAATATTTGAATTGCATAGAACTTGTATCCATGAGTTTCAGAACCACAGCTCTGAAAGAGTTTGGAAAAAGTTTGTGTCCAAGGCCCATCTTTGTATAAAATTCAACATGGCTGAAATCTAATTCATTTTCCTCCCCCTTCCCTGTCAGGACTTTTCCTTCTTATCAGTGGCACCTAGGCTTAAAATATTAGAAAAATGTTTGATATTTTTCACTCCCTTTTCTTCTCCTTGTCCTTCACCAATTGCCCCATGCAATTATTCCTTACTTCTTTTGGATACATCCTTCCATTTCTAGGCCCCCTGCCACCACCATATTCTCTCCCTTTCCTGAATAATTCCTATGCAAAGCCAAACTTATCCATCTAAAGGATTGTATTTTACATATCATCCTAATGCCTTCGTTTATACTGAATTCATTCTGCCTGAAGTGTTGTTACCTTTCTTGTACTGGTCTAAACTGTACCTTTTGTTGAGTCCTGTTTTCCTTGTGACTCCCTTTCTGGTTGTCCTAAGCTTCAACCACTCTTGTCTGAATTTCTGGAGCATTTATTGTCTGTATCACTTATTTAGCACACAAAATACTACTTTGCTGTATCTGTGCACAAATGCTTGCTTCCTTTCTAGCAGTGCCTGTAATGGTTATGCATTAAGAGGTATTGAAGATTCTTTTCCCCTCTAATATTCAAGATAGAGATTCAAGAGACATCTCAACTTATATGTATATAAACAAACAAACAAACAAACAAAACAAACAAGTAGGATACATTGTTCCACTTTCCTGAGGTTGACTTGGGGTTTTTATATTAATATTTTTTTTGGAGCAACTACTCTTTGTCTCTATGCTAGACATTATACTAGATGTTGGAGACAGAACAAAACAGGAGAGCAGTCAGTTCTGCCTTCAAGAAGCACATATTCTGATGGGAACAAATAAACACAATGGCAATACTGTGGAGTATACATCACAGTAGATGCATAGGGAATATCAGAACACATAAGAACATGTAATACTGATGTGGGAGGCCATGGCAGTCATCCCAGAGAAAGGGATCCCAAAAACTGGAACACAGAGGATGAGTAGAAGTTGCTCAGGCAAAAGTGTGTGTGAGTATATGCAGGGGTGGGGTGGGGGTAGGGAACAGAAGACTACTCCAGGCAAAAGGAACATCATATGCAAGGTCCTGGAGACAAGCAAAACATGGTTCGTTGAACATGTGAAAGGAGTTTAATTTGGGTGGAACACAGAGTGCAAGGCATAGGAAAGCAAGAGATGAGGTTGGAGGGGTAATCAGGGCTTATGATAAGATAGGAAACACTTGGCAGGGCAGTGAGCAGCATGTGGGAGGCAGGATGACTAAATGAGATGCATTTTAGGGAGGCCACTTTGCCTGCAGTGTAGAGAATAGTCTGAGTGGGGAAGGGAGTGGAGGCAGGAAGGCCAGTTGGGTTGCTGCTGTGGTAGGTAATCATTGATGATGAGCTAGCCATAGCAGTGGTGGTAGGGATGAAAAAACTGGATAAATTTCAGGGATGCTGAAGGTAGAACTGTGAGGACTAAGTGTGGGCATGGGGAGAGAGAGAGAGAGTTAAATAGGTGTTCATGCCATTCCATAAGAAGAAAATCAGGAGAAAAATCTGGTAGGGAGGAGAAGATAATGTGTTAAGTGTCAGCCATGTTTAGCTTGGGATCCTCTACCTGGGAATACCCATGTGGAGATGTCATGGCAGCTGTGTATGTTGGCCTAAACCTCAGGAGAGAAATCTTGGTCAGAGATGTAACTTTGGGGCTCCAAAGTAAATTACTCCAAGTAAATGTGATAAGGAAGCCATGTAAGTCCAAGAAGACAATGTGTGTGTAGAGTTAAGTGTAGAATAACAAGTGTGTGTGAAGTAAGAAGATAAAGCCAGACTAAAATCCTAAACCCCAAAGAACAAAAATGTTTAAAAGATGAGCAAGAGGATCACACACACACACACACACACACACACACACACAAACTGAAAAGTGGTCTAGAGGTAGGAGGATATCTAAGAAACTATGGTGTTGCCTAAGTAGGTCAACAATGTTACATACAATATCAATAAATCCGGGCCTATTATTTATGAGAAAGGTTTTTTTTTAATCTTGGTGTGAATACTACAGTGCAGCAATTCTCAAACATTTGGTTGTACAAATTATTGTATACTCTTATAAATTACTGAGGACTCAAAAGAGCTGATTATGGCAGCTGATTATGTAGATTATGGCTACATCTACTGATATTAATAGAAATTAAAATAGAAAACTTTAAATGTATTAATTCATTAACAAATAATAAACCTATTTATTATTAGTTAATATGTTCATAGAAGTAACTATTTTAAAACAAAAAGCTTAGTGAGGAGAGTGGCATTATTTTACATTTTGGCAAATCTAATGTCAGGCTTTCTGGAAAACAGCTGGATTCTCATTTCTGGTTCTGCCTTCAATCTGTTTTGCTGTCATGCATTATGAGTAGCCTCTGGAAAATTCCACTGTATTATCATGAAAGAACAAGAGTGAAAAAAGTAGATAACATCTTAAATAATGATGAAAATAGTTTGTTTTGCAGACTTCCTCAGAGGGAACTGTAGAGATCTGGAGACTACACTTGTAGAATTAATGCCCCAGAGTGGGAGAGCTTGACCATGCTGTGAGCCTCACAAGCTGTTGATACTATATTCAAAAGTATGCTGGGTAGAGTCAACTAAGGCTTCAAGAGTTATTTTATGAGAGGTTGAGGTGGCCTGATTGATACTACCTTCCAAAGTTAGGAATGGACTTTAGAATGTTCATTCAACTGATTCATTCAACATGTATTTATTTAGCACATATTCTATGCCAGGAACTGTTTTAGAAGGAGAAGATATACCAATAAACAAAACAGACAAAAGCCTTGCCTTCATGAAGCCTCCCTTCTGCTGAAAAAGATTACACAATAAACAAAATAATAAAATATATAGTATACAGGAGCATGGTAAGTACTATGCAGAAGAATAATGCAAAGAGGTATAGGGATTTTTGGAAGGATTTGCAAATTTCAGTAGCAGGGACAGAGAAGGACTCATCTGAGCAAAGGCAGCATTTGAGCAAAGACCTGAAGGAGGCGAGAGAGCCATTTGGTTATCTGGTGGAAGAGCTTTTCTAGGTATTTGAAAAATTAGTTTTTAAAATTTAGTCTAACTTTAATTAATATGTATTCTTTTTTTTTTTTGTTTGTTTTTTAAAAATTTTTTTTTCAACGTTTATTTATTTTTGGGACAGAGAGAGACAGAGCATGAACGGGGGAGGGGCAGAGAGAGAGGGAGACACAGAATCTGAAACAGGCTCCAGGCTCTGAGCCATCAGCCCAGAGCCTGACGCGGGGCTCGAACTCACGGACCGCGAGATCGTGACCTGGCTGAAGTCGGACGCTTAACCGACTGCGCCACCCAGGCGCCCGTAATATGTATTCTTTAATCTGGCATCGATTGTATCTGGCAGTAGCTGCAAGCATAGAAAATAAGATCTGAGAACTAATGTTCATTCAGTGTCTGTCATGGACCAGGTATTATGCTAGGTATTATAGGTATTATATATGAAGTTTGGTACCTTCATTAATGTTTACAGTTTAGTGAAGAAGACAAAGCATGCACGTACAATTCCTGCAGTTGCGGTGTAGCAGTTCTTACGAGGAACAGTAGTTGGTTTGAAGTTGCACCAGCAGAGGCTTCTATGCACCTGATCTACCCGAAGTTTACATTTCTTACACTGAACTGATGTGTGAAGGGTACTACTCTTTTTTTTTTTTAATTTTTTTTTTTTCAATGATTTTTGGGACAGAGAGAGACAGAGCATGAACGGGCGAGGGGCAGAGAGAGAGGGAGACACAGAATCGGAAACAGGCTCCAGGCTCTGAGCCGATGGCCCAGAGCCCGATGCGGGGCTCGAACTCACGGACCGCGAAATCGTGACCTGGCTGAAGTCGGACGCTTAACCGACTGCGCCACCCAGGCGCCCCGGGTACTACTCTTTAATGTAGCAGAAAGTAAGCCAGGAAGTTAATAACACCTAATCGCACCTTTTACAGAGCACTTGAGTTTACAAAGCGTGTTCGCTAATTAATCCATTTAATCTTCATAACCATTTTCAGAAGTGGGTATTATTCTTAGTGTTATTGCCTTTGTGCGATGGGAAACAGGCTCGGAAGGCTAGATAAAGTGGTTATACGGTATATTGCGGGGTCTTTGAGCGCAATGGAAGCTCTGTGGTACAACTTAGTAAGTTTATTTAAAGTAGCACTGGGACGGACCTGTGGGCAGAAAGGGCTGTACTTTTGCTGTATGAACGTGGTGGTTATATCCTTAGTGCTCAGGGAGGAGGAAACGCGCAGGGAGTATTCGATCATCAACGTTTTTCTTTGCATTTCTACGTTTTTATTTATTTTTGGGACAGAGAGAGACAGAGCATGAATGGGGGAGGGGCAGAGAGAGAGAGAGACACAGAATCGGAAACAGGCTCCAAGCCATCAGCCCAAAGCCTGACGCGGGGCTCGAACTCACGGACCGCGAGATCGTGACCTGGCTGAAGTCGGACGCTTAACCGACTGCGCCACCCAGGCACCCCTGCATTTCTACTCATAAAACCACTTTCACAAGATTTCTCTGGTGATTATCATTCAGTTCCATGTTAAAAAAAATTTTTTTTTTTAACATTTATTTATTTTCAAGAGACAGAGTGTGAGCGGGGGAGGGGCAGAGAGGGAGACACAGGATCTGAAGCAGGCTCCAGGTTCCCAGCTGTCAGCGCAGAGCCCCGCAGGGCTCAAACCCACTGACCTTGAGATCATGACCTGAGCTGAAGTCTGACGCTTAACAGACTGAGCCACCCAGGCGCCTCTCACTCCGTTCTATATTAATAATTGGTAAGACAGACAGGCAGTCATGAAACCCTTTAAGAATGTAGCAACCAGCACATATTTGAACCTTATCAAAACTATGCAGGCTATAGGTCAGCCTTGTGGGCTAAAGTTGAACATATTTTTGCTTCTATCCCTCATCAGGTGGAGTTGGGGCTTAAGATAATCTGCCTTCAAACACAAAGCTTTTCCTACTGCAATGCAGCTGTTATGAGCAGCTGCTGAAATAAAAGAGCGTTGTGCTCTGCAACTCAGTCCTTTCCCAAGTACACCACTGAAGGAGGGTTAGATTAGGACCGGGGGTACTAACAGCCTACAAAGCAGGGCGAAATCACCCACGGCTCTTCCACTCCGCGCTTGCGCAGAGGAGGAATTAAACTCCCCGGAAAGACGCCTGGGACTCTGAGTTTGCGCAGACGCAGAGCTTCCTCAAGGCGGAACTGGGGCGACCCGGCCTCCTGCAACCTAAACACCCGGGGAGAAAGGAAGGTGGCAGACGTGCAGCGGTGCGCATGCGCGGGCACTTCTCTCGGGTGAAGGGTTGAGAGCCGGACCGGGCGGCCAGCTGGGCTGAGAGCGGAGTAGGGTCAGGATGGACGAGGACGTGCTGACCACCCTGAAGATCCTCATCATCGGCGAGAGCGGCGTGGGCAAGTCCAGGTGAGGCGAGCCTGCGGGCCGTGACGAGGGCAGCGGGGCTCTTGCTGCCTCCGTGGCCTCTCTCTGCTGGGCCGCGACGGGAACGGTAAAGGCGGCGGGCCAGGCTGGGGGCGGGCTCCGCGGGTTCTTCCCGGCCTCTTGGCCGCGCGGTCCTGCGGCCCCTGTCCTCCCGGCGCCCGCCCGGTTCTCGGCCTGTGCCAGGCCCGACTTGTCTGGATCGCTTCTCCTCGCGTCGCGCGGAATAAACAATTACGAGGGCCGCCGCTCGGCCGGCAGGTTTGCTGCCGACGAGCCTAGGGCGTGGCGGGCGGGTTTGGCCCGAGTGAGGCCGAGCGCGAAGCCGGGTCTCGGCCCCCGGGGTCCAGGCTCACTGTCATTCACCCCGCGAGTTGAGTTGGAACTTCAGCGCTTTGGTTTTTGTCAAGCTTTCTCTGAACACGCAGGGCTCTGCACGGGAAGTTTCGCGACGCCTTAGGTCACATTCCTGGCCTATTTTGGTGCACCCCGTTGCCGCTTCTCTGTTTCTTTATGAGTCAGCTGTGAAAGAACTCCTTGGTCTTCTGACCCCTTGAGTAATTCACCTTAGCCTAAGATACTAGTTGAAGCGGCGGACCACCCTTGAGAGTAACGTGTTATTGTTGCCTCGCGTTCTGCCACATCATCTGGAGGTAAAAGAACAAAGTAGTATTTTGTGTTTTCTTTCTTGACTTTTTCTTGAGGGACGGTGGTAACGGACGGTAAATTCGAGTTAAATGTCACTCAGGGAAGGCTCAGTGGGTGTTGCAAGCGGGGTGTGATTTCATTCAAGCCTTAGAACAGAGTTCCCCAAGGAATGTTATCCTTGCCATCTGATGATTATCATCATCACTGGCTTATATTCTAGGCTGTCTTGGTTTTTAAACAATATTCAAATTTCGGGAGCTGTAAATAATTCCATGGTTTAGCTGTGCCTCCTGCTAACCGTATCGTTCAAATCACTTCATAAAGTTTTCCTTTTGTTTAGATGCTTACGGGTTTGAAATTTTATTCTGTAATATGTTCTGCAATTGTATATATTTTTAAAGTATGGCAATGTCGTTTCTAATTTTCCTCATTTAATGTTCTCAGTGTATATTGGAGTGGGGGATTGGCACATAACGGGGAATAAATTTATGAATCTATGGGCTAGCAAAATAGTACGGTGTGTGTGTTATTTAAAGGTTTCAATATTTTTCATGATCACCATCTATTATATTTGAGGGTTAAAAAGTTAGTTAATATACTGAACACTGTCAAAAGGAATTCTATAGCCTCGTGACCTTTCTTTTTTTCATAAGATGTGACTCTCATTTAGGTTAAGGCATATGAAATTGCTGATTTTGAACTCAAGAATGGTTAAATGTCATTTTCTGCAGTTCAACCCAATACAAGTTTGGTTGGCCCTTTTTTTAAATGTATTGGAGGGATGACTATTTAGGCCCTGTTAAAATTTTCTGGAAGGTTAATTGGAGTGTTTACATAATTGAGGTTCTTCCTCTAGCATAAAATCTGTGAAATGGATTTACTGGTTTCCTTACTTCTCTCCCCTCAGACAAACAAACGTGTTTGGATCTAATCTCCAAGCTTTTCTAAGAACTTAATGGTGAATTTTCAGCTGCTTACTGCAAAATTTTAACACCTTTAACTTCCTCTTTCAAGAAAGGATTGTGTTTAGGGAGAAAGTTGGCATCTGTCTATATACCTATCTAGATGTAGATATACTAGACAAGCACTATTGGTGTATGTGATATACTATGGAAAACACCCTTGAACACTTTCTGGATGAGAATAAATGACTCTGCTAAAATAGAAGCCTATGCTTTTTAAGGTGAGTTAGTACAAAAACATTTGTCATGGATACAATCTTCAAGGGTTGTTCTGACCAGTAAGTTTCTATGATCTAGAGCTAGTAGAAGTGCAACATCACTTGTATTGTTGCATGACAAAGGACATCTTTTTTAAAAATTTAAATTAATTAATTAATTAAAAAAATTTTTAAATCTTTTTTTAAAATTTAAATTAATTAATTAATTTAAATCCAAGTTAGTTAACATATGGTGTAATAATAATTTCAGGAAAAGAATTTAATGATTCGTCACTTACTTGTAACACCCAGTACTCATCCCAACAAGTGTCCTCCTTAATGCCCCTTGCCCATTTAGTCCATCCCCCCAGCCAACATCCCTCCAAGCAACCCTCCGCTTGTTCTCTGTATTTAAGAGTCTCTTATGGTTTGTCTCCCTCTGTTTCTTAGTATTATTTTTGCTTCCTTTCCCTTATGTTCATCTGTTTTGTCACTACAAAGAATATCTTAACTGATTCAAATTAGTGGGTTATTTTTCCAGTTTATTTCAGACTGTTGGAGTATAATGAGCATGGGTGATAGCAGTCAGATCAGGATTATGAAACTGGTGCTGCCACTTGTGGGACCTTGTGTGTGATACTTGAACACTCTAGGCGTTCATCTCTTCATTTGAAAAATGAGGTTCGAATGGAAATCCCTCAAACCTTAACTGATGTTAAATGTATGAGATTCTTCTGTGGCTCACAGTGGGGAAGTAAAGAAGTAGCGAAGTGTTTCAGAGACTGGAATGGATTATAGAGACTTTGTATTATCTAAATTGCTGTCTCTCCTATCCCTCTTGTATCCCCATCCTTTTTGGCCAAGTTCATTTGTAAATTAGGAAAGGCAGACTAATTATGATCACACTGTTTATTGCAAACTTGGTCTCCTCTCAGTGATACAGTGGTAGTTACTCCTTCCATCTCTCGCTCTGCGTGGAGGGTATTTTGCTCCTTTAACTTTGAAAATATGAAAGCTTAAATATACATCCTTTAGAGCTTTGGTTCTTAATCATTTTCTGGTTGTGGATTCTTTAAAAAATCTAATGGAGAAATAGACTCTCTGCCTTGAAGGAAGCAGAGCATAGAGTTTAGAATACATTTCCAGCTAACAGTGTACCCCTGGCTAAGTTCTGCTTATGTTAAAATGTGTTGCTTTGTACCATATCGGTTCCCTGTCCTTCCTGACAAAGTACCATTAATGGCAAGTGTTATTGTAAGGATTAGCAATTGTGTAAGAAGAACCGCTGGCTCAAGTGTGTGGCATATTGTTGATGTTCAATAAATCATAGCCAATACTGTTGTTATTATTGTATTGTTCTGGTGTTATGATTGCTACTACTACTCTACAAGGTTCTTATGTTTTTGTAATAATATTTCTTTGGTGACTGAGTATGGATACATACCTTTTCCATTCTAAAATTATGAGTAACTAAATTTTTAGTGAAATCTTCACTTTTATTAACTTAAAATTTAATGTTGGGGAGAGAAGATTTTTACAAGTGCAGCCTTTTAAGATCCTTGTTAGTGCTGTCACCTAACTCATGTTGGAAGTAAAAACCGTACAGTCAAGAGGGTTCAATGTTAAGTAGAAAAATCTACAATTTGTTTCACTTTTGTGGTGCTGGTTTTATGGTAAACACAAGAAGGCAAAACCAAGAAAAGGAGAGTTAATCCCTTAACACCAGATTTTGAATACCAAAAGGCCATTATGTGTTGCAATATACTCTGGACAAAAAAAAAAAAAAAAAATCTCTAGCAGCAATAATTACAACCTGTAGAAATATATATGTGTGTGTGTATATATATATATATATATATATATTTTTTTTTTTTTTTTCAGTTCAAACATCTGATAGCTATTTCCTTGATCTTACTAATGCATACAGGTGAATAGAACAATCTAGTCCTATTGTTGGAGATGATGTGAGGGAGGATTGATTAATTTTATAAATCCAGGGCTTTAAGAAAAGCTTAGATTTTATTTTTGAAGAGCTTTTTAATAACTGGCACTTTACCTTACATTAAATAAGTAATTCTGGGAGATATATAATCTTAGAGTACTCCTAATGGTGTCTTTTGCTGTTATTTCATCTCTTCCCTTCTAGTTTCTTTACTGTTTCCTGGATTTAGTCCTTATCTCTCACCATAACCATGGCAGTTGTCTTCTGTTAATTTTCTTGCCTTTTTTTTCCTGTCATTAACTTTTCTCTACATTTTCAAAATGTAAGAGCATTTCTTGCCATTTTTTTTTTTTAAGCTTTCAGTAGCTCCCTGTGGCCTACTTGATTCCATACACCCTACTTAGCATTTGCCAGAATATAGTTATTCTGTCTCTGGTATGATCTGTCTACCCTCACTTTTTGCTAGATCTTTTCTTCCCACTTAGGTAGTAGTCCTACTACTTGTTACAAAATGATAGATTTTCTCACCTGTATGATTTTACAGGTGAGAATTCAGAGTGGATTACACATCAGACTTAAAACATTAATTTGTTGTATTCCAAAAGACTTATTTTCCCCCCTTTTGTCCATGTCACAGTATAATGTTTTTGCCGATACTATTTTCTCACAAGGACGTACCAGTACAGTTCAAAACCAAAACCAAAACACAGCCCAAATCTTTTCACACTTGGGAATTATGTAGGGGAGCATGGGGACTATATTAAGTAAACTCTTTTGCTCTTGGGATTCTTTTATTGCCTTTTCAATAATTTAATTATTGGAATTAAATTATTATAATAAATAATTAAATTATTTTCAATAATTTAATATACCTGTATTGAAGCAGTATTTATATACCTGCACTGAGGCAGTATTTGTGGGAGCAGACCAACGTCAGCGATTCTTATTTGTGTCTAATTTGTAACAAAATGTAACACATGGTTAAGAAAAAAGAGAAATTTCTAATCTGTCTTTTTAACATCTCTTTTAGCCTGCTCTTGAGGTTCACAGATGATACTTTTGATCCAGAACTTGCAGCAACGATAGGTAAGCCTGTATTTAAAAATTCAATAGAGGGGCGCCTGGGTGGCTCAGTCAATTAAGCATCCGACTTGGGCTCAGGTCATGATCTCACGGTTTGTGGGTTCGAGCCCTGGGTCAGGCTCTGCTGACAGCTCAGAGCCTGGAGCCTGCTTCTGATTCTGTGTCTCTCTCTCTCTCTGCCCTTCCCCTGCTCACACGCTCTCTCTCTCTGTCTCTCAAAAATAAATAAATGTAAAAAATTAAAAAAAATTAAATTAAATTAAAAAAATTCAATAGAAATGCCACATATTTTCTTGCCTTCAGTCTGTTTTATCTGATTCCTTCTATCCTTCATCTCACCACCCCATTGCTTCCATGTCTGTTGCTTTCATGTCTTCTTTATCTTTCAAGGCTCAACTTGGTTTCATTAAATTTCTGGAGCCTTTGTAGATCTCACCAAGCAAAACTAACTTTATTTGTTGGTTCATGGCACTTTGTTTTATCACTGTGGATATTATGATTATCTGTACACACATTTCTTTCTTGTACTATGCATTGTCTTTTATTTAGCAGCATATAATTATCTGAATTTTATTGTATGCCAGGCATTGTCCTGAGAGGTTGGGTTATAATGATGAATAATGCAGACTTGGTGTCTATCATCATGGACCTAACAGTATCACCTACTAGTAGACTGTGTTGCCTTTTTAGCGTTTGCTACAGTATCCTGCATATGTTCTGAACTCAACAGGTTTATTGATACTAGTTGTTAAAGATTGTTAGAAGCAGTAATACCTAAGTGGCTTTTTAAAATGAAATTTAGATTGCCTGAAAGTGGTTTGCTACACTAGCTTACTAGAATACATGAGAAAATAGAGCTAAATATTTTGGTGTGTCACAGGTTTAGGGAGTAGATGACAATAGAAAAGTATCAAGAGACAGCGTGCAGTATGTGAAAGAGCTGAGTCAGAGCGGGATAGTAGTCTTGGCTCTGCCTTGAACCAGTTGTCTAGATTTTGAGCAAGTCCTTTAACTTCACTGTTATCAGAGAGATAATACATTTTTCTTACAGCTCTAAAATTTCATGATCTGATGAGCAGAATGTAGTAAATGCGATCCTAGCATTATTATTAGGGAAAATGAGTTTCTCTTAACTGGCTTTATTTGTTTTCATTTATTGTGTGTGTAGATTTATTTTTGTTTCCTTTTTTTTCAAATGTTAAATAATTTCATACTTAGAGAAAGGTTATAAAAATAGTACAAGAATTTTTGCATAGCCCCAAACATTAATATTTATGCTTTAAACATATGCTTTGTCATTCTTCCTTTACATACACATACCAGTATTCTTGTTTTGTTTTTTTTTTAATTGAGAATAAAAATGGAGATATGATTAACCTCTAAATACTTTGGTGTGTATTTCCTAAATGAAGATGGATACAATTCTACTCTATATAGACAGATTTCATTAATTGTCTTCCTAATGTCTTATTTAGAAAAAAAAAAAGAAAAAACTATGTTTTGTTTCTGGTCCAGGATCCAGTCCAGGATCACACACAATTTAGTTGTCATTTCTCTCCAGTTTTTCTTTGTCTTTCATGGCTTTGACATTTTTGGAGTTCTTACAGGTCACTTACATTGTAGAATATCCTTCAATTGCATTTGTCCAAAGTATCCTCATGGTTAGATTCAGGTTATGCCTTTTTGACAGGAATTCTTCAAAGTGTTTCTCAGAGCATGGTGGATATCTGTACCATTCCTGTGATGGGATTTAGGTTACTTAAAGTGACATATGCCAAATTTCTTTACTATGAAGTGTCATTCTGTCATTCTAACTGTGGTGGTTATCAAACGGTGATTTTTTCAAGTCCCATCATTCCATCTACATTTCTTATTTACAATTCTGTAAGGAGGAGGTCTCCTTTTTGTTTCTTTCTATCAATATGTACTCACAGTGCCTCTAAATGTTTAGTCAGTTATACCAAGCATTACTTAGCTTTTGTGTGGCATATTAACATTTACCGATTTACTTTTATGTGTGTGAAAAGGAGTCATTTAAAACACTAGTAATTTAGGGGCACCTGGGTGGCTTAGTTGGTTAAGCATCGAACCTTGGCTCAGGTCATGATCTCATGGTTCATGAGTTCGAGCCCCGCGTCGGGCTCTGGGCTCACAGCTCAGAGCCTGGAGCCTGCTTCAGATTCTGTGTCTCCCTCTCTCTGTGCCCCTCCCTGGCTCACGCTCTGTCTCTCACTCTCTCTCAAAAATAAAATAAAAACATTAAACAAAATTTAAAACACTAGTAACTTAAAATCCATTTTAATTTGGCTTTTATATATTACTTGTTCCTTTAAAAAATTGGTAGTAAAACTTCATTTCACTCAGAACATGCCTAACAACGGATAGTGAGGAGAAGGGTAGTAACTGGCAGGAAAATAAATTTGCCTAGAGTTAAAATGTTACTTAGGGAATGATCCATATATAATATAAAGCCATCTGTCCTCATTTCAAACCCGATTGGAATCTGGAGAGTATGATAAATTATGTGTTGTCCTTACTATTAAAAAGACTTTGTCTGCTTTAAAAACAAATACTGAGGTTGTGGCATACTGATGAGTATATACATAATTTGTTCCTCAGATGGGCCCTGGGTCTTGAAAAGGATCTTTTAGGGGCGCCTGGGTGGCGCAGTTGGTTAAGCGTCCGACTTCAGCCAGGTCACGATCTCGCGGTCCGTGAGTTCGAGCCCCGCGTTGGGCTCTGGGCTGATGGCTCAGAGCCTGGAGCCTGTTTCTGATTCTGTGTCTCCCTCTCTCTCTGCCCCTCCCCCGTTCATGCTCTGTCTCTGTCTGTCCCAAAAATAAATAAACGTTGAAAAAAAAAATTAAAAAAAAAAAAAAGTATCTTTTACATTTAGGCATCAGATTATTTTCTGCCTTAGGTTATAACTAACATACACATGAGTTTTTAAAATAAAAGCAATTAGCCCATTTGCTATAATGACCTTGTAAAAATTAGTGCATTGTGGAAAATTAGTATTTTATCAATAAAATAGTAAGGAAAGCATACTTGTATCTTTCAGTAATATGGTGAGACACTCAAGTTTTTGTCTTGTATAACATATCCTTTTAACATATTTGTTAGATTTTGAGTCTGAGGATGGTACAATAAAGTTGGCATTTTCTTTTTTTCCTTTCTGGCAGTTGGCCAGAGTAACAACAAAGAGAGAGAAAAAGTAAAACACATACGCTGTATTCCACTGAACTAGAAGAGAGCTAAAAACCCTAGGCCACAAAATAGGCGGAATGTCTGCCAAAAGCAGCGAGAATAAGCAGGCTGCATGTGGGAAGTGGAGCGAGGATGCCACAGCTATAGAGCTTGGAACCAGCAAGAGATGCTTCATGAAACCGAGAGGCCCACCCTGAGATGCAAAACCAAAATCCCTTGTTTGCGAAAGCAACATGGGCTTTTAAAGCTGATGGCAGGAGTTTCCCTGTACCTGATTTGATTCTAAGAAGTTGGGGAGATGAAGCCAAACAGGCTTTTTTTTTTTGGCATTTTTCTGTCTCTGTAGCAGTGGGGAAGAGATGTCTTTGCATCCTGAAAACCTCAGGGCTGCCTGTCTCCAGTGGCTGTTGAGAATTAAAAAAAAAAAAAAAGATTCTCATGTAAAACCCTGAATCAAGACAAAGTTTTTCTGGTCAAGAACTGGTCACTATGGCCTTCTTCATGAACCTCTTACAAATAGCTTATCCAAAAAACCCCCAACCTCCTTTAAAGATGAATTAACAAAAGGATTTCAGCTGAAGGCCACTCCTACCTTTCCAGAATCAAAAAGGAAGAAAGTAGCAGAAAAACCAAGGACAGATAAAGCATACTCAACAGAAAAAATACTTCTGTAAGGGAGTTGAAAATCAACCATTTTGTTAATTTAGAACACTTTTTGGGGGCGCCTGGGTGGCTCAGTCGGTTGGGCATCCGACTTCAGCTCAGGTCACCATCTTGCGGTCCGTGAGTTCGAGCCCCGCGTCGGGCTCTGGGCTGATGGCTCAGAGCCTGGAGCCTGCTTCCGATTCTGTGTCTCCCTCTCTCTCTGCCCCTCCCCTGTTCATGCTCTGTCTCTCTCTGTCTCAAAAATAAATAAAACGTTAAAAAAATAAAAAAAATAAATAAATAAAACACTTTTTGGAAGTATTTACCACGGAGAGCACAAAGCAGTGATAGAAGAGGTCAGGGAAGAGATAGTGTAGCCGCATGAGAAAATGCAATGTAAGCTGATTGAGCAGAAAGAAAAATAAGGTAAGAAAATAAAACCATCGCTGAAATGAAGGTGAAATTAGAAGGATCACAAGGGACAGTAGAGACTGTGGAAAACAAAATAAAGGACAGGGAAGCTAGAAATGGAAAAAGTGGGTGGAATTTATCAAAGTGAATAAAAATGTTAAAACACATTAGAGAAAATGATGTGGAAATCAGAAAAGGAGATTCAGCATATGTGTATTTGAATCTTAGAAGAAGAAATAGAATGAGGCAACAGATACAAAGGTATAACCCAAGGTAATTATTTCTGACATAAAAATAAATACACACACAAAATTGTAAGAATATATTGAACAGGTTTTTTTGTTTGCTACGTAGGGGTGTTTGAAAGAAAAAGGCATAAAGTTTCTTTTTCTGCTGTGGCAAGGCCATATGATGGTACTTAATCGGCTGCATAAATAGAACTAATTGAAATGGTAAGCATCGGTTAGATCTTGTAGAAATTAGTTACACTAATTTCATATAATTTGATTACATGGGCAAAATTTGCTTCATGTTAAAGTTTTTATTTTTAATATTTTTTAAGTTTTTGTTTTTTAATTTACTCTGTTTTAGGTAACTTACCTTTGAGTAGAAAAAGTGCTTTAAGTAAAACTTTTTTTCAAATAAAAAAATTAGAAAATTTAAAACGAGTTCTCTACTTAAGATAGCTCACAAACTGTTCCTTAATCTGGTTGTAAGACATAATTACTAAAATCTATGAAAATGGTTTGAAGTTTGATACATTTCAATGTAGACAAATTTTGGTTGTGATTGGTTGACTTAAGTCAGTGATTCTTATTACTCCCTTGTTAAGCTTTTAAAAATATTAATGAGTGTGCCCTCATATTACCTGTGTTTGGCTTCTAAGGACAAGCGGCCAAATCTGTTCCATCCACAAGTTACCTTATGGTTTGGGCTGACTTAACAAAATGACAATTTATTTAAAATAGTGACTTTATATATCTTGTTTAATGCCATAACACAAACCTGTTAAATTATTTGGAAATATTAGGTAGTTAGAAGAAAAATGTAACTATTCTGTTTCATGTAATTTCATTCAGTTAAACATTTTAATTGGAGTAAAGCAATAAAAAGGGCTCTAGCATTTCTGTATTTAGAATAATGACAAATGGTCTTCATCATATGTAAATAATTTCTTTTTTCCTCTTTTACTAAGGGTTTTATTGGGAGAGAGTATGACTTTTTTCATATGCCTTGTCAGCACTGATTAATGGTTGATAAGACTTTTTAATACGGAAGGGTCCTTGCTTTCCTAGATAGGTCTTCGCTCATATTTTTGACATATTTCTGGATTATGTTGACTAATAGTTTAGGATTTTTACATCTGTTTTTGTACACAGATAGTCTTTATTTTTTTAAAAACAGGATTTTATATTAAAGTTGTATTGGTTTATAAAATGAAAGAGTTTTGGTTTATAAAATGAAAGAGTTTTCTATCTTTTAAAATTGTCTTTATTAGCTTCAATATTGGAACTATCTGTTCTGTAGAGGTTACATTTTACCTGTGAGTCATTCTGATCCTTCTCCCTTCTTTACCATTCTGACCTCTTCCGGTTTTCTATTTCTTAGGACAGCCTTGGGAGTGGAACTGGGAAAGCCTCCCAACTTATCTCTTAAGTTAATTGTTTATGCTTTTCCTTCATTTCTAAACTTGGATGTTTTTGTAGTCTGTCTTTTCTTAGGAACATATTTATTTAATTGTTTGAGAAATTGCTTCATTTTTTTCCTTCTTCCTACTTTTCTTTTGGTTTATTTTGTTAGTTTCTTATGATGAGTATTAAGTTGCCTTCTTTTCAGTCCTTATTTAATAAAGATATTCTTGAAGAACACGTTTGCTGTGCCCCATAGGTTTTAGTAGGGTGTCTAGTACTTTTTCATTGCACACTAGATAGTCTGAATTTTCAGTTTAGCTTTCTTTGAACGTTTGAATTTTTTTATTTTTATTTTTATTTTTTAAGTAGGCTTCACGCCCAGTACAGAGCCTACTGCATTGTTTGAACTCACGACCCTGAGATCAGGACCTCAGCTAAGATCAAGAGTCGGATGCTTAACGGATTGAGCCACCCAGGTGCCCCAAACATTTGAAATCTTTGATTTAGGGATGTGTTTCCTAATTTCCAGGCTATTTTGTTGTCACTTTATTTCTTATTTATTGGGTAATGATATTCATTTGGAGTAAGACCATCCAACCCTCTACCGGCTTCCTGTCCATCAGCAGGAGTCAAGTTGGGGTCTTGGAATTCAGCCTACTTCTCTCAGAAGACCTTCCTCCACCCCCCCGCCCCCCCCCCCCACTTTCCTCTCAAACATTTTTAAACTTGCTATTGCTTTTTGCCCTAAAACCATTATTGTTTGTCCCTCTCTGAGTAGTCATCACAAAAACCCCTGGCCTCCCAGGTTATTCTTCATCTCCCAGACTTTAATCTTCATGAGGTTTTGTACATCTTCATTTCTCACCCCTAGCTTCCACTCTTTCTTAACTCTTAAAACATATTTACTCTATCCTCTGGGTAGCAGAGCACTTCCCTCGTTTCATTGTTGATACTTTTAAAGTTGTTTGTAAACTCAGATTTGGAGATCTAGGTCCTTATAATCTTGTTCCCCATTGGATCCTTAAAGCTCTTATAGTATCCCTCTTGATGTCCCCTTCCCCTGATGTTCTCCACCCTCCCTCCCACCAAAAAACTAAAACCCAGGTAAAGCAGCAAGTTTTATATTCCTTGATGAGAAGGGGGAAATTGACTTAAAGAGGTTAACCTCCTGCCTATCTAGACGTCACCTTCTAGACCTCAGTGAGAGAGCTGAGACTGAACCCAGCCTCCTAACTTCTAACTTGGTAATCTTTTAATCACAGCATAGTAATACAGAAATAAAAAGGATCAAACACAGGTTTGAGCAGAATGCCAAAAATGTTAAACATGAGAAGGAAGCAACAGAATTAAAATATATCAGTTAATTAAATGTGAATAGATCCAGGCCTCCTAATAATTTATATTGTCAAATGGAATTGAGGAGTACTTAAATAATGAGAGGTTGAAAATAAAGGGATGGGCCAGGCAAATGTAAACAATACAAAAGCAGAGGCAGTACTATAAGGTAATTTAAATTTAAAGTAGAATTTAAGGTTAATGCACTGGACATAATGAAATAGGACAGTTATAATAATGAAAGGCCCAATTAATTAACAGTGTAGATATAACAGTCTTAAACAAGTAGGCACCAAACATAGATGATATATATATAACCAAAACCTATTCAAAACACAAGGGAATAATATGATGAGAATACAGTTATATTAGGAGATTTGTTATATCTTTTCCATAAATAAATCCAAAAGACACAAATGCGGCCATAGGGAAATAGCATAACGCAATCAACATCTTTTTTTTTTTTTAAAGATTTTATTTTAAGTAATTTCTACACCCAACATGAAGCTTGCACTTGCAACCCCAAGATCAAGAGTTGTATGCTCTACTGAAAGTCAGCCAAGCACCCCTTAATTGACAAATCTTTTAAGTGAAGAAGTCATTACTTTAAAAGCCCATGGAAAAATTTTACAAAATCAGTCTTAGACTTAGCACCAAAGTAAATCTTAAATAGGAAAGAAGCAGAAATAATACATGTTCTCTGATAATTTATTCTTTCAGAAAATATTTTTGATATGTTCTGTTACTAGCATATGTTTTTTAAAAGTTATCCCACAGTAATATTGACTTTTTTGGGGATACAGGTTTTTTGAATTTTAACGTGTATTATACAAATTTGTATAGTCATTTAACTATTACCACAGTTAAGATATTAAGCAGTTTCATCATCCCCCCCAAAAAACTACCTATTGCCTCTTCAGTCTTATTTTTTCCTTGCCTCTAGCCCCTGAAGACTGCCCCTGCTCAGTCTTCATCACTATAATTTTATCTTTTTGAGAATGTCGTGTAAATGGAATATATTATGCAAACTTTTTAGACTTTTTTCACTTAACATAGTACCTTTGAACTATATCCAAGCTGTTGCACATCAGTCATTTGTTTCTTTTTTTTTAATGTTTGTTTATTTTTGAGAGAGAGAGAGAGGGAGAGAGAGAGAGAGAGAGAGACAGCATGAGTGGGGGAGGGGCAGGGAGAGAGGGAGACACAGAATCCGAAGCAGGCTCCAGGCTCTGAGCTGTCAGCACAGAGCCCAACGTGGGGCTCAAACTCACGAACCATGAGATCATGACCTGAGTTGAAGTTGGATGCTTAACCGACTGAGCCATCCAGGCACCCCGTCATTTGTTTCTTTTTATTGCTGGGTTGTATTCCATTGCATGGATGTTGCAGAGTTGATTTATCCATCCACTTATTATAGGACATTGGATTGTTTCCAGTTTTTGATGGTTATGAATAGACCTGTTATAAACATTCAGGTATAGGATTTTATATAAATATTAATTTTTATAACCTTAGAGTAAATAGACCAGTAATAGGATTGCTGGATCATATGGTAAATGCATGTTTAACTTTCATCCATTTTTTAATAGAGTGATTGCATCATTTTACATTCCCACTAGTAGTGTATGGAAGTTCCTGTTCTCTGCATCCTCCCCTATTACACTTAGCACAATCAGATTTAAAAATTTTAACCATTCCAATATGTATGTCTTGGTAATCTCATTGTAGTTTAATTTGCATTGCCTACTGATAAATGATGTTGAGTGTCTTTAAAGTTCATATTTGCTAGCTAGCTGTCTGTATTTTGAGTGTGTGTGTGAAGTGTGTAAATCTTTTGTTCATTTTTAAATTTTTTTTCCTTATTGTTGAGTTTTGAGAGTTCTTTATTCTGCATGTAAGTCCCTTATTACATGATATGTGCTTTGCAGATATTTTCTTAGTCTGTGGCTCCTCTTGTCATTCTCTTAACAAATTTCTAAAAGCAGAAATTCGTAATTTGATGAAATTCAATTTGTCAATTTTTTCTTATCAGTAGTGGTTTCAGGGGCGCCTGGGTGGTTCAGTCAGTTAAGTGTCCCACTCTTGATTTTGATTAAGGTCATGGTCTCATGGTCATGATATTGAGCCCTGTGTCTGGGTATAGAGCCTCCCTCCATCCCTCTCTGTCTTCCTTTCTCTCCCTCTGCCCCAGGTGTGTGCACTTGTGAGCTGCCCGCCCCCTCAAAAAAAATGATGGTTTCAGTGTTGTACCCTTTTGCTTAACAGAGGGTTGGAATGATTTTCTCCCTATGTTTTCCTCTAGATGTTTTACAGTTTTATGTGCTACTTTAGGTCTGTGCTTCATTTTGATTTAATTTTTGGGTACAGTATAAACCATATATGAATCAAAGTTCTTTTTCCTCCTCCCCTCACCTGCCCTATTGTGTATATGTTCTAAAATCATTTGTTGAAAAGACTGTCCCTTCTGTACTGCATAGCTTTTGGACCTTTGTAAAAATATCAGTTGTTTATATATGTGTGAGTCTGTTTCTGGACTCGGTCTCATTAATTTATTTGTCTTTATGTCAGTGCCTTACTATCTTGATTTCTGTAGCTTTATAATAGATCTAGAAGTCATATATTGTTGGTCTACCAATTTTGTACTTTTTTCAAAATTATTTTGGTTATTCTGGTTTCTTTGCATTTCCCAATTAATTTTTATAATTAGATAGTTGATTTACAAACAAAAGCTTGCCAGGATTTTTGTAGGGATTGCAGTTGAATCTATATGGATCAATTTGGGGAGAATTAACCTTTTAACAATATTGAGTCTTATGATCAGAGAACAAATTAGATGTCTCTGTTCATTTAGGTATTTTAAAATTTCAGAGTGGTTATATGTTTTTTACATCTTTTGTCAGATTTAGCCCTAAATATTTAATAGATTTTTATTAAAAGGTGGTATTAAAATTAAAAAAATCCTTTGCTAATTGCTAATATATAGAAATACAATACATTTTTTAAATGTTTAGTTTGTATCTTCCAACCTTGCTAAACTTGCTTAATAGTTCTAGGAACATTTTTTTTTAATCCCGTATATTCCATTGAATTTCTACATCTTTTTCTTTCCCATCTGGATGACTGTTTTATTTATTGCCCAGGCTAAAAAAAAAAAAGTTGAGAGAAGTGATGAGGGTTGATATCCTTCTTTTATTCCTGGTATAAAGGGGAAAACATTAAGTCTTTTACTTTAAGTGAGATGTTAGGTGTATTTTTTCATAGATGCCCTTTATCAGGTTGAGCGATTTCCTTTCTGTTTCTAGTTTACTGAGAGGTTTTATCAGGAATGCATGTTGCATTTTGTTAAGTACATTTTCTGCATTTGTTGAGATGATCATATGAAGTGTCTTTTTTTAGTTTAATGTAGTAAAGTCCACATTGCTTTTTTCAGTGTTAAATCAACCTTTTGTTCCTAAGATAACCCCACTTGGTTATGTGATGTGTTGTTCTTTTATACATATTTGTATTAGTTATGATAAAATTTTATTTAGGATTTTCATCTGTAGTCATAAGGGATATTAATCTATAGTTTTTAATTACATATATGTATATATAAATATTTTTATTTGAGAGAGAGAGAGAACCCATGAGTGGAGGAGAGGGGCAGAGGGAGAGAGAGAATCTTAAGCAGGCTCCCTGCTCCGCACAGAACCCAACATGGGACTCTATCCCATGACCCTGGGATCATGAGCTGAGTCGAAATCAAGAGTTGGATACTCAACCTCCTGAGCCACCTAGGTGCCCCTATAGTTTTTTAACTTTAATGTCTTTGGTTTTGGAATCAGGGTAAGGCACAACTCATAGAGTGACTAAGAAAGTATTCACTCTTCCTCAGTTTCCTGGAGGAGTTTGTTTAGAATGGATTATTATTTAAATGTTCAGTAGAATTCACTCTGGCCCTGATATTTTTTTGTGGAAACGTTTGTAACTATAGATTCAATTTCTTAAATAGATTCAGGGCTCTTCAGTTATCTATTTTATTTTTCATTGTGGTAAACTATACATAACACAAAATTGACCGTTTTAACCATTTTTAAGTTTACAATTCAGTAGCATTAAGTACATTTGTATTGTTTGCAACCATCACGACTATCCATTTTCAGAACTTTTTCATTGCCTCAAACACTAGGAACTCTTTGCCAGTTAAACTATAGCTCTCACTCCACTTCCCCTTCAGTCTGCAGTAACCTTTATTCTGCCTTCTATCCTTATGAACTTGTCTATTCTAGGTCCCTCATATAGGTAGAATTATACACTATCTGTCCTTTTGTGAGTAGCCTATTTCACTTAGCATAATGTATGTAAAGTTCATCCATTTTGAAGCATATATCAGAATTTCATTCCATCTTATAGCTTAATGTATCAGAATTTCATTCTATTTTATGACTGAATAATGTTCCATGGTATGTATAAACCACATTTTGTTTATCTGTTCATCTGTTCATGGACACTCGAATTGCCACAGCCTTCTGTTGTGAATAATACTGCTGTAAATATTGTTGTGCAAGTATCTGAGCTCCTGCTGTCAGTTCTTTATACCCAAAGAGTGGAATTGCTGCATGATGTGGTAATTCTATTGTTAGCTTTTTGAGGAAACATCAAACTGTTTTTCACAGTGACTGTACCATTTTACATTTGACTACTTACTCGTTTCTGTAATTTCTTCCAGTAGTGTTTTGTAGTTTTCAGTGTGTGAGTCTTAAAACTCTTGGGTTAAATTTATTCCTAAGTATTTTCTTTTTGGTGCTGTTGTAAATGGAATGGTTTTTAAAAATTTTCTTTTTAGATTCTTCATTGCTAGTGTATAGAAATGCCACTAATTTTTGCATGTTGATCTAGTATCCTGCAACTTTGCTGAATTCATTTATTCTAACAGATTTTTTTTGTTTGGTGTATGTGTGTGTGTGTGTGTGTGTATAGGATTAGGATTTTCTACATACAAGAACATATCATTTGTGAACAGAAATAATTTTACTTCTTCCAATATGGGTGCCTTTTATATTCTTTCCTTGCCTATTTGCTCTGACTAGGATTTCCAAAACTGTGTATAATAGAAGTGGTGGGGGTAGGTGTCCTTGTGTTGTTCTGATCTGAGGGGAAAAGCTGTCAGTCCTTCACCAGTGAGTATAATGTTAGCTGTGAGGTTTTTTGTTTTATTGTTTTTTAAGTTTATTTATTTGGAGAAAGAGAGAGTGCACAAGTAGGGCGGGAGGGAGGAGGGGGCGGAAAGAAAGAGAGAGAGAGAGAATATGAATATATCCCAAGCAGACTAGAGAGAGAGAATATGAATATATCCCAAGCAGACTAGAGAGAGAGAATATGAATATATCCCAAGCAGACTAGAGAGAATATGAATATATCTCAAGCATACTCTGCACAGTCAGCACAGAGCCTGATGAGGGGCTCAAACACAAACCTCAAGATCATGACCTGAGCTGAAGTTAGACACTTAATTGATTGAGCCACCCAGGCACCCCAGCTATGAGTTTATATAGCCTCTAGCATGTTAGGGAAATTTTTTTCTGTTTCTAGTTTGTTGAGTGTTTGTATCATAAAAGGATGTTGAGTTTTGTAAAAATCCGTTTTCGTCATGAATTGAGATAATCATGTGTTTTTTCCCCCCTTCATTCTATAATGGGATATACTAATTTGATTTGCTTATATTCTACCAATCTTGTATTATAGAAATAAACTCACTTTATCATATTGTGTAATGCTTTGAATAGGCTGCTGAATTAAGTTTGCTAGTATTGTGTTGAGGATTTTTGCATCAATATTCCTCTGGGATACTGGTCTGTAATTTTCTTCACTTGTGGCATCTTTCTCTGACTTTGGTATCAGAATAATGCTAGCCTTATAGAATGAGTTTGGAAGGGTTCTTTTCAGTTTTTGGAAAAGTGAGGAGGATTGGTGTTAACTCTTTGAATATTTGGTGGAATTTATCAGTGAAGCCATCTGGTCCTGGCCTTTTTTTTTTTTGTTGGGAGGTTTTTGATTACTGATTCTATCTCTATTAGTTATGGGTCTCTTCAGATTTTCTTTAAAGTCAGTTTTGTCAATTGTGTGTTTTCAGGAATTTGTTCATTTCACCTAGGTTGTATATAATTGTCCATAGTATTCTCTTAATAGCCTTTTTTTTCTGTAAAATTAGTAATGTCCCCACTTTCATATCTGAGTTTTGTAATTGGAATCTTTTGTTTTTTCTTTGTCTAATTAAAAGCTTGTCCGTTTTGTTGATCTTTTAAAAAAACCAACCCTTGGTCATTGATTTTGTCTATTGTGTATCAATTCCCCATATCCTTTATCTTGGTTCTGATCTTCATTAGTTCCTTCTTTCTGTAGTTTGCTCTTCTTTTCTAGTTCTTCAAGGTATAAAATTAGGTTATTGATTTGAGATAATTATTTTCTTATAATGTATGTATTATAGCTATAAATTTCCCTCTTAGCACTGCTTTTGCTACATGTCATAAGTTTTGGTATATTGTGTTTTCATTTGTATGAAAGTATGCTCTAATTTCCCTTTTGATTTCTTCTTTGACCTTTTGGTTGTTGTTTAAAGGGTGTTATTTAATTTGCACATGTGTGTGAACTTTCTAGTTTTCTTTCTGTTACTAATTTCTAGTTTTATTCCATTGTGATGAGAATACTTCATATGATTTTATTCTTTACAATGTATTAATAATACTTGTAGACAACATATAGTCTGTCCTGGACAGTGTTTCATGTGCACTTGAGAAAGCTATTTATTCTTTTATTTTTTATTTTTTTATGTTTATTTATTTTGAGACAGAGAGAGAGAGATGAGAATAGGGGAAGGACAGAGAGAGGAGACAGAGAATCCTGAGCAGGCTCTGCAGAGGGCCCGATGTGGGGTTTGATCTGACAAACCGTGAGATCATGACCTGAGTTGAAATCAAGAATCAGACTCATAACCGACTGAACCAGGTGCCCCCAAATCTGTTTCTTCTCATGTTGTTGAGTAGAATGTTCTATTGGTTCTTACTGGTTTGTATTGTCATTCAAATGTTCTATTTCTGATTGGTCATCTATCTGATTGTTGTATCCATTATTGAAAGTGGTGTATTAAAATCTCCAAGTAGGGGTGCCTGAGTGGCTCAGTCAGTTAAGCATCCAACGTTGGCTCAGGTCATGATCTTGGCAGTTTGTGGGTTCGAGTCCTGTGTCGGGCTTTGTGCTGACAGCTCCGAGCCTGGAGCCTGCTTCAGCTTCTTTGTCTCCCCCTCTCTCTGACCTTCCCCCACTCATGCTCTGTCTCTCTTTCCAAAATAAATCACATTAAAATAGTAAAAAAAAACCCAAAAACAACAACCCTCCAACTAATGCTGTATTTCTTCCTTCAATTATGTGAATGTTTGCTTTATATATATTGGGATCTTTTCTTTGGTGCATATGTTTATAATTGTTACATCTTCTTGATGAGTTGACCTTTTTATCAATATATTTTGTCATTTGTCTTTTGTAATAGTTTTTGACTTAAATTCTATTTTGTCTAATATTATTAAAGCTACTCCCATTCTTTCTTGGTTACTGTTTGCATGGAATATCATTTTCTGTCCTTTTACTTTCACCTTAAATATGTTTCTAGCTTGAAAGTGAGTTTCTTGTAGACAGCATATAGTTGGATCTTTTAAATATATTTATTTGTGTATTTAGATAATATTTATATATATAAATTTTGATAATCTCTTCCTTTAACATAATTACCGATAAGGAAGGATTTACTACTGACATTTTGCTATTTGTTCTCTGTGTGTCTTTATATAGAGTTTTTGTCCTTTATTTCTTCCAGCACTGTCTTCTTTTGGGTTTAGTTAATTTTTTGTAGTGATATTTTTAGGTATTTTGTTATGATCTATTTCTTTTTGAGTCAGTTCTGGTAGTTTTAATCTTTCAAGGAAATTGACATCTCATCTGAATTGTCAGGTTTATTGGCATGAACTTGTTTATAACATTCCCTCAGTATCCTATTAACCTCTGTACAATCTATAGTCATGTGATGTCATTCTTTTTAATGGTAATTTTTGTCTTTGTTTCTCCTGATTACTTTGGCCTAGAATTTATATTTATTGATTTTTCCTTATAAAACCAACTTTTGGTTTCATTGATTTAAAAATAAAATTTTTTTAATCTTTATTTTTGAGAGAGAGAGAGAGAGAGAGAGAGAGAGAGAGAGAGAGAGAGATTGATTGTGAGCAGGGGAGGGGCAGAGAGAGAGGGAGACACAGAATCTGAAGCAGGCTCCAGGCTCCCAGGTGTCAGCACAGAGCCCCACAAGGAGCTTGAACTGACAAACTGTGAGTTCATGACTTGAGCCAAAGTTGGATGCTTAACCTACTGAGCCACCCAGGTGCCCCTTGTTTCATTGATTTTTTTAAGAAAAAATTGTTTTGCAGGTTTGATTTTATCAGTTTCTGATTTGAACTTTACTATTTCCACTCTTCTGTTTATTTTCTATTTTATTTGCTTTTTAAATTGCCTTAATTTGGAAGCTGAGGTCACTCATGTAAAATAATTTTTTTTTTTTCTTTTCTCATATAGTGATTTAGTGCTAATAAGTTTTCCTGTAAGTGTTGCTTTAATGACATCCCACAAAATTTTGATGTATGTTTTTCTTTTCACTCAAAATGTTCATTTGAAATGCTTCCTATTTACCTTTGAGCAGTTTGTTATGATGTCCCTTAGTATAGTTTTCTTCATGTTTCTGTGCTTGGGGTTCATTGAGCTTTTTTGATCTGTGGGTTTATACTTTTTATTAATTGTGAAATATATAGGACCATTATTTTTTCAGATCTGTCTTTTGACTTTCTACTTTCTTGTCCACTGTAGTTGCCTGCTTATTGAAATTATCTCACGGATCATTGATGCCTTCTCATTTTCTTTGAATTGTCTTCTCCCTGTGTATCCTTTTGGATAGTTTCTGTTGCTGTGTCTTCATATTCACTTATGTTTTCTTCTACAATGTTGAATTTTTGTTAATCTATCCCACGTATTTTACATCTCAGACATTGTCATTTCATCTCTCGATGTTTGATTTGAGACTTTTTATTTTACTTTTATTTATTGATTTTTCTAATGTTTATTTTTGAGAAAAGGAGAGAGAGATTGTATGGGCAGGGGAGGGGCACAGAGAGAGAGGGACAGAGGATCTGAAGTGGGCTCTGTGCTGACAGCAGAGAGCCTGATACAGGGCTCCAACTCAAAAACCGTGAGAACAGCTTAACTGACTGAGCCACCCAGGCACCCCGATTTGGGTCTTTTTAATCTCTCATGTCTACTTAACTTTTTCAACATGTGCTATACAGTTAATAGTTTCCTGTTTGCTAATTCTAACAACTTTGTTGCTTCTGAGTCAGTTTCTGTTGATTGCTTTTTCTCCTTTTGACAAGGCAGGTGATTCCATTGATACAGAGGTGTGCCTAAAAAAAAAGATTACCTTAAAAAAAACTGAATTAAGTATTTAATTAAAAATGCAAGCCCAAATGAACAACAAGAAAAAAGCCAAAATGGTAGTTCTTCTGTGAATATTATGATTTATAGAAAGAAATATATATTTGGTTTCTGGCACAGAGCTTTTAAAACTCTTTGATTTTCTTAACTGATTGGAGCAGTCTTTGGTTTTTCTTTAAGAAGCCCCTTGCAAGCACAGCTGAGTTTATGTTAATACTGTGACTTCTGGAAAGCCTTTAAGTGTGGAGGCTGGTTGCCTGGAGAGGGAGTTGGGATTTTCAGTCCTACTGTGTTCTTCCCTACCTGAGGGGAGGGGAGAGGGGACTGGAAATTTTATTGTCACTGAAGAGCAATACTGATTTAATCAATTATGCCTAAATAATAAAGCCTTCCTAAAAATGCTAATGAGAATTTTGTTTTGGCAAACACATGGGAGTTCTGGGAAGATGGCACACTTAGAGAGGGCATGGGGGCTTTATGCTACTCCCCCTTATTTTGCCTTACTCCTCTCTCCATCTCTTCCATGTGGGTTATATCCTTTTATAATAAAACGACAGTCTAGTAACTAAACTGTTTTCCTGAGTTCTGTGAGCCACAGATTAATCCAATCAAGGGAGGGGATTATGGGATTGTGGGAACCTTTGATTTATAGCCAGATAGTTGGAAGCACAGGTAACAACCTGGATTTGGGATGGCATCTGAAATGGAAGCAGCAGGCTTATAGGACTTAAAAGACTTATAAGGACTTATAGTTAGCCCTTACCCTGTGGGATCTGATGCTATCAGACTGAATTGAATTGTAGGACATTGATGTCCCTGCAGAGTCAGAGAATTACTTGTAGGAAAAACCCTCACAATATCTGGTCATAGACATGTTCATTGTTGTAATAGAGTAGAGGAGAAACACAGGAGTGTTTTTTGCCTAGACATTCTGCTTTTGGTGTCAGCTTTTTGTCATCCACATGAGGAAGTTGAAAAGATAGTTTAATCAAATCTAGTAAGAAGCTGGCAAAATCACATTTATTAAAAAGATTCTCACTATGGCCACCAGTAAAAGCAAATTAAGAGCCACTTGTAAAACAGAACCACCAGACTTGGTGAAGAAGCAAGCAGTTTGAGCATATGAAAGCTAAAGAGCTCAGTATCTGAGTATGAGATTCCGCAGAGGAACCAAGGAAGGATGAAATGGGGACTTGAAGGGTCTGGGTCCAGATGAGGTACCCTTTCAGGCTACCTGTGTGGGCATTGTTTCCTAAGGATGTTATCTGTGACTTTCACATTTAATATCTCAGAAAAGTAACTTTGAGACTGTTATTAACACATAAATTATACATATGACAGAGACTGTCATTAGATTGTCAGTTAACATGAAAAACAGGAAACTGTAAAAGAGAAAGAGGAGATTGGGAAAGGGAAGGTAAACAAACATTCTGCAACAGCGAGTTTCTTTTCTTGGGTAGATTAATTAGCCAGTAGCTAGCAAAAAGGCCAGTCTGCCCTTGAACATGTTGTCCGGAGTAATTAGGGGAGAAAAACGTTCTTTATTCTCTGAAAAACTGTGAGAATTTAGCTGTAGAATATATATGACAGGTTGTCTCTCTGTAATGTCTACCAGTGGCCTTAATTTATTTTAGTACCTGCACCAAGTCAGAGCCATTTCCCTCATTTGAGTTTTCTCAGGTTTTGTTTTTAAAGCAATATGAATAAAATGGAAATAATTTTATATATTTTTTCATAAATGGCATAGTATAATACTTCTTTATCTAGAAACATGGTGAATACAAGATTTTTTAATATGAGATTTTTTTGTCTGTTTAACTGCAAAGAAACTTCACACTTCAGTTTTTCCTTGGGCTGTAATTGTCACTGTCCTTTAATTGCCCATGATTCTAGGTTTGGCTTTATCAGCAACTTTATCACCCGAGCCCAAAACACCAAACTTTTTTTTTTTTTTTTTAATCTTTGGTATACAGAAAGAGCTGGTGTAATGCACATTTTGAAGTGTATTTTTATTATCTAATTTGTGTTTGTAGTGGATCACCAGAAATCATCCAGGAATTACTAATATGTCTCCATATTGGTGACAGGTATTCTAGGAAGTAATATATGAATGAGGGTGCTGTTCATCTTAGTTGTGCTGTTCTGAATTAATTGTGACAAGCTAATACGATCTTTTGAAAGTTTCTTTCCAAGCTTCTTGAGCTAATGCTTTCCCTCTGGCCAGTGGGGTAGACTGCACGTTAATTTTGATACTCTTTAAAGACATGTGGGCAGTTACTGTTCATTTAAGCCAGATGGCATGTGTCAACTCCTTTTCCTGGAAAGGGGGAGGGTTTGGGGGGGCGGCTGCTGTGGTAAAACCTTATGTGTCTTCTTATGGAGGTCTTCTCTTTACATAAATTAGTACTTACAGAAGATTTTCATAGCACTTTGATTACTCCTCTTTGACTTAGGAAGTTTCTTAGCAGATTGGGCCCAGATGTTTTTGTGTAAACTCTCCTTTTGCAGTTATGCAGTAGCAAGTGATCATCGATAAAGTCATATAGAACGAATACTGTTTTTTTGGATAAAAACAAAACAAAGAATTCATAAGACAAGGAATAGGGGACTTTTTATTATATTTTTACCAAGATGCCTACAGTCAGAATCTGAGTTAGGGGATTGGCTCTTGATAATGCAGTGTAGATGCTTTTGGAGCCCCTTAGAAAATTGCCCTGATCCAGAATCAGCCCAGTAGTCTTCTCTACATTAGTACCATGGATTCCAGGACTTGGCTTTTATTGTGCATTGTTAATCACCATACTGCATTGAATTTTATTTTTTCATTAAACTTTTAATTTTTTTCAAGCAAGTACAAATAGGTGAGTGTTTGAATTCTACAAGCATTTAGCATTTGGTTTTCATTTATCCTGATTAAATCCTAAGCTACTGAACTTGAGTAATACTTTTTTTAAAATTTTCACATCCATGACTCTAAGAATTAGAATTTTCAGCTTTCTGGTTTTCTTGGTAGTTGATTTTAAAAGTATTATTTTACTGAGATTCTTACTAGTATTTTCATTTTTTTCAAGGTGTTGACTTTAAGGTGAAAACAATTTCAGTGGATGGAAATAAGGCCAAACTTGCAATTTGGGTAAGAGTTTTATTTATTTATTTTTTTTAATTTTTTTTTTTTGGGGGGTAAGAGTTTTAAAAATGTATTTAATATAAGTATTCAACTTCTACTTTTTAAAGAAGCAGAAATTGATGTGTGTAGAGTTCTAGAGGTACATGAACAATTGATATTAAATATCTTTTGGGAAATTTGATATTGATTAAGGGATAAACAGTAAATAGTATGGCTTATAATTGGACATGAGATAGATACTTGTTTTACTTAAATTTTTAAATTATATAATCCCTTAACATTTAAAAGCAGAATAAAGTATAAAAAATCATCTTGTCTGCCAGAGAGAATTATTGTTATTGAATCTGTTTCTTTAAAGTTTTCAGAAGACAATATAGCCTCAGCTAACACTGAGGCAATTATTTGGGAGAAAGGGATGAAGTGATACTTAGGAAAAAATAATTTTTTCATGTTTGTTAGTATAAATATTTATAAAAACTGAGCTTGCCAACTTTGGATTTATTTTTTAATACTGATTCCCAGTCTTTCTTTACTTACTGGCTTCTTTTTATCCGCCCTTGAATCCAAACATTCTGATACATATTGCTTTCCTAACTAGACCTTTTTGTGGTAGTGCTGACCGAACAAAGTAGCATTAACTGTCAAAAACATCCAAGATGCTCAGTGTCTATGTCTGTCTGCCTGTCTTTTCCCTCCTCCTATCCACCTACTACCTACCTATGTATTTACCTACCTACCTATTTCTATCTAAATGATTGCTAATACATATTTAATATACTAAATATATTATACATATAATTTATAAAAATATACTCTTGTGTATCTGATTCCCACATATACTCTAATTAAATATAGAAACCATTTTTATTACATGTGATAATATTAGAACTGGTCAGCAGTCATCACATGAGATGTACTTCAGCATGGTGATTAAATAGTAAATGGACATCAACTACAGATCGAAACAACAAATTTTCATGCATTGTATCATCTGATTCATCTTCCTGGCATTCTCTGAATGGCATATTATTTCTAACACAAGTTTTATCCTAAATAACAACTAACTGTGTGTATCTCATGTTTTCTTGTTAATTTTTTTCTAACATACAGTACTTTACACGATTGGTAGCCTATTTGCCCCTCTCCCTGAAATATAATTATGATATCAATCAGAATAGTAATGTCTAACAGAAAACAATTTGGCATATGTTGGACTAGGCCATAGTGAAATATATTGAACAGTTTAATTAAAAATGATGGCTTCAGGGCGCCTGGGTGGCTCAGTCAGTTGGGCATCTGATTTGGCTCCGGTCATGATCTCGCCGTTCATGGGTTCAAGGCCCGCGAGGGGCTCTGCGCTGACAGCTCGGAGCCTGGAGCCTGCTTTGGATTCTGTGTCTCCCTCTCTCTCTGCCCCTCCCCCACTCATGCTCTGTCACTCTCTGTCAAAAATAAATAAACATTAAAAAAAATTAAAAAAAAAAGAATGCTGGCTTCTTTCTGTTCAGAAAAAATATGCTACAAATATTTTTTTCCAGTTTGTCGTTTACCTTCAAATCTTGTTTAGGATGAGCGTGTGGGGGCGGTGTGGGTGATGAGGGGAGAGATGTTCTTGCCAGACCAAGGTGTTAGTACTTATATGGTCAGACCAGTTATTTTTCTTCATGAATCTGGGTGTCGTGTCGTATTTAGGAAGGCCTTCTCACTCATTAAAAGAAATACATGAAACCATTGTTTGCTCTGATTCTTCCGTGGTTTTATTTATATGCATAAAATGAGTTCCCCTCCCATTTGGATGGCCCTCCCAGGATCAGTCAAATAGAATAATCAAGTATAGCCCTGTCCTCATTGCTCCTGAAAGTGCTGCACACACATCATGGCCTACTTGGCACCTCTGATGCTATTTTTCTTTATATGCTGCTCTCGCTGCCACTCCCATATTCTAATACTTTGCCTTTCCAGATCTTCCCTAACCCTTTATCTATTTCTATCTTTAATAATCTCTCCTCTCACATCAAAGAAGAAAACCACAGATAATAAGGTCTGCTTTTCTTCTCTTACAGAGATGTCATTACAGTTATTGCAGATTCCTGTCTTGAAAACAAACACAAGCAAAAATCTTAACTTTTGACTATTTAAACATATATATTTTATAGTTATTATAACTCCTGATCCCATACTATGGCACAGGGGTTTTGCCCAAATTATCATACCTACTTAAACATCTTTATAAGTGAATCTAAAAAAATTAAGACTCTAAACAGCTGGACTAACTTAAATATTTGTGTATTAAATTGTGCAGTATTTTAACATCAAAACTTTTTTTTTTTTTTTTTTTTTTTTGGCTCTAGGATTTTATTTTAACTAGAATTGCAGTTGTGATTTTTATTTTGTGTTTCATCAAGGCAGTTATTGAACTTGATCTCAGTGAGGACCAAGGGGGCAAAATTCATAGTCAAATGCTTTCTGCTAGTTCTGGAAATTAATTTATTGCAGCATGCATACGGTTTCATTATGCAAACAGAATTTTTCTCTTATAACAAAAAGTCTTGAGACTAAAATATTTCTTGCATGGTCCTTGCCCTAACCTATGTCAGATTATCCAAATTATAATCTGCTTTAGATAGCAAGTGCACTTCACTTTAATTTAATCTTTGTGTTATAATTTTTTATTATGTATTATTATTTTTATTATTTGTTAACTTGTTTATATTATTGTTTTTGAAAAGTTGACTCAGTCTGCAGATTGAATAATTTTAAATATCAGAGAGGTTTTGTAAGAAACTTTGGAGGAAAGGGAGTTTTTGTAAAGAGAGATCATTTTTATCTCAAATTTATCTGTTTAGAAAGTTTACTTTTGTTATCTTTTTCACTTCAACATGGCAGGGTTAGGGGCAGTTTCTGTAGTGGTAAGAATCTGGAAGTAAAGACCGTGTACATTTATGGAAGCTCATCTGGAGGAAGGGAAGAGTAATGGAAATGTAAAGTGGTTTACTTTGAAAGTTATTTTCAACTTAAGTTTCTCTTCTGGGGCTAAAATTACTCATAACACTCTCTAGCTATTGCTCTTGTCTTAAAGCAGTCTGTATTTTGACCAGGCAAAGAAAGTAGGTAATTGCTGGTGCCTGTCATTGCTGGTTTAAAATTCCTCTCCAATCTTATAAACCTCTTAGAGGTTATTAACATGTTTTATATCTGAAGGAGCTTCTGCTTGCCCCATAGCTAAGCTCCAATTTACAGCCATGGGACTGGCAGCTAAGGTGATGTTTGATATATGTCTTCACTTTTCTTCAGGTTATTTTATATTAGCAGACTGGAAACTTTTTCTTAAAGGCCAGATAGTAAATATTTAGTCTAATCCTAAAGCAGGCATATGGCAATGCACAAGCAAATGGGCCTGACTGTGTTCCAGTAAAACTTTATTTAATAAACAGGTGGTGGGCTGAGGGAGCCATTTGTCAACTGCTGTTTTGAAAAGTCTTAGGTACCTTGAAGCCACAGTCAAAGGTGGTAGAAAAAAGACGGAAGGAACCAGGCCCAGAAGTACAGACTTGTTAGTTTTTTGGTTTTTTTTCTTTCAACAAAAGTTGAGCAACAATCCTGTGGCAAGAATTGCTCTAGGCATGGGGGTTAAACTGGTGATTAAGCAGACGAGGTCTCCTTCCTCATGAAACTTAAACTTCCTAGCTAGTGTACATCTTGTTTATCACCCCTGAGATGTGTCAGAAACCATGTGATAACAAGTGGCTTGGTTTTATACATTTTCCTAAAAGAAGATAAATAGAAAACACTTGAAAAGTCCAACCTAAAAATTGCTTACCTAAAATAAGACACTCCTGTAATTCTCTTTTAATTGATTCTATGTTAGAATCACTTGGGAAGATTTTAAAAACTTCAGTCTTACTTTAGACCAATTAAATCGGAACCATTGGGGATTGGACCCAGGCATCAGTATTTTTGATTTCCCAGGAAATTTCATTGTGCATCTCGAGTGGAGAGAACCATGGCTTTCAATGAAATGTGTTTCATGTATGATAAAAGTCTTTTTTTTTTTTTTAATTTTTAATGTTTTTATTTTTGAGACAGAGAGAGACAGTGTGAGTGGGGGAGGGGCAGAGAGAAAGGGAGACACAGAATCTGAAGCAGGCTCCAGGCTCTGAGCTGTCAGCACAGAGCCTCACGTGGGGCTCGAACTCACGGACCGTGAGATCATGACCCGAGCTGAAGTCAGATGTTTAACCGACTGAGTCAACCCAGGTGCCCCTCATGTGTGATAAAAATCTTTATAAAGAACCTCTTTCCTTAGATGCATTTTTTTCTAGAGATGAGTCAGTATTTATTAGTTTTATTGTATGTAACAATTGTCAGTAAGAATACATCTTTAAATTTCAAGTTTTACATGAGCTTGTGCATAGATATTATTTTTAATAATGCTGTTTGACTTTCTAAGTTACATTGAAGATCTGTTAATATTGAAGATCTGTTATATTTTGTTTTATTTAATAATGACTGATTGTCACTTTTAGGATACTGCTGGTCAAGAGAGGTTCAGAACATTAACTCCCAGCTATTACAGAGGTGCACAAGGTGTTATATTAGGTAAGGCTTTACTTTAAGATACTATTGTTGTTTTATTATTGCGGTTTCTGATTTTCCTTGTCTGTGAGGGTCAGCAAGTTTTTATTTTTCTTCAGGTTCGGGGTACCTTTATGTAACTTGAAGTCATATTAGCTTCATTTAATATTAATGAATATTTAAACTTTCAGAATTTCTTTTCAGTCCTTTGTCTAGCAATTAAAAAATAAAGATCAGACTATTTGGTTTTAAAGCACATGTTGATATGGACATAATTGAGGATTAATCCACATGTAATTGGTCTGTCTTAAGAGTGTCACCAGAAACTGATCTTCAGCCCGCATTGTATTGACATATGCTTTAGTTTATAAAAGAAGATGGCTAGTTTCTTGGTGGAGTCTGTTTTATTAGTCCTAAAAAATATCACAAATCACTTGTCACTGTTGATTCATAATCACACAGAATTTTTAAAAAGTCTTAAAAAGTACTTGTTATTGATAATCCTGGGAAATTTTTTAAAATAAATATTGATCAGTTTTAGGGAGAACATAGCTTGTGAGGTTTTGGTTTTATTTTATTTTATTTTATTTTATTTTATTTTATTTTATTTTATTTGGTTAATTTAACAGCAACTCTTATTTTGGTTCAGCATCTTTAAGTTTAGAAGATACTTTAAATTAATAAGCTCTTTATATACTGTAATGCAGTGTGATGTAAAATGAAAGTGATAACAGGGAAACAATCAGGATCCTATCTACTAACTTTAGAAATTTGTTCAAAATTGCAAATTCTGTTCCTTGTGATAAATAAATTAACAGGGTCATAGACGTTTAAAGTCCTCTAAAATGTTTTGGTATTTTGCCACAGATTTGAATCTAAAATGCTTTTTGTTTTTTGGATAAACATCTTCTATTGTTATGAATGGGAACAGCTGTTGTTTTGCTGAACTTAATTTTCAGTTACAGCACAGGATACAATTTCATTTCTCTCAGTGTGTGTTAATAAAATCGAAGTGTGTGTATGTGTGTGTATTATTGTTGTTTAACACACTTATTCTTCCATCTGAGTTAGTTGGTACCATCTGATAGTTAAGAATTGAAGACTTAAAAAAAACAGACTTGCTTATATAATAACATTGCTCTTAGTCACATATCAGAAATGTAATGTCATTGCTTCTTATTTTAAATGCTTATTTAATGAGTGAGCCTTTTTATTTCAGTTTATGATGTCACAAGAAGAGACACCTTTGTTAAATTGGATAATTGGTTGAATGAATTGGAAACTTACTGCACGAGAAATGACATAGTAAACATGCTAGTTGGAAATAAAATTGATAAGGTAAGAAGTCAGACAGTTGGCATTTTGACTACATTTTAGTAGCTTGTCTTAATCTTTGCATTTATATTTTAGGAAAATCGTGAAGTCGATAGAAATGAAGGCCTAAAATTTGCCCGAAAGCATTCCATGTTATTTATAGGTAGGTGTATGAACATTTATCCTTTCATTATTAATGAGGAATTTTAAAATGAAGTTTCTGCTACATTTTTTCTCTTTATGACTGTAAAATGTATGTACTTAGTTCAGCATTTTCTTGTGCTATAAAATCTAACTACAGAGCCAGTTTCTTTTTTCCTTCTGTATAAAAGATAGGATCACATTATGTAAAGTCATGTAGGACACAGATCAGTTGTCTCCGGGTATAATGGCATTCGGTAAAGCCAGGTGCCCAGTGCCATGGTTGTACCTTGCTGGTGCTTGTGTTGGTGGCAGTGGCACCACCTGGAAATTTGTTAGAAATGCTTCATTTCAGGCCCAGCCCAGCTTTTCTGTATCAGAGACTGCATTTTAACAAGATCTTCATGTGATTTGTATGCAATTGATATTTGAGAAGCTTGGTAGAATGGGGGTTGACAAACTACAGCATGGACCAACTCTGGCCCCACCATTTGTATTGGAACACAGCCATACCTACCCAGTTATCTACATGCTGTCTTTCGCTGCGTTCATGCTTCAAGGCAGGGTTTAATAGTTACAACAGAAACCATATGGCATTCAAAGCCTAAAATATTTACAGCAAAAAGTTTGTTGACCGCCTGTCTGGAAAAGTGGACTGGCTATATCACTGTGGAGGTTTTAACATTTTAGGTTTCCTGGGCCTTGTCACATGTCTGAAACTAGGCCTGGAAGATGTTTATAGACACCCTAGTTGATTCTGTGTGAAGGCAGCTTTAAGAATTACTGATGTAGCTATTCCACTGTGTTAGAACCTTTTAGGAATTAGGAAATGGAAACGAAGAACATCGTATATAGATAGAAGCAGGGTGGTATAAAGGGAAGGTAATGGGGAAATTTAGAAAGGAATTGAATACTACCTCTTGTGCTTACTTGCTGGGTGTCCTTCATTTTGATATATTAGTTCAATAAACATTTATTGAACACATACATAACGAGCAAAATGGACAAACTCCCTGCCCTCATGAAGCTTACATTCTAGTAGAGGAAATAGACTTAAATAAGTAAGCAACACTATGATGGAAATAAAACATTCTAAGGGGAGGAAGTATAATGGGGGTAGGAGGTAATTAGGGAAAGTTAAACTTTGAGATAGTCCCATTTGAGCAAGAATCCATCATATGAAGACCTAGAGGGAGAACATCTCAGGCTGAGACAATAGCGCATATTTCCTGAGGTAGGAACCAGTTTAGGTGTGTAAGGAGCAGGAAGAAAGCTTGTGGGCTGAAGGAATGGTATATGTTGGGGAAAGGATGGTGGTGAAGGGAGATGAGATAGAGGTCATTTGGGCATCATAGGATATGGTATGGAAGTGGATTTTATTCCAAGTGTGAAAAGCAGGGGAGTAGTTCTGTAATCTGATATTCTTTAAAAAGGCTTGTTTGTATAGAAAATGTTCCATGAGGAACAGAAGCAAGAGGCTCATCATTCTCTTACAATGGCCCAGATGAATAATGCTGTTGACTTTGAATATGGGAGCGGTTGTGGGTCGTGGAAATTTGACAGATCCAGGGGATATTTTGATGGTAAAGGTGGTAGGCTGTGTAGAAAGATAGATTGGGTCTGGAGGGTAAGGAAAGAGAGCCATGAAGGATAACGTCGAGTCTTTGGCATGAGCAGATAGGTGGATTGTGCTGCCGTTAACCATGTGTGAAAGACTGAGATAAGAACAGGTTTGGGAAAGTGAGTAGGGAATCAAGAAATCTGCGTAGTATAAGAATGGCCTGTTTTTTCAGATAATTAGTGGACATGCTGGTCATTGGCATTTAGCTGGTGTTTAAAGTCATGGAACTGGAGTGCCTGGGTGGCTGAGTTGGTTGAGCATCCGATTCTTTTGTTTATTTATATTTATTTATTTATTCATTTATTTATTTAGATTTTTTTTTAAACGTTTATTTTTGATAGAGACAGAGCACAAGTGGGGCAGGGGCAGAGAGAGGAGACACAGAATCCGAAGCGGGCTCCAGGCTCCGAGCTGTCAGCGCAGAGCCCTACGCGGGGCTCGAACTCACAAACCGCGAGATCATGACCTGAGCCTAAGTCAGATGCTTAACTGACTGAGCCACCCAGGCACCCCAAGCATCCGACTCTTGAATTCAGCTCAGGTTATGATCTCACAGTTCGTGAGTTTGAGCCCTGCGTTGGGCTCTGCCTGCTTGGGAATTCTCTCTCCCTTTCTCTCTGCCCCTCCCCTGCTTGTGCGCTCTCTCCCTCTCTCTCTCAAAATAAATAAATAAACTTAAAAACTTAAAAAATAATAAAGTCATGGGATTGTAGTGATCACAGGAAGAACTGGATAGAAAACGGCTGAAAATTGAAGCCTGGGATACTCCCAGCAGTTAGAGGTCAGCAGAAAGAAGAAGTGTCAGCAAACAGGTTGTGAATGATGTAACCTTGAGAGGAGGAGTGTTCAGGAAGAAAGTGATCAGGTGTATCAACTGCAGCAAGATGTCAAATAAGATAAGGATATTCGATCTGACAAGATAGAGTGTTGGTATTTTTTTAAAGTTTCAATGGAGTGGTGAGAACAAAAGCCTAGATAGAGTACAGTTGACCCTTGAACATTGTGGGGTTAGGGATGCCGACCCCCTACGCTGTTGAAACTCTGCATATAACTTTTGACTCCCCCTGAAGTGAACTGCTAATAGCCTGCTGTTGACCTGAATGAAGCCTTCCTGATCGACAGTCAGTTAACACGTAGTTTGTTATGTGTATTACACACTATGTTCTTACAATAAAGTAAGCTAGAGAAAAGAAAATGTTGCTAAGAAAATCATAAGGGAAAATACCTTTACAGTACTATACTGTATTTATAAAACAAAATCCATGTACAAGTGGAGCTGCATAGTTCAAACTTGTGTTGTTCAAGGGTTGACTGTAGTTTGAAAAAAATTGTGAGGTAAGAAAGTGGTAACAGCTTATGTAGGTAACTCCGGATGACGATTTTGCTTTGAAATAGAGTAGAGAAACTGGGTGGCTACTGGAAGGCTTTGTGGGCTGCAGGGCAGGGTGGTTGGTTGCTTGGTCGGTAGTAAGATGGACAGTAATTTTGGTAGGCTTTTAAGCTGACTGATGTGATCCAGTAGTGGGGGTACATGATTTTTCATTGAATGAGAAAGGATGGGATCCCAGGAGCTAGAAAGGGGGTTGCTCCTAGATGGCAGCACAGCATTTCATCCAGTGTAACAAGACTGAAGGCAGAGCCCGAGGCTGCAAATGCAAGCAGGCTCGTTCGTCCCTTAGTGGGATGATCAGTAGCTCCTGTCAGGTTGTTTTTATTTTTCTCAACATAAAGTTATGTGATGAGCTGAAATAGAAGAGTTTTATGATGAAGGAATAAGAGAGTCCTCTCAGACAGTAAAAAAGGTAATTACTAGGGAAAGTTAGGCTAAGGGAGCAGGGCTAAATGTGCACATGAGTTTCATGAGCATCAATGTCAAAGGAGACTGGCGTCCATGGTTGTATGTCATTTATCCAACCGCCAATAGCTGCTTGGTTGCAGGCACAGAACAACCGGATGGTTCAACTTGGAGACTAAGTTTCCTTATTCTGAAATGGGAATAGTATCTGCTTTGGGGCTGATTTTAAGAGCTAACTGAAAAATTAAGGAGGAACTTTGGCATCATATATGAGTAGGGTTTTACAATGTACAATTCTGTCACAAAATTTTGGGCTTACATACTACTGTTGTTATGGATAGAATTTAAATAGCTCAACTTTGAGAGTTGGTAAATTCATGAATATTAAACCCGTGGGGAGAAATTGCTCATGACTTGTCTTTTTATTTATTGTCGGCTGATATTATGCCATAATAATTTCCCAGAAAAACATAGGAATATGACCAGAAAAGAATGTGCTATGACATTTTTTTCTCGGATTTCAGAGGCAAGTGCAAAAACCTGTGATGGTGTACAGTGTGCCTTTGAGGAACTTGTTGAAAAGATCATTCAGACGCCTGGACTGTGGGAAAGTGAGAACCAGAATAAAGGAGTCAAACTGATACACAGGGAAGAAGGCCCTGGAGGCGGAGCCTGTGGTGGTTACTGTTCTATGTTATAAACTCTGGGAAACTCCCATCTCTTGCATATTTGATCAGATAGTGACATCTTTCTGTATATAAACTCTTTAACTGCTATTTTAGGGACCTTGCAGTTTGCACATATTTGTTTTGTATCATGGCAGTAAATATTTGCAAGAAATCCCACTCATCGGCTTTCCCAGGTAAAATGTTATGGTAAGCATGCACAGTTTGCAGTCTACAGTTTTTTATGTAACATAAAATAGGTGTACTTTTATAAGTACATTTGATTTTATGATTTACATTTATCATGTGATAAAAAAAATCCACCTATTTAGTATATGTTGATACAAGGTCTACTTTTGGTCTCCTCTTTGCATAAATACTCCTCTATCAATTACTGAATTAATTGGTGTGTAGAACTCCTAGAACTACTAGGAGATATTCAGGTATCATCAAACCTGGCAAATTTCCTTTCAGGAATAACAAAGAGCATGATTCCACAGCTTTTGTAGGATGTTTGCAGACAGATTCTCTTTTAGTACTAAGCAAAATTCTCTTTAGAGGATGCAATCCAGGCCAATTTATAATTAAATCTCTGTTTGTTCTGATGATGCTTCTGAAATAGCATTGATATGTTAAGAAGTTTGGTCTTACTTTTACATTTTCTTCAATGAGTAGCTCAGTTGCTTAACTGGAGTTTTAATTCTGTGATATGTACATTGGATTCTGACTCTTTGTGCATCATTTTTAGTTATGTGGTGTTTGGCAAAATGGCAATAAGGTTTTCCCCCATTTTGGTTTCAGAAGGATGAGGATAGTGTGTTTATGTAACTCATGTAGTACTTAACCACTTTTAAAACCAACACCTTTTTCCATAAATGTTGATGGTGTTTGTCCAGGTACCTCAATTGTAGCTCGTGTAATGTTTATGAACATCTGTATCTTACGACTCCCCTAAATGGCTAGTTGATTCAAAAACCTATTTCTGTGTGTTGAGGGTTGGGAAAAAAAAAAAACACTAAATGACCATTTGAGAAAGACATATTGCTTCCAGATTTTGATGTGTGTGGGAAAATACTGTTGCAATGAAAATCTTGGTAATTTACTGTAACAAGTAGCCAATAGTTTATCAAAACCAACTTGTCCAGACTAATAAATCTTTTCCACAGTATACAGTTTTCTAACCTCTTGCTATTATACATTGCATATTTTTTTTCACTCGTATGTTATTTAACTTACATTGATATCTGCTGTTTTATGCCCCTGAATAAGTTATTTGTCCTTTCAGGCAGGTTACCATGATACCCCCTCAGTAAGATTTCTGATACTAATTTCTGGGTACAAATACTAATTGTATAGAGTTGCAGGTGATACTTTTTGGGGGTCACTTTTGCAATACTCGTGATAGTGGATTTACTTCAAGTTGGGTTCTAAAATGTACATCTTCACGTAAGAGAATCTTACATTCTACTTGGTTCACACTTCTTAGACTACATTACATGTGATTAAAGGTTTTATACGTTATATATGTATTTACTAAATATAAAACATTTACTCCTTTACTGTTGGAGAAAGGTAGCTAACACGTACTTATGATTTGTTTGTGTCACATTACAGCTGTAGATTTGTGTATTTATGTAGTGTTTGTATTGACAAGACATTCATTTCTTTGTGCTTTTTGCTCTTTGAGCTATATAATAATCTTTTTGTGTATTGGATTGTCCTGTTGATTTGGTCAAAATTTGGATACATATGAGTCACTTACTTTTAAACACTAATTTTGTTTGATAGAACTTTATTGTAACCTTTTGTAGTTTTTGAAATAAATATAGCCTGCTTTCCCTAGATGCATTTGCGAAGGAAGTATTCTACATCTCCCTGTTACTTTCGTTGGCTGAGGAACATCTGAATGTAGTCTGACTCAGATTCTATTCTGTCATATGGCTTTCACTTTACTATTTTGTTGCAAGCTTATTGTTTCTTAGTGGAGGCTTTCTTTTTCTTTTTTTCCAGTGTTTATTTATTTTGAGAGTGAGCGAGTGGGGAGGGGCATAGAGAGAGAGAGGGAGAGGGAGAAAAAAGAATCCTAAGCAGCCTCTGTGCTGTCAGTGCAGAGTCGGATGCAGGGCTTGATCTCAGGAGCTGTGAGATCATGAGCTGAAACCGAGAGTCAAATGCTTAACTGACTGAGCCACCTAGGCGCCCCAGTGGTGGAGATTTTCTAAGTGAAGTAGTTATAGCATCTAAAATTGGCCACTTAAATAGCTGAGGATTTTGTCAGTTCTTCATTTTCACATCATTGGAAGTAGTTTAGAAGTGCCTTTTGCAGATGATGCAAATTAGAACAGTTGGAATACAGTGTTTGGGATTCTAGGAGTGCTGACACAGATCTAAGCAAATAAATAAATATTTAATTTATGTTGAGAGTAATAGTTAACATTTACTGAAAGCTTCCTTGGTGCAAGGTGCTGTTCTTAGTGCTGGATTAATTCCTTAAGCCTCACAGCAACCTTAAGAGATTGGTTGGTACACCTGTTATGCCCATTTAAAAAATGAGGATAGTGAAACCTAGATATGTTAGGTAACTCCCCAAAGATCACATAGCTTAATCAGTGATGGAGCTGGATTCCAGCATTTTTATATGCCTATACTCCTAACCACTGTTCCTTTTGTGTGGCTGTTTACTAGCTTTTTGTTTTAACACAGCAGGGTTAAAGGAGTTCCCCTATTTTTTAAAAATCATTCTTTTGTTATTTACTTTTAAAATCTGAACTGCTTCTATTAAGTAAATTCCATTGGTATAAACTAACCAGGTAAGTCATTTGACCTAAAAGTTAAGGTAGGAGAGTGGGTAGTCTTAGTTCTTTGGCCTTCTCAGGATTGAATGAAAATCCCTGGTTTAGGAAAGATACAAAGGCAGGGGACATGTGGGACCTTAACTTTTTAATTGGCCCTGAGAAAAGAAATTAAATCTGGGAACAGTCTTTTGCTCAAAATTGAAATCTGGGGGGGGGGGGGGTTTCATTTCGAGTACTTAGTTGCCATATCTGCAGATTCACACTTGGTGTTGACTTTCTAGTTGAATGCAGTGGCATTGAACTTGATTTTGATTCATTGTACTTTTCATACTCAAGAAGTATATGTGATTCTGTACAAGTGTGGGACTGGCCCCATAGCTCATAAAAGAATCCTTATATCATTACTTTTTCTGTCTGTAAGATGGCACAGACCTACCTCATATCCATGATATCCTTAAAGATGTTTTTTAATGTTTTTTATTTATTTTGAATGAGAGAGTGAGGGAGCATGAGTGGGGGAGGGACAGAGGGGGGCGAGGGATAGAGAGGATCCCAAGTGCTTTGTGCTGTCAGTGCAGAGCCCAACACGGGGCTTGATCTCATAAATCATGAGATCATGATCTGAGCCAAAATCAAGAGTGTCGGATGCTTACCCATAACTGAGCCATCCAGGTACCCCCCCCCACCCACCGCCCGCCCAACATAGTATCTTTAAACACAGTTTAGTGTATAGTTTTTCTGATTTTCAAGTAAACTGGTATATTCCTCTAGGTCCTTTCATTTGTAGGTCTTCTCAGTATTCAAATATTATGCTTCTTATCTTGGGTTCCATTTCACTAGTCATACTTTGGAAGTTTTTTATCTGTTTAGATAGAGGGATAAAAGCATTTAATGTTTCCAGAAGACATTCTAGTTCTGACCCCAGCCACACCTTGGGTTATTAACTAGAGATTCCATCCTGGGTTTTGTCTAAGAATGTTGAAAGAAGTGAATAAGAAGAAGTAGGCTAAATCAAGATTTGGAGCTAAGGAATATAAATACAGATTTACCCAGATCTCTTTTTTTCCCGTCCAAATGGGAACATCTCTTCGGAGGGGGAAAAAAGGAGTCAACTTCTGTTATGGGGCTTTAAATTTTCCTATTGTTATTAGCTTTCTGTTTCATATTTAAGAATTGGTGTTGTTTCTGGTTGTGGTATAAAGTTTGGGTGCCTCTTAGAGCTGTTTTGTTACACACACATTTCCAGTTGTGTGAGCACCTATTGTCAGTCCTGCCCTCCCACACCTCTCTCACAAACAGTACTTTTTTTTTTATTATTAGCCTGATAAGCAACAGATTATTTAATTTTATTTGTATTTTTTTGATTACTAGTGAGATTGGGCACTTTTAGTATTTTATTGGGTATTTGTATTTTCTTTAATTCCTTGCTCATGTATGCCGATCCAGCATTCACTTCCATGTCTTCTTTGGATAACCAACTTCCTCCCATCATGCATGTGGTTTAGACGGGATTGTCACACCCCCAGCTCCAGCTAGAGTTGACCTGGTTATCTTTAACCAGTGCTACTAACTCTCCCTTTTCCCCCACCCCCCAAAATAAATGGTTCAGGGATAGTCACCTGACCCAGCTCAGGCTACTTAGATACAAGATATTTGCTGAGGCTTCCTTAGGACCTGCTGAAAGAAGATACCTTCTTGGAGATAGTGCGGTGCAAAGACTCATGTTTTGAACTTGCTGCAGCTAATTTTTTCTACTACAAAAGAGTCAGCCTCAGGGAGGCTTACCAAGAAAATAAGAGGGAGTCTAAGTTGGAGCCCTGATGCAATTTGAAACCTCTGGATCAAGTTGGACCTGAAATCAGATTTGCTTCTGGACTTTTTACTTATGTGAGCCAATAAATTCCTTTTGTGTTTTAAGCCAATTTGAGTCGGATTTTCTTTTTTCTTGGAACCAAATGTATGCCACATGAGTGTATGTGTTCTTATTAGTAGGAGCTTTTTGTACACTTGAGTTCAATATGTTGATATTTATTTGCATAGAGAAGAAAGAAGTAAAACTATCACTTAAAGAACCATTACTCTTAAATAACTTAGTATTAGTGAGGTTACTTTCTCATGTATTTCTTTATAGATATAGACATATAAATGAGTTACATTCATACATGTGATTTTTAAGGACTTCTTTGTTTCTAAGGTCTCCTGTGTTTTGATTTAGTTTCCTCTGTCACATGGATACTTACATGAATACTTACTTCTCTCCCCCCTGAGGGAATCAGTGTTACCTGGCATGTATATACCCTTTTTGCATTTCTCCATGCCTCCGAGCTCTCCTCCAATGCAAAAATATGTATATACATTGTCACACAAAAATGGTATCATCTGTGTATTTCCTCCTATTTCCTTTCTTACCTAACCGTACATTGTGAAAATCACTTCAAACCAATTTATATGCATGTAACCTCTATTTTAGTGATTGTGCAATGTTACTATTCCGTGGTATGGATTACCACTATTTAACCACTCCCATAGAAACGGGCGTTTATATAGTTTCCATTTTTTGCCCTTGCAGATGGTACTGCAATTAATATCCTATCCACAGATCTTGTTGTTTCTGTGGGATATGTATCTAAGAGTTGGATCCATGGGTCAAACAAAAATGTGTATTTTTTAGGTTTGATGTATTTTATAGATGCCTTTCCAAAAATTTGTAACAACATTTCTACTAGCATTTCCCAGCATCAGCAGGAAGTGTTCCCAAGTTTTAATTTTTGTTACTTTGTATTTGCAAGGTGTAACTTATTTTAGTTTGCATCTCTGTAGAGCATTTTCTCATGTGTGTGGGCCATTTGTAGTTGGCCTTCTTTTGAAAGGATTATTCATATTCTTTGCCAGTTTTTCTGTTCCGTTTTTGTGGTCTTATCTGATATCAGCTCTTTGTATAGTACAGATTTTAACCCATATGTGTATGTTTTAAACATTTTTTCTGACCTATGTTTTTTCACTTTGATGATATGATTTTTATTACAAGTTATTTTTTTATATTTTGTACCTTCTGGGTTCCCCAACTTTCAGGTTGTACATGATGTCTCCTTAGCATCTTCTGAGATTGTTTTATTTTGAACTATTAAAAACTTGGAATTATTTTTGCTTATGACTCAAAATAGGGAGCCATCTTACTCCATATGGATAGCTGGTGTGCCTACACTACACATTAAATTTTATTTTCCCTACTGAGCTGAATTACCACTTTTGTCCTAGATGAAATTCCTGTAAGGAATCTACTTTGGCCTTCTGTTTTGGGGGTCTCTTAACCTTGGAAAGTTACATATTTCAGTGTAGTTGGTTTTCTTTAATCCTATGTATATCATTTTATACTTTAAAAAAACATTCTTAAAAGGACTCTGCAGGTTTCATCCCACTGTCTCAGGGGCCTGAGTTTTGATGTTAGTGGCTCTATAATGTGTTTTTGGCTGTAAAGCGAGTCCTTTCTCACTCTTTTTCAATTTGATTTCACATATGAGTCTTAAACATCACTTTATCCTTTGCCCATTTTTTTTTTTGTGGATCTTTTTTTTAATAAAGTTTTTTTTCTAAAATGTGATATGGATACTAATCCTTTGCCATTAATATGTATTGCTGAAGTCTTTTCCCAATTAGTGGTTTCTCTTTTGAATTTGTTTGAAATGTTGTATAATTAAAACATTTTAAGCCAAAAATTTAGTCATTTTTTATCATTTTTTTAAACTGGGAATCTAACTGGAATCACATATTTCTATATTTATTGTGAGAAAACTGATTAAAGGTAAGACTTGCCATTAGGAGACATGGGATATCTGTCTATTCAGGTTTTTTACTGTTTTGAAATTCTACAGTTTTCATTGCATATGTCCTGAACCTTCTTAAAAGTTATTCTCAGAATTTTTTTTTTCCCCATTAGTGTGAATAGAATTGGTTTTCTTCTTTCAGAATCTATGTAGTTGCTTTTTCTGTCTGTCCAGGTGCCTAATCAGTTTGATGCTTTGGTTTAAACTAGTTTCTTTGATTTCTTAGGTAAAGTAACAAAAATGTAATTTATTTTAAAATATATATTAGAAGAAATTGCAGGCACCTTGCTTTATTTTGATGTTTTGAATGTGTGTCCTGACAAACTGTTTAGAGGAAACCTCCCATTTCACACCAGTTCTTAAGGCCTGCACACTTCAGCCTTCTGTAGAGGCCACTCATGCGTAGCTTCTTGGCCAGTAGCACCCAGATCTCCCAACTGTCCCCAAGCCATAGCTCTTGGATTTCCATGGGCCAAGCTCTCCCTGGGATCCACCAGTTTCTGACTTTTTTCTAATGCACTAATAGTGAGACTGGGCTATTGTTTCTGTTGCTGATAACTTCATGTGTCGTGAGATTCATAAAATTGGGAAGATTGTATCTTATTTCTCCACGCTGAAATACTTAATTTTAAAAAGGGAAATTGCCTGTTCAGTGTAGGTTTGCTAGAAGTCAGTATGGCATAATGGTTAAGAATGTGGCCATTTGACATCAGAGTAGTCTCTTATTCCAGCTTATGGCTGTTACGATCTTGGGCCAGTTACTTAATCTTTTGGGTCTCAGTTTCTTCATATTGAAAATGGGATAATAGTCTCCACAGCTTCGTAGGGTTGTGAGCATTAAATGAGCTAGGGAATATAGAGCTTGGCACTGTGTGCTTCAAGAAGTGTTAGCTGTTATAGCATATTCTGGTTACTAGCTGCCTCGGTTTTTCTGTTCTTAATTTTTATAATTCACAGAAAACAATACTTATTTTTGAGGTTTAAATTTTTTTCTGAAACAAAATAAGACATACTCATTTAAAAATTATTTTTCTCGGGGTGTCTGGGTGGCTCAGTCGGTTAAGCGGCCGACTTCGGCTCAGGTCATGATCTCGCAGTCCGTGAGTTCGAGCCCCGTGTCGGGCTCTGTCCTGACAGCTCGAGCCTGCAGCCTGCTTTGGATTTTGTGTCTCCCTCTCTCTCTGACCCTCCCCTGTTCATGCTCTGTCTCTCTCTGTCTCAAAAATAAATAAACTAAATTTTAAAAAAAAAAAATTATTTTTCTAGGGGCGCCTGGGTGGCTCAGTTGGTTAAGTGTCCGACTTCGGCTCAGGTCATGATATCACAGTTCATGGGTTTGAGCCCCGCATCAGGCTCTGTGCTGAACTCTTGCTCAGAGCCTGGAGCCTGCTTCAGATTCTGTGTCTCCTTCTCTCTCTGCCCCTCCTCCACTTGCACTCTGTCTCACTCTTTCAAAAATAAATAAAAAATTATTTTTCTAGAGTTACAGTTTCTCATTCTGTGTGTGTGTGTATATGTGTGTTTTCCTTTTTCTTTTAAAAGCATTTTGTCTCTGTGGTCTTTTAAACAGGCAAACAGTAGTCTAGAACAGTGAGCTGGAAATAAATGATATAATGATTTCTAGGTGGATAAATTTCTACCTAGGTAGATTTCTAGGTAGATAAATGCAGCTAAGGGGCCTGTTGAGAATACTTATGAGTTCCTTTATTGTGAAGGCCTAGATAGCGACAGCAGGCCTCACCTCAGGCCTCACAACATCCTATGTGTCCTTGGCACTCTCGTCTACACACACCACAGGAGCTCCGAGCATTCACCTTGCTGTGTCAGGAAATAGCGTAGGCTTCTGCCACAAGACATATGTTCTTTTTAGATTCATGTTCCTTTAGCCATATTTTCTTTGCTAGGAATTTTAAGCTAGTTAAATATTCCCACATGTCACACTCATACCACCTATTTTAGGTTAAACACAGCCGACATCTAAGTTTTCTGTAAAGCAACACTAGCCTTGTAGTACTAGATAGATGTACATTTATAAACTGGTCCATTTACACTTACCTCTCACTTTACCTCTCACAGCTCACTTTATATTAATAGAAATATGATTAAATCACTCTTACAAAATGATTTGAGTTCCAATACCAGTAGAACTACTAATCACAAACCTGCTAAAGAATATAAAGCTTCATTTACATTCTTTGTGTCCTTAGGTGTTATTTCACTATGGATGTATAATCAAGTGTTCAGATTACTTGAATACTTTATGGTTTTGTTATCTATTTGATAGAAGTTCCTTTGTTCCTATTTATATTCAATTTTATGGCTTTTTTTCAGCTGTTTAATATAAGGGCTTACTTTTTTCATTCCTTTTAATTTATTTGATTTTTTCCCATTCCTATTGATTCCATCCTGATCTCACACCCTCCTCATATGTAGTCATTATCACTAAGTTCTGGTTTATTCCTCCTGTTTCTTTTTATAAAAATTATGCAGTATTCTTTTTTTCCATCTCCTACACAAAGGGTAGCATATTACATACATTCTTGAATTTTGCTTTTTAATGTGAACTAAAGAAATCACTCCATATATCATCAGTCTGGGACTCTGCCTCATTTTTTTTTTTTTTTTTAAATCGTTGTAAGTCCATTGTGGATTGCAGTTAATTCAATGAGTGGCCCATGAATGGATGGTGAATAACTGTGTTTGTTTCATTTCTCTGGATAAGTTTCTAAATCAATTTTTAAAATCTTACAGTATATTTCACATAATATGAACAGCATCCATTTTGGGGATCACATTTTGATGAGTTTTAATAGACACATAAACTTGCATAATCACTATCACAATAAAGATAGGGGACATAACTGTTACCAAAAGGGTCACTTGTTTGTAATGTTTGGCTCCCTTCTTCCTCTCACCTCTGCTATACCTGATGCTTCCTGGGGCTTTCTCTCTGGACTCCAGGCAGATTGGCTCTGGCCTTTATTATAGTCTTCACCTGTGTATTCTACACTTCCTTTTTTTTTTTTTTTTTTTAATTTTTAAAAATGTTTTATTTATTTTTAAGAGAGAGGAGGGTCAGAGAGAGAGGGAGACACAGAATCTGAAGCAGGCTCCAGGTTCTGAGCTGTCAGCAGAGAGCCTCTTTTGTGGCTCCAACCCAACGAACCGCGAGATCACGACCTGAGGTGAAGTCGGCTGCTTAACCGACTAAGCCACCCAGGTGCTCCTCTAGACTTCCTTTTTCTTTCCTTTTAAAGGCATTGTCTTTTCTCCATTTTGCATAAATGCAGAAATATGAAAATATGCTTCAGTGCCTTTACTATTAGGATTTGTTCTTCAATTCCTTTATTTTTAAAATGTTCTTGGGAGGGCACAGAAACGAACGTGCTTGGGTGTATCTCCTAAACTAAACCAGTCATTGGTCTTTTAACTAGTGAGATCAACAAGGAATTGTTGATAGGAAAAAAAAAAAAAGGTAGAATCAAAGGATGGGGGTTCATAATGAGGCCAATATTTTGGAATGGATATACCAAAGCAAGTAAGTGGGAAAGCTGGGCAATGTCAGATGCTTGATTTAGAGATTTGGGGAGTAAATCAAGATTATAACCATGTATGAGTACCCGAGGAAGTGGAAGAATAGAAGTTGGAAGTGAGGAGGTCAAGATGCCAGGTGGATCATGTCTGTTTTTTTCAATCAGTAGATACACAGTTGAATCTATTTCCAGGTTCTATTCTGTGCTATGCCAGAATCAACAGAATATTGGTTTTGCTTTACAGAATATTTATAAATCAAGCTCTGCCCCTCACTACTTTTTTTAACAACTTGTTTTGCCAATCAATTTATCCAGTTACAAAATAAAATCCTTTGGAATTCTGACAGGAGCGGTGTTAAATATATATATTAATTTATAAGCTGACATTTAAAAAAGCCTTGCTATCCAGATACATGGCATATCTTTCCATTTATTCAGTTCTTATTTTACATCCTTCAGTAAAATTTTAGAATCTCTTTCATATATATCTTGTAGCTACCTTTGTTGATGGCATTTTGTCATGTTTATGTTCCTACATTGTATCAAGGGGTTTTGAAATTTTTCATATCTCATTAATTGTTTTCAGTAGTAAAAAAAATTAGTGCATATATATCTTATAAAGAGCATCTTACTGGGGCGCCTTGGTGGCTCAGTCAGTTGGGCGTCCGACTTCAGCTCAGGTCATGATCTCGCCGTTCATGGGTTTGGGTCCCACTGACAGCTCAAAGCCTGGAGCCTGCTTCGGATTCTGTGTCTCCCTCTCTCTCCACCCCTCCCTCGCTTGCACCCTGTCTCTGTCTCTCTCAAAAATAAATGAAACAGTTTTTTAAAATTTTAAAAAGATCATCTTACCAAAATTGTTATTAATACCAATCTCTTTAGTGTTTTTTATTTCCTAGTTTCATAATTATGTGTGAATAAAGATAATTTTGTTTGCTCCTGATTCTATGACAATCATTTTGCTATTTTGCCTTTAAATGTACTATTGTTGTTTTATTTCAAGGTATAGTCTTTCTGTTTTAGGATGATGATGTGACTTCATTCTTTTAATATTTTACTTCAGTCGTATTTGGAATGGCAGCTGAATTTTTTCAAATTCTTTTTTTTTCCACCATCTAATTTTGATAGCAGGAAATTGTTTGTTGCTTGGTTTAATATAAGAGTTCCTGTTACAAAACCATCCTTACAGTCTTGGAATATATCTTACTTGTCTGAATTATACTGTTAAAAAATATTCTTCTGGATTCAGCTTATATATTTATTTATAACTTTTACATCTGTAAGCTACATGGACCATGGCTTGTGAATTTATTTGTAAAGGGCAAATCGTACATATAATTATGCTTCTCCCCTCCACCCTGTAGACTTCTAGGTGTTCCACTGTGTTTTATGGGAAGGGATTCTGTGAGCACAAACTCTGTGGCGATCCAGGGAGACCGTCTAATAGAAAAATGACTCCTAGTAGATCCGTTTACCCTAAATTTTCAAATTTATTGCTATTGAATTGTAAGATCTCTTAATTTCTTCTGTAGTTGGGGATATACCTTATTTCTTATATTTAATTGTATATTTTTATTTACTCTCCCCCCAACCCCCGCCTTGGTCAGACTTGGGTATTTAATCTACTTTATTTGTATTTTCAAAGGACAAGATTTTATTTTATTTTTACTTTCTATTTTAAAATTTCATCCCTTGGTTTTTTACACTTTTTGTTTTGGAATAGTTACAGATTTGCAGGTTGTTGCAAAGATAGTGCAGACAGGTCCCATGTACTCTGTACCTGGTTTCCCCCCAACAGTTACACCTCACATGACTATGGTACAATATCAAAACCAGGAGATCTACATTGGTCTAATTCATGTGTAGATATTTCTATGCTACATTATGTGTGAGTTGTTGTAACCACTATATTCAAGATACAGACAATTCTACTACTGCAAAGCTCTCCCTTGTTCTATCCCTTTATGCCACCATTGCCCCTTTTCCCCCCACCATCCCTGACCCCTGGCAACCAGTAATTTGTTCTCCATCTATATAATTTTGTCATGTCAAGAACGTCATATAAATGGACTCATACAGTATGTGACCTTTTAGGATTAGCTTTTTTTCACTCTGCATATGCCCTTCATCCATCTAAGTTGTTGTGCGTATCAGCAGTTCTTTCATTTCTCCTTGCTGAGTAGTGATAGCATGTTTGCTCTAAAATAGTTTGTTTACTCATTAACCTATTGTAGGGCATTTTAATTGTCTTCAGTTTAGGGCTGCGCTGCTATGAACAATTGTGTACACTCTGTGTGGATGGAAGTGTCAAGGAGTGTGGGTGTGCTGTCATTGTCCTCGATTCTTAATTCTCTGTGACTTTGTTTTCGTGTATTATAGTTTTTAAAAATGTTCTTTAATTGATACTTATAGGCAATCTTTTTTTTATTAAACTTTTAAAAAATGTTTATTTCTGAGAGAGACATACACACAGAGTGTGAGCAGGGGAGGGGCAGAGAGAGGGAGACACAGAATCTGAAGCAGGCTTCAGGCTCTGGGTGTCAGCACACAGCCCAATGCGGGGATTGAACCCATGAACCGTGAGATCCTGATCTGAGCCGAAGTCAGACGCTTAACCGACTGAACCACCCAGGTACCCCTATAGGCATTTTTTTTTTTTAGCAATAGAAACATTTAAGCCATTTTCTACTGTATACAGTTGATCTATTTTTATATCAAGTATTCTTTTTATTTGTAATGTCAGTTTTAGTTATGTCTTTGGTTAAGAACCATTTCAAGGAGTGTAGCTTAATTTCATATTGTAAGAACTTTGTTTTGTTTCTTTCCCTGTAGGTTATTTTTTCATCTTCTTACAAACTTCTACTTTACAATTCAGTTATAGTTAGAGAATGTGGAACATAAAAATCTCTCTACTTTTTAGAATTCATTAGGGTTTTCTTGATGGCCAGGAATTTGATTTCTTTTTTCTGGTTGGTTCCTATTTTATCATTATATTTTAAACTTGCATTTGGGTAGGCCAAGACAGCCAAGGGCAAGAGCAGTTCATCTGGCATGCTACAATGAGACAATCTGTTGGGGTTGCTCATTTTGGGGTATCTAAAGTCTTTCTAAGTAGAGGAGAGCTGTCATACAAAGAGGGACCAAAAGGTACTTAGTCCTCAAGTCAGGAAAGATGGAGACCAAGAAGAAATATAATTACAGAAAGAGAAAACACTACTATCCACTGTCTCATAGATGCCAGGTCCTGTGCTTGGCTTTCACTTGTATTAATCATTAAACCTCTTTCAATGTGTTCACCACACTGTACTGTATGGAATATATTATATTAAAGCACATGTATTAAACATGTTTATAAGAGTACTACAAAAACAAATCATTACACTCTTAGAATCCGGTGAGTAGGTGTGAAAATTTTTATTTTATAGAGAAGGAAATGGAAATTCAGATTAAGTAACTTCCAAGGTTATAAAACTAATAATAGAGTTGGGATTTTGATTGATTTTTAAAAGTATTTCATGGATATAAGAAATTTAGTGTATATGATTTATAGAAAACAAAGTTTATACATATGCATCTATTAAGTAAAGCATGTTGTATCATTCACATCTTCTATAGCATTGTTATTTTGTCTACTTGAGCTGTCAAGTTCTGAGTTGTATTACGTATATTACCATGATAGATGATTTTATCAAGTTCCTGTAAGTCAATAAGTTTTAGCTTTATGTTTAGTCCATAAAGAAACACAATGTATATATTCTTTATGATTATATCTCTCATCATTACATAATATTCCCTCTTTGTCTTATTTTGTTAGTTAGGGTCTTGAATTTTGGCTAATCTGATGATAATATTGCAACCATATAGTAGTATTCTTATATGCTTATTTCATTGGATTTTTTTCCATCTTAGTAGCAGAGAGCCTAGATAATGTAGATATGTTACAAAGAATAACATGATGAATGCACATTGAAGTCCTACTATTTGTGTGGGAGTATGTATGCATATAGTATAATTTAATTTTGGAAATTACAAGTTCTCTATAAATCAGCCTTGGTGATAATATAAAAAACAAATATTGATCATTAGATTTTTGCTACCAAGTTTGGAAAAACTTGAAGAATATGTAAATATAGGAATTCAGATTTGTTTTCAAACTGTTTTCTTTTTTTTTTTTTTTTTAAACATAGGGGCGCAGGTGTCCCTTTGTTATCAAACTGTTTTCAGCTTTAAGTGAGCCCAGAAGAGTAGGGGACTAGGTTGGGATCAAAGGTAAGTGAACAAACTTGTAAAAAAAATCTTACTTTTATACACCACTTTCATGGAGAAAAGGAACTGGTTACAGCATTCAAAGGGAAGGACATGGAAATACCAAAACTCACTTAGTTCCAAATGGTTAAGATGCAATTATTGGAAACCCCATTTCAGTCTCCACTGATGAGTATCATTGTGTAAGTTATATCTCAGGTGTGTCAGTTAACTAGATGGGAGGAATATTTTCATCATATGTATATACATCATAATGTATGCTTTAAATATCTTACAATTGTATTTGCTAATTATACGTCAATAAAATGGGGTCAAAAAGAGCTTTTCTTTTTTCCAAGAATGGGTCTTGACTTACAAAGGATAAAGGATAAGTATTACAGTTCCTAGGTTAGTCTTTGAAAACAGATTGAAGTAAATTCAGGAGATTCTAAAACTGTATCAAATTCTAGATTCTGTTTGAATTTAAAAGAAAACCAATTGTATTTTGGATGAGTGGAGATATTTCCACTCATACAGCATCAGATGTTTTGATAAACATGGGAATGTGATGGAGATGCAGTTACCAGTGAAAAAGTAATGGTCCTCCTTGCATAACCAGTATTAACTTTCTCATTCACACAAGGAATATTTTAATTTTTAAAAAAATTTTAAGAAATATTTTTAATTGCCTACAACCTAGAACAAGACAGACAAGTTCCCTACGGAATTTATATTCTTGTGGGATGAGATAGAAAAAAAATTACATTTAGATTTTGAGGTCATGGAGCGCCTGGGTGGCTCAGTCAGTTAAGCGTCCAACTTCGGCTCAGGTCACGATTTCACGGTGGGTGAGTTCGAGCCCCGCGTCGGGCTCTGTTCATAACACCTCGGAGCCTGGAGCCTGCTTCAGATTCCGTGTCCTCCCTCTCTCTCTGTACCTCCCTGGCTCATGCTCTGTCTCATTCCGTCTCTGAAAAATAAATAAATAGGAAAAGGAATTTTAAAAAAGATTTTGAGGTCATTTTTTTTTTATATCAAAATCTACACTATAGCATGTTCTCCCGCCAAAAAAAAAAAAAAAAAAAAAAAAAAAAGTGCATTGCTTTGCCACTAAGACTTCAAAGTTTCTTGGAAATGAATTCATTTTTGTATTGTAACTCTTGAGCTTGACCATTTCTGTTGCTAGGATCGCATGGCTTGGGATAAGACCCAAGACCCGGGAGAGACAGAATACACAAAAAATAAGAAGGAAAGATTGTAGATTTTCAGTCAGGATGTTGCAGGGAAGGTGGATATGGACCACAAGGTAACTTCAACTTAGCTCTTCTCTAAGTTTTGAAATTCAGCTATTAGATTTGTAAAGTGTGTGTTCAAGGCCTAACTGTAGCCTGTCACGTCAGACTTCTTCTCTGTATAGTCATGTTTGAAGAACAGAATTTGATGATCTATCTAAATCCAAGTAACAATAACTTAAAAGAGATTCTGTATTTTATGCCTTTCATATGTGTATGATGGTCATCAAAAACGGAATCAGTTATTTTTAAGGGAATATTATACATCAAGAAGGACGTGAACTTTCTATAAGAAATGTTTGTGGTTATCTTTAAGAAAACAAAACAAACAAACAAACGAACAAAACAGCCCATTAAAAGAGAAAAGGCAGGATGTAAACGTGTGATGGCAGAATCGATACCTCTAACTGAGATCTTCCAGTTCTCCATGAGGTGGCAGCAGCTCTTCAGTTATATGAGAAATCCTGTGGTGAAGGTCACGTTCAAACACTCAGACTGTCCAACTGAGAATTTTTACAGGTTGTGCTTTTTTGTTGTTGCCAGATTTCTGTCCTTTCTTCACCTTCGCTCTCTCTCTCATTCTTGTTTTTTTTTTTTTTTTCTTTTTTTTTTTTGGCAAAGTTCAGCCATGGATCACCTTTTTATTAGATCTGAGCCTTCCTGTTCTGAAATGGCCTACTTACGCTGAAATCAACAGGCAGATTTCACAACAGTCCTCGGGGCCAAATTACAGTTCAGCATTTACAGAGGTTGGCTTGGCTGGAGACTGAGAAAATGGAAACGTAATTGATCCTGCATTTTAGGGGAGAGGATTGCTTCCTTCCTATGATATGCCTTTATCTTTTTTTTAAAGAGAAGTTTCAGGGGATTAAATAGAGGCATTACAGATAAAATGTGGATGCCACCAATGTCTTGTAAAACACTTACTTTAAGGCTTTGAAATTATTTACTTTTATATTTTTTTGCTATAAAATCATTTTAGAGATTAAAGATGAGATTATATTAGTCTTTTTGTGTGGATGGAACTATTTTCTGGAAATACTCAGTTAAAGGATTTAAAATTGCACTTCATTTTCCACCAAACTTAAAACTAAATTGTTTGATGATTTGGACTCCAGTATTTTGAATACATTTAATTCTAATACGCTTCCTTCTCCAAATGTTTTGAATTATAAGACAATTCTGTCATTGTATTCTTCATCAGAATCTGGCACTACCTTTCTTTCTCTGCTTACTTTGCTTAAATGACACTATTTCTGGTTTGAGTAATGACAGACATGCTTGATATAAATATATGTTCATCATGGTAAAGTCATTTTTAGAAAGTTCAGAAGTCTTTTTTCCACTAAGGTTCTTGATCATGCTTGCCACTTTAAAGGTGTTGGTTTTATTGATAATGTCTACATTTATAAACATTTTTTTTCAATGTTTTTATTTACTCTTGAAGGAGAGAGAGACAGAGCATGAGTGGGGGAGGAGCAGAGAGAGAGGCAGACATAGAATTTGAAGCAGGCTCCAGGCTCTAAGCTGTCAGCACAGAGCCCGATGTGGGGCTCGAACCCACGAACTGTGAGATCATGACCTGAGCCAAAGTCGGACCCTCAACCGACTGAGCCACCCAGGCGCCCCGATAACGTCCACATTTTTATTAGTAACATTTCTATTTCCTTAACTTTTACTTCTGTATTAATTCTTCTCTCTACTTTTAAAAAATAAACTTTACTTTGTATAGCACTTGTAGGTTCACAGTAAAATTGAGCAAAAGAACAGTGATCCCCTATACTCCCTGTCCTGCATATACACAGCCCCCCCCCTCCCCCCACTATCAACATCCCACAGCAGTTATTTTCCCTTTCTTGATTTCTAGTTTAATTCCAGTGTCATCTGAGAGCAGATGATTTATTTTCTTTCAAATTTGTTATGGTCTTTTTTTTTTATGGCTCAGAATGTGTCTGTCTTAATCAGTGTTCCACATAAGTTTGAGGAGAATATACGGCTGTCAATTATAACCAGTTGATTGATGGTTCTGTTGAGTTCCACTATGCTTTTAATGATGTTCTGCCTGCAGGATCTGTCCATTTCGAATAGAGAGATGTAGAAATCTCCAGTTACAGGGGTGCCTGGGAGGCTCAGTGGTTAAGTGTCTGACTTTGGCTCAGGTCATGATCTCAACGTCTTGTGGGTTTGAGCCCCAAGTCAGGCTCTGTGCTGACAGCTCAGAACCTGGAGCCTGCTTCGGATTCTGTGTCTCCCTCTCTCTCTGCCCTTCCCTGCTCATGCTGTCTTCCTCTCTTTCTCTCTCAAAAGGAAATAAGCCTCACAAACAAACAAACAAACAAACAAAGAAATCAACTATAATCGTGGCTTCATCTATTTCTCCTTGCAAAACTATCAGTTTTTGCATTATGCATTTTGATATTGTGTTGTTAGGTACATGCACATTAAGAAGGCATTTGTTATGCCTTCTTAGAAAATTGACCCCCTTGTTATTATTTAGTGCCCCTATTTATCCGTAATAACTTTCCTTGCTCTGAAGTCTGATCTGTCTGAAATTAATATAGCTACTCCCATTTTCTTTTGATTAGTGCTAGTGTGGTGTATCTCCATTCTCTATTAATCTCTCTCTTTTTTTAAGATTTTACTTTTAGGTAATCTCTATACCTGATGGCGGGCTCAAACAACCCTGAGATCAAGAGTTATGTACTTTACCAGCTAAGCCAGCCAGCCGCCCCCGTGTCTTTATATTTAAAGAGGGTTTCTTGTAGATAACATATAGTTGGGTCTTGTTTTTCATCACACTGACAATTTCTGTGTATTAATTGGTACATTTTAACTTTTGGCAGTCAAAGCTATTATTGGTGCAGTTTAATGTCTGCTATATTTGCGACTGTTTTCTATTTGTTGCCCTTGTTCTTTGTTCTTGTTTTTCTTCTCTTTTTCTTTCAAAAATTTTTTAAAATGTTTTTATTATTTGTTTTTGAGGGAGAGAGAGACAAAGTGTGAGCGGGGAGGGGCAGTGAGAGGGGCAGACACGGAATCCGAAGCAGGCTCCAGGCTCTGAGCTGTCAGCACAGAGCCCCACACAGGGCTTGAACGCACAAAGCGAACCGTGAGATAATGACCTGAGCCAAAGTCAAACACTCAACTGACTGAACTACCCAGGCACCCCTTCCATTCTATTTCTGCCTTCTCTGGGCATAATTGAATATTTTATATGATTTCTTTTTCTCTTGTTTCTAAGCATATCAATTATGCTATTTTTATCTTTATTTTTGAGAGAGAGGGAGACAGCATGAGCGGGGGAGGGGCAGAGAGAGAGGGAGACACAGAATCTGAAGCAGGCTCCAGGCTCTGAGCTGTCAGCACAGGGCCTGATGCAAGGCTCAAACGTATGAACTGTGAGATCATGACCTAAGCCAAAGTCAGTCGCTTACCAACTGAGCCACCCAGGAACCCCAAGTTTATTTATTTTTGAGAGAGAAAGCACGAGTGGGGGAGAGATAGAGAGAGAGGGAGAGAGAGAATCCTAAGCTGCTGATGGTGTGGAGCCCAGCGTGGGGCTTGAACCCATGAACCACAAGATCATGATCTGAGCTAAAGTTAGATGCTTAACTAACTGAGCCACCTAGGTGCCCTCTTCTTTAAAAAAGATTATTTTATTTTAAATTTCAGTATAATTAACATACAGTGTTTTATTTAGTTTCAGGTGTTCAGTAGTGATTCAACAATTCTATGCATCCCTTAGAGCTCATCACTTTTGTTGTTGTTGTTTTTAGGTAAGTTCTACGCCCAATGTTGGGCTCGAACTTACAACCTCAAGATCAAAAGTCTCATGCTGTACTGAGTCAGCAAGAAGCCCCAATTATACTTCTTTTAAAAAATGTTTAGTGTTTCCTCTCGACTTTGCAGCATACACTTAAAAGCGTATATTTGTATACAAGTGTACAATCCAAGTCCACCTTTGAGTAATACTATACTACTTCATGAGTAGTACAAATATTTTATAAAAACATTTCTAATTCTTTGCTCTCATCCCTGTGTCACTGCTGTCATTCATTTCACTTATACATAAGTATACACAAAAACGTGTAATCAAATACATTGTTGCTATTATTAGTTTGAACAAACTCTTCTATTAGAACAAATAAGAATAAAAAAATAAAAGCTTTTATTTACCTGCACTTACTCATTCTCTGATGCTCTTCATTTCCTTATGTAGATCTTAATTTCTTTAAACTCTATACTCAATGTGGGGCTTGAACTCACGACCCCAAGATCAAGAGTTGCATGCTCTATTAACTGAGCCAGCTAGCCACACCTGTAGGTCTTAGTTTTTGACCTACAATATTTCCCTTCTTTCTTAAGAACTGCTTGTAACACTTCTTGCAAGACAGATCTATTGGCAACAAATTCTGTCAATTTTTGTTTTTCTGAAAAAGTTTCTATTTTCTCATCACTTTTTTTTTTGAGAGAGAACGAGAGCACATGTGGGCATGTGTGCAAGCAAGTGGGGAAGGGGCAGAGGGAGAAGGAGAGAGAGAAACTCAAGCGGGCCCCAAGCCCAGCACAGAGCCTGACATGGGGCTCGATCTCATGATTGTGAGATCATGACCTGAGCTGAAATCAAGAGTCAGTTGCTGTCAATACTACCCAAAGCAACCTACATATTCAGTGCAATCCCTATCGAAATAACACCAGCATTCTTCACAGAGCTAGAACAAACAATCCCAAAATTTGTATGGAACCAGAAAAGACCCCAAATAGCCAAAGCAATCCTGGAAAAGAAAACCAAAGCAGGAAGCATCACAATCCCAGACTTCAAGATGTATTACAAAGCTGTAATCAACAAGACAGTGTGGTACTGGCACAAAAACAGACACACAGATCAATAGAACAGAATAGAGAACCCAGAAATGGACCCACAAATGTATGGCCAACTAATTTGTGACAATGCAGGAAAGAATACCCAATGGAATAAAGACAATCTCTTCAGCAAATGGTGTTGGGAAAACTGGACAGCGACATGCAGAAGAATGAACCTGGGTCACTTTCTTACACCATACACAAAAATAAACTCAAAATGGGTGAAAGATTTAAATGTAAGACAGGAAGCCCTCAAAATCCTAGAGGAGAAAACAGGCAATGACCTCTTTGACCTTGGCCACAGCAACTTCTTACCCAACATGTCTCTGGAGGCAAGGGAAACAAAAGCAAAAATGAACTATTGGGACCTCATTAAGATAAAAAGCTTCTGCACAGCAAAGGAAACAATCAGCAAACCTAAAAGGCAACTGGTGGAATGGGAGAAGATATTTGCAAATGACATATCAGATAAAGGGTTAGTATCCAAAATCTTAAAGAATTTATCAGACTCAACACCCAAAAAAACAAATAATCCAGTGAAGAAATGAGCAAAAGACATGAATAGACACTTTTCCAAAGAAGACATCCAGATAGCTAATCGACACCTGAAAAGATGCTATTTATAGCAGTGCTATCAACAATAGCCAAATTATGGAAATAGCCCAAATTTCCATCGACTAATGAATGGATAAATAAAATGTGGTGTGTACACACACACACACACACACACACACACACACACACACACACACTGGAATATTACTCAGCAATCAAAAAGAATGAAATCTTTCTATTTGCACAACATGGATAGAACTAGAAGCTATTATGCTAAGCGAAATTAGTTAGTCAGAGAAAGACAAATACATGATTTCACTCATGGAATTTAAGATACAAAACGGATGAAGGGAAGGGAAGGGAAGCAAAAATAATATAAAAACAGGGAGGGGGACAAAACATAAGAGACTCTTAAAAACAGACAACAAACTGAGGGGTGCTGGAGGGGTTTTAGGTGGAGGGGATGGACTAAATGGGCAAAGGTCATTAAGGAGGACACACTTGTTGGAATGAGCAGTGGGTGTTATCTGCAGGGGATGAATCACTAGATTCTACTGCTGAAATCATTATTGTACTATATGCTAACTTAGATGTAAATTAAAAAAAAAAAAAAAGAGTTGGTTGCTTAACTGACTGAGCCACCCAGGTGCCCTCCGTCAACAATTTAAATATTTCACTCTATTATCTTCTTGCCACATGGTTTCTGAGAAGTTGATATAATTCTTATCTTTGCTCCTCTATAGGTAAAGTTTATCTTTGCTACTCTATAAGCAAGGTTTTCTCCTCTGGCTTCTTTCAAGATCTTTTTCTTTCTCTTTGATTTTCTGGAGTTTGAAAATGATATGCTTAGGTGTAGTTGGTTTTTGTTGTTGTTTTTGGTTTTTTTGTTTGTTTGTTTGTTTTGTTTTTGCATTTATTCTGCTTGGTGTTCCTGAGCTTCCTGGATCTGTAGTCTGATGTCTGACTTTAATTTGGGGAAATTTTCTGTCATTATTGTTTCAAATATTTCTTCTGTACCTTTCTCTCTCTCTTCTCCTACTAGTACTTCTGCTATGTGTATGTTTTACCTATTTGTCCCACAGTTCTTGGGTATTCTGTTCCATTTTGTTTTTCATTCTTTTTTCTCTTTGTTTTTGTGTTTTGGAAGTTTCTATTGACATATTCTCAAGCTCAGTGGCTTTTTGGTTCTTAGTCTCAGTGTCTAGTCTACTAATAAGCATATCAAAGGCATTATTGATTTCTGTTACAGTGGTCTTGACCTCTAGCTTTTTTGTTTTTGTTATTTTAATTTTTATTTGATTAATTATAAAGGAAATTGAGCATATCTTTTTTCCAATTTTTTTTCATTTTGATAAAATATACATAACGTAAAATTTACCATCTTCACCATTTTTAAGAACAGTATTTAGTGGTATTAAGTACATTCATAATATTGTGCAACAATCACCACCATTCATCTCCATAACTCTTTTCAGCTTGTAAAACTGAACTCCTATACCCATTGAATAGTAACTCCCCATTCCTGGCAACCTGTTCTCCCCAGTCCTGTCAACCACCATTCTAATTTCTGTCTCTATGATTGTGACTATTTGAAGTAGGTAATGTTAAGTGGAATCATACAGTATTTGTCTTTTTTTGACTGGTTTGTTTCACTTAGTGCCATGTCTTCAAGTTTCATTCATGTTGGAGCACATTGCAGAATTTCCTTTCTTGTTAAGTCTGAATAATTCCATCATATGGATATACCACATTATACTTATCCATTTCTTTGCCAATGGACACATGGGTTGCTTCCAAGTTTTAGCTTACTGTAAGGTTGCTATTAACATGAGTATACAAATATCTTTTCAAGACCCTACTTTCAATTATTTTGGGTATATACCAAGAACTGGAATTGCTAGAAAATATGGTAATTCTATATTTAATTTTTGAGGAAACACCATATTATTTTCTGCAGTGGCTGTGTTCCCTTTACCAATGCATAAGGGTTTCAACACCTCCACTTTGTTTTCAGTGCTTATTTCCTGGGGTTTTTGTTTTTGTTTTTGTATTTGTTTTTGTTTTTGTTTGGATAGTAGCCTCCCTAATGGGTGTGAAGTGGCATCTCATTTTGGTTTTGAGTTCCATTTCCCTAATTATTAGTGATGTTGAGCATATTTTCATGTGTTTATTGGCTATTTGTATATCTTCTTTGGAGAAATGTCTACTCAAGTCCTATGCCCATTGTTGAAGCAAGTTGTTTGTTTTTATAGTGTTAAGTTTTGGGAGTTCTCTATTTATTCTGGATATTAATCCCTTATCACATTTTTGACTTGCAAATATTTCCTCTCATTCTGTGGGTTGCCTTTTTACTATATTGATATTGCCTTTTGATGCATAAATTTTAAAAGTTTTCATGAGGTTCAATTTATGTTTTTTCTTTTGTTGTTTGTGCTTTTGGTGTCCTATTCAAGAAATCATTGCCAAATCCAGTGTTGCGAGGCTTTTGCTTTATAGTATTAGGTCTTACATTTAAATCTTTGATCCATTTTGAGTTAATTTTTCTATGAAGTTAGATAAGAGTCCAACCATTCTTTTGCATGTGGATATCCAGTTTTCCCAGCATCATTTATCTTTTCCCCATTAATTTCTTTGCAACTTTGTCAAAAATCATTTGATCATGTATATAAGAGTTTATTTTTATGGTATCTCTATTCTATTTCATTTGTCTATAAGTCTGTTTTTATACCATTACCACACTGCTTTGATTACTGTAACTTTGGAGTAAGCTTTGAAATCAGGAAGTGTGAGTCTTACAGCTTTGTTCTTTTATTGTTTTTTTAAATTTTTTTATTATGTTTTTCAGCTATGTTCTCTTAAATAGGTGTTTTGGCTATGTGAGGTCTCTTGAGATGTCACAGGGATTTTAGGATGTTTTATTATTTCTAAAAAAATGACATTGGAACTTTGATAGGGGTTGCATTGCATCTGTAGATTGCTTTGGATTGTATTGACATCTTAGTAATACTAGATTTTATAATCCATGAATATGGAATATATATATTTATATCTTCTTTAATTTCCTTTGGCGATGTTTTGTAGTTTTCATTGTACAAATATTTTATCTTCTTGGTTAATTCCTAAGAACTTTATTCTTTTTCGTGTTTATAAATGGAATAGGTTTTATAATTTCCTTTTCTGATTGTTCATTGCTAATATATATAATGCAACTGATTTTGTGTGTTGACTCTATCTATCTATGTAGCTACTTACCAAATTCATTTATTAGTTTTAACGGTTTGTTGTGTGTGTGTGTGTTAAATCTTTAGGATATTCTACATAGAAGATCATATCATCCACAAAAATGCTGATTCAAAGGGCCACATGCTCCCCAATGTTTAAAGCAGCACTATCAACAATAGCCAAGGTATGGAAAGAGCCCAAATGCCCATTGACTGATTAATGGATACAATTAATGTGGTATATATATATATATATATATATATATATATATATATATACACAATTACTCAGCAATCAAAAGAATGAAATCTTGCCATTTGCAACAACATAGATGGAACAAGATTGTATTATGCTAAGCAAAATAAGTCAGAGAAAGATAAATATCATATGATTTCACTCATACATGGAATTTAAGGAACAAAACAGATGAACACAGGGGAAGGGAAATAAAAGTAAGATAAATGAGAGGGAGGCAAACCATAAGAGACTCTTAAATACAGAAAACAAACTGAGGGGTGTTGGGTGGGGGAATGGGCTAAATGGGTGATGGCAATAAGGAGGGCACTTGCTGGGATGAAGCACTGGGTATTGTATGTAAGTGATGGATCATTAAATTCTACTCCTGAAACCATTACTACACTATATGTCAACTAGCTTGGATTTAAATAAAATTTTTAAAATGCTAAAAAAATAAAACAAATAACTGAAAACATTAAAAAATATAAAAGGAAAATCCATTTTGAGGATAAACTAAAAAAAAAAATCATATCATCTGTGAACAGAGATATTTCTGCTTCTTCCTTTCAATCTCAATACTATATTTATTTATTTATGCCTAATTCTCTGGATAGAAGTTAGAGTACTATGTAGAATAGAAGTGGTAAAAATGGGCATCCTTGCCTTATTCCTGTTCTTAGAGGAAAAGATTTTAGCTCTTCAACAGTGAGTATGATGTTCACTGTGAATTGTTCACAGATGGCTTTTATTATGTTGAGATAGTTTCCCTCCGTTTCTAGTTTGTTGAGTGTGTGTATGTATGTGTGTGTGTGTGTGTGTGTGTGTGTGTGTGTGTTTTATCATGGAAGGGTATAGAATTTTGTCAAAAGCTTTTCTTGCATCACTTGAGATAATCATATGGGTTTTGTCTTTCATTTTGCTAATGTGGTGCATTATATTGATCAGTTTTTGTATTCTGAGCCATCCTTACATCACAGGAATAAATACCACTTGGTCATGGTATATAATCCTTTTAATACGCTGCTGAATTTGGTTTGCTGGTATTTTAGGGGGATTGTACATCAGTGTTCATAAGGGATATGGGTCTGGTTTTCTTATAGTGTCTGTCTGGCTTTAGTATCAGAGTGATATTGGCCTTATAGAATGAACTTGGAAGTGTTTTCTTCTTTTCAATTTTTTGGAGAAGTTTGAGAAGTATTGATGTTATTTGTTCTTTAAATGTTGGTAGAATTCACTAGTGAGGCCATCTGCTTCAGGGCTTTTCCTTGACAAGAGATTTTTGATTACTGAGTCAATCTTTTTACTGGTAATGGATCTATTCAGATTTTCTATTTCTCACCTTGGTAGGTTTTATATTTCTAGGAATTTGTCTATTTCATTTAATCCAATTTGTTATTTTACAGCTGTTCATAGTACTCTTTTTTAAAAATTTAAATCCAAGTGAGTTAATATATTGTGTAACAATGATTTCAGGAATAGAATCTAGTCATTCATCACTTACATATAACACCCAGTGCTCATCCCCACAAGTACTCCTTAATGCCCATCACCCATTTAGCCCATTCCCCTACCCAACACCCCTCCAGCAGCTCTCAGTTTGTTCTCTGTATTTAAGAGTCTTCTGGTTTGTCTCCCTGTTTTTATATTATTTTTCCTTCTCTTCCCTTATATTCATCTGGTTTGTATCTTAAATTCCACATATGAGTGAAATCATATATTTGTTTTTCTCTGACTAATTTCTTGTAGCATAAAACACTCTAGTCTATCCATGTTGTTGCAAATGGCAAGATTTCATTCTTTTTGATTCCCAAGTAATATTCCATTGTATATATCTACCACATCTTCTTTATCCATTCATCCGTTAATGGACATTTGGGTTGTTTCTATACTTTGGCTATTGTTGATAGTACTGCTATAAACATTGAGGTGCAGGTGCCCCTTTGAAACAGCACAGCTGTATCCTTTGGATAAATACCTAGTAGTGCAATTGCTGGGTCCTAGGGTAGTTCTATTTTTAATTTTTTGAAGAACCTCCACACTGTTTTCTAGAGTGGCTGCACCAGTTTGCATTCCCACCAGCAGTGCAAAAGGGTTCCTCTTTCTCCTCGTCCTTGCCAACATCTGTTGTTTCCTGAGTTGTTACTTTTAGCCATTCTGACAGGTGTGAGATGGTTTTGATTTGTATTTCCCTGATGATGAGTGACGTTGTGCATCTTTTCATGTGTCTGTTGACCATCTGGATGTCTTCTTTGGAAAAGTGTCTATTCATGTCTTTTGCTCATTTCTTCACTGGATTATTTGTTTTTTTTTGGGTGTTGAGTCTGATAAATTCTTTAAGATTTTGGATACTAACCCTTTATCTAATATGTCGTTTGCAAATATCTTCTCCCATTCCATCAGTTGCCTTTTATTTTTTCTGATTGCTTCCTTTGCTGTGCAGAAGCTTTTTATCTTAATGAGGTCCCAATAGTTCATTTTTGCTTTTGTTTCCCTTGCCTCCAGAGACACGTTGGGTAAGAAGTTGCTGTGGCCAAGGTCAAAGAGGTCATTGCCTGTTTTCTCCTCTAGGATTTTGAGGGCTTCCTGTCTTACATTTAAATCTTTCACCCATTTTGAGTTTATTTTTGTGTATGGTGTAAGAAAGTGACCCAGGTTCATTCTTCTGCATGTCGCTGTCCAGTTTTCCCAACACCATTTGCTGAAGAGATTGTCTTTATTCCATTGGGTATTCTTTCCTGCATTGTCACAAATTAGTTGGCCATACATTTGTGGGTCCATTTCTGGGTTCTCTATTCTGTTCTATTGATCTGTGTGTCTGTTTTTGTGCCAGTACTGTACTTGTCTTGTTGATTACAGCTTTGTAATACATCTTGAAGTCTGGAATTGTGATGCCTCCAGCTTTGGTTTTCTTTTTCAGGATTGCTTTGGCTATTTGGGGTCTCTTCTGGTTCCATACAAATTTTGGGATTGTTTGTTCTAGCTCTGTGAAGAATGCTGGTGTTATTTCGACAGGGATTGCTTTGAATATGTAGGTTGCTTTGGGTAGTGTCAACATTTTAACAACATTTGTTCTTCCAATCCATGAGCGTGGAATGATTTTCGCTTTTTTGTGGTGTCTTCTTCAATTTCTTTCATAAGTTTCTATAGTTCTTAGTGTATAGATTTTTCACTTTGGTTGGGTTTATTCCTAGGTATTTTATGGGTTTTGGTGCTGCAGTACTCTCCTATAGTCCTTTTTATTTCTGTAGAATTGGTACTGATGTCCCCACTTTCATTTCTGATTTTAGTAATTTGAGTCTTTCCTCTTTTTTCTTAGTCCATCTAGCTAAAGGTTTGTCAATTTTGTTGATCGTTTCAGAGAACTGACTTTTTGTTATGTTGTCTTCCGCTATTGTGTTTCCATTGTTTAATCTCTGCTCTAATGGGTATTATTTCCTTTTTACTGCTAGCTTTGGGTTTAGTTTTTTCTTCTTTTTTCTAGGCTCTTAAATTGTAAAATTAGGTTGTTGATTTGAGGTCCTTTTTTTTAATGTGGCATTTAAACCTATAAATTTCCTACTCAGCACTTTTACTGTGTCACATATATTTTGGTATGCTGTGTTTTCATTTTCATTTATCTCTAAGGGTCTTCTAATTTTCTTTGTGATTTTCTTTGAACTGTTGGTTACTTAAGAGTTCACTGTTTAATTGCCACAAATTTGTGTATTTTCTATTTACTTCTGTTATTGATTTCTAATTTTATCCCATGTAGTTGGCAAAGACATTTTGTATGATATCTATCTTTTTAAATCTATTGAGACTTGATTGGTGGAATAACTTATAGTCTATCCTGGAAAATGTCCCATGTGGACTTGAAAAAATATGTATTGTATTGCTGCACAAAGTGTTCTGTATATGTGTGTTATATCTGGTTGGCTTATTGTGTGAAGTTTTCTGTTTCCTTACTGATCTGTATGGTTGTTCTTTGCAGTATTGAGACTGTGGTATTGAATTCCCCAAATATTATTATAAAACTGTCTATTTCTGCCATCAATTCTGTCAGTTTTTGCCTCATATACTTTAATGGCCTATTATGAAGATACAAGATGCTTAATATTTTTATATCTTTTTGCTCTATTGAAACTTTTGTTAATATACAATGTCCTTTGTATTTTGTAACATTTTAAAGTCTATTTCCTCTGATAGTATTATATAGCCACTCCTGCTTTCCTTTAGTTACTATTTGCATGGAATATCCTTTTATATCCTTTTACTTTTGATCTATTTGTGTCTTTGGGCCAGTACATTGCAATTCTGTCTACCTGTCTTTCCAATTTTGGAAACAGTGGTTTGCCCTGTGACCTTACTTCTCTGCCATATCTGAGAAGAATTATTGATTTTTCTATTTGTTCAACTTTGTACTTGTTAGGGCAGAGTGGCAAGATCTAACCTCCTGACATGCTAGAATAGAACCCTCTACTTTTTTTCAAACTTTTGGTTTGAATGGTAGTCAAACACTTTCATTCTTTCTTGCATTTAAGATTACATTTTTTTACTAGCTCTACTTCTGCATTCCATACTTTTTGATATGTCATTGGTACTTAAAATTTTCTTATCCTTTTAGACTTAGAGCTCTTTATTCTAAAAATGTTTAATTTAGCTTTTCCCCCCAAGGGATAGAATTTTGGTGGAGGAGAATGAGGCTTTACTTTGTTATCAATTTTTGATATTATTGCATTGAGTGTAAACTGTGAACTTAATGTTTTCTCCATTTTGCACTTTTTGTGATGATTTCCTCTGTGGCCTAACACACAGTTGATTTTGTAAATGTTCCATGTGTGTTTGAAAAGAAATAAATTCTCTGTCTAGTTGTTTTAAATGATGGACCATGAGTGTATACTAGGAAAGAAATATAATGGGCACATTCTATGTTCATAGATACTCTGGATTGTTCCCCAAAGAGTCTATAGCAGTTTCCATGCTATATGTGAGAATCTGTTTATTCACATCCTCACCAACAGATGGTATTATCATCTTTTTAGTTTATCACAATGATGGCAAGGGGCACCTAATTAATTTGAATTCTTATCATTACTGAGGTTGAACATTTATTTACATGCTTATTTGACTTGAATGTTATCTTTTTGAATTGCTTTTTTTGGTCCATCTTTTCTTGGATTTAGGGTTTTTCCTATTGATTTGTAGGAGTCTTGCAACTTAGGACAGTTTTTACAAATATTTTCTTCAAACTGTCATTCATCTTAAATTCCATGTTAATTTTGTGTACATCTTCAAGAGCCTGGGGTTATAATATCCTGTTCTATATCTTCTGGTTGAGTTATCTCATCTATACTAATGTCTGCAACTTTTGATCCTAAAGTCTCTATCTCTCACATAGGCCATTTTCTGAAGCTTGAATCACTAAAGCCGACTTTTGAAGATCTCACAGGATCCTTGAACTCAATATTTCTAAAAGTCAGTTGACTGTTCTCTACCTGCTTAACCCAACAATTTCCCTCCTTGCATATTCTCAACATAAGTGACCCAAGCTATCAAGCTAAGAAGAGGTCCCAGATTCCTTCCACTTACTTTGTCCATTGACAATTTATAGTAGATGCTATCTCATTAATATTTCTAATTTCTTTCCTCTTCATTAATTCTCACTGCTTATCCTTAGTCCAGGTCTTCATTAAATACCTCTCCTATTACAATTATATCCTAGAATATTAAAATACTCTAATTCATCTCTCCGAATATGGTCTTCCTCTATTCGACTTAAGTGCCACAGTGTTACTAGAATATTTTTTTCTAAAGGGCAAAAATGATGATGTTTGTTAAAGGAGTTGCACATTAGAGACTAAATACTTACACAATCTTTTTACACAATCAAAATTTACTAGGCAAGTGAATAAATAAGAACATATAATCCATAGTCAAGAGAAACCAACCCTGAACAGGCCCAGATATTAGGATTAGCAGACAGGAATTTAAAAACAGCTAGTATGAATATATGCAAAGACTAAAGGAAAACATGGCCAGAATTAGTGAAAGATGGATAATCTTAGCAGAGAAATGAATAAAAAGAACCAAATTGAAGTTCCAGAAGTGAAAGGTGGTATATTTGAAATGAAGTATTTACTGGATGGTCTTAAGTATAGATTTAGAGATGAGAGGAAAAAACAATTATGAGCTGGAGACAAATCAATAGTAAGCATTTGATCCAAAGAACAGTAAGAAAAAAGATTACAGTAAATGGTGAAAACATCAGGCATCATAGGTCAATACCAAGTACTCTCATATATGTGTAACAGCAGTCCCAGAATGGAAGAGAGTGAGAATGGAGAGAATAGTTGAAGGTATACTGGCTGAGAATTTCCAAAATTTAAAAATACCATCCTACTCATCAAAAAACAAAGAAACAAACAAAAAAACTAAAAACCCAAACAAAATCAACCAACCAACCAACCAAACAAACAAACTCAGGTAACTTAAAGTAAGGTAAATCTGAAGAAAACCCACTAGATATGACATAATAAAACTCTGAAACCAGGGCTGGAGAGAGTATCTCTAAAACCAGAGAACAAGGATACAAATGATGTTTTATTTCTCATCAGACCAAAGGGAGCCAGAGATAATGAAACAACATATAAAATGTTGAAAAAAAAAGTATGTTTACCCAGAATTTTATATCAGTCTAGAATATCCTTCAAAACTGAAGTTGGAATAAGGAAATTTGGGGGTAAATGAAAACTTGGAGAATTTTTCTCCAGAATACCTGTGCCTAAAGTCTAAAGAAAGTACTTCAGATTAATGTGCCGACAGGTGGAAACTTGGAAACAAGATGAAAGAACACCCAAATGGTAAATGTGTGGGTAAATGTCGAAGACCACCTTTTTAAATTTCTCTTTCTTAAAAAGGCAGTGAACTATTTTTAGTAGCAAATAACTATTGTCTATTGACTTCGAGATTATTATGGCTTTTTCTACGTAGTAATTCGCTTAATTTTCAGAACAAAAGCATAAAGTAGATGTCTTTCCCATTCTACATTTGAAAAAATGGAGATGATCATAACCTGTATAACCCACAGTTGGAAAGGAGCAAGGGTGGATTTCCAACCTAGGACTTTCGGCCTCTAAACTCTTAGAGATCACCTGAAGTAGTTTCCAAATTTACCTTTAGTTCTTTGATGTCAGAGTCATCTCGGAATATTCTCCTAGTTACTGTGACGGCAATACAACAGAGCCACGGTAGACCAGGGGTCTTGACCATGTCCATTCTAACATATGTGGATCCTTGTGATTAACTCCGGTAATGTCAGGGAATTGTGCCTGACAAGTTTCTATGAACTTGTCCTTTTGAAATAGTTTTAAATCTACAGGAAAAATTGAGAAAATTATATAGTTTTCCCGTGTACCTTGCACGCAATTTCCCTATTATTAACATCTTATGTTAACATGGTACCTGTACAACTGTTACAATTAATGAACCCTTATTGATTCATTATTATTGACTAAAGTGCATGGTTTTTAGTTTTTACCTATCCTTATTCTGTCCTAATATTCCATCAAGGGTACCACAGTACATTTAGTCATCATGTCTCCCTAGGCTTCCCTTCGCTGTAGCAGTGTCTCTGACTTTCCTTCTGTTTGATGATCCTAACAGTTTTGAGGAATACCAGTCAGGTAATTTGTGGGATGCCCCATTGACCCCTCTCTCAGAAATTAATGTTTTAAGGGGCGCCTGGGTGGCGCAGTCGGTTAAGCGTCCGACTTCAGCCAGGTCACGATCTTGCGGTCCGTGAGTTCGAGCCCCGTGTCGGGCTCTGGGCTGATGGCTCGGAGCCTGGAGCCTGTTTCCGATTCTGTGTCTCCCTCTCTCTCTGCCCCTCCCCCGTTCATGCTCTGTCTCTCTCTGTCCCAAAAAATAAAATAAAAAAAGTTGAAAAAAAAAATTTTAAAGAAATTAATGTTTTAATTTATATGAAAATTAGAATGATATAACAATTGAACAACATCAACCTCCTTTAGAAGACATTATTTCAATAATTGCAGAATATACATTTTATTACTTACTTATTTAAGAGAAAAAGTGAGCAGGGTAGAGGGGCAGAGGGAGAGAGAGAACAAATCCCAAGCAGGCTGCACAATCAGCATGGAGCCCAATGCAGGGCTCCATCCCACCACCCTGGGATCAGGACTTGAGCTGAAATCAAGAGTCTGAAGCTTAACCGACTGAGCCACCCAGGTGCCCCAGAATATACATTCTTTTAAAAAACACATGGAATATTCACCAAAATGGGTCATATCCTGGGCTGTGCCACAAGTCTCAATGGCTTGCAAGAGAATGACATCTTACAGATTATATTCTCAGATCTCAATAGAATAAAAACGAATCAGTAAGACCTCAGTTAAAAAAAGTGATATTTCTCCTGCCTCATGTAAAACTGCTCAGCCTCAATTCCTTCGTAGGGCATAGTTTGTAATTATCCACCTGCACCCCCACAACCACCTCCCCAGCTTAGTGAGAACCTTCTGAGTGTACCACACTGGTGTTCTGATAACTCCTCTCACTCTTTTGTCCTCATTCGCCCACTGCTGACTTGCTTTATAGAGCCTCCTCTGCTTTTTAGTTTATGTCTCTCCCTATTACAAGGCAGTTCTCGAGAGAGAGAGAGAGAGAGAGAGAGAGAGAAAGAGAGAGAGATGCAGAGCATGAGTGGGGAGGGGCAGAGAGAGAGAGGGAGACACAGAATCCAAAGCAGGCTCCAGGCTCCTAGCTGTCAGCCCAGAGCCCCACGAGGGGCTGAAACCCACAAGCAGCGAGATCATGACCTGAGCCGAAGTGGGATGCTTAACTGACAGAGCCACCCAGGAGCCCCTTGTTTGTATCTTTAAACAAAATGTGTTTTCTGCTTTGATTATGTTTAGGCTGACATTGGTAGGGCCACAGCGTTAGCATTCACCTCATTTATCTGTTTGACTGCATTATCTCCCATTTCTGTGTCATTTTGATTTATATCTTTTCTGTAAACAGCATGCAGCTGAAATTCATTTCATTTTGTAATGTTTATTTTTGAGGGAGTGTGTGCTAGCAGGGGTCGGGCAGAGAGAGGAGACACAGGGTCTGAAGTGAGCTCTGCACTGACAGCAGAGAGCACAATGTGGGGCTTGAACCCATGAACTACAAGATTGTGACCTGAGCCGTGTTATAAGCTTAACCAACTGAGCCACCCAGGCACCCCTGAATTTCATTTGTTTCTGGTTTTAGGTCTAAAAATCTCTCTCTCTCTCTCTCTCTCTCTCTCTCTCTCTCTCTCTTGCTGGATTTAACCCATTTATTTTTACTGCAGTAATTGATAAATTTAGTCTTTATACCTCTAATGTTGGTGTATGCCTCCCATTTATTGTACTTTTTTTTAACATATCAAGTGATCTTATTTCGTATCCTGTCTTCTTTCTTACCTCTCCCCCATCTTTTCATCCCTCTTACTCTTCTTTTTAAAATATTTTTGTGATTTCATGGGGCGCCTGGGTGGCGCAGTCGGTTAAGCGTCCGACTTCAGCCAGGTCACGATCTCGCGGTCCGTGAGTTCGAGCCCCGCGTCAGGCTCTGGGCTGATGGCTCAGAGCCTGGAGCCTGTTTCCGATTCTGTGTCTCCCTCTTTCTCTGCCCCTCCCCCATTCATGCTCTGTCTCTCTCTGTCCCAAAAAATAAATAAACGTTGGAAAAAAAAAAATTTAAAATATTTTTGTGATTTCAAAGTTATATAACTTTTTCTTCTTCTTCAAATTGGTAACCTTATATTTTTCTGTCAACACTGACAATTCATCTTTTTTACCTGCCTCTTTCGTAGTCTGAACAGTCAGGGATCTTAGCATAGTTCAATACCCTTCTTTGCCTACCCACTGAATTTACTTTCTGAAAAACATGTGAAATTGTAACTGCAAAGTTGTATTGTTTTAAAACCATGATTCCCATACTTTCAGAGAAATGGCTTCTTAAGTATATATAATATAGAATAAGATGTCATGATTTTACTGGTTTCTTTACTTTCCATTATTTCTTGAATTTCATGATGGTTTTCTTTCCAAAAACATTTTTTTTGGTTAATTTTTAGTGAAGTACAGCATCTAGTAATTCCTTAAGAATGCGTTCCATGAGGGGTAAACTTTTGGAATCTTTATAATTTGAAAATGTCTTTTTTTCTTTCTTTAAAATTATATAATGGTTTTGTACTTGAATTCTGAATTTAAAATTATTTTACTACAGAGATAATATTGCTCTATAGATTTCTTATAAATGTATGGTCATACCCTGGCCTGCTTATATATTAAAACATTTTTTTAAATTTTTTTTTTAATGCTTATTTATTTTTGAGACAGAGAGAGACAGAGCATGAACGGGGAAGGGTCAGAGAGAGGGAGACACAGAATCCGAAACAGGCTCCAGGCTCCGAGCTGTCAGCACAGAGCCCGTAGCGGGGCTCAAACTCACGGAGTGCGAGATCGTGACCTGAGCCGAAGTCGGCCGCTCAACCGACTGAGCCACCCAGGCGCCCCTATTAAAACATTTTTTAACATTTATTCATTTTTGAGAGACAGAGAGAGAAGTGTGAGTGGGGGAGGGGCAGAGAGAGAGGGAGACACAGAATCCGAAGCAGGCTCCAGGCTCTGAGCTGTCAGCACAGAGACGGATGCGGGGCCCGAACTCACCAACAGTGAGATCATGACCTGAGCTGAAGTCAGATGCTTAACCCACTGAGCCACCCCAACTCCTCCTAGACTTTTAGTGGGCTCTTATGTCCGTTTTCCTTGCTTCTTAACATTTTCCCCCTGATTCATTACTTTTTATTTTGCACTCTATTCCAGAAGAATCCCTGAGCTTGCGTCTCCAAGTTACCAATTTAATTACTTATTTCCATTATTTCCACCTCATGTACTGAAGCTTATTTGTGGACTTAGGTTTCCACCACTCCGATCACTTTTTTATACCAGCTTTTGCTTGTGATAGCCTCTCATCTCTCTGAGGATACTAATGATTATTTTGCAGTTTCCTCTGGTCTTCTTTGCAAATTCTGTTTCCTCATGTTCTTTCTCACGTTGTTGGTTTTCCTCAGATATCTGGTAGTTCTTTGGAAATATGTTTAAATTTATGAGGAGAGATTTTTATTTCAGTGCTTTTAGGTGAAAGATATTCCTTCAGCCAGTTGAGAATTCTCATTTGCCTGGAAGTGAATACAGATTCCCAAGGTTGTGCAGGAAAGACAAGGAGGATGTATGTGCAGGCAGGTTTTTCTTACTGTAAGTGAGACCTGGACCTGGAGGCCACCTAAAGTTTAATTTTGAATACTTAAGAAGACAGCATATAATAATCTAATAGAAAAAACATTACTTCGCTTGTCTTGTGGGTGCAGGGCTCCCATCCTTCTTATCAGCTGACATGTGTGGGATACTATTCCATTTCTGTGGTGCTCTGAGAGCCTTTCATATCAGAACTCATAATTTATCCAGAGCAATGTACTGTCAGAATATCAAAAAACACACACAGACTTTCCTCATAGTCACCTCGGAAACATGAGCCTTGAAGACTGGAAGGGCTATCAAGATTGGAAGGAACAGAGTTATCGATCAGTAACTTTTCACTGGGGTAGTGACATGTATTGATTTTACCATTATTGCCATAACAAATTACCACAGACTTAGTGGCTTAAAACAGCGTAGATTTGTTATTTTGCAGTTTTAGAGGCCAGAAGTCCTAAAATCAAATTGTCAACAGGGCTGTGCTCCTTCTGGAGGCTGTAGGAGGGAATCCATTTCCTCACTTTTTTTCCGTCTCTAGAGGCTGCCTGCATTCCTTGGCTCATGGCCCTTAGGGCTTCCGTCTAGAGAGCCATGTCTTCAAATTTCTCTCTCTCTCTGACCTCCTTCTGTGAGTCTGACCCACCTGCCTCTCTCTTATAAGGACCCTTGTGATTACATTGGACCCGGTCAGATAATCTAAAATTATCTTTCCACCTCAAGATCTTTAAATGAATAAATTTTGCACAGTCCCCTTTGCCATGCAAGATGACATATTCATGGTTCTGGAAATCAGCATGTGGACATCTTCGGGGGACCATTATTCTGCCTCCCGCAGGAGTCAAAGAGGTTTGTGCCTCTCTTTGGTGGGGCACAGAGTGGGTGGTCTCAGAGCAGATAAGAAGGCGTCCTTGGCTTGGGGTAGATTGTAATGGTGCTTCTGCTCTTTCCCTGTTAGTCTCCCCTGCCCACCCTTCCCCCACTCCCTACTGAGCCCATCTATTCTCTTTCCGACTCCTTCCTGCTCCTTGACACTGACAGTCATCCTAGGGATGCAGAAGCCATGCCCCCCAATTAACACAATTCAAAGGATAAATGTCAACATTTATACAAAATATTGTCAGAAAGAATATAAAAAGTAGGGAAGGATTCTTTATGGATTCTGTAAGGGCCTGTAAAAATCCAATTTATGTACCAGAAATGACTACATATGTTATAGAGTCGAAATACCTCTACCGAATCCTGAAATGTATATGTGTTGGGCCTGCATTTAATCTCGGGTCGTCTCTTTAGATTATGATGTGAAGTGCACTTTCGAGGTCTTTGATGAGAACCACATGGCCGAGCTTTCCCTCAAGCTGTAGAAAGGGGTAGGCCCTCTGCCCGCACAATGCAGCCTGTGTAGCTTTCGTGGTTGATGGATGGCCTGCTCTTCTGTGTAGGTTAACAGATGCATCTTTCTGAAACCGTGGAATCTGATAACAGAGCCCATATTTAATACGTTTAACTCGAGCTGTTGATAGAATTAAACACTTATTAGCTGAGGATGCTGTTCGTCCTCTTCATTTGAAACAGATTATTTGTTACTGTTGTTACCACTGAACGGGCCAGTGTTCTTTCCCCGACACTGTGCTCCCGAGAAAGGGCAGACAAGCAAAAGAAGAGATAAAGCGCGGAGCAGTAGGAAGTGGGGTCGAGTCCTGGCAAACTCATTAATCACAATTAATGAGGACCTGGAGGCCATCTAAGGTTTAATTTTGAATACTTAAGAAGACAGCATATAATAAACAATCTAATAGAAGGAACATTACTTCGCAAAAGCTCCTGGTCGAAACGCAATGTTTGCTTTTACAAATACTTTTTAAAATTTTTTTTTTCAATGTTTATTTATTTTTGGGACAGAGAGAGACAGAGCATGAACGGGGGAGGGGCAGAGAGAGAGGGAGACACAGAATCGGAAACAGGCTCCAGGCTCTGAGCCATCAGCCCAGAGCCTGACGCGGGGCTCGAACTCACGGACCGCGAGATCGTGACCTGGTTGAAGTCGGACGCTTAACCGACTGCGCCACCCAGGCGCCCCTTCAAATACTTTTTAAATTATGAAATATTTCAGGCACACAGAAAACAGAGAACAAAGCATCTACACATTTAAGATCCAGATTTAACCAATGGTGACATTTACTTTGTGTACTTTAGATACTGAGAAAAACCGGAACAGATACAGTCAAAGCCCCCTTCGTGTCCCTCCCTGACCCCATCCTCCCTCCTTCCCTCCCGCCTCCATGGAGCTAGCCGCTCTCTCCAAGTTGGTAAATATCTGTCTCATCCAGCCTTTTGGTTCTTACAAAGTTTCTGTGCAGTCATAAAATACACATTTTTGTCGGATGTGTTTGAAACTTCATACAAGTGGTATTATCTCGGACCTATAATTTGTGCAATTTGATTTTATCCCTCAACATCGCTTTTGACATTTATCCCTGAGGATACGTGTGGCTCCAGCACCTTCATTTAAATGATGTCATTCTGTTCCATTGTACTCACACGCTACATTGTATCTGCCTCTTCTCTTCTTGACAGGTATTGAAATGGTTTCCAGTGTTTTGTTATTTCAAAAAGATGGGGGCTGCTTTGCTTTTCCTGTTTTTGTGTATGTTTGTATGTATGTGTGTTTGCTTTATAATTTATTAATTTCTGCCGTTTTCGCCTATTTTTAAAAATTTACTCTCAATCTTGTCCTTGCCCTTTGTGGTGGGAGAACTCCCCCGTGTCTCCTCTCAACTTTCCTCACAAGGAACACTTCTATTACTCGATAGATGTGAACGTGACTTTCCCGCATTTAGCAATTCTGCAATTCCGGTGGGGTGTCCTATGATCCAGTTCTGACACTATCTACCTGGAGTTAGCAACAGATCCCACAGGTTAGGGGCTCGGCCCCCAAATCTACAATCAAAATGAGTCTCTATTAAAATTATAAAGCTTCACCCTGTCTCCCTAAGGGCCGCTGCTATGTGGTATAGTAGGTGGGCTCTGTCTCCAATCTCTCCCAAAGCAGAACAGTGAGAAAAATAAGTGTCTTGGGATCATGTAGCCCTTACAATGCTCAGGTCTTTCTAAGTTTGAAGAGGAAGCAAACACCCAGTGAGTATGTGTTTTTTGAAGCTTCCCCTCCCCCCACGTTTCACTGAGCTTCCTGCGCTGTTAGCAACTTAAAATTCTGCACGATTTCCTGAGATTCGATTGTTTTGGGAAGACATATTCCTAAAAGAGAACTATTGCTTGAGTGAAAAATTTAGAAGAGCAAAGTAAGAAGACAAGATTTTCAGAGCAACTGCCACCATATTTTTCAGCTCTGCAATCCAGAAACACGAGATTGTCATATAAGAGACATAAGTAAGGGATTTTCTCTGGAAACCAATAACAATAACAACAAAAATCCCTTAAACTGCAAAAAATTAAATAGATTATAATTAAGGAAATATTTTAAACAAAATCCAGCTGTTAATCTAACTGCTGATGTTTTTATTCTTTTTCTAATAATTTGGATTGAGAAGCCTCAAAGAGAATGCCTCAGAGGAGAATTAAACTTACTCATGGTATCATTTTCACCTATATTCTCCTGAGCAAAGGTGGACCCTGGCTGGCTCACGTAATTATCATGTAATAGTAAAAGGAGCAAATGAGGTTCTGTTTAAATAGACATTTCTGACTTAGCTACTGTTATCCTGGAACATTATATAAGCTCAAATGTGTATTGCCAGAATTGATTGATTAGAAAACACTAGGATGAAATTTAATGCCATTTATTTTAGAATACATTTAGGTGAGGGATGCCTGGGTGACTCAGTCAGTTAAGCTTCTGACTCTTGATCTCAGCTCAGGTCTTGATCTCAGGGTCATGAGTTCAAGCCCTGAGTTGGGCTCTACGCTGGGCGTGAAGCCTACTTAAAAAATACATAAATAAATTTAGGTGAAATGTATTTTTAAGTTACACAAACAATATGAAGTCATTTTAGGAAAGTTAGAAAATTTAGATATGGAATATGAAGGCATATGAGTATATAAAAACAAGTTTACAAATGACTGATTCCTGTTCTTGACCCCAAAATTGCTCTCAAAAGAAAGACTAAAGAAATAAAATTTGGGGGATACAATAAGACAAGCTTTGAGTTTAGAAAAATGCCAACTACCTTGTACTAACGTCATGGGATTCCTGCTGCCTGTATTATGGTTTGGGCCCAGTGAAGGGAGACATGAAATTATGTTGTCTCCTCCTCTTCTGAGAGAACAATGCAGCATTTGGGGAGCAAGAAAACGACATTCTGGCGGTGGGGTGTGGACAACACTGTAAAGACCAGGTCTGATGGCACCAGTGGGTCCGGAGTGCCAGTCACGTTGTGGTCTCACCTCCCTGTGGCAGATCATGGAGAAGGTAAGAGTCTATAAATGATGCTGATGGCAAGGAAGCAAGTGGTTCTACTATTTTCTTATTATCTGGTGGCTTCTTCAAAGGATGCAGGCTCCTTAGTACTCAGGGATGTCCCCAATATTCAGGGGCTGAGTTCTCAAGATAGAAAAGTAGACCAGAGAAGAAACAGTCAAATTTACTTGGGGTTTATTTTCATATAAATATATATGAAACTTGGGGTTTTATTTCTCTTTGGGCCAAGAGTAGTGAAGGAAAGAGAAGGAAGAAGGCTATGAATACCCTCCTCAAACAGAAAGTTGAAAACTCACTACAGGGTTTTTTTTTTCTTTTTTTTTTTTAATCATTAAAGTCTTTGGAAATATGGTGGGTTAACACCATTGCAGAGAAACAAAATGAAGTCACAGCCTTGGCAATCACTGCATACTCTTGGAGGCTATTTTGTCACCAGGAAGGTGGTTACAAGAAACCAAACAAATGAAAAACAAACAATAACATCAACACCTGAAAACTATTGTATGCCAACTATACTACAATAACAAACAAACAAATCATAACATCAAGAAGAGAAATAGAGTTGCCAGGAGCTTTTCCTGTGCTGGTTTTGCCCATGAGACCCACATTCCTCCTGTACACTTCAGCTGGTCCATGGGTAACAGCATAAATCTGTTTTTCTTTTTTTTAAATTTTTTTTTCAACGTTTATTTATTTTTTTTTGGGACAGAGAGAGACAGAGCATGAACGGGGGAGGGGCAGAGAGAGAGGGAGACACAGAATCGGAAACAGGCTCCAGGCTCTGAGCCATCAGCCCAGAGCCTGACGCGGGGCTGGAACTCACGGACCGCGAGATCGTGACCTGAGCTGAAGTCGGACGCTTAACCGACTGCGCCACCCAGGCGCCCCATAAATCTGTTTTTCTAAACAAAAGAAAGGTGGTGTTGCTATGTTCATAGCAGATACAAAATATATATATTTTAAAGTTTGTTTATTCATTTTGAGAGACACAGAGACAGTGGGGGGGGGGGGGCGGGGGGCGGAGGGTCAGAGAGAGAGGGAGACAGAGAATCCCAAACAGGCTCCACACTGTCAGCAGGATGGAGCCTAGAGCTTCCCATGAAAATTCAAGTTGGCCATCATCTTGACTTCAGCCTTGTGATAACCGTAGCAGAAAACCCCGTCCAACCATGCTAGACTTCCGGCACAGAGCTCTGAGCTAATGCACGGGTGTTATGTAAGCAGCTAGGTTTGTGGTACTGTGTTACAGAGTGATAGGGAACTCATACACATGGGTGTTTACATTGTTGTAGTTGTACCTTTTACACACGCTATAAATATTGTTTACTCTGATTTCATTATTCGATACGATTTTTTTTCCTGGGTTGTAGAATATTTTTTGAAATTTATTTTTCACTGAGATGTAATTGACAGACAACATTGTGTAAGTCAAGGTGTAAGATGTGTTGACTGGATACATTTATATATTGAAGAGAAAGTCAGCAATGAGTTCTCTTGACTTCAGTGTGCCTTCTAGACAATGCAGATGTGAGGAGTGGGGGGCAGGGGTGGTGGGTAAAAATAAAGACACGCAATATCTTGCAACAATGGCAATATGTCTTAAAGATAAATCGTGGGTTCTGGGCTCTTTTTTATGACAAGTCTTTTAGTAGACTGCATAAAGTTACCAAGCAAAGATTACAACACTGGGCCAAGAATGCAGACTGCTATTTATGGAGGCCCAGAATTTGGGAAATGATTCAGACCTGTTTATTCTATGTAATGATGTTATTGTTGCACTAAATGTAGGGGTTGTAAAGCGATTCTGTATGTTAGTTTAAATGTGTAAATATTTCTGTTATGGCATCCTTATGTACACTGACCAGGAATATTTTATTTTATGGTGTGCTTGAATTAAATCCATTACAATCAAAGAAGGCATTTCAACTTGGAGTGAAGCTGGCATGGCTGCTAGGATCCTGGACCCAGCAGGCATGAAGTTTGTACTTCGTACAAGGAAAGAAGGGCATAAAACCGTGGAGCCTTAAGAAGGCAGCTCTATCGATTCTAAAAAGAAAAACACTTTAACAGGTTTTAACAGATGTGAGAAGGATGGCACCAAAGGAATGAAACGTAACATGAATAATCAGCCACAAGATGGCATTTGAATACTGATGTATTTAAAGTTCCGGGCAGTATCTGGACTTAAATGCATGCCCATCTCAATTTCTTCCCTTCCCTGCGTACTTTCTCTCATACCACCCTGTGATAAGACCATCAAGTTTATGTTCTCTGTAGCCTAACACTCATAAAATATCTTATTTTTTCAGCTTTTTTTTTTTTTAATCTCTAATGAGGGTTAATTTTATGTGTCAATCTCCCTGAGCCATGAGGTGCCTGGGTATTTGGTCAGACATGATTGGGGGTGTCTCTGTGAGGATATTTTTGGATGAGATTAACATTTAAATTGGTAGACTGAGTAAAGAAGATTGTTCTGTATAATGTGGGTGGGCCCAGTCCAATCAGTTGAAGGCCTGAATAAGGTTGAACCTTCCCCAACCTTCTTCCTGACAGCCTTCAAACTGGAACATTGGCTCTTCCTGGTTCTATGGTAGCCTACCAGTCTTCAGACTCAAGCTAGGACATTGGCTTTGCGGAGTTTGGACTTGCTATCTTCCATAATTACGTGAGTCAATTACTTATAATGTCTATCTATCTATCTAATCTAATCTATCTATCTATCTGTCATCTATATCTATCCTACCGGTTCCATTTCTCTGGAGAATCCTGACTACTATACCTCTTAATTTATTGTTGACAAACTCCCCACTATTATAAAAGTTCCATAAAGGCAAGGACTTTGTCTCGTTTGCTATTATATCCCCAGTGGCCAGACTGACACTCAAAAATCATGCAAATAATATTTTCTGAATTAAAGTATCTTGCTGGGGATGCTGTGATGCACTTAGATGTTACAAGGCAGCACCGAAGGGAACAAATATGTCAGCCTGGGAAAACAGCGACTACCCGGGTGAATCGTGGAATGCCTCATGTTGTTGTGAAAAGTAAAACGGAAGAGATTTTTTTAAGAAAGTCAAAACATATTATTACTAGAAGGAGAAGTTTATATAAATTCTGCTAAAAGGCAGGGATAATTTACTTGTGAGTTTTACATATTGTTTGTAGATATTTGGAAATTATATGTTGATAGCACGGGAATCTGTAATCATACGGCTCTGCTGCCCTTGACCATGTCATTCAGCTGAAAGTAAACTACAAAGAAATCAGTGTCATTCATGCTTACAGATCTCAGGGGCCTCTATTAGGAAGAGATGCACGGTATGGAGACAAATCCTGATGGCTGGGGGGGGGGGGAGGGGGGCGGGGGTGGGGCGACTACTAATGTGAGCAGAGGGGCTCTTGCGTCATGTTTGTGACCTGCAGATTCTATTACAAATCACCATGTCTCACTGCCTCATGTTGCTAGGATAAAGCAGGTGGTCCTCCATTGTGAGCAGTCTTAAAAGTTAAAAAAAAAACATCAGGTGAGAAATAGATCGCGCACTTATTTAGTGGGCTGAACAGAATCAGGGTACAATCGGGAGATGCGCTATTTTTCTCTCCCTGGTGCCTTTAGACAAGCTCTTTCTGGTGTCCCTTTCCCTGTTCGCTGCTGGCAACAGGCAGATCGACTTTCGGCGGTGAGAGCTGTCACATTTTCAGATGTTTCAGGTCCAGCGCAGTAGGTAACACAAGACTGCAGCCTCGGCTCCAATTCCAGCTTCTCCTCTCCTTCCTCTTCCCCTGGAAGGTGTGGTTTAGGAATCTGCCACGGGGTCAAGTTAGTTTGCAATCCCTGTGGGACCTTCCTGGGTGTAATCTGAAACTGGCCCCAGTACACGCAAGGCAGGGAAGGCAGGGAGGGACCGGAGACAGAGGGAAGCCACTCCATGTTAATAAGCAAGGGAACTTAGGAGGCTTGTCTTGGGCGGCCGCAAGAGGAGGAGATCTCCACTCTGCCTGCCAGCATCTTAAGTTCATGTAGAGCCCGTAACTGGGTTCGCTCAGGTATCCAGTTCAGACAGCCTCAACACCACGTGTCTGTCTCATCACTGTATCCTTGGAGCAGCTCTGGGAACATTCCAAGGGGACGGGAGGAGCTGGGGAGCCTCTGGTTACCTGGGTCCAGATCCAGCCATTGGCATCACATCTTTTTTTGGGAGGGGGCGTATTACAGAACATTTTATTCTTTTTTTAAACTTATTGAGATATGATTGACATACGATTATTACATTAGTTTTAGGTGTACAACATAATGATTTTTTTTAAAAGTTTATTTATTTTGAGAGAAAGAGAGCGCGTGGGGTAGGGGCAGAAAGAGAGGGAGAGAGAGAATCCCAAGCAGGCTCTGCGTTGTCAGCGAAGAGCCTGACCCGGGCTTGAACCCATGAGATTGTGACCTGAGCCGAACCAAATCAAGAGTCCAACACTTAACCAATGGAGACACCTAGGCACTCCTACAACATAGTGATTTGACATTTGTATACATTGTAAAGTGGTCATAGCAATGTTTGTCACATAACAAAGTTAATACAATGTTACCGACTATATTCCCCAGGGTGTATGTACCTCGTCTTGATGACGTCCTCCAACAGTTCTATGCTTTCATTAATGCTCCACCTTGATCTCCCGCTTCTCTTCCATTAACCATTGTTTTCCTAGGTGGAGGTAGGACAAGGAATGGGAAGAAGGGAAGAGAGGAAAGGGACAGAGTTCTCTTCACATGGAGGGTGCTGTTTGTAGTAACACTGTTCTGCAGTGTCACATTGGCCTCTGCCCTGTGGACCTCCAAACACTGGCTCTTTTTTTTTTTTTTTTTTTCAACGTTTATTTGTTTTTGGGACAGAGAGAGACAGAGCATGAACGGGGGAGGGTCAGAGAGAGAGGGAGACACAGAATCGGAAACAGGCTCCAGGCTCTGAGCCATCAGCCCAGAGCCTGACGCGGGGCTGGAACTCACGGACCGCGAGATCGTGACCTGGCTGAAGTCGGACGCTTAACCGACTGCGCCACCCAGGCGCCCCAGCGCTGGCTCTTTTGGAGGCATATTAGTGGATCCTTCAGAGAAGCCCAGTGTGGACCTCTGCCCCACAATCTCCTGACCCCTCCCACCTTCGCCCTACTTCCTGCTGGCCCGCCATGACAGCTCCCCACCTCTTTCGTCAAGGTCTCTTCATCCTGATTGGGAGCCCCCTTGGTGGTGGGGGTGGCAGGGGGGGGGGTCCTTTGAAGCTCGCTGGTGCCCGGCTGCCTGCCACGGCATCCCTTGGCCCACAGAACTTGTACTTATTTGCCTCCTGGTCCCCAAATGGTGCAAGTGCAGACGGCTGGACTGCTGCCCTCTGCAGCCTCTGGCCTCTAGTGCCACGTAGGCTGTCCAGAACACCTCCTGCCTTCAGAAACTTCCAGCTGGGAAACAGATGCTCCGATCTAGTCTCCGTGCAGCCCCCTTCACCTGATTTGGTGACATCACTGACCGCCAAGCCTAGCAGGGCTGCACTTGGAAGATGGACCCTAAGACGGGGCTCCACCCCCACCCACTTTCCCCTTTGACTAAGCACCAACCATGCCCTACTGAGCTTAGGCTCTGGGCCTCTCACTACCTCATTTGCTTCTAGGCCTGGGGAGATGCCCTAGCAATGGGTTTGCATGATCATCTGATTTTCAAGTAATAGATTTTAATATATTTTTATTTAAAAAATTGTTTTTTAATGTTTATTTATTTTTGAGAGAGACAGAGAGAGAGAGAGAAAGTGTGAGCGGGAAAGGGAGAGAGAGGGAGGCACAGAATCCAAAACAGGCTCCAGGTTTGGAGCTGTCAGCAAAGAGCCCGACATGGGGCTCGAACTCACCAATCACGAGATCATGACCTGAGCTAAAGTTGTTCGCTTAACCAACTCAGCCATCCAGATGCCTCCATTTTTTTGGTTATTAAAAGGAGCCCTCAAATTGTATAGATTTAAGCACCATAAAACGTGGTTACCCCATCTCCTGAGGGAGACTGCTCTGACTCAGAGTGAACTGTCCTCTCTGATGATTCAAGGAAGACCGAAGGTCTTCCCCCATGACCCCCCCCACCCCGCCCCCAGTTTGTCTTATTTTATTATTAAGAAACTGGCTTTCAGGGCTCCAAGTGATTGGGACATGTATTAGGTTAAAATCTGGGAAGAGTGTTTTGCCCTCATCACTCTAGATAACTCCACAGCCGACTGGAACACACATATCTGTCAATCCACCTAGCCTATCAATGCAGGTACTTTAACAAATGAAATGGGAGTATACACACAATTCTGCCAATTTTTTAACATATTACAGACCCTTCCTTGTCTCTTTGTATAAATCCATCTCGTTCTACTTATCATAAGAGTGTATGAAATTATCAGTCCCTACTAGTTGACATTTAGATTATTCTAATTTTTGTATATTACAAGCAGGCTTCTTTTATGTAATTCTACTGTCTAACAGGTCGTAAAAATTTATGCTCATTGAGACTGTATGACGATAGCCATTTTCTTGCACCCTTGATAATACTAGGTGCTGGAAATCTTTTTAGTTTTTTGCCAAATATATAGGCTCCTTCCTTTAGTTTGAAAAAATATATTATAAATGAAATTGAGCATTTTTACCTATGTGCATTCACCTTTTTATTTCTTCTATAGCAAATTTATACTTTATATTCTCCTGTCTTTTAGTTCTGACTCTGGATACCCATTAGGTCATTGTTAATACAAACTGCATAGGATGTTTACAGCTCAAGTCTTTCAGAGTCTATCATGTAGCATTACCTCGTGACAGGTTACTGCACTTAGAATGATGTCATCCATTGACAAGGAACACTTTTCCTATAGGTGAGCAATTTCACAATATCTGTTGGGGCTGAGATTATCTAGTGCAATCAGTATGTGGCCAATGGGCCTGACCCAGACAGCAGATGTCCAGGCTGCAGTGAGGGGAAGGGTTCAAGACTAAGTTCGTTGCTGCATGACCTTGATTCTTACTGGAACCAGAGTCTTCAGGAAAGACTGGGGTGGGATTAGACCTCTTCATGCATTGGTGATTGAAACAGTGTTTATTGCTTTTGAACTGTAAGGAAGTTGAGTTCTGCCTACTTAACAGAGCACTAGGAAGGCTCTAGGTTAAGGTGGCTGCCACACCTAGCTAGGCGGTCTCAGATTGGTTGGCTCCAAATGTCATTTTCCATTCAGGGCGAAGGAAGGAAGTGTGCAGGGGCCAATCCTGAATCTAAGTGGCTGCCCTCAGGCTGAAGAGTCACCCCCATCATGTTAGTTCCAGAGTAGGATTGCCAGACTGGGTGAATACATGTAGAGGGTGCCCAACTGAATTTGAATTTCAGATAAACAAAACTAGTACTGAAGTATATTCTGTGCAATATTTGGGATATACTAAAAAGTATTTGTTGTTCATCTGCAGTTCATATTTCATTGAGTATGCTTAGTCTTATCTGCCTACCCTTTACTAGATTGAGGAGTTACAAATGTCTTTCACACAGCTTTAGGTGCTCATGATCCAAATGGTACAGCGTATTGTATTAAGGAGCAGCCCGTGGTAGAAGAATCATTTTCACAAGGACTCTAGGAGCCCAAACGTCATAATTATCAACAGCAGGTTTGATCTTCCAGCTGAAACACACTTGGGGAATGAAAGAGAATGCGTCCCTGAAAGTTAAATTTCACAGATTCAGTAGAGAAGCCAGTGTAGCACAGCATTGAAAACGCCTGTTCGCAAAAGAAAGCTACGTATGTCCCTGGTCAGAGCCACACTCCCCATCACATCGGGTTGCCAGAAGCACAGGACCCAAAGGAAAACTGAGCAATTAAGATGATTGAATAAGGTGGAGGGGAAACGAGATGTTCTCAAATACAAACTTCATGCCTGGAACTGTATCACTGCAGAAATATTAGTAAGAATATACCATTTTCAAGAAGGCCCCTTCCTGAAGGGGATACAGTTCATACAGGTAGCTTTCTCCCCTGTGTATTAATGCACAGTGCCAAATTCAGCCTCTTGGTGGAAGATTTCTTCCAATGGAGTTTAAATTCCCAGGTTGTGGGCTCTGGACAACTGATGGGGACTAACGTATCCTGATGAATTTAATCAAGATTTTCTCCATTCTCTCCTGCTGACACCAATGAGTTTTTGCTTTGCACTTTGGCAACTGTAAGCACTACGTTCTGAGAACATAATTTTATCTGGGATAATTGCAGATAGGGTCTGCAAATTGACTTGCTTCCTAAATTTGGTAGCGGTAAAGCCAATGGTACAATATTCTCACCTTTCTTTGAACACGTTGGACTTTTTTTTAAAGGCAGCATGTAAAAAAGGCAGCCTTTTTTAAAGGCTAGTTCAACTTCTCTGGTCCAGAATGAATTGCACCTTTCCAGAGATCAGTCTAATCTACCGCTGCTGAATAACACTTACTCCACCCAAGCATCGAGGGACGTCTAGAGATACCGAGCAAAATCAGACATTGCAGGTGAGGAGGAATATTAAACCTAGATTTCTTTGGATTTTTACCTCACCAGGGCAAAAACTTTTGGATATTATATCTTTTGGACTGTAGCTTAAGAATTTTGGATTTTGATCTCTTGAGGATATAATCTTCAAATTTTAATTTCCCAGGAGGAAATTCATAATGGGAGAGCGTTTACATTCAAATGTGAGGCAACTTTATGTTATTGGAATTTTTAAAATTAATTTAAGTAATAAAGGATTTAATATAAACAGTTATCAGGTTATCTCAATATCATGAAGAACCTCTCACAATACGTCTGAATGTAACTGGGTTGGAAAATAGAATAGGGAGTGTTTAGCCTTGATTACAGATTGGCCCAAAGAAAGAAATTAATGTACTTACACCATTCCAGACCATATTAAAGAACACAAAGCCTGCTAGTTAATTTTAGGAAGCTAGCATAATTTTCATATCAAAATCTGAATAAAGATAGCAGATAAAGATATACAGTAGTCCTTCTTTATCCAAGGGACCCTACTTTATAAAGGGGACCCTCCTTTATTCCAAAACCCCCAGTGGATGCCTGAAATTGTGGATAGTACCTAACTTTATAGATACTGTGTTTTTTCCTATAGGTACATAACTGTGATAAAGTTTAATTTATAAATTAGGAACAGTCAGAGAGTAACAACAATAACTAAAAAGAAAAGAGAGCAATTATAACAATGTTCTGTAATAAAAGTTATGTGAATGTGGTCTCTCTCTCCCAAAATATCTTAATTCCACTGTCCTTACCCTTCCATTTGTGATGACGTGAAGTGATAAGCTATCTACATGATGTGGTAAAGTGAGGTGAATAATGTGGGTGTTGTGACGTGGTGTTAAGCTGCTATCAATCTTCTGACAACATGTCAGAAGGAAGGTCATCTGCTTCTGGACCACGGTTGACAACAGGCAAATAAAATTGTGGAAAGTGAAACCATGATGCGGGGGACTATTGTACAGCTGATTCTGGTTATTTGTGGTAGTTTCATCCCATAAAGCTGCCACAAACACCAAATATTGACCCATTGCTCCTAGGGGAAATACACGGGTAGGTTCCTGCAAGCCTCTGGTCATTCCATTCTCATCAACCACTCAGTGCATAACCTTGTTTTATGTGTGTTTCTGTTTAGAGACACCTTGTTTACTATATGTTGTTATTTATTAACATTGAACTCATGGCCAACTTTTGCCTGTAAGTCATGCCTGCTTGACTATAAGTCAATACACCTATTTTCTCCTGAAGACATATCACAGTCTTTTTACACCCAGGCATACTGGACAGTACTTCAACACTATGCTTATGGATCATTTTAAGCATAGCGATTACCAACAAAAAACACAAAAATGTAAAAAACATAGTACTAAATATACTATGAGCAAGACACTTATTTACAGTCTGAAAACTAAAACAAAAAGGCAGAGAATTGCCTTGCTCAACTTCAGCTGGGGGTGACTATGTTTCTGGATGGGAAGACTTAATCATATAGATGTAATCAGAATTCCATTGGGTAGTATTTTTTTAAGATAATTTTTAAAAATGTTTTTAAATGTTTAATTTTGAGAGAGAGAGGGAGAGAGACAGCACAAGCAGAGGAGGGGCAGAGAGAGAGGGAGACACAGAATCTGAAGCAGGCTCCAGGCTCTGAGCTGTCGGCACAGAGTCCAACATGGGGCTCAAACCCACGAACCCCAAGATAATGACCTGAGCCGAAGGCGGATGCTTATCTGACCTATCTGAGCCACCCAGGTGCCCCACAAAAATGCATTTAAAATGGATGAGTTAAAGTTCTTGGTCTTTTCAACTATAGATATTTTTAAAGACAATTTAAGATGTGGGTTTTATAACCCCGGGTGACATGAGACTTTAGGAAACTTGAATTTATAAAGAGTTAACTACCTAAAAATTAAAAATCTCCATGTGTCGCGGGACAAGATTAAGAGAAAAGCTAAAAGACAAACAAGTCTGGGAAAAAACATTAACACATGCCAAAGACAAAGTGTTAATGTAATTCAGCTTCTACAAATTCATGACAAAGGGTGTGAAGAGGCACACTCTCAGGAGAGAAAAGACGCAGGAAGTGACCAGTGAACATATACAGATATGCTCAACCTGAAACACAGAGGTGCAAATAGGAATAACAATAAGATGATTTTATGCCCATAGAGTGGGGGGGCATAGTGGGAGAAACTTGTGCTCCCAAGGAGTGTGGGAAAACAGGCACTTGTATCTACTTCTTGTTAGTATAATTTTTGTACTAAGTATTAAGCACTAACACTTGTTAGTATCATTTTTGAAAATAAGATGGCAATATTTATTAAATGTCCAATGTCCATGCCTGTAAATACTCTTAAACCACCAACAGTATGTGTAGGAATCCATCCTCCAGAAATCAAAACACCATTTTAAAATATATTCACATATATTTATCGATAGCAACTTTGTTTACAACAGAAAAATAAAAAGGAGACATTCTGAGTTTTTACTAATAACGAGTGTAGCCATATCATGGAATAGTCTGCACCTCTGAAAAAGAATGTCATAGACTTTTTCTTTTAGTGTGTGGCTTCTTCCCAAGACTATACCTCTTTTTATTTGAGGGAGAGAGAGAGAGAGAGAGAGAGAGAGAGAGAGAGAGAGAGACAGAGACAGAGAGAATCTTAAGCAGGCTTCATGCTCAGTGTAGAGCCCAACACAGGGCTCGATACCATGACCCTGGGATCATGACCAGAGCTGAAATCAAGAGTCAGATGCTCAACCAAATGAGCCACCCAGGTGCCCTCCCAAGACTATATCTTTAAGACCCTGTGAGATCTTGTTCTAAAGTTCTCTAGAAATTCTCTAGGCTTTGCAGTGCTGGCTGAGCTTCAGGTCAGATAGTGTTACGGAAAAATTGTGTTTGTGATCTTGCATTTAGTAGCAAAACAGGTGTCCCTCTCTGGGGCCACCCACACGATCCTGCTTATGTGCTTAACAGGTTCACAGCTTTCTCCCTTCCCCCCCCCTGAGAGGCAGAGGAAATAGCATCATCCTTCTACCAAACCGTTTTGGGTTTCACGGGCCCGATGTGCATTGCCCCAGACCCTTAGAAATATGACCCCTTGGGTGGAACCACATTAAAAAGTTTTTTTTTTTTTAAATGATTTCAGAAAACTCTGGAGAAGGGGGTAGGTGGGGATAAAAAACACAATATGGGTTTCTCAATAACATCTTGAACTTATAACTCTGTGAAATATTGTCTTTGAGCCATTAATGAAACCCACATTGCACCAGTGGCCTTGATGTTGCACACGGAGGGGGCGGGCCATTGCATTTACTGTCCCTTTGGCTTTGTGCTCCTCATTATGTTCTTGTTCCTTTTTGTACTTGATGATAACTTCTGGAGTATCCATAGCTTATGTGACGTTTCTCTTGGGAAGAACTGGTTTAGAAATTCCAATAATGCTTGACTGTATGTTCTGTGCCTGACATTGCCACCTGCGTAGCTTGAATTACTTTTGGGGGCCCCTGACTCTGGCCTGCTCTCCTCAGTTTGGGTTTCTGAGAATTCCCCCCAGAGTCTAAACCTTTAAAATCAGCCCAGTGGAACAGCAGTCCTACAAATTAGTAGAGGTCCACAGGCCCTGAAGGAAATTGGAAATCATAGAAATTACATTATTTCTAGGCTGGAAGAAACTTTAGAGAGGTGTGCGTGTGCGCGTGTGTGTGTGTGTGTGTTTAAATCCGCCCCCACATACAAACTGAAAGGAAATATGAATTCAGGAAAGGAAGGCTTATTTAAGCTTCAGATAGTTGCTCTAGACCTAGGTGTCTCTCAGCCAGTGCTTCTTGGAGGGTGGTCTATGGGCAAGTGACTCCAAATCACCCAGCAGTTTGTTAAAAATGAAGATTTCACAGAGATTCCAATTTAATAGGTCTGGACTGGGACAAAGAAATCTGGATTTTAAAGTCTTCCCGGCGATTCGTACATTTTCTATGGTATAAGAACCAGTGTGCAAGGCTAATCTACCTACCTGGAAACACTCCCTCTCTCTGTTGATAAGGCTGGCTGGTGGGTGCGTCCAAAATGGTTAGGCAGCTAAGGTTCAGAAATAGAGCTCATAAGCCGCTCAAGACAAGCTCACTGAAAAACAGAGTTGTGCTTTTTGATCATTGAAAGGATGATGACTTCCAGTACTGCTCATATAAATTATAAAATTATATTATAATTATAAATATAATACCGCTAATACAAATTATAAAATTATATTCTAAATTATGACATTATAACTTCTAGCACAGCTGATCAAGGCTGACACTTTGTCTTGTTTCTGTGCTGACATAAGCAAATCAGTGATTCTGGCCACCTGGAGAGTTAGCAGTCCTCCTCTGGCTGAGGCAATTTCATCCTTCATACTTATGTGCTTCCTTCTGCCTGTAGAAGGTGCAAGACGTTGGCACCCGGCAAAGGTGGGAAAGAACAGGCAAGAATGGCTGATGTTCTTTGGGCAGAGCAGTAGACCTTATCTTCTGAATCCAATGCAAAGCTGTGAACCTTCTTCACAGAAACACTCACGTGCACAAGCTTTTGCATAAACTTCTGAAAATACATGGACTCCCTGAACTCAAATTTAAGAGCACCCATAGAGAGAGAGAAAATTATTTCTACTTTAATTGACTCCAAGAACTCACCACAGATGTATTCTAGGGGATCTGGAATTTAAATATCTGATTTTTCAGGGTGCCTGCAATGGCTCAGTTGGTTGAGTGTCTGACTTCGGCTCAAGTCATGATGTCATGGTTCATGGGTTTGAGCCCCGTGTCGGACCCTGTGCTGACAGCTCGGAGCCTGGAGCCTGCTTCGGATTCTGTGTCTCCCTCTCTCTCTGCCCCTCCCCCGCTCATGCTCTCTCTGTGTCTTTCAAAAATAAACATTGAAAAAAATTTTTTTAAATATCTGATTTTTCAAGAAAATTGGTGGAAAGCAGCAAATTTTGTAATATGCTGATATTTGTTGAAACTGGGTGATGGTTGTAGCGGGACTCATTAATACACTTTCTTTTGGGGATGAACATTTCTGCAGTAAAAATGGGAAAAACGTGAATATCGAATTTTCTTCTGTTCATTTAAATTTGGTGTCCCAGTTATCAGGGGGATCTGGAATGCCAGCTGAGGACCAATGAAGTCACACTGATAAAAAAAACAATTCCCGGGGGGTGGGAGGGAGGTGAGGGTGGGAACGGGCATTGAGGAGGGTACCTGCTGGGAGGAGCACTGGGTGTTGTATGGAAACCAATTTGACAATAAATTTCATATTAAAAAAAAACAATTCCCAAATTTTGCAACTGTGAAAAATCCTGTAGTACACACTATAGGCTGTCCTGCTTCGCGTGTAATTTATCATCTGTTCTACTTTCCACGGGGACTCATAACAGTCAGCTCTTGCCACAAACTGCTACATAACCCACCACCCCAGGACGTGGTGGCCTAAAAACAATAAACTTTTATTTGGGATCACACGTCTGCTGGTCAGCTGGGGCGGACTGGCTCTAAACTGCAGGCAGACTGGGGCAGCTCTGATGGTTTCAGCAGTTCAAGCATGATCTAGGTGCTTCTCATTTTCGTGGAAGTGTTGAGCTCCCCAGAGCATGTTCTTCTCGTGATAGAAGCTCAAAAGGGTGCGACTCTGCTCACGTCACGTTGCTAATATCCTGTTGGACAGAGCGAGTTACCTAGAAAAGCCCACAGTCGAGGGGAAGAGAAGAACATTGCACCAGGAGGAGGAATTACAAAGTCACACGGCAGAGGGACTGGATATGGAGGGGTCAATAATCTCTTTACCATAGGGCTAGTCCATTGGTTTTTCTACATCCCACAGAAAGAAAGGTTACTTCCCCTGGGTATCTCAAGTAACCCAGGCCTCTGTTATAGGCTGCTGTCCCTGCAGAGGGGCCCATGGGAAGCTATCTCCCCAATCCAAATTTCCCTTGGCTTTGGCAGAACTGTGTCCAACCCTGGTTCTCAAATCTCCTAAAATTATTATGTCAGTGACTAGATGGTTATACTATATAAAATCCCAAAGGCTGTCAAATTGAATCCAGACATCTAAGGGGTAAATAAGCATACTGATAGGAAGGATATATATATATATATATATATATATATATATATATATATATATGTGTGTGTGTGTGTGTGTGTGTATACACACACACACACACACATATATATATACACACACACACACATCCTATCATATATATAATATATATGTATTATATATATATCCATCCTATCATATATATATATATATGTGTGTGTGTGTGTGTGTGTGTGTGTGTGTGTGTATAAAATCCCTCCAGTCCTTTCAGGAAGCTGTATGAAGTTGGAACCAACCAGCTTATATGTACCAAAAAGCTCGAAAGCTTACCTTTTGCTAACAGGCATTGTGAGACATCCACTCTCCTCTGGTAATGTTGCTTTTCTGTAAGGCCAGAGAGGAAAAGTCCCCAAACTTTAAACCTGAAGTAAAGGTGAATTCTTCTACAATCTGTTCCGGTTAATGACAAGATTTTTAGTCACCAGGAAGCTAAACCCTCCTCAGAGAAAAATAAATCCTCCTCAGAAAAAAAAAAAAAAAAAAAAATTAAAAAAAGAGCAATTTTCCTTAGGGTCCTTGCTGTTCAAGGCTTCCAAACCTGATGAATTCTTATCTTAGAGTAAAGACAGGAAAACATCTGGGCTAATGTGTGGAAACAGCTGGCATTCTCTTCTAAAGGAACATAAGGCTGGGTGTGTCCCATCTCTTTAGGGAAACGCTGTGGTAGGCTGATGATAAAAATGGTCCCAATTCTCCCGCTCCCCCACGATCCACACCCTTTGTAGTGTGACTTAGAAGAATTTCCTCCCACCAAGATGTGGATCCTCTTTCTCCACCTCTCCAATCTGGGCCAACCATGTGATTTTTTTTGGCCAACAGAATGCTCCGGGAGAATACTGTATCATTTATGAATCTAAACCTAATGCGGCTTTGAGTGCTTCTGCTCTCGGTCAGAAGAGTGCCCAGCGGCACATGAGTGAGCCAAGCCCACCTGCTGGAGGGGACAGAGCTCCCAGCTGCCCTGCCAGCTGACCCCAAGAGCCTGGCTGAAATCAGCGGAGCCTGCCCAAGTCAGCAAAATCCACCCAGTGGACCCATAGAACTCGGAGCAAAATGCTTATTATTCTATGCTGTTGTGGTTTCCTGTAATGATTAAGGGATATGGGAGGGGGCTGGGGGAGCTCCATAAGAAAAGAACCTGCAGAACAGAGAGGATCATCTGTGTTTCCTGGTGGGATTAGGTGACAGTGGGGACAAGCCTAAAAAGGAGGACATCAGCAGAAAGGAAATGAATTTGTTAATCATATCATGCCCTTGGACTGGTTATAATTATACACTGCTGGAATAGCAGATTATTTATTCCACGGTCTTTTACAAATTCTCTTATGTAAACAAAACATAACCAGGGGTGCCTGGGTGGCTCAGTCAGTTGAGCTTCTGACTCTTGATTTTGCTTTAGGTCATGATCTCATGAGGTCAAGCCTCCTGTCAGGCTCTGTGCTGACAGTGAGGAGCCTGCTTGGGATTCTCTCTCCCTCTCCCTCTCTCTACCCCTCCCTCCCCACTCTCTCTCAAAATAAATAAATAAACATTAAAAAAAAAGGAAATAAAACTCTAGCAGATGGAAGCTAGTTTGCTGGTTTCAGGAAGGCTGTGTGGGGGAGGGGTGGTGACATGGAGGAGGACTGGCTAAAACCTGAGCCCTAGAGTCCCTGTTCCATCTCCAACAGGTGGGCCCGAAGAGTCCAAGATGGCTCTTCCAACTGAATCTTGGTGCTTGGGAGACTGTTCTTGGATGCCACAACTGAGCATGATCGTGGAATGTTACAAGTACTTTGTGGGCCCCAGCCTCAGCTAAGGTAATGGGATTGGTCTTCTGAAATGATGGAAAGTCCAACAAAAAAATCAGGTATGTTCTTTTCCAAAGAAGAATTCCAAAGGCTAGTCAACTTCTCTAGCTCTTCTCGACGATGGAAGACACATGGGTCTGAAAACTGAGGTTGCAATTCTAGCGAGTCAGGTTTTTTCTGAGTGTCCACAGGGAAGAGGAAGGATGCTACTGGGCGAGCCCACTGATAACGCCCAGGGCTCCAGTCCCGCCAGACCAGTTGGCCACGTGCAAGTGCAGAACAGGGTCCCTGGCTCCTTTCTTCACATGCCACCTTCCATCCCCTCCTGGCCTTCAGGAGAAACCAAAAAAGCCTAACCCTGTGCCCTCCGCTCTCTACTCTCTGCTTGGGCTGCCTAACATTGTCTGGGAACAAGACATTTCTTATATTCTTAAGGTACTTCATGCTTTACATGTGCTTTAATACCTTAACTCCTTTTATCTTAAACATCAAAACGACTTGCTACGAAAGAAAGGTGTTTTCCTACTTTATAGACACGGGAAACTGAGACACAAAAGCTCAGTGGTGGCCCCAGGAGTCTGGTGACTAACCCCCCAGCCCTATTCCTGAATGACCAAAGACAGACAGCTTGTACGTGCGACTTTGACTCAGATCATAAACTTCTTAACATTGCTCTCCCATCAAGAGATTGCGGCGTTGACATCCTCTCAGAGCACCAGAATCCCCCCGGAGTGGCTCTTTTACTTTGCTAATTTGGGGCTTTCGGTTCGGATGCCTTAAAGTGGGTGACAGCAGAAAGAGAGGGGAAGAGTTGATTTTCATGCTGCCGAGTCTAATGACGAGTAATCAGTTCCACAGGTACTGTTTTCATTGACCTTTTTTCCACATGGCGCTCTCAGGAAATTCCATTACTATTGATCCCCTCCAATTTTAATGCTATAATGATGTTGTTTGCATTCACAAGGGAAATGATTATGTACACCCTGAGGTGTGTGAACACATATGTACATATTTATGTACTTATCTCTGTTGCCCTAGCAAAGTTCTCAAGACAGTTAAAATGGTTTGTGGATGCCTTTCCTAACCCCCCACAAGATGTATCAAGCAGCAAACTGTAAGTCAGACTTTCCTTTTGTTTGTTGGTATTTGGTTTTACCGTGCCAAGCATTGTGGATTATACAAAAGAGATGACCATAGAAGAGGTTTGTTCTTCTCTTTTCTACCCCGCCCCCCAACACCACCACAGAAAACCCCTTTTCAATGTAAGAGGTCAAAAGCTTCCTGTGTTATTCTTTGGATTTCTCCCTACACCATTCAAACTTTTGTCTGGGCCAGAAGAAGAGTCGAGGAGGCTCCCTCCTGACTGGCAGCCAGCTTTCAAAGTATCCCCTTTCCAAGCAGAGAAATAAATGCAAGGTGACGCTTGGAGCGTGTGTCCGCCCGCTGCCTTTAGGTTTGTGCTCGCGTGAGCTTGTTTATTTTTGCTCCGTTGCAAAAAGATTTATGACCCCTAATTATGAATTCTGACACTCTTGTGCTACGTGGATGCACTTAGGTTGCTTTCCACTTTCTGATGGCTTTGAAAAGCTTTCCTTTTCAATTCTAAACCCTCAAGGGCAACAAGGGTCCCTTTGGAAAGAGGGTCTGGCCAGTGCCCCTGCCTACAAAGGCTGTGTTTGCATGGCTCGGGCTTAATCAGGGCTCTGGGATCGATGGATGGGTAGGAACCTCGGCCGCTGCTTTATTTACTCTTTCTTGGCCCTTTTCTCTCCTAGAGAATTGAAGTGAATGTACAAAAAATGTGTTTCTCAACAAAAGCCGGCAAGCAGAGTGTCAGCCCGGAAATAACCTTTTCAAGACGTTTCAGAAAAACAACCACACTTCATTATTTGAAGGTTTTATTCGAAAAAGATAACAGTTGATGGCTGATTTGGCTGGGGCGGTGGTGCTGGCGAGTGCCAAACTGCATCGATTTTGCAAAACAGCCAAACTGACATGAACTTCACGGTCAAGTCCTCCAAACTGACGTAGGATGGCGTGGGAGGACCCTTTGGTTTCTTCTGCTAATGCACAGCTCATGACATTTCTTCAAAACAAACAAGAAGAGAGGTCAGTCTGATAGGTGGAGGAGTAGTTATGAAACTTGGAATCAGCCCAGACCCTAAGTGTCCTGCAGGAAGTACAGGGGTTCGCCTCGGAGAGAGGGGTTTCATGAAGAGCTTGAACACCGTCTGAAAATCCGGGCATATTCTGGAACCTGGATTCTTAGCTCTTCCTTTTCTGCCTCCCTCCCTGAGGCCCAGACTCCATCTACTATTTCTCCGGTGTGTGGACCTGACTCTTGGGGTGTGGGGTGGTGGTGGCAGTGATGGTGGTGATGGACCTAGAACCTCACCTCTCACAGTGGAGACTGGGCTCCCAAGGGGATGGGCGCAGTGAGTCAGGTCACCCAAGACCTCCTGAAGGGCTGGACTTTTTTCCTGATTTTCCAGAAAATTGTGAGGGAAAAGCCAAATAACTTAGTTGATAAAGTATTTTAAAGTTATCATTTCTAAACTTGAAAACAAACCCAGGTATACGATGGAATGGTAAATTTAATCGACATACCCCTTGACAGTCTTAGCCTCCAATGAAGACGCTGCTTTCCCATGAGTCTCCTTCACTCACCCCTTGGAATTAGAGTACTTTGGGGGTAACTTTGAGAAGAAATGGTCTATAACACTTACTATGGCTGCTCTCTCTACCCTGCTAGGTGAACAGGGTTGAAATAAATTTCCTTGCTGAAGAAAATAACTAACTTTTGTTGATAAATTCAGCCTTGCCAGAAGGGAGCATATCATGCAACCCCAATGAAAGAAGCCACCTTCTTCCTCCTCCTTCTCTCCTCACATTTTCTGTCCTAAGTTACCATAAAGCCACACTGGGGATACTTTCAAATGCCTGGGCCCGTGTCATTAAGTCTGGGCTCCAGGCTTCCTCAAGAATCGCTCTGACCACCAGGATTACTTTCTTCTTCTTCCTCTTCTTCTTCTTCCTCTTCCTCTTCTTCTTCCTCTTCCTCTTCTTCCTCCTCCTCCTCCTCTTCTTCTTCTTCCTCTTCTTCCTTTTCTTCTTCTTCTTCTTCTTCTTCTTCTTCTTCTTCTTCTTCCTCTTCTTCCTTTTCTTCTTCTTCTTCTTCTTCTTCTTCTTCCTCTTCTTCCTTTTCTTCTTCTTCTTCTTCTTCCTTTTCTTCTTCTTCTTCTTCTTCTTCTATCTTCTTATTTTTTAATGTTTATTTATTTTTGAGAGAGAGAGAGCTCGATCAAGGAAGGGGCAGAGAGAGAGGGAGACACAGAATCCAAAGCCGGCTCCAGGTTCTGAGATGTCAGCACAGGGTCTGACGCGGGGCTTGAACCCACGAATCATGAGATAATGAGCCCAAGTTGGAGGCTTGACCAAATGAGTCACCCAGGTGCCCCTGACCACCAGGATTTCTGCCCAACTTGCTCCTAAGATCCCCCCATATGAAGCAGTCGCCACGAAGAGCTGTTTTGAAGACCCTCTACTAGCCACAGCAGGGAGCTTGCTGCTGTGATTTTTCCATCCGAGGACTAGGATGTCCCTTGTTTTCATTACACAGTTCCATAAAACTCTGTATGCCAGGGTCAGTGATTTTTTTCCAAGTGCCAGTGAAATCAAGCCAATGTCTTGCTCTCCAGTGATTTCCCATGAGCTCAGAACAAAACGCAAACTCCTCCTGCCTGTCTCCTCAGACCCTACCATGCTCCCCATCATGGTGGTTTTCTTTCTCTTCCTTGATGTGCCCAGCTTACTGTTATCTGAGGGAGCAGGCGCTGTGTGAAGTGTTGTATCACCGAGATCTTTGCATAACTTGCCACTTTCTATCACTTCTGTCTCTGCTCAAACATCACCCCTCTGAAGCTTCTCGGTCAACTAACTCCATCAACTGGCCTCCCCCCTCCCCCCCACCAGGTCTGCGTTCAGAAACATAGCACCTTCCTTTCTTCACGGAATTTACCAGTATCTGAAACTGTGTTTTATCCACTGAATTGGTTACTTCTACACTGGTTACTTCTATCCCTTCTCTGTCCCCAGCCCCCAGCCCTGAATTTCAGCACTGTGAGAACAGAGGAGCCTTTTTCTCTCCCCACACTACACAGTATCCCCAGTGCCTGGCACAGATCCTGTTACATAGAAGAAGCGCAGTGATCATTTGTTGAATGAATGAATGAATGAATGAAAGTGTCAGACACTGTGCTGGTGGCTGTGGATCAGCAGTGAGTGAGACCTGACCCCCCACCCCCATGTGGTTTGCAGGCCAGTGGAGGAGACAGGAAATTGAATGGTCACCCCACACGCTGTCCTGCAGTAAATGCTGTGAGGGGAAAATGTCGGGGTGGAGGACAGGCTTGAACGGGACACTGGTCTAATGGAGGGATCCAGGGGGCTTCCCTGGGGAAGTGATATAATCTGAAGCATGAGAAGATCTTTCCACTTGATCATTTGGTGCTAATTTGGTAATTAGCCTGGCTCTAAGAAGATAACAGAGTGGAAGGGAGTGAGTGGCTCCCCGGAGTAGCCTCTCCAAGCCCAGTGGACTTTAGTTCACAGGTCTTTTTACACCTGAATCCACCGACCCGTCCCTTGTCTTTTCTTCTTTCTCTTTCTCTCCTTTTTGTTTTTTGAAAAGTATTAAACTCTCCTCATGAAAGACACTGATTTTTTTTTCAAACTGTATTTGCTTCCCCTTAACCTCCCCCCGCCCCCCCAGTTGTTTATGTTTCCAACACAGGTGCTTTAAAAATGTCTTTTCTTACGCATTTTGATCTTTTCTGCTTGTCAGTCACGGTCTCCTGCGTGTGTGATTGGAGTGGAGCTGTTCCACCTCCTTCCCAAGTCGGCTCAGCACCGCGCGTCCCTGTCACACACTAGCAGCCTCCGGAGTGCTGGAGCCACTGGCTTTTCAGAAGGATAACAAACTGGAACCCAGCCAGACTCTGCCAGGCACCTTTTTGTTTCTCCTTAAATTCTGTGTGCGCTTCAAAGGAAATGTCTTCTGCAGGTTTCCCCTTTTAGATCAGCTCCTGCAAATGGTGGTTGTTAGAGCTATCTGAAGCTCAGCCAAGTTTCTCTGCACCTTTCTACCTTCCCCCGGGGCAGGCAGACCAGGAGCCTAGAGATTTAGGAGATAAGAGGTGTCAAAACAAACAAACAAACCAAAGGGCTGCAAGAGGTTTCACGTGCTCAAACCTGGGAAAATGAGCCGTCCCTTCTCCATTCTCTGGGCTACTGCCGGTGAATCTTCCTTTCAGCTGTCTCAACCTCAAAGTGAGGGAAGCACTGAGGTGACCCAGTCCTGCCCTCTGTGCATTGATGACCTACATGTGTAGGTCAAGGAAAGGACTTCATGTCCTCAGTCAGAGAGGTTTCAGTTACGGCCAGTAAGAAAATGCTACTTCCCCAGGCCAGTAGTTCAAGTTCCAGCTGCTAGACTGATGCATCCGTTCCTGGTTAGCCCACTGCACCCTCCAGGTGGGTGGAGCCCTGCAGCCTGCATCTGTGGAAGGTTCTGGGTGCCATGCACCAGATGGTCCCAGGCTCTTGGGACACCGAGTTCCCCATGTGCCTCTTAAACACAAAGAAAAAATGTCCCTTTTAGAGGTTTTCTGGGGATGCATGCTGGGCGCTTACCCCTCCACAGCAGCAATGGAAGGATGATGATTGTTTAAAGCTTTTGAACTTTGAACAATTAATTGAATGTAAAGTGGACGTTTACAATGATCTGAGAAACACACATTTTCAGGTAAAAGGGTCAGATCTTTGTAGGCAGCGATTATTACAAACAACAAAAAAAAATCCCGCTTTATGGGTAAAGGTGTTTGGAAATCAAGGAGTGAAGATATGCTGGAATGAAAACTTTTCCTGAGATATTCTTGTGAAGAAAGATTGGTCTCGCTTTAGGTGGAAGTTGAGATGGAAAGAAAAACACATCCAGGGAAACAAAAAGCTTACAACAGGGTTTTGGAAATGAGGTCTTTTTAGACAGATGGATGTCGTTTTGGAACTGTTTTTTTGCAAATTGTTTTTTAACTCTCTGACCTGAAATCGTGCTTGGAATTTTGCAGAGCGAGGAATCCTTTGTGGTGTTGGTTTTATCACGTCCTGTTAAGAATTTAGTATCTATTTTATCAAGAGATCTATTTGATCTAAGAAGATCAGAAGATTTTCTTTCTCTTCCAGTTTCTTCAGATTGAGAGAACAAGAATTCAGTCTAAACGAAAGAAAACTATGATGTTCATCCCTCAGGGAAGAGCGGCCTTCTTTAACGATGCTGGTGGCTTCTCCCGCTTGGGGAAAAGGGCGCATTAGGCCGCTTTGCTTTTCTGGAGGACCTACATCAGTATCTGTTTTTGCTAACCGATAGAAATCTGAAGAGGGTTTTTGCTTTTATGGAAAAAGATGAAAAGCCCAAATGGCTTTCAGTGTTTGTTTGACGGTGAGCCATTACAGAGGCAGCAGCGGCCCCACTGATTTCCCTCCCTGGAACCTCTCTGTGCGTCTCAGCACCAAGCCACGTCTGCGAGCATGCGTGCTTTACCTCGATTTATTCGGTATATCTGTTAGCAAGATGTGTCCTGAGGTATTAGGAAAACCTAAGAGAACTTATTTTTTGGATCTTGGACAAAAACTCGTCCATGTAAATTCCTGGTAATTGCTTCTTCACTCTACGCCATTTCAACTCATGAAGCATTTCCTAGGAACTCTCTGTCTTCATGGGGTGGGGGAAACCTGTGATCTCAAGAACCAGAGCACGGGTAAATAGGAGGAAGAGGAAGAGGTTCTTGAAACCCCTGGTTCAAGATGAAGTTATATTCACAGCACCAGGAATAAGTCCTTCATTCTTTGCTTCAGAAAATTTCACAGGTATTTCTGAAGTTCAGTTCCCGTATTTAACGGATTTAAAAAAGTGTGCTGGAGTTCTCCCACATGCTAGATTCTTCCATACATGTTTTTTCTTAGATGGACCCAGTGTGTTTTAGCTTTTGCTTGTTAAAGTTATTTACATGGCCTAAGGTCAAATGGTGTTGTTTCACGTCTTGCTTGATGGAAACGTCACTGGACTCCATTGTTTTTATAGGAAAAGATCAGTTTCAATGAGGTGGTAGAGAACTTCACTTCTAATGTATCTGTTTAGCAATACATTCACCAGGCATTCAAATCTTCTGGAGAAGACCTAAAACAATGAGGTCGGTATCTGGAGTTTCAGTGTGGTGGTTCCTGATCTGAGCGGGGCTGGTTCACACGTTGTCGTGCTCACATACCAGCAAGGGAGAAGGTCAAGCGTAACATTCTTTCCAACAGAGGCAATGGAGCGGTGGCTCTGCTTGCTCGAGAATTATGTAAGAAATTGAGATGTCTGGAGGTCATCGATGGTAACCGGAGGAGAAAATTGAACTGAACAGGCTGCTTCCACTTAGCGAGGCTCCTCTAGGAGATTATTTACAAGTCTCAGAGTCCAGCTCTGGTAGAGCTCAGTTTCACAGAGTCAGAGAAAAGCTGTAAAATAAGCTTGAATCAGCCCATCCAACATTTGAAAAGGGCAAGGGACGGGGGAGGGGGTAAAGGAACAAAGGGGGAGGGAAGAAAGAGGCCTCATTCCAAAATCCTCTTAATTTATTCCTTCCCTCTTGTCTTTGTCTCCTTGGCTCTCATCTCTTTCACCACCAAGTCTGCAAGTAGAGCAAAGGGGGGTGAATAGCCAAAATGGTAGCCATCTCTGCTGTTCTGGTAGCAAAGCCTCTGGACTTAGGCGGCCATTTTCCCTTGGATCATGGATGTCCAAAGTCACATTCTATTAGCTCAGCAGCACATGCAAAATAATAACCATAAACCCAGAAATGTGCTGTGGAATTTTCTCCAGCTCTCTTAACGAGCTTTGCAAAGCTCCTCTGTCAAGGAGAGTGGGGAATGTGTAATTTCAAACACATTTTTAATAGTTTCTCTTGGCTCTCTCCGAAGAAGAGGGAGGCATGCTGACGCGGCTGTAGGAGAGGCAGCAACTTTACAAGAGTAATGTTAAACAAATCACCCAGGTGCTAGTAGCACTTGGAAAGCGTGGGGAGCTGCCTGGGAAGCTGGGGCTCATCAGGCGGAGAACAGCACTGGAATTTGATGTGTGGCTCTAGAAGTCAAACCATTACGGCATATGGCAGGTACAGATGAAGACAGGCACCTTCAAGCTCTCTGTCCAAATCCTTCTCAGGTGCTTCCACTTTCCAAAGTCCATTTTCTTTCCTCTTACCCCCAAGCAAGATTTTGTAAAACAGAGGAAAGGGGTAGAAGGAGTGGAAAATGGGAGCAGGTGCCAGACCACCAAGGAGAATCAGCTAGGATGCCCAGAGCTCTTGGTCCTTGGCTCTAGCAGCAGATAACTTCATGGTGTAACTCAATGTCTTAGACACGTTGCTGAGAATTGAGAACTCCTAGAGATGGGGTGAAGGAAGTATTGGACTCTTGGGCTTCTCTTACTCTAGAGCCACCCCCCCCGACCCCGCCACCGAAAATGTATCAGAAAGATGTGAAGAACTGACAAAAAACCATCATGCCGAGGATAAAAGCAGTCGTAGGAAGAATTCCACGACCTCCTGCCGGTCTCCATTTTCCCAGCAATATTTACACCTGACCATAGTTTCCTAACTGAAAACCAGAACTCGTGGTAAGATAGCAGGTCAGAATATTTGAAATCAAGATGATTTTGAAAAATCTGTGACTATGGTTATATGGTTATGTAAATTTCATTCAATGAAGCTACTGAAGTCATTATGGTTTTCAAAATTTTAGGAAACGCTAACTTGAAAAAAACCTTTCCTATTTTTTATCCAATAATCGGTAATGGCAAAGTTACTTCCTCATGATCAATTTCAATGTGCGTCTGTTTTTAAGGGAGAGAGGGAATAGAGATTTATTGAATCAGGGGGCTAAAAAAGATGCTGGGGTCATCTATTCCAAACCCCTCGTTTTACAGACTGAGGCTCAAGGAGATGACAAAATCAGTGGCTGAGAAACCCAGGGCCCCTGTTTCCAACCTCGGTGTTATTTCTACCACCTCCTGCAGCCCATTGTGCGTCTACTTTATCGGAGCCAGTTCTGCCTCAAGGGGTTGTGCTCCCGGCCATCCATCCTCCCCCGTTTCTGTCTGCAGTGGAAGACAGTGAGCTTTGTCCTTGACTCCCAGACCTTTAGCAGCATCGTGGCTCACGTGGGATCCCCAGGAAGGAAGAAGCTGAGTGGGGTCTGGCGTTCTGACAAGTAGGCTAATCGTGGTGAGTGGCTGGTAGGAGCTGCGAGGAAGACACGAGCTCTCTGCAGCACCGTTTTCCCCCCAGCCCTGAGTTTACCCTCCCTGTCTCTAGGTCATCCATTTCTTCCCTGACAAAAACATCTGGTTGTTTCCAAACTGAAATTTTTATGCATTTCAGCTCATGTAGGAATGTCGAAAAGCTGTTCTGAAAAACATAGCTCCTCCCTGTGCCAAACCAGTTGGGCTGGAATGAACAACTGTTGTTATAAATCTCTACTCTGCCTCTTCAACGGCCCCAGAAGGTACAAAATAGAATGTTTCATGAGACCGGCCAGACGGATTGAGTAAGACCTGCCCAGAGGAGCCCTGTGCCTAAAGAGTATGGAAATACCCCTTCCTCCCCACTCCTCTCCTCCGCCCTCTGACTCGCTCTTTCAGACAATTTCTGGTACCACTGGCAAGATGACAGCATGTCTCTGTGTTCACAACAAATTCTTTTGTGTCAAGTGGAAAAAGATTTTATGACACGGCACAGCAACTGCTTGTTCTATGAGTGATTCACAAAGAAAACTCAGCGACCTAATGATGTGTGTCCTCGCCAAGACCCAGACAGGGAAAGGGAAAGAAAAAAAAAAAAAAAAAAGTGGCCCAGAATCAAAAGGCTGAGAGGGACTTTGGAAGTCATTGAGGATGCTCGGCCACCTTTCCGCTTAGAAGTTCCCACTGTGGACTGTGGGATTGCCTCACTGGCTGCCTGTTATTTTGAACCCACTCCAGAGGTATCCTTGTCCATGGGGTGAAACACCTGCGTGTGAATTCCACGCACAAAATCTCCAGTCCCCTGGGGCCTTGTTCTCCTGAATTACTCACTGTTTCCTAGCGGTGTGCATTCTCATCAAGTTGGTCTGTTGCAGCTCTTGGTGTTCGATATAATTAAGTGCTAGAAATAAAGGCTCCTTGACTTCTTCCTGCAAAACGTCTGTCTGCCGATGACTTTGACCAGGTCTTGCCCCCACGGGGAGCTCGCTACTGCAACAAGACAGCCCATGCCGTTGTTAAATGGCTGTCATTGCTAGGAAATGCTTCCTTCTCTTGCTGAACAAGTCTGTCCCCCTGTCACTCGGACTGCCTTCTGCAACACCTCCTCCTTCTTTTTGACAAACGGCCCTATCAGTATTTGAAGAGAGCACTCACATTTCCCCAGCTTTCTTTTCCAAGCAACACATCCTCTATTTTTTTCAGCCACTTCTCATGTTCTTCAGAACTCTACCCATTCAGTCTTCCACCTCTCCTCACCTTCTAGTTATTCTTAATCCCTCTGATCTCTTTCCTATGAATTCATGCCAGCCTGAGTCTCCTCCATTCTGTTCTTCAGTGATTTCGTTTTGGAGACTAAGTGTAAGACTTTACCCTTTTCTTCTTTTTTCTTTTTTTCTGTGTTAAGGGTTCATGCCGCCAGTTTCAGCCAAAATTTGAGCCTGTTGACGGCGTGTTGAATCCCGAGTCTGTCGTCTACGGCACTGGCGCTCTCTTGATTTGTTTTCACTTGCAACATTGATACTGTCTTTCTTCCTAAAAGTCACTGAGGAGGGGCACCTGGGTGGCGCAGTCGGTTAAGCATCGGACTTCGGCTCAGGTCATGATTTCGCGGTCTGTGAGTTCGAGCCCCGTGTCGGGCTCTGTGCTGACAGCTCAGAGCCTGGAGCCTGTTTCAGATTCTGTGTCTCCCTCTCTCTGTCCCTCCCCCATTCGTGCTCTGTCTCTCTCTCTGTCTCAAAAATAAATAAACGTTAAAAAATTTTTTTTTCTAAAAGTCACTGAGGAAGAAGTTAAAGTTCAGACACAACTCTCTAGATGTTAGCAGGCCATGACTCATTCTTCAGATTCAATTGTTCACCGATCTCAAATGCAGCCGATCTTGTTCACATCCAGCCTGTATTTCACCCTATTTTCTACACAAATCTGAATGGGTGTTTTTCATCACGTGTTTTGCTGAAATCGTTGCATAACGTGTCCACCGCGGCTTCTTCCTCTGTCAGCCTGGAGATGCTGTCAAAAACGGAACTAAATGGAGTAGAGGGACCTATATTATTGGCAGTGTGGCGGCAGCTTTCTAAACACCTTTCTCCTGAACCTGTTTGGTTAGCTAGCTTTGCTGCTGGTATCCTCCTTGATTTCCCTGGGGGGAGACCCTTTTCTTCTGCATTCAGAGCACCAAGATGCCTTCTGTGGACCGTCCAAGCATTTATCCGCCCCATCCCCTAAACCCACGCCAGGCTGCCTTCCAAGGTCACGTCTGCATTCCAGTGGCAGCCCTCTGTGCCTCATCCAAAAAGAGTGAAAGGAAAATTTGCGGCGACCCCAGTGACTGGTGTGACCACAGCTGGAGTCTGCTGGTTCTGTAAAGCCAGACTTCTCATCACAATCTCCTTCTTTGTGCATCTGGCAACTCTCCCCAGGCAACCAGACCTGTCCCCCCAACAAGGCCGACAGGCACTCCTGTCACACAGCGGGGATCTTTGAGGAGGCTCAGGCCTTGCCTCTTTTAACCAGTATCGAAAATGGCCTCAAGGGATTTTTTTTCCTTGGAGGTTCTTTCCTATATCATGCTAAGCCAAGTTAGGCCAGGTGGGGTTTTAAAAACCTCCACCTCTTGTGTTTTTGTTTTTCCTTATTTCTTGACTCGACACCCTTCATCCTTAGCAGCAAGCAGAGGGCTCATATTCATTCATTCATTCATTCATTCATTCATCAAAGAGTTGTTAAGCACCTACTGTGTGTCAGTCTGAATCCCTGGGGATTCAGTGGGGAGCCACGCCCACAGAACCTTGGTGGCAGGGAGCTGCCAGTCTAACTTAGGAAGCCAGGTTTTAAATGAAAAAACAACAGTGTGAGATGAGGGTTATGGGAAGAATATGGGGCACATCTCAGTCTAGAGGTCAGGGCAAAGGTATGTGTGGGAGATTACCTGAGCGCACCTGAAAACCTAAGAGAAGACAGGGGTCCCTGGGAACCCTGCCGGGAGTTAGGTTCCCCCCAGACACCTTCGAATTCCCCCAAAGTTGAGGGTCCTGTCTATATTGTGGGAAAGGTATCTAATCGGATCTTCTTTCATAGCCCATCTCAATTTAAACTCTGGGGCTTTCGAAGCCTCTGTTTATCCACAGAATATTTTTTTTTTATTGTTTATTTTTGTGAGGGGGGGGGGGCAAATGGGGAGGGGCAGAGAGAGAGAGAGAGAGAGAGAGAGAGAATCCCAAGCAGGCTCCAGGTCTGATGTCAGCACAGAGAACGACGTGGGGCTTGAACCTATGAACCATGAGATCATGACCTGAGCCAAAGTCGGATACTTAACCGACTGAGCCACCCAGGCGCGCCCGGTAAGTGTGTTTTTGACAACTGTCAGCAAGACTCTGTCTAGGGCTCAGCAAGGTCACTGGAGGGTCCTTGCTGACCCTGTTTTCTGGGGGTCAACACAGGCGGACCTTGGCGCCTACTGAGTCTGCGCAGGAAGGCGAAAAGCAGTATCACGAGAAGCGTTTTCTCAGCCTCGTGTGTCTCGGGAAGGGGTGACTCCACTGGTGAGGGCCGGCCTCCGCCTCAGTCCCGTGCTCCTGCGGGACAAGCTGCTCCACAGCCCCTTCCTTCGCCTTCCCGCCAGGTGTCTCCTGCTTCCCACCGTCCCGGGCCGCGCCAGGGCTCGCTCCTTCCAGAAGCACCTGGACCGGGAGGCTTTGAGCGGAGACCCGGCCCCTGGCCGCCGCGGCAAACGTGGAAAATTGCCCCGTTGCCTTCTCCCTGCACATTTGACAAGAATTAAAGCTTCCCCCCAGGGGACCCAATTTCACATCTTGAAACCAAACTGTTTTTCCTTCTTCGAGTCTCTCTCCTCTCGGCCGCGGATTGAAAAGGAGCAGTTGCCTCTGCGAGCCTGCGGCCTGCGCTGCGGGTGCGGCGGGAGACGGCGCCCGCCCGGGGGCGCCCGGTTTAAATTAGGCCGCCGCGGCCGGCCGTTCGCGCTCACGGCTCTGAACGTGTTTCAGGGCTGTCACTACTCATATCCTACCGGGGCAAAACCTTGTTTTTCCCTGGAAAAATAATAAAATGCGGAGCCGGTGCCTTTTAAAATGGCTTCTGTTTCACAATTCGAGTTTTCTGTCAGGAAATGATTAGCCATTAGGCCTTTTAAGGTGGAGGAAGGGGGAGGTGAGGCGGGGTGGGGGGAGGGGGGATGCAGAGAAGGAGGAATTTCGGGGGGGTCTGCTCCGTCGTCTGCCCTGAGTCAGCCTGGCTTGGGCCGAACTGGGTGGGCAGGCCCTCGGCCTGTTCCTCAAAGTCTGACGGCATGGAATAATCCAGGCATGGCGGGGCCCACGCTCATGACCAAGCAGCGGCTATTCTATCACTCTTCTGTCTGTGGTGGGGTCACTTATGCAGCTCTGGGCAGGGCCCCATTCACAACGGACAGGGTCCAGCATAGCTGGACGGAATATACATCTGTAATGAAGCCAGGCAGCCACTGGATGTCAGCAGCCGGTGTCATTTCAGGACCACGGGGATGGGCCAGTGAAAAATCCCAGGCGGCCCTCTACAGGCCAGCCGCCAGGAAAACAAAAGTGGAGATGGTACGGGGCTGGGGAGAGGGGAGCGCGGGCAGACTGGGGAGGGAGCACAGCCATCAGTGTGCACGCCTGGGCGGCGAGTATTGCAAATTGAACGCTAACGCACACCTACGTAGGGCATCGTGGAGCGCGTTGGTGAACATCCCCCAAAGGGCGGAGAGCTCAAATACACATTTGGAATTTTCATTGGAAACACATGCACAATTAAACAAAAATGAAAGCGTATCTTAGAAAAAGTGAACTTGCACCTAGGCAATTAGCAAGCTGGTTCGTTTTGATTTGCTCCGTTGTGGGGCTCAAATCACCAACTCTTGATGCTGTGGCAGAAGTGGAAGTCTAGAAGGTTTTCAGATACGTTTAGTCCTATAGAAGCCTTTCCAGATTCAGGCTATGGCTGGAGGGCAGGATGGAGGCTGGGCTTTTTATATTTAACACCTGTGATTCCCAAGTTATTCAGTTTGGAAAAGGGCTTTAGAGAGAAAGTATTCATCATATTTTTAAGCTTTTATTAATGCACAGAGAAGTGTGTCTCCTCAGCTCGGTGAGTTTTCTCAAACCAAACACATCTGTGTGGTCAGCATCTAGCTCACAGGAAAGAGCACCAGCAGCCCCCCAGGAGCCCCACTCAGCTCCCTTCCTGGCACTGCTGTTTCCCCCTTGGTCATTATAGCTTAAATGACACTTTCCTTGTCAGCCACCAAGGTGATGATCGTTTATCTTGTGCCTAAACTTGAGGGCAGAGCAAGCCCAGGTCACAGGCATGCTGTGTACCCCAGAGCCCTCCACAGGCTCCCCTGGCTGTGCCTCTACTTCCCTCACACTTTCCGGTATTACCCAGAGTCTGGCTCAAATATCGCCTCCCTAAAAACTCTCCAGATTTCTACCGCCTGGATTGCAAGTGGCCCTTGGAGTCTGTAAACTCCGTCATCTTATCTTACATATTGTCTTAGTCTGTTGGGGTTTCTGCATGGACACCTGGCTTGTAAACAACAGAAATTTATTTCTCACAGTTCTGGAGGCTGAGAGGTCTGGGATCAACGTGCCAACAGATCTGGTGTCTGGTGAGGACCTGACTCCTGGCTCATAGATGGTTGTCTTCTCCCTGTTTCCTGAAATGGTGGAAGGAATGAACGAGGTCTCTATTACAAGGGTACCAATCCCATTCATAGGACCTGTTAGGTCCCACTCTCATGACCCAATCACCTCCCAAAGGCCCCATCTCCAAATACCATTCACCTTGGGGGTTAGAATTTTAATATATGAATTTTGGGAGGATTCAAACATTCAGTCCTATCCCAAACATATTGAGAGCCAACTATTACCAGGCTGTCTGCTCTTGAGAAGCTTAGGGACCTGTGGGGGGAGAAAAACAAGTAAACAACAGGGTGTGGTCACTGCTAAGGCCATAGTCTGCACAGGGGGAGGAAGAGAACCCAAAAAGGGAACATGCAGTTTGGTCTTAAGAGGTCAAGAAAGGCTTCCTAGAAGAAGGGAAGCCTAAACAGGGACCCGGAGGACCAACTCAGAGCCATCCAGGTAAAGGGGAAATGGAGTTCAAAGTAAGGAGAATGGTAAGGAGAATGGAGTTCAAAGCACTGACAACAGCATGTAAAAAAATGGGAGAAAGGTGAGAGGTGAGGTGGCAGAGATTGGCTGGGATCAGCTCATGAAAGTCCTCTATGCTCTGGGTGACCTGATGTCCCAGTTTGCCCTCGTATAGTCTCTACTCACTTCTCTTGTCCCAGCATAAAAGCCACCCCTGCCTCTCCTTCACTTTCAGTAGTGATTGGTTTGGCCCACGAAGTGATATGGTCGCACTTTCAAGCCATACCAAAGAATTTGAATTCGATCCTGGGGACCCAAGGAGCTGGTGAAGGCCTTTGAGGAAGAGAGACACACGATCACATTTGCAGTTTAAAGACACTACTTTGGTGGCAATAGAAGAATGTTTTGAGGAAACGAATACTGGAGGGAAGAGGTGTTTCGGATTATTGCTTAAATCCAAGGTAGAGATGATGGTGGCCAGGGTGAAGAGATTGAAAGTGATGGTGGATGAATCCAAGATATATGAGAAATATGGAGAAGGAGGAGTCACAAAGTCTCTGTCATTTGGCTTACTCTGTGTTCATTAGTCATTTATATGCTGCCTTCTGAGATTTAAAACTGGATTCTGCTGGCAGCCTAGTGCTCGGGTTCCAGGAACACAGAACCCTTGGAAGAGCTGGAAGAAGAGAATGACCAGCCCAGCGTGGTGTTTTCCCTCTCTGGAATGCAGAGCTTTCTTGTGCTGAGCCGGTCCCAGCAGTGGCCTGGGTTGAAGCCAAGGTCAGGGCTGGGGCAGGGCGGTGCTGGTTTGGGGTGCCACAGACAGCGTGGTAGCGATGGGCTTCTCTGCTAAGACTTCACCCTTTGACTGGGAGGCGGGTTCACATCCTGAAAGTTTGAGGAATGTTACAGGCTTGTGAATTACATTTTAAAAAATATTTTATCAACACCTCTAATGTAGAACCAACTCCAGTCAATGCCACATGTGTTTTCCATGTGTGTTGTGACTGTAGGAAGTAACCAAACAACTCTGTATTGAACTTGTCAGAATATAATCAAAAATTCCGCTAATTACTTCAGCATGAAGCCTACCGAGCGCTCTCCCTTAATCATCAGAAGCAGGTCCTATTAGCGAGCACCGTGGCTCAATAACACCACTTTATTGTGTTTCTTGGACAACTGCAAAAGCTTATCTTTCACTGCAAGGTTTTCTCATTTTTGGAACCTTCGTCCCCATAACAGTCATCATTACTAACTACATCAAGAGAGCAGTTCTGGGAAAAGTACTGTGCAAAGAAATTCCTGAAATGGGAATGGACATTCATGTTGAAGTGGTGGTTTTTGCCAGAAAGTTAAACTCTAGCAAATGAATTGATTTTTCTAGGCGGCTGGCTTCGTTGCCCGAGCGAACGCAGCAAACAAAAATCTGCTGTGTGTACATGCTAGTTAGCACGTTTGTTTTATCTCTGAGAAGCCAGTAATAACGACAGAACAAAGTTAAAGCAGTTTTGAGGCCAGGAAGAAGAATTAAGAGGTTTGTAACATTTACAAAGAAAAACATGACTTCTCTTTAATCTTTCTTGTCTTTCATTTTGGCTCCCTTTAAGCATCTGCACAGTCTGAGGCTAGAAAGAAAGAAAGAGAGAGAGAGGGAGAGAGGGAGAGAGAGAGAGGAGGAAGAGAAGCAAGTGAAAGCAGGGAAAATAAATAGCAAGTTCCCGAATAGACAGAATGCATAAGTATTTATATGGATAGGAGAGCCTTACTGCAGCGTCTGTAAATGTTTATATTTTGTTTTTAAATGAAATATGGGAAGCCCCATTTACTATTCAGAAATCCAAATTTATAAAACAGATTTTTTGGTTATTGTTGTTAGCGGGAAGAGGAGGTGGAAATGGGCTGGAATAGGAGTTTGTTCACAAGGCATAAAAATTCTTTACTTTGCAAAATGATTCACTGAAAGCTTCCTTTAAATAACAACTCTGCTGGTGCATTTAATTTACCAAAAAAAATCAATTTTAAACAGAACTTTAGGAATAAAGTCTGTGTTATGCGGTGGAAATGTAGTAGGCATTTAAAAATAAAAACAGACTGGAGGGAATATTAAAATAAATTTGCATTCTTTGAATAAACTCTTACTAGGCAAGTATCAGGATGTGGCCTAAGCAAGAGCCTGATGAGAGGGTCAAGTGTGTGTGTGTGTGGGGGGGTGGGGTGCGGGTAAGAGAAGGTTGAGGGAGTAAATTAGGATTAGGTAGGATTAGGTGAGGGAAGTTGGATTTATATTTAAAAACTGGACACAGAATCATTTAAAGAATGAGTTTTCATAGGAGACCTTGCTTCAGTAACAGTAACTGAATGGATTTCTAGTTCAAGAGGCAGAGAAGCTCCCCTGCATTTAAGCATGCAGGTGATTTCCCCTCCCTGCCCAATTTCCAATTGAAGAAAGCAAATAAATACATAACTGAGAAATCTGCATCAGTGTTTACCTGGTTTCTATCAAAGCAGGAAAGACAGGAAAGAGCACTGAGGTGACGGGCGACAGACTCTAATATTTCTGGGCTGCTACTCCTGGGAAGATTGATAGAGGTGACTTGAAAGGCCATATACAGGGGCGCCTGGGTGAGTCAGTGGGTTAAGGGTCTGACTTCAGCTCAGGTCATGATTTCGCGGTTCATGAGTTCAAGCCCTGTGTTGGGCTCTGTGCTGACAGCTGGGAGCCTGGATCCTGCTTCAGATTCTGTGTCTCCCTCGCACTGCCCCTCCCCTGCCCACGATCTGTCTCTCTGTATCTCAAAAATAAACATTTAAAAAAATAATAAAGGGGCGCCTGGGTGGCGCAGTCGGTTAAGCGTCCGACTTCAGCCAGGTCACGATCTCGCGGTCCGGGAGTTCGAGCCCCGCGTCAGGCTCTGGGCTGATGGCTCAGAGCCTGGAGCCTGTTTCCGATTCTGTGTCTCCCTCTCTCTCTGCCCCTCCCCCGTTCATGCTCTGTCTCTCTCTGTCCCCCAAAAAATAAATAAAAAAACGTTGAAAAATTAAAAAAAAAATAATAAAAAAAAGAAAGGCCACATACCTAATGTAAAAAAAGTAATTAATATTAGTAATTTGGGTCTAAAAGCTTACATTATTTCAACAGTAAATGTGGAGCGGAGCTGGGGGATATAGAGTTAATAGGCTGTTTCGAATCTTGTTTTACAAGAAGGACAACAAAAAGATATGATTTCTTGCCTGTTTGTGATCAATTTTGGGGTTCAAATATTATTGAAAGGCAACCTCCTGTAAAAACAACAACATAGGAATATAGAGAGATAAAAAAAATTATAGCTTAAGTCATGCCAAAAAGAAAAGAGAAGTCCTCGTATCGGTCTTTTCAATATAGAGAGACAATTTGGGGGAAAGACGGAAACTTAAAATCACACGCAAATAAGCATAGCATCCAGAAAAGTTATACCCCTTTTCTAGCATGCTATGTTAATGAGTTTTGGGGATCTGCAAAGGCAGGTAGACTTGCATAGGGGCGAAGAGCTTACCTGTTACCTATGCAGAAGTAAAGGTCCCGTGAAGAAGTCAACCTTACATGGTGGGACAATAGTCACCTGTGGAGAAAGGTGGCTGGTAAGAAATCTCTAATGTCAGGATGATCAAAGAATTTTTAAGAAGAGGTTTGCCCCATCTGATATTTTGTTTCTTAGGCTGCTGTAATTCACATTCCCTTCACCACCTTGAGTGTTCAGTAAAAGCTTCACAGAAGGTTTGGAAGTGATTAAAAGCTTGTCTGAGGTTTGGAGTGACCAGAACATTGAGGGGGATTAAAGGCAGACGGGTGAGAGAACGCATCTGGGCCAGAATGAAACTGTGGGTATCCCAGAGCCACGGCAAGTGCTGCAAAAAATATTGAGGGTGGAAGACACAAACGATCTGAGCAAAATTCACCATGAGAATTTAAGTTCCTAGAAATTTGCCTCATTGAATGTGGAAGAGTGGGTCAATCGTTTTGTTTTTAAAAATCAAAGAGACATGTGACAGCTGGGGTACACAATGTCTATATTATTAGAATTAAAAAGATACATCTATGAAAAAGTAAAATGAACAACACCCACAAAGCATTAAATAAGATATACGAGGTTGGATCAAGTAAAGCAGTTGCTACATTAACTTAACTTGCTCTTAAATGACAAATACTCAGAGACTTTGCTTCGTGGCAGGATGCAGTAGGTCCCAGTTCCCTGATGTTCTCCCTGTAAAATCTAGACAAATTTAGAAATTTTCCAAAATTATATGTTTAAAGACACAGCAGAGTTGTGGAAACAAAGAGAACTAGATGGGTAGGAATTCTGGCAATTACCGGCTAATCTCTTTGCTGAGCACACTTGCCAATTTGGTTAAAATATGAAGCTGACTGTGTGCTGTTTACAAGAGACTCACCTTAAACAAAATACTGTTTGTATGAGACTCTATTTATAAGGGCACAGGAAGATGGAAAAGTAGGAAGAAAAAAGATATGCCATACAAACACTAACCAAAACCTAGCAGATATAGCTGCATCACTGGCAAACAACAGGATTTCAGACAAGAAGTGTTAATAGGGACGGAGGGATTTCCATAAGACACAAGAGCCAATTCATCAGGGAGGCACAAAAATTTTAATTTTGTATATACCTACTGGTTATAAAAGCTATAAAGCAAATGTTGATAGACCTAAAAGTGGTAACTGATAATCCACAATTTTAGTTGGAGATCTTAATACACTGTGCTCAGTAAGTGATCATAGTTGATAGTAATAAGCAGAGAAAAAAATTAACAGAAACATGGAAGATCTGAATGTAACTGACACATACAGAATATCACACCCAGCAACCACAGAACACACATTCTTTTCAAGGTTACATGGAACATTTACCAAAATAGACCATATGCTGGATCATATAGTAAGTCTCAAAAAATTTCAAAGGACTAAGGATACACAGAGAATGTTTGTGACCACAGCAGACTTAAACTTGAAAAGAGTAATGGAAAGATAAGAAAATCTCCAACTTTGAATAACACATGTATCAAAAAAGAAATCACCCTAGTAGTTATGAGATATTTTGAAATCAATAATAATAAAAATGTGGCATACCAAAACTTGTGGAATGCCATTTCTGACCAAAGAAAAATGGATAGTTCAAATAAACATAGGGGGCGCCTGGGTGGCTCAGTCGGTTAAGCGTCCAACTTTGGCTCAGGTCACGATCTCGCGGTCTGCGAGTTCGAGCCCCGCGTTGGGGGGCTGTGCTGACAGCTCAGAGTCTGGAGCCTGCTTCAGATTCTGTGTCTCCCTCTCTCTCTCTCTGCCCCTTCCCCGCTCATGCGCGCACGCGGGCGCGCTCTCTCTGTCAAAAATAAACATTAAAAAAAAGAAAAGAAAATGATGGTCAAATGAAAGTTGACATCCTCAGTTGTGAGAACTCAGCTTCCTCTTTCTTCGTTTGGGTCTCAGACAACTACAGCCAGCGTGAACTCACAGAAAATTAATTGATTCCTTTCTTAGAAAACCTCAGAGCCCCAATGAAAAGACTACCCTAATCCTTTCTTGCAAGAACTCTGTGTTTTTAAAGCCCAAAGAATGGGCTTTCAACAGGATCCCAGTGAGACAGTCAGCTGGTGTCCAGGCTCTTGGTTCTCAACATTCTGCACATCACCTGGAGAGCTTATAACCAATATCCCAAACTGTCCCAGAGGCTCCACCTAATCTGGGCTTCCTATTGCATTTGGAGAAGGATTTAAGACAATTTAATTTGAATGGTAAAAAATACAGAGTGCAATTGACATCTGGATTATACCTATATGAAGAAAATAGCAAAAAGAGACGAATATCTTAAAAAAATTGCAACGATGTTAAGTGCACCCTAATTTAATAAATAAATCATAACATAGGTTTTAACAAAATCAGTCCAATGGTTCTAAATTTTATTCAGAATAATATAAAAGACAAAAAGTTTGAAAGGATAAGGACTTAAAAAGTAAGTAGATTTATTATATAAGATATAAAAATTAATCATAAATTTATAGGAAGTGGTATTTTACATTAGTAGGGAAAGAATAGATTGTACAATGAATTGTGTTGCTAACCACTGGAAGAGGGAAAGAGGCATGATTTGATATCTTTTCCAAAGGCTACTTAATGAAAATTTGTGAGAACGAGGGGCATCCCATGTCAAAGTTGGTAACCTTGAGTGTTCCCAGTTTCCCTATTGGTAAAGAAAACATGATTGCAATGGTTGCCTGCTAAGATCCCTCTCAGCTCAAATCCAAACTAAGATGGTTCTGCATTTGTTTGTCTTTTTCAAAGCTCAATTGAGCGGTGGCATTTGGTAAATCAAAATAGAAAGACAAAAGTTAAAATAAACTTGTCTGGCTTTCTCTCTTGAAAGAAGAGGAAAGATGTCTGAGATGGCCCATTCTGGCCTCGGGGGCCTGAGGGACTCCTGGAGCTTTTTGACATGCACTGTTTGTTTTCAATGGGAAATTACTCAAAATGTAATAAGGAAATATTTTGCTGAGTAAATAGATTCGTTTACATCTTGTGGCATGGACGGTTAAAAAGAATCCTGGCCTTTTAGCTCACTTGGCTGAAATCCCTCATCCAAGAGAGGGATTTCTCTTTTCACTAGTACTTCTGTCTTTCCAAGGGGTTCTTCCTCCTCCTTCTTTTGAAATCAGATATTTTAAGAAATTCGAAATCCAGAGAGGGAAAATAGACTTTATTCTACTGCAATGGGGAAGAAAATTATTAATGTTTTGTGGCCACAGCCTTTCCTGGACCTCCTGTGCCTCTCTCAAGAGAATTCTGGCTTTGTCAGCTCGGAGCCTAGGTTTAGGATGTGGAGGGAGGCAGTGGCTCAGACAGACACACAACTGGACAAGGGAGGACAGGGGGGTTGATGCTGGAAAGGGCAAGATTATTCATGAAAAAGAAAGCAGAGATGAATGGGAGGAGGAAGATGAGGAGTAGTGCGACTGGGCCACAGAGAGACCTGGGACTGGGAGCTGAGAGGGAGGGAGACCAGATCTGGGCTCAGCTGCCATCTTGGGGGTGAGTACTGGCAGTGGGCAGCCTTGGAGACAGGACTCCGCGTGACCGGCTGCACTGAGCGTGTAGCTTTCTCCACGTTTCTTGGCAATTTTTTCTGTAAGTGCAAGTTGGAACTGATTTCATTTATATTTTTCAGCAGAGTGTGGTTCTTTGAATCAAAACGTATGTGCCGAAGCCGGGCCAAGTGGGTTCCAGTTATATTTGGGTTACACCACAAAAGCCAAAGGTTGGATCACTCTTGGCCCTTGTCACTCACTTTTCTCTTGGCCTTGCCCCATCTTTTTGCCTCATATAAGGGTTCTCCTGTTCCTTGCTCATGGGCCTTCTCTCTGCAGGCTGCCCTTTCCCAATTCCTTTAATCCCCGTATAGGTAAAAATGTATCAAGAAAAAAAAAATCAATCTCAAATACTACCTGTGTCACCTCATCTTTGTCCTCATTTGCAGACTCTGAAGAAAATTTCTAATATATTCCTTTTCTTAAATGTATCTGTTTTAAGACAGAGAGAATGAACAGGGGAGGGGCAGAGAGAGAGAGAGAGAGAGAGAGGGAGACAAAGAATCCCAAACAGGCTCTGCACTATCAATGTGGAGCCCGATGAGGGACTTGAACTCATGAACTGTGAGATCAGGACCTGAGGCAAAATGAAGAGCCAGATGCTTAACTGACTGAGTCACCCAGGCGCCACTCTGGAAAAAACTGTTTGGAAATGATTACTTGTTTTAAAATGACTGCAGGATGTTCCCTACCAACTGGCTATCTACACACATAATGGTATTATTTTTGAATTACAAAACCCAGGTCTCCAGGGGCGCCTGGGCGGCTCAGTTGGTTGAGTGTCCGACTTTGGCTCAGGTCGTGATCTCACGGTTCATGGGTTTGAGCCCCGCATCAGGCTCTGTGCTGACAGCTCAGAGCCTGGAACCTGCTTTGATTCTGTGTCTCCCTCTCTCTCTGCCCCTCCCCCATTCACACCGTCTCTCTCTTTCTCTCTCAAAAATAAATAAAAACATTAAAAAAACAAAACAAAACCCAAGTCTCTAGTGGAAATGTACAATGCTGGGTCCTTGCTTCCTCACATACCCTCCTGCTTCCAAACACACAAGCACTCACTGAAAGGCAGTTGCCAACACCTACATGTTATATGCATGCTTCCATTCAATGAATAGTTATCAAATGCCTGTGTGCCAGGCACTCTCCAAGTGTGAGGATATGGCAAGACAAAAAGACAGAACAAAACAGATAAAAAAAAATCTGCTTTCATGTGTTTACAATCTGGGGGATATATATTAGATAGATAGTGGTGAGCATTAAGAGATAAAACTGAAGGGAGGATAAGGCTAGAAGCTATCAGGATAGATGGAGACAGTTGAAGTTTTTGTTGAGGTGGCCAGTGAGTTCTCACAGAGGAGGTGATGTTTAAGTAAAGACCTGAAGGACGTAAGAAGGAGAGAATTTCAGTAGAAGGAACAGCTAGAGGAAGGCTGTGAGGAAGGTGCCTGCCAGAGTGTTTGCAGAAGACTGAGTGACTGGGGGAGGGGAGGCAGGGGAGCCACACAAGATGATTTCCGAGAAGTTGTGGGGGCGTAGGGGAGATCACAGGGGGCCTTGCAGGTCATAGTGAGGACTCAGGCTTTTACTTTATGTGAGATGGGAACCCACTGGAGGAATTTGAGAAGAGAAGGGACAGGATGTGACAAATTGTAACAGGGTCATTTTGGCTTCTGTTTTGAGCAAAGAGTGAAGCTGAGGAGAGAAGCAAGGAGGCCAGCTATGGAGCTTCTGCAGTGATTAGATGAAAAAGGTTGGAGGCTGGCCCCAGGGTAATAACACTAGAAGGGAGGAAGACTAGATTCCATTATATTTTAAGGAAAAGCTGATGAGATTTGCTGGCCATTTAGATACAGGATGTATGGGAACTAGAAGATTCAAAAGTGATTCTAGACGTTCGGTAGGATAGAGTTCCTATTCACCGAGAAAGAGGAAAACTGGATGGAGCCGACCTGGATGGGAACATCAAGAACTTGATTTTGGGCATGTTAAGTTTAAGATATCTAGAAGACATCCAAATGGGGGTACCAGGTAGGTAGCTGTACCGATAAGTTCAGGACAATGGCTGAGACTGTAGATGTAGATCAGGGAGCTGCCATTACATGGTTGTTATTTAAAGACACAAGACAGTTTATGATCAACAGGAGAGCGTCTATAGATGGACAAGAGAAGATACCCAAGGACGGAGAACTGGAGTACATCAATGTTTAAAAGTCAGGGAGTGAGGGAGAACCAGAAAAGGAGACTTAAAAGGTGTGGCCAGAAATGGGTTGTCCTGGAAGCACAGGGAAGAAAGCATTTCAGGAAGGACTACATGATCAGATGTCAAATGCCGCTGATGGGTCCAAGAAACTGAGGATGAGATTTGACCACTGGATGTAGCAAAGTGGAGTTTATCAGTGGCATGGACAAAAGCAATTTCAGTGGAGTGGTATGGGTGAAAATCTTGCTAAAGTGCTGCACACAAAGAGGGAAATTAATAGAAAGAGGGAAGAATTGCTGGAGCAATGTCCTTTAATACTGAAGGGAAGGCAATATCGAATATACAAGTAAATGGGTTGGCTTCAGTTTGGTGTATGGATCCTAACTGGAGAGAATCTGGAGACTATGGGAACAAAAGAGGATTTGTGGATGGATGTGGTGATTGGAACTAGTGGAAGACCCCCCCTTCTTTTAACTTATTTTATTTATTCTTTTTATTTATTTTGAGAGAGGGAGAGAGAGAGCAGACACACAGGGGAGAGGCAGAGACAGAGAAGGGAGAGAGAATCCCAAACAGGTTCTGAGCTGTCAGCGCAGAGCCCAATGCAGGGCTTGAACCCACAAGTCATGAGTCGAACTTATGAACTGTGAGATCATGACCTGAGCTAAAATCAAGAGTAGGATGCTTAACTGATTGAGCCACCAAGGCACTCCTAGTGGGAGACTTTTGATTACTGTCTTTCTTTTTTTTTTTTTAAGATGAAATAAGAAGATTATAAGCTGGGAGGGAAGGTGGAGAAAGAAGCATGAAATGGTGTTCTAGGTTTTCTGAGATAGTAGGAGAGTGAACAGACTGAAAAAAAAATCTGTTTAACCAACAAATAGCATGAAACATCCATTAGAAGTTAGTGATCACGAATTAAAACAAGACCAGTGAATGTGGTCTTAAAACAAGACCAGTGAAATCTACCCCCAGACAGCTGTTCCAAATAGAGTTGGATTTAACCACAGTTGGGATTTTGTCATGGGAATACCCTGAAGCAAGACAAAAGCCAAGGCACTGTGGGTATATATGAGGGTGTGAGTGAAATTTTAGTTGACTAAAGAGCAAAATGAGAACATGAAGGAGGTAAGGGACGGTGGAAAGGTGGTAGGATTAATAAATCGAAAGTTCTACTAAGGACTTGCTGGTGTTGGGGTAACAGAAAGAAGGAACTGGAAGGAGAGGAGATATTGGATAGAGGACAAGAGCTTTGAACTCGAGAAAGAGGATTTGAAATTTCTGTTAATGTCAGGGTAAAACATGTGACCAAAGGAGTGAGTGACCGAGATAGGATGGTGACAAGACCACTGGAGAGGAGGTGCTGAAGGAACTGGTTTGCCAGGGTTTTGGAATGATCCTGGGAAGGGCTGAGGGTTAGGGGACAATGAGGGGTAGGAAGACATGGAATCTGAAGATAAGGGATGCACAGAGTTGTGGATAGTGGTGTGCTGGAAATCTCTAGCAATTGGCTCTCTAAATATATGTATATTGTTTATTATAGACTTTTACTGATATAAAGGATACGTAGTAGCATACAGTTAATAAATAGTAATAAAATATAAATACCTATGACAATATAAACAATAATCTTCATTCTAAATAACATACACCTGTCACTTCACTGCACCCTTTTTATCTTGCAAAATCTACTATAGTTATTTTTTATTGTGGTAAAATATACATAACACAAAACTTACCATTTTAGTCATTTTTAAGTATGCAGTTCAGTGGCATTAGCACATTCACGTTGTGCAACCATCACCACCATCTATCTCTAGAACTTTTCATTATCCTATACTGAAACTCTGTATCCATTGAATAATAACTCCTTATTCTCTCCTCCCTCTAGCCCCTGGGACATTGTTCTACTCTCAGTATCTATGAATTTGACTCTTTTAGATCCTCATATTAGTGGACTCATACACTAACGAGTGTACCCTTTTGTGTCTTTCTTTTTTCACTTAGCATAATGTGTCCAAGTTTCATCCATTTTGTAGCATTTGTCAGAATCCTATTCCCTCTGTAAGGCTGAAAAATGTTCCACTGTATGTATATATTGTGTTTTGTTTATTTACCCCTCAATAGACACTTCAGTTGTTTCATCTTTTGGCTATTGTGAATAATGCTGCTATGAATAAGGGTGTAAAAACATCTCCTTGAGTCCCTGCATATAATTCTTTTGGGTATATACACAGAAATGGATTTGTTGGAACATATGGTGATTCTGTGTTTACTTTTTTGAGGAACCCTCCTAGCATTCACTATGCTAACTGCACCATTTTACATCCCCACCGGCAGTGCACAAAGGTTCCAGTTTCCCTAAATCCTCACTAACACTGTTTTATTTATCTATTTTTTGGTAATAGACAACATAATGGGTATGAAATGGCATCTCATGGATTTGATTTGTATCTCCCTAATGATTAGTGATGTTGAGAACCTTTTCATGTGCTTATAGGACATCTTGTATATGTTCTTTGGGGGAATGCCTATTCAATTCCTTTGTTTAGTTTTAAATTGCATTTTGGTTTTGTTTTGTTTTGTTGTAGGAGATCTTGATATATTCTGGTTACTAATCCTTTTCAGATATATGATTTGCAAATATTTTCTCCCATTCTGTGGATTCCTTTTTTTTTTTTTCTCTGTAGATGTGTCTTTTGATTCACAAAAGCTTTGAATTTTGATGAAGTTCTATTTGTCTATTTTTTCATTCATTGCCTGTGCTTTTGGTGTCATACCCAATAAATAATTGCCAGATCCAATGTTCTGAAACTTTCCCTTATGTTTTCTTCTTAGAGTTTTATAGTTTTAGCTGTCATATTTAGGCCTTTGATTCATCTTGAGTTAATTTTTATATATGGTGTTAGGTTAAGGGATCAACTTCATTCATTTGCATTTGGATATCCAGTTTGTTTGTTTGTTTGTTTGTTTGTTTGTTTTCAGCACATTTGTTGAAAATTTTCTCATTAACTGGTCTTGGCCCCCTTATTGAAAATCATTTGATCATGTATTCAAGGGGTCATTTCTGGGCTTCTTATTCTGTTCTATTGGTCTGTATGACTGTCTTTATACCAGTACCACACTCTTTTAATTACTGTAGCTTTGCAATAAGTTCTGAAGACAAGAAGTATGAGTCCTCCAGTTTGATCTTTTTCAGATTGTTTTGGCTATTCATGGTCCCTTGAGAATTTTAAAATGGATTTTTCTATTTCTGCAAAGATGACATTAGAATTTTGGCAGGGATTGTCTTGAATCTATAGGTTACTTTGAACCATATTGATATCTTGACAACATTAAATCTTCTATCCATGAACATGGGATGTCTTTCCATTTATTGATGTCCTCTTTAATATCTTTCAGCAATGTTTTGTAGTTTTCAGTGTATAAGTCTTTCAGATCCTTGGTTAAATTAACTCATAAGTATTTTGCTCCTTTTGATGCTATAGTAAATAGAATTGTTTTCTTAATTTCTTTTTTGGATTGTTGATTGTTAGTGTTTAGAAATGCAACTGATTTTGTGTGTTGGTTTTGTATCCTGATGGATTTCTTATGGAATCTTTATGGTTTTTACATACATGATAATTTTATTTATTCCTTTCCAATTTGAATGCCTCCCCCTTCCCTTGTTGCCTAATTGCTCTAGCTAGAGGTTCCAATACTAAGTTGGATAGAAGTGCCAAGAGCAAAAATCCTTGTCCTTATCTTAGAGGAAAAGACTTTAATCTTTCACAAGTCACCATAATGTTAGCTGTGGATTTTTCATATATGACCTTTATTATTATTTTTTTTTAATTTTTTTTTCAACATTTTTATTTATTTTTGGGACAGAGAGAGACAGAGCATGAATGGGGGAGGGGCAGAGAGAGAGGGAGACACAGAGTCGGAAACAGGCTCCAGGCTCTGAGCCATCAGCCCAGAGCCTGACGCGGGGCTCGAACTCACGGACCGCGAGATCATGACCTGGCTGAAGTCAGACGCTCAACCGACTGCGCCATCCAGGCGCCCCGTCCTTTATTATGTTGAAGTAGTTTCCTTCCATTTCTAGTTTGTTGAGTGTTTTTATCATTGAAAGGTTGAATTTTTTCAAATATTTTTCTGCATCAATGGAGATGATCATGTGGATTTTTTCTTTCATTCTGTTAAAGTGCTGTTTTACATTGATTAATTTTTGTATGTTTAACATCCTTATACCCCAGGAATAAATCCTGTTTGGTCATGCTGTATAATACTTTTAATATGTTACTGCATTTGGTTGATAGTACTTTTTTGAGGATTTTTGCATCAATATTTATCAGGGATATAGGTCTGTAGTTTGTCTGTTTTCTGTGTAGTGTCTTTGGCTATAGTATCAGAATAATGCTGGCCTCGTAGAATGAATTAGGAAGTGTTTTCTCCTCTTCAACTTTTTAGGAAGGACTTGAGAAAAACTGGTGTTAGTTCTTCTTTAAATGTTTGGTATAATTCACTAATGAAGACATCTGGTGCAGGGAATTTTTGATTATTGATTCTAATTCCATACTATTCAGATTTTCTCTTTCTCATGAGTTAGTTTTGATAGGTTTTATGTTTCTAAGAACTTGTCATTTCATCTAGGTTATCCAGCTTGTTGATATACAATTGCTTATAGTACCCTCTTGTAATCCTTCTAATCCATAGAATCAGCAGTAATGTCCTTGCTTTCGCTTTGGATTTTAGTAATTTCAGGCTTATCTCTCTTTTCTTAGTTGTCTAGTTCAAGTTTGGTGAATTTTGTTGATCTCTAATAATTTTTTTTTGTTTTGTTCATTTTCTTTATTTTTCTTTTCTAGTCTCTATCTTATTTATCTTGACTCTGAGCTCTAATTTTTCCTACCTTCCATTACCTTTAGGTTTAGTTTTTTCTTCTTTTCTAGTTGCTTAAATTGCAAAGTTAGGTTGTTGATTTGAGATCTCTCTTCTTTATTGATGTATGTGGTTACAGCTATATATTTTCCTCTTAGCACTGCTTTCACAGCATCCAATAAATCTTTGATGTGTTGTGCTTTTGTTTTTATTCATTTCTAAATATTTCTAAATTTCCCTGGTGATTTCTTCTTTGATTCATTGGTTGTGTGAGTATGTTGTTTAATTTCCACTATTTGTGACTTTTCCAGTTTTATTTTTGTTATTGATTTTCAACTAGATCTTGTTGTAGTTGGAGGAGATAACTTCATATATCTATATTTCTAAATCTACAAGGCTTGTTTTGTGGACTGACATATGGTCTATTTTGAGGAATGTCCCATATGCATTCTGTAGTTGTTGGATGAATTATAAAGCATATATCTATTAGGTTTAGTTGGTTTATTGTGCTGTTTTTGTCCTCAATTTCCTTACTTCTATCTGGTTGTTTTATTCACTATTGAGATTGGTATATTGAAATATCCAACTGTTATTGTAGAATTATTTCTCTCTTCAATTCTGTTGATTTTTGCTTCATATATTTTGAAGATCTGTTATTAGGTGCACAAGTGTTTATAATTGTTATATCTTCTTATACTGAGTTTTTTATTAGTATATAATTTCCTTCTTTGTCTTTTGTGAAGTGGTAAACTTTAATTTCTTTTTCTTTAAAGTTTACTTATTTTGAGAGAGAGAGAGAGAGAGAGAGCAAGCAGGGCAGGGGCAGAGAGAGGGAGAGAGAATCCCAAGAAGGCCCTGCTCTGTTAGCTCAGAGCCCAATGAGGGGCTCAAACTCACAGACTGTGATTATGACCTGACCTGAGATCAAGAGTCAGATGCTTAACTGACTGAACCACCCAGGAGCCCCTAAAATTCATTTCTATTTTGTCTGCCATTAGTATAGCCATCCAGCTTTCTTTTAGTTACTATTTGCATGAAATATCTTTTTACATCTTTTCACTTTTAATCTATGTTTCTGGATCTAAAGTGAGACTGTTGTAAAGAGCATATATTTAGAGTATATATAGTTAGATTATATATAAAAATATATAATCTAACTATATGTTCTTTCCAGGAGTCTCACTATTTATATATGTGTGTGTGTGTATTATATATATATATATGTATATATATATACATATATATATATATATATAGTTGTGGTTAGAGGAGATAACTTCATATATCTATCTTTCTAAATCTGCAAGGCTTGATTTGTGGACAAACACGCACACTCACACCCATATATATATATATATATATATATATATATATGATCTATCTATCTATATCATATGTATATCTATATGATATATATCTATATCATATATATATATATATATATATATATATATATATATATATAAAACCCATTCTTCTGGTGTCTATTTTTTGATTGGACAGACTAGTCCATTTACATTTAAAGTAATTACTGATGGGACTTATTTCTGCCATTTTGTCATTTGTTTTCTCTATGCCTTACAGCTTTTTTGTTTGTTTCTTCTTTTAAAAATTTTTTAAAAAATATTTATTTATTTTTTTTTAGAGAGAGAGACAGAGTGTGAGTGGGTAAGGGACAGAGAGAGAAGCAAACACAGAATCTGAAGCAGGCTTGAACTCGAGAACCATGAGGTCATGACCTGAGCCAAAGTCGGATGCTCAACGAAGTTGGATGCCGAAGTCAGGCACCCAGGTGCCCCTTTTTAATTTTTTATTTCCTTCATTAGTGTTTCCTTTTGTAGTGAGTTGATTTTTTTTTGTAGCGAAATGCTTAAATTTATTTCTCATTTTCTTTAGTGTATAGTCTATGGCTATTCATGCTATTTTCTTCAAAGCCCTTACCATAGGCTTTACATTTAACATCATAAAGTTATAACATTCTAAGTTGACATTATACCAGCTTAATTTTAATAGCATATAAAAATTCTGTTCCAGTATAGCTCTGTCCCAACCCCATCAACTTACTGATGTCACAGATTACATCTTTATACATTGTGAGTCCAAAAACTTAGAGTAATATTTTTTTAATAAATTAGTCTTTTTAACCATGTGGAAACTGAAAAGTGGTGTCACAAACCAAAATTATAATAAAACTAATTTTTTTTTTTCAACCTTTATTTATTTTTGGGACAGAGAGAGTCAGAGCATGAACGGGGGAGGGGCAGAGAGAGAGGGAGACACAGAATCGGAAACAGGCTCCAGGCTCTGAGCCATCAGCCCAGAGCCTGATGCGGGGCTCGAACTCCCGGACCGCGAGATCGTGACCTGGCTGAAGTCGGACGCTTAACCGACTGCGCCACCCAGGCGCCCCGTAAAACTAATTTTTTAATTGTCCATATATTTCCCTTTACTGAAGATATTTATTTCTTCATATAATTTATAGATACTGTCCAGCATCCTTTTATTTCAACATGAAGGATTCCCTTTTACACTTCTTATAAGGCAGATCCAGTGGTAATGAATTCCTTTATCTTTCTTTATCTAGAAATTTCTTAATTTATCCCTCATGTTTTTTTTAAAGTTTATTTATTTTGAGAGAGAGAGGGGGGGGCACAAATTGGGGAGGGACAGAGAGAGGGGGGAGAGAGAGAGAATCCTAAGCAGGCTCTGCACTGTCAGTGCATAGCCTGACATGGGGCTTGAACTCACAAACTGTGAGATTATGACCTGAGCCATGATCAAGAGTCAGATGCTTAACCAACTGAACCACCCAGGTGCCCCTATCCCTCATATTTGGAAGGACAGTTTTGCTACATAAAAGTCAAAAGTTTGAAAAGTTTTTTCTTTCAGCACTTTGAATATATCATCCCACTGTCTTCTGGCTCCAAAGTTTCTGATAAGAAATCTGCTAATCTTATTGAGACAATGTATGTGACAAGTCATTTCTCTCTTGAATATTCAAGGTTCTCTTTGTGTTTGTCTTTTGACAGTTTGATTATAATGTATTTCTGGGGGAGGTCTTTTTAAGATTATAGGACTTGTAATTTGCAAGCTTCTTGGCTTTGCAGATTCATATCTTACATCATATTGAGGAAGTTTTTGGCCATTACTTTTTCAAATAATCTCTCTGCCCTTTTATCTCTTCATCTTCTAAGACTCCCACAATACATGTGTTGGTTGGCTTGATGCCCAGGTTCCTTGGGCTCTATTCACTTTTCTTCGATCTTTTTTCTTTGTGCTTCTCAGAGTTAATATTTCAGTTGTCTATCTTTATATTCACTGAGCTTTCTTCTGTCTGCCTAATCTGCTTTTGAATACTTCTAGTAAATTTTTCATTTTAATTATGTAATTTTCAACTCCAAAAATTATTTTGTTTTCTATCCCTCTCTTGATAACATCTATTTTATTTTGTTCATACATTATTTTCTTGAATTTGCCAATATGTTACTTTACCCCATTAGAATCTTTAAAATAGTTATTTTAAAATCTTTGTCTAGTAAGTCTGCCATCTGATCTTCCTCATAGATGTTTTCTGTTGATTTATTTTTTCCTTTGAATTTTTTTTAATGTTTATTTATTTTTGAAAGAGAGATAGAGCATGAGCGGGGGAGGAGCAGAGAGAGAGGGAGACACAGAATCTGAAATGGGCTCCAGGCTTTGAGCTGTCAGCACAGAGCCCGGCACAGGGCTCAAACTCACAAACCATGAGATCATGACCTGAACCGAAGTTGGATGCTTAACTGAGTGAGCCACCCAGGTGCCCCAATATATTTTCTCCTTTGAATGGGACATATTTTTCTGCTTTTTTTTTTTTAAATTTTTTTTCAACGTTTTTTATTTTTATTTTTGAGACAGAGAGAGACGGAGCATGAACGGGGGAGGGGCAGAGAGAGAGGGAGACACAGAATCGGAAATAGGCTCCAGGCTCCGAGCCATCAACCCAGAGCCTGACGCGGGGCTCGAACTCACGGACCGCGAGATCGTGACCTGGCTGAAGTCGGACGCTTAACCAACTGCGCCACCCAGGCGCCCCTTTTTCTGCTTTTTAAAAAACATCTTGTGATTTTTTTGTTTGTTTGTTTAAAACTGGACATTTGAATATTATGTTAAGTCTGGAAATCAGATGCTTCCCTATCACCAGGGTTTGATATTAAAAAAATATTATAGGGTTTCTCTCTGCTGGGAAGAAATCTAATATATAAATTTAAGATCTTTTTAGATTTTTAGATTTTTTTCTGAGCCTATGTCTTTTCTTGAGCATATTGGTGACTGTATAAATTGCTGCACATGTTTGGTTGCTTTTGAATGTCCTAGTCCTAAATATCTGGCTCCCAAACGTAAAAAAAAGGGAAAAATAAAGGGGGGGTTAAAAATAAGCTTGGTTTCTTTAAATTCCTAAGAAGTCACTTCAGCCAGTGGATGGGGCTTCCAACAGTGGTGGCCCACCTCTGTGTCTGCACCTCTACAATAAAGCAGCAATCAGTGATCAGAACACAGATTCCAAATATGTGAGGGACAAGGTCCTTTTTGGCTTCCTTGGTTCCCACAAGTTGCTTCAGGAATGTTGGCATGGATGCCTGCCATAGGGTTAGGAGCTGGGGACTGGAAAGGCACTACTATGCTAAATGCTGATATTGACTGAATTTACCCTCAATTTACAGGCCAAGCTTTCCCCTGGAAGCTGCAAACTTTTAAATAGACTGAAGAGTTCTTTTTTTTTTTTTTTAATTTTTTTTTTCAACGTTTATTTATTTTTGGGACAGAGAGAGACAGAGCATGAATGGGGGAGGGGCAGAGAGAGAGGGAGACACAGAATCAGAAACAGGCTCCAGGCTCTGAGCCATCAGCCCAGAGCCCGACGCGGGGCTCGAACTCACGGACCACGAGATCGTGACCTGGCTGAAGTCGGACGCTTAACCGACTGCGCCACCCAGGCGCCCCTAGACTGAAGAGTTCTAAAATATGTACATCAGACAGATCCTAACAATACAGTTGCCATGTCGGTGGAGAGATGGATTTTTGGAGCTATGCACTCTGTTGTCTTCCCTGACGTCATTCCTCCACTAGCAAGTTTTATACCCGCATCATGAAATCAGGCTGGAAATAATACTTGATTACTGTATGATTTAGCAAATAAATCACCCACATCATTAGTGTTGGTTGATATTTTTGTTTATTTTGCTTAAGACGAAAGTGAAGCAAACTAGAAGTATGCCAGAACTTCACTTGTTTGGTAATGATGTGAAAGATTTCTTTGTTGACTTGGATAATAGTTTCCGAACACTGAGAACATATTTACTCAATTTTTTGTACTATTCATAATGTAACACTAAGAGACACAACACTCTTAATTTTAATGTTTAAGAATCTGCATTCTTAACATTTCCTTCTCATTTTCCTAAATCTAGACCAGATCAGAAAACTATTTCTGTAAAGAACCACATAGTAAATATTTCTGCCTTGCAAACCATACTCTCTCTGGTGCGATGACTTAACTTTGACAATAGAGCACAAATTAGTGATAGACAATACATAAACACGGCTATGTTCCAATACAGCTTATTTATAGATGCTAACATTTGGGTTTTTTGTAGTTTTCACAAGTCATGCAATATTATTCTCTTTGTGAAATGAATGAACTAAGCATTCCTGACCACTCTTCTAATTGCACAACCTGCCCCAACTCCTCACATTCTTCCATAAACCCTCTGTTCATAGTTTTTCATACCACTCAGCACGAGCTAAAACCATTTTGTTCATTTACATGTTTTCTCGTTTACTCTCTTTCTCTCCACTTTAGAATGGGAGCTTGATGAGAACAGAGAGACCTTATGATTTAGCTTCTTGTCTCTAGCACCTATAACCGTGCCTGCCATCTGGTAAGAGCTTATGTTGATTTTTTTTAAAAGAAAGAATGGAATTCAAGAGTAAATCCATATTCACCTTACCATCACTTTCACTCTGGTATGTATTTTTATGCAACAGGGCCAAAGAATATTTCACATTACAAATGATCTGGAGAATTCCCGCTCCATTTTGCTCCTAGAAAAGCTGCAAAGAGCCATGCCCTGAGAGCACGCTCGCGTCTGCAGGAGGTCCTATAGCTCCTTATAGAACGAAAGCACTGTTTCAGCCAGGGCAGCTATATAAGGCAACGCTCTGTTGGAAGTTGGTTGAAAAATATTTGTGAGAAATGTTTTCCTTAGTGTTCACAGCTTAATGGAAAGTTGTTATTTTAAAGGTGCTGCACGAAGCCAGTCGTGTTCCTCGAACTGGTTCTCTATGAAACAGCTCTAAATGAGTTTCAGGCTCTCTGGGGACTTTTTTGATAGAGACCAAATTTCACAGTTCCTGACTTGGCTGTGTTTGCTCAGGGAGACAGTCTTGTTTGTCCTGCTCAGTAATTGTGAGGCGGAGCTTCCTGAGAAACCAGCCAGTTTCACCAAGGCCTTGGGTGCGGGCGCGTGGCTGATGCTCCTGGCCTCCTCTCAATGTGTTTTAAATCTGTCTTCTAACTCAAGGTGGATCTGCTGACCTGTAAAACTTGGAATAGGTGTCACTGCAAGATGCATGCTAATAAAAATTATCATCTTTAAAACTGACCCGTGTCCCTGTCGTGATCATGGAAACAACATCTGCAATCATATCCAAATAGAGCATTTTCAGTATTCTTTGCCACTTTTATCATAGGTTTCAGAGTTTATAAGGCAACAGAACCTTGTTAGTTGGAATGTCAGTATTACCTAGATCAGCAAAAATTCTTACAATTTGTATGTATAACTGCACTCCAGAACCATATAGTTTAAGCAGATTTTCCACAAGTGTCTCAAACTCATCAAGTTAAAAAAGAAAAAGAAAAGAAAAGAAAAGGAAAGGAAAGAAAAGAAAAGAAAAGAAAAAAGAAAGAAAAGAAAGGAAAAGAAGAAAGAAAAGAAAGAAAAGAAAAGAAAAGAAAAGAAAAGAAAAGAAAAGAAAAGAAAAGAAAAGAAAAGAAAAACCAAACTTTCCCTCATAATACCGCTGACCTGACCTGGTTCCCATGAAATGTATGCTACCTCTGTCTTTCTTTTATTCTTCCAGTCACCCAGCTACTACTCTCCCGGACCCTCTGCCCTCATTTAGGACTGAGCGCTTTCATTTCTCTGGAAGCATCCATCAGAAGGCTCCCCACGTGCTCTGTGCTCTACTCTCCCCACTTCCCCTGCCACAAAGCCTGCCCCACACCCACCATTCTTCCACTTCCAGGCCTCAGGAACTTTGCCCTGTCCATTTTGTGTCTTTAGAGCTTCATGGAGTCCCTGGTTGTGATGATCTTGCAGAAAGTAAACAGAGAGGATCTCAAACTCCACGAATATCCTCTGAGTCCAAGGGCAAGGAGAAGTGGCCAGAGAAGGGCATCCCTGGTTACAGTACCTTTGGCCAGCATGAAGAAGGTTTGGTCCCCAGACTTAGACAAAGGCAACCATAGCAAGGGCATGGGAACCCAGAGAGCAGCACTGGGGGAAGAGGCCACGATAAGGGTCTTCTGTCAAAATATTACCTTTTAGGAGCTGGGTCAAGGGAAAGTGTGTGCCTCTGGGAGGCCCGCCAGGCCGTGGTCAGTGGTAGGCATTAGAAGGTTTCTCAAGCAGCAGCAGCAGGCAGAAGGCCAAGCAAAGAGATTGGCTGAGCTGGGAGGCCGTGGGGGCCACCATGGCGTGCAGGGGCCAGCTGTGTCTTTGAGCAGAGGTTGTTCTGGGAGAGGCAGACCCAGGAGGAAGCTCAGATACCGGGAAGCCGGAGAGCAGGACCCTGGCAGAGCAGCTTTGCCGGAAGCAGACTGGAGTTCCACTGCCAGGAGAGTCCCAAACCCTGTCCTCAGCCCCCAGTTAGTGGATCCCACCAGCTTAAGAATGTAAGGGGGCTTTGGAGCAGAATCCTTTTGGCATAAATACTAGGCCTGCATGGAACCCTCCTTGTTCAAAAACGAGTGGAAAGGAAACAAAAGCAGCCAACAATGTGGAGGTCATTTTTTCCTGCTTGTTCTTAGACTCCCTGCCTCTGGAGACCGCTCTGTATCAAAGGCCTTCTTGCTCTCTGGAGGCACCAGCCAGAGACCAGAGGGAGGGAGAAAAGTAGAAACCAGGATGTTCTGTCTTTGCTTGGAAGGCCGCTCCGCAGTGGCCCCCAGAGCTCCAGCTCCCACCGGACGGCTCCTCCTTTGTCTATGTGGTCCCAGCCCCCTGTGCAGCTAGGGCCAGGTAGCCTGGCTCCTGGCTTCCCCCAGCTCCTCTGCTCTCATCTCCTCCCTCAACCCTGCAGCTAGCTCCCTTTATATAACTTCCCAGTTTAAAATACCCCGGGTGTTTATGCTTTCCTGATCGAACCCTGACTCATACAGGATTAGGAAGAAATTCTCCAACACAAGAAGGAAAACATAGCCCTCAAAAGGCTATGGGAACGTAATTTTATAAAAGATCTGTTGCAGAAAAAGGAAGTCATATTTAGGCAGCATCTGCTAAGGACTCAATCAAATTTAAGAAAACATGGACTTTATGAAATGGGACTGAAATCAGTCATCAAGCGAAGATTCTCTTGAAAAGCTAAATGGGGTATGGAAGGAATGCTATGAAATACAAGATGAAATAAAATATCTGAATTGCTATCCTGGAATACCAAGTTAGTAACATGGAAGACAAGCTTAAAAAAAAACCTCACAAAAGAGACAAGGAGGAAAACATATTCTGAGAGAAGAAAATAGTTATAGAGGCCATCTTTCTAAACTTAGTAAAGAGTTTTATATTTTGGTTAATGCAAGATAGAACATTTATTATAAAGCCAAGGGACCTTTGGCTAAATTTCCCCTCTTCCTGTTTTTCAAATTTAAACTTTAGTTAACATATAGTGTGTTGGTTTTAGGAGTAGAATTCAGTGATTCATCACTTACGTACAACACCCAGTGCTCATCACAGCAAGTGCCCTCCTTAGTAAGAATCACCAATCTAGTCCATCTCCCACCCATCTCCCTCCGTCAACCCATAATTTGTTCTCTATCGTTAAGAGTCTCTTGCGGTTTCCTTCTCTTCTCTTCCCTGCCTCCCATATATCCATCTGTTTTATTTCTTAAATTCCACTTATGAAATCATATGGTATTCGTCTTTCTCTGATTGACTTATTTCATCTAGCATAATACATTCTAGTTCTCTCCATGTCATTGCAAATGGCAAGATTTCATTCTTTTTTATTGCCGAGTAATATTCCATATATATATATATATATATATATATATATATATATATATGGTGGAATATCTTCTTTATCCATTCATCGGTTGATGGACATTTGGGTTCTCTCCGTAGTTTGGCTATTGTTGATAATTCTGCTATAAACATCAGATGCATGTACCCCTTTGAATCTGTATGTTTGTATCCTTTGGGTAAATACCTAATAGTGCAATTGCTGGATCACAGGGTAGTTCTATTTTTAGTTTCTTGAGGAACCTCCATACGGGTTTCTAGAGTGGCTATACCAGTTTGCATTCCCACCAGCAGTGTAAGAATGTTTCCCTCTCTCCGTATCCTCACCAAACCCTGTTGTTTCTTGTGTTGTTAATTTTAGCCATCCTGACAGGTGTGAGGTGGTATCTCATCATGATATTGATTTGTTATTCCCTGATGATGAGTGATGTTGAGCATCTTTTTCATCTTTCCATGTGTTGGTTAGCCATCTGGAAGTCTTCTTTCGAAAAGTGTCTATTCATGTCTTTTGACCATTTCTTAACTGGGTTATTTGCTTCTTGGGTGTTGAGTTTAATAAGTTCTTGATAGATTCTGCATACTTGCCCTTTGTCAGATATGTCACTTGCAAATATTTTCTCCCATTCTGGAAGCTGCTTTTTAGTTTTGTTGATTGTTTCCTTTGCTGTGCAGAAAATTTTATCTTATTAAGGTCCCAATAGTTCATGTTTCTTTTGTTTCCCTCGCCTTCAGCAATGTGTCTAGTAAGAAATTGCTCTGGCTGATGTCAAACAGATTGCTGTCTGTGTTCTCCTCTAGGATTTTGATGGGTCCCTGTCTCACATTTAGGTCTTTCATCCATTTTGAATTTGTTTTTGGATATGGTGTAAGAAAGTGGTCCAGTTTTGGTGCATCTGGATGGTTCAGTCGGTTAAATGTCTGACTTTGGCTCGGGTCATGATCTTATGGTTCGTGAGTTTGAGCCCCATATTGGGCTCGCTGTTGTCAGTGTGGAGCCTGCTTTGCATCCTTTGTCCCCCTCTCTCTCTGCCTATCCCTGCTCATGCTCTCTCTCAAAAATAAATACACATAAAAAAAAGAAAAGAGAGTGGTCCAGTTTCATTCTTCTGCATGTTGCCATCCAGTTTTCCCAACACTGTTTATTGAAAAGACTGTCTTTTTTCCATTGGATATCCTTTCCTGCTTTTTCAAAGATTAGTTGATCATATAGTTGTTGATTGGCTAAATTTTTTAAAAGTTAGATTTTGAGCAAGATATAAATGTGTGTCATATGGAACGCCTGGGTGGCTCAGTCGCTTAAGCATCCGACTTCGGCTCAGGTCATGATCTCACAGTCCGTGAGTTCAAGCCCCGCGTCAGGGTCTGTGCTGACAGCTCAGAGCCTGGAGCCTATTTCAGATTGTGTTATCTCCCTCTCTCTCTGACCCTCCCCCGTTCATGCTCTGTCTCTCTCTGTCTCAAAAATAAATAAAAATGTTAAAAAATTTTAAATGTGTGTCATAGTTTGTATCAGGAATTCTAAAAACCAGTTGTGAATCAGATTCACCTGAGAACTGTTAACAAACAAAAAATTCATGAACCCTAGCCTCAGACGGTTTTTGAGTAGGTCTGGGACAGAGCATGAGACTCTGTAATTCAAAAAATGATCTCAGCTCATTTTGACACAGCTGGCTCTGACCAGGGTTTTAAAACTATGGGTTAGGGGCGCCTGGGTGGCGCAGTCGGTTAAGCGTCCGACTTCAGCCAGGTCACGATCTCGCGGTCCGTGAGTTCGAGCCCCGCGTCAGGCTCTGGGCTGATGGCTCGGAGCCTGGAGCCTGTTTCCGATTCTGTGTCTCCCTCTCTCTCTGCCCCTCCCCCGTTCATGCTCTGTCTCTCTCTGTCCCAAAAATAAATAAAAAACGTTGAAAAAAAAAAAAGTTTAAAACTATGGGTTTGAACAAAAAGTTAAATTACTGCACCATCTGGTGGCAGGATACCCTAACTGCAGATTCTGTGTGTTGGTGGGGGTGGTTCCTGTCTGGAATAGGTCCTGATTTCTCTTTCTTCTTTCTTTCTTTCTTTCTTTCTTTCTTTCTTTCTTCTTTCTCTTTTTAAAGTTTATTTATTTACTTAATTTTAGTAACCTCTACATCCAGTGTGGGACTCAAACCCATGACACCGAGATCAAGAGTCCCGTGATCTTCCGACCGAGCCAGTCAGATGTGCTGGACCTGATTTCTTTTAACTGAGTTAATGCTATTGAACAAAAATTAGGCTCAGGTCATGATATCGCAGTGTGTGAGTTTGAGCCCCACGTGGGGCTCGCATTGGGCTCACCACTGTCAGCACAGAGCTTGCTTCAGATCCTGTCTCCCTCTCTCTCTGCCCCTCCGCTGCTGGCTTGCTTGGTCTCTCTCAAAAATAAACACTTAAAAAAATTATCTCAATAGATGTGAAATAAACATGTATTAACGTTCAATATTCATTCATGATATTGGCTGCAAATGTTTGGGGAAGGAAGAAGGAGATCATTAAGTGAGCTGGGCATGAAAAGACAAAAGAAGTACCAACGTCCATAATGAATTAAGGCCCAAATACCCTTCCGTTAGTTTTCAAGCGGGACGCTCTTTTTTGAGAGAGGTCCTAAGCCTCTCCCTGCCATAGACACTCTGCTGTCAGGGTCATGCTGGCCTCTGGGACTGGTTGAATCCTTAAGGCACTCAGGCCTAAAAAATGGCAGAGGCCAAAAATTGACTCCCTGAGAAAAATTCTTCAATCATGGATAAGGATAACCAAAGGGAAATAAAAATGTACAAAATACTGAAAATGAAGGGAGTTTACCTTGTGCGGTAGTGTGCAGCCCAAGTCACAGCCACTTGTGGGACACCTGAGTATCAAATCCAGCCTTGTTTTGAGACTTTCTTTTCTGGGTGTCAATTCAAAAATGCCATATTTAACAACCACCATTCAGGAGTGTTTTCCCCCTCCCCCCGCAGATGTTAGACCCTGTGATGTTCCGACCAAGAAAAGCTGAACCCTATTTCACACCTACCTAGGTCCGTGCTCTTGGTTCCAATTTCCTTTTTTTGAAGCTCAGCTTCTTTCCCAAAAAAGCTGGCCCAAGAATCACTCCATCTTTCCAGTGAGACTCCACCTACCAACGAGGGTGCAATCCAGCCCTTGTGGATTCAACAGTAAAACCATATTAAAACACAACACGACCATGTCATTTTCATTCTACAAGACACCCAAATACGGTAAAGAGTTGTTTACAGAAAGAAGTGTTCACATTGGGGCTGTTGGTGTATGTGTGCATGCGTGTGTGTGTGTGTGTGTGTGTGTGTGTTAAGTTTGTTTTTAGTATCAGAATGCTGACTTCAACTCAGAAATGAATTGCTAAGTAGCTATATAAAGACGAAAAAGGAGACAGAAAAGGAAAATAATTAATTAAAAAGGAGTCAGAAAGTAAAACCAAAGGGTGGGGCTCGGTTAAAAAAACCGTGTGCTTGCATAGGCTATTTCTGAGGACAATGGTGAAGGAGAGAGTGAAATGTAATTCCAGATACTTTATTGCAGCTACACTTTGAGCTAAGAGGGCAGCACAGGAAGCCGTCAGCTCCGTTCTGGTTTAACGTGATCAGGAGCCTTCCCTCTGGGATGAGATGCTAAATCCACTGGCTCCTTTCTGAAAGGTCTTAATGAGCCAGCTCAAAGTTGAGGCTGTTTCTCCATTGGTCAATGGCAAAAGTATGGAAAATTCCAGACAGTAGATAAACAAAAATCTTCGAATGTATTTGGCTTTGGGGGTGCATGATATATGATGGTAGAGTTTTCAGTAGCAGATTTCCTTCCTAATGATGTTTTTCTTCGGCTAATAAGGCAGTCCCCCTCTCTGTGCCTGCACATTTGTGGCTGCACCAGCTCACCCTGCCTCAGAAGCTCTGCCACTCTGGTTTTCGCCACTGTCACCTGCGCATGTGCAAGTCCTTCTGATGACTCTTAACAAATGTAAGCAGATAAATGTAGTTAAGCTCTACTTATTGTAGAAGCTGGAACCTGGCATTGTCTGTGGTGACTGGGTAAAATAACTTAAATATTTGGTATACATATTGGTATGCTCTCTCTCTCTCTCTCTTTTGTGTCTATGTGACAAATACGATTTCCTGAGAAATCTGAACATAAGCTTTATAGGAACCAGCATTGACTCTAACTGGGAGTCATTGGGTAGAGACTCCAACGACATGAGAGCAAAGTCACTAAATGTCAATTCACTTCATGACCAATTTCCTCAATTAATGAGGATTTCTCCCCAAGTTTGGTGTTGCTTTGACTTGGCCACAGGTCTCTGACCCTGCCCGTTTCTGTCCTTGTCATCTGTGTATGCAAGTGGCCAGCTTTCCGATAACTACACAAGATGCTGACTGTCTTCTACTCCAACAGATTTTGCCCCTGACCTGGTATTCGTGTTTTCAGCAGTATCTGCCCCTGCCTCTATAGCGTTTTAGAGAGAGGAGGATCCTTCCTGAAACAGGGCCCTCTCTGTTTTTGCTGATTTGACCACTGCTTCTGCAGCCCCACCCTTGCCAGGTGCCTGTACCTGCTGCCTGCCTCTGGCAGTGAGACCGCAGCAAACTGGTCGCCTGGTGTGAGGGATTTAGGGCCTGGGCAGAGGTCACACTGGCCACCAGCCCACTTGGTGATTTGGAACACCGGCTCCGTGATTTGCCTGCTTCGTGGCCCCACCGCCTGCCAAGGCTGTGGCTCTTCATGGCCACGGTTGGGGAGGGGCTGCAGAGGGACAGGAGCCTGGTGATGGTACCTGCCCAGGTCTCCACGCCCCCCAGGGAACTGGGCAAGTGCTTTTGTTAAATCTCAGCGGTGTCCAAGGGAATTGCCTCAGTGTCCATGGCAGGGGGACTACTCAAGGGGGTGTCACAGCCTGCCTGCGAAGCGAGGCAGGGGGACTCAGGGTGGGACTCTTTGGGGAGGGGAAGCGTGGGAGACAGAGGTCAAGGTGGCACCTCCAGGAGGACGGCCCAGGAATGGAGAAATGGTGGAGCCGGGTGGAGAGAGATCCACCTGCACATAGTCAAAGGGCCTCTCGTTCTGAGTGAGGACAGAGGATCCAGGGGCAGGATGGTAATGATGTACATTTACTCAGGTTCTCTCGGAAAAGGTAAATGTGAGGGGTGCCTGGGCGGCTCAGTCGGTTAAACATCCAACTTTTGGTTTAGGCTCAGGTCATGATCTCCCAAACTGAGATCGAGCCCCCGCATCCAGCTCTGCACTGGCAGCGTGGAGCCTGCTTGGGATCCTCTCTCTGCCCCTCCCCTACTCTCTGTGTCTCTCGCTCTCAAAAATAAATAATTAAATCTTAAAAAAAAGAGAGAGAAAAAAAGAAAAGGTAAATGTAGAGGAAGTAAAAGTCCTGAAATTACTTTCTGATGTCTTATTACTTTTTTACTTTTTACTTCTTATTTTTTTTAACTTTTTTTTTGAAAGAGAGAGGGTGCAAGTGTGTGAGGGGGCAGAGAGAGAGGGAGAGAGAGAGAAGTGGGGTTCACCTGGAGCGGGGCTCAAGCTTGCACACCATGAGATTATGACGGTATATATAATGTATGTATTATATATATATAATATATATATTACCGAAAAACACAGAAATACCATTTTTAAGTGTACAATTAAGTGGCATTAATTACACCCATAATGTTGAACAACCATCACCACTATCTATTTCCGGCATTTCCTTACTTCCAACAAGAAACTCTGTACCCATTAAGCAGTAACTGTGCATTGCCTCTTCCTTGGCTCCTGGTGACCTTTATTCTACTTTCTGTCTCTGTGAATTCATCTCTTCTAGATACCTCAGTTAGGTGGAATCATAAAATATCTTTCCTCTAGTGTTTGGCTTCTGTTACTTAGCATAATGTCTTCAAGGTTCATCTATGTTGTACATGTGTCAAAATTTCTTTCGGTTTTATGGCTGAATAATATTCGATGTCTCTTTTTTGACCACTGGATTTCTCCCACTTCGCAAAAACACAGAGTACTCCATGGCATACACGAAGCCGTGCACATCATTGAAGGCTTTGTCTTAAAAAAAGACACCAGGGCTGGTGGCGAAGCGGCCCCTGGCAGTTCAGGCCGTTGAAGAAAAGAGTTGCTGCCTTAATAAATCCACTCTTTCTTTCCACGGACATCTCCTCCCCATCAAGAACTGACCACATTTGACCTTTCTGAGTTGGGCAAACTTGGAAGAATGACCCGGCAAGGAGTTAAATATATGGAGAAAGATGATTCAGAGTCCATTTTAATCTTTGCCTACACCTTAAAGGAAAAGAAATGTTCCTAATTTGTGGTTATTTACAGCACTGTAAATCAAGCAAATGCCATGAAGTGCCAATAAAAATTTTTAAAAATCAGCCTTAAATAGCTAAACTCTCAACAGCAGCTCATAAAGTGAGGCTTGGCAGTTGTTAGGTAGTTATGGTTAAATTGACAGTCCTTTGGGGAGTTAAGATATCCAAGAAGCAGAGGTAGTTCAGACTATAGTGATAAATGGTTGGGCTTGTTGGTTGAAGAGATTTTATAGCACACATTTAAGCTTCACCGCCTGTGAGAAGGTGAACAGGAAAAAGAGGTTATCACTTCTTCATAGCCGCTCCATTCATTATCGACCTCAGGGGGTCTTGCGGCACCTGAGAAAAGGCAAGGCGGAGGCTATTTAAAGGCGGAAATCATTTCTAGGTAATGTGATATTGTCAGGCAGAGAGAGATAGGGAGGGAGGGAGTTAGAGAGTTGTGCAAATCTAGTAAAGATCCAAAAAGAGAACGTTAAAAAAAAAAAAAAAGAAATATCAGAAAAGGAATTTTTAAGACCACAATAAAGAAAAATAACAAAAATGTAATTTCCTCTGAGACTTTCTGACAGAAGATGGTAGGGCACAGTTATACTGACTCCACTCCCTATGCTAGAAGCTCCCCAAATAACAAGAAGAAAAGCAAAACAAAAGAGGGCACGGTTCCATAGTTGATGAAACTTGGCTTGGGCTCAACCACAGAGTACGATGAATATCTGTTGTATGCCGTGACATTTTCACCAGATGAGTCCTACCTCTCAGGCAGGGGAGTGCTCTGAAAGCAAGTGGAACAAAATGCTAAAATAGCCAACTAACTATCCCTTACTTAGAAAGACAAGGACTTGGGTCATGAGGAGACACAGGAAAAAGTGTAAATCCTGATGGGCTTTTCGTTTCTTAACCTAGAGCTAGAGGGAAGGGGGCTGCCAGACTTATTTTCCCCTATCCAGAAATGGACGAGAAGTGAGACAGGCCTGAACAAAAGACAGAAAACATGACCTGGCTTCCAGTCGCTTACCTGAGTCAGTTGAACAAAGAAGTCAACGGTGAGAGCTGCCATATTTCACTATGAGCTTTCTCAAGTCCTGCCTGGGACACCTGCTCCTCCTGGAGAGAGGAGTTATGCCCTCATACAGAGCAGATTGCCTGAGAAATATGAACCCAATGTTGTTTTGAAGCACATACCTGGACTGAAGTTGCCAGGGACACTTTGCCCTCCCTGGTCCCACAACCATTTTTTAAAGTTTATTTATTTACTGGGGGGGGGGGTCAGAGAGAGAGGGAGAGGGAGAGAATCCCCAACAGGCTCCACCCTGTCAGCGTAGAGCCCAACATGGGGCTCGAACTCACGAACCTTGAGATCATGACCTGAGCTGAAACCAAGAGTTGAAGGCTTAACTGAGCCGCCCAGGTGCCCTGGTCTCACACCATTTTTGAGCAAAGAGTAGTAGTAGGTATAAGGACAAAAGGTGGGACCTGAATGTTACTCTCAAAAAGGACAAAATCAAACAGAACAAGCAAAAAGCAAGTGCAGAACCTATATGAAAAGAAAATTTCCAGAAAAAGAATAACATTTATGACAAATATTACTCTATGTACTCTACCCAGAAACTAAAAAGGAAATACATTTTGAAAAGCAATCTCAAAGAGGATATAAATGATACAATTATCACAGAGGAGAGAATAATAAGGGCATGAAAAGTGAGCCTCCTAAGGGCAAGAAAGAAATACAAGATAATTTAAAAAACAAAACAGGGGTGCCTGGGTGGCTCAGTCGGTTGAGCATCCGACTTCGGCTCAGGTCATGATCTCACGGTTTGTGAGTTCGAGTCCCGCGACAAGTTCTGTGCTGACAGCTTGGAACCTGGAGCCTGCTTTGGATTCTGTGTCTCCCTCTCTGCCCCTCCCTCCCTCGCACTCTGTCTCTCTCTACCTCTCTCAAAAATAAATAAACATTAAAAAATTGAAAACAACAACAACAACAACACCCATAGAGATGTGAAAACAGAAAAGGGAAAACTCAATACCACTAAACTTAAGATGAAAGACTGAAATAGGAGATTTAACTAGAATTTGACTCGACTCTGTTAGTATGCATGACTGATACCCAACACCTAGTAGAGTGTCTGGTGCAGTGTAGGTACATATCATTGAATAAATGAATCAGGAAAATGGCAATTTCGAAGAAGGGAACAGAAAAGGGAGCTGAAGAAATAATTTAGATACAAGAATTTTTTTTCCTGAAATACATTAGATTTCAGTCTGTAGACCCAGAAGACCCAGAACGCTGTAGAATGCTTCAGACGGTTAAGTTGCTGAACTTTTAAGTGTAAACAAAGAGTTGTATGGGCATTCAGGCAAAAACAAAACAAAACAAAAGACAAAAACAAAAACAAGTAATGTATTGGCGAGAATATAGATAATGTAGGGCTGGCCTCAGAGTTTCCCACCACACCATCTCATTAGTCAGTTAGTAGTGGAGCAGTGACAAGAGTTCCAAGTGGGAAAGTAAGACCCAGACTCATACACTTTTCTAGATTGTTATGAATGTATAAGGGAACAAAGGACGGCTTCCACCTGAGGGAATACAACATTCATGAGCCCGTCTTGGAAAAAGAAAACTATAAAAAACAAAATCCATCCAATCACATGATAAATGAGAATAGAGAACTCAGGAAAGGGAAGCAGTGTATAAAAGGACTCATAGTGAGCGTTAAACCCATTTCTGTAACAGTGGGACCTATGATTTCAGAGGATAAGTAGCACAAATGCCAACAATGTAAAATTAACAAGAAAAGTGTTTAAATGGCCTGTGAGAATGCAAAGAAGTATGAGTTTTAGTGACTTCATCCTTCATATTGAGGATTCAGCAGATAGCATTTAAAGTGTGTAGCTCTAGGGGCGCCTGGGTGGCGCAGTCGGTTAAGCGTCCGACTTCAGCCAGGTCACGATCTCGCGGTCCATGAGTTGGAGCCCCGCGTCGGGCTCTGGGCTGATGGCTCAGAGCCTGGAGCCTGTTTCCGATTCTGTGTCTCCTTCTCTCTCTCTGCCCCTCGCCCGTTCATGCTCTGTCTCTCTCTGTCCCAAAAGTAAATAAACGTTGAAAAAAAAAATTAAAAAAAAAAAAAAAGTGTGTAGCTCTAGAAACAGAGAAGGGGAAGATGGCGTACACGTGTGCTTCTCAGCTGCCCTTTCCCCCGCTGCTGGTTCCTACTCAATGCCTGAAGAAGCTGCTCTTACGTTGTCAGGCAGAACCTACGGAGTTAAGAGGAAAGAGAGAGAGGGAGAGGGAGGGAGATTGCAAGGAGAAGAGGGAGAGAAAACCAAGGAAGAGTAGGAAGGGGAGGAGAGAAGGAAGTGGGGGAGGGAGGTGATTTGTTTCCTTTTGTCCAGACCAGAACCTAGAGAAGAGCCCCAAGGTGAGTATGGAGCTCCAAGTTCTTAAAGAAAGTCTACCTTGTGAAAATGGAGAGCTCTCTGAGAAGGCAGCTTAGGCAGGGTGAGGCCCTGACCTTCAAAGCACTCTGGGATTGCTAAGCAATTAGCCAGGGTCTTCTTTTTTGTGGTTCTGCAGTCTGGTGAGCAGAAGGGATGACCGTAGGTGCCTTAACAGGGCATTACAGCTTGTCAGGTGGTCCATCTCCTGATCACAAGGGCTGAAAGTGTCTGTCCCATCCCCATAACCCATAAGTTGTCCACTGCCTAAGATGAACTTGGGTTCACGTCGAAGAAAGTCTTGAGCAGGCAATGAAAATGGGGGATTGAGCGGCCAGAGAAAGAATAACAAACACCGTCAATGAAACAGGCAGTTTCTACTGAAACGATGGCTGGGGGAGAACTATTACAACTGGATAACAAACAAATAGACAAACAAATGCATTTTGGTGGGTTCAAACCCCACACTGGGCTCTGTACTGACGGCATGAAGCCTGATTCTGTCTTCCTCTCTTTCTGCTCCTCCCCCTGCTCACACATCCATCTCAAAATAAATAAACATCTCAAAAAAAAAAGGATAGGATGTATTAATAATTTGTGGTATATTCATATAATGATATAATAATATATAGCAATAAAAAAAAATGAATCGGGGCGCCTGCGTGGTTCAGTTGGTTAAGTGTCTTGATTTTGGCTCAGGTCCGTGAGTTCCAGCCCTGCCTCTGGCTCCACACTGATAAAATGGAGCCTGCTTAGGATTCTCTCTCTCCCTCTCTCTCTGCCTCTCCTCCGCTCATGTGCTCACTTTCTCTCTCTCTCTTTCAAAATAAATAAACTTTATTTATTTATTTATTTATTTATTTATTTATTTATTTAATTTTTTAAATTTTATTTATTTTTGAGAGAGACAGACAGAGCGAGCATGAGCAGGGGAGGGGCAGAGAGAGAAGGAGACAAAGAATCTAAAGCAAACTCCAGGCTCCAGCTGTCAGCACAGAGCCTAACTCAGGGCTCAAACTCACCAACCCCAAATCATGACTAGAGCCAAAGTTGGATGCTTAACAGACTGAACCACCCAGGCACTCCTAAACTATTTTAAAAAGAAGAATGAATTGTTGCTATATGCAACAAGAGGGATGAATCTCACAAATCCAATACCTAGCAAAAGAAGACAGAAAAAAGGGTATAACTCTATGACTCCATTTATTTAAATTTCAAAAATAGGCAGAAGTCAGACAAATGTTTACCTTTAGGGGGGAGCTTCTGGAATATTTCTAATGATTTTTACCTTCATTTGTGTTTGGTTATACAATTATATTCCCTTTGTAGAAGTTTGTTGAATTGTACATCTATGATTTGTGAAGTTTTCTACAATTTAATTAAAATGTTTAGAAAAAATCAACATGCGTTTATAATAAAATCTTTCAGTAAATCAAGAATGAAAGAATATTGTTAAAATATAAAAAAAACTAACACTACAAACCAAGATCTTTTATTACATATCATATTTAAATACTACCAGTGAGCCCATTAATGTCAGGAAAAATACAAGGAAGCTCACTATCACTTATATCATTAAAAAATTGTTCTGGTGGAAAAAATGTTCTGGGAATGTTAGTCAACCCTGCAGGTAAGAGAAATAGAGTATAAATATCAGAAAGGGGTCAATAAATTTCATTATTTGGGAATAATATGATTGTATACCTGGAAATCCAAATGATACATCTGAAAAATGAATTTAAAGACTAGGTGAGATGGCTAGCTAAAAAAACCCTCAATATTTAAATATCAATAGTTTGCCTATAGACAAATGATAATTAAGATCACAAAAAATGGAAAAATCACATTCACAATGTAATACAAAAATAAATATCAATGAATAAAAATTAAGATACATGAAGAAAAATGAAACTGTTGAGGATCAAATGAAAGAAGAAAATGAGACAATAAAACTCAATATTGCAAAGTGTCAATTGCCCTATATATTCATGCAATCCATAAATACCCACACAATTCTGGGAAGAGTGGGGATTTGATAAAATAATTTATCATGTTTATCTTTAAAAGTTAAGATGAGGAGGGGCACCTACGTGGCTCAGTAGGTTCAGTGTCAAACTCTTGATTTCGGCTCAGGTCATGATCTCACAGTTTGTGAGACTGAGCCCCACATCAGGCTCTGTGCTAACAGCATGGAGCCTGCTTGGGATTCTCTCTTTCCTTCTCTCTCCGCCTCTCCACTAGTCATGCGCTCCCTCCCTCTCTCTCTCTCTCTCTCTCAAAATAATAAATAAACTTAAAATTAAAAAAGTTAAGATGAAGAAAAACCAGGAAAATTATGAGAAGGGATAATAAAAATGAACTCTATACTCACTACTATAATAAGAAACTGAATAGAGAGTTCAAAAGCATCTATTTAGTGGATTATGTAGCAAGTTGTTTTGAGACACCAGCTAGGTTTTCTTTTGTGGGATGGGGGCAGGGGTATTTGGTGAAGAACCAGATACCTAGTTCACTTTTTAAAATGTAAAACGTTTTTATTTAGACTTTATCTTTTTAAAGCAGTTTTAAGTTCACAGCAAAATTGAGGGGAAAGGTACAGAGATTTGCCATATGCACCATGTCCCTACACATACATATCTTCTTTCATGTTCAACGTCCTCCACCGGAGTAGTACATTTGTTAAATTGATGAACCTACATTGACACATCATTACACTGAAAGCCCATAGTTTACATTACAGTTCACTCTTGGTGTTGTGCATTCTATGGGTTGTACAAATGTGTAATGACACGTGTCCATCATTATGGTATCACACAGAGTGTATTAAATGCTCTAAAACTCTTCTGTGCACTGCCTACTCACCCCTCCCCATACCCACCTCCTGAAAACCACTGATCTTTTCTCCATCTCCTTAGTTTTGCCTATTCTAGAATACTATATTGCTGGAATCATACAGTATGTACCCTATTTCACATATTACTAAGTGAAAGTTTGGCTACTTTCCTCTGTGTCTTTTCATGGCTTGATAGCTCCTTGCTTTTTAGCACTGAATCATTCTACTGTCTGGTTATACCACAGGTTATTTATTCATTCATCTTCTGAAGAACATTTTTGGTTGCTTCCAAGTTTGGGCAATTATGAATAAAGCTTCATCTTTGTGTGTAAGTTTTTGTGTGGACATAAGTTTCCAACTCTTTTCGGTAACTAACAAGGAGTGTGATTACTGGTTCATACGGTATGCCTAGTTGTATAAGAAACTTTCCAACTGTCTTCCAAAGTGGCTATATCATTTATGCTAGCAATGAATGAGGACTTCTTGCTGTTCCCTACTCTTGCCAGCATTTAGTGTGGTCGGCGTTCTGGACTTTGGCCATTCTAATAGGTATATAGTTGTATCCATTGCTGTTTTAATTTCAACTTCCTGATGACATATGATGAGCATCTTTTCCCATGTTTACTTGCCATGTGGGTATCTTTGATGAGTTGTCAGAAAAGGTCCTTGGCCCATTTAAAAACTAATCAGGCTTTCTTATTGTTAAGTTTTAGGAGTTCATTGTATACTTTGGATAAAAATCATATTTATCAGTCATAGTTATCAAATGTGTCTTTTGCAATTTTTTTTTTTAGTCTGTAGCTTGTCTGCTCATTCTCTTGGCATTGTCTTTCAGAAGATTTTAATTTTAATGAAGTACAGTTCACTTATTGTTTCGTTTATTGTGCCTTTGGTGTTGTATCTAAAATGTCATCGTCAGCCCTAAGGTCAGCTAGATTTTCTCTTATGTTATCTTCTAAGACTTTTATAGTTTTGCATTTTACATTTAGGTCTACATTTTGAATTAGTTTTTGTGAAAGATGTAAAGTCTGTGCCTAAGTTTATTATTTTTTGCATATGGGTATCCAATTGTTCCAGCACCATTTTCTAAATTTTATCTTTTCTTTCAAAAATTCTTCTTGAAATTTACCATTTTATCTTCTTCATTTTATTGCCTTTGCTACTTTGTTAAATATAAGTTGTATATAGTTGTGTGGGCCCATTTCTGGGTTCTGTATTCTGTTTCATCATTTAATTTGTACATTTTTTCACCCATACCATGCTGCCTTGATTACTGTTTAAGTAATCTAATTAAGTAAGTGATTTAATTTAAGTAAGCTAATTACTATTAGCTTTATAGTAGATCTTAAAGTCTGGTAATGTCAGTCCTCCACCTTTGCTGTTCTTCAATGTTATATTGGCTATTCTGGGTCTTTTGCCTCTCCATATAAACTTTAGAGTCATTTTGTTGATATCCACAATATAACTTGCTGGGATTTTGAGTGGGATTACACTGAATCTATAGCTCAAGCTGGGAAGAACTGACATCTCAGCAGTATTGAGTCTTTCCATCTATGAACATGGACTATCTCTCCATTTATTTAGTTCTTATTTAATTTCATTAATCAGTTTTGTCATTTTCTTCATATGGTTCTTGTACATTATTTTGTTAGGCTTATAAATAAATATTTGATTTTGAGAGGGGTGCCTAGATCATTTTTTTTTATGCCAAAATAAATTGCCAATGGATATAAGGTTTAAACATACAAAAGTAAACCATAATACTAACAGCAGAAAAGATGGATGAATTTTTGTATGATCTTGGCACTAAGTGTGAGGTACTATGATTGCAAGTGCTTTATATGTAATAGCTAATTTAATCCTCACAACTCTACTAAGTAATCATTTTTATGGTCCGTATGTTACAGATAAGGAAACAGAGGCTAGATAGGTTAAGTGTCTTGTCCAAGATTATAGAACTAGTAAGCAGAAGAGATAAGATTTGAATATCAGAAGTCTAGCTCCAGAGTTTGTGTTTGGAATACTACACTGCTTCTCTGGTAACCAAATATATGCAGTGCCCTCCTACACATCCTATGTATATGCACAGATGATATTTAAGTTTCTGAATTTAAAAACATTACGCAAAGTAAAAAATATTTATAAAGAGCAATCTTGGAAAATATACACTATATATTATAGACAAGGTACTGAATTTTTAAATATGCAAATAATGTACAAAGCACTAACAAACGGATGACAAAAAGGAAGGAAAAAGAAGCCAACAAAAATAGAAAGACATGAATAAGCTGTTCATTGAAAACAAATACCAATGGCCAATAAGCTTATATGTGCCATTCATCTTGAAAAAGTACCAGTTAAAACAATGATAAAATATCACTTTTGTCTACCACACTGTCAAGTATTGAAAAGTTTAATAAAAATCAAGGTTTTGAACAAGTTGAGGAAAAACAGACACATCCTACTGTCAAAAGTGTAAACTGATAGAAGTTTGACATGGTGATTTGGCAGCATCCATGAAAAAAATTAACGTAACTATCATTTGACCCATTAATTACACTTCTAAGTATTTATTCCATAGACGGAATGAGTGGCTGAAGATACATATGCACCAGAATGTTTGCTGCATCAGTATTTATAACAGTGGTGTTGAAGTATAGTCTATATGATGATGACAATTCACCAGGTGTTGGTATTAGTCTGCGAGGAGATAAGGGATCGGAATACACATCAACTAAGAGTACTGTGAGTTCACGTGACATTTTTTTTCATAGAAGTTTTTCTTGCAGTATGTTGGTTTATATTAGGGCAAGCTCCTTTGCTCAGTGTGAAATAGCACTTTGAATAGCACTAGTTTATAATAACTAAAAAATGGAAATAACCCAAAAGTCCACCCAGGAGGTATTTGCTAAGCAAATTATATTAGATACAAAATAAAATTCTACATATTCATTTAAAATAATGAACTCTACACACACACACACACACACACACACACACACACTCACGATGGAATGGAAAAAAATATTGCAGAACAATATGAATATAGTAAGAAGTGCAAGATGAAAAAGTACAAGTTTGTGTATGCATTGAGTTTCCGAAAATACACACAAGACATTGTTAACCATGGTTATCTTTGGGGTGTGGGATTGGGGTCATGGGGAGATAGGGTACGGGGTTTTTTATCTTATGCCCTTCTACACTGCTTACATGTTTCTACAACTAGCATAAGTTACATTTGTACTTTTTCAAAACATGATTTCAAATTTTAAATTTTATTTAAAAGTTGTGAATATAAGTCAGAATGAGACTCACTGCAGATCAAATTTCCAGAAACTGGCTTTGGGCTGCAGTTTGTTTCAGAAGACTTACTGAGGCAACCTTTGCATGAATTTCCACGGAGTCATCTGTGTAAAGATGTAAAAAGCACATCAGCTTGTTTGTCCAAACTCAGAAATTGGTTTTTCTCACCTTAAAAAAAAAGAGTTTATTATGGGCAATGCATACACTTCTCAAACCAAATTTTTAGTCCGTTTCTAAGATGTGTCTGAATAGTCAGGATTCTGTCCCCGCAGTGTGACAATCGCTCACCTTATTCGGACCATAATTGTTATAAAGAAGTATAGGATCAGAAGACTGTTCAGGAAGGCCCAAAGATGGCAGACCACAGTATGAATTGGACAAAATCTGGGGGTCCTACATGCTTCATGGACGCCACAGTTTATATTGCCAAAACGTACGGGATATTAGGCCTTTCTGAGTCATCTGGAACACATTAATAATCATTACCAGTTGTACAGTACATGCAGTTTGCAAAGTGCTTTTATATCCACTGTCTTACTTAATCCTCACAACAGATCTTTGGAGTAGGTAAATTTCATAGATCAAATTTTATAGATGCAAACACTGGGTATACAAGGCTTATTGCTTATTCCCCAAAGTCACTAAGCAGCCAAGAGGCAAAGCCAGGTTATGCCAGTCCAAGTTCTTACCACCACCCCACACTGCTTTCCAAGGCATGGCCGACCTAAGCTGCCCCAGACAGAAGAGTCTGGGAGGCTTGCTTATTCTCTGTGTTTATTTGCATGATGTTATGCTGTTGAGCTGGAGGAGTTTAAAAGCAGACCATGGCTGTTGCCACTGTTTGTTAAACACTGCTACTTGGAGCAAGCAGAGAACACAGACCGCAGCTTGAGTTCTTAGTCATCTTGAAGAAGATCAGGCAGGATGAATACAGGGAAAAGCAATTCTAGTTGATATGGATGAAGGAAGCTCTCGCACATGCTGTTTTCTATTGGTATGTCTGTTCTTTCTTACCTTTGTTCTACTTTGTGCTTTTCTCCATGAGGTTCAAAGTAATGATAATAAAACGATCTTTCTTGAAGGTGTTCCCAACTCTGATCCCAACTGTTAGTACTTCAAATGTTTATTTATATTTTTCAGGGAAAGAGTGCATGTACATGTTGGGGGACGGGCAAAGGAAGAAGGAGAGACAGAGAGTCCCAAGAAGGCTCCATGTTCTCAGCACAGAGCCTCATGTGGGGCTTGATCTCACGAACCATGAGATCATGACCTGAGCCGAAGCCAAGAGTGGGATGCTTAGCCAATTGAATCACCCAGGAACCCCAACTATTATTACCTCACAGCAGTCTTTCGTGTCAGATAGCTTTCCTTTCCCAAGGCTCTTCATTAAACTATCCTTTTCTCATATTCCATGTGTATTTCTACTTGCACTCAAAACTTATATAGAGGAATTATAATTATATGATAACACTTTCCATTTATTAAGCACCTTTTAATACCAGGCACTGTGGTAGGCACTTTATATATCCTATATGATGATCTCTAAACCTTGTATCAAATCAAGGTATGACTCATTCTTCTCACTTTGCAGATGAAGAAACCCAAGCCCAGAAGTGACTGAATCTGGATCTTATAGTAGTGAGTGGGAAGAGCTGAGATTCAAACATAGATCTGTCTAGCTTCAAAGTCAAGATTGTCTCCAGTACATACATAGCACGTGGTAATAATGCTTATTGTCATAGCTACTGAAAGAAGGTATTTAGTGAAAATGTTCATTTTGAAGTTATGTATTTTAACAGCATCATACTCTCTTCTCCTCGGCTCTTAAAAGGTGGGTTGGTGGTCTAAGGTGATGAAAGTCAAACCTAATACAAATGCAGTACTCCCATATCATATCCCTTACCAACCTAAAGAGAGTTACAACATATAATGGACCCTTCTGTTCTTTCTCCACCTGGTCAACTCTCAAAGGAAAACAAAATTCATATGATCATTGAGGTCTAGAAATTAACTTTTATTTTCAATCTGTCAAGAACTCCTGGCAGTTATTAATTTTATTAAAATGATTACATATGGCAAAACAAAGAATAGAGGTAATTCTATTTCTCTACAACATAAATTATGAGTTAGATTCTTAGCTGCTGGCTCAGCATTGTTCAGGATTCTTTTAAAGGATTTGGGAGGGGAGACTTTAATTTCCAGAAAATGTTAAAGCAGCAAGAGAAAAAATAAATTAAAAGTAATTGCAAATGGAGATATTGCCAAGGATGTCCTAATTATAAAATCTTCTTGATGTGTTTATAGGCCAGATTCCAAGCTTTGGTATTAAAAAAAAAAATCATGTGAAAGCTCTCCTATATTGGCTTGTCATCCATATTTTATATCATAGAGCAAATCTGCTGATTCTTTTTAAAAAGATGGCAAAAGTGAATTATGACTAATTCAAACAAAAAACAACCAGCATCCATTCATCTAACTGAAATATGTCAAAACAAAATCAATTTTATTAAAATATTTAATACCAGAATAACTTATAATAGTATGAAAAAGAGTGAAGTACTTGTCCTTAGTTTTCTCTGACATGATCACATTTTGACAAATTAATTTATAAAGATTCCAAAGTTTTTATCATGGATCCGTAACTACTTAAGGATGTAAACCAAAAGAACTCATACTTCATCCGATCATACAGTCATAACTTAACATATCTTGCTTTGCACTTACTGTTACTGCAAACAGCAATTTAGAAAACAAAGTAAAAATATATATATACAAAATATTTTTATATCAAATTATCTTCATTACACTAAATAAACCCAATCCCCAAATGCTATGTTACATGAAAAAGTGTCCTACAATTTATATCAAGAATGATATTGTCCATGTATCAACTAGAGCAGCCTTTGGTTTTAAAAGCGTTTTGCAAAATAAGGAAAAATATCACCACACGGCTGCACTATTGGCTCTCATTCACACTCACAAAAATGCTTTCCAGTTAAAAAAAAATTACAAAATAGATTACATACCCAGAAAAAACATCCCACCATAAAAGAGTCAAATCCTTTTTTACTTCTCTGTAGCACATATACTCTGTTATATTTGGCATCTCTGGTGTTTATTCAAGTTTCAAGTCTCCCCAAGCTGATTAGAATATTATTGTTTGATTGAAACCTATATTCTTCTTTCTTGATATTGATTATTCTCACTCAGTGATAGTCTAATTTAGAAACAAAATGTTCTTTCTTTTAATGCATGATTTCACTTAATTTTTACTTAAATGTCCTACTTGGCAAATTCAAAGACTGTCAATGTTTTGTTTTCCATATGTTTTAAATTTAAAAATCAATTTTATGTCTGTATAAGTATATTCACATAGAGATACATTTCTTTCATTGTCTTGTTCTCGTTGCAATATAAATTGTCCATCAGCAATTATAATTTGAAATGAACCAAATAAAAGGTTTTCAGCCATTCCATATGAAAAAGTTTCCATCACAAAAAGCACTGACCTCTAATGCAAACAGGATTATGTGTTAAAACTAAACTACAGGTTTAGTTCTGCACGGGAAAATTCTGAGTAACTTACGTAATAAAATTTTAAAACACTTATGCAAAACTTAAGAAAGAGAAAATCCAAATTACTTCTAAAGGGCATTGTGGTGTTTCCCAGCAGTGCTTGGAAAAAGTTTTCCAGATCACAATGGATTCACTGGGATTCTTCTTAAATAAACATATTATGTGATTGCCGCTCCTTTCATTTTGGACCTTTGTAGCGTGTCAGATAGGCAGGCAAGATACATGCATGAAATTCTCACTGTCACTCTGAAAAGCATGCTGAACAATTTTTAAATACTGCAGCAGTTTTTTGTTTTTTAAAGGAACATCTCATTTGGGCTGTGTAGATTTCCAAGTTTTAACATGTGAATTACTGAAAACATTTTGAGGGCTTTCAGCAGTTCTGGTTTCTGTCCTGAAATGGTTAGGCCCATCTGGAAGGACACACATGGACTAACAAGCATTGTGGCGTTGTCATTTGAGGCACAGCAGCTCTGCTGTGCCCACGTTGTTGCTTATTTTGGGGGGAAGCAAGGCACTTACTGTAATGGCAATGCAGACACTTTATGCATAGTTTGAGTAACATAAAATAAGTTACTACTTTTGATTAAAGTGAGGTTTTTATAATTTATATGTCTCTTATAGAAGCAACTAAATGATATATTTAGGATAATTAAAAACAAGAAGAGGTTTGAAAGGGAGTCATTTTCACTTTTGCTTCGGCTCTTAAGATGAGGGTTGATGGGAAAACACTGACACGAAGAGCAGCCGTAGGTCTGAAAAGTGACAAACCCTTAAAATGGCTGAACCAGTGGCACTTTGACCGTCTTTACTTCTGCTATATGTGATGACTTCTGGATGATGCAGCTGGTTGTTCCCTGCAGTGTGTCTTTGCCCTGTGCAAGATTGGTTAAGGCCATCGCTGCATTAATCTCCTTCCAGTATGTATCGTCCTTGCTTGGTCCCTTCCTATTGGCTGCACTGGATTTAAGCAAAAAAGAAAGAAAATGATCCAACTCATTGCAGCATACACAGAAAATGCCATCAGCGAAACGCATAAATGGCAAATAAAAACATATTTCTCACCTGTCGCCCTTATTGGATCCATTTTCCAGAGCGTCTGTAAAGACAAGCAAAAATTCAATTACTTTTCTTTTTTTCTTTCTTTTTTAACCTTAGGAGCTGCGTCATTAATTTACCGGCATAGAGATTCATCAGGAAATCTGGTTGAAATTAATTATTTTTTTTTTACAAAGAAAAAGCAGTTTAAATTAAGATACAAAAGAAATCTCTTTGCAAAGAAGCAAGATGAGAACAGGTAATAAAGAATTAAAAATAGCTTTCATAAGTAAACAAGAATCTGATGTTAATGTATGCTGAAAAATTGGGCCTTTTCATGAGGAGGAAGACAGCACAGGGACAGGAACACTAGCTCTTCCTGGGCCAGGTTCTGGTCTCACTCCCTCACTCACCTGCTGTCTACCTTTGGATAGACTATGATGCCCCCACAGTCTGGGATGCAGTTTCCTCAACTATAAAATAAGGGAGTTCCTAGAAGATCTTTAGAGTGCCTCTGTGATTTCATGGGACTCAAACCTTCATCTCAGAAAAAGGACTGGCAAATAGTTCCCTCTGACTAGCTAGCCAGAGTGACAGATTCAACACTGGCAGCAGCACTGGACTTCTGGCATGTTAGAGTAAGCAGACATCAGTCTTCAAGCTGCAAAGGAAACCCTCTTACTGTAGGAAATGAGCATTATTAGGGTGTGAGCTTTGCTTATGCACTCTCTCTATTGGTGTAGATTCCCTCCCTCTCTCAGGCACTAATGTCTACCAATGCAAACATCGTTATCAAGAAGGACGAAATGGCCTCTTGATCTTGATTAAATCTCCCTACGTAGCTCTCAGGCTAAAAGACTATGGTATTGGGAACACAAAAAATAGACATGCTGGAGGGAAAGATGTTCAGAAGGTAAAGAGGGTCCGCTAGCATGGCATGGGAAGTGGGGACAAAAGAGTAGAATTGAAACTCCCCATCAGCCTATGAGTCTCCAAAACTAGGTTAAGTCTCCACCACCACCATCATCATCAACAACAATAGCTACAGAATGAGGCACTTTGCCCCACACAGGAAACATGAAAAACACAATGTGTGCTCAAGGCCTTCTTCTGTTTCTATGGCCTTTGGAAAGCTGTCTTTTGCTGCCTGCAGTCCTCTCCCCTTTGTTTTACCTCCCCCAGCTCAAAGGGTATTTTTTTTTTTCTCTGCAATGCTCAAGGCTAGTTGGGTCAGACAGCATAATTTCCAGATTTGGGCTCTAAGAGAGTCATGGGACTTGAGAATAAGAGCATCAACATAATCATAATACAGTGTGACCAGGATAAAATTCTCCAAGGAAGATATGGTCAAGAGAAAATGATTAAATGTCCATGGAGATGAGGCAGCTGAACTCCTATGTCCTTAAGGAAGGAAAAAGAATTGGGAAAGGCTGTTAGTGCATCCTGAGTCAGGCCTCAGGTCGCTGTGAGCTCTTTTGCATAACCCTTGCTAGAGACCCAGGAAGTTAAAAAAGAAAGAAGGCAAGTAAACAAAACAAAAACATAAATGACAAGGTTGTTATGAAGAATAAATGAGATGTTATGTGTCTGGCCCCAAACAGAACAACAAACATTAGTCTCTTTCTTTGATCTTTCACTTATCCTTTGGGGAAATAGCTGGGTCTGTGAGCAGATGGATGGTCACCATCTGGATCTTCTGGTCCCTACTAGGTTGCCCTGGATGGTTAGCTATATTTCTGCTGCTTTTGATATTTTGAATTATAAAATTACTTATGTAATTGGAGGCAAAGAATGACAAGTTTTAATTCATGGAACTCCAATAATCTTAGTTTACAGGTCACTTTCTATGTGCTAGGCACTATTCTAAACACTTTGTGTCTTAGCTTATTTAGTATTAGTGACTTTCTATGTGCACAGTATGTCTCTGTTATGTCCACTAAGTTATTCTTTGTTTCATACCATTATCTGTAAATCTTTACTCAGGAATGACAGAGACAAGGCACTACTAAAACAGAGAACAAGTCAAGGCCTTTGTTTAGGAGGAGGGAAGCCAGCAACATTGGATATTTTACAGAGGAAAAAAAAAAGATCTAGGCCTTTGCTCAATTTTGCCCACAAATTGCAACAATTCTGTTGCCAAAGTGAAGCAATAGGTTATGGAGATATTTATTCAATGGAAAGACTTGGCAAAAGCAGAATAAGTTCCATGAAGCTTAAATAACATTAGGGAAATAACAAAACATAATTTAGAAAAGACCATGTAACTGATGCTCTGGCTTACAAACAAAGCAGTCTCACAGATTCAAAGGGGACCAGAGTCAGATTCCCTACCTGAATGGTCAACCCGAGAGTGATTGCTGCATAGATGACAAGAAGGAAGCCTGGGGCTATCAAATATGTAATGGGTTACAGAACCCAGAAATGCCCTAAATGAGTGGAGGAGCCTGCACGTGAAAGGGGAACATGTAATTCACTGTTAAGGTCCATGGAGAGCTTGCATTTAAGACGAAGAGTGAACTTGTATGTCCTGCAGCCCCATTTATGGCTGGATACTGCTGGCGCTCCCTGGGGCTGCCTCCCTGAACTCATTCCACTGAGAAACAAGTTTACTACAGCCAACTGTGAAATTATAAAACTCTGCTTACTCTTGGGGTGTATGTGTTTTACAGTTTGGTGCCTATGAAAATACCTTTGAAGTGTAAAACATAGATTCCAATGCCTGTTTGGGTATTCTTAATTAGTTTCACAAATTTCAACAATATGCTCGCCTGTATTCAAAAGAACGCATCCTGTATTTTATTTCTCAGGCAGATGGGTATGTTTAATGTCATTAGGTATGGATTTAGGTTTTTTCCCATCAACAGTAGAAAAGTCTTCATTAAAAAGTAATGAACAGAAGAAAACATTTTGCTTCTCTATCAATAGCAATGCTAAAACAGTGTGTAACAAAACTCAATGTCAAACATTTCAAACCAACAAGGAAGAGGTGACCACTACTTTTTTTTTTTTTTTTGGTGGGGGAGGAGTCTCTGTGTCTAGGGTGCTTTTGGTTTAAACATAAATTGGTATTAGGAGGACATGCTTTTCCTGTTGGTGTTATTGGTGAGTTGCCTGCTGTCACTAGGATATTATGCATCCAAGAGCCACCTCCTTCAGAGCTGGGTGTTCTAGTTCCCAGAAGAACCAGCAACAGGAAGATAGCAAACAGGGGTCCTTTTACTCTGAAACATTTGTGCTTTTGTAGGAAAGCAAAGGACAATCAAGATCTGGTAGTTTGGGGAGACTGTTTTTCTATTCCTCATGTGGAGATGAAATCTGGGGAGATACCCCAGCTATTTTAGAGAACTGATATCATTTGAGGGGAACTCAGAAAATTTACAATCCACTCGTTATATTCAATAACTGTATTGAACGTGAAGATGTTCTCTTCTTATGCTGGCTCTTATCTGATTCAAGTATTTTGTGTCTTTTCAGCCAATAGTTAAGAGCAGTGGGTCTACTGACCCATCACCAGGGCTCAGGGGGCTCATGCCGCTTCTGTCACTACAGACAGGTGGTCTCACAGGCTCGCCTCCAGAAGTGGCATCGAGGAACAATCTGACAGGAGAGGGAAGGATTCTGTAATACTGCTGAAAAGAGAGAAATCTGAAGTCTGAGCCAGAGCAGACGTTTCACTGCTGTTAATTAACATGCGCAGACTTAGGGTCTGACTGCCCCACATTCAGCTCAGCTGTATCTCTCACTCTGCAAGTAGCTTGGCTCGGCCTCTCCAAAGTCTGGGCTAAAACGCCTTTTTAGATTGTAAGGTTCCAAAAATCAGCTACGCTGTCAATTACCATAAAAGCAACTGGTTGGCAGGAACAACTTATTGAACCAGCCAAAAGAGCGTGTTTTAAGACCAAAAAAGAAAAGGAAAGAAAAAAAGAGGTGCGTAGTTAGGAAAATCTTGGATGCCGTAAAACCCAAACCATGTTAAAACTTAAAGTGGGGCTATCCTCAGTTTGGACATGTGTTTCCTTATAAAGTTACGTAGAGAAACAATTATATTGAAAACCACTTCTATTGCAATTCGAGATGTGTAAGCACTGAGCTCTGTGGGCAAAGTGTCCACTCAATTTTGATAAGTGCAATTTAGAAACGTATTAGTTCTGATATATATTCCTGAAGTAAAGAGTTATAGTCATAAAAAGAGACAAAAATATGGCCAAATCTGTTTCTCTGAGATTTTTTTTCCAAATGTAATCAATAAGCCCTAAAGTTAGGAATGTTTCAAAAATTCTGCAAATGTGAAGTAGTAACTCACACCACTAAAATGTAAATAAAGAATATAAGGATTAAAAAAAATAAATAATCTAAAAATCATGCTTTATGTATTTCCCTAACTTAAAATGGAGACAGTCAGAGCTCCAGATGCTTGACAACTGTGTTCTTTCACACTGTGTCCGTTTTGGGGCTATTACTGAGAACAGCAGGTGTGGACAGCCAGGGTTTGATGTGTTTCTGATCTTGGACGTCCTGAGAGCCCCCGGGACGCCAGATCAGTTTCTGGAGTGATTTACATACTTGGAACAACTGAAGTAAAGAACGCAACCCTGGCGAACTGGGCAGACGGAAGACCTCTCTGAAGATTACAAACTACCGATGGCTCAAAATCTGCAGGACCTTACACCAAATGGACGGCGCGATCCTCGGGGCTCCCTGCTCCCACTTCCCATGGTCTCTCTCTCTACTTCCCCCACATACTACTAGATCCAGGCAGGGCCACACACACACCTACAGATTGGTTCCACTGTGACTCTATGCTTCTTTGCTTTTAAAATTAGCATTGATGGGGAGCCTGGATGGATCGGTCGGTTGAGCATCCGACTTCAGCTCAGGTCATGATCTCGCAGTTGGTGAGTCCCAGCCCCGCGTCGGGCTCTGTGCTGTCACCTGGGAGCCTGGAGCCTGCTTCGGATTCTGTGTGTGTCTCTCTCTCTGCCCCTCCCTTGCTTACACACTCTCTCTCTCAAAAATAAAACATTAAAATTTTTTAAAATTAGCATATGCTGTTTTTCTCTAATAAGAAAGGAACACAGGTTCACTGCAGAAAATCTGGGGGAAAATATACAAGAGAGAAAAAAAGGAAATTTAGGGATAATGAATATAATATTTGTATATATGGCTTTCCAAGCAAGTTTATATACGTTTTTAAAAATGGGGTCATTCCGTACATGTTTGCTTTTTTTCACTGAACTTCTACTTTTGTCTTACACTTTGTTAATAAATAAGGTAATAATCTGCCATTTGGCTTTCCCTGATGTGGCAATGGTTTTTGTCTGTGAAATAGAAACAGATTGAAAGAATTCAAAATCCAGCTTCATCCAGTTTAAACTTGAATATTGACAGACCCCGATGTTACATGAAAGGGTTATCTTTAAAATAAAGTAAACAATTACTAACATTGATTGAATGCTTATTCAGATGCCAGGCACTATGCCAGGAGCTCTAAACCGTTATCTGCTGAAATGCTTACAATAACTTTGTGGAAGAACATCATGGCCCTTATTTACAAATGACACTGTAGCTTAGAGGGGTCCAGAAACTTACAAAGGACTCAGTTTGGCTGTGGGGGTGGTGAGTCTCAGCTCTACATCAGTTGACTCTGAAAGTCATGGTTTTTTTTTTTTTTAACTCTTGCATTCAATTATTTGAGTGCTCTCTGCTGATAAAGCCACCTTCAAAGACCACGGCAAGGTTTAATGCACTGTTTACATGGAAAGCCTGTGGAATGACAACCTATTAAAAATCTATTGGAGCGCCTGGGTGGCTCAGTCAGTTAGACTTCTGACTCTTGACTTCAGCTCAGGTCATGATCTCATGGTCTGTGAACTCGAGCCCCACATTGGGCCCTGTGCTGGCAGTGTGGAGCCTGCTTGGGATTCTCTCTCTCCCTTTCTCTCTGTCCCTCTCCCACTTGTTCTCTCTCTTTCTCTCTCTCTCTCTCTCTCTCTCTCTCTCAAAATAAGTAAAAATAAGCTTTAAAAAATCTATTAAGCACATTTTCTGTTCTTTTTGTTAGTATTTTAGACCACAGAGGTGCAAAAAGAGACTTTTATTTCTGCCTATAATGTCATCTGTAATATAAAAAAAATCTGCCCAAATCACAGAGTAGGGACTCTAAGCTCTCTTGAGCTCTTCCCCATGCTTTAATTAGAGTGACATTTTAATAGATGTGATAGCCTTATAACCACTCTTCTCTTGCCCAGAGTGAATTACTGCTAAATAACTCCTGGACAGCTGTGGCTGCATCACTTTTAGAGGAAATTTCTGTGGTTAGCCATTCTTTGGGGGTAGTTGGAGCTTCTGAATGAGTAATGATAAATCATTCTAAGTGATGTCTGCCCCAATAGGAAGGAAAGAAAAAATACCCAACAACCTGTAACACTTATCTTTTGATGACTGAACTGCTTCTTCCAGTTCTACCACAACCAAAAGTGAGTTCTACTTGAACACTTCAGCATGACAGGACAAGATTGTAACTGAACTTGGGGAGGTACCACGGACATTGCTCATTGAGTTTTGAGAGCCTTGAGGTGGGGGAGTTTTGAAAGCTTTCTGAATAGTGAGAATTATAAAATGAAACCCACCCCATCTTCATGGGTAGAGTTAGTATTTTTTTTCCCCTTTTGCAATATGCTAGCTAAATTATTCATCCTGAGGCCTTAAAGAATGAGTGGCTTCCCAAATCATTCCAGAGTTTGAAGAAAAATCTTTTCCAAAAATTAAGCCAGTGTTTCCTCCAGCCATGACTTCTACCATCTGGCCCAAGATTCTTTTCCTTCCTGCTACCTCTCATGCGGGCTGGCCCCTCACTATGGCTAATGATGCCCAGATGTCCTGGATCCACAGGATCCCCACCTTCAGCTGCCTCTCTGTCAATGCATCATCTCCTCTAACTCCTGCCAGGAAATAAAAATTGGAGACCACACCCTCTCTTCTGAACCAATCACGAAGAGCTCCCTGGTCAGGGTGTAGGTAAGTTGATATCTCAAAGCTTTCAGGATAAGATTATATTTCCATTAACAACAACAGAACATCTTTATTGTTTCCGTAGTACCCATGTCTGCGTGTAAACCTGTAAAAGTGTTGCTTGGCTCCTTATTGGTCAGGGAGTAGTAGCCTTGAGGGCGTTCCTTAGCTCCCTTTCTTACTGTGAAACAGGTATTCTGACCTCATTAGTCTAGGCTGGAGGACTAAAGGTGTAGGAAGTGGGATTTGTAACTTGAAAGTAACTTTTCAGTAAGCAGAATACCACCCAGTTATAATGTCTCAACTTCACTTTTAATCTTTTTCACTAAATATATTAAATATCCTTGATGCTAAGTTATTCTGCATATTCCTATCTGCTAAGATTGCTCCTCTGTGATCTCAAAGACTCCACCTTCCCAAAGTCTAAAACATTCAGTCTGAAACTTCACTTTGAAGATTAGAATGCAGTCTATGGGGAGGAAATTGTTGGTGAATGACCAGAAAGGGGGTCTGGAAATGTTAAATATTCTCATTTCTATTCTTAGCTCATCGCTATTAACTACGAGGGTGGTCTGGTGTGAGGCATGGAGGCAGCTCAGGGCAGTGGTTGGAGCCCAGACCCTGGAACTAGAAGCAGGAGTTGGATCCCTGCTCTAACACTTACTATCTGTGTGACAGCTGGCCAGCTCCTTGACTTCTCTGTGCTTCAACTTTGTCACCTATACAATGGGGCTAATAGTACTAGCCTCATAAGCTTCTTATGAGGACCATATGAGTGAACATTTTCTGAAAGAGAAGGGAACCTGAGTATATATACCAAGCACTATATAAACCCTTGTAAAATAATAATAATAAAAAAATTAACCTCCTTTCTCACTTTTTTACATCTAAGATATGGGTTTGTATGTAGTCACTAGGAAAATTAGTATGGTTCAGAGATTTAATAAGAAAACCATTATGTAGGGGCGCCTGGGTGGCTCACTTGGTTGAGTGTCTGACTCTTGATATTGGCTGAGGTCATTATCTCACGGTTCATGGGATCAAGCCCCACGTCACGCTCTTTGCTGACAGCATGCAGCCTGCTTGGGACTTTTCTTCTCCCTCTCTGCCCCTATACCCCACCCCACCCACCCCCACCCCCTGTACACATGCTATCTCTCTCAAAATAAATAAATAAATTAAAAAAAAAAAAAAAGAAAACCATTATGGAAGAACAAAATACTTTAACTCTGGGCAAAGCCCATAGCTCAGATTCGTGGATTAAGTGTGCAGAATCTATCATCTTCAAGGACAAAATGGCTTTTCTGATGTAGTTTTGTGCCAAACTAACACAACATGCCAAGATAAAGAATCCTGGAGCCACAAGAAAGAATAGCTACAAACTTTAAGTGTCTAATGGATTCTGTTACTTCATTTTCTCAAGGGGTATACTGGAGATGTTACCCAAAATGTTTCATCCATGAAAGCTAGGTTTCCAGCCAAAGTCTCAGAAAGTGACTTCCTAACAATGCATGAATAACTTCTGTGTGTGCCTGTGTGTTGCAAGGAGCATTAATTGTTTATAAAATCACTCCTTTTACATGCAAGTTGGGCTACTAGTTCTGAAAACTGAATGGACTTACCAATTCTTAGCTAAATCTTAATTTTGGTCCAAAGTTGATATCGATACTCATTCTCTAAATTCTACAATAGCACAAGAACTCTTTCTTCTGAGATCAGTTTTATAGCTGCCACACTGTAGTTCTAGAAGGTTGACTTGTTTAATGAATATATAACTGCATAGTATTAGGTTATGAAGTATTAATGTGTGTTTCTTCGGCAAGAAGAAATGGAAAATATGCATTTGTAATAATCTAGAAACTGGCTGGAGAGTGTGGCTCCATCTATGTATTTTTAAGCTCTTCAGTATCTCTGAAAAACCATCAGAAAGGATTTTTCCTTTGATATATGAACCGTAGTGTATCTTTGAATTGGCTCACATTTTTGCCATGCTTTTCAAATTCCTCAAATTACCATCTCCAGAAATGGCACTGGAGACCAGGAGACCTTGCTGTTAAACCTGTCTGACTGCATTAACACCAGAAATGACACAGTAAAAGAGATGACGTTCACAAACTTCTTGGATCTTTCCGAGGAGTAGCAAATGACAGCTTCTCTACTCACAGTTCATCTGCTGTATTTATTAATAGAAAAGAAACATATTTTAGACATAAGATGAACAGTATTACCAGCCCTTCTACTTTTCAAATACATTTCAATGTTCTTAATATACTTAAAATGTTAAAACTGTACTTGGCATGTCAGCGTTCTATGTTCACACATTTCTACATTTAAAGGTTCTGCGATTTTCTGCTTTTCATTTCAGAAACAGTCACTTAAAGTCTCAAGTGGGGTGGGGAGGGCTTTGAAATGAAGATTGGGAATATTTTTGCCAATGATATTGAAGGACATGAGAATTTAAAAAAGGAAGTAGATGTAGGGTGCATCGATGACTCGGTTGGTTAAGCATTGGACTTGCGCTCAGGTCATGATCTCGTGGTTTGTGAGTTCAAGCCCCGTGTCAGGCTCTGTGCTGACAGCTCAGAGCCTGGAGCCTGCTTCGGATTCTGTGTCTCCCTCTCTCTCTCTGCCCCTCCCCTGCTCATGCTCATGCTCTGTCTCTCTCTCTCTCTCTCTCTCTCTCTCAAAAATAAATAAACATTTAAAAAATTTAAAAAAATGGAAGTAGGCATAAGGGGGAGGTAAAATTCCTTCCTATGCTTTGGCTGTGGTTGGAGTTCTCAGAGTATTTATTCCCAGTCTAGAGGTCTTCTGATGATCCGTTTTGACCAAGAGCATACCAAATACCCCGTGCCCCCCACTTTAAATCTTGCCAGAGGTATCCACTCTAGATTTTGTTCAGGAATCTACATCCCAGAGCATATAGTAAATTCCAGTGGAATACAGATCCCAATCCACTATTATCACCTAAATTTAGAATTATAAGAGATTTCTAGGAAAAAAAGTGGGGGATAAATTGCTGAATATTAATAAGTTGATTTGTTTGGGGGGCGGGAAACAAATACATTTTATGGATCAAAACCCACCTTTTTGTACAATAATTTGTTGAAGCACAGGATGTGTCCTAGGACTATAGGAAAATAGCCGACTCATGAGGTATGTGACCTTGTGTAAATTATTTATGCACACTGCATCCAAGTGTCTTCGTCTATAGCATGGGGATAATAGTAACACCTACTTCCCCCTGGGGTTGCTGTGAGGACTAAATGAGGTAGTGAGTGTTAAACTCTTGGAACGGTGCCTGACCCGAAGGAAAGTCTATGGCATCACGATTCCTGAAGTGAAGAAGAGACACTTGTTAGTCATTCTTCACCAGTCACAGGGCTATGTCGAATTCCATGGAGAGGCTAAGCCCCATAAGGGGCTTCCACCACCACGTCCTAACCTCTAACGCATATTCTCGAGATGGTGTAGAGCGTTGGAATACACAAGGGAACTTCTCCAAAGGGCAGGCTCCTGGATCCCACGTCTGAGATGATGATTCTGTAGGTCACAGGGATGCCAAGGCACGTGCCTTTGAACGAACTCTGCAGGTGTTCTGATGCAGATGGGAAGAGGGCTGCCACTGGAGAAAACTGCCCTGGAGCATTAGGAGTGGCTAATTCCCAGCCACTGGAATTCCTGGGTTTTCACTCAAGTGTAGCAGCATGAGGCAGAATTTCTTTGGTAGTTTTCAAAAATCATTATGGATTCTTGGTGTTCCAACAAGGCTCAAATAACAAGGCTGTATTCAACAAACCAAGTTCTTGATTCTACCTTCATGTGAACAGGAAATATAACACTTTTGTTGGAAAATATTGTTCAGAAATGGGCACTCCAGCTTCAGAGATACTTTTTTACTATTTTTTGCTCAAAAATAAATATAATAACACTAAAAATGACTCTTTAAAGATTTTTTATTCTTTTATTTTAAAGTAACCTCTACATTCAATGTGGGGCTCAAACTCACTAACCCAAGATCAAGAGTCACATGCTCCACTGACTGAGCCAGCCAGGTGCCCCCCAAAATGCCTTTTTTGGGGGGGATAAAACTTCACTTTACTTGCATTGCTTTCCCAGTTATTATAATTTTTAAATTTTTTAATGTTTATTTTTCAGGGAGACAGAGACAGAGTGTGAGCAGGGGAGGGGCAGAGAGAGGCACACACACACAGAAATTGAAGCAAGCTCCAGGCTCTGAGCTGTCAGCACAGAGCCTGATGTGGCGCTTGAACTCTGTGAACCATGAGATCATGACCTGAGTGGAAGTCCGACGCTTAATCCACTGAGCCACGCAGGCGGCCCCCCAGTTATTATAATTTTTAATATGCTATGACATATAATTAAGGGACAGTAATTACAAATACAAACTTGAGAATAAAGAAACCCAAGATTTTCACTGTAATATATTACAGAATACTTCAGAAAAATCAAATCATCCTCTTCTAATTGGAACAGCGATGGTAACAATATACTGTTATAAGATCTGTGTTTTCTGTTTTGAAAATAAACATGCTGGCAAAGCTCTATATTGCTGTGATGGTGGGGTCTTTTATTTTTGTAACTCTTTTATTTTTTTGTCTTTCCTTTGGGAAAATAGGGTGACAGTTAGTAATCCGCATAGGGTCATCAAAAACTAATTATTCAACCTAACATAGAATTTTTTATTTCTAGGGTAGGATAATAAGCTTTTTTAAACTAAAGTAAACTTAGTTTCTGCTGCCTTTAGTAGAATATTTTATTCAGGCCTGCCTCAAAAAGAAAAGAGCATTGTTTTATTATACATCAACATAGTGATGAGGTTCTACAAACAGCTTTTGGCTATTTTTAATGTTATTTTTACAGCAACACTGAGACATAGCTAGAGCTATATGATCTCTACACAGGAACACGAATAAGGGGTACAGAACCACCATGGAATAAGGATTAGGGGTACAGAACCACCATACACCAAGGCCAAAATCACTAAAATGGAATGCAGTGGTTATGATGTTGAATACAGTTCCGAAGAAGGATTGAGAGGGTCCTCTCCTAGATTTTCTTTTGAACAATGGCAGAATGCCAGGGCATCTGTGACCAAAGGACTGAAGAGAACCAGAGTGCTAATGGTGGTTGCCTCAAAGCCACCTAATGGTCCATGAGCAGGCTGAGAACTCAGAATGACTCTTGGCTGGGTGTCTGCGGAAGGGTGAGCTGAGAATGTTCTTTCCCCAGAGTATGCAGACTTATTCCGTGTTGAGGTCACTACTGCCAAGGGCCTACCAAAATTAGACATAGCAAGTCTTAAATGACAAATTTCCACCATAGCCTTAAGAAATGTAGTATTCAGGGGCACCTGGGTGGCTCAGTCAGTTGAGCATCCGACTTCGGCTCAGGTCATGATCTCACAGGTCGTGGGTTCAAGCCCCACATAGGGCTCTGTGCTGACATCTCGGAGCCTGGAGCCTGCTTCGGATTCTGTGCCTCCCTCTCTCCCTGCCCCTAACCCACTCGCATTCTGTCTCTGTTTGTCTCAAAAATAAATAAACATTAAAAAAATTTTTTTTAAAAGAAAAAGAAATGTAGTATTCAGGAGGGGTACTTCTATGAGCATTACAAGTATTAAAAAAAAGAAACGTAGCATTCAGGAGGGGTACTTCTATGAGCATTACAAGTATTAAAAATTACAAGTATTAAAAATATAGTACTTAAGCATGGAAACAAATCATAAAGAGAAAAGCAATCACCCTTAAGATCATACATAAAAAACCCCAAAAACCAGAGCTCAATGACTACCAGGAAAGGAGAACAAGTACAAAATACAAAAAAGTTCTCGCGAAGCCATTTCATAACAATTTAAATACAAAAGAATGGCATGCTTTCATGATTTAAATATATTTAAATACAAGCAGCTACCATGCATATTGTCTTATAAATATCATGTGCTATTATAAGTCAGGCACCTTTAAAAATAAAAAAGTAAAGATTTATTTTAGTCATTAAAAATTATTGATTTAGAGAAAGGAACGATGAACCTAATGCTTTTTCCAGATTAAAAGTAATCCTCTGCTATTCTTTATATTTTCTACCCCTTCCCATATTCTTTGGACTTTAGAGACGTATGTAGTATTTTAACAAATAATACAAACCAATTTTTTAAAGTTTATTCATTTAGTTTGAGAGAGAGAGAGAGAGAGAGAGAGAGAGAGAGACAGTGCATGTGAGTGGGGGAGGGTCAGAAAGAGAGGGAGAAAGAGAATCCCAAGTAGGCTCTGTGGGGGGCTCAATCCCATAAACCGTGAGATCATGACCTGAGACAAAATAAAGAGTTGTATGCTCAACCAACTGAGCCACCCAGGTCCTCCTAAACCAATTTTAAACAAAAGAGAGATAGAAGGGAAAGGCAGAAAGTTGTGCAAAGAATAAAAGAAAGCAAAAGTTACATTTCCAGAACAAACTAGACCCACTTACCCATTCTTTTGTTTCTGGTGATAGAATACACGAAAACATTCTTAAAAATAATTTAAAAATGAAATTATTCAATTATAAATTTTGTCCAGACACCCAGAAATAGATGGTGAATAAGAAATGAGAAAAAGATAGTCATTATTGCTTTGAATCAAAGTATTGTATAAAAGAGCCTGGCTCTCATACATAAGAGTAAACAAACTACATATTTTCATCATGAAAGCACACAAAAAAATTGCCCTTTTCTTTGGGGTGGGGGGAGACTAATAAGAGCCAGAAAAATCATACATTCCTTGTAAGATTCCCAAACTCTTGTAGGTATGTGGCCTTCTCCCCTCCCTAATAGGATTTGGTAGTTCTAGTCACTTTTCCACGCCCAGGAGGTGGAAGCAAGAGGGGATGGTATTCAAGGGCAGACTAGTTTTGCACAAGAAACCAAGAACTGTGAAGTCCCCTGACCCTAGAAAAGTACCACAGCACCACTGTTCATGACATCTTCTGTTATTTCAGATGCACACCCAGTTAATTCCCTGCTCGAGTGCACCACTCTCTATTATGCATACAGGTTGCACATGGGTCCAAAGCCAAGGTTGCTGAAGGCGTCTACTGAGCATTGGAGGAGAAACCATCCTTCCTAGGCCACCCACAATGGGAGCTGAACAAAAGTTACAAAACACACATGAAGAAGTGAGCCATTGTTTCAGGCCTCAGGGCAGCACTTAGTTACACAGACCTCAGTGTCAGATGAGAACAGGAGGTGAGAAGATGGAGTTGGCCAGTAAGGCATTTTAGAAAAAGTATTTCTCTTATTTTCCAAATTTGAAGTAGCTGTATATAGTTTCCAGTTGATTTTCAGCCTACTTTAGGAGGTTTATAAAAGCCGTTCTATAAGATAGATAGTTTATTAGACAACATAATACATTGATTCTCACTTGGACAAGAAGATGACCACGAATACTCTCAAAGTGAAAGAAACAAGAAATTTGAGTTGACTTATAGGAGCTCATAGGAGAAGAAAGAGTAAAGAAATGAAAGATGAGCAGTGATGAAGAGCCCTAGGTAAAAATGCATTTAATTATTCACATGAATAATCATTATAGTAATAAAAATAATTGGCAGGGCTAGAAAAAGCAGAAAGTGGTCCCAGAAATAGAAAAAAGATGATTTTTATACTGAAGAAAAGAGGAAGTAATGGGAGTTGCATGGGGGCAAGTGTCGAAAGCATCTACCAAGAGGTTGCTTTAGAACTGAGAAACTTAACAGAAACCCATGGGGGAGGGGAAGGAAAAAAAAAAGAGGTTAGGGTGGGAGAGAGCCAAAGTATAAGAGACTTAAAAACCGAGAACAGACTGAGGGTTGATGGTGGGAGGGAGCGGAGGGTGGGTGATGGGTATTGAAGAGGGCATCTTTTGGGATGAGCACTGGGTGTTGTATGGAAACAAATTTGACAATAAATTTCATATATTAAAAAAAAAAGAAATGGGAGTCAGAGTTTATGATTAATTGAAGAATTTTTCAAATTGGATCCCATGTTAACTTTAGCAGTCTTGGAGGCACACAGAAAGAGAATAACCAATTAGTTATTCAATTCCTTCAGCTGCTTTAATGGGATTCGTGCCTTTGTTTCAGTTTATCATGAATTAAGTACACCTGTTCCCTGCTAATCAGTGCAAACTGTGAAGGATGCAATCACTTAACCACACTTGATTCCCCCCAAAGTAAGATACACTGTTGTGTATAGATTTGGAAGCAGATAGGTTGGGATCTGAATCCCGGTTATGCTGCATGTTAGCATGTGGTGTGGGGCAAGTTACTTCATCTCTCTGAGCCTCTTTTTTCTCATCTGCAAGATAGATACAAAAAATACTGAACAATGAGGAGTACTGTAGAAATTAGAAATAATCACTGTAAGACACAAGGCACCCAGTAATACTCAATACACGGCAGCTACAATTATTCCGCAATTGGAAATACGTTCTTTCTAATGGTAGCAATCTTTGATGAATGTTGGATTTACCTTGAAGGGGAGCAGATAACAAGTAACATAACAAGTTGAAATAGTTTCTGTATTTGAATCATCTAAGCTAGGTCAAGGACAGCCATGTTATGTCTACGATGCTCTGGTGTGCGGAATTCTCAAAGCAGCAAGACTGCATATTATGAAGGCTTCAGTTTTGCAATGGCTTAGAGAATATCACTTCATTTGCTCTAGTAGCCATAATATGCAAAACATGAGCACGGAATCTTCGGTGAAAGTGAGAATGAGCGTACCAAGGCAAATTCCAGGATTATGTCAGCAACTGCTCTTCTGCTGCTCATTTTGGGGTAGGCCCATGTAACAGCCATTGGACCAGTGGTTTTCATGTGTTACCACACAATCATATAGCTATGTTGCAGTGTTTACTCTTAATTGCTTGGAGAAAGTTTTAAATGTGAAGGCCCTTACTCAAGATAGAATATAGCACTTGAATTTGGGGAAACAGCTTTGGAAATTCCCAATTCTTACAAGCTACTTCTCTTATATTTGTTATTAAGAATTTTCTATGAAGATCTGACTAACTTATATACCTGTCCTTTTCACAAGGAATAAAATAACTACTTAAATAATATTTAAAAGATGTTAATTGCATCACTGCTTTATCCTAAACAACTGTATTTGATATCCTTAAATTCTTGATTGATTGGAGAAAGAATATATAATTTCAAATACTCATGATATGTTACAAAGAGACTGATAATTATTAAAAGTTCTTCCCACTGCATGTCAGAATAGGAAGAACACTTGATTTCTTCTAGATTTTTTTTGTCATTTTGGATGGCTGGCATTTGATAGAGAATGTATAACCGCATTACAGTGAATCTGAACTGTAGAAAACCAAATTATCTTATCTTATCTTGTGTCAAATGGAAAATTATACTTTGTACATATCATTTTATTTCCCTATATCCCCCCTGCCTTTTTGGGGGCATAGTTAAGGGCTAGGTTAAGTTAACACAATTCAGGTGTTGATAATATTTTATTGAGCATTTTGCAAGTCATAAATGTGCAATTTATCTCATTTCCTTTGTGCGCATATATCATCTACCCGATTTTATAATGTGGAAATTGAGACTCAGAAAAAATGACAGGTCCAAGGCCAAATTGTTAGTAAACAATAGGGTTAGTACTAGAAGCCAAATCTTTTAATGTTCAGTGCAACAGAATTTGCTCTTCTCCAAGTTGTCTTTATTTACATTATTTACTTATTCATGAGTCCACGGTTCATGCAGCAAATATTTACTGAATGTATCTTATATGCCAGGCACTGTTGCAGGCCTTAGAAATACAGACCACAAATGGATTTCATCCCTAAGCAACTCATACTTTGAAAAATAAATGACAACAGCTCCTGATGGGAAGTGCTGTGGAAGCAAGGAAGGGAGGAAGCCAAGGTTGGTGGGGGCGGGGGTGGGTCGTGAAAGGAGAAGATACCCTTGGGCAGCAGGTAGAAGCCTCCATTCATGCCAGCACGCCCAACCAATGTTATCATCATTTGAGTGCCAAGTCCTGGAAAAGATGGGAAAGCACAGGCCTGGGGTACAGATGAGCAGGAGTTACTCAGGGGAAGAACATGGGGAAAAGCCTTCCAAGGAAAGGGAACGGCTGGCTGTGTGAAAGCACAATGTCATGATGTTGTATGGCTCCTTTGGGAAACTCTTTTTGGCGTAGTTGAAACGAATGAGGCATGAGACAGGGCAGTAGGGAAATAAACCAAGAGAGATTAGCAGAGGCCAGGCACTGAGGGGTTTATGGGTTTGTGTACCAAGATAAAGAATGTGAACTCTACCCTGAAAGGTATGGGAAGTGAGCAAAGGATATTTAGCAGTGGAATGATGAGATCTGGGTCTTAGAAAGCCCTCTCTTGCCCTAGTGGAAGACCCGATTGGAGGAGCCAGGCAGGATCATGGCAGGGACCTGCAGCAGAAGTGAGGAGTCCTTGAATTAAGGAGGTAGCAGTGGGGGTGGCAAGCCAAGATTTGAGACATAAGGGGGCAGACGTGTTGAATGACTAGGTGGGTGCAGGGATGGGAAGCAGGAGTCTGAGATGTCCCTTAAATTTTTGTCTGGGATGACTGGGTGGACAGTGATGACATTCTCTGAGTCAGGGAAGAAAGGCAGAAAAACAAATTTCCCTTTGGAGGAGGCAGGCCATAATATGTCCGATTCTGACATGTTGAGAGTATGAGATGCTTTGACAACCTTCAGGTGTGGATGTTGATGTATTCATAGAGATGTATGATGCCACCCTTAACGTAAAAGAGAAAACTGTGTTTCTGGATAATTTTTAGGAATTTTTTGATATTTTCAACTGAAAGCATTTATTTTACCATGGAAATTCATCAACATATAGGAAAAGTAGGTATACAAATAAGTAAGGGTGGGTCTTACAGGAATCTAAATACAGAAGCACATAGATCTAAATATTTTTCCATGTGCTCTGTTAATATTATTCAAATATATGATTTTAAAAAGTGTGTAAAATACCAATCTTGAAAAGTGAATTATTTAAAAATCTTTATTAGTCCCACACCCATAAGACATACTGCATTTACTCTGAGAAGGAAATGTACACCCGAAGGGGGAAGGGGAAAAAATAGTTTCCTTGAGTGAAGGAACGGGAAGAGCCGATCTGTCTGGCCGCTAGCCAAGTGAGAGAATATTGAAAAAGCTAGATGTTTCAAGATAAATCTCCACTAATCCATCTTTTACCAAAGTTATCACTTAAAGTCCACCTTTTGACATGAAATATTTAATAGGAACTTATTTTAGTCACAAAGCACCCTTTAAAAGAATATAATATTGGACCCCGTACTAGGCTAAAAGAAGAAGGTATTAGGTGACTGAAAAGAAACTTGCATTTTAAAAAAAGGGGTGGGGAGGGGTGCCTGGGTGGCTCAGTTAAGCATCCTACTTCGGCTCAGGTCATGATCTCAGGGCCTGTGAGTTCAAGCCCCACATCAGGCTCTTTGCTGACAGCTCAGAGCCTGGAGCCTGCTTCAGATTCTGTGTCTCCCTCTCTCTCTGCCCCTCCACTGCTCGTGTGCTATCTCTCTCTCTCTCTCTCTCTCTCTCTCTCTCTCTGTCAGAAATAAATAAAAACATTTAAAAAGTTTTTTAAAAAAAGGGATGGAGAGAAGGGACTTGTGGAAAGCCAAAAGTTCATGAGAGTTTCTATTGAAAACTGAAAGGTTAATGACAACACAAAAGTTTCTTTGCTGTTGAGGACAGACGCTTCTTATAGAATGGATAAATCAATAAAGTTCATTTTCTAGTGGCATCTGGAACCACAATCTCAATCTGTTGAAATGGCACAAAGACAAAGAACAAAGCACGAATAAACACAAAAAGGTTGTCTTTTAGCAAGAAGCTCCGTTTAAATGGCTTCCACTCTGGCAGCTTATATTCAGCTCCCTGATGGGGACCAAGTCCCTCAGGAGGGTGGCTTTTTGTTGGGTGCGTCCATGATGTTCATTCGTCTTGCATAGAAAAATTAGAACATAACAAGCTTCTAATCATCACTTGTTAATTCAAAACAAAAAGAATTCTTTTTTTTCCATTGAAAGCAGATTGTAGTAAAAAAGCAGCATTCTCCAAGGTCATATGCTGTTGGCAAAGCTCAAAAAAAACCTTGTAGTCCAACTTGCTTATGTTCAGCTGTGTTTACTTAGACTTAACATGACAAAGTCTGCCTCTGATTATACTATTATACTGTGCAGTCATCTGCCCACAGATAAATAGATATTACACAAACTTTTGGAGAGAATGACATTTGGCCTCCATAATTTTGGAATAATTTACTAGGTACCTTCAACTGAAAACACCAAAACGATCCACAATATGTTTTTGGGAATGAAACATAAATATTTCATTTTACAAAGGGAGCCGTCTCCCTGACCTTTATGGATTTTAGGTGATTTACTAACAAAGTATGGTACTGGTTTGGAAGGTGTGGGGTAGCTCTGCAACAGGCACTTTGAGGCAACATTTATTTCAGTCTTTTCAATAACCATCAAGATTTCAAGGAATTTCTGTAAACACACTGTCACTTAAAGAAAATAACTTTCCATCAACTTTTGCAACAATTCTCCAGAACAGAACATGCATATAAAAATAAGAGTTAACTAAATTATTTCCAGAGACTGCATCTTGGAGTCATGTTTATACTATCGGTAGAAAGCAAAAGCTCAATGTTTTACCACCATAGCTTACACTAAACGCACAATTTTGCTTTTGGAGTAATGTAAACCATTTCCACAGCATACAGTCTGTTCCCGATTACCTAAGAATTGATGCTGGCCCATCATATTTACTTTGCTTGCTGTTGTATTTACGTAACAAAAGGTGTACATACTTTCCTCTCCAAACTAAGACCATTTCCGAGGTGGGAGTACTTATTATATTCCCCGGCTATCAGTCAGTAAACCAATCAATCAACAGATCTTTAGCGCACTTTGCTAACAGCTGGTAATACCGTAGTGAACCAGAAGGAGACGGTTCTGCCTTCTGAAATTTACCTAATGAGAAAAATGATAAATGGAACACATGCTGTCACTTTCTGGGTCGCCCAGTTTAATTTATATAATTATGAAGGGTTTTCCTCCACTGAAATGGATATATTCTCAACCCTGACTCTCGTTTTGTTATTGAATTAACTTAGGGCTGGAGCCCTTCATTCGGAATTGTGGTCTGTCAAGGGAGCCCCAGGTGCTGTGTTGTGCCAGGCCCTCTACCAGCTTAGGCCATGTCTGTGAAAGGATTAGGTTTGGACTGATTCATTTAATGCCTTCTATTTTGGCTTTTATTCCAATTTACTAAATTTGCTTTGATAAGCGCTCCGTAAAGGGAACTTACGTAAAGGAGGGCACTGCCACTGTTTTAGCAACTGCCGCTTACACTTAATAAGCAGAGATCTCCAAAAGCCTTCCCCTCCAAAGAACCGAATCGACCCACGTACCTTACGGCACATTCCCCCATTGTCTTCTTTTACGGAGTTTGAGATTCACAAAAGATGATCTCGTGTGTGTGTGTATGTATGTGTATATATGGAATATCTTTCTAAATGTGCATGCCTTTAAGGTCAGCAAACAAATCCATAACATGTGCTGGAAACTACTGTCCTCCTCATACCAGTCTCTGCAAGAGAATACATTTAAGCCTCATTAGCTTTCAATATAAAACTGCACCCACAAACATTCTAGAAAGGGCAGATTTCTCAGATTCGACGCGTAGTCAGAGAACTGAATCCAGGAAAATGAGGGAGTACGAAATTCTCTTCTGAAGCCCAGCCACATGACAAAGCCACTGATGAAACAGCAAGCCCGGTGAGAAGGCTGCTGCTGCTCAAAAGAAATGACTTTCACAGCCTGACATGTAGGTCCTGTGAGAGCTGCCTCAAAGAGGAAGGTAAGTGGTGTCAGAAAACATGGGGGACATGCGGATGACCGCACAGTTTACTTTCCAAGCATGGGGGCCGGGGTGGGGCAGGTGATATATTAAAGTAATGAAAACCCTTTAAGTTCCAAGCCAATACTCAATCACTTGCTGGGTGATTTCTTACAGAGGAAAAGTAAATTTGCAAATCTTGTTAGATTGGACCGAGACATAACCAAGTACTTGCACAAAAACTAGGACAGGGGGCGCCTGGGTGGCGCAGTCGGTTGGGCGTCCGACTTCAGCCAGGTCACGATCTCGCGCTCCGTGGGTTCGAGCCCCGCGTCAGGCTCTGGGCTGACGGCTCAGAGCCTGGAGCCTGTTTCCGATTCTGTGTCTCCCTCTCTCTCTGCCCCTCCCCCGTTCATGCTCTGTCTGTCTCTGTCCCAAAAATAAATAAAACTTTAAAAAAAAAAAAAAAAAAAAAAAAAAAAAAAAAAAAAACTAGGACAGAAGCTCATTTTTAAAAGGAATACTAACATCCTATATGCACAAATTATTTTCCATTCAGTCCCGGCTACCGGGCGGCAGTGTTAGGTCTAAGAAAGGAACAGCAGCCATCGGTATCTCCAGACAAGCAGTTCACTCTCTAAAACACAGAATTTAATACAAAAGAAAATGTTAGTTAGCAGATCACTGATGGGTATTAGTTTGCAGAAGACATGTAATTGAATCAAACTTATATGGCTCTCAATGTTAACCAAAGTTGGAAGGAAAAAAAAAAAAAAGGAAAGCTTTCACAACCAAAAATCTTGAAAAATTTCCTCTATTTTCTGGTTTCATTTTTCCCAGAACTGAAACACCACAAAATAACACCACCTCAGTGCACTCACTTCCAGCTCAGTCAGGAAGTGCTGAGGTACATAAACATTTTTTATTTCACTTTTTTACAAGAAGGTGACCAACATTTTCTTAGCCTTCCAAAAAGCTTCAGGTTTGGAATACATTTTGGTTAAATGTCAGCAAAGGAATTTGCTCATCGTTCAAAAAGCACTTTTTCTTTCCAACCTTGGAATATACGTAGCAACCGTGTTGTGAATGGAATGACAAAAAGGCTCTGAGCCACAAAAGGGAAATCCAGTTTTACAATTCCGAAAAGAGTTGTGTGGGGAAGCATTCTGTACAGGAGGAAACAGGAATAACAGGGGACATTCATAAAGCACAGCTTGTCGAGTGCTTTCACAATCATTATCAATAGCTCTGGGAGGCAGGAAATTTTCTTTCCCTCATTTTACAGATATGGAAATAAATCAGGGAAGCTAGATGATTTATCTAATGTTTCTCTGTTAGTGGTAGAGAAAAAAATATCTGAACCCAGATCTTCAAGGTCTAAAGCCATAACTGGAAGGCATGGATTGAAAACCAAACACCAGCATCATGCATAATGGGAAAAAACGAGAAGTGTTGCCACAAAGGTCAGAAGCAAGATAAGAATGTACACCTTCATCACTATTATTTAACACTGTGCTTGGGGGTGTAAGTCAATGCAATAAGCCAGGGAAACAAACTCACGGCAAAAAGTTCAGAAGGGAGTTAAAACCATCACTGTTTGCATGTGATGCAATTGTATTACTAGAAAACAAGGAAGTCAAGTGAAAAACTCCCCAAAGTAATAAGTAAATTTAAGGTGGTACCAGAGTATAATGTTAACAATTGGAAATTAATGGCATTCTCACATAAAAAAAACAACTAGTTAGAAAGATGCGATGGAAGAAAGGACTCGACTTACGGCAAAACATAAAAACAATAAAATACCTAAGAATAAATGTAAAAAGAAATATTCGAGACCTATTTAGAACATTTTAGAGCCCTACTAATGGCCGCAAAAGAAGACACGGACAGATATACCACATGTTTGGATAAGATGATTCTACATCCTAAAAATATCAATTTTCTGTAATTAATTTGTAAATGTGACACAATTCCAACACAAATAACAAAAGGTTTTTTTGTAGTAGACAAGTTGATCTTAAAGTTAATATGAAAAAATAATCAAGCAACAATATCTAGACAAACTGAAAAAAGAAGAATGAAAGTAAGCACTGCCAGATATTAAACATATTCTAAAGCCTCACTAATTAAAACAGTGTGAGACTGGAACATGAGTAAAAAGAGAATTCAGTAGAGAATAACAGAAAGATAAGATAGGCCCAGTTTAAAATGTGGTATTTCCAACCAGGGAGGAAGGAAAAAGATACATTGATCAATAAATGGCATTAGGATAACTGAGTAGCTACATGGAAAAAAAGTTGAATATTTTTTTTCACGTCATGTGATACCATATCTCAAACTAAGATGCATTCCAAATAGAGAAAAGACTAAAGGTAACAATTGAGACCATGGAAATATTAGAAGAAAACTTGTGATACTCCCTTCAAAGTTGTTAAGTGAGAAAGTTCTATTGCTTAAAATCTAGAAGTCATACAGAGAAAAAGTATGAAATGTAATTACATTTTTTAAAGGTGAATGCTTGGGGAAAAATCAAAAGGAAAATAAACACATATATATTTAACCGGGACAAAATATGTGTTACTCACAAGTTATCTCCCTACTCCATAAAGTGTTCTTCAAATTAATAAAATATTATCCACAAGAGAATCCCATATCAAAAAAAATATGAATAGATACACACACAGGAAAAATGAAATTTTGTGACTGGCTTATTTCATTTAAAATAATGTCTTTAAGGTTCATCCATTTTATATCATATGTCAGAACTTCCTTCCTTCTTAAAGCTCGAATTGTGTAAACACCACATTTGTTTATCCATTCATGTGTCAGCAGACACTGGAGTTGCTTCTACTTTTTGGCTATTGTGAACAATGATATTATGAATGTGGGTGGACAAGTATCTGCTCGAGTCCCTGTTTTCAGTCCTTTTAGATATGTACCCAGAAGGAGAATTGCTGGATCATGTGGTAATTCTATTTTTGCTTTTTATGAAGAATTAGCATACTGTTTTCTATAGGGGCTGCCCTGTTTTGTATTCCCACCGGTGGTGTACAAGGGTCCCAATTTTTTCACATCCTCACCGATAGTTGTTAATTTTTTTTAAATGCTTATTTATTTTTGAGTGAGAGAGAGAGAGAACACAAGCAGACAGGGGCAGAAAGAGAGAGGGAGACACAGAATCTGAAGCAGCCTCCAGGCTCTGAGCTGTCAGCACAGAGCCCGATGTGGGGCTTGAACTCATGGACTACAAGATCATGACATGAGCCAAGTCGGACGCTCAACCGACTGAGCCACCCAGGCATCCCCAATTTTTTTTTTTTTTTTGATAGTAGCTATCCGAATGGGTATGAAGTGGTACCCCATTGTGGTTTTGATTTGCATTTCTCTAATGTTGAGCGTCTTTTCATGATTTGCCATTTGTATATCTTCTTTGGAAAAATGTCTATTCAAGTCCTTTGCCCATGTTTTAATCGGGTTGTATTTTGTTGCTGAGTTGAACAGTCTAACTTTTATATAAAATAGGGAAAATAATAACTTATATTCATATTTTCTTTTAAATATATAAGGAATCTCTGCAAGGGCACATTAAAAGTCAAATATTTAAGGGGCGCCTGGGTGGCGCAGTCGGTTAAGCGTCCGACTTCAGCCAGGTCACGATCTCGCGGTCCGTGGGTTCGAGCCCCGCGTCGGGCTCTGGGCTGATGGCTCAGAGCCTGGAGCCTGTTTCCGATTCTGTGTCTCCCTCTCTCTCTCTGCCCCTCTCCCGTTCATGCTCTGTCTCTCTCTGTCCCAAAAATAAATAAACGTTGAAAAAAAAAAAAAAAGTCAAATATTTAAAAAATGTACTTAGATGACATCCCTCTGTTACATATTTATAGCGTCCTGTATTTCTTTGTAGTATTTGGCACACCTCTTTGTTCAATGCTTGTTTCCCACAATATGCTGTCTGTCATGTTCATTGTTTTAGCTCCACGTAGCAGGAAGGATTCTTACTGATTCTTTGTTAACAGACTCACTAACTGATGAAGAGAGTCATTTATCACGTTAGAACATATTATGTTATGAGGATGCTAAACTGTCAGATTACAAACAGTAGTAGTCATGTTGGAAAGCAGAAGGAAGGGCCTGAGGGAATTAAGCAGTAAGCTCAGGGCTGCGTTATGATTTTTGTGTGCTCTAGGTACCTTTGTCTTGGCATACTCTTTCCTACATAAAAAAATGTTAAAGTTATATATATGTGTGTATGTGTGTGTGTAATGCTTATTTGTTTTTGAGAGAGAGACAGAGTGTGAGGAGGGGAGGAGCAGAGAGAGAGGGAGACACAGAATCCAAAGCAGGCTCCAGGCTCCGAGCTGTCAGCATGGAGCCCCATGTGGGGCTCAAACTCACAAACCACAAGATCATGACCTGAGCCGAAGTAGGACGCTTGACCGATTGAGCCACCCAGGCACCCATGTTAAAGTTATATTTTATGACTACATCAACATATTGATGTATGTAAGCCACGTTTCCTATATATGCATTACTATTATGTTCATTTTTCTTTTGATTTTAAAAGAAATTAAAATGGAAGTATTTCCATGGGTCCTAGGCTTTGTGCTACTGTGGGAAGTTGGCTCTCAGAGAAGTAACCAAGGAAAAAGTAGTGGATGTGAAGTATTTTTCTTTTTTTTTTTTTTTAATTTTTTTTTTCAACGTTTATTTATTTTTGGGACAGGGAGAGACAGAGCATGAACGGGGGAGGGGCAGAGAGAGAGGGAGACAGAGAATCGGAAACAGGCTCCAGGCTCTGAGCCATCAGCCCAGAGCCTGACGCGGGGCTCGAACTCACGGACCGCAAGATCGTGACCTGGCTGAAGTCAGACGCTTAACCGACTGCGCCACCCAGGTGCCCCTGTGAAGTATTTTTCTTAAAGGAAGCAGGCTTATGATACCAAAGACTTGGTCCTGGGGGATGAGAGGAAACATAAGTATGCATGAGCCCAGCATGCACAAAGACAGGTAAAAGAAACACAAATTCAACAATATTGGGGCTCATCTTCCCTGCTCCCGCACGACTGTTCCTTGGCCCTCTCAGACAATCACTTGCCACAGTAGTTGGCATCCACCAGCAACAAATATGGGCGAATCTTGCAAAACTAACTTAGTAAGTTTTGAATTTCAAAGACAATGAAAAATAAAATAGAACTTTCTTCCCACCCTACTCTCTAAAATGTTCCTTTAGTTAAATCACTTGAAATTTCAAGGGAAATTTATTTTAAAAACAACTCTGCTTTTCTAAATGGAAGCTTATAGTCTATAAAAAAATTCTATTTGAAAGCATAGTGACTCATGTTGTACATGTGCAGATGAAGTTAAAGTGGCCTGTGCGTGATTCCATCAGAAATGAGCAGCAATAAAACCAAGGTCAACTCTGCACCCTTAAAAAGATGGAAAAGTGGATAATACTACCTTCTGTAAATTTTCTAAATAATTTTCTCCTACAGTCCATGAAGAGGGAAACTATTACCTCTCTTCACTGATTTAAAGAATTTTTTTTAAGAAATTCTTCCAACCCGAGAATATTAAAGTATTTAACACCTAGTGTGACATGAACAGCAGCCACTTAGAAGAGATGTTGGCTGTACAGAAAGGGGCCACTGGTACACACTGTCGGGTGTTTTATGCTTTGTTGTAGAAAAAACTTGGCTTCCAACCTCACGTGTTCTTCCCTCCGGTTTAGTTCACTGACCATCACAAAGTCTTTAAAAAATTTTTTTTTTATTTTGAGAGAGACAGAGAGAAAGAGAGAGAGACAGAGTGGGGCAAGGGCAGAGAGAGAGACAGACAGGGGGAGAGAGAATCCCAAGCAAGCTCCGTGCTGACAGCATGGCTCCGTCTCACCAACTGTGAGATCATGACGGAGCCGAAATCGAGAGTCCGATGCTTAACCGACTGAGCCACCCAGGCTCCCCACAAGGCCTTTGATCTTTTGCCTGAATCTATACAGAACCTATATTTTTCTTGTGAACCATTCATGTATGCAGCCATTCATTCATCTATGCATTTTCTTTATACCTTAACACACACACAAAATCAACTACAGATCAGTTTTGTTGGGTGCTAGGGATGAATGAGACAGAACCTGTATTTTAAGGAAGTCAAAATGTAAGAAGGGCAACAAACTCGTTCTTTCCTTCACACTGATTTCTGGCAGTTCTGGTGACAAGAACAAAGGTGAGCTACAGATGTGGCTCCCTACCATATGCATGAACGGCCATGAAGATAGCAGGGTTTCTTTAAGAGTAGAATTCTGTGCTCGTCCGGAGTGGGACTGAAGGTGTACCAACCAGTTTTCAGCCAAACAGAACTCTGACTTCCTTATCTTTGATGTCTCTTCCTTGACAATCACAGGTTGTAATGAGAAGCTCTTTCCCTAACTTGCTGCCTACAGCCACCACAAAGGCACTGCTGTCCAAAAGAATCACAGTGTGAGCCACACACGCAAACTACATAAGCAATTTTCAGTTTTCTAGTAGCCACACTTAAAAAAAGTAAAAGGTAAAAGATAAAAATTATTTTAATAAAATATTTTTTATCTCAATATAGTCCCAGATATTATCATTTCAACATCCGATCAATATAAAAAGCAATGATATATTTTCCATGCTTTTTCCCCCCATACATTTAAACACATTTCAATTTGGATTAGTCACATTTTAAGTGCTCAGTACCCTCATGTGACTAGAGGCTGCTATATTGGACAGCACAGTTCTAAGTGACTCCAGATAGAGAGTGGACACATGAACCACTCTATGAGTCATTCCTTAACTCTCACAGTGATATAGTGAATTCCAAGGAATCTTCAAAAGTACAGAAAATGTGCATAGTTTCCTACAGCATTCCTGTGAAAGCAGAGATTCCTAGAATTGTCCCACAACGAAAAAGCTGAAGATAAGACAGGGCTTGACTATGGCCATATATTTTGCTTTCTATTTTTAATCCCTGGTTTAAAGAAACCTCTTATTCCAGATTCACTGCTAACTGGTCAACGATGACCATTTCCGCTTTTTACCAGCTTATCTTCAGTTTCTGCATTAGTACGAGAAGGAAAGATTCCTTGATGTTGTTGACTCGGTGCACATTTCAATACGCTCTTTTCCCCTTCACAGTCCCTTCTTATCTTATTTATGGAACTCTGGGAGAAGACTGAACAAGGCTTATAAAAGGCTTATACGTAAGCCCCGTACTACTCAATAAATAAAGAATATCAGTTTAAAGACACACCCGCACTACTCAAGATGGAATCCACAAATTCCTTCAAGAGCCTATTCAGGCCTAACTTGTCAATAATTCCTGGTATTTAAAAATTCTCTGATCCTTTGGCATGCAGAATGTGGCCTGGAAATAAGAGCCATTCTTCAGTTCTTTTTTAAAATTTTTTTTTTCAACGTTTATTTTTTTGGGGACAGAGAGAGACATAGCATGAACGGGAGAGGGGCAGAGAGAGAGGGAGACACAGAATCGGAAACAGGCTCCAGGCTCTGAGCCATCGGCCCAGAGCCCGACGCGGGGCTCGAACTCACGGACCGCGAGATCGTGACCTGGCTGAAGTCGGACGCTTAACCGACTGCGCCACCCAGGGGCCCCTTCAGTTCTATTCTGATTTTCCCTTCTTCCTTCAGCCCTTTCCTTTCTCAATCCAAGTAACTTTTCAAGTGTTCTTTTCCCCACATCACTATGGAGTGTTTTTTGGAGGTTTCTTCTCTAGATTTTCTTTCCTATTATACATTTCCTCTGCCTTTCTATTTCTGATACCTTTATTTTTTATACCTGGCATGTAATCATATTTATACTTTCTATCTTTGCTCTAGATTATTCTCTCTCAAAATCAGATTCCCTAGCTCTGTGTAAAGATAGAGTTATCTGATGCATAGTCAATATTAAGACAGTCCTTTCTTCCCAGGAAAGAAGTTTACATATAGTTTACCTCAAATACCCAAATTTAAAAGATCAATGGTTAAAACAAAGACGTGAATGAAGTGACTTTTGACTCTGGCTGAGTCTTTTTATGACAGCAGAAAGAATTTGAAGAAAATAGTCTAATTGTGATGAGCTGGTTAGAGAAGGCAAAATGTGTCTGAACTTGCTCCTTTATTTTAACATCCCCCCCAGCCTTCCTCTGGTTGATCGGTCAGAGAGTAAGCTAAGGATCAGGGAATCACAGAAGCTACTCCAGTGCTTGTGGGAAACATGCACAGGGCCTGATTTCCAGTTTGAAGATTTCTACCTCATCAACACAAGGTTATAATGACATTTCTGGTCTACCCCTAAGTCCATACCTCTGCCAGTTTCTCAACAAAAATGTTCACTAGTGATATTTCTAAGTCCCATCGTGGGACTGAACGGGATGTTTCCTTCAGAAATACGATACACTGTAGCCCAATCCTATCCCTGCTTTCAAGTAAGATGAAAATCTTTTTGTCCTGCTCAATCACAGGTAAGAACAAGACTATACATGCTAGATAACCTTGGAAATGGAAATAGAATGAAAGCAGCAATGCTTTAAAATCACAGACCATCAACAACAAGGGAAAACCTATCACTGGGGGAAAGAATGTATCTCTTAGAATAACACAGTTTCAAATTGGGATCAAATGGAAGAAATTATCTAATCTACTCCTTTCTTAAAATACTATCCAGGGGCTCAGTTAGTTAAGCGACTGACTTTGGCTCAGGTCATGATCTTGCAGTTTGTGATTTTGAGCCCCACATCGGGCTCTGCTGACAGCTCAGAGCCTGGAGCCTGCTTCAGATTCTGTGTCTCTCCCTCTCTCTCTCTACCCCTCCCCTGCTTATGCTCTATGTCTCTCTGTCTCTCAATAATAAATAAATGTTAAAGAAAAAAATTTTTAAATCACTATCCATTTTTTCACACCATTTTCTATTCCTATATTATGTTCTTGAGTTTTCCTCATCATATATGTATCATTTTCTTAAAGAACATCTCATGAACCAAAGTGTTTTCTGTTGGATTCATTGATTTGTTTTCTTCTTTTCCCCAGAAGCTTCAATACCACCCTCAGTTTCCCGACTGGCCAGGGGGATGGAATGGGCAAGTCCATTACAGAGATGACCTCCACACCAGCTGTCCTGACCTGGATCCAACCCCACGGAGGTCGTGAGAGCACCCTGTGCCTAATCATCAACTCTGCTCCAAAGAGGAACTCTGAGAAAGTTCTAAACTCACACAGCCCCAAGGAGACTAGAAACTCCAGAACTATCTTCAACTGGGGTTCCAAACCTAGGGGTAATAATGGTTGGGTTTTAAGGAATCCTTGAGACTCCGAAAATTATACAGACTTAGAGCTGAAGAAGAGAAGCTCCCATTTAATATCACAAATACCTTATAAGGAAAGGGAAGGGAAGGAGCCCCAAGGCCCCTTAGGTTTGCTTAGCAAAACCAGGTTTGCATGCTCAAACCTGGTGGGTGGGTTTGAGCATGCAAAGGTAGGCCTGAAACAGAGTTTGGGAGCTGAAGCTGGAGACAGCTGGATTACACTTACACTGAGTGAAAAGAACTTGGAGCGTTTGAGGCAACTGGGGACCTAGGGGGTAGCAGGAAAGTGGGGGGAAGGAGGAAGCGTGAAACTAGTGAGATGCTGTTAGGCTGTGGACCACACAACAGGAAGGGAAGACTCCCATGTGGGCTGTCTAAAGGACACTTAAGAACAAGGAAAAGTAGTGCTCCGTATGTGACTGCTGCGATATAAGTCCCTCCTCCGTTCCCTCCACATGGTGCATACGGTCTGCTACATGCACGCGTCTCCTGAGAGTGGAAGGCCTTGCTGGCACTTGAGGAAGGGAGTACATCTCATATCTGAATCAGTGTGATGCACAACAGGGACTGCATATGTGGGATGGCAAAGTAACCCATAAACTGAACATAGTTTGGAAAGCACATGGCGACAGATGCTTTGAAGACAGAACCCTCAGGCATAGTCAGAAATCCTCAGAAGGGCTCAATCTTACATAGCACGAATAAAGTGTGTCCAAGAGAATCCTCCTGAGATCTAAAGAATCAGAGAAAGCTCTTCTGCCACGTGGGTCACACTACAGTGTAGGGTGGGGAGAGTGGATGTGAGTTCCACTGGAGAAGGATCCAAAGCTTTTTATCCAGTTTTCAAAGCAGCCCGTGTACAAAAGGGGGAACAGCTCCAAATAAGTTAAGAGTCACTGCTTTGGAGAGTTCTACTCCATAAATGATTTTTTATTTTGAGTGCACTTCACCAGGATGGAAAACACCGTAAAGTCAAGTGGAAAGAGCCTGAAAGAGTTGCTGAGAGACTCAACTTCTCTTTCTGGCTCTGCCATTAAGTAGCTATGTATCAGTGGGTCACTCCCTCCCACTCCGCGAGAAAGCAGGAGTAATTATCCTTATTTTTACCACGCAGAGTTGTAGTGGCGATCAAACGAAATAACAGATGTTCATGTGCTTTCTAAAGTACATAGAGCAACACAATATATTATTAGCTCTAATCTGGCATTAGAGTTGCTAACCTAATACCAGAATAGTAAGTACAAAAATGACCTTAGTAAAAATATTTTTACAATTCAATCATGGATACGATCCCCTTTTCTTGCCATAATAAACAATGGGATTCTGCTTTAAAGGATATTTTTATCGTGCATCCAGCTTGTGGAGTCTCACTGGGTTCTAGCTTCACTTGACAACTTCTATTTTGTGACTCTTCTGACCTACTGCCTTGCTCCTCTGCAGGCGAGCACGTCAAACTTGTGCACAGGAAAAAGAGGTTTTGCTTGCTCCATCTACGCATGGCAACGGGGCATGACATTTGATCTCAACACAGGGATTAAGTCATTCACAAGCAGAGCCCAAAGGGAGGAACAGCTCCAGAAAAACAACCAGCCTTGCTGGTACTACAACGTCCAGAAATTCACAGTCGCTTCTGCTACAGTTATAATTTGTAGTCTGTCTGGCCCTGAGAAATCCAACTGCAGTCTCTGTGGTTTAAATAAAATGTATCTACAGCAGCTTGGAGCCATGTTTTAAAATGTTCCATGTTATTTTAGTTCAAGGACAAGCTTTTAAAATTAAAAGAAAACTTTGGCTTTAATTATAGATTACAAGTGAGGGTTTTATTTTTTCTTTTTTATAAAGGAATGCTATTGAGTCCAACTTTTGGGGAAAGCATTTAAAACAAAAAAATTAATTCTTCCCCTGAAGTAACAATCTTCATTAATACAGGAAGATCAAACACCGAGAACATACACTCACATGTAAAGACAGCATTTTTTGTGGTTTGAAAACTAGGATAGTCACAGTGTATGTACTCAGTATGATATTTTCCAGTAACTTCAGTTACATTTCACAACCAGGATGCAATATTTTAATAGGCATTACTGCTGACACAGTGACAGACCTAATAAAAGGCAGTTGATATTGTTGTTTAACCTTAAATGTAAGAAAGAACCAATATCTCACAATATAAACTTAAGAAGCAGAAGCTGAGTTACATTGTTCATATAACACAAGGATTCAGTGCAGGCGTCTGAAAATACCAAGTGTCTACACTATCCTCAAAACTTGGTTTAATTTAAATCTAATGTTTGTGAAATGTATCTATTCTGCAATTCAAGGCACAATTTTTCTGTGGATTTATATGGAGTGGCTTCAAGTAGAAGCCACTAGCAGGGGCTGTAAGGGAAACCCTAGATGTCTACCCCAGGCTCCAGGCAAGCGCCGGCTCCTTTCCTGCCTCAGCATTCTGGGGCCACTCAGGATGTTACAGGAAGGGCTCTGACTGTAGCCCTGCTCATTTTCTCAACATATTTGTGTCCACTTCCAAAGGAACAGGTCCCTGTAATAAAGGGCCCATATCACCCCTGCCCTGTGTGATTGCTGGGGAAGGAAGATAATTCCTTCTCCACATGTTTGGACTCCACAGCTCTCAGGGAGGTTGCTTCAGGCAGATGCTTGCTTCCCTCTGGCCACTGTTATGTCCCTGGATTCCTTCTCCTCTCTATAGAGATGCTCTGTGCTTCTTCCTGGGAGTCTATGGCCTGAGTGCCATTGCCTCTCCTACAGAGAAAGCTCTGTCCTCATGACATCATCTCCAGCCTTAAATGCCCGACGGGGACCCTGAAAGAAAGAGGCTGCGGTACGATAAAGGAAGTGATGACATAAATTCTGGACTGAAGGTTGTAGCCAAAGATGAAGGAGCCACAAGGCTGACACTAATCTTCTGGAATGGGGACACGATTAGGATGGCCCAGAGAAGCCAAGGAGTCTCCTTTGAAACTCTCGCACACATTCAATCGCTTAGAGATTTACAAGTTCTGCTTTCAAAATACCATGTGGGAAATGGGGGATGATAACGGTACCTATTTCACGGGGATCTTATGAGGATTAAGTAAGAAAATGCATGTCAAGTACTTAGCACAGTGCCTAGCACTTGATAAGTGCTCAGTGATTACCAGCTATTATTACTATCATTGTTATGCCCCAAACTATTTAGACCATGCTGTTTGCATCTCATGGTGGGGGATTCCCCACAGCATAAGGACATAGGCTCCTTTGGAGGTAACAAAAGGGAGCCAGGAAGTAGAAGGTGGCTTAGAAAAGGAGGCAGGAGGATCTCCCAAGGATAAACTACAATCTTTGTAACTTTCCCTAGGTATGTGAAAAAATAAAGGGCGGTTGTGCAGAGCAAGGTTTTAGAGTCAAACAGATCTGATCTCAGATCCTGGCTCTGCAACATCACAGCTTATGTGGGCAAATTCTGCTAAGTCTGTTCTCTCAAACCAAGGATAGTACAACATAGATCATAGAACTACTGTGGGGGCTGAATAAGATAGCACATGAGGGTAAAGCACAACACAAACACATTGTAAGTGTTCAATAAATGGCAGCTGCTGTTACTATGTGTAGTCGACATTCATCATCCCACTGGTAACCATCTAGGCATCTACCTTAGAAATACATTGTCAGGGGGCACCTGGGTGGCTCAGTCGGTTAAAGCATCTGACTTGGGCTCAGGTCATGATCTCGTGGTTTGTGAGTTTGAGCCCCATGTTGGGCACTGTACTGACAGCTCAGAGCCTGGAGCCTGCTTTGGATTCTGTCTCCCTCTCTCTCTGCCCCCCCCTCTCAAAAATAAATGAACATTAAAAAAAAAAAAAAAAGAAATACACTGTCAGTTGTCTGATGGTTGCCAGAATGTTAAAACGTCGGCCTCATGTTATGAGATAAAAGCATTGTTAAGGAAAGCAAGACTAACCAAATGTATAAAGGGAATACATATGTGTGATTTTTGTGCTCATATGTAACTAATTATGTAAATCTCAACTAATTTATTTAGACAAGATTTGATTACCCATTTTAAAGACCGTCCATACCGAAAGCATTTAAAGCAGTATATTTTTCATACGTGATAATCAAAAGATCACACTAATGATAATGCTTGTTGTCTAAACTTTCGAGGTTGAATGGGCAAAATCTTATCTAAATGCCCATAACTGAGTGATCTCTGCTGGGATAGGCAGAATTTTGCCCCCATGAGTTTCCTTCCAGGATCACATCTGTGAATATGTTACACTACATGTTAAAAGCGGTGCTGCAGATACAATTAGGATGATCGATCAGTTGACCTTAGAATATGGAGATTATCCTGGATTATCTGGGTGGACTCAGTTAAATCACATGTGTCCTTTAACTCAGAGTGTCTCCTGTGGGGGCGCAGGGCAGAGAGATTCAAGTGTGAGAAGGAACCTATGTGCTGTTGCTGGTTAGAAAATGCAGGGGACCAGACAGAGGAATGGGGCAGCCTCTAGAAGCCAAGAGTCAAAGAAGTGGGGACCTCAGTCCTACAACTACAGGGAAATGAATTATGCCAAACCTTAAGTAAGCTTGTGAGTGAGCTCCTGTCCAGTACCCCCAGCTAAGAGCCCAGTGTGACTGGCACCTTGATGTCAGCCTAATGAGACTCTGAGCAGAGAATCCAGTCATGAATGCCACACTTCTGACCTACAAAACTTGGAGATAATTAATGGTGTTAAGTTGCTGTTTGTGGTAATTTTTATTTTTAATTTTAGAGACAGAGAGGGTGCATGAACGGGGAGATGGGCAGGGGGAGAGAAGAGAGAGAGACAGACAGAGACAGAGAATCCCGAGCAGGCTCCATGCCCAGCACAGACCCCAACACGGAGCTAGATCCCACGACCCTGGGATCATGACCTGAGCCAAAATCAAGAATCAGATGCTCAACCGACTGAACCCATCCAGGTGCCCCTGTTTGTGGTTGTACCAAGAGAAAACCAACACCTAGGCATAAGAACTGTTCTTTGCTTTATAACCACAGCTATCCCTTTTGAATCTGTCATGGTTAATTAATTTAAAAATATTCATTTCCTGACTGTGACAAAAAGCTGTCTATTCCTAGTAATGTACATGCCATGATCTCAAGCTGGCCTTCTGGCATTTCTCTTACCCTTCTTAGTTTCAAGGCCTTCAATCCATATTTTCTTAGAATAAGTGCTTGGATATACTGCTGCCCGTTAGCATATTCGACAGAGACTGTACAGGATCATTGGAAAAGAAAGCCCTTCAAATCTCTATCTTCCAGGAAAAGCCTTCTTGTGAGGGAGGCAGTGCCTGCAACGTCTGGCTAAGAATCGTGTCTTATGTGTACCGCTTACTCTCTCTGTCCAACACAGGATATTGACCAGTGATGGTAGGTAAAGCCCTCGACCTCATCAGTATGATTCGAGTGCTTCAAAGCCTATACCAAAGCATTTGCTATCTAATTCGGGGAAGGACCCACCCAGTGTTACAGAGACAGCCTAACACAATGACAATTAAGTTACCATAAGCAAAAGACTCTGAAAATGTTAGGTGTTCCAATAAAAGAGGGTGCTGCTCTAGGAAAGATACTGGGAACAGTGGTCTATTTTATATTAATTACTGTATAAATAGTACAGTTTCCACATGTTGACAGCTGGACAATCAAGTATATCCCTGAGGGAAGAAAGAAAACTCATAGAAAAGTATTCTGTGGTCAGTCCATCACTGCCCAGAGACATGGAAATGTGGCGAAATATTCAGTCAGCTTAGCCACAGTTGAACAAACTGAGGAAGAATCTGGATAGCAGAGCCCTGAACAAAGACCATGCCCTTTACTGTTTAAAAAAAAAAAAAAGAAAAAGTAGAGAGAAAGAGGAGAGAGTGAGGGAAGAAGGAAAGGAAGGAAGGAAGGAAGGAAGGAAGGAAGGAAGAAGGAAGGAAGGAAGGAAGAAAAAAGGTATTAGAGAAAGTTGAGATATTTTGATATTTTCAAAATAAATAAGATGCAAATTTTAATATGCAATTCATTAATATGATATTTTTGAAATATAACCCTTTCCCTCTCACAGTATATTTTGATGTATAACTTTAATCAGCTACATTTATCGCACTAGCTAAAAATTATTAAAGCAATCCAAGTACAAAAGGGTAAAAGAAACCAATCTGAAGCATATGATTTTTTAATGCTCCATTAATTGATAATTTTGCTTGAAGGAAAGATTGGCAAAAAGAAATGGAATTCTTTAGCTCCTTGTTTTTACTTAAAAATTCCCAACAGTATTCACTCAAACAAAGGACTTAAGTTCTCCACTGGAAGGATAAAAAGAAAAGTTAGTTCTAGCATATCCTGCCACATGCTTAACTACAGGGTAAAGCAGTATCTATTCAGATTCTAATCACATCCTAGAAGTGTAGTATTTATTAGGTTGAAGACTGCCAAGTACTACTATATCATAATTACAGACATTTTTTAATTTAAATTATATTTAGATCTTTAATTCAAGCACTGTAGTTTGGAAAGTGTTACCCATCAAAATGTGTCATGTTTACGTACATGAAACCTAGCAAGAATTTTCCAGGAGTTCCCATGTTCCATTTTGTATATAATTACTCTTTATTCATTACTCCTTTGATATTCAGAATCTATGCATAATTCTGAATGTGTGCAAACTCCCACTAAAAACTATCAGCAACAAACATCTTTTATAATGAAATCACTTACTAACAGTCTGTATTACAGAGTTCCCTTTAAGATGGTGCACTCAATAAGCTTTATTTACTTTTCTCTCAAAATCCCATTAAAACTACAGAATGTAAATTTAAAAACAGATAAATGCCAAGCAGTGCTCGAAAACAATAAAGGGCACCGTCGTCAAATCAGAAAAGTTGAAAAATTCATGAAAGATGAAATGGCATTAAACTGATGAGGAAATCTAAACAGAGAACCACAACTCAAAACAAGTGGAGATCAAGACCGTGGCAAAGTGTTAGCTGCTTTTCCCAACAGGGAAGGTACTGCAATTCAGCAGTTCACAGAGAATAAAAGTGGGCCACAGGAAGAATCATGAAGGTCACCAGTTAAAGCACAGACATCAGGGGGCACCTGGGTGGCTCAGTTGGTTAAGCGTCCGACTTCGGCTGAGGTCATGATCTCACAGTTTGTGAGTTCGAGCCCCGCGTTGGGCTCTGTGCTGACAGCTCGGAGCCTGGAGCTTGTTTCAGATTCTGTGTCCCCCCCTCTCTCTGCCCCTCCCCTGCTCACGTTCTGTCTCTGTCTCTCTCTCTCAAAAATAAATAGACATCTTAAAAAAATTAAAAAAAAAAGAAGTAGAGAGTAGAAAATCAGGTAACCCCTAATCTCTATAGGGGTTGTGACTGCTATGAAAAAGGAATAAGATGTTCTTGGAAAATAAAAACATGATACCAAAATTAAAAGAAAGACTGCAGCAGAAAGGTTGATCAGTAGAATGGATGGGGCAAAGCTGAAGACCAAGCAAGAGATCTGGAAGGTGAAGACGAGGCAGCTGTAAATGACGTGGAAGGGAAAGATGAGAAAAGGTGTAAGAGGAAGAATAGAGAACCAAGGGATCCCAGACCAAGATGATTTCACAGGTGAACTCGCTCCAATCTTCAAGGCATGCAGCAGAAAAGCTAATCCTTACTTTGTTTAAACTTTTCCAGAGCAGAAAAAAGATGAAGAACTTTCTAGCTCATTCCACAAGACTGGCATACCTGGAATATCAAAATTGTGCAAGGAGAGCATTAGAAAAAAAGAAAACTATAGACAAAGCTCACTTGAGAATTTTGATATAAAATGGCTAAATAGTTAATGAATCAAATCCAGAAATATATTAAAATAATGATACATTGTGATGGAACAGAATTTTTCCCAAGGATTTAAGGAAATGTAAACACTAGGAAATTTACTCAATATAAGTAGGTTAAAAGGGACAGTCAAATGGTATTAAAAATTGTGGGATTAGTGTCTGATAATTACAATAACCTATTTGTTATGAGTGTGTTTTGGGAGTGGGGAGAATCTCTTATTAAATAATCTAGGAATGAGAAGAGGATCCTTACCTTGATAAAGTGATTATATCAGAAATTTTCTGCAAACATTATACTCAATGGTAAAATATAAGAATAGAAAAATATGAGAAATATAAGAATATAAGAAATGTAATATTCATATATATACATATAAGAAAAATATAAGAAAAACTCCCTTTAAAGCCTGCCATCACTACAACATTGTTTTGGAAAATTTGGTCAATGGAATGTAACTGCTGAAGGGAAGGAGGAAGGGAAGCAGAGAAAAGAGGAAAATAAATATATAAAACTGTTACTATCTGACAGTTATATGCTTGTGTGTACTCTGACAATATTATATCAATATTGTATATCAATTACATATTATATCAATATTATATAAGGAAAATGTACAAAATCCAACAGATTTCCTACATATCCATGATAACTATTATAATATGTAATAGATAAGAACTCATCCAGAATGGAAACAATAAGAATAACAAAATAAAACATCTAATAATTAAAAATTTTTTTTTTTTAACATTTATTCATTATTGAGACACAGAGAGAGAGACAGAGCACGAGCATGGGAGGGGCAGAGAGAGGGGGAGACACAGAATCTGAGGCAGGCTCCAGGCTCTGAGCTGTCAGCACAGAGCCCGACGCGGGGCTCGAACCCGCGAGCAGTGAGATCATGACCTGAGCCGAAGTCAGACGCCTAACCGACTAAGCCACCCAGGTGCCCCAAAACATCTAATAATTTAATGAGAAATATGCAAACTCTATGTAAAGAAAACTATAAAAATTTATTGAATGTCCTGAAAAATAATCAGAATAAGTGGAAAAATATACTATGTTCCTGAGTGGAAAGACTTGGTATAGTAAGGATAAAAATATTCCCCAAATTAATACATAAATTCAATGTAATCCCAAATGAATTTCCAATGAAATTTTTAAAATGGAACTTGTCAATCTTATTCCAAAGTTCAACTGGAAAGGCAAATTCAAGAGACTTGATGAGAATATTTTGAAAAAATTGCAGGCGGACATACCTTGCCATATGTCAAAATGCACAATAAGGCTACAGTCATGAAAACAGTGTGCTACTGATGTAGAGTGTTTTAAAAAGTTTGGCGGAATACATTAGAGTCTAGAAATAGACACATATAAAGGAAGGTAGAGTATACTAACGGTAGCATTTCTTTTCTTTTTTTTTTTAATGTTTATTTTTTCAGAGAGAGAGAGAGAGAGAGAGAGAGAAAGAACGAGCAGGGGAGGGGCAGAGACAGAGAGAGACAACACTGACAACAGCAGAGTCCGACGCAGGGCTTGAACTCAACCAACGGTGAGATTACGACCTGAACCTAAGTTGTAAGTTTAACCGACTGAGCCACCCAGGCGTCCCTAAAGGTAGCATTTCAAGTCAGTAAGGAAATGTGGAAGTGCTCAATAAATTGTATTGGAACAGATCGTGTTGGGGAAGAACCAGAAGCCAGATCTTTACTTCACATAACTTACAAAAAATTGTAGGTAGATTATAATTATACAAGTGTACAATTAAAATAATAAAAGTAGTAGAAGAAAATGTAAAAGCGAACTTTTATAATCTTGGGACAGGTATTCCTAAAAGTGACACAAGACATAAAGAACACACTGCCATATTTAATCATAAGCCCTTTCCCCTCTTGGCCTCCTTACCCACGCAGGGCCCAATACCCTCCTTGGGCAAGGTCCTTTACCTGCCACCATGGGGGCTTACTAGAGCCATGCCCCCTGAAGCTCCTTTGAAATGTTTCCTTACCCACGCAGGGCCCAATACCCTCCTTGGGGCAAGGTCCTTTACCTGCCACCATGGGGGCTTACTATAGCCATGCCCCCTGAAGCCCCTTTGAAATGTTTCTGAGCTTGGAGACCAAGTCCTGGTTCTAATAGTGACAAAATGGTATGCATTTAACTACGACTTTCTGTCAACCGTGGGCTTCCTTTTCTCCCTATGCATTTCATAGAATCCCTGATTATCAAAGGCAGAAGGCAATGACGCGTCCTCATTTGACAGCTGAAGGAAGGAAGACCCCGGTGAATAAAGAGACTTGCCTTGGAACACATCCCCAGTTGCTCGCAGTTCTGGCTAAATACAGTGCTCCCAGTTTCTAAGGCAAATCTGCTCTCTCCACATTATAACTTCCTGTGGCCTAATCTATAAGTGGGTAATCTCAGGTCAGGTAAGGAGGCTGACTACAGAGAAAATCTAGACCCAGCAAAGTCATTTTCCAAACCACATACGAAACAGTAGGGATTTAACTATAGCCAAGATACAGATTAAACTTGTATTGTTTCAACAGAGTCTCTACTCAGACCTTTACACTGTCATTTTAATAAAGCACCTAAGAGACAGTATGTGGTCAAACAGAACATAGATAGGTCATTTGTCTTTATTGTTCTTCTCTGAGCTTCCTACTAGCATTTCACTGAGTGTGTATGTTAGAGGGTAGGGATTAGGAATGGTATTTGGGGGTTGGTAATATGTCATGAAATCATAAAGTTGAGCTTTTTTATATTTTCCTAATGAGAGGAAAGTTATTGTAACTATAAACTAAATTTTACTGCTTCAATCATAGTAACCATGAAATAGTCCTCAAACACCTTTCAAGATAGTTGAAAATTACTATTCCAGATGATTTATGTTTATACTTTTTAAAGCACAATTTTAAGGAAAAAATATAAATAAATAAATCTGAAGGAAAAAAGTACACAGGTTAGATAAACCAGAGGCCCCATGGGTTATGAGTAAATCTGAACTGGTGCCATATTTCTGAAAAGGACTAAAGTAAAGGAACCCAGGAGACACAGTAAAAACTAAGACACGACCAATTGCACTACTGACAAGGTTGTGAAAAAACTCCTTGATCCAGCTGGATAGATTTAGCAGCTCAGAAAGAATTAAAGGAGGGAGGGAGCGAGAAGGAGGGAGAGAGGGAGAGGGAGGGAGGGGGAGAGAGAGAGAGAGAGAGAGAGAGAGAGAGAGAGAGACAGAGACAGAGAACAAACACCAAGACAAAAAATGCAGTCAAGACAAGGATAAAAGAAAATGCAAAACAATGGCTCTCCACCTCAGTTGCAAACTAGAGAAGGCTATGTGGGTTCTCAAGTAGCCACAATATTGCAACCATCTTGCTTGGAGTTAGCCTGAGACATCACACCAAAGGCACGTGGCACCAAGCAGCTTCTGGCCAGGGATTTTACATTTAGAAATGTAAGACCCAGTAGCATTTAAGGAATTCTCCCTCCTGCCAGATAGCCATCCTCTTGCCCCGAAGCCATGTGACAAATGATCCTGAATACCACGTTGCCTTTTATGCATCTGTTGTCTAAATCAGTGTAGAAACTGGAAGGAGAGACTCTGAATTCTGGCCCTTAGCAAAAGGGTACATTTTAGTGTCATAATGACAGTTTTGGCAGAATGGGGCATTCTTACTTGAAATGTCTCTGCCATACTGAGAGCTTTGTCCACCATAACGTGAGTCTGGCTCAGTCAAAGGGACTATCAGTTCTAAATTTTAAATGCATGAGCAACTATGTAAAAATTTAAAGAGCAAACTGTTTCTTGGACATCCCATTTCATGAATGTCTCTGATCACCTTTCAGCACTTGCAAAGTTTTCGTTTTCATTTGTGCTGTTTTCCAGTTTAATGTTATATCACCCAAATATTCCTCTCAAAGTCACCGTTTAAAGTTTTTTGTTCTCTTTATCGCTTGATCAAAGGTAAAATGGTTTTTGCGTACTCTGTGTGTGTGTGTGTGTGTGTGTGTGTGTGTGTGTGTGTGTGTAATGGCATCACAAAGGGAACACATTCTTTCTTTCAGAGATATCCATCTTGGTCACTGTATCAAAGAGACTCCAAAGCACTGAAGTAAGTGGGCAAGAGGCTGTTTTTAACCCTATCTGTAGTTCAGGGATTGTGGGAGACACAACACGCACTTGAGAGCATCCTCACATGCCATCACCAAGGGGCTGCCCGAATCTGTGACATGGCGAAGTCTAAACTTCAGTTTTACCTCTTCTAGGTACATCTGGATGTGTCTGACCTGAAGAAATGCTAAAGGTGAATCAGACTCTGCAGTCCCTCAGTGCGTCTTGCACCACTGTCTTACTTGCCTGAGAAAAACAGTTCCTGGCTCCTTCTCTGACTGGGAGGAACTAACATCATTGGAAGTGGACGACTGATGTTGCTGCTCAAACCTGACACTAATCTATCTTCCCCAAACCACGTTCCATTGGGTTGTTGTTATCACCCGAGCTTTTATCTGACCACTACCAGGTAAGGAAGGACTCAACGCCTCCAGTGTGCACCAAAGGGAGAGGGAAGATATCAGTGGTCATTTTCAAAAGCCGCTTTGTCTTCCTAACTACATTCAATTCAGTTATTACCACTATGACCATACATATGTGCAGAGAGAGATGCACACTTGCGGTATTAGCTTTTAGGCATTTTCTGCAAATCATTCATATTTCCCTTAGTAAGCAAAGGAGGATCCCCAGGTAATGATGTCTATTACAACCCGTAGTCTAAAAACGTGTGTAAAGACCTTTTTACTGCAGCTGTTACAATAGAGAAATGAATTTTAAATGCACACACAGCTGGCCTAAGTTCTCGAAACTTCAACACTAATCCTTAAGTATTTACTTTTATTTAAAAGTAAAAGTAAAAGATCTCATGGTTCGTGAGTTCAAGCCCTGCGTCAGGCTCTGTGCTGACAGCTCAGAGCCTGGAGCCTGCTTCAGATTCTGTGTCTCCCTGTCTCTGCCCCTTCCCCACTCATGTTCTGTCTCTCTCTGTCTCTCAAGGGTGAATAAACGTCTAAATAAATAAATAAATAAATAAATAAATAAAAGTAAATGTCAATTAAGTAGCTGAAATTGCCCAAAGCAATCAGACTAATTGTACCAAGGGTCTGGATCATATCTCCAAGCAATCAAGCAACTCATGTCCAAAAAAACTAACAATTTCAATGCTCAGTATAGAGCCTATAGCAATTTCCAAATCTGCAAATTCAAGAATTGAACTAGAGGATCCTTTCAAGTTCGCTGTTGGATTTATAAAAATCGTTGACTATTTCTTCAGTACAATGAATATGAGAGAAATTGGGTAACAAAGTTGTGAAAGAAGAAAGGGAGAAAAGAGGCATTATGCATTAAACATGCTGTCTTGCATCTAAACTGAAAACGAAGAGAAAATTCAAATTTTGTAAAAGAACTATCTCATTTGTGAGGGAACAAAGTTGTTACTTTTTTGCTTCCCCCAAACTCATAATTATAAATGATATAATTTCTAACAGAAAACAAGAGCAGAAGCTTCCAAAATTTAAAAGTACCAAAATTTTGGCCTGGAAGAAAACACATATTTATTCTGAGTAAAAATTCTGTTACATCAACAAGACACATTTTGACATAGAAAAATACCTGTTTAATTTTAGAAACAAAGTAGGGAGGCAGAAGGGAAAAACTAACTACAGCTAACCAAAAAAGAAAGAAAGAAAAGAAACCACTTCCATATTCATTAAATAGAATGTCTTGTTATTTTCACAGGCAGTAAAAACTTTTTGACATCCCATTTAGTCTCAGACTGGAGAGGTGTCAATGGATCTTATTTGACCTCTTCAGTGTGTAAAGAGTTTACAAACCTAACCAAATTTAGAATTAGTGGGAGTTACACACTTATGTTCCTTATACATAAGAGAAGAAAAAAAGGCCCTTTTATGCCAGCTTGGAGTTGGGCTTGAATTTTTATGACTTATTTAGAAGCCCTAGGGAATGAAAAAAGTCTCTGAGTGGAAATACTGACACAGGCTTAAATATAGTGACATGGACAAGCACGTCTATGAAACAGCACCAGGATGTGACTGACCACTCCAGCACGTCTGAAATGCAGGCAACATCATACAATCAATTACAATGGACTCAGTTCCGGTAGAAATGTAATGGCAAGTTAGAGAATCAAAATTTCAGGTTGGTAAACTTGTTTTTAACAGGAAAATATGCAAAATGTATGGGATGTTTACTCTGATACGCGGAGGAAAGAGAAAATGTAAAATTTCTGCATAGACTCTCTCCAATTGTATTACAGGATTAAAAACAGTCACTCTTAAAAAAAAAAAGTCCAAGCTGTCATGTCAATCCTGAGAGCCAATGTGGCTCAAGAGTTTAAATCAGTGGATCTGAATCTGTGCTTTCTTTCTCAGATCTTACATGGTTTTGTGCTAGACAGAGACAGACAACAAATATTTGTTTTTGTTTGCCTATTTGCTATATTTTTAATTCTTTGGTGGGTTTTTTAAAACTAGCTAAACTTTTCCATTTATCATCCTTTCATTTTCCTGAAAGTCACTTTTTTTTTACTTGAAAATTGGTTTAGTTTCATTTTATAGTTTCTTAGTTATTATTTTGAATCCCTTCAACACCTCAGAGTTTCCAGCTACATTTTTTTTACTATTTTCCTCTGGTTTTAAATTTTTCACATTTGTCTTTTTTTTTTTTTAAGCCATTCAAACGTATTCAAGATCATTTTCTTTCTTTTGTCATGTTCACAGATACAGATCAACATATATATGTGCACATTAAAATGTCTTTCATGGTTTAAGAAGCAAAAAAGACCACATCATTAAAACACTAACTCGTTTAAGTAACGGTTATGGGCAAATAATGTGAAAGACGCTGTACTAAGTGCTAAGGGGACTATAAAATGAATAAAACGCCACTTTAGGGCCTCAAAGAGCTTTTAATACACATAAGGCAGTGAGTATCAGCACAGAAGAAGAGACAATGTCGCTACATTTCAGAAAAACAGTGTTTCTAACATTCACACAAATGTGATATCACTGTTGCTATCATTCTTAGGTAACACATGGAAGAAACACAATGTAAAAGGGTAGAAAACATTGGGTTCAAAAACAGTCCTTAAAAATTTTCTAAACTAACCTGCCATATACTTTCAATTTGTTTGTAAGCCATGTTGTTTTCTGGGGCTGTAGGTCTAAGTATTTACACTTAGGTTTTTCCAGCCTCTCACATGATACCAAGTAACAAAGCAAATGAAAAGCTACCCCTTAAGGAGCCAGCAAACTGCTCATGCCAATATTTGTTCTCTTTTTCTATTTTCGTTTGCCATTAATCTCTCAGTTTCGAACAGGAGATGGAACACTTAGGCAATTTCATTTCAATTTTGCAAGTGAATCTATAATGAACATTTAATTTAAAAAATCAAGCTACTTTAAAAATATTCCATATGAATGTTTTGCCATCATCACTGACATATACTTAAAAATCTATGGTGTTCTGAATATCATGCTTAAGTTTTGATATTTCTATAATAACCCTACGCCTACCCAAAAATCACTTCTGTAGATCTCACTTAAACCACCCCTGCTTTGGAGTGAGTAATTAGGAAGAATTCTTTTCAACAGGCTATCAGAAAGAAATCGTTCTTTATTCAAAGCTGTTAGGGGCAAGTTTGGAACTGTGGTTAACCCAACATTACTGATTTAAAAGGATGGAATATCATATAAAAAGCAATAGGAGGAGGTAGTTTAGAGGAGAGAGGATATTGAAGCACACTTCACACGCTGTGTTTAATGTTATAAGCTTAGGAGAGCAGAAAATTCTGTATTTTTAAAACCAGTACTTAAGTTTCTATCTGGAAATTTCACCTATGTGGAATACCTCATTCCCAGATGGTGTCAGATAGGTGAGGTATTATTGTAGTAAGGATACAAGACAAGAAGTTGGATAACCTTTCAAGTAGCCTTTAAATGTCACTAACTGGGATGGTGATAGAGGGTTTTTTATTCTCTGCCAGAGTACATCAGCAGTCATTTGCCTGCCAGGAAAGAACGTCTGGAATAATCCAAAAGGGCAAAGCTTAGTTCTTTCACCAAAAACAAGGACGTGACAGGCACAAAAAGGGAAATGAAACAGGATAAAAGCATCCAAAGCAGACTTACTGTTCAACAAAATCCCACAGAGAAACTAGCATGTACACAGAGACACACATACCATCTTAACAATCGGTTCTTGACAAAGCCTTCTCTTGACTACTACGATGCTTTCTTTAAGCCACTCACAGACACAAAACCCAAAATTGATGAAACATATAAATTAGGAGTGAGTATTCCCTGTTCAAAAAGATCTGCCAAGACAGCTCTTTAAATCTTTCTTCTGCTTCTTTTAACGAGGGTTTCTTGGATGAGCAGCCTAGCACAAAACACAGGGCTTCAGTGAGCCTAGAACAGGGCCTGTGTAGAGTGGCTCTTAATGAACATTTTTGTGTGTGGAATGAATGCATGAAAGAGCACCTCTTATATGAGTGGACTGTATCTCAGAAATGTACCTGTGAAGTCGGCTGTTTAGAACGGAAGAGAGCATAACTCCAAAGAAGCCATGCTATACATAAATTAAGGTTAAATCCGGGCTAATCCGATGGTTTTCTGAACTCATTAGCATACCTGGGTTATACTACTGATAATGCCAGCTTCAATTCTGAAGTACATGCATATGCAGGAAGAGAGAGAGAAAAAGGAACATTTCTCCTCTTGGTGCGCATCATTAGCTGAGAAAAAAAAAATGTTTGGAAATGGCATTTAGCCTCTGGCATCCATTCACACTTTCTACCTCCTACTTCTTTCCTTAGTGACCAAAATCCCTGGTTCTTTTTGCTCCAACTGTGGCAGGCCATCCAAAGGGACTCTATCTTCCAGAGAATTCCGTGCACCAAATAAGTGACTTCTTTTTTCTCTCAATCAAAAATCTCCATTTCTTCAGGGATATTCACCTTAGTCAAGTGGAAGGGAAGCTAATCTGGTTAATTCACACTAACATAGAAAAGAGTTCTATGTTCCTATGTATGTTTTTGCTGCACCAGATGTGTCTAATTAAGAGGGATTTTAGACAGTTTAACAAGATGAAGTTTAAGCATTCAGCCTGTGGGAGCTGGTTAAATTTATGAATTATATACTTGCAGAGCAGTGGGGCTCAGAGAATAACCATTCGAATGTACTAGCCATTTATAAGTTGTGAGCTGCAAAAAGAAAGAACATAACAGGGACTTGTCCTCAAGCCGAGCAAAAGAAGTGCGGGGAAGTCCACACATTTTATTTCAAGACTTGCCTGATTTTCCCCTCGTCAGTACACTTCTTAGAAACCTCCCTGCTCTCCTTCAGCAAAGAAGGAAATTTAATAGACTTTTAAGGGTAAATCAGACTCGAACGCAAGTCAGGAAAGGCTCCAATGAGAACTTACTCTGTAGGTGGGACAGATGGCAGATGCTCCTTCACGGATGGTCGCATCTGGAGAATATCAGTACTGATTCAATAGGAGTGGAGGTGGATATTAAAGACACCTCAGAGGGCAGACCCATCGAAGGGTTAGAGGCCTTGAGGTCAGTTTGTAATGGGAATTCACTCCATCAAATACCTGAAAATTGTCATCCATTAACCTAACATGATGATAAGTATTATAATTTAATGCAGACAACTTAATTCAACAGACAACACTGAGTAACTAAATCTTCTTGAGTAGTATTTTTTTTTTTAGAAGCAATAGCCTTAATAATTCTAATCAATTCTAACGGTATAATTTCTGCTCTCAGAAATGTTTTTTTTAGCCAATATGTGTTGAAAGTCTATTACACCCCATGAAAATAAAAATCTTTCTTTTTCTACACGATGGGGAGACTTAAGATTACAGAGAAATATTTAATGTCTACATAAAATCAACAGAAACATGTTTGTATCTACGTTGATGTTGTCAGTCAGGTGGAGAGAAAGCTAATCTGATTAATTCACACTAACTTAGAAAAGAGTTCTATTCACCTACATGTTTCAATTAGGATTACTTTATAATCTAGTGGGCTTAACTCTCCTAGAATTTAACAAGAATTGAAGTGAAAATAGAATTCAGCGATGCATTATCCTTCCACATACGAACTCTTTCATTTGGCCTTTTGGTTCCATATCATTAATGAAATGCATCATAAGATAGCAAAAATGTGTGGAAAAATGAATAAAATTTTTTAGCATAGATAAACTAAGAAATTGTGTTTAAAGGTGATCTAGTCTTGAAAAACAATTTGAAAGTTGAAATCTTTGCACTACTGTAAAACTGGGGTGGGGGAGGGGAGTGGTGTTTAATAGCAGATTTAGAGGGTTTCTGTTTAGGTGAAGAAAGAAAGATATAACCAGAAGGAATTCAAGAAATTCAGAATAAGCCTGTATGCTAGCGAAAACCATAGTAGTTGCTCAGAAAGTATTTATTGAAATCCCCTGTTCTATTTATGCATGAGTGGCATCAGCCAGATACAATTGCAGCAACGTTGTCATTCGCTTCCCCCAGAAGACAGCCATTTATTGTTCCGGGCTGAGATTTAGCAGACCAGTCTTAGACCACCAGTCCTTCTCAATTCTCTATCCACAAAACCAAAAAATGTATTCTGTTCTTTTAAAAGTTTATACACATGCATGGAAAACCAGAAGTTTACATGTCTAGGCTGCTTTCTTATTGCTTGCAAAACTAAAAAATAGGCTTTTATTTAAAAATAGAACTTGGCAAATGAATAGGCCATTGAAGACTTTAATAAAAATAAATGGCCAAGATATTTCACTTTGAGAAGCATCCACTATACAGGCATGCTAATCACTCTTTGGTTTTCTATTTTATTTTCTTTGAAAAGAGCATGCATTTTCTTTTTTTAAATAATTGTTTTAATATTTATTTTTGAGAGAGAGAGAGAGAGAGAGAGAGAGAGAGAACAAGCAGGGGAGGGGCAGAGAGATTGAGAGACAGAATCTAAAGCAGGCTCCAGGCTCCGAGCTATCAGCCCAGAGCCCTATGAGGGGCTCTAACTTACAAACTGTGAGATCATGACCTGAGCCGAAGTTGGACCCTTACGCATTTTCATAAGACGCATCACACTGGGTAAATTTCAAATTTGTTTTTACTGGGCAACATAAAGAAATGTGTAAGAAATTTACAAAAGTAACAGACCTTCAATTATTCCATCTAATCAAAATTAATTTTCATTGTTTCCAAAAAATCTTCCTTGTTTTTGTCCATACATATTTGTAATGTCACAATTGCATTCAATGTTTCCACAATTTTAAATTGTTTTTCACTTAACCTTATGTTATCAATATTCCTCATGTTGCTTTATAGTCAGTATCAGTATCATAAATAAAAAGGTTGATTTTTATGCTATTTTAATCTGGCTTTGGATTAGGATAACGTTTACATTTTTAAAAACTGACATACTTCCCATATTTTTACATGCTTGAGAAAAATGCAGAAAGCATGAGAATTAATTACTTCTTCAAAGTTTGGGGAAAAATCCACTGAATATCAAATCATGTGTTTTGGAAATGGAGTTTTACTAAAAACCTTGATTTTTCCTGCATCAGTGGTCATTTACAACTTTTCTCATTATAATTTTATAATTTAATTTGTGTGGATAATACCAATTCATCTGCACATTTGCATATGGCATACTGTCAAACAACTGTGCATAATACACCATAATTTAAAAATATATTTTTAAAAAAAAATTTTTTTTTTCAACGTTTTTATTTATTTTTGGGACAGAGAGAGACAGAGCATGAACGGGGGAGGGGCAGAGAGAGAGGGAGACACAGAATCGGAAACAGGCTCCAGGCTCTGAGCCATCAGCCCAGAGCCTGACGCGGGGCTCGAACTCACGGACCGCGAGATCGTGACCTGGCTGAAGTCGGACGCTTAACCGACTGCGCCACCCAGGCGCCCCTAAAAATATTTTTAATAACTATATATTGATTGCTATAGCTCTTTTTTCACTTCCAACTTTATTCCGTACCAATTTTTGCTTTTTTCTTTTAGTATTTCTTTCAGAGTGAACTAGATAAATATCTAGTTTTCAGCTTTCCATTCTAACTTTTTTTTGTTTTATTTTTATTCTTTTCATTTATCTGTACTTGAATGACTTGATTTCCTATCCTTTCTTATCTCTTCAAATAAAATTCAACAAAGCTTTAAATCATCTCCAAGTTCTGTCCGCTCTGCTCACACTACATATACGTAGTTTTAAATTTTTAAAATTATTAGCGAAGTAGTCTTTTATTGCATCTTTTACTTCTTCCTAGACCCAATCATTATTTACAAGACTCATTTTATATCTCTGAGCATTTAGAGTTGTTTTCACTGTTGGCCCTGGAACCGCAAACAAACAATGTGGCTAATTTAAGTCTTTAAAAATGTGTTGAGGGGGCACCCGGGTGGCTCAATCAGTTAAATGTTCGACTTTGGCTCAGGTCATGATCTCATGATTCATGGGTTCAAGCCTTGCATCAGGCTCTGTGCTGACAGCTTGGAGCCTGGAGCCTGCTTCAGATTCTGTATCTCCCTCTCTCTCTGCCCCTCCCCCGCTCATGCTTTCCTTCTCCCTCAAAAAATAAAAAAAAACATTAAAAAATTTTTAAGTAAAAAAAAAAATGTGTTGAGATTTCCTCTGAATCCTCATAGATAACACATCTTACTTGAAAAGAAGACCTCTGGTTAAATAATCTAAAAGGTATATTAAATAGACCAAATTTAAATTCCTTTATAAAGCCCTACTATTCACATAACAAGGTCTTTACAAGGGTCACCTGCAGCAAAGTTTGTGCAGTATTTAGCAGAGGGCCTAGCATGTCATAACTACTCAATAAATGATTGGAGGTAGTAGATATAATAATAACAGTCATCAGGGTCTGGTAGTAGTTATGTTTTCCTACCTCTTATTCAGGCTCAGCTGTATTACTGATCTGGAGAAGAGTAACTAGCTATGCGTTTCTGGTCTGGGTTTTCTTATTAATGATCTAACATGGCTGGACTAGATGCTTCCTGAGGTTATTTCCAGCTCTAACATTTCTAAGTCTCATTTGAAGGCATTTCCAGGACCTGGACTCTTATCTATACCAGATGTAGGTCACACATATCCTTTGCTCTGAAGCAAGTTGCTCAAACACTTTTTTTTTTTTTTTAATTTTTTTTTTTCAACGTTTATTTATTTTTTGGGACAGAGAGAGACAGAGCATGAATGGGGGAGAGGCAGAGAGAGAGGGAGACACAGAATCAGAAACAGGCTCCAGGCTCTGAGCCATCAGCCCAGAGCCTGACGCGGGGCTCGAACTCACGGACCGTGAGATCGTGACCTGGCTGAAGTCGGACGCTTAACCGACTGCACCACCCAGGCGCCCCGCTCAAACACTTTTTATGAGCAAAACTCTCTGGAAACTGAAGTCAAGACAGAAATTTTTACCAAACTCACTACTCCACCAGAAAGATGTGGACAGGCAGAAATCAATCATTTTTGGAATAAAAGTAAAAATTTCAAAGCTATTTATCAGCTCTACTTGTGCTTTCCAGGAATAAAAGTAAAATTTCCAAAGCAATTTAAGCCAAACCTACACTTTTCCTTCACAAGAGTCTTGGCACCCATGCTAATTTGTGTTCATTTTCCATCACTATTAGCAATCATCTTAAGAGAAAAGATGAAATACAAAGTATTTGCATGGCTGGTTATAATTCAGGGCATTCCTCCTCCAAGAATGTGTACCATTGAGATTAAAAATTACTATGAAGAATGAAAATTCTCATATTCATCATTAAGAGTGAAAATCCCCAGTAGACCATTATCCACTAAGAAGCACATCTGGTAATTAGAAACAAAACAAAGCTTTCAAATTAAATTATGGGCTATATGTGAATAATCTTGTGCAAAAGCAATAAAAATTATGCCTTTATACCTGATGAAATAAACCCCTTGCTGCAGTTTTAGTGCTGTTTTAAACAAGGTGTCATGAAAAGCACGGACTTACCTGTACGATAGACAAAGTTGCCTTCGGTTTCCGATGATGAAGGAGACACCAATTCTTCCTCAAATTCGTTGGAGCTAAAAGATCCTGAATGGTTTCTTTGCCTTGTCTTTCCCATCATGGCAGCATTTGTGGCCATGACGTGTCTCAAAGAGTCGTTAAGGTAACGATTCAATAAGCTGCTCTTGTATTTTGGGGGTGATACGTAGTCCTCACTGGCCCGTGACTCTGGCCTCACTCCAGCTTTTATGACTGAGCTCTCACTTTTAATCACAGGATGGTGAACTGGATTATTATAGCCCCCTTCATTTATGTGGTTTCTTGGAGGATTTTCTCCATCTAAGGGAGAAAAATATCACTAGGTAATACATATACTTTTCTCCCAGCCACCCAACTGTTACAGTTAATCACTGAATATATACATAAAGAAAGAATATTTATTTAAAGTGTATAAAATTGTCATTGATATTCAAGATTAATTTTTAGGCACAGGAAGCAGGAATCTACGTAATCTCTCCCTATGGTATTTTAATTTTAATGAATTTCAGAGAAAATGTTATTCTGATACACGATAAATCTATAAACAAGAGGAAGCAGCCATAATTCTGTTGGTCATTTATAGTATTGTAAAAGTGAAGTTACTTCATGCAATAAAAAAGAACCATTATGGCACCATTATGTTTTGTGGAGTCAACCTTAAAAAGAGCAATTGGGGTGAACTTCCTGGTAATGGAGGCAAAGCAAAATAAAAATATTAACAAACCTTCGGAACACGAATCATCGCTGCTTACACTAAGCCGCTCAGCATTTCCTTGAACGTATTTGTTGTACAACTTTATTCTTAAAGCCCAGCTTAAATCTGGCTGTCGAACAGTATTCTTAAGCCGACGTCTTGCATTAGCAAACCAATTTGACACCTAAAAAAGTTTTATTTTTCAATTAACAAAACATAAAATACGACCCATCACATAATTACTTTCCCACAAAGGACCAAAGCCTTTCTCAGTATATCTGATCATTAAGTATTCTCTGAATGTAATAGTATTAGACATTCATCCCATTCATTCATTCAACAAACATGCTGAGCACTTACTATAGAGACTGAGTGCATACTGTATTCTGGGAATAAACAAACAACAACAACAACAAAAACCAAAAAAACAGGCCTTGCAATCAAATGTTCAGTATAGTAAGAGGGGTAGGAGAGTGTACAAATAACTTGAAAAATTTTTTTTGATGTTTATTTATTTTTGAGAAAGAGAGAGAGACAGAGCATGAGCAGGGGAGGGCAGAGAGAGAGTGGGAGACACAGAATCGGAAGCAGGTTCCAGGCTCTGAGTTGTCAACACAGAGCCCAATGCATGGCTCGAACTCATGAGCTGTGAGATCATGTCCTGAACTGAAGTCAGCCGCTCAACCAACTAAGCCACCCAGGTGCCCCTAAATAACTTTAATATAGGAAAGAATGTGATGAATGGCTTAAAAGGAAGAAATATAATGATACAGGAATCCAAAGGAAGGAGGAGTTACTTTCATATATGATTCAAGACATCATGAGGAGTTAAGTGAAGAGTTGAAGGAATATATCATGTATAATGGATAGGGAAGTGTGTTTCCAATAAAGAGGACCTAGGAACAAATATAAGTCAAATTCCAGAAATATTGTGGTGGGTAAGGAAGACAGAAAAGTTAAAGATGACCTTGAGTCATCCCTGTGTAATCAAGAGAAGGACAGTGCCATTTTGAGAAAGAAAGTAGAACTGTTTAAGGATGAAATGATGTGCTTGGTTTGGGGAATGATTAGTTTGAGGTACTAGAAAAGCATACTGGTGAGATGGGCAGAAAGAAAACAAAAATGATATCTGAGACTTAAGGGAGAGGAAGATCAGACACGGGTCAAATGCACAGAAGAGACAGCAGGCAGTTTTGAGTAGGCAGAAAGGTGGTTGAAGACCAAACCCTGGACACCTCTAGAGATCCAAGGGCAGGAATATAAAAGAGGAGCTAGGAAAACAATCAAATAGAGCAATGAGACAAGTAGAGGAAGAAAAAACGCCAACTAATACCCAGCTTTAAGTTGAAAGTCAAGTGCTTCTAAAGCAAATAGGTGAAGACAAAGAAACAAACACTGTAAAACAAAGGAAAGGTATTTCCATGTTTGTAAAAGATGCTGTTGGATTTCCAGAGGTTAAGATGGTACTTGAGATTTCCTTCAAAATATCAGGCTATCATCAGGGAAAAGATATATAAGTAAATAACCAGAAAGGCCAATACTGACTTTTAAAAGAATGAAATGTGGAAAGAGAATTACATCTTTCTGCCAATTTATTCTAGAACATGAGTCCACATTACTATAATAGTTTGTGTGGCAATGCTTGCATTGGAAGTTTCTTTTTTATTTTTTTAGATTTATAATATAAATATACAGTTCTACACATTGCCGAAGACCTAATTATTGAATGAGCCTATAGTGAATCCTCCTTTTTTAAAAAACAAAACCATGACTTTTTCCTCTTTATCTCCAGGGGTTTTTAAAGCATAGTAGCTTTCCCCAATTTACACACACATACACATACATGCACACATGTATACAAAACATATCATATATAATATATACATTCAATATTAATTACTTTCTTTGTGTTTTAAGTAACAACTTTCCTCTTAAATTTATGTGCATTGATGTGATAACTCACGTGGCTTTTCAGAAGTCTTAGTCTTTATCAACCCCTCTTTCCTATTAAGTTGTGCTATTATAGCTATGATTTCATCTGGCTTCAAATTCTCAGTCTTTTCCAACCTCTGTAGACAGACAACTTCTGGGACTATTCATTCAACAAATATATATTGAGTAGCTCTTGTGCTCTAGCCATGGTGGTCAGTGCTAGGAATGTTTACTGTTAAGATAAATTTCGTCCCCTGCACACATGGAAGGATTAGCAGAGAACTACATATTAACTGTGATATATGGGTGAACATTCACTATGGAAGCACGAAATGCCTGGTGCACATCATGGCCGATGTATTCACCCATGTCCTTATTAGTAATAACTGGGAATTTTAGAACATTATTTTCCTGAACTTCCATATCTTCCATTCTATGAACTTGAATGAATCTTCACCACCACCATCAAATTCAAGTGTTGATGTGCCATTATGATTTAAATGCTTACCTTCTTCAAATCCTCATTAGTGTCCTGTTGTCCTATAACTGTGGTGTAAATGGAAAGAGACTTGGTTTCCTGTTTTGAATTTGCCAAATACATGTGTGGATTTGGGAAGTCACTCAACTTTTCTGAACTTCAAACCCTTCATGGATAAAATGCATTAGATGGTTCCTAACATCCTGGCCAACCCTGAAAACTAAGATCTGTGAATATAGTCTACACTCTCCTACAGAAGTGTTAATTCATTCCGTTTACAGTCGGTACTAACCTATCTTGAGCTCTTGACCACCACCCTTTCAGGCAATCAGACGTGTGTTTATGTCCTTCTCTGCCCCCTTGACATGCAGAGGACAAACCGCAACTTCTCCTATGCCTATGTAACTTATATTTATTGGAATTCAGCACCAAAACTTTATTACTTTCTTTACTAAACATCATATAATTCAGACTAACTTTAAATCTTAACTAACCTTAAATCTTAGTACAACCATCTCATAGTACAGTATAAAATACAATTCTTATGCAAGTCTTCACATTTTTATTAAAATGCAATGGCCTTCTAATTTCAAAAACATTAACACACTATAATTCTAACATACAAAAATGGGGACCTTTATTTTTTATTTTAATTTTTAAAAAATGTTTATTTATTTTTGAGAGAGAGAGAGAAAGATAGAGTGTGAGTAGGGGAGGGGCAGAGAGAGAGAGAAAGAGAGAGAGAGACAGAATCTGAAGCAGGCTCTAGGCTCTGAGCTGTCAGCACAGAGCCTGATGCAGGGCTTGAACTCATGAACTGTGAGATCATGACCCTAGCAGAAGTCGGAAGATCAAATGACTGCACCACCCAGGTGCCCCAAAATGGGGACCTTTAAATGTCATGGTGGGATTACATTTTCATATACAGGGATCATAGCCTTTTTTTGTGCTCTATATACTCAGCTCTTACCATAATATATTAATTACATATGAGAAGATTTCCCAGAAAGGTTTGCTGATACCTAACATGGGCTGTCTCTGACCTGATTTCATAACTTTGACTGGCAAAAAAAAAAAAGCTAATATATTTACTCTGCCAGTATTTTATTGACAGAAATTTACAGTACAATTAAGGACGGGATATAGTCCAAGGTGCTTAATATCTGCTTGCATTAAGTCATGCAAACAGCAAACAAACAGTTGGTTAAGAAATTTGCATAAATGCTGTTTTGCAATTTTTTTTCCTGATGAATTAATGTAAATTCCATCTGTTTCACAGAAGGTAAAAATACCAGTTCAGATTTTCTACCTTCAACTTACTATGGATTCCTTGCAAATCTCATTAACTTCTATTTTACATGAAATAGGCCTCCATGGTAACATGGATAGGTTCTGCAACAGCATTTTGATATCAAACTCAGAGCTTTAAAAACACTGTATTTTATAGTGAAAGCTTGGAGAACCAAATATCTAGAAGTTGGAAGGGAAAACTAAGTAGTTTTCATCCCTACTCTAACAGAGGTGTTTACATTGATCGTATTGACAGAGCAATCATTGTAGTAAGCCCAAAGGGATAAGATGGCATCTGTCCACCTTTGAACATATAGAATTAACAAACTTATTCTGAGTTACTCAACGGAAATGTTGAAAGCCTCATTTCCACACCATGTAGTGTAACACTTGGAATAATGTAGAAAGAGCAATCTGAGATTCTGTTGAATATTTAACAGTTGCCATAATCCTTGCAGTTGATAACTACATATATATCTCAACAGAAGCACTCAGCTAGCAAAAAAGGCTCTATGTCAACAGAAGGGGCAAAATCTTAGAAAGAAGCAATTTTAACCAATGGCACATGGACATTATCATAGGAATGTGAAACTTCTATAAGAAGAGGAAGCATTAACATTCAGTCATTAAATGGAATCTCAAACTAACTCCACATGCATTTCACTCTGTATTGTGATCATGAAAGAAGGCTTCCCAAGAAGACATTTCACTCTTATAAATTTATACTTTATACTTTATACACATTTATACTCTTATAAATAAGTAAATAAACAAACAAACAAACAAACAAATAAATAAATAAATAAATATGTGTATGTATATATACACACATATATATGTATATATATACACATATTTAAAAATATATACACATGAACAATGGGAAACTTTGAAATCAAATATAGCCCCCATCTGCCCTTCTCTGAAAAACTTCTTCCAAGGCAATTATTCTGTAGTAAGCTCTATATCCTATGATAATACAAAACACCAACTGCATACCATTTTGTGTTATTCCACAATAAAGCTGTTTACATTTAGGCACTACAGAGTGTATTTTTTTTTTTTAATTTTTTTTCAACGTTTTTTATTTATTTTTGGGACAGAGAGAGACAGAGCATGAACGGGGGAGGGGCAGAGAGAGAGGGAGACACAGAATCGGAAACAGGCTCCAGGCTCCGAGCCATCAGCCCAGAGCCTGACGCGGGGCTCGAACTCACGGACCGCAAGATCGTGACCTGGCTGAAGTCGGACGCTTAACCGACTGCGCCGCCCAGGCGCCCCTGAATATCTTTTTTTTTTTTAATTTTTTTCAGAGTGTATTTTTTATAATGTTGAAACAGTGGGCAGCCATAGAAATTAAGCACAATGGAATATTTTGGTTGATTAAAGTACACACACACACATACACACACACACACACACACACACACGTCATTACCTGTCAATTTTATGAAAATGTTTATATCTCGTTAGGAAGATGCCAGATTAACAATAAATAGCTCTTTCTGCTTCGTTTTTCAGGGCTATATAAAATGTAGCCATGGATTAACGTCCTTAGAACTTCTATCTGTCAGAAAAGTACCTTTTGTGGTCCTGAAGATATTTCTTCCACTAAAGTTTCAGTTTCTTGCTTCTAGGTCTAGTGGAGACTGCTGACCAGGTTTTATGCCCTTCCTTATCAATTTAAGAGCAACAAAACAAGGCAAAACTACATTTCATGAGAAGTTTAACAATTTGACACACAGCCAAAAGGAAAATGTTAAGTGTAAAAGACATTCTTGAAATAGGATACTCTTGTAATTAAGGAATAAAAGTTATGTTAGCCACTTATTAACATCAGTCATGAGAAACAGATAGGAGGTACTGCAATAAACAACGAAAAGGAGTTTGGAACCAGAAATAAGGGGAACGCTCCATATTTGTCCACCGACACAAAAATACGACATATTTCCAGATATACTGAAAATAATAAAATGAGTTATATTCTTGCTGGTCTATAAACCTTCATATAGCATTAAAGATAATGTGTGTTCAATGGAATGTATTTTAAAACTAGAATATCTTTGTCAGATTTCAAGACATTAACCAAGTTTCAGAATGGTGTTTTGGAAAACCACATGGTGATTATAATGGTATTCCCCAATTAGACCTCTTCACTCTACAAACATGTACGAACAGTTTATGGAAAGTACAGTGCTGGGGTGATATGGGGGTATTGAAAGACATGAAAAAGACATGATTGCTCTACTCAAGAAGCCTGACTCCACAGGAGAAATTTATTCACTGGGGTCTAATTTGCAGGGATCAAAAGCTTTATTCAGCTCACAGGTTTATATTTTTTCCTCCAGAAGTGTAAAGTATTTACATAATTTATTTGGTTTACCATAGAGTCAGAATTTGCTTGGATGCTTAATGTATGTTTGACTTTCACAAACTGTTCCACATATATCAACATAAGTACAGTTGACTCTTGAACAACACAAGTTTGAACTGCATGGGACCACTTACACAGTTTTTTCAACAAAATACAATACTGTAAATGTATTTTCTCTTCCTTACAATTTTCTTAATAACATTTTCATTTCTCTAGCTTACTTTATTGTAAGAATACACTACAGAATACGTATAACATACAAAATATGTGTTGATCGACTATTCATGTTATTGGTAAGGCTTACAGTCAACAGTAGGCTACTAGTAGTTAAGTTTTTGGGGAGTCAAAAATATGTGGATTTTTTACTTGTGGGGAGGGTTGGCACCCTAACACTTGTGTTGTTCAAGGGTCAGGTGTAGATAGATATATATATATGTGTGTGTGTGTGTGTGTATATATATATATATATATATATATATTTACATATATATATGTATATTTTTATGTAGATATCCTATTATGCCTAATTGAAAATAACTAGACCCAAATTGGATTACTACATTTAACATCCCTTCGCTATTCTATACATTTTGATTTTTTCCATTTATCACTACACAGTTCCAGAAACCAACTTCATTTCCTATAAAAATTTGGAAATCGTTAGGCAGGGATGACTTATTATTATAAACAATTATCTTTGCTCCATTTAAAAATTAAATAATTTAGTGCATTTTTATTTTCTGAGATTTAGTGTAAGAGAAAGAAAATGTAATGACAAGTTTTCACTACATGAATGAAAACTTCACGTTAATTAGAAGACTGTAACAGGGTTACCAAGATCTTTAATACAAAAAGAATGATTATTTGTGTTCAAACTATCATTAGAGGTAGAAAATGATTTGATTCTGTATTAAAATTACAACTATGTGGACTGCATCTCAACAAAGCCACTGTACACAAAAATTTAAACGTCTCTGCTAATGACAATATTAGTTTTCATAATTAAAAAATGTTCTAGTGTGGGGGCAGCTGGGTGGCTCAGTCGGTTAAGCCTCAGACTCTTGATTTTGGCTCAGATCATGGTCTTCCCTTTCATGGGTTTGAGGCCTACGTCGGGCTCTTACCTCACTGTGAGGATTCCCACTATTTGGGATTCTCTCTCTCTCAAATAAATAAATAAACTTAAAAATTAAAAAAAAAATGTCCTGGGGTGCGGTGGCTCAGTCAGTTAAGTGTCTGATCTTGATTTCAGCTCAGGTCTTAAACTCCTGGTCGTGAGATCGAGCCCTGAGATAGGCTCCATGCTAAGCATGGAGCCTGCTTAAGATTCTCTCTCTCTCTCTCTCTCTCTCTCTCTCTCTCTCTCTCTCTCTCAATCTCTGTCTCTGTCTCTCTCCCCTCTATGCCTCACCCACTCATGCTCTCCCTTCTCTTTCTCTCTCAAAAAAAAAAATGCTCTAGCTATGTCATATTTTTTTTTGCTTTCTGTATGAAAGAATGCAAGCATTAAATATGGAACTGTATGATAAACCAAATTAATCTAATGCTTTATTGCTGACATCATTGTGAAACATTCAAATAGCTCTATAAAGTGGTGTATTTTCAAAATAAATAGCATACCTGTTTAAACTGAAATTTGAACATATGCATTTATTTTCACAAGTCAAGTTTTTCTGACTGGAATCACTGAAAATTCATAGTTTTATGTTAAGCAGATATTAAGCCAAGAACACTAAATAAATTTTCCCCTCCAGTGCTGCAGCAAATCACTATTAATACTATTGCCTGTTAACATGAAGCAAAACAGATGTTTTCCCCTACAATTGTATTCTGAATATAAGCAGACAAATGCATATTATAGTTTTAATAAGCTTGAATACAAGTCAACTTTCATGCTTTGTCAAACTTTCCAGCAATTCCTAAAATGACAATTTTAAATACTCTGGAAAGCAAGTTTTATTTTATCTAGTAGTTAAATATTGTCTTTATTTGGGGTCTCCCTCACTATAAATTTAATGAAATAACCAAAACTTCACAGATGCAGTCATGTAGTACTACTATAATATATGAAACTTCTTAGCTCATTTAGCTCCTCCTATTTCTGAATAAATTTGCTCTGTTTGCATGCATAAAAGTTCATGCCACCAAATTTATTAAAGAAGACTGTGGTGTGTTGGAAAAAGCATTTGATCTGGAATTACATTATTTCCAGGCCCACCTCTACCCCTTACTAACATTTAACTTCCACAGTGCCTTGGTCACATCATCTGTAAAATTCTGATAACTGCTCTTCCTCGCCATGTTTCTCCATGTTTCTGTGAATATCAAATAAGACTCTGTAGGGAAAAATTTAGTCAAATGTTGTTGGTTGGAGTGTTGTTGGTTGGAGAAGAAACAAACTTGTACCCTTTCTCTACTCTTGACAAAGTAAACCAACTACTTGAAATTGGTCTCTTCCTAACCACAGTGGGAAGATTCCAGAAGCAAAATTTGTGGCTTCTATCTAACACTTGGGATGTCTCATATTAAAAAAAAAAAAAAATTCAAAGCCCACTTCTTGCCCTTCCACTCCATCTCCTAGCTCTGTCAGTAAAGGCAATTTTTAAAGTTATCCTGTACTTGACCTTTCATATGGGGCCCTAATGTGGAATGCCTTTCTGCATGGCTCTCAAAGCATCATCCAGGGCCAGCAGCTTCGGCATCATCCAGAGAACTTGTTAGAAATGCAAATCATCCACCCCACCCCAAACCTACTACTGAATCAAAAACTCTGGTGTGGGGCCCAGCAATGTGAGTTTGAGCAAGTCCTCTGAGGGATTCCAACGCACACTCAGGTTTGAAAATCACTGCAGATAGTCCCATCTGTAGCCATCTAGGTGCCGCACACCGGTCCAGATTCCCAGGCACCTTCTCATAACTCGCAGCTGACTTTTCACCGCCCTCCCTAACAAAACACCGAGCAGTCCCGCCTGAACGGGGCATTCGCACTGAATTGGTAGCTAAGCTTGAGAGGAAACCCAGAAACTTCCTACAACACAACTCTGCTCCCGTGCCAAGCCCTCAGCATCCTCGGAGGCAGGAGCCTGAGCACCTGGACGGCCTCCGGGGGCCCGATCCCTGCGCGGCGGGAGGCGCGCCACGTGCAGATCCGCGCAAAGTCGACGCGCGCCCGCGCCTCGGCCGCGGTTACCTGCACTAGCGTCATCTGCGAGCCCAGCGCCAGGAGGATCTTCTCGGTCTTGGTGGGGTACGGGTTGTCACGGTGCTTGTAAAGCCACTGCTTGAGGGGCCGCGCCATGTCCTGCAGAGCCTGCCGCTTGTGCCTCACCTTCCCGCCATTCTGCCTGGCCCTGGACACCGGGAGAGGAAGCCCGGGTGAGCTGCGCCGCCCGGCTGCAGCGCCCCCCACCCTCGGGGTCCCCCGCGTCTGGACACCTTCGCGCCCGCGGCCACGCGCCCACCGGGAACGGCTGCCGACCCCGCGTCCCGCACCCCGGGGCATCCGGCTGGGAGGTAGGTGCCCGCCAGGCGCCTCCAGGCTGAGGCGAGGCCGGGGCGGGAGCCACAGGGCTTCTGGGCGCGAAAATCCTTCCCTGGGCACCTCTCTTTGAAATGGCCTGGCCGTCGCAGGGGGTCAGGTGGCAGTGAGGGATACTAAGTTTATCTTGGAAGAGGGGATATCTTGAAGCCAGCACCCAGGGGTTAGAGGTTTAGGTGACGAAGGCTAAGTCATCTGACTGGCGACCCCTCGCCCCCCTGCACCGCGCCCTTGAGAGGCTGTGGCCTCGCGGGTTGGGTCAGGCTGCTGCCAGCTCTCGAACGTTCTTTTGGGGAACTCACGCCTGGCTTCCAGGCGCTCGGGGCTTCCAGTCGCCCGCGGTCAAAGTAAAGGTTGCCCGCTGGACGTCGGGAATAAAGCAAGGAATGACGGCCGTCCCCCTCCCCCCGCCCAGCTTCTCTTCTCGCTCTCTACTTCCTTTGGTCCTCTGGAAACAGGGGGAACTTTCCAAGCAAGTTGTTTGTAGAGGATAGAGGCAGAACCTAAAAAACACTCTAGGGGCCTTTTCCCGACTTAAGGTAGGGTTAAAAAGCATGGAGCACTCCGTCTCATTGGGTAAAGTTAAAGAAAAAGAAAAAAAAAAAAAAAAGAAAGAAAGAAAACCCTGAGGAAAAGCACATTCAAAGGAGGAAGAGGCCGGAGCAGCCCGGAACCGGGTGCCGGGCGCTGCGCTCCCCCGCGACTCCGGGAGGTGTCGCCGCGCGGCCGCTCGCGCGGCCGGCTAGTCAGGGAGGCTCGCGCGCCTGCGCCTTAGCCTCCAGGACTTTCGCCTCTTTAAACACTTTGAAATGCAACTCCATCCGAAAGGACTGGTAGTAACATTTTGACGAAACCTAATCTCTATTTTACTAACCAACAACGCCGCAGAACAAGCAGCTGATGCAATCTCTCAGGTGGAGACGCCCAGGACGGCTCCCCCTCCCCCCGCGGGGCGCTTCGGAAGCAGCCGCGACGCCTCCGCAGCAGGCGCTGCGGGCCCACCCGCGAGCTCTACGCTCCCCGGCAGCCCCTCACCCGGCTAAACCGAAACTCGGTCCGGCAGGCCCGCGGCCTCCCTCTCCGGGCTCGCAGCGGGCCCCGCCGAGCCGCGCGCGCGTCCCGGGCGTCCTGCGGAGAGCCGACCTTGCCAACACCTTGGCCGAAGCACCTCGAGCTTCGAGGCCGTGGCGAGGCCCTGTCGTGACACGAGAGGGGAAGCCCACGGGGCTGGCCTGACCTGGGAAGCCCCGATTGCTTGCCCCTGCCCTGTTCCTGGGCGTCCCGCTCAGTCCTTTCTGCCTCGCTCTCATCCGCTCTTCTGCACCCGCGGTCCACAGAGGGGCAGGGAGCCCCCTACCCTGAGGTCCAGGTATGGGAGGATTGAGGCACCGTTTCCAACAAGCCTTTTGAGCTATCTTGATGAACCGATTCCCCTATATTTTGAGAAACTAATGCCTTAAAAGGACAATCCGCGAGACCAGGGGCGGAGACCTGCTCTCCCGGGAGCTCCGGGCCCCTGACCCCCGGGCTGCGGCTGCGGCTGCCACTCCCACCCCTCCAGGCTGCAGGCGGGCAGGGGTCCCGGCAGGGTGCGCATACCCAGTCCTGCGGTGCCTCAGGCCGAGGTTGTCCTTGAGGGGCGGGCCGTCCGGAATGCCCACCTCGGGGCGGGCGTGGGGACTGTCTAGGACGCCACCATAGGGCCGGCTGCCCCTTTCCCGTTCGGGAGCACCGCGGTCCTCAAAAAGCACGGCGCCGCTGAGCTTGTTGAAGACGATGGTGTTCATGGTGCCGGCAGGCAGAGGCGCGCCGCGCGGCCGCTGCGCCTTGAGGCCTGGCCGCCGGGAGCTCCGCAGGGCTCGGGTTCTAGGAGAAGATGCATCACGTTACTCGCTCAGTGCTCACCTCCCTACGCGTCCCGAGCCCCGGACTCCGCGGAGGCTCTGGCCTGGGGAGCCGAGAGGAGGAGCGGCGGCGCCACACCTGGACAAGGGAACCCTTGCCTCTCCCCACCTGGCAACACCGCTCCTCCCTTCGCACCAATCCCCCGCACGCTCCAGGTCTCTACCCTCTTCCTAGTCCCGGCGATCGTTCCAAGGAACCTCAACCAGGGATAATTTACCCGCGTAGGCAAAGGGAAGTAATTCCTAAAGGAGTTCTTTTCTCGGTTTTAATCTGGAAGAAGTGCACTCGGGTTAGCAGAGCGGAATAGGCGCGGCGGAGTGGCGGGGGGGGGGGGGGGGGCGGCGTTCTTCAGCCACAACGGAAGTCTAAAGCATCTCGGAGCTCTCACTCGGGTTGGAAGGAGGGGTTGGAAGGAAGGGAAATTTTTGGGTAATATGAACAACTGCATCTGCAAGCCCCGGTTAATGAGTCCCAGGCCACACCGGGATTCCCGGGATTTTCATGTTTTCTAGATCCTGGATGGTTTGGCTGAAACCCCGAAATTCTTATTCCGGCTGAGGTCCCTGGGGGGTGGAGGTAAGGGCAGGGAAAGTGAGCTGACTTCTAAGCTACAAAGTTAAGTGGCACCAGGGACAAATGTACCACATAGTCTCCCTCCCCCCAAGTCTTCCTACCACCCCCCTGCCCGCTGCAGGACGCGCAAGGTCCCGGCTGGTCAAAGGCGCCGGAGTCCCGGGCCTCCCAGAACCCGCTGTCAGTGCTGTCCTCTTACGCAGCGTGGGTGTGAGCCTCGAACTCGAAGCCCTGACTCACCCGCCCCTTTCTGGGGTCTCGGGGAACCATTTCAGAGGTTGCATAGATGTTAGGAGCGGAAGGAGGCGTCGCGGTCCGCGCACCACCAAGCCTGCGGCTGCCGTCATTGAAAAAGCTTTCAGCTCACCTCCCAGGTCGCGGCGGCCGGGAGCCTCCTGCCGAAGAGCGCAGGCCTCAGGTTCAAGTCTGCGCCGCCGCTTAGCAGTGGCGTTATCGCCCCCATCACCCCGCCCTCGCGCTTCGGGGTAGCTTCTGTTTCTTCCCAGTAGCCTGGGCACAACTGCCAGAGCCCCCTCACCCCGCCCCGCCGCAGCGGGGGCTGCTACCCCTAACACACACACATATCATCAGCCATGCCGAGCTCCCACACTTGCCAACGCCCCCTGCCCCGCCCTCCAGCCATCACAGGAGCGGCCACGCGCGACATTTAGGGCCGTGACCACAGAGGCTAAGCGACGGCTACCGTCAGTGTTCGTGGAGAGGTGAAGTCAGACTTCTGCTGGCTGCCCCGTGTACCACAAGGCTGAGTCCTCCCACGCAGACAGGTACGTGTCTGGAGTGTGCACGCAGCCTCCGCGAAAAGTGTCAAAGCAAATTTCCGTGCTCGCAGCCTCTGTTCTAAGGTCAGGACTAGCCTTTTTTTTTTTTTTTTTTTTTTTTTAAATCGGTGCGCTTAGTGCTTTGCGTTCACGCTGCGCTGTAAAACACGCCCTTTTCCAGTCCCACAGTGTTTCCCCACCACAGTCCTGTCCTCCTATATTCAACGGCTAGTTTTTCCTAGCGACTCCGCTGCGAGGTTTGCCCTACCGGACCCTTCCGCGCTGTCCCAAGCCCACAGAGACATCGCAACCACAGACACCCGGCGCGGTCCGGGTCTGCAGGCAGCAAGCGAGGTGGCCGGGGGCTGCGAAGGTCCGAGAACTGGGTCCTGACTCGAGGGGTTGCGGGGTGGGGGAGGGCATGTGAAGCGCGGTACCTGGACCTCACCCGGCGCCCCACCACGGTCCTCAGCACCTCTTCTCCGCTCCAGTGCTCCCCACTTACCCTCACCCTGACTCACTCCAAACTGTTGCTTGGGGAGCTCCTACCCCGCGGAACTACCCCGCCCAACGCCCGCGAGCAATTTTAAAGCCAAGGAGGGGCAATCAGGTGGGCGCCCAGGCGCCTCGCAGACCCTCTGGCCAGCCTTGGTCACCACCCGGGCGCGTGCCCACTGGACCTCGGAGGGAAGTGGGGGAAGGGCGGGGACAGCGGAGGCTCCCGGGGCAGAGGGAAGGAGTAGCTCCGGGGCCGGAGCGAGCCTCCCGTCCCGAGGCCCTGAGCTGGGACGCCGGGACCCGCGGGCTGTACCTGTGGCGGTGGGGCCGGCGGCCGGCGGCAGGGCGGCTGGCTCTCCCGCGTCGAGGCTAGGCTCACTCCCATCCCCGCCTCATGTTCTCCGCGCGGGCTCCAGCGCGCTCACCGCCGCCACCGCCGTCGTCTCGGCTTTATTTACTCAGACGGGCGCGCGCGGCCCGGGAACAGGAATACCGAGGCCTTCTCATGTTTCTTGACTGCCGGGCCCAGCCGGCGAACATCCTGCAGGCGCGGTATCCACGTTCCCGGGCCGGCGAGAGGAAGCCTCAGCACCCTCCCGGCAGCGGGCACTGCAGTTAACCCTCGCAGAGGAGCCGCCGCTTCAGGCGCCGCCGGGGAGTCCCCGGCCCGCCGCGTCTTCCCCAGCGGGGCCCCGCTCTCAGATCCGCCGGCCCCGCAGGCGCTGAGCAAAAGGGGCTATTTCCTTCGCACTTAGGGGAGAAATCGGAGAAGCCGCAAGTAGCGCCGGGCTTGGGCTCTGGAAGCCGAGATGCTGCGGTGCAAATCCCGCGTGTTAGCTGGCCCGAGAGCTGGAAATTTAGCCACGCGTGGCTAGGCGGGAGAGAGCTTTACGACGCGCCCTTAATTTTCTTCGCGATTAGCTGGAGTACAGTTAGAGCACGGGTTTGTGTCTACAACGCGTGAGCGTATTGCAGAAGGTGCTTGGCGCCCCGGGAGCTCCTTTTCTGCTGTCACTGGGCTTCTGAGGTCCGCGCTGTTTCAAAGCCAGACACACATTCACCGTCCGAGGCCAGGGCTGGAGAGGCTGCGCTCGCCACGGGACGTAGGGGTGGAGGGAGGCAAGGCCGGGGCGAGCGAGCCCAGGTGCCCAACCCACTGTGACCCAGGTATGGAAGAGAAGGCGAGCCCAGGGCCAGGCATCTGCATGGAGGAAGGGGGATGGCACTTGGGAGAATCCCGAGCTGGGACACAGTGCAAAGGGAGAGAATGCCTCTCAGATTCCTTTATTGATGATGGTTCCCTTCCCACCATCACCCCAAATAAGAGAGTAACAAAAGCTGTGGTTTAGGTGCAACTGGAAGCTTGGAGTTTCTGGCAGCCTTGAAGATCCCCAAGGCGCCGAGCACGAAGCCGTCCGCCTTCTCGCCGCCGGCCTTGAGGCAGCAGCGACACCTTCATCTTTTTATAAGAGCGAAAGTAGATTTTTCCAAACCTGAAAGTTATGGCATCATTTGTTCTTTTCTCCTTCAAGGTGGCTGGCCAGCTCTGGGGCAGTGGCCCACCTAAGCATCTTCCATTTATGTGGCCTGGAAGTGGTTAAAATATATGTTAAAGCTATTATTGCCAAGACTAATCACACCTTCGAATTTTCCTCTATGTTATCTCCCAAACTATGCGACGGCAAACGGGCGGTGGCACAATCTAAAGCATAGAAGGACGAACTTTTAAGTTTTTGCGCATTAGGTAGATAAATATTATCATTTGATCACATTTTCCAATGTCCGTGTTTTCTTTTATTGTATCATTTGCGGTTGGGCATTCTCATTTCGTCATTGGCGCTGCACTTGACTTGTTGCAGTGTGAGTTCAATAGACACAGAGGTCTACGGACCTCGCTGTGGGAATTTAAAGTGAGGGAAACATCAGAACATTTCAGCCACAGACTTACAGCGAGTAAGTTTCACAACAACTGGTATTTGATAATTCACAAGAGGAAATAGCCCGGTTTTCCCCTATCCTCTCTATAACACTCTCTATGATGTGGTCACCAGACATTATCAGGAAATCAGCTGTAAAACGCCCCTCTGACATATATTTTGGTCAGCTGCTCTCGTAAAGCAATGGGCAGTATGCAGTCGCTTGCAATTTCATAGTACCATACTGACTCATGGACTCATGGAGCAGGATACTTTAGTATAAGATACTACTTTTGTTGCTTTAGTCTTAACTGCATTTACACAACTTAAAAATGCATTTAGAGGACTTTGACTTAAGATCAATTTACATGTGAGATGTGTTTTCTTAAAGTCTGATATAAAATATACAGCAAAAAATGTTGCAAAAAATTTTTAATTTGGTATAGGAATAATATACACCTTAGACTTAAGTCACTGAAAAAGTAATGCAGAATTACTTTAGAATATAGTAACTAGAATCCATTTTAAAATGAAAAAACAAAACCCACAATGGAGGGTAGGTTTTAAAATGAAATAGTATGGAGAATCCTTCTGTAATGTACAAATAAGCATGTATTTTGCGATGGACCAAAATTTTATTTTTTCAAGTTTCATTCTCTATGCAAGAGTGAAGTTTCTTCTTTATTTTAACCCACAGTTCAAATACAGTTATCATTATCTTTAATTCCACCTTTTCCAAAGGTGAATTTTACTTAGCTTCTAATGCTGTATTCTAAAGTCAGTACATGAAATGCTATATCATAATCCTCAGAACTAAACCTTGCAATTTTAGAAAGCACTATCAGAAGCTTTAGAGAGTATATAGTTTGTGGGAGATAGCCATATGCAGGGAAAAGAGAAAAACAGTTCAGGCCAGAAGTCAGAAAAGTTGAGTCCAAATTCTCAAAATCGAGTCTGAATTCTGGTTAATTTGATGTTGGCTTAGTCTGAATTTACTAAAGTATAAAATGAAGATGTCAATTTTTCCATAAATTTGCCATATACTATTATTAAGATATTTTTTAAATGTGAAAGTAACGTATTGCAATTGCTAAAGCTAGAAAAATGTCAAGTAGAACATTTGGCAGAAATCTTAATTCGTTCTGTTAGACCTAGAGTGTAGTTATAAATATAAATAATTTTCCTTTCTTACAAGAAAAAAAGAAGCTTTCATTTTAAGCATTTTGATATTTTACCAAGGGGCCTGATGTTTCACAACAAATATTGGTCAAAGTTTTTGAAAATAAGGATTGCTTTTAAACTCTCTTTTCTGGTTATTACTTATAGGCAATGAAATAAATTACAAAGCCAGGGAAATTCTGTCACTTTCCATCCAAATGTTATTAAATAGTAAATTTATGGACAAATAGCAGGTTCAACCTCACACTTGGCCAGCATGAGTCGTAGAGATACATGTTGAAGTGCGTAAGTGGAACAACATAACAAGCAGAGAAAGACACAGCTGCAGAAACATCGTGGGCAAACTAGTAGAATAGGAGCCCTCCAAATTCCACAAGGCATTTTCACTTTGTTTATAATTTGACTTTGATTGCATTAATAATGCAGGATAAGTTCTGTCAGAGAGGGGGGGTCTTCTCCATAAATTCATTCTCAAGCAAGGAACAGAGTCCAAGTGAAAGTCCCTCTTCTGCTAGCTCCACCCAGTCACGTTCCTGAGACTCAACCACCGAGAGGTGGCCACCACTGGTTTGATGTGTATCCTCTCGATGGTTTTCTCTGCGTTCACATCCATGAATACAAACAAAACATAATAGTTCTGTTTTATGACCTTCTGAAAGAAATGAGACCATACCTTACAGAAGGGTATACACATACAGAGACACACAGAACTAAACTAAAACTTGCTTTCTCATTCAATTTCATAGAGAATTTTCATGTGAGTACCTATAAATACAAATCCATGGTTTTAACTGTTACATAATGCTCCATAATCTATTTAGCCATTCCTCGTCATCATTTCTGCCTTTTCAATGTTCACTATTATAAGCATTACACACCCTTGTTTATGATTATTTCTGCACACGTGTAAACATTTTTCTAGGAATCGCTACACAGACATAGAATTACTGGGTTGAAGGAATCATGATTTTAAAATTTTGATAAATATTTCCAAATTTCCCTCCAACCTGTACCTCCACAAAGTCTCCATTTCCTGACATGCTAACACAGCATATGTTTCATATGTTTGGACTTCATAATGTTTGCCAGTATGATGGGTAAAATAATGTCTTCTTGTTTGAAAACCTTTGCATTTGTTTATAAGCCAGTTGGGTTTCTTCATTGAAGAAACTTGCTTATATCTTTATTAGATGCCTTGTCGCTTTTATAAAGTCTTTATAAATGATTTTTCCATGATATATATGCTTTATATATTGCAAGTGTCATCTGGCCTGACATCCACCTTTTGCCTTTTTGGTTTTGCCTCACAGAAGGTTTAAATGTGAATATAGGTCAATAGGTCTGCATTTTCCTTTTTGAATTCTGGGTTTTGTGTCTTCCTTACAAAGGCTTTTAAAATATTTTCTTCTAATACTTTAAAAAATTGTTTTCACTTGGCTCTTTAATCCTTCTGGAATTAATCTGTATATGTTGTGAGATAGAGCTCTAATTTGGCTTTTTTTTCTTCAGTTGAATAGTCAGTTATTCCTATGGTGTCTATTAAAGAGTTTCCCCTCATTGATTTGAAATTACTTTTCTCGTATATATGGCGTATTCCTTTCCACATGTAGGTTGGTCTAAGAAGGCTTTAAGAGATGTTGCAAAACCCAATAGACTATAATAAATTTAATCTTCAAAAATTTAAAAGCATCCTGCCCGCCAAAGACTTCCAATATTATTCTGTTTCTAATTTCAGAGCATGTCAAGTATCGAAATAGTAATATGCGTGGCCTGGTTATGGTTCTAATTTAGAAGGCTAATTCAATACTGTTCTAGGACGAACTTGCCGTTTATTTTGTCGCGGTCCTGCTCAGAAGGAAGAGAGCAGTTTCAGGCAGCCATATTCTCCAGGGTAGAGTACGGCTGCACAGAGCTTTTCAAATGCATCACAGAACCAAATGATAACCGACCATGAGCAATATAAGGTTATTTGTAAAAGTGATGAGTCCCTGCTATCCGTGATTTGTGAAAGTAAAATGCATCTTTTTTCTTGCTCAAATTTTTGTGAAATGTGATTCCCCCCCTTCCCCACCGCCCCCCATTCCCCCCCCCCCCCCCCCCCCCCGCAAAGCAACCTGTTAAGATGAGAACCTTCAATCTGATTGCATATGAGTCAAATTCACTCTGGACAAAAATGCAAATATCTTCTTGCCCTCATTTCTGCAAAACATTAGCTACATAAAAGTACAGAAATGCAAATGGTAAACAGTCAGTAGCATTGAGATCCAGGTGGATTGCTGTTTTTTGTTCTACTTCATACAGCTTGAGACAGGACCTGAAGTAACCCTGGGACACTAATACCTCATCTTTTCCCTTGATTCCAAAATATTTTCAGTAGCCACCGACAATCACAGAGTCTCTATTCTATTACACACATGAAAATACACTATAGACTGGGGTCATAAGGAGAATCTGGAGAACATTTTATCCTCGAAGTGTACATTGAAATACAAGAATTTCTCCCAGGAGATTATTGTATCTTGAAAATCAATTTGCTCGCACATCAAAAAGTGGCCATTTTAATAAATTTAGCAAAGACTTTTGATCACAAGTTAGTATGACTCTATATTTGGAACCTAATGGACTTCAGGTACTTAAGTTTTAAGATTTAGTTCAGTTTTAAGATTTAATTACTATATGTACCTCATGCTGTTTCAAGCTTTTGACTGACCCCATCCATTTTTCCTGCTTTCATTTTCATCCTCCTGTTTTCACCTATGTGTAGGATATTTGAATAAGTTCACCAAAGGAATACATGTGAGCAAAAGTGATGTGTTCAACTTTTGCTTAACATGCTTAAAAAGAAATTGCTTGCCCTCCTCTTTAACTCTTCCCAGTTACCAAGGGCTAGAACACGGATGTGGCCGTGGTCCACACCTACTAATCAGATAACAACTCAAAGAACAGCAGAGCCACAAGATGAAAGCAATCTGGGACCTTGCATGGACCACATGGGTGAGAGCTTCTGGGCCTGGACTCAGCTAACTTTTTCTGGAAAGGGCTGGACAGTAAATATTTTAGGTTTTGTGGGTCATAAATTCTGTGTTCAACTCTGCCAATTACAGTGTGAAAACCGCCATAGATAATGCTTAACTATGAATGAGTCAATGAATGAGCGTTGCTGTGTCTCAGTGAAGCTAATGCACACTGAAGATTCAATTTTATGGGATTTTCCTGTGCCACCCAATGTGCTTCCTTTGACATTTTTTCAGCCATATGTAAAAACCGTTCTTCCTTCAGAAACAGAAACAGTCAGCAGGCTAGATGTGACCTGAGGTTGTGTTTGCTGATCCCCTGGATGTGGCCTTCTCAGCTGGACTGATATGAGAGACAAATAAACTGCCCCTCCTGGAAGTCACTGTATTAGGGGGTTTCCTGGCCAAGAGGACTTAGTCCGTACCCTACATAATGCATGCCTGTACAAAGTTACTACCAGTGGGCTTAAGCAAAGTGCTTTTTAGATGACTAGAGGCTGCCACAAACAAAGAGAATGGGAAAGGGGGTGTAAAGAAAGCATGCTTTCTCCCCTCTCCTCCCAAGAACGTGTTACATGTGTGTAGAGAATCAACCTCATTGTTTTTACAATATTCTTGATGCTGTTATTATTATTTTTTTTTATTTTAACCACCTTTAGAAAAGGTATTGACATACCTTTAGACCCAGTATTGGTGTTTGAGTTTTGGTGCTTATGTTTTTAAGGAATGGAAAATGGTGATTAATTTGTAAGAATTACTGTTTTCTGGATCCCTTCCTCCTGTCTCTCCCCAAAACCCCGCAAAATTCAAACGATTTTTTTCATTGTTTTCTTTTTTAATAATCAGCAGTAAATATTTATGGGACACCTGCATGCAAAATCCTGTGCCAAGAACTGCATGATCTTGATTTAAAAGACATGATCCTTGCCTAGCTTACAAACTTGTTAAGAAAGCACCAGAAAACAAACATACCTCATCTAAAACGTTTTAAGGTGCCTGATATAAAGATTTCTTGAATCCAGTAAATCTGTAAATCATCTGTAGAAATGCATGAGGGAGCTTGAAGACGATAGAAGGGCCATTTTATGTGTCTGCTAAAAATTTTGTAACCGTATTACCAACATCCTTCCCGAAAACATGCAAAAAGATCATTACTTCAGAAATTTGAGCCTGATCGAAAAACAGCGTTTTCACCTCTTACATCAGACTTTTTTAAGTTTTATGCCAAAAACCTCTGGATTTCAAGAGAGAGTTTTAGGGCTTCCATTGAAAAAAAAATTACAGCGAGAGTAAACACACAGGTTAGCGGGTGATTTTTCTTTCCTCCTTTCCTTGTCCAGGCCTTCCTGCAACCTACCTCTGGCCCTCCACCTTCACACTCCTTTGGAAAACTGTTGAAGGGAGAGAGGGATTGAAGGAGAGGAGTTTTGTGAATAAACTTGTCATATGTGGCGGTGAGGTAATTCTCGAGGTTTGTAGGGAGAAGCCTCCACTGCTCCTCAGCAAGAAGAGACAAATTCTTGCCCAAGTATCTGGACTCCAGGCCCATCAGCAGGCAGCTGATTGGGGTTGGGGGGGTGGGGGCATCAGGTCTGCACCTAGAACTACACAGTGATCTTAAGTCATTAGCCATCCGTTTGTTTTGATATTCATTGAAGTTTCCTAGGTGTGCTTTGATGTCATAAATCCTGTTTAGAAAGGAGTGTGGGCTACAGGAAAGGGAAAAGGAAAAAAGGTGTTTTGCCAATGAATTGTGCAATTTAAATAGCCCAAAGTCTAGGATAAGAGAAGCCTTGTGATATCCAAATGTCACAATTTTTTTTTCTTAGAACTGTACTAGCAGTCAGCTCAAGACACAATATCCTAACGTTGCTCTTCTGGACTCTTATAAATGGGGACATAATAAAGGATTTTTTTTTTTAATTACATAATATGAACACAGCACTTACTATGTACTATTCTAGGCACTTAACTCATTCTCACAGCCACCCTTTGGGGTAAGCACCCATTAGTACCCATTTGGTAGAAGAAGACACAGAGGTATAGACTGGCCCTAAGTCACAGGTTGATTGCTGGTGGAGCCAGGATTTGAATGCAGTCTGGCAGGTGCCAGGGTTTGTTTGCTGAATCACCTAACTATAACCAACTGCCTCTTTGCGGTACACAGGAATGGTAGAAAGAAAGAACTCTAAACACTTGACTGCGTAATTGTAGGCGCAGCTAAATATGTTGCACACCTTTTGGTTCCTCACTTAAGAGCAGGAAATTCAGTGCCAATGTGTTTGCTTTCCTTTCCGTATGTGGCCTTTTTTCTCAGCGTCACCTAGAATGTGATGTCTTCCCACAGCTCCGACATCATGGTCAAAAGGTTGTACTTCATGCTAATCTTCATGTGTGTGGTCACATTCAAGAGCCAATAACTGCTGACTCTTCTGTGGGTTCTCTAAATCTGGAGAACATCCTTCCCACCAGGCAGTGAAGTGGTTCAGCGATGAAAAACAACATGCTTTGGAATAGCCCCAGCAATCTGGAAATGTTGCTTTGTTGTAGGAGTAGACACAGCATGATTATAAGTGGCATATCTCAAGGGAGGTGAAAATCAGTAGCTTTGACTCAGGAGCCTGAGGAAATGATAGTGGCTCCTACAACTTCATGAACTTCTTCTTGCTGTTATGTCTTTGTTCTGTTTTGTTTTGTCTTGTTTTTGTTTGTGATAGTTGTTAGGCCTGCTTCTAGCATTTGTTAGAGGACATTAGTCCAAGGCAAGAGTACAAATGAACGCCTACACCCCATATGCCTAAATATTTAAAAATTGCAAATCAAGCTAAAACATTGTTAAATAAACTATGTTGCATCCCTCTACCTTGACAAATATACTATCATGATGAAAAATCAAAAACTGTAAAGTTATGATTTTTGTTGGGAAAATAGCAAAGACAAGTTGGTTTCATTGTTATTGCACATGTCTGGACTCTTTGATGTTGGACTGGCAATGTTGAGGTGAGTAATAAAATTAAAGAGACATAATTCATCATTTATTATGTGTTTATTTAATTAGATTTATTTTTCTTGTCTTCATTTCAGCAAAAATTGCTATGTTATTGTAACCAGTATTCTCTCAGAATTTGTGTTCTGAAAGATTACAAATAAAATGCAAATCTACTAAAAATATCCAAAACATATTGAATATATGAAATACATGAATATATTTTCATCAAGAATGTACATTAAAGGGGCGCCTGGGTGGCTTGGTCGGTAAAGCGTCCGACTTCGGCTCAGGTCATGACCTCACTGTCCGTGAGTTCGAGCCCCGCGTCGGGCTCTGTGCTGACAGCTCGGAGCCTGGAGCCTGTTTCAGATTCTGTGTCTCCCTCTCTCTGACCCTCCCCCGTTCATACTCTGTCTCTCTCTGTCTCAAAAATAAATAAACGTTAAAAAAAAAATTAAAAAATAAATAAATAAATAAAAAAGAATGTACATTAAAATAAATAGAGAAAAATTCAAAGTTAAAATTATTTTATTATGAAGTGCTATTTTTATTCTAAAATGCTTACATTATATAATAAATAGATTCAAATAGAATTCAAATAGAAAATAGAAAGCAATAACTAATGAATATAGGATTTTAAGTAAAGCTGAAATTTTATTTAATATTTTGGAACATTAACTTAAAATATCTTATATAAATAAAATTATTTGTTAACGCTAGTGTTCAATGCACAGCTAGTTGTCAATATAAAGTATTGGTATCTGATTTCATGAATGAATTGTCTAGATCTACACACCAGTCTTTGAGTGATATGAATTGTTTAATATTGCAAAATGTTCTTTTGCTGCCAGGTGCAAACATTGCAAAGATTTGCTAAATACTGAATACCTACAGAGCCGTGGATTAGAGAAGCAAGAAAATGATGCCAGGCAGTCCTGGAAAACAAATACTGCATGAGGTAAGGCTATATTGCATTTATGGGATCTGCTGAGTTGATTAATTTGCCTTTTCTCCTTGCTCTTGGAAGCAGTACTCACCTCCAATGTTCTTAGCAGTACAGCCCAAGCCTTTACAATATTTGGATGTGATCACCTTTTACTTTGAGGACATACAGCAAATGATGTGTAGAAGCATTTTGCTTTGATGGGCCCTGAATGATGCTGGTCATGCACGTGCATGCATGCCTCTGTGTGTATGTGTGTGTGTGTGTGTGTCTGTATTTGTGTGTGTGTGTGTGTGTGTGTGTGTGTTTGTGTGTGTGTCTGTATTTGTGTGTGTGTGTGTGTGTGTGTTTGTGTGTGTGTCTGTATTTGTGTGTGTGTGTGTGTGTGTGTGTGTGTGTGTGTGTGTTTGTGTGTGTGTGAGAGAGATGTAGGTCCTTTCAAAGAAAGATTTAGGGTAGTGGCTCTTTGCTTGGGTCTATGGGTGGTACTGGTTGTTTTGAGTGTTTTTAAGTTTTTAAGTATTTATTTATTTATTTACATACTCACTTATTTACTTATTTTTTTGAATTTATTAAACTTAAGCCCTCTGATGAATCAAAATAAAATTACACTTACTGAAACCTTTCCATGAGTTTATCCTTTGATGATCCTGCAATGATTAACACGTGTTACAACCTCTGAAGTTACAGAAAGCAGGGTCAGTTTTAAAGCCCTGACAGGGTAACACACTTTTAACAGGGGCAATTATTGCAGAGCCATCCTGTAGGAAATAATGTCTTCACTGAGGGTCAGAGGATTATACGCCTGAGTGAAGTCAGCTTTGCAAGTTATTTCCCTTAAGATCAACGAGGAGACAGCTGATTGTGGGCACTGAATATGGTTACCACTTACGTGCCTTATTCACAGGCAACCATGAGCTCCACAAAACGCTTTTTATTTCCTTCACTGCCATGTTTTTAACATGTAGCCCATGAGCCGCCTTAAACAGGGGCGCTTGTTAAAAATGCACATTCCAGATCCCATCTATATATGCTGAAAATCAGGTTTTCTGGGCTTACACCCTATGGTGATGCTGATACGATGTTTCTCCAGCCCTGCTTTGTAAAAGAAATTGATATAGGGCAATGGCGCATAAGCTTTTTAAATTATACACCCTGATTAGTACAGATATTTTGGGCAGGCGTCTCTAGTATATAATCATTTCTTTGTAAATGGTATACACGTACTATTGTGCTATTATGTAAACTGTAAAACACACACACACACACACACACACACACACACACACACACACAAAACAGATTTTTAAAAGGCAAAGGTGAAATAAACAATATTGTATTTTATTTTATTAAGTTTATTTACTTATTTTGAGAGAGACAGCACTAATGGAAGAGGGGCAGAGAGAGAGGGAGAGAGAGAGAATCCCACATAGGCTCTGCACTGCCATCACAGAGCCCCATGTGGGGCTCGAACCCATGAAGCTGTGAGATAAATAAACAATATTTTAAATTAATTGCTTTATCTCTCAGTGATACAAAAATATTTTTTGCTTCCAGAAAAATACCATCGTTAATAAATACATATTTATTAATATTATCAACAGGCTATTTTTAATGAAAGCAATATAATTTGAATTGCTTCATGCTTTAAAAAACATCTTGGTTTAGGAGCACCTGGATGGCTCAGTCGGTTAATCATCCAACTTCTGCTCAGGGCCTGATCTCACAGTTCCTAGGTTCGAGCCCCTCGTTGGCCTCTGTGCTGACAGCTGGGAGCCTGGAACCTGCTTCAGATTCTGTGTCTCCCTCACTCTCTGCCCCTCCCCCACTCATGCTCTGTCTGTCTCTGTCTCTCAAAAATAAATAAACGTTAAAAAAAACTAAAAAAAAAAAGCCATTTTGGTTTAATAATAGTTTAAAGGTTGGGACTCAAGTTCAGGTTAATTAGAGACTTGTTTTTCATGTCATCTCTAAAAAAGATACTTTGGGACAAGACAGACTCACACAGAAGAGGTGTATTTCTGACTGTACTTACTATTTGTTTTCAGCCCATCCACAAGTTTTGTAAAGAGTTTGCTTAAAATTGTGCTTACAAGTCTTCCATGATTATCAGCCAGTTCTTGTAAATGAATCGCAAAGTGTTACATTTTTATTTTCAGCAAATGCCTTTAATAATTCCCTGAAACTCCTTGAGAGATTTTAAAATAGATGTGAGAATTCCGTTTTCAAGTTTTTAAAGTGTGACAGGAGTTTCCTTAGGTAATTGAAGTCATTTTCAGGAACAAAATCACACAGTGATGGGTACATTTCTAAATCGTGAGTGTCTTTTGGAAAGCAGTTACTTGGTCAATTGTTGTTAAATGTCATCTTTACCTGAAGGGGGCAGATGAAGAGTGTTTTATGTTTTTAAGTAACAAAAGGTAGATTCGCATTGAAAGTCCCATCCTCAAGAAGATGGACAAATTACTGTGGCTTAAATCTCAAGTGTAAGAGAAGGAAATGGTGAAAATCACAGCACTGCCAAGACATGGGCAAAGGCTAGAAAATGGGAGGCCTGTATTTTATGCCCACTCCTTTCATTTGTATCTTGTAAAAATGGAGCGGTCATAAATTCTAATTGTAGACATCGCCATTCACTGTGGGAGGGGCACGGAGGCCTCTCAGATGACGCTTAGCCCTAAGGAACCGGGCAGGTGGTGGAATCCTTCACTGTGAGAAAGAATAGTAACAGTAACAAGAGCTGATAATTATGGAACTCTTAGGTGCCGGGCCCTGCTAGGGTTTTCTGTGAATCACTTCATTTACTACTCACACAATGCCCTGGGCACAGTCTTCGGGCTTTTGTGGATGAGGAATTTGAGTTTGAGGTCATGTAGCTACTAAATAATGGAGCCAGGAGTCTGGCAAGTTTGGGGACTTCATTTGTGGACATGAGGAGTTAAAATGCAGGTATGACCCCAGACCTACTGATTATCACTCAACTCTGGCTTCCCAGTAAGATGGAGGAGATGTGGGAGGGTGCCTGGGGGCTGGATGCTACACCCTCAGGAAGCACCCTCCCTCCTGCTGAAGGAGCCCTCTGCATTCCCAAATCTGCAAACAGAGCAGAGGGTTGAGTATCTGAAATCATCAGTTGATCTTGTGGAGCATTGATTTCCTGAAGCCTACAGACTTCTTGGCAGAAGTTCTCTGTATGGTTGTTTTGGATATCATTTACTACGGAATGTGTTTCTTTAATTTCTGTGACATAGAGATGTAGTATTAGAGGCTGGGGCATTTTCTTGGACCATTGTAAATATTAGTTTGTGTTTTCTTGGACGGCTTCCTCTGAATGAGTCAATATATAAGCATCCATTCTATTCCAGGCAATGCCTGGATCCAGTGGTTTCAAAAATCTGTCCCTTTACTCTCAGGAAAATTACAGTCTAGCAAGAAGGAGGTAAGTGGGTAGGTAATTAATACAGCGTGTTGAAGTTGTTAATAGGGCTAAAACGTCTGTGCACAGACTCAAGAAGACAGAAGGCTTCCAAAAGGAATGAATGAAGTCAGGTAGGTAGAGTGGTAGGGGCTGTAGAGAAGGCTTCATTCACGTGTATCAGGGTACTTGAAATTTGACATCATGTGTTCTCTCTTTCATTCCTCACTTCTGTGCTTCCTCATTTCTGTCTTCACAAATTTCCTATCATTGCCCTTCTGTTTTTTTTTAATTTTCAATTTTTATTTATTTATTTAATGTTTATTTTTTGAGAGAGCATGTGGGGGAGGGGCAGAGAAAGAGGGAGAGAGAGAATCCCAAGCAGGCTCCACGCTGTCAGCACAGAGCCAGATGCAGGGCTCAATCTCTCGAACCATGAGATCATGACCTAAAGCCAAAATCAAGAGTCAGATGCTTAACGTACTGAGCCACTCAGGCACCCCCTGGTTTTTGTTTTTGTTTTTAATTCCTTCCTTCCTTTCAAACAGAATCACTTTCTTATTATCAGAAGTCATATTATTAACAATAAACAAAAGGAGGATAAGCAAATCTTCGCCAATAGCCCTCACCTAGGATTAAAAGTTCTCTGTTTAAAGTTGTCTTTAAAATTATTGCAGTAATCAGTGCCATGTATCAGAAAGACATAAATCCCCAAGGTCTTCGAATCATGGTACTCCTACCCTCAGCGCATAATTCTTATAGTTTGTTTAATAAAGAAATATGTCTTATTGTTTCAAACACTGCATACGTACCTTAAGAAAGCTAGATTTCCCTTTATGTGTCAAAATTTTAATCTTATCGAATTATCTATCACTAATTTTCTCAATTATCCTTAATTATCCTCATAATACACTTTAGAGCTAGTTAGTCCTACATATTGGATCTAGTTTTTATGGCTCTCAGTTTTCTATCCTAGCATCATCCTTAATTTTTTCCCCATTGTTCAGCAACTTGTCGAATAGACCAGACCAAGGATCTCAACAGAATGATTCATCTTTATTCTGTCTGGGTGCCTTCTGGTGTTGTCATTGCATTTCCCCCATCCCCACTATTTTCTTATGCTGAAAGTTAGGTCTAAACTTTTTTGGGTTCAGGTTAAACATTTTGGCTAGAATATACCATAGGGGATGGTTTGCAGTCTACTATGTGTCACGTCAGGAGATGTATTATTTGATAGCTCCACCATTCTTGGGGCTAAACTTGAGCACTGGATTTGGGTGATGAAAATCTGATCCCTCCATGAATGTACACTTACGTTTTCCTCCTGTGACTAGAAAGAAATCTTTGTGGTATTACTTTGGCACTCTGTGAATGTCAGATTCCCCATAAATCATGCACTTAATGCTTTTAACACTACCTGACAATCCTTGCCTCGGTCAGTAATTTCATTAGGGATCAACAATGATTAAAATCTAATTCAATCCTTCCTTTTCTCCTAATAGGTGACATTCTTGTATGAAGTAAATCTTTCTCTCATCAGGTGGGGTTAGGTTTGTTTTTGTTTGTTTGTTTTGGTTTGGTTACTCTGTAATATAGTCTAACTGGAGAGGCATAATTAATGTTTAATATTCCCCATTAGATACATGTGTTCAAAGGGAAAACCTCACTTAACTGCCTCAAGTGATAATATCTGACAGGGAATGGTGCTTTCCCATTTTTTAACGTTTATTTATTTTTGGGACAGAGAGAGACAGAGCATGAATGGGGGAGGGGCAGAGAGAGAGGGAGACACAGAATCGGAAACAGGCTCCAGGCTCTGAGCCATCAGCCCAGAGCCCGACGCGGGGCTCGAACTCCCGGACCGCGAGATCGTGACCTGGCTGAAGTCGGACGCTTAACCGACTGCGCCACCCAGGCGCCCCGGTGCTTTCCCATTTTTAAGTACCATTCTCTATTCATGGATTTTCATTGATTCATTCAGTGTCCTTACAACCGCGAAACACTTTTGGTCTCAAAAGTTATAAGTTGAGTAATTCAGCATCAGTTGTTTTACACTGCAGTGTTCTTTAAAAGAAACAGATACAGCCAATTCTACAATTTTACGAATGTTTTGAAAAAATGAGATTGACAAGATGGTGAAAATCCCTTTCACTACACATGATGAGCCACCTGGCTCAGAGTATGCCCTCCACCAGTTGTAGTGTGTGAAGTTCAGTCTGTCAGCCTCACAAGATTAAAATGAATTTACTCTTGGAAAAATGGAGTTACTGAGACTGAAAGGGAGGCACCATTTCAGTAACTGTTCACTTGCACCAGAATCAAGGTAAGATGTCTCTATTTGGGGACTTTTTCTTTTTTATGTAACAACACAGGTATTGGACTTTAGATTTTTTTTCTTTTCTTTTTTTAAAATGAGTTGATAAATGGCTAACTACTGGCTTAATGGCACAGTTAATTCTATAGCACATACATTAAAAGAGGCGTGTATTTCTTATTATACTGTCTTCTAAAGTGAAGTTAAACCCAGAAGAACATGAAAATGATAAATGTGTATGAGCAGGTACATGTGAGCATGTGCAGACACACACACACACACACACACACACACACACACAGATATATTATTTAAAAACAATTTTTTTTTAATTTTAGAGAGAGAGTGTGAGCAGAGGAGAGGGGCAGAGAGAGAGAGAGAGAGAGAGAGAGAATCTTATGTAGGGTCCACGCTCAGCACAGAGCCCAACGCAGGCCTTCATCCCATGACCCTGGGATCAAGATTGGAGCTAAAATTAAGAGTCAGACACTCAACTGACTTAGCCGCCCAAGTACCCCAGAAAGACGTGTTATTAAATTATAGAGTTCCCAACTGTCTTGACTTTAACATTGAAAGTCTCGTGTTTCAGTAAACACTCCAGTCCCAGGCAGAACGGGATGGTTGGTGACCTGAAAATTGCCAGGTAAAAATAGCATGGAATTCAGCAACAGATCTCTGTTCTTTAAAATTATTTTAAATGTTTATTTGTGTTTGAGAGAGAGAGACAGGGTGTGAGCAGGGGAGAGGCAGAGAGAGAGGGAAGCACAGAGCCCAACGCGGGGCTTAACCTCACGAACCATGACTATGACCTGAGCTGAAGTCAGACACTTTAACCAACTGAGCCACCCAGGCACCCCTGAATCTTCCTATTCTTGACTGAGACATTTAATTTTTTTTATTTTTTACATTTATTTATTTTTGATAGACAGAGACAGAGCACAAGTGGGGGAGGGGCAGAGAGAGAAGGAGACACAGAATCCGAAGCAGGCTCCAGGCTCCAAGCTGTCAGCACAGAGCCCAACGCGGGGCTCGAACTCACAAACCGCAAGATCATGACCTGAGCCGAAGTCGGACGCTTAACTAACTGAGCCACCCAGGTGCCCCTTGACTGAGACATTTAATAAGGCCTTTAATTCAGACATGAATTGATGTGTCCAACTGGCGGGAAGATAACTTATTAAGTACATAAGAATATGAATTCAAAGAAGTATCAGGAATGCACTAAAAGTCTTTAAAACTGCTAGTTATGAAAGGGATCAAGAATCTTACTACCTATGTTTTCTTCAGAAGAGGTAACATAATTGCCAGTATTTCTGAATAGTTCAGCTAAAGCTTAGAAAGGAGAATGGCGGAAGGTACAATGTGCTTGAGTTGATTTTCAGTGTGGAATTTTACAGAGACTATTCATTGAATGTTAAGGTGAAAAGGACCTTGAGGAATTATAGAATCTATCTTTCCACATCTAGTCAAGGCCACAACTAGATCATGATGGGATTATACCCAATATATTTTTAAATACTCTCAAAAAAGGATATTCCGTTGTTAATTTTATGCCTTATCCCAAACTCTCATCCTTTATAAAGATCGGATTTTTTGTTTCTGGTTGATGGTAAAAATTGTGAACAGCCAAAACCCATTCTTTGACAAAGGTTAGAAGATTATTTTTCAATTTTCTTTAAGTATTTTAATTCTAGAAGCTATCAACTTTTCTTCAAAGTTTGTACTTTTAAGCCTTTAGTTATATCTGTGTTCTCCTCCAAATCCCTAAAGCATACATTTGGGTATGGTAACCAGCATAAAAAAAAGACAAGTTTTTGTATTCTTTAAATTATAGCAGTCATGAAACTGTCATATTTGTAGTGAAGATAGTATTATATAATAATCTGTGTTTTAGAGTCTTAATAATTTGATGTTTCAAGAAATCAAATCATTAGCTTAATAGACTGCAGGATCTCCAAATGGTTTTACAGATATGATAATAATACCTTATTGTTAAGGATTTGGACTGAAATCTCATTCTTCATCCTCAGGAACAGAGAGATAAGCCTAATCCTAGGTGCTTTTGAGTTAAAAAAAAAAATTCCTTTGAGATCATAAAAGGGAAAGAATGTGATCCTATGAGGCATATATTTTATTTTAGTTCTTTTTCTGGTTTCCAGATATTTGACCTGAGTTATTGTGTTTGGTGGGTAGATTAAGAATACAGAAATATTTTATTTAGGTTGTTGAGTTTTTCAAGATTGAAAGAGCTAACAGAAGTTAAAGGATATTTGCTACTTGATATCAGTGCAGGAGAATTAAAAAGCAGTATCTTAAAGTTGAACGTGCATGCGAAGTCACCTGGAGGATCTTATTAAAATCAGCTTATGATTCAGTGTAGCACAAGATTCTGCATTCCTAACTAGCTCCTAGGTGGTGCTGATGACCTAAGGACCATACTTTTTTCTTTTTCTTTTTCTTTCTTTCTTTCTTTCTTTCTTTCTTTCTTTCTTTCTTTCTTTCTTTCTTTCTTTCTTTCTTTCTTTTGCTTAATTGAAGTATAGCTGACACACAATGTTATGTTAGTTTCAGGTGCAGAGCATAGTGATTTGGCAACTGTATATGTTATGCTGTGCTCACCACAAGTGTAACTACCGTCTGTCGCCATACAACGCTATTTCAGTATCATTGACTGTATTCCCTATGATGTGACTTTCATCCTTGTGATTTATTCATTCCCTACGTGGAAACCTGTACCTCCACTCCCCTTCACCCAATTGCCCTTCCCTCAACTGTCCTTCCCTCTGGCAACCATCAGTTTGTTTTCTGTATTTATGGGTCTGTTTTTGCCTTTTTTTTTTGTTTGCCTTTGTTTTGTCTTTTTAAGGACCACGCTTTGAATAGCAAGTTTGTAAAGAGCTTAGCTATAGCTTAGTTCAGACTTTCTCTTGTTAACCTGGAAAGACAAATAGTACCCACTGTGATACTCTCTTTATAGGAAGTGATGGGGACATGGATAGGGATGGAAAAACTACTTCAATGGTATTGTTGGTATGGAGAAGTATTTGTAAAAACTAATTAAGAAAGCTATTTCTGGGAGCACCTGAGTGACTCAGTCAGTTGGACGTCCGACTTTGGCTCAGGTCATGATCTCCCGGTTTGTGAGTTTGAGCCCCACATCGGGCTCTGTGCTGACAGCTGGGAGCCTGGAGCCTGCTTCAGATTCTGTCTCTCTCTCTCTCTCTGCCCCTCCCCTGCTCACTCTCTGTCTCTCTCTGTCTCTCAATAATAAATAAACCTTAAAAAAATTTTTTTTAAAGAAAGCTATTTCTGGGGCGCCTGGGTGGCTTGGTCGGTTGAGCGTCTGACTTCGGCTCAGGTCATGATCTCACACTCTGTGAGTTTGAGCCTCATGTCAGGCTCTGTGCTGACAGCTCAGAGCCTGGAGTCTGCTTCAGATTCTGTGTCTCCCCCTCTCTCTGCCCCTCCCCTGCTCATGCTCTGTCTCTCTCTGTCTCAAAAATAAATTTAAAAAAAATTTTAAAAAAAATTAAAAAAAAAGAAAGCTATTTCTGTAACACAGTGACTAGACTATGATGTAAATATGAATACTATATATAATAGCAGATTATCCTATAATTGCTGAGTGTTTTAGTTATGAATTTTTAATTTATACTTTATAAGTAGATTTAGATTTGTTTTACTCCCCTTTGATGAAATTAATTTTTCATATCATGCATATATCAAATTACCTTCTACAAAGAAAATTCATTTACAGAAATGAGGTATTGCAAATTTAAACCAAATACATTTTTTTACCTTGTAACTAGAGTTGACATTTAGATTATTTGAGCCAAACCCTGATAGACTTATTTCATGTAGTGGCTACTTCAATTCATGGTCATTTATTATTTCAGTAAAAATTATTTATTGAGCAGCTCCTTATTTATTTCCTGTGCTTTTTGAATCTTTGCCTGATCTGTTAGGATTATTTGATTGGGATTAACAGAAAAAGCCTAAATCAAAATGGTTCAACCTAGATAATAGTTTACCTACCTATTTCTTATGTATCCAGGGATCCAACCTGACATTCCAAGATATCAAAGATCTAGTCATCTCTTGTCTTGTTACTTCTCCAAGGCATGACTTTCTGTCCTGAGATTATTATCTGGTCCAAGATGGCTGCTGGAGTTTCAGTCATTGTGACTCCATTCTGGTAAGCAGAAACGGAGAACAGGAGAAAGAAATACATGCTTCTTCCACCCCCACATTACTTCTCTTTGTATCTCACAGATCACATTTAATCCCATGACTGCACTTAGCTGCAAGGAGAGCTGGGAAATGCAATCTTTATTCCAAGTGGCCATGGTGGCCATCTACAAAATTTAGGATACTATTACTTTGGAAGAGGGGTTGGCAAACTATGACCCGCAGGCCAAATCTGACCACTGCTTATTTTTGTAAATAAAATTTTATTAAGTCATAACCATGCCCATTCATTTACATAATGTCTATTGTTTCTTTCACACTATAATGGCAGAGCTGAGTAGTTGTGAAAGGAAACATACAGGCCACAAAATCTAAACTATTTTCTGTCTGGTCCTTTACCAAAAATGTTTACTGATCCCTGCTATGAAGGAAAAGGAAGACAAACCTGCAGCTTCTGTTACATATTTTAGGCTATTTTTCCTTCCTCTCTCAACTTTAGCTCATTTATAAAAACCAGTAGCTTCTACAAAATGCTAAAAAAATAGGGCTTAAGTGAGAATTGCACTTATCCTGGAGGTTGAGTAGACTATTTGAGTAAATTACTCAAATGTTCCCACATGGTATTTTTCTTTATTTTATCAATAAGATTTATAATTGTTCCACATTTTGGTCTTGTATCAGTCAGGATTTAATTGATGTAAACAGAATCTATTCTAGCTAGTTTAATCAGGAAGGAATTACAGGATATTAAACAACATAGGAAATCATTAAGAGCTTAAGACTGGGGACAAGAGAGGTGCTAAATAGGTAAATTCTAGGTAGATTTTTTGGAAACGACTCCCTAAGTGCACTACCAAGCGGGACCACCAAAAAAACTTCCATGTCTTGTCCCTGATCAGGGAGCTACTGGCTCCAGAACACCACCACCCTGTGTCATTGTCAAGAATTGCCATAATGAAGAAGCCATCACTTCTGCTGGTTCCAGAACTATGATTCACACAAGCAGCCTCAAGGTCCTGCACTGTGCCTCTGATACCCATTGACCTTGTGTGTGGACAACTGCAGCATCTGCTGAGGGTGGCATGAAAAACTTCAGATGTCTCTGTGAGGAGGCTTGCCAGAAGAAATGGCAAAACAGCTGAGGCAAGGCCTCTACCTTACTCCCAAATGCCAAATCTGCTGCAGAGTGCATCTGATTTGCCAAACCTAGATCACATTCAGAATCCAAGCTGCAAGGTAGTCTGGGAAATGTCCCTCTTAAGTTTCTAGTCTCCATAGCCTGAGGAGACTAGAAAAAGACTAGAAAAAGGGTGGAATGAATGGTAGGCACCAATACTTGCCCTGTTCTAGAACAGAAACAACATCTATATGGAATGATGTCCTTTTTTCTTGATTATGGAAAGTCAGTATATCGACAATCTTCCTGAACTTGGTCAGATCATGAAAGTGTTATATTCTCAGAAGTATACCAGAATGAGGCAATATTAAAGTTTGTGTATTTATTTTGAGAGAGAGAGCAGGGGAGGGGCAGAGACAGAGGGGGAGAGAGAATCCCAAGCAGGCTCTGCACAGGCAGCACAGAGCCTGACGTGGGGCTTGAACTCACAAACCATGACATCATGACCTGAGCCACAACCAAGAGTCAGACGCTTTCCTGACTGAGTCACCCAGGCGCCTCCAGAATGATCATTTGTATTTTTTGTATCGGTGCCTTGACATATATATTTTTTTAGCATTCTTCTGGTAAAATATCCCTTGGAAACATTATATGTAAGTAAATAAATAAATAGTTGCTCTCATCAAAGCAGCAATAGGGCCTGTTCCAGAAAGTGTGTGCTCCCTGTATATTCCAGGTGCTTGCTTATGTTTTCCAGACTCCCTTGAACTTAGGTTAACACCATGTGACTGCATTCCTGCCAATGAAACATGTCACACTTAGCTGGTCCTAAAATCCCTGTGGACCCCCTCCATTTCTCTCTTCCCCATTGCAGCAACAGTGGCGTCCATGTATTGATAAAGTAGCATCACACCATAACAGCTGGACCCTAGACTTACCAGATAGAAGAGAAGGCCTTTTGCCCTACACTAGTGTTTGTGGGGAGAGAAATAAACACTTGCATGATGCCGCTGAGATCATATGTCATCACGACATAGTGTGTCTCTCTTGACAATATGGGCCTGAAGTCTTGTAGTCCCCACCTCTCATCCCTCCACTGCCAGCCTCTCACTGCCTCTCCTTTTCTCTCTGCTTTCTACCCACCTCCTAAGACAGCTTCACGTAGCTATTTTGGGGGGCACAGTTTGTAAACCATTACTTTAGGCTTTTCAATACCCTTTCCTCTGGTTTTGGAATGTAAACAGTTGTATAAAAAATGAGTATTACTTTTCAGGTAAATGAGGATGGGGAAGGCAGGTGCTGATCTCTTACTGCACTTTATTGAGAACAGCTCTGAATTTATGTTTTACAGACAGAATTCCCACTGTTCAGAAAGAGTATGAAAACTATCATATTCAGGTTTTTAAGTTATTATATATGGAATCCAGCTTTTACTGGAAACAGCATTGTTTGTCAAAGTGATACAATTGGATATCATTTGAATCTGACTTTTCCATAAAAATGATGTTAACATAGGCACTAAGGGTCCTGACTGAAAGCCCAGTTTCTGAAATAAAAACTACTACAGACAGTATATTTAACCAGCTGGAAATAGTGTGTTTGATTAGCGATAGAAATAAAGCTGTATTATTCAAATAAATGGGAACTGTATTAACCAATCACAGAACATTTTATTTAATAAAGAACACTGTCATAGTACACTGTAACTAATCAGCAATCTCAACAGAGTACACAAAATTCAGAAGGACTTCTAAGAAAGAATGGCAGATTTGGGGGCTGGGGGGAACAGACCTATTGCATGACTCATCCAGGAATTTGAAGACTTTCTTTTCCTCGTCAAACATTTCCTTGTAATAACCTTAGGCATCAGAGGTCAAGCAGTTGACCTTACTGATACATTGGGCGTCAGACTTCTCTCTTGTGTTCCATGGTGTCGATGCATGTCTAGAAGGTCAGGAGAAAAAAACGTGAGTGGACTGAATATGGATCTCTCTGTTTTTGCAAAGTGAGCTTCTAATCCATTCAGGCCTCAGCTCAGATGTCACCTCTTCAGGGAGATCTTCCCTGACCACCTTATCTGAAACAGCTGTATCTTCCTCCCCTATCACTTTCCAGGCTTCACTCACTTTACCTTATTTTCTTCATACCACTACTCACTAATTGAAACTATGTTGTTTTTTTTTCCCATTTCTTCACTAGCATTTAAGCTCCATGAAGGGAGAGCTTTTAACACCACTGTAACTCCAACAAATACATTGCCTGGTACATTACGTAGTAAGTATTCAATATTTTTTCAGTTTCTCTGCCAGAAACAAGAGGGGGATTTTCTCTGATCTTTGCTATGAGAACGTGGTAAGGCTCTTGGAGGTAAAACTCATAAAAGTGCCACCCACCTTCCCAAGGCTGGATCCCACTCTGGAGTTTTTAATTCTCAAACTTGTCAGCACATTGCCTCCAGGATTTGTGAATTACAATTTAGGTTTCCTACCCTGGTGCTGGGTCTCTAGGTGGTTTTTCCTGGTGGGATTCACCTGTCTGTCCATAATTCTGGGGGCAGAGTTTTGTCCTGTGACCTCAGTTCTCTAATGGATCCCAGATGACTTGTTAATTTCAGTTTATTTAGCTTTTTTTTTTGTATGGATAGGAGAAATGACTTCTAAACTACTTACATGCTGGACTGTAAATTGGAAACCATTTGCTAATTTTTAATAAATAAGTGAATAAATGCTATTGAGAATGTATAGCTATCAGCTGGTTCACTACAATTGTTTGGTCTAGTTTTGCAAATCGGAACTTTGTTTTAATCAATTACAACACAATGATACAGGAGGAGATGAATCTTCATAGCAGTGAATGGCACTTCTCTGATGATTGAACTTTTTTTACTACATCGGATTGTTTGCATAGTACAGACAGTTGTATATAAAAGTTACATTATCCATTAATCAATAATTCCTTAAACTGGGGTGCTTGGGTGGCTCAGCTGGTTCAGCATCCAGACTCTTGATTTCAGTTCAGGTCGTGATCTCATGGTTCATGAGTTCAACCCTCCCTTAGGCTCTGCTCTGACAGCACACACACACCACACACACACACACACACACACATGCACTCTCTCTCTCTCTCTCTCTCTCTCTCTCAAAATAAATAAGTAAAACATTAAAAAAATAATTCCTTAAACAGAAAGCAACATATTCTAAATGTATGGATTATAGTACAGGCTAAGTTACAATAACAAATACTTCCATAAGTCACTGGTTCAGACATAAAAGTGTATTTCTCTCCCATGCAGTCTGAAAGGATGTGGTTTCCCAGGTTGGGTGGGCAAAAGATCAGGTAGAGACCCAGGCTGAATTTAAAGAGAATATATAATGTGGATGCTGGCTGTTTAGTTAGGAAGGACTACATATGATCCAAATATAAAGTGTGTACATGTATGTGTATATGGGGTTCAGATGAATCAATTTTAGCATAGCGTTCTGTTTGAAGAATATATAGTCCTGTAGCCCAAAATGAATTAAAAGACATTTTAATATTTTATATGCATTTCTCAAGGACTGTTAGGGAGATCTGTGCCATAATCCATAACAATACTTTAAAAGATATCATCTCTCTTCCACACTTCTTTCATACTCTGTATTTGTTCCAGAGTCTTCTTGAAATCCCCCAGTTCCCCTGACCCCCACCTTTTCTCGCTTTTCTGTCTTCTTTCCTCCTGCCTCCACCTCAAGCTCTTTCTTATTGAGATCAATTTAGAATTGAACTTCTTTTTTATGGTTTCATTTCTGCTTTGCTCATTATCTGGATTCTCCACAAGAAAGAACCCAGGGCTGACCCAGAAAGCAAATCTCTTTTCCCTTTTTCTTCAAGCATCTTTGGCCCAGTTGCTCTCCCTGTCTTCTAGTTTTGCGTTACAAAAACACCAAGAACTAGACTGGCAAAAAAAAAAAAAAAAAAAAAAAAAAAAAGAATTGCTTACGGTGGTGGGGGGAAGGGTAGAATCTGCACGGACAGGAATGGGGAGGCCATGAATACTTATGCGTTAAAACGTCTTGTTTCCATCACACATATATCATTAAGAGCTCAAGTGAGGATAATGTGCGCCGCTGTAACTCCAAAACAGATGGAAAATCTCTCAGTTTAAAAATATTCACAAAGCTGGATTTATACAGATGTTCCACCTGAAGGCAGAGCTGAACAAATTAATGCTCACAGTGGACTATGAAAGTCTAATCTATAAAGTGAAAAGGGAAGGGAAGGAAACTGAAAATTACTGAGCACTTACTCAAGTATTGTGTTAAGCTCTTTAAACAATGTCATGTCATTTAAAACCCCCCATAACCCTTCAGATCAGTGTTCTCGGCTTGGGGATATACTATTCTCAGTAGAACACGAGTGGTGAGATTTTAAAGTGCTTGTGTTTTCATACCAAAAATAACATGAAAATGCTTAACACGATACAGCGTGAGTGCCTTATGATATGCTTTTTTGATTGTCATGTAAGTGGCTGACATTAAGCTTTTGGTTGCTGAGCCATCCATTTCAAATATAACCATCTCAAATAAACACGCAGCCGGCGGTGTGACACGACCACTAGCTGAACAACTAGATGAGGAGTTAGGGTGCCCCCACTTGGGAAGTCCCCTTTCCAGAAAGCCCTGTATAACCTAGATAACTGACTGCTTGAGCGGTCCTGCTTTTTCCTCCCTGGACCCCAATTCCTGCCTTCTTATGTTCTAAATTCACCAAGAAAGAGTGAACCCAAGAAAACCCACACTTGGACCCAGTAATGTCAAAGCCCCAGGTCCACGGTCCCTCCCTCTCTCTCTATGACCTCGTTATGTGGCCCTTGGACATGTTGTGTATCCTCCAGGACTTGTAATATTCCTCCCCGCCCCCCGCCCCCGCCCCGCCTCCCACCAAGTTCCCTTGTGGTTGTTGCTGAGGTGTGTCTTGTGTCTTCCAGTTGTAAGAACACAAAGTCTGGTTCAGCCACATCCATTGACTCTGGTCAGGGGAAATGTCTATAGAAGGCTGCTGTAAGTAATATGGGACCAGGTCATTGGCCTCGGGCATTCCTGGCCCAACGTCTTAGTAACAATTAGGCTGACACTGACAGAAACACTGGGGCATGTTCTAGATCATCAGGAGGATTATCTTATAATCAAATAATTATAACCAAAGAGTCACATAGTATCTCATTGCTACCTTAATTGAGGTAGACTAATGAAAAAGGCACAAAGTCAGACTTAATATGTAAATGATACGTGTATGCCAAGTAGAGGTCAAAAGACCTCGTACTGTATGAAATGAATGATGACTTTGCAGGAGATCAAATTCAGAATTGGGCTAAGAGAATGAGACATCCCCTGGCATATGGTAGGACAGTCATATTCTAAAGAATATGCATCACAGCAGTACTAACATTTGAACACTGATGTGGTTGAGGAAGAAAACATCATCACGTCGTTAATGCTGTTTCCTTGAGTTTTGTTGTTTTTACGAGTATTTTAACAAATTTACAAATATGTGTTAATTTATATCAGTGTGGTAAATTGGATTATTCTTCCCAATTTTTCTGTTTCTCTATTATACGATTATATGGCGAAGCTTGTGTCCTGTGACTTTTTGCTAGAGAAGGCAGAGCACCTTTTGCTACAGACGGCAGAATGGTATAGGGGACTGAGGGAAAAAAAGCAACCTGTTTAGGCGGCAACAAAACATTGGCAAAACTGCCGCTTTCAGTAACACAAAGGCAAAAAAAAAAACCAAAAACTGTACCTAATGGACCCATGGCATTGGACAAGGGTGTTCTCAATGAGAATGTTGATAATGTGAACAGGCTGCACTTTGCTGCATTTGAAAAGGTGGAACAAGAAAGTGATGAGCTCAGAAAAATTGGCCAGTTGCAGGTAAAACCGAGAAGGAATGTAGAGAGCCTAGAAATTCCAGAAGCTGTAAGGTTGATAAATAAAATTCTCATTTCCAATCAGTGAAAGATAATATTGAAAAATACCTTGTATCTAACAGACCTACTAAAATAGCCTCATGGAAATAACAAAATCCAGGCACCACCTCATTAAGACAAGCCTTAAGGCAATGTCTGGCAGTCGATACTTTCACCTGGACAAAATGACTTTGAGAAAAGTGGTTATGAACCCAAAGTACTTGTAATTAAGTCTAGAGAGAGACAAGCCTCACAAAAATTACAGTGTGGATTTTGGCACAAGGATTGGCCATAATTAACTGCATCAAAAATCCAACAGGCTTGTGAGAGCCCTGTTTGCAGAAGCACCGCCATGCTGGATTAAGAGGCTGACTTTGAGACGGATAAAAGAGCTCTGGGCTCCCAACTTTCTGCAAGTAGCAAGTAGACAAGAGAGCTGCTCATATTCTGCAGTTCTGTTTTCAGATGTGGCCCTGAAGGGTGGAAAAGGTGGGTCAGGCCTGAGGCAGAGCAGGGCTATGGAGAAAATGGAACTGGTGTGTTATTCCCAGGGAGCAGTGCTAGGGCTTAGTAAAGGACTGTTCCCTACCCTAGTGGGGAAACTGGCTAATACTTTCCTGTTTCAGAGTTCCTACGGACCAGGTGACCCCTATATGCCTCCCATTCTTTCCCTTTTCAAATAGGAGTATTTACTATTTCTCGTCCCTGTTTCCTGACAGTATGTTGGCATATAGGGTGACAGATTCCTTGTTTTTGTTTTAGCTTATAAATATCTGGATCAAGGAGAGCCACACCAATGCTCTGGTTTCTCTTCAGATCGCATAAATCTTTCGCCTTTTACTAAAGAAGAGCCACACCTGGCCCCAGTGTAAAGCACAGATCCTGAACCTTGAGCCTGCTGCCATGATTGGATGAGACTTTTTACCTGTCTTGAGAGGCAGCAGGGAAGTACATCGCATCAGGAAGCAAAGTGAATAATTATTATTTGAAGGAGACTGTGGTGGATTGAACTATTTTTCTCAATTCTTCATATACTTCCTGTTAGAGATCTATTCATCCATGTACTTTGCCATGAGACTTTGCGGTGTCTCCACTAGAGTCAGCTAAGGATATTTCCTTGCCCCACTGAGGCTGGACCTGGCTGGAACGTTAGTAAACATGATGAGGCTTAAATACGTGTGCATGATTTGGCGTGGCCTCTTCAGTCCTGTGATACATCATTAAAAACAAACAAACAACCCCCCCCCAAAACCCAAGAGCCAAAAAACACCAAACAACAACAAAACAAAACCCCCCTAGCCCTGTAGCCTCTGATCTCAAAATGAAGACATGAGGAGAAGTGATTCTACTTGTAACCTTGTACTAGTCCCCACCTAGTCCAGCTGACACCAGCCAAACCAAACAGTAAATAAAAACCCTACATATTCCATGTGCAAGCGACTGAGACTTTGGGAGTTGTCAGTTATGCAGTTAGTATTAGTTGATTGATATAATTCACATAAGAGGTATAAGCACAAAGGACTCATACCTCATTTTATGTTTATACACAGCTCAGTAGCATTTTGAGTTAACAATAGGGTTCTTTTTTTTTTTTTTTTAAAGGTCTCCAAGGATTAATCAAGTTTTAGAAATTCTGCCTTAGGTAGTTCTGATTAAACCCATTCTATAGATGAGGACATGGAAGCAACTCAGAGAGGTCAGTGGCTTTAGGGCATAGGGTCTGATGAGGGCTTGCCTGATTTCAACATAAAGATTTTTCTACTATCTGCCTTGCTGCCTCTTTTTATTAGTTTCAAATATTTTCCCTTTTGTTGAGGTGACTATTACAAGTAAAATTTGCTATCAGGTCATACAGAGATTAAAAGACAGAAAAGAATGTTTTCTTTCTTTCTTTTAAAATATAATTTATTGTCGAATTGGTTTCCATACAACACCCAGTGCTCATCCCAACAAGTGCCCTCCTCCCTGCCCATCACCCACTTTCCTCTCTCCCTCACCCCTCATCTACTCTTGGTTTCTAAAAAGAAAGATAGAAAGTAAAAAGATAAACTGCCAAATGTAGATGATGAAACCTGGCAGAATAGCCATAAGCAGAACTCTGAGCGTCCAAATCCTGTCAGATACTTTTACCATCAAGGGATTGCCGTACAAGGCTCATGTGCAATAGCAGGCAAGAGCTGCTTTCAAAATATTTCCGGACTTGGGACCATCCACTAATAGGGCTGATGCTAACATCAAGAGTGCAGCCTGAAAAAAAGAGAATCCTGCAGAATTAGTCCAGGGATGAGAGGCCCTTTGGGAATAAAAATGAAGATTACAAAACAAGTAGAATCTTTTTTTCTCTCTCTCTCTCTTATGTCTCTCTCTCTCTTTCTTTTTCACTTGAGAGAGAGGGAGAGGGTCTGAGTCTCCACACACCTGAAGGAGAGGAGCAGAGGGAAGGAGAGAGAGAATCTTAAGGCTCCATGCTCAGTGCAGAACAGACCTGGGGCTCGATCTCATGCCCCTGGGGTCATGACCTGAGCCAAAATCAAGAGTGGGACGTTCAACTGACTGACCACTCAGGAGCTCCAAAACAAGTAGATCTTTTAATGTTCAAGAGAGATTTTCTTGTTGAAGTTTTCCTCCTAGACCATAATTTGAGTAGCTTTAGACATTAATCACATCATAGAGGGGTTAAAAACCTCTCCAGAGATTTATTATTTTTTTTTATGAGACTCATTGTTAACATGCCTTTTTTTAAAAAAAAGTTTATTTATTTTGAAAGAGAGAGGGAGAGAGGACAAGCAGGAGAGGGCCAGAGAGAGAGGGAGAGAGAACCCCAAGCATTCTCCACACTGCCAGCAGAGAACCTGATGTGGGGCTCAAACTCATGAACCATGAGATCATAACCTGAGCTGAAACCAAGAGTTGGAATTTTAACTGACTGAGCCATCCAGGTGCCCCACACGCCTTTTTAGAGATAGAAGAAATGTGTAAACTCCTTGGAGGTTTCCACAAACCATCCCTAAGATGAACCATCCAGAACCCCATTGTCAGTCATGCCATGATGAAACCTTGCTTCCTTAAGTCATTGCTTCCTTTGGGGGAGCAGAGACCCAAACAGCACAGACACTAGAGCAGCTCTAGTGCCAATCTGTCTTTCTAGAGAGAGCTATGGCATCTACACAGGTTGCTTTCACAGAGGCAAGCTGATAACATGAACGTGTTGTTTTTGAGTATTACTTCCTCAAGGAGTGTTGTGGGGATACTAAAGTGGTAAAAAGAAGAAAAGGGAATACTAATAAGGAAAGGAGGTTAAATCCTCTACCTCTAGCCACCTATAACCAATTTTCTCACTTTAGAAAACTTCATTCCTGAAGGCTCTCAAAACATGCCCACTTCTTAATTTTACTGACCATCTCTTTGGAAATAGTATTCCCCTCCCTCATATGACATGATAAGACACAGTTGCTCTGGCAGCAGTTGGGATCTGAGAAGGATGGTCATCCCATAAATGTGGGGTCTCTTTCAGGAAATCATGCAGAGTGGTTCAGGCTTGGGAGGTGAAACTCCTTAGAAAGGTGGTGCCTGTAGTCTCGCTGTCTGGTAAGGTAACCCTAGTTTGGAGGTTCTCAGCAAGTGCCTGTGCCCAGGCTTCTTTGTCGTTGATGGCCCTGGGGACAAAGAGAGCAACTGTTTAGCAACGTCAAGCTCTGCTCTGGAACACTGTGAGGAAAATCACGCTTTACACAAATCAAATTCACATTGATTCACATCATGGATTTTTTGGGTCAAAATTGAGACTTGCATGGTTATTTTTATTATTGGTTGATTGAGTGCTCTTTTCATGATCACAAGTGAAACCACTTCATTTCCATCTTTTCCTTTTCTACAACTCCCCTGAAAGCTAGTTCCTTTTCAGGGGGTGCTAATCCAATTCCTTGTGTTGTGAGGGTGGACACAGAAAAGGAGAATTGTTAAAATTTTGAAAGGAGTGAGGGGGTATGGATCTTACTCTCAGTGCATTTTTTGTAGTACAGTTTTTTTAAAAACCATATTGAGCTTCTAAGGTGTTCGAAACAAGTTGATAGGAGCAAAATGGATATAAACACCAATTTTGTCAATTTTTAAAAATATTCAAATTTATTACTTAAATGAAATATCAAAATAATCTCAAAAGCTTGAAGTGACATGTCTAGTTTTTTATTGAATTGGTTTTTGTTCTCTCTAATCCTAAAGTTAGATGTGAGTTGATTATAGTCCTGGGAAAATGTGACATATTTCTGATACATAGATCTGGAAGACCACTGTACATTTTCTTTTCTTTAATAATTAATTTTTGATATATATATTAGGTTCCTTTTAATTTAAAATTCTTTTAAAATCAGGAAAACTATTCTATTTTAACACATTTATTTTTATCAAAAATAAAGCTCTCTAAATAAAGAATAGGCAATAATTTATTTGATATTGGCCACAGAAACATTTTTCTACATATGTCTCCTCAGGCAAGGGAAATAAAAGCAAAAATAAACTATTTGGAGTCCATCAAAAAAACCTTATTTTTTTGGAAATATTTCAAATTATTCAGAGGTACATAAAAAATATTCAATCTCTCTGATAATAGTTTAACACCTTGGTGTATATTCTCCCAGACATTACACATACCTCCATACATATATGGACTTTTAACACGCTTTTTCCCCCCTAATTTTCATTGACATTTTCCCCATGACAGTATGTGTAATCTAATTCATTCTTCTAATTATATAGTATTTTATGTGCTAGAATTTATTTAACCATTCCTCTATCAATTGAGAATTTAGGTTATTTCTAATCAAATTGATATTTCAAATAATGTTGAAAAACAACTATGTAGAAATACATTTTTACTCACTTAGAAAATTCTTTGTAAGAAAGATTCCTGGAAATGATATACTTGATTAGACTTTCTGCATTTAAAATTTTCATAGATGCTAATTATTTTGCAGAAATCTTTACCAATTTACAATTGCATCAAAAATAGATAATTTGGGGGGGCACCTGGGTGGCTCAGTCGGTTGACCCTTTGACTTTGGCTCAGGTCATGATCTCACAGTTGATCAGTTTGAACCCTGCGTTGGGCTCTGTGTTGACAGCTCAGAGCCTGGAGCCTGCTTCAGATTCTGTGTCTCCCTCTCTCTCTGCCGCTCCCCTGCTCATGCTCTGTCTCCCTCTGTCTCAAAAATAAACATTAAAAACAAACTTTTTAAAAATAGATAATTTTTTCCCAAAATTCCTTTGGATTTTTGTACAATCATAGAATTCACACAGATATTTTATTTTTTTAATATTTTTAAAATACTTTTAGAAGTTTATTTATTTATTTAGAGAGAGAAAACCAGCGGGGAAGGGGCTGTTAGTAGAGAGCCGGATGTGGGGCTCGAACTGAGATGATCTGAGCCAAAGTCTGACACTTAACTGACTGAGTCACCCAGGTGCTCCAAAAAAGGACATTTTAAATACTTCCTTTCCAGTTCTTATACAATTTTTTTTCTCCTTCCATTTACTAGGACTTCCAATCAAATATTGAATGGAAGTGCTGATATCAATCATCTTTGTCTTGATCTTATCTTTAATGGGATTGTTTCCATAGATGACCAGTAAATATGGTACTTACTATGTGTTTTTGACAGATATCCTTTATCAGATTCAAAGAGTTATTATGGATTGCATGTCTGTGTCCATCCCCCCGCCCCCGCACCCTTCCCCTCCTGTCCAGTTCATTCAAGATAATGGTATTTGAAGGTAGGGCCTTTAGGTGGTGATTAGGTTTAGATGGGGTCGTGTCAGGTTCCCATTATGGAATTATCCTAATAAAAGGAAGAGCACGAACTAATGAACTCTCTCTGTCCCTCTTTTCCCCCCTCTCCTTCTCTCTCCCATGGGGGGGGCACTGTGACAAGACCAGGTATCTGCTAACTAGGAGGATTCTCATGACACTCTGAACGTGCTGACACTGATCTCAGACTTTTACCCTCAAGAACTATGAGAAACAGGTTCCCATTGTTGGTCACCCAGTCTATAGCATTTGGTTATGGCAGTGCCAGCTGACTAATACAGGGGTTTTCTTTCGAATCAGTTAGGGTGTTTTCAGCTGCAAGTAGTGAAAAGGCTAATTAGGTAGGGCTTGAACATTAAAGGCATCTGTTACTCCCTTAAGAACTTTAGAGTTTCAGGTAATTCTAGGGCTGGAAACCTCACAAATCCATCGGGGACATGGGTCCCTTCATCTTTTCACTCTGGTGTTCAGCACACTATCTGTGTTCTTACAGACGTAGGAATTCCTGGTTTTTCTCATGACCTTGAAATTGCTGCCACAGTTCCGGGTGTCACACTCAGGCAACATGTTCTGAGGCAGAAATGGTAATATGTGTGACTTTGTCAAAGTGAAGAGACCTTGCCAGCCATCTAAAGCACACTTAGGCTAATGTTCAAAACGGAGTCCTAAACAGTGAGATCACCATGATTAGCTTGCTTCAGTGGAGATTTACCCTCTGGCCTGGGGAGAAGTCTACCCTTCCTGCAAGATTTGTTGCTCTAGTTCCATCTTGCTGGGTAACAAATTAGCCCCTGAATTTAGCAGCTTAAAACAACAAACATTTATTATGTCACACAGTTTATGAGAGTTGGAATCTGGGAACGGCTGAGCAGGGTGGTGGTGGCAGCTGAAAGTCTTTAATGAGGTTCCGGTGACGTTGGCAGACCCAGTGGCAGTAATCTGAAGGCTTGATGCGGACCGAAGGCTCTGCTTCCAGAGTGGCTCAGCAGCATGGCTGTTGGGGGTGAGGGGAGCTCGGTTCCCAACTGGCTTCAGCTGAGGTGTTGGCTGAGGTCTTGAGTTCCATGCCACGTGAGCCTTTCTCGGGGCTGCTCTTGACTCAGCAGCTAACTTCCCTTGGGGCAAACACCACGAGAGAGAGTGGGAAGCTGCACTGCCTTTAGTGACCTGGTGCCTTAAGTCACACACGGTCACTTCCACTTCATTCGTTCATCAGAAGTGAGTCGCTAGCAGGCTCTACCTCTTGTAGAAATGAGTATCAAAAAATTTGTGGACATATTTCAAAACCATCACAATTGCCATCGGAGAAGAGTGAATAAGGGTAGAGGTTCGTTAAAGAGGGAAGAAATGAGGGTGGCAGCTGAGGAGACAAGTGATTATTCTTTCTACCTTATGCTCTTGGTTTGCTAGTTTTTGTTTTATTTTGTTTTGTTTTGTTTTTTAATTGTGTACACTTGAGGGGTGCCTGGGGGCTCAGTCTGTTACGTGTTTGACTCTTGGTTTCGGTTCAGGTCATCATGTCACTGTTTGTGAGATCGACCCTCCGGTCGGGCTCTGCGCTGACAGCATGGTGCCTGCTTGGGATTCTCTCTTTGCCCCTCCTGCTCGCTCTCTCTCTCTCTCTCTCTCTCAAAATAAATTAATAAACTTCAAAAAATGAATTCTGTACAGTTGAATTTTATCAAATCTCATTGCCATTATTGAGATAAATGTAACATTTTTCTCTTTAATCTTTTTTTAAGTGTATTCATTTATTTTGAGAGAGTGTGTGAGCAAAGGAGGGGCAGAGAGAAAGGGAGAGGGAATCTGAAGCAGGCTCCACACTGAGAGTGTAGAGACTGATGCAGTCATGAGCAGTGAGATCATGACCTGAGCCAAAATCAAGTCAGACACTTAACTGACTGAGCCACCCAGGTGCCCCTCTCTTTTAATCTTTTAATATATTGGATTGCATTCTTAGATTTTTCTAATGCTGAAACACCTTATTATTAGTAGGATAATTTTTTTTAAGATTATTTTATTTTTGGAGAGAGAGAGAGAGCATAAGTGGGGGAGAGGGACAGAGGGAGAGAGAATCTCAAGCAGGCTCCACCCTCAGCATGGAACCCAAGGTGGGTGTTGATCCCATGACCCTGGGAGCATGACCTAAGCCAAAATCAAGAGTTAGACACGCAACCGACTGAGCCACCCAGGCACCCCAGTACGATAAATCTTTACAGTCATTCTATATTATTATTTTTTGTACATTGGTCTTTTGATTTTGCATCTGTGTTCAAAGATGAGATGGATTTCTTCTTTTTTTCATTTTTTTAAAGTTTATTTATTTTTGGAGCGCCTGGGTGGCTCAGTCGGTTGACTGATGAGTTCCGCTCAGGTCATGATCTCGTGGTCTGTGAGTTCGAGCCCTGCGTCGGGCTCTGTGCTGACAGCTCAGAGCCTGGAGCCTGCTTTGAATTCTGTGTCTCCCTCTCTCTCTGACCCTCCGCTGCTCATGCTCTCTCTCTCTCTCTGTCAAAAATAAATAAACTTTTTTTTTAAATTTTTTTAATGTTTGTATTTTTGAGACAGAGAGAGACAGATCGCAAGTGGGGGAGGAGCAAAGAGAGAGGGAGACACAGAATCCAAAGCAGGCTCCAGGCTCTGAGCTGTCAGCACAGAGCCTGACGCAGGGCTCGAACTCACAGACTGTGAGATCATGACCTGACCTGAAGTTGGACGCTCAGCCGACTGAGCCACCCAGGTGCCCCCAAAATAAATAAACTTTTAAAAAAGTTTATTTTAATTTAATTTTTAATTTTTAATTAAATTTTAATTTTTTAAAAAGTTTATTTTTGACAGAGAGAGAGAGAGCATGAGCAGGGGAGGGGCAGAGAGAGAGGGAGAGAGAGTCCCAAGCGAGCTCCACACTGTCAGTGCAGAGGTCAATGTGGAGCTCAAACTCAGGAACTGGGAGATCATGACCTGAGCCCAAATCAAGAGTTGGATCCTCAACTAACTGAGCCACCCAGGCACCCTGAGATGGATTCCTTCTTTATTCTTCTATTATCTTGTCTAGTTCTGGTTATTAAAGATATGCTACCCTCATAAAATGATCTGGGCAGCCTTTCTTCGTTTTCTATTCTCTGAAAAGTATGCAATGTCTAGCTGTCTCTCTTTTTGCTATCTTTGCTCAGCTTTTTGTTTGTTTGTTTTTGGCCCAGGAGTATCTTTTAGTCTGAAAATTTGTCTTTCCTAACTGTGTGGTGTTTTCTACCACTGCTTTTTCTTTTTCTAATAATCATATTTAACCTCTGGTTCCACCAGGATCCCTCGGTATAATCCCTCTGCTGTCTTTGGAGAACGGTTTTTCGGGCTTTATTCTGGTGAAAATGCCACAGTTTCTGTGGAGCGCTAGTCTAGTACGTCTGTAAAGTTTTAAGTAGGCATCCCTCTACAAGTGCGTGACTCCCTTTGGCTCCGTGGGTTTATGGACTCTACCTGAGGTGGCTGAGAGTGTTCTAGATGGGAAGATGGTCACATGCTTCTCTGGCAGTCTCCTATATGTGCTTGGACTTACGTGCACTCAGCTCTGGTTTCTTCATAAATTTGAACTATTTTGCTTCATGTGCTCCAGAAACCCTTCACAAAGCTGCTTTCCTAATGATGCTAGTCCTTGGTTTCTAGCACTTTATGAGCTTATTCCTTTTACTCTTTATCTCCTTGGAAATTCCAGTGGGATTTTGGGAGAAGGATAACAAACCTTGTTATAGCAAGCCTGCTATTTAGACTTCAGGTCCATTGCTGCTGTTTACTGTGCACATAGAACTTGACCCCCACACAAGCATGTCCACAACTGTGGCATTTAGAAACCATTATCTTTTAAGATGTACATTATAAAAAAAAACATATGCATACTGTAGAAACTTGGAAAATGAGTATAATTACTTTATTTCTTGATCTGTCTCTCCCTCTCTCTCTTTTCCCCCTTTGTTCATTTATTTCTAATATCATATGGTATTTGTCTTTCTCTGACTGACTTATCTTACTTAGCATTATACTCTCTAGTTCCATATATGTCCTTGCTTGGAAAGGAAAATGGGGGTGCCTGGGTGGCTCAGTCGGTTAAGCGACCGACTCTTGATTTAGGCTCAGATCATGATCTCATGGTTTGTGGGTTCGAGCCCTGCAACGGGCTTGCTGCTGTAGTGCAGAGCCTGCTTCGGATCCTCTGTCTCCCTCTCTCTTTGCCCTTCCCCACTTGTGCTCTCTCTCTCTAAAATAAATAAACATTACATAAAAAAAGAAAACTTAGAAAATGTAAAAACATGAAAGGAAGGGAAAAAGATCCATTGCCCAAATATCTCAAAACAATTACCTTTATCAGACCTGGGTATTTTCTTGTAATCCTATTAAATATTTGTAATCATATATTATATATACTAGTAGATCTTTTTGATTTAGTATTATACCAGAGGTCTCTTTTAGTGTTATGGCTTGCTTTGTAATGGTAGTCTTATTAATTAATTAATTAATTAATTAATTTAAAAACATTTTTTAAATGTTTATTTTTGACAGAAAGACAGTGTGAGCGGGGGAGGGGCAGAGAGCGAGGGAGATATAGAATGGGAAGCAGGCTCCAGGCCTGTCAGCACAGAGCCTGACGCGGGGCTCAAACCCATGAACCATGTGACCACCATGTGAGCCAAAGTCGAGGTTTAACCGACTGAGCCACCCAGGTGCCCCAGTGGTCTTATTTTTTAAGTGATAATTTTCATGATTCTAAAATCTTATTAAGAATCTGATTATGGCCTTTCACGTTTTTTATAGCATATCATTTTTCTGTTTTCATGGGATTTTCTACCAGTCCTTGGATTGTGCTTTCTCCGAGTGAGGATTGCTCACTATTTATCTTTCTGTGATCTTTCCCATTATTATCTTTGCTCTAGTGTATTTATATATATTCAATAAGTCATTTTGTTACCGTTAGGCAGCTCTACTAAGGTGTTCTCTCTCATCTGAATTTAGTGAGTCATCTTAATTCCCTTCTCATTTCTGTGAAACCTCAGAATATCTAGGGCTGGTTGCTGATGTTCTGAATGCTTTTGGAAGCCTGGGATTCTGGATGAAGAGAGAAAACTCAGTGAGTACCTGGGTTTTGATCTTTAGTGAATGAGTCCTGATCTTTCTTCTGTAATGTGATATAAAGCCTTGTAATGGAATTAATTCTGTCTAGGCAGTGGCATTTCTTACTCCCTTAGGTAATTTCCTTAAGCTTCAAATCCTTTCCCCAACTCCGGCTGTAGCACTTCAGCTAAGAGTTGCTTCCTTCCCTTCCCCTGGCTCTCCAGAGAAGCTGCACACACACTTCTCTGGCTTCTTCTTCTTCTTTTAAAAAAAAAAAATTTTTTTTAATGTTTATTTTTTGAGACAGAGACAGAGCGTGAGCAGGGGAGGGGCAGAGAGAGAGGGAGACACAGAATCTGAAACAGGCTCCAGGCTCTGAGCTGTCAGCACAGAGCCCGACGCGGGGCTCGAACCCACAAACTGTGAGATCATGACCTGAAGCGAAGTCGGACGTTTAACTGATGGAGCCACCCAGGCACCCCATTTTTTTATAGTAGTTTTATTATGATAAAATTTACATACCATAGGGGCGCTTTGGTGGCCCAGTTAAGTGTCGGACTCTTGGTTTTGGCTCACGTCATGATCTCATGGTTCCTGAGTTCAAGCCCCACCTGTGGCTCTGTGCTGATAGTGCAGAGACTGCTTGGGATTCTCTCTCCTCTCTCTCTGGCCCTCCCCCACTTGCTCTCTCTCTCTCTCTCTCTCAAAATAAATAAACATTAAAAAATTCACATACCATAAAAATTTTCATTTTAAAGTGCACTCAGTGTTTTTATATATTTTCAGTGCTGTGCAACCATCATCCCTATTTTTGTTACCCTAAGAAGGGACCCTCTCCCCATTAGCAATCCATTGTCCTTTCCCCCCTCCACCTTCCTGGTTTCCGGAAATTGCCAGTCTACTTTCCATGGATTTGCCTGTTCAGGACATTGCATATCCACGAAATCGTATGGTATGTGACCTGTTGTCACTTAGCATGATGTTTTCAAGGTTCATCCATGTACTTTTAAAAAATTATAGTAAGAACACTCAATTATGAAAGCTACATTCTTAACAAAATTTTGAGTGTACAGTACGGTATTGTCTATAGGCACGATATTGAACAGCAGATCTCTAGAACTTACTCATCTTGCACAATTGAAAATTACACACATTGATTAGCAGCTCCCCGTTTCCCCTCTCCCAGTCCCTGACATCCACTATTCTATTCTTTGCTTCTATGAGTTCTGTTATATTAGATTCTTCATAGAAGTAGAATCATGCAGTATTTGTCCCATGACTGGGAACTTAGCATCATGTCCTCAAGTTTCATCCATGTTGTCACATATTATGGGATTTCCCTCTTTTTCGAGGTTGAGTAACATTCCACTGTATATACTGCATTTTCTTCATTCAAGTTGTTTGTTTATTCTGTTGTATGGATAGGCCACATTTTACATCATCAGTTAATAAACGTTTAGGTTGTTTCTACGTTTCTACTTTTTGGCTATTACGAATAATGCTGCTGTGTCTCATGGGTTTGCGGGGGGAGGGGCAGAATCCCAAGGGTTTTGATGCAGGCATTCTTAGGTGCGGGTGTGGGTGGGATGGAACAGTGGGAATCCCCTTAGAGCTCTCTGCCCCATGTTCTCTCTCTAACAGTGGACTTGCCTTCTTTCTCCTTTGCTTTCTGTTGTGGCAAATCCTTGTTTATCACTGAGCTATTTGTCTGCACCTCATGAGGGACTGCTCTGCAGTGTTCTCCATGTCTTCTAGTCAAGAAAAACAGGAATGGCAAGCCACACTTCCTTGTTACTGGTAACACACCAGCTTGGGCAAAAGGCTTCTCTCTTCTACAAGAGTTTGCTGATTTTCATGTTCTATACTGCTTCCTGCTGTCCCAAATAAGCCTCCCTCCAAACTGAGTAGGAGTCACAAGACCATTTAGGATTTCGTGTACTCACCTTCTTCCTCCCTCTCACTTCCCACTGTTCTAGAATGGAGAGTTAGGAGCTCATCCAAATGACATAATATATTGGTCTCTTTCTTGCCTTGAATGCCACTTTTCAAATAAACATTTATTATAAGAAGTTAGCCTTCTCTCTGAATGTTGTTTTTTTCTTCTGTTTTTAACCTATTTTTGCTCATTTTATTAGTTTTAAGGGGAGGGACATTTTGTGATTTGGCTTCTTTTTTTTTTCAGGAAAGTCTTCGGATGATTCTCTAAAAATTATTATAAATTATTTATTTGCTATTTAATAGCCCATGGAGTGAATGTAACATGACTTATTCCAGAATTCCCTTATTTTTGGACATTACATTTGTTTCCATTTTTGGCTATTATAAATAATGCTTGGAGGAGCAATTTTTGCATAAATCTTTTTGTTTTGAGATGATTTTCTTAGGTTAAACTGCCAGATACGTAATTATCTGACCAAAGAAATAAGCTGGTTTTTAAGTTCCTTGAAACATCTATGCCTAATTGTGTCCCCAAAAGGTTGTTCTAATTTGCATTTGCACCAGCAAGGGTTAACTGTGCCTCTCTGATTGAATTTTTGCTCTTATTTAAACAAAACAAATGAATAGAACACATAACTAACTTCTTGTTGTTAGAATTTACAGCAGTATGAGTTAGAAAGAGCATAAATATAATTTCAACTGCCTTAAAAGACATAAATGCTATCGTGACAATGCTGTTGTTATTTTGTTTTGTGTATCTGTGTACTTTTTGATTACTAGTGTTTATTTCAATGAAAAAAGTAGAAAGATGCATGTTGGACCAGTGTGATCTAACAGCTTGAGTATAATTAAGTAGATTTTTCAGAAATGAACTTCAGCTGGGTCACTATTTTTTATCGAGGTAGACATACATACTGAAACATATGGTATACTGCAGAGTTTAAACTGCACAATTTGATAAATTTGACATGTGTATACGCCCATGAAACCATCAAGCACAATCAAGATAAAGAATTTTTCCATCATGTCTAAGTTTCCTCTTGGCCCTTGTTTTCTCTCCAGATCCTTCCAACACTCCCACTCCCCATTCTGCTTTTTGTCACTGAAGATTAGTTTGAATTTTTGTGTGTTTCAAATAAATGAAATCATAAATTACATACTCTTTTTTTGTATGTGTCTGGCTTCTTTCAATCAGCGTAACTATTTTGAGAGTCATCTATATTGTTGTTTCCAGTTTGAGGCCATTAGCAAAGAGTTGCTGTGAACATTTGTGTACAAGGCTTTGCACGGACATAGGCTTTCTCTTCTTTAGGGTAAATACTGAGGAGTAAAAAGTCTGGGTCTTACGGTAGGTATATGCTTAATTTCTAAAGAAATTGCCAAACTGTTATCCAAAGTGGATGTCACATCCTACCAGCAGGGTGTGAGAGCTCCATTTCCTCCACATCATCACCAACACTTGATATGGTCAGTTTTTTTTTGGTGTTCAGACATTCTGATTCCAATAGGTGTGTGGTGCATCCCGCTGTGGTTTTAGCTTGTATTGCCAGCTGGGCTACCTTGATGCTATAAGGATACGCAGCGATATAGTGAAATCGTTGTGTACCTTTATATAGTTTTGTGATGTTGGATAAGTTATTTAATCTCTCCGTGCCTTGCTTTACTCATCTAAAAAAACAAAACAAAACAAAGATGATGAAAACTGTACTACATACTTTAAAAAAGCTGTTATTAAAATTAATGGACATTGTGAATGTAAAATCCTTTGTAAACTACATAAGTAATAGATATTATCATGATGATGGCTAAATTGCTGCATGATTTTGGGCAAATCACTTCAACTTATTTGAGGATTACTTTCCAGTTCTGTAAATTGAGGGGATAAATAAGGTGACCCCTAAGTTTCCTTCAAGTACAAAAATGTTCTTGTCTAAAAAATATACTGATGTTCCAATACCACATAAAAATACCACATTTATGGAAAAGTACTCCTTAAGGTAGAAAAAATGATAGCTAAACATTTAAAAAACATGCATACTTTATAATTTCTTGTTATCTTAGCTACGCGAAATTTTAAAATCTTACCAGATTTCTATTTTTCTGTGTCTTATGTGGAGGTGATTACTAATGAGTCCTTTTGTTTCTGTAATTCATCTGATCCAGAGAGAAAGCCATTTTAGCATTTATACACAAATTCATCTTCTGTATTCCAAATCTTGAAAATAATGTGATAATTTCATTAAATATCATGCAGTCAGTTTAAGGCATTTTTGTAAAGTTTAAAAAACTGTATCTGCCTTTTCAGATCAAGAGCCAGGCAATTTGGGAATGTTAAAAGGTCTAGGAACCACTTTTATTTTGATTTGTATATAAATGAAATCATTTAAAGGAACACCTAATTGGAATTGAGAAAACCAAGGGAACTGTGCTGTAGAGCTATTGGAAGTTTCCAGGCTCCCTATTTTAATAATGTTCTGCCAAACATCTGTTTCATTGCTTAACATCAAATAAACAAATAATATGAAATTTGATAGAATAGCATCTCAAAGTTGATTTTCAAATTATTAAGAGATTTAAGAATATAGCTTGTTGTACCTAATTAATATATTTCTTAGCAGTTGACGAAAACATATTTATTCCCTGATAATTTCGGTGACTTCATCGATATTTTATGATGCAGTTTAACTGCTTAGTTTGAAGTATACTCACAGTGACATGTTTTTTTCCTTCAAGTTTTCTTGAAGACATTATAATTTGTCCATAGATTTTAACAGTCATCTATTAGATTGGAGAAAAACAGTAGCAATTAGGAGCCAATTCCTTCCTTCATATTCTCTGGCATTTAGCAGATTGAAAGCCGACAGAGTTACACCATTAGTCTCCCATTTCTGCTTAAAAATTCCGTTTTTCCAATGTTTTATTTCATCATTTTAACATCTTTCTTTAGTTCTCAGTACGCCATTTCAGGGCTTGATATTATTGGATTTGTTTTTCCAATAGTTGTAGAATTACAGTGATGGCTCCAGTTCTTTCTCCCTTGCCTGTATTCACACCCTTGGCCATCTCATTGCAAGTGAATGGAGTGACGGCCTATCCCTCAACACTGGGCTTAGCCAGCTGACTTGCTTTGGCTAACGGGATGTTAGCTGACCTGACACACAAGTGAAGTCTTGGAAAACGGCATCTGTGGCTGACACCTTGGACATCACCATGAGAATATCTATGGGCTAGCCTACTGGAGGATGTGAGAAATGACCCTGGTCATGCCTAGTCACCTGGATCAGGTAATGGCCAGCTGCCCCCCAGCTGTGTGAACTGGTCCAGTGGAGATCGGCAGAACTGCTAAGCCAATCCTCAAGTCACCCCAGATGCATGAGTAATGAACACAAAATTCTCTGCCAGTGAGGGTCTGTGACTGTTTTGCATTGTTATTGTCACAATAGATAAGGACACATTCCCCAAGTCCTATTTCTAAGCAACTTCCCTTCACGTATATAACATTTTTTTTAATTAAGCAGACTGTAAATGTAGAACAGTTTAGAACAAAAAGATAACGACGCCATTTGTTCAAATTTTGCAACTATACCAGGAATCTCCTGCATTGTTGATAGTGAATGAGAAAAAGTCTTATACCCACCTTGTTTGACTGGATGGATTTTTTAATATCGTCAGAACTTTTATTAGGAGAGATAGAAGCCAGAAAGAGAGTTTGATGCTTTTCTGACTTAAATAAATTTAGGTAAGTGTCTTAAAGAAAAGTGGAGTTCCACTAATAGTTTGAAGTGGAGTTAGGTGATACAGTAACGAGGCAGTGGTTCTCAACCCTGGCTGCATGGTAGAGGCACTGGGGGAGAGTTCCAAAAATACCCATGCCCAGGCCTCATCCCAGACCAATGGCATTGCCATTTCCGGGAATGAGGCCCAAGTTTATACATTGTTTAGCAGCTCTCCCGGCTTTCTAATGTATGGCCCTGGCTGGCAGATGTTTCCCTAAGAGGAGTGATTACATTATATGGGAGATAATGCTAAACATTTCAGTCTGACCTAAAAAAATAGGCTTCTTACAAAGAAGGTAGCGTTTGGTCAATTCTATAATGATACAGACATTATATAATATAATGTCTGTATATATATATTATATATATTATATTTATATATTTATATATAATTTATATATATAATTTATATATTTATAATATATAAATATATATATTATATATATATAATTTATATATATATATTTATAATATATAAATTATATAATATATATAAAATATAAAATTATAAATATATATAATGATAAATATATATTATAAATATTATATATATTATATATAATTATATTATAAATATTATATATATTATATATAATTATATATAATATTTATATTTATATATTTATTTATATACTTAAATACTTATATAATGTTTATAATATATATAAATATAATATTTATAATATATAATTATATATTTATATATAAATTATAATATTTATAACATATAAATATATATTATATATATTATAAATGTAAATCATATATTTATATATAATATATAAATTATATAATATATATAAAAATATAAAATTATAAATATATATAAAATTATAAATATATATTATAAATATATAATATAAATATTTATATTTATATAAATATAAATTATAAATATATATATAAATTATAAAATATATAATTATATAATATAATTATATAATGATACAGAGGTACGGAACAGAATGGTTGTAAAACATGAAATATACAGACACTTACTGGAAGGCCTTTTCTTCCAGCATAGGTTAGGAGTTCACTATCTTATGAACACATTGTCAGTATGTGTTTTTTTTTAAGTTTTTATCTAAATTCCAGTTAGTTAACATACAGTGTAATTAATTTCAGGTGTACAATATAGTGATTCAGCACTTCCATACATCACTCGGTGCTCATGACCAGTACATTCCTTAATGCCCACTATCTATTTCACCCACCCCCCCCACCTCCCCCTGGTAACCATTAGTTTGTTCTCTATATAGTTAAGAGTCTGTTTCTTGGTTTGCCTCTCTCTCTCTCTCTTTTTTCCTTTTGTTCATTTGTTTCATTTCTTAATTTCCACGTATGAGTGAATTCCCTGTCTTTCTCTGACAGACTTATTTCGCTTAGCATAATACTCTCTAGCTCCATCCACATCATTGCAAATGGCAAGATTTCATTCTTTTTTTGGCTAAGTAATATTCCACTGTGTGTGTGTATCTGCCAATTTGTTAATTGGATTATTCCTATTTGGGGTGTTGAGTTCCAGAAGTTCTTTTTATATTTTGGAAACTAACCCCGTATCAAATATGTCATTTGAAAAGATCTTCTCCTATTCTGTAGGTTGCCTTTTAGTTTTGTTGACTGTTTCCTTCGCTGTGCAGAAGGTTTTATTTTGATAAAGTCACAATAGTTTATTTTTGCTTTTGTTTCCCTTGCTTAGGAGACATATCTAGAAAGAAGTTGCTATGGCCGCTATCAAAGATGTTACTGCCTGTGTTCTCCTCTAGGATTTTAATAGTTTTGTCTCATATTTAGGTCTTTAATCTATTTTGAATTTATGTTTGTGTATGGTGTAAGAAAGTGGTTCAGTTTCATTCTTTTGCATGTGGCTGTCAGTGTTCCTAGCAACATTTGTTGAAGAGACCCTTTTTCTCTCTCTTTTTTTAATGTTTATTTTTTTTGAGAGAGACACAGAATGTGAGTGGGAGAAGGGCAGAGAGAGGGAGACACAGAATTTGAAGCAGGCTCCAGGCTTCGAGCTGTTAGCACAGAGCCTGACTCAGGGCTCAAACTCAGTAACTGTGAGATCATGACCTGAGGCAAAGTTGGGCGCTTAACCAACTGAACCACCCAGGCTCCCAAGACACTCTTTTTCCCATCGTATATTGTTTCCTGCTTTGCCAAAGTTTAATTGACCATATAGTTATGGGTTCATTTCTGGGTTTTCTATTCTGTTCACACAAAATAGACCTATGTGTCTATTTTGTTTTGCATTGATTTATTTATTTTGACAGACAGAGAGAGAGAGAGAGGGAGGGAGGGAGAAAGAGAATCCCAAGCAGGCTCCATGCCATCAGTGCAGAGCCCAACACGGGGCCTGAACCCGTGAATTGTGAGATCATGACCTGAGCCAAAATCAAGAGTCAGACTCTTCACCAACTGAGCCGCTGAGGCGTCCCCTGTGTGTCTATTCTTGTGCCAGTACCATACTGTCTTGATGATTATAGCTTTGTAATGTAACTTGAAGTCTAGAATTGTGATGCCTCCAGCTTGGTTTCCTTTCCAAAGTTGCTTTGGCTATTCAGGGGTCTTTTGTGGTTCCATACAGATTTTAGGACTGTTTGTTTTAATTCTGTGAAAAATGTTGATATTTTGATAGGGATTGCATTAAATGTGTAGATTACTTTGGGTAGTATAGACATTTTAACAATATTTGTTCTTCCAACCCATAAACATGGAATGCCTTTCCATTTCTTTTTATCATCTTGAATTTCTTTCATCAGTGTTTTACAGTTTCGGAGTAAAGGTCTTTATTTCACTTCTTTGATTAAGTTTCTTCCTAGGTATCTTGTTTTTGGTGCAATTGTAACTGGGATTGATTCTTTAATTTCTTTCTGCTGTCAGCATGTGTTTGCATCTAACAATTTCTACCTTTCTTATTCAGTGTAGCACAAAGTTGAACAATCTCTTAATTTTCTAAAGCTTTTCGTTAACCATTGCTGCTTGAGCCCTTTAGTCTCTGCTTCCCCTAAGCATATACTTACAAGAACTGAAACACAGGAAAGTCTAGCACCTCTAGAAATCAAAAGCTGCAACGGAGATTATGGGTTTGGAAGACAGTAGTTATGACTTCTGCTTCCACAGCAGGTTGAGCTGCTGTTTGAATACTTTGAGTGGTAATGTTACTTGCTAGGATAAGAATCCTAGCTCTAAATTCTGATAGACTTGGATTCAAAATCTGGTTTTGTCACTTACTAATTTTAGGTTCATCATTTTAAAAATGGGGAGTGTAATGGTCACTTGCTCATGAGGTTGTTGGGTGTATTAAATAATATAATGCAGAAAAGCGTCCCTCACAGTGCTTGGCACATGGTAGTACTCAATAAAGGTTGTCTATAATAATGATAATAGTTGTTTTAATTACTATTATAATGTAATTGATTCTATTTTATACCGTTGAGCAGCTCTGTATGATATTTAGGTCATTATATATTTTCTCAGAACTTCTGACGTTTTGGGAGTTAGGATTTCAACATCTGAATTTGGGGCAAGGGCACAATTAAGCCCATAACACAAAGCTTCAGAATCTTCTCCCAGAGTTGGAATCCAGAGCACAGTGACCAAAGACAGAACATGGCAAAGCTGATTCACTATGGAAGGGTGTCTTGGAGGGTCTTCCATCAGTACCCAGGACTGCCCTGACTTGACTTCTGTCTTTCATGAGACCTGGTCCTTCGCTTTCTCTTCTTTTCTATGAGTAACCCCCATTTCACTATGATACATTCATTTCTTTCCCCTTTAAGCTAGCCAGAGTCAATTTCTATTGTTTGCAATAAGAAAAACCTTCTGACACATACCCCTAAGTCTGTTCCCAAATGTGGACTCTAGACAACTTGTGCTGAAAGCTGGCATCACCCGTTGGAAGTCCTTGCTACCAGAACCGACAAATTCCCAATGTGAGATGGACCTAAATAAAACTCCCTATTTGTGTATGTGTGCCCATAGATCTTTTGCTTTACAATTGTATTAAATTATTTGTATGCTTAATAGTAACCGGTTCAAACAATATGTGCTGTGAAATGATTAGGAGAAAGTGCTCATTTTTTTTTTTTAATTCTGTTGATCACTGAAACCCTTTAATTTTTTTGGTTTAGTTAATAATTGTGAAAGCTCGCATGATGAAGACCAGGAAAAAAGTTGGGTTATGGAAAAGTTAAGCTGATGGAGCACAAGCTTTGTATGCAGGAAAGGTGCTGCTTGGGGAAAAAAAAAAGTTTCGACTGAAAGTCAAACCCAGAATGCTTGATTCACCGAGTAGTAACTCTGACAGAGGCTACTATTTGTACTCGGTGTCCAACCCCCCCCTCGTCTTTTTATGGTATTAGACTATTTTAGCTGGGCACGTGGCTACCCAGCATAAAGGCGACAGTCCCTAGCCTCTCTTGAAGCTAGGTGTGGTCACATGACTATACTCTATTGAATGGGATACATGTACAGGCATATTGGTAGCTTTTAATTTGCACTCAGCCCTTCCCTTTAATCCCTTGCCATGGCTAATTACGGATCTAATAGGCTCTCTTAGATTATGTAGGTAAGGGCAACACTCCAGAACAACACTCTGCCAAGAGAGGAGAATGGCCATCTGCTGATTTTATGGGACAGACCCTTGGTACCAGCTTGGATATTTGTGTGGTAGAGAAAAATAAGCTTCTCTCTTGTTTCAGATTCTGTATTTGGGTTTAACCTGAAGCAGTATCTATGTCCTATCTGATATAGTGGCCATGAATATGCTTTCTATTCTTGATTAAAATATTGGGGTAATAGTGGAAAATGGGAATATAACTGAATTGGAACCATTGGTAATGAGTTGTATCCAGTGTGCTCACTGAACAATGAACATGTATGATATTCCGCTTTATCTCACGTGTTTAAAGTGAGAGGAAGGCCCTCAACTTCAATAAGAAACGTTATATTATGGGTGTCTTTGGGTGGCTCAGTCAGTTGGGCACCTGACTCTTGGTGTCAGCTCAGGTCTTGATCTCAGGGTTGTGAGTTCAGGCCCCACATTCAGTGAGGCTCCCCCCTTCACTAGGCGTGGGGCCTATTAAAAAAAAAGAAATGTCATAGTGTGTATTTCAATTTCTCTTAAAAATGTCCGTAAAGATCGTTTCCGTGATTTCAAGAGGTTTGCCAAAGTAGCATGTATGCAGTAGAGTGGGTTTTGTTAATGGCCTGATCCTATCACTTCAGAGCCAAAAATAATTTTTTAATGTTGAAGAGAAGAAAAGAGAATTTCTTACAAAAATCAAACTGTGGTGCAAACAGCTCTATCACTGTGTGTATAACTCCTTTCAAATACCACATACTCCATTTTCTTCCGTCTTTAGGGGAAAAAAAATAATGACATCATATTGGGTACATTAGAAAACCACATACATATGCTGTAACAGAAGTGGGAATGCTTTCCAGAGTCAAATGGAACCAAAGAATGGAAACCATTTGCCCCTAACTTCCAATTCAAAGCACACAACGGTCCAGCTTTTGAGTGTGGTATGTTCCTTGATTTAGTCTTTGACAGAATGCTGAAAGTAGTCCTCAATTGGAAGTTTCTCCATAGTTTCAATCCAAATATCCAGAACCATTTGTCAGAGCCAATAAAACATTTTCTGCCAGTTCTGATGACCTACAATTGTGGTTAGAATTTTCTTATCTAGTAGATTAAAAAATTAAAAATAAAACCGTTTGAACATGGGGCCTAATCTAACACTTTAGCTATCCATTTTTGTGATTGATGTAGATTTTTGGCAAAAAGATTGCAAATGTTAAAATCTTTCTAACAATTACACATTTTGTCTTTAATATTCTCATGAATCCTTTTTTTAAAATTACCTAATATGGATGGTCCCTATGTATATCCAGTGTCCAATCAGAGGATCTTGTGTTCCAAAGTTAAAGAAAAACTACTTTTCTTCAGAGTTCACACTTTCAAATTTCTTAGAGTTGAGACTCTTAACTGGGGTCTATGAGGGAACTTACGAGTCTGTGAGTTCACTCACTGAGATGACAGTCACAATTTTGATGACACAGATCTATAGCTTTCAACAGATACACACAAGCATTCATAACCCCAAATAGATTAAGAGCCTATCACATATTGGATAATAGATATGAAATCAGAGTTTAATATAACCTGGCTTTATACCATTAAAAGATTAAAACAGCTTAATCCTTGGGGCACCTGAGTGGCTCAGTCAGTTAAGCTTCTGACTCTTGGTTTCAGCTCAGGTCCCGATCTCACGGTTTTGTGGGTTCAAGCCCCACATCGGGCTGTGGGCTGAAGGTGCAGAGCCTGCTTGGGAATCTGTCTCCCGCTCTCTGCCCCTCCCCCATTCATGCTGTCTCTGTCTCTCTCAAAATAAATAAATAAACCTAAAAAAAAAAATAAAACAGCTTAATCCTTTTGGAATGACAAAAGCAGAACATCTATTGCAACAGCCCATGGTTTTCAAAACCTTGTTATTTTTCCTCAGTTGTAAAAAGTCTTTCTTGCTCTCTGTGATACTGCAGCCAGAGCCTTACAGTGACTGCTTAATGGAGAATATAACTCAAGTTTAGAATAAGAGGTTAGTGTTTACTGCATCACTTTCAAAGTCCAGCTGTAAATATACCATAGTTGAGAAGTGGGGCAGTATAATCTCTTCAAGCTTGAAAAAACAGTGAGGCATAGCCAAATACTTTGAACTGTTTGCTTGTTTAAGAAGAAATCTATTTCAAGATTTGATTACCACTAACTCAGACAACTTTTTCATCACTAAGTCCTTTCAATTCCATATCATGTGTTTCAAATTTTGTCTGCATAACTTATTTTTGTTCTACTTTTCTGTCAAAAACAATGTGGAAATCCCAGGTTATATAATTGAGGACTTGGAGAGGCAATATACATCTAGCCAACCAAAATAAAATGAAAGCTATTATCATGAAACATGCTTAGGGAAGTCTATCCTTTTTTCGGTTAAGAGTGCCAACATTTGTGATCTTAGAATGGAGTTAAAGGAAACTAGGTTTTCCTTAATGCAACCATGTGCAAAATCATTCTTTACCATAACAGATGATCCATAAAAATACTTGTGCATTTTTTAGATACCCATGAGAACAAATCAATTTTAAGTAAAAATAATAATGAATTATTTTTATAATATACCTGGAAGCGGAAATCATTCTGTTCATCTCCCTTATTTGGGTTCATTACCATACCCATTTGACATGTCAAGTGAAAACCTCTCTGCAAACCCTCTCGGTATGTAGAGCAGGTACTGAAGTGCTAATTTCTTTCTTCCTCCTCAGTTGTATCAGGTTGATCATGCAGTTCTTTTCGAGTTACTGTTAGAAGGGAAATGTTGCATGGCTTTGAACTAATGTCTCTTCTGTCTGTAGATTTTTAAATTCACATGCGGATGTTCTAGGCAGAGGAGGTTACCAACGTGCAGAGTTGTAAGAGTCCATGAGGACATAAGGCAATACTTGGGCAATTTAGATTTCTTCGTGGAGGGGCTCAGAGGGGAGTAGGAGACTCTTCGGATAGCCACCTGATAGAATAAGGAAAACATTCCTCTGTGAGGTGGCAGTGCAGAAAGGCTGACCATTACCGAACTGGCTATTGTATAAAATTGCCACAAAAATGCTTAATAAAGAGAAAATGAACAGCATATGGACTCTGGTCCATGAAAACACTTCATGAAAACACTCAGGGAAAGAAAGAACAAAGAGCAATCTTTCCAATGTATATGGAAGAAGTAAGATGTTTTCCTAAATTTTTCTATCACTGTCAGCATTTTGGATGGAAATATGCTGTAGGAAAAAGATTAGCTCCAGTTTGCTCAGAAAGAATTTTCCCTGCAAATAATCCTGTGTGTTTTTAATATGTCGGGTTTACATTGCCAATCAGTTCTATTTGGTAATTTTCAATATGATTTCTTTTTAACCCATGAATTATTTAGAAGTGGGTTTTAAAATTTCTGAATTTATCGATTTCTTGGCTCTCTTTAGCTACTGATTGCATTTGTAATTTTATTGCAGTGCTTTTTGTTGAGCTGTGCTTTGCGGTCAAGTATTGATCAGCTTTTGAAAACGTTCAATGTGTGCTTGAAATTAATATGTTTATAAAATATTTATTTGTAGGATCCTATACATATACAGCATACATATATAACACATATATATCAGTTATGTCAGGCTTAATAAGTCTGTGCTCAGATTGTCTCAATTTCTACTTTATTTTGATCTACTTAAACTGTATTTGAGAAAGGTATGTTAACATTTTTCCACTCTGATCTGCAATTGTAAATTGTTACCCACTCCACTGTCCTCTTGCCCCCCTGTTTTTCTGCTTATTTTTTGTTGCATGTATTTTGAGGATGTTTTTAGGTGGATACAGAATCAGAATAATTAGGTCTTCCTGGTGAATTTATCATTAAGTAGCTCTTGATCCTTAATAATGCTTTTTACCCCCCTTAGATCTGTTTAGTATATATTAGCTTTTCTTTGGTCATTATGTATCTGGTGTTGTGATCATCACTGGTTGTCCAGCCAGAATCCATTTATCCTTCTTCCAATAGAACCTCAGTTTGTTCAGATAGCCACCTCTGTCTCACACAGCTAAGTGTCTCAGGTGAAGGCTTGATTGGTCTAAGGGTGAGTACGTTCTGTTTTTCAGTTGATTGATTGTAGGGCATGAGATCCAGTGCTGGCCAAAATGAAGTGTGCGGGTAAATGGGGGGAGGCTTTGGGAAAATTTTCTTCTTCTGAGCAAGAGCCATGGTTTCTTTTACCCACCTGGATCTTGCTGTTTCTGGTATGGCACCCAGAACTGCTGCTACCATCTTGTTACAAGCCTAAAAACCAACACAGGGATGTAAGAGCAGAGAGATGGAAAGGACCTGGGTCCTTCATGCAACCATTTGGCTAATTCCTTTTTGCATACCCTTTTAATTTTTTTCCCATTTTCTGTATTTATCATTGAAAAATCAAGTACACACTAACTATAGATTTATTATTTAAATACATTCTATAAGAATATAATTATACCTATCATTCCTGCATTATTATTTATTATTCTTATTTAAATGTTTTGCTTGATAACTACCTTACTTAGGATTCAGTTTAGCTTACAATGCCCAAGAAAAGCTATTGTTTTAGTTTTTATTTGCAACAGAAGTTAAGCATTTCTGCAATTTCTGTGTAAGGTAGTGCACACACATTACCAGATTTGCAGATGGAAGATTTCCAACTGTTTTTCCTAGGTGGAAATGTAAGGAAATAAAAATTGATACTGCATTATTAACGTACTTTAATATATATGTACATATGACTTTAGGGTGTAATGTGGATGTCTCCCAAATGAATTGATGGCTTTATTATCTACTGCTTAAAGATGTAACAATACTACAGGGACTCCACAAACTGTGGCAGGTTTGTGGCAGGTTAATCTGAAATTATAGTAAAATCTCAAGATTTACTCTATGGGGTTTAACGTAAAATCAGAGAGATATGTGTGCAAAAATATTATATGTGAATTTGAAGCATTTAATTGAAGAAACAATTTTATGGAAACATAAATGAGAAAACCTATCTATCATTTTTCTATCACCCATCTATCATCTATTATTCAGTGAAAAAAAATAGAAAAACCCACAGACATTTCATGCTATTTGATGTGGGTCTTGAGGCTTCAAAAGAAGAACAGTATGAAAAAAAATGAGGACATGGCTCAGTTTCTCTCTCTGTCTTCTTACCATGTCAGCAATATTCTTCTTGTGTTATTTTAGTTGAACTGCTATTACTTCTATGCTAATAATTTCTATATTCTTAGCTCTGGCCTCAAGCTCTAATTTTAGAATTATAAATTATAATTTAAATTTCCACCTGAAAGTTTCGTTTACATCTTAAAATAAAAACATCTAAAATATGACTGATCATGTTATTCCACAGCTAAGATCATCTACCCACATTCTAAATCTCTTCATCTTAGCACTACTTTCTCGTTCCTGGAACTGAAAAATTAAGATTAGCTTTTGGTTCTCTCTCAATATGATCACTCTTATCCAGTTAAACACTGAGGTTTTTGAATGTGTCCTAGAAATATTTCTTGAAATGTTGCTGCCTTTCTTCAACTCCCTAGAATACCTCTTTATTCACTATAAACTTTATGCAGTTGCTTCAAATATGGTCAAATACACGGTCCATTTCTGTTGCAATGCAATTAACATATCACTATCAAATTTATCTTCTGGAATCTGTTTAATTTTACTTATGCCTTTTTAATGAGTCAGTAACTTATCCACAAAATAACTATTTGTGTAATTATGTTCCTTTTTTTCTGAAGTGGTGTCCTTTTAATTTTTATGCATCACTTTTCTTTTAGTGCCTCATATCACCTGAATAAAGTTGAATTGCTTCAGACCTGAACGCAGGTTTGTTTGTATTTTTTTTTAAACTTCTTAAGAGGTACATTCATCCATTTACATTCATTTAATAATATATTTGCTTGTCTGTCACCTTATTTTGCTGTTTTCAATTTCTTTATGATTTCTTTTGCTTTTTAGTCTTTTCTTATATGCACTTGGTTTTACTTTTTTCCTTATAGTTTTTGGAAATTATAATCTTTTTCTCATTCTGCAAGCAGGTGTCTTTAAAAATTAGAAAAATTTGTGATGTTCAATGCCAGTTTTGTAAAAGCAAAGATTGATGCAATTAAATGGTAGCAAGAATGAAATAAATCATTATACATACAAATACCGAGATGTTTACAAGCAATTGAAGTGGCAATATTGACATTCACCTGGAAAAAAATTTTTAAGACATAGTAATAAAAAGCATTTACAAAACTCTATGTACAGTTGACCTTCCGTGACTTCCTATAGTTTGTTCCTATTCCTGTTATATTTAGCAGAAATTCTATTACATTTCTGTTCTATTTAGCAGATATTCTATTACATTTCTGGCATATTCTATTACATTACATGTAAATGCCACTTTTCCTGGTTTCCACAGCTAGCTCGTTGGCCGGGGTGATGGTATAAGAATTAGGGTGTCTACATTTACTGTGACTCCTTTTTTTCCTTTAATGTTGTTTCATTCATTCATTCCTTCAATAAATATTAATGACTACCTACTAAATGCCAGGTATTTAAGTCTAACTATGGAGCTAAATAATTAAGCTTAACTGAAGATTACATAATCTATAAACCAAAAAAAAAAAAAAAAAAGGAAGAGGCTGGAAGATAGAGAGTTTAGTAATAAAAGCCCAATAGGGTAGCTTGACTATGAATGAATGGGAAAGTCTCTCATTCATGCATATGCTGTGTTCCAACTGAGTCAGAAGGGTAGTAATCCAAAGAGAGTGCAAGGAAAGTTAGAGATTAATAAATCTGAAGTTATTATTTTTATTAAAAATTTTTAAATGTTTATTTTAGAGAGAGAGAGAGAGAGAGAGAGAGACAGAGTTTGAATGGGGGAGGGGCAGAGCGAGAGGGAGACACAGAATCAGAAGCAGGCTCCAGCTCTGAGCTGTCAGCACAGAGCCTGATGTGGGCTCAAACTCAGGAACCAGAGATCAAGACCTGAGCTGAAGTTGGATGCTTAAGCGACTGAGCCACCCACGCACCCCTGAAGTTATTTTTAAGGTGTGAATCTTACTCTGTGACTTACCAGGAAAATCCTGCCACGTCAATACCTCAGAAAACCAATCGCCTTATTTATTATATGTGCCTCAGTTTCCTCTATAAAATGGGCTAAAAAATAATACCAACCCTTTGAGGTCTAGTCTAAGGACTGAGTAAACACAGGTAAAATGGGGTAATAATGGTATTACTATTATATATTATAATGATATTATATATTACTATATTAATAAATTATATTACATAATATATTAATATGCCAGGCACTGTTGTACTTACTTTTCATATGTTAACTCTTTTAATCCTCATGTTACCCTATGAAGTCAGTGTGATTATTCTTATTTTGTAGATGAGGTTTAGAGGCCTACTCTAAACATTTTCCCTAAGAAAAAAAATTTTTTTTCTAGAAATTTCAAGGACATCAAGACTAGTAATTATAGGAAAAGACTGAAATTATCCTTTTTTAAGAGCCAACATTACTGTTAACTTAAGAATAAATGTATCACACATATTTTTATTTTTTGTTTCCCATTTTTATTTAAATTCTAGTTAGTTAATATATAGTGTAGTAATGGTTTCAGGAGTATAATTTAGTGTTTCATCACTTACATATAATACCCAGTGCTCATCACAAGTTCCCTCCTTAATATCTATCACACATCACTTAATACCCAGCTCACTTCATAATAAAGCTGAAAACATTTTCAATACAAACAGTTGTCCTGTCTGTAATTATCGTCTAAATAAATTCTATTTTCATTTCAATGAAATGTAATGCATGTTCCCACGCACAAGAATGTTTGACTCTTTGGAAGACCCTTTGTGAGAGATGGGATTCATACCCCCACACGTTTAGTGGCACAATTACTGAAAAGTAGACGGCTTTATAGCACTCATTACACTTTCTAATACACAGAACCGTTGCTCGCCTTTAAGGCAGAAGTGGGAGAGATCCAAGCTAAGGTTTACCCCCTGAGAGTGTTCCCTAACCTGCCATGGTTTGTTACATGATGGCCTTCTTACTATTTGTCTATGTATTCACCCAAACCAGAGCAGACTAGTAAAGGACAGTTTATTCCTGCTACCGTCCTATTGTCTGCACTACCTGAGGCAGGCATTTCACTGGCTCCCTCCACTGCACACCTCTCCACTACCAGCTATGTGGGTTGGGTGAGACGGAGCCCCCGTGTTGTTGTCTCCATAGGACCCAAGGAAATCATCATAAATCCATCCCCTTAACTTGGTTCCTCAGGGAGGGATACACTTAGGCCTAAGGCAATCTATGTTGTCATTACCTGAGTCAGTTAAATCAGCAGGAAGCCCAGTTTGCTCAGTGGCTTAAGAAAGTGAAACTCCTCTGAACAGAGCAGTGTGAAGATGTGATGTTTGGAACTGCTGCAGCTGTTTTGCCACCACGAGGGAACCCAGCTGACAATAAAGCCAACATACAGTAGAGGGGACAGCCAACATAATTTCACACAGTAAAATTCAAACCTTAATGAAAGTTTACTCAAAGATCACTCTACCTTTGGACTTTTGGTTATATGGACCAATAAATTCCCTTTATTTTGAATGCCATTTTGAGTTAGGGTTTCTGCTATGCAACTAACTGCATCTTAATCGGTGCTTATTGTGGTGCCAGGCAACAGGCTTGCAGAGAAATGTATGAAATCCAGGGCTGGTTATTTAGCCAAATGGAAACAGTCAATAATACCTTGGTTTTTATGACTGCAGCTGATTAACTGCTTCCTGATGGATGTCCTTTGTGTCTACCCTACGTTGTATTATCTTTCTCACTTTTGATGTGGTCCCTACACATTTGTGCCCCTTCTTTTTGTTCATCCTTGGTGATCTGGCTGGACGTCTTTCCTTGGTTCTCCAAATTGCCTTTCAGAAGTTTGCACAGTTCTGCTTTGCCAATTTGGCAAGCTGTTCCCTATCCTGCACTTCCCATATAGTTTGTTCACCTGCCAAAATTGTTTGTTTAAAGAGCATCCAGCTCTTCTGGACTCCTTTCTTCCCATCAGGTCGTGCTTGCTTTTTTTCTTTCTTCTTTTCTTTTCTTTCTTTTTTTTTTTTTGCCAGTGCCTTACACTTGCTGAAATTTGCTTTCCCAGAACTGATTATTTTTCCCTCATCAGCTTCTTTCCTTTTCCTTAGGAAAGGAATTTTTTTTTTATTACTTTTACAGAAGTTTCAATTCTCTTTTAGGTCTTTATTGACTCTGCCCTTATTGAAAATTGAATTAAAAAAAGATTTTTGCCTTCTGATGCATTTTGTAACAAGTAATTATCTCCAGTGTATTTTTAAATCTATTTCACAGTTTGCAGTTGACCCATTTTCTATAGCAAATATCAGGGAAGTTAGAAACCTGTGTGATCACCGTATTGGAGTGTTAGGATTCTTGTCCTCATATAATACTGTAAGGAGTAAAGTAAAGCAGATGTAAATGTGTGTTTATATTGTTTGCTTATCTCAAAGTCACTCTAGTAACACATTTTGAACATTAAAAATTAAATTATTACCATAATCTCAGGAGCCAAAAGAATGACTTTTACTTTTTTACACATCTCCTGTGCCCCCCACTCCATACACACACTCGCACACTGACATTATTTCCATGTGTTCTTGAGAAGAAGGTTTAAGAGGTGGCTGCAGAGTTGTTCTGAGAGGAGAGAAATGCCTTTTTAGCAAAAACAATTTAAGGATAATTTTGATTGTGGAAAGATAGTCTTTAGGATTTTTCCTGGATGGATCCAGAGTGAGGCAAATAATTCAGAGAGAAGTAAGAAGTTGCAAATTATCTGCTGAAATAGCTATAATTATTCCTCACCCCACCCTTAGCCCGCCATTTGCATTCGTCTTTGCAGTGTGACTTTGTAGCTCAGTCTTTCAAGTGGGGACCGGTGACTTGCTTTGAATGTAGCAGAAGAGACAGTGTTCCAGTTGTTCCTAGGGTTCAAAAAGCCTTGTGTACATCTGCTTGTTCTCTTGGAACCCAGCCCAACCTCCATGTGAATAAACACTGGCTGGCTTACTGGAGGATGAGAGACTGCATGGGAGATTCAAGTCGGGACATTCATCCCAGCAGAGCTCCTGGACACGTGAGAGCCCGCCTACTAAAAGCAAAGCTAACCTGCCTCTGACAGCAGATGCGTGAGGGTGCCCAGCTGAGTCTAGTCCAAATTGCTGAACAGTTACACAATCACTACTAAATAAACGGTTGTTTGGAATGGTTTGTTAAACAACAGAAGCCAATTGATACAGAAACGTTTAAATCTCTGAGGACAGTGTCATGAGAGGAGTGCTGGGAATGGGGGCAGGCTATGGGAAGGGAAAATGGGTGGTGAGGAGAAAAGAGCCCAACAGGGCAGGTGATGTCAGAGAGAGGTTTGATTATGAGAGCGGCCGGGAGACAGAGCTGAGGTTGGTAGTACACAGTAAGCTTTCTTTAGTCCTGCTCTCACCCCGGAATCTTCCACAAACGACTCCTACTCATGTTTTCCTTGGACGACTGGTATTTTTCAGAATCAAAGAAAAGGGGTTGTGTTTCCTATCTGCGATCACAAGGGTATGAAGCGAGGAAGGAAAGGAGAGTAGCTGCCAGAAGTAAGACTTGAGTGAACTGGGGGCGCCTGGGTGGCGCAGTCGGTTAAGCGTCCGACTTCAGCCAGGTCACGATCTCGCGGTCCGTGAGTTCGAGCCCCGCGTCGGGCTCTGGGCTGGTGGCTCGGAGCCTGGAGCCTGCTTCCGATTCTGTGTCTCCCTCTCTCTCTGCCCCTCCCCCGTTCATGCTCTGTCTCTCTCTGTCCCAAAAATAAATAAACGTTGAAAAAAAAAATTAAAAAAAAAAAAAAAAAAAGACTTGAGTGAACTGAACATCTAGAGGAAGCAAGCAATGATGAGGGTCAGGTGGTAGCTTGGAAACATACGTCCCACTGAAGAATTCCTGGAAATACGGGAAGTGTTGGTTTTGTTTTGCTCTATGTAGGTTCAAGCCAATTTTTTCTCAGTCTTAGTGCATAGGGTCAACCCCCCAAAACCAGAGAACTTTCAGCCACGAGGAGCTGAAATCACCAGGTTATACATCGTTTCTATCTACCATACACAATGTGTCTTTTCATTGGTTTCGAAAGTGTAAGGTGGATGCTGAAAACATTGTATGGCACACCAGTTCAGCTCTGGCATCAGGAAGAAGTAATTTTCATTGCTTCACTGCTAATTTTTCTTTTAATACATCTGGAATCAAAAGAGAAATCAGCTCATCAACCCCTGTAAAAAGCCAGGCAACGGCAAAGCAAGTGTGAAGTGAAAACTGAATGCTTAGACGTATTTGAGGTAAAGGGAACATCGCAGGCAAGATGTAGAAGCAGGACAGTCCAGGATATTTGGGGAAGAGAAACAGTTTAGTTTGGCTGATGATAGTGGACAATTGTTTGAAATACCATATGATGTATTTTTCCTCCCTATTATTTCCAGAGTCGGTTTTTTAAATTTGTTTGTTTGGTTAGTTGGTTGTTTTGAAAACCCTGAAGCCTTCCCTCCGTTAAATGAAGAAGCTGAAGATAATTTTTTTTTTTTATGTGGAAAGGGAGACTTAACACTACCCAGAACAAAGCCCTTGCTTAGCTTTGAGTTTCAAACTAGATTTTGAAAATAAAGTCTGTAGAGAAATAAATAAGGTGGCCCCCAAAATTAGACTTTCAAATGCTCTGAAGTGCTAGAAAATCAAGAGTGGTAGCCTTTGTGGGAACAGTGACTGGGAAAGAGTATGAAAGGGACTTCTAGTGATGTCCATTCATTGATCTGTGTGGTCTTCATCTTCTATGGATGTGTTTGCTGTGAGAATATTCATTGAGCTATGCACTGATATTTGTATAAATAACTGAATGAATAATCAATAGAACAAACTAGACTTTGAAGTAGTAGAAGAATATTTTCTCAAACCTCTTAGAGCAGAGTTTTTATTTAAAGAACCAAAGTTTGGAGAGTTGGTCTCAGAGAAGGATGCAGGATACCATTAGAGAAAGGACCTGCTATACAGAGGACAGCAAACCCCTCTACTTTGGGAGGGATGTCTGGCAAATGCAAGAAAAGAGAAAGGAGTTGCTTGCGAGTGCTTGAACCACTTGGGAGTTTGAGGGAAATAAAAAATATTGAGAGCCTGGGTAGGGGCAAGGCTTGGAGAGGATCCAGTGTCAGCAAAGCACCCTGGAGGGAGATGTCCCAGCACATCTGGCTGGGATAGACATCTAAGCTGGTGAGCTCAGACATCCTCAAGAGTTCCCCCTTATAGCTGTATGGTGCTGGGAAAGTCACCAGCTCCTCCCCAGCCCTCTGGGAGGGCCCAGAAGCTGCAGAGATTGGGGGGGGGGGCCTCTTGACTAGGGTCCATGGAGGACTCCAGGCATCAGCACAGGTTCCAGGACAACACCTTAAACTCCAGCCACATGCCCGCAGCCACCACCACTGACACAAGATGCCCAGTGACCATGAGAATCCAAACTGTCATGGGTGACAGGGGAGGCAGGCTGGTGATGAGACAAACAGGGCAACATAACTTACCTGGAGGCTCCTCCCTGCATCCCAGGAATCCCCCCTGCCTGCAAGGTGCCAATGAAGGAAGGAGGTGAGAAAGTGGAGAACACTCAAGAAGGGGGCACATCCTGAAAAACGTAGGCATTAATCCAAAGGAGCTATTCTAAATCAAGGGAGGCTAGACACTTTTAATTAGAAAAGTCGTTTTTCAACCATTAGTGGAAAGACATGCAAAAATTAAAGGATGTTGCGACATTTTTACACATTTGAGTCAACATAGATGACTGTTTTTTGGACCAGAGTACATATAGAATATATTTGAAGGAGAACAGTGGGAGAGAAGACTGGGGAGGTAGGCTGAAATTAGAACACTGAAGTATTCTTTAAGGGAAGGGAAATCAAAGACATTGATGCCAATTTTCCTGATCTCTCAACAGAAGGGCCAGGACCACATCTGATAATCGAAGAGTAAATTGAAGGTTTTCTACTGGAGGACATTATGCTAAGTGAAATAAGTGAGTCACAGAAGAACAAATACTGAATGATTCCACTTCGATGAGGTTTTCTATTACTCTTCTAAAATAGTCAAATTCACAGAAGCAGAAAAACCAATAGTAGTTGCCAGGGGCTGGGGCTGGGAGGAAATGGGAAGATGGTCATTGGGTGTAAAGTTTCATGAGTAAGTTCTAGAAATCTGCTGTACAACATACTGCCCATAGTTAACAATATTGTAACGCACAACTCAAATTTGTTAAGACGGTAGGTTTCATGTTAAGTGCTCTTACTACACACACACACCACAAGGAAGCTTTGGAAGGTGTTGGATAGGTTTGTTATCTTGATTGTAGCACTGGTATCACACAGGTCCAAACTCATCAAATTGTACACATGGATTATTTGCAGTTATTTGTATTTTAATTAAAAGTCCATAAAGCTGTTTTTTTAAAAAAAGAATAAATTGAGAGTTTTCCAATGCTCATAAGTAATTCCTCATTACTTCTTTGGCACATCAGTCCTCTGCCTAAAGGGCATAAATAGAAATATTCTTTCTCCAGGAAATTATTAACAACATTATCCAAAAATGAAAATCTCACACAGCACCATCCAGGGAAAGTCTGTCTGAGCTCCACGGGGCTCACAAGCAGAATCTGTGGAACTGAGAAGATGGACCACAAGTCTTGGCTAGAGCACATCAGTCTCTCACATTTCTCTGATGCATTCACAACACTCATAGGCAGAGAAGGAAAAAAGACTGTCCTTTTACACCTTCAAGTTTGTTGTTTTAGTTCACAATTAGTTCAGATTAAGAGAATAACCCAAATAAATTGACCTCAGAGATTACAATGTGTTAGCTTGTCTTCTGTTTTATTTTTATATATATTTTTAATGCTTATTTATTTTGAAGAGAGAGAGAGTCAGAGCATGACTAGGGGAGGGGCAGAGAGGGAGACACAGACTCCAAAGCAGGCTCCAGGCTCTGAGCTGTCAGCACAGAGCCCGACGCGAGGCTCGAACCCATGAACTGTGAGATCATGACCTGAGCCAAAGTCGGTCACTCAACTGACTAAGGCACTCAGGCGCCCTACTTGTCTTTTGTTTTAAATCAACATCCGCAGCTGTTTGTTGCTTCAAACAAGGCAGTAGAAATAAGATGCAACCTTAATGTTATACACCTTGCAAGTGAAGGTTGGAAACAACCACCACAGCTTTAAGAAGTGATACATTTCCTTCAAGGCAAAACCTGGGTCTAACTGTGAGATCCTCCTCATGTGTGCACAGCACTCCAGCAAGACAAGGGTCGGGTGGTGGTACCGTCTCTCTGCAGTGGAGAGGTATAAAGCAGGAGGGAAAAGTGTGCAAAATCAGATAGCAGCATATGTAAGCAGTCAGGAAACCAGCCTTCTGTCTTTACAGGCCTCTTTGTATGTAAGTTTGGTTTGCGTCCACCATGCAAATTGCACAAATTCTCATGGCAGCTCCCACCCAAGAAAGAGTTCTGACGGTCCTGGCACAAACCTTTCCAGGGCCTTCGGCCTCCTTTTCTCTCTCAAAGTAAAGTATTGTACACAGTAGTTGCAGAAAAGTCACCCTTGCCCCTTAGCACAACCTAAACATCACACAGTGGAACTTAGGAGAGCTATGCTCATTTTTTTAGGCCATTTTGGTACTATTAGTGGCACAGTTGCAAGACCTTACTATTTTTCCAAAAGTAGGACCATACCTTCTTAAATGCTTAATTTGCACTCACTGAATCACACACGGGGAGAACTTGGCTCATTCTGAATTTAAAATATACTGGAGCCTACTGAAGCAGCCTGAGGGGATTCTTTGTCTATGAGTCAGTGACTGTGAAGCTGGTGGAATGCTTATGGAACAGAGTTCCTTCTAGAGAGACTGTGTGAGTGTATCTCAAGTCCACTGACTTTACTGGTAAGGATGCCCCAAACCACCTCTTCTATTATGGATTTGGTTAGGTTTTAAAAATAACTACCCAATTCAGCAATTCCACTCCTGTGTATGTACCCAAAAGAACTCAGAGCAAGGAACTGAATAGATATTTGTACAGCCATGTTCATAGCAGTGTTATTTACAATAGCCAAACAATGGAAACAACCCCGAGTGCCCATTAGTGGGTGAACAGATAAACAAAATGTGGTCTATAAATATAGTGGAAATTCTGATACGTGCTACAACATGGATAAACCTTGAACACAGAAGCCCAAATACTGTATGACTCCACTCACATGAGGTTCCTAGAGTGGTCAGATTCAGAGACACAAAGGAGAATGGTGATTCCCAGGGCTGGGGAAGGGAGGAGAATGGGGAATTACTGTTTAATGGATACAGAGTTTCAGTTTGGGATTCTGCAGAAGGATGGTGGTGATGCTACACAACAATGTGAACGAACTTAATGACACTAAACTGTACATAGAAAAATGGATAAACTGGTAAATTTTAGGTTATGTGTATTTTACCACAATAAAAAACATTTAAATATAATTATACCCAAGGGGCGCCTGGATGGCTCAGTCGGTTAAGCATCTGACTCTTGATTTCAGTTCAGGTCATGATCCCATGGTTTGTGGGTTTGAGCCCCATGCTGGGCTCCACACTATGGGGAGCCTTCTTGGGATTCTCTCTCTCCCACTCTCTGCCCCTCCCACCTCTCAAAATAAATAAACTTTATTTTAAAAAAGAAAAAAGTAATTGTACCCAAAATATAATGCTGACTACAGCCTTCTAGATGAATTGCACCAAAATTCATACAAATTTGAATTTAAAGAGTCATCATGCCAATAGAAAGAGCATGCCTCTGAGAGATCAGGAGGGAAAAAAAGCACTCAGACAAGATGGCTGATGGTCTGGCATAACTCAAAGAAATAATGAAAGTTCATGTAAATTAAAGCAACAATACTGATAAAAGAAACCCCTTAACCTAACCAAGTGGATAGACTAAAACTCATCCAACATGGCACCCCTTGGCTATATAATGACTAGTGAGCCCTTGAATTGTGGCTGGTCTGAACTGAATTGTGCTATAAGTGTAAAACACACATCAACTTCAAAGATTTAGTGAAAAATAAAATGTATCTCAATAATTTTTATATTGATTAAATGTTTAAATAATATTTTGGATGCTTTGGGTTAAACATATTAAAATTAATTTCATCTGTTTTCTTTTAACATTTTTTAATAGAGATACCAGAAATTTTATTTTACTTATGTTTATGTATTTGTTACTTTTTAAAAACTTTTAAAAAATAGGTATTTGTTAAAAAAATTTTTGTTTATTTATTATTTATTTATTTTGTTTATTTTTGAGAGAGAGAGAGAGAGAGAGAGACAGTGTGAGTGGGGGAGGGGCAGAGAGAGAAGGAGAGAGAATCCCAAGCAGGCTTCACAGTCAGTGCAGAGCCCAACGCAGGGCTCAAAATCACGAAACTGCAAGATTATGACCTGAGCTGAAACCAAGAGTCAGATGCTTAACCGACTGAGCCATCCAGGTGTCCCTGTATTTATTACCTTTTTAAATGTTTATAAGTAATAATCTCTACACCCAATACGGAGCTGGAACAAATGACCTGGAGATCAAGAGTTGCAGACTCTTCTGACTGAGCCAGCCAGGTGTCCCTGTATTTGTTACTTTTTTATTGAGATATAATTGACATACATTTATTAGTTTCAGGTCTGCACCATGATGATCCATATTCGTATATATTGTGCAATGATCACCTCAGTAAGTCTTCTTAACATCCATCACCATACATAGTTACAAAAATTCTTTTCTTATGATAATTTTAAGATCTTCTCTCGTAGCAACTTTCAAATATACAATACAGTAGTTTTAACTATAGTCCCTATGTTGTACAGTCCCTATGTTGTACTTATTTATTTTATAAATGGAAGTTTGTGCCTTTTGACTCCCTTTATCCATTTTATCCACCCCTTCCCTCTGTTTCTGGGAACCACCAATCTGGTCTCTGTATCTGTGAACTTGGGTTTTTGTTTTGTTGTTTAGAGCCCACATATAAGTGAGAACATACAGTATTTGTCTTTCTCCATCTGTCTTGCTTCACTTAGCATAATGGCCTCAAGGTCCATCCATGTTGTCACATATGGCAAGATTTCATTGTTGTTGTTGTTGTTGTTTATGACTGAGTAGTACACACACACACACACACACACACCATTTTCTTTATCCATTCATCCATCAGTGGACAACTTAAGTTGGTTCCATATCTTGGCTATTATAAATAATGCTGAAATGAACATGGGGGTGTGTATATCTTTTTGAATTGGTGTTCTTGTTTTCTTGAGATAAACACCAAGAGGTGTTAGTTCTAATTTTTAGAACCACCGAAGCATGTGCACCAATTTATATTTCCACCAAACAGCACATAAGGTTTCCCTTTACATTCTCACCAATATGTTGTCTTTCTGATATTAGCCATTCTGACAGGTGTAAGCTGATATCTCATTGTGGTTTTGATTTGCATTTGCCTGATAGTCATGTTGAGCAGAATAATAAAAAATACACAGTTGCTTGCCTTTTTTTCCGATGGGACAGCACTATTCTGGGGGCACTTCGTAGTATAACAGAATAGAGAGAGAGTTCATTTCATGATCGTGGATCATGTTACTTTTAAGACTTTGTCAGTTCTGCCAATTTTTTCTTAGCATTTTCTTCTGATACTTGTTCCTTTCTATTCCTATTCCCTAGTCTTGGCCCCCTGCAGCTTTAAACTAGATCCTATGTAACAAATGATTATTGGTTTCATTTCCTCTCCTATAATCTATTCACTGTACCCCTACCGATTAACTTTTAGGAAACCTTTGTGTAGATTTTTTTTCCTATGCTCAAAACCCAATGATTACAGTCTGGGGAGTTTGTAGATTCTGGGTTTCCCAGAGATTCCGAATCAGTAGGTGGGGTGGGGCCCAGACTTTGCATTTTAACAGGTACCCCAGACTGTCTTACACAGGAGGTCCGAGGAACAATGATATGTAGGACTAAGCTCAGATTCCTCAAAGTAATTTTCAAGGCTCTTTTTACCGTCATAATCTGGTTCGTCCAATCTGTCTGAGGGAGAATGGGAAGGAACCATTACCTAGAGAACGTCTGGAAGAAAACAGGCTTCTGTCCTGGGAAGCTTTGATACGTGCTTTACTGAGGCCAGTGATTTGGTCCTAAAGATGTTTCCAGCGCTGCTATTCCATGACCCTACACTTACCATTATGATTATCTACAACTCCAGAGTAATTTTTCCAAGCTTCTGTCTGAATTTGAGGAAGTCAGTCTCTTCAGTACTGCACTTTATAGTGCTGATATCATAACATGAATCTACATAGACCAAGATAGTTTTGACATGTGCCCTTTTACACAAATTGTTCTCTTTGGTTTTCTATTGAGTAGCTCCAGGCATCTTTAGGGATACAAATATCAGGATTTAATCAAATAAGCTCTCATTCCAATAGATAAAGATTATGGTGCTGCAGACTTGTGAACCATATCTAGTTCAGAGAATCATTTTGAGTTTTCTGCATGTTTGCTGTTGCTGACTGTGTCTCATAAAAATTCGTATGTTGAAGCCCTAATCTCCAGTCTCAAAATTTGGAGACAGCCTTTTAAGGAGGTAATTAAGGTCAAGTGAGGTCATAAGGGTGGGGTCTAATCCCACTGGACTAGCGTCCTTATAAGACGAGGAAGAAACATAGAGACTGGTCTCTCTTTGCATGCACACAGAGGAAAGGCCATATGAGGACACACAGAAAGAAGGCATCTGTCTGAAAGCCAGAAAGGCCTCATCAGAAACCAACCTGCTGGCAGCTTGATCTTGGACTTCTAGCCTCTAGAACTGTGAGAAAATAAATGTCTGATGTTTAAGCCACTCAGTCTGTGGTGTTCTGTTACGGCAGCCCTAGCAGACTGATACAATAGCCAATATTTAAAATTTGGGAGGTTGCCTGTAAAAATCTGAATTTCTTTGGAGAAGTTGTAAGATTGGCAACATCTGGCTAGAGATGAGGACTAATTTGTCTGCATTCTCTAGTTTTCCAGTCTCCAAGAATCCCTTTCTCTCCCAGACATGAAGACTAAAGGTCAGTGACCAATTGTGTTACTATTACTTTATTTTTTATCATTTTTTAAAAAATCCAGTATAATTAACATACAGAGTTTCATTAGTTTCAGGTGTACAATATAGTGATCCAACACTTCCATACATTACCTGGTGCTCATCATGACAAGTGCACTCCTTAATCCCATCACCTATTTCCCCCATTCACTCACCCACCTCATGCCAATATTATTTTAAAAACAACAACATATCTAGCTCATTCTGCTCATTTATGTTACTTGCCTAGCCCTTGTGAACACTTAGCTTTATAATCACTAATGTAACATATCTACTGACAAAGGTCAGTTTTCTTTCCAGTAATGCAAAAGGATTTCCATTTAACTACCCACACTCTCTCTGAACTTCATTTTTGATATATGGTCATTCTCTGTAAGCAACCCAACCAGCTATAGATTCTTCAAGCTTCTATGAACCATACTGATATCACTAATATACCTTTCAATCATTAAAATGAATTGGGACATAAATCTAAAATAATGACAAATCTTAACTCTGAACATCATGAGCCAATTATGTAATTTGCAAAGGATGACTTTTTATCAACTAATAAATCAGGGTGGCATGAACTGGCAGAAGAAAATCTCCCTTTGGTCTTGACAGATGCAAATGAAGAATAAATTACTTTTACTTGAAAACTTGAAAATAATGGGTTGGGAGTATAAGGATTCCATATGTTACATGATTTCAAGTCAGCCATGACAGTTGTGCATCGAAACCATTGAAATACTAACTTTACATCTTGCATTTATAGAAATTAAAGCATAAACCATTTTAAGAGGCAGAATATGTAATAACCATTTGTCAGAGAAAGCAGAAACAGAAACTGGAGACACAGAGATTTGAGTGGAGAGAGAAAAGGAAACCAATTACTGAAAGGCAAGAAAATTTAATCTAAAATTTGAGCATAAAAGAATAGCGCACAAAAGGGAAGACCAGAAGTCTATGATAGTCTACTGTATTTACTTATTGGTGGGCACAATTTTGTTGGGACTGTGTTTCTATTAGATTTATTCAGGCAAAATATATTAGTAAATCACAGTATTGTTCATCTTAGGTATCTATAATGAAGTAGACAACTGAATGGGTCAAAATCATTCTTTTCAAAACAACAACATTTTATGAAGCAATCTATCAATGACCTTTTGAGTTACTTCATTTGTTGGCTTCCTATGTGCTTGGGACTAGAATTCATTTGCTTAGTTTACAGAAACCAAATAACAAAATGTTCATAACTTACTACGGGCCACCCCAGCATGTATCAGTTATACTGTACTGTCGATTAGGTATAGTTGAAAGCTATTGCAAATGTTCATTTTGAAGATTATAAATATCTCAATAGTGGTTTAGATGTTGAAGCTACAATTCTTTTTTTGTCAAAACAACAACAACAATCCTGCTCATTTATTTTATCTATGGATTGTGTATACCATTTGTTAACTGAGGACCTCTCTTTTAAAGTTAGTATTAGGAAGAATGTCTGCCTTAGAAGTTTCCAAATAACAAAAAAGTAAAATTCATTGGGAGTGTCTTTAGGGAAAAAAAGTCATTCATGTTCATCATGAACAGATTAGAAAACACAAATGAGCAAAGAGAAAACAAAAATCATTCATATTGCACCATTCAGATATAATCATTTGTTTTATCACAGTTTGGTGTATTTAAGTTGTGTCTTCTTCCGTTGTGACTAGCTGCATGTATATAATTTTCTAAAAATGTGCTCACACTGTATATACTGCTTCAGAACCTGCTTTCCAATTTAACAATATTTTACAAAAGGCTTTCTATGTCATTAACTAGCATTCTATAACATGTTTTCACTGTATTGCTAGACCATCATTGAATTAACCAAAGTTTTTCCTAACATTTGTACCATTAAGAACAATGATGTGGTGAATACTCTTGTAGAATAACTGTTGGGCACAATCCCAAAGGCACACAAAGTTACGATGCTTTTGATGTGCATTGCCAAATTTCCCTGGCAGTATGATTGTGCCCATTTAGATAGACCCTAGTATGATACAAGATTATCTGAGATTATCAGTACAATTCTGTACTTATTGTATCATATCGTATTGTATTTTTTTAAGTAGGCTTCATACCCAGCACAGAGCCCAGTGTAGGGGCTTGAACTCACGACTCTGAGATTAAGACCTGAGCTGTATCACTTGGGGCGCCTGGGTGGCTCAGTTGGTTAAGCGTCCGACTTCAACTCAGGTCCCGATCTCGTGGTCTGTGAGTTCGAGCCCCGTGTCGGGCTCTGGGCCGACGGCTCAGAGCCTGGAGCCTGCTTCAGATTCTGTGTCTCCCTCTCTCTCTGCCCCTCCCCCGTTCATGCTCTGTCTCTCTCTGTCTCAAAAATAAATAAACATTAAAAAAAAAAAATTAAAAAAAAAAAAAAGACCTGAGCTGGGATTGAGTCAGACATTTAACCGACTGAGCCTCCCAGGTGCCCCTCTTCTGTATTTTAAATGAGATCACAAGTAGGAAGTACTTAATACAGTCCTCGACATATTAGTATTATGTACGATTTGGTTCTCTTTCTGCTCCAGTCTCACTGAGGGACAGAATTCTACTTTCTACATTTGAGTACATGAGAAAGTGGTTTTTTGGGGGGCATTTAGTGCATATGAGGCAGGGAGGTTCTTAAGTGGGTTTCCTTATTGTTTTCACTGAATTATAGGAATAAACATAGCCTATTTCATTCCCAAGTCTTCTGTGGGATGAGATTAAACATCTTGAGTTAACTTGGACTGTGAAATGATCTTTTAAACCTAATCCCATTAGGTAAAAGAAAAAGAAGAGATTTATTCAACCATCTCAGTTGTCTGCTTATCAACAACTTAGATTCTCATTTTCCTAAATGGAAATAAACTTTCTGAGTATTTTGGATCTAGTGTCTCAATTCCATGCAAATGCCTTAGAGAGTATCAAAGTAACAGGATTTACAGTGCCACCCCCTAAGAAAACCAACCTTCTGTTAACTGTCAGAACCTAGGAAAGTTTGAAAAAGAAACAAGTTATTTCTAACGCAAGTGATCCTGAGAGTAGCGAAAGAGCATTCACTAGGGACAGCAGACTGATCATGGCAGGGATTTCTAGAAGGAAGCCCTGCAAACCATAGACAGTGGGAGATCAAAGAGTATCTACTTAAAATTCCTTCCACCTTAAACTCCTTTCAAACAGAAACAGCTGGCTATCACCAAGAGTATATTGGATTCCCAGGATGTCCTGGGAAAGAATAAAACCTAAAAAAAAAAAAAAAAAAAAGAAAAAAAGAAAAAGAAAAAAAAAAGAACTGTTGCTGAAAACTTATAAGGAATTAATGTTGCCAGCTTTAAATAGCAGAAAATAAATACAACACAAAAAACACTTACCAAAAACTAATGAAAAAAAAAAAAAAAAAAACCACGAGTGCCATTGCAGCATGTAGTGGCAAAGAAATGGTGTGACTGTCCCCATGTTTGTTCTCTGATAGCTGTGAGCACTTTCACTCTCTTTGACATTTTCCTAGTAAGATCAGAGTTTTCTGTTATGACATTTCATACACACGCATACACACACACAGTCAAAAACTGACCCTTAAATTCTGCTTCTCATTTGTAGTACCCAAGGATACCAACTTTCGGGAGTTTAAGAATTTAAAAAAATTCTTAGGAACATACAAGATGATTTTCATGTTAATTTCCTTTAACTGTTTCCAAGTGCTTAGCTTCTTTAAAAATGCTTAGCTTCTTCATTTTTTAAAATGGCACTGTTGCTTTTCTTTTATGTATTTATTAACCATAAAACATGAAAACCTCCAGCTTTCTTCTATCAAGCATAGCATAAAGGAACAATCCTTCTTTACCATCACTCATCCAACATTTTTTGTGTTGCAATTGTTTACCTGGTACTTCCCTTCACTCCTAGGACCCACTAAATCCAAGAATAACTTGAAATTCTAAGGCAGTGGTGAAAGCTTCCTTTAGTAAAAATGGAATAATGTTATTTGTTTTCTATAGCTGTCATAATCCATGATTTCTAGAGGTATTTTGAATGTTTGTGAAGCACAGCCCAATGGCAACTTTAACATTAGAAGCGTGTTGCTAGTTGAAGAATTTACACTTTTATTTAAATTCAGTTCTTAGTTGGCATCATTAATAGCATTGCCTTGTTCCTATTATCTTCTTTTATAACCTCCTCTGAAAAGCAGGGAAGATGAGCTGGTGTTTTAAAAACCTCAAAATTCTCAGAAACTTCTTTTTACCAGAGAAATCTATCACTAGTATAATTTTTCATCCTGTACAGGCTTTTCATTTCATACAAATTATTTGCATTTAATTCAATTAGGTTTATGATCTTCTCCCAATTATGATGAACATAGATAGTACTTAATACTTTTTTAATAAAACAGCCTAGCCTGCTCTTCAAAGAATTAACTGACATTGCCGGTTTATGGAGCTGGTGCATACAAAGCTATTTTCCTAGCTAGTATGAGATGCTTGGGACAGTTAGTTCCCAAACATTTCAGCACACCAAGGTTACTTATGTGATTCTTTTAAGTGACCTCTCATGTTTCCACAACCTGATAAAATGCTATTAATCTTTTGTGGCCACCTTTTAAAAAAGTACTTCGTGTGCTACAAATGAGTTCAGAAATTTCAAGCTATTTATGTGAAGTAACAGTATCCTTACAGCAGTGTAAATTAATTCTTCAATAGAAGTGTTGGTCAGTCCTATGAGGGAAATAAAACGTATAATTGTTTATGCTTTGTAAGCCACAAAGTAAAAATCCTGCTCATTGCTTATGTTTCTGTGATTTGCATTATCTGGTATGGTGACAGTTACACATGATCTTCTCCGATGTTTGATCGTATTTAGGAGAAATCTGGAGTGACCTCAGGATGCTCTCTCAGGTCCTGCTGCTCAAATCTAAATTCTGTTTAATAACAGTTCGTGAAATCACCACGTCTCCCTAGAGCTCTCGCGTGGGTTGCAAGTGATCAAACAGACAACACCATAATGACGGGGCAGTGAGATAGGTTTAACAGAAAGGGAATTCTAAAGACATGCAGGAATGACTGTGAAAGTGCACACCAGGAAGGCCATACCTTTTATTAAAATCATCCCAAATACAAAAATCTCACTGAAATAGGTTTATGTACCGTATACGTATATTCTCCAATTCCTGGAAAATTATCACAAACTTATTGGCTTTACATTTCATTACATGGCATATCCCTAAAATGTTAAATAGAACAAAAATATCTATGCAGTTTTTGGATGCAGAGCACCCTTTGCTATTTTTAATTCCTGTCTTTTCATCCAGACATTTATCTGTTTGTAAAGGATTTGCTAATAAATGTTCTAGGCTTCCTGGCCATGGGACTGCTATGTTCTCTGTCATGTAAAATTTGGTAGCTTATAATGTTGTTCACATTTCAAATGTATCTTGCCTTTTCTGTAGCAAGAGCCAGTCTGCGGATGTTGGATATACAACCAGCTGCGGCTTCCTGGAGGTCCTGGTCAGTGGATCCAACCATATCCAGCAGAAGCTGTCACATGTAAAAGAGAAGGAGGGATCATCAGGGAAATACAAATCAAAACCACACTCAGATATCACCTCACACCAGTCAGAGTGGCCAAAATGAACAAATCAGGAGACTATAGATGCTGGAGAGGATGTGGAGAAACGGGAACCCTTTTGCACTGTTGGTGGGAATGCAAATTGGTGCAGCCATTCTGGAAAACAGTGTGGAGGTTCCTCAAAAGATTAAAAATAGACCTACCCTATGACCCAGCAATAGCACTGCTAGGAATTTATCCAAGGGATACAGGAGTACTGATGCATAGGGGCACTTGTACCCCAATGTTTATAGCAGCCCTTTCAACAATAGCCAAACTATGGAAAGAGCCTAAATGTCCATCAGCTGATGAATGGATAAAGAAATTGTGGTTTATATACACAATGGAGTACTACGTGGCAATGAGAAAGAATGAAATATGGCCTTTTGTAGCAACATGGATGGAACTGGAGAGTGTGATGCTAAGTGAAATAAGCCATACAGAGAAAGACAGATACCATATGGTTTCACTCTTATGTGGATCCTGAGAAACTTAACAGAAACCCATGGGGGAGGGGGAGGAAAAAAAAAAAAGAGGTTAGAGTGGAAGAGAGCCAAAGCATAAGAGACTCTTAAAAACTGAGAACAAACTGAGGGTTGATGGGGGGTGGGAGGGAGCGGAGGGTGGGTGATGGGTATTGAGGAGGGCACCTTTTGGGATGAGCACTGGGTGTTGTATGGAAACCAATTTGACAATAAACTTCATATATGGAAAAAAAAAGAGGAGGAGGGAAAGGGAAGCAAGTATAAAACCATTAATCTCAAGGCATAAAGTTAGGCTTTGGAAGCAACTTTAAATATTAAATGTTTTTTAAAGTCACAAAAAGAAAGAAAGAAAGAAAGAAAGAAAGAAAGAAAGAAAGAAAGAAAGAAAGAAAGAAAGAACAAAAAATTCCATTAGGCAAATGCAATTATAAGTGCTGCTTCACCAGAGGCAGGGATTTCTCATGAAATGCTCACCATAGCTATTTTCTGGAGCCAAACTGGACCGGTTACTGCCTCCTTAGTTTGGTCATTTAACCTCTATAAATTCTGCTTTAAAATTTCTGTTGCATTCGTTCTGGCTTTTCTGCCTCCAAGGAGCCATAGCACACCATGCCTAGACTATTAGTGCGTACCCTTAGGTTTAATTTCTCTGCATTCCAACCCATCGGATCATGTCACAACCTAATTATGTCAATCCCCTAACTGCACCAACTCCCAGTGCTAAATAACTAGGGCCCAATCTGTTAACTTGTCCTTCAAAGGACTTTTGTGCTCTGGCCTCAGTTTACCTTTCTAGCCATTCATCTTTCTCCTGCTCCATCTCCAAGGGCACACACTTCCTCATTTCTTTTGTCTTGCTTGATGCCATCCCTGTACCTAAAAGGCTGATTTTCTAAATTTTATCTATCTTTCATTACCCAGTTAACTTTTCCACAAAGCCTCCATGATTTCCATCAAATAAAATGGCATTTCTCCCCATCAGAACTCTCCTAGCAGTTTACTCAAATGCCTCCTACTAATATCTTCCCATTTATTCTTAAAGTTTTGTTTTTTATTTATTTAAGTAATTTCCACACCCAACGTGGGGCTCAAACTCACAACCCCGAGATCGAGAGTCATATACTCTTCCAACTGAGCCAGCCAGGCACCTGTACATCTTCTCTTTTAAACACATATTTGGATTAATGTTTTCTGTCCTTCTTTAGGTTGTAAACTCTGAAACTTATAATTCCATATCATGTCTAATACATAGTAGATACCAAATAAATGTCAAATAAATGAGTTAGAACTTTAAAAATATATCAGTTATGATTCCAGTGAGTAGTTCTGACAAAGGACTTGAAAATCTGAGCTGTATATTCTCTACACAGTAGTATGTGAGTACAAATAAACGTTGATAAGGACAGAAAATAGGGATGACTTGATAAACTAAGAAATACCATAAAGTATTATGAAACATCTTAAATATGGCAGGCTTCGGGGTTGGCTGTTATTCCCCAGGTAATAATAGAAGTTATATAAAAACTTTTATCAGGAGAGTGGCATGGCCACATTTGTGTTGTAGAGAGATAACTCTCCTGGTACTGTACAGAACATGGACTATAGAGAAAAGAAATGGAAGGGTTCTGCGATGCTTCAGGCCAGAGAGGATGAGGACTGAATACAGCAGGATGGAGGGGTAGGGTGGCCAGAATGAATTCAAGGGACGTTTGGGGGTTAAATCATTCAACAAATGGCCCAAGGATAACTAGTTATCCAAATAGAAGAAAATGAAAATGGTAATCTCATATCATACATAAACATCATGTCCAGGTAGATTACTGATTTATTTTAAAAAAAATGTTTTATTGGAGAGCCTGGGTGGCTCAGCCAGTTGAGCGTCCAACTTTGGCTCAGATCATTATCTCTTGTGAGTTCGAGCCCCGCCCCACTTTGGGTTCTGTGCTGACAGCTTAGAGCCTGGAGCTTGCTTTGGATCCTGTGTCTCCCTCTCACTTTCTGCCCCTCCCCCACTCATACTCTGTCTCTCTCTCTCTCTCTCAAAAATACATTTTTAAAAATGCTAGTTTGTTTTTGAGAGAGAGAGAGACAGACAGACAGAGTGCAAGCAGGGGAGGGGCAGAGAGAGAGCGAGACACAGAATCTGAAACAGGCTCCAGGCTCTGAGCTGTCAGCAAAGAGCCCGATGCAGGGCTTGAACTTGTGAACTGTGAGATCATGACCTGAGCTGAAGTCAGATGCTTAACTGACTGAGGCACCCAGGCGCCCCATTAAAAAATTTTTTTAAGTGTTTGTTTGTTTGTTTATTTATTTACAGAGTTAGAAAGCAAGTGGGAAAGGAGCAGAGAGGGAGACAGAGAATCCCAGGCAGGCCTCGCAGCTGTCAGCACAGAGCCCAATGCAGGGCTCAAACTCACAAACCATGAGATCATGACCTGAGCTGAAACCAACAGTCAGATGCTCAACTGACTGAGCCACCCAGGTGCCCCATGGATTAATGATTTAAATAAGAAAGAAAAAAAATGTAAAAGATTTAGAAGGTTGTAGATGAGAAAACTCTGAACAAATTGAGGTATTCAAAGATGTTTGGCTTCTCAGGTCCTTGACCTCCTTGTTGTCCATGATCTTCACCACATTTCAGCCCCTTGTGTCCAGGGTCACCCATCTTTAACCTCTCCCTTCTACTGATTCCTTCCGATCATCATTTAAACCATGTCCCCATATTTTAACCTCCCTACTACCCTGCCCCCACCACCACACTGACTCCTTTTTTTCTCTTCATTGCCAGATTTCTTTAAAGAGTTGTCTGGATTCATTGTCTCTAGTCTATTCAATCTACTCCAGGTTGGCCTCTGCCTCAGCTCCCCACTGAAACAGCCCTCTCAAGGTCATCAAAAACTTTCATCTTGCAAAGAATAGACATTTTTGACTCCTCTTATTCAGCTCCTTAATAGTGTTTGATATAACTAACCATCTTCTCCTCTTTAAAATGGTCTATGCTGGGGCGCCTGGGTGGCTCAGTCGGTTGAGCCTCCGACTTCGGCTCAGGTCACGATCTCGCGGCCCGTGAGTTCGAGCCCCGCGTCAGGCTCTGGGCTGATGGCTCAGAGCCGGAGCCTGCTTCCGATTCTGTGTCTCCCTCTCTCTCTGCCCCTCCCCCATTCATGCTCTGTCTCTCTCTGTCTCAAAAATAAATAAATGTTAAAAAAAAAAATTAAAAAAAAAATAAATAAAATGGTCTATGCTATTGGCTTCTTATATCATACTGTCCTTGTATCCATTTGTCCTCACCTTCTTGCTCTTCAGTGATGGCTCTTTCTCCCCTTCCCCTCCATAAGCTGTTAGAGTTCCTTAGAACAAATTCCTCTTTTATCTTCTGTTTTCTCTCCCTTGAAGGTTTCTCTTTCACTATCTGCCTTCAAATATCATTTATCTGGAGCCATCTTCTCAACTTATGCCTCCACCTCAGAATCTTCTTCTGGAGAGCACACTTCATATCATCTTCTTAGACATCTCCACTAGGCAGTCTCACAACTATCTCAAACTTAATATATAGATGAAGTTTCTAATTTTTTTTTCTGTGTAAACCCAGGTTCCCCCACCTCCCCAGTATTCTCCTGTGTCAGTGAAGATATCACCACCTAGTTTCTCAAACCAGAAATTTCCTCACCTTACACTCATTCCTACCTCATCGTCCCTGCACTCCATCCTACAATTATTGTATCTTTGTGATTCAACTGCCTACACTTATTCCAAAGTCATTCACTTCTGTTGCCATTGTTACCACCCCTGTAAAGCCTACAGCAGGTTCCCACTGTCCTTGCACACTCTCTTGCCTGGCCTGCAATCAATCAATGCAACACTGCATCCAGAGTAATGTCCTAAATTGTGAAGTTCACCAACAAGGGGCAAAATTCTAGAGAAACAAAGGGAATAAGACATGATCAAATCTTCTGAGATTTAAGTGAAAGAAATATTCTCTTCTGAGTAAGGGAAACAGGGCCATGTGGGGGAGTTCCTGCCTTGGGAGTTTTGCATTGTTCAAGTAATTAAATAAGGAGGCCATTAGATGAGGTGGCTCTAATGTTTTGGTGGCCTGCATAAGCAAACCAAAACCTAAACCAGAGTCAACACACTTGAGTCTAAGAAAATGAAACCTGAAGCCAATCAATCACAAATAGCCAACTAGGCTCTCCCAAACAAGGCAACTGCTTATGCTATAGCCAGTCAAATAATTTCCTTGCTTTACTTCTATATCTTTTAAAAAAAATTTTAATGTTTATTTATTCTTGAGAGAGAGACAGACAAAGACAGAGTGTGAGTGGGAGAGGGTCAGAGAGAGAGGGAGACAGGATCTGAAGCAGGCTCCAGGCTCTGAGCTGTCAGCACAGAGCCTGACGCGGGGGTCGAACTCACAAACTGTGAGATCATGACCTGAGCCGAAGTCAGATGCTTAACCGACTGAGCCACCCAGGCGCCCCTACTTCTGTATCTTCTTTATTGAAAACCTTCCCTTAGCTCCTGGCAGTGGAGTTCTCCTAACCACTTTTAGTTTTATGCTGCCTGGTTTGAATCATGCCTCAGTTTATGTTTTAACAGCATTACTGAGTGTTTTTCTCCAGCATTACTCAATAACTGAGGTGTAAGTTGGAGGAAATAGGTTGTGGGACTGCAATTCATTTGAATAGTTATATAATCCAAGCTGGGTTGGGAGGGAAGTACAAACAGAAGGCTACTGATGTCTGGAAGAATTAGGAAGGGAGACCTCTGTGAAGTAAGAAAACAGTGTTAGTGCTGTTTGAGCTCATTGAAGCTCAGGAAGAAGTTGAAAAATAGGACATTAGAGTATGAGAATGGATTATCTGGAGTTTAAGATTCTATAGATAAAGTTGACTTGATTATTAAAAAGGATCAATAATCCAGGTCCAGGATGTGACCATGGGAACACAGGTCAATATAGGATTATTAGGCAATTGTATATGTGCATACATGTGTGCATACACACACACACACACACACACACACACACACACACACACCTATGAACACATTTACTTAACTTATATTCTTATTCTCTTTCTCTCTCTGCATAAAGAGGAACTGGTGGAAAAATAATGAGAAGGAAGAACACAGTAGCCAGCTCTCCTCGGTTACTGGCTTAGATGTCTCAGTATTGTAACTTACACTTAAATCCCTTTCCTAGCTTGCAACTTTTAACTCTTGGTCTACAATGCCATATTTTTATCAATTTATCTATTTGCTTATGCCTCATCTTACTATCATATGAAAGCTGTTAAAGCAGATATACCTATATGAAGCTTAGACTATTTCCTCTAAATGTGTACTTAACACAATTTCATCCATCACTTTTTTTTCATACTCACACATTTTAGCTGTCTACTTTCATTGCTGGAACCCTCCACCACTCTTGAATATTGAGTAATAGCTATAAATGTGGAGATTTTGGTCCTGTGCATCATTACTAAATCAATAAACAAGAGTCGTCCCAGTCCTGACCCCAAGGAAGCCTGATATCGATACTTCTCTATTCTCAGATGGAACAATTTTTCTTTCAATTCTGCTTTCCAAACTTTAAATTGGTTCTTTAATCAAAACAAAACATTCCAATGATTTTTTTGGTAAATTATATAATCTCTTGAGGATTTTGAAAAGTTATTAATAATTTCCCTTTACATAACATATTTTCTCCCTCCTTCTCCCAAGTAGATGATTCAAAAGAATTCATGAGTCCCTTCATCGATTCCATTGTTTTATAAATATAGCATTAAATTCTCCCAATAGCCTAATCACTTTAATAAACAATTTTTATTACCAAATTAATTTTTTATTACAGCCATATTATTATAATGAAGAATGTCAGTTACGTGTAGGCTTTTCTGGGCCCTGGAAGAGGGAGGCCTGATGCTACATTAAAAGCTTAATTTCTGGGGCTCGGTCAGTTAAGCGTCTGACTCTTGATCTTGGTTGGCTCAAGTCATGATCTCGCAGTTTGTGGGATCAAGCACCGCTTTAGGCTCTGTGCTGACAGCGTGAAGCCCGCTTGGGATTCTCTCCCTCCCTTTGTCTCTGCCCCTCCTCCACTTGTGCATATGCTCTCTCTCAAAATATATAAAAATGCTTAAAAAGCTTGAGGTCCACAAGAAAACGGGATGTACAGATAATCTTGCGTCCAACTTCCCTATATAAGTTGTTCAAGAAGTTGGAGGAACACAGATTGCCAGCTCCAACAAGCCCACCTAATGCCTATCCCACAAGGCCAGCCAGCCTTGCTTTTGCTCTGGTCCTTGGTCCCTCATCCAGTAGATTCTGTTGTGGCTGTTTTTCAAATCTGGGAAGAGGTGAAATAGAGTTCTAGCTGTGAACCCAGACTATCTGAGCAGGGAACTAGACACTTTCTAGAAAAGGCAAACAGTAGTCAAGGGTTTTGAGGTCAGAGCTCCTTGGCTTTGTATCCTGACTCTTCCATTTCACTTAACTGGACAGGTTACCGAACCTCTAAACCCTATGTTCCCATAAGTTTAATGGGATCACCTGCCTCTGAGGCTTATTGTGAAGATAATAGAGACCTTTAAATTTTTTTTTTAACATTTATTTATTTTTGAGACAGAGAGAGACAGAGCATGAACAGGGGAGTGTCAGAGAGAGAGGGAGACACAGAATCTGAAACAGGCTCCAGGCTCCGAGCTGTCAGCACAGAGCCCGACGCGGGGCTTGAACTCACGGACCCTGAGATCATGACCTGAGCCGAAGTCGGACGCTCAACCGACTGAGCCACCCAGGCGCCCCATAGAGACCTTTAAACAATGTTTGAGCACCTCTATTCACAGCTTCTTCCTGTCTTTACATCCTTTGATCTTCTTCCATACTCCTCTTCCTGTTTTGTCTAACTGTTCTCCCTGAGCCGTGTACGGATCCAAGTGTGCAGTGCATGAGAGGAAAAGCTGGAAAACTCAGGCAGAGAGAATTCACACCAGAAAGGGCAGAGGATTCCTTGTGGGAGAGAAAGAAACAACATGTGGGGAAGGAAGGGAGGAAGGTGGAGAGAGGGAAAAGCTTATAGGGGGGTTATTTTAGGAGCAACTTTAGGGTGAAACAGATGTACTGAGAATAAAAAAAGATAAGAGGATTTTAAATAAGTTTAAAAGTGCATGATTGTGCTGTTTTCAAGAAAGAGTGAAACTAGGATTACAATTACTTTCAACTGCTACTTGGTTGCCAGGCTTTTGTGTTGACTGCATTTCCATGTCGGGACTGGACCATGAGGCCACTTGGCTTCATACAGGTTATGCATTTGAATCACACAAACCCATGCTCAGTACAAAGTAAGAGCTCCATAAGTGGTATTCATTATCATGGTGATTATTTCGCCAGTTCTGAAGTCTGGTTCTGGCTTCTGTTCCCTGGAGTCCAGCCCTGGGTAGTTGGGGAGGAATGAGGAAGCAGGAATTTTGGCCCTAAGGTCAGTCTAGCCCTGTCAGCACCTGCTGCAGTCCCCACCTCATCTCTGGTTGACCCCTCTGGGCACACCAATGGCCCAGGCTTCACTTGGCATCAGCTGTTGCCGCCGCACCTTGCAAGGCTCTCTTGGAAAGCAGCCCCTTGGGCTGATGCCTGCCAAAACCCAACTTGCCTTCTGCCCGTACTCCCTCATATCTTCTTGCTGATCTGTGGCTCCCCCCTCCTCTGGCGTTCCAAGTCAGCTGCATTTATTCCTAAACCCTGGATGCCAGTTATATAATTTCATATTATATAAACTAATGAACTGTGAGTGTGAAATGGACTAGTCATAACGTTTGGCAGGCTGCTGGCATCTCGGTGTTTCAGAGAGCCTGCAGTGTGTTGGCTGTGCCAGGAATCAGCTAGATAAAGGTTGCAGAGGGGAGGATCTGCTGTGCATTCGCTTGCTTTACGTTAGGATGTAACGTTCAGTCAACACAGGACCCTTTATAGGACTTGACTCTGTAAATGACTTTTTCTAGGACCTGTGTAACTTCTAGCCCCAAATGCATTAAGAGGGCTGCTGTTCTTTGGGGAATTAATTTAGCCCAAGTTTCTTGCATTAACCGTGAGGTTTCATTCCATATCACATATGGTACTTAGTACATGTTTAGTCTAAAAGCTCGACCAGTGGAACCCAGCAGTCCAGTATTTTGAAGGCCTAAAGTAGAGGCAAGGGTGCAATTTAAAAAAATAAAAGGAGAAAAGGATGGCTTAGCACAGTACATGTGGTAGGCAGTGAGCTTGCTTCCTTAAACGTACCTGGAGTGACTCACTGGCCTTGGGCCCGGAGGTTACCTAACATTCATACAACGTGAAATGATTTTATTAGCTACCAAGCTTACTGTGTGCCAGGCACTGTGATTTATTCTTCACTAGTTCATTTATCCTGCTCTGCCCATTTTCCTTAGCCAGGAACATTCTCAATCAAGGGTACAGTGTTGGAAGTGTAGAATTTTCTGTGTGCTCAGGGTATGAATGGCTTGACATTTGAGAGCACTCACTTCTAGGACTCTCTTGGTGATGCTGCTCTCTGAATTTATTGTTTTTCCTCTATTTTTACTTATTGTTGTCAATGAATGTTACTCATTGCTCTGCTAATACACCTGTAGGTTGTGTGGCTAATGCTGCTTTACAAACTGAGTAAGGATGTGTTACTTTCCCAGACCACCATCTGAAAAACATGTACTATATACGTGTCTTGGTTTTGAATTGGACTCGGGAATATATGCTTTTATTTTTCTGAAGAGCTGCATAAGCAAGCTAGGGCACTCAGAGGAATGCTTTAAATGAGCCCCGAGTGGGGCTCTGTGCTGACAGCTCAGAGCCTGGAGCCTGCTTCAGATTCTGGGTCTCCCTCTCTCTCTGCTCCTCCCCTGCTCACACTCTGTGTCTCCCTCTCTCTCAAAAATAAATAAACCTTAAAAAAGTTAAGTATAAATAGGGGCGCTTGGGTGGCTCAGTCAGTTAAGTGTCTGACTTCGGCTCAGGTCATGATGTCACGCTCTGTGAGTTCGAGCCCGACGGCTCTGTGCTGACAGCTCAGAGCCTGGAGCCTGCTTCAGATTCCGTGTCTCCCCCTTGTTCTCTGCCCCTCCCCTGCTTGTGTGCTCTCTCTTTCTCTCTCAAAAGTAAACATTAAACAAAATGAACATAAACATCTGCATAACAGAGACGTGGAGCAAACTTCTGTACTGGATGGGCAGCTAACACAAAGTAAAGAGCAACGGATATTTTCCAACCACTAAAACACGGGGCAAGGTGAGGCTGGTTTGGAATACTTTGTGATAATAACTAAAAGGGGTACTTTTTTTTTTTTTTTTTTAGGAAAGTGAGATGCAAATTGGGTACAAGTGACTATGGAAGCAGTGTACTTTTTTTGGTACATATTTTTTTGCTCTGTAGACATTTTCCAGCTATAAAAACATTTTTGATATTATAAGGGGGAAAAACACCTCAGGTTTACCTTTTTGAAGTGTTTGTTCCTTTCAAAAACTTTCCTCTTTTTAATCTTTCCCTCCCCCAAACACACCCAAGGACTTTAAATTTATTGGAAGTTTCATATGTACACTGAAGGAACACTAGCCCCCCTTGCTTTCACACTTAATTGCATAGAGCACTTTAAAGCATCATTCAAACACATTACTTTTTACAACGTTGGCGTGAACGCGGACAAGGGGAGGGCACAAAGCATGGTTTGTGGATTGGGCTAACACGAATAACTTCCTCCAGTGGCAAAGGCTTTGATCTCAAGGAGCGTGCCCTCAGCATGCAGCTGTGACCTATGATTCACATCCCCTGGAAGGTGAGACAAAGGTAGCATGGGAATCGGTGTCTGCATTCAATTTTTACTTGCATATCTAACAGCTCATGATTTTATATAATATTTCAGTCATATGAAAAAATATGTACCAATTTGAGTGATAACAGATTTTCTTGTGGTTTGACTCCACATTGTTTGGGTGAACACAGACTGGAAATAGGAGTTTTAATTAGAGCCGGATGAGCTCTGAAATACCTGCATGCACACCAAGCTAAGTGGGTTTTCCAGGAAGATCTGGAGTTCCCAGAGCTCATTTGAACCGTGAACCCATTTGCTGTTTTCCAGTTCACAAGGCACTGCGGTGTGGCTGTAGCACTAACGCCCAGCCCAGTAACAAGAAATGCATTTGCACCGTGTCTGCCCTGCACAGCAGCTTCCAGGCTGCCCAGGTTGGCTGACGCTCCTCCGCGGTTTCTCTCACATCCCAACTTTGAGCCTTGGTAATTTATTTCATATGACGGCTCACCAGAGCCGGGGGCCTCAAAACACATTCTGCATTTGCTGGTTGGGGCAAAACCTTTGATTCTGTTCAGTCAGTGAATTGAGCCAAGGGGCTTGCCTTACAGCGGTGTCTGTCTGCCTCCCGGTGACAAGAGCGTGTGCCTTATTTACGGGATCTGAGGTTCACGTCTGCAAAGCTTGAAAGTGGGGTCTACTTGTTTGATCTGATGCCTCTTCCATGCACATGTTCGTTTGCACTTGAGTAGATTTGCTCTCTGGTTCTTCTTCCACGTTGCTTTTCCATGAGCCTTCCAGTAGAGAGCTTTCATGCCCAGGCACGCACGCGCGCGCACACACGCACACACGCGCGCGTGCAACTGGAGTGCTGGGTCTAGAGTTCTGGGAAGTAGAAATGGGGTATATAATAGATCGCCAACAACCTTCTAAAGAATGCTAGAAATTGTAGAAATGGACAATTACTGGCTGCATCAGGAGACGGTGAGACCCTACACTCTTTGTCAGAGGAAAAGGAAGTGGCAAGTCTTCACCTGACCTGGGGGGAAGTTCATATCATTTGGAATGGCTTCAAGTTGCTCTCCAAATTTTATTCCTATCAAATATGAAGAATACCTGTGCATATGGGAGTTTCCTGGCAAGAATGCTAAAGAAATGATAGGCTAAAAATGGATTAAAAGATATAAGTGGACAGGGTTGTTTAGCATTGCATTCTGCTACTGGGTGGATCAAAGTGACAAAGATAATTCTCTGGAAGTTTATTATTATCTGTAATACCTCCATAAAGAAGGCAAAGTTACATCTTTAAGGATCTCAGAATAAGGCCTGGCTCACAGTAACTGCTCTCTAGTTGTTAGCCATTATTACTCCAATAGAAAACATACTTCAGGCATGTCCACTTGTCCTGATGCTAGTAACAAGTGACATGTGACAAAACGTATCCAGCACTGTGTTGGTTGGCATGACTAATCCTCCCAAGAAGAAGTCAGGCTGTTGCTACCCAGTGCAGGCTGAGAGTCATGTGGGTAGGCACCTCTGTAAGGAATGACAAGAGGCCCTCAGGGGGAAGGTCAGCAGGGCAGAGTCTCTGAGTTCCTATCAAGTTCTGCTTCTGTGATAGGTTCTAAGAGCCCCTTCTGGAGAATTGGGTGAGCCCTGAGAGATATGGCTCCCAGCAGGTGGGCCCCTGGCAGCTTGTAATATGCATTTGTTACTGCGGGTCCCAGAGAAACACAGTAGATGGAATAGACCACTCTGTATTTGCTGCCTTTGGTTTCACTATGGCTTTCGTCTGGTTTTTAGTAGTAGGTCAGAGAACACTTCTGTGGGGTAAAATGACCTAGGAAATAGATAAAGCAGTCAGGAACTTTATCAATATGTGGTTAAGACAAAATCAAATATGAGTTAGAAAATAAGTTGGGCTCATCAACATTCTTTTTGAAGATTTCATGATATTGGCATAGTCTCCTCCAGCAGCTTCTTGAATAATGTGCAGACGTAAACTTTTGTTTTAATTTTTAAATTTTTTTTAAAATTTATTTTTGAGAGAGAAAGAGACAGAGCATGAGCAGGGGAGGGGCAGAGAGAGAGGGAGACACAGAATCTGAAGCAGGCTCTAGGCTTTGAGCTGTCAGCATAGAGCCCAATGCGGGGTTGAAACTCATGAACTGCAAGATCATGATCTGAGCTGAAGTTGGCTACTTAACTGACTGAGCCACCCAGGCACCCCAGAGGAGGTAAACTTCTTAAGGCTCACATGTCTTCTCTCATACTTGATTAAGAGTTTGACTGAATAGAAAATTCTAGGTTAGAAGTAATTATTGAAGAGCTGAAAGAGTTTTGAAGGCATTGCTCCATTTTCTGCTTGCTTCCAGTATTACTGGTGAGAAACCCAAAATGTTCATTTTTTTTAAAGCATTAACATTTTATTTATTTATTTAATTTATTTATTTTTAAATGTTTATTTTTGAGAGAGAGAGAAAGACAGAGCATGAGTGGGGGAGGAGAAGAGGGAGAGGGAGACATAGAATCTGAAGCAGGCTCCAGGCTCTGAGCTGTCAGCACAGAGCCTGACTCAGGGCTCAAACCTATAGACCGTGAGATCATGACCTGAGCCAAAGTTGGCCACTTAACCACCTGAACCACCCAAACCCCCTAACGTTTATTTTTGAGAGAGAGAGAGAGAGACAGACAGACAGACAGACACTCGGGATGAGTGGGAGAGGGGCAGAGAGAGAGGGAGACACAGAATCTGAAGCAGGCTCCAGGGTCTGAACTGTCAGCACAGAGCCTGATGTGGGGCTCAAACCCATGAGTGGTGAGATCATGACCTGAGCCGAAGTCTTAACCGACTGAGCCACCCAGGTGCCCCTAAAGTGTTCTTGATGTTTGGTTTCTCTTACTTGTTCTTCTCTTCCTCTCCTCTTTTGAAGATTACAGAATCCTTTATTGTTATTACACTTAATGTGCTAGAATTTTACAATGCTATATCTTGTAATAGGTCTGCTTTTATCTATTGTATACAGGGCACTTGATGTGCCGTTTTAATCCGGCAATTTATGCACTTCAATTCTGGGAAATTCTCTTGAATTATTTCATTTCGCTTCCTCCTCTTCATTTTCTCAGTTATCCCTTTATGGAACTAATATTCTGAAGTTAGATTTTTTACACTGGCTCTCTAATTTTTATCTTTCCTTTTTCCTATTTTCATCTCTTTATCTTTTTGCTCCACTTTTTGAGAGATTTATCTTCCAATTCTTCTATCGAATTTGTGCTCCCTGAATGTTCTATTTTTACAGAGTCCTGTTCTAGTTTCATGGATGCAATACTTTTTAATTTAATTTAATTTAATTTAATTTAATTTAATTTTAGAGAGAGAGCATGCACACCAGCTGGGAAGAGGCAGAGGAAGGAAGAGAGAAGGAGCTTGATGCAGAGCTCGATCCCATGACTCTAGGATCATGACCTGAGTTGAAATCAACAGTCAGATGCTCAACCAACTGAGCCACCCAGGCACCCCAGATGCAATACTTCTATATCACTCTGAGGATGTTCACTTTTTTCCCTTCTCTCTTCTATACTCTGTTTCTTCCAAGGACTGATTTGTTTGTTTCTATTTTTGTTTCAGTCTGTCTTCTACGTTCAAGATATCCTTCAGATGTGAGTTGCTTGTTGGATGAATGGAAAGTTTGGGCTCATAGGTGGGGCTTGTTGACTTTGTTTTACTGCAGGGTAACCTGGGTGGTCTCAGGGTCACTCACAGTTGTGCTCTCCATGAAGACACCAGACTGAAGGGGCCTAAAATGCAGCTCTCACTTGCTCACCAATTCATGAACACTGGTCAGGGACTACATCTTCCTGAAGGGATGCCTTTTTCTTCCTACAAAGGTGTGATCTTTTTAAGTCTTTTTAACATGGTCAAAGCTATATCTGCCCAGAGGGATCATCTTTTTCTAATTCACACACAACAGCTTTGCACAGGCCAGTAGAGGCCCTGGAAAGGCTGGCTGGGGTTCTCCCCAAGTCAATATCTTGAAATCTTTTGTGTCGAGCTGGTCAAATTCTCCAAGGAAGAACTTTTCAAACTCCAACCCACAGAGGAAGGGACTGGTCTGTAGGGATTTGGGACTGAATAGGGCACACAGTCCATTTAGCTTTCAGTGTTCATTATGGTCACTTTATCTACATCTTTGGTAGAATATCTTTGCCTTATAGTGGCTGCTGTCCTCTAATCTGAGACCCTATTTTATCTTCTCTAGACAGCTCTTGAAGTGGGGAAGTGGCTCTAGGTTTTCCTCAGTCTTTCTTATTGTGGCCTCAACCTGGAACCCTACCAACCAGTTCCAGAGGCACTTAGTGCTACCAGTTCCTAATATTTTGAGGCTTCCACATTGTAAACTGGGTCTGTTATCAGTTTCTCCTACTGTTGACTTGGCATTCTGATTCCTGAGGTCTGTTAGCCAGTTGTCACTCTTCCTCTGAATTTCAATTTACAAAATTTTGTTATTTTCTCCTCTCCAATTCTCCCTGTTCTTGTTGGTCTTGTTTTTTTCTTTGTTTTTTTTTTTTTTTTTTTTAAGTCCCTTGAATGTAACATTGGATTTCAGAAGCAAATAAAATTAGATTCAGGAGTTTAATTTGCTACTTTACTTGGAACAAGCTATAGGTTTTCTCCAGACTCCAGGAAAAACGTCCTGGATATCTACTCTGGATACAATGCCTGAATTTAACTTGGGTTATCTCCCATTGGGAAGAAACTGGAAGTCTCTATGTGGTTGTCTATGTTCTATTGTTAGATCAGTTTTATGAAAAATGTTTAGAAATAATTTTTTGGAGGGAAGTTGTATATATATGCATATATATATATATATATATATATATATATATATATATATATGAAATGTATGTACGTATATATGAGTCTCCAGCTCAGGCCATTCAACTGCCTGCTTGACATATGCACTTGGATATAAGACATGCGTACTCAGTTTCATATGAGCAAAGCTCAACTCCTGCTCCTTCCTTCCAACACCTGCTTCCCCATGGCCTCCTCACCTCAGTTCATGTCAACTCCTCTCTCCCGTTGCCTGGGCCAAAAATCTTGGGAGTATCCCTGACTTCTCTCTTTCTCTCACTGCCTTTATCTTCAAAATGTACCCAGAATCTGACCTCTTCTCATTACCTCCACTGCCGTGATCTGAGCCACTCTCAACTGCTGCTTGAATTTAAGGACTAGGCCAAGTTTTTGATATGCAAGTAGACCTGGAGCTGGCTTTGAAAGGTATAAGCTAGAGAAAACTAAATCACTCAGATTGGCAATTTGGGAGAATCTTTCTTTCTTTTTAAGAAGAAAAGGCAGAGAAGAGAAGAGACAGTAAAGTGATCCACTGGGAGAATGAAAGCCTAGTTCAGAAATGGCCACGGGGATTTTTAGGAATTGCCAAATGTAATACTTGACTTGGAACTTATTGGCATTGCTGCAATGTATATTGCCTTCCATCACTACAAATCTTTGATTTTCTAATTTACTGTTTTGCTTTGCATACAATGGCCTTACAAGAATGTTCTTGTTTTGTTTGTTGTTTTCATGAAGATAGAAATTAGTGGGGAGGACAAGATAAAAGGGTAAAGTTTCAAGTGTATACCAGCTCTTTGTAATGTAGGAACAAAATGCTTACAGAAGTGAAACAATCCATAACCTGAATCAAATTATCAGATGCTGGGTGATATATAGAATTCCCTCTAAATTAGATGTTGTCTGGGGCACGGAAAGCAGAGGGAAGTTTGAGCCAGTATTTCCTACATGATCATGGGAATGGCAGCCTTAGCTAATATTTGAGCTACTGAATACGCTTTTGTTGTGTGTGTGTGTGTGTATGTGTGTGTGTGTGTGTGTGTGTGTGGTAACAAATAAAACTATGACTTAAAATGATATCTCAAAAAACAAAAACCAAAAAAAACAGTTTGACCCAAACAATAATGTTGCCTATAGCCTCCGAACTTGACTTTCTCAGCTCCATTTTATCTATCTATCTATCTATCTATCTATCTATCTATCTATCTATCACCTACCTAATCTTCCTCCCTCCCTCCCTTCCTTCCTTGAGAGAGACAAAGACCGTGCAAGTGGGGAAGGGGCAGAGAGAGAGGAAAAGAGAGAGAATATCAAGCAGGCTCCACACTGTTAGTGCAGAGGCCAATGTGGGGCTCGAAATCACAAAGCTGTGAGATCATGATATGAGCTGAAACCAAAAGTCGGATACTTAACTGACTGACCTACCCAGGCATCCTTCTCGGTTCCATTATCTTTCCCCTACCCCAAATCAACCAGTCAGCTATTCACCTGGTGCCACCTGGGCCTTACTAATACCAGCAACTGTTCCATCTCTGCCTCTAATTGCCCTCTACCAGAAGCTCTAGGTTCTGGAAGACATGGAATGGGATCAAGAACACCGGAGGCACTTGTGTCTTCACAGTCTCCTTGCTTTTGTCTACCTTCTGTGATCCACCGTGTCAGCTGCTTTTCTGTCACTAGTTTAGTTCTTTTCTCTACTATTCTCCTATTATACCAATATTAAAAATTGAAATCTAGATCTCAACGAGGCTTCTGGATGGTACACACACATTCATGATCTCTTATCTCAACTGGCTCTCAATTCTGGCAATCTGTGTAGGTATCTTTCTCATCAGCTTTCTTTCTCCGCAACAGCTATTTAAAACTTTCTCTGCTCTCCTCAAATTACCTAACCTACCACTTCAGTTCCCTTGCTCTCAGCATGTGCCTTTGCCTCCTACTTGATGGGGAAAATAGAAATCACAAAAAGGGAAATTGCCCAGCTCCCTGCCATCTCACGCACAGATTCCCACTGCAAGTGCCCCCATCCTTTTCCCCCTTGCCATCTGTCATAGACAAGAGGTGCCTCTCCTCCAGGCAAAACTCATCTCTGTGCCCTCAAGCTCTGTGTTCCCCCACCTCTCCACTCCTCTGGAAGCTTACTCCTCCATTATCCCCATCATCTGATAGCTTCACCGTCTCCCCTCCCTTCCTGCTCTTGCCAGTTAGCACATAAGCACACTCTTGTGTCTGCTGTCTCAGCACACAAAACGAACAAATGAAAGAAAAAAAACCACCAAAACTTCCTTTACATCCCGTTTCAGCTATCATTCTTCCTCTCTTTTCTTCTCAAACTTTTCAGAGTGGCTTCACTTGTTGCCTTCATTTCCTCATGTCTTTTCCAAGGTTACTAGGAATTGCTTTGCTGTGAATCCAGTAGACCCTTTTTGTTCTTGTCTTTTTGCACTTTTCAGTTGGTCCCACTGGTCATGTCCTTATGCTTAAAATAATCTCTCCTCTTGACTTCTTTAAAATAGCACTTTCCTGATTTGTTTGGATTTTTTTCTCTTTAACACTCTAATTGCTTTATTTCATAGAATCCTCTTTCTTTGCCCATCATGGCATGACTCAGGATATCTGATCAAACCTCTAATTTTTCCTTTTCTCTGTACACCCTCCAAGAGAATTGTCACCCACTCTCATTATTTCATGGACCATGGCTCTCAAATCTGTGTCATTAAGGCTTCATATACCTTTCAAGTGTGTGTGCGTGTGTGTGTGTGTGTGTGTGTGTGTGTACTTAAATATCATATATATAGATGACATCACATATATATCACATTTCTGTATCTTCCAAGATGTTCATAGCCAATATTTCCCCAATGAGCTCTCATTTTTCTCCACAAGCAGATTCCTTCTATCATCCTTGAATTCAGTTATTCTACTTAGACATTGGGGCATCTTCTCTCTACCTCTTTCCTCACATTCAAAAAGTCACCATGTCCTATTGTTTTTACTTCCCAAATATCTCTTGAATCCACCCATTTCTCTCTGTCTCCAGTGCTTACAACCTTGGTTGAAGCCACCATTATCTCTTTCTGAACTGCTATCTAATTCACCACCCATCCTTGTTCCATCCATTCTCAAACCAGAGTAACTTCTGAAAGGCAAATGGGACCACCTGACTCCCTGCTCAAAACATATCAATGACTCCCCAGTGCCCTAGCCCTATAATTCTAGTTCCTCCAAAACATTCAGAGGTCATCCTCATCAGGGTCTGCTAAATATTTTTCTCTTTTGTTCATCTTCAGCTTCTAATTTGTTTTCAGTGAACATACATTACTTAATATTATTTTAAAAGTCATAACAAGTGGATTAGCCAGAAAGAAGTGAGGCCTGCAAAAGAAATGAAGAGCTAACAAAGAGGAAGAGAGAAGGAGAACCAGTAGACCCTGGATCATGGGAACTAAGGAAGGATGGCACTTTAAGAAAATGGTAGGGTCAATATTATAATGAGCCTTGGGGAGATTAATTAATTTGAGGACTGAAAAGAATGCCTTGGGTTATTGATAGAGCAGTCTGTGAATTTTTGAAGGTAAAAGTCAATGGCAGTCGGCTGAAGACTCAGGGGCAGTTGAAGAAATGAGGATCTCCAGAGAATATTACTCCTATGATATGGTGGATTCCACAGTGAATATGATCAGTTGATGGGGAATGAGAAAATGAGTAAGTAGGCAGGGAGACTTTAATATTGAATGTGCAGTAACTGGAATAGCCAAAGTCAGAATTTCCAGCTACTGGAGATAAAAGATCATGAGTACAGTGGGTGGGAATTGCCAAGAGAAGAAATCCTCAAAAACCAGAGAGATGCATAGACTGAATGTAGCTACAGATAAGTCTGTAGGTGTAGGACAGGAAGTCAAGGTGTTTTCTGCCTGTTACATTAATTTTCATTTTAATTTTGAAGGCAAGTTCATGTGAGTAACAATACAGACCCAGGTTTATAATTGATAATTTCACATCAAAGTATTTTAAAACAATAAAAGATATACACTATTTATAAGAAGACAATTTATCCTAATTACATAAAGAAATCTTCATTGGAAAGATTTTGTTTTGGTTTACAAGTTTGCTCTAGGAAATGCTAAGAATTTATAAAATCTGATGTCAAACTGTAAAATTAAATCTTGTCAAGCTAAGAAAATATTTTAAATTGCTTAAAATAAAAATAAGGCCAAGAATTATCTCAATATGGATATATTAAAATGGATCATAAAATTTCCACAATCTTCTTCAATATTAGAACAAGTCTGACTTCTTAATGTTGTCTTGTTTGTATTCATATTTATCTCCAAAAATTGGCATATGATTAGAAGGAATTCAAAACCAAAGACATGCTAATATTTAAAACACCTTACCAGATATAGGATTTATCCCCCATGGGAGCAAAAATGCAAAGATATCCGGAAAAGATGAAGGCAAAGAATTGAAAAGGAAAAAAAACCCAAAAACAGAAACAAAAAAAAACAAACCCCAAACCCCCAAACAAACCCTTGAGTGAAATCACTTTCCCAATTTTATTTTGATTTCTTTTCAGCTTTCAAGAGCAGCTTAATATGGAAAAAATAAAGCACAGGGCTGGAGAGAAGAGCCACAATTTTTCTTCTTCAATGTCAAAGAAATAGCTTTCCCTGCTCCTACTAAATTGGAACCAAGCTCATAAGGATGAAAATAAATGACTAATTTCTTGGGAAATAACCTTAAATGAAAGATTCTTTTGGCTCAATGGTTGCTTTTCTTAAACTCCAGTTGACTTAACCTCATTCTCAAGGCCTCTTCTGCCCTTCCTTTCAAAGCACCCTACTGGTATCCAGTGTGCCTTAAAAGTCTATCTCATTACTTGCTATCCATTTAGGAAATGTTTTCCTTTTCTGATATAATTTGTGGGAAGGAGTAAGTCAAATGTGAATATGCTAAATTTGTTTTTAAAAAAAACTTATTTCTAATGTTTAAGATTTTAAAAAATGGAACCTAAAAAAATATTACCAGAAAATTTTACCAAGTAATGTTTCTACCAACTCTGACAAAACCCCTGATACTCTAAAATTTTTAAATATATACCTACATATTAATTGTAGTCTTCTCTTTTTGGCTAAAATTCTATAAAATGATACTTCTTAGTGTCACCTATGCAAGAACTTCAAATTTCAGTGAAAGGAACTGAATTAATGTTATAAAAGAATGATTCTTCTTCCTCTTCTGGCAAAGACCATGTTCATTTCAGAGCCCAATCTTGCATGATTTTTGCCAGGGTAGCTGTTTAGAACTGCAGAGCTGGCCCTAAGCACAGTAGCTAAGACAGCAATTATAAAAAAACAGAAACAAAAACAAAAATAAAACAAACATTTTTTTTTCCAGCAGTGGAAATCTTTTCTTCCCCCTTCTCCCAAACAAAACCTTAACTATCTCATGAAATTCACATATACATAAATATACATATGTAAGATAAAATAGAACATTTGAAGAGAAAAGTAGGGTGTGGGTTCCTAGAACTCTGCCTGTTCCTTCTTGTTCTATAAAGAGTTCTATAAGAGAGTTCTATAAACTCTCAAGGTGTCTTCTCTGGTTCTATGATACACACAAAAAACTTCATCTTCATAACAGGAGGAAGGCCAATCTTTGGTCTCCATGCCTCTCTATTTCTTAGAATTTCTCTCTCACTACAACACGCCTCCCCTTGCCGCTCACTCCTCAACTAGTGATGTAAGCCTGCTCATGGCTCGTTCACTCCACACAGATCTGCTCCTCCACACTTACTCTTCCAACAACTGCCCCAAACCACTCCTTGTACCACAACCCTAAAAACGAATCCCCTCCAATCCAATCCAATCCAATGGTCTCAGCTACACATTTGGGAGAACACAGTTTGCACACATTGCTAACGGAGTTTTACATGAGTGATAGCCTTGCTTATTACTCTTCCCAGATTTAAAAATTTATGTTACAAATTTTAGCGAAGAGAGTTTTTAAGCCAAATATTTAGTTTACAAAATTTCAAATTATATACCAAAGTGATACATTTTAGGCAGCACAAATAAAACAGTTCTATTTAGGAAGGTCTTATGGGCCCTCCTAAAATGGTACGTGTAGAACATGGTTATACCAGCCTGTCTCAGTATCCTCCTAAGAGAGATGGAATGGGGACCCCAAGCCAGTTCCAGGACCAACACAGAGATCCTGATAAAACATTTTCGTGAAGCCATTGCTTCAATCTGACTTTAAGATATGATATGATACGATATGATGTGATATGGATATGATATGGATAAGGTAAGCAGGTGGCAGGTCTTTGTTTTCTTTGTCAATCAGGAAAAGGTGTTGCTGATAACCTGTGAGGTGATATGAAAGGCACTATAAGGAAGACACAGTCCAGTCCTCAAGGAGTGTACTGGGTGAGGAGCAAGGTATGTGGCAGGTATGAGAACAGCCTTCTCTCTGTGTCATGGTGGAGGGCTCAGGAGACAGAGATGGGTGACTGCCCAGCTTTCTGGATGTTATGGGCCCAGTGATTCAGGGAATAGATGGTAGGGAAGATCTCTCCCTTTACAAAGCAAAGCTTAGGCTGGACATAAGCTAAAGCTCAGGCAGCCTTTTCTCAACTCATCCTCACCCAGGCTGCATGCGAAATGACTTTCCCCACCTATTCCACCATTACAGATCCAGGAGAGGCAGGGAGGATGGATATCTCGTGAGAAGGAAGGGGATAAAAATAACAATAGCTAACATTTCAGCAATTAGTGCTTACCATGTATCAGGTACTATGCAAAGTGCCTTATGTATGTCAATTCATTTAATGCTGTCAACAAACCCAAAGTTAAAGATTATCATTAATATTCTAGTTTCACTGATGAGAAAACTAAAGCATAGAGAGATTAGGTCACTTGCCCAAAGTTACAACGTTGGGGAAAGCTAGGATTTGAACACAAGCTCCGGATCCCATGCTCTTACCCATCATTCACACTGCATCCCTTGCTGTAAGTGCCCATGGAGAGGGGGCTGGTCTGGCCTGGTCCCTGGCCTCCTGGTGCGTCTAGTTCTCCCTGGTCCTTTGGCCATCATGCCCATATCCGATCCTGAAATCTGTAGTCACAATCAACTGCCTCCATCTGCAAGGGCTCCACTCAATGGGACCTCTTTGTTTCTGCAAATTCTCCCCGTGGGTCCCCTGGGAACATGTGGCTCCCTGTATGCTATATGCAATCTGTGGAGACCAGGACCTACCTGTGGCTGACCTTTTAGATGCCCATCTCTACCAATGGTGCACCAATGCTCCTGCATCATACTAGGTGTGCAGTCAAGCACACTCAGGCCTTCTCCTGAAGGCTGAACTTCTTACTTTCATCTGTGTATCCCCAGGAGCTAACTCAATCAACACCATTCTGAGCTTAAGATTGTCTGCATATTTCAGCTCCAGAACAAAACAAAGCTGAGATTTCAAAATTGCTCTTCTGATCCTTTTATTCATTTCAATTCATATTCCTTTTCAAAAGCACTTGATGGGGCGCCTGGGTGGCGCAGTCGGTTAAGCGTCCGACTTCAGCCAGGTCACGATCTCGCGGTCCGTGAGTTCGAGCCCCGCGTCGGGCTCTGGGCTGATGGCTCAGAGCCTGGAGCCTGTTTCCGATTCTGTGTCTCCCTCTCTCTCTGCCCCTCCCCCCGTTCATGCTCTGTCTCTCTCTGTCCCAAAAATAAATAAACGTTGAAAAAAAAATTAAAAAAAAAAAAAGCACTTGAGATTTTTTTTTTCTGGTACACAATAGAACTTAACAGTCACTCTTATGCCTGGGCGCAATGACACTGGCTTAATATTCCTCCTGGCTAACTTGTGTTCACACACTGGATTTCATTGTGTATATTGTTTTTTTAAATTCTTCAGTAAGGTTATTCCTAGTACTGACCTTTGATGAATGCTGTTCAGGAATAGCTGGGCCCCTCTATCTACTCTCTCTTGTTCTGGGGCCCTTGTCAGGTTCCCTAAGCAAAGCTTACTTCCTTTGAATTGCTTTGGTGCAGAACTTTGTCACAAACATCCTAGAAACTTACATGACGGCTGATTTCCTCCTTTGCAACAGTAGAGGAGCCCTAAGCACATTTCATAAATGACATGAAATACATGTAACCAGTAAATGGTTTTTTTTCTCCTTGAGCTTTATTTCTTAACACAAGGTTAAAGGACTTAATGTTGCACTTCAAGAGGGGACATTCACAATGTGAATCTTATTCTCTCTGTGGTCCTATGGCATGTTAAAGCTCTCCTGTGTTAAAACTAAACCTCTCTTTTTAGCCTCTCCATACACTTTGACGTAAGCCATTACTAAGAAAATTATCCTAATGATCATTAACATTTAATCATAAGTAACAGAAATAATCTTAAACTTTTTTCAGTAAAGTCAAGGGTATATGAGGAAAGTATCAGTGTAAAATGGCTTTCCCAACTTGGCAGTGGTTGGTAAAATCTGTGATGAAATTTTTACCTTAATGAAACAGACCTGCTTTCTCTCTTGCCCAGCCATACATTCTGAAGTTTTTCATGTACCACAAAATACATAATAAAGGATAGTTAAATTCACTCTGAACCCCAGCTACATGACCATGACATATTTGGAGGTGACTCTGAGGTGCATTCCCAAATATGGTGCAATGCTTTCTAAATTTACAGTCTGATTTCCTGCTGCCAGTTATGACTGCCAAATGCTTCTGACAGTGCGGCCAGTTTGTGGTGTCCCTAAAAATCATCAGCAATTTGAAAACATTAGCGCCTGGCCATAGTCATACTTTGCAGTGATTGCCTATATTTATCACCTTACTTTTCCAGGGTACAAACTGAAAACAATCACAGAGGAAAATTAAACTTCTCTAGCAGCAGGGAAAATACAGAGTTGAAAATCAAATGCTCCCAACCCCTTTCTGTATTGCTCAAAAATAAAAATAAACAATGTAAGCACTGGGGCTTATGTGGCTACAGAGAAGAAAAATATTGTAAATATATATTCCCTCCTCAAATATTTCTTATTTTGTCTTCACATTTGCAGAGTGTTTTCAAAGGAGGATATTATGGTTATGTGGCAATATTAAAAATGAGGAGAAGTTCATCGCTTCACTCAACAAATATTCACTATGTTCTGCTCCGTGGCATGAACTGGGCCTGGGACAGCAGAAGTGGAGGAGACTGGCCTGGCTTCAGCCTTCAGGAATCATATAGTCTGTGGAGACAAAGAGTGATGTCCGTACAACAGAAAGGAAGAGAAAGTTTAGGAGAGCACAGATGGAGGCAGAGGGGACATGCACATTTCCCAGAGGGACAAAAGTGAACCTGAAGGTCCAAAGGATGGATGCGAGCAATGCAAAGTGTGCTGTGGGGGTTTTGGAGAGCATTCCAGACACAGGAAGAACAGAAGGGCCACCCTCTAGGGACCAGTGGTCTGCACAGAGCACAGAGGTGCCAGCAGAGCAGGTGAGTAGCATCTGGCCCCTGCTCTGCCCTCCACGTGCACATCCTGGCACACAGCTGCCCCACACCCAACAGCATCCTCCTCTCCACACAGAAGTAGCAAATGCTTGCCAAGCCAACTCCTATGAGTATATTAATTTGAGTCCAGGATAAACTATTTTCACATAGAGACCCCCAAGCTTAGTGGTTTAAACAACCTGGAAGCTTGTTTTCCCTTATGTGACACTGCAAATGGTCCAGGGCTGGGAGCGCGGCTCTGCCCTCTTCTCTGAGCCCAAAGCTCTCCAGTGGTCTCTGTCCTTCAGCCTTCAGGCACAGGGACGGGGATACACATGCATCTCTTCATGTAGGACAAGGAACACAAGTAGCATGCATCACTTCTCACTTCTCATGTGTGAAAACTTGGTCCCATGGTCACCCCAAGATTCAGGGGGGCTGGGAAATGTATCCCGTGGCTGGACATCATGCGCCGTGCTAAAGCCGGCAGCAAACAGGGGAGGATGGATGTCAGCAGATATTTAGCAGTCCATGCCACAAGGGCAAGTGGGAAAGAAGGGCAAGATGATGGCAGAGAAGCCGGCAGGAGTCAAATCACATAAAGCCTTGTTCAGAGCAAAGGAAACCTAGCTGTAGCCCTTAAAAAAGGGCAGTGGCAGATTTATGAGGACAGTGTGTGCTCACAGAAAAGGCTTTGCAAAAAAGCCTTGACTGATCAGGGAAGACACAAGCTGAGGTTTCCCACTGATTCTCCCACCTAATTGTCACATGTCCTTGTTTCCCAACAACCCAAATACGCCTTCAGGGGACACATGTCTGACTCATATGGTCTCTGAACAAATGGCCTGGGGGCTTCACATTAACAGATAGTTTTATGCAGATATAGACAGAAATCTGAAATATCCTGTGTTATTTAGCTTTGTACTGTCAGTGACCCTAGGGTGTGCTCTGAGTTTACATACGGTCACACAGGTCCCAACAAAGCACACATCCTGAGGTGCAGCGGTGGCCCCACCAGCACACTCATATCTGTGAATACAAGCGTGGCTTCTGCATTGTGGTCAAGCCGCAGAGAGCCAAACCACATTCCTGCCTGCATCCTCTCTGAGGACTGTCAGATCCCACCGTGGATACAGGGCCATCCACATGGCATTCAGGCCAGCACCCCAAATTCTGTCTACACTGGAACATCGAGGCTGAGGACTTGATAGCTGCTGTCTGAATTGGTTCAGTACACGGAAACTGGACTTGAATCCAGGAAGGAGCACTTTAGAGAGCCACTTATCTCACACCCTCAGCCTCGACCTGGCAGAATGCTACTCCTGTAAAGACAACGGTAGTATGTGTGTGTATCTGTCTGTCTGTCTATCTATCTATCTATCTATCTATCTATCTATCTATCTATCTATCGATATAAGTGTGTGTATGTGTTCATTTTTGTTATCTCATCCTCTCTGTAACTATCTGAGGTACATATTATCATTCTTACAGAACTGATGAAGACATGGAGCCCAGGGAAGCTGGGTGACCTGGCACCTGCACCCACAGCCAGGATTCGAACCCAGTTCTGTCTGGCACCAAACTCATGCTCATTTCCCTGCACCCTGTGTTATTTAGTTAGTAGTTTTCTTCCTCAGATTTAATCTGTTTTAGAAATTGGATCAATGAACTAGTTTTGGGACATCTGTCTAAATTATATTTATATTATATTACATACATCCATCATCCAAAATGATTTTTTCCAAAACCTACCTAAATTTGCATGCAAATCACTGGCTATATCCTATAAAAAGCACATCAGAAAATTCTGATGTTCCTATTCTTTTTTTTAACTATTTTGAGAAAGAGAGAAAGTGTGAACAGGGGAGGGACAGAGAGAGAGAGAGGGAGAGAGAGAATCCCAAGCAGACTCTGCATTATCAGTGCAGTGCCCGATGCAGGGCTCGAACTCACAAACTGTGAGATCATGACCTGAGCTGAAATCGAGAGTCGGACACCTAACTGACTGAGCCACCCGGGCGCCCCCTGATGTTCTTATTCTTAAAAAAATAGCTTAAAAAATGGCTTGTGGCAGCGTTAGTGCCTATAAGCTGTCTGGATCCTTGTCTAAAGGCTTCAGTATCAAATTATTCTTTTTATGATAGGACATCATTTATTTTTGGGTTTCAGTCAACAAATACGAAAAATACAGATAAGTCAGGTGGTAGTTTTGGTTTAATTATTAATAAGCACTATCAATTGATTAATAATCAATTATTAATTTAATGGAACCGTCAGAGCTAAAGCTTGAAATGGCACTGAAGCATGGAGGTCTGATTTAATAAAAGTCAAACCTAATGAAGAGTTGAGTGAAACAGCCTCAAAACTATAAATGGGGCTTCTCTCACTGAGCATAGTGGTTTTGAGATTTGTCCCTGTTGTTGCATGTGTTGGTGGTTTGTTCCTTCTTGTAGCTGGGTAGCATTCCATTGTCTGGAGGGACCTGTCATTGTTCATCCATTCACCTGTTGAGGGGCATTTTGATTGTTTCTGTGTTTGTGATTATGAGTCATGCTGTATAACTGTTCACAGAGAGGTTGTTATGTGCACATGTCTTCATTCCTCTTGGGCAGATACCTGGGAGCAGAGGTTCTGGGTCGTACAGTAAGTGCATGTTTTGTAAGAAACTGGCAAGCTGTCTCCCAAGGTGGCTGTCTCATGCTGTGTTCTCAGCAGCGTAGGAGGGCTCCGGTTCCTCCATGTGCTTGTCAGCCCTCAGTATTGTCAGGCTTGTGAATTTCTGCTATTCCGGCAGACATGTGCTGATGTCTCAGGAGGTTTGGGCTTGCATTCCCCTGATGCTTAATGGTTTTAAACATCTTTTCATGTGCTTGTTTACCATCCATGTATCTTTGTTGAAGTGTCTATTCAGAAATTGCGTGAATTTTTAATTGAGTTGCTCATCTTCTTATTGAGTTGTAATAATTCTTTATGTAATTTGAATAATAAATGTCCATCGACAGCTGTGTAAAAGCATATATACACATACACGTGTATAAGAGTGGGGACTTGCCCTGGCTTTGACAAAAGAGCAGCACCCACTGGGTACATCCAGATCTTGCATGCCCTACTTTCAGACCCAGAGTCCCCCACCGTGAGGATTTCCGGGACTGGTACAAGCAAAACAGAGGGCACATTTTGGTGCAAGAAAGGTGTATAACATCCAGATATATATGCAGACTATGATAATTTGTTGTCAACACACAGCTTCACTGTGAAGAAGCGTCTTTGCTGCCTCTCCTAGTCACAGTGCAAACACTGCATTTCCATCGGTGCAGACCGTGTGGCATCACGCCCGCGGCACTCCCAGATCTGTCCCTGGCTGATCGTGCAACACATCTTAGGTGTGTTTCTACTTTCCTTTGGCAAAGATGACAATTTTCAAAGAGATTTTCCATTTTTCTTCTCTGCATGCAAAATGGCATAAAAATTATCAGGTCAACCTTCTTATAAATAGTTTCACTGGCAAGTGACCATCTGAGAAAAAATATCTTTAGAAATTTGTTTTCACGGAAATTTGATCAGATTTCCCCCAATCAGAAAAGCATGATCTAGGGAGAGCATCAACATTTGCAGCAGTCAGTGTGCATATTTTGTTACTTCTTACAAGAAGCAGAGGTAAAAATACTAAGCCCCGTGTCATAAAGAGACCCCTTCCAACTGCATGTCAGTTTTCATTGCTGAAAATGGAAACTTAGGGGTGCTTTTCTGATATTGTCCTCCTCAGGGATTCAAACTTTAAACGTGGGTTATAAGGAATAATAGCTTCAACTTTAGAAATATTTTTCTTACTTTTACTCATGGGTAACCAAAGACCTGGAGAATACAGTGCTTTTTCCCAAAAGCATATTGCAAACTAGAATTTTATAAACAAGTCCCGACTTGTTAACCATAAGGATAAGCCATTATGTTTGATCATTCCTGAACCACAGACATAGCTGCTCTGATTTCAATCTGCATAAGCTATAATTAATTTGATTTTAAAAGTGTAACTTTTGTTTAGCACCTGTACTTTTAAATTTCAGTCCAAAGACATTTCAAAGAGGCATCTTACACCATGGCAATGGGTTGGAAAATGCAGAGAACACAGCTCCTAAGAATCTAAGAGTTTTTTTTTTTGTAACAAAAACTGATTGATCCTGAAGGAAGTGAAAAAAAAAAAAGGAGCCTTAGAAGGGAATGTTAATGCATGCATATTTTTGGTACATTAAAGACTGCAACGTGCTAATTCAAGCACTGTTTGCTTTTTGTATATAACAGGATTGCTGTTTTCAAGGGAAAAACAGAAGATATTTTTTAAGTGCCAAAAACTACTTATGGAGTCTGAAATGCATTATTATTATTATTAATTCTTTTTTTTATTATTATTAATTCTTACGTCTAGCATCTGTGAATAGCTTCTTATACGAGAAAACCATTTTTGGGTCAGCTGAAGGCCAAAAATAATGAGCTGGCCTCCTGCCTCTGTGTATTGCATTAAGTAGCTGCCAATTAATAAAACTGATTTTTTTTTTGTTCCTGGGATAAATTTCAGAAAATGAAAACAAACAGTTGTTGGTGATTTCCATAAATTTCCAATAGAAAAGAATATATTTTTCACAAGATTAAAGACTGCACTATAAGTAACCAAACAATTACGAGAAGCTGCCCGGTGTATTTCTGTGGTTTAGCAGAAGGGCCAAGTCGGAAGGAAAAGACATTCCCGGCATTTTCTGAAGCTAGATAAATACAGAGAAGAAATATAGATGAAAGATGGAACTGCTCTACGCAGTCCCTGCCAGATTCCTCGACTTTTTGGCATAGTGATTGAATTTGGCAAATGTAACCAGTAACAATCTTTTCCATTAAAAAGAGCAGCATATACTTTATTTTACCATACTGTTTGTGCATTTTTGACCCTCCAAAATGGTCTCTCTTTTTTAGAAAGTGATTCTTTCTGCAGAGTTGGCTGCAATTTCATTTATTTGAAATGGATCACTTATCACCAAAAAAAGTTGCAGGGCACAGCTACTGCTGAACAGCTCCAGCAGACCTACAGCTCGGCAGGAAAAGAGACCGAAAGATGCTTTAACATGTGCCAATAGCACCTCATGCCAACCTAATGCCTTGATATCCAAACCTGTGTAAATTTGAGGAATCCTGGACCGTACAGTTTAGACAACATAAGCTACCCGTTCCTGTCATTTTCTTTTATTTGGGATCAGAAAAACTCTAATGTAGCCTGATGTTCCTAATTTTGGTAACATGATTACGTGAAGTAAAAGAGTAACTCGCCAGTCCCAAATCTAAATTTCAGGGACTCCAACACTTCAGAACCTTAAAATATTTTTCTTATCTGGCAGTGATACTCTAGTAAACTTATTAGGATAGGTAAGTAGCAATCCCTAAAAATAGGATGCTGAGGATCAAGTACCAAGGCCATGGTTTCCAGCTTCACCCAAGTCAGGAAAGGGAAGCTCACACCTGATATGCCTCTCGTGCAACTCAGATTGAAATGACTTTTTGTTTTACCTTTCATTGGTTTCATCTGAACTAAGCAAAAATAAAAGATTAGGGTGCTCACCTGTTGCTATGAAGTTTTTGAATGCAACATGATGGACATGTTTTGGTTTTTAAACAGCCAAAAGTTCAAGCAGCCTTTGTACAGTTGGCAGTGATTTGTGTATATTATTGCTCTAATGTTATCTGCCATATAGAGCACTCTTTCTTAACCATTAAGTAGCAGCTAATTTAAAGCAAGGGAAAAGCATTAGCTTGGTGTGAGTGCCAGATAAACCCTGTGGTTTCAATTTAAAGTCTGGAGCCAACAGTGACAGATATAAAAATGAGAATCTATAATTTGCCAAGTTTAAAGTCCCAAAACCAACATGTGAATGCTTCACTGGTTTATATGTGCATAAAATAAAGGCTGTTTTGCATAGATTCAAAATGCTAAAGGAGTGTTGTTTCTTAAATTTAAGATGACAGTATAATAATAGACCACATTTAATCACAAAGTATTTGACAAGAAAAAAGAGCCAAAAGTCACTATTTAAATTTAAGAATGCTAAATCCATACCAGCAGTTGGCAATAGCGAGGTCTGAAATATCTTCAATAAAAATTATAAATAATTACCTTTCACATTTTATAATTTACATCCATTTAACTCACAAAGCTTCCTTTATGAACAAGTTCTTTTAACTTTATTTATTTATTTTGAGAAAGAGAAAGACACAGAGGGGCCATGGGGAGAGAATCCCAAGCAGTCTCCACGCTGTCAGTGCAGAGCCTGAGACAGCTTCAATGTCACCAACCATGAGATCATGACCTGAGCTGAAATCAAGAGTTGGATGCTTAACGACTGAGCCACGCAGGCACCCCAAGAACAAGTTCTTTAATAAAGTAATAATAATAATAAATAGAGCTAGCCAGAGCTGTTAGCAAGAATTTATAATTTTAACCAACAAGGCACACTTTAGAAATACTGGGTAAAATGACTTCTGTACCTCTTTAAAAGATTTGCAACAATAACCTCATAAGTAAAGTATATATAACTCAAAAACACCCTCAATAACAAGCATGATGATAAAAGACAGTGCATGTCCACTGACCTAACAATTTCTCCTGTCAGTTGATCCAGAAATCTAAATCCTGGCTCATTACATTAGTGCACACCTTTTACAGTATCTTCCTGGCCCTCCAGGGATGCTCCTGACTGTCCCTGTACCTCACCCTCACTCAGGTGAGCCTTGGAAGCCATTCGGTAAAGGGAACACACTGTCCACACCGATTGGATGAGGGGTGGGCACTTCTCCCAAACCAGGCCAATCAGATTCCCTTCTGTGACATCTCTGAATTGAAAACTAGGAATAATTTTGGCCACACTAAGGTTAACTGGAGAGTGAAGCTTGGGGACACAGTGGAGGAAACAGTGGAGAAATAGGGAAAGCCAATGGACAGAGAAAGAATAAAATGAAATGGATACAGAAGTGAGGACAGATGACAGGTGAAAGAGAAAAAGATGTTAGGAAATCCGTGAGGCCCTTGTCCAGGCACCTTGTTAGGGCTCAGCTGTTTCCTTGCCCATGACATCTGTCAAACATGCATGTGTCCTCTTTGGTGCCTGAGCTTATTTGAGTTATTTATGTTGCTTGCAATTTATTGTATCATAATTGATTCTGAATTCCATCTATGGGTCTTGAAACATCACTTAGACTATTGAACTAAAGCTTCCCAATCTTTAAAATGGGGACAGGAATGCCTGCATCACAGGGTTATTGCAAAGATTAAATGAAATAAGAAATAAAGCACCTACCTCAGCAGTGACCACTAAGTGATGGGCTGCTATTTTAAAAAGAGATTATCCTGTAATTTACATTACATATACAGCCATTCATATTACATATTTGTTAGTCAAGGGAAAGCACTTCAATCTCTTATTAAGCTAATATTTTAGTATTTGCTAATCATTCATCCAATGGGCTATTCCAAATTATTTGGTGAAATTTAAAATTAAAAGGGGCTTGCTAACACCTATTATCACTGTGGTTATTTCTCACTTTGGAGTAAAAACCTTATTTAAAAATAGGTTTGTGAATAAGTCCTTAATTCTTCCTGTTCCCTTAATCTTGCATCTAATTTGTAACAAAGTCCTGTTTAGGCTGCTGTGTTCTCATGCACTGACAGCTCACCACCTTCCCAGAGGGCTCTTCACTTCCACTCTTTGTGACCTGCTCCCTACACACCTTGAAGAGTGATCTTCAAAAACATAAATGGGATCATAGCACTGTTCCAATTAAAATCTTTCAATGGCTTCTCCCTGCACTAGAATAAAATCCCAATTCTTTACCGTGGTCTGGCACTCCCCATGTAATCCAGCCCCCCTTGACCCCCTGCGACTCTCCGAACACATCTTGTTCACTCCCCCATTCCATCACTCAGCCTCAACTGCCCTGATCTTCCTGCAGGTCCTTGGAAACTCTAAGCACATTTGCACCTTATGGCCTCTGCACATACTTTCTGTCTGCAAACTCTTCTGTCTTCATCCTTCATAGCTTAGCTTAGATGAACCTGCTCCAAGATGCTTTCTCTGCCTTCCTTGTCCAAAGTATGTTAGCTCTCTGTTACTCTTCATCCAACCCCATTTGTTTCTTTCATAGCATTAAGTACACTTGGTAATTATTTTGTTCACTTATTTTTTTACCAGACCCCTTTTATAGTGCTTGAGAAAGTTGAGAGACCCTTGGTCCTACTCTCTCCTCCTGAATTCTGGGAGTGATGAATAGAAGGTCAAGTCCTGCCTGTGTGGAGAATCTGTATACTGCGTATTTATTCTGCCCCTTTGAAAAGGGATACCCTTGTGAAGGAGGAGTCATTTCCTGGATTGGCACTAACCATATGTGGCCATTCTTGACTACACTTTTCAAGAGGTCTTGCTCTCAGTTAGCAATGCATATTTTCCTCTGATTTCAGTAAATTAATAACCAGTACAGGGGAATAAAGTAGGGTGGAATCACCTCTTTTCACAAAGTCTTATCAATCTTCAACCATTTGAAGGATTAATTTGCTAAAAGGGATATGCAGAAGCATATAAAAGTATCTCCAAATAAATTCTATAAAGCCATAGACCATCTCCAGATAGATTAACTTCAAGTAGAAACTAAAAGATAATTCCCCATGGTAAAATCTTTAAATATATTTAAATGATAAGATGAAAGAAAAAGTCAAGTCAGTTAGGTAATTAAAATTCTAAACAAAAAATATTCAATTTTACATGTAACTCTCATCTAGCATGAAATCAGCACAGTAAAATAATCATTTAGCAATAATTAATAAAACCAATGATCAGTCAGTATGTAGGTGTACCAAAAATCTTGTCAAGAATGTTCATAGCAGCCCTATTTGTAATAGACCTAACTTATTCTCACTTTAACATGTAGAAGATTATTTAAAAAGTGTCATGTTCAAGTTATCCATTCATAAGTTTCTAAGAATGTTGAATAAGTACTACATAATTTGCAAACAATGTCTGCAATTATACATAAGGTGACATATTATATATCCTCTAGAACAAATGAGAAACTAGTATCTAAAATAAATTAGAAAACAGTATCTGAAATAAATTAGAAACTGGTGTCATGGTTTAAAAACTAAAAGGTTGAAGTCACCTATTATGAAATATTAAGTCTTAAAAATAAAACAGAAATAGCCTGTCTGCACACAAATCTGTGCACAAATATCCTGAGGGTTAGGAAAGATAGAGCTGAATCAATAATTTACAAATCATTCCAATAATCTATGTAAATATTCAAAATTTGAATATGATGGTGGTGGAGGCTACAGTGGCTGAAAAGCAATTGGCTGATGAAAGGTGCCTCTATACATCACAGTTACCTGAGAGATAATCATAAAATTTAGCATCTAAACTTAATAAATTCATTTAAAAAATAGGCTGAATATGGACTAACTCATCCAAATGCAGGATGTTAGAAGAGAGTCCCCTTGAAATATGAAGTCAGCCATGTAAGGGCAAATAAGTTTGCCTTATACTGAGAGTAGAAGACTTAACGGATTTTCTTGTCTAACTGGTGGTTTGGGATAATAATGTGAAATACTTAAATCAGGGTTGGAAAAGTTATAGTGACCACATGTTCTGATCCCAAATCAGGAATTTTAGCAATGTATATAAAAAGTTTTATGAGGGTCTAAAAATTAAATTACATTTATACCTTTAACATACATCTAGGCCAACTTTATAGAAAATATTAAAACTGTATCAAATTTGAATAGTTCATAAAGGCAGCCATGGAAAGAATATTTCAGTATCATTTAATTCTTTGTTCTGAGTTCCAGTGCTCAGTGCTCCTTACCCAGTGCTCCTCGAACTTCGCTGTGAATGCAAACCATCTGGGAATCGTGTGAAAAGGCAGATGTGGATCCAGTAGGTCTGCCGTGGGGTCTGAGATTCTGCATTTCTAACAAGCACCTAGGCGCTTCTGTTGCTCTCTGGCTGGGACCACACTTTGAATAGGAAGTCCTTGAAGAGCCAGGAAAGGCCCCAGACCAGTTGGCTTCCAAGCCACGAGCAACTTTGTCCCTTTATTCCAGTGTGCCAAGCAAATATTACATGTTTTTCTGCTGACAGGGAAAAACTTAGGAAGCAGTGTTGTAGAAGACAATGACATAATGCATTTCAATATACTTTCAAAGGCAACAACATTAATTGGATTGGCCAGGGATCTGGCGTACTGGGTTAGATCTTCCTTATTTTTAAAGCTAATAGCTTTGAGGGTCGTATTTTAAACTAGGTACCATGTAAATTTGTCTTCTCTCACTTATAGGAACTTGTATTTTTTATAGTATTAGCAGAAAGTTCTCCTTGTTTTCTTTTCTTTGATGGGGAGCAAATAAAGTGTCCTGGGGAGACTGTCTTCACATTTGCCAGGGGTCCTGTGAAGCAGAATTCTACAACTACATGCCTATCCTAATTCCACATGGGCAGAGCCACACTCATTCTGTTCAGCATGACATCATTCACTGGAGCATTCTACGTCGCACAGTCATATTTGTTGGGTGGATTAGCTTTCCATGCAATGGATTAATCATCCTCCGGGGTTCTTTAACCTTTTCCTTTGAGAAGGTGGATTTTTGTTTCCCTTGTGTTCGGCATCATGGGCCAACGAATGCAAATGATCATGTGGCTCTCTTGCCATTGGAACTCCTGTGGATCGGTGGCTCTCAAGCTTTCGTGTGCTTCTCAGTTACATTAGGAACTTGGTTGAAATACAGTTTCCTGGTCTTATTCGTGGAGAACATGAGTTAGTCAATTCAGGGTATGGTCCAGCAACCCTTATTTTATTTTTTTCAAGCTCCAAATTGCTTCTTGACAGGTGGACTCTAGACCACCCTTTGAGAAACGCTGCTTCAGTGGACCACAGTACATGAACGTGGCCCAGGAGTAACTGTTGGGAACGTTCCATAATACTCAGAGCATCCTGTAAGGAGACATGAAGGCTCTGAGTCGTAAGAAGTTGTGAGGCTAAGAATGGTCACTGTTAGTCATGATGCACTAAGAGACGTGAGCTTTTTGTCCCAGGTTTCCAGTTTGAACTTAGGTTTTCAATTTAATTTCTTTCATTAGGGGTTTTTCTTTTCTTCTTTTTTAAGTTTATTTATTTTGAGAAAGAGAGAGAGAGAGAGAGAGCAAGCAGGGGAGGGGCAGAGAGAGAGGGAGAGAGAGAATCCCAAGTAGGCTCTATGCTGTCAGCACAGAGCTGGATGCAGGGTTCAATCTCAGGAACTGTGAGATCATGACCTGAACTGAAATCAAGAGTCAGACACTTAACTGACTGAGCCACCCAGGTGCCTCAGGGGGTTTTCCTTTTACTGTATAATAATTAATGGTATTTATAGTACTCAGAAATCTGTCCTTTGATGGTGGGTCATGTTTTTAAAAGTAAAAAACATCACCTTTAATATATCTTATTTTTATTTATATATTTTTAACTTTTTTAAATGTTTATTTTTGAAGGAGAGAGAGACAGCATGTGAGCAGGGGAGGGGCAGAGGAGAGGGAGACACAGAATCCAAAGCAGGCTCCAGGCTCTGAGCTGTCAGCACAGAGCCTGATGGCAGGGCTTGAACCCACGAGCTGTGAGATCATGACCTGAGCTGAAGATAGACGCTTAACTGACTGAGCCACCCAGGCACCCCAGGGGGATTTCTTTTTACTGTATAGTAATTAATGGAATTTATAGTACCCAGAAATCTATCCCTTGGTGGTGGGTGATGTTTTTAAAAGTAAAAATAAGATATATGAAAGTCACCATTCATATATCTTATTTTTACAGAAAGATCTTAGACTTTTGGAATAGAGCTCATGTAAATGGTAGGTGTAGAAAATTGATATAAATTATTGAAAAAGGCTTAAATTAAATCCAAAGATCATGTACTCAAGTTTTTTAGTTTCAATTTTCTTAATTCTAAAAAATGCAAATATATACGTCTATGTGTCTATACATACCAACATATACAACACAAAATACCATTCTTATTAAATAAATTAATAGGTCATTACCTTGGGAAAATATAGCTACTCCTCTTAAAGTCTATGTACTAGATAGAAATAGAAGTAATATTTAAAAAAAAAAATCACAAAAGCATCTGGTTTTAACTCCGTATGCTATAACTCTTACCAGTAATGATGTTCAATTGGCATAAGTGAAGACAATGCAGAAACTGCAAGGAGAACAAGTGAGAAACAAGAAGGGGCACCATTCTACCAGAAAACAAGCATGCTCTCTGCCAAGTCCTCCAACACCCCCCGCCCCATGCCTTCCCAGACGGCCGCTCCGTCTCAGAAAGCAGCTTCTCCACCAGGCTTAATCTTTCAAACACAGCCTTAAACACCGGCGCCCACACCCACATATGAGCCATCAAGGCACTCCGGCTTTACCCTGCAGTGGGCGTTAGGAGAACAGACTCTGGGACCAGATTTCTTGTCCTTTCCTTATGACCTGGGTGATTCAGGGCAAGTCACTTAACGTCTATGTAACTCAGTTTCCTTACCTGCAAAACGGAGATAATAACAATTCTCACCTTATTGGAAAATGGAGAAGACTGAATCAAAGAATATGCGTGGATGAGCTTTTGGACTAGTGTCTGGCACACGGGAAGCCGCGTAAATGAAAAAGATATTACTTCCATCGTTATGTCTTTTGCTATACTTACATACAGCTCTCTTTTGCAGTGTCTCTCACCTTTAGCTTTTAAGAGGGGAGGGAGATTTACTTTGCTCGCGTGTGGTGGTGGTGACTTATCAGAAGCAAGATGGATTCGTTATAGCAGAGCTAGTATGAATGAAGAAGACAAACATCCTATTAGCCCACACCATCCTAGACACACTTGATTTTCCCAAGGGCTCCCCGGATGTTTTAGAAGACCTCATGGGAAAAAGTATTGCCTAGAGCTCTCCAAGGAAAACTTAACAAGAAAAAAAAAGTGGCTTTAGAGAATCATTCTTGAATCAGATTTTTAGATGCACTAAACTTGTAAGAATGCAAAGAATTAAGATTAAAATTCTGAATTCCTACTGAAGAGATTCTTATTTTGTAAATGTCCCTGTCAAAGCAAAGTGCTAAATAAATATGGAAAAGATGGCTCTGACTGGGTTTCATAAACAACTATTAAAGGGCAACATGGCCTCATGCAGTAATTTTCAATTCTTTTTAAGGCAACAAAAAGCTGTTTCGAAACAAGATCTTATGCATGATTACTAACATATAAAATGGGGGAAAAAACCCTCACTGCTCTATTTAAAGTAGGTGACCACCCCCCACACCAAGCATTGGCTTCCTCCTTGCCCTGAGTACTGCGCCCTGATCTCTCCCAGGGGAACCCTAACAGTCCACAAGACATGGTTTGAAATTCGCTCATCTAGTGGAAACAGCCCTAAACTAGACATCACAGTCATTTACGATGTTATGCCATGTGTTGACTGTGTGGTTTTCAGTACTTCACCGATCTGGGCCTTGCATTCCTTATCTGCAAGTTGTGTGTTTAAAATGGATAACTCACCTCCACCGGCTCTCTCACTTTCCATGATCCTACTGTATAAAGAAAGTACAAAAAGAAAATAAGGATTCCGCTTCATGCCAAGATAGGGTAACAAGAACTGGATTTATCTTCCTATCTAAAACAACTTAAAAATGGGTTAAAACACATAAAGCAATATGGCTTTTAAGATACTGGACATCAGGTGTCAGGCGTCAAACGACAGTGATCCCTGAGAGAAGGAAAACTCAAGAGGCGAACCCTACCGTCCCAGCCTGCTGCCTAGGACAGAGTTTACAAGGCCATTCGCAGCCCAGGGAGAGAGAACCTGAGCGAAGCGCGGCAGCTTCCCGAGCTGGGAGGCCAAGCTTGGCAGACTGGGGCTCTGTGATGACTAGAGTCTTCGGAGAAGATTACTGGAGAGGGGAGAACTCCCGGAGCACGGAACTGTGGAGACCTGCAGTCGGGGCGCCTGAAGCTTCAGCACAGAACCCATGGGCACCTGTGTGTGAGGAAACTGCATACCCGAGGACAGTAAAGGCCCACCTGATAGATCAGCTGCAACAGTCTCTGAGGCTCACGCAGGTCAAATAGTGCCTGATCCTACCACTCAGCAAAAGGCTTCATAATTTATGGGTGTCGGGTAGAGTAACCAGAAGGGTCTGACCTCAGAAGTGGAGAAGAATTAGCCTTACTGTATTTTTTGCTAACAAAGCATAGACCTGAAAGGATCAAACTGTTTCTAAGTAACATAAGTGCATCCCAGAACAAAACTCAACAATATTTATAGAAACGATCTATCACTCAACACATTAAAATTCAGTGTCTTCCAAGAAACAGACTCTTAACTACAGAGAACAAATGTTACCAGAGGGGAGATAGGAGGAGGGGACGGGAGAAATAGGAGATGGGGATTAAGGTGTGCACCTGAGATGAGCACCAGGTGATGCATGGAAGTGTTGAATCACTACATTGTACACCGGAAACTAATACAACACCATATGTTAACTCTACTGGAACTAAAATAAAAAATGTAATACAACACCCCCATCCCTGCCCCCAAAGTCAGTGTCTGACATGACCCATGATAAAGAGAAACATCAACCAATTGAAAGCAAACTGGAAATGATACTAGAACCATTACCAGAACTGGATTTCATATGAGCGAGAGGAAAGACTCAGTATGTTAAGGAGAGACACGAAAGGTACAGAAAGACCCAAATCTAATTTTGGGAGATGGAATTATACTACCTGAGATGTAAAACACACTGACAGAAATAAAGGTAAGTTAAACATTGCCTATATATATATATATATATATATATATATATATATATTTTTTTTTTTTTTTTCTGAACTTGAAGGCATAGGAATAGAAACATTCCAAATTAAAACACAGGGAGGAAAAAAGACTGAAAAAAATGACCAAAGCCATAAGAAGCTGTGCGAAAATGTCAAGCAGCCAGATGTAGGTGAAAATGGAGTTTCCAAAGGACAGTAGAAAGAGAAAGGGACAGAGAAAATTATTTGAAGAAATAATGGCTCCAAATTTTCCAAATTTGATGAAAACTAGAAGCCTATAGATCCAAGAAGCTCAATAAAACCCAAGCATAAGAAACATAAAGAAAACAACACCAAGACACATCATAATCAAATTGCTCAAAATCAGTGAAAATGATAAAATCTTAAAAGCAGTAGTGAAAAAATGACATCTAGGTAAACAAACATAGAAGGACAGCAGATTTCTTCTCAGAAACAACGCAAGTGTGAATAAAATGAAGTGACATGTTTACTGAAGGGAAAAATGTCATTGTAAAATTCTATGCCTAACAAAACTATTTTTCAAACACAAAGACAAAATAAAGTCTTTTTTACACATCTAAAAGACGAAAGAGGGGCACTTGGGTAGTTCAGTTGGTTAAGCATCTGACTCTTGGTTTTGGCTCAGGTCGTCATCTCAATGGTTCATGGGTTTGATCCCTGCATCAGGCTCTGTGCTGACAGCACAGAGCTTGCTTGGCATTCTGTCTCCCTCTCTCTCTGCCCCATCCCTGCTTGCTCTCTATCTATCTCTCTAATAAATAAATAGATAAATAATAAACACTTAAACATGAAAGAATTTATCAACAGAGCTGTACTACAAGAAATGTTAAAAGTCTTTTGGGCAGAAAGAAAATGATACCAGATGAAAATCTGCATTTATAGAAAGGAGTAAATAGCACTTTTTCTAATTTATTTAAATCTCTGTAATTTATAATCGGTCATTTACAGCCCAAAACAAGAACAATGTAGAGTTTACAACATGTATGAGTCAAATGCATGAGAAGCACAAAAGTCAGGAGGACAAAAGTGGAGGCACAGTGTTGTATGATTCTTCAACTATATGTTTCTGTGTATAATATAATGTGAAGATGATGTGCTGAATTATATATGTATACTATAAACTCTAAAGCAACCATTAATCTAACAACAAAGAATCATAACTAATAAAAACTAAACAAATAAATAACAAAAAAAGGAATAAAGTGGAATGTTCAATTAAGCCAAGAAGATGACAAAAAGAAAAGATGGGAAAGGAAAAAGAGAAGAACAAATGAAATGACATTTAAAGCCAACCATGTCAATAGCACATTAAATGTAAATAGTGCAGCACCCTGCCCCCAAAAGGCAGAAGTGATATGAATAAAAAAAAAAAAAAGCAAGTCCCAATTAAATGCTGCCCACAAATAGCCAATTTGGATTAGAATTAGAAAGCTTAGAAACAGGTATAGAATTTAGCATGCTAATTATAACCAAAAGAAAGCAGGAGTTTCTCTATTAATAGCAGAAAAGGCATATTTCAAAGCAAAGAATATGCCAAGGTATACAGGTAATTTCATACATATAAAGGGGTCATCAAGAGGACATACTATTCCTAAATACTTTTGCACTTTAATAAGAGTTTCAAAATGCATAACGAAAAAACTGATAGAATTGTGAGAAAAAAATTGGCAAATCCACAATAATGGGTATTTCTGTAATGTACTGGTTAACACATTTGCCTCACATAATAATTGATAGAACAAGTAGTTATAAAATCAACAAAGATGTAGAATATTTGAACAATATTTATCAACTGGACCTTATTAAACTTTATAGAACACTTTATCAACCACATCAGAATGCTCATTTTTTTCAAATACATGTGGAATATTAACAAGTTAAACCATATTCTGGGTCACAGAACAAATCTCACACTAAAACAAATAGTCAAGTAATATACGTTCTCTGACTACAATGGAATTAAATTATAAACCAGTAACAGACCAATTAAAATCCTCAAATATTTAAAAACTAAATATCACACTTCAAAATAATCCATGGGTCAAGGAAGAAATCAAAAGGGAAACTATAAAAGTATTCTTAACTGAATGAAGATAAAAACATGACATCAAAATTTCTGAGAGGCAGCCAAAATAGTATTAGAGGAAAATTTATACAACTAAGTATCATTATTAGAAAAGATTAAGGTATCAAATCAATAATCTTAGTTTTTGCTTTAATAAAGTAGACAAAGAAGAACAAATGAAACCCCAAAGTAATCAGATGAAAGGAAATAAGAAGATCACATTAGAAATCAATAAAATAAAAAACAGAAAAAGAGACAAAATCAAAGAAACAAAAGTTAGTTCTTCAAGAAGATAATAGCATTGATAAGCTTCTAGTTAGACTGATCAGGAGAAAAGACAAACATTACTAATACCAAGAGTGAAAAAAATGTCATAACTATAGATTATAAATCTATATTAAAGGATAAGAGAATATTATGACCAAGTTTATGCCAATACATTTGAGAATTTAGATGAAGTGAATTAATTCCTTGAAACACACAAATATTTCAAGAAATATTTCAGAAAGAAATAAATAACCTGAACAGCTCTATATTGATTAAAGAAATTGGATTTGAAGTTTCATACCTTTGAAAATTAAAACTAGGTTCAGGTGGCTTAACTTGTGAATTCTACCAAACATTTAAGGGATGAATAATACCAGTGCTATAAAATTCTCCCAGAAAACTGCAGAGGAAGGAACACTTTCCAATTCATTTACTGAAGCATTACTGTGATAGCAAAAAGGAGACATTACCAGAAAAGAATACTTGCAAACCAATATCCCTCATGAACATAGATGCAAAACTCTAAGCAACATTTTGGCAAATTAAATTCAACAATGTATAAAAAGGATAATATATTGTGACCAAGTGGATTCATCCCAAGAATGCTGGGTTGGTTTAACATTTGAAAACCAAATCAGTATGATTCTTTATGATAACAAACTCTAAAAGAAAAACCATAAGACAATCTCAATAGATATAGTAAAAAGCATCTGACAAAATCCAGTATCTATTCCTGATTAAAAAAAAATCCTCATTAAAGTAGTAATAGAAAGAAACTTAGCCTGATGAAAGTCACCTAACAAAAACCTATAGCTAACAGTAAACTTCATGGTGAAAGACTGATTGTATTCCCTCCAAAATAAGGAATAAGACTAGGATATCTGCTCTTACCACTTTTTCCCCCCATATTATACAGGAACTTCTGGCCCATGAAGTCAGGCAAGAATATGTAAAGGGCATCCAGGTTAGAAAAGAAGAAAAAGAAGTCTTTTTTTGTAGATGGCATGATTGTTTATGTGAGACACAGGGAACTGACAATCTGTTTTGTATGGCTTCAAAGAATGAAGAATGGCTTTTACATTTTTGTATAGTTGTAAATAATAACAACAATGAAAGAAGAATCTGCAACAGAGACTTTATGTGGCCCATAAAGCCTAAAATTTTACTATCTGGCCCTTTAGAGAAAATGTTTGCTAATCCCTGGTCTGTGTAGAAAATCTACATAGAAAATTTATGCAGAATCTCCACAAGCCTACTAGATCAAATAAGTGAATTTAGCAAGGTCGTGAGATATAAGATTAATACACAAAATCAATTAAACTTCTACATAATGACAATGAACAATTAAAAATTGAAATTTTAAAAATTCCACTTAGAGTAGCATCAAAAACATTTACATAGGGGTAAATCTGACAAAAGATGTAAAAACCCTATGTGATAAAAATAACATAATATTGCTGAGAAATAAATAACACAAAAATAACGGAGAGAAATTTCTTCTTTATGAGTCAGACGACAATAATGTTACGATGTCAATTTTCTCTTAATTCAATGCCATCTCAAAATCTCAGAAAGCATTTCCTGTAGAAATTAACAAACTGGTTTAAAAATTCTTATGGCAATGTACAAAACTAGAATAGCCAAAATAATTAAAAAAAGAAAAAGGTAGGAAAATGTATACTACCTAACTTTAAGGCTTACTATAACAATATAGTAATTAAGACAATGTGGTACTGGTGTAAACACAGACAAACAGAATAATGGAACAAAGCAGATATAGTCAACTAAATTTTTTCCCCAAATTACAAAAGAGATTCAGTGGGGAAAGGGTATATTTCAACAAATGATGCTCAGATGCCCCCTAGGATCATAAACAAAAATTGACGCAAAATCATTCACAGACTTAAATGCAGAACCAAAAAGTTATAAAACTTCCATACTAAAACATGGAAAATCCTTGTGATTGTGTATTAGGCAAATATTTCTTGGACATAAGCCCATTTAAAAAAGAAAAAGATAAATAGAACTTCATCAACATCAACTTTGGGGGGAAGTCATTATCTTGATCTAATAATGGCTTCTGGGTATTCATATATACATTAAAATTTTTCAAACTGACCTTCTAAACATGTGCATGTGTCATTTATAAAGCTATCACATGTTTTAAGTTAAATAGAAATGAAATAGGGAAAACATTTGAGATATATATATGTATATATGTATATACATATGTGTGTAGATATATATATGTATATATGTATATACATATGTGTGTAGATATATATATATACATATATATATATATATGTATATATATATAATATTAGAGTTAAAAATCTAACTTGCTGGAATCCTTAAGTAATTTTTACATTTCTTTCTCACTTTAAAGGATAAATGCAAATAACAGGAAAAAGCCAATCAGAAGCAAGTCTATATATAACTCCATATTTGGTATCATCACATAGTCACTCATACGTACTAGTGCTAACTAAGTAATTTAATAGCATATCACCAACAGACTATCCCCAGCACTCCAGGGAGTATCTGGAGTGTGAGAAAAGTACACAAGACCACAAAGTTGCATAAAGAGTTTTAATTAACAGAAAATATTACAGTTCAATCAAACATTAAGTATGTGGACTGCATTACTGTGAGAATTACTGGGTGATCTTAGCCTCTGAAGTCCCTTTACCTGACTCAAAAGTGTTAGTGATATTTTTCTTTTCCTGTGCCAGGCTTCAAGGTTCATCTTCCACACTCTCTGCAGTGCCACTTCATGTGCTGAGTCTAGGAGGCTGCCAAGACAACCTTTTCCTTCCACCCAACTTGAACTGCTCCTCCCTCTCTCTGTTGGACCCACTTCTGGTTGTATTTTTTGCAATCTCTTCAATTTCCTGCCTTCCAGAAAGTTACAGGTCATAATGTAGCTTTCACCTGCCTGGTATAGATATTTGCAAAACAAATCCAACATTATAATGGGGAAGGGAGCTTAATGCCTTTTATAGGTGCTCATCATCTTTCTATCTGATCACTTTTTCTGCTCATCTTGCTCAGTGAAGTTTTGCTCATCTTGCTCAGAAGTTTTTCCTGCAACTTCTTTCCCTCCTTGTATGACTTTCCTGTGTTATGGTTTTGTTATAATTAGCAAATAACCTTGGTACATCCCTTAGACTTCTCACACTTTCAGCAGAATTGCCAACAGATCTGCATCCACGTTCACAAGGCTTTGTAACGATGCAAGACCGTGGGCTGATGCTTTTGAGAAGGTTTGTGTAAAATCATAAAGAGGATAAGGATTATATTATTATTATATTATAATATATATTATATTATATTATATTATATTATATTATATTATATTATATTATATTATATTATATTATATTATTCCTCTCATGCTGCATTTACCAGAACAGGAGATTTCTCAGGGTGTATAGAAGAGTCTTACCTGGAAAGGCTGTAACTCCAGGATTATTTTTCAACATAATTGAGTCAGGAAGTCCTTGTTGACCGCTTAACAGTATTTAAACACAAACCGTTTGGAAACTCCCTCTTCCTCTGGCTTCTAGAACTCCTAGACAACCTGTTAACTTCTTGAAGTTATCTTAACAGCTCTTCTTCCTACCTATATGCTCTGTGAATGCAAATGTAGACATTTCCCCAGCTTCTCTAAACTCTCTGCCAAAAACAACTTATTCACCCTCACTTGCGACTTAATTACCTCTTACTGATAATCCCGATCTTCCCTTCTCTCCTGCCTCTACACTTGCACTGTCCAATAAGAAAGCCACTAGTCACTAGTGAGACCTTGAAATGTGGCCAGTCCCCCTTGAGATGTATCATAAGTATAAAACACAAATACAAGAAAAAAATAATATTGATTAAATGTTGAAGAATATTTTGGATATATTGGGTTAAATAAAATATATTACTAAAAGTAATTTCATTTGTTTCTTTTTATCTTTTCTGAAATTCTAGCTCCTAGAAAATTTAGTATTACATATGTGGCTTGCATTACATTTCCACTGAACAGCGCTGCTCTAGACCTGAAATTCAAACTGACCATTTAAATTGAACACAGTAGAAGCTGATACCAATCTATTCCAGACCCTCAAGTCTGTTAACTGTTATTATGGAATAAACATCAGTTGGCATGAGACACATAGCTTGTATAACATCAGCTGCTGCTGTTAAGGAAATTGTATGATGAAGGAACTAACTCTAGGATAAATAACTTATGAACTGGGTGACAGGATGACTCTGGTAATTGTCAAAGAGCCTGTCAGCATCACTCATGGACAGCTATGGCAGGAATGTATGTAGGACTGGGAAATAACACTATATGCTTTTGACTAGAAAGGTACAGCAGTTATGAATGAAAACAACCAGGGATTTGCCAAAATAGTGGATAAAGTGTATATGCATTTGGAGTCAGAAATGTGAGCAGTTACACATTGTGACATATTCACCTCAGGTACTGTAACCACCTAAATGTGCCAAATATTTTCTTACATGATCTTGGCTAATAGAATCTTCCTCTTCACTTGGCCTAAAACCTGGAGTCATTTTTGGCTCAACCCTTTCCTTTATTCCCCATAGCCAAGCACCAAACCCCATTTATTCTACCAACACCCACTTGCCACATCCACATTTTTTTCCTCCTTAAAGAAAACCAGAGAAGGGAGACACAGGTCCATATGCTGCCCCCACGGTCCCAAGAGGGAGAGCTCATGATTTGGCCTGCCGCTATATGGTGACAAGTAACTTACAAAAAAACAACGTCCCGTTCTTTTCTCCAATAGAAATAGCTGGTAGTTAGGAATGCAAATAGGTGAGATGGACAGGCCCTCAAGATACCTTAAGATGACACAGGAAAGGGTTTTAGAGCAGAACAAACCCTATTTTCTTTCTTTGCTTCTCTCTTTCCTGTCCCTTCCCCCTAATTATTTTTATTGCCTTCTTTTTCTAATACATGTAAGCTGTGTGGGTCGGTGAACACAGTTTCATTACTTTACATAGCAGAATACAATTCCTAAGTGATTTTGGATTATCTCTTGACTTGCGTTAAGAGGAAATAACTCAGAATTGCATGTGCGGCTGGCATTTATGTCAATTAAACTTAAACCTTATTGAATTTTAAGACTTTGAGTAGCCTAGAAATTCTCTTCTTAAACGAACTGGCAATTGTCTAAGCATATGTACCAGGGTACTTAATGTTTATAGTTTCATTGTTTTTAAAGACTCTACTGATGGCATGTTAGGTTGTGCAAGTCCTGTTCAATAACAGAATGCATGGATATATAAAGTCTATGTGCAGAAGCTCTCCTACCTGTGTATAGATTGATTATAGGCAAAGAAAATTTGATGCACAGATTTTTTTTCGAAAAAATCTGTCTTTGAAATGGTACTTTGCTGTCACAGTTAAGACCGTCAAACTATAGTCTAGTTGTTTCAGTCAGCTCCTTTGCTATTGAGTTCATGCCAGTATTTTATTTAAGTGCTAAGTAAATAATATATTAAGTGGAATTATGAGTGCCACTAATTATTAATGTGCTATACATTTCCTTAATCAAATTCAAATTATAGAGCAATTACTAAACTGAGATGTTTTATAATCTTTGATTTAGAAACATTCGATCTCTAACTTTCCTGCAGCATAAACCATACTAACACATGGTTCAGCTGCAGCCATGATCCAACACATGGGCAGTTTTGTGTGTCCAAATATCCCCCATCAGTTAAACCCTATTGTTACATAAGTTTCTTTCCAGCCTCTGTACACCTGCATTGGACTAAACCACAAAGTCAATCAACTGTACCTTTACTGCGCCATTCTCGTGGATGGTGACACAGTTGTCAGCATCTTCTGAGAGTTGGTACAAGGCTTGAGCTGTTGCTCGATGCACATTGGGGTCATCTGATTTCAGGTAATGCACTAATGGAGCCACTGCTTTGTACTCGCCAAAGGCCACTCTATTTCTGCCCCACATACAGCAATGTGAAATAGCTTCTGCTAGATGACGCCTCAGTTTATCATTATTCTGCACAAAGGAAATGAATTGTGGTACATGCATTGCAAAGAACCCGTGAGGTCATGTTTCTGTGCTACCTGTTTATTATCCAATAAAATGCCAGTGAGTCAAGGGAGAAGGGCTAAGTGGCTATTCAGGTGGTGTCTTGAAAGAAATAAGTATTTTGGTGGCCCCGATGGACCAACGTTCAATCCTGAATTTTCTTCTTATGACTTTAAAAAATGTTTAACTTTTTTTAATTGACTACTGAACATAGTTAATACACTCAAAAGCAATCAAGTGCCTGGCATTTGTTATTTGCTCAAGGTTTGATTTCCTTTTGAGCAAGTGCTTTAATAAAAAAAGAGAAGTAGTTAAAGAATACTGGACATTCTTAAGGGAGCATTTCATTTAACTGGCATAGGTAGATTCACCCTATACATTCACCCTAGGAATACTTCTACATCAGTAATATACCTTGGTTTCCTAGAGGGAAAAGACAGTGCAGCAAACAATGATATGTTTGAGTCTGCCATTTTCCTTTCTATATCCTTTATACACACTATATCCTTTGTTTTGTATGTAATTAACTGCAATAGGTATAATATAACCAAATAGGATACAGTTTTCTGCTTAATAATTGTACTATTCTCTTGATTGAGGCAACAACTTGGTGTCCTTAACTGAATCTGGCAGTTATTCTTAGGAACTCAGAATTAGACTAAAAAGTCTTCTAAACCAAGCATCCTTCCAGTGATTGAATTTCTGCTCTACGACTTTCCTGCCAAGAGGTAGCCCAAGCTATGCTCAAATACCTCTGATCGTGGTGAAGTCATTATCTCTCAAGGCTGCTTATTCTATCTGGCACAGCTCTGAATAAATAATACAGTGGTTGCCAAAGTCTTCTAGTTCAAGAATGCCATCAATCCAAGCTTGCTAAGCCTGGGGAAGAGCATTTAACTTGTAATGTTGGCATGAACAATCATCTTAAGGATAATGAATGATAATGATGGTGGTGATGGAAAATGATAGTTAACACTTCTATAATAACACTTATATTTGGCACTACTTTACTTGCCAGTGACAAATAAAAAACAGCCTATATTTTACAAGGATCTTGCATATTAAATTGTACAGTTAGAACACACTTTCACATTGATCAGTCTCGGAGACATTAAATTAGTTGACCAAAATCTCATACCTCATAGGTGATGGATATTAAGCTTGAATCCAGGTCTCCGGACTCTAAGTTTATGGTTTCTACCACTACTCCATGATATCTTAAGACCATATACATTTAAAATAAAAGGATGTGTTACTTACTGTATTTGCTAGTTTGGACAATAAAGGGACAACTCCACGATCTGTAATAACAGCCAAATTTTCTTGATCTTTTGCTATATTTGTAATAGCAGCACATACACTTGCCAAAACTTCTTTATTATCTGATTTCAGTAAATTGACGACAAGTTCCAAACCACCAACAAAGGAACGGACCATTTCTCCAGCATCCTAGAGAACAATTAAAAACAAAAGATGTTATCAAAAATAATCTTTTGATTAGCATTTTTTTAAAAAAAGCAGAAAGTAAGGATAAGGCTATTAAGTACACCTTTGGCATAAAAAATTCAATTTATTTATTATACATAATTTCTATGTATGTTTGCATATGTACATAACCACACGATTCAACTTCAACAAATATTTATTGAATAACTATTATGTGAGAGTTACCATGCTAACTACTGGGAACACAGAAGTTAGTAAAATACAGCTTATTCTTATTTGCAGTAGTTATGCTTTATGAAGTCATCACAAAAATTGAGTTAGTAAATACTGAACCATTGTTTCTAGGGGGAATGCAGTGTTAGGTTAACAGATCAATACATCACTGATCAATAGATAACCTTGTTTTATGGGTTTTTCCACTTAGGCTATCTTATTTCATATATTGTTAATTCATCAACTCATGGACACCTGAACTCATGGTGAGTCCATGGCTGAACTCATGGACACCACCACACTATAAGTCATGCCTGAAGGAAGCTTATCTAACACATGAATTTTCTCTGAAAGGCACAGCCTTCTTGGGTTTAGGAACACTAGAGAGCACTGGGTGCCACACACAGGGGCCATGTTAAATAGTGAAATCACCAACAAAACCCACAACGATGTGAAAAATATGGCACTAAGTAGACAATATAATTGATGCTTGTTAACAGTATGGGAGCTAACAACAAAAAGGCGGAGAGTCATCTTGTTCAACCTCAGCTGAGAACGTGCATTTTGGGCAACTCAAAATTTTCACCTCGCCGTGCACGTCCAAGAATGACCATGGAAGTGCTGTGAGTATTGATTTCAGGATTACAAAAATTTTAGCAAGAGGGTGAAAATTCCCAAACAGACTTTGTGAAGAATGTAGATTGACTGTGCATACTCTTTTGCCATCATGTTGCTTGCCATCCAGTGGGGAAGAGTGGCATTAGGAGATAAGTGTAATGAACAGCACTAAGAGGAAAGAGGTAAAAATACTACAAGACACACAACAAGGGAGGCATTCAAGGACGTACCCCGCCCCAAGAGAATGTTGGTAAACTAAAGTCTAAAAGATAAGGAGTTATCCAGGATGGAGGGGATTCAGGATGGAGGAATAATCATGAAACAGACCTGAGAATGAGAGAGGAGGCACTTTTTTTTTTTTTTCTTCTTCAGTGTAGTGTAGCTAGAGCATAAGTATGAAAGGGAGAATGGGAGAAAATGATACTTCCTGAGATCTTGAAGGCTCTTTACTGTTAGCCTTGGCAGAGAGTATAGAGATCATTTTAAGGGCATGAGAAAGCCACTGAAAAGGTTTAAGTGTGTGTCTTGGGGGGGAAGAGTGGGGAAGGGCATTTTATCAATTTTGTATCACAATAGCTCTCTCAGGATTGCAGAGTTGAGGTTGGGGCAAAGAATGTGCTGGGGACTCAGAGGCTATTTCATTAAGGTCACTTAAGAGGTGGTGGCAGTTTGGATGCAGGTTATGGTCTGGACCTGGAGAAAGGGGTGTGGGTTGGTGAGCACCAACTGGAGACGATGAGGACCAGTGATCTGATGGTGATGCCCATGTTTCTGGTTTGACCCCATGGTTCTCATGTTGGAAAGGCAGGGTGTTGTTTTCTGTTCTTACGGTGAGAAAGGATGGTATTTGATATTAGGAGGCCTAATTTGAATGAAATGCCTACAAGACATTTAAGCTGAGACATCCAGAAGTCAGTTGCATATATGCCTTTGGAGCTCAGGAAAGAAAACCAGGCTTGTGTCATAGACTTGGAAGTTGTCAGTATGGAGACCGTAACTGAAATAATGCATGTGAGAGATGGTGAGTGAGGGAGAAGTGGGTTCTCTGTGTCAGTGCTGCAAGTGTGGGTGGGAAAAGAATTTGTCAGAGGAACCTGAAAACGTATGGTTGCCCAGAAATCCTCACCTCCCTAATGTATGGTGGTGGCTGTGTGATGTCCAATTATTTGGCTCCGGGGCTTTCTCAAGAACTTAATACCTTTTTTTTTCTTGGTGCAGAAGGTGATTTTATTAAAGCATGGGGACAGGAACCATGGGCAGAAAGAGCTGTACTGGAGTTGTGTGTGTGTGTGGCTGGGGCGGCGGGGGGGGGGGGGGGGGGGGCGGGGTTCTATGGAGTTGGGGAGATAAAGTCAAGAAGGAGTTTCCAAAGAGAAATTAATACCTTCTAAGTGCCAATCATGCATCAGGCACTTTGCATACATTATCTGAGTTAAACCACACAATAACCACACAGAACAGATATTATTTCCATTTTAGATTTTAAAGACTGAGGTTTCAAAGATGTTGAACACCATAAACTAGACTGTGTCCCTCCAGGGGCTGTGTTCTAGTAATCTTAATGAACTTTATAATCATAAATCTGAACATCTCATTCCCCTATCTCCCCAATTCTTTGATTGCCCTTAGGCAATTCTTCTTGCCCTTAGGATAAAAAACAAACTCCACATGTGGTTTACAAGCTTTTCATGGTGTGTGTGCCCCTGGCTTTCCTGCCTCACCTCTCTGCCTTGATCCCCTCTTCCAACCCCCTACACATGAGCCCTAAGCCAGTCCCACCCCAACTCCCCACCCGTATCCCCTGGCCCAGGAGTTAATAATCAGAATTCTGACACTCACTCTCTGAGAATGTGGCTCATTAAGTCTGGGATGGGGCCTATGAATTTTTTTTTTTTAATCTCTCTTGTGAGTCTGAACTTCAGCCAATATTAGGAACATCAGTCTTTCAAGTTCATGTCCTCAAACGTGCCACTTGCATGTCTCTGTATCTTTGCCCATGGCTTTTTTGTCTATTTCCCCACTAGCTTGGGACTTTCCACATAGCCTTGGCTACCAACTAAGGTAATGTTCTCTTTAGGGAGGCTTTCCTGAACTGTGAGTCTGGATTAAGTTTCTCTTACTATAACACCTGGTTCTTCCATGTTATAGCATTTACTACTCTCTGCAGGAGTGACTTAAATTTATTTGCCTTTGTTTATTGTTGTATGCCGAGTTTTTGTGAAAGTTTCTGGCAAGTTTCTAGAAACCCCTTTGAATGAACTTGCAAACTCATAGCTACAAAAGGAAGCTTTTTCTGAGGACATAATGAACCAAACTAAACTTCTAGGGAATGGTGAAGGCAGGACCCCCTCAGGTTCTTCCCAAGTGTAAGTGGAAAGTATCTTTTCCACAACACGCTGCCTCTCCTGCCTGCTATGGGGACCGTGTAAACACTATTAGTGGCTTTGTTCTCAATACCACATGTAAATACAGGACACACTTTCACATTCTGATGCGTTAATAAAATTACTTACAAAATATTTGCCATTTTCCCTAAAATTCTACGGTAAAGCTTGTTATATAAAACAAATGATTATACTTTCAACTGAATTCTACACTGTCACCTCATTACACTTATGTGCACTAAGGCACAATCAAATCAAAAGACTGTAAAAGCTAATTTATTAACCTTTGGTCAAATATCCCACATAAATTAATCCAGGTTGCCATTTGAAGCACTTAGTAGTGGTAGTTGCTGTAGTGCTATTTCCATGTTGTAGGTGAGGAAAACCTTAGAGAAATAAATTAGTATGTGCAAAGTACAAGAAGGATACACGGCAGAGTGGGATCTGAATCCATGTCTGCCTGGCCCCGAAGCCACTCTACAATACTGCAGTCATTGGTCCAAATGAAATAAATTCATAATCTTAATCACGTACTTGGTCTGGATGCATGAGTAAACTCAAAAGCAAAAACAATGGCTCTTAGAATTGCAGGGAACTTCCAAAGTGCAGCCCCCAAACTCCACTTTTTTAAGTGATGTTATGTGTGTCAATTAAGCTAATATATTAGTCAATTATGAAACTACAGAACGATTTTTCTTTCTCAAGAAAGACTGAAGGAATTCTGGGAAGATGATGGTGGCATAGTTTTTGAGTTTCTCTCAGAAAACAGAGACACTAGTGGCAGCAAAACAAAAAGCACAGAAATGCTAGATGAAAAGATATCGTCACAGACCCCCAAATATAAGCAGATCGGGGCAAACTACTGAAATTACAAAGCCCACATGTTCTAAGAAACCAGAAATCTGCAGAAAGAGGGACTTGTAAAGGCCCTAGAACCAGGGAGCCCACACTGATTAATGAATAAGACCAAAATGCCCCCAGGTCTGATGGTGCTGGAGCATTCTGTGGTCTGAATCCTTTGAACTCGTTATACTACAAACTGAAGGTTCCTTCTAGGTTGAAGCCTGCACTGAGGAGAAACTGGTGGGAGCTGCATACAAATAGAGCACGGCAGGGACAGAGGGATGAAGGAATGATAGAGTCCAGGTAAAAAGAGAGGAGGGGAACAAAGCAGTCTGAGTCTGCTCTCCATCACTGGGAAAGTAACAGAAATGGGATCTTGAGGACCATGAAATTAGAAGTGCCACCCTGGTCCACATCTCCCTCTCAAAACACCACGAAAACTCACTGCACTTAAAAATGAGCCAAACAAAAAGACTATGGTCAATTTGCATACAGAATTACTAGAAGAAAAGGAATGAGCTGAAAGAACATTACAGAAGCAATGAAAGGAAAATGTTAATTAGAATTATCAAAGCTTATAAATTGGGTGATTAGTAAAAAAAACAATTGTTAAGGGCAGGTGAAACCCATCTACAAAGAATTGGACATGAAAGCAGAATTCATTTTGAAAATGAAGAGTAAACCAGAAGGAACATAAAAATGAATAAATATAATGGGTAATACTTTTAAATAAATAGAGTATGTGGAGAGTCCAAGGTGACAGAGGTTGGGGGAGGGGGGCACCTGGGTGGCTCAGTCGGTTAAGCATCCAACTCTTGGTTTCAGCTCAGGTCATGATCCCACAGGTTCATGAGTTTGAGCCCTGCTTTGGGCTCTGTGCTGCCAGTGTGAGACCTACTTGAGATTCTCTCCCTCTCCTTCTCTCTCTGCCCCTCCCCCACTCACACTGTCTCTGCCTCTCTCAAAATAAATGAATAAACTTAAAAAAATGATAGGGAAAAACCTAACAAAAAATTGAAAAGACTAGGCAGAGAAAATAACATATGCATAGTGAGTCCCTAAGAAGGGAACAAAGCAATACAATGGAGCAAATTTTGAAAACCAGGATTCAAGAAAACTCTCTCCTGAAATAAATAAAACCTGAGAGTCACCCTATGTACCTGGGAAAATTGGCCCAGAATGTGCTAACATAGAGAAATATTCTAGTACAACTGCTGGACTTTAATAAAAAAAATTATTTGGTCATCTAGGCAAAAGACCAAGTCACTTCTAAGGGAAAGAATAAGATATCCTTAGCCTTTTAATAGGAATGTTTTTATGCAGAGGGAAAGGAATAACATATGTAAACTACTCAAGAGAAAATGTGAATCAACGTCCTAATATCTGGCCAAAATGACCTTCAAGTATAAAACTGTTATTGGGGCACCTGGGTGGCTCAGTTGGTTAAGCGTCCGACTTCAGCTCAGGTCATGATCCTGTGGCTCATGGATTCGAGTCCCGCATCGGGCACTGTGCTGGCAGCTCAGAGCCTGGAGCCTGCCTCAGATTCTGTGTCTCCTTCTCTCTCTACCCCTCCCCCACTTGTGCTCTCTCTCTCAAAAATAAATAAACATTAAAAAAAATATAAAACTGTTATAAACGTGGAAGACTCCAGGGAATGTGTTAATACAAGCCCTTCTGAGGAATCCACTTGACATTGACTGTCAGATCTCCAAAAGACTAAAAAGACATAGACAAAAGGATGACATATTTCTTAAGATGCCCTATTGGCTTCATTTCCTTCAGGATGAGGTTTAAATCATTAGCATGACATTCAAGTATTTTCCCTATCTCTCTAAACCTCACCCGCTGGTCTTATTTCCCAGTATACCCTTTTGCATAAACTATATTGCAGCCTCTAGAAATACTGGTGCCATGTTCTTTTACATCTTTGACTATGTTATTTTCTTTACCTGGATGCCCTTCTAAACTAGAAACTCCTACTCAGCCCTCAAAACTGACTCCTTTTAATAGCAGCTTAAATAACATTTCCTCCATAAAATTCACTCCCTCCCCCAACTCCCCTTCTCAGTAAATTCGTTTCCTCCCCTCTACATTCCTATAGATGATTTTATCCAAAATCCATTCCCTCATTCTCCCGTATTTCCCAAGCCTTGATTTTATTTGGGTATCTAACTCTCACACAGAAGCACCTGGAGAAAATGCATCTATACCCCAGATGTAACTCTTGATTTGGCCTAAGCCTATCACGGAAGTCTCGTTGCCTCTGCCATTATTTGTTTAGGAGTAGGCTAGATATGGCCCAATTATGGCCAGTGCGTTCTGAGATGAGGTCTCCTAGGAATCTTCTGGAAGTTCTTCTATGTATAATAAGGAATAATCGCAGGTCACACTGAGAAAGGCAGAGCAGACAGAGGAAAATAGCCTGGGGTCCTTGATGACATTGTCAAACTGCTGAATCAACCAGGCCTAAATTCTGCTTTGGCTATTTAAAACCAAAGGTATCTATAGCCATTTTTTTCATTCTATTGCAGTTGTTTCTTATGGGTCCTTTCCCCATTAATTTGTGAGCTGCCTGGTCTTATTCTCTGACTCTCACTTGGGATATGGTCTGGTGTCTGTCACACAGTAGACTTCCAATAAATCTTTGTGGAATTGTGAAAAAATAAAAATAATAAGGGGACTATGACTTTAAGATACTTAGCTGCAGTCACCATCACTAAAAAGCAAAAAGCATTCATTATGCATTAATAATGTAACTACATAAAATGGAATATAAATGGATAAGACCACTTCGACCTCATCATCTAGTGACTTCTGGTTGTCTCACTGCTTTATCAGCCACAGCACTGGGGCCATACTGGCAGAAATAACAAAAGTGATCACATCTGCTTCTGTTCCAAGAACTTCCTAAGGTGCATGGTATGAGATAGAGGGAGCCAAAGTCTCAATGAGATCATGGGCATGGCTCACCAAGGTCTTATAATGTTTACAATCTGTGGGACAGTGAAATGTTAAGACTCAAGCCTACAGGTCCTGCCAAAGTTTGTTTGTTTGGAAGGTAAGGACCCACCCCCCCTCTTGATCTCTCTGTTTTCCTTTTTAGGTTTAAAGATTCTAAACATATGACATCTTGCCTCACATAGTTTCTATGGAAAGGGAGACAGTATATTTAAGGATGGAAAAAGTAATTATTCTGCCAATACTGTCTTTCACTAATGCTAAACGACTGGGCAAATTCAACACATTTTCCACCTTCTCACATATCTTAAAAACTAGTCTTTGCCAATTTTGCCACTGGTGTGATATTGGTTATGCACAATTCAAATTTTCATCTCTAATGCAAAAACCCTCAATTAGAATAATATTAGTCATAACAATAACAAAGTCTAACTTTTTGCAGTTTACAAAGGACTTCCTCATGCATGTCTCCTCTGATCCTCACAGCTCTGCCTGTGGGAGGCATGATGTCCTCATTTTACAGACAGGAAGGCTCAAGGTTCATGAATAGTCAGTGACAAAACGAAAAATCAACTGTATGTTTCCTGATTTCTCATTTCATGTCTTTTCACTATACACTGTGTTTTAGACCTGCACGTCCCAACAATTAATATTTACCAGGTTATACCTAGTTTATAAACAGTCAGAAGAATCTTCACAATTTAGAGGGTTAACAATTCCAAAGAGATGAAGCTACTTTGCCAATGACAGTTCCTAAGACAAATAAAAACAGTAACTGAAAGAGAATATGAAACACCTTCATACTGCTATTAAAGTTTGAATGGTTGAATAAGTAGGAAAAGGTGTCAAATTCAATGAACCCAAATCAAGTCAAATACACAAAATAGGATGAAAAATATAAAGTAACAAAATACTACTGGTTGAAATTCAACTAATAGGAAAATATTAAGACATTATTTACAGATTAATGAATAAAACAGAAAATTGGATGTTTTGGCAAAGAGCAATTAAATTAATGGGTATGAAATTCCTTCTCTTGCCTCCAGCAAAAAGAACTGGCAGTTTTCTGATGAGGTGAGATATACATAATGCAACTTTAAGGCACATACAAGGCAAGCGTAACATGACTTAAGAACAAAAATTTGTAACCAGGAGGGCTATAAAAACACTGTTTTGTGCCATACAGACACCATACAATGCATAATACAGTATTTGAAAAAGATTTAAAAATAGCACATTGCATATAAAAAATTCCAAAAATGCTACATTCACATTTGAACAGCATGTCAGAGAAACCAAAACTGAACAGGCAAATCTTGTCCTAAAAGTATATCCAATATATCAATGCTTTTAAAATTCTAAATACAACATACACACACACACACACACACACACACACACACACACACACACACACACACACATAAGGAGAACAGACTGTTTGTGTGGCTCTATCACAATAAGATCCTTGTTCTGTTTCTAGAAGTTAAGTCCTACGGCTTAAAAAAAAATTTACTGATTTACAACTGCTTTACACTTTCAAATGTAGTTCTTCAAAAATCAAAGTTAGGATATCAGTTAGTACTTTTTCATTCTGAACTGAAGGAAAAGTAAATTAATTTCAGGTAAAATAAATGATTCCGTCCTCACAGTGTAGATTCAGATAGCAGAAAATTCATTGTACTTTGTAGGTAGCTTTATCAAATTAAATCACAAGAAAAATAAAGAGAATAAATTCAATGGTTCTGATTTTTTCTACTTTCCTAGCCTAATTTAAGATAATTTTCTTAAATACCACAGAGAACTGTGATTCTGCCATTTTACTATGTCCTGTGTTGATTCTGCTTTAGATACAGTGTTCTATTAATGAGGAGGTCTAAACTGTGAGAAACCATTGTGTATCCAGAGGCTTATAGAGTTAATTAAATGACATTCTTAACCGATGATGTCTTTGAAAAATGCTTACAACTTGTACAAAGAACTAAACAAATGTAAGTCATATTATCATAAAATAGCTATTATATAAATCTATGTGTGCATACACATATATATTTAATTTTTAACATTAAATATATATAGAACTTTTCTCCACTTGTACTGAATGACACAGATTAAAATGAGTACAGCAATTTCTGGTTAAGATCCAGTCAGATGCTTCTGAACACTGAGTTGTATGCATAAGGCTAAGAACAACAACTTGAAACCATAATCTTAACAGAAAAAAAAATTAACTCTATGAAACACTATACTCTAAAAATGCCAAGAGTCTCCCCATTTATGGAGAGACTGTTTTCTGAAAGTTTACTTGTTGGGTCTACAACATCACATTTTGCTGTAAATATGTGGTTAATGTCTCAGTTTGACAGATAAGAGTCTATTTAACTCATAATGAACCTGACTTATAACACACTAACTGCAACTAATCCTCTTTTGCATGAATGTTCTAATAGTTGAAGCCAGATACTTGTCTCTCTCATCTTCTGTGATGTGTAACTTTGTCACGTCAAATTATTTTCATAGGTCTCCTCTCTCTTTTATCAGAGTTTCTCTTTAAAAAAATTTTGTTTAATGTTTATTTACTTTTGAGAGAGAGAGAGAGAGAGAGAGAGAGAGAGACAGGGGAGGGGCAGAGAGAGAGGGAAACAGAATCCGAAGCAGGTTCCAGGCTCTGAGCTGTCAGCAAAGAGCCAGACGCAGGGCTCAAACTCATGAACCGTGAGATCGTGACCTGAGCCGAAGTCAGATACTTAACCAACTGAGCCCCCAGGTGCCCCTCAAAGTTCCTCTTAAAACCCACCCAGAGTTTAACACAACTCCAGATGTGGTCTGACCAGAACAGAGTGCATCGGAATTCTTATCTTCCACGATCTAGACAAGGAACTTCTGCTAGAGTGGCCAAACGCATGCACTATTTCAGCAGTTACGTTGCCCTATTTGTTCACATTAAGCTTTGAAGTCAGCCAAAACCTCTATATCTTTTACAAGTGAATTATTATACAGCCAGTACTCTCACATCCTGCATTTACAGGATTTCCAGCTTCCTTTTATTGCATAAAAGGGATTGAACAGTTTTCATATAAAAGAGGTAAGTTTTAGATGTAAATTTCACTTTGTAAAAGTGCATTTCTATGTGAAGCTTTGAGAAACATCTGGATATTCTGAGGTAAGTAATTTATCTCACCATTATTATGTTAAAAAATTCCTCAGGGAGGCAGAAAATATAGTTCTTGAGGCAGTAGTTCCCAAACTGTGTTGCACATTAGAATTTCTGGGGGAATTTTTAACTTTCCCTAAGCCCAGGGTAGATCCCATACCAATTCAATCAAAAGATTTGGTGGTAGGACCCATCCATACATATCTCTAGGTGATCTCAATATATAGCAAAGTTTGACAACCACTGGTTTAAGAGTTTAAGTCAAATAGTGAGAAGGCCTTGGGGCACATCCCGTTTCATCACTATTAGATATATGGCTTTGAGCAAGCTACATAACTTTGCTAAGCTTCAATTTCATCACCTGTGAAATGCAGCGAATAATAGTATTTATCTCTTAAGAGTTGTTAGAAGGATACACATAAAGCATATAACAAGGTGCCTGGCATATGATAATAGCTGTTATTAGTGTTTTTATTTTCTAATATTTTGAGAATGTATTTGTTACCAATAATTTGCACAACAAAATATCAACTTAAGGAATAACCCCTTGAAATCTTTTTTTTTTTTTAATTTTTTTTTTTTCAACATTTATTTATTTTTGGGACAGAGAGAGACAGAGCATGAACGGGGGAGGGGCAGAGAGAGAGGGAGACACAGAATCGGAAACAGGCTCCAGGCTCTGAGCCATCAGCCCAGAGCCTGACGCGGGGCTCGAACTCACGGACCGCGAGATCGTGACCTGGCTGAAGTCGGACGCTTAACCTAACCGACTGCACCACCCAGGCGCCCCACCCCTTGAAATATGATTCCACCTATCAATCATCCTTATGAATATATTCAAAATATGTAACTCAGGTAGCAACATTTTACTATGTATTCAATCCTAATTAAAAAAAATTTTTTTTTAATGTTTTATTTTATTTTTGAGACAGAGAGAGACAAGACAGAGCATGAGTGGGGGAGGGTTGGAGACAGAGGGAGACACAGAATCCGAAGCAGGCTCCAGGCTCTGAGCTGTCAGCACAGAGCCCGACGTGGGGCTCGAACTCACAGACGGTGAGATCGTGACCTGGGCCAAAGTCGGAAGCTCAACCGACTGAGCCACCCAGGCGCCCCACAATCCTATTTTAAAACCCATCAAGGGGCGCCTGGGTGGCGCAGTCGGTTAAGCGTCCGACTTCAGCCAGGTCACGATCTCGCGGTCCGGGAGTTCGAGCCCCACGTCAGGCTCTGGGCTGATGGCTCAGAGCCTGGAGCCTGTTTCCGATTCTGTGTCTCCCTTTCTCTCTGCCCCTCCCCCGTTCATGCTCTGTCTCTCTCTGTCCCAAAAATAAATAAACGTTGAAAAAAAATTTAGAAAAAAATAAATAAATAAATAAATAAAACCCATCAAGATGAGTTGGCAAAAATACATCCTTGATTGTAATTAGGTAATACATCTATGTTTATTTATATCATTAAAACTACTTTCATTCATACATTCATTCACTTGGCAAATTAGAAGCCTCAGAAATGTTAAGATACTATTTTATGTTGTGGGATTCAAAATAAATAATTTGGTTTCATCTTATAATCACCTGGGGTGATTTTTTTAAGAAATAGGAATGCTGGGGCACCTGGGTGGCACAGTCGGTTGAGCATCCAACCCTTGGTTTCAGCTTAGGTCATGGTCTTGTGATTCATGAGTTCAAGCTCCACATCAGGCTCTGCGCTGACAGAGCAGAGCCTGCTTGCGATTCTCTCCCTCTTCCTCTCTCTCTGCCCCTCCCCCACTTGCATTCACTCACTCTCTCTCTCAAAATACATAAGTAAACTTAAAAAAATATGAATGACTAAACTTCAATCTCAATATAAATATTGGGGGTAGGGCTCTTGCATGAGAATGTTTTTTTTAAAGCTCTGAAGGTAATGTGTATCTAGAATAGAGAATGATTGATGTGAACAATTTAAGTCATGTTGCTGTTACTCACAGAAATCATAGCATTGGTGATGAACTCCAATGCCCATGTTTAGTTTAAGAATAGAGGAGGGGAGCCCTTCTGGAATCCTCTATTATAGGAATGAGAACACTAGCAAAAATTGCAAAATTGATTTTTTCAGAACTCTAGAATTTAATGAAAATTTAAACACAGCATGTTTATTCAAGAAAAAAAAAAACTGAATCTCAGTAAGAACAGTGAGTTTTGTGGCATTTTAGCTTTCCCCATTCTCAGCTCCCTCTTCTCAGCTCTGTAGTAGACTTGAAACCATAGTATCTGGGAAAACCCACAGCCTAGCAGCCTAGGGAGGGAAAGTGGGTGTGGAGCTCCCCTAAAAGCTCCACTCCAATGGAATGGTTGGGATTTGACTTGAATGGCAGCTTCTATGAAAAGGTCCAAAGGCTTGTCTTTACCTCAAGTATCACCCACTGAGGAAAATTCTATTCTCAGGGCATGTCATAAAAAACATTAGTGGCAACTGTTTTAACATAAAAGCTGTTTGAGATGGTAATATCACTTGGGACAAACCAGAGGCTGGCCAAAACATAATTAAAAGGAAAATCTCAAAAAGTGATGTCCATAGAGGACCTTGAAAAAAATCCAATATATTTGTTGGGATCTAAAATGCCACAGGTAAGTGCAGGGCTATGTGCATAGTCAGAAGAGACCCGAGATAGCCCTAAATGCTCACCTCTGGCTGATCTTGAGGCTCTACATGAGCAGAAAAGAAGGGTAAGATAGAGTTGTAAACTGCTGGAGTGTTCAATGTGTGCCCCATAAAACACATACAGAATACCTCACCAAAGGGTGAGAAGTCTACTAGTGCATGGAATTTAAGGAGATCTGTCAACTCATTAGCTGAAATGAGTCAACTGAGCAGAAATCTCAGTGGCCACGCGGACAAAGAATACAGACGTCATAGAATTAGTTCAAGAAAGTCACTAACAAATAATAGCAAAACAGCAACAGACAGCAAAAGTACAATCCCTGAGGAGAGGAAAATCTAATTTCCAGAATTTCTACATTATATTATTTAAAATACTAAGTTTCTTTCCAACAAAAAGTTATGAGACAAAGAAAGAGGAATGTATACCACAAAATGTAACCAAGAAATATGACCAAGGGAAAAAAGCAGTCAATAAAACTGGACTCTAAGGAAGCCTGTACCATGTTGGACTTAACAGATAAGGGCTTTAAATCAGCTGTTAAAACTGTGTTCCAGGAACTAAAGGAAACCATGCCTAAACAATTAAAGATTGGGAACAATATCTCAGAAAGTAGAGACTATTAATACAGAGATTGAAATTAAGTGTAAAAAAAGAATCATTAAAAATTCTGGAGCTGAAAAGTACAATAAATGAAGTAGAAAATTCACTTCATGGGACTAACAGCAGATTTGAGCAGGCAGAAGAGAGATTTAGTGAACTTGCTGATAGGCCAGTCAGATTACCCAGTCCGGGGAACTAAAAGAAAATGAATGAAGAAAAATGAACACATCCTCAGACACCTATAAAACACCATCAAGCATACCATCATACATATATGGGAGTTTTGGAAAAAGAGGAGGGAGAGGGCGAAAGAATATTGAAAGAAATAATGGCAAATGCTTCTTGAATTTTATGAAAAACTTTAACTTATGTATTCATGTATCTTGATAAATTCCAAGGAGGAAAAACTCAGATATAAACACCTAGACACATTATAGTCAAATGGTGAAAGACAAAGAGAGAAACTTGAAAGTTAAAAATTGTATGTGAAAGCTGTACATGACTCGTCACATAAAAGGAAACCTCATTTATAGTAACAGCTGACTTCTTCTCAGAAAGGTTGGAGATGCTACCAAGATGGTGGACTCAGAAGTTCCAGACACTTGCTCCCCCATGGAAACATTAAATAAACAACTACAGACTAACTAATATAACTTTATAGGAGCTCTGGAAACCAATTCAGAGATCTATAGCAAAGAAGCAAGAAAAAGTCAAAATAAAAACTTAAAGAAATTTCCTGGCATTTTTACTTTCTCTTGTTCCACCCAGTCCTGGCAATGGCACAATGTGGCCAGGAGGAAGCAGACCAATTCGCAGTTCCTTCCTGTGGCCAGAAGAAGCAGAATGGAAATTATTTGCAACACTCTGGCCTGTCCATGGGCTACCTAAAGAGACTGGTTTCTGTCTCACCTGACTCAGAGCTCAGACAGGAAATTGTGGCAGAGTCTGGATCTCAGTTGGTGAAAGCTGTGGAAGGCATTGTGATGTGTAAACACTACAGGGGTACTACAGACTCACAGATACTTGGGGGCAAGATTACAGGCAGAGGAATATAATAAAACATCTATGCCCCCAAAGAGAAGCTGGAGTGACTCTCTTTGGGAAATGAGGGCATTTAAAAGCAGCCATGAACACAGGGGAAGTTTTAAAAAAGCATACACACAGGCCCATGTAGGACACATGCTCAGAAAAGACCTGAGAAGACCTTATACCTTCACCTTGGGCTGATTCCAATAGGAATGACAAGATCTTGTTAACTACGAAGGTCTTCCAAACCAATCTGGAAAAACTAGGAGAGGTAGCTGTTTCTTCAAATGCTCACTTTTCAACAAAAGATCACAAAACATACCAAGAAACAAGGCAACACAGCTCATTCAAAGGAACAAAATAAATCCTCAGAAGCCATCCCTGAAGAAACAAATGTATCAGAATTTCCAGGTAAAGACTTTAAAACAATTGTCTTAAGTATGCTCAAATGCTAAAGGAAAACATAAAGAACAAAAGAAAATAAGGAAAAGGATACAGGAACAAAAAGATAATATCAACAAAGAGATAGAAATGGAGCTGAAAAAACAACAGCTGAATTAAAAATTTCACTAGGATAAAATAACAGACTCAAACAGGCAGAATAAAGAATCAGTGAACTTGAAGACATTTGAAATTATTGAGTCCAAACAGCAAAAAGAGAGAGCCCAAGAGATGTAAAGGATATCACTAACAGATCAATATAGCCATTATGGGAGTCCCAGAAGAAAAAATAAAGGGGCAGAGAGATTATTTCAAGAAATAATGGCTAAAAACATCCCAAATTTGAGTAAATACATGGATATACAGAAGTCTTCTCAAAATGTTCCACCCAACAACAGCAGAAGTGCACACGGAACATTGTCCAGGATAGACTATATTTTAGGCCACAAAACCAATCTCATTTTTTTTAAAGACTGAAATAATACAAAGTATCTTCTCCAAACACAATGACTGAATGCAAACAGAAAACAACAACAGAAGGAAAACTGGAAAATTCACAAATATGTGGAAATTAAGCCACACACTTGTAAATAACCAATGAGTTAAAGAAGAAACCACATATGTTTCCTACAGAGAAAAAAAAGATCAATAAAATTGACCAATATTTAGCTGGATTGACCAAGAAAAAGAGAGATAAGATTCAAGTAATGTAGATCAGAAATAAAGAAGGGACATAACAACCAATTCTATAGAAATAAAAAAGATTATAAGAGAATGTAATGCACAGTTGTATGCCAATAAATTGAATAACCTAGATGACATGGATATGTTTCTGAAACTTACCTAATAAGACTGGATCATGAAGAAATAGAAAATCTGAACAGACCTGTAACTAGTCAGGAAATTGAAACAGTAATAAAAAAGGTTCCAATAAATAAAAGTCCAGGAATAGATGGTGTTACTGGTGATTTCCACCATTTAAAGAGGAATTGATGGTAATCCCCCTCAAACTCTTCCAAAGAATTGAAGAGAAACATTCTCAAACTCAGTGAATGAGGGCAACATGATTCTAATACCAAAGCTAGACAGACACTACACAAAAAGAAAACTGTAGACCAATACTGCTTGTGAATATTGATGCAAAAATTCTCAACAAAATACTAGCAAACCAAATTCAACACGATTATACACCATGACAAGTGGGATTTATTCCTAGAATGTATGGATGGTTCAACATACGAAAATCAGTAAGTAGAATATACTACATTAAGAGAAGGAAGGTAAACACCCATAAGAGTATGTCAATTGATGCATGAAAACCGTTGAACAAAATTGAACACCCTTACATGATTAACACACACACACACACACACACACACACACACACACACACACACACACACTCCAACAAACCAGGAAGAGAAGGAAACTTTTTCAACATAACGAAAGTCACACAGGAAAAACCCATAGCTCACATCATAACCAATGATGAAAGACTGAAAATTTTCCCTCCAAGATCAGGAACAACACAACTATGCCTGCTTTCACCACTTCTATTCGATATAGTACTGGAAGTCCTAGCCAGTTGGAATTCTTAAGTCCAATTAGGCAAGGAAAAGACATTTTAAAATCCAAATTGGAAAGGAATAAAAAATATTATCTCTGTTCACAAATGATATATCTTATATGTAGAAAGCCTGAAATTCTACAGTAAACTGGTGGAACTAATACCTGAATTCAACAACATTGTAGGTTACAAAATCAGCATGCAAAAATCAGTTGAGTTTTAATACACTAATAATAAACAATATGAGATGGAAATTAAGAAAATAGTGCCAATTACAATAGCACCTAAAAGAATAAAATACTTACGAATTAATGGCCAAAGACTTGTACGCTGAAAACTAGCAAAACACTGCTAAATAAATTAGACACAAATGAATGGAAAAATATCCTGTTCATAGATTGGAAGATTTAATATTGTTAAGATGTCAATACTACCCATAGTGATCTATAGATTCAATGTAATCCCTATCAAAATCTCAACAATTTTTGCATAAATAAATAAATTCATCCTAAAATTCATATGGAATCTCAAGGGATCCTAAATCACCAAAATGGTCCAGAAAAAGAAAAACAAAGTTGGATTCCTCAGACTTCTTGATTTCAAATTTACTACAAAATTATGGTAATTAAAAGAGCGTGGTCCTGACATATAAACAGACATGTAGACCAATGGAATAGGATAGAGATCCAGATATAAACCCTTGGGTATTTTGTCAAATGATTTTTGACAAGGCTTCCAAGACCATTCAATGGGGAAAGGACAGTTTTTCAACAAATAGTATTGTGAAAACTGGATATACACATGCAGAAGAATGAAGTGGACCCTTACTTTCTAATACATTAAAAAAAATTAACTCAGAGGGGTGCCTGGGTAGCTCAGTCAGTTAAGCATCTGACTTCAGCTCAGGTCATGATCTTGTGGTTCATGGATTGGAGCCTTGCATTGGGCTCTATGCTGACAGCTCAGAGCCTGGAGCCAGCTTCAGATTCTGTGTCTCCCTCTCTCTCTCTGCCCCTCTTCCACTTGCACTCTCTCTTTCTCTCTCTCAAAAATAAATAAATATTAAAAATCTTTTAAATTAACTCAGAATGGATTAAGGACCTAAATGTAAGACCTGAACTATAAAAATCCTAGAAGAAAAGAATCCAAAGGACAATGAAGCTAAAGTTATGTGCATGCTGAATTAAGGTCTAGAGGCAGTATAATAAAAGTAATCCAGGCACAGGACCCAAATCTATTTCACTTCTTAAAAACACAAAGTCTTCCGATTCATGAAAGAATGCAGGAAAACGTTACTCCTAACTGTTCTCTATGGCTACTTCTTGTATGAAGCTTTGGGCCTTAGAGAGGGGTGTGACCTTGTGACTAGAAATATGGGTCCCAGTTAGATGTCTGCATCAGTGAATTTTGAGATGGCACAGTTTCTCTTTTTTTTAAGTTTATTTATTTATTTTGTTTTTTTTGAGAGAGATATAGAGAGCAAGCAGTTGAGGGGCAGAGAGAGAGGGAGACAGAATGCCAAGCATGTTCCACGCTACTGTCAGTGCAGAGCCTGATGCAGGGCTCGGACTCATGAACCATGAGATTATGACCTGAGCTGAAATGAAGAGTCAAGTTGGATGCTTAACTGACTGAGCCACTCAGGTATCCTAAGATGGTACCGTTTCTGATGGCAACAAAGTACAGTGTGTAATCCTGGGAGTTCTTGGCTGAGGTGGACATAATGATAAGATCAATTTAATGGATGAGGTTAATTTAATAAAGTAACTGGTAATTAATAACTCTACTTCCAAAATAAGATAGTTAAGTGGTTTCATAAATAGCTAATTGTTGGCATGATTTTGTACATATCGGTTTAGAATAGGCTACACCTTTGGTTGTAACTTTCCATTTTGTGTATTACACCTCTGTTAATTCTACCCTTTCCTAGACTAGCAACCTGCATTGCAGCAGTTTTCAGAGTAGGGTCTGAGAAGCAGGGCATATGGAACAGGAGAGCAATAGCAGAGCCAGAGAGGAATCCAGGTGAAAGCAACGGATTTGACCTTACATGGTGGTCCTTCTGGCTATAGTCTGAAGATAAGCTGTTTAATACTCTCACTACTGTTTTTGTGCTTCATGTCCCCACTTGAAAATCTGACGTGCAGAAAAAAATACTTGTAATATATTTCACTTTAGTCTTTTAGGATTTTAGGAACTGAGGGCCAGATGAGAATACTTTGAACTATTTGGTGACTTAAAAATGACAGCAGACCCCAAATAGGGAGGCAGAACACAAACACGGACTACATTTTAAAAGAGATTTTAGATTTTTTAAAAAACTGCATAGCCTCTTTGGCATATTGTTAGACAACTATACATTCTAGGGCCCAACATGACCAAATCAAAGCTCATAAACCATGTTTATGGCAGTATTCTTAGTATGTAACTATACCCCTACACATGCCTTCTCCAGGTTCTCTTTGGCTTCCTGATTGGGCATGGGTCATTGGACGGCTGAAGTTAAACAGAGAGTGATGTCAAATTCCTGTCCTGTTTGATCAGCTGTGTTCTGTCACACCTGGAGTCAAGAAATTGGCCTCGTCCACACTCAGTGCTCAACATTCCTGGCTAAAATTGCCAAAGCATGTATTCCAACCTCACAGAAAGGAACTTTTTCTCTTCTCTTTTGAGGAAACATTCTGACATGTCTCTGATTAGCTTCTCTGTTTAGAGGAGATCCTTAGGCCACTGTTTCAAAATCACTAGAGATTATTTTCTCCAAGATCAAAATTCAGAACCAGATGGTATTTTCTAAACAAGCGGCAAAATGAAGTTTAAAAAGTTACAAGGCCAAATGATCTCATGGATGTATTACTGATTTGGAAGACAAATTGAGTTTTCTTCCTAGTTCTATAATTGGCTTACTACACATTCAGAGTATTTATTCTAAAACGAGACTACCTGTTTCCTATCTAATTCCTAAGTGGTAGTTATAATATAAAATTTTAACATAAATTGCCTTATAAAAATACAAACATATTTAAGCTTTTATTTTTTCTTACTAAAACTTTCTAAAATCAATGAAAAGAAACAGAATTAAGAAAATCAAGTACTATCTTGCAACAATAAAAAAAAAAAGAACAACAGAAAAATGCAATGATATTTTAAGAAAGAAAATGATTCTTATGCTGGGAAAAGACATGAAAGAGATTAGAAGCGATGCAATGATATATTTTTTATTTGAGTTTCTGTAGTTTTCAATACCTTATTGTTCATGGAGCACAAATTTGAGTTGACTTTCTGCAACAGAGTTTTGCCTCTTAAGAACAAAGAATTTAATGTATGGACTCTTGCCAGACTCAGCTGTTGCGTTCTTTACATTACAAGTTCGTAATACTGAACACCTGTTCAACCACTGTTTTTCTCCAAAAATGTGTTTGATCATTCAGCTTGAAAGGAACAGCTTTTCACTTCCATTTACAAATCTCTCACACTTTTCACAAAGTACTTAATTGTCTGCAACCATACTTGCAGCTCATGAAATTTACCAAATAAACATCACTGTAGACAGAGGTCATTAGGATCTCTATTCTTTTTAGCAAACTTAACTGGAAAAAAAACAACAACAAACTTTCCTTAAGCCTAATACAAAAAACTCACCGTAAAGTGGTGCACTGTTAAATAAAGTTACTTAGAAAAATATGCAATGAGTTTTTTGTGATTAGTTCACTTTCAGTCAGCCTTCTGTTCTTCAGTTCTTGGTAGACTGAAGAACACTGGGTAGTTTTCTAACAGAAGATGCTTATTTTCTGTCTTATTCTTTCAACTTTTGTATAGGAGCATAAAGCAGATTCATATTTCACATTCTGATTTTCCAATCATAGAAAGAATGGACAAATAGTTATTAAGCTTGCAAAACATATCTTTTTCACTTGGCACATTTTCCTTATCACTCATAAGCTATCAAAAACTATTTTATGTTGACCTTCTCAAAACAAAGGAAAATTTTATGCCTTCTAATTGAGACACTGGTCTACCAGTGAAAGTGTCAACCCTCCTTATTACAAAGATCTCACATTCCATTTGTTCTGTGCGTCTAACGGCAACTATAATGCCACTACAATGCAAAATTACATGATAAATCTTTGTCTCAACGATCCCACAGTTCATTACCAAAGTCTCTGATTCTGGTACTTTGCTGCCTGGCTCACTCACTGATAGGTAGCTTTAAATATTCCTTTATAAGAAAAGATGCAATACATTCACTAGAACTAATTTTCACATCTCATTTTCTTAGCAGATAGATCTGAAAATGTGTTCTCATACACATGCTGTTAAAAATATAAAAAATGGATAACATCTGTTTTGAACAGTTGACATTTCACCACATCCATTCCACATGGACTCATACAGAGTGCACTTAGGTTTCATGATGCCTGACAGACAGCCGTGGCAGGGACCCTGAGGTTGCCATAACTTGTCTGGAGGCTTGGCTTATGCTTTCTTCCCATTTGTGTTGCTCTTAGCTATAATTGACAATGGCTTATTTCTGCAGCATTTCTGTCAGTGCTCTTAATCCAGACAAAGAAGTCCTTTATTTCAAAATGGTGCCAAATCCTATCATTCAGAAGTTAATAAGCCTAAATGACCTACAAAACATCTTATGCGAAAAAAATGTGGAAATCCTTTCTTACAAAATAAAAGGCAATTTTTCCTAGAAAGTGCAGTCATTAACTTACCTGAATGGGGGGAAGGAGGAGGGAAAAATGGACCAAAATATCTGGCAAGATATCTTCTAGTTCATTATTTTACTGCAAACTGGATACCCAGCATTTTCAAAAAATGTTTCCTGCCTCTACTTTCCTTCAGAACTTACAATCTTATTAGAAAACCTAAAAACAACAGAATATCCAAACTGCTACTTGAAAATGCTAAATTGAATATAATCAAGTGGGGTAAGTTTTCGAGGGTGATGTCAAATACAGGAGACCCTAAAAAAGTCCCAACTACACATAACCTCCTTGCATACAGACATTTACAAGTATCTTTATGCATAATATTTCAGCTAATCCAAAAAGGCAGTTGATTATAAAATGCACTATTATTTTTCATACCACCAAGGAAAACACTACCCTTTAACCTAAGATGCAATGTGAATTATAAAACACTTCCTTGGGGGACTGTGTTTGAATTTCTACCAATAAGTCAGAGGTAACTTTATTTTCTCTCCCTATGTGAAAGAACATTCTAGAAAGGCTCAATTGTTTTGTTTAACCTCATTCTCTATTTTAACACTGGAAACTTAATTGAGTAATGTTACACATTTTTGTTACGATGATATTAAAAAGGCATACAGAATGTAATGTGCACCTCCAAAGGATTTGGCCAACAGTGCTAAATAATGTTGAATTAATCAAGTTATAGTGAAGATATGCCTAGAGATTAAATTAAATCATTGCTAACTTTTACTATTATATTAATTATATTGATTTTAACCTTTAATTTTATTATATGCATGTATTGTCACAAAGCTCTTCAAGGCAAAATGAAAATTTAAATGTAAATGCTTAAGAAGTGTAAAGCCAGTCCAATTATTAATATTACAACATGCTCCTCTCAGGCATCATTTTATATGCAATGTCTGTCTTTCACACTTACTTCAAGGAAGCCAATGGAAGTAATAGAAGATGTTGTACCTGCTTGGGTATAATACATGGATGACACAGGGATAACAACTGATTCTGGGGTGCCTGGGTGGGTCAGTCAGTTAGGCAGCATTCCAAGTTACTTAACAAGTAAATTCCAGTTACTTAACATAAAATGTAATGCTAGTTTCAGGTCATGATTTTGCAGTTCCTGATAACATGAGCTCCACATCCACCTCTGTGCTGTCAGCATAGGGTCCACTTCAGGTCTTCTGTCCCCCTCTCTCTCTGCCCCTCCTCACCTCACACACACATGAGCACTTTCTCCGTCTCTCAAAAAGAAACATAAAAAAAAACCAAAACTGATTCAATCCTCAGGTTACTATGTCATAGATTAAAAATGGGATCAAAACCAAAACAAAACTTTTTCTGTTCTTGATTTGTGATTCATTTTTGATATAAGCATTGAAAAACCAAAGAGATCAACAACTAATGGATTTGAATTATTGGTTTAGCATGAAAAGGATTACTCAATAAAATATAAAACATTGTTGAAAACTTACTAAAATAGATACAGCAAGACCCAAATGTCTTAGTGCGGCTTATACTGTTTTTCAGAAGTATAAATGCTTCAAAATTTGAAAATTTGATGATATGCATTTCATTTTCAATTCTTTTGTGACTTTTGAAAAGCACTTTTTTTGTGAATTTTTAATTTTTTAAAATGTTTATTTATTTCCGAGAAAGAGGGAGACAGAGTGTGAGCGGGGTCTGAGCAGGGCAGGGGCAGAGAGAGAGAATGGGAGACACAGAATCCGAAGCAGGCTCCAGGCTCCGAGCTGTCAGTACAGAGCGCCATGCAGGGCTCCGACTCACCAATCATTGGAACATGGCCTGAGCCAGTCAGATGCCTAACCGACTGAGCCACCCAGGTGACCTATGAAAAGCACGTTTTTTTTAATTTTAACTTTTTAGTTTCTCTCACTGAAGATGGCAAATACTGATGGAAACAAAACACTAAAGGTAGAATTTTACTTCAAAGTTTCTAAAACTTAGAGAAAGTTAAATAATGAAAATTTCAAGAGATTTTTAAAGCTTCTTTCTTTAAACATACTCTGTTATTTAGAGCAGTTTTATGTTCATAGCAAAACTGAGCAAAAGGTACTGAGGTTTCCCATACCCTGTCCACGCACATGCACAGTGCCTCCCATTATCAACATAATCAATGGTACCCACCATAGATTTTTTTTAAATGTCTTTGGCACACCAAAGATATTTTTAAAATACCCCTCTAAAGCGGTACACTAAATGATATATTTTTTAAAGTTTGCAGTATCTACATTTTTGAAGTTCTCAAAGCTTAAAACAGCCCTAAGACTTTTGGGAAATCCCGTATTTTCTGGAGCAATTTTTCTGGGGCTTTTCTTCACAAAGGAACCGCCCAGAAAAATCTTCTTGGAAATGAAATGAAAACTGTATAGACTTGCTTGTTGATGTGGGTGGCAGCTGTATTGTGGTGGAACCACAGCACAGGATGTGGGGGCAGAACTGGGGTTCATATTGTACCTCTAGTTATGTGATCTTGAGCAAGTTATTAAATACTCTGATGACTTTCTCCTCAGAAGCAAAAATAATTGGTTGCACAGTTAATTGAGATGATGTATGTGAAAGGCTATAGTTTACACATATAAATAATGATGGTTATGGTGAAAACAGTAGAATGACAGTCTAGTGTGAAAAGAGCTAAGTACTATGCAACCTGCTTTACAACATAAATCTTGATGAAGAGTTGAGAGTCCCAGAGGGAAACATCTCTAGGGATGACCGTGTTAACTAAAGTAGAAACTCTCTGGACAAATTCATCTATGGGGCCATACTACTTCTTTTTCTGTTTTTTGTTATCATCTATTTGTTTATTTTTGAAATCATTTTAAGTTTTTATTTAAATTCCAGTTACTTAACATACAATGTAACGTTAGTTTCAGGTGCAAATTATAGTGATTCAACACTTCCAAAATACAGCGATTCAATGTTAAATTCCAGTTACTTAACATACAATGTAATGTTAGTTTCAGGTGCAAAATATAGTGATTCAACACCTGGTGCTCATACAGCAAGTGCTCTCCTCAATCCCCATATCATTTCATTTATTTATTTTTTATCCTGATAAGCGTACTCTTCAATCCCCATCCTCTATTTTCTCCATCCCCCCGCCCCATCTCCTTTTCAGTAATTATCAGTTTGTTCTGAAGTGTCTGTTTCTTGGTTTGTCTCTATTTTTACTTCGGTCATTTATTTTATTTTATTTATTTATTTATTTTTTTAACGTTTACTTATTTTTTTGGGACAGAGAGAGACAGAGCATGAACGGGGGAGGGGCAGAGAGAGAGGGAGACACAGAATCAGAAACAGGCTCCAGGCTCTGAGCCATCAGCCCAGAGCCCGACGCGGGGCCCGAACTCACGGACCGTGAGATCGTGACCTGGCTGAAGTCGGACGCCCAACCGACTGCGCCACCCAGGCGCCCCTTATTTCTTAAATTCCAGTTATGAATGAGATCATTGGCATCTGTCTTTCCCTGATTCACTTATTTCACTAAGCATTATACTCTCTAGCTCCATCCTTGTTGCAAATGGCAAGGTTTTATTCTTTTTATGGCTGAACAATATTACATTGTGTAAATCTACCACATTTTCTTTATCCATTCATCTATCGATGGACATTTGGTCTGTTTTCAATAGTTTGGCTATTGTAAATAGGGGTGCATGTATCCCTTTGAATTAATGTTTTTGTATTTTGAGGGTAAATACCTAGTAATCTCATTTCTGGATTTTAAGGTTGTTCTAGTTTTAATTTTTTGAGGAACATTCATAAAGTTTTCCACAATGGCTGTACCAGTTTGCATTCCCACCCACAGTGCAAAAGGGTTCCTTTTTCTCCACATCCTTACCAGCAACTGCTGTTTCCGGTTTTTGATTTTAGTCATTCTGACAGGTATGTGGTGGTATCTGTTTATAGTTTTGATTTTCATTTCCCTGATGATGAGTGATGTTGAGCATCTTTTCGTGGGTCTGTTGGCCATTTGTATGTCTTAGAGAAATGTCCATATCTTGTGCCCATTTTTTAAATGGATTGTTTGGTTTTTGGGTATTGAGTTATACCAATTCTTTATATATTTTAGATACTAAACCTTTATCAGAGATTCCATTTGCAAATATCTTCTCCCATTTCATAGGTTGCCTTTAAGTTTTATTGATTGTTTCCTTCCTGTGCAGAAACTTTTTATTCTGATGTAGTCCCAATAGTTTATTTTTGCTTTTATTTCCCTTGCCTCAGGAGATATATCTAGAAAAATGTTGCTACAGCCAATGTCAGAGAGATTACTGCCTGTGCTCTCTTCAAGAATTTTTATGATTTCCTGTCTCACATTTGGTTCTTTAATCCATTTTGAATTTATATTTGTGTACAGTGAAAGTAAGTGGTCCAGTTTTCATTCTTTTGCTTGTGGCTGTCCAGTTTTCCCAATGCGATTCATTGAAGAGACTGTCTTTTTCCCATTGGATATTCATTCCTCCCTTATCAAAGATTAATTGACCTTGTGTCCATGGGTTTATTTTTGGGTTTTCTGTTCTATTCCATTGATCTATGTGTCTATTTTAGTGCCAGTACCATAGTGTTTTAATTACTACCACTTTGTAATATAGCTTGAAATCTGGAATTGTGATACCTCTAGTTTTATTTTCTTTTTCAAGATTGCTTTGGCTGTTCAAGGTCTTTTGTGGTTCCATACAAATTTTAGGATTGTTTGTTCTAGCTCTGTGAAAAATGTGGTTGGTATTTTGATAGGGATTGCATTAAATGTGTAGACTGCTTTGGATACTATAGACATTTTAACAATATTTGTTCTTCCAACCCATAAGCATAGGATTGTCTTTCCATTTCTTTGCATCATCTTGAATTTCTTTCATTAGCGTATTATAGTTTTCAGAGTACAGGTCTTTCACCTCTTTGGTTAAGTTTATTCCTAAATATTTTATTATGTTGTAAATGGGATTGTTTTCTTCATTTCACTTTCTGCTGCTTCATCATTAGTGCATAGGAATGCAACAGATTTCTGTACACAGATTTTGTATTCTGCGACCTTACTGAATTCATTTATCGGTTACAGTAATTTTTTGGTGGAGTCTTTAGAGTTTTCTATACAGTAACATGTCATCTGCAAGTAGTGAGGGTTTTACTTCTCCCTTACATACTTGGATGCCTTTTATTCCTTTATGTTGTCTACTTGCCGTGGCTAGGACTTCCAGTACTATGTTGAATAAAAGTGGTGAGAGTGCACATCCTTGTCTTGTTCTGGACCTTAGTGGAAAAGTGCTCAGTGTTTCACCTTTGAGTATGATGTTGGCTGTGGGTTTTTCATATAAGGCCTTTATAATGTTGAGACCTGTTCCCTTTAGACCTACTTTGCAGAGGGTTTGTATCATGAATGGATATTGTACTTTGTTGAATGCAAAAAAAGCATCTATTGAAATGATAATATGGTTTTTTCTTTTCTCTTATTCATGTGACATATCATGGATCGTTTTGCAAATATTAAACCATGCTTGCATCTCAAGAAAAAAATCCTACTTGATTGTGGTGAATGGTTTTTAAAAATTCATTGTTGGATTCAGTTTGCTAATATTTTATTGTGGATTTTGACATCTATATTCATAAGAGATATTGGCCTGTTGTTCTCTTTTTTTGTGGTGTCTTTTTTTGTGGGGCTATACTTTTTAACTATTTAATGGAAACTATGGATTAAGCCCTGGGAAACTATGCTCAGGTTTCTACCAGTGGATCAGAGGTAACTTTATTTTCTCTCTCTATGTGAAAAGACCATTTTAGAAAAGCTCTAACATTTTTTTTGTTCACTAACCTCATTCTCCTTTAATATTGGAAATTTAATTGCATAAATAAATTTTGATATGGCCATACAACAAAATACTACACAGCCAAGAATTAGACAGGGGTATGAAAAGACATATATAGAGAACAAGAGAGATATTTGCAATCCATTCTTAAGGAAAAAACCCAACCTAACACTAAGTGATGGTTATCCCTGAGTACTGAAATTACAGGTAGTATTTTTCCTTTGCTTTTGTTTTTAATGAAAAAAACATTTTTTTTAAATTGTGGGAAAAAACTCATAAAGCTCCTTGTTTTTATTTACTTTCTATATTTTACATAGTAAGCATGTAACCATAGGTAATCATGTAAATCTTGAGGTTTATAGCTCTTTGCAGGGGTTGCCTTAAAAAAACAACCCTCCATTATTTGCAGATCTCAGACTTGGGCTATCCAAAACAACAGCCACTAGCTACATGTGGCTATTTCAATTTAAGTTCATTAAGGTTAATTTAAATGATTTAGCAAAGTTAAATCTTAATATAATTAAAAACTCAGTTTCTCAGTCATACTAGTCACATTTCAAGTGCTCAATTACTACAGGCGGCTAATGCTTACCATATTTGAAGAGTACATTTTGATCATCATAGAAAGTTCTATTAGACAGAGTGGTCTTAAACCATGGTTTGATTGGTATATGTATAAATTATGAGATGCTATTTTTTTCAGTATTATAAATGTGCTTTCTTCCTTTTGCCTTTCTGAGCACATGGCCTCTTTCATACTCTACCCCTGAGGTATCCTTCTACCTTGGGAAGATGAATTTTGTTTTGTAAAGATGCAAGGAAAGAGACCCATGTAATATTCATTCACTTTCTGATCCTAGAAAATAGGATTTTTCAAAAAGAAAAAAGGCTTGCAAATCAGGCTATTTTCTTGAGGAAAGATGTTCTAAATTTCCTTCTTTCTCATTTCAAGGGCCAAAACCAGTATATTACACCAACAGTCTTCAAAATTTTTGCTCACAAATCCAAATACATTTTTGAAAACATATGTATCCTCCTCATCTATTTCAAATTGATATCTAAAAATGTTCATCATAAATTTAATCATAGAAGATATGTTGTTTTACATATATGCCATCAAAATTTTGACTCTGAATATTTAGTTAATTTACTTTATGGATATATCTTCTGTATTACCTAATCAGAAAACCAGTCTTCATTGTTGAAATAATCAGCCAAATTTTACTTATTGTCAATTAGGAAAAGTCTGACTTCATTTTTTTAAAATTCACATAAGGGTATTAATTCAGATTCTTTTGATATTTTTCTCACTTCTGAATTCAGTGATGATGCTTTATAAGATTAAGGAATAGTGACAGCTTTCCTTCCTTCCTTGCTTCATGCCTCCCTCCCTTCCCTTCCCTTTCTTTCCTTCACTTCCCTCTTCCTTCCCTTCCCTTCTCCTTCCCTTCCCTTCTCCTTCCCTTCCCTCTCCTTCTTCCCTTCCATATCTGCTACACACACACCCTCTCCCTCCCTCTCATACCTTTCCTATACTAATCATTCCTTTAGGTGTCTTCTAAACTTCATACTGTCTCCTCTTAACAGCTAAACTTCTAGAAAGAACTATTAATTATCTTTACATCTACTTCTCCCCTTATTTCTTACCTCACTGCCATTTGACTTAAATTCTCTGTTCTCAATTAAAATGTCTATGAACAATGATCACTTATTTTTTCATATTTTTTCATACTTGTTTTGGTTTTCAAAGGTAAATAACCTCCTAGGGGCAAATGATATTATTGAACATGCTCCCCCCTTTCTTGAATTTGTTTCCTTTTTTGGCTTTCTTGTCACCCTCTCTCTTTTTTTTTTTTAATGTTTATTCATTTTTGAAAGACAGGGACAGAGCACAAGCAGGGGTAGGGCGGAGAGAAAGGGGGACACAGAATCGGAAGCAGGCTCCAGGCTCTGAGCTGTCAGCACAGAGCCCGACGAGGGGCTCGAACTCACGAACCGCGAGATCATGACCTGAGCCAAAGTCGGACACTCAACCGACTGAGCCACCCAGGCGCCCCAACCCTCTCTTGATTATTACCTATCACTCCTTAGTCTTCTTCTATGACTCCTCTTCATCATTACCCTTCTTCCCTTATTCCACACCCTCTGCCTGTCCTCTACCCTTCAGACTTCAGCTACCTCTGGTATGTTGATGATTCTCACATATCCATCCATCTCTGGTCCTGAGTTTTCTCCAGACACCCAGATTCATATACTCAAGTGACTGGCTATGTCTATCTAGATGAAAACAAATCTGCCATCTTTTCCTCAAATCATGTTCTCATGTTTTTAAAGTTACTAGTTCTTAGTTGACAAAGTTAAAATATAAAAACAAACAAAAAACCCCTCAAACTCTCTCTTGATCTCCTTCTCCCAGCCAACATCCAATCATACACCAATTTCTGATTTCTACTTCACAATTATTTCTTATATTGACTCTTCCTGTTTGCCCACATTGGCACTGTGTTAGGTCAGATTCTAACTGCTTTCACCTGAACCACTGCAATAGCCTAATTAGTCACCCACTCATATTTTCTAATTAACCAATATGCTCACATCACTTCCTTGTTTAAAATTCTTCAAATGTTCATGTTACCTAAATGATAATGCGTACAGAAGAGTGTAGTTATTGGTAAGAGTAGTGAACCAATCGGGGCGCCTGGGTGGCTCAGTTGGTTAAGTGTCTGACTTTGGCTCAGGTCATGATCTCACAGGTTGTGAATTTGAGCTCCACGTCGGGCTCTGTGCTGAAGGCTCAGAGCCTGGAGCCTGCTTTGGATTCTGTGTCTCCCTCTCTCTCTCTGCCTCTCCCCCACTTGTACTCTGTCTGTCTTTCTCTCTCAAAAATAAACATTAAAAAAAAAAAAGAGTAGTGAACAAGCAGAGATCGTGAGTCTGTTTTCTATCAGGAGTGATAAGATGGGGGCCAAGGTGTCCTCTTCTTAAGAAAAATTCAAAGACACTAAGGTAGTAGCAGTAGAGAATGTGCAGAGGGCAGGTAAGATTCAACAGAGGTGAACAAGTAGGAACTCTTTACGGAGGCTTGGATCCAGTCTAGGCCCTGGGGCCAAGGGCTGAAAGACAAACATGTTGGGTTGTGTCTGACTATGGTTCAGTTTAGGTTGCTAGCACAGGAGACCAGTCAGATATTCAGGACAGATATCCTGGACAGGGGGTGCCTGGGTGGCTCAGTTGGTTGAGCATCTAACTCTTGGCTTCAAGCCTTGCATTGGGCTCCACACTGACAGTGCAGAGCCGGTTTGGGATACTCTCCCTTTCTCACTGCCTCTCCCCTGCTCTCACTTTTTCTTAAAAAAAAAAATCCTAGGCAGGAATAATAAAAATTAAAATATTAAAATGTCTCTTACACAATGTCTTTGTCTTTTTACAGCTAGCAATAGATAAATAGGCAGATTTGGAGTTAAAAATCCACAAGAATAAAGGACACAATTTACACATAATAATAGCACTATGTTCATTTTGTATCTATATAGACACAATGGCATCTCATCGATGAAACAAAATTAAACTGTATATTTAAATAAGATTTTATTTTTGATGATGATTGAGAATGAACCAGTATCTATAACATCCTTCTCCAGGAAAAGTAAAGACCTTTATTATGTGTTTACCTATTACTTTACACTATGTAACATGTTTTTGGAATCATCTGGTAGTTTAAATTCAGATTGTTACTGTGATTATACTGTCTGCTTTTATTTTACTTTATGTCATTTCTTTATTTTAAAGAAATTCTTTTTTAAAAACTTTATAAAATTTGAAAGCCATATTATCAACACAAATTTATATTTAACTCAATTCCAGTGAGTTATTTGCTTATTATTGTTTCTATAACTAATGTTATTCTCCTTCTTAGAGTCTTTTGTTTTGCTGGAAGATAGTCTACAGTTTTTTATTTTTATTTTTTCACAGAAGGTTTATGGAGAATAAGCTTCCTGAGTCTTGACATTTCTAAAAGAAAAAGGTCTTTATTCTGTTCTTACTCCATACTCACCTGAATGCTAGTTTTTATAGGATATAGAATTCCAGGATAAAAATACCTTCCTCTAAAGACAGTAGAGGATTTGTTCCATTTTCTTTTACAATTTATTGTGAACAATTTTGAGTCTAATACTGGTGTGATCCTTATTCTTATATAATTTTTTCCTTTCCTCTAATTTCTGGAAACACCGTATTTGAATTTGTGTCTAGGTATAGATAGTTCTCTTTGTATTTTCTGCTTGGCACTAAGTGCATCTTCTCAAACTGAAGACTAGACTCTTTCTTCGACTCCTCGATTTACAGATGCTTCCCTTTTTTTTATGATGATTTTTTCTAGCCTTCCACTGCTCTCTTTCCTTTCATGTATTTTCTTGTGCTGTTTTCTTCTGACTTTTACTTTACATTATTATTTAGTAGACTTAAACTTGCAGATAACTACTCAGTCATACCTAATATTTGTCTCTTCTATTAAATTTATTGTTTTCTCAAATGTTTTTAATTTCCAAAAGCCTTTGTTAATCTATAAATGTATCTTTTTTTTTTTTAATAACAGCCATTTTAGGTATAGTATTTATTCCCCTTGGGTCATTCTGAGGATCTAAATTTTTTGCTCATTCTGAGGATATAAATTTTTAAAATTTCATGTTATAGTCTGTTCCTTACATTATCTCTGTTTCCTCTGAAGTTAACTCTGCTTTTTAGTACTGGCTTGTCTTAAGTACCATTAGTCTTCCTTAAATATTTGGTGATCCTTAGTTGTTCATATTTATAAGTGAAGGACTGGGCTGATTAGCTCAGGTAACTGATAAGGATATCCTTCAAAGATAGGTAGTGGTATTTCCTCAGTAGGTTCTTCCTTGCTCCTTAAACAGTATTTAAATTCTGCATTTAAAATTTTTCTTTGGACCTTACAGAATAGGAATTACATTGTGTATCTACTTCTGAAAGTTGGGGTTTTTTTGTGCAATATGTTTATGAGGTGTGCTGATATTGATGAATCCATTACTGAAATACATTCCTTTTCTACTGCTGCTCTGTATGATACAGTATGACCATAGTATCATCCTGTTGTCCATTTTCCTGTAGGTTGACACTTGAGGTGTTCTTATTTTTATGTCCTTGCTATAAAAAAAATAGTTCTATTCACCAGTTTGTAACAGGTCTCCTTCTATTATTAGTACACACCACAATTCACTTTTTACAAAAGATTATTGCTAGTCACAAATATTTAGGATGATATTCAGAGTCACGTTAGATTTACTACAGGAATAAAATCCTTTAGATAAAAATGTTCAACAGAGAAAAATATCTCTAGCAACCAGGAACTGAAAAGGCAATCTCCAAATCTATAGAAAAAAATTTAAGATAATAGAAATAGGCTGAAAAGGGATCTTTAAAGAAAATAATAAAATTTACAAATGAAGAGCTAAAAGACTTCAGAAACTTTCAGTCTTTTTTTTTTTTTTTTGTCTTGTAAAAATTTTATTTTTGGGCTTTATATCCAGTATTTACTGACAGCTAAGAAAAGTGGAATTCATGAAATTATTTGACTTTTTCAAGGTAACAAAGAACTTAGTGATCTTTCACTGTCATATTTCAGGCTATATAAATAAGATAGAAGCAATTTTATGCTTCTTAAAGTAGCAGGTAAACACAGGCAATTTTCTTATCACCCAAGAGATAAGAACAGTCAACTTTTCTTCCCCTTGATTTTACCTGGGGTACCTTTTTCTTTTTCTTTGTTAACGTTTATTTATTTTTGAGAGAGAGACAGAGTGGGGGAGGAGCAGAGAGAGAGGGAGACACAGAATTTGAAGCAGCTCCAAGCTCTGAGTGGTCAGCACAGTGCCCGATGCGGGGCTCGAACCCACAAGCTGTGAGATCATGACCTGAGCTGAAGTCGGACACTTACCTGAGCCACCCAGTGCCCCTGGGGTACCTGTTTCAATTGCACCAGCCAGGCAGAAGTTGGTAAGCACTGCCACCTAAGCCTAGTTTGATTTGGCATTTAAAAACTAACCAGGAAAAGGCATTGCTCATATGCCACAAACATTCAGCACTTTTCTACCAGATGAGTTGGACCAAAATTAAGTTGAAAGTAACTAGTGACCTGTGATGACATTATTCAATACAGTATTAGATATTTTAGAATGGGCTGATTTGCAGTCTGTTCTTACCTTAGTGTTTTGGATGCAGGGACAGAGGGCCCATGCTGCACTGGCCTTCACTTCTGGGTGAGGATTCTTCAGGAGGGACCACAACAAACGAACTCCATCTAAGCGATCAATTATCCTATTTGTGAAGCCAAAAACAGAAGCATAAATTTTAATTAATATCTGAAAATGAAAACTTAAATGGCCTTTCTATCCACACAACTCTACTTTTCTCCTTTTAACATTTTGCTTAGATTTTTTTCCCCAAAAGTTTAACAATAGCAGGAATATAACATGCTGCTGAACTGTCAGTGTGGATTTCGGTTTTAAATTCATGACACAGAAAGCAAGCTCTGTGATAATTATGATTCACATAAACTCAAAATCAAGCCATGTAATTTTTTAATTAGCAGTACACAGACTGTTACCTAAATGTCAAAATACTGGTTTCTTTCATATAGTAACATCTATATACTTTCCAAAACAAATATTTATGCCTCAAAACTGTGAAGTTACCTTTTTTATTTGGTCTATGTTTAATTGACTTACCTTACCATATGACATATTTTAAACTCCTCCAGTCCTAATCTAGCATTAGGAATTAAAATCATTACACCACAGTGCACCCTTTGTTAGGCACGGATAACACGTAACTTGTTTTCCATGTGGTTCCTTCCCAGCAAGACTAACATTGCAGACTGTGTTATAATTACTTAAACACACTGTAATCAAAATATCTTCATGACTAGCTGAAAAATGAATTATCATCAGAGTCATCTCTACACCATCTGTCTTCTGTTTATATATCAATCAGTCCAGGGAGCATAACCTTGCATTAAGGTCCATTGAGTACTTGCAGTTGAGAAGGTGGCCAAACAAAACTTAATATCCTCGACAAACATGGCTTTGTTCGGAAAGATACGTTAAACTCAACGCAGATGAAAAAAGATAAAAAAACATCAAAACTCCTTTGATTTTTAATCTCAAGTTGAGTTAAACACATGTAGTATTTAGCCCCAGACAGAATAAATACTACCAGCTTAGAATGCCATTCAAATTCTTTTTTGAAAGTTGACATAAAGACGACTACATTTCTTGATTATCTGAGATGAGTTTGCCAGGGGGAAAAATGTATCACTCCAAAGGGTCCAAGTATGAGATCAGTTTTGCATAACCTTATAAAATAATTGTTAATGCAAGTAGCTTATAGTAAGACATAAATTGTCTCCTTAGAGAATGACTTGTAGTAAGAAAAATGCACATTGAGAAAGTATTTTAACACAAAGTTTAACTTCAGCTTTCTAAACCTAAAGCTTTCTGTCAATAGCTGTCAGTTTTCTGCTGACGGAAAAAGTTTGATTTCTCAACTGATGGAAAATGTAAAGAGACTGAGCACTTCACAGTGAAAGATTTACTTTACAAAGTTAAACAATCTTACTGCTTTACATATACCACTGAAAGCATAATTGTTGCTGATCCTTGGGTCTCTGTATTTATTCACATGCAATTTCTCAATGAACGATAGGTCTGTCCTGCCCTCTTGTAAATGTAGCAGTAAAACTTGCATTAGTAATATTTAACTGTACAGTGCTGGACATAACTTGACATACAGCACAAGTCATTTGCATGACACACCTTTCCAGGTTTTTTTTTAATGTTTATTTATTTTTGAGAGAGAGCTCATGGAGCAGGGGACGGGCAGAGATGGAGGGAGACAGAGGGTCCGAAGCAGGCTCTGTACTGACAGTGACAGCAGAGAGCCTGATGTGCGGCTTGAACTCACTGCGAGATCATGACCTGAGTCAAAGTCGGATGCCCAACTGACTGAGCACCCCATGCATCCCCAGGTTTTCTTAAAGGAGGGATTCAGTGTGGGCCCCCCAGGCAAAATTTCACAATTAACTATTAAAATTCACTATTAATTGTAAAGCTAGATCTATTGTCCCCAACCATTACCTGAAGCCTTAGGCAACTCAGTGGCTGCGTAGTTGTAAGGGCTGAGGATTGTGACCCCATTAACTGATGCCTTAAAAGACTCAGCACAGCACAGAATAATAACCTTAGATGAGGAAAACATGATTGAATCACATTTGTAAATATAGGAGCTAACAAAGTCAGGGGGTAGCAAACTTCAGGGTTTAACTTTGTCCTTTCCATTTTCCTTATTCTCTGTTTCAAGTTATTTACTGATGACTTTTACTTCAGGATAACCCAAGTATCTGCCCCTTACGTCCCTGCTCCTCCTGCCAACACCCTAATTCTGGTCTTTACCACCTCACATCAGGATGGCTATTGTAGTTGCACCCTTGATTTGGGGGCTTCAATTTCTCTCAGGTCCATCCAGCCTATAAATTCCTCTGACATTAATCTTCCTAAGGGAGCTTCTGGAGCTTCTGTAATAGCTCCTGGAGAGCAGGGCCCCAGGGATACTCATTCTGTCCATCACACCACCTAGCATATTCAATAAATGTGTGTACTCCCAGGAGAAACTTTGCAATGGTTTCCTATTGCCCATATGGTAGTAAAATCTTGATTCCTCACCAAAACCAATAAGATACCTAGGAATAAACCTAACTAAAGAGGTGAAAGGCCTATACTCTGAAAACTATAGAACACTTATGAAAGAAACTGAAGAGGACACAAAAAAATGAACAAGCATTCCATGTTCATGGACTGGAAGAACATAGTCAAAATGTGCATACTACCCAAAGCAATCTACACATTTAATGCAATCCCTATCAAAATACCACCAGCATCTTTCACAGAGCTAGAACAAACAATCCTAAAATTTGTATAGAACCACAAAAGACCCTGAATTGCCAAAGCAGCCCTGAAAAAGAAAAACAAAACTGGAGGCATCAGGATTCCAGACTTCAAGCTATATTACAAAGCTATACTCATCAGACAGTATGGTACTGGAACAAAAACAGACACATAGATCAATAGAACAGAATAGAGAACCCAGAAATGGACCCACAACTATGTGGTCAACTAATCTTTTTTTTTTTTAATTTTTTTTTAACGTTTATTTATTTTTGAGACAGAGAGAGACAGAGCATGAATGGGGGAGGGTCAGAGAAAGAGGGAGACACAGAATCTGAAACAGGCTCCAGGCTCTGAGCGGTCAGCACAGAGCCCGACACGGGGCTCAAACCCACGGACCACGAGATCATGACCTGAGCTGAAGTCGGACGTTTAACCGACTGAGCCACCCAGGCGCCCCTGTGGTCAACTAATCTTGACAAAGCAGGAAAGAATATCCAATGCAAAAAAGACAGTCTCTTCAACAAATGGTGCTAGGAAAACTAGATGGAGACATGCAAAAGACTGAAACTGGACCACTCTTATATCATATACAAAAAAAATTCAAAATGGATGAAAGACCTAAATGTGATACAGGAAACCATCAAAATCCTAGAGGAGACTGCAGGCAGCAACATCTCTGACCTTGGCCACAGTAATTCTTACTAGACATGTGACCAAAGGCAAGGGAAACAAAAGCAAACATGAACTATTGGGACCTCAAGATAAAAAGCTTCTGCACAGCAAAGTAAACAATCAACAAAAGTAAAAGATAGCCTACCAAGGGAAAATATATTTGCAAGGTGACATATGTGATGAAGGGTTGGTATCCAAACTCTCTAAAGAACTGATCAAACTCAACACCCAAAAAGCAAATAGCCCAGTTAAGAAATAGGCTGAAGACATGAACAGACACTTTTGCAGATAAGATATCCAGATGGCCAAAAGACACATGAAAAGATGCTCAACATCACTCATTATCAGGAAAAAAACCAAATCAAAACCATGATGGGATACCACCTGTTAGGATGGCTAAAATTAACAACACAAGAAACAACATTTCTTGGCAAGGATGTGGAGAGAGGGGAATCCTCTTGCACTGCTGGTGGGAATGCAAACTGGTACAGCCACTCTGGAGAAGAGTATGGAGGTTCCTCAAGAAACTAAAAATAGAACTGCCCTATGATCCAGAAATTGCACTACTAGGTATTTAACCAAAGAATACAGAAATATAGATTTGAAGGGGTACATGCACCCCAATGTTTATAGCAGCATTATCTACAATAGCCAAACTATGTAGAGAGCCCAAATGTTCATCAACTGATGAAAGGATAAAGAAGATGTACCCCCCCACACACACTGGAATATTATTCAGCCATCAAAAAGAATATCTTACTATTTGTAATGACGTGGATGGAGCTAAAATGTATTATGCTAAGCGAAGTAAGTAAATCAGAGAAAGACAAATACCCTATGATCTCACTAATATTTGGAATTTAAGAAATAAAACAGATGAACATGGGGGGGAAGGGGAGAGGAGAGAGGGAAACAAACCACAAGAAACTCTTAATGATAGAGAAAAAACAGGGTTGGTGAGGGGAGGTGGGTACTAAGGAGGGCACTTGTTGTGATGAGCACTGAGTGTTTATATAAGTAATGAATCACTGAATTCTATACCTGAAACCAGTATTGCACTGTATGTTAACTAAATAAAATTTAAATTAAAAAAACGCCTGACTCCTGAACTCAGTCTTTAACATTTCCAATGAGCTGATTTATTCCTCCCAATTCCCTATATTCAGGCATTTGCTCATAAACTCTTGGGCCATCTACTAAACATTAAGTGCTCAGCATACAGAAATAACAGATACAGTTAATTCTCATTACATGGGGTATTTATGTTCTATAAAGTCACTAAAAATGGGAGATTAGTAAATACTGAACCACTGGTCTTGGGGGAAATACAAAATTTTCTTCCTGACAGCGTTTGGTCAGAACATATTTATCAACAGATCAATCTATAACCATGTTTTATGTGTGTGTCTATGTAAAGCACCTTATTTAATATATACTGTTGATTCATTAACACTGGACCCACCTATGGCCAGCAGCACTGCAGTTCATCCTGAGCAATTCCTACCTAACACATATTTTGTCTGTAAGGCACATCACAACCTTCTTGCACTTGGGAACATCAGACTGGATAGCTCTTCAGCACTCTGCTTAGGGGCCATTTGAAACAGCAAAATAACTGACTCAAAACACAGAAGTGTGAAAATGTGGCACTATACAGGCTGTAAAAAAGGACACTTGTTTATAGTATGAAAGCTGAAACAAGAAGGCAGAGCCTGGCTTTGTTCAGCATCAGCTGGACAGCTGCATGAGGTGACTCAGATTTTTCCCTGCTCTGCACATGCGAAAGGGCTGTTAAGTATTGCTTTGGGCGTTACAAATAAATTTCAGCAGGGATATGAACTCACAAATACAGCATCTGCAAATTTTGAGGATTGTAACTGTCCTTCAGGAAAGTACGGTCTAATGAGAGAGATAAAGAAACCATTATAATCAATTATAATAAATGCTACAATACATGTGTGCATGGGGTTCCATATGAACACAAAGGGGAGACAATAGTTTACTCACAGGCTACAGAAATGTTCTCAGCTATAAGCCTTTCCCTTTGCCATCCCCATCTTTTGCTGTAATAACCCATCTTCTAAGGTCTATAACAAAACCTCTCCCACAAATGCTCTGGCTTCTCCCTCCTTAAGCCTCTTTTGAGTTTTGCTCTCCCCCTTTCTGGTATTCATGACACAGTGCTTTGTCTTGTAGTGATGTGTCTATACTTCCCTCCCCATTATTATAATTATTGTGTAATTTCCTTGACAGCAGGAATCATGCACTATGCTTCAGGCATACTTACCACAGCCAGTGAAATATTGGTCAAATGGACCTGAAACAAGACAGTCTATGTGCAACGAATCAAAAATCTCTCCCAACACAAATACATTCATTTTTAACCTCATTCTTGCAAAGTACCTGTCCAAGTTCTAAATCTAACCTCCAGAGTAAGTTTTCATTTGAAATTGACTTCAGTTGAAAGTACATTTTCATAGAATTTCTTTATAACTTTATTGTTTTTTTGCATATACAATGGTGGTCTTATAGGTAGCATTAATTTACACCACTGTCCATTGCGATGGGTCTATATCCTTTTGTATAGTTTTTAAATCTCATTAGCATCTTGCTCTGATTCATTTCTAGTAGTATGTAAACTCTTCCCATTTTTGTTACCAATTGAATTTTACATTAATTCTTTGACATTATAAACACAAAACTGACTTGTGTTTTCAAAATCTTCAACTTCACGGGGTGCCTGGCTGGCTCAGTTGGGAGAGCACCCAGCTCTTGATCTCAGGGTCTTGAGTTCAAGCCTCATGTTGGGTATAGAGCTCACTTAAGTAAATAAATAACTATCTGTAAAAAAAAAAAAAATGATTTAAAAAAAAGACCAAAATCTTCAACTTCATCATAGAAGTCAAACTGTGTGGCTGGCAGAAAAACAGTTCTAGAAAGATGAAAGATGAATACATATTCATATTCTGGCTATTAAATCCAAACAAGCCAAAAATGATGTAGCTGCTTGTTACGTTTCTTAATTTTGCTGTTGTTGTTGTTGTTATCATAACATTTGCTAAGACTGTTAAGAAGTCTGGCTGGCTTGCCCGCCCATTGAGGACACATATATGAACAAAAGTGAAGAGTCTGTGCCCACATGGTAGGCAATGCCAAGGTTGTAGAGTTTCTTTCTGACAATGCCAATGAAACTAGTTTGAAACCATAATTTTTCATGATTTCTAAAAATTTCACAATTTTCACTGAAAATTACACTGATAAATACTAATACATGACAACGACTTCTGCTAAATGTGGTTAGCCTAAGGAGAACACGATATTCTTATACCACATGACAGGATGCAACTGAAATCCATAGGTTTTGAAACCAACTTGGCAATAATAAAAATGGAAACATGAAAAGGATGACAGAATTAAATAACCCTGTGAAAAGCTGTAATTAGAAAAGAACTGTACTCTTCTCTACAGATTCTCAGCGTTTTTATATCTCTATTATTTGAAAAATTCTATGTGAGATCAAATTTGAAGAAAAGTAGTGAATGTGACAGCCCCAGGAAAGGGTATGTCCCAGAATTTCTTGGCCCTGGTAATACAGGATGATAGTCTACCCTTTTATAGTTGTGTAAACAATATGATCAGAAAAGTTTTAGAAACATCTTCTTAGAAAAAAAAATAATTCTTACAGTAAATATCAAGAGAGTGCCTGCAGGTGCCTGGCAATTTTTGAGGCATGGGGGAATTTTCCACCTTGAAAGCCAACAAATCCCTGCTCTATGGAGCTAATATTCTTTTGGGAAAACACATACAATAGAAAAGAAATAATCTGCATATTGTGTGAAATGTTGAAAAGTGACTGGAGAAAAATGAAACAGACAGGTGTGGTGGGATGGAAGTGGAGGGTGCAAGGAGAGTGTCCATGTGATAGGGACATGTGGCAGCAACCCTGCGGTGGTGAGGGAAGCTGGGATGGGGCTATGGGAAGGGTATTCTGGTACCTGGTGCAGTCCCTGGCTTGGAGAACTAGTCATTTTCAGTAAACATTAAATGAATGTTACTCAGTCATCATTACATTAATCAGATATTAGTGTTGGATCCTAGAGAACATCTACTTCAACACTTGTACTACACAATGAAAAAACAGAAGTAGAGTGCCTAACCAACTCAGTAAATGTTGGTTGTATAAACAAATAAGACATAATTTATCTTTTCTTTCTTCTCTGTAAAAAAATGCACATGATCTAGATGACTTCATTAAAAACAGCTGAGGAGGGGCGCCGGGGTGGCTCAGTAGGTTAAGCGTCCGACTTCGGCTCAGGTCATGATCTCATGGTCTGTGAGTTCGAGCCCTGCGTCGGGCTCTGTGCTGACTGCTCAGAGCCTGGAGCCTGTTTCGGATTCTGTGTCTCCCTCTCTCTGACCCTCCCCCGTTCATGTTCTGTCTCTCTCTGTCTCAAAAATAAATAAACGTTAAAAAAAATTTAAAAACAGCTGAGGTATGGTTTGCTCAAAACAGCAAAATGGACCAACGCAAATGTTAGTATTTATGGTCACCACAATGACAAGACACCTATTCCCCTCACTACCCCTTCTGTTTTATAATCCACCTTTTAAACTCAGTATATGTAATGGAACCTCTAAGTCAATGAATATGGATTTATATTAATCATTTTTAATGACTAGATAGTATTGATGCACCGTAATATATTTAACTGTCCTTTACTAATTGAAGTAAGGTTCTTTCTGGTTTTGCATAATAATGGAATAGAAGTAACATTGCAAAGGCCATCCCTGCATCCTTTTGCAATGCACTGCTTATCAGCTAAGAAGAAAAATACTGAGAAATGGAACTGCTCAGTAAAGATTCTATATATTTTAATTTTTTAAAAATTTTTTTAACGTTTATTCATTTTTGAGACAGAGAGAGAGACACAGCTTGAATCGGGGAAGGTCAGAGAGAGAGAGGGAGACACAGAATTGGAAACAGGCTCCAGGCTCTGAGCTGTCAGCACACAGCCCGACGCGGGGCTCGAACTCACGGACCGCAAGATCATGACCTGAGCCGAAGTCGGACGCCCAACTGACTGAGCCACCCAGGCGCCCCTATATATTTTAATTTTTAATACATAAAAGACTGTTCTCCATAAAAGTTATGTCAATTTGATTCCACATCTACAGATCATAAGAATACCAGTCACCAGCATTAGCTACTATCTTGATTTTGCCATTAACTGCAAAATATCAAACATACTTAGAGTTTTAATGGTAAAATAAATACCAATAACACAACTTTCAAAACCTAACATGTTTGTGTCATCTATCAATATAAATGTGTGTTCATTTTTATAAACCATTTGCAAATAAGAGATATCACATCGACTCACAACTAAAATTTTCAAATTTTCATCTTTTAAAACAAAGTGCAATCTTTTACACTATCATTGTACCACTGTTGCATTTGAGAAAGTTAAAATTAGCTCCCTAATATAACCAAATACCCAGTTCAGATTCAAATATTTCTAAATGCTCTGAAAACCTCCTTTAGAGCCCTATAAACAAAACCTAGTTTCAAACAAGGATCATGCACTGTATTTCTGATATGTCTAAAAGTCTCTTTTATTCTAGAACACCTTTATGGCACTGACTCTTTAAAGAGATCAAGTCTCACAATGTGTTTGTCTTCCTCAAGGTGTCATTAAATTTCTCCTCTCTTCTCTGTGTTTTCTACGAACAGGAAACTAGAACTAAAATCTGAGTTTGATTCAAATTACATATTTTTGGCAGAATACATCATGGGTGATACCATGTACCTCACACTGCACAACACACTGAGAGGCTCACAATGCCAGGTGTTCCACTCTTGGTGATGCCAAGTTTGGTCGTTTAACTACACTTATAACCACCATATATCTTCATTATAAAGACGTATGTTTCCATTTTCATTAAGTAACAATCTGTGTGGTGACACTTTGTCACTCTGAGAAAGTCCTGTCCCAAGAACATTTTCACTACCTTAAAGTTTCAGCATCCATTAATTATCCTTGCCAAAAAGAATTATTTTATTGGGAGTTACAGTGATTTTTTTAAAATTCTGTCTACTCTATTTATTAACTGACATTCTTTTACAAAGAAGAGCTTCCTCTCATCAACTGGGGACTTAGTTACCCTATAGAAAGGCAGAACAAATGTTTAATCCTTTCCCTTTAACTACTAATTTGTTGAATAAGGAGTTACTGTAATGGTAATTTCCAGTGGAAGCAAAGGAGATTTTTCTTCTCTCTCTCTCTCTCTTTGCACTCTTCCTCAGGATTTAAAATCCTATGTAATTAAATCTATCAAATATTTCTTTTATGATTTTGACCTTTAACTTATGCTTAGAATAGCCATCCACACTACAAGATAATAAAACTGAATGTTTCTTCTGTTCTCTTATAACTTACTTTGTTTATATTTAAATCTGTTAATCATCTGAATTTTCTATAAGAAGGAAGTAGGGATCCAGTGTTTTTTTTATGGTCACTCTATGATAATAACCTAAATTAATTAAAAATGAAAAATAATTAGAAAGATTTTAAGTATAGTGGTTCAGTCTCCAAAGCAAGGGAAACAAAAGCAAAAATGAACTATTGGGACTACATTAAACCAAAAAACTTTCATACAGCAAAGGAAACCATCAACAACACAAAAAGACAACCTACTAAATGAGAGAAAGTACATCTGATAAAGGGTTAATATCCAAAATATTCAAAGAAATACAACTCAATACCCAAAAAAGCCCCACAAATAATCTGATTAAAAATAGGTACAGTACCTGAATAGGCATTTTTCTAAAGAAGACATTCAGATGGCCAAGAGACACAAGATACTCAACATCATTAATCATCAGGGGAAAATGCCAGTCAAAACCACAATGATCCATCACCTCATATCAGTCATAATACCTTAAATTTTGATATGTAGTTATATGGCTATATAGTGATATAGATATAAATATATATTTAGTGTATCTATTGTATTCCGTTAATCTCTCCATACCTGCACAATTACTTGTTTGTTTTTAATAGTATGGGTGTGAGCGCTAGTGACTGAACAATAACCTACCAAATGCACATCCTTTAATTGCATAAAATAATTTGTCATTTCCTAATTAAGGGTCATTTATATAATTTGACTAAGATTATGTACTTTTCAAAAATGTTTATAATTGGGTTCAGAAGAAAGAAAATTCTGCAGCCAGAGACACAAAACTATTAAAAAATAAAACAAAAAAACAAACAGAAATGCTAGACTTGAAAACTGCAGCATAAGAATGAAGTATGTATTAGTTGGGCTTAATAGCAAACTGGAAATAGCAGAGAAATGAATCTGTGAACTTAAATAAAATAAAAGGAGAAATGAGAAAATATGAAAATGAAGGAGAAAATATGAAAAAAAAACAGAGTCTGTGGAGTATTATTACATGAAATATGTGTGCAATTGGAGTTTCAGGAAAAGGAGAGAGAGGAGAGAATAAGACCAAGAATACTTGTGAAGACAATGACTGAGGTCTTTCTAAAATCTATGGAAGACATTAATCCACAGCTCTGAGAAGCTCAGTGAAACCTAAACAGAATAAATACAAAGAAATACAAGAATAAATACAAATAAATACAAAGAAAACCACCCTGAAGCATATTGTAATCAAACAGCTGAAATCCAAAGATAAGGAGACGATTTTAAAACCAGCTACAGAAAAAAGATACATCAGGTATAGGGAAATATAATAAAAACAAAAGCTGACCTTTCACAGGAAACAATAAAAGCAAAAAGACAAGAGAATGGCATTTATAATGTAATAGAAGAAAACAGCTATTTTTCCAAACCAAGTAAAACTATCCTTCAAAAGGAATGGCAAAGCCCCTTCCCTCTGCCTCCTGAATAACTCAGCCCCAAAATCATTATGTGGGGCAGAACCATGTAGGCACCCTCGGTAGAAGGTAAAAGTGCTTTAGTGGCCCCGCATGGGGTGTTAGAGCCCAAGAAGATGAAGAGGGAATCTCTAAGTGTAGTGTAAATCAGGCATGGGGCATCCAATCCTAACATGATCAGAAGATTCTCTAGGGGTACAACTCAATGTGGGAAGACAGACTCTAGCAGAAGGATAGCCCCCCCGAGAATCAGTCTGTTGTGTAATGATAAATAACCCTGAACAGGGTGAGGAGGGTAACAACACAGTAGAGCAGCCTGCCATGGGAAATCAGAGACTGACAGAGGGTGAGCAGTGAAGACATACAAGAGGAAGGTGGCCCAGCATGGGGGACCGGAGCCTGAATAGCATAAAGAGAGCACACAGGAGCCTGGGCAGTTCAGCATGTTGAATCAGAACTAAAGCAGGGTGAGCACGGCATCTGCAAAGGGGACGTGATAGGGGTGAACATGGTTATATACAGGGAGCTGGGTCTAATAAGTACAGATGTGAATCAGTTTCTTACTACTAATGGAGGAAACTACAAAGATATAGAGAAAACTAGAAATAAACAAATCTACAACCGTGGTGGACTGTTTTAACACCCCTTTCTCAGGAGCTGATAGTATAGGAAAAAATGTATAAAGATATAGAAGACTGAAAAACACACTTAACCAATCTGACCTCATCATCTTAAAAACACGACACACAACAACTACAGAATACACATTTTTCCCCTGCGCAAATAAAATATTTACAAAAACGGACCACATGTCCAGGTTATAAAGCTGAATATGAAAAAGTTAAAATCTCAGAGAATATAGTCTCTGACAGTTTTAAACTAGAAATCAATACCAAATTAATAGAAATTAAGCAACACTTGTAAATAACCCCTGGGCCAAAGAGAGAAATCACAAAGAAATTAATGAAATATTGTGAGCTGAATAAAAAGAAAACAGAATATTTATGAGATGAGCTGAAATAGTAGTTAGAGGAAAATATATAGCTTTAAATACTCGTATTGGCAAAAGAATCGACCTATAATATCACAACGTTTACTTCAAGGGAACAGAAAAAGCAGCAAAAACTTAAACCTGAGATAAGAAAATAAATAAAAAAAAATAAAAAGAAGATGAATAATACTGATAAACCACTAGAGCAAGGGTTGATAACTTTTTATATAAAGAGACAGTGAATATTTTAGGCTTTGTAGGCAACATATGATCTCTGTTTCATATTCTTTGTTTTGTTTTTGTTTTATAAATATTTAAAAATGTAAAAACCACTTTTAGTTCACATGTTGTTAAAAGATGGACCATGAGCTGCTTCAGACTGATCAAAAAAGAGACACGTGGAGAGAGAGAACACAAATTACTATCATTACAGAAACTACAAGTGATAAAATGATAAAAATAATACAAGGACATTTATAAATAACTTTGTGCCAATTAACTAAACTTAAATGAAAACAAATATATTCATTGAGAAACACAAATTACCAAAACTGACCCAAGAAGACATGGAAAACCTAAATAGTACCATATTTATTAAAGACATATAATTTATCTTTAATACTCAAAACAAATAAATCACCATCAACAAAAATCCTTTCCCCAAAGAACTCCAAGTCCAGATGGTTTTGCTGGTGACCTCTACCAAACATTTAAGATAGAAATAATCCTACACAAACTCTATTAGAAAATAGAGATGAAAGATGATCTTCCAACTTGTTTTATAAGGCTACCATAACCCATAAACTAAAACTTGACAAAAATATTATAAGAAGATTATAAATCAATATACCTCATCAGCATAAACATAGAATACAAAACACGAGCCAATAAAATCCAAGAATACACGAAAAGGGCAATACAACATGATCAGAGTGATTTTATCCAAAAAATGGAAGGTTGACTCAACCTTCCAAAAGCAATTAATGCAACTGTCACTTCACTGTAACAGAGGTCCTGGCCTGTGCAACAAAGAAAAAGAAATAAAAGGCATAAAGACTGGCGGGAAAGAGTAAACTGTCATTATTTGCAGATAACATAATTCTATATGTAAAAAAAAAAACTACAAAATCTATAAAAAATTATTAGAAAGAATAAATGGAGTTAGCAAGGTTGTAAGAATGCCCAAAGATATATTTGAATATATACAAGTATATTAAATAACCACATATATTCACTGCTTATAACAAATAGCTGGAAAATAAATTAAAAACTATTACCAATCACAATAGCATAGATACCTAGAAAAACTATAATGAAAATTATCTAAGACTTCTATGTTGAGAGCTACAAAATATTGCTGAGAGAAATTCAAGAAGACCTACATAAATGGAGACATATACCATATTAGTGGACTGGCAATCTCAATATTGTTAACATTTTCATTGTCTATAAATTGATCTATATAGATTCCTAACATTTATTAAGTGATAAAATAACTTATAATTTTTGTACAAAAAATGTCAGACAAAACAAACACATATTATATGCTTCCATTTGTTTCCAAATAGAGACAGCACTAAACTATACTCTATAGGGAGGCATCTTCAACAATAAAATTATGAAAACAAACGACATGAATTACCATAAAAGGCAAGAGAAGGGGGAGCATCTGGGTGGCTCAGTTGGTTAAGCGTCCAACTCTTGGTTTTGTCTTAGGTCATGATCTCATGGTTTGTGCAACAGAACCCCAAGTAGGGTTCCAAACTGACATCCTGGAGCCTGCTTGGGATTTCTCTCTCTCTTCTCTCTGCCCCCCACCTCAAAATAAATAAACTTAAAAAAAAAAGGCAAGAGAAGGGCACTCTCCAGAGTGAAGACAGGTTGCAGGGGGTACCATATGGTAAGGAGGAACAGTCAGGGACTTTTTAGGGTCATGACAATAATGTACTTCTTGGCTTGTGTTGCAGTTATAGGAGTTTTCCCTATTCAATAATTTACTAATATGTACCTTTGCCTCATGTACTTTCCTTTACACACATTATATCTCATGAAATAAATGTTTAAAAATGCATTTTAATTTCCATACACATACATATTCTCTCTCTCCCACAGGAAATGGTACTGAACAACTCATTTAATTCAGCTATTAAGCTAAGCACACATCACAACTGGCTGGATGAAATACATAACGTGGATAACTAAGATCTGCATCATCTTCAAATTAAAAGTCCCCAGAGTTTGTTTTAAAATGAGAAAATGAAGATTAAGAGATTAACTGATTCACATTGTTACTTTGCATTTGTCATTTTGGTATCTCAAGTAAATCCATATGCTTTTAAAAGTAGGCAGGTGAGAAACAACAGAAAAAATGTGAAAGGAAGGACAAATATTCTTACTGATACAAATATATAAAACATCGTCTATTTCATGTCTTGCAGAAACCCTAAAAGGTCACAAACACTGGTCCTGTGGTAAAAGAAATATTTGGGCAGCCACAAAGAGATTAAATCTCTTCTGCATACAAACAAGCATAGCTTTACTTTTCTTCCCCCTCTTTTAAAAAGGACAAATAAACCCAATGTGAAAATAAAGAAAAAACTATGTAAATGCAACATAATTATGTTTAAACCACAGAAGACAGGAAATTTAGAGTTACAGATTCCATGGTAAGTTTTAATTCTATCCTTGTGTACATGTTTTATAAAAGAGTCTTTCATTACATGATCACATAACACTGTACCATGTAACAATCAGTTCAACAAATGTTTATTTTACAATGTGTGGAAGGAAAATATTTTATAGGACAAATTGTAGGAAATTAGTACACTATTTAGGTAGATTGTTATGTAAAATTTCTGAAAATCCTGGGCATTTATAGAATATTAACAGAAACACTTTTTTTCTTGATTATCTTCTAAAGAACATGAAATTTAACTCTTTCATAGGCAGGCATTTATATCTGAAAGCTGATCTTTAGATTTTAAGGTTATTTTGAAGTAATGAAAAACTTAGGACATTAGGATTTTAACATGATTTGGCTCATGTACGCCAGGAATTTTTTTTTAATGTTTATTTATTTTTGAGAGAGAGAGAGACAGAGCCTGAGTGGGGGAGAGGCAGAGACAGAGGGAGACACAGAATCCAAAGCAGGCTCCAGGCTCTGAGCTGTCAGCACAGAGCCCAATGCAAGGCTCAAATTCACAAACTGTGAGATCATGACCTGAGCTAAAGTTTGATGCTTAACTGACTGAGCCACCCAAGTGCCCCACACCAGGCATTGTATATAAAAGAACAGTAGAGACTGAAGTAAATCATGAAGACCCAGGAGTTCATAATAAATCCCCAAAATAGCCCTTACTGTTACTACTGGAGTTTGCTAGGGTTCCTAACAATTCATATATCTGAAATTTGACTTTTTTCAAAAGGAAAGAAAATCATCTATCCTATTTTTCCTGTTATAACTATATTTCAGTTTAACCAAACAGTTAGCAATCAACTCTGATATAAACCTAATAAAAGATGTTAGATTATAAAGACCAAAAACAAAAACAAAAACAAAAAACAAAAAAACAAAAAAAAAAACCCTTAAGATGTTCAGAAAAAAAGATCATGTAACTTACAAAGACAAAAGAATTAGACTAGCATAAGACTTCAAAAAATCAAAGGTATGAAGTAAAAAAATGGGGCATTTATTATTACTTCCATGAAAAGAGTGAGAGCAAATATTTTATAGCTAGCAAGTCTGTTCTCTGAGTATTTATAGGAAAATAACTTCACTGGATATCTACATGTGCTTCTACACAGCAAAGGAAACAATTAAATGAAGAGACAATGTATGGAATAGGAGAAAATATTTGCAAACCCTAAATCTGATAAGGAGTTAAAATTCAAAATATATAAGGAGTTCACATAACTCAGTAGCCCCCCCCCCCCCAAATAACAACCAACAACAAACAACTTGATTGAAAATAGGCAAAGTATGGGTGCCTGGGTAGCTCAGTTGGTTAAGTGTCTGACTTTGGCTCAGGTCATGATCTCACTGCTCTTGGATTCGAGCCCAATATCGGGCTCTGTGCTGACAGCTCAGAGCCTGGATCCTGCTATAGATATTTTCTCTCTCTCTCTCTCTCTCTCTCTCTCTCTTTCTCTTAAAAATAAACAAACATTAAAAATAATTTTTAAAGAAGGGCAAAGGAGGGGCGCCTGGGTGCCTCAGTCGGTTAAGCGTCCGACTTCGGCTCAGGTCATGATCTTGCAGTCCGTGAGTTCGAGCCCTGTGTCGCGCTCTGTGCTGACCGCTCAGAGCCTGGAGCCTGTTTCAGATTCTGTGTCTCCCTCCCTCTCTGACCCTCCCCCGTTCATGCTCTGTCTCTGTCTCAAAAATAAATAAATGTTAAAAAAATTTTTTTTTAAAAAAGGGCAAAGTAACCGAAAGGACATTTCTTCAGAGAAGACCTACAAATGGACAACAGGTATATGAAAACATGCTCAACATTACTATCAGGGAAATGCAAATCAAAGCCACAATAAACTATTGCCTCACTCCTTATAGAATGGTTAGTCCCCAAAAGACAATAGATAAAAAATGCTGGCGAGGATGTGGAGAAAAGGGAACACTTGCACAATGTTGTTAGGAATGTAAATTGGTACAGTAATTATGGAAAACACGATAAATATTCCTTAAAAAATGAAAAATAGAACCAGCATATGATCCAGCAATCCCACTTCTGGGTATATATGCAAAGGAAATGAATTCAGTATCTCAAAGAGATACCTGCACTCTGCTGTGCATTGCAGTATTCACAATAGCCAAGATATGGAAACAACCTTAGTGTCCATTGACAGATGAATGGAAGGAAATTGTGTGTGTGTGTGTGTGTGTGTGTGTGTGTGTGTATATATATTTGCGCGCGCACACACACACACACACACACACACACACACACTGGAATATTATTTGGCCTTAAACAGAAAGAAATGCTGGTATTTGTGATGATGTGGATGAATTTGGAAGACATTATGCTAAGTGAAATAAGCCTGACATAGACAGATATTGCATGATATCACTTATATGTGGAATCTAAAAAAGATGAACTTAGATGTCCATCAATAGATGATTGGATAAAGAAGATGTGGCATATATGTACAATGGAATATTATACAGCCATAAAAAGAATGAAATCTTGCCATCTGCAACAACATGAATGGAACTAGAGAGTATAATGCTAAGTGAAATAAGTCAGATGGAGAAAGACAAATACCATATGATTTCATTCATATGTAGAATTTAGAAAAAAAGTGAACAAAGGAAAAAAAAGAGACAGAAAAACCAAGACATGGACTATTAACTATAGAGGATAAACACGATTATCAGAAGGGAGGTGGATGGGGGGTATGAAACAGGTGATGGGGATTAAGGAGTTCACTTGTTGAGATGAGCACTCAGTAATGCATAGAATTGTTGAATCACTATACTGTATACCTGAAACTAATATCTGTAACTACATTGGAATTAAAATAAAAAACTTTTTAAAAAGTTGAGGGGTACCCGGGTGACTCAGTGGGTTAAGCGTCCAACTCTTGGTTTTGGTTCTGGTCATGATCTCACTGTTGTTGTGAATTCAAGCGCCACATGGGGCTTTGTGCTGACAGTGCAGAACATACTTGGGATTCACTCTCTCCCTCTCTCTCTGCCCCTCCCCACTTATGCTCTCTCAAAATAAATATTTTTTTTTTTAAAAAGTTGAACTTAGAGAAACATAGTAGAATGGTAGTTGCCAGGGGCTGCATGGAGAAAATAGGGTGATATTGATAAAATGTACAATATTTCAATTATAAAGTGAATAGTCCTGGAGATCTACTGTACAGCATGGTAACTATATTAATAATAATCTATACTTGAAATTTGCTAAGAGAGTGTATCTTGTGTTCTCACCACACAACCAAAAAACTAGTAATTGTGTGTGGTAATACACTAGCTTGATAGTGGTAATTATTACACAAGGTATATTATATGCAAACACCATGTTGTTCCCCTTAAATATACACAATTTTAAAAACTGTCAATTATACTTATAAAGCAGGATAAAAGTAAAGACACTTTAAACATTTAAGAAATTAGGGAATTCTGTACCCATAAGTCCTTTTTGAAGATTCTATTAGAGTATGAGTTCCAAAAAATTAAAATATGACTAAACTAGATACAGTCTTTATTTTAAAGTCTAGATTGTCTGATATAAGTATGGCTACTCTGGCTTTCTTTTGTTGATCATTAGCATAATAGATGGTTCTCCATCCCATGTGTCAAGAGATGAAGAAGGGCATTATATCATAATTAAGGGGTCTATCCATCAAGAAGACCTAACAATTATAAACATTTATGCGCCAAATGTGGTAGAACCCAAATATATAAATCAATTAATCACAAACATAAAGATACTCATCGATAGTAATAGACAGATCATCTAATCAAAAAATCAACACGTAAACAATGGCTTTGAATGACACACTTGAACAGATGGACTTAACAGATATATTCAGAACATTTCACCCTAAAGGAGCAGAATATACATTCTTCTCCAGTGCACATGGAACGTTCTCCAGAATAGACCACATACTGGGACACAAATCAGCCCTCAGCAAGTACAAAAAGATCGAGATCATACCATGCATATTTTCAGACCACAATGCTATGAAACTCGAAATCAACCACAAGAAAAAATTTGGAAAGGTAACAAATACTTGGAGACTTAAGAACATCCTACTAAAGAATGAATGGGCTAACCAAGAAGTTAAAGAGGAAATTAAAAGGTATACGGAAGCCAATGAAAATGATAACACCACAACCCAAAACCTCTGGGACACAGCAAAGGCGGTCATAAGAGGAAAGTATATAGCAATCCAGGCCTTCCTAAAGAAGGAAGAAAGACCTCAGATACACAACCTAACCTTAAGCCTTAACGAGCTGGAAAAAGAACAGTAAATAAAACCCAAAACCAGCAGAAGACAGGAAATAATAAAGATTAGAGCAGAAATTAATGCTATCGAAACCAAAAAAACAGTAGAACAGATCAATGAAACCAGAAGCTGGTGCTTTGAAAGAATTAACAAAATTGATAAACCACTAGCCAGCTTGATCAAAAAGAAAAAGGAAAGGACCCAAATAAATAAAATCAAGAATGAAAGAGGAGAGATCACAACCAACACAGCAGAAATAAAAACAATAATAAGAGAATATTATGAGCAATTATATGCCAATAAAATGGGCAATCTGGAAGAAATGGACAAAAATTCCTAGAAACATATACACTACCAACACTAAACAGGAAGAAATAGAAAATTTGAACAGACCCATAACCAGTAAAGAAATTGAATTAGTAATCAAAAATTTCCCCCAAAACAAGAGTCCAGGGCCAGATGGCTTTCCAGGGGAATTCTGCCAAACATTTAAGGAAGAGTTAACACCTATTCTCTTGAAGCTGTTCCAAAACAGATAAATGGAAAGAAAACTTCCAAACACTTTCCCTGAAGCCAGACTTACCTTGATTCTAAAACCAGACAGAGACCCCACTAAAATGGGGAACTATAGACCAATTTCCCTGAGGAATATGGATGCAAAAATCCTCAACAAGATATTAGCCAACCAGATCCAACAATACATTAAAAAATTATTCACCACAACCAAGTGGGATTTATACCTGGGATGCAGGGCTGGTTTGATATCCACAAAAGAAGTAACTGATTCATCACATCAATAAAAGAAAGGACAAGAACCATATGATCCTCTCAATAGATGCAGAGAAAGCATTTGACAAAATACAGCATCCTTTCTTGATAAACACCCTCAAGAAGGGAGAGAAGAAGCATACCTTGAGATCATAAAAGCCATATATGAATGACCCAATGCTCATATCATCCTCAATGGGGAAAAACGGAGAGCTTTCCCCCTAAGGTCAGGAACAAGACAGGGATGTCCACTCTCACCACTGTTATTCAACATAGTATTGGAAGTCTTAGCCTCTGCAATCAGACAACACAAAGAAATAAAAAGCATCCAAATCGGCCAGGAAGAGGCCAAACTTTCACTCTTTGCAGATGACATGATACATGGAAAACCCAAAAGATTCAACGAAAAAACTGCTAGAACTGATTCATGAATTCAGCAAAGTTGCATGATGTAAAATCAATGCACAGAAATCTGTTGCATTCCTATTCACCAACAATGAAGCAACAGAAAGAGAAATCAAGGAATTGATCCCATTTACAATTGCACCAAAACCCATAAAATACCTAGGAATAAATCTAACCAAAGAGGTGAAAAATCTATACACTGAAAACTATAGGAAGCTTATGAAAGATATTGAAAAAAATGGAAAAAGATTCCGTGCTCCTGGATAGGAAGAACAAATATTGTTAAAATGTCGATACTACCCAAAGCAATCTACATATTCAATGCAATCCCTATCAAAATAACACCAGCATTCTTCACAGAGCTAGAACAAACAATCCTAAAATCTATATGGAATCTGAAAAGACTCCGAATAGCCAAAGCAGTCTTGAAAAAGAAAGCCAAAGCAGGAGGCATCACAATCCTGGACTTCAAGCTATACTTCAAAGCTGTAATCATCAAGACAGTATGGTACTGGCACAAGAACAGACACTCAGATCATTGGAGCAGAATAGAGAACCCAGAAATGGACCCACAAACGTATGGGCAACTCATCTTTGACAAAGCAGGAAAGAATATCCAATGGAATAAAGACAGTCTCTTCAGCAAGTGGTGCTGAGAAAACTGGACAGCGATATGCAGAAGAATGAACGTGACCACTTTCTTACACCATACACAAAAATAAACTCAAAATGGATGAAAGACCTCAATGTAAGACAGGAAGCCATCAAAATCCTCGAGGAGAAAGCAGGCAAAAACCTCTTTTATCTTGGCCGCAGCAACTTCTTACTCAACACATTTCCAGAGGCAAGGGAAACAAAAGCAAAAATGAACTACTGGGACATCATCAAAATAAAAAGCTTCTGCACAGCAAAGGAAACGATCAGGAAAACTAAAAGGCCACCGACAGAATGGGAGAAGGTATTTGCAAATGTCACATAAAGGGTTAGTATCCAAAATCTATAAAGAACTTATCAAACTTATCAGCCAAAAAACAAATAATCCAGTGAAGGAATGGGCAAAAGACATGAATAGACACGTGTCCAAAGAAGACATCCAGATGGCCAACCAACACATGAAAAAATGCTCAACATCATCATCATCAGGGAAATACAAATCAAAACCACAATGAGATACCACCTGACACCTGTCAGAATGGCTAACATTAACAAATCAGGCAACGACAGATGTTGGCGAGGATGCGGAGAAAGAGGATCTCTTTTGCATTGTTGCAAATTGGAATGCAAGCTGGTGCAGCCACTCTGGAAAATAGCATGGAGGTTCTTCAAAAAATTAAAAATAGAACTACCCTATGACCTAGCAATTGCACTACTAGGTATTTATCCAAGGAATACAGGTGTGCTGTTTCGAAGGGAAATATGCACTTCAATGTTTATAGCAGCACTATCAATAATAGCCAAAGTATGGAAAGAGCACCCATCATGTCCATCGATGGGTGAATGGATAAAGAAGATATGGTGTGTGTGTGTATATATATATACGTATATATATATATATATATATATTATATAATGGAGTATTACTTGGCAATCAAAAAGAATGAAATCTTGCCATTTGCAACTATGTGGATGGAACTGGAGGGTATTATGCTAAGTGAAATTAGTCAGAGAAAGATAAATATCATATAACTTCACTCATATGAGGACTTTAAGAGACAAAACAGATGAACATAAGGGAAGGGAAACAAAAAAAATACAAAAACAGGGAGGGAGGACAAAACATAAGAGACTCTTAAATATGGAGAACAAACAGAGGGTTACTGGAGGGGTTATGGGAGGGGGGATGGGCTAAATGGGTAAGGGGCATTAAGGAATCTACTCCTGAAATCATTGTTGTGCTATATGCTAATGAATTTGGATGTAAATTAAAAAATAATAAAATTTAAATAATAGAAAAAACTAAAATAAAATGACTAAACTAGAACAAAAAACCAATGGGTGTGCGTGTGTATATACATATATGTGTGCATGTGCATACGTGTGTGTGTGGAGATACACGTATGATTAAACAAGGGGGACAGGGTCAAGGGTGGAATAATAATGTTCAAATCTTATATGTTATGACAAAGGCACTTAAAATGCACTTAAAATGGGAGGAAAGAAGGAAAGAGAAAAATAGAATATGCCCATTGACTAATATATAGACAATAGGCAAGAGTTAAAAGATAACCAGTAAAGGGGCGCTTGGGTGGCTCAGTTGGGTTATGCCTCTGACTCATGATCTCAGCTCAGGTCTTGATCTCAGGGTCATGAGTTCAAACCCTGCAATGGACTCCACATTGGGCATGAAGCTTACTTTAAAAAAAAGATTACCAGTAAAAACTGAGAAACTAAACAGCAAATATCTACATAAAAGAAAAAAAAGAATTAAAAAATTTTACAGGTACAAAGACAAACAACTAGAATAAAACAAAAATGCAAAGCTTTCTAAATAATAATAAAAATTAAAGAGCAAAGACCATAAATCTTATAGAAAAGTAGCAAATATAACAAAATATGAATGATTATAAAATATTATATCATTGTTGAGACCAAAAATATTAAGCATTATCAATAAGTGACTGCACTAACTCATTAAAAGAAAAAGTATTCTTAATTTGGTTTACACAGCAAGACCCATCTATATATACTATTTAAACAGGAATACCTAAAAAAATGATTCAAGAAAGACTAAAAATAAAGGGTAGACCAAGATATTCCAGGAAAACTCAAACAATAAGAAAGCAAGAAAGTTCTTGATACCAGACAAAGTAGAAATCAAGCCCAAACTCAATAAACATAACAAAGAATAGTTCTTAGAATATTAAAAGCCCAAATTCACAACTATTAAAAACATTCATGTACCAAATAATATAGCACCTGCCTTTAAGAAGTAAAAACTTATGAGATGTACAAAGAGATAGAAGCCCACTAATGGAAAGATTTTTATATACGATTTTCAGTACAAGACAGATCAAGTGCATAAAAAATAAGTAGAGATAGAAGAGCTAAGGGACATAATAAAGCAGATCAAACTCTACACTCATCATTGATAGGGAATATATTTTCATTCCAAGTAGCTCTAAATGCTTTGTAAAAATCTACCTTGTATTAGCTCATGAGGAAAAAATCAGTAACTTCCATAAAAAGTAGAAATTAAAAAATCAACACACTCTGACCAAAACACAGTATAAGTTTATCTAAAATTAGAGTGCTCCCATGAAACTTTTCATTAGCCAACAGGGCATAAAGCAAAGAATTACCATTGATTTATATGAAAAAGTCTTTGAGCATTCCCAGACTCCAAAAATAACCTCTCTTAGGCTTTTCTGATACCTTATGACACATCTTACTAACAGATGCACAAAATTAATTGAGATAAGGCACAGATGCTTGCAGATACAGTTAAAAAAACTATGGTGGTTTGATGCCGAGATGCAGACTGTAGTTCCTGGGGAAGAAGCTTGAAGCTGCCACTCTCATTGTGTGGTGTGCACACTGCCTCTGTAATGGCTCACTGTGAAACAAATGTTGCATGCTATTTTTGCTTTTTGCCTTTTCTCATAAAAGCAGAAAACTCTTTGGATTTCTTTCAGTTAGTGAAAACAGGTACTAATGTAGGTCTTTCATAAAAGTGAAGTGGCATAATGTTAACTTCCAAAAAGTGGGGGATATCTTTATAATGAGAAATAGCTAACAAGAAAAAATCAGAAGGTTCTTCCTTGTGGAATTACAAAAAATATTTATTAAACAATTCCTAGGGCTAAAAGGAAAACACAAACTGAAATAAAAGAATTTCTAAAAAATGAGGACAATGAAATCACTACATATCAACTATACAAGGGATATTTAAAGCATGTAAAAGGAAAATTTACACACAAACTACTTTTATTATTTAAACAAAGAAAAAAAACAAATGACATAACTTCTCAGCTCAAAACATTATGAAAAATGTTACAAAATAAACCACAAGAAAGCAACAAGGAATTACTAAAGATAGAAGAAATCTGAGGTAGAGAATAGAACACTACATCTAATTAATAAACTATTCTTTCAGAAAAAAATAAAAATAGAAAAGCTATACTGGATACCTTACTGAGGAAAGTACTAGACTAATGCTCACATATACAAAACCAAAAATGACAAGTGAAAAATAACCATTAAAAAAAGACAAAATTTAAAAATCATAATATATTACTTTGCACACCACTAATTCAAATAAATTTGATAATGTAAATGGAATCTATCCTTTTTATAAGGAATTGCAGATGCCATAATTGACCATTAGATTAGGAAATGTAAATAGAACAGATTCCATAGAAGAACTAGAGAAAGCTAATAAGGAACTAATAACACACACACACACAGCAAGGCCATATGATTGCACAGAAGACTTCTACTGAACCTTTAAAGCCTAGGTGGTCCCATTGGTCAATAAATTATTCCAGAGTACTGAAATGAAAGAAAACTTCCTAAGGCATTTTTGTGAAGCAGGTATAGCACTGATACCTAGACTTCATAGAGAATGGAAAAAAAAAAAAAAAAAAAAAAGAAGAGAGAAAAAAAGAAAAGAAAAATAAACTAGCCAAAGACCAATATCACTGGTGTCAATTACAAAAATACTAAATAAAATATTAATGAGTAAAATCATATACTACACTAAAAAATAGTACATTATAGTAAATAAAATTTATTTCTGGAATGCAAGGTTGGTTCAGTGTTTGGAAACCCATTATTATTATTATTATTATTGTTATTATTATTATTTTTGAGGGAGAGTAGAGGAGAGGCAGAGGGAGAGGGAGAGGAAGAATCCCATGCTGGGTGTGGAGCCTGACACGGAACTTGATCTCACAATCATGAGATCATGACCTGAGCTGAAATCAAGAGTTGGACACTGAATCAACTAAGTCACTAAGTCACCCAGGCACCCTTGGAAACCCACTTAATATTACTCACCATATTAATAGATATAAGGGAAATATCACAATGAAACATATGGAGCATAATCTCCTAAAGTGTGTAAATAGCCTTTGACAAAATTCAATACTTATTTCTGATTTAAAAAAAACACTTTAAAATAGAAATTGAGTTTTAATTTAATTAATTTAAATTTTAAGATGATAATATATATATACTTTAGTCTTCAAGACATTATTGTACTTAATAGAAAAATACTAGAGGCATTTCCACTAAAATCAGGAATAAATAAGGCAAAGGAGATCACTGCCTACACTATTATTTAACATTATGTTAGGAAACTAGTGAAATTAGACAAGAGAAATCAATTTAAAGAATTTATGAAGAAGTACAATTTTCTCTGGAATACCCTGGAGCAGAGGTCAGCAAATTTTTCTGTAAAGGGCTAGGTAGTATTTTAGTTTTTGTGGGTCATTCAATCTCTGTCACAACTACTCAACCCTGCCATTGTAGCATAAAAATAGCCAAAGATGGTAATAAATGAATGAGTGAGACTATGTTCCAATAAAACTTTATTAATAAAGATAGGATTTGGCCCATGGCTGTAGTGTGTCAACCACTGTGCTAGAGAATTAACAATAAAATGAACTTAAACAATAAGAGAATTCTGCAAGGTGGTAGCATATAGAATTAATATATAAAATTTAATAGTGTTCATAGAGACAATAAATGGAGGGACATAATGGCAGGAAAAAACACATGCACCCCATCAACAAGGGAGAGGAAATACTTAGGGAATGAACTGAACAAAAATGTACAAAATCCAATGAAGGAAACTTGACTCTTCTAAGTCAAAAAACTAGAATTCAACAAATAAAAATTCCTATAATTTCACTATGATTATGGAGAGTGTTAAGGGAAGCTGGATGCAGGGTATATGGGAACTCTCTGTAGTCTCGCCTCTCCAATTGTGCAACTTTTCTATAAGTCTAATGCTATTGCAAAATAAAAGCTAAAAAGAATTTTTTAAAAAAGTAAAAATCTTGACATGTAGAAAATAAATCATAGATATTTCTTAAAATTTTTAGCTTCAATATTTTTTAGTTGTTTGGAATTTTATAGTATTTTAATAGAAAGCTACACTCCCCAAAACACAAATGATTTTTGCAATGTTGGTGGGATTTCATATATCTGGTAAGGCCAGCTTACCTCCAGATGAATTCTATATATTTTAAATAGATATTCGAAGTCAATAAAAGAATAAAATTCAGCACAAGTAAATCTACTTTTTCATGAACTTGGTATGTGAGAATACCTGTTTCCATTTTAGATCCTAGGGGAGGGCATAATTAATATGAAATAATTTATACTGAGTTTTTTTTTTTTTTTAATTTTTTTTTTTTCAACGTTTATTTATTTTTGGGACAGAGAGAGACAGAGCATGAACGGGGGAGGGGCAGAGAGAGAGGGAGACACAGAATTGGAAACAGGCTCCAGGCTCTGAGCCATCAGCCCAGAGCCTGACGCGGGGCTCGAACTCCCGGACCGCGAGATCGTGACCTGGCTGAAGTCGGATGCTTAACCGGCTGCGCCACCCAGGCGCCCCTATACTGAGTTTCTAAAAGCAGTAATCTGAAGTGTGGAAAAAAGTCAATAGAGCTTTGTGAAATCATTGGTTTCTTAAAAATTACTTTTGATTCAGTAGTCAAACTGTTACTATTACAGTGTTTCTTATTCTTATTAAAAATATATAGAAAGGAAGAGAATTGTTTAGGCATTCTATTGCACAAAGTTAATAAAACTGTGCTATGAGTATATATGTTTATCCTGATATGTGACCTAAGTCTTAGCCCCAGCCACAGACAAATCGCTGAAACATAAAACCGCTAGTCATTAAAATAAGTTCCTAACCTATGAATTATATAAGACTTACACAGGGGAGAGGTATTTATTTGTTTGTCATTTCCTTGCCATTTAACTGAAAGCTCAAAGATGCAATAAATCCTGCAAATCTACCAATAACAGCCATGTCTGAAATATGATGCCAAGAGTAATGCTGTTTGGATTCCTACCAAACTCAAAACACTGTTTTCTGAAACTGCTTTAGTGCGTTTATAAAAACATTTGTGGGAAAACCGTATTTACAAGTACAAAAGGATTCATCAACCTCCTTGTTGCCCAAGAAAGGACAGTTTTATCTTATGAGGCCTTCTCATGGAATTTGACAATTTTGAACACTTTCTTTTAAACGCTCTCTTCCCTCTCTTTTTCAATAACTTGTTTAATTTTCCTCCCAACTCTCTGGCTGATCCTTCTCAGCTTCCTTATAGCTACTTCTTGGGTACGTGCATTCTCCCTAAAAGACTGGGTTCAGTAGGATTCTGTTCACTTTGCTTTCCCTTCCTCACAATCTCTCACATATAGCCATGACTTCAGTTACCAAATACTCACACTATTTCTGACCTGTATCTCTATGCTGAGCTTTAGACACAAATATCCAATAGACTGGTTGCCATCACACTTGGATGTGTATCATGGGAACCTCGGTGCCCACCCAACCATAGCTGAATTCACCATCCATTCATTATACAGTAAATGTTTGTTGGCTGCCTACCCTAAGCTTAGGACTGTGTTAGGCACTAAAATGATGAACAAATTGACCTTGTATCTCCCCAAGTGAAGTTCAGTCTTCCTTCACTTAGTCCTGCACCTATATTCCCTATATCAGTAAGTGGTACCATTATTGATCTAGTTGCCAAAGTCGGAAACCTAAATATGCATATATCAAAATAACATGCTGTACATATATCATACTCTTACACAATGTGCACCTCATTGTGTTAATTTATTCAATTAAACAAAAGAAAAGAAACCTAAATATCATCCATCACTCCTCCTTCTTCTTTAGAACTCATGTTCAATCATTCACCTGGTTTATCCATTCTTTCCTTTTATATCTCTCTTTAATCTGTTCATTTCTTTATTCTTTATTATATTATATTCCACTGGCTTAGTTTAAGCCACCTTCACCTCTGGCCTACAATGATCCCTTAACATGTTCCTCTATCTCAAGTTATACTTAAAACCCTTCAGTAATCTTCAGTCAACTTTAAAACAAAAAACAAGCTTATTAACATGATGCAAAGACCTGAATTATAATTGCCTCTTTACATGTCAATGCCACACCCTCCAAGCTCCTTAGTTGCAGCTGAGAGTTTAAACTGGGTTAGTCACCATGTAGGGGTCACTTGTTCAAAATTTTATAACAAGTTAAATAACACGATTAATTTGATACAAGAGAAACACAGAAAACAAGGAACTCATCTACAGATGAGTGCAAACACCAGTCTGACTTTAATTTTCTATTTATGTATTATCATTTTAAAATTGTTATTAATTGAAGCTACTGCTACATGAACAATACAAGCTGGCATTTACCCAGCACTTATTATGTATCAAGCACTTTTCACATATTAGTTCACATAATAGTCACAACAACCCAATGAGACAGGTACACTTAATATTCCCATTTTATATATGTGGTAACCAAGGCACCAAGTAGTCAATAATTTGTCAAAGGAAACATAGCTGGCAAATGGTGAGACTGGTATTCCAGGCAATGGTTCCAGAATCTATGCTCTTAGTCATTATTCTATACAGAATAAAAGAGGATTATGCAAGGCATTCAACAAGAACTTTGGTTTTGTAAAGATGATACATATTCATCATATACATGTATAGAAAAATACAAAGAACAAAATAAATGATCCCAAATCCTACCATTCAGAAATAACAATCATTGATAACTAATATAAGTGATTCTGAACATTTCTTTATGACTTAAGTTGGATAACAGGATGGATGGATATGTAAGAGAGATAGATAAATGGATGGATAGATGATAAACAAATAGGTAAAAGAATATTGTACATAGTATCTACTGATTCATTTATGTGAGAGATGATCAAATTTGCACACTAACTCACCCCCCTTGCACTTAGTTTTTATTTTTTGTCAGTTGTATTATTACATTATCATCAGTATTTATAAAATGTGGATAATTCCCCTAATGATAACTCCTCCATTATTTTCTTTGGTTTCCACTAATACCTTTTAGCCATATTTTTGTTTCCAAATACTTTGAGTAATTTCTTGATTGACTTTTTATAATTGACAGTTTTTTCAAGAAGAGCTAGTACTGTAGTCACCAATTCCTTGTGTGATTGAGAATGTGCTTCTATCTTCATACTTGAAGAACAACTTGGCTGGATGCAAAATTCTTAGGCAATATTTTTTCTCCTTCAGAATGTTAATCTGAGAGAGATTTGATCTTTCAATCAATGTCTTTTGACCTTAACCAAAGCTATGGAGAAGTGTGAAGACATTCTGTCCTCATGGTTTGTTCTTTTGCCTACATATTTCTTCCTTTACTTTTGAAATGCAAGTAGATTTATCAGAATTCATTACTGTTGGCCACTCTGTATCAATATTACCAGGGTTTTTTTGGGTTGTTTGACCTACAGATTCACACAAAAATTTTTCTTCTATTGTATCTTTTTTTTAAATGTTTATTTTTTGAGAGAGAAACAGAGCACAAGTGGGGGGCGGTGGAGGTGCGCAGAGAGAGGGAGACACAGAATCCAAAGCAGGCTCCAGGCTCTGAGCTGTCAGCACAGAGCTGATGTGGGGCTCAAACCTACAAACTATGAGATCGTGACCTGAGCCGAAGTCAGTCGCTTAACCAACTGAGCCACCCAGGCATCCCTGTTGTATCTTTAATTAAGATCGATCACATTCCACTGGTTCCAACCTCTTCTTACAGAATACCCATTATGTTTATGTTGTATCACCTTGGGTTCCATATTTATCAATTTCCCTACTGTAATTTTAGTATATTCTTCTTCATTTCATTTTGTATGTCCTATACATCGCATGCCTGTGTTTTCAGTTGTTTATTATACTTCTTTTGCATTCATTCAGGCTTTAAGTTCAATAATTTTTCTATTTCTCTTCTGAGCTCTGACTACTTGCTTGTCACAATTATTTAAGTTGTCTGATACAGTCTTTTAGTAAAATTTTATGTGATTTCTTTTGGCTCTTTTACTAACAGGGAGTATATAATAGCCTTGTGATTGTGGGGAAATTATTTGTCAGAATCTGTCCGTTTCCTTTAATGATAGAATTACCTCAAACACAATCCTACAAAAATCTGCAGTTCTCTTTGCCTTGTGAACACAACTCTTCCATTCAGTTCTGAGCGTTCAGTCAATCTAGCTTACTCCAAATCTCTAAAAATTTATAGCTTCATTGTGTTGCAATCCTGAAATCATCATCTCTAGTATCCTTTTTACCCTAAAGGGTCTCTAGCAATCTCCTTAGGCTAGAAGACTATCATAGACAATATAAAACGACATGTCCTTATGACTTTTCCTTAGGCTCCACTTCTGCTGTTTTACAATGCAAAACTAGGTCTCTGATGGGAAATTCCTCACTTCTTCCAAGGCCGATTCATTCCCCTAATCTCTGCTATGGGGGAAAAAGAAAAAGATTGGCCATGCATTTCATGACCATGACACTTATTTGAGGGGAAATCTAAAGATATGAAGCAGCATGTGTTAGCTGTCAGCATATTACACACAGGTTAATAATTTACCTACATTTTACAGGTGTGTTTCACATTTAAGATCTGGAATTGTGGACATATCCTTGTTTGGGAGAATATGCTTTCTTTCCTACTTTTGTTCTTTTTTTTGTGGTTTTCAGATTATTAACCAGAAGTTAAGCCTTTCATAAAATTATTCAAATTAGTCTGTGTATTTACAAATAAATTTTTACTTACTGCCATTTCATCATCTACTCTGACATTTTAAAATTGCTTGTCTGTCTCCCCAACTCAGTCAAAAGGTCTTTAAGGCCTGTTGTTTGTCACTGAGTTGTTCTTCTCTCATTACATTTTGTTGTTTCAAAACCTACATTAAAATTCAGAACAAGGAAAGTGGTTTCTCTGGCTTTTTCCTGAATGGGTTCAACTGAAAAATCAGTAAATATAACAATTTATCTAACAGAGTTATATTAAAATGGGTTTGAAGGCGCACTGTGAAAATAATGATGATATTTAGAAGTAATTTTTAGGTGTCAACTAAATAACCTGATGATGACTTATGTGGAAGTCATTAAATCTGGGACAGAAGAAGGGGCTTTGCAAGAATGAATTCTAGTCTATATAGATCAAATTCAATATATTTGTATGCATCATTGGAACAGAATAGAAAACCCAGAAACAAACCCACAGTTATATGTTCAATTAACCATTGACAAAGGAGGAAAGAATATGCAATGGGAAAAAGACAGCCTCTTCAACAAATAGTGTTGGGTTAATTGGACAGCAATATGCAAAAGAATTAAACTGGACCACTTGCTTACACCATACACAAAAATAAACTCAAAATGGATTAAAGACCTAAGTGTGAGACCCGAAACCATAAAAAGAGAGCACAGGCAGTGATTTCTGACATTGGCCATAGCAACATCTTCCTAAATAGGTATCCTGAGGCAAGGGATATAAAAGCAAAAATAAACTATTGAGACTTCATCAAAATAAAAATCTTCTGCACAGAGAAGGAAACAATCAACAAGACTAAAAGGCAACCTACTGGATGGGAGAAGATATTTGCAAATGATATATCCAATAAAGGGTAATTAGTAAAAATATATAAAGAACTTATAGAACTCAATAGTCCCCCCCACCAATAACCCAATTTAAAAATAGGCAGACGACATGAACAGACATTTGTCCAAAGAATCCATACAGATGGCCAACAGACACATGAAAAGATACTCAACATCACTCATCATCAGGGAAATGCAAATCAAAACCACAATGAGATATCACCTCACACCTGTCAGAATGGCTAAAATCAAAAACAGAAGAAACACTAGGTGTTGGCAAGGATGTGGAGAAAGAGGAACCCTATCGCATTGTTAATAGGAATGCAAACTGGTGCAGCACTGTGGAAAACAGGATGGAGTTTCCTCAAAAAGTCAAAAATAGAACTACCTTATGACCCAGGAATTACACTACTGGGTATTTACACAAAAAATACAAAAACACTAATTCAAAGTGATATACACATCCCTATGTTTACTGTAGCATCATTTACAATAGCCAAATTATGGAAGCAGCCCAAGTGTCCATCTACTGATGAGTGGATAAAGGAGTAGTATATATACACAATGGAATATTATTCAGCCATAAAAAGAATAATATCTTGCTATTTGCAACAACATGAGAGTATAATGCTAAGTGAAATAAGTCAGAGAAAAATACCATATGATCTCACTCATATATGGAATTTAAGAAACAAAACAAATGAACAAAAGAAAAAAAGAAAGAGACAAACCAAGAAACAGACTTTTTAAAAAAATTTTTTTTTTTAACGTTTATTTATTTTTTTGGGACAGAGAGAGACAGAGCATGAACCGGGGAGGGGCAGAGAGAGAGGGAGACACAGAATCAGAAACAGGCTCCAGGCTCTGAGCCATCAGCCCAGAGCCCGACGCGGGGCTCGAACTCACGGACCGCGAGATCGTGACCTGGCTGAAGTCGGACGCTTAACCGACTGCGCCACCCAGGCGCCCCGAAACAGACTTTTTTAAAAAAATTTTTAACGTTTATTTATTATTAAGAGACAGACACAGAGTGTGAGCAGGGGAGGGGTAGAGAGAGGGGAGACACAGAATCTGAAGTAGGCTCCAGGCCCTGAACTGTCAGCACAGGGCCTGACGCGGGGTTCGAGCTCAGGAACTGTGAGATCATGACCTGAGCGGAAGTCGGTCGCCTAACCAACTGAGCCATCCAGGCACTTAAGTATAGAGAACAAACTGATGTTCTTAAGTATAGAGAACAAACTGATGGTTACCAAAGGGGAGGTGGGTGGGGGTGTGAGTGAAATAGGTGATGGAGATTAAGGAGTGAACTTGTTGTGATGAGCACTGAGTAATGTATAGAAGTGCTGAATCACTATATTGTACTCCTGAAACTAATATAACACTGCATGTTAACTATACTGAAAATAAAGAACTCAATTAAAAATCAATTAGTAATCATCAAGAGACAAAAAGATGATTTATGACACAGTCACACAGTGATATGGGAAAACACATACTACTAACAAGACACACAGTGATAAAATATATATGAAAAGTATATATAGAAAAAAAAAAACCCAACAACCTCAAGGTAGCTTCTCAAGCTGAGCTCAACCCCATCCCAGGGCTTTTGTGTTTGCTGCTCCTTGTCTGGTGTTCTTCCCTCGGGCTGTCCTCTTATCTCTCAGATCCTTGTTAAAATATTATCCTCTCGGAGACTACGGTCCTGTCTTCCACTTTCTCTTTCCTCTTTCCACTGCTGCTAATGTAACCACCTTCACTCACTCTCTTTCAATTGTGCAGTTTTCTTTTTTTAAGTTTATTTATTTTGAGAGAGACAGAGACAGCGCCAATGGGGGAGGGACAGGAGGCAGACAGAGAAAAACACGCAGTCTCTGCACTACCAGCAAAGAGCCTAATGCAGGGCTCGATCCCATGAAACCACGAGATCATGACCTGAGCCGAAACCAAGAGTTTGACGCTCAACTGACTGAGCCACCCAGGTGCCCCTATAGTGCTAATTTCTTTATAGCATTTGGCACCATCTGAAATTGTTTAAGATTTAGAGTCTGTGTCCCACATACACAACAGAATGTAAGTTCCAAGAGAGCAGGAACTTTGCTTTGGGTATGCTATCCTTTCAGTGCCTACCACAAAAGATACTTGATTAATATTTGTGTAATGAATAAGGAATAAACAAATAACAGTATAACTCTAACTAACATCTGCAGGGAAAAGATGAAGCTTAGGAGGTAGAAGGGGCCAGGAGGCAAATGCTTTAAATACCAGGTGAAGGAATTTAGGTTTGGTTTTTAAAGGCTGAGAAGTCCCTGACGGTTCCTTAGGCCAAGGAAACAACTCTATCAGATCTACAGTTTAGGAAACCAAATTTCAGTGCCATGCAGGAAGATATGGAAGGGGACAGATGTGAGATGAGACCAAACAGGACCTGCTTCAATGGTCCAGGTAAAAGAAGACAGAACCTCAACTGAGGGCAGAGAGCAGGAGGACACATTCAAAAAACATTCAGAGGCAGTGGGTGTAGTTGGCAGATATGAGCAGACAAAAAGTAAACAAGAGCCAAAGGTCAAAAGAAATACACAAAACCATTTCTGACAAACATTTATCAGGTGCTAATGAACACCTCGTGCTTTTCAGAAAGATAAATACATCAGAAAAGTGTCTTCTAAGTCTGGCTGATGTTCTTCTCTCGAAGGTATCGTGGGTAACAACTAGTGTTCCTTGGTGTCTGAAACACCTGAGCCTAAGGCTCCAATAACCAAATCCAAAAAGAGTTATAGTGGCTTTAGTGCTTGTATATCAGACATGTGGTTAGACCAGAATCACATTAACAGGGCTCCAAGGCTATCGAGTTTCAGGCTTCCTGTGAAGGAAGAGGACCTGACTGAACACAAATGAATCACAAATGCCAGGAAAGTGAGCAGAAGGAAGAAGGTACTACCAGAGACTACTGGCGTACGTTATGAGCTTCCTCTAATAATCAAATGGTGAAATAGCAAACTACACTTCAGCACAGTTGATGTATGGCCCCACAATATGTGGTACTCTGTATATGTCTATGTGAATGGTGTTCCCTAGGGTTGTGCAGGGTATATCCATACACAGGAGCCCTGAGTGCCTGGTCACACATATTGAAGAGTTGAATGAATGAATCAAAATCAAATTATATAGGAGATATATAGGAGAATCATAGTATAACAAGATTACAGGTGTGACTCATGGATCCAATCAACCATCTCAAGAAACTGCCAACTTAGACTGAAGGGGACAGAGATAGGATGAAATGAAGGAAGGTTTTCAGACCTCTGGGAGTCTATAGGATAGGCCAAAAGAGCTATCAAGCTGCAAATAATGAGGTGTTATTGTTTCCATAGCCAGGATTCATGGGCACTGAATTCAAAGTTAAAATTGCCACCCGACCACTTTGGCCTCCCCGTGCCTCTAAATCAACAAGCAACGAAGGGAGTTACTGTGTTGGCTGGGGTGATCCCAATTACCAAGGGTAAATTGAACTGCTATTCCACAATGGAAGTAAAGAAGACTATATCTGGAAAACAGGAGATCCCTTAGGGCAGGTCTTAAGTATTACCATGCCCTGTGATTAAGGTCGATGGAAAACTACAACAGCCCAATCCAGGCAGGACTACTAATGGCCCAGACCCTCAGGAATGAAGATTTGGGTTACCCCACCAGGTAAAGAACCACATCCAGCTAAAGTGCTTGCTGAGGGCAAAGGGAATATGGAATGAGGAATGAAAGAAGGTAGTTATAAATACCAGCTATGACCACATGACCAGTTACAGAATGAATATTGTAATTGTCATGAATATTCTTTATTTTGTTATAAATATGTGTGTATCTTTGTTTTCTTCCCTCTCTTATCCTCTTGTCATGTAACATGAGACATGATGACTTTATATCATGGCTTTTGAGAATGGTTAGCTTTATATCAGAGTATTTAAGTAACAGGATATCAAGAAGAAGAGTAAATATCATCCAAGAACTCTGCTTCCTCTTCTGGGAAAAGGGTTAGTGTATTTTCAGTGGTACACTAGATAGTTGTATAGTATTAGGCAGGAATATGGCCTTGTTATTATCTTTCTACAGATCTTAAGCATGGTTTAAGGAGATGCATGAATGGGTACCAAGTTGACAAAGAGGGGACATGTTATAGCTAATGTTTATAAGTCGACTGGATTAAGGGATACCCAGATATTTAGTCAAATGTTATTTTGCATATTTCTGTGAACGTGTTTTTTGGATGAGGATGATATTTAAATTGGCAGACTTTGAGTACAGCAGATTATTCTCCATAATGTTAGTGGGCTTCATCAAATCAGTTGAAGGCCTTAATAGAAAAAGGCTGACTTCCTCTGTGGAATTCTGCCAGCAGACTGCCTTGACCTCAAACTGCAGCTCTTTCCTGAGTCTCCAGCTTTCCAGGCTCCCCCATCAGAATGTGGACTTGCCAAGACACCACAATCACATGAGCCAATTCCTTAAATATATCTCCATATGTCTCCTCCCTCTACCTTTCTCATCCTGTTGCTTCTGGTTCTCTGGAGAACCCTTATACAATAGCTTTGGCCTATATGGGTTCTTCCCATTCTGGACTTTATACACACACACACACACACACACACACACACACACACACACTTAAATATATTTATGTCTCATATAAATATATTTATATATGTTTAATTTATTTATTTATTTTTTTTTTATATTTTTAAATTTTTTTTTTCAACGTCTATTTATTTTTGGGACAGAGAGAGACAGAGCATGAACAGGGGAGGGGCAGAGAGAGAGAGGGAGACACAGAATCGGAAACAGGCTCCAGGCTCTGAGCCATAACGCCAGAGCCCGACACGGGGCTCGAACTCACGGACCGCGAGATCGTGACCTGGCTGAAGTCGGACGCTTAACCGACTGCGCCACCCAGGCGCCCCTATATATGTTTAATTTATATACAAGTTATTATTTCTATGTTTAAGTATATATTTGTATATATAATCTCTATATAATCTTGCCATTGTTCTTTTTATTTTTTAGACAAACAACCCAATTTTTTTAAGTTTATTTATTTATTTTGAGAGACAGAGAGTGCACAGGAGGGGCAGAGAGAGAGAGAGAGAGAGAGAGAGAGAGAGAGAATACCAAGCAGACTCTGTACTGTGACAGTGCAGGGTCCAATGTGGGGCTCGATCTCACAATCCTGAGACCATGACCAGGGCCAAAATCAAATCAGATGCTTAACTGACTGAGCCACCCAGGCACCGCTTGCTATTGTTCTTAAGTTGTACTACATTTAAATCTTTTCTTCCTAATTAGACAATTTGTTTCAGGACCAAGATCACAGCTGAAAACCCTTTGTCTTCTCCCCTCATCAATTCACAGCACTTCTTAGGTGCTCAAAATAAGTTTGCTGAATCGAACTGAGAAACAAGAAGGATACTATACTAGAACTACCTAGGCTCTTAGAGAGAGAGAGAATTCTTCCCTAGGAAGCAGAGAAAAACTTTGTTGATTGTACGAAGGTTTCTGCATGGGAAATTAATTACTGGGAATTTTAAGTCCTCCCAATATGCCTAGCCTTAGCCCTCCAGCTCCTCCTAGGGAACAATTTGGCTCGGTAACTCATTACTGGTAACCTCGTGGCTATTTATATATAAATCCGTTTTACTTTTGCATCATTTGTGCACCCCAATTCTAAGGGAGGACACTGTTTCTGACTACCCAAGCATTGCCCCATCACTCTCAAATAAAATCTTTCCGTTGCCAGGCCACTTACATCATACTTTCAGGTTCTACTGCACAAGCACCAATTGCTTTTGTGACATTGACAAGAAGAGCTTGGTTTACTCCAACGAGGAGGTTCACGAGTGGTGGAATGCCACCACATTTCCGGACAAGGACGCGATTTTCATAGTCCTGACAACATTCTCCCAATGCACCAACCACATTCACAAGTACCTCTTCGGGCTGGTCAGTTAAAAGTCCCACCAAAGTTTCAATGGCTTTGTATTCCCGAAACCTAAATTCATCAAGAGAAGAAGAGGGGGGGGGGGGAGGGGAGGAGAAACAGTATTACTTTTGGTATAATTAGCTAATAACATTAAGAGCCCAAAATTACTAAATGCCAACTACATGCTCATACGGTCTATACAAAAACTCTATGATGCAGATACTACCATAATCCCCATTTTCAGAAAGCTAATTCGAAGCCTGGTAAATAGTGAAGCTGGTTTCCACTTCCAGCCATCCGTGCCATTAATCACTATACTGTATGGTCTCTAAGACAACTACCAACTTCTTCCAAATCAGAGTGTCAGCAATTCTACTATGCTATGGGTGTCTGCCCCATGTCACAGAGACTATTTTACATGAACAAAGCAAAATAAACCTATCTTGTGTTAAATAAGACATGTGAATTTCTTGTTAAAATCATCACAATGAGACAAGGAAGGTTGCCTCAGAATATCCACCACAGAGTGTGAGAACCCTAAAAATATATGAAGAGACAAATCTGAAGATTAAATCAGTTATAAAGTTTACAAATACTTTAAAATTCAATGAAATTATCTGACAGTGGCTACACAGCCCTTGAGCTGGCATTTAGCTGACTCATCTTGTTTAACTTTAGAAAAGCAAAAAGAATGGAACCACTTCCATCTCTAAAGATTCAGTGGGAATTCATCCCCTCACCTTGATAGGTCTCTGCAGGAGATCAGAGGTACTTGTCATTTAAATGGCTGCCCACAAGCAAAAGAGCCCATTCACACAGATAAGATTATGTCAGCACATCCCTTAGCTTTACTAAGTGAGGCACAGAAAACCACAGCCAGGTGGTGGGATAGGAAGTAGAAGTCTTTCATTTCTAAAAATCCTTAATACTGCCAAATTAGTCTAGAACATAAATATATGGAAACTATACGAGTAGCATTATAATTGATTCTTTATTAAAATAACATTACGGGAATGTGTTTCAATGGGCATATTTTTTATGCATCTATACTTTTATTTAGAAACATTTATATCTTAATGAAAGATGTTTTAGTTGAAAGTTAAGAATACAGCTATTCCTCGATGGCCATATTTTTATTACAGAATATTGAATGTCTTCTCTTACTTGGTCACATTCTCTTTGCTGATGGAACATTTCCATATTGCCCCAGTGACAGCAGCCAACCGTTCTTTATTGTCCGTGTTATCGAGCAGACTGGCCAGGCGTTTAAGACCTCCGTGCAGTCTAACGAGATCACGGGTTTCCTTATCCTCAGCACACTACACACAAAAATCAAATCAGAGGCTCTCAGCGATCAAAGCATATCAAGCTTTCTGTAATTGCTAAAGAGGCTGCCATTTTAGTGGCGGTGAAACTTCTTTTCAAAGAGTATCATTTTCTGAAGGGGCCTCCAAGTAAAATCTAATTCTTCTCTGTACTGGCAGCTATCTGACACTGTCTCTTTTCCCTTACATAATTTTGGCCGCGTCTAGCAGTTTCTACATACTTAGAAATGCTGCCAAGCCAATTCTGAGGTAACCTGGGCTTCCACCAAGACAGAAACAGAGATTGGTTGGTTAGAAACCTAGAACACCACATGCGTGGACAGAGGATTTCTGCAGTGATGCAACACACAGTCTTGGGAAAATGTAGCAGAGAAAACACGAGTGATACGGATTTAGTCAGAGCTTCAATGACCCCCAAAACCTAGGAGATGAGCATTTCCTCAATAGAGTTTCTATGCCCAGAGCAGTAAGTTATAGCAATAGCAACTGACATTATATTCACATATGTTTATCCACATATTTGTGTCATCCTTTGAAATAAATACGTACTACATAGACGTTCCCAGCTGATCGTCCTTCCCAGGTTAAAGAGCAAAAAGATGATAAATTTAGTATAGATATGCTATCATCCTAAGTATACAGTTGGTCTCTGAGGCCATATGATACAGATGCATGTCATGGATCATCCATGAGGGCCACTAGAAGAAATCCTCATTGTAATGCACCACAAGGCACCTGTCAGGCTTTTCTTCTATTTATGACTTTTGCTTCTGGTTCAGTTCCAGCTTTAGAAAAAATAATCACTATTTCTAACCAATCATTCATAGTTACTCAGATAAGGCTTATATACGCAAGTCAAGGCTATATATCCTTGTTTTGAACTGAGTTGTGTTCCCTCAAAGCTCACATATGTCAAAGTCCTAACCCCCGTACCTCAGAATGTAAGTTAAGGTCTTTAAAGAGGTAATGAAGGATAAATAAGGCCACTGAGGTGGGCTCTAATCCAATGTGACTGATGTCATAAAATATAAGGACACAGAGGAAGGAACATGTGGAGACACAGGAAGAATGGTATGTGAACATGAAGACAGCCACCTATAAGCCAAGGAGAGAGTCCTCAGAAAGCACCAATGCTGCGGACACCTTGATCGCAAACTTCTAGCCTCCAGAACTATAAGGTAATAAATATCTGTTATTTAACAGGCCACCATATGGTATTTTGTTTTGGTATTTTGTTTTGTTCTAGCAAACTAATACCATCCTCTACTGACATGAACCCCTTTTTCTGACTCTGACTTTTTGGCATACTCTTACTGTGCACATTTTATTATCAATCTACCTACCTACCTACCTATCTTTACATGTTTATTTTTGAGAGAGAAAGTACAAGTGCAGAAGGGCAGAGAGAGACAGGGAGATGCAGAGTCCAAAACAGGCTCCTGGCTCTGAGCTATCAGTGCAGAGCCCAATGTGGGGCTCAAACCCACAAAGTTGGTGTTGGACACTTAACCGACTGAGCCACCCAGGTCCCCCAATATGCACATTTTAAATGCATTCCTCTAGGAAATGGACTCTGATTTCTCGGATAGGTAGAAGCTGGCATGGCCAGCAACCAGCCATCTACTAATTTTTCGAAGCCATCTTTACTTCTAATCTGTTTTCTGGTATACTATAAAATGTATAGCTCACAAAAAGTTAACAAAGGTTAAAGTAAATTAATAAAAAGATAAAACAGGAATACACACACACACACACACACACACACACACACACACACACATGCAAGCTCACACTCATTCATCCATCCATTTTGTCTTGGTAGAAGATAAATTTCTCAACTACTATGTTTGAATAGGGTGCCTGTAAAGCAATGTAAAGGCACCATGTATATATTTTCCTATTTTACACTAAGTAATTTGTTTTAGGAGAGAAAGACATGTAAGTGCCTTCTAGAAATGTAAATAATCAAGACATGTTGGTGCAGGTTTCTCTCTCACATATACAGGCCATCTGTCATTAGCACAGGACAGTGGTTCTCAGACCTATGTGTACAGGAAAATCCCTAAAGTGTTCTTGTTAAAAATGCTGATTCCTGAGTCCTGCCACCAGAGAATGAGAACCCATGTTTAGAAACACCACCTTAACTACATGGAGAAGAAGACCACAGCTGCCCACAGAGTCCCCCCGCACCTGGTAGATGGCCATGGCACAGTGTTCCTGCAATTGTTCGTTCTCACTATTTAGGTTCTTCACCAGATTTTCAATGATCCTTTCTGCTTTGATCGCAGCTCGGTAGTTTTCCTAGGAACACAAATTTAAATATTTATGTGTGTAAGACACGAATATTAAGTACCTATCTATACTTACTAATAATTATGCCAAACAAACTTTCTTAATAAACACTAAAGTCCAAGGTTAACACAACTATATAAGAAGAGAATTTAGTCAACATTTTCAAAAATACATCACACGGGTACCAATTTAATTAATGTTCTGTTAGTTTCATCTTCTTTAATAGACTGCTGACTTCTCAAAAAAAATCCTTAGCAGTCATGATAACCTTGAAAATTATTTTTCAACTAAAGAAAGTCAAAGTAAATGAAAGCAAGGGAAGCAGAGCTGGCTTGAGTACCTCTGATGCACATTCTTGCAATGTCCCTACCACTGGAATTAGCATGTTTTCATGAGACGTCTTCAGTAAGCGAGCCAACAAAGGAATGCCCCCAGCTTTACGAATGGCTTCTTTATTTGTGTAACTCTTACTGCAGCTCCACAATGCCAGAGCCCCACAGCGAGCCACTTCCACGTCTCTGGCATCATACAGACTCGATTGAGCCAGTTCTGCTGAACTCTTTCCACAGTCGAGTAGAGCGACCTACAAGAATAGGTGAATATGATGTACATGGGAATCTTTAAAATAAAACAACATATCCCTCAATAGCTACAGGGTTGCTACCAAGATAATCTCCATCAAAAATAAGAATCCTTTACTGGGCACTTGGGTAGTTCAGTTAAGTTTCAGACTCTTGATTTCAGCTCATGTCATGATCTCACAGTTCATGAGTTCGAGCCCCACATTGGGCTCTGTGCTGACAGTTCAGAGCTGCTTGAGATTCTCTCTTTGCCCCTCCCCCTCTCATGTGTGTATGCTCTCTCTCAAAATAAAATAAACTTAAAAAACAATAAGAATACTTATACAAATTAACTTTCATACTACACATGAAAAACAAAGAAACAAAACCCTTCAAAACATCTTCCTCCAAGTTTGGGAGTGTTTACATTTCCTTTCTATAAGAAATTTAATCTCACCAAGATTGTATTTTCTTAACATAGCTATAATATATGCATTAGGAAGATTTGTAAACTACATCCTCAGTCCTGGTATCTCAGAAAACTAGAGTCTCTAAAGCCATTAGAACTTTCTGTGAGAACTGAATGGCTTGTATATTCTTAAAACCATGTGACCTCTTTGGAGGACATGGCTCCCCACCTGAGCTACCAAAACCAACCAATCCACATGGCACAGCTGCCAGGATCATTTCTTTCCTTTCTTTTCTTCTTTTTATTCCTTCCTTCCTTCCTTCCTTCCTTCCTTCCTTCCTTCCTTCCTTCCTTCCTTCCTTCCTCCCTCCCTCCCTCCCTCCCTCCCTTCCTTTTGCAATAACTAAAGTCACTGAAGACTTTAAGAGAAAGGCAATTTATATAGATAAGCAGTAGCTTATCTATATAAGTAAGGGTGCTCCAGAGGAAGTGAAGCCAGGGCACCCAGGGTTATCTCTACCCTGTGTGTGTCTAGTTCATTCTTCTCTCTGCAGGCCAGATTCCATGGATATGTCCACATAATCATGACCACCATCTTGAGTTTAGTAAAGAGTAGTCCAGACTAAGTAGAGTCTCTGATTCCTAATTCCAAATTCCTGGGAGAGACATCTGTGGGGCTGGCTTGAGTCAAGTGGACACTCATGGCCTAACTAGTTACAGCCCAAGGAAGGACATTTAGATGGCTTTTCATTCTAAATTTTTTTTTTTAACGTTTATTTATTTTTGAGACAGAGAGAGACAGAGCATGAATGGGGGAGGGTCAGAGAGAGGGAGACACAGAATCTGAAACAGGCTCCAGGCTCTGAGCTGTCAGCACAGAGCCCAACGCAGGGCTCAAACTCACAAACTGTGAGATCGTGACCTGAGCCGAAGTCGGACGCTTAACCGACTGAACCACCCAGGCGCCCCAGATGGCTTTTCATTCTAAAACAATGGGATGAACAGAGAGCAGACAGCTTGAAAACATGTGTCCCCAACAGTTATTCCCTTAGTATCTATAAATAATCTAAACTCTTCAGCTCTTGGATAAGGCCCTGTGTGACCACCATGGTCCCTCACTTTCACCTCCTACTACCCAGCCCATCTCATCTTAGGTCTAGCCACATTAGCCACTTGCAGTTTCCAAATACTCTGTTGTTTTCCAGTTCTGGGCTTTTATCAACACAGCTTCATCTTCCTGAACTGCCTTTCCCTGGTGTGTCTGCATGACAAATACCTACTCGCTTTTCAAGACTGAGCAAAGGTTGGGTACCTGGATGGCTCAGTCAGTTAAGCATCTGACTCGATTTCAGCTCAGGTCTTGATCTCACAGTTCATGAGATCAAACCCTGTGTCAGGCTGTGCATTGACAGTGTAGAGCCTGCCTGAGATTCTCTCTCTCCCTCTCTCTCTCTCAAAATAAAAAAAAACATTTTAAAAATTAAAAAAAAAAAAAAAAGACTCAGCAAAGGCAACATCCTTTAGGAAGGACAGCAGAGAGTTGACATCTTAGTGGCAGAGGGTGAGCTGATGACGATGTCAGCAGTACTCACCAGTTTGGTGATGCCCCCGTAGCGTCTCACTGCCTGTCGGGCTCTTCTAAACTTGGCAACATTTGCGATTGTCTCAGCTGCCAAACATTTCAGACTCTTATGTGGAGAATCAAGTGTATTAACCATAACTGGTAAGCCCCCAAGGTCAACAATATTACGTCTGATTTGAGGATTATGACTGATTTCCTTCAGGATTTTTAATGAACCAATCTAAATGAGAAAAAGTAGTTAGAGGTGAAAATAAGTGTTTAACCAGCACAAGTTTTTTAAAAATTCCAAGTCTACTTAAAATCCTTCCCCAGTGAAGTTTTTTAAAGAAATACTTTCTATTCCCGGGTGTTACACTCATGTTCCTTATTGTCCCTCAATTATGTAAACAAACATTCATCATTTAAGAAGCACATACTGATGGAAAGGAACCAGAAGATAAAGAAGAAAGGCAGAGATGCGAAGAGCAGCTAACAGTACAAGGAGCAAGTTATTAGTGATAATAGCAGACAAAGACAAGAAGTAGGCAGAAGTAGCAGGCACCTATTGGTAAAAAGAGAAGCACGAGAAGTTGTTTAGAAGGTTTGTCACCCATGTCAGGTAAGCCACTCACTTTACATTTGACTTCATCTGTATCAAGCAAATTTATTAAAACTTCAAGGCCTCCAACATCCCTGATTGCCAACTGGCAGGTCTCTTGCGCTAAGTTGAAATCCTTCATTGAACACAGTGCGATCACTGTAGCGGTCTGATTTCCTCCCTATGAAGACACAATGCCATAGAAAGGTTAAATAAGGTCATGCTTCCATGGAAATTTACTTAATGGTTATGAATCCATGAACTGGGAAATGTGTCTCCCCCTACACGGCACATTAAATTTTTTTAAGTTCTCTGAGTGGGTTATAATTTGTTAAATGAATCATGTAGAGCTGAAGCATGAAAAAGCTTTACAGAGTATCATAAAACATTATTCCAATTAAGAGTCAACATTTAAAGGTGGTCTGTCTGCTTTAAACAGCTATGACATTAGGCGGTATTAGTACATTAAATAGAGTCAAGGGGCAAGCCTTGAGAGATCGACTGAGGAATGTAAGTTTTATGTAGAGGTAATAGGCAGTCCCTATAAGTTCTTGAATAGAGTAGTGTGCAATCCAAACTGTGCCTGAAAATTATTCTTACAGATGTATGTGGAACAGTCTGGAACAGTCTTTCTGGAGAAAGGGAAACCCTGTGGGAAGCAGTATAACAGTCATGCTGGGACCGCGGTAGGTCGGGGAAGGGCTGTGGGGTGGGGAGTGAGGAGGCAATTCCATTAAGAACTGGAGATGACTCAGTGGGTTGATGAAGGAGAAAAAAAGAAGCCTTCAGTATCATGGGCAAAATACTGGCCCAACGTAGAGAATCATGCAATCAACGTCTGCTTAGCTGATCACCAAATGTAAAGGGTAGTGGGGAACTGTTCCTTTAAGGTAAAACAATCTGGGATATTAAACAACAAAGTAATGATTGATCAGTGAAACAAACCTGCCAGGAAATTATCATCAGAATTCACTGCAGGAATTCTTAGGCAATGTCCACTGATCGTTAATGCTTTGAAAATCATCTGAAGGACACAGCATAGTACCTATTACTTCTCCCACTATTAAGACTAGGAGGTAAATAAGAGTTCCAGTATAAGTGCTGAAATAGTTTGTAGGAGCAATATTTGTAACAGAGCAAATAACAAAAGCAATATTTCTAACAGAGGTTAGAATAGACATTTTTGTAAAGTGTGCTCATGAAAGATGGCTTTGGATCTCTACTTCAAAACATAGTACCAATGGCCTCAAATAAACCTTTCTTTCCTTTTTGAGGAAAGACACCTACAAATTATGTTTATTCTCGTTTGCTAATTATTACTTTATATTGCTACATCTATTATATATAAATGTACAGAGATATAGTCTATACACTTAGCACAAAAATGGAAATTATATTCAAGCAGTCCAAACCCCTCCTTCTATCACATATGTAAAACCTCTTGTGAATTCAGTAAAATGTATTGCTTTTAAAATAAGAAGCTGAAATAGAACTATAAGAACTTAAGCATCCAAAAGATGGAAAGGTTGAGACTTCAGCCTTTCCTCTTACCCTTCCAGAAAACTCCCTCTACATCTCTAAAAATGTTATGAACCACTATCCTGTGTTGACATCACTGTCATTGTCTGCTTTTCATACTAATTTTCTTTCTGGGTAATCCAGGCTGTCCACTATATTCAAGATCAAGTTTACAATGACAAAAGCCTTCATTTTATTATTTACATTTAAAATAGTAAGTTTTGTTCTTACAGCTCCTAATGTCTTTTTCTTGATATCAAGAGAAATTTTAACACCGCCAATTTTCCTAACGTTGGTTTGAAATATAAAGCAGTAAATCCTTCATTTATTACTTTCAGTTTTATAATCTCCCTTGTTTGGGGGCACAGGACACCCCCCCACACACACACACAAGCACTTAAAAACAGAAGCCAGGTATTTCATAAACCATAAAGAATAATCTAAATGCTAACCATAATTAAAGAAAATACTACAGAAAAAAAGCACTAAAAAAAAGAGACAGTGGGGCGCCTGGGTGGCGCAGTCGGTTAAGCGTCCGACTTCAGCCAGGTCACGATCTCGCGGTCCGTGAGTTCGAGCCCCGCGTCGGGCTCTGGGCTGATGGCTCAGAGCCTGGAGCCTGTTTCCGATTCTGTGTCTCCCTCTCTCTCTGCCCCTCCCCCGTTTATGCTCTGTCTCTCTCTGTCCCAAAAATAAATAAATGTTAAAAAAAAAAAAAAAAAAAAAAAAAAAGAGACAGAAAGAGAGAGAGGGAGAAAATTAATTTTAAAAGGCTCTTTTGTTGAATTTAAATGGTTAAAAAAAGAAAGCTCCCCTGGGATGGATACCTGAAGGAACAGAGCTGGGCTCCCACATTAAAAGTTTGCAAATGCAAACCAAGAGCTTCAGATAGAGTTCTTTAGGCAGTGGCTTCAGACCCCAAAATGGCTTGAAAGCAAGAAGACGTCAAACAGCATGTCATACCTCAGTCAAGCCAAGGGAGTCCACCCACACCCGTCAGACTCTGAAGGAGAAAGTGCCGTCCCAGCATTCTCAGTTGTGCGTGATCAAGGACCTTCTTGACTGCTGTTCTTGCACTGTGTTTTCTTTGGTAGTATTTTCCTACTTATACATTCAGCACAATCATTGTTTCCTATGTCACTTCAAGGTTTCTTACTTTTTCTCTTCTAGATTATTCCTACCTTTTGTGCTTTATTTCATTATATACATTGTAACCAGTGACATAAAATTTTTAAAGGGCCGTGTCATTTCAGCAGATGCCCAGAAAGGTAAGATGTTATATTTTTCTGATTTATCTCTAAGCCACTTGTGAAGCCAAAGGATGGAAAATTTACATTTATCATGAGGAAGTTAGATCCTTCTAGAAAAAAAAATTCTGTAAATCATCAGCTTTTTCTGAAAATCTGGAAACATATTCATAGGCTTGAGAGATTTTTTTAGAACAGTTTTATATTGGGGAAAGTTAGTTTTTCCACATTTCAGGATTCAGTTCTACTCTTGTAGACCACACTCCCCAAAGGATTATAAATCTTTCAGAATGAATACCAGAGGAAAGGAGCCAAAATATTCAACATACAGAGCCGCAAATGTTAGCCAATTGCTATTCTTTAAATACCAGCTATGTCAAAGGATTTTCAAATGTTTGTTCTACTTTGACCAGATGCCATAAACATCTTACTAAGGAGAAGCAGTGCAAATATGCTTGTTTTTCAATTAAATCTCCCCGGAGAATGTAATTAGTTGCCAATACTTATTTTCACATTTTATCATGTATTTGCATTTGTAAAGTTTTAAGAGCTGGAGAAAACATAGTAAAATATTATTTTACTAGCTTCTGAAGGGTTTTGAAGAATGCTTCCAATAAGCTTTTCCACTTCTTAAATTAATGCAAGTCTTTTGCTGGTTGTCTTCCTGCCCCTGCTTCTCCTCAGACATCTCCAGGCTCAGTGTGCCTTCCGATACTTTGTGGCTCGCGTTCCTTTCTATGACCAGGAAGCATTTGTTCCTTGTTACAATCACGTTTCAGACAGGCAAAAGTTGAATGAATGTTGCTTTCCCTCATTTTTCTCAAAATTTCTTTTGGAAGGACAAGATCAATAGAGGACATGTTTCTAAATAATGTTTCTCATGGTTTTAAATAGAACTTTTGAAATAAAGTAGTATTACCTTATCTGGTCTATAGGGTAATATCTACCTCCAACCCCCTTACTGCTGATAACAGAGAAATAAACATTTACTGAGTTGAGATGAAGAATGTATTCGAGACTAGATTAGGGGGCAAGCTATCTCTGGTCATTTTTTTATTCTTGCATTCAAAAAATTTGCACACTTACTTTTCACCAAGTTCGAGGCCAGGCATTAGAGACATCCTAGTAAACAAAAACAGACATGGTCTTTGCCTCGTGGAGCTCATCAAATGTAGTAGAGAAGATTTTAATTTCTGAAGCCCATTCAAATAAATGAAAACTTGAAGAAGTGCTATGCAAACTTGCAGTCAAGGACTCTGACTGGGCGGGGACAACAGGGGAGGTTTCCCTGAGGAATGTATGTCTGGATTGAAGTGTGGACAGAGTGGGAGACCTTCCCTGGTAAAGGAGGAGGGAAGTGATGAAAGGCATGCCAGTCAGAGGAATCAGTATTTGCAAAGGTCGATGGAGAAGCGGAACATGGCCTAACGAAGGCCAGTGTGGCTGAGACCCAGAGAGTGGGTGGTAGATGGTCCAAGATGAGCTGAAAAACTAGGTGGGCAAAGGCACCTGCCGGACCCATAGGCCAGGCTGAATATTTTAATCATTACTCTAAGACTGATAGGAAATATTCAAGGGTTATTGTTTTAGGGAAGGCAGAGAGGACCAACATGAGCTGAGTACATTTTTAGATCATTCTGGCTGAAGAGGCCCCTGGCTAGACAGGGCAAGTGGGACACGTGGAGAGCAGCTCTCCAGAGAAGAGCTAACCGGGATGGAGAGCTCAAGGTGACTCATCATGTGTCATAAAGACTTCAAATAAATTGGCTCAGAAAAGGAGACTATAAAACTAGTAGACGAAACTCTGATGGGCTCCATGCTCACAGGGCCACCATCTGGAGCTTACTGTCCGAGTCCCACATGATGACCGGAAGAGAAGGCAGGCAGAGGCGCAATCAGGAGTGGAGGCTCCTCTTCTGTTCCCCACTGTCTGCAATCAAGGGGCAGTGGATGAGACCCAGTGAGGTGACACAGCCATCACACGGCTATCCAGCTGGCTTTCAATGTTCTCGGCATTTTTGCCTCCGAACATGCTGCTCAGAGAGCAAGAAAAGTGAAGCTCTGCCAGTGACTGTTTATTAATGATGACAGAGGGCCTGGCATCCAGCACAGAGGTTGGCCTACACATACTCTCATCTCCCAGGCTCAGGAATGGGAAAAACTCAATGCTCAAAGAGAGTGGCATATGACTATGTTAAGTCAAGGTAGTAAAGTATATTGCTTTGCTTTCTGTTTATTTGCAAACCTATTTTATCCTGATGATTCAGCACTCATAAACCTGAGACTCAAGAGAGGAGACTCAAGAGATCTCCAAGAAAGAAAGTAAGAAAATACTGTTCCAGAAGAAAAAAGAAATTAGACTCAGATTTTTGTATTACAAGCTTGCTGAGAATTTTTATTAGGAATGGGTAAGGAACAATACAAGCATTCCCTACGCATTCCTTTTAAATACCCATGGAACATTTACAGACATAGACAATCTGCTGGAATGCCCTAGTCACTGCAGTGAGGAAAAATCTGTAGCAAATATAACTGCATTCCTAAAAAGATTCAGAAGAATACACTGAATAATTATGATAATTAATAAAAATAGCTCAGTAGAGTGACCAGATATAAGGGCAGCATTCAAAAATTAGTAACTCCTCATACACTAAGAATAACAAATCAAAATGTGTAATTTGAAAAATGTTCCCATGAAGGGTGGCCTGGGTGGCTTAGTCTGTGAAGCCTCTGACTTTGGCTCAGGTCATGATCTCTCAGTTCATGGGTTCAAGCCCCATGTCGGGCTCTGTGCTGACAGCTCGGAGCCTGGAGCCTACTTTGGATTCTATGTCCTCCTCTCTCTCTGCCCCTCCCCCGCTTGTGCTCTCTCTCACTCTCAAAAATAAATAAACATTACAAATTTTTTAAATTGTATCCATTTGTCAGTTGATGCACATTTAGGCTCTTTCCATAATTTGGCTATTGTTGAAAGTGCTGCTCTAAACATTGGGCTACATGTGCCCCTAGCATCAGCATTCCTATATCCCTTGGTATTATGCTAAGTGAAATAAGTCAGGCAGAGAAAAACAGATACCATACGTTTTCACTCATATGTGGATCCTGAGAAACTTAACAGAAGACCATGGAGGAGGGGAAGGGGAAAAAAAAAGTTGCAGAGAGGGAGGGAGGGAAACCATAAGAAACTCTTAAATACTGAGAACAAACTGAGGGTTGATGGAGGTGAGGGAGAGGGGAAAGTGGGTGATGGGCATTGAGGAGGGCAACTGTTGGGATGAGCACTGGGTTATTGTATGGAAACCAATTTGACAATAAATTATATTAAAAAATAAAAAGTAAATAAAAAAATAAAAAATAAAAATAAAAAATAAAAAAAAATTTTAAATGTTCCCATGCTAGTATTAGCAAAATAATAATAACAAAAATATCTAGGAGTAAATTTCACAAGAAATATGTTGAAAATATATGGAAAAGAAGCTATTAAGTTTTAATACAATTCACAAAAATTTAAAAATAAATGAATGGCCATACTATGTTCCTGAATAGGATAACTCAATTTTACTAAAAACTGCAAACCCGCAACTATATGGTTAATTAATCTTTGACAAAGCAGGAAAGAATATCCAATGGAAAAAACACAGTCTCTTCAACAAATGGTATTGGGAAAACTGGAGACCTAAATGTAAAAAAATGAAACTGGACCACTTTTTTACACCAGACACAAAAATAAATTCAAAATAGATGACAGACCTAGATGTGAGACAGAAAACCATTAAAATCCTAGAGGATAACATAGGTAGTAACCTCTTTGACATTGGCTGTAACAGTTACTTACTAGAGAGATCTCCTGAGGCAAAGGAAATAAAAGCAAAAATAAAACAGGGACTTAATTAAAAAAAAAAGTTTCTGCACAGTGAAGAAAACAATCAACCAAACTAAAAGGTAACCTACTGAATGGAAGAAGATTTTTACAAATGACATATCTGATAAAGGGTTAGTATCTGTCCAAAATATATAAAGAATGTATAAACTCAACACCCAGAAAACAAACAACCTAATTTAAAAATGGACAGAAAATACGAACAGATATTTCTCCAAAGAAGACATATAGATGGCCAAAGGACACATGAAAAGATGCTCAAAATCACTCAGCATCGGGGAAATACAAATCAAAATTACAATGAGACATTACCTCACACCTGTCAGAATGGCTAAAATTAACAACACAGGAAACAAGAGGTGTTGGCAAGGATGTGGAGAATGGGGAACATTCTTGCACTCTTGGAGGCAATGCAAACTGGTGCAGCCACTGTGCAAAAACAGTATGGAGGCTCCTCAAAAAGTTAAAATTGCTTACGAGCCAGCAATTGCACTACTAGGTATTTACCCAAAGGATATAAAAACACTAATTCAAAGGGATATATGCACCCTGAAGTTTATAGCAGCATTATCAACAATACCCAAATTATGGAAAGAGCCCAAATGTCCATCGACTGATGAATGGATAAAGAAGATGTGGTGTGTGTGTGTGTGTGTGTGTGTGTGTATACAAACACACTATGGAATGTTACTCAGCCATCAAAAAGAATGAAATCTTGCCATTTGCAATGATGTGGATAAAGCTAGAGAGTATTTTGCTAAGTGAAATAAATCAGAGAAAAACAAATACCATATGATTTCACTCATATGTGGGATTTAAGAAACAAAACAAATGAACATAGAGGGTAAAAAAGAGAGGAAAACCAAGAAACAGACTCTTAACTATAGAGATCAAACTAATGGCTACCAGAGGGGGTGGAGGGGTTAGATGGATTAACTAGGTGATGAGAATTAAGGAGGGCACTTTTGATGAGCACCACGTGTTGTATATGTGTTGAATCACTAAGTTCTACACCTGAAACTAATATTACACTGTCATTAACTGAAATTTAAATAAAAACTTGAAAAAACTGCAATTTATCCAAAAGTAATTTGTACATTCATGTAGACCAACCAAAATCCCCAACAGCATTTTTAAGTTTTTTAAACTTGATTTTCAGTTTTTCTAAAAATGATCTGGAATGGAAAATATGCAAGAAGTAGTTTTAAAATTTTTAAGAAAACTCTCTGGCCAATCAAATATTAAAATATATGAAAGTTACAGTAATTAAAATAGCATGGAACTGGCATGGGCGCATCCAAATAACTCAATGTAATAGTGAAAGATCCAGAAACAAATTCTCACATATGAGATGACTATTCAATAAAGACAGCATGTCAGATCATTAGAAGAAAGAGTAGATGAACCAATAATCTGTGTTGATACAACTGACAATCCATCAAAGAAAAAAAAATTAGATCCCTACCTCACACTATACATAAAGTGAAATCCAGTTGGGATCAAGATCTGAACATTTTTTTAAGCTATAAAACTATCAGAAGGAAATAGAAAAAAATTCTGTTCTCTTGGAATGGCTTCAGAAAAACCTTCCCAGCTCCTAAGACACAAAACTCTTAAGTCAGGAAAGAAACAGTCAAAATATTTATTAATGTACAATTTTAAAGTTTCCAAACAAAAGAGCAGATAAAAAGACATGACAGAGAGAAAATATTTACAAATAATATAACAAAGGACTAATTTTCATTAATAATCAAAAGACAACCACAGGAAAATAGGCAAGGTATCTAATCCAATGGCGTTTAGACTCATGAAAATATTTACCAACCTCATTAGTGATCAGGAATATGCAAATTCACACAACATACATTCTCCCATCCCGATTAGAATTGGCCAAAATAAAACATAAAAAGAGACTGTAGATTAGTGAGAATTTGTACCAATGAATATTATTTTTAGGTAAACTATTTTAATACCCTGTAAAGATTTTAAAGACGATCGATGCCTAGACCCCACTTCAGAGCAATCTGTTTAAAACCTCCATGAATGGTACCTGGGCATCAGGGCCCTTGTTTTGTTTTGTTTTTTTAGGAGCCTGGCTGATTTCATTCTGTTTGGCATATTACTAATTGAGTGTAAATTGACATTTGCTTTGTGTCAGGAACTATCAAAAACTTTTTCACATAATCCAAGCTTGGTTGATTTATTACTTCTCTTGAAATTTAAAAAATTTCAATGTAGTACCTCTCAAACTTTCCTTGGCATATATTCTTTCTTGTTTAAAATAGCTTTATTGAGGAGGAAATCATATGCAAAAACACTGTACATGTTTAACGTACACAATTTCATGAGTTTGGGCATATGCATACACCTGTGAAGCCATCACCACAATCAAGGTAACAGACACATCCATCACCTCCAAAAGTTTTCTCATGCCTCCTCCCTTTTTGTGGCATTAACACTTACCATAGGATCAAATACTCTCTTACATTTTTTTAAATGCACAATACAGTATTGTTAACTATCAGCACTATGTCGTAGGGCTCTCTAGAGCTTTTTCATTTTGTGAAACTAGAATTTTATACCCATTGAACAACACCTCCACCTTAGAACTATTGAAATTTTAAATGTACCTAGTCTTTGACCCAAGCAATTCCACATCAAAAAGACTCTATCCTACAGAAACAGTATACGTATCCAAAGAATACATAAAAATATTTGTTTCAGCAACACTGTAATAATAAAAATTGACATCGGGGACAAGGGAAAAAGTTATCAGTAAGGGAGCTGGTATGTAAATTATTGATACATACATATAATAAGATGCTATGTGGTAATTAAAAGGACTGTGGCAGATATGGAAGATCACCAAGAAAACACGAAATATAAAAAGCAAAATATAGAGCAATATAGTATGACTTCATTTTGTGTATAAAAATTATATATGTGTGTGTATATATATATATATATATATACACATGTGTATGTGTGTGTGTGTATATATATATATATATATGAAACATCTGGAAAAGGTCTTTCCCTTTTATTCTTTGGCATGGCTTAAATATTCACCAAGGGTATGTGTTAATGGGTTATTTTTATAAGATTTTAATATTATTTTTTAATGTTTATTTATTTTGAGAAAGAGAGAGCACTAGCAGGGGAGGGGCAGAGAGAGAGGGAGAAAGAGAATCCCAAGTGGGCTCTATGTCATCAGCACAGAGCCTGACTCAGGGCTCAATCCCATGACCGTGAGATCATGTCCTGAGCCAAAACCAAGAGTGAGATGTTCAACTGACTGGGCCACCCAGGAGCCCCCATAAGATTTTAGCACTTTAAGTACCGAAGGGAGATAAGGAAGGACTAGAAGAGAAACACAGGCTTCAGCCATATGTGTCACAGAAATATCAGGAGGCCACACCTACCAGACAGCAGGGGTGGGTAAAGGGGTGCAGCCCTTGCCAGTGGGAAGAGCAAAGGCTAGTGGACCAAAATGGACCTGGGCTTTAATGTTTCTCCTACAAATATGCAATTTCTAAAAATGAGTACAACAGAAGTGTATACATGCAAAATGAAAGATCACTTATACCAAATCTGATACCTTTTACTCCTTAACCCTCACATTTATAAATTCTTCAGTGTGCAAACTTCTATAATAGGACATGACTATGTGTTTTTAGAATAAAAATCAAAGCAGTCTAGGGGCACCTGGGTGGCTCAGTCAGTTAAGCATCCGACTTTGGTTCAGGTCATGATCTCGCGGTTTGTGGGATAGAGCCCCGCATTGGGCTCTGTGCTGACAGCTCAGAGCCTGGAGCCTGCTTCAGATTCTGTGTCTCCCTCTCTCTCTGCCCCTACCCTGCTCATGCTCTATCTCTGTCTCTGTCTCTCAAAAATAAGTAAATGTTTAAAAAAAAAAAGGTAAAGCAGTCTAGAGCATTATATAAACTGGGAACTAGGCAACACTACTTTCCTCCAATTTATTTAGCCTCTCAAATCAATTTGGGGGAAAGTGTACTTTGAGGAACAAAAAATAGTGTTGCTGCAAATACATCAGGCAACACATTCCCCCCAAAGATCTATTACATTTCCAGATTACATAAAACTAAACAGAACGTCACATAAAACTTAGATGGCAAAATTCTTTCCAATCAAAAATCTTACGAATAGCTAGATGGGCAATGTGTAATATATAATTATGGTCTAGCTGGGTGAGCTTACAGTGTCCATTTATGAATGAATGAATGAATGAATGAATGAGATAGGGCTTAAAAGACCTCCCTGGAGATTTTTAATATTGTTGTTTTTCAGCAGTTAAGTTGATGTGGTTATATAATGAATGCTAGCTAATGGTGGTATAAACTATTATGATTTAGTAGCATTATATTATTGTACTTACCCAATTATCTTTGCCCTTCTCCACTCTTGTTTATGATAGTCAAGAGGCAAAAATAATTTATAGCTCAAAAACTATAACTAAGGTTATTAGTTTATTTGTGGAGTACAGATTCCTCTGTGGAGATGAGAGCCTCTCCATTATTTTCATTGCCTTCTTTATAATAAAAATAAAAAGGGATAAATTTTTTGTGGGCAATATATAAACATACAAGTTAACACACATCTCAACCCAAATACTTAAATTGTGTTGTCTTACGCTGAATTATTTAAGAAAACATAAATGCAAACTCTGCTAAGTAGGGATTTTTTTAGATGATGCAATTTAAAATATTTGTAATTTCTGGTGCCTGGGTGGCTCAGTTGGTTAAGCATCCGACTCTGACTCAGGTCATGATCCCACGGTTCACGGGTTCAAGCCCCACATTGGGCTCTGTGCTGACAGCTCAGAGCCTGGAGCCTGCTTCAGATTCTGTGTCTCCTTCTCTCTCTGCCTCTCCCCCACCCATGCTTTGCCCCCCCCCCCTTCTCTCTCATATAAACATTTAAAAAATTTATATAAAATATTCATAATTTCTAACAGATAGTGGGGGGTTGTTTGTTTGTTTTTTAAAGCACAAAACTCCTACGCTTAATGTCATGGAGACTTTTTTTTAAAGTTAACCCACATCAATATAATACCATATGTATTAACTTAAAGACCATTTCTCAGGAAGGTGGTAGTAATTTTCCTTTCTTACTGGCTTTTATTTGCATACATAAACAGTGAACATTACTTCTATTTTTGAAAGATTCTGTTGAGCATGAATAACACCATACTATCATAGTCTTCTCCATCTCTTTAAGTAAAACCTAGCAAAAGAGCACACTCTCATACCGCCTTCCAAAAATGAACATTGAATTCCTTTGTTAAGAAATGCTCTGTTTAATTAGTCTCTTACTTAAATGAAGAAAACCAAGGGAGAGAAAATATGAACATACAACAGCAAGGTCTGCAGGCCCTCTGGGTCCTGAATTTCTTGACAGAAGGACAGAATAACCAGGCAACGGGCAATAAAGATAGAGGCCTGGGCGCCAGCCTGGCCCACAGCCGCCTTGCCTTCTGTGTGGGCCAGAGTGAACTATTTCTCAGCTTTTCCACCAATGAAACAAGGATCACACTACCTACCCCTCCATACCCAAAACCCGAGTAATGGGAAAGGAATTTAATTAACTATAATTGATTGCAAAGTACATCAAATTCCTGCAATGAAAAATCATATAAGTCCCAATTACCACTTAGAAGAACTTGTTAACCAATTAAGGTAGTTGTGTGTGTGTGTGTGTGTGTGTGTGTGTGTTTAATCAGTTCATGAAAGATGATTAAGGAATTGAACGCCACAAAAGTATTCTTTAACAAAGGTTTTGAAAATTTCAAAATGTCTCTGGAGCAAATTCCCTTCCAGAGTGGAAATCTAAAACATGCCAAGGACGGAGCCTGGAGTGTCTCTTGGGAAGGCTTGTGGAATTTCTGAGGTGATTCTTTGAGAAGTTACTGTGAAGTAGGGTCCTGGTCACTGCTAAGCTGGGGGAGCCACCAAGTACCTTCACCTTTCATGGTCTGAGAAATATGAATTTGTGAATACATAACAGAACAGAAGAATAACAAGCAAGACCCCCAGCTCACAGGAAAGGTGAAATCAACACCAGTGTTTTATGAATTTGATCACATACGATAAATAAATTAGGAACTACCCCTCACCTACACATGGTGGGGGGGGGAGGTAGGGAGAGGATAAATATGCCCAGCTGTGATCATAAGCTGCCACTCAGCAGCCGATGAGAGCCATTCTCCATGGAGTGACACATGTTCAGATAACGTCACCATCCCCTGGGACTCAGGAACAATGATCGCATGGTCTCAGATGCAAGAATGATACCACATTTATGAATTTAGATTAAAAAGCCCATCATTCCCTGATTTCATAGCTAGCGCCTTATGGTTTGCGTGTGTAGGAGTTTTCAATTTGGAAGGAAACTTATTTTAAAAATAAACCTTTTTCTCTTTTTACTTCAAACTTTCCTATTCATCTTTCTTTAGTTTTTTTTCCCTACTAGCTGATGGTGTAAAATTACCAAATAAAATGTTACTTTCCTTAAGTATTTTTTTAAAAAGGCCGATGAAGCAATCTGTTTGTAAGATGGCAAACTAACATTTATGGAAAGACTGTCAGTGTAGCATTGGAATTTTGATCTAAAAATATTGCTTTGGTTGTACTAACTTGAGTGGGAGGCAGCTGCTTTCTGATTAGCTATTAAGAGGTCCTATTTGATCATGAATAAAAAAACCAAACCCAGCCCACATGCCCCACACATTCATTCATTGCCTGGGCTCCTGAAGCAGTAGTTCAATTTCTTTTTTAAAAATTTTTTTTTAACATTTATTTATTTTTGAGACAGAGAGAGACAGAGCATGAATGGGGGGAGGGCCAGAGAGAGAGGGAGACACAGAATCTGAAGCAGGCTCCAGGCTCTGAGCTGTCAGCACAGAGCCTGATGCGGGGCTCGAACTCACGGACCGTGAGATCGTGACCTGAGCGAAGTCGGACGCTCAACCGACTGAGCCACCCAGGCGCCCCAATTTCTAATGAATATTGTGAGCTACAGTCCTTTATTTCCAACTATGGTATAGGAGTTTCTGTTGGGTATTTCACTCTCTTCAAACTTCATCTGCCCCAACCAAAGCCTCCTCATAAACTGGCCTGCTTTCTTTCCCATCCATTTCTTTGCTGCCTCCAAGGACATTATCCTATTCGAAGCCCCCTTGTCACTGGCCTTCTGCCTCTTCCCACTCCGATTCATTCTACATACCACCTGCTGCTGGACAATGCTTTCTAAAGCATTGCTTTCATCATCCTGGTCCCCTGGCTGGACTCTGATCAAAATCCCAGGTGTAGAAAGAGGCATCCTGCAGGGAGGAGTCACAACTGGGGAAATGGCCCTGGGGATTAACCCTAGATTCTTCCATTATTGCCTGCCGCAAGGACTCAGGAATAAGACCAGCTGAATGAAGCACATCAGAGGAGGGGCAGATGTCTACAAACCTGCTTGCTAATAATCCCCCATCTGAGCCTGGAGCTGATGCCAGGACAACACTGACATCTTATCCTCAAGTGACAAGGAAATGCCTATGGGGGAGATAAAGCATGATTCTAGACCCAGCCTCTGAAATCCTTTCCAACTACCTAAAATCTGACCAACCACATTCTTGGCATCACTCTATAGTCTCCTCAGTTTTCTCTTGGATTTACTTATCGTGTAGTATTGAGTTCCAGACCCAGACCTCCTTCAATCCACATAGAAAATGGATTTCGTAGGCTTGCAACCCTGTGTCCAGAAATTCAGTCTTTAGTTTAATGATACTTACACTAAGGTGTATGAAATGCAGATCTACTTATGGTGACAACCTTTCAATATTTTATCTCACTTTACTGAAGAGAACCTGTTTGTATTAATTTATAACATTTAATACTTGTGACTAATAAATCCACATTTCCAAACAAAATAAAATTCAGCAACTCTCCTCCTATTGCACAAAGAGGTTCTCCATATAACTGACTTAGTAATGGGTAAAGCTTCTGTATCTTTGCAGAATTATTTTCACACTACCTTTACAGATTACTGTGGGACATACACTTGAACCATCTTCCCAGTCACTGGAATAGATCCAAAGCGAAACATTTTATTGCAAGATTTTAAAGCAGCCCTGGCCAGGGGAGAAAATAATATCCATATAAAGCTAGCAAATACAGCAATAAAATAGCATATCTACAAGGAGAAAGGGAGCAGGAAAAGGAGGAGAGAGGAAAGTAAGGGAAGGTGGGAAAGACGTGAACAGCAGGAGGAACAGCTCTGGCTCAGAAGAAGGAAAAACTGCTCTCAAGGAGCTGAGCGTGAAGAACAGCACAGCACAGCCCAGCCCCTTGGGAACCTCATTCTCTCCCCATCACACTTTCTAAGCGGAGGGCTGGAGAGGCAAGCCTGTGCTCACTGGCTAGGCACCCTGCAAGACACAGCAATGAGTTTAATTCGGTCTTTCCATTCAAGTAACTGACGCGACAGACAAGCTGAACAATAAAGATAACAAGGCAGAATGTAAGTGTTTCTCACTAAGGAAGCTGAAGAGGTGGTTTATTGCTTCATTTAGAATTAGGGCATAGAGTCATCAGTTCCGTGTGTGGGGGGAGGGGAGAAGTTGGAAGGTTGGTGAGTAAAAATGCAAAGTCTTCATTAGTTTAAAAATTAAATTGTGTTCTGGGGCGCCTGGGTGGCGCAGTCGGTTAAGCGTCCGACTTCAGCCAGGTCGCGATCTCGCGGTCCGCGAGTTCGAGCCCCGCGTCGGGCTCTGGGCTGATGGCTCAGAGCCTGGAGCCTGTTTCTGATTCTGTGTCTCCCTCTCTCTCTGCCCCTCCCCCATTCATGCTCTGTCTCTCTCTGTCCCAAAAATAAATAAATGTTGAAAAAAAAAATTAAAAAAAAAAATTAAATTGTGTTCTAAAAATCCAGATTAAAAGAATATATACATACATAAAACTTGTAAGTTGAAATGAATGTATGTCAAAGCCAAATAATTAAATACAAACTCCCTTTACTTACATGCCAAGATCTGAGCTCATAGCTCTGGATAAATAACAAGCTACAGTTCATTGACCTGTTTGGGTATTAATGAGCTCTTCGAATTTTTTTCAGCAATCACTTGGAAAATGGTAAGTAGAAAGTCGGTTCAACATTAACATTTCTTGCTAGTGTAAGTCTACATTTAAGGCATAATTTTGCAAATTAAAATGTCAGGTGTATTTATTTTGAGATTATCTAGAGACATTCAATTTTGAATTTCTTGGACATTTAATATCCTTTTGTGTCCCCATATAAAACATTTATCTGTGTCAAAAAGCCCAAAGCCACTTGTAGATATACTTTTTCTTTTGCTGGCTATGTTAAGAATATCTACCTGTGGGAACTATAATAATTCCCAGCAATTTACTGTCTGGCCAAAAGTATCACATTTGCACATGATTTATTGATGAATAACTTGTGCAAGCTTAAGTAGCACTTCATCAATACATGTTTTCCTTAGCTGTTCTGGGACAGAAACAGTGCATCCCTTTCTGGCCTAATATTATATAGACTTATCCTAAATAGTTGAAAAACTCAAGATAGTTATTCAATAGTCAGGCTATTATGAGAAACTCTCATTGCCATGTTCACTGGGAGCTTATTATTAAGGATGTCGTTCACTACCACACTCACTGTCTGCTCCATTAAGCCCTCAGAGAGAAAATTCTTTCTGCTCTTAGTACCAGGATCAGTTACACACATTGGCAACTGGGCCATTTTTACCTTATGATGGTAAGAGTATTTCCCTCACTGTATTAACTCACTGCATTTCCTCCCTTTTATTGGTTGCTAGAAAATGTGAAGCAAAAATTGAAGGGCCAGCTGTGCAAGTCAAGAAGATTCCATACCATATGTTGTCTACAGTAATAATATGTAATAGAAATCATTATTAATGCTAACAAGTATTGAGTACTTTCTGTTAAGCACTTTACATATGTTAGATTTCACTTAATATTCATAATAATACTAAAACATGAGAACATTTCTTTTGCCATCTTGACCGATGAGAAAACTGAAGTTTAGAGAGGTTAGCCAACTCCCTCAAGGCTACTGAGTTAGTAGAACACCGACTCCATTAAAGTCTTTCCAACATGGAAGACTGCTCTGTTAGTCTGCCTCCTGGTCCATCCATGCATCTTCCCTGTTGAGTCTTTATTTCCTTTGACTAAGGAAATATTTTTTTTTCGTTTTTTATTTATTTTTAGGACAGAGAGAGACACAGCATGAACGGGGGAGGGGCAGAGAGAGAGGGAGACACAGAATCGGAAACAGGCTCCAGGCTCTGAGCCATCAGCCCAGAGCCCGACGCGGGGCTCGAACTCACGGACCGCGAGATCGTGACCTGGCTGAAGTCGGACGCTTAACCGACTGCACCACCCAGGCGCCCCTAGGAAATAAAGTTAATAGAAAAGAATTCTTTGGAAAAACACCAGGGCTCTTCCAATCTCCTTCCAAAAAGGTATGTCCAAGCCACAATGTCCATCTGGCTCAAGCTACTTAAGTGTGGGGTGGCAAAGTTCTCTGATGCCATTTTTCCCCCAGAGTGACATGTGCTTTATGAAGACAGGAGAGATCATGGGAAGATCCATGGTTCAGTAAAGGATCAGGAAGGTCTCCTGAGTCTGGACGTTGGTGCTATGTGTGCTCAGTGGGGCCACTGTGTTGACTGCATGGTTTGTGTACAAAGACGCCTGCCAAGGGGTTGTGCACGACCATGGAGTTTGAACTCCAGCCTGTGCTCCAGATAGGGTTTCTAAATTTCCGACAGAGACATGAATATTCAAGATCAGAGAATAAGAAATCAGAATTCCCTCCCAATTCTGTGGAATTCTTAAAATAGTAAGCTATTCCATGTTTTTTCCCCAAATTTTACTTAAATGTTTTTAGGTATTAATGACGACCATAATGGTGAAGAATTTCCATAATAATAAACAGTAAGTCACTTTTTGTGATAGAGATACTAAAAATTTCAGAGGTTTTTCTGTTAAAAAAAATACCCAAACCAGGGGTGCCTGGGTGGCTCAGTCAATTAAGCGTCGACTCTTGGTTTCAGTTCAGGTTCGATCTCACGGTTTGTGAGATTGAGCCCCACATTGGGCTCTGTGCTTGGGATTCTCTCTCTCCCTCTTTTGCTGCCCCTCCCCCCTCTCAAAAATTAACTAAATAAACATTAAAAAAACAAAGTACATCTATTGCAGTAACATGTAAAAATGATCTCCACCTGATAGCTGATAACACTAAAAGAGGGAGACATTACCACAAATAAATGCCAAATGGAAGTCATTTTAAATATTGAAAGATGATATAAAAATATTTACTATTTATAAGATATTATTCTTAAATTAAGTTTTAAATCAAAGCATTAACTGTCTATTCCAATAGTCTTGATTTTTGTTTCATGACAAATACACCAGACACACACAAAAAATTCTTCATTTTGCAACGCATTTTGCATTGACATTGGTCAAATGCATCTTGCATTTTGCATTGACATTGGTCAAATTGTTAGGAGGTCTTCAAAAGCATAGCCAAGGTGGGCATTAAGGTTTGCTTCACAGAAGCTCATATCCTTTTTTAATGATGAAAATTTCATCTGCTTGCCCAGATTCCAGTTTGGCCATTGAAATCTATGTTGCAATGGAGAATTAGAATACTTTTTCCCAATTTCCCAATTTCTTGACTAAGTTTTCTTGGGATTCAGGATTCAGGAAAACATAGAAATTTTTTTTCTGAGAAATGCAGGGAATTGCAGCTGGGGCCATGCTAAGAAAAGGAGCATATTTTTCTTGCAAAAAGAACTTTTTCAGGTACAATCTTGTGTCCATGCAGAAGACTTTTGTCGAATTCACAAAAATGTTCACATAAACTATCTTACCTGTCAGCTTGGAAGGACCTCAAAGGCACCAGGAAAGTATCCTTAAGTACTTTGGGAGTCACATACACACCTTTACATATGCAAAGCCACTGGCAAATGCCCTTGGTTCATCTGATCAAAGACCTAGGAAGCTAGAGGAAACTAAGACCTAAGTAAAAATGTTATTTTCACAAGTGCTTCTGAACTACAGCTTTAGACATGGCCTACCTAGACATTATCAATATCAACGATCTATTAACATTCATCTGGGTTTTGGCAAATCATTTGTCTTGCCCTGCCCCCATCCAAGTCTTAAATACATTATATAGACCATTATTATGTAACATGTTTTCACATATGTTGAGAGTAATGGAAATGGACCAATACATATTTTAAGCAACTACAATGTACCAAACACTATGCTGCATCTTTCAAATATGTATTTCCAATGCTAAAGTTATCTTACAGGACAGGTATTAATTTTATTCCATGGGTTAAGAAAAATAAGGCTCAAAACTATAACCAAAAGCCACACTGCTAAGTGACACGGCCTAAAATTTATTTGTAGTACAACTTCAAAACTCCATGCTCTTGCCACCACACCATACCACAAATTGTAAAAGGATGGCAAGTCAATACCTGCTGGTTACTGTGGCCCAGGGGAGAGGGCTGGTACCAGGCAGCCTGGCTGCTCCGTGAGAAGTAACCTTACTATCCTCAGGGTAGTAAGACCTTCCCCTGTGCACACTTAAATAATAACAGGGATTTTTACTACCCTTATTTGAAAGAAACATACAATAAATGTGGAAGCAGAATATACCTTTTTGGGAAAGGAATTAAAATAATCATTGTAAACACAATACAAAAGGTCTGTCTTACCTTTAAATATTTCACCAGCTTCTGAATTTGCCAATATTCTGATGGCAAATCTGCATTTGCTTCCTGACGATCAAGTGGTTCTTCATCTTCCTCACTCTCTGAGGAGCTCTCACTAACGATTTCCTCAATCTTCTCAGTACTCTTACTAAGAACAATAACAACCACCACATAACATAAATATGTTTATGCTACAACATGGAATTGGTTATAATCGTTACTATTTCAGCAATACGAACTTAAGCAACGAGTTCTAGAAGACCTAACACCTTCTTAGTTCTTGATCTTTGTTAAGATCTAAGTGAGGAGATGAATAATTGCGTGCTATTTTAAGAAAATAGAAATGAACAGGAAATTAGTATATGTCCTATGGCTGTGCTGTACAAAAAGATAGCCACCAGTCATAGTATTTAAATAACTTGTGTTATTTATATGTTTATATTTATTTAAATGTCTTTATTGAATTGAAATAGAATACAATTAAAAATTTAGTTCTTCAGGGGCGCCTGGGTGACTCAGTTGGTTAAGCGTCCTTCAGCTCAGGTCCATTATCTCATGGTTTGTGAGTTCCAGCCCCACATCAGGCTCAGTGCTGACAGCTCAGAGCCTGGAGCCTGCTTTGGATTCTGTGTCTCCCTCTCTCTCTGCCCCTCCCCGGCTCATGCTCTGTCTCTCTCTCTCTCTCTCAAAAAATAAACGTTAAAAAAAGTTTAAAAAAAATTAGTTCTTCAGTTGTAGAAGCCACATTTCAAGCACTCAACAATCACATGTGGCTGGTGACTACTATACCAGGTAGCTCAGCTATAAACCATTTCTATTATCATGGGAAGTTTAATCGGGCAGTGCTGCAAACGCCTCACAGGGAGAGTGTCTCCCTTATGGAAGAAAGTACACTTTTTCCTCACTGCTCTAGAAGCTTCCAACTTAACATCAAGGTCATGGTCACCAGCTAGTTCACTCAAGCTTTCATGACCATATCTAATTCTCATTTTCTGTTTATCTCCATCCTCTCTTCCCTCCAACCCTCATGTGCTCTCTTCTATGAATGTCTTTTCTCACCTGTTTTGAAGCACAGTAGAAAGCACACTACTAGTAATTTCATAGTAGTAGTAACTTTCAAGTTTTATTAATTTTTAAGATTCTATAATTCTTTTAATTTCTCAAAGGTGTTGTGGTGCAGAGAGTTGTTCTCTGGGCCACAGTGGAATGAAATCCTGAACTGAAGCTTCTGTTCCAATTCAACAAGTCGCATGAGCTGAGTTTTAGTTTAATGTATTCTCTCGTCTAACAAATGTCCAGAAACCTAGGTTGGTTACAGAGCAAAATATGGTAGACAAGGCTGACTTAAGAACCAAGGTAAATTTAACTCAAAGGTCCCAGACATAAACATATACTAAATAAACCTATATTCTCTCAGGAATCTCTAAATGTTTTAGCTTAACAAACTCCTGGAGTTAAGAGCAGGTGATTTACCCAATCACTCTCAAATCATATCAAAAAAAAAAAATCAATACCCCAAAGGAAAGTTGTTCTTTTTTTCCAGTGATGAATCCTTTGACATATAACTTTATATGGCTTTCCCCATTTTATGAGATTCCCTTCCTGTTCTGTCCTGTCCCACAGCAGCTGTACATTCAGGAGGTAAAAAGAAGCAAACCTCAATGTTTCATTGAGCTATGAACTTGACCATAAGAAATACTTCTCTACCACATCATTGTACCCACTTAAGCAAGAAGAGATAGAGAAGTTCTCATTTTTATCGCTGACTAATGGTTGTTGCTTGGATACACTACCCCTTTACCCTTATCTATTACTCTGGAGTTCTCGGACTCACTAAAATTTGATTTAAAATTGAAATGCTTTAGGGCAAACATCAATTTCAGGAAAGATGAAGTAGATATACCTTTCCTTATTCCTCCCACTAAGTACATAAAAATCCTGGATATCATATGTAAAACAAACCTGAGAGAACTCTGTTTGCAGAATGGAGAAGAATGGAGAAGAATGGAGAAGAATGGAGAATGGAGAAGAAAGACTATCTAGGGACCTGGAGACCTGAGAAGCAACACAGTGAGGAGTTCCTTGGATTTCTTTTTGTCTCACATATCCCAGACAGGGTACTAGAGAAGACAGTGGTGTGGAAATACCAGTGGGCACAGAGGAGAAAAGCACCTAAGGAGGGGGCGCCTGGGTGGCTCAGTTGGTTACGCATCCGACTTCAGCTCAGGTCATGACTTCACAACACGTGGGTTCAAGCCCCGTGTCAGGCTCTGCTGTGACAGCTCAGAGCCTGGAGCCTGCTTCGGATTCTGTGTCTCCCTCTATCTCTGTCCATCCCCTGCTCATTCTCTCTCTGTCTCTCTCTCTCTCTCTCTCAGAAATAAATTTAAAAACAAGCACCTAAGGAAAGCCTGCTCTTTCTCATCAGAGGAACAGAAAAGGAATAGCTTAACAGAAAACTTTTAGGCAACAAATGATTTATTCTTGTCAACACCACAGAAAACACTGTGCCCTATCCCCACTTCTGCTAGCAATGGCCAAACAGAGAACTTTATCAGGCTACAGCAAAGCTTCCTAATCCCCAGGCTGGGTGGTGTTAGAGAAGGCCTAAAAGGGAGTCAGGACTTCCACTGATCCCAAACCCCAATGTCAATGTAATAAAAGGCCCGTGCCTTTCACAGACAAGCTGGTATCCATAGAGGCCTAGGCAGAGCTTGAACTTCCACTACCACTCATAAATAATGAGGATCCCCTCACCTGCACCAACACCCCCCCCCCCCCCCGCCAGGTGTCAAGTGAGGGCCCGCCCACTTGAACCTTGCAATTCCTTTTCTAATCTGAGGAGGCACCACACACCTTATCCCGCCAATGTGGTATCAGAGGCCTGCTAAAACATAAGATTTAAATAAGACCCGGAAGAATTCAGAAGAATTAATCCAACAATTAAGACTCAGAAAATCTCAAAAATTATTACAGTTTAAAAATTACCCATTCTCTTACCATGCTTCAAAATGGAATAAATTAAAAAAGACTTTTATGGAACGGGGTGGGGGGGGGGGAGTTAGAGAGACTAAAGGGAGAGAAAGAAAACCAAGAAAATAAAAATCAAAAAGAACAAACAGAAAAAAATATACATAATGACAAACTTAAGCCCTAACATAAAAATGACATTAAAGGTAAATGATCTAAATATCCCTTAAAAGACAGAGTTTAACTTAATGGACAAAAAAGAAAAAAAAAGGGAACCAACCAAATGCCATCTACAAGGAACTAATTTCAAATATAATGATATGTTATAGTTAGTTTGAAAGAAAAGGAAGAAAAATACACCATGCAAACAATCAAAAGAAAGCAGAAATGGCTATATAATATCAGATTAAGTAGACATCAAAAAAGAAAAACAAAACAAAACAAAACAGAGCAAAACCGACCAGGGACACAGAGGAAATTACATAAAGATGGAGTCACAGTAATCCTAAATATGTATTTCCAAGCAACAGAACTGCAAAATACATAAAGCAAAAACAGAACTAAAAGGAGAAACAGAAAAATTGCAATTATAGTTGGAGACTTCAATACTTCCTCTCATCAATTTATGGAACTAGACTGAAAATAAGCTAGGATATAGAAGAAATCAACAACACCAAATAAACATTATTTATTCCACATTTATGGAACACTCCACCCAACAGCAGCAGGTTACACATTCTTTTAAGCATCCAAAGAACTTATACCAAGATAACTTGACCACACAGAACCTCAACAAATTTAAAAGCATTGAAATTATACAGAGTATGATCACTAACCACAGTGGAATCAAACTAAAACATCAGTAACAGAAACAGAACAGGAGAATCTCCCAAGTGCCTGGAAACAAAATAATGCTCTTGGCTCAAAGAAGAGTCTCAAAGGAAATTACAACAAAACAAAACAAACAAACAAACAAAACACAAAAAAACACATTGAACTGAATGAAAATGAAAATACAACATATCAAAAACTTTTGTGCACAGCTCAGAGCTAAAGCAGTGCAGAAAGCACTGCTTTATAGCGTTATAGCCCTATAAACTATATAGCACTAAATCCTTACATTGGTAAAGAGAAGTCTCAGTCAACAATATAAACTTGCATCTAAAGAAACTGGAGAAGGACCTGAGTGGTTCAGGTGGTTAAGTGTCCGACTCTTGGTTTGGCTCAGGCCATCATCTCATGGTTCATGAGTTCAAGTCCCATGTCAGGTTCTGCACTGACAGTGCGGAGCCTGCTCGGGATCTTCTCTCTCCCTCTCTCTCTCTGCTCCTCCCTCGTCAAGCCCCATCTTTCTTTCTCTCTCAAATAAATCAAACAAACAAAGAGGGTGGTGGGAGAATAGCTCATGTTAATAGACACATACCGAACTAACTGCGCTCTTCCGGGTTTAACAGGTGGCCCTGACCTTTCAGGTCTTCTTCTGTGTTTCTCCTCTTGGGGGTCTCTTAGTAGGCTTCTGTACCTAAAAACACATAAACTTTTCAAATTAATTTATGTGGATTAATTGGAAATTCAAAATAGAAATACATACAAATACTCCATCACTTTTATGCACCCAAGTTATGTTCTCCTAATACAGAAAACGGCTATGAGTTCCAGCCTCATCTGACACCTGAGACGTCCCTTCTGTCTCTCAGGCACAGCCATGTACTTTATGTAGTGGAGGAGCATGTGGTCCAATATGTCTTTCGTGAGGAACAGGTGCTAGGAACAGGCTGCCATCACTGTGGTGGCCCTGCCCTCTGTGCCTTCTACTAGCAGTGCCTACTGCCCTGGCTGAAAGCTGCCTCTTTTCTGATCTTCCACACCCAGCACTACAGCAGGGCCCGTATCGGTTTTCCAGGTATTCCCAGGTTGAGCACAGTCCTTGGCACATAGTGAGTTTTCACTAAATTGTTGTTAGGTAATTTCCTGATTGAAAAACGTAAGCACGTGGGCAACGCAGTTTTTTAAAAATTCACCTTCCAGGTAACAGAGCAGCCCATGTATTTGTCATTTTCAGACTCAAATAGTCACAAAGACCAAACACCTCAAAATTGAGAATTAGAGGAGCAAGAGTGTCTCCTCTTTCCACAGGACTCCTTCCCTCTGCTCTCTGGGTTTGTAGGCAAAATGCAATCACCCAGTGGTCCTCAGAATCCCTGCCCAATCAGGCGACATGAAACTTGTAAGCCTATTTGCTAATTTAAAAAGTGCTCTAGGCACTTCTGACTGCTCTGATAGTTACATAAGGCTGGTCCTTAATCCGGCACCTATTTATAGATGGCCCAAAATGGAACTAGTTTTGTATATTTCAGACATTCAACAAACCAGTGTCTACTTTACTTAGGCTTGTTAATATTTACTAGCCTTTCTATAGTATTTACTTAAAGTTCTGTTAATGACAAGACGTTATCTCTATCAAGATTTCCCTGATTAACTCCACATAATTTTAGTCATCCTAAATGCTCCTAGCACTTACTTAATCAGGTCCCTACAACTATGTTTACATTGCTCCTGAGATGTCTCCATGTGTTTTCTCATCTTTTTCATGCGCTATTTTCCCTGACTTACTGAGTGAATTGTGTTCTTCCCTTCCCTTCCCTTCCGGTGCCCACATGTAAACCCTATTCACATCAAATCCTTCTACTTGGTATATGAAGAGGAGTAGGGAGGGATCCACTTGCATTACGGAGGGAATGTAAATATCTACTCTAGTACTTTCCTGCTATGACATAAACTTATGTGAAAAACTAGGCAAATGTGGTTACTGAGGATGTATCAGAAAACCCATCACGCAAATTTCCACATACTCTTTGAAACGAACGGTAGCCTTCCAGCTTAAACTTGGCTCTAATCTCTTGGTCATTTGACTCTTCCCAAAATTAATTTGGTTCTTCTCCAGTGTTCTCTTGCCTGAACCAGTAATAGCTTTCTGAACGGGGGCTGCTTCTTCCTTCTCAGGTGGATCATTAGTTGGTTCTTTCTTTTCCTTTTTGTTGCTGAATCTCTTCTCCTTTATTTAAAAAAATAATAATTTTTATAATGATATCATTTCTGAATTATCTAGTGCTATCTGAAAATTAACACTGGTGGTAACTTCACTAAAGGAAGTCTCTGATGCATCTAACTTGTGTTGCTTAGTGGCACACATTGGATGAGGGCCACTTCAGGACTGAGGTCTCTAACAGAGCTAGGCTGATAGTAATGGATGTTCCTAAACTCACCCCCTGCTGTAGCACACACAGATCCAAAAGCTGCATTTGACCTACTCACTCCTCGCCACTGTCAGAAAAATGTAAACTCAAATGCTATAGTGACTGGGACACATCATGTACAAATTGCTGAAACTACAGATAAAGAGAATATCTTGCAGGGAGCCAGAGACAAAAGTCACATGACAGACAGAGGGAGAAACACAACAATTAAAAGAGACCTATCAGAAACAGTGCAAGCAAGAAGAAAAGAGAATGATACCTTTAAAGTCCAAAAAAAAAAAAAAAAAAAAAAAATCCAAGGAACTGCCAAATCAAAATTCTAAACAGAGAATTTAGGAGGGGGATTATGACTAATCCATGAAGTTGAAGATAGAACAACAGAAATTACCCAATCTGAATAACAAAGAGAAAATTGATTGGAAACAAAAATGAATAGAGCTTCAAGATCTGTGAGACCAAAACAAAAATTCCAAAATTCATGTCCTCAGAATAACAGAAAAAGAGGAGGAAGAGGGTCAGACTAAAAATGTATTCTAACATGATTTGAATTTTCCCTAAGTTAGAAAAAGACATAAATCTAAGATTCAAAAAGTTGAAAAAACGCTAAACAAACTCAAGAAAAACTCAAAGAAATCCATGCCAAGACACATAATAATCAAACTTCACAAACTAAAGACAAGGAAATTCTTAACAGCAGTTGAGAGAGAAACAATATTTTACTTATAAGAGAAAACAATTAAAATAATAACAGATTTCTCAAAAGCAACCAGGGAAGACAGAAGGAATTCAAACAACATTTTTTTAAGCACCGAAAGTAAAGAATTGTCAGCCTGATACTATATCCAGTGTAAATATTCTTTAGAAATGAAGGGGATGTCAAGAAGTTCTTGGGTGAAAGAAACACGACAAAATTTGTGGATGAAGGAAAAACAAAGAGAATCTGTCATCAACAAATTTACCTTAAAAGGGTAATAAGTTTTTAAACAGAAAGACTGTGATAAAAGAAGAAAACATTGCAATATCAGAAAAGAACAATGGAAAAGAATAAAAGTGTGGGTAAATACAAAAGACGTTCATTCAGCTCTTGATTTTTCTAAATGAAGTTTGATGGTTGAAACAAAAATATAACATTGTCTCATATAGTTATCAATGTATGCAGAAGAAATAAAGACAATTATAAATTAGAGAGGGTAAAGGGACTTAAAAGAAAATATGGTTTATTTTTTTTACTAAAGTTGTATTTATTTTTTCAGTCACATCAGTGTAATAGTATTACAGCTTTTATAAGAAGTTTATGTTGAAAGAGAAATGACATATTCTCATACAGTAAATTTGTAAAGGAAGAATATGTCGACAGCTTTTCTTTTTGTGACATACCAGGAGTTGCAAAGGATTGAGGCATATACAATTATTGTTTGAAGGAGACATGGTTTCTATGTTTCACTCAAACTGCTATGATGTCAAACAATAGATAATTATTAATTATGTATGTATAATATTGTACAATACCCAGAGTAACTCCACACACACACAAAATCTATGCAAAGAGATACACTAAAAACACTGCGGATAAATCAAAATAGAATTCTAAAAAATGTTCAAGTAATCCATAGAAACTGGAAAAAGAAAACAAATGAAAAATAGAAGAACAGAAAACAAAAGTAAACTGGCAAGTGTAAGCCATAACATATCAATATTAAATGTAAATGATCTAAACACATCAGTAGATACACCAATAGAAAGTTTCACAAATTTCTTTTTTTTTTTTTAAACATTTTTTTTTTCAACGTTTATTTATTTTTCGGACAGAGAGAGACAGAGCATGAACGGGGGAGGGGCAGAAAGAGAGGGAGACACAGAATCGGAAACAGGCTCCAGGCTCTGAGCCATCAGCCCAGAGCCTGACGCGGGGCTCGAACTCCCGGACCGCGAGATCGTGACCTGGCTGAAGTTGGACGCTTAACCGACTGCACCACCCAGGCACCCCACAAATTTCTTTTTAAAATGACTCAATTATGGGGCGCCTGGGTGGCTCAGTCGGTTAAGCATCCGACTTCGGCTCAGGTCATGATCTCGCGGTCCGTGAGTTTGAGCCCCGCGTCGGGCTCTGTGCTGACGGCTCAGAGCCTGGAGCCTGTTTCAGATTCTGTGTCTCCCTCTCTCTTTGCTCTTCCCCTGTTCATGCTCTGTCTCTCTCTGTCTCAAAAATAAATAAACGTTAAAAAAAATTTTTTTAAAAATGACTCAATTATATGCTATTTAAAAGAAACATCAGGTGGTTCAGTTGGTTAAGTGTCTGACTCTTGGTTTTGGCTCGGGTCATCATCTCCTGGTTTGTGAGTTTGAGCTCCACATGGGACTCTATGTTGACCGTGTGGGGCCTGCTTGGGATTCTCTCTCTCTCCCTCTCTCTGTCCCTCCTGTGCTCTCTTTCTCTCTCAAAATAAATAAATAAAAACTTAAAAAAAAACTCACTTCAAATATAATAATATAAATATAAGTAGCTTGAAAGTAAAAGGAGGGGAAAGATAGAACATGCAAATATTAGTCAAAAGAAAGCAGGAGTGGTATAAAATTATCAGATTAAGTAGACTTCAGAAAAAGAAAAACAACCAAGGAGAGAGAGGGAGAAAACAGCAATCTTAAATGCACATACAGAGTTGCAAATAAAAAAAACAGAACTAAAAGAAAAATTAGACAAATCCCCAGTTATAGTTGAAACACTTCAAAACCTCTCTCTTGACAACTGATAGAATATCAACAAGAATATGGAAGAACTTACCACCAAAACCACATGATATAATCCACAAAGTAAAAAGAAAAGAAGAAATAATAAATACCAAAGTAGAAAAAAAATAGAGAAAAATCAATGAAACTAAAAGCTAAGTCTCTGAGGAAACTGAAAATCAATACACCTCTATCCAGACAGATCAAGAAAAAATAAAACACCAATGACCAGTATCAGGAATGAGAGAGATAACAATAGCTACGTATTCTACAGACATTAAAAGATTAATAAAAGAATAACTTAAAAAAAATTTTTAATGCTTATTTATTTTTGAGACAGAGAGAGACAGAGTGCAAGTGGGGAAGGGGCAGAGAGAGAGGGGGAGACACAGAATCTGAAACAGGCTCCAGGCTCCAAGCTGTCAGCACAGAGCCTGACATGGGGCTCGAACCCACGAACCGTGAGATCATGACCTGAGCCGAAGTCAGACACTTAACCGACTGAGCCACCCAGGTGCCCCAATAAAAGAATAACTTTGAACAAGTTTATGCCAATAAATTTGACAACTTAGATAAAATGGAAAAATTCCTATAAAGACAATCTACCGAGGCATGTGGCTGGCTGTTGGTAGAGCATGTGGCTCTTGATCTTGGGGCTGTGAGTTCAAGCCCTGCACTAGGGGTAGAGATTACTCAAAATAAAAATAAAATGGATAAAATAGCAAAGGTTATGTATGCTTTACACCAGTGGAAAATTTTTTTAAATAAAATAAAGACAACCTACCAAAGCTCCCTCAAAAAGAAATAGATAACCTGCATGGCCCTATGACTATTAAAGATGTTGAATCTCTTTTTAAAAAACTTACTTTACATAGAACACTCCAGACCCTGAGGTCCAACATCTATTTCTAATAAAAGTTCTTAAGGGAACTTCTTCAATCTTATAAATTTAATATGTGAAAAAGCTGCAGCTAACATTATATGTAGTAGCAACTGAAAGCTTTCCCTTTACCACTAGAAACAAAAGACCTTTTCTATATAATTCTATATTGGAGGCTCCAGCTAGGGCATTAAGGAAAGAAAAAAAGGCACTGATATTGGAAAGGAAGAGGCAGAATGATCTTTATATACAGATCATATGATCCTCTATAGAAACTCCCCGGGATCTACAAACCAGACACTAGAACTAATAAGTGTTTCAAAATATAAAATCAATATATAAAAACCAAGTGTATTTTGAGTGGCAACATATAACCACAAATTGAAAATCTGAAACTACCATTAACCATATAGCCCTTGTGAAATAAAAACTCAATGAGTAAGTGTGAAGATCTAACTGGCTTTATTAACGGATTCATGAATGCAGCAACATCCCATGTGGTAATTAGAGAGATGCTCCACTGAAGTAAACAAAAGAAAAGTTTTTAAAGGCTGAAAGAACATTTTAAAAAAGGGACTTGACTATCAAGGAATATATTGTTTAGGCAAGGTTGCCCTCTTAAGAGGAGAAGAAGGGGTAAATCAGTAAATTTCCTGGTATTGACCAGGAAATTCCAGTTGACTAGTTGCAGGGTACATTCCTGGTTGGTTGAAATTGTAGTTATTTAGGTATAAATACTATAATAATAATAATAACACATATTTTAGGATATATAATAATATATCTGTTAGGTGGTTGACTTGGCCTAAGTGATGCCACTTCGGGCTTGTGGTTTTCTTTTGTAACACCCCCAAAATATGAAATGCTTACAGGTAGGTTTCACAAGAGATGTGTAAGGACTATGCACTGAAAGTTACAAAATATTGCTGAGAAAAATTAAAGAAGATCTAACTAAATGGAGAGACATACTATATTCATGGACTGGAAACTTCAATATTGCTAAGACATCAGCTCTTTCGAAAGTGATCTACAGATTTATCACAATCTCAACCATAATTCTTTCAGTGTTTTTATGAAGAATTCAACAAGCTGATCCTAACATTCCAATGGACTTGCAAAAGATGTAAAATAGCCACGCAAGTTTGAAAAAGAGCAACATTGGAAGATTTACACTACCTGACTTCAAGACTTACTATAAAGCTACAGTGATCAACACAGTTTAGTACTTGTATAAAAACAGACAAACAGATCAGTGGAACAAAAATACGCTCACACAAATGGACAACTGAATTTTGATAAAGATATAAAGGTAATTCAATGGAGAAAGGATGTTTTTTTTTTTTTTCAACAAATGGTGCTGAAACAACTAGATATTTACACTCAAAAGAAAAAAAAGGACTTTAATCCACACCTCATATCATGTACAAGAAGTAAATTACAAAGGCCTGAATGTAAAACCTAACATTTGAATACTTCTAGAAAGGAAACATTGGAAAAAATTTTTGTGACACTGGGTTTGGCAAAGCTTTATGAGATACAACACTATGAAGAAAAAATTAACAAGTTAAACTTCATAAAAATTGAGGACATTTGCTCTTTATTTTTTTTTTTTTTATTTATTTTTTTTTTTTAAAAATTTTTTTTTTTTCAACGTTTATTTATTTTTTGGGGGACAGAGAGAGACAGAGCATGAACGGGGGAGGGGCAGAGAGAGAGGGAGACACAGAATCGGAAACAGGCTCCAGGCTCCGAGCCATCAGCCCAGAGCCTGACGCGGGGCTCGAACTCACGGACCGCGAGATCGTGACCTGGCTGAAGTCGGACGCTTAACCGACTGAGCCACCCAGGCGCCCCAAGGACATTTGCTCTTTAGAAGCAATGGTTGGAGAATGAAATAAGCCATGGACCCGGAGGAAATATTTACAAGTCATATATCTGATAGAATATGCAAGCCAAGAATATATATAAAGATCTCTCACAACTGAGTAAGAAATCAAACAACCCAATAAAAAACTGGGCAAAAAAATATGAATAGACACTTCATCACATATGATAGATAGATGAATGGCAAATAAGCATATGAAAGAATGCATTCAAGAAACGGAAATGAAAACTCAGGGAGATACCAGTACACGCACCTATTAGAATGTCTAAAATTAGAGGTTTGACCATACCTATTTTTTTTTTTTTTTTTTTGAGAAAAAGAGAGAGAGAGAGAGACAGAGGACACATGTGAGCCAGGGTGGGGCAGAAGGAGAGAGAGAATCTCTCTTTTTTTAGAGAGCCTGACACAGGGCTCCCTCTCATGACCTTGAGAGCAACCTGAGCTGAAATCAAGACTTGGACATTTAACCAAGTGAGCCATCCAGGTGCCCGTGACCAATTATTGACGAATAAGCAGAAGAGCTGGAACTCTCCATACACTATTGGTGTGTATGTAAAATATTACAACCACTTTGGAACGCAGTTTACAAATTGTTTAAAAAGTTAAACACACAACTACCGTTTGATCTTGCTGTTTTATTCCCACATTTTCCAAGAGAAATGAAAGCATATGATCAGTACAGATAAGCGCCTGAAAACGAAATGTTAAATATGAGAGTTTAAATTGTAAAGACATGCACAACGTCTTGAAGATAAAGCAAAAGTATATTTACAGAAAGTGGGTGACTGAAAATAAAATCAGAGGATCTCAGAGTCCCAACAAACAACTGGTAAGTTTCAAAAAGAGAGCAAAGAGAAAGAGAGGAAGGAATGATTAAAGATGTGATATGAAAAAAGTATTTTTCTAGTTCTGAAGGACATATGTCACCATTAATGAAAAACAAACATCAGCACCAACCATATCATCATGAAAATTATAGAACATCAGGAATAAGAAAAGATCCTAAAGGCTTTGATAGATGGGAAAGGCCAAAACAGGCCACATAGGAAAAATTGCCTTAAAAATTCTAAGTAAAAATTATTTTTGAACTATCATTACAGAAACAATAACGGACAGAAAAATAAAGATATTTTCACACACTAACCCTCAATTTTTTCCCTCTAATGTGCCTGTTTTGCTTAGGAAGCTCCACCAAAATGATGGGGTACACCAACAAAAGGAAAACTAAATGGAAGGGAACTTCTTCAACACAATAAAGGCCATCTATGAAAAGCTCACAGCTAACATCACATTCAATGGCAAAGCCTAAAAGCCTAAAAGCCTTTCCCCTAATACCGGGAATAAGGCAAGGAGGTACCTTTCACTGCTTCTATTCAACACAGTCCTAAAAGGTCTAGCTATAGTAATGAGGCAAGAAAAAGAAATTACATCCAAATTGAAAAGGAAGAAGTAAAACTCTCTCTGCAGATGACATGATCATATATGTACAAAGACCAAAAGATTTTTTTTTTAAACTGAATTAATGGGGGCGCCTGGGTGGCTCAGTTGGTTGAGCGACCGATTTCAGCTCAGGTCATGATCTTGCAGTTTGTGAGTTCGAGCCCCGCATAGGGCCCTGTGCTGACAGCTCGGAGCCTGGAGTCTCCCCCTCTCTCTGCCCCTCCCCTGTTTATGCTCTCTCTCTCTCTCAATAATAAATAAACGTTAAAAAAATTTTTTTAAAAACAGAATTAATAAATGAATTCAGTAAAGTTGTAGGATTTGATTTTGAAATTCATATTCAAAAGTCAGAACTGATTTCAACCCTTAAAAATCAGTTCTAGTGGGGTATCTGGATGGCTCAGTCGGTTAAGCATCCAACTCTCGATTTTGGCTCAGGTTATGATCTCACAGTTGTGAGATCAACCCTGCATCATGCTCCACGCTGGGCATGCAGCCTGCCTAAGATTTTCTCTCTCCCTCTGCCCCTCTCCACCCTGTGCACACGCCTGCACATTCTATGAAAAAAATCAGTTCTATTTCTCTATAGTAGCAGGGAACAATCAAAAAGGAAATTAAGGAAACAATATCATTTATAATAGTATCAGGAAAGAATAAAATGCTCACAAATAAATTTAACAAAGAAGACAAAGACTTGACCCTGAAAAACATAAAACACCACTGAAAAAAAATTAAAGGAGATAAAAACAAATGGAAAAACACCCCGTGTCCATTGATTGGAAGAATTAATATTAAGATGACAATGCTATACAAAGCAATCTATAAATTCAATACAATCCCTTCAAAATCCCAATGCTATTTTTTTTTTTTTTTTGCAGAAATGGTAAAACCAAACCTAAAATTCAGATAAAAAGTCAAGGGAGCCCAAACAGCTAAAATAGTCTTGAAAAGCAAGAACAAAGTTTGAGGACTCATTACTTCTCAATTTCAAAACTACTACAAAGATATAGTAATCAAAAGAGTGTAGGACTTGTATAAGGATAAACAAGATAGAATAGAATTGAGAATCCAAAAATAAACGCCTACATCTATGGTAAATTGATCTTCAAAAGGATACCAAGCCCATTCAATGGGGGAAAGAACAATCTCTTCCTCAGATAATGCTAGGATTCCCAACGCAAAAGAATAAAATTACATCCTTATCTTACTTACACCATATATAAAACTTTACTCAAAATGAATGAAAGACCTAAATTTAAAAGCTAAAACCATGGGGCGCCTGGGTGGCTCAGTTGGTTAAGCGTCCGACTTCGGCTCAGGTCATGATCTCCCAGTACGTGGGTTCGAGCCCCACGTTGGGCTCTGTGCTGACAGCTCAGAGCCTGGAGCCTGTTTCAGACTCCGTGTCTCCCTCTCTCTCTCTGACCCTTCCCCCCCCCCCCCCCATCCAAGCTCTGTCTCTCGCTGTCTCAAAAATAAATAAACGTTAAAAAAAATTTTTTTTAAATAATAAATAAATAAATAAATAAATAAAAGCTAAAACCATGAAATTCCTAGAAGGAAAGAGGGGCATATCTATCTTCATGACCTTGAATGTAGCAATGGTTTCCTAAGTACAATACCAAAAATACAGGCAACAAAAATGTATTCGTTGGACTTGATCAAAATTAAAAATGTTTGTGTATCAAAGGATACTGTCAAGATGAATGAAAAGACAGTCCACAGAATGGGGGAAAATATTTGCAAATATTAGATCTGATAAGGGGTTAATATCCACAATATATAATGAATTCCTACAACTCACCAACAAAACATTTTTCTAATGGACAAAGGAACTGAATAGACATTTCTTAAAAAAAAAAATACACAAATGGCCAATAATTACATGAAAATATGCTCAACATCACTCATCACTAGGGAAATGCAAATCAAAACCACAATGAAATACCACACTTCATAATTAGGTTGTCTACAATAAATGCACATACAAACCCACACACAGAAAATAGTAAGTATTGGTGAGAATGTGGAGAAACCAGAATCCTTGTACAATGCAGGTAAAAACATAAAATGGTTCAGTCTAGGTGGAAACAGTTTGGCAGTTCCTCTAAAAGTTAAGACATAGAATTACCATATGACCCAGAAATCTCACTCCTAGGTATATACTCTCCAAAACTGAAATAGGGACTCAGATACTTGCACACCAGTATTTACAGCATTGTTCACAATAGTCAAAAAAGTGGAAACAATCCAAGTGTCCATCAACAGATGAATGAATGAATAAATTGTGGAATATACAAATGGAGTATTATTCGGTCATAGAAAGGAATGAAGTTCTGGCAAAGGCTACAGCATGGATGGACCTTGAAAACATTATGCTGAATGAAATAAGCCAAATACCAAAAGACAAATATTGTGTGATTCCATTTATCTGAAATATCTAGAAAAGGCAAATGTCTAGGGACAGAAAGTAGAGAGGTTACTAGGAGCTGGGGGAGGCAAAAGGGGAAGTTACTACATAAAGGGAACAGAGTTTTAGTCTGAGATGATGAAAAAGATTTGGAAGTAGACAGTGGTAATGGTTGCACATTAGGAATGTAATTAACACCACTCAGTGATACCACTCAAGTGGTGAAAATGGCAAATTTTATGCTTTGTATAGTTATTTTACGACAATAACAACAAAGGAAAAACTGGAGTCCAGGAAAACAGGTGCTCAAACACCAGGCAATAAAAAGCCTTCGCAGGATGATGACAAAGAGAAGTTTCGGGACAAGAGTAGCAGCAGTGCAGTAAGAAAACAGTCCTCCGGAAGTGGCAGGGTCAGAAGGGAAACAATGGGCCCGATAAGTTATCTCTTGTGGGATTTGTGGAATTGACCTCTTGGGAATCAGCCTGGAGTTTAAGTGTGTTTCATTAGTATTTCTTGCATATTGTTTCTTGCCTACATCAGCTTCAATCAAGATTTTACTTCATGAAATAACTCTATTAACTGATTTCTTTGTGCAACACTATTTCAAAAACCACGAAAGACACAAAGGAAGCACAGGTCTTATGCATATGCAGGTGACACTTATTAAGGCAATGCAATTCGGTAGTAATCATGGGATGTTGAGAAAGGATAAAAATAATCAAATCATCTAGGCTTCGTTAACAGGGCTGACTCCTTTGTTCTTAGTGTTATTAATTCAAAAGGGAAGATGAAGAGTGCTATTTAGAAAGCAATCTGAAATATTTTACACCTATTACCTGAATCAGAAACTTTCTCAAAGTACTACACTTATTTCGTATTTTATGTTATACTGTGAAAAACACTGAAAATAGAAGCAAAGTCCAAATATAGGCAGAATCACTCTCATTAGAAAGTTGAGTCAAGTAACACTATGCTATGAAATTTTAAGTCTAAAACTTACCTGTTTAGACATATTTTCTGAAAATTTTTCTGATTTTTCTTTTAAAAATGTGACAAGGTCTTTATAAATTTCACCTTTTCTCTCATAATTAATTTCCCCCTCATTGTCTGTTTTGCCCTTTGGGAGAAAAAGTTTGATGCTGTTATTAACGTAATAGCAACTGAGCCTGATCAATACATCACAACCCAAGCCCACATATCGTTTTCCTCTCTAAAGGACCCATGTGGTAGTCTTTATACATAAGAAATATAGGCAAAATCTTTCTCTTAAAGTTATCCATCCATTCAGTCATTCATTCATTCATTCAGCATGCTTTTACTGACTACCTCCTATATGCATGTAGGGCACTCTGCTGGTCAGCAAAGAATCAAAGTTTCTTTCCCTCTGTACCTCTCAAATGTAAAAAAGCAGTATGACTTCAAGAGCGTCTGGCGAAGTCATAAAAGGCCCCAAGATTAGAATGTCAGCACAGAAAAGCTTGTTTCTATTTGTCACACCCTTGCTCTTGTTCTGTGTGACACGGTTGCTATAGGCTTATATTTTTCTAGAATTCTAATCTCTATGTATCAGTCCATCCCTCCACTCTTTGTCTCTGTACCTCTTTCTTTTTGTCTTTCCTTTGATCATTTCCCTTTTTTGCCTACCCTAATAGAAAAGATTTGGTTCTCCCTTAACCAAATGTATACATAAAAAACTGTAGTGTGTTATACATCCATAAACATCATGCATATACATATAACTCTAGTGTGTTATGCATTTTTCTGTAATTACTGAATAGTTGCATGTTCCTTATCTTTCATTTTTTTAATAGACAGGAATACTTAGATTTCCATATCAAATAAAGTTGTATGTAGGTCAACAGCCTTTGCTAGAAACCAAGTCTCCTTGCCCCACTCTAGAAAGTCAAAGAAAATCATTCCTTTTGTTACCTCTTATTGTCTAATTGGAAATTTCACTTAAAGTATCAAGACGAACCAAAAGTACAATCATGTTTAGGCTGTCTCCCTCCTCTGTGCAGACATAAGCTAAGCATCATGCTGAGAAAAAAAGCACGAACAAGGCACATCAGGACAGATGCCTGCCGGTAATCAAGAAAGCGGCACCGAAACGTTGACACCAATCCAAACCAAGAAGTAGCAAATCTCCAAACAGTCTCCTCTGACGGCTGGGTCCCCGTTACAGATTTGGGTTCTCCCTGCAGACTTTGCCTGTGAGGCCCCAAATTACACCGCAAAGGAGAAAGTTGACCTCAGTGAACAGGTAGAAGACTAAACGTTTTTTAATCTAGAGGCTTTGGAAGGCCATCTCTCTGCTTAGTGATGCTCAGGGCTTTGGGATCTGCAACACTGTGTTTTTCCTTTGCCAGCTTAGGTCAGCATCAGTCAGCAGGAAGTGAAAGGAACACTGACAAGCTGGAGGGAGGAAGGGACATACTCCCTCTTCCTCGTCTGTTGTCCCTGTTAGAGTTACCCCAGCAACGGCCCTTCACCCCTGGCAGCAGCAGTCGCTCCCAGTAGGAACAATTAGTTCTAGTTCCCAGGGTTTTCCCCTGTACTCTCGGAACCAGGCTCATTACGACCCCTCAGAAATACCATTATAAACCGACCAGGGTTCCATCTCCAAAGGTCTGGGTCTCAGCTCTGCCAGTTCTGCAAACATCCTCTGCTGAGTTCCCAAGGTACTAACACTAACTGGGCAATGCACTCCTCAGAGGTCTGGATGCCAGTTTCAGGGAGACCACCTGAGCTCAGAGGGGGCCAGCTTCTCCTGGAACTGACCAGTCCTCAGAGTTGCGGGTTCCAGTTCTGTGCGGTCCCCCTTCTGAACTCCTAACACACCATTGCCAATGTAAGCGGGGTCCACTCTTCACAGGTCTAAATCTCAGCTCTGGAAGGTCCATCTTCTGAGATCGTAAGCCACCAGCCCAGCCCAGCAGTTGGCCCCTCACCAGACATGTAGGTCCCAGCTTCATGGAGTACTTCCTCCAAGCTCCCACATTTTAGCGCCTCCCTTCCCTTTGTCCTCTCAACTCTTAGGGTAAAAGCTGTAGTTATTGCTTCTGTGTTACTTCCTTGCTCCTCTTGTGCCTCTTCTTTTCCCTAATACTTGTATAATTAATCAGGGAACTGATTAAGGAGGTTTTTGTTGTATAAAGTGGCACGGGCCCCTTTGGAGATCATTTCGTAGGAGATTGACTTAATGATCTGCAATGGGGAACACTGGGGCTAATTCTGAGGCAGTTCTGGATTTGCCTGGCAAACTCACAGCAGGGGGATCTGCTTCAATCCCACAGAGCAGTATCGCATTTTCTGTGGTCATCAGGATTCAATCCTGGACACATGCCTGCGTTTACAGAGACTGAGCTAAGCACCAAAACCAACAGAGTTCTTAAAAAATTACTTACACCATTTAAAAATACTCCTTCTGCACTACAAGTAATGCACAGAGTTTCAACATCGTGTGGTTTCACCAGCACATAACAAATTTCTCCATGAATTTGTCTCCAAGGTGGGGCTCTACATCCATTTGAAAATTCATAATCTGAAACCAATTAATAAATTTCAGTCAATTAAAAGGAGCTCCTAAAAATATGTTGGCTTTAAAAAAATAAATATGATTAAAGTTTTAAGTTTTCATCTTTTCAAATATTCAATCCTAAGGTCACGATTGAAGCATTTGGAAATAATTATATTTAACACAAAATGAAACTGAGAATAATATAAACCTGAGGTATAGCTGATAGATTCCAAGACAGTTTGTTCTCCTTTTCCTGAGAAATTTTTCAGCATTTCTATATCGTTCTTAACACTTGTGGGATTTAAACTTATTTCTCTGAAATAAATGGTAAGAAATTCATTTTGACACTTTAAAAGAGAACCTGCAGAAAGCACATGAAAACATTCCATTTTAGCGGGGGGGGGGGGAATATTGTTTTTTATAGTTAAATTGTGGTTAAATTACACAACAACAAAAATACTGCAGTTAATTTAGCCATGTTGTAATCTGACAACACTGTCAAAACATCAGAGAATCAGTGACTCACGTTTAATGCAGCATTAAATGTACTCATTTAAATATTCACTTCGTTTCTTAGTGATAACACTATACCAGGAAAAAAACTAGAAAAATGAACAAGTTTTTAATCTTACAAACTCTACATGATATTTGCATTATCATTCAATAATTTACCTAACAGCCTGAAGAGACTGAAAATAATAAGGTCGCTTCATGTCCTCAGAATTAGGCGAAACCCCACAGAAGACTTTAGCAATGCTGACTGCAAACTTTTAATTTTTAGTTTTAGAAATATTCATGCGATAAACTACAATCTTAATCCAATAAAATTTCACACAAAATCAATGGCAATAACGTCTATATTTTTTGTGTGTTTATGAAAAACCTCCGAAAGCACTTTTTGTAACTAATTTTTAGAGGTTTCTTTTTTTTTTAAAAGACTCACAGTGAAATATGTTTTAGAGAATGGTTCAGGAGGTGCAGATCCAGTTGGCTGAGCAGCCTGGCGATCTTCATCTTAATCTCATTTTCAGAATCTTCACCTTTGGTAACTTTATCAAGAATGTTTACCGTGGATGTGTCTTCTTTCATTGTATTATAATCTAAACCCAGGATTTTTGCTACAGGATCTCTGTTAGCTGACCAAAAAATAAACAAAAATGATCCTCTTGTCTTGTTACAAGAAACATAGACTAACAAATCCTTTGAAGCCCACCCAAATGTGTTTCTTTCATTAAGCTTTCTCTGATGGACTCCATTTGAATTGATCTCTACTTCTCAGATTCTACTATAGTAGGAACTCTCTTGCACTCGTTGGGATGTCCTGCCTTGTATTGTAACATCATTAGTTACGTCACCTCTCTAATAAGACAAAGACCAAGACCTTCTTTTCTTTTTTTTGTTGACTGTGGGGCATTGTCCAGCATGGGCATTCAATTAATATACTCAGAATTGATTTGAAGACAGGGAAATACTGGTCTCCTTAGAAGAATCATCACTAGAACTGTGTGTCTATGTGTGTGTGTGTGTGTGTGTGTGTGTGTGTGTGTGTGTGCACATGCACCAGTGCATTCACAAATGCTTTCCTTCCAAGAGAGTGTGTTTCTCTCAGTCTACCGATCCACTGCCCGTCTTCTCCACCTGTTCAAACTGCTCATATTTTCAATGCCTTTTGATGTTAGAGTTGGAAAAACACTGGCCAGTACTTATGCACATACCAAAGTTACAGTGAAAACCTGAAACACCAATGCACGATCAAGGCTGACACAGGTGTGAAAGTCGAACTTAGAGATGCTGAAAACAGGATTTGGGAAAAGCCAAAGAACCATGTAGTTGCAAACAAGGAAGAAAGTGGCAAAGCCTTATCTGGAAAGGAGGAATTCAAGTAAGATGAAATATGGATGCATTTGGACAGGAAGGGAGAAAGGCCCACGGAACTAGTTCAGAAAGCTCGACCTGATTGAAATGAAGAGAGCACAGGGATCACATGAACTCTGCAATAGGAAGGGGACTAGGGCACCAGAAAATAGAAGAAAAGGCTTAGGTCCTCTTAGAAAAGACATCAGGGGAGGGGCAGGAGAAGGAGATCTAGGAATCATCCACCGATTGAGCATCTCAACTTATCACCAGTATGGTGGTCATTTCATAAAGACTCATGAAAAAAAGGTACTACATGAATTCTGCGGAAAGACACAAACCTGATCCCCAAATTGCTGTGCACCATGGAATTTGGACCCAAAACTAAGGGTTGTATCTAGAACTCCCACGGAAAGGACAAAATGCAGCAAAAGATTCATATGTAGCCAAACTAGATATATAGCAGCCAGTCTATGTATTATATTCATATATTAAGTTGAATTTAATGCTATTAATGACCTTCCTGAATTCAGCTTTACTCTCAAGATTTTATTCCTCTTCAGCAGAGTAGTTTGATGTATAGATAGCCTAATGGAGAGTAGGCAAGAGATAAAAAGGAGGCTGCTGCCCTGAGGTTCGTATCTTAAAGAAATTTTTTTTTTTAAAAAAAAAGATCATCTTCCTACCTCACAGCAGTAGACACAGCAAAGAACGACAAGAGGCAGAACCCAGGCACCTTATGCTTAGGACCTTCTAGTCACACGATTCCAAAGAAGCAAACCATGTATACAGCATCTTTATCTACTGTTAGATATTTGTCTACTCATGAGAAAAATCTGGAGTACAATTATGGCAGGCAATTGATCGCATTCTTTTAGCATGTTAGATGATTAGACAAGGATGAAAATCTTCATCCGTAATGGAGAGGAAAAATATTTCCCATCGAATGAATGTAACTATTCACACAAGGCCGTGCAGCTCACAATGGAGTAGGGCTGAGACCAATGGACAGTGAGATTATTATGAGCCAATTCTGCTAAAAGAAGAGTCTACATTCATTTTAAGGGAAACAAATCATCATCCATCACAGCAGTACTGAGAGTAGAGTGTGGATTCCGGTGCTGGCCCTTCAAATCCGTCTTCTCTCCTGTGTGGACCTCAAAGGCTAGAGTCCTCTGGTCTTTACAGAAGCTAGGAAGCCTGTCTTTAAACCACACATGAAAATTAGAAGAAGGTTTCTAGTGGTAAATAAAGTATTAAGGCCTTTCATTTTAAAGTAGAAATTTGATATGAGCATTAACATTCAGCCAAGAAAAAATAATGACTTTTTTATGAAGTTGAACACAGGAATTTTTTTTACCTTTTAGGTTACAGAACTTTGTCCAGGAGACTGTAACAAATGATCCCCTCCCCACCACCACCGAGGTTATGTTTCTAAAAGTTCAAATCATAGACTGGAGTATAAATATCACCTTCAACACACGCCTGTGCTTCCTTCAGCTTTGTATCTTTGGCAATAAGTAAAAAACGTGACAGCTGCCCAAAGTTCCTGATTTTAATGTGAGGTACAGAGAGAAACAGCAAAGGCTGTCCATTTTCATCCACTTCTTCTGATTTGACTGTTGTTTCACTATAACACGAAAACAAAAAAGAAAACTTAAGGTTACCTGGATGCTAGTGAAGTTAAGTGGAAGACATTTTGATGAACTATCCCTATGTCTCATTATAAAACACAGAATATAAATGCTGCGTGTTAGAAGCTCATCTCCTTTCCTACTTTGTACACACTCAGACCCTTAAATTCTCAGCCTTATTAGCAACCATAGTGAGCAACACAATAGATCCAGGAAGAAAATGGTAAGCAATTTCTTGAATACCTTCATGAACTCATGGTTTTTGTTTTTGTTTTTCTAATAATGTGTCAGACATATTTAAAAAAAAATCACTGGTTCTACAGGACCATTCATGTTTTGGGGATTTCTAATGTTATACTATTTATAAAATTTACACCACAGTAATTAGTGGTTAGACATTTTCTTGGCTACTCTGTGTTTCTGAACAAAAAACTATGAAAAAAAGACAAACTAGATCCCATCTGTGGATTGCTTTCCCACTCCAAACCCCCTAATTTGGTTTACTTTTGGATAATAAGCAGTTTTTCTAAATGGACTTTTCCTGATCAGAAATTACTGGGTCTCCTAGATTTGTGCTCCTGTCCATTTTAATTATTTTTTAGGTTGGCATTTAAAAAATATTAAGATATTTTTGTGGCAGTGATATTTCTGTAGATTTCTACCACTTACAACATTAACGAAACTGCTTAGGTTTTTATTATATACTGATATGCCTGGTAAAGCTGCTTTCATCTTAGGACCTGATCTAACATATTTTAAATTGGAATGCAGATAAACAGATGTGAAATGTTGCCAGTTCATTAGAAAAAGTAAACCTGAAAGACTCAGATTACCTGCCACTATAGCACTATTTCATTAGGAAATAAACAAGAGGACAGAAACTATGGGGAGCAGAACAGTGGCACCCCACAGATGTCTACATCCTAATCCTGAAACCCATAAATGTGTTATCTTACATGGCAAAGGAGAACTTTGCAGATGGGTAAAGTTAGGATCTTGAGATGGGAAGACTATTCTGGAATATGCAGGAGGGTCAAGTCAGAGAAGCTGACATGACATGGAAATAGAGGTCAGAGCAACATAGAGCCAGGAGCCAAGAGGCAATGTGGGTGGATTCCAGAAGCTGGAAGAGGCAAGAATGGATCTTCCTTCAGCCCCCAGAAGGAATACAGGCCTGCCGACACCTTGATTTTAACCCTACAGACTCATTTTAGACTTTTCACCTCCAGAACTGTAAGAAATTAAATCTGTGTTGTGTTAGGCCATTAAGTGTGTGATAATTTGTTATAGCAGCAACAGGAGGCTAATACAGGAACTTTCATCAGTCTTGCCCACAGCTCTATGTGCAGGAACTTACATAGTAACTGCACACAGAAGGTGCTTGATAAATAGAGGAGGAATAAATGAATGAAAGATTTCTAGACAGATCGGTGATAGGTGTTGTTTACAAAATGTGCGTTTTCTCTAACATAAAGCTTTTGGAATAGTGTCTTTAGGACTGGATTGATATTTCTTAAAGTTTTGTACGGGGCTGGACACTCGTGCTAAGTGGATGATGACAAGACTAAGTTATAAGCCAACTGAATGCTAACAGTATCAAGCCACTGAACTCAAGAAGGTGAAACTGCTGGTGAGAAACTGGAAGTCAAGGGCACAGGACACATTTTTCCTTGCTCCCACCAGTTGAAACCTGTAACTCAACAGAGCGGTAGGAAGTAAAATGTCAGCTATAGGGAGGATGTAGAAGAGCAGGTTTGTCTCTGGGTTCACAGTTTCTAACACCTGAAGAAAGAGCTCTTAGAAAGAAAAATAATGCACCCACCTCATGGCATCAAGAAGAATGTGCTGTAGGGATGCTTGGGTGGCTCAGTTGGTTAAGTATCTGACTTCTGATTTCTGCTCAAGTCATGATCTCGGGGTTCGTGTGATTGAGACCCATGTTGGGTTCTGTGCTGGCAGTGCAGAGCCTGCTTGGGATTCTCTCTCTCTCTCTCTCTCTCTCTCTCTCTCTCTCTCTCTCCTTTTCTCTCTGTCCCTCCCTCCTCTCATCTCTCAATATAAATAAACTTAAAAAAAAAAAAAGAAGAATGTGCTGTAGGGGCACGTCGGTGGCTCAGCTGGTTAACCATCCGACTTTGGCTCAGGTCATGATCTTGTGGTTCATGAGTTTAAGCCCTGCATTGGACTCTCGGCTGTCAGCACAGAGCCCACTTCAGATCCTCTGTCCTTCTCTGGCTCTGCCCCTCCTCCACTTGCACTCTCCCTCTCTCTCAAAAATAAATTTAAAAACCATTAAAAAAAAAAAAGACGAATGTGATATAAATGAAATCCACTGACCTGATCAAAAGACTTTTAAACTGGAATTGTAAAAGGGACGTAGAAATACAATAGCTTATACTATAAAGCGAGAGAGCAGGAAAATATCTCATTTACTTCATCCCTAGTGCCTAGTTTAGTGTCTAGGACACAGTAATTACTCAATAAATGAGTCTAAATAGTAGCAAGGGAAATAAGACCATACTTGAGAAACTAGTTAGCAATTCTCAGATAAGAGAAACAAAGAGCTCAATATTAAATGTTATGGCCATTGATCTTATTACCATGACCTAGAAATTTTACCAAAACATAATAATTATTGTCTCATAAAACAATATTTTGACAGATCATGTAATTGAGCCTTCATGACACTGATAAGATGACTAGAACAAAAAAGCAAAAGGATTAAACAATGCCCATTCCCAAGGAGTACTGGTAAATAAGCAATAAAAAAAGATGCTTGTGGAGATTCATAAAAGAGAAAAGTAAAGTAGGAACAAGGAAGGTACCAATTGTGAGGGAAGCGTACAGGACAGGGGGAAAAGGGCCAGTACTAGGAACCCGACTTCTCACCCACACACAACTCTTACCGGAAGAGAACTGTATCCCAAATCAGACACATCCTTGAGACAGCAGAGAGACATTCACAACTGAAATACCACAATATTAAAGCTGACATCATTCAAAGATCAGAGTTGTACCAAAGAAGGAGAGAAAAGAACAGGTAATAACATTGTCACTAAGTGGTTTTGAATGCTTATCGAATCTGGAAGTTTCCCAAGCTATATTCTAATGAGTCAAAGCACCTCAGCTCTGTGAACCACCAACAGATGGTGTTGATCATCGGAGGGTGTCATTTGTCCTTAGCTTCCAGTGGACTTGGGCTTCATGCTGAGGTATCTTAGAGAGATTATTAATCTCATCCTGCCTGATAAGAACAAAGCAATTGAGAATGGTAATACAAGGAGACTTCTGATTTCCATTAAAATGAAAGTGGAGCTCTTTTCTCCAAAACACTGAACATGGAAGGATGATGACAAATGTTATTACAGGATGAAGAGCCGTACGTTGGAAATGATTCTAAAGGAAAAGAATGAGTCATCTAACATGTGGAAAGTGCTGTGCCCATCTACTCAGTAATGATCTGCACAAAAGAAGGTGGTTGATGAAATGTGAAACCTGTGCAGTGTGTGACTAGCAGATCAGTTTCAGCGTCAGATGCCTGTCAGCCTAATTTAGAAGAAGGCTCAGCAAACTTTTTATTGACGGCTACATAGAGTGAATTTGGAGATGGACAACATCAAATAAGAAATGAAGCCACAAGTATAAGTATATTCCCCAAATATCTGCAGAGATCAATGAAAGAGGATAGCTTACTTACTCCAACAGACTTTCCATGCAGATAAAAGTGATGTTTTGGAACAAGAGGCTGAGAAGATGTATATTCCCAAGAAGAGGAGTCTGTCTAAATAGTCTAAAATACTCAAGAATACTCCTGTTTGGCAGAAACCCATCCAGAGACTCCAAGCTCCAAGTCTTTATGATGACTTAGGTATTTATATCTACATGGACTTACAGACCTGAATCCCACCTGGAAGGAAAGCAGCTTCCCCCCCTTTAAATAAGTGAATAAAAGGTGTCCTAAGGGCCAGCAGTTAAGCAAGAAGAGTGCATGTGAACCAAAGGGCAAAGAATGAGGCAGCTGGGGCTGTTTTAACAATGCATTCTTCTAGCCATTGAAGGCATCTCTGGTTTACAGGACTTGTCTTTGTTGCTAGATATGGCATCACAAGTGGCTATGGGCTGCTGACAGTTCTTTGGTTTGAGGGATGGAGCAAGGGCTCACATCAAGACTTGGATGTGAACGCATTTGGTATTTTCCGTTACTACCAAAATCTCAGCTGTGTTCTCCACCTTCTTCAGGATAATCAGTACCCACCTGGTTCTCATCAAGCCACGAAGGCATGGTTTCCCTCAGATACAACAAGGGCTACTATCAGACCCTTCTTCTTCCTTCCAACATCAAAGATATTATTAATATGGGTCAGAAACAAGACCAATGAGTAAAAAAACTGGCCCAAGGAAAAGCTGCCTCGTAAGTCTGACAGGAGAAAGACAGGACACACGTGGTATCAAGATGTCAAAACATCCTGCTTAAAAGGGAACACTGTACATAAAGACTGTATGGAGAGGTGTAACAATGGAAATAGCACAAGAGAAACTGGACGAGGATAAAGACAAAGAAATAGTGATATGATTGAGATGTGTGTGCTTAGGTGCCCACCTAAGGAGGTCACAGACGTGGCCATGCATGTACTTGGAATACAGAGTAAGTACAGAGGCAAGATACAAGGATACTCTTGATACTCTTCTGACATCTGCTTTAAGTATCTTTGTATGGCAGCACCTGGCTGGCTCAGTTGGTTAAGTGTCTAACTTCGGCTCAGGTCACGATCTCATGGCTTGTGGATTCGAGCCCCACATCAGGCTCTGTGCCGACAGATCAGAGGGAATCTCCCTCTCTCTCTTCCCCTCCCCTGCTCACACTCTGTCTCTCTCAAAACTAAATAATAAATAAGTAAAAAATAAGTAAATAAATAAATCCATGTTTGTACTAAGTAGCCCACATGTTTTTCAACTGTATGGTTTTGCACATGAGTTCATCTTCAAAGGTTAGAAAAAAGTGTGTGACACTATATTAAACTTAAGTGGGAGCAATAAATAATGACAAACGCTTTGAGAGGAAGTGACCTCTCACAGTTAGAAATCAAATACATTTGGGGCACCTGGGTGGCTCATTTGGTTAAGCAGCTGACTTCAGCTCAGGTCATGATCTCATGGTTTGTGAGTTCAAGGCCGACATTGGGCTCTGTGCTGACAGCTAAGAGCCTGAAGCCTGTTTCCGATTCTGTGTCCCCCTCTCTCTACCCCTCCCCTACACACGCTCCGTCTCAGTCTCTCAAAAACGAATAAATGCTAGAAAAGAATTTTAGAAATCAAACATAATTAAAAAAAAAAAAGACTTGGGGCGCCTGGGTGGCGCAGTCGGTTAAGCGTCCGACTTCAGCCAGGTCACGATCTCGCGGTCCGTGAGTTCGAGCCCCGCGTCGGGCTCTGGGCTGATGGCTCAGAGCCTGGAGCCTGTTTCCGATTCTGTGTCTCCCTCTCTCTCTGCCCCTCCCCCGTTCATGCTCTGTCTCTCTCTGTCCCAAAAATAAATAAACGTTGAAAAAAAAAATTAAAAAAAAAAAGACTTCAGGAAATTCAGGAGAAGGTAAAGCATAACAGCAGAACCAAAACACTCCAGAGACACAGTTCAAGAATGGTTTTCAGTTCCAAAAATGAAATTCTTAGTTTATGCTCACAAATAATCCTAAAGGGGAAAAATGAAAAAGGCATCTACAGGAAGCTTCGGCTGGTTAGTGACCTGTTTTTGATAAGGTCAGACTTTAAAGAGATATCTTTTTTTTTTTTTTTTTAATTTTTTTTTTCAACGTTTATTTATTTTTGGGACAGAGAGAGACAGAGCATGAACGGGGGGAGGGGCAGAGAGAGAAAGGGAGACACAGAATCGGAAACAGGCTCCAGGCTCTGAGCCATCAGCCCAGAGCCCGACGCGGGGCTCGAACTCACGGACCGCGAGATCGTGACCTGGCTGAAGTCGGACGCTTAACCGACTGCGCCACCCAGGCGCCCCATGGTCAGACTTTAAAAGTTCATGTGCAAACAGGAAGGAGGATCAGAATGCCTGAAGTAGAAAATACACTGAAGCTGACCAAAACGACAAAAACTATTTACATATGTATATGTAAATTCATGTGTAATTACAATATAATCACACTTATATAAATACATATACATTTTACTCATGTTCACAAGAGCTAAGTTGACAGCCCCCTGTTTGAGGTGGACGTAGAATTTTTTTGTTAGTCTCAGATTTGGAAGGTTCTCATTTGAAGACAATGCCACTTGTCAAAAAAAAAAACCTCTCCCGTATACTGAACAAAATTTACCACTCTCACTCTGCTACCCCAGGGATTAATATATTTAAACACCAGTAGGGATCTTATTCATATCAGAGGTCACAAAACCAATGCCTGTCGGCACCTGTACAGTCATATGAATGAGCTGGAAAGCCCAGACATAAAGCAACAGCAAATGTTGGAGTGTGGTGACCTGGAGAATGCATCCTCTATCAAAATAAATTCAACTTCAAACTTAAAAAATTAGATGGGATGACTGGGTGGCTCAGCCAGTTGAGCATCCCACTCTTGATTTTGGCTCAGGTCATGATCTCACAGTTCATGAGATCAAGCCCCATGTTGGGCTCTACACTGACAGTGTGGCGCCTGCTTGGGATTCTCTCTCTCTGTCCCTCCTCCACTTGTGCACAAGTGCACACACACGCTCTCTCTCAAAATAAATAACTAAACATTAAAAAAATTAAAAAATAAAAATTAGATGACTGGTGTGTTGGCCAAACAAAATAGTCTCAGATTTCACCCGAGCGCCTTCTGCTTGCAATCCCTGGGTCAGCATATTTCTGAGATTCAGAGATGTTAAATTATTTGCCCCAAGCCTACAACCAATCGATAGAAATATGTACAATGAAGATATTAAATTCCAGAAGCAATTCACTGGCTTACCCGACAATATAACCTGATTCAAATGCTGAGGGGTCCAAGTCTGTTTTCCATTCGAGTGGTTCCACAAAAACATATCTTGCCTCCTGGGGATATTTGTAGATAAAGCTCTCCACAAACATCATAATTTCTTTCAATATTGCTTCATTGAGAGGAGTAATTTCCAAGGTTCTGGTCCCGTATCCGGCAGCGGTCCACTGCGCCGACCTGGTCAGCGCCACGCCCATAGTATCAGTCAATGCTCAAACCTGAGCTTAGCACACGCACTGCCGAGTAAAAAGAGTTAGACACAGAGGACTGCGGCCACCTTGTCCCTGGAACATTTTCACTTTCAAGCAATCCAACTCACATTCTGCTTCTTAATCTTCAAGGCTGATTTTTAAATCATCAAATTATACTTTTAATGCAATAAAAACAGTTCATTTTCACTGAACCAACTCTATGTAAAACTGACTAGTGCTTGGATTTTCCCATACCTGTCTGCCCTGAGGTGAATAACTTTCTCATTTCCCTGGGCCTAAGATAGAAAGTTCAAGTAACTGGAAACAAGAAAACAGAAAAAGAAAAAACTCCAAGAGTAGAAGGAACACCTAGCGGAGGTTGGCCTCAAGGCCTTTGGTTCTCAGGTCTGCCGGAGCTGGAGGCTAAGTGAGCAATGCTCTTCCGGGCTGGACTGCTCATCATTTGGAACCATGCCATTAAACTGAACTGTTATTCTTTTTTTTTTTAATGTTTTATTTTATTTTTTTGAGAGACAGAGTGCGAGCAGGAGAGGGGCAGAGAGAGAGGGAGACACAGAATCCAAAGCAGGCTCCAGGTTCTGAGTTGTCCGCACAGGGTCTAACACAGGGCTCAAATCCATGAACTGTGAGATCATGACCTGAGTTGAAGTCGGATGCTCAACCAACTAAGCCACCCAGGCACCCCGTGACTTTCTTTTTAAAAGGTAACATTATGTGTAACATTAAATAAGAGCCAAGTTAGAAAGCAAGTTCTGACCCTAATTGTGAAGATTCAAGGCTTTTTTCCCGGATAATCCATACTTGTTTGCTTTCTCCTAAAAGTGATCATGAAAGCCTTCCTTCCAGAATACTAAAATGGTTATAAAGTTAAATATAAAATATAATTAGCTTTCCCCCCCATAATTACTACTAAACCTCAGAAGTGGTTTTAGTAAAAACCAAGAGTCTACAGAAATGACTTGGAGATTTGGGGTTTGTACTGTATTAAATCTTGAAATCCAGTAACAGGACATCCAGATCAGTGGCTCTCAGCGAGGCAGTGCTCATAATACAGAAGAATTATAAAAGACACTTCATTATTGAAATGAAAGGGACATCACTGGCATTTAGTGATGAGGACTGAGAATGTTCCATGTCCTGCAATATGCATGACAGTCCTCAGAAGGAAGAATTACGCTACAATCTCCAGGCATCTAGTAAGTGGAAAACTTCAGGTAAGTAATACCTGCGCTCAGAACCTACTTCCACTTTGCAAATAATCACACTATTTTTTTTTCACAGTTTTAATATACACTAAATCCGTCAGGATTGCAACTATCATATAAACCAAAGGAAGGCTGAACATACTTTGTTTTATATGGAATTTACTAATTTTATATGGAAGTGTACCAAAATGCTGGTACACCGTATACAGGCAACACCCTATACAGCACCTTGCCGGAAGACACTTTAACACGAGCTAAGAAATGCCAAAAGGGCTTCTTTTCATCATGATAAATTTTTATAGAAAAGTAGGGGCGCCTGGGTGGCGCAGTCGGTTAAGCGTCCGACTTCAGCCAGGTCACGATCTCGCGCTCCGTGAGTTCGAGCCCCGCGTCGGGCTCTGGGCTGATGGCTCAGAGCCTGGAGCCTGTTTCCGATTCTGTGTCTCCCTCTCTCTCTGCCCCTCGCCCGTTCATGCTCTGTCTCTCTCTGTCCCAAAAATAAATAAACGTTGAAAAAAAAAAATTTAAAAAAAAAAAAAAAAAAAAAAAAAAAGAAAAGTAAGTGTAACATATTTGAAATTTTCAAATTGTTTTTCTCAATCTGGTAAACCAGGAGCTGTGACAGTGAACAGGTTTCATTTGAGAAGGCTGGTTGGCAGAAGGTCTAAGAAAATCTCCAGGAAGGGGGACTAGGACAATCCAGGAGGCAAATAAAATATTATCAGAGGGGAAAAAGTGGAAGGAAATTCCGAACAAGACAAGACAGGTATAAAAAGGCAAAAAAAAAAAAAAAAAAAAAGAGGTACTTTGCAGACTTGGCTGAATACATTTTAAAAAGAAAACAGGGTAATGTTTTTCATCAGAAATGTAAGAAATTTCTGATGGCTTAATTTACCAAAAGAACCAAAGCTACAGCATTTATTCCACTAACCCAGAGGTGTTAAAAAATGGTCAGTGTAACTCAGGTAAAAATATAAAATGAACACTTTTTTTCCCTAAAACAAGCTACTCCCCAGTTTCTACCCATTGCCATCCAGGAGTTCTTTTGGCCTAAGAACCACGGTTACAACGAATACATGTCAGTACATAGTACATGCCTTTGCATTAAGTTTTTTTTTTTTTTTTTTACGTTTAACGGTTAAAAGGAAAAAAAATTTTGTGCATGTGTTTGCATAGATTGAGAATCACATATTCATCTTCTCTAATTTTACTCATTTTCTCTACTAATCAAATCGATATAATACAATTTGTTTTTCTTTTTTAAGGGTTAGTTGCAAGCTTCTTGTATCATTAATAAAATGAAACACGTCCGTGAATAATGTCTGTAATACTTGAGCAAAAGCAAACTGAATTCTCAATGAAGCTAAGGGAATTATAAACGTCCGCTCTAGGATCTAGAAATGTGGCTGGTAAGGTCGATTGGGAGTCTGTAAACACACTGGCATTTCTAGAATGATGAAGCTTCAGAAAAATGAAAATTTCAGAGAACTGGTATGAACAGGGCCCTGAATCAAAAACTACGTTCAAACCCTGTGTGAAAACACGCGATGATGGCACCAATCAGACCTGTGACAAACGTTAGGGTTGAAGGCTAAGAAGTTTCTAGGGATGACGGGGTAGTGGAGACAGGAAGGAAGGGGCAGGCAGCGAAGGCTGGATAGCGAGGAGGGAGCAGAGCTGAACGCGCGGAGGGGAAAGGCGAAGAGGGAAAGAGGCAGGGAGGCGGCGGGAGAAACAGAACGGATTACAGAGGAGATGTGGTCCCTGCAGGGAGGAGTGGGGGGCTCGGGGGCGAAGGAGCAGAAGGTGGCTGGGCAGGAGCAGGGTGTCCGCAGGGGGGGCAGGGGCTAAACGGGGGTGGGAGAGAGAAGGGGAGAGATGGATCTCAGTCCCGAGGGGAGGAAGGGCAGAGGCGAGAGAGACAGAAGCGGAGCCCGGAAAAGACCCCCATTTCTCGAACCACGCGGAAGGCGGCAAGGACCCCAGCGCGGAGCGAGCGCGAACTTCGGGATCCCGGCCGCAGGGGCGGCGGCGAGTCTCCGGCGGCCGCCCCGCGCCCACCAGCCGCACTCACCTGCAGCGCCCAGCTCCGCGCCCGCACTGCACCCGGCGCCGCTCGCCGCGCACCCGCCCGTTGCTAGGACGCCAGTGAAACGCCCGGCGCCCGCGCAGAGCGTCGCCGCCCCGCGGAGGAAAGCTCTGAGCCCGCCCTCCGCGCCGCAGCTGCCTGCCGTGCGTTCGCGCCCGGAGCCCGCCCAGACCACAGCCGCGTGCTCCCGGCGGCCCCGCGCGCTCGCCGCCCCGCCGCCGACCCTGGTGGCGCCCGGCTTCGCGGGGTTTCGCTAACGCCTGCAGCCGCCGCGTCCCCTCCCTGGGAATAGTGTTATTCGACCTCCTTCTGCCAGGAGGACTCTCCCTGAATCACTCCACCAGGTGGGAAACGTTTACCTTAAAGAAGGCCACAGCAGTTAGGGGTTTGAGCAGCAAATCAATATGACCGGCAGCAAAGAGAAAATGTTCGTTAGAAACCCCGTTTTCGGGGTCTCCATAGGCTTCTGGACAGATGTTCTGTAATATTCCATAAGGTATTTATTCTATGCACCTTAAATCTCCGTGGAGTTCGCAAAATAGCGCAGAGCCTCTCAGGATATTTGAGGCCTGAGTGTGCTTCCCAAAAAGCAAATGTGGGGGAATACGCTAATAGGCACTAGAAAAGCAGAAAGTGCTCTTCAGTAGTTTAATTCCGAGAATTGGAATGAAATGAAAGCGTTCCCCTCTCTTTGTAAATGTCTTTTACCAAGATGGCCTTAACCCCACCTGTAGATACTTCTACCAACAAGAGTCCCAAACTCTGAAAAACCAGCAGGGGCTGAAGGAGTAGATAAAAGAAAATATTGGGGGGGAAATAATAAAAGAGATAAAGAACAGTATACTGTCTTTGGGGGACGAGTGTTTAGGGACTGATACTGGATAATTTAGGGTGGCGGAGTATTTAGCAACTAGAACTGGATTCTTTCCCTAAAGTCAAAAGGGCAGATATGTGATGATGTTAGGGTATTACATGTCAGGAGATTATATTGTCCTGGTTTAGAAGCGGAGCCTGTCTGCAGATACACTGAGAAATGAGATAGAATAGGCCTTTGTTTGGGGTTCTTTTCGTCCTTTTTTTGAGAGTATAAAAAAAGTTGTTTGAAGTGGAATCGTTTTTGCCTAAAGTAGCCTTTACCTCCAGAAAAGCCTATGTTTGCAGTGTGTCAAAACGGAAGGTTATATGTTAATTAGGTATATAATCTGAAGGAAGCCCTTTGAAAAATGAACAGATTGCACTCTGAGACAACCTCAGCGTCATACCTATAGAGTGATGCAGGTCACAAATTGGTGAGGATCAGAATCCATCCTTTAGAGGGGTGCTCGAACAGTCCTGGAGCAGGGAGATTTCCTTGGATACTTTATGTTATTCGCATATTTTAATCAACTGTTTAATGTGAGACAGCATTAGTGAGCCCCACATAAAAACTGGCCAGAAATCTACAAATTTGGGACGCTTGACCTCGGTTTGCAAAGTGGGAAAAGCCATTGCCCGTCGAGATCTGAGCAGCTGTGTCCTCGTTTGCCAAATTCATGGCAAATGTCAGACTCTACCATGGCTTAATCTGATGGCAAAATTTGCATTTATTAACCCTGACGTAATCTAAGAAAAAAAAAAAGGCATGTAATAATATGCAAATTTGTAGAATTCCCAGCTAGCTGCTTCTAATTTTTCCTTGCCATGTTGGGGTACTAACTTGGCAGACCTTCTGCTCTCAGCTTAAATGACTACTTCTCAGAGAGTGTGGACCACCCAGACTGAAGAAGCCTCTCAGTAGGATTTGTCCAGACTAGCCTGTCTTATTGCCTGTTTGCTACTTCAATAGTAGGCTCCATGAAATAGGGGCCTTTCTGTCTCCTTCAAATCTGTATCATAAGATCTAGAAGAGTGACTGACATATGGGAAGAGTAAAATTGGTGAGTCACCTAGTCAAAGGTGCCTTGCTACCTGGCATTCTTTGTTGAGCCGGGCACCAGAAGGGTGGAGCTCGCATTTCCTTGGACACAGGTGATAGAACCAGTTGGGTGATTCTAAGTGGCTGTGTTTGGGAAAGAGCCTTGCACACTGAGAGCACACACAGGAGTTTGCTGTAGCAGAGGCCCTTCCCAGCACTGCCGTCAGCTAGAGCACAGACATGTGACCCAGTTCTGTCCAATGGAACTTTACAGAAAGTCTGCTAAGGACTTCTGGGAAAGATTTGAGAGCTGTGGGGGCCCTCCGCCACAACTTCCTGTCGGCTCAACATGCCGCCTGGCTCCGGCCAGCTCAGATCCTGGTGCATTGTAGAGTTCAGGCACAGATTCTGTGTACTGCCATAACAAGGTCCACAGACTGGGTGGCTTCAAATACAGAAGTTTATTGTCTCACAGTTTCGGAGGCTAGAAATGTAAAATCAAGGATTGGTTTCTTCTGAGGGCTGTGAAGGAAGGATTTATTCCAGGCTTTCTCCTTTGTGTATCGATGGCCATCTTCATGTCCACATGACATTCTCCTTGTACACCTGTGTCTGTGTGGAAGTGTTGTTTTTTTCTAAGGATACTAGTCATATTGGATTAGGATCCACTCCAATTAACTCATTCTAACCTGATTAGCTCTGTAAAGATCCTGTCTTCTTTAAGGAGATATTCAGATTTCAACATATGAATTTTAGGGAGGATGCAATTCAACACACAACATTATGTAAACAAAAAAGTCTGTGGGTCTCAGGGGCCCATTCACCTGTGTTAGAGTGGGGCTAACTAGTGCAAAGCAGCCAAGAGAAGCATTTACAGGCCACAGCCAGGAGAAGGTGATAGGCCAGCTTGGTCTGAGTGTCTAATACCTCAATCAGAAAAGGACCAAAACACATGGAACCTGGTAAGGCTTGTAGGAAAGTACAGTGGCTTCCATTGAACAGTGACTTTCCTTAAGTCTCATTAAGGAAAAAGATTGCCTCTCAGTGGAAATTTTCAGGATATTTCAACAGAAATTCTGACAATAGAAAAATGCGTGAAGACTGATGAAGTTCTAAGGACCAAGTTTGCCAGATCCTACCTTCCCTTATACATAAAGACCAACAATCAAAGCTGCCTTCCTGTGCACAAAGATATTTCTCAGCGATACACTACTGACCAAGGCCCATGGTCTGGAAATGAAATGGCTCCTTCTTCTTAGATTCTAACCTCCTAGACCTTCATTTATTCCATAAATGATTTTTTTTTTTTTTTTTTTTTTGGATACCAACACGTGCCAGACACTCTGTTGGCAAAAGTAAGTTATCTAATTTGGGTACTGGCAAAAACAAACAAACAAACAAAAACAAAGGGGTCCATTAAACTCTATGCAAAATCTCTGGCAGAGAAGGAAGGCCAATAACATGGAGCACACAGTAAGCAGAAAGTAGGGAGAAGAGGATGAATAGGTGGGTAGGATTCCATAAAGTAGGGGTTTAAGCCATGATAAAGAATCAGATTTTATTCCAAGAGCAAGTGAAAGTTTTTGGAGGATTTTAAGCAGGGTGTGACATGATCTGATTTGTGTTGTTAGCCATTCTGGCTGTGTTGTGCAAGTAGGCTATTAAGGTACAAGAGGTGAAGCAGAGAGACTATTAATAAGCCATGTTGGGTCAAGTTCCCCCAGGAAATAGACTCCAAGATGGAGAAATGCATGTGAGAAGTTTACTTAGGAATATCCCCTGGAAATGAAGGCAGTAGGATTGGATGAGGGAAGCTGAATTGCCGTCTGGTCATGACTGCTGCATGGAGAGCTCTAGAACCGGGATGGCCCTGCAGTTTTTGCATATTGAGGCAAGAGGGCTGGGCCTGTGTATTCCCCTCACCCTTCAGTAGAACGTTTGCTGATCTAGATGGCTTACCTGGTGGGGTGATCCTGGCCCTCTGCTAAGGGATCTGAACCACTGGCATCAGCCCTTCTCAAACAGTGGCTATTTTATTTGTGCCTTTACCATCAAAATTGGGCAAGTATCAAGTAGTTTCAGATGGACCACCCAAGTTCCAAACAGATCCTTCTCTTACCTCACAGCAACACCACCTCTGGGTCAGTTTCTCTGTCTAGGATCATGACTCCTTTACTTGCCTGTTGGCCTCTTGCACAAAGAGCCCAAAGTCACAGAGTTACCAAAGGTGAAAGTTTAATGTCCCTTGCTGGAACTTTTCCCCTCTAGGAACCAGGACTTCTAAGTGTACAGAGCCCATATTTGCAGTGAGAGGAAGTACAAATTCCCCCAAGTGATGGGTAAGCAAGACCACTTCTACCTCCACCTCTTAGTTCTAGAATCTATGTATTTGACCTTTACAGGTCACAGCCCCATATAATGGCTATTGATTTAGGGTATACACTGCAGTATGGAGGGTGGTACCCCATCCTTACAGGGTATTATCTCCAAGCTGGCACTACAACTGTGCCTTCAAAAGACCACTTAGTTGCTGTGTTATGATAGTAGTCCAAAGCCACTTTGGAGATTATATGTGCCCCTTCACTGAAGTGTTGAGACGACATGACCATCTCTAAAAAGAGAAATATAGCAGAAGGGGCAGGGATGGAGGCTATGTGTGGACCCGGCAAAATGAGCTCCCTCTTGCTTATGCTGAGTGTGCAGTCTAATAGCAGGGGCTGACACTAAACTTCTAATATGGCACATTTCGGGAGACTAACCAGGCCTGGGGCGCAGGTCAGTTACATTGGGTTGCTCCCATTTTGGAGGTGGCAAAAGGATTCCTCCTTACTAGGACTGATGCATATTCCAAATAGAGATTTGCCTTTCCTGTACAGAATGCCTCTGCCAGAACCACCATCAAAATGCCTCATTCAGGGGAGCCTAGGTGGCTCAGTTCATTAGGCATCCTACTCTTGATTTGGGCTCAGGTCATGATCTCATGGTTTGGTGAGATCGAGCCCACACACAGGCTCTGCACTGATAGCGCGGAGCCTGCTTGGGATTCTCTCTGTCTCTCTCTGCCCCTTCCCCACTTGTGCGTGCTTTCTCTCTCTCTTTCAAAAAAAGAGAACTTTTTTTAAACATTTTTAAAAAAAATGCCTCATTTATCAATGTGGTATCCACACAACATTGCCTCAGAACAAGAGACTCATTTTAGAGCAACAGAGATGCAATGATAAGTTTCTCACTATGAGAGCCACTGATCGTAACGTGAACTGCATCACCCAAAGGCAGCCACCCTGGTAGGGTAGTGGAATGACTTGTTGACATTCCAGCTAAGGTGCCAGTATGGAACAGCATCTTGTGGGGTTAGGTCTCCATCCTCCAAGATGTGGTTTATGGACTGAGTTAACAGTCGACGCGTAGTGCTGTTTTCTGTAGTAGCTGGAAATCATGGCTGTACAGACCAAGGAGTGAATCTTATCATAATCACCAATGACCCACTTGTGGAATTTGGGCTTCCCATTCCCATGGCCTTGGGCTCTGCCAGTTAGAAGCCCTAGTTCTCATGGGGGAGTTACTTCCATCAGGGAATATGATACAGGTTCCATTGAACTTGAAGCTGTGACTACCACCTGACTGCTTTGGGGTCCTCATGCCAGTGAACCGATAGAATGAAAACAGATAACAGGGACTTATTACACTAGTTGGGTCATTGACCATGATTACTTTGAGGGCCAGGATATACCATCAGGAAGGAGGATGTTTACAACCCAGAGACCAAGGGGCTCAGCTCTTAGTACTTGGGCAGTTCTTAGTACCTCCATGCCTTGCAGTAACTATGAATTGGAAATCACAGCGACCGCAGCCAAATAAGACAACAAAGGGCTTCAACCCCTCAGAAATAGAGGTCTGGGTCATGCCACCAGACAAGCATCTCAGACCAGCCAAAGTAACAGCCATAGGACATTTGAAATGCATGGTCAGCTTTCTGTTTCTACCTTGTCTTTGCTATTTCCTACCTGTAGTCTCTAGCCCTTTAGGTGAGAAAGAACAGGGCAAGGAGATGAGGGAGAAGGCCAAGGAACCTTCAGAATTGTCTCCCTGTCATAAGCCCGCTTTGCATTCTCTGCATGAAGTCTAAACTGACTCTTTCTCTAGTAAGAGTATCTCTTGGCTCTTCAAAAACCCTGCGCTGTTGGTGCCCTTCCCAGGGCTCCATCCCAGAGCTAGTGTCTCCATTCCCTTTGGGAATCTAGCATTTCGTACATCTGTCTACTGAGGTCTTATAGCTGCCGTCCCACCTCCACCAACCGCCACCAGACCATGTCCCCCACAGCACTCCCATTATTCCCCCAACGCACTCTGCAAGTGCAGGCCAATCCCATCACAAAAGAAGCTTTCCTCCACTCTGCTGCCGAAGTCGCTGTACCCATCCTGTCTGTCACTCCCAGGCTAGTCCACTGTGTCCTCCCCACTTCCAGCTGCACAAGGCAAAGGACACATATTTGGGTATCTAAGTGGTCTCCTTAAAGTCCTTTTTCTTCCACCTCTGAATTTGGGTTGGGAGCAGATGAGTAGAGAAGAGAGAGCTAACACGGCTTTCTCCGAAAAGCTCCTCCCTGGGAAATCCACTCATTTCCCTTCTATAACTTCAGTGTGGGTGAGTCAGATAATTGACTTTCCAGTTATAGCCCTTTACCATTTTACATCTTGGCCTGGTTCCTCACCCTGGAATAAATTGTCTATTGTATCTTGGTCCCAATGTCTTGAATTAGTGAAACAGTTTTACCATAGTATTTATTAGGTAGATATACAAATTGTGGATGGTTACACAGCAAATCATAACATACGTTGCCTTACAAAGTGAGAATTATTCATTTTTTGTTTACACAACTCTTTCTTTTTTGATGTATTACAATGAACCTGTGTTCCCATAGTAAAAAATTAGACTAGTGTCAGAAACAGTAAACATAGGACATATAAATAAATTTAAATTATATATAAATATTAATTAATATCCATTATTTGCCATATGTCCAATAGCAAAGTATGATAAATTATTTCATATACATTGAACAAAATGACTTTGATTCCAAAGTAAAATTATAGGATTGCCTTAAACATTTTGAGGCAACTTTATGGAGAAATGATGTTTTTGCTGATCTTTATCTTGTATTTACGGGTGATGAAGTTGATTGACTTTTTGACTAGGAAATTTGAGTGAGAAAATAATTAAAGTGACTGGAATCTCATGACTCCAGTGAAGCATGTTATAAACTTCATACTATCAAAAAGAAAAAGAAGAAATAAACCTAGAGAGGCGCATTCTCTTCTCAGTTCAATCAACACCTATCAACATGATAAAAATGGTCTATAGGGTTAATGAAGCTTAGGTGCCACGTCACTAGACTTCCAGTCAAATGTATGCATTATGCACATCCCCAGAGTGCACTGAGATGTAGGGGGGACCGAGGAAGGGAAGGAAAATGAAATAGGTGAAACATGACAACAGAATACAGATAATGGAAAGCAGAAGAGTTGGAATGGCTTGGGAGAGGGTAGAAAGCCGAAATCTAATAGTCTGAAGGGGTCAAAGCCAATAAAAATGAAACATGTGCACATAACAGACCCTGAAAAGAGTCAGAACTACGTAGCATCTCTGAAGTGGCAGAGTGGACTAAAAACAGGAAGGCAGCTTGAAAGCCTCATTGGGGTAGCTGGATCCCAGCATCTTTTTCCCCAACAGAAAAGATTTATAAGTCGGGGCACCAGGAACAGCTGAGAGCCAGGAAAACATAGGTACACTGAATGCTAAGAATCTCCTTAGCCTCTTCTCCTGGCCACCTTCCTCACAGTGGCAACCTGACTTGTATCCTCACGCCAAAGAGCTGAGACTGACCAGCCTGAAAGAAAAGATCTGTAGGTGCTGACATTGAAGAGTCCTTTCAAGCAGATACACAGGTATTGAAGTAGGGGAAGTATGTAGGTAGCATGGGGCAGGAGTGATGGTAACAGACTCATGTCCTCTTTCTCCAGAGTAAAAAGAAAATTGGCTCTACAAAAGGAAAATAAAGAAATAGCAGTTTAGGCATTTCATTTAGAAAGGTAGAAATGTTGATCAATACCAAAGACAAGTAAAAGTTGTCCTCTCTGTGATTTTTAAGCAAAACACAGCTGGGAGCTATTCAGCTTCTCAAGAACAACCAGGGCCGTCCACTTTGTAGAAGGCTGGTTCCCCATCATCCAGTCTTGGCTAATAATCACACAGACTTAAATAGATCCAGTGCTGATGGACACGGACCATTAGAGGAGGTAAAGCCTCTGTGACAATTAGCTATTGCTGCAATAATGCTGTATAACAAATGACCCCCCAGATCAGTATACGTGTATTTATACTCACATGGATCTGTAGGCCCCTTGCAGTTTCCATGCAGTTTGGCTGGTCCAGGTCAGGCCCAAGTGGCTCTGCTTCAGGCTGTGTGCTTCTAGGCTTGGTGTCAGCCTGTGAATCTGCCCCTAAGCCTAGGAGCATCTGCTACCTGTTGCATGTCCTTACCACAGCGAATCACTGCCACAGACATTCCAAGTCTCTGATTGCATCATATCAAACTGATATCCTATTGACCAAACCAAGTCACATGGCCAAGCAAGGGACCCATAACTGGTTTTCTGCCCAGCCTGAAGCCATGGCAAGGTTTGGGTATATGACACTGCTACAGCAGAATGAAGGCATCATTGGAACTAATGATGCGATCTATCGAACACTGTTCTTCACTCATCATTCATCATCTATCAGATGTATTGTAGTTTTTGGTCTTCATTCCCATTACATTATCATGGTGGTTCAGTTACCTTATCCTATTCTCATTCCTCTGGCAAGAATATCTAGGATGCATGGCCAGAATTAATGCTTACATGTTCTGATTTGCTCCTTTATCTTTATGTAGTTATTCTAAGCCCTTTTTTATGCTTTTATTAATTGTTTTATTCAAAATCTTTCCCTTTTATTCTAAGCTCTCTCTTTTATATAAATAATACAGAATACTATAAAAGATGTTTAATCCCATTTTATGTGAAGTAGCCCTTGGTCCCTTTTCTGAGTTTTTAAAAGGCAGAAACTCAGAGCAAAGTACACTGGAATGTAGGGAAAGTTATTTGATATAGAAAGTGTGTAGTCTAGCCAAGAAGTGATTACTCCAGAAATCCTCATGGAGAATAAAGGATTTAATGTGCGACTTGATATTTTGGAAAAACAAACTGAGGATTAATAATATCCGGGTGATGTCTCCCAAAAACACCAAAGGAAACAGTGAAGACGTCTTAAAAGAATGGCTTCCAGATGCCTAGTAAATCATGTGTCCCTAACAAATGAGAACATGACTGAGGGAGGATATTACTTATTTTGAGAAGACCTGCATTCTTTGGGTAACTAGTAGTAGTTTGCACTTGAATGTTGTAATATTACCAAAGAGATAAAAGCCAAGAGTATTATCCTTTTCAAATAATGAAATGATAGATAAATTATTTACAGTGAACGTCAGATTTATCACTCAGTGTGATTTGTTTGTAAGAAAATAAATCGGGGTTTTACAATGAGGTGATTTGTCTGTTTCACTGATTGGAATATATCTCAAGAATCTTGTGAAGTGGGAGAGGATGATTGAAAGAGGGAAGGAAGGAGGATAAGGAAACCAAAATGATGCTTTTCAGATAGGAACATTTTCAGATACATAAATTAGAAAGACTCTGGAATCTGGGAGTTGATTTCTTCCAAACCATTTACACCCACATACTCTTTGGAAAGAGTTCATGTGCTCCCAGTGTGGAAACCACTTACTTAATTCATAGATAGAGCTCCCCATATTCCTGTGCCCTTTGAGGTCTTAAGTCATTTCCTCTGATTCAATCCAGCATGGATTTGCATCAATCAAAATGTGCCAGTACCTATTAGCTTTCAGAGTTGGGGTCATGAAGAGCTTTCGTTTAGTAAGGTCACAGGCTTTGGTTTTCCATATTGAAATCTTTTGACTTCCTCTGTGTTTAATTTTCTCATCCCTATGATATTACCTGGCAAGTGTTTGTGTTTGAGCAATTCTTCTCTGCATCTTGTCACTGAATTGAAAACAACAGAAACAGCAATAGCAGCAGGAAAAAGCCCAATGTCTAGGGATCACAAGCAGATTGTAATCGGATATTATAAAACAGAGATTAGAGTGTGTGCATTCTGTCTGAGGGGGATATTGCACTTAATCAATTAAATTTCCTATAGAGGATATTAAGCACAAATGGACCATTTCACAATTTCCATGGATACTAAGTGCTTGAAGTGAGGGGGGGGGTGGAGAGGGGAAGGGGGAAGGAAGTCTAAATGAGCAAAATTAATCTTCTGTTTCCTTCCTAACTGGCAAATCAGTTGAAAGTAAGAGGCAGAAGCATAGATTAATAAACCATATGCAATATATTGCCAGTTGTCATTTGAAGGAACTATTTTTTCTTCTGTCATATTGATTGCCTAAGTGTTATAATAACATCGCAGGAGCACTTTGGGATTAGGAAAGCCACGATAATTTCCCCCCTCCTTTGCAAAAGTGTCTACTTGTTAGCTTCTGTAAATTTACTCTGTCCTGGTTAAGATTAGGTTCTGGTGTGAGAAACAAAGAAAAAACAGTGGTTTACGGAAGACAAATTTATTACAGTGAGTCTGGGGTGAGCTGTTAGGGCCTCAGCAGTAGCGCTCCTCTGCAAGGTGCTGAGGGACCAGGCTCCTTCACTGTGCAGGGCCGCTGTGTCCAAGACCTGCCCCATCTCCAGCCATCGTGACTACATTCCAGCCAATGGGAAGGAGGAAAGCACGAAGACAAGGGGCAAAAGTCACACGCTGGCTTGCTCTTAGGGAAATCATCACACAGCATTTCTACTTCTGTCTCCTAGGCCAAAGTTAATCATATGGAACATTTTGCCTTTTACATTTTGAAGCTATCTTAATAGGTACATAGAAATTTAAATTTGTTACATTTTCTTAAGATTTGACACTTTTATCATTATAAAATGACCCTGTTTTTCTCTAGTAATCATTTTTGTCTGGAAGTGTATTTCATCTGATTTAAAGAGAGGTACGCCAGCTTTCTATTTGGTGTTTTTCTGGTATGTCTTTTCCAGTATTATACTGTCAATATTTCTGGAAGCTTATATTCTAGATATGCTCATTGTAACAGAATATAGCTGACTTTTTTAAAAAACACAGTCTGCAATCTTTTTCTTGATGAAGGTATTTATGTAATTATGCGTCATTTTATTTAGTGCATTTATTTGTCCCATCTTTTCTAGGATTCTTTGTTGCCTTTCATTTGGATTATTTTTTTTGTAACCTGATTTATCCCCTACTATTTGAAGTCATGTACTCTGATATTACTCTTTTTGTGTTGACCCCCCCCCCAACTTCATAATTAACTTATCTAAGTCTCAAGTTAATACCTTTACCTGCCTCCTAAACATTACCCTCATCCCTATCGGAATTGTATTCCTCTCTGGCATAATATGCTGTTGTAGTCATACGTTTAATTTTTTTAACTCCTTAAAACATTAATATTGCTGTTTTATACAGTCATCATTTTGTATTTTTTATATTTATCCATGTTTACCAATTTTTTATTCTTCATTTCTTTTTAAAATAGAAGTATTAAGGTATGATTGACATACAATAAACTGTACATATTAAAAGTGTACAATTTGATCAGTTTCAGCATATGGGGAACAATCGTTGTAATCAAGAGAATGAACATATCATCACCTCCAAAAGATTTCTTGTGGCCCCTTAATCCTTCACACCTGCCACTTCATTATACTGGTGGTTGTAGTGTGACAGGCAGGAGCATAAATGCAAATCCTGTTACTCTATTGTGGCTATTAGTAAACATCTCTGTTCATTTCTGTTTGTATCCAGATACATATATATACACATATATGTACAGATATATATACACATGTATACACAAATATATGTACAGATATGTGTATATATGTATATATAAAATTTATTTATTTTTTTTTAATTTTTTTTTTTAACGTTTATTTATTTTTTTGGGACAGAGAGAGACAGAGCATGAACGGGGGAGGGGCAGAGAGAGAGGGAGACACAGAATCGGAAACAGGCTCCAGGCTCTGAGCCATCAGCCCAGAGCCCGACGCGGGGCTCGAACTCACGGACCGCGAGATCGTGACCTGGCTGAAGTCGGCCGCTTAACCGACTGCGCCACCCAGGCGCCCCTAAAATTTATTTTTTAATGTTTGTTTATTTTGAGAGAGAGAATGCGAGCAGGGGATGGGCAGAGAGAGAGGGAGACACAGAATATGAAGCATGCTTCAGGCTCTGAGCTGTTAGCACAGAGCCTGACGTGGGGCTCAAACCCATGAGCTGTGAGATCATGACCTGAGCCAAAGTCGGATGCTCAACCGACAAAGCCACCCAGGTGCCCCTATATTTTTTTTAGAATAGAGCCCTAGGTTCAAAGTGAGTTTTGTTCAAAATGAATATATCATTCTACAGTCTTCTGGCTTCCTTTGTTGCCATCGGGAAATCAGCTGTCAGTTTGTTACCCCTTTGAAGGTAATACGTCTCCTTTAAATATTCTTCTCTTCTGGGGCGCCTGGGTGGCGCAGTCGGTTAAGCGGCCGACTTCAGCCAGGTCACGATCTCGCGTTCTGTGAGTTCGAGCCCCGCGTCGGGCTCTGGGCTGATGGCTCAGAGCCTGGAGCCTGTTTCCGATTCTGTGTCTCCCTCTCTCTCTGCCCCTCCCCCGTTCATGCTCTGTCTCTCTCTGTCCCAAAAATAAATAAACGTTGAAAAAAATTTTTTTTAAATATTCTTCTCTTCTGTGCTCTACAGTTTCACTGTAATTTGTCTGGTTGTGGGTTATCTTTATATTTATCCTGCCTGATTCACACTGTGTTCTTGAATCTGACAGAAGATACTTTTAAATAGTTCTGGAAAATTCTAAGCCATGTTCTTTTCACATATTATCTATTACCTCTGCCTCCTTTCTCTTTTCCTTCTGTAACTCCAATTGGACACATTTCCACTCTATCACCATTTTTCTTAACCTACTTTTCCCACATATTTCTGTGTAACACATTGGATAATATCTTCATGCCTAAGTGTCTTTATCACTACTCTCTTCAGCTGTGTCTAATTTACTGTGAAGCCTATCCACTGAGATTTTTTTTCATTTCAGTTATGATTTTCAGTTCCAGGTGCTCCATTTGGTTCTTAAATTTCATTGTTTACTCCGTATAGCTGTACAGATTTTCAAACTTTTCTCTATACATGCTGAACATAATTTTATGATATGTGTCAGATTATAACAATGTATATCAAGTCTTTTTTTCCCCCCTGATATCTCTCTCTATTCTTGCTGCTTCTCACTCATGGTATGTTGTTTCTCTCTGTATGTTGAATGATTTTTGGCTGTGAGTTGCTTGCTTATCTTGGAAATTTATTTTTCAAGGAATTCTTGGAGAACTGGGAGAGAAAAGTTCTCTCCAATCCTGCATAGAGGATTGGAATTTGCTTCTGCCAAATACCTTTGGTACTACTGTAAACTACCAATGTCATTTTACACATTTGGTATGTAATTTTTCATTTAAAAATATATCATGTGGGGCACCTGAGTGGCTCAGTTGGATGAGCATCCAGCTCTTGATTTCAGTTCAGATCATGATCTCATGGTTCATGGGATGGAGCCCTGCATCAGGCTCTGTACTGACAGTCTGGAACCTGCTTGGTATATTCTCTCTCTCTCTCTCTCTCTCTCTCTCTCTCTCTCTCTCTCTTTCTGTCCCTCCCTTGCACATGTGCTCACTCTCTCTCTCTGTCTTTCTCTGTCTGTCTTTCTCAAAATAAGTCAACACTTAAAATAAATAAATAGGGGCACTGGGGTGGCTCAGTCGGTTGGGCGTCCAACTTTGGCTCAGGTCATGATCTCGCGGTCCGTGAGTTTGAGCCCCGCATTGGGCTCTGGGCTGACAGCTAAGAGCCTGGAGCCTGTTTCAGATTCTGTGTCTCCCTCTCTCTCTGACCCTCCCCTGCTCATGCTCTGTCTCTCTCTGTCTCAAAAATAAATAAATGTTAAATATAAAAATAAAATAAAATAAAAAAAATACATAAAAATATATCATTAAATTTCTGTTATCCCAGGTAAATTCATATACTCATTATTTTTAATGCTGCCTAGCATTCAATAATAAGGATATATTGTAATTTATTTTTGTTTTTAGTCAAAGTATAGTTGACATGCAATATTATATTAGTTTAGATGTACAGCATATCAATTCAACAATTATATATATTACAAAATACCATGATAGGTAAGTGTAGTTATCATTTGTCACCACACAATGCTATCACAATATTATTGACTATATCCCCTATACTGTACTTTTCATCCCTGTCACTTACTTCTTTTATAACTGGAAGCTTGTAGTAATTATTCCCATCTATTTTGCATATCATTCCACATCCCTACCCTCTGGCAACCAACAGTTTTCTATATTTATGAGTCTTTATACTTTTATTTTGGTTTTGATTATTTTATTTTGTAGATCCCACATTAAGTGAAATCATATAGTATTTATCTTTGTCTAACTTATTTCATTTAAAATAATACCTTCTTCTGGGGCGCCTGGGTGGCGCAGTCGGTTAAGCGTCCGACTTCAGCCAGGTCACGATCTCGCGGTCTGTGAGTTCCAGCCCCGCGTCGGGCTCTGGGCTGATGGCTCAGAGCCTGGAGCCTGTTTCCGATTCTGTGTCTCCCTCTCTCTCTGCCCCTCCCCCGTTCATGCTCTGTCTCTCTCTGTCCCAAAAATAAATAAACGTTGAAAAAAAATTTTTTTTAAATAACACCTTCTAGGTCTATCCATATTGTCACAAATGGCAAGATTTCATTCTTTTTTAATGCCTTAGTAATATTCCAGTGTGTGTGTGTGTGTGTGTGTGTGTGTGTGTGTGTGTATGTGTATGCTATATCTTCTTTATCCATTCATTTATCAGCAGATACTTAAGTTGCTTCCATATTTTGACTATTGTAAGTAGTGCTGCAATGAACATGCTTATAGCTTTTCAAAATAGGGTTTTGATTGTCTTTGGGTAAATACCCAGAAGTGGAAACACTGGATCATATGGTATGTCTATTTTTAATTTTTTGAGGAATCTTCATATTGTTTTTCATAGCCACTGCACCAATTTACATTCCCCCCACCCCCAACAGTGTACAAGGGCTCAATTTTTATTTCTTGTGTTTTTGGTTCTAGTGATTTTTGCAGGTGTAAGGTGGTATCTCATTGTGGTTTTGATTTGCATTTCCCTGATAATTAGTGATGTTGAGCATCTTTTCATGTGTATTTTGGCCATGTGTGTGTCTTTTTGAAAATGGCTTTTCTGGTCCTCTGCCCACTTTTTAATCAGATTATTATTTTTTTTCTGTTGAGTTGTAAGAGTTCTTTAAATATTTTGGATGTTAATCCCTTATTGTACATATTATTTGCAAATATCCTCTCCCATTCAGTAGATTGCCTTTTTGTTCTGTTGATGGTTTCCTTCACTGCACAAAACCTTTTTATTTTGATGTAGTCACAATAGTTTATTTTTGTTCCCCTTGCTTAGCAATAAAATATTGCTAAGGCCAATTTCCAAGAGTTTACTGCCTGCAATTTTTTTTTTAGGAGTTTTATGGTTTTAGGTCTTTCATTTAGGTCTGTAGTCCATTTTAAGTTTATTTTTATGTGTGGTGTAAGAAAGTGGTTTAGTTTCTTTTCTTTTCTTTTTTCTTTTTTTGCATGTAGCTCTCCAGTATTCCCAGCACCAATTATTGAAGAAATTATCTTCCCCAGTGATATATTTTTCCCTCCTTCATCAGAAGGTAATTTATCATGTAAGCATGGATTTATTTCTGGGCTGCTAATTCTCTTCCAATGAACTATGTATATTTTTGTGCTAGTACTACAATGTCTTGAATACTATAGCTTTGTAATATAGTTTCAAATCTGGGATTGTTATACAACCACCTTTTTTCCTCTTTCCTAAGATTGCTTTAGCAGTTTAGGGTCTTTGTGGTTGCATATAAATTTTAGGATTATTTGTTCTAGTTCTGTGAAAAATGCTGCTGGTATTATGATAGGGATTGTATTGAATCTGTAGATTGCTTTGGGTAGTATGGGCATTTTAGCAGTATTAAGTCTTTCAATCCATGAGTATGATGTATGTTTTCACTTATTTGTATCATTTTTAATTTCTTTCATCAGTGTCTTATAATTTTCATCCTTTCATATCCTGTTTAAATTTATTCTTAGGTATTTTATTCTTTTTGGATGCAATTGCAAATGAGGTTATTTTCCTAATTTCTCTTTCTGATATTTTATTATGAGTACATAGAAAAGCAACAGATTTCTGACTATTACTTTTTATCCTGAAACGTTACCGAATTCAGGTATTCTAATAGTTTTTTAAAGAGTCTTTCGGGTTTTCTCTATATAATATCATGTCATCTGCAAATAGTGACAGTTTTATTTCTGCGTTATAAATTTGGATGCCTTTTCTTTCCTTTTCTTGTCCGATTGCCATGGCTACGACTTCCAGTACCATACTGAGTAAAAGTTATGAAAGTGGACATCCTTGTCTTGTTCCTGATCTTAGGGGGAGAGCTCTCAGTTTTTCACCATGGAATATGATGTTAGCTGTGAGTTTGTCATAGATGGCCTTTATTATGCTGAGGTGTGTTTCTTCTTTACCTACTTTGTTGAGAGTTTTTATGATGAGTGGATGTTGAATTTTGTCACATGCTTTTTCTGTTTCTATTGAGATAATCATATAACTTTTATTCTTCATTTTGTTAATGCGGTGTATCACGATGATTGATTTGTGGATACTGAACCATCCTAACATCCCTGGAATAAATCCCACTTGATTGTAGTAAATGATCCTTTTAATGTATTTTTGAATTAGTTAACCAATATTTTGTTGAGGATTTTTCTATTTGTGTTCATCAGGGACGTTGGTCTGTAATTTTTTGTGTGTGGTAATGTCTTCATCTAGTTTTGGTACCAGGGTAATGGTGGCCTTTAGAGTGAATTCAGAAGCATTCTTTCCTCTTTAATTCTTTGGAGTAGTTTGAGACAGATGGGAATTACTCCTGCTTAAATGTATAGTAGAATTCACCTGTGAAACCATTTGGTCTTGGACTTTTGTTAGCTGATTTTTTGATTACCAGTTCAATTTCATTACTAGTAATCAGTCTGTCAGGTTTCCCATTTTTTCCTACTTCAGATTTGGAAGATTGCATGTTTCTGGGAATTTTTTTTTCTTTTAGATTGTCCAGTATTTGGCATATAATTTTTTTATAGTAGTCTCTTGTAATCCTTTGTATTTCTATGGTGTCAGTTGTAACTTCTCCCCTTTTATTTCTTATTTTATTTGATTATTTATTTGATCTCTTTTTTTTGATGGGGGCTTAAAGTTTATCAGTTTTGTTTATCTTTTCTAAGAACCAGCTCTTAGCTTCGTTGATCTTTTCTTTCATATTTTTCTTTTAGTCTCTATTTTATGTATTCACATTCTGATCTTTATTATTTCCTTTCTTCTAATTTGGGCTTTGTTTTTCTTCTTCTAGTTCCTTTACATGTAAGGTTTGTTTATTTGTGATTTTTCCTGAGATAGGCCTGTATTACTATAAATTCCCCTCTTAGAACAACTTTCGCTGTATCCCAAAGGTATTGAACCATTGTGTTTCCATATTCATTCCTCTCTCTGTTTTTTTTCTTTGTTTTTTTTTTTTTTCATTGGTGGCATGTTGTTTAGCTTCCATGTGTTTGCGTTCTTTCTATTTTTTTCTTGTAACTGATTTCTAGTTTCATACCATTGTGGTTGGAAAAGATGCTTGATATGATTTCAGCCTTCTTAAATTTATTGAGACTTGTTTTGAGGCCTACCATGTGATCTATTCTGGAGAACATTCTATGTGCCCTTGAGAGGAATGTGTATTCTACTGTTCTTATTTGGAATGTTCTGCATATATCTGTTAAGTTCCTCTGACCTAATGTGTCATTCAAAGCCACTTTTTCTTCATGAATTTTCTGTCTGTATGATATATCCATTGATGTAAGTGGGGCTTTAAGCTCTCTACTGTATCTTATTACTGTCAATTTCTCCTGTTATATCTGTTAATATTTGCTTTATTTATTTAGGTGATTCTATTTTGGGTGTATTTGTTATATCCTCATGTAGGATTGATCCTTTTATAATTATGTAATGTCCTTCTACATGTAGTTTATTTTTATTTCAGTCATTATATCCTTCAGCTGATGGTTTTGAGGGGTTTTGTTTGTTTGTTTTTGTATTTTATATCTCTTTGTTGAAGTTCTCACTGAGTTCATCCACTCTTCTGTCAATCTGGTATCTTTATGACCATTACTTTGAACTCTTTGTCAGGTAGATTACTTATATACATTTTGTTTAGCTCTTTTTCGGAGTATTTTTTTCTTGGTCTTTCATTTGGAACATATTCCTTTGTCTCTTCATTTTGTCTGACTCTGTGTTTATTTCTATGTACTAGGTAGGTCAGCTATGTCTCCTCATCTCGAAAATAATGGCCTTACGTAGAAGATATCCTGTGGTGCCCAGTAGAGCAATCTCACTGGTCACCAGAACAAGGTGCTCCACAGGTGTTCTCTCTGTGAGCTGCACGTGCCCTCATGCTGGGTGGAACCGCAACTGTTGCAGGTGTGCTAGTGGGCAGGTCTGGCCCTCAGCCTCACCATCAGCTATGATCAGCCATGACTACTGCAGGCACACGGGTGGGCAGGACTTAGCAGATCCATAGGAGAACAGCGGAGCAGGGCAAGTGGTGCTAGCAAGGTAGATAGAGAGTATCAAAGCTGGCTCACAAAAGCTTCCTGCCAGCTAGTCTGAAGGAGCACAAGAAAAATGGCATCTGCTCTCTCTTCTGTTCCCAGAGAAAACTGCAGATCCCCATGCCTCTGGCACATGTCCTAAAATTATTCAATAAATTTCCTTTATGTATAACCCAGGTGCTTTTCAAAATGCTGCTTCTATGCTGGGTCTGAGACCAAGTAATAGAACATGCTGGTCCTTTAAGAGTAGTGACTCACTTTCCTATAGTCCTGCATCTTCCAGAGTGAATCCCTGCTGATGTTTAAAGCCAGATATGGGGTAGGTCCCCAGGGCTGGGGCTGCCCAGTGGGGCTTGATCCCCCTCTTGCTTGTGGGTGGCCTCACTGGGGTTTGGTTCCCAACCGCATCTCAGCCCCTCCTACTCTCTTAACATGACTTTCACTTTATATCTTTAGCTGTGGAAGATCTGTTCTGTCAGTCTTCGGGTTGTTTTCAGAGTGAATTGCATGACATGCAGTTGTTGCTTTGTTTTGTCTGCTTGTGAGAGGAGGTGCATATATACATTGCTTGTGGGAGGGAGTATATATGTGTATACATACACACACAGACACACGCACATTGACTGGAAAGTGGGACTGCTAGGGCAAAGAGAATGTACACTTAAAACATTTTTTATACATACTACACATGGCTTTCTGAAAAGATTCTATCAATTTACAGCCTACCAATATATTATACCCATGTCCTTGGCAACACTGGATATTATCAATCTTTATTTTGCTCAGCTGATGAGAATATTATTTAATCTGCTGAATCTTACTATTAATGAGGCTGAACATGTTTGCTTACTTCTGTTGACCATTTGCTTTTCTCTTTGTGATTGCTGTTTGTCTAATTTACCCATTTTCATAATTTTTTCTAGGTCATTTTCCTATTAATCTGTAGATATTTTTTGAACGTTATGAATTTTACTGTCTTTTGTTTAAACATTCAATCCAGGAATAACTTTTAAAATATAAACATGAGCCAGTATAAATTAGAATCAAAATGTTTTTCATAATAGATATTGTTCTTGGGGCAAAAATAGACACTATATAATTGTTGTAAACAGTGAATATTGTGATCTGTCAGCTCTTTGCTATTCTCAAGTTTTTATACCATGAGTATGATAGTGCTCTTTGTGACTACTTTTGGAATTTATATTTTTTCGTTTCCTGTTTCTGGTCATTACTTGAGTTGAGTGCTTAACTTGCAATTTGTGGGTATTCAAATCGAAGCAAAAGAGCCCACCAGTGAGTAGAAATTGCATATTTTCTTGTTGAGAGAATTAAATATAATTGCTTCCTCAATCTGTTTTTAAAAAGTGTTAAGGATTCATGTATCAATAGTCATAATTAGGGAACTATTTCTAGTCAGCTTTCTAATGCTTTACTAGAGAAATACTTATTTTGAGAGACTTTAATTTTTTGAATTTCAAGTATTTAACATGTAATCAATTTTCACCAGATAATTCTGTGTCCATCATTTATCTGGAGCAGTTATATTTACATTTAACAATTATAGTTAGAGGGAGATTTTAGCATCATTGGAATTTGAAGTTTTGCTAACCTATATTTTACTATTTCAGAAAATGTCTATTATTTCAAATGACCACTGTAATCTCTGTTTCTTGTAAAATTCATGCTTGGCTTCCTCAATCAATTCTTTTGGGCTATGATTTTTTTTAAAGTTATTGAGAAAGCCATTTTGTGATCATTATTAAACATTGACTATTGGTGGTTTTTTTTTATAGGTCTTTATAAGGTGAGAGGAATTGGTTGGCTGCATAAGTTGAAATAAACTGAAAAATTATAAAAAAAATTAATCCCATAGGAATGCTTTCCTGAGTGGTAGAATACATATCATATAAAATGATTTAACATCAAAGATTTTTTTAAACTGCTTTGATTTCTAGCATTTATATTGCAATTTAGTGCATATCGCTTTTAAACCAGGAACATTCAGGACTTCACAGACTCAATCAAGTTAGATAAGCATTTAGAGGAGAGGCATGTTAATTGTCTTAAAAATCAAGTCTTTACTTTGAGAAATAAAATTGGTTAGGTCTCAGAGATTAGAATCAGCACGATTTAGAAATTATATTTCTCAGAATGGTCCCAAAGAACTTCCTGATAAACATGTAAACAAACATAGGAATTCATCTGATTCAGGATTGATCTTGAAAAGTTAAAAGGATGACAACAAAGGTTTAGCAGTGTTGTACTCCACTGATGTCTGATTAAATCATTTTAAGCATTCTTTGCCATTTAAATAATATTGAGTATTCTTTCTCATTATTTCCACAACATATAATGTAAGGTAACAAAAGTTTATATACTTTGAAACGCATATCCATTTGATCATTCCAAATGAATTAAGTAAGACGGGGCGGGGGAGAGATAATACTGAATTGTCATTCACAAATCTTTATGCAAATAGCCTGGAAGAATTAAATGACTACACATAATTGGTTTTCTTAAGGTACTGACTGGTAAGGACTATGAACCTGGGACTTCTTCAGTAAAGTAAAACCATATTTAGCTGGTATGTTATATGCAATGCTAGTTCTTCCTACTAAATTGCTGTAATCAGGTTATTTGGAACCTGAGCCCAGTCAAAGTTACATAGCTAAATTATCGGTCAGACTCTGGAATTATCTGAATTTGGGATGCAGGGCATCAGCCAGGGCCAGAAGGGAGCAAGATCAAAGTGGAAGCCAACACAGCAAACAAAAGAAGAATTCAGGAGTATTTGTGTAGGAGTCAGGTTAAATCAGAAATAGGAGCTAGGGGCCCTGGAATTATACCAGCATACCGGAGTTAGAGGGAACTCCATCTTCTCTTCTCCCAGGACCCTAGATGAGCAGAGATATACTAGCATAGAAAGAAGAGTGCAAGAGGGCCCTAACTTGTAGTCTACTGCTAGGTGAAATCTCTAGCTTCCCAGAGGAGTCTTGAAAATACATCCTATTCTTAGTAAAACTGGAAAGTTAGCTTCTATAACTGACCCTAAATTTTATAACAGATGTATAATTCACATTACGTTTTGTGTGTGGAACACATAGGTATTTATATCGTATAGTTTTCTTTGTAAAAATATCATCATCTATTCTAAATATTTATTAGAGGCAACTTCTAGTACCATTTACGATTCACATATTTTACATGATTCATATATTACTTGGCAGTATGCGAGCAAAGTAGTCAATTCTCTATTTCCCTTTGCAAAAGTATTTAATTAACTTAGCTCTGTACTTAGTACGTAGAAAGTTCAATAAGGCATGAAATTCAATAAATAAAACTACATTTTGGGAAAACAACCCCTTGGGGAGAAAGTGTTGTAGTCTTCCTTTTGCAGTATGGCACTGGTTTAAACAAATGCAGTGTATCCATGTGAGAGACCCTTACACATCTTTTAAAAAGAGTGAGAGAGATCTAGACTGATATATAAAAGCTTTAAAAATATATTGACTTTTAAAAAGTCAAGCTATTAAGCAATCTTTAAGTAGTTTTCAGAGGGTGAAGTGCAAGCTGTCTACTGAACCCAAGACCCAAAAAAGAAAAAAATGTCTGTGGAGAAGTAGAGTTGGTCCAAAGGTACAGGTCAACAATAAAGTCTCTTGGTGTTTATCAGCTTGCAGAATGCAGAGAGAGAAACAGTGCTTGAGAGATCTTCCTAACTTTCCCAGCCCAAGTGAGGTGGCCCAGTGATCTCCTTTCAGGGGATGGTGTTAGTGGTACAAGTGGCTGATGTGATCACCCTCGTAGTTGTCATAAAAGTAAGCAGATCCACCTCCACAGCCTGCCTTCTGGTCCCCTGTTATGACCCACATGGGGCAATACCATGGTCAGGGTGGGGGCAGACTGGGACCTGCCACAGAGAGAGGGTCTGGTGAATTCTGCCATGCTGTGCACTTTTCATTGCTTTGGCTTCATACATTCCTGTGTCTTGTGGAGAAGCCAGATGGACCTGATTTTTCTGGTGAGTTACCATCAAACATGTGACCTGTGTTCTTCAGTTTCTTTCATTATATCCCTGTGAGATGCTGAAACATCAACCCTATACTTTAACAAATAGCACCTGGACTTTCTCATCTTGTTTCTTTCTGAAGCAATCGCAAAACACTTAAGTAAAAAAGATTTATGACAGCTCTTCTATTTTTTCCATTTTATATGTCTGCTAAATTCCATTTTTAAAACATTATGGAGAAAGCCACTGGTGGAATCGCAATGTCTAGAAATGTTAACTTCTCTGTAAAAATAAGGCCACTCAAATCTTGTTAAATTGATATTGTATTCATTGTGCCTCTTAATGCCCACGTTCATTCCAAAGGACTTATAAAATGAAATCATCAAAAAGTTCCCAGCTGCACAAGTCTTTTGAAACTTTTCTATCGTAACAGAGCCTGCGTTACACATTACAAAAACACGCAAGGGGGCTTAAAGATAGTTTAACAAAAAGACTAGAAAGGGAGAATATCCAGGTGGCTTTTTAAGTGTGGAACATAATAAAATGGTGTTTGGAAAGTATTATGCCAAGATGTAATAACTAGAAAACAAGAAAGTCCATTTATAAGTTCAAGTGTAATTTTAAGTCATAAGTAGAAGAAACGTTGAGAATGGAAGGGGAAGAAATAACATGAGCACTTACTAGTGTGAAACAAATAGACTGAAATCCTTCAGCAATGGAAGAGCAGCAATAAGACAGTATATTTTGGACCCATCTTTCTGAAGCTTTGTCCTAAGGCTTTGAGTTATGTACTATATATCTCAATTTTCTGAGGGAAGAGAAATTACTTGAGTATTTAAAACAGAGAGTCTGATACAGGAAAATGGTTACCCAGGGGAAGGCAGAGCTGAAACACCCAACCACAGACTTGGAGACAATCCATAGATTAATACTAGTAAGTGGCCACCATTACCCCTGGACCAGAATGAGGAGGCAAAGGGCGAAGGTCATCAGAGGGGAGGTGGAAGTGACTCATCTGTTGCATCAGATGTTGCCAGGGACAGATGGGGACAAGAGAAATACTGTGGCTTCTCCCTCTTTCCTCCCCCTATCTCCTACTAATGTCCACACTGCCTGTTCCCAGCTTGGGGAGTAGCCTGCAGGGTTCCTCCTTTCTGCAGAGCAAAGGAGGAATGGGGAATGGATCCCAGGGCAGTTGGGCTTGGGACCAGCAGAAACACTGTGTACATTAGCAGATGAACACCCTTCTTTATATTCAGGTGAGAACTTCCCACTGGAAGGGACCTGCATTACGCCATTGCGATCACAGGACACTCCTGCTGCACCGTGACTTTCCTCAAAGCAAGTAGATTCACCCCTGACTGCTCCTTGTGTCTTGACACTGTTGCTCTGCTGCATTACTTAAAGTAATATTTCAGTTTGGCCATGCACATTTTTTAAAGGGCCCATTTGACTTGTAGTCTGGGTGTCCTGCTGTAATTCATCCACTGGCCTTTGGGTAGAACACACTTTATAACAACACCAGAGACAGGTTTAAGTGGAAGTCCAGCTGGGCAGTTGTCCATGGCACCAACCTTTAAGGAGCACTAAGAGATCAATGGGGCATTAAAACATCTCTGGAAATGTCACTAACTGGGAAAAAAAAAAAAAAAAAACCCTAAGAAACAAAACAAAAAAACAACGTGCCTTTCTCAAAATTCCTCTAAAGAAGAAATGTACTTTATCTGGTTGAGCTTTTTAATCCACTTTTGGACACTGCCTCCCCCCATTTCCCAGGCCAAAAGGCTGTTCTTTGTATTTGTTTTGAAACAAGCAAAACCAAATCCAAACTGTAAAGGACATCGGCTGGCTTATATATTTAAAAAGAAGAGTCAGGGTATAGACTTCAGGCAAGTCTTGATCTACAGCCCAGTGATGTCCCCCAGTACCTTGCCTTCCTCATTGTTGGCCTCATGGTGGCAGTGTGACCAGCAGCGGCATGCCCACAAGGAAAGAGAGGTCTCTTCCCTCAATGCTAGATCTTAAGATCATAATTTATTAGACTTGTACTTCTTTGGAAATACAGTTTCCTTAAATATGTTGTGTATTTTTCCCCCCATTCATCTGATACATGACCTGAAGTATTTGGATACAGAGGGTGAGGGTGTTCAGGCCTAAGCTTATTTGCTTTTGTAGTTAAAAAAAAAAAAAAAAAAAAGCCTTCAGATTATCAGGCCTCCAGACACTATGAATAATCCGTTCCATAGAATAGTATCCTTAGCAAAACCAGACAGAAGAAACCTCTTAACCATCAAGGTAGGACTACTTGTTTTGGTTAATTTGAATTCAAAAGGAAACATAAAAGGATAGTAATTCTTATAAACACTTTATTTTCACTCATCCATTCACTAATATTTTGGTATGAAGCCAAGGTCTTTTCTTCGAGTATGGGTTTTTCTCACATAAACCTTAGTTCATAATGCATTGAGGCATCTAGATTTACACTTCCTTTTTTTTTTTTTAACGTTTATTTATTTTTGAGACAGAGAGAGACAGAGCATGAACGGGGGAGGGGCAGAGAGAGAGGAAGACACAGAATCGGAAGCAGGCTCCAGGCTCTGAGCCATCAGCCCAGAGCCCGACGCGGGGCTGGAACTCACGGACTGCGAGATCGTGACCTGAGCTGAAGTCGGACGCCTAACCGACTGAGCCACCCAGGCGCCCCTACACTTCCTTTTTTTAAGTAGAGTGAGAATTCCACAAGAATCTTGTAAAATATATGAGAGAAAAATCCTTTTAAATTTTACAATTTCCCTCAATTTTTATATTTTGAGAGCAATTTTTAAGCAATTGATTTTTATCAAGTCATTCTAAAGCATTTAATTTAGTTTTCATAGAAAAAAAACTCTATTGTCATACTTACAGTTCATTGGTTTCTGTAATTCTGTAATACTTAATTCAAGTACATAATTACAATAAGTGTAACTGGCATAAATAAGTTTAGGAAAAGAGACAAACTGGATAGCCATAAAACTCTGTTGATGGGAACGGGTATGCCTGGTAGGTTAAGGGTGGTACCCATAGCCACGAACATTCTGTGGACTACAGGCTTCAGTCAGGATGTTTTACAGAAGAATGGAATATATTAATTGACCAAACAATCAGTTAAGCAGAGATTGGGTAAGACAGCAACTATTATTTTGTATTTCCTCTCTACTTTCAGAAAGGCCACCTGTAGCCTAAGCTTATGTCACTCACATAAGACCTAACTCAAGGCTGTATTATATACTCAAAATCTCCAAAATCCTAATTGATTTTTTTAACCAGATGTCTTAATGCTTTAGCCTTGGTAGACATGTGTTCAGAGTCCCAAAATACAATAGGAAATATTTTAATAGGAAATATTTTAGGTTGCCAACTTCCAGCCTACCTTCTCAGCTCAGATGATTCCAAATTTTAGCATCTATTCTTTGTAACATCTCATTTTATAAGAAATGCTGTATGAGTTATGCTACTTCTGGGTGCAAGTAATAGGAGAGACTTACTCAAAGTGGGTTAATTAACAAGGAAGATGTATTGGTTCATGTAAAAACTCCAGGATGAAACTAATTTAACAGTGTATGTCAACTATATTTAAAAACAAAACAAAACAAAACAAAACCCCCCAAAATGAGCATATTTCAGACAAGGCTCAGAGATCCAGTATATGGTTGTGTAGATTGTTCACTGCTCCGAGGAGCCTGGGCAAGGGGGGCAGGTGGGGCCTGAATTCAGCTTACCAACCAATATGTTCAAGCATGGAACTGGATCTGTTTGGAGAAAGAGGTGCCATTTTATTTACATGAAGGACTAACAGCAAAGCCATGCTCCTGCAGGCTGAATTTGTCTAGTTTATCCACTCAGAGGCAATGTATGTTCTAATACTGGGACGCTTGGCAGCTCAACAATGTCAAGCAAGAATCAGTTTATTTTCCCCTGTTACCCATTTCCTTACGTCAGCAAGCCATATCCCTTGGCTCCACTGTGTTCACCAGTTGAAGGCCAGCATCAACTAAGTCAAACTTTTTCTTGTCCAGTGGGAGAGTGAACTCCTCAAACAATGAATATGTTAGCTTCCATATTTGTTCAACCTTATATCCGTCACTAAACCAATCTCCATAGCAGGAAGATTTAGCATGTTGGCTAAGGTAGGATTTATATTTGCCATTTTGCTATTTTTCTTTCATATGTCTTAGGTCTCTTCTATTTCTCCATTTCTCCAGTAGTGCTCTCTTTCATTGTAAATAAATATTTACTAGTATGCCGTTTTAATTTCCTTGTGTTTTGGTTTTCCTAGGGATTACAATTAACATTTCAATGTATACCAATCTAGTTCAGATTGATACCAGCTAATATACTTGTTTCTTTCCTCCTTTGTGCTGTTGTTGTCATACAAATTACAAACTTATCAACAGTTTTATTGCTTTATGCAGTTTTAAAATTTTTGATGTAACTGTAGATTCACATGCAGTTATAAGAAACAATGTAGGGAAATTTTAGGTATCCTTTACACAATTTTCGTCAATGAAACACATTCAAAACTATAGTCTTCATTTCTCATAGATAAATGTCTAGGAATTCAATTGATTGTATGGTAGTTGCATGTTTACTCTGGCTGCCAAACTGTCTTCTAGAGTGATTGTACCATTTTACATTCTCATCGGCAATATATGGGTAATTCATTTTCTCTGTATCCTCACCAGTGTTTGGTATTGTCACTATATTTTAGTCATTCCGATAGGTATGTAGGGATATCTCACTGTGGTTTTCATCTGTATTTCCATAATGGCTAATGATGTAGATTTTTTTTTCATTTGCTTATTTGTCTTTTGTATGTCCTCTTTTCGTGAAATATTACTTCATATATCAATTGCAAATTTAATATCTGAACTGTTTGGGGTTTAAATTTTTTAATTTTAATTTTTAATAGACGTTATTTTTTAGAGAAATTTTACGTTCAAAGCAAAATGAAACAGAAACTACAGAGAGTTCCTATATACTCCCTGCCACTATACATGCACAGCCTTCCCTAGTATCAATATCTCTCAAAAGAGTGGTACATTTGTTACAAAGAATGAGCCTATATTGATGCATTACAATTACCCAAAGTCCATAGTTTATAAAGTGCAGGGTCCACTTTATATTCTATGGCTTTCAACAAGTGTATGTATAATGACATTTATCCACATTACAGTATCATAGAAAGTCATTTCACTGCCCTAAAAGTACTCTGTGCTCCTGCTAGTCAACCTTCTTTCCCTGTTTAGCATGGATTATTTTTTAGTGTCTCCATAGTTTTGTCATATAGTTGGGATCAGACAGTATGTAGCCTTTTCAGATCGGCTTCTTTCATTTAATACTATGCATTAAGTTTCCTCCATGTCTTTTCATGGCTTGATAGCTAATTTCTTTTTAGCATTGAGTAACAGTTCATTGTCTGGGTGTACCACAGTTTGTTCATCCATTTGCCTACTGAAGGATATCTTGATTGCTTACAAGTCTTGGCAATTATGAATAAAGCTGCTATAAATACCTGTGTGTAGGTTTCTGTGTGAACATGAGTTTTCAACTCATTTGAGTAAATAACAAGGAATATGTTTGCTGTATCATATGGTGGGAGTTTAGTTTTGTGAGAAGCTGCCCAGCTGTCTTTCAAAGTGCCTATGTCATTTTGCATTCCCATCAGCAGTGAATGAATGAATATTCTTGTTACTCCGTATACTTGCCAACATCTGGCGGTGTCACTGTTTTGAATTTTAGTTATTCTAAGAGATATTTAGTGGTATCTCATTTTAATTTGCAATTCCCTATTGACATGAATCTGAAGCAGGCTCCAGCCTCTGAGCTGTCAGCACAGAGCCGTATGCAGGGCTCAACCTCATGAATTGTGAGATCATGACCTGAGCAGAAATTAGACACTTAACCAACTGAGCCACCTAGGCGCCCATTTTTTTTTTTCAAATCTTAACGTTATTTATTTTTCAAAATGACCAAGAGCCTTTGACAGGTAGATTTGTTTTATAACTGCCGATTTCTTGAATAAAAGATCAATATACACCAAGCCTAGAAAAATTAATCATACCCTTTTCATATGCTTATTTGTCATCTTTATATCTTCTTTGATGAGGTGTCTGTTCAGGTCTTTTGCCCATTTTTTGAATCAGGTTGTTCATTATTTTTAAGTTCTAAGGGTTTCTTACATATTTTGAAGTCCATTTCCAGATACATCTTTTTTTAAAATTTTATTTATTGTTTAATTTACATCCAAGTTAGCATATAGCAATTCAGGAGTAGATGATTTCAACAGTGATTTCAGGAGTAGATTCCTTAATGCCCCTTACCCATTTAGCCCATCACCCTCCCACAACCCCTTCAGTAACCCTCTGTTCTCTATATTTAATAGTCTCTTGTGTTTTTGTCCCCCCCCGTTTTTATATTCTTTTTGCTTCCCTTCCCTTATTTTCATCTGTTTAGTATCTTAAATTCCTCATATGAGTGAATTCATATAATATTTGTCTTTCTCTGACTAATTTTGCTTAGCATAATACCCTCCAGTTCTATCCAGGTAGTTGCAAATGGCAAGATTTCATTCTTTTTGATTGTTGTGTAATACTCTATTGTGTGTGTGTGTGGATACACACATACATACATACCACATCTTCTTTATCCATTCATCCATCAATGAACATTTGGGCTCTTTCCATACTTTGGTTATTGTCGATAGCACTGCTATAAACATTTGGGGGCATGTGCCCCTTTGAAACGACACACCTGTATCCCTTAGGTAAAGACCGAGTAGTGCAATTGCTGGGTCATAGGGTAGTTCTATTTTTAATTTTTTGAGGAACCTCCATACTGTTTTCCAGAGCAGCTGTACCAGTTTGCATTCCCACCAGCAGGGCAAAAGAGATCCTCTTTCTCTGCATCCTCGCCAACCTCTGTTGTTGCCTGAGTTGTTAATGTTAGCCATTCTGACAGGTGTGAGGTGGTATCTCATTGTAGTTTTGATTTGTATTTCCCTGATGATGAGTGATGTTGAGCATTTTTTCATGTGTCTGTTCACCACCAGATATATCTTTTAAAACATTTTCTTTCAGTCTGTGGGTTGTCTTCTCATTTTTTGACAGTGTCTTTTGCAGAGCAGAAGTTTTCAATAAAGCCCATGAATTATTTGTTTCATAGAATAAATTTATGAATTATTTATTCCATAGATGATGCATTTGGTTGTATTTTTTAACTGATAAATTTCAAGAATTTTTTATATATTCAAGACACTAGTCATTTGTCAGATATGTGGTTTGTAGATATCTTCTCCCATTCTTGTAACTATATAAAGCAAACTTTTCTAATTTTAATTAAGGCCACTTTATCCAGTTTTCATTTAGGAGTCATGGTTTTGGTGTCAAATCTAAGAACTCATCAGAGATCCTGGAGATTATCCTATTTTTTTTTCCCTAAAAGTATATGTAGTTTCATAGTGTACATCAAAGACTGATACATTTTGAACTAGTTTCTATATAAGGTATAAGACCCAGATAAAGTCTTTTTTTCTCTTTTTTTGTCCATAATGCCCAATTGTTCCAGCACCATTTGTTGAAAAGGCTATCTTTCCTCAATTGAATTTCTTTTTCAGTTTTCTCTACAGTCAAGCATATTTTTTAGTCTATTTCTGAATTCTTTATTTTGTACTATTATTCTGTATATCTGTCTTCCCATCTCTACCACACAGCCTTGATTTACCATAGCTCTAAAATAAGTTTTAAACCAGGTAGAGTAATTCTTCAGACTTTATTCTTCTTTTTCCAAAAAAAAAAAAAGTTAAGTTTAAATCCCTTGACTTTCTTTATAAATTTTGCAATAATTTTGTCTATAGCTACAAAAAGTCTTGCTGGAATTTTGTAAAGACTTGCATTAAACCTGCATATCAATTTGATGATAACTGACATCTTTATTATGTTGAGTCTTGCAATCCATGAACCTAATATGTTTCTCCATTTTTAGATTATTATTTCTTTCATCAGTATTTTGTAGTTTTTGACATACCAGTACTGTACATGTTTTGATAGATTTATGCCTAAGTATCTAATATATTAAGTGATTATAAATGGCATTGGAGTTTTAGTTTTTGTATTTACATGTTCATTGCTAGTATATAGAGATGATCATAATATTTCATCTTTCTCTTGTAACCTGTGACATTGATGAACTTCCTTAGTTGTTCTAGTTCTTTTGTAGAATCCTTGGGCTATACTATGCAGATAGTCATGTCATCTGCAAATAGAGACAGCTTTATTTCTTCCTTTTATATTTGTATGTCTTTTATTTCCTTTTCTTGCCTTATTACACTGAATAGAACTGCCAGCACGGTGTTGAATAAGAGTCATCAGAGCAGAAATCCTTGCCTTGTTCCAGATCTTAGAGGAAAAACATTCAGTTTTTTATCGTTACCTGTGATGTTACATGTGGTTTTTGTAACATTCTTTATCAAATGGAGAATGTTCCCCTCTCCTTATTTTTTTGAGAGATTTTTATCATGAATGGGTGTGGAATTTTATCAAATTCTCTTTCTACATTAGTTGATATGATCATGTGATTTGTCTCCTTTAGTCTGTTAATGTGGTGGTAAGTAGATTGATTTGTGAAGAGTGCACCAACTTTGTATCCTTGAAATAAATACCATTGGTTATGTGTACATACATTTTTATATGTTGCTGAATTCTATGTGATAATGTTTTGTTAAATATTTTTGTGTGTATATTCACAAGAGGATATACACTGCTCTGCAGTGTTTTTTTAAATATGAAATTTATTGTCAAATTGGTTTCTATATGACACCCAGTGCTCATCCCAACAAGTGCCCTCCTCAATGCCCATCATCCACTTTCTGCTCTCCCCACCCCTCCCCATCAACCCTCAGTTTGTTCTCTGTATTTAAGAGTATTTTATGGTTTGCCTCCCTCCCTGTCTGTCACTTTTTCCCCCCTTCCCTTCCCCCATGGTCTTCTGTTAAGTTTCTCAAGATCCACATATGAGTGAAAACATATGGTATCTGTCTTTCTCTGACTGACTTATTTCACTTAGCATAATATCCTCCAGTTCTATCCACATTGCTGCAAATGGCAAGATTTCATTCTTTCTCATTGCCAAGTAGTATTCCATTGTATATATAAACCACATCTTCTTTATTCATTCATCAGTTGATGGACATTTAGGCTCTTTCCATAATTTGGCTATTGTTGAAAGTGCTGCTATAAACATTGGAGTACAAGTGCCCCTATGCATCAGCACTTCTGTATCCCTTGGGTAAATTCCTAGCGGTGCTATTGCTGGGTCATTGAGTAGTTCTACTTTTACTTTTTTGAGGAACCTCCACACTATTTTCCAGAGTGGCTGCATTAGCTTGCATTCCCACCAACAGTGCAAGAGGGTTCTCATTTCTCCACATCCTTGCCAGCATCTATAATCTGATTTGTTCATTTTAGGCACTCTGACCGGTGTGAGGTGGTATCTCACTGTGACTTTGATTTGTATTTCCCTGATGATAAGTGACATTGAGCATCGTTTCATGTGTCTGTTAGCCATCTGGATGTCTTCTTTGGAAAAGTGTCTATTCATTTCTTATGCCCATTTCTTCACTGGATTATTTGCTTTTCAGGTGTGGAGTTTGGTGAGTTCTTTATAGATTTTGGATACTAGCCCTTTATCTGATGCGTCATTTGCAAATATCTTTTCCCATTCCATTGGTTGCCTTTTAGTTTTGTTGATTGTTTCCTTTGCAGTGCAGAAGCTTTTTATCTTGATGAGGTCCCAATAGTTCATTTTTGCTTTTAATTCCCTTACCTTTGGAGATGTGTCGAGTAAGAAATTGCTACAACTGAGGTCAAAGAGGTTTTTTTCCTGATTTCTCCTCTAGGGTTTTGATGGTTTCCTGTCTCACATTCAGGTCTTTCATCTATTTTGTGTTTATTTTTGTGTATGATGTAAGAAAGTGTCTAGTTTCATTCTTCTGCATGTTGCTGTCCAGTTCTCCCAGCACCATTTGTTAAAGAGACTGTCTTTTTTTTCATTGGATACTCTTTCCTGCTTTGTCAAAGATTAGTTGGCCATATATTTGTGGGTACAATTCAGGGTTCTCTATTCCATTCGTCTATGTGTGTGTTTTTGTGCCAATACCATGTTGTCTTGATGATTACAGTTTTGTAGTAGAGGCTAAAGTCTGGGATTGTGATGGCTCCCTCTTTGATTTTCTTCTTCAATATTACTTTGGTTATTCAGGGTCTTCTGTGGTTCCATACAAATTTTAGGATTGCTTGTTCTACCTTTGAGAAGAATGCTGATGCAATTTTGATTGGGACTGCATTCAATGTATAGGTTGCTTTGGGTAGTATTGACATTTTAACAATATTTATTCTTCCAATCCATGAACATGGAATGCTTTTCCATTTCTTTGTATTTTCAATGTCCTTCATAAGCTTTCTATAGTTTTCAGCATATAGATCTTTTACATCTTTGGTTAGGTTTATTCCTAGGTATTTTATGGTTCTTGGTGCAATTGTAAGTGGGATCAGTTTCTTTATTTCTCTTTCTGTTGCTTCATTATTGGTGTATAAAATGCAACCGATTTCTGTTACATTGATTTTGTACCTTTCGACTTTGCTGAATTCATGTATCAGTTCTAGCAGAGTTTTGGTGGGGTCTTTTGGGTTTTCCATGTAGAGTATCATGTCGTTTGAAAAAAGTGAAAGTTTGACTTCTTTGCCAATTTTGATGCGTTTTATTTCATTTTGTTGTCTGATTACTGATGTAAGGACTTCCAACACTGTGTTAAACAACAGTGTTGAGAGTGGACATCCTTGTCGTGTTCCTGATCTCAGGGGGAAAGCTCTCAGTTTTTCCCCATTGAGGATGATATTAGCTGTGGGATTTTCATAAACAGCTTTTATGATGTTTAAGTATGTTCCTTCTATCCCGATTTTCTTGAGGGTTTTTATTAAGAAAGCATACTGTATTTTGTCTAATGCTTTTTCTGCATCTATTGACAGGATCATATGGTTCTTATCCTTTTTTTTTTTTTTATTAATGTGATGTATCACATTGATTGATTTGCAAATATTGAACCAGCCCTGCAGCCCAGGAATGAATCCCACTTGATCATGATGGATAAGTCTTTTTATATGCTGTTGAATTCGATTTGCTAGTGTCTTGTTGAGAATTTTTGCATCCATATTCATCAGGGATATTGGCCTGTACTTCTCCTTTTTTGTTGGGTCTCTGTCTGGTTTGGGAATCAAAGTAATGCTGGCTTCATAGAATGATTCCAGAAGTTTTCTTTCCATTTCTATATTTTGGAACAGCTTGAGAAGGATAGGTATTAACTCTGCTTTAAATGTCTGGTAGAATTCTCCATGGAAACCATCTGGTCCAGAACTCTTATTTGTTGAGAGATTTTTGATAACTGATTCAATTTCTTCACTAGTTATGGGCCTATTCAAATTTTCTATTTCTTCCCGTTTGAGTTTTGGTAGTGTGTGGGTGTTTAGGAATTTGTCCATTTCTTCCGGGTTGTCCAATTTGTCAGCATATAATTCTTCATAGTTTTCCTGATAATTGCTTGTATTTGAGGGATTAGTTGTAATAAATCCATTTTAATTCATGATTTTATCTATTTGGGTCCTCCCTCTTTTCTTTTGAGAAGCCTGGCTAGAGGTCTTGTTTATTTTTTATATATCAATTTTGTTTGTTTTTTCAAAAAACAAACTCTTGGTTTCATTGATCTGGTCAATTGTTTTTTTTTTTTTTTTAGATTCTATATTGTTTATTTCTGCTCTGATCTTTATTATGTCTCTTCTTCTGCCAGGTTTGGGGTGTCTTTGCTGTTCTGTTAGGTGTTGTTAGTTCCTTTAGGTGTGTTGTTAGATTTTATATTTGGGATTTTTCTTGTTTCTTGAGATAGGCCTGGATTGCAATGTATTTTCCTCTTAAGACTGCCATTGCTGCATCCCGGAGGTTTTGGATTGTTGTGTTTTCATTTTCATTTGTTTCCATATAATTTTTAAATTTATTCTCTAATTGCCTGGTTGACCCATTCGTTCTTTAGTAGGATGTTCTTTAACCTCCATGCTTTTGGAGGTTTTCCAGACTTTTTCCTGTGGTTGATTTCAAGTTTCATAGCATTGTGATCTGAAAGTGTGCATGGTATCATCTCAATTCTTTTATCAATATGAGAGCTGTTTTGTGACCCCAGTATGTGATCTGTCTTGGAGAATGTTCCATGTGCACTCGAGAAGAAAGTATATTCTGCTGCTTTAGGATGTAGAGTTCTAAATATATCTGTCAAGTCCATTTGGTCCATTGTATCATTCAGGGCCATTGTTTCTTTACTGATTTTTCTGTCTAGATGATTTGTCCATTGTTGTAAGTGGAGTATTAAAGTCGCCTGCAATTACCACATTCTTACCAATAAGACTGCTTATGTTCATGATTGTTTTATGTATGTGGGTGCTTCCGACCGAATTCAGTCCATAGACATTTATAATTGTTAGCTCTTCCTGATGGATAGATCCTGTAATTATTATATAATGCTCTTCTTCCTCTCTTGTTACAGCCTTTAATTTAAAGTCTAGTTTGTCTGATATAAGTATGGCTACTCCAGCCTTCTTTTGACTTCCAGTAGCATGATAGATAGTTCTCCATCCCCTCACTTTCAATCTGAAGGTGTCCTCGGGTCTAAAATGAATCTCTTGTAGACAGAAAATAGATGGGTCTTGTTTTTTTTTTTTTTTTAATCCATTCTGATACCCTATGTCTTTTGATTGGAACATTTAGTCCATTTACATTCAGTGTTATTATTGAAAGATACAGGTTTAGAGTCATTGTGTTATTTGTAAGTTTCATGCTTATAGTGATGTCTCTGGTACTTTGTGATCCTTGGAACATTTCACTCACAGAGTCCCCCTTAGGATCTCTTCTAGAGCTGGTTTAGTGGTGATGAATTCCTTCAGTTGTTTGTTTTGGAAAACCTTTCTCTCTCCTTCTATTCTGAATGACAGGCTTGCTGGATAAACGATTCTTGGCTGCATATTTTTCCTGTTCATCACATTGAAGATTTCCTGCTTTTCTTTTCTGGCCTAGCCAAGTTTCAGTATATAGGTCTGCTCCTCCCCTTATGTGACCACCTTTGTATGTTAAGGTCTGTTTATCTCTAGCTGCTTTCAGAATTCTCTCTTTATCTTTGTATTTTTCCAGTTTCTCTATGATATGTCATGCAGAAGGCTGTGAACTCCACTTTCTTTATAGTTATAAAGGATACTCAATTGTCTTTTATAATTGATGAATTGTGTTTTTGTTTTTTTGAAGAATTAGTTTATTTTATCTAAGTCGTCGAATTTATGTGTGTAAAGTTATTCATGGTGTTCCTTTATTATCTTTTTGATGTCTGCAGGGTCTATAATGATACCTCATTACAGGTAACTCAGATCTTTACTTTTTATCTTTGTCAGTCTTGTTAGAAGTTTGTCAATTTTGTTGATCTTTTCGAAGAACATCTCTTTGTTTAATTGGTTTTCTTTCTTTCTTGTTTGTTTGTTTGTTTCCAATTTCATGGATTCCTGCTTCAAACTTTATTATTTACCTCCTCGTACTTGCTTTGGGTTTACTTTTCTCTTGTTTAGTCCTTAAGCAAAATCTTAGATTATTAATTTGAGACTTTCCCTTTTTCTAATGTATGCATTAAGTGATATGTATTTCCCTCTTGTACTCTTTCAGCTGTGTCCCACACATTTTGTTACAGTGTATTTTTGTTTTCATTCAGTTCAATGTATTTTCTTTATTTCCATTGAGAATTGTTTGATCTATAGTTTATTTAGAAATATGTTGTTTAGTTTTAAGTTTTGGGAGATTTTCCAGTTAGCTTTTTGTTACTGATTTCTAGTTTGATTGCATTGTTGTTAGAGAATATATTTTTATGATTTCAATTCTTTTAAATTTGTTGAGGTTTGTTTGATATCTCAGGATGTGATTTTGGCATATGTTCCATGGGTGCTTAAAAATAATGTGCAATCTGTGTTGGGTGGGAATGCTTTAAAAATATGGATTATATCCTGGTGGTTGGTAGTGTTTTTTAGTTCTATAATTTCTATGTCTAGTTATTCTATCAATTGTTGGGACAGAGATTTTGAAATCTCCAACTATAATTGTGTGGTCTACTTCTTTCAGCTGTTTAAGTTTGACATCATCAGAGTCTTATTTTTTGGTTTAGGAACATTTTGGATTGCTAGGTCTTCTTGGTGGATTGATCTTTTTATCATTATGTAATGTTCTTCTCTGGCCCTGCTAATCTCCTTTGCACTGCCACTCTGCTTTGTTAAGCCACTCTGCTATCATTTAATTAATATTTGTATAATATACATTTTTCCAGTATTTCATTTTCACTCTGCCTATATCATTATATAAACTGAAATAAATTTTTGTTGGTGGCATATAGTTAGGTCATGTTTTTTTCAGTCCTCACAGCTAATTTCTGTCTTTTAATTGATTCATTTAGATAATTTCCACTTAATGTAATTATTGGTATGTTAGGACTAATGTCAACAACTTAATTTTTGTCTTATGTTTTTCATTTTACCATTTTCTTTCTCTTGCCTTTCTGTAAGTTATTTGAACATGTTTTATAATTCCATTTTGATTTATCTATAGGGTCTTAGAGTGTATCTGTATGGCTTTTTAGTTGTCCTATGTAATATGTTGTGTATAAATAAGTTAACAGTCTACTGATGTCATCAATATGCCAGTTCAAATGAAATATAAAACACTTCACCTCCCTTACGTCTTTTCTATATACTTTTTTTCCTCTATATATTTAGAAACACATCAGAGAGTGTTACAAATTTTGTTTCAAACACCAAACCATTGAGTTTAGAGAACTCAATAAGAAAAGCCTATTTATAAAACCATATTTTTGCATACCAGGTTTTTTCTTTCTTCCTGATGATCCAGAGATCTTTGTTTCCTTTTAATTAGAGAACTGTCTTTAGCCACATATTTTTACATTAGGTCTCTTGGTGACAAATTCTCTAAGTTTTCCTTAATTTGAGAATGCCTTGGTTTCTTCCTTCATTTCTGAAATACATTTTTGCTGGGTATAAGATTTGGGTTGATGATACTTTACTTTCAAAAGTTGGAAAATATTTGTCATTTCCTTCTGGCCACATGGTTTCTAGTGAGAAATGTATTGTTTATCTAATTGGATTTTCCCCTGTAAGTAAGGTTTTCCTCTGGCTTTTTTCAATAAATTTTTTTTTGTCTTTAGTTTTTAGAAATTTAATATTAATGCATTATGGCATGCATTTCTGTGTCTGTTTCCTGTTTGTGGTTTGCTTAGCTTTTGAACTGCATTTCTACCATATTTGGGACGTTTGAACCATTGTTTCTTTGAGTACTTTTTTAACTCCACCTTGTTTTTCTCCTCCTTTGGGATTTTGATAACTTATATATTAGGCCTGTTATTAGCGTTCCACAGATCACTGAAAGTTTTTCTTTTATTTCCATTTTGCTTTCTTTGTCATTCAGGTTAGTTAATTTTTATTGTTGTATCATCTCATTTGCTGATTCTTTCCTCTGTCCCTCCATTTGATTGTTGAGTTTATCAACTGAGCTTTGTATTTTGGTTATTATCTTTTTTGTTTCTAATATTTCAGTTTGGTTCTTCTTTGTCTCTGTCACATTTCAGAGACTTTTATTTTAAGAGAGAGAGGGAAAGCACTGAGTGTGCAAGTGGGGAATGGGCAGAGGGAGAGGGAGAATCTCAATCAGGCTCCACACCCAGCACAAAGCCTGATGTAGGGCTTGATCCCATGACCATGAGATCATGAGCTGAACTGAAACCAAGAGTTAGATGCTTAACCAACTGAGCTACCCAGGTGCCCCTACATTTCTGAGATTTTTAAAATTTATTTAAAGATTTTGTATTTTTTGTCACTTGTTTCCAGAATTTTTGCATTTGCTGTCAAAGCGTTTTTATCATGGCTACTTGGAAATACCTGATAATAATTCTAACATCTCTTTCACCTTGGTGTTGTCACCTGTTGATTGTGTTTTTTCATTAAGTGTGAGACTTTCCCAGTTCTTGGTATTATGATTTTTTTTTAATTTTTTTAATGTTTATTTATTTTTGAGAGAGAGAGAAGACAGAGTACAAGGCAAGGAGGGGCAGAGAGACAGGGAAACACAGAATCAGAAGCAGGCTCCAGGCTCTGAGCTTTCAGCACAGAGCCTGATGCGGGGCTAGAACCCACGAACTCATGGGATGTGGAATTGAGAAGGAACTTCAGGTCAGATCATGACCTGAGCTGAAGTCAGACACTTAATGACTGAACCACCCAGGCACCCCTGAACAAATGTACATGTTTTAAGATAAAATGAAATATTAGAATTTAAGGGTAACTACCTTAAATCATTCGTTTGTTTTTTCAACATAATACTTAATTTTATTTTATTTTTTAATTTACATCCAAATTAGTTAGCATATAGTGCAACAATGATTTCAGGAGTAGATTCCTTAATGCCCTTTACCCATTTAGCCCATCCCCCCTCCTATAACCCCTCCAGTAACCCTCAGTTTGTTCTCCATATTTATGAGTCTCTTCTGTTTTGTCCCTCTCCCTGTTTTTATATTATTTTTATTTCCCTTCCCTTATGTTCATCTGTTTTGTCTCTTAAAGCCCTCATATGAGAGAAGTCATATGATTTTTGTCTTTCTCTGACTGACTAATTTCACTTAGCATAATACCCTCCAGTTCCATCCACATAGTTTCAAATGGCAAGATTTCATTCTTTTTGATTGCCGAGTAATACTCCATTATATATATATATATATATATATATATATATATATATATATATATATATATATACACACACACCCCATCTTCTTTATCCATTCATCCATTGATGGACATTTGGTCTCTTTACACACTTTGGCTATTGTTGTGCTGCTATAAACATTTATAGTGCTGCTATAAACATTGGGGTTCATGTGTCCCTTTGAAACAGCACACCTGTATCCTTTGGATAAATACTAGTAGTGCAATTTCTGGGTCATAGGGTAGTTCTATTTTTAATTTTTGAGGAAACTCCATACTGTTTTCCAGAGCAGCTGCACCAGCTTGCATTCCCAAGTATTATGATTTTTTAAAATTGAAACATGGACATTTAATATGATATGACACTATGGATCTTCTTTAAACCTACTATTATAATTGGCTTCCTCTGATACCACCTGGTAGAGAATGGGGTGCCACTGCCTCATCATTGTCAAGTGTAGGTAGAAATCCAGATTCCCCATTCAGTCTCCATTGGTGCCCAATGGGGTATTCCTGGATAATGCTGTATGGTAGGAGTTCTGGTTCCCACAATGGTGTCCACAGAGAAAACTCTGGGGTGGCCTTGTTAACAGTAAGAAATGGTGAAAGTCCAAGCTCTTCACTGATCTCCTCTGATACTACCCAAGCAGGGAGGGGAAGGAGTGCCTTGTTGCTTCCTACTAGGGTTGGAAGTTCATGTTTCCCACATGATCCCCACTGATACCACCTGGGCTTCATTACTAGCTTGTGGGAAAGAAAGTCCTGGATCACTGCTTGGTCTTTACTTACAACAGTCCAGCAGGAGTGTTGCAGTACTTCAGAATAGCTTTCGGAGGGTTGAAGTCAAGGTTCCTCACTTGGACTACGTTGGCATAGTTGGGGGTGGAGCCATAAGTTTTTCTAGGGTGTTTAGCTGGAGTAGAGTGGTTATTGTCTGTCTTGGTAGGCTTCTATACTGTTATTTTGGCAGGTGAGAGCAGGCGTATAGTAAGGCTTTTTTTTTTTTTTTTTTTTTTTTTTTGCCTGTTCCTATTGCTGTTTCTGGATTGCAGGAAAACCAAGGCTCTCAGCACTATGCCATATCAATTTGGATGCTTTTCATTTCTTTTTCTTGTCTCATTGCTGTGGCTAGGACTTCCAGTACTGTGTTGAATAAAAGTGGTGAGAGTTGGTATCCTTGTCTTATTTCTCATCTTAGAAGAACAGCTTTCACAATAGAGTATGATGTTATCTGTTTGTTTGTCACTTATGGCTATTATTATGTTGAAATATGTTGCCTCTATACCCACCTTGTTGAGCGTTTTTATCATGGATGGATGTTGAATTGTGTCAAATGCTCTTCCTGATCTATTGAGATGATCATGATTTTTATCCTCCATTTGTTTACATAGTGTATCATGTTGATTGCTTTATAGATATTGAACCATCCTAGTATCCCTGGAATGAATGCCACTTGATTGTGGTGTGTGATCCTTTTAAAGTATTTTAAAGTATTGTTGAATTTTATCTGCAAATATTTTGTTGAAGATTTTTCCATTTATATTCAAATGGGATGTTGGCTGGTAATTCTCTTTCTTTCTTTCTTTCTTTCTTTCTTTCTTTCTTCCTTTTTTTCTTTCTTTCTTTCTTTTTTGTAGTGTCTGCATCTGGTTTTCATATCAGGGTGATGTTGGCCACATAAAATGAATTTGGAAGCACTTCTTCCTCTCAAATTTTTAAATATTTTGAGAAGGGTAGATATTAACTCTTATTTAAATGTTTGGTAGAATTCACCTGTGAAGAATTCACCAGGATCACTTATCTGGTCCTGGGCTTGCTTTATTTATTTATTTATTTATTTATTTATTTATTTGGAGTTTTTAAATTACTAATTCAATTTCATAACTAGTAATTTGTCTGTTCACATTTTCCATTTCTTCCTGATTCAGTCTTGGATGGTTGTATGTTTTTAGGAATTTGTCCGTTTCTTCTAGGCTGTCCAGTTTGTTGGCCTATAATTGTTCATTTTAATCTATTATAATTTTGTAGTCTATTATGTATTTTTGTGGTGCTCACTGTTACTTCTCCTTTCATTTGGATTTTTTTGAGTCTTCTTTTTTCATGATGAGCTGGCCAAAGGTTTATCCATTTTGTTTCTTTTCAAAGAACTAGTTCTTAGGTGCATCCTACGTTTTTTGGTCTCTATTTCATTTATTTTTGCTCTGATCTTTATTATTTTCTTTTTTCCTTCTAACTTTGGGCTTTGTTTGTTCTTTTTCTAGTTCCTTTGGATAAGGTAAGATAGTTTATTTGAGATTTTTCTTGTTTCTTGATGTAGACTTGTATTACTATAAACTTTCCTCTTAGAACTGCTTTTGCTGTGTCTCTTAGATATTGGAACATTGTCTTTCCATTTTCATTTGTCTCAAGGTATCTTTTGATTTCCTCTTTGATATTTTTGTTGAATCATTGGTTGTTTATTGTTTAGGCTTTATGTGTTTGTATTTTTTTCAATTTTTTTTCTTGTAATTGATCTTTAGTTCCATACCATTGTGGTCAGAAAAGATGCTTCAACCTTCTTGAATTTATTGAGACATTTTTATTTTGTAACTGGAGTGTTAAAATTTCCTACTATGATTGTATTACTGTCAATTTCTCCTTTTATGTCTCTTAGTATTTGCTTTATGTATTTAGGTGCCCCATGATGGGTGCATAGGTATTTACAATTCTTGTATTTCTTGTTTGATTGATACCTTTATCTCTATGTATCATCGTTCTTTGTCTTGCCACAGTCTTTGTGTTAAAGTCTGTTTTGTCTGGATCAGTATTGTTATCCCAGCTTTCTTTTTTATTTCCATCTGCATATAATATATTTTTTCATCCCTTCACTTTCAGTCTGTGTTTATTTTTAGGTCTGAAGTTAGTCTCTTATAGGCAGCATATATATGGGTCTTTTTTTTTTTAATATGTTCGGTCACCCTATGTCTTTGATTGGAGCATTTATTTTATGTGTATGTAAAGTAATTACTGATAGGTATGTACTTATTGCAATTTTTTAAATTGTTTTCTGGTTGTTTTTGTAGTTCCTCTTCTGGAGCTGTCTTCCTATGTAATTTGATGACTTTTTTATTGCTATGTTTGGATTCCTTTCTCTTTATTTTTTTGTGTATCTATTATAGGTTTTGGTATGTGGTTTCCATGAGGTTCATATGCAACAACTTACGTACATAGCAGTTTATATTATATTAAGTTGTTAATCACTTAAGTTTGAACATATTCTAAAAACAGTATGTTTTTGCTTTCCACCCTGTTTCGTTTTGATGTCATATTTTACTTTTTTTTTTGTTTTGTGTATCCCTTAACTCATTATTGTATATATAGTTGATTTTACTACTTTTGTCTTTTTATACTCATAGTAGCTTTACAAATAGTTGATTCATTTACCGTTACTGTAGGTTTACTTTTACCAGTGAGCTGTTTTTCTTTCAAAATCTTCTTATTTCTAGTTATGGCCTTTTTTTTCCACCTAAAGAAGGCACTTTAACATTTCTAGTAAAGTCATTTTAGTGGTGATGAATTCCTTTACCTTTTATTTTGTTGAGGAAAAAATCTCTCCTTGAATTCTGAATGATAATCTTGTCAAGAATAGTATTCTTGACTGTAGGTTTTTTTTTTCTTTCAGCAGTTTGAATAAATAATGCCACTCCCTTCAGGCCTACAGACTTCCTGTTGAAAATCAGCTGATTGCTGATAGCAATATGTAAGTGTTGCTTCTCTTTTGCTGCTTTTGAGATTCTTTCTTTAATTTTTGACATTTTGGTTATTTGTGTTTTGGTGTAGACCTCTTTGTTTTCATCTTGTTTGGGCTTTTATTCCTGGACAGGGATGTCTGTTTCCTTTCCAAGATTAGGGAGGTTTTCAGCTATTATTTCCTCAAGTAAGTTTTCTGCCCCTTTCTTTCTCTCTTCTTCTTCTGGGACCTCTATAATGGAAATGATAGCCCACTTGATATTCTACAGGTCTTAAGCTATCCTCATTTTTTTTAATTCATTTTTCTTTTATCTTTCTGCTTGGCTGATTTCCATTACCCTATCTTCCAGATTGCAGATCCTCCTACTGCATCTAATCTGCTTTTGGTTTCCTGTAGTATATTTTTCATTTCAGTTATTGTATTCTTTGGTTCTGATTGGTTCTTTTTATATTATCTCTTTATTAAAGTTCTCACTATGTTTATTCTTCTCCTGAGTTTGGTGACCATCTTTATGACCATTACTTTGAACTCTTTATCAGGTCTATTGCCTATCTCTGTTTCATTTAATTCTTTTTCTGAAGTTTTGTCTTGTTCTTTCATTTGGAAGATATTCCTCTGTCTCCTCATTTGGCTGACTCTATGCATTTATTTCTATGTGTTAAGTAGGCCAGCTATGTCTCCTGGTCTTAAGTAAGTGGCCATATGTGGAAGGCATCCTGTGGGGCCCAGAAGCACAGTTTCCTCTAGTCAGCAAAACCAGGCCCTCCAGGGGTGTACTCTGTGTGTAGGCTATGTGTACCCTCCAGTTGTGGATGGGCCTCTACTGCTACAAGCACACTGATATGTGGGGCTGGACCCTAGACAGCTGGGCTATGATTTCCAACCATGACTGTTGCAGGCACATGGTGTGGAGGACTGGATCCCCAACCCTACTCCAGGGAAGGAGACATTTTGGAGTGGCACATGTCCAGCCGAGGCTATCTGGTGTGTGTGGCAAGATGAGAGCCAGTTTGGGAAGGTGCTGGTCCTAGCTGAGGCCACCTACTGAGTGCGGCATGTTAGGAACCACTTTGGGAAGGCACATACAAGAGTGGGCAGGTGGGGCATGACAAATCTGCAAGGGCACTGTAGGGCAGGGTGAGAGGTGCTAGCAAGGTAGATGGAAGGTATCAGAACTAGTACCTGCCAGTATTGGGCCAATGAGACAGAATGAAGTAAAAAAAAATGGTACCTGCCAGTGTTTCCATTCCTGGAGAAGATTTCTACAGATTCCTTCCCCTCTCGAATATGCTGTAAAATTAGTCAATCAATCCCCTTCATGTATAGCCTAAGCACTTTTCAAACTGCTGTCTTTGTGCTGTGTCTCAAAGCAAGTGAGTTTGTGCATGGGCCCTTTAAGAATGGGGTCTCAGTTTTCTGTAGTCCTCCAGCTCTCCCAGAGTTAGCCCCACTGATTTTCAAAGCCAAACATTCTGGGGCTGGTCTTCTCAGTGAAGGTCCCCAGGGCACGTGGTGTTCATTGTGGGGCTTGAAAAATCCCACTTGTGGGTTTCCATGATGAGATCCCAACCAGACCAATCTCTGCCCCTTACCCTTCACGATGTGTCTTTTTCTTTATATCTTTAGCTGTGGAAGAGCGTTCTGCTAGTCTTCAGGTTCTCAGAGAGTTGCTCCATATATAGCTGAAGCCTTGGTGTGTGGGGGAAGGGAAGGAGGAAGTGAGTTCAGAATCTTCCTACTTTTCTATATGATCAGGATCTTCTCTTTGCCTTGTCTAGATGTAGATCTCTGAGTTAATCCCACTTAGAGTTTATTGAACTTGGATGTTCTTCATCAGATTTGGAACTTTTGAATATTTTTTTCCACTGCTTTCCCTTTTTCTATTCCTTCTGAGCCCCCCCTTTCTACACACGTTTGAATGCCTGATGGTATTTTACAGGACTCTAAAGCTCTGTTTATATTTCTTTTTTCTATCTGTTCCTCAGATTGTACAATCTCAACCGACGTTCCAGTTTGCTGATTCCTTCTGTCAGCTCAAGTCTGCTGTTGACATCTTCTCATGAATTTTTCACTTCACCTATTGTATTTTTTGGTACTCTATAAATTTCTATTTTGTTCTTTTTTTATAATTTTATAATTTCTGTCTCTTTAGTGGTATTCTCTATTTGGTGAAATATTGTTCTTATACTTTAGTTCTTTAGATGTACTTTCCTTTAGTTCTTTGAATATATTTATGATAGTTTAAAATTTTTGTCTGGTAAATCCAATTTATGGACTTTGTCAGAGAGTTTATACTGCTTGCTTTTTGCATGTGTGTGGGAGGGAGGGGCTTATTTTTATATTACAATATTTTGTTGTTGAAAACTGAACATTTAAAATAACAAAATATAGAAACTCTGGAAATCAGATTGTCTGCCCCCTCCCCAAGTATTGTTGTTGCTGTTCATTGTTGTTGCTACTTATTTATTTAGTGATTGTCCTCAACCAATTCTGTAAAAATCTATTTTTTCTTGCATATAGCAAATAAAATCTCTGTTTTTTATCTTAATGTTCAGCTAATGATTATACAGTGATTTCCTTAAATATCTTGAACTGGTAAGTCTCTATCCTTTTCTGACGGGGTGTATGTGTTGGGATAAATTATCAATGCTATAGCATTCAGGTTTTAACTATGCCTTTCCCTTCACTTCCTGCTTGTGTAGAGCCTCAAGGTCAGACAGAGGTGAGAGGCTAGGTTACCTCAGGTCTTTCCTGAGTATGTGCACAACTGTGCACATGAACATGTCTTTCTAGAAGTCCAGCAATGTCAGAGCTTTTCAAAGTCCCCTATGAACATCCCATTTCCCAATTTTTCCTTTTGAATTTTTTGGTAGCCTCTTAGACCCAAATGGTATTGTTGCTTTAGGCAGCTGCTGTGTTAAATAATTGCCATTAATTGTTTTCTATGAATACCCTACTCAGTGTGATAGGGCAGTTGTTAAATAAAGACAAGGCCCAAGAAGAGAGCTTATCCAGGAGCTTTCAGGCAGGTCAGAGTGACAGTTATCTGAGAATTGGAGAGCTTGAGGAGAGCTCTACTCCCTTCCTGTGCGCTTCCTGTGGCTGCTGGGTTGCTGCTGGGATTGCATGGCTATTAATTGTTCCAAAGTTACTGTGGAGCTGGGGTGGGGGTGATAGGAATAGGGTAAATCCCAAAGCTTGCTGTTTTTACCTGCAGTCAGGTGTTTTCCTTTAATGAACACTCAAGTTATTGAAAATAAATAAACTTTGTTTATTTGAATTAACAGAATATGAAAAGTTCTAAAGAAGTTAATTCTGTGTTTGCCATTGTCTCATTGTGGGTTTTTGGAGGGCCTTACCTCTACCACTTGAGAAATCTTCACTTCAGTGTTATTTTTGACACCGTTCACTCTATTCCATCTCTCATACTTCACAAGTCTCAGTAGTTGACCTCCCTTCCCAGCTCAGAAGTTGAGTGGGAATGAACTGCAACCTCGTTTCTCTAATTCAGAAACTCTCCATCCTCATTCTATCATCATAGAAGAGACGTCTTTACAAACTCAGCACTTCTCTGCGCAACTTTCCAGTGGCCTCTCATCTCACTCACAGCAAATCCAAAGCCTTTTCCATGGTCTAAGAGGCCTTCTAAAACATACTTATCACCTCCTCTCTGATCTCAGCTCCTACCACTCTTCTCCTTGCTCACAGTACTTCAGCTTGCTGGTCTTCTTGCTGTTCTTTTAGCAATGAAACATGCTCCTACCTCAGGGCCTTTACATGTGATGTTTTATTTGTTTTGTGCACTTTGCCCTCAGTGTCCACATGGTTCACTTTCTCACCCTCTTCATAGATTTGCTCAACTGTCTCTTATCAGAGAAGTCTTCTACAAGAATGAATGATTCCATCATCTTTCATCTTATCAGAGTCTCTATTGGATATCTCCCTTTTCTCTCCTATACCTTCAACAAAAAATTTTTAATGCTACTTTCTTTTCTTAAGATAAACCTTTCCTTTGTCCCTGCTTTCCTTGCTAGTTACCTTTCTGTCTTTCTCCTCTAATTCAAAACTTAACTTTAGGAGATGTTTATAACTCTTAAGAGATTTTATACTTACGTCTCCTACTGGCTCACCTTGTACTCACTTCTTAACCCTCTGCAACCTTACATTCATGCCCAGTACCTCATTAAAATTACTCAAGGTCACCAACAAGCTTCTTGCTACCAGATGCAATGGACGGTTTCACAACCTAATCTGACTTGACCTTTCACCAGCATTTGGTACTGCTGGCCACTTCTTCCTTTAAGTATTCCCTTCAGAGGCTTGAATGACATTGTACCCTCCTGATTCTCCTATTATTGCTGCTATCTCCTTGGGTCTCTTTTGAGATTCCTTCTCTTCTGTCTGTCCCTTAAATGCAACTCTCAAAATTCCATCCCCAGCTTACCTTTCTTGTCATTCTACATACTTTCTGGATCACTCTCCATACTTTGGATTCTCGCTTGCAAGGTGATGCCTCCCAGATCTATAATTCCAGCCTGGTTCTTTCTCCAGAGCTTCAGATCAATATATGCAACTGGTGCCTGGTCCCTACACAGATGCCTCAGACTTAACATATTAAAACTTGGATTCAGGTCCCCCAGACACGTTTGCTAGTAGCTACCCTCTCTCTTACCACCTACACCCAATAACACCACGATCTGATGATTCTCACTCCAGAATTCTTTTAGGATCAATCCACTTTGCTCTATTCCATGGCTACCACCCCAGTTTAAGCCACCACCATCTCTCGCTAGCATTATTTTCCCCCATTGATTTTAAGGTATTAAAATCATTAGCAGAGTTTATGAAGGCCAGCATGATACGTCTCTTACTTATGTCTTCACTTTCATCTTGAGCCTCAACCCTCAAAATCTATGATCTAGTCATGCTGTGCTTCTTCACTCTTCTTACTCCTGAACCTTTAAACAGCCATCCCTCTCCTCTGGTTAAGTCTCTTGATTGTCTTCAGGTCTGTCTTAGCTTATCGTCCTCTAAGAAACCTTTTCCAACTCTCCACATATAGATTACATGCTTGTATTATGTGCCATATTATATAGGACTGTCTGTTTAGCAGACCCTAATTGGGCAAGATACAGAAGAAAGAAGTGATGGTTATTTGGAACTAAAGACCTGCTGGGGGTACATTATAAAGAGCCCAATAGAAAGAATCCAGACCTTGCTCTTTAAAATAAAATGTTACCAACATCTATTCAGTGGCAGTGACCAACATGGAAAAGAAACCACAGATTTTTGGCCAGTGTGTGAGTAACAAATTAGCAAGAGTACTGAAGGGGCCAGGACCTCAGGTGAAAGGCAGAAGGAGCCAGTCAGAGAACTGACTAGGAACTACAAAGTTCTAGGGACTTTGCTTTTTATTTAAGAATGTGGGGCAAATAAATCTCCCAGGTGTCCACAAGGTGCTGGATTTCTACAGTTACAATAATAAAAATCAAACCACAGATTCTATGCCCAGATTTGTCCTTTTTACTAGATCTAATAGTCAAATTAGATCTAATAGGACTTGTACACGGAATGGTTATCTCTGAGCACCCAGCTGTCTCCTCCCACCAAGATCTTGCTGCTCATAGTGTGTGTCTGACTGGAGAACCACACCTTAGTCAGAAAATGACATTGTCCCTACAGAAGGGACTCTAGCCACCATTGTACTAGATGGCTGGTGTATAGTCCATTCATCACCCACTAAAGATGACCCCACTTAGAGATGATCTTAGCTTCTCTTAACTTGGAGATTAGAGATTAGAAATTAGGATGACAAAAAATCTATTCAAATATGAGTAAGAAATCAGGAATTAAATTTGTATTATTTCACCTGCGGGTTGTGTGTGTGTGTGTGTGTGTGTGTGTGTGTGTGTGCATGCATGTGTGTTTGAGAGGGCTTGAAGATACACATAGGAAATCAGCTTTTGGAAGTCATTCCCCAACCAGTATATTTTATTTTAGACTGTTAAATTAACTTGATGCAAATATATGGTTGGGTGGTATACCAGATGACAAGAATAGAGGATATCATTTGTACAAGTGTCAGAATTCATGATCTACACCAACTTTTTCACTTGACTTAAAGAGCAGAAACCCACACATCAGGAGTATAACCAAAAAAATCTTTCCTTCATTGTGCTGCAGGCAAGCAGCCTGGAAGAATTCTTCAAAACCTCCAACTGTGAAGAAAGGTATTATCATGTCATTTGAGTCCTTGCCACTCTGCTTTGTAAGGCTTTGGCATTTCTTACTGTCTAATTTCTAACTGTCTAAGCAGGTCTTCCATTCTATGCCGAAGAAGCAATGTTTCCCTAGCTTCATTTTACAGGACAAGCCAAATATATAATCAGAGACAGGCTCTGGAGAACAGAGAATGGGGGTAGCAGGACTTTCCCCTTCTTGGATAGCTGTACCCCAATTGCCTATATGTAGATCAAAGTGCAGTCCCAGCACTGGCAACATCAACCTCACCTGGGCACATGGTAGAAATGCAAAGTCCCAGATCCTCCCCCTAGACTTTCTGAATCAGACATTCTGACACAGGGCCCAGAAATGTGTTCTAAAAGGCTCTCCAGATAATTCTGATGCTACTACCGTGGGGAACCACTCCCTTTACTAATCTCAGGCACCCCAGATCAAGGGCAGAAAACAGGACCTATGCTTGTCCAATTAGAGTAAATGTCAGGAATTTATCAGAAGCTCCCAGAAGACTCCTGTTCTTCCAGCTGTCTTGGAGTCAGTTTCCTGTACAGCTGGCTTATAATCCCAAATGGAGAACCTGTCTGAGAATGAAGCCAACACATGGAAGAAAGCCCAGCAAGCTGGGCCAAGCCCTGTGCCTCAAGGCAGAGAGAAACAGGTCCTGATAATGTTGCTGGAGTCCAGACATCAAGCATGACTTCAAGCCAGTTCTGCTGTGAGCTATCCAGATACAAAAGTGGATTACCTTTTTACTGAAGCCAGTTTGGCCCAGGTACCTTGACACTTAAGACTGAAGGAATTCTAAGGGATACAATATGCAAATGATATTCTGTGCCAGTCAGTGGAGATAAGCATTTTTTTAAAAGCCACTAAACTGATGAGAACTCCCTCTTAGTAGAGAACTTTGCCTCCTGAATTATGAAGAAAATTAAGGTCATTTGGACACTATTATCAGCATGGCCTTTCTCTTCTTCCACTCTGAGATGAGGAGGTGACTTCTCTGGAAGGCTCCTTCACCCCCTGTGTCCTTGATCCTCTACCTTCCCACATCTCCCAGGACCTTGCTCCTTAGGTCACTCCTTTTCCCTTCTAGAGCCTCTGCCTCTCCTTCCCTAAATCCTTATTGCCATCAGTCTATAAATATGCCTAAATCTCTCATCCTAAAGAATCGCTGTCTTGACACTGAGCTTTCTTGTGGTATGGTCCAGCCTCTTGACCACAATTCTCATTCAAACATTGCAAGTAAGTAATATAGATTTACTATTTTCATTGCCTCACCTCCCAGTGTGCTTCAGTTTGACTTTTCACTTCACCACTTACCTGAAAATGTTTTCATTAGGATTACCAATGGCCACCCCATGCTGAGTCCAGTGGACATTGTCCTGAGCTTTCTTGAGTTCTCTGTTGTATTTGACATCATTGGTCATTCTTTTCTTCCTGATATTCTTTACTTCCTTGGCTTCTATGATATCACTCTCTTCTAATTCTTTTCACACTTCCAGCTTCTCCTCTGTGTGTCTAGTAAAATTTGGTGTAACCTGGGATTCTGTCCTTAGTACATTGTTCCTCTCCTCTTTCTCTCCATGAATGATCTTAGGCATTCTCCTGTCTCAACTAGCACCAATGTTCCATGGATTCCAGAATCTGGTTACCTATCCCAGATCATTCCCTAGGCTTCAGACACATACATCCAACTATCTATTGCATATCATATTGATGTTCTATAGTCTTCTTACATTCAACATGTCCCCAACTGACCTAATAATAACCCCCAACCCCATCATGTCTTCATTTTGTATTTTCTACTTCAATTGGCAACACCACTACCAACCAAATCACTCATGTAAGAACTCGTCTTGGAGGAGCCAAGATGGCGGAACAGCATGGAAGTCTTTTGTGTGTCTCACGTCCATGATTACAGCCAGACCAACACTAAACCATCCTACACACCTAGAAAAGTGGAGGATTAACACAACAATCTGCACAACCTGAACCACAGAATTCAGCAGAAAGAGAAAAAATTCATTTTATTTTCAATTTTCATTAAAAATATTTTTTTAATTCTTATTACTATATTTTTTAATTTTGTGTAATTTTTTTCAAATTCTATTTTACTTCCATCATTTTATTTTAGTCTACTTCAGTGTATTCACCTTTTCAAATTTTCAAACTATTTCCTTTTTTTTTCTTTTTTCCCTTTTTCGTTTCTTTTCTTTTTCTTGAATGAAGAAAGAGAAAACCTTCATTTTTTACTTTCAATTTCTATTAAAAATATTTTTCTTTAATTTTTTTACTATATTTTTTGCTTTTATGTAAATTTTTTCAAATTCTATTTTACTTCCATCATATTTTAGTCTACTATAGTGTATTCACTTTTTCAAATTCTCAAATGATTTCCTCTTTTTTCTCCCCCCCCTTTTTTTCTATAATCTGTCAAACCACTTTCAACACCCAGACCAAAACACACCTAGGATCTAGCATCATTTATTTAATTTGTGTGTGTATGTGTGTATGTTTAATTTTTTAATTTTAATATTGTTTTAATTTTATTTTTTTCTTTTAATTTTTCTACCTCATTAATTCCTTTTCTCCCTTCAAAAAGACAAAATGAAGGAGTTCACCCCAAAAGAAAGAGCACAAAGAAACGACAGCCAGGAATTTAACCAACACAGATGCAAGCAAGATGTCTGAACCAGAATTTCAAGTCATGATAATAAGAATACTAGCTGGAGTCAAAAATAGATTAGAATCCCTTTTTGCAGAGATGAAAGAAGTAAAAAATAGAATGAAATTAAAAATGTTATAACTGAGCTGCAATCACAGATGGATGCAGCGGTGGCAAGGATGTATGAGGCAAAACAGAGAATCAGTGATATAGAGGACAAACTTATAGAGAATAACAAAGCAGAAAAAAAGAGGGAGATTAAGGCAAAAGAGCACGATTTAAGACTTAGAGAAATCAGTGAATCATTAAAAAGGAACAACATCAGAATCATAGGGGTCCCAGAAGAGGAAGAGAGAGAAATAGGGGTAGACATGTTATGTGAGCAAATCATAGCGGGAAACTTTCCTAACCTGGGGAAAGACACAGACATCAAAATCCAGGAAGCACAGAAGACCCCCCCATTAGATTCAACAAAAACTGACCATCAACAAGGCATATCATAGTCAAATTCACAAAATACTCCGGTAAGGAGAGAATCATGAAAGCAGCAAGGGAAAAAAAGCCCCTAACCTACAAGGGAAGACAATTCAGGTTTGCAGCAGACATCCGCATAAACTTGGTAGGCCAGAAAGGAGTGGCAGGATATATTCAATGTGCTGAATCAGAAAAATATGCAGCCAAGAATTCTTTATCCAGCAAGGCTGTCATTCAAAATAGGAGGAGAGATAAAAAGTTTCCCAAACAAAAATGAGTTTGTGACCACTAAACCAGCCCTGCATGAAATTTTAAGGGGACTCTCTGAGGGGAGAAAAGATGGAAAAAAAATTATACACACACACACACACACACACCAAAAGCAACAAAGATTAGAAAGGACCAGAGAACACCACCAGAAACTCCCAACTCTACAAGCATCATAATGGCAATAAATACATATCTTTCAGTACTCACTCTAAACGTCAATGGACTCAATGCTCCAATCAAAAGACATAGGGTAATAGAGTGGATAAGAAAACAAGATCCATCTATATGCTGTTTACAGGAGACCCACTTCAGACCTAAAGACAACATCAGATTGAAAATAAGGGGACAGAGAACCATCTATCATGCTAATGGTCAACAAAAGAAAGCCAGCGTAGCCATACTTATATCAGACAATCTAGACTTTAAAATAAAGACTGTATCAAGAGATGCAGAAGGGCATTATATCATAATCGAGGGGTCTATCCACCAAGAAGACATAGCAATTATAAACATTTTTGCACCAAATGTGGTAGAACCTAAATATATAAATCAATCACAAACATAAAGCAACTCATCGATAGTAATACCATAAGATTAGGAGACTTCAACACCCCACTTACAGCAATGGACAGATCATCTAATCAAAAAAATCAACAAGGAACAATGGTTTTGAATGACACACTTGACCAGATGGACTTAACAGATATATTCAGAACATTTCACCCTAAAGGAGCAGAATATACATTCTTCTCCAGTGCACATGGAACGTTGTCCAGAATAGACCACATACTGGGACACAAATCAGCCCTCAGCAAGTACAAAAAGATCGAGATCATACCATGCATATTTTCAGACCACAATGCTATGAAACTCGAAATCAACCACAAGAAAAAATTTGGAAAGGTAGCAAATACTTGGAGACTGAAGAACATCCTACTAAAGAAAGAATGGGCTAACCAAGAAGTTAAAGAGGAAATTAAAAGGTATACGGAAGCCAATGAAAATGATAACACTACAACCCAAAACCTCTGAGACACAGCAAAGGCAGTCATAAGAAGAAAGTATATAGCAATCCAGGCCTTCCTAAAGAAGAAAGATCTCAGATATACAACCTAACCTTACGCTTTAAAAAGCAGGAAAAACAACAGCAAATAAAACCCAAAACCAGCAGAAGACAGGAAATAATAAAGATTAGAGCAGAAATTAGTGCTATCAAAACCAAAAAAAAAACAAAAAACAAAAAAACCAAACAAACCAGAACAGATCAATGAAACCAGAAGCTGGTGCTTTGAAAGAATTAACAAAATTGATAAACCACTAGCCAGCTTGATCAAAAAGAAAAAGGAAAGGACCCAAATAAATAAAATCAAGAATGAAAGAGGAGAGATCACAACCAACACAGCAGAAATAAAAACAATAATAAGAGAATATTATGAGCAATTATATGCCAATAAAATGGGCAATCGGGAAGAAATGGACAAATTCCTAGAAACATATACACTACCAACACTGAAACAGGAAGAAATAGAAAATTTGAACAGACCAATAACCAGTAAGGAAGTCAAATTAGTAATCAAAAATCTGCCAAAAAACAAGAGTCCAGGGCCAGATGGCTTTCCAGGGGGAATTCTGCCAAACATTTAAGGAAGACTTAACACCTATTATCTTGAAGGTGTTCCAAAAAATAGAAATGGAAGGAAAACTTGCAAACTCTTTCTATGAAGCCAGCCTTACCTTGATTCCAAAACCAGACAGAGACCCCACTAAAATGGAGAACTATAGACCACTTTCCCTGATGAACATGGATGCAAAAATCCTCGACAAGATATTAGCCAACCGGATCCAACAATACACTAAAAAAATTATTCACTGCGACCAAGTGGGATTTATACCTGGGATGCAGGGCTGGTTCAATATCCACAAAACAATTAATGTGATTCATCACATCAATAAAAGAAAAGACAAGAATCATATGATCTTCTCAATAGATGCAGAGAAAGAATTTGAGAAAATACAGCATCCTTTCTTGATAAACATCCTCAAGAAAATAGGGATAGAAGAGTATACCTCGAGATCATAAAAGCCATATATGAACAATCCAATGCTAATATCCTCCTCAATGGGGGAAAAACAGAAAGCTTTCCCCCTAAGGTCAGGAACAAGACAGGGATGTCCACTCTCGCCACCGTTATTCAACGTAGTATTGGAAGTCTTAGCCTCTGCAATCAGACAACACAAAGAAATAAAAGGCATCCAAATCGGCCAGGAGGAAGTCAAACTTTCACTCTTTGCAGATGACACGATACTCTATATGGAAAACCCAAAAGATTCAACCAAAAACCTGCTAGAATGGATTCATGAATTCAGCAAAGTTGCAGGATATAAAATCAATGCACAGAAACCGGTTGCATTCCTGTACACCAACAATGAAGCAACAGAAAGAGAAATCAAGGAATCAATCCCATGTACAGTTGCACAAAAAACCATAAAATACCTAGGAATAAATTTAACCAAAGAGGTGAAAAATCTCTTTTGAAAACTATAGAAAAGCTTATGAAAGAAATTGAAGAAGACACAAAAAAAAAAAAAAAATGGAAAAAGATTCCATGCTCCTGGATAGGAAGAACAAATATTGTTAAAATGTTGATACTACCCGAAGCTACCTACATATTCAATGCAATCCCTATCAAAATAACACCAGCATTCTTCACAGAGCTAGAACAAATAATCCTAAAATTTGTATGGAACCAGAAAAGACCCCGAATAGCCAAAGCAACCTTGAAAAAGTAAACCAAAGCAGGAGGCATCACACTCGCAGACTTCAAGCTATACTACAAAGGTGTAATCATCAAGACAGTATGGTACTGGCACAAGAACAGGCACTCAGATCAATGGAACAGAATAGAGAACCCAGAAATGGACCCACAAACGTATGGGCAACTCATCTTTGACAAAGCAGGAAAGAATATCCAATGGAATAAAGACAGTCTCTTCAGCAAGTAGTGCTGGGAAAACTGGACAGCGACATGCAGAAGAATGAACCTTGACCACTTTCTTACACCATACACAAAAATAAACTCAAAATGGATGAAAGACCTCAATGTAAGACAGGAAGCCATCAAAATCCTTGGGGAGAAAGCAGGCAAAAACCTGTTTGATCTTGGCTGCAGCAACTTCTTATTCAACACGTCTCTGGAGGCAAGGAAAACAAAAGCAAAAATGAAATATTGGGACCTCATCAAAATAAAAATATTCTGCACAGTGAAGGAAACAATCAGCAAAACTAAAAGGCAACCGACAGAATAGAAGAAATTTGCAAATGACATATCAGATAAAGGGTTAGTATCCAAAATCTATAAACTTCTCAAACTCAACACCCAAAAAACAAATAATCCAATGAAGAAATGGGCAAAAAACATGAATAGACACTTCTCCAAAGTGGATGTCTATCCATATGGCCAACCGACACATGAAAAAATGCTCCACATCACTCATCATCAGGGAAATACAAATCAAAACCACATTGAGATACCACCTGACACCTGTCAGAATGGCTAACATTAACAACTCAGGCAACAACAGATGTTGGCAAGGATGTGGAGAAAGAGGGTCTTTTTTGCATTGTTGGTGGGAATGCAAGCTGGTGCAGCCATTCTGGAAAATAGTATGGAGGTTCCTCAAAAAACTAAAAATAGAACTACCCTATGACCCAGAAATTACACTACTAGGCATTTATCCAAGGGATACAGGTGTGCTGTTTCACATGTACCCCCATGTTTATAGCAGCACTATCAACAATAGCCAGAGTATGGAAAGAGCCCAAATGTCCATCGAGGAATGAATGGATAAAGAAGATGTGGTATATATATACAATGGAGTATTACTCAGCAATCAAAAAGAATGAAATCTTGCCATTTGCAACTACGTGGATGGAACTGGAGGGTATTATGCTAAGTGAAATTAGTCAGAGAAAGACAAAAATCATATGACTTCCCTCATATAAGGACTTTAAGAGACAAAACAGATGAACATAAGGGAAGGGAAATAAAAATAATATAAAAACAGGGAGGGGGACAAAACAGAGGAGACTCATAAATACGGAGAACAAACTGAGGGTTACTGGAGGGGGTTTGGGAGGGGGGATAGGCTAAATGGGTAAGGAGCACTAAGGAATCTACTCCTGAAATCATTGTTGCACTATATGCTAACTAATTTGGATGTAAACTTAAAAAAATAAAAAATAAAATTAGAAAAAGTTGTATAGGAATAATATATATAAAAAACAAAAACAGAACTCATCTCTTCCCCCTGCTTGACCTCTAACTTCTAGTCAATCACACATCCTGCGGATCTTGCCTACCAAAGAGTTCTCTCCATCTCTATCACCTCTTTGTATTTAAACCATATTTAAGATGTTTGTCACTTCCCCATGTATTAGGTCTTTCTTTTCCTCTTCAAATTAAAGCTTCTTATAGGCCTCCAGAAGGCCTAATATGGAAACATGGCCAAGCAAAATTATACTGCCTCCTCTCATGATCAGATTCTTTTATTGCCTTCTCATTGCCAATAGCATCATTTCTCAAATTGTCAACCATGTAATATCTGCATCAGGCTCACCTAAGGTGTTTGTGACAATGCTAATTCTCATTGGTAATCAGAATCAGTGATTATACTGGTAATTTTACCCAACCATATTATCCAGCTGGTGCCTAGATGTTTTCCCACATGTATCTCAGTGATACAGACATAAAAATTTTGGAAGCTCTGGTCCATTTGCACACCAGGACCCTCCTATTCCTAGCTCTTGCCTCTCCCATCTTATTTCTTTCTTACTATTCCTTGACTTTAGCTCCATGCTTTGGTAATCCTAAATGCCTGTATTATCCCATACTGTGTGCATCTCCTGTTTGATTTTCTCTTGTCTCTACTGAAACACTCAGCTTCCTCCCATCACTCTCTACCCCCTTTGCCTGGTTTTCTCCTATTTAACCAGTGAGATTCACTTCAAATTTCCTCTTTTGCAGTAGTTTTTAGTGTTCTACCCTCCAATTCCTCTGCTTTTTTATATCTGGTCTCCTTCTTTGCAACAGGTTAGATCCCCTCTTGAGCTTCCACATGTATATCTCTATTATTGCTCTTATCCTTGGTCTCAGAGTTCACAATTTGTGAGCCTCTTCTTTCCTGTACAATGTGAGGACCTTGAAGTCAGGGAATGTGTCCTGTTCAGTTCACTAATCCTCCTCCTGAGCATAGGCTGGATATAGAGTAGGCACTCAAATGTTTCTTCCATAAATGAAATATGCATACTATGGATACTCCCTATCCTTATTTTTTTCTATCCTTGTGAGCTTTTCTCTGCTTCAGAAATGGGAAATTGTTCATGATATAAGCAGACAAAGGTGCAGAGGTAGGGCACAAATGGTAAGAGAGGAGTGAGGAGGTAGAAGATGAAATTAATAGTGATGGCATTAAAGATGAACAGAGAAGGAAGATGCTCAAGCTGCTCATGGAAAAGAGACCATTAAGGCCATTATGATAGTGGAGGAAGAAGGTCATGAGCTTCTGAACAATGGCAACGTTCTTCTCTGTTTTCCTAGTTTGTTAAGAATTTTTATCATGAGAGGGTGTTGGATTTAATCAAATGCTTTTTTGCATTTGTTGAATGATGGTGTGATTTTTTTTTTTATCCTTCATTCTGTTAATGTGGTTGTGTTACATTCATTGATTTTCATATGCTGAGCCATTGTTGTAAGCTGGGATAAATCTCATTTGCTCATGGTATATAATTCCTCTTACTATGCTGTTAAATTTGGTTTGTTCAGGATTTTTTGCATCTGTGTTCATTAGGGATATTGGTCTATAATTTTCTTATAGTGTCCTTATCTGTCTTTGGTATCAGGTTAATGCTGGCCTCATAAAATAAATTTGGCAATGTTCCCTCTGATTCAGTTTTTGGAATAGTTTGAGAAGTATTGGCATTAATTATTCTTTATTTTATTTTATTTTATTTTATTTTTATTTTTTGTTAGAGGGAGCATTAGTTCCTCTTTAAATGTTTGGTAGAATTGGCCAGTGAAACCACCTGGTCCTGGGCTTTTCTTTGTTGGGAGGGTTTGTTTACTGATTCAATCTCCTTGCTAGTTATATAAGTCTGTTCAGATTTTATATGTCTTCATGAGTCAGTCTTTATAGGTTGTGTCTTTCTAGGAACTTATCCATTTTTTCTATGTTATCCGGTTTGTTGGTATATATAAAGGCCATATATGAAAAGACCTAAAAATATAAAACTCCTAGAATACAGCATAGAGGAAAATCTTCATGACATTGGTCTTGGCAGTGATTTCTTGGATATGACATCAGAAGCACAGCAAAAGACACAGTTAATGGAGTGAAAAGGCAGTCTATGGAATGGGAGAAAATACTTGTATAACGTTTATCTGTTAAGGTATTGATTTCTAAAATATATAAAAAACTTCCTACAACTCAATAGCTAAAAACAACCTGATTTAAAAAATGGGCTAAGGACTTGAATAGGAATTTTTACAAGGTCATGCAAATGACCAGCAGGTGTATGAAAAGATGCTTAATGTCATTTGCCATCAGGGAAATGCAAATCAAAACCACGATGTGATACCACCTCACATGTTAGTATGGCTGTTACAAAACCAAACCAAAAGAAACAAGTGTGGATGTGGAAAATGTGGAGAAATTGGAACCCTTGCACACCATTGTTGGTGAGGAAGCAAAATGGTGCAGTTGGAATATAGAGGTTCCTCATAAAATTAAAAATGGAACTGCCATAGGACTTAGCAATTCTACTTCTGGATATTTACCCAAGGGAACTGGAATCAGAATCTTGAAGAGATGACTCCACACCCATGCTAACTGAAGCATTATTTACAGTAGCCAAGATGTGGAAACAACCTAAATTTCCATCAATAGAAGAAAGAATTTTTTAAAATGTGGTACATACTGGGGCGCTGGGTGGCTCAGTCAGTTAAGTGTCTGACTTCAGCTTGTTGCATCTACACAACTCCTGAAACAGAATGCTACGGGCACCAGTGACAGTCACAACAAAGTTTATTACAATGAGAGGCAAGGCCGACCGATCGGGACCAACACTCTTGATAAGAGTGCAGCCCCGAGCAGCCAGGGTACAGGGTTTTTATGGCTGATCACATCATTTTATCATCACCTGGGAACAGAACAGAGAATTCCCGGATGAGTTAGAAACAGTTGCTGGATGAGGTGATTATTTTAGACTTTCTGCCGCTAAGTTGCAACCAGTGGATCTCCTTGACCTTGCCTCTCATGCTCTTTTCTTTGAACTTCTGTTTCCTTAGTTGGTAAAGCCTGATTTACAAGAGTATGAAGTGTAATTTACAAGAGTAAAGCAAGGCTGTTATCTCTTGACCTTCAGTGTCAGAACAAAGCTGTTATTTTTCAAGCTACGCCATTAGCCCTACACTAAAATTTAACCCTTACAATCTCATGTCATGATCTCACAGTTTGTGAGTTCAAGTCCCACATCGGGCTCTGTGCTGACAGCTTGGAGCCTGGAGTCTGCTTCAGATTCTGTGTCTCCCTCTCTGCCCTTCTCTGTCTCCTGCTCACGCTCTGTCTCTCTCTCCTTCGAAAATAAATAAACGTTAAAAAAAATTTTTTTTTAATGTGGTACATGCTTATAATGGAATATTATTCAGCCTTAAAAAAGAAGGAAATCCTGGAATATGTGACAACATGGACAAACTTTGAGGACATTATGCTAGGTGAAATAAACCAGTCATAGAAGGATAAATACTGTACAATTCCACTTCTTTGAAGCATCTAAAATAGTCAAACTCATTGAGGCAAAGAATAGAATGGTGACTGGGAGAAATGAAAATGGGGAGTTGCTAATTAGTGGGTATAAAATTTCTGTTTTTATTCCAAAAAGTAGAAGAGGAAGGAGAACTTCCAAATTCATTCCTGGAGGCTAGAATCACCCTTATACTGATACCAGATAAAGACACTACAAAAAAAGAGCTACAGGCCTGTATCTCTGATGAACATAGTTGCAAGAATCCTCAACAAAATACTAGCAAACCAAATCAAACAATACAGTAAAAAAAAAAAATCATTCACCACAATCAAGTGGGATTTATTTCTGGGATACAAGGGTGATTCAATATTTGCACATCAACCAATGTGATATATTACATCAATGAGAGAAAGGATAAAAACCATATGATCACTTCAATAGATGCAGAACAAGCACTTGGCAAAGTACAAAATTCACTCACGATAAAAATACTCAACAAAGTAGGCTTAGAGGCAACATACGTCAACACAATAAAGTCCATATATGAAAAACCCACAGATGACATCATACTTAATGGTGAAAAGCTGAGAGCTTTTTCCTTAAGATCAGGAACAAGATAAGGATGTCCACTCTCACCACTTTTATTCAACATAGCCCTAGCAATCAGATAAGAAAATTAAGTCCTAGCCACAGCAATCAAAAAGAAAAGAAAAAGAAAGAAAAGGCATCTAAACTGGTAAGGAAGAAGTAAAACTTTTGCTATTTGCAGATGACATGATACTATATATAGAAAACCCTAAACACTCCACTGAAAACTTCTGGAACTGATAAATGAATTAAGTAAGGTCACAAAACAAAAAATCAGTATATAGAAATCCATTTCATTTCTATACACTAATAATAAAGTAGCAGAAAGAGAAATTGAGAAAACAATCCCATTTATAATTGCACCAAAAACAATAAAAATACCTAGGAATAAACTTAACCAACGAGGTGAAAGACCTATACTCTGAAAACTGTAAGACACTGATGAAAGAAATTGAAGATGATACGAACAAATGGAAAGATATCCCATGCTCAATATTTGAAGAACAAATATTTCTTAGATGTCCATACTACCCAAAGCAATCTACATATTTAATGCAATCCCTATCAAAATACCAACAGCATTTTTCACAGAACTGGAACAAATAATCCTAAAATTTGTTTAGAACCACAAAAGACCCTGAATAGCCAAAGCAATCTTGAAAAAGAACAACACTGAAGTATCACAATCCCAGATTTCAAACTATACTACAAAGCTGTAGTAACCAAAGCAGTATGGTATTGGCACAGAGACTATTGCAAAGATGGTGGAGTAGGAGGACCCTGGGCTCACTTTGTCTCATGGGTACACCTAGATAATACCCACATTGGTGAAAATAACCTGGAAGATGACCTGGAGACTTACAGAACAAACTCTCCACAGCTCAACACAGACAAGAAGCCACATGGAAGAGGGTAGGAATGGTGGAGATGCAGTTGAGCACTAAATGGACTTGTAGGGCATTCCATGGGAAGGAGGGAGCCATGGGCATAGAGAGGGGAGAAACATTACTCTCACATCAGGGGAGACCATGCGGGGAAGAGAAATCCCAATAACATTTGGCTTTGAAAACCAGAGGGGCTGAATCTTGTGAGTTCTTACAACCAGTAGAACTTAAAACCTGGAATTTTAAAAATCATCAGCTCAGTTTTCAGGAAGCTGGGAGGGTAAGAAGAAACTGGGTCCTTGCCCTTAAAGAGACAGGAGATAGAGGGTAGAACCAGTAGTTTGAAAAATGCTTAGGGCTAGAGGAGAGAGTGGTTTACTCATCTCAGAGTGTGTCCAGGAGGGACAGAGATTGGTGGGGGACTCCTCCAGGAACAAAGGAATTGGCAAATGCCACTTTCCTCCTCTACCCCCCAGCCTAGATACCCAGCTACTTCTGGGAACCAGTGCCAAGACTTGCCACCTAACTTGCTTGCGCGGTAGCCTGCCATCCCCTCACCCCAGCTCCCACATTGCGCTTTTGTGGATCCACCGCTCCAGACTGAACTGCTTCAGTCCTGGTGCTGCAGGGCCCCTCCCACAGGGGACTACCAGCCCACAAACGTTGCTAACCCTGCCTCTCTAGCCCCTATGCATGTTGTGGCTCCACCCCTTCCAAAACGCTCTTGGCCAGATCCCATCAAAGCAGTACCAGAAGCCTGGCACTGTGCAAGTAGCCCATACAAGGGCCAACACCACTCCAAAGTGAGTTCTGCCCCAGGGAGAGGGGGAAATAACCACATACACCAGACTGACTGTGGCCCCAACAGTGGGCTGGGGCAGACAGCTGGTCTGACTGCAGGCCCTGCCCACCACCCGTCTCAGGGGACAGCATAGGGAAAGTGCCCTGTAGTTTGGCACTACTTCATCTCTAGCAAATACCTGGTCTGACCCAACTAAAGCCCAAGGTAGCCCCAGAATTGCCCACTAACACAGGGACCAGACCCAGCCCACAGCAGACTAAGAGAACCATTACACATGACTGGACTGAAGGTAAACACAGCTCAGCCCACAATAGTAACGCACATAGGAGGTACCCCTGAAGTGCCATTTTCTAGTAAAAAGGAGACATTGCACTGTGGGGAACTACAGGACCTATTCTTCACAAAGCCACTACTTTCAAGAACAGGAGATGTAGCTAACTTTCCTAACACATAGAAACAGACATAGCAATAGATAAAATGAGGAGACAGAAGAATATGTCCCACATGAAAGAATAGAACAAAATCATAGCAAGAGACCTAAGCAAAATGGAGGTAAGTAATATGTCTGGAAAAGAATTTAAAGTAATGGCCATAAAGACACTCACTAGACTTGAGAAAAGAATGGAGGACCTCAGAAGAGACCCTCAAAAAAGAGAAGACATAAAAAAGAACCAATCTGAGATGATAAACTCAATAAATGAAATTAAATATAGACTACCTTTGGGGTGCCTTGGTGACTCAGTTGGTTAAGCTTCTGGCTTTGGCTCAGGTCATGATCTCGATGGTTCATGGGTTCAAGCCCCATATTGGCTCTCTGCTGTCAGCACGGAGCCAGCTTTGGATCCTCTGTCTCCCTCTGTCTCTCCCCCTCCCCCGCCCCTTGCACACTCTCTCTTTCTCTCTCAAAAATAAACATTAAAAAAAATAGACTACCTGAAATAAATAGTATACAAGAGAAAGCCAAAGAATGGATCAGTGACCTGGAGGACAGAGAAATGGAAAATAATCAAGCTGAGCAGGTGAGAGGGAAAAATATGCAAAATGAGAATAAACACCATCAAGCATAACAATAGTCACATTATAGGAATCCCAGAATGAGAAATGAGAGAAAAGGGAGCAGAAAATTTATTTGAAGAAATAATAGCTGAAAATTTTCTGAATCTGGAGAAGGAAACAGAAATCCAGATCTAGGAAACACAGAAAACCCCCAACAAAATCAACCCAGAGAGATCCACACCAAGACACACAGTAAATGAAATAGCAAAAAATAGTGATAGAGAATTTTAAAAGCAGCAAGAGAAAAGGAAAGCAGTTACATACCAGGGAAATGCCATAAATCTATCAGTGGATTTTTCAGCAGAAACTTTACAGGCCAGAAGGGAGTGGGGCAGGATATATACAAAGTACTAAAAGGAAAAAATCTGCAGGTAAGAATACCCTATCCATCAAGGCCATCATTCAGAATAGAAGAGACAGAGTTTCCCAGACAAACAAAAGTTAAAGGAATTCCTGACCACTAAACCAGGAGCAAAACTAGCCACTTCCCCATCACACATGCTGCCATTGGCCTTGGCAAAACCACAGTCCAGCTGCCCTCCTGCTCAAGTCAGTGTGCATTGCTGCCTGCTCATGACAAGTCAACACACCTTCACCTCGGATCAACAGGGACTCAAACTGAGACTGTCCCCCCTCAAATTATAGACCCTGTACTGAAGTTTGTGCATAACAGTGGGTATAATTATAACAGAAGGAAGCAACTCAAATGGTGATGCCAATTCTCTGGAACGTAGAATGGACAAAAAGAGTGTGCTGGGCTCAGAACATCTTCAACAAGCATATCAAAGAACAATACACTTCAGGTTATTAAAAGAAACCACCACCACCCACACACAAAAGCAAACAGTAAAAACCACTATGGTACTGGCATAAGAAAATCGACATAAACATCAATAGAACAGTATAGAGATCCCAGATAAATGCATGATTATATGGTCAATTAACCTTTGACAAAGTAGGAAAGAATCTGCAATGGGAAAGACAGTCTCTTCAACAACTGGTGTTGGGAAAACTGGACAGCAACATTCAGAAGAATGAAACTGGATCACTTTCTTACACCATAAATAAATTCAAAATGGATTAAAGTCTTAAATGTGTGACCTCAAAATCCTAGAAGAGAGCACAGGCAATAATTTCTGATATCATCTGTAGCAACATTTTTCTGGATATCTCCTAAGGCAAGGAAAACAAAAGCAAAAGTAAACTATTGGGACTACATCAAAATAAAAAGCTTCTGCACAGTGAAGGAAACAATCAGCAAAACAAAAAGCCTACTGAATAGGAGAAGATATTTGCAAATGACATATTCAGTAAAGAGTTAGTATCCAAAATACGTAATTTATACAACTTAACACCAAAAAAACCCAAATAACCCAATTAAAACATGGGCAGAAGACATGAACAGACATTTCTCCAAAAAAGACATCCAGATGGTCAACAGACACATGAAAAGATGCTCAACATCTCTCAACATCAGGGAAATAAAAAATCAAAACCACAATGAGTTATCACCTCACACCTGTCAGAATGGCTGAAATCAAACACAAGAAACAAATGCTGGTGAGGATGTAGAGAAAAAGAAATGCTCTTGCACTATTGGTGGGAATTTAAACTGGTGCAACCACTCTGGAAAACTGTATAGAGGTTCCTCAAAAAAGTAAAAATAGAATTAACATATGATCCAGTAATTCCACTACTGGGTATTTATCCAAAGAATAGGAAAACACTAATTCGAAAAGATACATGCACCCCTGTGTTTATTGCAGCGTTATTTACAATAGCTAAATTATGGAAGCAGCCTGTGTCCATTGACAGATGAATAGATAAGGAAAACGTGGTATACAATGGAATATTGCTCAGTTATAAAAAAAGAATGACATCTTCCTAGTTGCAACAACGTGGATGGTTCTAGAGAGTATAATGCTAAGTGAAATAAGACAGAGAAAGACAAATACCATATGATTTCACTTACATGTGTAATTTAAGAAACAAAGACTCTGAACTATAGAAAACAAAGAGATAGTTATACGAGGAGATGTGGGGGTGGGGGATTGGTGGGAGAAATAGGTGAAGGGGATTAAGAGTACACTTTCTGTGGTGAGCACAGAGTAATGTATAGAAGTGCTGAATCACTATATCATACTCCTGAAACTAACACTGTAGGTTAATTACACTAGAATTAAAATTTGAAAGCTCCAGTTTTATACGGTAAATAAGTTTAGATATCTGTTGTACAATATTGTGCCTATAGAGGATGCTACTATATTGTACACCTACAGGTCTGTTAAGAAGATAGACCTTATATTGAGTGTTGTTACCATGATAAAATAAAAAGGGAGGGAGATGTTAGAATGAAGCTAAGAGATTTGATAGGATTCAGTGGCAGAATGTATGTAGGGAGTGAACATCCTAGTTTTCTACTTCCGCATAACACTCTGCCACAGAGTTAGCAGTTTTGAACAATGATCATTTTTAGCTCACATTTCTGTAGGTCAGAAGCCCAGGTGTGGTGTGGCTGAGTTCTCTGCTCAGGGTCCCGTAAGGCCAAAGTCAAGGTAACGGCGGTGCTTACTGCTCATTTCTTCAGGGTCCATTTACAAGTTCGTGTGGTTGTTGAAAAAATTCAGTCCCTCACGATTGTAGGACTGCCATTGCAATCCTAGCTTTCTTCTGTCAGCCAGGGGCTACTTTCAGCTCCTAGAAGTCACCTGCGTTCATTGACGTGTGGTCCCCTCCATCTTCAGAGCCAGAAACAGAGAATCTCCTTAGTGTCAGATCCTTCTCACACTTCAAATCTTTTCTCTTTCTTTCCTTCTTTTTTTTCTTTCTTTTCTTTTTTTCAGGAAAAGTTTAGTCCCTTTTAAGGCCATGCCTGATTAGGCCAGAATAATCTACTTTACTTAAAATCAACTGATTTTGAATCTTGGTTACAAACGCCACATGCTTTTACAGCAGCACCTACATTAGTGTTTGATTGAAAAACTGAGGGAAGGTGTTTGTACACCAAAGGGTGGAGGTTCTGGGGGTCATCTCTTAATTCTGCCTACGACAGTGAAGAGTAAGGAGGGGTTAGCGTAGACTGGGAGAGTCTAACTGGACATATTGGAGGGACTGTGGAGCCATTAACTATGGCTGAGAATACAGAAAGCAGAGGGATTTTGGTAGGAAGGTGAGTTCAAATTTAGGTACGTGAGGTAAAGAGTTTAACGGAATAAAATCTCAACTAAGTAATATTTTGCATATAAGAATGTCTCCTGCCAGCCTTACAAGGGCTGAGCCCCCATAGTATTTTCTTTTCTTTTTTTTTTTTTTAGGAATATTAAAGCTACTGGTGAAAAAGACATAAGTTATGAAGAGGAACTGATCTTTAGGGACTATGAGGATGAAAGAAGTCTACTTTATAAAAATATTTTGTTCATCTCAGCTATGTGAAAGTTCTAAAGAATATTCTCTAACTCATGATGGGTTATATAAAATGTGCCCAAAAAGGAGGGCTTGATTTTTATTGTCTATTTCTTGAGAGAAGCTGGTCCCAGCTTCTGGTTTTCGTTACAGTTGGTATTTCTTCCTCACGGCAGGAATGGCAGTCTGCTGGATAACCACCTTGCGTATTTCTACCACCTGAAGATCTCCATGTGGAAAGTTCCAAGGTTAATTTTCCTGAAGAACCTGTCCGTAAGTCTAAAACACCCACTACCCAGGATAGCACTTACAGAGACTACCAAGGGGTCTTCCATTGTCCAGTCAAATAAGTTTTCACTGTTTCTCCTACCTTTCCACAAATTCTTGAGCTACCAGGCTTTGCGGTGGGGGAGAGGTGCCCACTGTGGCCAAACCTTTTCTGCATTCATCCTACAGAGATTGGGATACAGGGGCAGACAAACTTAAGGGCAGATAAATACAATGTATCTGACCAGTGTTCCAGAGATATGTGTGGGGTGCCAGAGAGCTCCGAGGATGGAAATGAAGGTCAAAATCCAGCCAATCACAAAATACTCTGTATACTAGGATTGGGTTGTTTTGTGTTGTGTTGTGTTGAAGACAGATGCCTGACACAGTCTTTATGAGTGTGTGTGGTTTTTTATTCTTTCAGAATTTGTCTCACTTTTTACAGCTTTATTGAGGTAAAAATATTAAATTAACATTTAAAGTGTAATGTAATCCGCTTTGACAAATGTACTACCTGTGAAATTATTACCCTAATTAAAAATAATGAATATATCCATTGGTCCCAAAAGTTTCCTCACACCTTTCATAGTACCTCTCTTCCTTCCCCAAACTCTGGCAATCACTGATCTGTCATTATAAATTATTTGGAACTTTCAAAAAATGGAACCATACATGATGTTCTCTTATCTTGTCTAGCTTTGTTCATTCAGCATAACGGTTTTAAGATTCTTCCATATTGTTACATGTTTCATTAGTGTACTTTTTTTTTATTCTGGAGTTCTGTTCCCTTGTATGGATATATTAGAATTAGTTTATCCTTCTGCCCATTGATAGACATGTAGGCTGTTTCCAGTGTGGGGCTATTACAAATAATCCTGATGTGGACATTTGTGTATAAGTGTTTATGTGAACATATGATTTTATTTCCCTTTGGTGAATGTCAAGAAGTGGAATGATAAAAGTACACTTAAGAAACTTCAAAATTGTTTCCTAAAGTGGCTTACCATTCTTCCTTCCCTTCAGCGATGGCTTTACATCCATGCCGTAACATGGCATGGTCAGTCTTTTTCATTTTAGCCAGCCTAACTGGCTGTATAGAAACTGTGGTTTCTTTCAATCTGCATTTCCCTGTTGACTAGTGATGTTAAGCATCTCTTATGTGCTTATTAGCTATTTATAGATTTTCTTTTGAGAAGTGTTCACATTTTTGGCCCATTTTTAAAATTGCATTGGAAGACATCACAAGGATTTAAGCAAGAGAATATCCTCATCAAATTTATGTTTTAGAAAAATCACCCAAGGGGCGCCTGGGTGGCGCAGTCGGTTAAGCGTCCGACTTCAGCCAGGTCACAATCTCGCAGTCCGTGAGTTCGAGCCCCGCATCAGGCTCTGGGCTGATGGTTCAGGGCCTGGAGCCTGTTTCCGATTCTGTGTCTCCCTCTCTCTCTGCCCCTCCCCCATTCATGCTCTGTCTCTCTCTGTCCCAAAAATAAATTTAAAAAAAGTTGAAAAAAAAAAAAAAAAAAATCACCCAAGCTGGGAATATCGAGGATGAATCACAGCAGGGCCAGACTGCAGAAGAGGGGCCAACTGCGGGGGGGGGGGGGGGGGGGGATTGGAATAGGTCCAGCAAAGGATGCTAAAATACTTGGCAGTGGGTTAAGAAGAGACATCTCTGAAACAACTGACAGGTGCTAGTGACCATTTTTATATATGAGGGTTAATCAAGGAAATCTGATTCAGGTAGAATTTAAAAGGAAAACCACCACCACCAAATACCTGTAGCACTCACAATGTACCAAGCACAGTTCTGAGCATTGTCACAAATATTAACTCAGGATTGATATTCATAACAATCCTAACGAGGATTATCCACACTTTACAGAGGAGGAAACCAAGGCAGAGAGTGAAAAGGTATCATGCCTGTAACATATAAACAAAAAATCACAATGAGTGTGATTAAATGTATAGAAGATATGGTTTAAAGGATAGTAAAACATGGTTTTGGAACCAGGCATCTTGGAGTTTAAATGCTGTATCTACTATATACTGGGGCATGACCTTGGGCAAGTTTCTTAGACTCTGTGCATCTCTCTTATTCGTAAAACAAGGATACTGCTTTTGTTCAGACTGTTGTGGGCAGTAAATGAGGTGGCTTGTTAAAAGTTCCTAGAATAGGGGCACCTGGGTGGCTCAGGCAGTTCGGTGTCCCAACTGTTGATTTTAGCTCAGGTCATGATCTCACAGTTTGTGAGATCAGGCCCCACATCGAGCTCTGTGCTGACAGCACAGAGCCTGGGAGCCTGCTTAGGATTCTCTGTCTCCCTCTCTCTCTGCCCCGCCTCCCACTTGTGTGTGCATGCTCTCTTTCTCTCTCTCTCTCTCTCTCTCAAAATAAATAAATAAACTTTTTAAAAAGTTCTTAGGACAAAATAGGTGCCCAGTGAATGTTAGTGCTCATCTTTTGTTCTGATAAGTATAGTCATAGAGTGAGTGAGATTGTCAGGGAAAGCCTGTAGAAGAGAAGGATGGAAAAGGATGGAAACCTAAGCAATGGTGTCTTGGTGACAGCATAGGGGGAGTTAAGGGAAAGGAGCTGGAAGAACATGTGTGAACACTGACGTTCATAATAGATCAGGATTCCAAAATTGGGCACAGATTAACGCCACGCATCGCCCGGAAGGGCACACAGGTGAAATCTGCCTTACCGCTTCAGATGCACTTGTTACCAAGTAAAGTACTTTTAGAATATATTGTAACCAAAATTGAGATGTGCTATTTGTGAGACATTTATTCATCTTTTAAAAACTGAACTGTAAAAGTAGAACGGGCTAAACAAAAAAATAATTTGAAAAATCCAGAAAGGGATGTACTGGAAAGCAAGACTCTCCAGTACCTGTACCTTCCCCGGGTGCACTGCCTGTACTAGAAGGTTTGGACCTTTCCATATCATTTTATGTATATGCATTTTGTAGCACTCTTCAGGTCAATATATACACATTATTTAATAAGTACATTATAATAAGATAATACCAAAAAACCTCCTCATATTTTTAAATAGTGGCATAATAATTAAAAGAATATTACCCATCGTTTATCATTCTCTTACTGATAATAGGGTTGATTATATTTTTTTCTATAATAAATTCTACTTAAATTCTAATAAATTAACCTTCCAGTATAAATATGAACTTGCAAATGAAACTGTTTGGTCTAAGGACATGTGTATTTTAAATTTTGATAGAACTGCAAAATTACCCTCCAAAAAATGTTTTAGCAATTTGAAGCCCATAATAGCTAATATTTATTGAACATTTACCAGATGCAAATACTACATAGAGGGCTTTATGTAGAGCATCTCAACAAACTCTTTTGGACCCATCCTATTATTACTACTTCCATCTTATAAATAAAGAAATGAAGGCCCAGGAAGGATAAGTAAATGAAATGAGGTAACATAGATAAGAAGTACGATAGCAGTGATTTGAACCCAAATCTTTATCATTTAGCATTGTCTGTAAATTGTGCTCATTCTTTTACTGATCACTGTTGGTTTTATTCATGCCTTTTTCATAAATTCATTTTCAACTGCTAGAGTTCATCTTTCAGTCTTTCTTCCTGGAAGAATATAGGGGTGGTAAATATGTCTAAGTTCTTGTATGTCTAAATGAGTTCATTTTATTGTCACTCTTGAATGATAATCTGGGTTATAGAATTTTCAGCTTATACTCATTTTTCCCGCATTACATAATGTGTCCTTTGCCATATGATACCCTGTTGCGCATGAGATGTTTGATGCCCAACAGATTCCTTTTTGCTCCCTCCCTACCTCTCCTCCTTCTCCTCCTCCCCCTCCTCCTCCTCTTTTCCTTCTTCTCCTTCTTTCTCTCTTTTTTCTTTTTCTCTTTCTTTCTTTCTTTCTTTCTTTCTTTCTTTCTTTCTTTCTCATTATGGGATTCTTTCTCTGTTGATAAGGTTTACAAATTTACAAAATAAATATCTGGATCTTTAAATCTGAAGACCTATCTTTAATTTAGAGAAGGATTTATATCATGCTTAATATAATTTTCTCCTAATGGGAGATCCTACTAGGTAGATAGATACTGGCTGTCTTGGATCTGTTTTCCACATCTCCACACTTTTTTTTCCTCAATTTGCATCCCTATCCTTTTAAAATTATGTTCTAGGAAAATCTATTAGCTTGATTTTTTAATTTAATGTTTAGGTCTGCAGTAATGTCTGTCTTTTTATTCGATCTTATTAGATGTTTTCTGAAACTATTCCTAACTTTAAAGATATTTTCTTCTTCAGCAGCCTGTTTATAGCAGCAGGATCCGCAAGGATGCTAGTGTATGCTCAGTTATATATAGATCATATCAAAATATACTATTAACACAGGATGCACAGTGAAACGAAAAGGGTGCAAAAGAGGTGGGATTTGAATGGCTATGCATCCAATAATCAACCCTACCATACTCAGTGATCCCTTTCTATAGGACAAATTTTGTATTACCCCTTTTGTACTCCTGACATGAAATCCATAGACAGTGTAACCTGCAGAATTAAGAAGAAATTCCACTGTAAGGTAAAGAAGAAAGGAAAGGGAAGCATTTGAGAACAGAATATACCTTTTGATACGTGCATGCTCAAGCAGCCCATCTCTAAAGATGGCAGTAGTCAAATGCACGCAGTCACCGCACATGCCACGTGAGTGAGATGCAGGTGTCACAAGTGGTATTGCCATTAGTGATGTGAGGTTCCAGAATGGTGAAAAACTCATACTGTGTTCTGAAAAAATCAAGTTCAATCTTCCTTTGATTCACGTGATAGTGCATTCATGGAGAACTCAGTGTACATTACAACCTAGCCAAAACACCACTCATGTCATCTGTTCCCAAGTGGCTTGAGCCGATGTTTATTTTTATTTGTTTCTTCCCTCAGAAAAGCTTTTAAGGCAAATTTCCTGGAGCTCAGTTTTAGTCATATTTCATAGACTGATAGCTTCATTATTTTCTGAATAATCTGCAGTTTCATTTTTATTTCCTTGATGGCTAGAATACTTAAAACTTATTTACAAAATTTTTCTAGGTGATGTTTTCCCTTTCGTTTCTATTTGTCATTCATTTTCATTTCCATTGGACTGTGGAGATAAAATGTCATTTACACTATTTAAGGATTTTGGAATTTAATGAGGTTTTCCTTGTGGCTTACTTTGGGGTTGGGTTTTGTAAATGCTCAGTGGGGCTCTTGAAGAGAAGGTGTGATTTCAGTTTGCAGGACAAAGCATTCTTTCCGTGGCTATGAGACCAGCCTGAGAAATTAGGAAAATCAGACCTTCTACAACTATTTTTCTTCACAATTTAAGAGAAGTGTTTGAAAAATAACCGAATAATGTGGTTTTGTTGATTATAATTCTCAAGGGTTTGCCTATGTCTTCAATGCTCTTCCTTTTGTGGCTTGCACCATTGATTACTATAGGAGAACGTTCTGTCCCAAGTAATAAACATGGAATTCAATGTTGATATTATTATTATTGTCTCCTTTGCTTTCTTTTTGTTTGCATCTGCCTGGCTTATTGTTGCCAGTCCTTTTACTTATGCTCTATAGCTTCTCTTTAACATTTACAGTAATTATATTGTTCTGTAACTACAGTTATTCAAATATATTCCTATTTAGATCTTTTCTGTCTTATATACTAATAATTAGAATGCCTAGGGCAGAGTAAAGACTGAACAGATAGAATCTTTGGTATTACTGTTGCCTAATCAAGTTAAAAGATATTATTTTGTTTAAAATGGTAGACTCACAAGCATGATAAATTTGTAAATCCAAAAACATTAGAACAATTTTCTTCAAACTTTAATTTTAAGGTTAAAATTTCATCCATATTATGGAGGAAAAAAAGTGGAACCCAAGAAAAATAAAATTTAAATATAGTCTCTTGCTTTGGCCCATCCTATAGTTTCCAGAGATTACTTTCTTTAGATAAAAAAAAAAAAGTTTATTTACTTATTTTGAGAGAGAGAGAGAAAGTGTGAACAGGAGAGGGGCAGAGAGAGTGGAGGAGAATCCTGATGTGGGGCTTAAATCCATGAACCGTGAGATCATGACCTGAGCTGGAGTCAGACACTCAATGGACTGAGCCACCCAGGTGCCCCCAGGACACACTATTATAATACCATTGACTATATTCTTTGTGCTGTGCCTTTCATCCCTGCGACCCATTCATTCCATAACTAGAAGCTGGTATCTCCCACACCCTCCCCTCTGGCAACCATCAGTTTGTTTTATGTATTTATGGTCTATTACACCTTTTTGTTTATTTTATTCATTTTTTTTAGATTCCATATAAGTGAAATCATATTGTATTTGTCTTTGTCTGACTTATTTCACTTAGCATAATACCCTCTAGGTCCATCTGTGTTGTCAAAAGTGACAAAATATCACTTTATTTTTACGGTTGTGTGTGTGTGTGTATAGCACATCATCTTTATCCATTCATGTATTGATGGACACTTTAGTTGCTTCTGTACCTTGGCTATTGTAAATAATGCAGTAAACATAGGGGTTTATATATATGCATCTATATAAATATATATATATATATTTTCAAACCAGTGTTTTCATTTTCATTTGGTAAATACCCCTTAGTGGAATTTCTGGATCATATGGTGTTTCTATTTTTAATTTTTTGAGGAATCTCCATACTATTTTCCACTGTGGCTGCACCAATTTACATTCCCGCCAATTGTGCATAAGTGTTCCTTTTTTTCCCCACATCCTCACCAACGCTTGTTGTTTCTTATCTTTTTGATTCTGGCCATTCCTACAGATGTAAGGTGATATCTCATTGTGGTTTTGATTTGTTATTTCTCTGATGATTAGTGATGATGAGCATCTTTTCATGTGTCAGCCATCTGTAAGTCTTCTTTGGAAAAATGTCTATTCAAGTCCTCTGCCCATTTTTTATTGGATTGTTGTGATTTTTTTTTTTTTTTTGGTATTTAGTTGTCTAAGTTGTTTATGTATTTTGGATATTAACCCCTTATCAGATATATCATTTGCAAATATCTTCTCCCATTTGATAGGTTGCCTTTTTGTTTTGTTGATGGTTTCCTTTACTGTGTAAAAGCTTTTTATTTTTATATAGTCCCTGTAGTTTATTTTTGCTTTTGTTTCCCTTGCCTGAAGAGACATATCTAGAAAATTGTGGTTAAAACTGATTTCAAATTACTACCTATGTTTTCTTTTAGGAGTTTTATTATTTCATATCTCACATTTAGGTCTTTAATTCAGTTTGAATTTTATTTTTGTGTATAGCTTAAGAAAGTGGTTCAGTTTCACTCTTTTGCATGTGGCTGTCCAATTTTCCCAGCACCATTTGTTGAAGAGACTGTCTTTTCCCCATTGGATATTCTTGCCTCCTTTGTTGCAGATTAATTGGCTATATGAGTGTGAGTATATTTCTGGGCTCTCCAGTTTGTTCAATAAAATCATTTGTTTCTGATCCTGTAATAAGTGCTGTCAGTATTTTGATAGGGATTGCACTGAATCTGTAGATTGCTTTGGATATATTAGTTCTTTCCATTTGTGTCATCTTTAATCTCTTTCATCCGTGTTTTATGGTTTTCCAAGTACAGGTCACTCACTCCTTGTTAAGTTTGTACCGAGGTATTTTCTTCTTTTTGGTGCAATTGCAAATGGAGTTGTTTTCTTAATATCTCTTTCTGCTACTTTGTTATTAGTGTTAAGAAACACAGGTGATTTCTGTGTATTAATTTTGTGTCCCGTATCTTTATTGAATTCATTTATTATTTCTAATAGTTTTTTGGTGGGGTGCTCAGAGTGTTCTATGTATAGTATTATGTCATCTGCAAATAGTGACCGTTTTACATCTTCCTTACCAATTTGGATGCCTTTTATTTCTTGTTGTTGTAGCTAGTACTTGTTGAATAAAAGTGGTGAGAGTGGGGGGCACCTGACTGGCTCAGTCAATTAAGCATCTGACTCCCAATTTCAGCTCAGGTCATGATCTCACAGTTCAGAGCCTGCTTGGGATTCTTTCTCTCTGTCTCTGCCCCTCCCCTGCTCTCTCAAAATAAATATTTTTTTAAAGTACTGAGAATGGACATCCTTATGTTATTCCTAAACCAAGGGGAAAAGCACTTAGTTCTTCACCATTGACTATGATGTGGCTGTAGGTTTTTCATATATGTATGGCCTTATTCATTTTGAGGTATGTTCCCTCTAAACCTACATCACTGAGAGTTTTTTAACATGAATTGAATGTTGAATTGTGTCAAATGCTTTTCTACATTTATTGAGATGATATGATTTTTATGGTTCCAGGTGCTTTCAAGTTCAATCGTGTCACTCCAGGGAATGTGACAGCTGTGCAGAAAAACAGCCTTTGGTAAGTGAAAGTGAATAGTGGGAGTCACCTGAGTTACTCATGGATGCTGTTTACCATTAGGAGTGCTTTCAGCACCAATAGCCCAATAGCGACTTAAACCATTAGAACACTTATTCTTACCAGCTTTATTAAAATACAGTTGACATATAGCATTGCATAAGTTGAAGGTGTACAATGTGATAATTTAATACACTTATATATTGTGAGACCACAATAAGGTTGGCTAACACTTCCATCACCTCATATAATTACCTTCTTTTGTGTGTTTGGTGATAAAATGTACTCCTAGCAAGTTTCAAGTACATAATACAGCATCGTTAACTACAGTTGCTGTGTTGTATACTACACTTGATTCCCAGAGTTTATTCATCTTATAACTGGAAGTTTGTAGCCTTGACCATCATCTCCCTATTTCCCTACCCTCCAGCCCCTGGTAACTACCATCTACCTTCTGAGGTTGCCTGTTTTAGATTCCATATATTAATGAGAACATACAGTTTTTGCCTTTCTCACTTATTCCACTTAGTGAAAGGCCCTCAAAGGCAGAAAGGCAGAATTTCTGTCTTTTTTCTAGCTGAGTAATTTGGGTGTGTGTGCTTCCCCAATTCTTTATCTGTTCCTCTGCTGATGGACCTGTTTCCTTGTCTTGCCTATTCTGAGTAAGGCTGCAATGGACGTGGGAGTGCAGATATCCCTTTGAGACAGTGATTTCTTTCAGATAAATACCTAGAAATGGGATTGCTGGATCATATGGAAGTTCTGTTTTTAATTTTTTGAGGAACCTCCATGCCAAATTCCAGAGTGGCTGTACCAGTTTATATTCCCAACAGTCCATGAGAAGAACCTTTATTGAATATTTAGCAATTAGTGGAATGAGGAGGTCCCAGGATCAGTTCAACAGTTCAATGATGTTACAGATTTAGGATCTTTTCTTTTTTCAAAGGTCATCCTCCATCGATTGGCCTTTATGGTCCATTGTGCCTTGGTTTAAGGTTGGGATTATGGCTGTCAAATTGACAAGCATCACAAAATACCTGAAGTATCTCAAACAGAAAGGATGGGGATGGGGGCATAAAAGATCTTTTGCCTCATGCAGTTGTTTAAATCAGGGGAACAAGTCTTATTCACAGCTTCTCCGACAGATGTTACCTGGAATTGGGTAGCACGACCTGCTGCGATTAATCTCTGCAATATGCAGATTGTCCTGATTCATCACTAAGGGCCGGGATTCAGGCAGACTAAACAAAAATTGCGTATTATGCTACACAGGTATATTTCTGGTAATAGCCACCTTTTGTGGATTAGCCTGTTCACACAGGCATAGATACATCAAGTTCTGATTAAAGCAGCAGTGTTTTGAGAAAATTATAAACTGTATGTGTAAAAAGGATAAACCCTCTCCAAATTACCTAATCTCATGTTTCCAGCTCATGTTTCTGGCTCCAGTTATAGCAACACAAGGCAGCACAGGGCAGCGAAAATAGCATGGTCGGAGGAAGGCGGACCCTGACCCTGATTCCACGACTTATCACCTGTCACCTTGGAAAAGGTACTTAAGCCCTGCCCCTCACTTTTCTCAGTCGTAAAAGATGAAGATATTATCTTTCATGTTAAGGGAACTGTGAGGACTAAATGAGATAGTGAATGGAAATCATACAGATGTTTGATGACTAGTAAGTACAATTTGGCAGTTCCTGGGCTTGTGTGTAAGACAGCTGTTAGAAAAAATATTTCCTGCCCTCCAGGAGCTTAAGGGTAAGTGGGCAAACATTTGGAAGGGAAGTGTGTTAGAAGAAAAGGCATTAATACAATTAAGGGACATTTCTTTCAAATCGATATAAATTACGTTGCATACCAGCGGCTAAAAATAAACATTTGTTCACTACCCTACTGAGGATTACTTGATTAGGTCCTGATGTATCACTTGGAAATAATGGCTGTTTTCTAAATAATAAAACGGTCATAGAAATTATGAGGAAACTTCCAGCTAATTTGCTAATGGAGCACTGTTTCTATGGGGTGATTATTTATAGAGGTAAATTAAAACTGTGTGCTGTGAGAATAATCATTATAAAACAGGAGTTCACAGTTACTGAATACTTCTATCCCAAGTTTTGTTCCAAATACTTTACATGGATCAGCTCTTTCAAGCCCACAACAATCCCGTGAGGTGAGCAGTATTATCATCTCCATTTTTCTGATCAGAAAATGAGGACCAGAGAGGTTACACGACTGTCTCAAGGTTGCAAAGCTGGTCATAGACAAAAACCAGAATTTGAACTCAAGGATTCTGGCTCTGGAGCCCATGTTCCTGACAGCTCCACTGTACAGTCTTTCGTTGGAACCAGAGCTGGGATTAGCTGGTTCAGCTGTTGAAGCAAGGACAATACTAATTAGCCTGTCTCTATGAACAGGTGGCAGTTTGTCCTCAGGGACAGCTAAATAAGAAGGTTTAGTTTTGCTCTACCTGTTCAGGAACAGGATGTGGCTAAAGCTTGGATTCCTGATGGGGAGGGGTGGGGGAAGGGATGTTCCCATCACAGATGGGCCCAGATCACCCACCCTCGACCTCTTTAAATGGCTGCACTGTATGGGTAGGAGCAAGACTAGTGAATTCCATCTCTTCAACGGCCTTGTTGAAGCCAATAAATATTTGACTGAAACAAATACGAAGTTTAATTTCAGACATGGCAAGTTCAAACAAAACCTTGATATCAGAGTAGAAAAGAGAATTTGTTCTACCATGGGAAACAGTGTACCAAATACCCAAGTGCAAAAACAACTGTGCAGAAAGAAGACAAGTAACTTGAAGACACTTTATTAAGATCAAAGGTTTTCCATTACATTCATTTATAAATCTTTACTAGTTAAGACGAAAATAAATAATAAAAATCTAGATCTTCGAGAAGCTTTGAATAACAGTTTCTGTAAATCTGCAAAGATTACATGTTTTGTCGATTTTATATTACAATTTAGATACATTCAATCATTATACAATACCAGGAATGTCAGCCTTACATATATTAAGAACATTTATATGAGGAAGTAAAACAAGGGGGAAGAATATTTCAATTTCACCTTTTTATTTTTAACCGATTTGATAATCATGGGAGTACAGAATTTCCTTCTTGATCTTGGATTTTAAATATATGGACTTAAAAATACGAACATTCCTCTTCTCCACTGGTGGCTGACACTCTGTGCTAGGAGCCGGCTGCTCCAAAAACTAGTGCATGAGGAACCCCACACGCATCTCTGTAGGCGTTGGAGGTCTGGGTGCAGACACAGAGTCCAGGGCCTTTTGCTACAATTGTCAACAAGGCCGTGGCCCTGCCTAACTCAGTTTTAACCTAAGCTCTAAGCATCCACGTGGCCATATAAATATCACTTACAACACCATATAGACTATCTAATAAAAGATTCCTTATCATTTTTAAAAGAACATTGCTCGGCTCTAGTGTGAAAAGGGAGAACGGTCTGGACAGTTAGATTTTTAAATAACACCCCATTGCTACTGACAGCAAAAAGCACTCAGTTTCTACAACATTACACTTACCCTCTACCTCCACGGTAAAGAATGTGGACTGCCTAAATTATTCAGACCACTGCCTAGATAATTACATGTTTCCCATTACTCTTCGTACAGGAAGTCTTGATTTATAGGAAATTTTAGTCTGTGTTCAAAGAGGAATATATTCTACCCAAACTCTCTACGTAAGACTTGTATTTTCTTAGAGCAGCCATATAACTTTACGGCTTTAGCATCAGATCTGGGGACCCTTTTCCCCACTATCTTAAAAAACTAAATTGTTTGCTATTTAGTTAATAAACATAGAACTCGCTATTTGGATCATGTTAAGTAACATTTAGTCTGATTTTTTTAGTGTGTGTATCAAGGCTATTGCAGTAGAGTTTTTGTCTCTTTTCTAATGTGAAATCTGACCTGTCTGAAGGAAATCCAGTGGATAATGCTATGTCAGATGTGCCGTGCACATAGAACACGCTTGTGAGTCTGTGTATGAACAAAGGTCAAATATTTACATGGAATGTTGACCCTGACTTATACAACTATTTTAAGTTACGACATCTTTACATACAATTTACTTTACGAATAGCTCCATTTGATAATTAAAAAAATATGCCTTTCAAATATTTCATAAATATATAAAATTTCACTACATTCTATTTTTCTTTGAACATGACATCTAAACTCTCTTTACAAATGAACAAACAAAATATTTTCTGTTTGGAAGTTACAGATGCAGTGAGTTTTGATTGGCCGGGTCTTACTGCAGGCAAGAATGACATGACATGTTCTCTTATACAACTTATGGTCATTTTACGGTCTTGAGCTACGTGAATTGTTTGAAGTTCAGTAGTAACCAAGAAAAATGAGAGCCCATCTAAATATTTACAATACAAGAGTCTGTCTTAAAAGTCTAGAAAAATGGCAAGATTAGGATGGTATCTGACCAGTGTTAAGAATTATTTTGATGATGCCGAGGTAAGTTAACATTACATGAAAAGTTTTCTAAAATATGTCTTAGTGCAATTTAAATATATGATCATGGGGCGCCTGGGTGGTGCAGTCGGTTAAGCGTCCGACTTCAGCCAGGTCACGATCTCGTGGTCCGTGAGTTCGAGCCCCGCGTCGGGCTCTGGGCTGATGGCTCAGAGCCTGGAGCCTGTTTCCGATTCTGTGTCTCCCTCTCTCTCTGCCCCTCCCCCGTTCATGCTCTGTCTCTCTCTGTCCCAAAAAATAAATAAACGTTAAATATATGATCAATTGCACAGGTGAAAAATGATCACATTTTTAACTGTATCAGTTAAAACATCTACTTTTAGATGTAATGTAAAACATCTACTTTTAGAATAGGTATCACATTCTTACAATTTATTGGAAAAATCCAAAGCCAGCTAGAATCACCTCTTTGGTGACTCTAGAACTCCTGTTTGAGGATTGACAAATAAAAACGTCCTTTATAATCATTACTTGCCCCAAGATATTACCATCCTGATAAAGATTAATACCATAAGGAAAGGCTTTTAGTTACGGATATAATCATTTTTAAAAGTCCATCTTCCCTTCTTAAACATTTGGGTCACTGATATGTAGTCATAAAAAGGCCTTCTCAAGCTATAACATGAAGGCCACTGTGAATATATTGTATATATGTAAGAAAAAGGTTGCACTTTAAAATAATAAGGGGATGCCTTACTGTTAGCCTGGGTAAATCTATAATGACCCATCCAAAGAAGAGCAAAGATGTCCTGTTTCTTTGGAGCTGTTCAAGGCTGCTAACTTAATACCTTCAACTGCTAACCCACAAACTTGATGGCAGGGCCCATGTCTAAGACCAACTGAAGCACTGAACTCCAATATCTATTCTCTAGCTATTTCTCTCTAAAACGTCCAACCTCATCTTGGAGCTAGAACTGCATGTTAAAGACAATCAGAAGGTTCAAAGCTCTGCTCAGAATATGGTACTGTGCGGATTTTGATTTTGGATCTTATACTCAAATATTGTGTTTGAAATAAGGCTGTAAAAAGATACAAACAAAACCAGCATTCAGTTTTAACCAAGACTGCACATCTACAACAGTGATATAGATTAAAAAAAACCCTACCACCAAAATGGTAACTGATTCCATCATGCACTCTACAGAAAAGATGCTCATGGGACCTCCCTTAGTTATGAATGTAACCAGCTCACTGGAACCCAGTGGGTTTCTGTCTCTAACTTGTCAAAAGTTGTCTTTAGCTCATTGAATGCCACGGTGAGGTCATCATTTACTATAATTTTGTCAAAAAGATGGCCATATTGACTTTCCATTATCTGTGCAGATTTAATCATTTCCTGAAAGTCGTCTTCCTACAAAAGGAAGTAAAAAAAAAAAAAAAAAAAAAGGTTAACCAGGCAATCACACCACTTTAACGGATGCAAACATTTCCACAACTGGTTTACTGAATGCTATTCTGTATTCATTCTTTCATCTCAGCCACAAATGAAAATGACCCTCTTGAATGACAAGTTCTTCAGAGGTCATAGCTTCTAATACTCTCTCTCTGATCTGTTTGTAACTAAACTGCTCTGACAGAGTCAAAATTCCCACCTTTCCCAAAATTCGGGATTGTCAGTCACTAACTTATCATTACAGGGATGTTTTGCTCAATATAACATAAAGATCTATTCATAGAAGCACAAAAAAGCCATTACAGTACAATCACTCAAAATGTATGTGCCTGGATACAATCTATCTTTTATCGGTTTTTGGATCACACTGTCTACTACATCTTCCAAAGGCAGTGGCTACTGCACGTTCGATTTTGAGCAGCACTTATGTCTTCTTACTAAGCATCATTGTACTTACTGTAAAGGGCTTTGCAGCACCCTGGTCATCTCTGCTTGAGATTATCTTTGCATTTTTCCTTGTCTCCCTCAAACGCTCTATTGATGGAGGCTTTATAAATATCACGTAGGGCTTAAATTCTAGGGTCCTTAAGTGTTTCACTGTCTGCAAGGAAGAAAATCAGTTTTCTTACATTTCTTCATAATGTCATGAGTGAATTTTATAGTCAAACTGAAGTTTCTTTCAAAGGAGAAAATTCCTTAAAATTATCTAATTCAGGCCAGTAGCTCTTTCAACATATTATTCAATTCATTGTTGACAATAAATATTAATATCAATAAGTTATGTATGAATATATGTTAATGATAATAAGTAATATAGAATTTGAATAAATTATTAATTAACGAATATCAGTATTAATGAATACCCCTGAAAAGATGTCGGAGCATAGAATTTGCCTTTTAAAATGTTTTGAAATGTTATAATACTGAACAGAAGCAGCTAAAAATATCATAAAACTGGTTTTTAAATCAAATACTTAAAGGATGCTGTTGAGTTAAAAAGCTGTCTGCACATGAAAGTCTTCCAAACATCCCATGTAAGCCTTTTCCTGATCTCACACGAGTTCTCCTTTTGTCCTTCTGTCCTTCAGAGTGTCCTAAAAGGGCAAGCTTCCTGCTCTCCATGAAGCTTGTCAACACTTCCCCGTCAATATTTTATATTATTTACACTATGCTTCTGAGGACTCATCTGCAGTCAAGGGGGATTGGTAAAGGGGTGGGAGTTAAGGGATACTCTTGAGCCATAGTCAGAGCCTCCCTAGAATGTGAATACAAATCACAGACTCCCCTGAGGAGTTAGGCAGACAGGTTATGTGGGGTGGGGTTGGGGAGAGATGGGCTGTATGGCTGGTGAGGCTCTGTGGACATATTGCTGGAACCACACTGAGGGACTTGGACACAACCAGAGCCAGGGCTCCGGCAGAGAGGGGTTGTATAAGCAGAAGCATCCTATTCCTCACCGGCGCCCAAGTTAAGGAGTCAATCACCCTACTGATTCTTGGGACTCTTTTTACTTCAGACTCATCTCTCTGAAGAGAAGCCAAGGGCTTCTTTGGGTCATTATGGCTCTTGGAGGTTATGCACCCTAAAGTGTACCCATCAGTGAAGTGAGAATCTGTGATCCCTGGGTAACAAGGAAAATGCTATGGGTTGGATCTCTGCTGGAGGATATGTGGTTCGACAAGAACTGAATGGCTTCATCCACTGGCACCCTCAGTCCAAAGTGTTCACAAGCGTTCCCAGGATGCCGGCAAAGATCTCCCTGACAGCTGCGAGCAGGGTCTCGTTCAGTATAATTCCTGAGAGACGCCCCACAGCTCTACGTGGGGGGCTTACACTTCTAGGACATGTATAGAGTCAAACTCGAAGAAAGAGGGCCAAGAACCAAAATGTCCATTGTAAAAATTACAAACACTTATAATAATACATGATACTTAAGAATACAGTATACTTGGGGTGTGCCTGGGTGGCTCAGTCGGTTAAGCGTCTGACTTCAGCTCAGGTCATGATCTCGCAGTTCATGAGTTCAAGCCCTGCATCAGGCTCTGTGCTGACAGCTCAGAGCCTGGAGCCTGCTTCAGATTCTGTCTCTCTCCCTCTCAATCCGTACCAGCCCCGCCCACCTCTCTCATGCTCTCTCTCTCTCAAAAATAAACATTAAAAACAGTTCGTTGTTCACTTACGTGAGGCTGCACGTCCAACAAACAAACTTTGTTTTTCGCCAGGACAGAACGAACTGAGTCAATGCTTGTGCCGTAGTAATTGTTTTTATATTCCCCATATTCAATAAACCTGTAGGAAATCGGACATGTGTCAGAGCCATTTGCGAATTAATTATACACATAAGTGGAAAGACATAATTCATATGTATAAATGATATTCTTGCTGAACATGTAATTTTCTTTTACTGTGTTCAATAAAATAAATAGGGCCAAGTACTCCAGAATGTCAATTTAAAAAAATCTTTTATTTTACATTTTCACATCAGTAACACTTGCTTGTATTACACTGAAACAGAAAAAAGTACTTTAGTCCACCAGTACTCTGTTTGCCATCACCTCTTTTTCAGAACTAATGCAATGCAATAAAACAGTGAATAAACCAAACAATAGAAACTACTGAAATTTCACCATGCGCTACGGAATAACCAAGCTCAGCTTTAGAACTACAGCGGGAACTGGTTGGTGGCTAATGGAACCAGGGCAGCCGATTATGTGCTATAAAAACACAATCGCCGTGCCAAACGTGGAAAAAAGCATTTTGATGTTTCAATAAAATCCCCAAATCCTACACTAAAACACACATTGCTCCCCAACACCCTCCATTATCCATGCTTAAAGCAAATGGAAGACCTGGGGAGGTGGAGGAAGCCGAGCTGGCCAGGGGATTTAGTACAAGCAAGGCGATTAACATTATTTTAATTTTTTTTTTTTTTTTGAAGAGTCAGTGAGGGAGAGAAGTGTGTGTGGAGGAGAGTGTGGACGTAGGGATCGATGACATAGCTGTTAGTTTTCTGAAATAAAATTCTATTCACATATGTTAAGATTCAATTAGTTGAGGTCACAATAACATACTAGGAACATTCCCTCATTTTTCAAAATAATTCCTACACACTTAACTCACCACAAACACAGCAGCTCTAGGTTATTAAAAAATTACAGGTGAAGATTGGTAACGAGTGTTATCACCTTCTTATCAGTTTCAAATATTATAAAACTGAAAATATATTTCAAATGGCTCAGTTGCCTAAAACTGGACACGTAGGCACATGCTTAAAAACAATGGTTACACAAAAAAAAACTTCCACATACTTGTTATTTTGTACATCTGTCTCAAACAAATGCTTGGAAATGAAAATATATTCCACACCGTCACTCTCCTGGCTTCTTCTTGCTCTGGTAGTGTCTGTGATTTAATTAAAAAGAGTTTACAAAAGTCTGTATCAACCATCCTGAGGAACATACTGAAAAAGAAATCATCATGTATTAAAAGTGCTTTTTCATAAACCAGACTTAAAAACTTACAAGAAAGCCAATTAGCCAGTAAAGTGTCATTAATTCAGAATTTCCATCGATATAAAAACATATTGAAGATCGATTCAAAATTAAACTGCATTGTGTCTGTGCTATTCATGATCTTGAAGGTGCTCTAATATGTTAATTAAATAAAAAGTTATCTTAACCCTCGAGGAAAAACTCATTTCTTTCGCAGATAATATGCTTATTATCATATTTATTATCATATTCACTGAAGCAAGTCTAACGCCCACTAGGTTGTAAGATAAACTCTGAAATGACTTTACTCTCTTCTACACACAGCAGATAGGAAGGATGCCATCAATAACTGAACGAAGTCAAAGATCTCCAGGTGCCATTCATTCCTCCTTTGCAAAAGTATAAACACCTTCTTAGAATACTACTGAACTCCCAAACATTCAGTAATTTTACCTATTTGCTACTAAATTATAATGGAGGAGAAAACACAAGGACTAATTTTAAAACGAGAACCAAACCTAAGGAGTTGCAGTGCCGATATGGCACGTGAAAGACTGACTACGGCCCATCTTTCCTACTGATTACAACTAAAAACTCTGCGCCCAAGACAAACTATCCGAGCACTTTTATTTATTTTTTATTATTATTTAAAAATGTTTATTCATTTTTGAGAGACAGAGACAGCCCACAAGTGGGACAGGGGCAGAGAGAGAGAAGGAGACACCGAATCCGAAGCAGGCTCCAGGCTCTGAGCTGTCAGCACAGAGTGCGACATGGGGCTCGAACCCCTGAACCATGAGTTCAGAACCCGAGCCGAAGTTGGATGCTTAACTGACTGAGCCACCCAGGCGCCCCCTGCCCCCCCCCCCCCAGCACTTTTAAAATAAATAAAGCAGGCTGTGTAGGGAAATCAACAGGCGTGGGGCAGAGTTTTAACTTTTATTTCCTCTTTGTTTTGCCCTGAGGGTGGGAACAATCACAGAGCATCATGGTGTTATGTGTGACTAAATTGCAGTGTAGGAGCCCTTATTAAGAAAAAACAAAAAAGTCCTTAAAAACTGAAGTGTGTGGAGGTAATCCAGGAAGATTGGAGGAGATATTCTAATCCTGAGTAGGAAGGAATACTAGCTGAAGAAAAAACCCTGAGCTATATGCATGCAGTTTGGACTCCAGCTAACAGAGCAACATTTTACAACAGAGTTTAGGACACAGAAGTGTCAGCCTAACCCCTCAATAACAGCAGCACAGAACACATCCAAACCAACATAGAAAAGGCTTATTAGAAAACTGAGCTGAGATGTGAACTCTGTACACAAGTATCAGACTCCCCCGAACTACATGTGACAGAGATGACCCAAACCAGTGTAGCAAGAGGTTTAGAGAACTGAACTGAGATTTAAACCACAACTCACAATGAGACAGAACTTATAGTCTAAACATAAAGTGGTTGATTACTTGCTAAAGTAAAAACATTCTCCAGAATGTTGATTCCCCTATATAGTCTGCTTGCTTTACTCATTTTCAAAGTGCTCAGACAGTTGTCCTGGGGCCAGAGTTTTTAGTTGTAATCAGCAGGAAGGATGGGCTGCTTGCCATATTCACACTGCAACTCCTCAGGTTTTTTGTTTTTTTACATTTATTTATTTTGAGAGAGAGAGAGCGCATGTGAGCAGGAGAGGGGCAGAGAAAGAGGGAGAGAGAGAATCCAAAGCAGGCTCCATGCTGTTAGTGCAGAGTTCGATGTGGGGGTCAATCGCATGAACCATGAGATCATGACCTGAGCTGAAATCAAGAGTCAGATGTTTGAGCCACCCAGGAGCCCATTTATTTCTAAAGTTAATCCTGTATTTTCTGTTCCATTATAAGCAGGACCTAGAGTTGATACAACATTGCATTCATAATATCCAGGATGCAATTAGGGGTGCCTGGGTGGCTCAGTCGGTTAAGTGTCAGACTTTGGTTCAGGTCATGATCTCACAGTTCGTGAGTTCAAGCCCCGCGTTGGGCTCTGTGCTGACAGCTCAGAGCCTGGAGCCTGCCTCAGAATCTGTCTCTCTCTCTCTCTCTGCCCCTCCCCCAGTCACTCACTCTCTCTCTCTCTCTCTCTTCTCAAAAATAAAGATTAAAAAAACTTAAAAGAAATTATTCAACATAAAAAAAAACACACATAAAATAGGACCAGTTCTCAAGGGGAAAATGATAGATGGCAACTCTGAATGAACAACAAGTTAGGACTATCAAGCAAAGAATAAGGCAACTATTACAACTGTGTTTTATAAGGTAAAGGACAATACACCTGAAATGAACGAAGATATGCACTCTTAGAGAAATGGAAACTATAAAGAAGAACCAAGTGGAAATTTTGGAACTGAAATATACAATATCTAACAGAAACAAATCACCAAGTGGGCTCAGCAGCAGAATGGAGATGACAGAGAAAAAAAAAACCAGTGAACTTGAAGTAGGTCAATAGAAATTATAAAATCTGAGCAACAAAGAAAAAAAGACTGAAAAGATATAAATGGAGCCCCAGGGACCTGTATAACGTATGTGTAATTCGGATGCCAGAAGGAGATGAAAAAGAGATTGAGGCAAAAAAAAAATGTATTAGCCAAAAACTGCTAAAATTTGGTGAAGACATAATGTTTACAAATTCCCAAAGTTACCACAAATCTCAAATAGGATAAGTTCAGAGAAAAATCATGCCTAGACACTAAAACCAAAGTACTAACAGCCAAAGATACAGAAAAACATTTTGAAAGCATCTAGAAAATCCAATACAGTACATGTGAGGAATACTGATTCCAGATTTATTATATTATTATAAATCATAAAAACAAGAACTCAATGAAATAATATCTACACTTAAGGTACTGAAAGAAAAGAATTTCACCCAAAATATCCTTCAGGAGAAAAAGGCAAAATAAACACCTTGTTAGAAGAGAAACCAAGAAAATTTATCAGCAGATGTGTTCTAAAAGAATATTCAAGGAAGATTTTAGGCTAAAAGGAAATGTTAAGAATGAAATCTATATCTTCAAGGAATGAAGAGCAACAGAAAGAATGAATAGAAATAGAAGTTTGCTTTTTTCCTCTGAAGTTCCTTAAAATACGTATTAAAATATATTTATATATGTATATATTATATATACATATACAACTGATTTAAAAGTTTTAATATTATCTGGTAGAGTTTCCAATGTATGCAAACATGATATATTTGTCAATTACCACAAAAAGGACTACATAATTGAAAGGTTTCTATATTTTATGTGAAATGGCATGAAGATAACTCTGAATGATTAGGTATAAGCATGTTGTAATCCCTACAGCAACCAGTAACAAGTAATACAAAGACATATAAGCAGAGAGCAAATAGGTAAACTGAAATGGAACGTTAAAAACCATTCTAATAATAATAATAATAATAATAATAATAATAATAAAAATAATGAATAACAGTAGAAAAGAAATAAAAAGCAGAAGGTAAAGGATAAACAGAAAAACAATAAATAGTAGCTTAAATTTAATCATTTTCTTTTTTTTTATTTATTTATTTTTTTTTAATTTTTTTTTCAACGTTTTTATTTATTTTTGGGACAGAGAGAGACAGAGCATGAACGGGGGAGGGGCAGAGAGAGAGGGAGACACAGAATCGGAAACAGGCTCCAGGCTCCGAGCCATCAGCCCAGAGCCTGACGCGGGGCTCGAACTCCCGGACCGCGAGATCGTGACCTGGCTGAAGTCGGACGCTTAACCGACTGCGCCACCCAGGCGCCCCAAATTTAATCATTTTCATAATTCGGGAAATGTTAATTGGTTTGTATACTCCAATCAAAAGGCAGAGATAGAAAGGGTGAAAAAGACCCTAGTACATGCTGTCTATTAAGTCTATAAGAAAGACACATTAACTACAAAGACACAGATAAGTTGAAAGTGAGCAGATGGAAGATAGTACATATACCATGTAAACAGTAAGCATAAGGCAGCTGAAGTGGCTACTTTAATACCAGATAAGAGATTCCAAGAAAAAGAGTATTACCAGAGATAAAGAAGAACACTTCATAATGATAAAAGAGAAAATTATGAGAATTATAAATTTGTACACACATAATAACAAAACTTTAAAATACATGATGCAAAAAGTGGCTGAGTTAAATGAAGAAATGGGCAATTTCACAACCAGAATAAGAGATTTTAATGCCTCTCAACAACTGATAGAACTAGACAAAGTATCAGTAAGACACAGGTGACCTAAACACTACCACCGACCTTTGGAGCCTAATTAATACCTATGTAACACTACATCCAATACATGCAGAATACACATTCTTTTCAGGTGTACATGATGCGTTTGTCAAAAGGAAGATCATATGCTTGGCCAATAAAAAGTCCCAACAAATTTAAAAGAACCCAAATCATAAAAGAGTAAATTCTCTAGCCATAACATAATTAAAAACCAGTAATAAGATATCTAGGAAAATCTCAAATATCTGAAAATTAAATAACACACTTCTAAATAAAGATTCAAAGATGAAATAATATTGTGAAGGACATAACAAGGAATATACAACCTATTACAGTTACAGGATGGAACATGGTGCAAAGCAGGAAACTTATACCTTTAAATGCTTATATTAAAAAAGAAGATCTAAACTCTATGACTGAAAGTTCATCTTAAAATATGCTAGAAAGAGGGGCACCTCGGTGGCTCAGTAGGTAAAGCATCTGACTCTTGGTTTCACCTCAGGTCATGAATCTCACTTTCATGAGTTCGAGCCCCACATCAGACTCTGCACTGACAGTACAGAGCTTGCTTGGGATACTGTCTCTCCCTCTCTCTCTGCCCTGCCCCCACTCCTGCGGTCTCTCTCAAAATAAATAAATAAACTTTTAAGATGTTGCTACAAAGAAAACATCACAGTACACCCAAACCAAGGAGAAGAGAATAATAACAGAAATTAATACAAAAAAAAAAAAAAAAAAAGACAATAAAGAAAAACAACAAAATTTAAAAACCTAATTACAGTGATCAAGAAAAAGAGAACAGGGATGCCTGGGGGAATCAGTCTTTCTCTCATGTTTTCTCTCTCTTTCTCAACATAAATAAACAAAGATCTTTCTTTTAAAAAAAGAAAAACAGGGGCGCCTGGGTGGTGCAGTCGGTTAAGCGTCCGACTTCAGCCAGGTCACGATCTCGCGGTCCGGGAGTGAGCCCCGCTTCAGGCTCTGGGCTGATGGCTCAGAGCCTGGAGCCTGTTTCCGATTCTGTGTCTCCCTCTCTCTCTGCCCCTCCCCCGTTCATGCTCTGTCTCTCTCTGTCCCAAAAATAAATAAACGTTGAAAAAAAAAATTAAAAAAAAAAAGAAAAACAAAGACCACCAATATAAAAAATGAAAAATGAGTTATTATCAGAGATCCTATGGACACTAAAAAGGATTAGAGAATATTATGCATTACTTTATGCCAACATATTTGACAATTTAGATGAAATAGATACATTTCTTGAAAAGTATAAAGAATCAAAATTGAAACAAGAGGAGGCAAAATATCTGAATAGCATGTCAAATAAATCAAACTTATTTTTTAAAACCTTCCCCCAAAGAAAATTCCAGGCCTAGATGGCTAATGAAGTCTATCCACCATTTAAGAATGAAATAACACAAATCTTACATCAACATATTTTTGCATAAAGAGGAATCACTGCTTAATTCATTTTATGATATTAGTACAAACTAATTGCACAACCTATCAAAGACATTAGAAAACATTACAGACCAATCTCCATCAAAAGTTTAGATGCAAAAGTCCTCAACAAAATTATTAGCAAGTTAAATTCAGCAATATATTTTTTAAAAAGATAAGAGATCATAACCAAGTAGAGTTTATCTCGTGAATAAAAAGTTGGCTGAACATTTGGAAATCAATGGAATTCACCATATTAACAGAATGAAGGATAATACATCATCATTTCAATGAATCTAGAAAAATCACCAGACAAAAACTCAGTGCCCATTCATGACAAAAAGCATCTGCAAACTAGGATTCACAGGGAATGCCCTCAAATAAATAAAGGGCATTGATGAGTAAACATCACACTTAATGGTGAAAGAGGGAGTTGTTTTCCCTTGAGATCAGGAACAAGGCAAGTCTGCTAAGTAACAACGTAAAATATAACTTGAAATGGATCAAGACCTAAGTGTAAAATGTAAAATTATAAAACTTCTAGAAAAAGCAGAGTGTCTTTGTGACCCTGAGACATAAAAGATTTTTAGATAGAACATAAGCACAAAACATGATAAGTGAGACTTTGTCAAAATTAAAAACTTTTGGTCTTTGTAAAACACCAGTAGAAAATGAAAAGTTAACCCACAGACTGGAAGGAATATGTGTATAACTTATTTATCATATAAAGGACATGTATCCAGAATAAAGAATTCCCAAAACCCAATGAGACAATGCAATTTTTTAGACGTCTATTTATTTCGAGAGAGCACACAAGCAGGGGAGGGGCAGAGAGAGAGAGAGAGAGAGAGAGAGAGAGAGAGAGAGAGAGAATCGCAAGCAGCCTCTGTGCTGTCAGTGCAGAGCCCAACGTGAGGCTCTATGTCATGAACTGTGAGATCGTGACCTGAGCTGAAATTAAGAGACTCACTCTTAACTGACTGAGGCCCTCTGACAATGCATTTTTTTTTAAATGGCAAACTATTTGAATAGGCATTTTGCCAAAGGTGCATAAATGACTGGGTCCACAAAATGACACTCAATATCATTAGTTATCAATTAAATGCAAATTGAAGTACAATGAAATAGCACTACACACATACAAGCATACCTCGTTTTACTGTGTTTTATTTTGCTTCACAGATATTTTTTTTTCTTTTAAACAAACTGAAGGTTTGTGGCAACCCTGTGTCAAGCATCAGCATCATTTTTCCAACAGCATTTGCTCACTTTGTGTCTCTGTCACATTTTGGTAATTCTCACGATATTTCCAACTTTTTCATTATTATATCTGTTATTGTAACCAGTGATCTTTGACGTTACTATTGCAGTTGTTCTGGCAATAAGATGGCGAGCTTAATCAACAAACGGTGTGTGTGTTCTGGCTGCTCCACTGGCTGCCCATTGCCTGATCTCTCCCCGTCTCCTCGGGCCTCCCTATTCCCTGAGACACAACAATATTGAAATTAGGCCAATGAATAACTCTACAATTGCCTCTAAGTGTTCAAGTGCAAGGAAGGGCTGTATGGCTCCCACTTTCAGTCAAAAGCTAGACACGATTAAGCCTAGGGAGGAAGGCACGTGGAAAGCTGAGACAGGCTGAAAGCTAGGCCTCTTGCACCGAACAGTCAAGTTGTGAATGCAAAAGAAAAATTCTTGAAGGAAATGAAAAGTGCTACTCCAGTGAATCGGCCTTATTGCTGACTTGGAGAGAAGAGCCAACCAGCCACAACAGTCCTGTAAGCCCAAGCCCGACTCCCTTCAATTCTATGAAGGCAGCGAGAGGGGAGGAAGCTGCAGAAGGAAAGTGTGAAGCCAGCAGAGGTTGTCCCTGACGTTTAAGGAAACAAGTCATCTCTGTCACAGAAAAGTGCAGGGTGAAGCAGCAGATGCTGATGTAGAAGCTGCAGCAAGTTACCCAGAAGACCCAGCTGAGATAGATCATTAATGAAGGTGCCTACACCAAGTGGATTTTCACTGTAAATCAAACAGCCTTAGACTGGAAGAAGGTGCCATCTAGGCTTTCACAGCTAGAGAGGAGAAGTCAATGCCTGGCTCCAGAGCTCTAAAGGACAGTCTACCTCGTTAGGGGTGAATGTCATTGATGGCTTTAAAGCTGAAGCCAATGTTCACTGGCTGTTCTGAAAATCCCAGCGCCCTTAAGAATTATGGAAAATGTACTCTGCCTGTACTCTATAAATGGAACAACAAAGCCTGTTTATCAGCACCTCTGTTTCCAACATGGTTTACTGGATGTTTTAAGCCCACTGTTCAAAGCTAGTGCTCAGATTCTTTCTGAAATACTACGAAAGCACCTTGTCACCAAGAGCTCGGATGGAGATGTAAAACGAGACTAATGCTGTTTTCAAGCCTGCTAACACAACATCCATTCTGCAGTCCATGGATCAAGGAGTAATTCTGACTTTCAATTCTTACTAAGAAGTACATTTTTGTAAGGCTATGGCTGCCATAGATAGTGACTTCTCTGACGGATTTGGGCAAAATAAGTTGAAAACTGAATTATGGAAAGATAACTTTCTGGAAAGAGTTCACACTAGATGCTGTTAAGAACATTTGTGATTCATGTGAAGAGATCAAAATATCAACATTAACAGTTAGGAAGAAGTCAATTCCAATACTCATGAATGACTTTGAGGGGTTCAAGCCTTGAGTGGAGAAAGTCACTGCAGCTGGGGTGTAAATAGCGGGAGAATTGGAATTAGAAGTGGAGCCTGAAGATGGGGCCGAATTGCTGCCACCTTGTGATCAAACTTTAATGGATGAGGAGTTGCTTCTTACGGATGAGCAAAGAAAGTGGTTTCTGGATCTGGAATCTACCCCTGTGAAGATGCTGTGAAGACTGTTGAAATGACAACAGAGGACTGAGAATGCTACATACACTCAGCTGATAAAGCAGCACAGTATTTGAGAGGATCAAGTCCAACTTGGGGAGAAGTTCTACTGTGGGTCAAATGCTATCGAACACCAACCACTGCATGCTACAGAGAAAGTGTTTGTGAAAGGAAGAGTCAATAATGTGGCAAACTTCACTGTTGTCTTATTTTAAGAAGTTGCCACAGCCACCCCTGCCTTCAGGAGCCACCAACCTCAGCGCAAAACCCTCCCCCCAGAAAAAAAAATGACTTGCTGAAAGCTCAGAGGACAGTAGCATTTTTTTAGCAATAAAGTATTTTAAAATTAAGATATGTACTTTTTTTGGCCTTAATGCTACTGCACACTTAATAGATTACAGTATAATCATAAATTTTATTTTTTTAAGCATAACTTTTATATGTACTGAGAAACCAAAAAGTTCATTTGACCCACTTCATTGCAATATTCACTTTATTGTGGTGGTCTGGAACTGAACCTGTAATCCCTCTGAGACGTGTCTGTATCACGCTGAGAAAAATTTAAAAGGCTGACTCTAATACCCTCCAGCTCTACCCACGTTGCTGCAAATGGAAGGATTTCATTCTTTCTCGTTGCCAAGTAGTATTCCATTGTATGTATAAACCATATTTTATTTAAGTGAAATAAGTCAGTCAGAGAAATACAGATATCACATATTTTCACTCATATGTGGAATTTGAGAAACTTAACAGAAGACTATGGGGGAAGGGAATGGGAAAACATTGTTAAAAACAGAGAGGGAGGGAGGCAAACCATAAGAGACTCTTAAATACAGAGAAAAAACTGAGAGTTCATGGGGAGGGGTGGGGGAGAGGGGGAAATGGGTGATGGACATTGAGGAGGGTACTTGTTGCGACGAGCGCTGGGTGTTGTACGTAAGCGATGAGTCACGGGAATCTACCCCCAAAACCAAGAGCACATGGCATAGACTGTATGTTAGCCAACTTGACATTATATATAAATAATAAATCAAAATAAATTAAAAAATAAAAGGCTGAATATACGAAGTGTTGGCAAAGAGGTAGAACAACTAGATCTGGCATACACTGCCAGGGTTGTAAAATGGTATAACCACTTCAGAAATGGTTTGGTAAGGTCTTACAAAATTACCTATGTCCCAGCCATTCTACTCCTACTTTTTACCCAACAGAAACAAAAACATATATTCATCAAAATATCTAGCTTATAGGTTTATTTGTAATAACCCAAAATGGGGGGAACCCCCAAGGATCCATTAAAAGGTGAATGGATGGATCAACAAATTATAGTATTTCCATACAATGGAATATCACTCAGCAATGAAAAGGGATGAATTACTAATCTATGAAACAACCTTGGTGAATCTCAAACTCATGCTGGGTGAAATAAACTAACCCCTTCCCCCAAAGAAAACTGGGAACAATGTATAATTTCATTTATATAAAGTGCTAGATGATTTAAACTAATCTATAGTTTCGGAATGTAGATCTGTGGTTGCCTAAGGCCAGGAGTAGAAGGATAGATTACTAAAAGCATGGGCAGATTTTTTGAGGAGATGGTAATATGCATTATGTTGATTGTGATGATGATTTCATATGTGTATATGTATGTTAAAACAGATCTAACTGTACCTTTTAAATATATGCAGCTTATCTATTTCAATTATATCCAAATAATATGTAAAAGGAAAACTGCAGAAAGGGGGGAAAAAGTAACCTAATACAAAAAGTAATTGATTTAAATTGAACTTAAATTTAAATTATATCCAAAATTTTAATTAACTTCTATTTAGTTAAAAGCATATTTTAATACAACATTCAGATCTTCTAAAACAGTTTTTCGTATTTCTACTGGTAAAGCACCAAGAAATTGTGCTATTCATTACGAAATGTCGCACCTTCTGCAGGAACAGCATGTAATACTAATAAATGTAATTCTTGTCATAAAAGCTAAGAATGAATTTCATGACAAATTCACTCTATTAAAGTGTAAATAACATAATACGCATCCACAAGTACGAAAGATATTAAAAGTAGTATGATCCTCTGCTTTGGAATCTAGGGTTAATATGCATTTGTCATTTCAACAATTTAGTTGTTGTCTGCTGGCGTTCCTTTGGCAAATAGTAAGCTTCGTAAGAATGTACTGCTGAAAATCAAAACTGAGAATTTTATGTGCATTAATTTGTTTCTGGTGAACTGAGAAAAGGTTACCTTTGTTCAACTGTCACGGCAGAACACTCTGAAAATGTAGAACATTCAGTGTTAAGGGTCACTGCCCTGACACATGGAGTCCCCTTGGGAGGGTTAAAAGTATTATTTAGAACTACCTCAAGTGAACAAGACATTTATGACACTGCCAAACACAGTTAAAAGTGAATGTACCTACAAAGTGTTTGCTTATCACCATCACCCCAAATTATCCAAGCCTGATGTAATTTTACTGTTGAAGAGTTTTGTTGCTAATTGCAGTGAGGGATCATGGGAAATCTCACAAACTCATTAACGGTGAGGAATCCTGCAGAAGGGATCTGGAAGTTCTTAAGGGCAGAGAATTCAAAGGGAAAGATGGACACATTAACTATAATGCAGGCCACCACCTCACCATCGCTCACTTGTCAGAGTACTCACTGTGTTCGCCGTCAGACAAACATCAAACACATACGAGACAAACTCCACCTTCTTCCCCTGCTTCCCACAAAATTCCCAAATAACTGCCATAATGAGATAAGAAAAAAAAACTTTTTTGAATTGGTACCCTAGTTTACATATATATATATTAGAAATCTCAACTGAGGTTTTCTATAGACAAAGAAGTGTTACAGAACATGAGTCCTTTGAAACCTATGAAAACACATAACTGTGATATATGCCTTCACGAGAAACCACAAAGTGATTAACAGGTGTGGTTGACTGTGAGTGCCCAAAATTCCAGACTGTAAAGACTTGGGAATTCATCAAGAATTTGACATTTACTGCAATACTTTTTGTTAACTGCTTTATTTTAATTTACTGAGACAGCCTTTTGAAAGCCTGGTTATATTAATAGTCATTTAAATTTGTTGATGATAACCTAGAGCCTTAAAACAGTGTTGGTGCTGCTCACTGAGAATGAAATTTCCCACAGAGAAGCAAGACAGCAGAAAACAGGTCTCGGCCACCACTTTCTTTAAAAGCAACTTTCAATGTTTAATGTGGCAACACAGATATTTTTTAAAGATCGTATAATTTGTTCTGCCATTTTAGCCCAAGAGTGATAGTGCTTACCTCATTTAGCATCCTTTTAAATAATTTTTTTAATTGCAATAATTACAGATTCACAATAAGTTGCAAAAATAGTACAGAGCAGATTCTGTGTAACTTTCATTCAACTTTCTCCAATGAAGTGTTCATCTTCCATAACTGTAGCGCAGTCAAGACCAGAAAATGGACCTCAGCAAACCACAGTGAGCTAAACTACCAAGTATTTCTTTTTAACACTCAAAAACCTGAAGTATGCTCGACGGAAAAGTTCACATGTAAGCTTAACGAATTTCCACAGAATGAAAATACCCAGGTAAGAAGCACCCACCAGGGAACAGAAGATTTCCAGCACTGCACACTCACCCTTCCCATCCACCTCCTCAAGACATCTAACAGCGCACATTAGCATTGCTTTTATTGTATTTATACAAACGGAGTTATATTGCATATTCTCTTTTGTGTCTGCCTTTCACTGGACACGTTTGGTGGACTCATTCCCAATGCTGCGCGGAGCAGCAGATTGGGCATTACAGTCTTCTGTCGTGTGAACATGCCATCATGTCCCTTATCCGATCTACCACTGATGGGCATTTGGGTCCTTTCCAGTTTGGGGCTCTTAGGAATAATGTTTCCAAAACCATCCGAGTGCACGTTGTGTGCATCTCTGTTGGCTGTGTACTAGGAGTGGAATCGCGAGGTCATGGGGTATGTATTTGCTCAGCTCTAGTAGATAGTATCACTTAGTTTTCCAAAGTGGATGAATTAATTTGCACTCCCACCAACACCAGCAATGTGTGAGAGTTCCAATGCTCTACATCTTTTTCAACCTACCCATTCTGGTGGATATTTAGTACATTTGGGGGAAAAGATTTATAGAGTTAAACATCGAACAGAATACTGGTGGAATAATCAGAGCAATAATTTTTCTCCAAATACTCAAGACTCTACCTAGAATATTTGACAAAGCAAAACAATCTGAAATTCCAAACTTGTTCTTAAAATATATTCTTCTTTAATTAATTAAATCATCCCGAGCTGATGCTATGGCTGTTATTTTCCAAAAATGTTTGGTATTATGAGTCACTTGGGATATATAAATACAGACTTCAGGCATTCTGTCAGATTTCCTGAAGGAGGATTTCTTTGGAAAGGCCTTGGAATCTTTTCATATGAAGCCCAAGAGATTTTTATTATCAGCCAAGTCTGGAAAACACTGCTCCATGGGAATCTTCTGACATTAACACCTGTTTAAAAGTGAATCTGAGTGGAAAATTACTACTTTGGGGATTTCTTTGGAGAGTTCCAGCCCCAGAACCTTCTGGATGTTCTCAATTTCTGCAACAACTTTAGAGGCAGATATTATTTGAATTGTTGGATAAATTGAGGCCAAAGTACATTGCCCCAGGTCCTTGAGTAACACCAAAATTATCATAAAGCCCTATGTGTGATCAACAGCCTTATTGGTATTTAGCATCTTCCAAATACGTGGATTTTTATTATTAACTGTGCTGCAATAAAGAGAATCGGTAGTTGGAAAAGACTGTGTAGTATCGTATATGGGAGGAAGACCGTGAAGACTGGAATCAGAAAACCTGGTTTCGAGTGCGGGTACAACTACTGTGTGTGGAACTCTGAGCAGGTAACGGATCCTTGCTCCCTCTTTCCTCCTCTGTGGCATGCAGATGTCGCCCCGTTGTTGGGACATTGAAATAAAGTCAGACAATTAAAGATGAATACACAGTAGGAAGTTAATACATGCGTTTTTTCCCCCCTTTGTAATCTGTTTTTCCATCCTCTAGGTTCTTTGTAACTGGTCACCTGTAAGACTGGCCAATAGTTTTGTAAAATTTTCTAATTACCTGTATATTGCAGTTCAGCTTTGTAAGAGAAGTGAATAATTCAAGTTAAAAAAGAGAGAGAGAGAGAGAGAGAGAGAGAAACACAATTTAATTCCACATTTCCACATTTTCCTTTACTTTCATCTCTGTTGGTGGAAACCAGCGGTCCTATAACGTATGGCTGAAAACGATTACAAACAATAATTTGGAAAAATGCAGTAAGAAGGAGTAACTTGAGGTAATAGAAAACTATAATTTTAAAATAAAGCCCAACTCTTCTCAAACTAGAGAACATTGCTCATTGCTAAGGGCACTATACAAACAGTTGTTTTTGTTTTGTTTTGTTGTTAACAGTACTAAAACCACTTGAAAAAGCCAACATTTCAATTTCGTCTTTTAGAAGGCTTTCTAACATCAACATATTAAGCACTCAAATGGCATTTATTCTGGAGATCAAAATGCTTCCAGCATCGCATTTCACTTGTAAGAAAGCCTATGAAAACCTCTTTTATAAAAATAGGTCTAATTCTGTATACTGAAAAGAAGCCTACCATATTTGGATTATATGGCCATGAAAGGCCCATTTAACACAATCTGCCAATTACTACATATAAAAAGTAATTAAGAAAGGCTTATATTAGAAGAGGTCTCCTTCAGCTCTCTGTGGTTTGGTCCTTCTGATCTTAAACCTGGTGAAAAACTCTGGAAAATATTAGCACTTATTTTAGGAAGTAGAATAGACTTTTACATAGAAGAAAATTTGTAAATAATAGTGTCATATGTGTATTAAAATTCACCATAAAAACTGAGAGTAGAGGGGCGCCTGGGTGGCTCAGTTGCTTGAGTGTCCAATTCTTGGTTTTGGCTCACGTCATTATCTCACGGTTCATGAGATCGAGCCCCGTGTGGGACTCCGTGCTGACAGCACGGAGCCCGCTTGGGATCCTCTCTCTCCCTTTTTCTCCTCCTTTCTCTCTCTCTCTCAGAATAAATAAATAAGCTTAAAAAAGAAATATTAAAGAAAAAAAATAAGAATAGAGAAGAAGTTGTAAATTAACAAATACCCTGCCAATGATGTCTACACTCTGGGGCAATCCCTGAACTCCTGTGCCTCAGTTTCCTCCACTGTAAAATGTGGAGAATGTCGCTGCATACTTGCTAGGTCTGCTTTGAGTCCAGATGCTGACCGCTTAGAACCATGCTGGGTGCCACCCATGCCACCTAAGTGCCCAGTCATCATCAGTGCAGCGGTTAGCAGCATTGGGGAGCAGGGAACTTACGGGGCACTGTCACACCGTAGTGTTGTGTGTCACTGATGAGCAGTTTTCGTTTCAGTTCATTCAAACCTACTCCTACGGGACCTGAAAAATAGGATAATATACATGATTACAGAAAACACTGTTTAAGCAGGTCTATCACTGAACATGAGTCCGTGACTGACAGACTGAGAACACGTATCGAACTTTGCATCCCGAATAAAGAGATTATCTCTAGTCAAGTTGTACATAAGAAAAAGCTACTAGTTCATTTGCTGCTTTTTTACTTTGAAAATTTAAACCCCTACCTTTCCAATAAAAAGATCAGAACTAATTTGTTTTAAAGGAAACATACCCAAGAGCTTGAGTAGATCACCAAGAGATGATATCCAGAAGAGTCTAAAATATATGCCTGCCTGAGAAAGTGGACGTGTGCACTCCAGGCACCAATCATTTCAATACGGAATGTTTTTAGAGCTTAATAAAATAACATCTTGGAACATTAATTTTATTGTAGCTACAACTCTAATGATGCACTTTATTTTTTTTATACTTACGCATTTATTATTTTGGGAGAGAGTGCTCACGTGAGCAGGGGAGAGGCAGAGAGAAAGAGAGAGGAACAGGGAGAATCTCAAGCAGGCTCCATGTCCCGCACAGAGCCCAACTCAGGGCTCGATCCAACAACTGCGAGATCGTGACCCGAGCCAAAATTAAGAGCGGAACCCTTAACCAACGGAGCCACCCAGGCACCTCTAATGATGCATTTCTTTTTTTTTTTTTTTTTAATTTTTTTTTTCAACGTTTATTTATTTTTGGGGGGACAGAGACAGAGCATGAACAGGGGAGGGGCAGAGAGAGAGGGAGACACAGAATCGGAAATAGGCTCCAGGCTCTGAGCCATCAGCCCAGAGCCTGACGCGGGGCTCGAACTCCCGGACCTCGAGATCGTGACCTGGCTGAAGTCGGACGCTTAACCGACTGCGCCACCCAGGCGCCCCTCTAATGATGCATTTCAAATGTGCAAAGCCATCAGCCACATTTACATCGCTCGAGATAATCTTCTCACGCTATGTTTTCAGTTGGTCCTTAAGCATTTGAAAACTTGTACTAGCCTCGCATGCTTAAATCCACCAGTGCATGCATAGTAAACACCACAATGGACAGGGAGCGGATAGTAAATACTGTGGAGCATAAAAGTGACTTCCGCCTTCAAAGAAAGTAATTAGGTTGAGAGAGTCACACAAAATGATTAAGAGACGGAGCAAAACACACAGCAGTTTCAAACAGGAATCTGAACACAAGTTAGAAGGCCACAAGCCCCCAACGACGAGTGCCTCGCAGTCTGCCATCAGGCTCCATTCAGTGATGGTGTTTGCGCTGGACACAACACAGGCTGCGGGCCCAGACGGACCCGACTCAGGTTCCCTTTTTCACTATTCCTCCCCTGCTGATACTGGGTGAATACGTGTGCCCCTTCAACTTCACGTGTTGGACTCCTAAAGCCCAAGGTGTTAAAGAGGTGAGGATTTTAGGAGGTGCTAAGGTCAGGAGAGTGGAGCCCAGGAAGGGATTAGCACTCTTACAAAAGAGACTCCACAGAGCTCCCTCCCCTCCAGCACGTGAGGACGCAGCCAGATGCGTGTGACCGGGAAGAGGGCCCTCACCACGCAGTGCCGGCACCCTGGATCTCCAACTCACAGCCTCCAGAACCGTAAGAAGTCAATTCCTGTTATTCGTGGGCCACCCAGTCTGTGGCGGGTTATTACCATGGCCTGAGAGGACATCATCTCTGCGGCTTAGTCTTTGAGCCTTGATTAGACTTCATGCTACTGAAAGTTATCCTACTCCCCTTTTGGAGGAATTAAGTGAGTAACTTCTGTATAGCACCTGGCACACAATCCAGGGACCCGTGTTCATTCCCTCACCCACTTCCTCTCCTGAGCTTTGAAAAGAACAAGGTTTTATGCCGGACAATGAAGGACATACAGGTGGACACAGAAGAGCACTGTGCACATCCTGGGTGGAGGGAAAAGTGCGAACGAAGAGGAAGAGGCCAGACCTGGGGGCTGTGCCTTCCTTGGTCTACCACTACTTTGCAGGGCCCTCGCCTCGATCAGGAGACCTGTCCCCCTGTGTTCACTCATCAGCACCTTCTGTCTTTCCAGGAACTGCTGTCAAGTCCCAATTCCCTGGCACTCAGCTCTCCCTTTTTATAATAAATACTCTGTAACATCCCATTTATACCGTGAAATGGAATTCAGAACTAATGTAACTTACTGGTACATATAATTCTTCCCTCCAAGTTAATCAAATGGACTAACTGGGGCACCTGTGTGGCTCAGTGGTTTGAGCATCTGACTCTTGATTTTGGCTCAGGTCATGATCTCAAGGTTCGTGAGCTTGAGCCCAGAGTTGGGCTCTGTGCTGACAGCACGGAGCCTGCTTGGGATTCTCTCTCTCCCTCTCTCTCTCTCTGCCCCTCCCCTACTTGTGTGAGTGCTTTCTCTCTCTCAAAATAATAACCTTTAAAAAGAGTACTTACAATAAAAAAAATTTGTGTTTCAATATGTAAATGCTTAGACATGACTGGAAAACCTATTAAACTCAGATGCTTGTACTTACCAATAATAAGGTTGGATTTAAGAGTAATAAGATAAGGAACCATTCTGTACAGGAAAGTACAGGAAACTGGAAGCCCAAAGGTGCAGGAAAACAGGAGAATAAAGACAAGAAACTGGATAGAAAGGACAGGTGAAACTCTTTGGAATATGGTAAGGAACGGGGTAACAGCCTTAACTGAACTAGAGATAATTTGTCAAGACTATCAAAGTGCAGAAAACGGTACTTTTGCAAATGATCTTCACTTTACATATAAGTGTAGTGTAAAAGTAATTCCCTGTGGGATGGGACAGTGCTTCACTGTCTCAGAAGGCAGACCTCTTGAAACTCGACCATATGTTCTGATCTATTCAGTGCCTGAATGTCTACTATAACATTGGAGAGAGGCACGTGGGATGCAGGTCAGACCTGAGTTCTGTAGAAATGTCACGTCTACATTCCTGGCCCCCTAGCCATTCTGACTTTATTTATTTATTTTTTTTTTAAATTTTTTTTTTTTTAACGTTTATTTATTTTTTTGGGACAGAGAGAGACAGAGCATGAACGGGGGAGGGGCAGAGAGGGAGGGAGACACAGAATCGGAAACAGGCTCCAGGCTCCGAGCCATCAGCCCAGAGCCCGACGCGGGGCTCGAACTCACGGACCGCGAGATCGTGACCTGGCCCCTGACATTTACTGCTTTTTAAAGTCAGAATGGCTTGGGGCACCTGGGTGGCGCAGTCTTGGGAAACCTTGGCATCCACATGAACCCCTGTCAAAAGACCAGCATCTAACATCCCTGACTCCGCGTCTAGAGCGATCTTCTTCTCTGTTCCACTTCGACCCTTTACTGGAAAGACCTCGACTCTGCCATCACTATTCACTCTTCATCACTATATTTCACTACTGAAATACTAAATTCACACTTTTCCAATAGGACTCCGATCTCGGATCCCTTGGGATCTCTCCCTCGGTTATCCTGCCACACCTACGGTCATGGGGACCTCTAATTACATTTCTTTCCTTTTTATCCAGCAGCCCTTCATGGCTTCACTTCCATGGGCCTCATGTCTTCTATTATACACTGTCCTTCTATCAAATCTCTTATACACTGTCCTTCTATCGCACTTCCCAAGGAGACCTCCAGTCTCAGACCAAACCAGCGGCCCCTCCACGCATCCACACTTAGGCAACGAGTACTGAAAACCCACACCGTCCTGGAGCAGTCATGCTGTCCACTCCTGCTCTCCGCACACAAACTAAGACTTCCATTATTCTGTGTTCTCCTACCCACCGTATTTCTTACACCCCCACAATGGTCACTGCAATCCTCCGTTCTCTGTGGTCACACGTGGGAGCCTCCTGCTCTCCCATATGCTCCCTATCATCAAATAATCGCCAAAGGCTGTCAATTTACCTCCCAACTAGCCTTCAGAGCCACAATCTGAATTTCCACTGCTGTCACACTAGTCCAGGGTACCACCACGTTCACCTCCTCTTCTGGACCAGCCTCCTCGGCTGCCCCACCCCTGCTCATCAGCCACTCTAACCCACCGTCGCCAGCAGCCAGAGGTCCTTCCAAGGAGCTATTCTGATCCTGTCTCTCCCTTAACATTCTTAGAAATGTAGTTTCCAGTGGCTCTTCTGAAAAAGATTAAAACCTTCACATGGGTTACAAGACTCCACATTGACCTGGTCCCCACCTCCTCCTTCTGTCTCAAAGCATCTGTTCAACCCCCTCCTTCATCTGGAGTCCCAGGGAGTTCTGATATGTCAGAGCTTGGCTCAAACAGATCTATCTCAAGCAAGTCTGCAAGTCTGTCCTGACCCTTTCGACCATGTTTGTCATTTTTAACTCTTCAGAACATCCTGTATACCTTCCTACTACTTAAACGTCATAATTCAACAACTGGGTAATACATTGCTTCATGACCTGTCTATCCCACCAGACAGATTCCATGAGAGCAGGAATCCTATTGGGTCACTTGCCTTCCCCAAAAGCATTAAAATCTCAATAAAAATCTGTGGAGCGAATGCAACTTCTAGTGACACCCTCATCACCTTAAGCTCACTGGAAGACCTCATCTACTCTGGGAACACAGAAGCCAACAAGTGGATATGTCTTTGAAGCCCTTTCTATAAACGTATATGTCTAAATCCATCTAGACCTTCACCCTCTGAACAGTCACACACTCCTACACCTGCTCTTTCTGAATCTTCACCTCTTGTGGCTCCATCAACACTTAAAACTAGTAAATTCTCTCCTACCTTAAAACAACAACAAACTTCCCCTAACCTTAAGCTGTCCCTCTGCCACTGCTCGGTCCTGTCTCTGCCACCCTGGCTTAGGCTCCTGTCATGTGTCACCCGCATCTCTCACTCTCCCTCCAGTGCATACAGAATCAAATATCAATTCCTTGACAAGTTTACTTTTTTTTTTTTTAATGTTTATTTATTTTTGAGAGAGACAGAGACAGAATGTGAGTGAGTTAGGGGCAGAGAGAGAGGGAGACCATCTGAAGCAGGCTCCAGGCTTTGCACTGTCAGCACAGAGCCCTATGTGGGGCTCAAACTCACGAACCATGAGATCATGACCTGAGCCGAAGTCGGAGGCTCAACCGACTGAGCCACCCAGGCGCCCCCTTGACAAGTTTATATATAGACTGCATGTTGTGAGCTATATTTCTATTTCTAATTTTCATTCATTTTTTAATGTTTATTTTTTAATGTTTATTTATATTTTAATGTTTATTTTTTTTTAGAGACAGAGACAGAGAGAATGAGCAGGGGAGGGGTAGAGAGAGGGGGAGACAAAGAATCTGAAGCAGACTCCAGGCTCTGAGCTCTCAGCACAGAACCCAACATGGGGCTCGAACTCAAGGAACTGTGAGATCACGACCTGAGCCGAAGTCAGAGGCTTAACGGACTGAGCCACCCAGGCACCCGTTTATTTACTTTTGAGAGAGACAAAGCATGAGCTGAGCAGAGGAGGGGCAGGGAGACAGACAGGGAAACACAGAATCCGAAGCAGGCTCCAGGCTCTAAGCTGTCAGCACAGAGCCAGATATGGGGCTCAATCCCTTGAACTGAGATCATGACTTCAGCCAAAGTTGGATGCTCAACCGACTGCGCCACCCAGGGACCCCTAATTTTCATTCTTGATACTCCTTCCTAGGTACACTCCAGCTACATGAGGTCCCCCTGCTTCCGGAAATATGGCAGGTTCTCTTTTGTGTTGTTGGATCCTCATGGCATGCTGCTTGCTTTTGCAAGGACACTCCTGCCCTCTTCATGTGCTAATTCTTGCTTGTTGTTTCAGCTTAGATACACTTTAGGGAAATCTTCCCTAACACTTTAAATTTGGGTTCGGTACCAAGTTCATGTGTTCTCTGTACTTGAAATTCAAGAGACTAATCACCCAGTACTCTGTCTTTTAGCTGTCTTGATCCTCTAACGGACCGTGAGCTCTGTGAAAACAGGGGCGTTATCTACTTGCTCATCAGCTAGCAAACTGTAGGCACTCATTAGTTTGCTGTATTCATTTAAATTCTACTCAGTAATTATGCTGTCCTGGAGGTATGACCATTTGCTGAATGAACCAAAGGAATGGGAGCTAAAGGTAAAAGCATCTGTTCCCAGAATGCTTCGATATGATGGTGAGGTAACATGCTCATGGTCCCTAAGGGGAATTGGTTGGTGAAGATCACATTTGAACTTGGCTCTTTGGATCTAAAAATAAAGAGAAGCAGAGGGGAAGGTGATGACTTCAGCTCTGGACCTGTGAGTTTCAGGAAAGGAAATCGATCTACCTTATCACTATCAGACAAGGACTGACTGTGGTGTAACAGAGAGGTCAGAGAGGTCGTGACCACAGGCACGACAAGAGAGAACCTGGGACTGTGAGAAGAAATGAGATCTCCGAGGGAGAGGAGGACAGGGATAGCATTACTGACTGCGGTATGCTGGGCACCATTTGGGGTGTATGTATTTTACCCACTCTGAAGGTACCAACAATAAAGTGCTAAAACTTACTCTTTACTAGAAAACAGAAAAAGAAGAACAAGGGGTGTTACAAATGGAGCTGTGTTCCCTGTACAAACGAAGCCAACTCAGTTATATATGCGCAAAGAAAAAGACAGAAGCGAATAAAACACTAAAATTTAAATAGCACATCCTGGCCTGCCCTGCCCACCCCCGACTCCACACCCAGGGCTAAAAGGGTGATAAGAATTTACGTTTTTTTCAGCAGGTCTCAGCTCTGGAGTGCTTCCCAGAGTGTAAGATACTTTGCTGAGTGAGAGTCTAGCTTTTTTTGTCCTCTTCTATCACCCTTGCCAAAACCCACAATGATTTATTTTAACTCTGGAGGAAAAAACTAGATGTGTCTGATTTAGTGGGCAAAAGTATGCTGCCTCTAATACAATGCCCTTACATTGTGCCTATATTCAGTTTTACCCCTTATACAATCTCTTCACAGCGAGATGGAGTATCACTCCACTCATGGAGTGTGCAGTGGCAGATATCTTACTTGAAACATGTTCCCTAGATTTGAGGTCATCATCTTCCAAGGTGGGAGTTTCCTTACAAAAAAGGCTAAAGTAGGGATACAGTTTCCATCATTCTGACAACAAAACTGCTCCCAGGGCCTCCAAACAGCATTCTCCCTGACAGGCTCTTGGATCACCTCTGCTATCCACATTGGTGAAGTTCTGGAATTTCTCTTATTAGCTCTTAACCTTAAGATCACCACCTAGATCCACACCCCTAGCCGTAAGTTCACAGCATTTTCAGTGGCTGCTTTGTATTCAGGATGCAATAGCTACTTATACTGTAGGCCGCTTTAGGGATGCAAACTGTGTTAGGTTCATTCTGCAGTGGGACAGATTCACTGCTCCTTTGATACAAAAATTTTTAACACACTTGGTGAAATACAGTTATACATACATACACAAATTGGTTATACTATAGTTTGTTTCAGTTGTGCTTGTTAATGCTTAAAGAGAAACAGAGAAGATAATCTAAACAGCACGTATTTAAATACAGACAACAGGCTTTGGAAACATAGTAATTATGATGTGACATATCAAGGTTTTTCTATGTAGCAGGCATGTGCTACATGGTTAACATACACCATTACTAATTCTCAAAAGCTCCCTGTGAGAAAGGTATTATTATCTTCACCTTACAGACAAGAAAATGGACGAGAGGTTAAGGAATTTTCCTAAGGTCACACACAGCTGGAGTGCTCTTCAAATGGTATTTGAAAGCCTGTCCAGGGGCGCCTGGGTGGCTCAGTCGGTTGAGCGTCTGACTTTGGCTCGGGTCATGATCTTCCAGCTCATGAGTTCAAGCCCCGCATCTGGCTCTGTGCTGACAGCTCAGAGCCTGGAGCCTGCTTCGGATTCTGTGTCTCCCTCTCTTTGCCCCTTCCCCACTCATGCTCTGTCTCTATCTCTCAAAAATGAATAAACAAACAAACAAAAAAGCCTGTCGTCCGTTGCACTCAAAAAGTCTTCATTCTTTCCATCCTGCCTATCATCTTATCAAAAGAATGCCAATAAAATACAAACCCAAATAGCCAGTGATCCACTCTCTGATTATGGCTGTGATCCATAGCTTCAGAGTCTCTGACCCTATTCTCAGCTGCCCCACACCTTGGATAGTGATGACTATCCTGACTATCTGACTCTCAGGAATACTGTATTCCAGAGACCCTGGCTACAAAAAGTGGAAGTCAGATTTGATCTCCAAACTCACTCTGTGCAGAACGTCTGAAAAGTCTATATTAAGCTTAATGACGGCAGTGGATGTGCTAGGCCTGGGTGACGTACACAGGGCATGTGTGTTAGCATTCTAGATCCAGGACTAAGGAAATATAGCGATGATATGGAAGTAGTAAGTAAAACCCCAAAAACAGTCTAAAAAATCATCTTGGAGTTCATTAATTTGGAATTCAGGTAGTGAACTAAAATTGATGTGCCACTAGCTTGGAAAGAACGTAGAAGAATGTTTCTATTCAAACCAAAACATGTAAATAAGTATCTGTTTCATTTCATTTTAATTCCACAGGAATTTACAAAATCAACTCGGCAAATTCAGGAAAGAAAGAATAAAGCCACTGATTCCCATTAGTTGATGTTCTTGTAAAAACTGTGTCAACTGGAAAATTGAAATAATTAGGAAGGCACATTGTTTTTAATTACTTTCATACATTTAATTGGTAACTCCTTCCTGAAAGTAGGCAAATGAGTTGTGTGTGATTTTATATAAAGGGTCATTCATTTCAGCCAAAGAAATACAGCCCATTTAGGGTGTCAATAATGATGCTAGTAAAGTTGCTGTTTAAAATGCTACACGTAAGGAAATATTCATGTTAAAGTAAATGCAAGAATACCTTTATTTTTATCTTAAAAAGCAGATCTTTAAAAATCTACATGCAAATTCTCAGCCTGTGTTTATGCAGGAGAATTTAGACATATACACAACACCTTTGCCCCAAATGACTTCTATGTGTGTTGACATTATTGACCCATTAGCCATGTAATTATAAGAGGTTGAATGTTTCCATCGTTCTATTTTCAGATTTTCTTCTTTTTATTCTATGGATGTGTGTAAGGTTCATGGTTTGTAACAAATCTTTATGTATGGAAAACAAGAAAGATGTTATTTATTAGAACGGTAGCTAACACTACTTTTAAAATTAATTCATAGTTGATGGACAGCACTTTTTCATTCTATAAACATGGCCCCCCAAAAAGACCTCCTTTCTGAATCTGAAACAGAAATACACAATTAAAAATCAAAAAAAGGCTGGGCACTTGGGTGGCTCAGTTGGTTGAGTGTCTGACTCAATTTTGGCTTAGGTCATGACTCCCAGAGTTGTGGGATCAGGACCCACATTGGGCTCCGTGCTGACCATGGAGCCTGCTTGAAATATTCTCTTTCTGCCCTTCCCCTGCTCATGCTCTTTCTAATTAAAAACAAATCAAAAAGGCTAAATGAGTGGAGAAAGCATTGAGGAAATAAAACCAGGGCCTGCAGCAGCACTTTGAAACCGTAGGTACACTGAAAGAATGCTCTAAAATATGGGTGTGGTGTTCTATACTAAAAAACAAAAACAAAAAACTACGGACACTCTGTGGTATTGTCCTCATTTCTATGTTAGTGCAGATCCTGAGTAAAGGAATATCTACTAGAACAATAATGTATTACTATTGTGAAAATTATTTAATTGAAATCCATGAAATGTGATGTTTTTAAAAAGACACTTAAGGGGTGCCTGGGTGGCGCAGTCGGTTAAGCGTCCGACTTCAGCCAGGTCACGATCTCACGGTCCGTGAGTTCGAGCCCCGCGTCAGGCTCTGGGCTGATGGCTCGGAGCCTGGAGCCTGTTTCTGATTCTGTGTCTCCCTCTCTCTCTGCCCCTCCCCCGTTCATGCTCTGTCTTTGTCTGTCCCATAAATAAATAAAAACGTTGAAAAAAAAGACACTTAAGTAGTAAGTGGACTTTTGTAAATGTCCAGCATAGAATTTTAGTTGTAGTTCTTCTAAAGGCTGATGAACATCAAAATGAATTTAATAATGTGAATCTCGATGAGCAGTACCTTACGCATGAAAGGATAATTGTGCTCAAGATCACAGTGTTACTAATCTGTTAGGAAAGAAACTTCTGAGAAAGAAAGAGATACAGATAGATGAGATTGGCTAAATTAGTTTTAACATACCTTATATTCATGTAACAGTCATAACACATTTAAAAAATCCATTCTTAGGGCACATGGGTTGCTCAATTGGTTAAGTGTCTGACTGTTGGTTTCAGCTCAGGTCATGATCTCAGAGTTCATGAGTTTGAGCCCCATGTCAAGCTCTGTGCTGGCAGCGTGGAGCCTGCTTGAGATTCTCTCTCTCTCCCTCTCTTTCTGCCCCTCCCATGCTCACATACTCTCTCAAAATAAATAAATAAACTTTAAAAAAATTAAAAAATAAAAAATCTATTCTTATTTGGACTTCTGTCCAGTATTAAATTACATATTGGAGAGAAATCTGTTGCTCTGATCAAGTTCTCTTCACTTTTGCTAATGATCTTGACATTATTACTATGACACAAAAATGGCATATTGTATGAAAGCCCCTTGCACGGATGCAGCTTTTGCTATGGGTTTACCTCCAGTGTACCTGCACCACTTAATGTGAACAATCTTCCACACTTCCCCCTGGACACTTTTATAGTATTGGCTGGACTTGTTCAGAGAAAAATCTCAAAATTGCTAGAGTCTGCAATAAATATCCCAACGGTTTTTGTTACCCGAAAAAACACACTCAAATCAAATGGAATCTCTAGGTACCCCTCAGATCAGACACATTAAAAAGTCTACTTACCTTACTGTAGCACTACGAGTTTTGTTGCTCGAGGCATAAAATAAAAACAACCATGCTATTATATTTGACTCGCAATCTTATAATGATCACATCAGTGGGTGGCTGGATTTTGTACTGGAGAGTGACAAATCTGTTTATAAAACTAAATGTAAAGTTCCCTTGCTATCAAACTATATAGAAAATATAGCAACTTAGCAGTTCATAACAAGCCCTGCCAGAGGTTCAGGTTTTCTTTTCTCTGTTGAGTTCATTTATAATGGAAGAAAAATCCTACTAATGAAGCATCAATTTGTATGCTGTCAGAAAGAAAGACGAAAGAAAGAAAGAAAGAAAGAAAGAAAGAAAGAAAGAAAGAAAGAAAGAAAGAAAGAAAGAAAAGGAAAGAAAACAAAAGAAAGAAAAGAAAGAAAAGAAAAGAAAAGAAAAGAAAAGAAAAGAAAAGAAAAGAAAAGAAAAGAAAAAGTGGGAAGCTTGCTGAAAGAGCATCATTTTTTCCAAAGTGGCTATTTATATCAGACTTTGACAGACTGACTGAGTGCTCATCTCATCTCTATCTCAGGGGTATGACGAGTCAATAAAATTAAAAGGTCAAAATAACCCATCCTTGAGTCTTCCTTAGCTAAGCAGAAGAGGGCATGGGTAGCTTTCTTACTTCAGAGTCTGTTCAAAAATGCAACCTTTCCAACAAGGCTACCACGATCTGATTCGAAATCGCAAACTCCTGATTCCCTCAATCTGCACTGCATTTACTTTCTTTCACAGAATTTTTCACCCTCGAGAACTGTACAGTTGACTTTATATTTCTAATTCATACTGAGTATGTTTTTTTTTGGTCTATGTCCTCCCATTGGAATGTAAACACCAGGAGGACGAAACATTTGTGTTGTTCGCTGAGGAACCCACCAGCTTAGAACAGTGCCTGGTGCGGTCGGGACTCCGTAAAAATCAGCTGAATGAACTGAATTGTGATTTATGCCCAGAAATTAAGCCAGAGTATAAACATTTAAGATACACCAATGGCACAAAAAAGCCAACTGTGATTCTAATAAAGATCATATTTACCTCTTATATACAAGGATTATAATTTTAAATCCAGCACATGCTCATAAATTCAATTATGACTTTTGGGTTTACAGTTGTCCCTATAAAATCCTCCAGAGCAGACCCTAATTCCTACAAGCCTTCAATCAAAGTTTGCCAAAAGTTATGAGGATTTTAATAAACACATTAACATTTATATTCAGCTTTTCTCTCTGCTGTATGCGGGAGACTTTTTATTCTGCTACAGTTTTATGGAAGAATGATGACAGTCTTATAAAGGTCTATTTATTCAAACCACCTCTACAAAGCAGTCTTTCGACAGCATATGAGATTCAGCACAAAGGAGGGCAGAATAGTACTTAATGCTCAAGCCGGAAAGGTGAAATATATAGAAAGATTTATTATTAGTTTCCTCTTCTGCCTCATAACCAGACAGAACAAGTCACAAATTGTCTGAATAGCCACATGATGGATTTTGCTCTTCTATTGGCTGAAGCTGTGAAGCGTGTTAGTAGCTTTTTAAACACCAAAGCTTTCTCTCCACTCCTTCCCCCACAAACACAGACGCATTATTTGGCTTTATTACTTTCCTTTTTAAAAAGTCAGGTCTCACTAAAGATAAAATTTATGCAGAAAAATGTACTAAATGGCTGACATTTGGTTTTCACATCCTTTTTTGGAAAATACTTTTAAATGCAGAAGGGAAGAGAACAGAAAATGTCACTAAGCTATTTTTGTGGCTAAAATGTGGCTTTGGAATGGTACCTTTACAGAACGAAGAGAAAATCAAATGCTTGTGAGCAAGGCTCAAAGTCCTCAATTGTCATAGTTTTGCTGTGTTAACAACTTGTTCTGTTTTAATTTCTTGAACATTAAGTCCAAGAATAAAAAGCATGCAATATTATGGTGAGAATATAGAGCAAATAATGCTATAGACCTCTTTTTTTTTTAATGTTTATTTATTTCTGAGATAGAGAGAGTCAGAGCATGAGTGGGGGAGGGGCAGAGAGAGAGGGAGACACAGAATCGGAAGCAGGCTCCAGGCTCCGAGCTGCCAGCACAGGGCCCGACGTGGGGCTCGAACTCACAAACCGCGAGATCATGACCTGAGCTGAAGTCTGTCGCTCAACTGACTGAGCCACCCAGGCACCCCTGTGCTGTAGACCTCTTTAGCAATCTTTACCTTACAGTTTCAAGGCAAATATCATTATTCCCAATGGCTTTGAAAACATGGGAAAAACAAATGAGGCTTGAGGAGGGCCATGCTGCTTACACTCTAGTCTTTCCACTTCCCAACACATGGTGTGTGAGCCAAGGCACTGCTTCCTCAGCATATGATTTCGACAATCATGAAAAGTTAACAGTTAATTCATGAACAATTCAAAATTTCTAAAACTTGAGCCCACTGCTTTGTTACCTCTTTTAGATGATACACTGCCAAATATTCTACTGTAGCTTATAAGTGTTTTGAACAGTGGTGGAAAAATTAGCAGAAGCCTACTCATATTTGAACATTTCATGTTTGTCTTGTCAGTATTCTTAGTTAACATTGTAAAAAAGACAGCCCCAAAATGGAGTCACTTATGCTAAGGCCACATCACCAAACCAAGACTTAATACCTAACCTAATTAGTTTCAACCTCTCCAAGGAGTGGACTCTTAAACCAGTCAATCTAGAATTACCTGCTCAGCACCAGTGAGGTGATCTGTCTGAGAGACCCCTGCCATCCCCCAAAGAAAGGTGATCTGGCCTGAAATAATCCATACTTCCATACTTTGCTAGGAACTTCCTTGTCCTGCCCTTTCTAACTAAAAGTCTTTCATTTTGTACAGCTCTTTGGAGTTCTATCTGCTGGATGGGATACTGCCCAACTCATGAATCACTGAATAAAGCCAGTAAGATCTTAAGAATTTACTCATTGAATTTGGTTTTTTAACAGATTTTATTTGGTGGTGGTAGGATCTGAAGGAAACTTCTGACACCTCTGGGGATGATGGGAAACACAGGTGTGATATCTGAGAACCCTCCGAGTTCTCTTTCTTGTTGTTTCTGAGGACCATAGGTAAGTTTCCCCTGGTTCTGGGTTCTGCTCTCTTTCCATCAAGCTCCTGATCTACCTGGCTTTCCAATCCAGTCCTTAGCAGGTTGGCTTGATCTGGCAGATGGTTCTACCCCGAGCCCCAGTCCTAGCCCTTATTTAGTCCAGTCTCCCGTTGGGAGTCTGCTGGCTCTGTCCACAGTTCCAGGTTGGTCATGGCAGGTGGAGTGCAGCTAATGCCCCTTCTTCTTCTTTTGTTTGGCCAGTCTGCCATCACATCTCTTTGGCTACTGCTGGTGTGTTAATGTGCATATGCTTGTCTGGCTTGTTTTGTGTGGGTAAAAGGCTATTGCCAGTGGGAATCTTGGAAGCCAAAAAGTCACAAACTAGGTGGGCATGGATCTGTACTTAATAGCTGTTAGGGCGCTCCACACCAACTCTAGGACTCCTGTGTTAGGACTGATAAGTCATGGAATGGGGTTAGATTGACACCAGGTCAACCTGTAAACCTCAAGAAAATTTCGGCGCAGTGATGTATGCTGTAAAACCCCACCCCATACAGTGGCATATCCCTCTGAGGTATTAGTTTGGCTCCAGGAGACTCAACTGCTTGGCTAAAGAACTGAGATTCTTAAATTAAAAAGAGCTGAGTGTGCCGTGTCCCAGCACATCTGCTTATTTTAGGTCTAAGAGCTACAGTCCGGGAAGTGATAGACAGCTTCAAAAATGGCAACTCTTACTAAAGAAAACCTAGAATTGGCCATTCTAGGGGAATGGCCCAATTAGACAAGACTGTTCACTTAAGAAGTGCACTTGAGGAGCAGTTTCCACATCGAACAAACAGAATGGGATACCTATTTTAATTGGTATGGAGAAGCTTCCAAAAGGTTTCGAGATGCCAAAATAGCTTCGTTGAAAAATTCATAGCAAAAGGCTATGAAAAATTAAAGACAGAAAAGTTAAAGACATAGAGGTTTCTACAACAAAAGACAGACTGATGTAACTCCTACTGCTCCCCTCTACCCTCCTTTACCTCAGGACTCATGTTCTACTAACTCTCTATCTGAACTACCTTTCCACTCTGAAGAGACTCTTATACAATTACCTTTTAAAATAAAACCACTCAAGGCTGCAGGAGATCCTCCTGAGGCATCTTTTCACGCCTTGACCAAAAACCAAATCGGACTAAGGCCCCTAGTTAAAGAATTTTCTAAACTCAAGGAGGAATCCCAAAAGTTTTCTGAAGAATTTAGAGTCCTTATCAGGGCCTATGACACCAGGCCACCAGATCTTTATCAGCTTGGGCACATACTGGTGGGACCAGATGAAGCCCCCAAATGGATGTGAGAACAGCACACCCCAAGGAAGATATTTGAGATCTCCACCACTGTCCCATTATGGCCAGAAAAAAAAAAAAAAAAAGCAAAATAGCATCCAGTCTTTTTAAATTTTTTTTTTCAACGTTTTTATTTATTTTTGGGACAGAGAGAGACAGGGCATGAACGGGGGAGGGGCAGAGAGACAGGGAGACACAGAATCTGAAACAGGCTCCAGGCTCTGAGCCATCAGCCCAGAGCCTGACGTGGGGCTCGAACTCCCGGACCGCGAGATCGTGACCTGGCTGAAGTCGGACGCTTAACCGACTGCGCCACCCAGGCGCCCGCATCCAGTCTTTTTAAAAGCCATTCCTGGAGTCTTCACTGCCTGCATCCACTGGTCTATGATTCAAACATGCAAAACAAGATGAATCTGACAGACTCTAAGACCCATCGCAAGCTCTCTTCCTACGGCATTCCAGGTTGCACACAATAAATGAAGCCACCCAACCTGCTCTAGCTGCCATATTTGTTAATGGATTATCTTCTGTGAGTAGTGGATTGATAAAAAGACATAAATAGGATGGGCAGCCACTGATTGGACTGAACTCAAGTCTCTAACTTGTGAGGACTTTGAAACAAGACCAAAATCAAAAGTCCAAGGAGTTATTAGCTTTACAGTTACAAAAGCTACAAGCTAATACCTGGGCCTGCCTCCTCCATTGCACCCTCTTAGGAGTCCGTCTTCAAAACAATGGACCAGGGGTCAATGTCTCATTTTTAATCTACTACGACATTGGGGGAAAAAGCCTTATGCAAATCCTTCATCATCAACTCAAATGCCTCCCTATCTGCCCCCAAATGGCCTCTCCCAGAGTTGACAGGACTCTGAGGGATCCTCTGGTAAAGTGCTACCACTAATCCCCTTAAACAGCCAAGGGGAAACTAAAAGTAAAATCAATGGAAAACCTTGCCAGATTCTGGTAGATACAGGAGCATCATTCTCTATCTTAAACCCTGCTCTCATAGAACAAAAAAAAAGTTGTGAAAAAGAAGTTTCTGTAGTGAGGGTATCTAATGAAATTCAGAGTTTCTACCTCAACCTGCAGTACAGATGACTCTGGGACCTTTGACTGTAAAAGCTTTTTCTGATTTTTGTTTGTTTTGTTTTTGTTTGTTTTTTGGCTATGTGACACAGCACCACTCAACCTGTTAGGTAGAGATCTCCTTTCTAAACTGAAAGGGCTAATACTTTTTGCCTCCAATGGGGACCTCATCTTAGAATTTCCTGACCAACCTGAATGATGTTTTAGGTCCCTTACAATTTGTCCTTCATGTAGAAGAGAAATAACTCCAGTAAAAGATCCCTGATTTATCTAAGGTTCCTGAAGATCTGTGGGCTACCTCTAACACTGACATTGGGAGAACAAAGTATAGAGCTGATAAAAATTCAGATAGACAGAACTGAACCTCTTCCCAAACTGGCTCAATATCCACAAAAGCCTGAGGCCATGCAAGACCTCATAGCAACAGACCTAATCACTCTGGGACTAATCATTCCTTGGACCAGCCCCTGCAACTGCCAGACTGGAAACCTGATGGGCAAGGATGTCAAATTGTCCAGGACTTAAGAGCTATTAATAAGATAGTCATTCCCCATTTCCCAGTTGCTCCGAACCTGAACAACCTTTTGTCACAAGTTCTACCGGACTCCAGATGGTTTACTGCAATGGACCTATGTTCAAGCCTTCTTCAGCACCACTGGAGACCCCAACAGCCAACCTCTGTTTGCCTTGATTTGGAATAATCAATAGTGTACCTGGATGGTAATGTCTCATCGGTTGACTGAGGCCCCTTCTTATTTCTCCCAAGTGCTCCACCAAGGTTTAAGTCCCCCCCCCCCCCCCCGTAGTCCTCTAGGAAACTGAGCTTTCTATAGTATGTAGATGACCTCTTTCTATGCTCAGTTACCAAATAGGTGTCCTTCAAAGATTCCATTTATTTGCTGCAACAGCCAAAAAAGGACATAAAACTCAAAGGAAAAATTCCAATTATCTCTAGATACTGTTCATTACCTAGGCCATAATCTAGGTGCTAACGGAACCCAGCTATCTCCAAAACAGAATTAAGCTAATCCAACAATGTCCTAGGCCCACAACTAAGTGCCACTTGCATGGATTCCTAGGCCTAGCCAGCTACTGCAGACTCTGGCTCCTAATTTTCAAGTGCCTTCCTCAATCTATGAACTTACTGAAATTTCAGTCCTTGAATCCTTCCTTGGACAAATAAACACAAGTAGGCTTTAATAAGACTAAGAGAAGCTGGGCAAGAGCTGCATGCCCCAGGGCTACCTAACTGTTCAAAACCTTTACCCTATTTGTGCTTGAAAGAGATAACCAAGCCCTTGGAATAATCACTCAAGAACATGGCAGTGAACACAGACCTACTGCTTCCCAGAGCATCCAACTTGATTCAGTTACCTGTGCCCACGCCAACTGTCTTAAAGCTGCAGGGGTGTCTGGGTGGCTCAGTCAGTTGAGTGTCCGACTCTTGGTATCAGCTCAGATCATGATTTTGTGGTTCGTGAGATCGAGCCCCTGCATTGGACTCTGTGCTGGCAGTGCGGAGCCTACTTGGGATTCTCTCTCTCCCTCTGTCTCTGCCCCTCCCCCACTTGTGCTCTGTCTCGAAATAAACTTAAAAAAAAAAGTGGGGTGCCTGGGTGGCTCACTGACTGGCTTCGGCTCAGGTCATGATCTTGCAGTCCATGAGTTCAAGCCCCATGTCGGGCTCTGTGCTGACAGCTCAGAGCCTGGAGCCTGCTTCAGATTCTGTCTCCCTCTCTCTTTGCCCCTTCCCCACTCGTACTCTGTCTCTCTCTCAAAATTAAAAAAAAAAAAAAAAAAACATAAAAAATTAAAAAAAAAAAGCTACAGCTGCAAAATTAGCAGAAGGCTCCGTAGATTTAACCCTAGGTAATGACATTTATTTACAAATTACACAACCTATGGAGTTTGTAAATAGCTCCAAAATCTTTTAAGTTGTAAGAAGCCCCCAAAGTCTTCTTAATTCTGAATTGACTCAATATTTCTCCACAAGCAGACTAACTTCCTGTGAGATCCTTCTGATTTTGCTACCCAACCTGCATCTTTTTTTTTTTTTAATTTTTTTTTTTTCAACGTTTATTTATTTTTGGGACAGAGAGAGACAGAGCATGAACAGGGGAGGGGCAGAGAGAGAGGGAGACACAGAATCGGAAACAGGCTCCAGGCTCTGAGCCATCAGCCCAGAGCCCGACGCGGGGCTCGAACTCACGGACCGCGAGATCGTGACCTGGCTGAAGTCGGCCGCTTAACCGACTGCGCCACCCAGGCGCCCCCCAACCTGCATCTTAAATGTCACAATGTTCTTAATCCTGCCATGTTACTACCCCTACCTCACGAGGGTGAGCCTGACAACTGTGAGGCAGTAACACTCCATTTTGTGACACATCCTGATTTATGACCTACCCTTTGACTAATCCTGACCTAATGTTTGTTGATGGGCCATCCTGTAAAAAAAAAAAAAAAAAAAAAAAAAAAAAAAGGGAACTTCCAGGCTGGCTACGCCACTACCCAATACAAACTACATGAGAGGAGAAATCTCCAACAAGCTAAATCAGTCCAACAAACAGAGCTCTGTGCCCTCACCTGAGCACACCATTTATCAAAAGACAAACTGTTAAGATGCATACTGACAGCCGCTATGCCTTTGGTGTTGTCCATGATTTGGGATGTTAGGGAAACAAAGTTGTCTTCTTATGTCCACTTGGACCACAGTCAAACATGGACAACAAATAAAAATCTTTATTACTGCTATTCTCTTACCTTCTCAAATTTCTGTCATCAAAATTGAGGCCCATGCTAAAAACCTGAACCTGGTATCAGAGAAATGCCCTAGCTGACTTTCATGGAAAGGCAAACAACAGAATCTATAACAGCTGGGGCACATGTGGATGAGGTCCCTTTTGCTTCTGCAAAAAAATGACCCCTTATTGCCAGATTTTTGCCATTCTAATGTTCTATAACATGGCAAGAGTCTGCTTTTCAATCAGAGAAATTAACACGAGCAAACAATGGGTTGTAAATTCAATGAACAGTTGGGGTGATAGGAAAACCAAGATGGCTACTTAGTCTTCTTTATTCCCTGGCATAACCCATTTTTCAGTTTTTGCATTCTTTCACCCACCATGGTCAACCAAGATGACTCTAATTATGAATTGATATTGGTGGGGAGACTTCTATAAAGTTGTGAGAACAGTTTACCATCAATGCCTTATCTACCAGGTCCAAAATCCTGGAAAAACTATTTTTATTCCCAGACACCTCAAACCTCCTCCCTCTGGACACTTTGAGCACCTGCAGCTGGACTTCATCCAACTACCATTTAGTAGGGATTACCAATATATTCTTGTTTTTGTACCAGTATGTTCTAGGTTTCCTAGATGGAGCCATCCCCTTGCTGTAAGGCTGATGCCCTCGCAGTTACAAAGAAATTGCTAGAAAACATGTTCCCCACTTGGGGTATACATTCCACGGTCTCCAGTGATTAAGGCACCCACTTCACTGGGCAGATCATACTAGCCTTAACAGAAACCTTGCAAACTTCTTTGAATGTTATCACTGTCCCTATCACCTTTATCAATCAGGCAGGGTTGACAAAACTAATGGGATCCTCAAACTTAAAATTTCTAAACTTGCTAAAACTGCTGAACTCCCTTGGCTTAAGGTACTGCCTTTGGTCCTGCTGACTGCTCACAGTACCAGCTTTGGGAAACATAAACTTGTATCACATGAGACAGTCAGCAGCAGACCAGTATGTACTGGTATACAGTTTTCTGCTGAGTCCTTGGTTAACTCATCCTAATATAACCATCTACTGTAAGTCTCTAATGTCTTATGCTAAAGCCTATCATCAATAGGTTTAAAAAGCCTTCCTGGATCCCAGTTCAAAAATCCTGTTGGTCATAGTCTGGAGCATGGTGACTGAGTGTTCTGGAAATGTCATCGGAGGAAGACAACTCTCCAACCCTGTTGGAAGGGACCTTACCAAGGCTCCTGACTATTGACATTGCTGTGAAAACAGAAAGCACTGAATCCTGGGCACACATGTCACAGCGAGAGAAGACTCCATACAATATCTGATCCTGTATAAATTCTGGAGACTTCTGAATCAAACCAATGAAGAAAAGGAGCTGACATCACTGTATACTACTTCTACCCAAGATGCCAGATCAAGAATTCATACTTCAACTAAACATGAAACCCCCCCCCCCTTTCTTTTCCTTCTCTTCTTTTCCTTCTTTCTTTTTCCTTTCCTTTGGCATTGAACAGGAAAGTAGCACCATTATCTGTATGTCCCTGGCCATTGCTAAGGGCTGGGCAACCTTTTAGCCTGATGGATTTTGTCATCAAAAACTCTGATCTGTCCATGATGCTAGAGATCCCCTGCTCCTCTCTCTCTCTGTGACCAGCTTTTCTTCTATCCCCCGTATCACCATGAACTATAATCAACCTCCCTTAGAAGTCAGAGTCTGACTTTTACAGCCAGAATATTCAGTGCCTTGATTTTACCTTTCTACAGTAACAACTAGACTTCCCAGTTAGACACAAATACCTAAGCAAATCAACACATTTGCATTTCCACATTCTTATGATTATCTCAATCATATCTGCCCCAATCATGAGAAGACCCCAACAGAAGTACCCATCTTTGCCAGGAATTTGGAACACCTTTATTTCAGGCAAGGAGATTTACTTCCCGAGTGCACTGAAAACCTAACTGACCCCTGGCTTGAACTGAACTGCGACAATCCCTCCCAGTGAATCCATTTACAGTGCCGCCTTAGTAGAAGTGGCCTGTGCCCCAGAAGGATTTTTCTTTATCTGTGGTTATTATTCTCCTTAAGCCTGTGAATGCCTAGACAGTTGGTGCAAAACCAGGCAATGCCTCTCAGGTTATCCAACTGTGACCCTAACTGTTCACAAACAAACTAAGACACCTCACAGGTCAAGTCCCCTGAATATATGCTGCCAAGTTAGAAAGGACCTAGCAGGAGGCCTTCATGATTTAGGATTCACTTCCTTCGGCAGGTCTCTACTTTCCTAGTCAGGAATGTGTACACATGAGGCTGTGATCAGGAATCTCTCCTTAACTCCTGAAAGTATTACAGAATCTGCTGCAAAAGTGACAGGTGCCCAGCAAAAATCCTCAGACTCTGTGGGGTGCCTGGGTGGCTCAGTCGGTTAAGCATCTGACTTCGACTCAGGTCACGATCTCAAGGTTCATGAGTTCGAGCCCCATATCAGGCTCTGTGCTGATAGCTCAGAGCCTAAAGCCTGCTTCAGATTCTGTATTTCCCTCTTTCTCTGCCCCTTCCCCACTCTCAGCCTCTCTCTCAAAAATAAACAAACATTAAAAAATTAAAAACAAAAAAAAAACCCCAAATCCTCAGACTCTGTGGCCAAGGTTGCTCTTGACAATAGGGTAGCCCTCGATCCTCTTTTAGCTGAATGAGGAGGTGTCTGTGCTGTGGCCAATTCCACTTGCTGCAACTGGATGACACTTCAGGGGAAGCTGAACTCAGCTACATGAGGTTAGCAAATGAGCCACCTGGCTTAAGGCAGTGACTCCCTCAACAGGATCTTCTTGGGGCTTATTTGATTTTGATTGATTTGGGTCTTAGGGACCATGGCTCCACTGCAGACGTGGGGAGTCATCCTGCTTAAACTAATCATAGCGGTCACCCTGGTGCTCTGTGTTCTCTCAAGGGCTTTAAATGCATGTTTGCAGCCGCTAACACATTCCCACCAAGGGAATGACCTCCCTAACACTGAAACGTCAGAAAAGGAACAAAGACAATGATGGATCTAAAAAGAAAGGCGAACCTGAAGTCATGACCTATCAACACCACAGAGATTCAGCAAAAATGTCATGACCTGTGATTACTGCACAAAGGATCGAGCAAAAACTGAGGACTTGACAGTGTTAGCTGGGAGTGGGGCTAGTGCCTTAAATTTTGATCACATCTCGCAGTCAAGCTGAGAGTCTGATCAAAGGGGGTAAATGTTAAAAAAAAAAAAAAAAAAAAAGACAACAGGCCCCAGATGGAGTCACTTGTTGCTAAGCCCATGTCACCAAACCAAAACATAATACCTAACTTAATTAGTTTTGACCTCTTCTAGGAGTGGACTCTTAACCCAGTTGATCTGGAAATACCCTGGTCAGCACTACCTGCCTAATAGATCCCTGCAGTCCCCTAAAGGAAGGTGACCTTGCCTCAAACAATCCACTCTGCGCCAGTAAACTTTTCCCACCCCCTTCTGCCTATAAAAGTCTTTCATTTTGTACTGCTCTTTGGAGTTCCTTTCTATCTGCTAGATGAGATGTTGCCCAATCCATGAATCACCGAATAAAGCCAATAACATCTTTGAGACCGATTTTGTTTTTAGACAAGATGGAAGAGCTACTTTTTATTAAAACCTTCCTAGGTGCCAGGAATTGGTCTAAGTATTTGCAAATGTCATTTCATTTAACCCTCTAACAAACCTAGAAAGTAGGTGCTCTTATTATCCTCCTTTTTCAGATGAAGAAACTGAAGCCCACAGCAAATCTGAAATGTTCAGGTATCCCGTGGCTACCAAAGAGCAGAACAGATTAGAATGTAGCCCATCTTTCCCCAGAGGTTATGGCCATTTATTCTACCCACAATAAACACTAAACGTCGGATACTTGAGATGTGCCATACATACACGCAGGAAAATTTTCTGAGCAATGGCCACACAGAAAAAGGGAAGTAAAAGGAAACAACACTTTGAAGGACAGTTACAAAAGTGACTCTGGCTGTCACTGGATCCCACTATGAAATGTCATGCTCCACAGAAGGCCACAGCAAGGGTAGGGGTAGGATATAAAGTACATATATATATACATATATGTACAAGTACGTGATATAAAGTACATATATATACATGTACATATACAAGTATGTGATATAAAGTATAGTATATCAGCAATTGCTCCAACATAGGGAAATAAAGTGTTAGGAGCTAAAGAATTTCCAATAGCATATTTTCCTATAAGAATTTCAGAATAAAGTGGATAATAAAAATATTAAAAATAATATTAAAATATTAAATAAAATAAAAATATTAAAAATAATACTGAATCAGTTGATCACAACAGACAAACCAAACCTAAAATATCAATGTGCAAAATCCTGAACAGCAGATTAAGATAAAAACCAAAAGTTTTAAAACCAGCATTACAGGGGCACCTGGGTGGCTCAGTCTGGTTAAGCACCTGATTCTTGGTTTCCACTCAGGTCATGATCTCACGGTTCGTGGGTTTGAGTCCCGCATCTGGCAGTATGAAGCCTGCTTTGGATTTTCTCTCTCCCTCTCTCTCTGCTCCACCTGTAATCTCTCCTTCTCTCAAAATAAATAAATCTAAAAAAATACTAAAACCATCATTAAACACATGGATGACAAAGCACAAAACTGACATGTGATAAGTAGAAAATCAAAATAAATTGCAGCCAGTTCACAATGGCTAACAAAATCGGGTGATGGAAACTGAACCGATTCAAACACAGCAACAAGGCTTTCCCCCAGTGTGCAGAGCATGGGTACTTCACTACATCTGCATTATAACCAGTGGCAAAAGGTAAAAAGCAAAATTTACTGCCTACTCAAGCTGGGCCTGCGGCAACAGCAACAGCATCTGGGAACTTGCTAGAAAGGCAGAATCTCTGGCCTTGCCTCTGAGGCTACCGGTCAGACACTACGTCTGAACAAAATCCCCAGATGAATGGAATGGTGTTAAGATTTGAGACGCCTTGGAGAAGGGGCTGAAGGCCAATGGGAGAGGAAGGGCTCCTCCCTCTGAATATTCTGAGACTGCTTCTGTCTGTACCATCAAAAGACTCCTGAGAGGCAGTCTCTGAAATGTGAAGGCCAAGCAGCCAGGAAGATCAAGCCCTGAGCCTTTCCCTGGTGGCTGAGCCTTTTCCTGAGCATGTGAACGGATCTGAGGGGGAAAGGCCAGGAAAATCAGCCCAGGATACTTTGGGAATAGTTGGCAAATGTTAAGGACGGGGAAGGTGAGAAGTCATGCTATGTACAATGGGGCTATGCCTGCACGGCCAGCTGACCTGACCCAGGGAGGCCTCAGGAAGAAATCTCCAGCTTGAGGCCCTGAAGGTGAGCAGGATTTATGTGAACAGTGCACTCTTTTGGTAGATTCAGGCCTAAACTTTCACAAAATATGGAGGTATCAGCTAGCAAAATGAATGATTAGGGCCCTAAATTAAAGAAGAGAAAAGAAAAGTAAGATATTTAGATCCAGCCAATGGTGTCAGTACAGCCCTGATTTTACAGATTGGAAGCAATATTCCACAGTGAGTTAAGAAATAAAAGAGGATTTTAATGACCTCCACTTTGACCTTAGTCTGTACTTTCTAACTAATTTAAGTTCTTGCCAGCTTCTCTCTTAACTCAGACAAAGGGCCTCAAGGGCAAAGCATCCTGCGATGGGAACCCAAACTACCCCCTCAGGCATAAGGACTGCCCCCAGCCCAGAAGACCTGGCATGACTGGCCCCAAGACAATGATGACATGACCTGACCTTCACTGCCCACCTGCATGTACGCACTGACCTGTGTCCCACATCTTCCTTATATAAACCTATGAGTATTTTCAGCACCTTGGAGACGGTCTTTGAGATGCAAGTCCGTGGTCTTCCCACTGCTGGCCTCACTGAAATAAATTTCCTTCTGGTTTCACCACTACTGGTCTCTCTGCCTATGGATTTTGTCAGGAGTAGCTGAACCTGGTCTGTTCGGGCCCCCCGGAGCCAGGTGCTGTCGCACCCCTGCACCCCAAGGCTATAGTTCTGATGAGGCAGGCAGGAGCTGTACTTCTGATTTGTCCAGCCCCATTGAGACTCCCAGGGACAGAGCAGTTGGCCACAGCAGTGCACCAGGGCTCACTGGTCCCTTTTCTGAGCTAGTGGATGTGACAGATGTCCCTGGCAGGGATAACAGGAAGTATTTGCAGCTGCCAAAACCGGTTTCATTTTGAGGACTTTCTTGCTTTTCCTGAAGTGGCATCAGCTGCCTTATTAACAGCATTTGGTGAAGCATAAACAAATTAGTAGTAGAGGGCCCCCAAAGATTTGACTCCTGGTAAGTCCCCCTCCCATGATGTTGGCTTCTTTTGAACCATGTTTCAGGTTTTTATAACCTATTAGCTCAGGGTGTGGCAGGGGCCACTGTAATTTGTGAAGGTACCATTGGAAAAAGGAATGGATGAGAGGTAAACAGGAAGCAAGGGTACGCATTTGGGGGAGATCTCTGTTGGAGTTTCTGTGTAATGTATGTGTACAAGATGGGGAATGCTAACTCTATCCCCTCCCAAAGCTCCCTAGGGAGAATACTGGCTGACTGGTCTCCTTTTAGTTATAAACCTAGGACTAAGAAGTAAATGAATTTTCACTGTAACACCACCTAGCATATGTAGATGTTAAGCTCAGAGGAAAGATGACAACTGAATGGCTCTTGGATTCCTTCCTCACATTCAGTTGCCTCCAAGGGGGTTTCGGTTTGGCTCTCCTAGCTTGTCTAGGAAACCATGTGGTTCAGTCAGTGAATTGCCCCCGCCCCCACTTTGGGGTAAGCACGAATGCTAACAGAGGTACTCTGGGCTTCATGTAGTCGTAGTTTTGTTTCTTCTGTGTTCTTTCTGAACTTTTGCCTAGGAAGATGGAAAATATTCCTTCTGTTCCCAAAGGAAGTCCATTAGGACATATTGTGAATAAATGGTGCAACCTGAGAAAAAGGCTGTCACGCAGGAGGGAGAGAAAGGACGTGGAGATTAAGGAATGTTAGTCCGAACTTGAAATTCACCTCGGCCTTGCCCGTGGCACCCGTACACGTCTGCCTCTACCTCCCCCTGCTGTTTCTGCAGCATCACCCGTGCAGCTCGTGCAGCTGGCTCTTACACCATCCTCGGTGCCTCCGGTGCCCCTGGCTCCTGCTCCTCCCCCCCTCAGTATCGAGGAGCAAAAAGCACCCCAGGCTGTTGAGCTGCCTCCTTGTGAGGTTCAAATGGAAGCACCTCCCAAGTCAACATGAAGGGGTCCAGGGGGCTCCCCTGGACTTAAACTGCCCACTTAAGATTTCCCCACAGGAGCCCCAGGTAAAACTGACAGTAGGGAACAAACTGGTTGACCTTTTAGTGGTCAGGGGTGCAACATATTCGGTATTAAAGCTAATTCAAGGTTGTCGGTTTAATGAAAATAGACACATCTTTAGCGTTACCAGCATTTAATATAAACTTTTTATCCTACCAAGGTTTACTAAAGGTCAGATAAGTTCATGTTATCTCTGTTGCAATTTGTCAGCAAAAAGAGGACTTAAAATGATGGTTAATTTGATCTGTCTCATGAAGGTTTCATGGGTAATTGTTAAGAGCAAGTAGGTTAAATTAAAAAAAAAAGTATACAGCTTTTAGAACCTTTGGTAACCTAAATCTTTGAAGTTTCGCTAGGCTAAATGATATATTGGTTTGAATCCACTAGATGTCTTTTCCAAACAAGATAAAACACTGAAACAGTTACTGAACATACATTTATCAGCTTTTGGTTTCTTACTGCAGAGAAACTGAAGATAAATTTGGGTCTGGGGGCGCCTGGGTGACTCAGTTGGCCGAGTGTCTGACTTTGGCTTGGGTCATGATCTCACGGTTTGTGGGTTCGAGCCCCACGTTGGGCTCTGTGCTGACAGCTCAGAGTCTGGAGCCTGCTTCGGATTCCGTGTCTCCCCCTCTGTCTGCCCCTCCCCCACACATGCTCTGTCTCTCTCTCAAAAAAAAAAAAATTAAAAAAAAAAAGTTGGGTCTGCTAGTGAAGAATTTTATGCTTAGTCACAAGATTGTATTATGGAAAAACACATGTTTCTAGAAATTATGAAATGTTTCATAAATTTCCAATCTGAAGAATTCTGATGTAACAGTTCACAACTGCTTACTACCTAGTTTTTACTAGAAATTAAGATTTCTAAGCATTACAAATTCTGATAAATGTAATTGAGACTGTTAGAAGTAAGGGCAGCAACTCTGTATGCCAGGAAAATATGATGTATTTTTGATAAGAAAGGTACAAAGAATGAGAACTACATTTTTGTTGAGGAAAAAGAAAGTAATTTTGTCCTACAATGGAAATGGTTATTTAGAGAGAAAAGGCTTAGGACAAAATCTGAATGAAAAACAAAGCTGTAGGATGTTTGTGAAGGGGAATCTTTGGAAAAGAATTTTATGCATGGTCAGGACTAAGACAGGAATGAGTTTTAAAAGTACACCTGTGTAAGAGTGTGTAAGAGCCTGTCTGTTAAAAAGATAAAGTTTTCTTGGATTTGTAAGTCAGCTCTTATAAAAGATTGTAAATGAAGCTGTTGGTTTTTTTCTTTAAGTTTATTTATTTATTCTGAGAGAGAGAGGGAGGGAGGGAGAGGAGAGAGGGAGGGAGGGGAGAGAGAGAGGGAGAGAGAATCCCAAGCAGGCCCCAAGCTGTCAGCCCGATGTGGGGCTCGAACTCATGAACCATGAGATCATGACCTGAGCCAAAAACCAAGAGTCAGACGCTTAACTGACTGAGCCACCCAGGCGCGTCTGTTTTCTTTCTTTAATCTGCTCAGAAAAACAAAGTTTCTATATTTTTTCCTTTTAGGTCTTTGAATACTTAAAGATTCTCAATATTAAAGGAGCTAAGTTTTGCTAACAGCTTTCTATTGCCACCTTGGTTAAACAGATAATTCAATATTGTTTTACAATGACCTGTAATCCTATTTTGGTATGTGCTTTAAAACTTTGAGGTTTTTAAGAAACTTCCCAAGATTCAAATTCTAACCAAAGTCTTTTTGACTAATTAGGCTTGTTAAGTGACATGGTATGTTAAGTCAGATGGGAACCACTGTCAAACAAATGATACACTTTCTTAGGTTATATCATATGGGTAAATGCTATAACTGTTTTAGAAATTATATGAAATCCCTAAGTTTCAGTATACCCAGGTATAAGGTCATTATTTGACATTTCTAATTACTGAAATGTTGTCACAGAAATAACTGGATTTCCTTGCCAACTGCATTATAATGAACTCTGATCAGATCTTTAACTATGTCCATTTTTGAGTCTTTTGGAATTTACAGTTACTGTTCTGAAGGCCTTGCAATGTGTATTTCATCTTTTAGGAGATTCATGGAGAAGACTTTTGACAAATACAGATTTCTGGTATCTTTAACATCCTAAAACTGTAAGAATTTCTGGAACTGATGGAAAAACTGCATTCAAACAAAAGAAATTAGTAACATGGGATTGAATGAATTGAGGAAATTGATTATAGTTTTATGATTCTTACTTGAAACATTGCTAGTTCTCTAATGTTTGCTCTTCCAGATTTAAGAAAACTTTCTCTTAAGATATCTATAGCTTGTAGAAATATAAAGTATTCTTTTGTGAACAAACTGGAGCATTCATCTTTTCTCCCTACCTGATCCCTCCAGAATTCAAAACCTCTCAGTAAGTGTTCTTTCTTTCATGGCAGTTATAATTATTTGCATAAGTTCAAGAAGAATCTGTTCTCCTTGTAATAAGACACCACTGGAAACATTGGTTATATTACACCAAGTCTTTGACTGGAATGTCATATTTGACAGAGACATGCATAGACTTAGATATGACCAGACAGCTTTGAGGAACTAAGGTGGACTTTGTGAAGCCAACAAAGCCCCTTGGGAATGTTGGCATGATTCCTTGCTGACAGAGTTCCCAGCTGCCTTACCAGGTGAGTAAAGAATGTCACTTCCTGGCAGGTGCAGAAACCTCAGGATATTTGGGGGAACTCAAGAAGAATTCACCCAAATCTACAGGTTCTGCAGGCAAATCCGATGGCAAGTATTTGGCTTGGCTTCTGGTCTTGAGAGGCTATTAAAAGTTCAATCTGAAATTCCTTACAAAAAGTTCCAGCAAAGTAGATTTGTAAGAACTTATAATGGTCAATCACTATTCTTGCTGTGCTTATATAAATACTTAGGTCAGCTTTATTAAAACTGGACCTGCTTTACAAACAAATTAGTCTTCATTTGGCTATCTTTGATGTAGATGAGGTGATTTTAGAGAGAAATATTGTGTTTCAATAACATACCTTTGTAGATGTTACATTCTAGTTTGGCTGTCTTTGAATGTTTGTTGTTTGCCTAAGCTAGACAACTCGAAGTAAACTTCAGGGAAAGTGCCACAACAGCTCATGTATAGATAGTCTTTATGCTTTTACTCTGTGGGGATAATAAAAAGATCCCCGTAGGCACATGATTATTTCAACAGCCAGACAATGAGATGGATTCCCCAACAACTGTGTAACTCAACTATTACCCTGACCAATTCTATGTGGCTGGGATGGCAAAATAGCTCCTCAAAAGCCAGAGCATACCCTACTCCCTGTGGTTAACTACGGACTTGTGGAAGTAAGGCACTCCCTTCCTTATGATGGGACTGGACAATGCACTTGTGGATGCTCCTATCTCCCAGAATGTCTGCTACTTACCAGTGATTGCTCATAATTGGGATACTGTTAAAGCTAGATATTGGGCAAAGAGGGCTTTTTGATTACTTTATCCCTTAGCCATATATATGTGTCCTAGAAGTCACTTTTGTCGATGTAGAATTACAAGTAGAGGTTTAGCCAAGCACACAGTGGCCATCTTTAATCAAACTCGGCACAATGTCACCCTCCTAAATGATAAAACCACAAATTCAAAAAGTAGTCCTTCAAAACCAGACGGCCCTTGATATTCTGACTTCAGCCCAAGGAGGAACCTGTGCTCTTACTAAAACAGAATGTTGTATATATATTCCAAACTGCTCAAAGAATGTGTCTGAAGCCATGAAAGATTTAAATAAACACATAATTGCTGTAGATGCTCTGACTCTAGATCCTTTTGGCAGCCAACTGCTAGACTTCTTGTCCTTTTTCTTTTTGGTTGTTGTTTGACTTTTTGTATTTGTCAAGCAGGAGCCTGGGCTATCCATACCAGCATGGAGGTACCTTATTATGTATTTCAGGAGAGACTCAGGAAGCAAAATTCTCCCACCCTGTCAAAGTCTTCCATTCCAAAATCCCTAGGTCATCCTCTGGTCATCAGGAAGTAGCTACAGAAGAAATGACCACTGTCCCTTTTCCCTCCATAGAAATGGAATGGTGCTTTGACAGTGGGGATCTGAAAGAGGATTTTACCTCCATTTTGACCTATCTTTAAAACAAGATAATGATCAACTTGATCTTTACTGCCTACTGGCATGTACCCACCAACCAGTGTCCCACATTTTTCTTACATAAACCTACAAGTATTCTCAGCACTTTGGAGACAGTCTTTGAGATGTTAGTTCACTGTCTTCCCAGTGCTGGCCTCCCTGAAATAAATTCCTTTCTTGTTTCACCTCCACTTGTCTCTCTGTCTCTGGATTTCATCATTAGTGAGTGGCCGAATCTAGTCTGTTTGGGATCCCTGGAGCTGGGTGCTCTTGTACCCTTAGGCTCCCATTACAGAAGGCTCTGGTCTTGAATTATTTAGGTATGAATCATCTCTACAACTTAGTAGCTGTGTGATCTTGGGCAAAGTAACTTCTCCTCTTTGTGCTTCAATTTCTTCTTCTGCGGGGATTATACAAATATTTACCTCATAGTCATAGTGAGGACTGGATAAAATAATACATGCGTAGCCCTTAGCTCAATGCCCGGCACACAATACATATTGGTTACTATTATTGTACAGGATAGGACCCACTTGAGAAAAGATAAAATTTAAAAACTCAGTTGGGACTGTTTGAAAGCAGTTAGGAACAGGAGAGGATAATGAAACATTATAGTTAGATTTTAGTAGTAGAGAAATCTAAGTAGTAAAAATGGATATTTGGTTGTCATTGAAGTAATGCAATTAATTATTTACTCAAGGCAGGAAAACACCAAAGAGTGAAGAAACACGAGCAGGGGAGAAGCACATAGCAAAGGAACTGTGAATCTTCACTGGCTGTACCACTTGGAAGTGTCAACATTTCGCATCTCAAGTTTAGGACTATCATGAGGGCAAGCCTCCTGTTGGGAGATAAAGGGGACATCTCCTCTGAGAACCAAGCCTCAGAAACTTAAGGAATTCCAAGCAAAAGACAGAGAAAGAACAGTCACTGCAGCATGAGTGACATCATAGGGCTTAAAAAAAAAAAAAAAAGGACTACAGGATCCTGCTGGGAATGTAAAAATACAGTGAGAAGAGCAAGCAGTTTGTCTGTCAGGAAGTAAGGCATGAGGCCCACAGGACAGAGTCCACACAGAATTCAGAATCAGGTGCCAGGAACCCAAAGATCAATGGGCAAAGGGGATTTAGGGCAACTTAACTGCATACAATTAAACTAACCTCTCCACTGAAGATTTCAGCCAGATGAATTTTAGTTCAATGATTGTGGACCTAGACAACTAGCATTTATGTAAAGCAGCAGCCAAAATACCGTAGATCATTCTGTGACTTGGAGCGGACAGTGGAATGTTGTGATAACATATTTCCGGGAGAATAACTTTAGCAAAAGGTAGTCCAGATGGTGCTGTGGTATTCTGTCCTGATAACTGTTTACCGTTTAAAACTTTGAGGAGGAGACTTGAAAGTTAGAGTAGTATCACTCAATTCTGAGGAGGCTGATCAAAGCATGCCGGTGAGGAGAGGCAAATTGCATCTGTGACAGTTTATAGCTTGGAGAGTTCAAGCTCCACTCTGGTGAGGTAAGCATTCTACAAGCTATCTCTTGCACTGATCACAATTAAAACCCCTGGACAGCACACAAAAAGCAACAACCTGAAGACTCTGAAAAGCAAACAAAAGCAGGAAGAATATAGAAGGATATCAAATCTGGAGAGGTGACCCCTCCCCCCTCACCCCAAGGGGAAAAGTTTCCCTTTTTATTTTTCCATCTGTTCTTGGACTTTGTCCAGAGGATGAGTCTCCATCTCAGAGCTGTCCAAGGGGCAGTGGACTGAATAGCTAAGACCCCACAAAAGTTGTGGGCTTACCCCTCCTTAAGCTGTGCATGAGTGAGATGAACCCAAAGCAGCACAACTAAGATTTAAACCATTGCGTAAGTCTCTGGCTAACACAAGTGTCACATGCAAGGAACAGACCCAAAGCAGCATAGCAAAGACTTGAAAACTGAACTGAGGCAAACAGACTAAGCCTAACCAGGCTGATAGCCTGCTAAAAAATTTAACATTTTCCAGAGGGATATAATAAGATCCAAAGTCTATACAAAATAATGTTAAAAATGTCCAGGATACAGAACAAAAGTAATTTGATGCACAAAGATGATGATTTGCAAAAACAAAACAAAACAAAAACAAAAACAATTTACAGATGCCAACCACAAGATGAGCCTGACACCGGAATTATCCAAAACAATAAAGATGCTATCTTAAGTAACCATCATGAGTCTAAAGTAAACACACTTGAAACGAATGTAAAAATAAAGTTCTTACCAGATAAGCAAAAGCTATGAAAAAGAATTGGTAATTTCACAATTGAAAAAAAAAAAAATCACAGTATCTGAAAGAAAATTATTTGGTCAGTGGGCTAAATAGCAAAACAGTGATAATAAGGATAGAGTCAGAGATTTTGAAGATTAATCAAAAGAAATGGTCATATCTGAAAAACAGAAACAGTAAAAAAAATAATAGTAATTACAGCATCAGGAAACTGTGAGATAATACTAAAGGGTCCAACACATGTCCTATCACAGTCCCATAAGTAGAGGGGAAAGAGGTTAGGACAAAAAGAAAAGGGGCGCCTGGGTGGCGCAGTCGGTTAAGCGTCCGACTTCAGCCAGGTCACGATCTCGCGGTCCGTGAGTTCGAGCCCCGCGTCGGGCTCTGGGCTGATGGCTCAGAGCCTGGAGCCTGTTTCCGATTCTGTGTCTCCCTCTCTCTCTGCTCCTCCCCCGTTCATGCTCTGTCTCTCTCTGTCCCAAAAATAAATAAATGTTGAAAAAAAAAAAAAAAAAAAAGAAAAAAAAAAATCTTTGAAAAAAATAATGGCCAAAATTTTGCAAAATTTTGTCAAAGTCATAAATTTATAGATTTCAGATGTTTGGTAAACTCAGGCACATTAAACTAAAAATAAAGCACATATAGATACATCATAATCCAACTGCTTAAAATCAAAGATAAAAAAAAAAAACACCTCAAAAGTAACTAGAGAATAATTACACACAGAAATAAAGCAAAAAAGTCATCAGATATATTAAAATCAAATAAGTCAAAAAACCCAAAAGAAGTCAGAAAAGGGGAACAGAGAAATAAACAAAATACAAAGGGATAAACAGAAAACAAATAGACCTAAAATGAAAATAATAGAGCTGCACTGAACCATATCAATAGTTTATATTAAATATAAATGGTCCAAACATACCAATTAAACATATAGATTATGAAACTGGATAACTACAGCAACACCCAAGACTATGCTATCTATAAAAAACAAACCAACAAATCCACTTTATTTTTTTAATTTTTTTTTTTTAACGTTTATTCATTTTTGAGACAGAGAGAGAAAGAGCATGAATGGGGGAAGGTCAGAGAGAGGGAGACACAGAATCTGAAACAGGCTCCAGGCTCTGAGCTGTCAGCACAGAGCCCGACGTGGGGCTCAAACTCACAGACCTCGAGATCGTGACCTGATCCGAAGTCGGACGCCCAACTGACCGAGCCACCCAGGCACCCCCAAATCCACTTTAATAATAAACACACAGATGGGTTAAAATAAAAGGATGGGGGGGCGCCTGGGTGGCGCAGTCGGTTAAGCGTCCGACTTCAGCCAGGTCACGATCTCGCGGTCCGTGAGTTTGAGCCCCGCGTCGGGCTCTGGGCTGATGGCTCAGAGCCTGGAGCCTGTTTCTGATTCTGTGTCTCCCTCTCTCTCTGCCCCTCCCCCGTTCATGCTCTGTCTCTCTCTGTCCCAAAAAAATAAATAAACGTTAAAAAAAAAAAAAAATTAAAAAAAAAATAAATAAAAGGATGGGGAAAGATACACTATGCAAACAATAAGCAAAGGAAAACTTGAGTGGCTATTACATATCATACAAGGCAGACTTCAAGAAATTACATAATAAAAAGGCCAAATCATTAAGAAAACATAACACTCCTAAATGTGTGTACACTTGACAACAGAGCTTCTAAATATCTTAAGTACAAACTGACTGATATGAAGAGAAATAGACAAATCTACAATTAAAGAGAATTTAACACTCCTTTCCCAACAACTAACAGAACAAGTAGACAAAAAATCAGTAAGGATATAAAAGACCTGAATAATATTATCAACCAACTTGACTTAAATAACATGTATTGATCACTCTGTCCAACAATGGCAGAATCCACATTCTTTTTAAGTGCACACAGAACACCAGAGGACATGGACCATATCCTGGGTACCCCTGCCCCGCCAAAATCTGATAAACTTAAAAGAATTGATACCATAGAAAGTGTACTATCTGACCATAGTGAAGTTAAACAAGAAATCAATAACAGAAAGATGATAATCCCAAAGTATTTGGAAATTAATACACTCTAAACTCATGGATCAAAGAAATCACAAAGGAAAAAGAAAATATTCTGATCTATGTGGTATGTTATCAAAACACAGCAGATCAAAATTTGTAGTATGAAGTACTTAGAAGGAAATTATAAATTTATGCCTAACAATAGTTAAATCTTTAAAAAAAGTGTTTCTAGTCAATAGTCTAAGATTCAACTTTATGAAACTAGAAAAAGAGAAAATTAAATGGATCCAAAGTAAGCAAAGGAAGGAAATAATAAAGAGCACAAGTCAATAAAACTTAGAAAATAGAAAAAAAATGTAATGTACAAGTGGTTTTATAAAAAATCAATAAATTAGAAAAAGAGCTAAGGTACCTAGACTGTATGAAGGCCAGAAATCATCCTCACTCTTCTGTTTTCCACGCCTGTGTAATTCCCTCTCCTTGACTGTAGGCAAAACCTGTTATTAGCTTCTAACCAATAGAACATGGAATATTTTGCCTTATTCCCTTCTCAGTTAATACAATTTGATGAAGCTACCATGTTGCATAGGCTCACATGGCAAAGAACTGAGAGCACATTATGAACTCTGCCAACAACCACATACATGGTTTTAGAAGCAGATCCTTTAACAGTCTAGCATTCAAATGAGAAGACTACCTCATGGCAAGGCTTGAGCACAGCCTTATGAGACTTATGAGATATCCTGAAGCAGAGGACCCAGCTAAGCCATGCCTAAACTCTCCAAATTTTGACCCACAGAAACATTCAGATAATAAGTATGCACTATTTAAAAGTCACTAAATTTGTAGTAACCTGTTAGGCAGCAATAGATACCGGATGTAAGAGTGAAGACATAAATTACCAATAATAAGAATGAAAGTGGAGACATTACTACAGACCTTACAGAAAGTTAAAGGATATTAAGGAAATATTATGAACAACTTTAAGCTTATATAATTGGCCATTTAGGTGAAATGGACAAATCGCTTCAAAGACACAAACTGCCAAAATTCATTCAGAAAGACACCCTGAATAGTCGTGTGTGTGTGTGTGTGTGTGTGTGTGTGTGTATAAAGGTAGAAAGATGCACTCTTCACATGCTCTCTTCCTCTCCCCGTTCGTCCTCTTCCCTACTTTTTAAAAGAAGAAATTAAATTTGTAGTTAAAAACCTCCCCAAAAGGCTCCAAGCCAAGGTGTGGTTTTGTTGTATAATTCTACCAAACATTTTAAAGGAAAATAAGTAATTCTATACAAGCTCTCCTGGAAAAGTAAAGAGGAGAAAACACTCCCCAACACATTTTATAAATGTGGCATTATCTTAATACAAAAAGCAGATGAAAACAAATTTAAGAAAACTACAGACCAGCAAATTGAACCTAGTACTGTGCAAAAGGCTAATACATCATGCAAAGCTCATTCAACACACAAAAACTAGTCAATGCAGTTCACCATTTCAACAGATCAAATAAGAAAAACCATATAATCATCTCAACAGATGCAGAAAAAAATCCATTTGACAAAATTCAACATCAATTCATGATAAATACTCTCAGCAAACTAACAATAGACGGGAATTTTCTTAACCTGGTAAAGGGCATCTATAAAAAAACCTACAACTAATATCATACTTCATGGTGAAAGATTGAGTACTTTCTTCCTAAGATTGACAACAAAGCAAAGATGGTCTCACTACTCCCATTCATCATCATACTGGAGAGTCTAAAGTAAAGAGAGAATACAACACGAATAAAGATGAAAATACCTACAACAAAGAAATAAAATTGTCTCTGGTCACAGATAACAAGATTATCTACATAAAAAATTTCAAGGCATCCACAAAAAAGATACTAGAAACCTCCTTTAAGAACTATAGAGAAGGTTGTGACATCTGTATATAGCGCCATTTAACAAAAGTGCACGGCTACTTCTAACATGCATGAGGCCAACATCCCCCTAACCTCTTTTCCTTTGGAAGATTCTAGGGCGTATTTATTTTCCATAACCATCAAGCATCTTTAGTTGCTTGTGACTATGATTTACTTTTATTCTTCCCTGCATTACTATTCAGACCCATAGTTTATCTTCATCTATCTTTCCTTCCTCACCCCGAAGGTTAGCACCTACAGGAAAGAAAAAGAGATCAAAGTCTATTCTGCTTTCCTCTTTCAATTTGATCCCCCGGGGAAACCAAAAGTAGCACAGATGTAACAGTAACTCCTCAGAGTAACAGAGAGTCCTCAGATTTAAGGAGAAACAGGAAATTACGCTATCTTTGCCTTTTTATCACAAGGCATCTCTCATCAGATAAGCAGCAGACCTTGGCTGAAGAGCAGAAGATGCAACGGGGATGGAAGAGATGCTGCTAAGATGGGTGCTGGGAGGGACACGGGTAGAAAAGGACCAGGGAGTCCAAGTAGCCCCCATGAGGCACAAAAGGATTTAGAACTGGGGAACACTTATATTCCCCTTAGCCCAACTCTATAGGGACTGCAAGCTGGGGTATTGCAGGCTCTACAGTAAACATAAAAACAGATGTAGAATGTTCCTCCAGGTGGGGCTTGGGGGGTGCTTTCATATCCATTGATTAGAAGAAGGGGACACTGTTAATAAGGGAAACTCTGCAGTATGTGAGTGTTTCTAAATCATGCAAATGATGTGACTATCTCTTCCAGTGCCATCAGGTGTGAGAAACTGCATCATTTCCCAGTCATCACCACTATCAAGAGTATGTGCTGTAACCTCTCAGAGGACTCTGTGTCAATACAAGGGGTGACTCTTTAGCTTTTCCATTTATTCTCATCCCCATCATGATCGTCTTCAGTTTATGAAGGAATAATTACCAACAGATACCAGGCCCCTTTATTCTTATCCACACCCCCCGCCCCCATCATTGGTTTTGATCACTGGAGCTTAATTACCTGTTTCCAAATTTTTAAAGAAATGGCAACCAGAATGAGGTGCGTGGAGTAACACGGAGGTCACGACTGCACGTGTGGCTATGAAGAGTGGATCAGACAGACGCTAGAACGTGACTATGAGTCAAACCAGCCAACGTTTATGGAAATCACCACATATATTTATTAATTGCTTTAAGCAGTTTCATGAACTGACTCTCCAGCTTTAAATACTCCAGAGCTCTGCTGAAATAGTTTATTTCACTGAAGGCCTAAGTGCCATAAGAAGTTCCACCATGGCTACTGCCTCAAAATGATGTGAAAGACACCGTGTTACATTAACAAATATTGGTTTCTATTATTTAGTTACGCTGATTTACTTTACTATATTGCGATGTGTTTTCTATCCCCCCTTACAGAGGTCCCACTAAAATGCCAGTGCCATTCTTCATAGACATCTTAAGTCTCACGAATGTCATAGGAGTACAAAAGACTGAAATGTCATTTTAGAGACCAAACAAAAGGTGTTCAAAATGAGATTTGTGGCTTGAAATCTTCAAGCATAATGCCCTTTGATGTTAAATTCTTACCACCTCACTTATTTCATCAGAATTAATACAAAAGACACACTTACCAACCAAGACAACAAGTCTGTATTTTTCATTAGTTTGCCGCCGATAGGGTGTCACTTCCTCATAGGTAGGCACATCAGCTGTATCGTACTGGTCACTCTTCTTGCATTCATACATGGACTTATTTGTTTTCTTATCTTTTCTACTAAGACGGAAACTTCTCCTAAAACCAGCTGCAAAAATATATATACATATATATATTTTTTTAGTAGTAAGAACTAAAGAAAGAAACCTCAAAAAGACAAAAATTAAAAAACCCTCAAATCTGGCTGGATTTTATGAACCATAAGGCTGTTACAAGTATATTTTGTAACAGAAAAAAAAAAAGATACTTCACAATTTCATTAAAACAATTTATAAGAGAATCGTCTAACATTTATCTTTGTAGTTTTATAAATTTTATTCAGTTCCAAACCATAAAGAGTTCTTTCCAGAAATCAATGAGTAAAATACATACAAAGCAAAGTAAGTTGGAAATCATAATTTATCATGGATTAACTAATGAACACATTTGATAAGCAAAAAGCTAAAAGCCCTATAAAAATGTCAAATATAAATGATGACTTCGTTCATTCATAAACACTAGAATATTTTGTTTTGTATTGTAAGCATAACCTAACAACATACCTGTTGCACAGACAAGCATCTATTGTTGAATAAAAAGAAAACTAAATTAGGGACAGCTCAGTGTCAAACATGCCTATACATGGATCAGGCTGACGGAACGAGCCAGTCACAAAGAGCAAGTTCTTTAACTTTTATGAGACTCCAATGGAGGGGGAGTAAATGACCAATTCCAGGTCCTTTTTCTTCCATGGAACATCTATGGTTTTATAATTTGAAGCCTACTGAAATTTGGAAATAAGATTCATAGTCTTGACTGTGTACTCCCATCAATAGATCACATGATCTTTTGCTAAAATTATTTTAGAAGTACTTCAATAAATTTGATGTCTGCTTCAGGAGACCTCTCCAGCTCACTGCTACCATTTTTCACACCAAGAGCTCCAAAAGCTGAGGCAAAAGTTCTTTTTCTCAGTCAATCCCCATTTCATTCTGCTTGCCCTTCATGTTGTTGCATCACTCAGGTTTTACTTCCTTTCTAGAATAGTGATGCTTATCATACACAGTATGATTGCATCCATATAAACAGTATGAATTCGGCAAGAAGTGCAATCAGTTCTTGACCTAACCAACCCTCAAAATCCAGACTTTGAGGAAGAGAAAACTGTTCTGCTTATTGAAACGTTTTATAAATATATATAGTTGTATATATAGTTGTATACGTATTTATATATATACATACATATATGTGTACATACACATATATATACACACATATGTATACACATATATATACACATATGTCCATATATATGCATATATGTATCAGCTCCATAGTACAAAGCAAAATGCACATTTTTAAAATTAAAAAGTACATTTTTAAATGTAAAGAAATACATTCTCTTAGAAAATGATATTTTTTCTCTTGAAAAAATACTGATCAAATTTGATTAGTAAAATAATTTTTAAATAGAGGTATTTTATAATAAAATGCAAGAATGTTAAAACTGTTTTGTTTGAATTTTAGGAACCATAATGAAAAAGAATATTACCACTGGATTTAAGAAATTAATAGGATTCAAAATAAAGGCCAGTATTGAAAACAATTATCAATAACCATGGAGTTATATACCACTCACCTTACAGGTTCACAGTTTAACCAAAAACCAGCCAGGCTATTAAGAATCGGGAGATATAACTTCATCTGATAGTATATTTCTGTGGCCTACCACGAGTCATTCTGATTTTGAGATACTTGGATTATTTGAGGAAAAAGATTTACAAAGGATTTGAGACAGAATTAATCACTCCAAAGCTCTCATATCAAAGGCACAAGGCAAAGAGAAAAAGGCAAATTGGACAAGATAAAACATTGGTATTTCTCAAAGAAGGATGAGATTCCAGGGAAGCACAGGGGGAAATGAGCCAACCGGGCCCCAGGATGAAGAAAAAGTGTCAATTCTAAAAGCACACAGACAGGCAGGATTTAAACTTCTATATAAAGGGTCATAGAAAGTTGTTTATTATCGTGTCTCTTTTCAGGATATTGGGGAAAGGGCCTCAAGAGGTTCCCTTACATCTGAGTCCTCACAACGTCACCCCAGAAGTGGGAGGGATCCTTACAACCCCCACCAGGGCTTTAGCGCAATGCTTCTCAGACCAATTTGCAGAAATTAGTTATGCCATCCCAACCCACCCCCACCCCCATTGCTGTCACCTGTGACTGCTGGCTCACTCTGGAATCCAGTAGAAGATGGCTCCTGGTTGAGCACAAAAATTACACATCAGCTATTCTAATTCTTTGATGCTGGTGTTTCAGGGTGTTCGAATTTCAGGTTCCCATGGTTCTTGTCTCATGTAAGGCAATGAGAGGATAAGGAGGTAGAAAGGGAAACTTCTTCGTGGTTATTGCTTGCATGGAGGGAGGGTTTTACTCAAGTCACTAACAAACTTATGTCCCAGGAATGACTCTAAGTAGGACATAAATGCTTCATCCAAAGCAAATGAAGTCCAAGAGTGAAAACCTGAAAAAATTTCTGAGCCACGAATTCTAGCTGAATCCTGCATTTCAGTGAAAGTGTTTACCTGAGTTTTTACAATTAACTGAAGCTTTTACTTTCGTTATAAACAGTAAAGAGATGGTGGGGAAAAGAGAGAAGGTAATCAGATTTCTGGTGTGAGGTTCTCGGGACATCAGAGATGGGGACCATGGTCCATAGGGTTAGTTTGGTGACATTCACTGTAGGGTGCTTGATACAAGTTCTCTTAATTCAAGTAATTTAAAAAGGCAATAGCAAAACCCTACTTCGTTCCTGTTTCATTCTCTTAATGTAATTTCAACAAAGAAAGCAGGACACATTTGGTACTGTCATAAGAGAAAATTCTAAGAGGCAGACGTAAGGACCAAATACCGCATACAAAGACACAGTGCTGCAAGGAACCTGGGAGACCATCTGGCCCGTTACATCCGTACTCCCTGGCCACACAGACGTCACAGACGTCACTGCACTTGCCCGCGCACCATGACACGTCCTGACCTCATTCACGTCAGTTTTCCAGGTGGCAACTACCGAGCGACTAGAATTCCCACAGGTTGTGAAGCTTAGGTGTCTTGACCCAAAACACTCACAAAAGAAAAATGGCAGTCAGGTCGTCACGCCAATTCTATTAGAGCAGCAGCAGCAGTCCTGAGTGCTAAAAATCGAGGACCACAGGTGGCCAGGTCTGGGTCACCACAGGCTCTGACACAGCTGTGTGATTTGCCAACTTTTTCAAAAACTTACCTGAAGGCTCATTCCTCAACTTTAAAATGAGTATAACAGTATCCACCTTACAGGGTTGTTAAGGATTAAGCAAGCAATTCATATAAAGCATTTGGTCCAAGGGAGCCTGGGTGGCTCAGTCGGTTAGGCGTCCAACTTCGACTCAGGTCATGATCTGGTTCATGAGTTCGAGCCCCACATCAGGCTCTCTGCTGTCGTGTGGACCCCGCTTTAAATCCTCTGACCCCTGTCTCTCTGCCCCTCCCCTGCTCGCTCGCTCTCAAAAATAAACAAACATTTAAAAAATAAGTAAGTAAAGCATTTGGCCCAGTACCAAGCATATGGTAAATACCTACATATACTGGCTATGGATTAGTACTTGATTATGTCTCCAACTAACTGAAAGTACCTAGAAGGCAGAAACATATACCTCCCTGTGTTCCCACAGTACACGGTCTACTAGCAAGAAAGGGAAAAATAAGTTAAGGGTCTTATTAATAAGTTTTTAATTGGCTGTTATAAAAGAACAGCATTTAAATATAAAGAATAGTTATTAAAATTAAAGCCAGATTTAAAGATGTTAAATATTAAAAGTACCCTATTAAAATAGTAAAGCTTTTTAAAGAAACACAGCAGAAAAAATTTAGCATGCACTATCCTTTCACTTTTTCCTGCCCCCAGATAATCTCTCTAGGGATATATGTTATTTCTGGTACAATATTTAAATTTAAAGAGCATCCTTCTCTTCTGTCTTCTTATCACGATCATGTACTCTCCTGAGCCAGATACCTGTTTATGTTCCATATTTATATCACACAGTGTGTGTGTGTGTGTATTTTTTATTATATATGTTATATATCCACACATATAAATACACAGAATAAAATAAAAATTCCCAACCCAGAGCAACCAATAAAAAACAGCTGGAACAGAGGATATGACAAAAGGTACAAAATTCAGAGTAATTGCTTGTGATGGTTTCTCAGACCAAAAGAACAAAACAGGCTATTTTCCAAGAATCTATCTCCCGTGAGTAGTCTGGGGTCAGAGCTCATTCAGTGTGCCGTTCAAGGCAGTGCGGAGACGGTAATTTTCAAACCTGGGTAACACAGTGAGCGATGTGTCAGCACACCTGGGCTAAGTCTAAGCTTAAAGGAGAGTTAACTCCGTGTTAGGAAGAGGCAATTTCTTACCTTCAGCTTTTGTGTGGTTCTCTAATTAAAAGGAAGACTTAAAAATGTAGACTTGAACTGAAAGTAAGCAAAGCATCCTTTCAGGTAACTGAAAAACCTAGAACCTATTTAATTCCAGTTCACCGTCAATGCACAAATCTTAGCAAGAACTGGCTTTAAAGAAGGAAGGGAAACGGAACAGAAACAAGGAATCTGGAGTAAGGGCACAGTTTTACACAAAATATATTTTTCCTTATATTTCACATTTTTGTAATTTATAATTGGCTCAACATTTTTATGGACAGGCTTTTTCCAGCAAGCTTACCCACAGCTGTTAGAGATTTGTGTGTTTTAAAGGAACGACACGTCTACTTTACTACAATAGGAAAGTGACTTTATAGTAAAACTGCAGCTGCGGGTCAGCCCACTAATCGCAAGGAGACACTTCTTATCTAATATTTTCCAGTAGAAATCATTTACAGTGACTTGTTAGCTTATCATATAATTGTGAGGCTTTGTTTAAAGTCTTTTTTACTATAAAAGGAAACAGTTAAATTGCTTGTTTTTTGCTCCTTATTTCAAGAAGATCGCAATAAACATCCCTGAACATTCCCTTTATTCCATCTTGTGGATTATTCCATTAGGATAAGTTGCCAGAAGCTAGGTAGATCTTGTCCACATGCTTCTCAGATCAGTGAAGGGCAATGTACGTTTCCACCAGCAGCAAATACAATTACCCATATTACCAGTCTCTCATGAAGAGACTTCTAATTCGCTTTGAAATCTTCAGTGATTTGACAAGTGAAAAACTGTGTATGATTTCATCTTGTCTGTTATTGGAGTTGACCGTTCTTTCATGTTTATCACCCAGCTGCACGCCTTATTTCTTCTTTAAATTGTTCACACATTGTGATCACTTTCTTATTGGGGTCTTCATAAATACATACATGTACATATGTCTTTTAAGGTCACAGTCCTTGGCCCTAATTTGATGCAAAAACTTTTTAAGATTTTCAACATTCCATTTTGAAGAAATGTAAAATGTTGATGTATTTGAGTCTGTGCATTTCTTTTTGTGACTTCTCCCACTGTTTTTAGGACTTTCCTATTCCTTGGGTCTGATATTCACCTATATTTTCTTAAGTTAAAAAAAAATGGGCTGCATGGCTTTACACTTAATTTTTTTTTATCCCATCTGGAATTACTCAGCTGTAATCATGAGATCAAGCTTGTGAGGTGAGGCTGTAACTTTATATTTTTCTAAGTAATTAACCAATGGTCCCAAAAATACTTACTGAACAATCCTTTCACTACTTTATGTTGATACATTCTTTGTACTGAAGTACCAGATGGCTTATTATGTCACGATGAAAACAATAAAAAAATAAAAAGGTAATTAATTCTTGGTCTGAGTTTACAGAATTCTCTTATTGATAATATCAATACCAAAGCAACAGAAGTCATGATGGTGGTAGTTGATATGTATTGAGAACTTACTAGATAACAGACACCCTTGAAGCCTTCATGTGGATTAATCCATTTAATTCTCACAGCAACCCAATGAGGTAGGCAAAGTACTCCATGGATTTAAGTGGCTCTTCTTTTAGTTTAATAAGTCAGGGAAAGACAAACACCATATGATTTCACTCATATGTGGAATTTAAAGAAATGAAACAGATGACCATAGGGGGGAAAAAAGAGAGAGGCAAACCATAAAACAGTCTCTTAACTATAGAGAACTGACGGTTGGTGGAGGGGAGGTGGTGGGGGGGATGGGTTAAATGGGTGAGGAGTATTAAGGAGGGCATGTGTGGTGATGAGCACCAGGTGTTGTTTGCAAGTAACTGATGAATCACTAAATCCTACAAGTGAAACTAACATTATACTGTATGTTAACCAACCAGAATTTAAATAAAAATTTGAAAAAAAAAAGATCACCAAGACTTTGGTTCAAATATTAAATGATGAAAACAGCAAGTCTGAAAAGTTACTCTAAATAGACAGATGTACGGTAGAAAAAATGATGAGCCTTCTGTTACTTTATGAAATAAGTAAATAAAAAAAGATAAAGGAGCAGTAGCGTATTTTAGGGTTTAAAAATCGTAAGCTCTTTTCTGTTAGAGACATTTTTCCAAATATAACAACACATTTTGGATACGTCTCTGTATTCAACATGATGTGTAAAATATAAAAATATACACAACAGTGTCACTGCCCTCCAAAAGCTCCCAGTCTACCAAGAGACACAGGAATATTCCCAAATACTTGTAATTTAAGGGGTTTTGCAACACAGGCTCATGACCAGAAACTAAGATTTTTAGCAAGTTCTCTAATTCAACACTGACACTTCTTTTAAGTAATAAATAAATAAATAAATAAATAAATAAATAAATAAAATAAACTCAGGCAGTTGTGACTTGGTCATTGACAAAGCCATTTCATGACATTTATATAACACCATTCACTCAAAGAGTATAAAATTTAATGCTTACATATGTAAATTAAGAATCATTTGCTATTAAAATAAGATTCATGTTATAGATAAGTATTATACCTATCAATTCTATGATTTCATATGTTACTGGTATTTCTAACAGTAACAAAATTAAAAAAAAAAGACTTGAAGTATCCAACGTATACGTAAGTATGGGAATGGTTAATTACACATTTTTGCAAAGAAATGAGGTTGACGTCATTAAAATTACAATTCTAAAAATTTAGAGCACCATAAAATACATTTGATATAATAATAAGTGGAAAAAACTGAGCAGAATACAACAGTCATACTACGAGAGCTTTACTTTTTTACTAATATAAAAGTGGGTATGGATAAAAAAACGTGGAAGAAAATGCATAACAACAGACAATGGTTGTGTTAGGGTGAGAGGGCTGTGGACAATTTTTATTCTGTTTTTCAAATTTTCTATAATGTCACACAATTTTAAAATTTGAACAAAAAAAAGCCCACAAAACACAGAGTTCATAATATATGAACAACCAAACAAATGAAATCCACTGACAGATGTATTGTGTGCCGTACCAACCTAAAATACAAAATCCGTTTTGACTATGTCTCAGACGTAGGGTCTAGTCTTCTGTATTTTGAAATGATTGTGGTAATAGACATTTTTATATTTACAATAGTTAGAAACAGCCAGTAAATTAAAATATTAAAAAAGCAATAGAAGTAAAAATAATGGAAAATGATTTCTTAAAAATAATATAGGATGAGAACTAAAGATCAAAGGTCAAGAAGACAGAACCAAAGGTCAAGAGAGAGAAAAGCAGAGTTTTGAAAACTTATAACCAAACTAATACAACTGATGTGAAACCTTTTTTAAAAATCATAAATTGTTCTTGCATTCTTTGTTCCCATAAATAAGTAACTTTGGTGTGAATTTACAATGCAAATATTTCATTTTAATAATTATTTTTCATAAAATTTTAAGACCATTTAGATGGCATTTTATGAACTTCTATGAACACAAAAGGCCCTCCAACAGAGTCAAGGTGACTCACCACCAATTGTAGCAGCCCCAGAAATCACACATGTGAACAAGTGAGATCTGCCTTTCTGTTCAAAGAAAATAAATACTATAATGTTACCACGTAAAATTTTCAAATAGGACAGTTTCAATCTTTGGTTACACTTCTTTCATCTAACCCATTTGGTCTCATAACATCAAATATTAATGTATTCCCGATGTTTTTAATAATAAATGAGCTTTCGCTTTGTTGCAATTTTACAGATGTTTGTAGAATGGGAAAAGAAGAATCTCGGTGCAATTGTTTGAATCATCAAATAGGAATATTGATCAGAGGAATCTCAAAAGTTAGAGATTTATGGAAGGTTCCACTCTAAAGTTCCTAATTTTTAAAGGAATACACTTACTTGATATCAACAGAGTCAAGAAAACTGCTTAGTTTCTTAAAAGGAGATAAAAATAAACATTTCAATTCTTTTTCTCTCCTTAAATACATGAAAATGTGTTGTTGTTTTCTTTTTTAACTTGGGAGAACTACAACACATTGTATGAAAATCATTTTTTGTATCTTAAAACACTGGATTAATTTGACAAAGCTAATATTTAATAGTTCAATAGGTACCTTAGTTACAAGGAAGAAAATATTTTAATGCAAATGAACTTTTTAAGAAGATTAAAAAACCTCACATAGACATTAATAAAAACTATGCAGCTGGAAACTATTACACAATGTTAGGCTCCTGCTAACAAAACATTGAAAATTTCCATTAAAATAAACATTTTTAATATAATGCCAATGTTGCTATAATGATAGAAATCATAACTGACATGTAAAAACTATGTGGACATGATCCTGAGACAAAAATATTACTGAAATGATACTTCCATAGTATCCCAATCATCAAATTGTCCCAAAGACACTTAAGGATAATTAAGAACGAACAAATAAACAGATAAAAATCTTGAGAGGAGGTTTAAATTGAAAAGAAACGCCAACTATAAAAGTGAGATGTGAAAAAGCTGGGGTAGGCAGCTTCTTCTACTCATCTTCTAAAACAATGTCCGAAAAAGAAAAAATCATCAAAGACACATGAACATGACCATGGACTGTATTAACCAACTTTACGTATGCTAATTTTGTATAGAAAGTGGAACAAGGCCTTTGAGCAAATACAAAATTCACCTCTGGAATGTTACACATTTAAAGTTGCTCTCAATAAAACTTAAAGTAATGTTCAAATGCCATAAACACCCTTGAATAATTCAGCTCATCTCAAGCTAAAAATAAAAACTAGAAACTCAAAGTACCTAGTGAAATCACGGAAGCTAATATAAGATACCAGTTTGCAATTTCCAAGAAAAAAAAAAACTACTTCGGTCTTAAAAAGTTTTCCTGATACCACTGACAACTTCTTTTTAAAGCATAGCATAGTATTACCACAAAAAAAGAGAAACCATATGAGAATTTAATTTTCTGCCAGCCAGCTAATAAAGAAATGAGTTTTTACTTATTTTACATGCTTTCAAAATTATGAGAAAATACAGTATGCACACATAAAATTAAATATAAAAATATAGTCCTAAAAAGAGGAGAAAATTGATTTTAAATTTTAATATATTTTTTTAAGTTGAGTCTATGCAACCTAAAATTCTCCAAGCAGGAATGGTTTCTTTCTGTCAGAGAAAATATTTCCAAGTAGTATTCCAGACATGTTGAGATTATGCAGAGTTCTTGTTCAAGAAAGAACCTGTACCATTTTTAAAAGAATGCTTCTAAATGTTCTCTTTGTATAAATTTTACTTTTTGGAAGAATATTAAGGCAGTATATTTAGACATAACTGTACTTACCTACAAAACATTCTTTAATAAAATGTCTTAATAATGGAGCAAATGGGAATTTTTACTAGGTTTATAAAATAGGCAGTGTAACTGGTTGAGAATCAATGGTGCTTACACATAGAAATAAGAAATAGGATTAGGAAAAAAAAACACACACAGAAGTAGAGATAGGTAAATAATAACATTTAAAAGAACAGCAAATGTACAGTTTTGTTTATATTGAACTTTATGGTAAGTGCTTCAGTTATTTTAAATAGAAAGAACAGTCTTAACTTACAGAAGTCCCCAAACTGATTTTGTTTTAAAAGAATGCATGAAGTACTCCAGTAAGGCCAGAAGAGGAGAAACTGATGATTTTTCAGGAAACCATTTGCAAGAAATTATGTTTGAAGACAGACGCATGATAAGGATGCATGGATTATAACACGATTTCTATAATGAATTAACCAGAGTAAAAACATTCTGTAATTCTTACCAATGTAAAAAAATATTCTTCATATACAGTATTCTGTACTACATTAGGAAAAAGGAGAGAATCTTCAAAGCTGACTATTGTACTATTGAGAAATAATGGCTGTATAGAAGCCAACACGCACACACACACACATATGTGCGCGCGCACACACACACACACACACACACACACACATACACACACACACTAACTTCCACACCATCCACCAAAGCTAAACGAAATTTTCAAGAGCTTGTGAGAGGAAATTAATTGCTCCTAATTATTCATATATTTATATAAATATAAATGGTTTGACAATCTTTATATACAGGCAGCCCTTGACTTACAGGGATTCAACTTTAAAAGGTCCAGGTTTTACACTTCATATTTACAGCATACTATCAACTTATCTTCATGTTACTGCCATAAAATTTTATGCAATTAACACAACTTACACTGCCTGCTCACTGAGCTTTTTCCTTCCTTCCAATAATAACAGCTAAATCTCTTTTATTGATCAGCAGACCTCTAAGAAATGCAGCATGTTACACATCAGTAAGAATCATCCCACACAGTGTACATTTGTATCACTGACAGCTGATTAAGTATGGTTTTACAATATAATTCTTATACAAACAGACATTCAATTCTTGGAGTATCATAATGTTACTTCTTTTGAAAGAGTCAAATTAGATCACTTTTTGACACAGAATGTCAAAAATGTAATGGTCTTGAGGTTAAGGGCTACTTATATATATGCTATAACGTGCTTGATTTTATGCACTTCAAAGAAAGTGAATATAATCAGATGTATTCACTGAGCTACTGGCCTGATTTAGATCAACAGCTGTCATGAATCTACAAGCAGGCCCTGGGTAGCCCCATTTTTGGCCTGAGGGTATTGTGTCTACAGGGTAAATCACTTCTGTTTTTCCTCTCCTTCTGTAGACTCAGGAGATAGAGTGTGAAGGAGGATGAGGTGCAAGGGTGAGGTTCTAAAATAAGCCAGAGTCTCAGAAATTTGTCTTAATTGTCCTTGGAAAAGTCCTCCTGAGAAGTCTAAATTTCTGGACACTCCCCTATTTTCCAGAGCTTTCCTAGAACTGGATAAATGTGCTATACCCCAAGGATGGATATAGACTCATCCTGTGTACGTGGATATTCTTTAAAACTAGTGGCACTCAATGTATATGTGAAAGTTGTGGTATCTGTTGGGATTTGATGTACACCAGGATACTGTGGTCATCTGTATGATACAGTGACCAAAATGTCCCAAAACCATCTAGTTGACTTGTACTGTTCACACTACTTCTGTTAGTAAGAAAAACACTGATGGGAAATAACAAATCTCCAAAGGGTAAATTTTTCGTCAATGTGATAATTACCATAGACATAGAGGAGGAGAATGTTATGGTTAATTTTATGTGTCAACTTGGCTGAGCAATACTGCCCATATAGATATTTGTGCCAGCATTATTCCGATGTTTCTGTGAAGGTGTTTTTTTGGATGAGATTAACCTTTGGATCAGTGAACTTCAAACGAAGCACATTACCTTCTATAATGTGGGTGGGCCTCAACTAATCAGTTGAAAAAAAATCTCCCCTAAAAAAAGAAGGAATTCTGCCAGCAGATGGCCTTTGGACTCAAACTACAACTCATTTCTGGGTCTCCAGCCTGCTGGCCTAACCTACAGATTTTGACTTACCAAGCCTCCACAATCATGTGAGCCAATTCCTTAGACTCACTCACACACACACACACTCTCTCTCTCTCTCTCTCTCTCTCTCTCTCTCTCTCTCTGTGTGTGTACACAGTTGCCTGAATAATATAGAGGATTAGAAGGGAAATGTTAAAATTTTAGAATAAACTAGCATTTCTTAGTGAAGAAATAAATTACATTTTAATATCATTTAGAATAGAGAAAACCAATGAAAATCAAACAATAAAATTGACAAACCATTAACATACATACATCAATAAAAAAAGAGAAGACACAAATTATTAAATTTAGGAATGAAAGAGGGGACATTGTTACCAAGAGGAAATAAAAAGATTTTAAGGGAATACTATCAATAGCTGTATGCCAACAAATTGGATACTCTAGATGAAATAGAGAAATTACTAGTGATTTATTACTCAAACTGAAAAAAGAAATAGAAAATCTGAATAAACCTTTAAGGAGCAAAGAGACTTAAATAGTAATCAAAAAACTTTGCAAAACGAAAAGCCCAGGACCAGATGCCTTCACAGATGATTTCTAGCACATGTTTAGAGAATAATGACACAATGAAACAAATTTACAAACACTTTAAAAAAGTGTAGGGAACACTTCCCACTCCATTACATGAGGCCAGTATTATCCTGATACCAAAGTCAAAGAAGCCACTAGAAAAAGAAAGTCTATAGACCAATATCCCTATTCCTCAAAATACTAGCAACCCAAATGCAGCAGCATATATGAAGGATTATATATATCCCATGAGCAAAGGGTCTTATATTAGCAATGTAAGGTTGGGGTCAACATATAAAAATCAATCAGTGTTATACGTCACATTACTAGAATGAGGAAAAAAGCCACATGATCCTATCAATTGATGCAGAAAAAGGATCTTCTACATACACGATAAAGTATTCTTCAAATAGAGATGGTTTCACTACTTCCTTGCCAATCTGGAGGACTTTTATTTTTTTCCCTCGTCTAACTACTCTGGCTTCCACCTCCAGTACTATGGTAAATGAAGAGACCAGAATGCACATCCTTGTTGGTTTCTGATCTTAGGGAGAAAGTTCTCAGTCTTTCACCATTAAGCATGCTGTTAGCTGTTGGGTGTTAGTAGATGCTCTTGAACAAGTTGAGGAAATTCCTTTCTATTCGTAAGTTTTTATCATGAGAGGGTGTTGAATTTTGTCAAATGCTTTTCTTTTTTTTTAAATTGTTTTTTCAACGTTTATTTATTTTTGGGACAGAGAGAGACAGAGCATGAACGGGGGAGGGGCAGAGAGAGAGGGAGACACAGAATCAGAAACAGACTCCAGGCTCTGAGCCATCAGCCCAGAGCCTGACGCGGGGCTCGAACCCACGGACCACGAGATCGTGACCTGGCTGAAGTCGGACGCTTAACCGACTGCGCCACCCAGGCGCCCCTGTCAAATGCTTTTCAACTCAACCGTCTACCAACTGTTCATCAAGGTTGCGGGTACCTCCCACATCACTATATCAAAGGTTGATTCTCTTCCCTCCCCTTATTTGAGCACTCCTTCCCTTCCTACAACTTCACTTTTATTGGCTCCTAGAAAAATCACATCCCTGGATATCCTTCTATTTCATTTTTGGTTCTTCTCTTGTCCAAGCCTACATCCGCTCCCTGGTGATCTCATCCAGCTTCATGGCTTTAAATCTTACCTAACTTTGACAACTTCTGAATCAACAGCTGGAACTCAAAACTGCCTATCCAGTTGCCTATTGAACAATTCTATTTGAGTATCATAAACTCAGCATATCCCACAGAGGACCCTTGATTTCCCCCCACCCCAAACCTCTACTCCACAGTCTCCCCCTTCTGAGGAACTGGTGACTCCACCCTTGCAGTTACTAAGTCCAAAAATGGTGCACTCATCCTTGATTCTCCAACTTGCCTCAAAATCCTGTCTTACCTGCAAAATGTATTCCAAATCCCATATCTTATGATTACCTCCACTGATATTTTGTTTCCAGCCACAATCATTTCTTGCCTGGGTTCCCACATAGCTCCCTGTCTCTGCCCTTGCTCCCTTGTGGTCCCTTCTCAACAGACCAGCCAGAGTGATCCTTAAAAATGTGTCAGGTCATGTCATTGGTCAGAACTCTTCAAGGATTTCAAATCTTACACACAATGAAGAGCCCCTCTGTCCCCTTCCTCTCCACTACCATTCTGTTACACTGCCAACCTCAAGTCCTATCCATCCATGTTCACTGGTCTCCTTACTTACCCTTGGATGCGTCAGGGTCCTGTCTCAGGGCCTTTGCACATACTTGTTTCACTCCTTGGAATTCTCATTCCCCACAAGGCTGCTTTTCAGTTTTTAGCTCAAACATGACCATTACACAGAGGCCTTCCTTAACCACTTAATAGAAAGTTGAAGCCCAGAGTGCCTGGATGGCTCAGTCAATTAAGTGTCCAACTCTTGATTTCTGCTTAGGTCATGATCTCATGGTTTGTGAGACTGAGCCCCATGTCAGGCTCTGTGCTGACAGTGCAGAGCCTGCTTAAGATTCTCTCTCTCTCTCCCTCTCGCTCTCTTTGTTCCTCCCCTGCTCACTCTCGCTCTCAAAATAAATAAACTTAAAAAAAAAACAACAAGGAATTTGAAGCCCCATTTCCCCAGTTCCTCCATCATCCCATTCCTGTTTTGTTTCTTTATAGCACCAATTACCATTTAAGGTATTATATAATTGATTTAGTTGTCAGTCCCCAACCTATCCCCAATATGGAAGCTCTGTGAAAGGGTATTTGTTTTGATCTTTGTTGAAAAGAGAAAGATACACTTGTTTTGGGTTTGCAAGACTTGCAAATACTATTTGACTTCTCCAACAATTTATTAAATAGAGCCATATGGCATTCTATTGCCTTCTGACCTACAAAACAGGACTATGAAGCAATTTCATGGGCTTAACCTAATGCATATGTTACTCTAATAAAAATACAAAATTTAAAATTATTTTCAAAAATTTTGATGTGGGGAATACAAAAGAAAACTCAGAAGACAGGAGACGATTCACAGATTTGGCTATTTAGATCTTGCCTAGATGCTGTGAATCTTGGAATAGAAAACGGTAAAAGCCAACCAAAAGATCAGAAGAAAATGTGCACAACAGAGAGAGGGCTTAATATTCACGGCACACGAGGAGCTCATCTAACTAACAAAAGACAAAGATACTGATAGAATTATTTGAGGAAAAAAAGAAAAACTAATAAAAAGTCACAGCATTAACACTCACAGTATATTTTAAGGTGTTTACCAGATAATACTTTTACCATAAAACAGTCATTTATGTTAGCATGTTACTTTCGTGAGACCTCCTTTAAAAGTCCACTCTTAACTATAGAGAACTGATGGTCACCATCAGAGAGGTGGGGGGGGGGGGGTGGGAGCAACAGGTGATGGGGATTAAGGTATGCACTTGTCGTGATGAGCACTGGGGCGATGTATGGAAGTGTTGAATCACTACACTGGATGCCTGAAACTAATATTACACCATATGGTAACTAGCTAGAATTAAAAAAAAAAATTAAAAAATAAAGAAAAAAATAACAAAAAAATAAAAATCTTGAGGATCTGGCTTTTTAGGGTAAAACAGAATCCCACATAACAGTCAACTTGTTCCATTATATTATTTATAATGTACATAATGTATATAATTGTAGTCTAAAAATAAAAAAAATAATATAATTTAAATTATATATATAATAACCAGAGGCTATGATCAAACTTGTTTATCCTGCAAAAGAAAACGTTTCAAATCTGTGGTCCTTATTTGAAGTGTTTCTTTAAAAGAAGACACTTATCAGAAACACAATTCATTCATGAATCCTATTCTTTCATATTCGTTTTATTTTTTTTTATTATTATTATTTTTTTAACGTTTTATTTATTTTTGAGACAGGGAGAGACAGAGCGTGAACAGGGGAGGGTCAGAGAGAGGGAGACACAGAATCTGAAACAGGCTCCAGGCTCCGAGCTGTCAGCACAGAGTCTGATGCGGGGCTCGAACTCACGGACCGTGAGATCATGACCTGAGTCGAAGTCGGCCGCTTAACCGACTGAGCCACCCAGGCGCCCCTCATATTCGTTTTAAAAACAAGGGTCTTTTTATCGTATGCTGGTCTTCTCAGGCACCTTGCTAGACTCCCTTAACTCAGTCCTCCCTAAATGAACTTCATGACACGTGAACCTGTGGCAGTCTCTTGCTACACGTGTCAGACTAAGCATTTAGGCCAGAAGGAAACACCACCATGATGCGCATATATTAAAACACACTGGCCATGTTTTTCCCTTTGCCACCAGAAAGGACAATTTTCTCTAAGAGCAGGAGCTGAGTGGAATGGATAGCTATAATCTGTCATCAGGGCTTGCGAATTCAAAAGCCTTCAGAAGCTAGACAGGCCGAAAAATCTTAAGTTGTCTTCCATCGACATGAATGCGTTTTGCACCACACACTCAGTCCTCAGAGAAACAGGGTGTCCCATTTTTCTTAAACACAATCTGGCTATATTTATTTCCACCACATTGGAGAACATGGATCCCAAGGAATGCATCACTGGTATAACACAAACACCAGCACAGCTGTTAGGAGAACGTCTACGGACGTCCCGCCTCAGCATGGCAAGACCGTAAGTGGTGGGCACTGTGCTCAACCAGAGACCTTATGCTCCATTTACAGAGTCAGTTGTAACTCGGCTCCAGCTGGTCATCAGAAGATGAAGGCCTAGTGTAGTCACGTCTTCCGTTTCGTCAAAGGAGTCAGAAATTTTTACGTGGAATTTCTCAAATTTGTGGGCCTAAGAAAAATATATATTTTGTCCAAACATAGCCTAAAGACTGTGCACTACCAGCTGGATATGAATCACTGTATGATGCATGATATTCCCATTTTACCGAGATGGTGCCCTCTTCTCGTCTGTAATTGGGTGATGTAGCATGGTCTCCTGGAAACAGAAAGCCCTCTGCCTTTTCCTAAAAATTACTCAGGGGCGTGGGGTATCTGCATGTTTTATCTCACCTGCTAATGCCAAGTTCTTTTAATCTAAAGCACTCCTGGAGGCTCAGTTCCACCCCATCTAGTCTGCTTTGGGGCTCTGTTCAACCAAAGTCCTTCTGATTTCAAGACTTTCAAGTCTTTACCATCAGCCCCATCATCACCGTCTAAGAATGGACCCTATTTCCCTCCCCACTAAAACACTTCTACTTTCAACTACAAAAATGGCCTTAAACTCAACTGCTATCTTTCTTTCACTATCCATTCTTATTCCTTGACACCTTGCAATTTAGCTTCTCAGAGTTATCAGTGATTTTAGATAACAATGGAGCTCTTGCTAGATCGGATGGCATTTTATCCAGACCTCATTTTCCTGTAGTTTTTCACTATCCAGGAAGCCAGCCCCTACTGTGGTCTCAGGGTTCCAGAGCACAGCAGAGAAAGCACACACACATTGTGTCACCCAAATCTAAATAGGCCTGGTGCTTTGCAACAGTCACCTCTCCCCATGTGACTCCTTCCACCTTCATCCCCTGCTGCTAACTATAATTCCACCTTACGCCTGGTGCCCAATTGTAACGTCATCTCTTACGGGACCGAGTCCTTCACTGCTGGGATGATCATCCCCTCAATCCTTGAATTACAGCATTTTATGTGACTCTCATCAGATACCGCTTTATACCACAGTCACTCACTGGATGGATACACACTACCATCTAACTGAGGTTAATGCCCTTCAAGTCAGGGAAAGTAGGTACCTCTATTTTTGAGAGAGGTAGAAGCTTGTAGTAATGTCTGCCCATCTCTTCACATCTCCCTTTTGGCCAACGGACATTAGCACATGTGATGTGAGCAGAGGCTTCACATACACACTGGCGATTTTTTTCTCTGTCGCCGTCTGGAACCATGAGATGCTTTACGGACTAGTGTCCTGGAGGATGAACAACTACAGGACACAGAAACCAGTGGACCCAGTGAGCCCCCTACCCCTCAGACCAACCAGAGCCCAGCCAAACCACCAGACTGCAAAGATTCAGCAAGCTGACACAGACCAGAAGAACCACTCAGCTGACCACAGAATCAGGGCAATAAATACTTGCTGCCTGAAGCCATTAAAGCTTCTAAGGGTGTAAGGAGAAGGGATTAACCAATATACAGAATCTTTGGCACACTGTACTGTTCTGAAATGAGTAAAGAAAGAATGAAACTTCAACTCCTGTCTGATCATCTACTTCTAGTTTTTCTAGCCTAAAAACGGGAATACTCTAGATTTCGGCATGGAGTTTCTGGTTTGTTTTGTACAATGAAAAACTAAAGGGCAGCATGCTGTCAAAGATCAAGTACAGGCATTCCACGTGCACAGATATATATGTGGAACAGGATGTACCATTCACTGTCTGTAGGTCCTTAGGTGTTTCCCGTAAACTTTCTGAACTTCAGTTTCCCTTCAGTAAAGCGGAAAAAATACCACCAGTCTCACAGCATTTGAGATAATATATACTAAATACTAAATATAGTATCTGGCAAATTTCTCCAATAACCAAGAGACATTGTCTAAAATTAAGGAGGGTGAAGCAGTCATCTCGAAAGCTGTGTTTCCACACAGTCACCTGTCACGAGCGCAAGTAGGGAACTAGTCAGTTACCTACAAGGCAAGGGCGGGAAAGGTCTGATGTGAGATGTAGATGAAGAGAATTCTGACGCCTTTAACAATTTCCAGAGACCTTGGCTTTTGCTTATAACATCCCTTGGCGTGGCCACACTGGAAAATTTTCCCTTCCGATACAGATTAGCGCCTTAATCATAGGCTTAGTTATAGTTGGGGCTGTCCAATCAATGGTTATGTAGAGGGGTGTTGTGCGAAGAATAAATCATTAGAAGACAAAAACCAAAAAGTTACTTTGGAAGAAGTTATTTCGAAGCTTCGACTAATTAACAGCTAACCAGATAATTTAGAAAAGTCCAGCCGCTGTTCACTACATAAAATGACTTCACCACAGTTTTCGTCTTCTATCCAAAGACATACGATGATTTACAAAAATACAGCATCTGGAGAGCTTCTTGGACAGCACCACGAAAGCACACTATGAATTCCTTTATGTCCAACCCACTGAGCCTGTTTCACATAAAGGTTCATGCTACCCCCCCACCCCCCCACCCCCCCCACCGGAACATCAGAGCATGCTAGGGCGGATATGCTCATTTAAGATAAAACAACATCGTGGTTTTGAAGAAAGCAACAGAAAGAAAGAAATCCTCTTCCATGACCGATTGCTCACCTATATAGGTTCCACTGTGGCTACCAGCATATTCAGCATCTTCTGGATGGAGGGTAAAAGCATACAGAACAAAAGCCGAGAAATAAAGCAGAACAGTTAGAGAAGCCCAGCCACAGATGCAAAAAATAAATCACTCAAAACGATTCTGTAAAGCACAGCGTCAACCAGCCCTCACAATGCCACTCTTAAACATAAAACATTTTGTTTTATATTTAAGTTTCGAGTCATGTTTCAAAACATCATGCGATTTGTTTTTTAACCTTCCGCAGGGGTTACCTGATGCAGTTCCAAGGAAATTATAAAAGGTCTGCCTACGATGTTTCTACTTTTCACAGGTAAGAAAATCACCACACTGGATCCCCAAAGTGAACCTATTTTTGTAAATCAGGCTCTTGGATAATATGTAAAATACAGAACTTATTTCGGCTCTCTGGATTAGAGAGAAAGGTTACAACGAAGACACAGTCTTTTCTTTTGATGGGAAGACATTCTGTGTTGGGAAGAACTAAAGGCAGAATATTTCTATTTTGATTTTGACTTTGAAAAATGAACAGAGGAAAGCAGTTTAAAACAAACAACGTGCTACTCATTATTTCTTGGAGTTAAATGAAAACTGGGTTATGCGTATCTTTCAAATTTTAATTTAAGTAGCGGGGCACTTATTGCTTTAGAACCCTAATCTTTGCATCAATGTACTTCTGGAACTGAGAACACAGCTTGTGCAGACGTCAAATAGTTGAGAAGATGCCCCTGACATCCTTATGTCAAAGTGAGGATGTCGATATATTTGAACAGCATTGAGACTATTGGCAGAGGATAAAACAACGTACTATTGCAGATTACTTTCTATATTTCTGCTATATGAAACAAAAATAGTGCAGTTCTTTCTAAAACAAAGTCCAATCATGATTTTCAGTTACTGTAATGTCAAGAGGGACGTCTGGATGTACAACATCTTTTATAAACTACTTGCTATGTTCAATTTAATCCGCCCAGATGTGTACTAAACAAAATTAGTAGACTACGCCAGGGAAACTTTTATACATGTACCTTTAATTTCCTCTGAGAAGCACAAAGAAAATGAGAAAGCAAATGATTAAATGTGCAGAAAACACAAAGTAGGAAGAAGATGCATCTAAGGGAAAAAAAAAATCCACCTACCACACTCAACTGTTTCCACATCTTAGAAAAGCCAAAGGGAAAAAAAATGTATTTTAAATATTTCAAAGTTGTTAGTCAACAAATAAATAGAATTCATGAAAACCTACATTTTAGACTGCACTGGAGTCTTGGTCTAAAAAGAAGGTGTATACCAAAAGCAGTAAAAGCACAAGCCTTCATTCAGCTTATTAAGTGCCCAAATGGGAAAAATGAGGAAAAAACTTTTTTTTTTTCTTCTTCAAAATAACACCTTCAACAGGGGATTATCTTCATAGCACAGCTCTGTCTGTAAACTAATCTATCTATTCAATACATAGGATGCATACTTAGACAACCCTTAAAACGCCCTTAAAATGTCTAGGTACCCTATAAATTTAACAATATTCTGGCAATTATCAACTTATTACAAATATGAAGTGAGTCAGGCAGAACCCTTTACTTCTTTTTGTCTATATTATTTGATGAAAAGTATTTTTTTTTGGTCATGCATCCTACTGTTTATTTTTTTTTCAATACATGAAATTTATTGTCAAATTGGTTTCCATACAACACCCAGTGCTCATCCCAAAAGGTGCCCTCCTCATGATGAAAGGTATTTTTTAAAAAACAGTCTAAAAATAGTCATTACTAATAGGACAGAAATTTAAGAGTTGCGTTTGACTTAGGAGACTCACCTTTGGTTAAAGGTGGGAAACAAAATCTGGCAATTTAATAGCAGCAAAATGTAACCATGAGTCAAGGGAGAGCATATTTTGCTATGAGACCTTGTAGAATGAACAGGACAGTTCTCTGCTCACTTCTCTCTCTAAACAGCAGAGTGTGCCAAAGGAAACACTTAGGAGAGAATGTGCACCATTTTATTTTTATCTTTCAAATACCTATGGGTCCTCCAACTACATTGGTTCTATCTGAACAGCATTAGTAAAAATGACAAGCATATCGTGTTATTCAGGCTCATATGATAAGTCACCCCAAGTTGTGAGTTTGTCTACACTCATTTCTTAGTAGCTGTGAAATGCCATGTACATCTAAGGCAAGTTATCAGGAAACAAATAATAAACTTTGCAATGTGGATTAGGACAAGCCAAGCAACCTAGGCTTAGTGGAAATAACACAAGCTGTGCTTCAGATGGGTCAATCTGCAAACTCAGACACGCCACCATTAAGTGGACTGTTAAACAGAAAGTATGTTTTCTGATAGGAACAACAGGACTGAGTGTTGCACCCCGATTACAGAAACAGTGTCGTGTAAATCAGATGACAAAAGCCATGGATCACACACACACGTGCAAAAAAACAAACATCGCCATATCACATAGAGTATGGTATGTTTCATATTCTAATAAAAGGTTGTACATTCTCAGAAGAAGAGTATTTCCTCCACACTCTTACGTAGGAAGAGAATGACATTTTCTGCATGGTACACACGTGCATATATATCCAAGCAAGCATCATGCTTAATAGACATCCAACAGGAAAAGCAAAGAACACTTTTCCTTAACACTTAGCAAGTTCAAACAAAGAGGAAAATATACAAAAGGCTGATCCCAGAAGATACTTGGGATTACTGCAGGATTCTCAACTATGGTAAGGCACTGTTCTGTGTGCTTTAAATGCATAAACTTACTGAATTCTCCAACAACTCTGAAGCCAGTGCTATTATCTCCAGGTTACAGATGGGAATCAGAGGTACAGGGAAGCAAAACACTCTTGGGTGTGGACCCACACGATCTGGCTCCAGAGTCTGTGTTTTTAACTACTATACTATACCAATCACACCAAAATCACTTTTTAAATTACTCTAACTTCAGGCTAGGAAATACAAGTCAGGGGAGAGGTCAAATGAAGTAAGTTTCTTTTAATTTTCCTGTCTACTCCCACCATCTCCCAGCACATCAGCCTCTCACCCCCTCCTCCCCCAAAGCTTGAACCACCCAAGTGCATGTCTCCTGGCCAGAGAGGTACAGGAGACTCTTCCCAGCATTACCAGGAGTCCACTCTCCACATCAACACTGAAGAGCTGGATGGGAGAATTACAAAAATCACCGAGGAGAGGCCAACAGGGTCACAAAGAGTAATTTTGGCCAAAGAGAACAGAGTGGAAAGGCCCTCGTGAAGAGCATTTGATGAACTCAACATAACAGGGCAGGGGGAAATTTTCCACGCTGCTGGATGCTACTCTATGTAGAGCAGTGTCAGATACTCTTGACAAGAGGAGAAACTGTGTCTATATAGGTATGATAGCATTTACGGGGGCAAAGTTAAATCTCTACCCTAGAAGCTGCTTTCTTATGCCCCGCTCTGCCCCTATGCAATCTTCCCTAAAAGTCTGTAATAATCCATGACCAGTGACCACACCTCTAATTGTTAAGCAACTCTTTCTTACCTGCATGGTATTGGGTCCCCACGACAAAAGGCAAGAAACAGTATGGCATTAGAACCCTTCATATGGAAAGGCTAAACGCACACACCCTGATAGTGTTTTAGAAGCAACATCTTCATGGGGCGCCTGGGTGGCGCAGTCGGTTAAGCGTCAGGCTCTGGGCTGATGGCTCAGAGCCTGGAGCCTGTTTCCGATTCTGTGTCTCCCTCTCTCTCTGCCCCTCCCCCGTTCATGCTCTGTCTCTCTCTGTCCCAAAAATAAATAAACGTTGAAAAAAAAAATTAAAAAAAAAAAAAGAAGCAACATCTTCATTTATGGAAGTAGAACACAGTCTACTGAGATGAAAAGTGAGCAACAATAACTAGGCCGTCAGCTCAACCATCTCGTGGCATGAGCAGTCAGACATGCAATTTACAGCTTAGTTCATCTCCACCTCTGTCCACACAAACTCTGACCTCCGGCATCTCCCCAAAAACAGCAGTAAACATTAGGGGAAAAAAAGCCACATTCATTATTTTTTAAAACCCCACCAGTATTGAGAAAATATTTGCCAAAGTTTCAGGCATACAAATTTAACATAAGAACATAAGCAATCTACTTATTAATTTCTGAGTTAAGTTTATGTAGGAACATAATAAATAAGCATTGTTTAAGATGCCAAGAGCAAGGAGCTTACTCAACTTGAAAAGTTGTATTATAACAACCTGTAGAGTACGGTTATGTATATTATTCTCAAATTTTTGGCCTTCCAAGATACTGGTACCATGGAGAGAGAATTCATTTGCTTACTCAGTGTTTAAATCGTGCTGTTGGCAGGGGTGCCTGGGTGGCTCAGTCGGTTGAGCATCCAACTCTAGATTTTGGCTCAGGTCATGATCCCAGGGTCATGGGATCAAGTCCCGTGTGGGGTTCTACACTGAGTGTGAAGCCTGCTTGGGATTCTCTCTCCCTCTCTCTCAAAAATAAAAATAAAAAACAAAACTAAAACTAAAACATTTAAATTGTGCTGTTGATTGATTGTGATCTTCAATCCCCAAAATGCTTGTCTTTGAATGAACTCAGTTATATCCTGTTTGAATTCAATATTAAGTATTTATCCAATTAAACAAATATTGGCTTTGGCTCCAATTAAATATTTTCTTTTGTATCCACATGACAGCAGCCACAACTGGCTAAAACAAATTCTAAATATGGCATTTTGTGTTTTTACATTCTAATCTTTAAAAGGTCAAAAAATCATACCTTCTGGGTTTTAAGAGTACTATAGGGGCACCTGGTGGCTCAGTCGGCTAAGCATCCGACCTCAGCTCAGGTGATGATCCTCATGGCTCCTGAGTTCGAGCCCCGCATGGGGCTCTGTGCTGACAGCTCAGAGCCTAGAGCCTGCTTCGGATTCTGTGTCTCCCTCCCTCTCTGCCCCTCCCCAACTTGTGCTCTATCTCCCTCTCTCTCTCAAAAATAAACAAACATTAAAAAAAAATTAAAGCATTTTAAAGAACTGTTTTATAAAAGAAAAATTTTAAATTCATATTATTCAATCACCAGTATGAGAAATTTTCAGGTATTTATGCTTTGATAACTAGAAAAGGAAATTAATTACTGTAAATGAAGATCATACTGGAGTATTCTCCTGTAAAATACACTACTTTCAGTAGTGTATTTCAGAAAAGAAGAGCCTTTTCTGAATACCATGTAAACCAGATTTAAATATGTTATGGGGCACTGTGGTGGTTGTATCAGTTAAGCATCCAACTCTTGATTTCAGCTCAGGTTATGGTCTCACGATTCATGAGATCGAGCCCCGCACTGGGCTCTGTGCTGACAGTGCAAAGCCTGCTTGGGATTCTCATACTCTCTCTCTCTCTCTTTCTCCCTCTCTCTGCCCCTCTTCCCAGTCATGCTCTGTCTCTCTCTCTCTCAAAATAAATAAACATTTTAAAAAGAAAGAAAGAAGTCATATACTATTGAGGTCAAACTTATTAATGTTTGTAACTGTTAGGAAGACAATTCTTAACTTATAAACTTTAATTTCAACAAAAGGGAACAGACAATATTTTGATTAAAGAAAATCCTGTTTCTTTTTAAATGTTAGCTGATATCATACTGCTTTATATACATGCAGCTGAACTATGAAAAATAAGGTTTTGGCAGAAAACGATATAGAGCACTTTAAATTATAGCGACACAAGAATTGCAAGCTGCCAAGCGTCAATCACGAAAACTACTCCTGTATGTTACTTGACAATAAGATATGCTCTGAACTCATTTCCAAAACACTTAACCTGTATCTTTCATGTAATAATCTTTGAGTTGGCTGTGTCACAGAAAGCCTATCATACTTCTAGGTCTGCTCTTCTCCGTGACTAATGTAAATCCACTGTGTAAGAACCTATCATCAGATGAAAGGAGGGAACACAGACTTCCATGACAAATGTCTTTGTTGGGTAAACTATTCTTCGAAAAAAACAGGAGGTGAGTAGAGGAGATAAGTCCCTCTCTCAAGCTTCTAAGATTTAATTACGCTCTAGTTTTAAGAGTTCGTATTTTTCAGGAATGTTTAATTTCAAGGGACAAATTATTTTCTTTGAGAGGCCTATGTTTTCAGTCTGTATTAGATATGCCATGATTCTTAAGGAGAGGAAATAACCAGAGGCACCCCAGTGGCTCAGTCGGTTAAGCATCCGACTTTAGCTCAGGTCATGATCTCGCAGCTTGAGAATTTGAGCCCCGCATCGGGCTCTGTGCTGACAGCTCAGAACCTGGAGCCTGCTGCAGATTCTGTGCCTCCATCTCTCTGTGTTCCTCCCCTGCTTGCATTCTGTCTCTGTCTCAAAAATAAATAAAGATTAAAAAAATAAATTTTAAAAAAGAGGTGCGGGGTAGGAAATAACCAAGCACCAAAGAGGACTACCACAGAGTTTTGCATGAGAATGCCAGCTTTAAAGTCTGAAGAAGTCAGTATTCTGGCTCTTGATTTTATCTACCATGGAGCCAGGGTCTAGAGCTGTAGCAGAAACATAAATGCAAAGATAATAGTCCTGGATCCTCTGTTTCTATCTTGACATTGACTGAAGCCCTATAGTTTCAGAGTTTTTCCTCCATGCAAACTTTAGTTATGATGATACACTGTGAGTCAAATAAAGACTAAACCCATAGTAATACAAGCAATTATTTTGTGAAAAAAGTTAACTGGCCAACTTGATATATATTACCTGAGTCATCATCCTAAAATTCAATGTTTAACACTATCTCCTAGGTTTTAAGTGTACTTGTAAAATTTAGTACAGAAAATTATCAACGTGACTATTTTTTAGTAAGTGTATAAACACCAACATGACAGAATTCTTTTAAAAACATTTACATTAAGTTAGAAACTTTTCTTAACACCTAGTCTGTGAATTATTATTCAAAGTCATATAAATAAGGGGCACCTGGGTGGCTCAGTTGGTTAAGCATCCCCCTTTGGTTCAGGTCATGATCTCACAGTAAGTGAGTTCGAGCCCCTCATCAGGCTCCATGATGACGGTGCAGAGCCTGCTTCGGATTCTCTCTCCCCCTCTCTCTCCGACCCTTCCACTCGCTCGCTCTCTCACTCTCTCTCAAAAAATAAACTTAAAAAAAACCCTAAAGTCATGTAAATAAAAGATTTTATATCAACTTTATTTTTTTTCATAGCATTATTCTGTAATTTAGCAAAGAGCATGATAGATGTCTTATCCTAAAAATCCAAGTACCGAATGTTGAAGTCCAGGAAGCGTTAGGTCAAATGGCCTTTACAAGTGTAGTTATATAAACAATCACTAACAAATACACAGATTACAAAACAAAGTGCTTTTAAATGACTTTAAAAATGTTAAGAACCAGTATAATAATTTTGGCATAACTTTTGAGTTCAGAGATTTAGGAGACAGCATTAAAAAAAACTTCGAATGGAATTTTATTTAATTTTTTTAAATGTTTATTTATTTTTGAGAGAGAGAGAGAATGTGAGCAGCAGAGGGGCAGAGAGAGGGAGGGAGACATGAATTTCGAAGCAGGTTCCAGGCTCTGAGCCATCAGCACAGAGCCTGACGTGGGGCTCGAACTCATGAACCGTGAGATCATGACCAGAGCCGAAGTCAGACGCTTCACTGACTGAGCCACCCAGGTGCCCTTCAAATGGAATTTTAATTGATAATAAAAGTCCTAGATTCCTATTTAATCTCCATAGAACTATACTGTTTCTTTGAATAAGGCCATATTTTCTATTCGCTAGTGATCTGGATAATATTGACCAGATTTGTTTTTATTTAAAACCAGGGAACATCTGTAGATGAGAACAACTAATGTGTCTCTCCGTGAATCAAGTCTAATTTTAAAACAAGAGAAAAGATGGAAGTGAATGGAGAATCAGTGAACATTCCTAAATGGTATTTTTAAGAGGCAGAAAAAGAAAGAAAAAAAACCCCTCAAAACAAAACAAAACAAAAAACCCTAACACATTCAGATAAAAGTATTTAGGTAATTTTGGAATAAGTATTTCTCAGATTCAAATATTAAGGTATTGTCATATAAAAAAACTATGCATATTAACAGACAAAAACCATTCATTAAATTAACACCTCTACATAAACACACACATACACACACACACACAACCCCTCTCATATTCACACACATTTATACTAAAACCAGTTTGAGGAGAGCTATTACAAAGACAATACATACCTACTCTGTGTAGTTCTTTAAAGAAACATATTTATAAAAACTTTCACTAAATGAGAATTCATAATTATATCAAACTAGACATTTCTGAGCTGCCTAAGACTCAAACAAATTGGGAGTATGGATTCAGATTCAAGTAGAATTACATCGATTTCCTTTTCCAGTTACACACACTTTATCCCATATGCACCAAATATCTTCGAAGGGGGCAGGCCCCAGTTTAGAAATCCTTCAAAGAGCAAGTCAGGTGGATACCCCACAGCCCCTGCCAGCGAAAATTCATCACACTTAAAAACGATGCAACATTCTGGTTAAGCTGTAAGCTTTCTGATGTCACAATCCATGTGGCATTCTATGACAAGTGTGTTTTCCTTCTGCCCAGACTTAACGGAGCAAGAACAAGCAGGCTTTTGAATCCGTGCTCCACTTGAAGTATTTGCTTGCTCTGTGAGATTTATACTCGACTGTAGTTTGGCTCTCTTATAATGTAATTCCTGGGCTATACGCGTCTACAAACTGACAGAAATAACAGGAGATGTGAAAAATGCAACAATACTAAAACCAGATGTTGGTGTAAAATTCCAGGACCATTTATTTGTGCATTCTGCCTTTTAATGTACAATCTCTGTGTTGAAAACAAAAGGCTTTTTTTACTCTGAAAATGCCTAGAACCAGGAAACGTTTAGAGGAGATGAAGTAGGGAATTTATGGGATGGGGATTTGACAGGGGTGAGGCGTGGGGAGTAAAGAGAAGCTGAGAGAAGGGCAGTATGAAGCGGGGGGGGGGGTGAGCTAGGGGGGGTAGGGAAAGGCATCTAAATCCACACTATCTTTTTCAGTAATCCTACCTCGTCCTTTTCCTGCTCTTATTTTGTTTTAACCTAGTCTCGTAACAACTCCAAACAGGCAGGTTAAAGGTCAGAGTTCCTGTGATTTCTGGATAAGCAAGGAAGAAAGAAGAACAACGGTTCTTGGGCACAAGAGCCTTTGTGCCCAAGAGAGTGGTGGGTTTTCTCCCCCTAATTTGACCAAGAAGTATCCTCCCCAAACCTTCCAGCTTGGGAGAAATCAAAGAGTTGCACTTTAGGTTACATTTGTAAAACACCTACATTCAGGAGCCAAGGAGAGTAGTAGTTATTTTCTTAAAGTGTGAGCCATGGGTTTATTATAAACCCTGCAAACACCCCTCTCTTCCAAAGATTCACTTCAATATTCTACTATGAATTTCTTATTTGTTTGGCTGCCATGAAACGATGACCCCAAAGCTATCACAGGGCAATACGAGCTCTCGTTCTACCACAAACACCTGCTTTAATAGTCAAAAATAAACAGCAAGATTTGGTTACTCTGCATTTTTATTAACAAACTTACATGATTTCCTGTTGGAAACTTTCAAGGGCTGAACTAATATTTCTGGTCGTCTCAGAGCCAATCTCCTGGGGGAAAAAGAAGGTCAATGCCTATCAATTTTCAGTACAGATCCAAGATTAATATAACACCAAAATATTAAAAGTCCCAAGGAAAAAAAAAAAAAGCGGGAAGCCAGGGGAAAAATGGACACAATGCAATCTATTCAAATTTAAAAAATGAGTCCTCTAACTTCCCAAGTTTTAGAAATCCTCCCCACTCCCAAATCACTCTTCTTCTTTTTCCATCTTTCACATCAGTACAGCTTCGGATATTAATGTGCTATTTTTCCATTTGCTTCATAACAAAAACCGAATATGACCCCGGTACCGTCGTGTTATTTTTGGTCATTATTCATACTTAGTTAGACAAAACAGAAACCCAAACCTGGGGGGGGAATAAAGGATTCCGAAGCAAGGTTTCAGTGCTTATTTTATCACAACTATCCTCGAGTGATATTTTGCAGAGAACAAAAGGTCACTTGAAGCAAAAGCCCAGGAATGGTGCACCAGTTGCTCACCTTTCCTGGAAATGCCTTGAGGGAATCAAGCCTGCCCTGGGATTGGCGTCACCTTCATGTGTCGCTTGCCACCATGTTGCATCATCTTGGCTCATAATCTGAAGGATATCTCCCTTTTTGAAAGAAAGCCCAGCTTCCTTACATGGAATCGCTTTATCCTCATTAGGGTCATAGTCAAAGAGGGCTTTGATAAACATCTGGAAGAAAGTTTCATTTAAAAGGAGTAAATACAAAAAAATAAATGTGGAGGGGCCAACATTCTCCTTTGATTTAAGAATACGCTTTTTTTAAAAAGAGATTATTAAAATCCACTTGCTGTGACAAAGAGGATATGTATTAGAAGGAAAAACGTTAGTGCCCACCCCCCGCCCCGCAAAACAAACCCAAAAGCTTCTTAAGTAATGATTACCTTGCCTTCCTTAGACGGCGTCTCCTCTTTGATGCTGGGTATAATCTTAAATGTAATTGCTCCCTGAGACTGAGCCTGATAACAGAGGAAAGACTTATCAGAACACTTGTAGAGCCAAGGAGAAGGCAGGCAAAAAAGGTAGAAAATGGAATGATTCTGAAAATTTACAAGCTTGGGGTTTCTACTCTTAAACCAAACTGAGGAAACTATTTTTGTAGAAATTCCTGTAATATGAGAAAGCACTCAAGTTTGTCAAGTTAAAAAACATGAAACACCAAATCCACATTTACCTCCTGTGCACTTTTCAAATGCCAATGAACATATTACCATCCATGTTGAGCAACTTCATAGAAACACAGAATATGCACAGTGCCTTCTACAGACAATATTATACGGTGAGAACAGATGATGTGCAAGGTTCAGGCTATTACATTTAAGTAGCGGCATCCATGTTTTTAGGGTCAAAATACCTGAACTGTCAGCAACGCAGTTATAAATACATGATTCAATTGTATACATATTAGCTGCAAGGCTCATCAGAAAAAAATAATGAAGAACATCCAGTGCTATTAAATTCTGGTCAGTGAGTAAAATACCAAATGTAATAGCTTAATTAAAAGGTAAAGAGAGGGGTGCCTGGGTGGCTCAGTCGGTTAAGTGTCTGACTTCAGCTCAGGTCATGATCTCGCAGTCCATGATTTTGAGCCCCGCATCGGGCTCTGTGCTGACAGTTCAGAGTCTGGAGCCTGCTTCCGATTCTGTGTCTCCCTCTCTCTGCCCCTCCCCTGTTCATGCTCTGTCTCTGTCTCAAAAATAAATAAAAACATTAAAATTTTTTTTAAAAAAAAGGTAAAAAGACATCCATTCTAATTTCATTAAGGCAAGCAAAAACAATATGTGCAATTCTTTTCTGACCATGTCAGATGAGAACAGGTCTCCCTTTAATATACTCTCATGTCATTGTCTATTCCTCTTTTTAGCCTTTATCATAACTGTACTTAAATAATCATTTATGCAATTATTTCTTTTTTTCAAAATATTTTTTTTCTTTTTTTTTTTAAATATATGAAATTTATTGCCAAATTGGTTTCCATACAACACCCAGTGCTCATCCCAACAGGTGCCCTCCCCAATACCCATCACCCACCCTCCCCTCCCTCCCTCCCCCCATCAGCCCTTAGTTTGTTCTCAGTTTTTAAGAGTCTCTTATGCTTTGGCTCTCTCCCACTCTAAAATTTTTTTTTCCTTCCCCTCCCCCATGGGTTCCTGTTAAGTTTCTCAGGATCCACATAAGAGTGAACACATATGGTATCTGTCTTTCTCTGTATGGCTTATTTCACTTAGCATCACACTCTCCAGTTCCATCCACGTTGCTACAAAGGGCCATATTTCATTCTTTCTCATTGCCACGTAGTACTCCACTGTGTATATAAACCACAATTTCTTTATCCATTCATCAGTTGATGGACATTTAGGCTCTTTCCATCATTTGGCTATTGTTGAGAGTGCTGCTATAAACATTGGGGTACAAGTGCCCCTATGCATCATCACTCCTGTATCCCTAGGGTAAATTCCTAGCAGTGCTATTGCTGGGTCATAGGGTAGGTCTATTGCAATTATTTCTTAACATCTGTTATCCCTGCTAAGTTGTAAGCTCTGTGACAGCACTGAATATCTGGCACATATATGAGAAGAATGAGGGAGGAAAGCAAAGAGGAAGGCAGCATGAGGCAGATAGGAAAGGAAGGAGGCAGGAAGGAGGGAGAGACAGGAGAATGGGGGGATATCTCTGAGGCTTACTGTCAATGGTGTGCTCATACACCAGGGCTCTGCTGTGGAAAAGAAAGAAAAGAAAAGAAAAGAAAAGAAAAGAAAAGAAAAGAAAAGAAAAGAAAAGAAAAGAAAAGAAAAGAAAAGAAAAGAAAAGAAAAGAAAAGAAAAGAAAAGAAAAGAAAAGAAAAGAAAAGAAAAGAAAAGAAAAGAAAAGAAAAGAAAAGAAAAGAAAAGAAAAGAAAAGAAAAGAAAAGAAAAGAAAAGAAAAGAAAAGAAAAGAAAAGAAAAGAAAAGAAAAGAAAGAAAAGAAAAGAAAAGAAAAGGAAAGAAAAGGAAAGAAAAGGAAAGAAAAGGAAAGAAAAGGAAAGAAAAGAAAAGAAAAGGAAAGAAAAGAAAAGAAAAGAGAAAAGAAAAGAAAAGAAAAGAAAAGAAAAGAAAAGAAAAGAGAAAAGGCCCTGATTTGTATTGTTTGCCAATTTTCATGGACCACAGCCAGCTTCCATTTACCAGCGTGACGTACCTAAGTCAAGCTGGGAAAAGCCGCATAGACTCAGGTCGTGCAAATGTAAAGAGCCAGCTCCAGTACAGCACAGAGACTCAAGTAAAGTGAGGTTTTAACAGTACAAATACCAGAATTTTATAACAGGAGTGATTTCAAAATGGCACTGTCATTGTTATTGCTTACCATAAAAGAATTCACAAATCTTTTTAAAAAAGTTTTTAAATGTTTATTTTGAGAGAGATAAAGAGCCAACAGGGGAGGGGCAGAGAGAGGGAGACAGGGAATCCCAAGCAGGCTGTGCACCGTCAGCACAGAGCCCGATGCGAGGCTCGAACTCACAAACCATGAGATGAGTTGGACTACTTAACTTACTAAGCCACCCGGGTGCCCCAAGAATTCACAAATCTTATTAGGAATTCATATAATACTGAATTGCATAGGTAGAGAGAAAGCAAGTCTTCTTTATGATCCCTTCCCATTCTACTAGTGCGTATGTGTGTTAATGTATACAATGCCCTTAGAACAGTGACCTTTAAGGGCTCAACCACCATAAGCAGTTACTAGTATTACTAAGTCACACCCGTCTATCAGCCATTGTGATTGGCTCACAGTACTGCACCATACAGGTGAATGATTATCAATCAATGCAACCGTCCTGCTATTTCTAAATATTTTTTAAATCTTACTTATATAATACATTTGCCAAATTATGTCCTCAGGGTTATTTCCAAAAACTGAATTTCTTGATTAAGGATATGTAAATTTAAAAATTTTGATAGTTTCAGATAGCTGTCTCAAAAGGATTTACGACCAGAAGCACATAAGTATGCATCTGTGTCCCCAGAATCTGACTGACTGTAGCCATTATCAAGTTTTTAAATCCCTCTAATCCCATATTTTTCAGACACCATGTTTCTTTTATAAATTTTTCTATGTTTTCTTATTGATTTTTATGAACTCTCTACACATTAAAATACCTTCTGTCACATACACTGACAATATTTTTCCTAAGTCTCATGTGTCTTTCAAGCTATATATGGCATCTTTTTCTGTACAGGAAGTGTTCAATTCTAGTAACCACAGCAATTATTTTTCTGTTTGAATTTCACATCAAGTTTAAAAAGTCTTTCTTTACTTTTTTATTTTTTTAAGTTAATTTATTTATTTGGGGGGGGGGGTGGTGGGTAGAGAGAGTGGGGGAGAGAGAGAATCCCAGGCAGGCTCCACACTCAGCATGGGATCATAACCTAAGTCCAGATCAAGAATCAGATGCTTAACTGACTGAGCCATCCAGGCGCCCCTGATTTCTTTAAATATTTAATTCTTTGGGGTTTATTTTTGCGTGTAGTGTAAAACAGGAACTGTTTTTTCTAACTGAATCATCAATTCATCCAATAACATTTATAAAAGGATTTCACAGCTTTCCCATGGATTTAAAATGCTATCTTAATCATATATAAAATTTTCAAAAATATGGAGGTCTGCTTGAAGATACTAAACTCTATTTCTGTATGTTTATGCTTTCATACATTAACAGAGACAGTCTCCCTTCATTTTATCCTTACAAATAAACTGGAGAATTTACACTGTCAAGGCCTAAAATAATTTTGTTCGTTTTAGATTTCACAGGACATCTAAGTTAGTTTCACTGTTTTATATGCCTAGAAAGCATAGCCTACAGTCTGGCCATGTCGATGGAAAAAGGGAAAAGAAAAATACGTCACCAACAACAAAGTAGGTCCCCTCTATTAAGTACCTCATTTGGGATGGGCCCTGTAATAAACTCTTCACATACATTAGTTCATTTAATCCTCAAAACACTCCAGTGAGATATTTACCTTTTATTTTCATTTGTAAATGAAAACACTGAGGCAATGCAAAGATTAAGGTATTTTCCAAGGACATACAGGGATTAAGTAATGAAGATGGGATTTGAACTCTAGACTGACAAATCCAAATCCTGTGTTTATAACCAAGTCTGAAACATACTGATTCAATTTCATTTTTTATTGCAGTTTTAAAACAAATTTCAGCTTACCAAAATCTGAATTATTTCTTCAGGCCTTTTATCTTCGACTGGAATCCCATTCACTTCCCTAAGTTCATCACCAACATGAATAAGACCTGAGAAGTAGCAAATTCGGGAAATTAACAGACTTACCTACAAAAGAACTGCAATTTGCAATTGTATCTATACTTAAAGCATTGTTTGGTTCCTTTAATACGTTTGAGGAGACCTTTATGCTTCTCAGGTTTCAGATTCTGTGCCTCTAAACAGCAGAACCAAAGACTACCACATTAAAATGCCGGCAAAAGAAAAGACATCAGCATCCTGGTCTTTGTCTAGAAATGTACATTATTTTCACTTAATAAAAGAATCTGTATTTTGTTTTAAAGGCTGCACACTTTCAGTAGTACTTTTCAAGTGAGGAACACTTGAAGCATATCTTACTATAGCTTCAGAAGTCCATGTAACTGTAAAGCAGAATGAGATTTATCGTTTATTTCAACAGATTCCCACGGTTCAACAGAAGGAAATTTCTTATTCCTTGTTTTGATGGATTACATCCAAAGATCATTTATCCTCTTAACTACATGTTGGAGATGTTGCCCGTGAAATGCACCATGGCCTGTCCATGCGCCTAGTGTTGAAACCCTTACCACTTCTGTCTGCAGCTCCTCCTCTCATGATTCTGGCCACAATAATGGCCCCCGTCTGCTCGTCTTTCTTAATGGTGGCTCCCTTTTAAGAAAAAGAACAAAAAGTACTTGTGGGTAAAGGCGCATAGTGGTTGGCAGGAAAGGAGGCAGAAATAAGAAGATTCATCTGGAAAGAGTGAAAGCAATTACAAAAAATTAAAGGTATGAGGCAGGACAAAGAGACATCATGCCCCTTTGTCTTACAAAGCACTCCTGACTTGGTACAGATTTTCAATCAGACACATCATGTAAGGTTTTCAGCACAATTTAAAGATTTTTCAAATCTGTAAGCTCTTCAACATTATGAAAAGTAGAAATCTTCTCTTTCCATTATACTACTTTATATTTGAATACTATTTGTTTTTTCCCCTTGACAGCATTGGCTCATTTCACTTTGTCCTTCTAATGCCCCATGAAGAAGGGAGGCCATATTGAGAAGGTTAAGTGAATACAAAAATCTCATCAAAATTAGAAAACTAAGACCCAGGCCATCTGGCTTTTAGTTTAGTGATACTTCTATAATAGCATTATAGCAAAGGAACTCAGACATAATGATAAAGAAAGAGAGAGAGAGAAAACTGCGAAATTAGTCGCATTCCTTACCTAATGCTAAGATAAATTAATGGAAGAAAGATCTGTTACTCCAAGGTCTTTATGTACCAGGACTGTGCTAAGAACAAGCAGAACTAACATTCTGGCATAAGATTAGGAACAATTTTAAAGAGTCCAGAAATTCTTCATTTATGGATGTTCAGAAGCTAACTGAATGCTGCTTATAACAACATCAAGCACAAATGGTTACTTTGAACATCTTTTTATGACTTTCCTTCTAAGAAACTGGCATTGGTGTGGGAAAGCGTTCTACATGGCATCACATAGCTAAAAAGATGCACATTGGGTGACGGCAGAATTCACACCCTGAAAAAGAAAGTGGAATTTTCCCACAGGTCAGTAAACATGTTTATATCGTTAAAAATTAGTTATGTAAACAAAATTAGGAATCCATTTGTAAAAAGTACATTTTATTTGACAGCTATCACATGCATATCTAATAGTAGTAAAAAAAAAAATCAAATAATTAAGTAATCTGAGTATTTTGTGGCATTCTTCATCACCAAGCATCCATTCAAATCCAAAGACTTGAATGAGCATCTCTCCACAATCATAAAAACCAAACCCATAAAGACCCACCAATTAATGGTAATTTTTGCCTTTATTTAAATAGTTTACTTAGAGCTAAGATGACTAGAAATGCAATATTTAATAAAACTGGTATGATTAAATAAACTTTAATTTTCCTTAACAATATCTCCAACTTTTTCATCAAAGTATGGCTAATAGCAAAAGGGTCTGATAACCTAAGATTAATTACCCATTTTTTTGGAGTGTTTTTTTTTAACCAATTTTTTCTTTTTTTTTTTTTACAGAGGTAAAACTGGCAAGTAACATTATAGGACTTTCAAGTATACACCATCATAATTGGCCATCTGTATGCACTACACAGTGATCACCGCTATAAGTCTAGTTACCACCCATCACCATATAATTGACCCAATTTTGTCCCCACCCCCAACCTTCTGGTAGCCACCAATGTGTTGTATCTATGAGTTTGTTTTGTTTGTTCATTTGCTTTTTTCTAAATTTCACATATGAATACAATGATATGATAATTTGTCACTCTCTTATTTTACTTAGTATAACACCTTCAAGGTCCATCCATGTTGTCACAAATGGCAAGACGTCATTCCTTTTTAATGGCTGAGTAATACTGCACTGTGGATATGTGTGTGTATGTATGTGTGTACGTATGCATATGTATTTGCCATATCTTCTTCACCTATTCATCCACCAGTGGACACTTAGGTCCTTTCCATATCTTGGCCATTGTATACGATGTTATAATGAACATAGGAGTGCATATACTTTTTCAAATCAGCATTTTTATATTCTTCAGATAAATCCTCAGAAGTGGAATAGATGGATATGATAGTCCTAGTCTTTATTTTTTAAGAGTATGGAGAAATCTCCAGAGTTTTTTCAATAGTGCCTGCACCAATTTACACTCCTGTCAACAGTGTACAAGGATTCCCTTTTCTCTACATCCCCACCAACAGTTGTTATGTCTTGTCTTTCTGATAATACCCGTTGTAATTGATGTGAGGTGATGTCAATTACAGTTTTGATTTGCATTTCCCTAATTATTAGTGATGTTGAACATCTTTTCATGTGCCTATTGGCCATCTGTATGCCTTCTTTGGAAAACTGTCTATTCATATCCTCTGTCTATTTTTTAATTGTGTTGTTCAGGTTTTTTTTTTTTTTTGTAATTGTATGAGTTCTTTGGATATTAATCCCTTATCGAATAAATGACTTGCAAAAACCTTCTCCCATTCAGTAGGTTGTCTTTTCATTTCAATGATGGTTTCTTTTGAGGTGCAGAGTTTGATGTAGTCCTATTTATTCTGTTTTTGTTTCCCCTGACTTTGGAGTCAGATCTACAAAAACATTGCTAAGACACATGTTGAGGAGCTTACCACCTATGTTTTCTTCTTCTAGTAATTTTACAGTTTCAGGTCTTAGATTCAAGTCTTTAATACGTTATGAGTTAATTTTTGTGTATAGAGCAAGACAGTAGTCAAGTTTCATTTACATGTGGCTGTCCAGTTTTTCCAATACTATTTATTGAAAAGACTCCCCTTTCTCCACTGCATGTTATTAGCTCTTTTGTTTAAATTAACTGTCCATGCATGTGTGGGTTTAATTTGGGGTTCTCAATTCTATTCCATTGATCAGTGTGTCTTTTTTAATGCCCATACCAAACTGTTTTGATTACTATAGCTTTGTAGTATAATTTCAAGTCAAGGGGCATGATCCCCTAAGCTTTTTCTTCCCAAGATTGCTTTGGCTGTTTGGGATCCTTTGTGGTTCCAAATTTTAGAATTATTTGTTATAGTTCCATGAAAAATAACCTTAGAATTTTGAGAGAGACTGCCCTGGATCTGTAGATTGCTTTGGGTTGTTTGGGCATTTTAACAATATTAATTCTTCCAGTCCATGAGCATGGACTATCTCCATTTATTTGTGTCTTCAATTCCTGTCATCAATGTCATAGTTTTCAGTGTACAGATCTTTCACTTCCTTGGTTAAACTTATTCCTAGGTATTTTTTTTTCTGATGCACTTTTTAATGAGATTGCTTTCTTAATTCCTCTGATTATCCATTATTAGTGTACAGAAATGCCACAGATTTGTTTTGTTAATTTTGTATCCTCCTACTTTACTGAATACATTTATTAGTTCTAACAGTTTTTGGTGCAGTCTTTTGGATTTTCTATATATAGTATTAGATCATCTGCAAATAGTGATAGCTTTAGTTCTTCTTTTCTGATTGGAGGTCTTCTTTTTCTTGCTTAACTGCTGTGGCTAGCCCTCCAGCAGTGACAAGAGTGTGCAATTCTCTTCTTGTTTCTGATCTTACAGGAAAAACTTTCAGCTTTTTACCATTGAGTATGATGTTAGTTGTGGGTCATATATGGCCTTTATTATGTTGAGGTATTTTCTATCTTTACTTACTCTGTTGAGTTTGTATCATAAATGGATGAATACTGTTAAATGATTTTTCTGCATCTACTGAGATATGATTTTTGTCCTTCATTGTGTTAATGTGGTTTGTCATGTTGATTGATCTGTGGGCATTGAACCATGCTTGGATGCCCGGACTAAATCCCACTTTCTCATGGCTTATGATCCTTTTAATGTATTGTTGAACTGAGTTTGCTAATATCTTGTTGAGAATTTTTTCATCAGTGTCATCAATGATATTGGCCTGTAATTGTGTGTGTATGTGTGCGTGGTGTTCTTGTCTGGTTTTGGTATCAGGGTAATGCTTCCCTGATAATATTACTTTGGAAGTACTCCCTCCTCTTCAGTTTTTTTGTAAGAGTTTAAAAAATATACAGATTAAATCATTGGAAGTTTGATGAAATTCATCTGTAAAGCCATCTGGTCCTAGAGTTTTGTTTGTTGAGAAATTCTGATTACTAATTTAATATCCTTGCTAGTAATTGGTCTATTCAGATTTTCTATTTCTTTATGACTGGTCTTGGATAATTGTATGTTTCTGGGACTCCATTTCTTCTAGGTTGTCCAATTTGTTGGTATATAATTTGTTCATAGTAGTCTCATGATTCTTTATATTTCTGTGGTGTTAGTTGTAACACCTCTATTTCTGATTTTACTTTAATCTTTTTCTTGATGAGTCTAGCTAAAGGTTTGTCAACTTACTTTTTTTCAAATAACCAACTCTTAGTTTCATTGACCTTTTCTATTGTTTTGTCTCTTTCATTTATTTCTGCTCTTTTTTTTACTTCTTTCCTTCTACTAACTTTGGGCTTCAAGTGTAAAATTCAATTATTTGAGATTTTTCTTGTTTATTGAGGTAGGCCTGTATTACCCCGAATTTCCCTTTTAGAATCCCTTTTGCTAAATCCAAAAATTTTGGTTTGTGGTGTTCCTATTTTCATTTTTGTCACTTGGTACTTTTTAATTTCTTCTTTGATTTCTTCAACGACCCACTGTTCAGTAGCATGTTGTTTGATCCCATTTTTGTGGTTTTCTCAATTTTCTTCTTGTAATTGATTTCTGATTTTACAACACCATTGTGGGTGGAGAAGATGCTTGATATTTCATCTTCCTGAATTCACTAAGTTTTGTGACCGAACATGTAATCTATCCTGGAGAATGTTCCATGTGCACTTGAGAAGAACGTGTATTCTATTCTTTTTGGAATGAATGTTCTGTACATATTAAGTCCATCTGGTCTAATGTGTTGTTCAAAGCCACTGTTTCCTCATGGATTTTGTTTGGATAATACCCACTGATGTAAGTGGGGTGTTGTAAGTCCCCTACTAGTATTGCTGACAATTTCTCCCTGTTAATCTTTGCTTTATATATCTTGGTGCCTCTATGTTGGATACATATATATTTATAAATGTTATGCCTTCTTGTTGGATTGACTGTTTTTCATTATGTAATGCCCTTTTTTCCTATTACTATAAGTCTTTATTTTAAAGTCTATTTTGTCAGCTATAAGTATAGCTACACCAGCTTTTTGTTTCCATTTGCATGGAATATCTTTCTCCATTCTTTCACTCTCAGTTTATGTGTGTCCTTCCTTCTGAAGTCAGTCTCTCATAGGCAGCATACAGATGTGTCTTGGTTTTTTTTTTTTTTTTTTATCCATACAACCACTCTGTGTCTTTTGACTGGAAGGTTTAGTCCACGTACATTTAAAGTAATTAGTGATAGGTACATACTTGCTACCTTTTGTTAATTGCTTTCTGGCTATTTTCAGAGTTCCTCTCTATTCCTTTCTTCTTTTCTCTCTCTTCTTTTTTACATTGCATTTAGATTCCTTTCTCATTTCCCTTTGTGTATTTACTGTAAGTTTTGCCTGGTGGTTACCGTGAAGTTCACCTAGAACTTCCTGTGTATATAATGGTCTGTTTTGACAGCAACTTGAACATACTCTGAAACTTTACGTTTTTTCTTCCTGCCTCCCATGTTTTATATTTATGTCACACTTTACACCTTTTTATTTTGTGCCTCCTTTAATTATTGTAGTTTTTATTATTTATTTTATTGTAGTTAATTTTATTGTTTTTGTATCTTAACCTTTACACTTGCCTTATTAATGATTGATCCACTACCTTTACTATATATTTACTTTTCCAGCAACATTTTTACTTTCCTATGCTTTCTTTTTATTACTTAATGCCATTTCTTTTCAGTTTAGAGAAGTCCCTTTAACATTAATTATAAAGCCAGTTTAGTGACGATGAACAACTTCTGCTTTTGCTTATACATAAAACTCTTAATCCCTCCTTCAAATGTGAGTACTAAACTTACCAGTAGAAACTTCTAGGTTGGAAGTTTTTTCCATCCAGCACTTTGGATATGTCATGCCACTCTCTTCTGGTCTGCAAAGTTTTTTCAGAAATATCTGCTGATATCCTTATGAGGTTTCCCTTGATATAAGAAGTTGTTTTTCTCTTGTAGCTTTTAAGATTCTTTCACCATTTTATTTATAATGTGTCCTGATACGGATTTCTTTGGGTTCTTCTTATTTGGAACTATCTGGGCTTCATGGACCTGTAGGTCCATTTTCTTCTCTAGATTAGAAAAGTGTTCAGCCATTATTTCTTGACATAAGTTTTCTGGCCCTGTTTTCTACATGGACCCCTATAATGTGAATGTTATTCTATTTGATATTGATTCAAACATTCTTTAAGTTACTTTTTTTTTTTTTTCTCTTTTCTTTTGGCTGCTCTGTGTGGGTGAGTCCTATTGCTTTTTCTTCCAGCTTGCTGATCTGATCTTTGGCTTCATCCAGTCTGAACTGCTCTAGGGTATTTTCCAGTTCTGTATTCTTCAGCTCTGTAACTCCTGTCGGGAATTTTGTTATATTTTCTTTGTTGAGGATCTCACCGTGTCCATCCAATCTTCTTGAGTTCAGTGAGCATCTTTATGACCATTACTTTGAATACTTTACCAGATATATTGCTTATCTCTATGGCATTAATGCCCCTGTCTCATATTTTATCTTCTTTTGTTTGGAACACTTTCCTCTGTCTCCTCATTTTGCCTGACTCTCTGTGCTCATTTCTATCAATCACCTCTCCTAGTATTGAAGCAGTGACCTTTCAAAGGAGAGTCATGTGGAGCCCAGAAGTTCAATCCATTCTAACCAGAGCTAGGTGCTCAAGAAGCATCCCATGTGTGGTATGTTACGAACCTGTTTGCTGTAGCAGGGCTACGTCTGCGATGCAAGAATGTATCAGACTGGTGCCCAGCCGGCTGTGATGCATGGCTGCACTGAGTGGCACAGGCTGCACTGTGGCCAAGGGGTGGGCGGGACTACTGTCTGGCCCAGCTGTTACGCACAATCACAGTGTGGGGACTGGCAGGGTTCCTGGCTGGGCACACCCCTCAGCTCTAGCAGATTAGAGAAAAAGTTCCAAAATGACTCCCACCTTCACCACCTTTAACAAAGTAGATGCAGTCACAAACATGGCACCGTCATATTTGTCGTATTTGTGACTCCGTCCCTGGGGAAAGTTCCAAAAGTTTCCCGCCTCGCTGGCAAGCACTTTAAGATCAGTAAGTGGGTCTCCTTCGCATATGGTCTAAGGTGCTTTTCAAATTGGAGTTTTTGTGTTGGGTCCTGGGGTGAGTGAGTCTGCACACGAGCCCTTAAGAGCAGGCTCTCCCTTCCCTACAGTTCTATGATTTTCCTGCACATGATCCCTACTGGTTTTCAAAGCCTGGCATTTAGGGGGCTCATCTCTTTCATGCAGGATTTAAGGGGCTGGTTGCCTGGTCTGGAGCACAAACCCCTCACTCCAGGAAAACTTCTGTATTTTTGAGATCCTCCTTGACTGTGGATCACTGCACCTACCGTGGTGTGTGTGTGTGTTGTTTTTTGTTTTTCTTGCAAGTTGGTGTCTCTGCCTCTCCTATCCAATGCTGTCCTTTTTGTCCTTTATCATAGAGGCTCTGTTCATCCAGTTTTCTAGTCTTTTTCAAATTATTCTATTAATTCTATTAATTAATTATTCTATTTCAAATTATTCTATATGGAGTTGTGTATTTCCCTTACCATGGGAAGGAAGGAGTTCAGAATCTTCCTACACCACCACCTTGAATCCAAGTCTCTTCTCATCCATATTTTATAGATGAGAAAACAATCACAAATGGCTATGATCTAAGATCAGAAAATTAGCGTACAGTGAAGTCAGGACCTATCTAAGGCAAACTGATCAGAATGCTGTTTTTAGTCTTAACTATTCGATATTGCTTACCCTATATCTTTAACCTTTTATTCACAAATTATAAGTTCACTGCCCTTGCATTAGCTTATCTACGATGGACATCATCAATTCCCTCCTTCTCTGTATGCGCATATGCCCTATTCCCATACCAACTGGTGAAAATGGTCCTAAGGCATGTAAGCCTATAGGAGGGCTTGCAGCTGCCAGCTGGGCCTCTTGAAATACTTGCTCTGTGGGAAGTCAGACACCATGTAAGAAATCATTACTGCCATGCTGTGAGGAGGCCCACCCAGCCAAGTGGAGAGGTCATCTGGAAAGAGATGTCTGATCAGTCCCCATTTTTCCGGCCATCCCAATCCAGGCATCAGTCATAGGAATGAAGTTCACAGATGACCCCAGCCTTAGCCACCACCTAACTGAACATATGAGGGACTCTACTTAAGAACCACCCAACTGAGCCTATCAACCTCTAAAACTATGATATATAATGTTGTATAGCCACAAAATTTGGGGGTGGTTTGTAACACAGAATTAGGTAATTGGAGTAAGCCTCTTGCTTCACTATGAATTATACTATTTTTCAATATAGGACCATCCAGTTTGTTGTGCTTAATGCTAGTCCTTGTGACTTATTCCGTGATAAAATGAAGCTGACAAATGTTTACTGAGCGCCTACTCTGTGCCAGGTTCTAAGGGCATGTAATGTATTGGTGAAAAAAACTAAGCATTTCTGCCCCCTCATGGAACTTACATCTAACAAGAAAGAAAGACAATAAACAAACGATGAAATAATTAGACATATAGTATGTTAGAAAGTGGCTACTACTGTGGGTATGAGAGCGGCAGGGAAGACAATGTAAAGACACAGGCTTCAATGAGAAGATGAAATCTGAGTAAAGAAAGATAAAAAGGAAACGAAGGAGTTAGCCAAAGAGAAAGAATAGATGAAAACAGTACAGAAGTGCTAGGATGAGGCCGTAAATGGAATGCAGTGATCAAGGAAGAGCAAAAAAGCCAATGTGGCTGGAGTAAGGTAAAAGGGGAGAAGCAGCAGGAAGTGAGAGTAGATGGCATCAGGGAGCCAGATCATGTAGAACTTTGTAGATTATATCGTGGGGGCTCTGGATTTTATTCTGAAAGAAACAAGGAGAAGCTGAACAGCGTGAGTGAGTGTCATAATCTAAAAGGTTCACTCCACCTACTGTGTTAAGAAAAGAGTGCAGGAATGCAAGGGCTAAAGCAAGGAAACAAATTGGGGGTTGTTAAACTAATCCGGGGGAAAGATGAAGGAGGCTTGGATCTGACTGGCAGGAGGTGAAGTGATGAACAGTCTGGATATATTATTGGTACAGCCAAAAGGATTCCCAAAGGACTGGAGAGGGTACATGAAAGAAGAAAGGTATCAAAGACTGACTCTGGTTTTTGGCGGAGCAATTAGGAAGATGGGATTGTAATCAACTGAGAGGAGGAATCCTAGGAGGGGAATGAATTTGGGGACAAAGATCAGTTTACTTTCGGACACGTGAAGACAGAGATGTCTATTCGACATTCCAGTGGAGATATCAAGTACACAGATGGACATACAAATTTAAAGCTCAGAAAAAAAGATCTGGAAGAAAAATCGACTTGGGAGTCACTGACACACAGATGATTTTTAAAGGCAGGGGCTGGATGAAATCACTTCTAGAATGTGTAAAGAATAGCACTGCCACACTGAAGGGTTACTCTGTTACAGACACAAACCTTGAAACAGGGGTGCCTGCTACCTGCTGACTCTACCTATCCCCGGAGGGTGAACTATGGACCCTGAGAAATGATCTCCCACTTTCTACATGATGCTAGCCCTTGACTCAACCTTCGTTTTGATCCCTTCATTCTTGAAGATTTCTGCTTCCATCTTTCTTTCCAAACTCCTATTACCACAATTCTTTGAGGTATTCTTAGTGGAACGTACTTGCGTGAAAAGAAGATCAAAACTCATTAAAATAGAACACATTACATGCCATTTTGTACAAAAGTCTACAGTCCTATGGCACAGATAGCACAAGGAAAATAAAGTTGTATCTAATGTTTTAGCACTTACATATTTCCTTATGTAATTATTTTGAATTTATTCTATGTGATTTTGACCCAAAAAATAGAGTATAGAGAACTTTGGGTTAGATTGAGAAGTTAAAATTCTGGTTACGTTTGTCTTGCTACTGCTGTAAAATGGTTTATAAAAGAGGACCTGATGAGCCCATGCTATCATGATGTCTCCATAAAAAATGCATGTCCTACAATACTGCCAATATTCTAAGACCTCCTTAAGCAGGTAGCGCTGTTGATTCCAGATTGAACCTTTGAAATCAAAGTGGTTTCAAGCATCATCTACCAAACATTTGCATCAAGAACATCTGAGACATTTAAAAAATCTAGATTCCCAGGTCCCACCTGAAACTTACTGATGCAGACTCTCTGGGGGTAGAGGTGGTGAAGTTTGTGTTTTAAGTAAGCACCTCAGGTAATTCTTAGGATACCAAAGTTGGAGCAGCACTGTTCTAAAAGAAGCAAGAAGGACAACCCATACAAGAAACTGAAAATTAAGATCATAATCCACTCACTCACTAAGTGAAGGTCACTTTCTTAAAGGGTGCCTAAAAAATAATATTTATTATTAATTATTTCTGCATAAAACAGATACAAATTGTTCCAAATTCATGGGGAGGGAGGATAGCTCTGCTCCCTGCATCCTGACCATTGTTTTTCTCTCCTTCTCTCAATTCATTTATCCATCCCTCCCCTTAAACTATCACCATCTCACCTTTCCATTGCAAACACCTACATGATCTGTGCTCACTGCCTCTTTTCCCTGGAAATGGTCCTCTCCAACAACCGTCATCGAGAGCTTCTACGTATCATTCTATACAACATTTATATAGTGCTTGCATAATGCATACAAAGCATTTCAAGTACATTATATGCTATTTGACGTTCAAAACACTCTTGAAGAGGCAGATCTCCTGATTTTCAAACAAGAAGCCTCAGCCTGTGAGATTAACTGACTTGGTCCTGCAAGGATATAGAGCAAAGAAGGGACACCAGAGTACCTCCCACTTAGGTCCTCTAATCCAAGCCTGGTGTTTATTTCACCACATATGCCTCAATCTAACAGACAAAAGTAAACTCTTAAATCATATGGATAAACTAACCCCCCTTCATTGTTAAATCTTATAGCCTTTACTCTGGAATCATTTGCCAAAAATTTCCTGACGATCCAATCACTAGAATTTTACTTCAGCATTGCTTCTCGCGTCTTAACTATTTCTGACTCTTACCACTTGGATTCATTCTCCTAAGGATGCCTTAGATTCAATCTTCTCTCGGCTTCCGCTTCTCCCCCACTTTCTACCCCTTTGGTAGTTGTGGCTTTTCCAAGAACCTCTCCAAAATGACAAGTGACATTTGACAAATGTAAAATGACAAGTTTGTTGAAAATAACCATTTCCTACTTTTCTGAGTAGTACATTTTTTTAAACCTTAAATGTACTCACCCAAGAATCCTACTTTACCTTTATAACTGTCAAACTAAAAATAATACACTAATTATCATTTGGATGAAATAAAGTTCAAGATAAGTAATTCTCCTCACTTGATTTCATATTCCAAGGTTGAAATGACATCTGAAATCTTAATACTCTTCTCAGAAATCCTAACAAATAATTTGGGAATTTCTTCGTCCCATGTAGATGTTGTTGTCTATATGAAGTTTTTTATTTTTATTTTTTTTAAATACAGTTCCTTGAACAAGAAACACACAATTGTGGCTCAGAAGGAAGACAAAGGACAAGTAACTACAGTAATTTTTTAAAGTAAAATAACTTCAAAGTACTTGAAATTGCTTTAGATTGCCTTAAACATAAAAATAATATAAAACATAAACCTAGTTTAGAGAAGTTAACTGCATATGCTTGGGGACAAAAACTTTTATTAATTTACTTTTAAATAATGGAAAAATGAATATGACAACTTTTAATTCATGTAAAATAGGCAAAGAGCAGAATAAAAATTATGGATCCAAATGAAACAGCATTAAAATTTTTAAACACCCAACATTTGAGATGAAGTAGAAAGGAAAGTTGCTTTCAAGTATATTACAAAGTTGTCAAATTAAACCATGGTACATGAATAAGGAACTGAACAATTCCAAGAAATGCTGAAGATAGCCCCTGCATATACAAATATTACAAATCCGGAAAACATCCCCATGCTTAAGAGAAATAATTTTTAAACAAATTAACAATTCAACCAATTTTTAAATTTACCTGGTTCCCTTTCCTAAATCTCTAGCCTCTTCCTAGCACCTGCCGAGCCCCACAGGCTCCAAATAATCATAAGGAAACTTGAAATTTTTACTCCCATGCATTTCCTTCTATTCTTGCTACCTGAATGCATGGTACTTCTCCTCACCTAAGTAACAACGTTGTGGGTATTTTGTACTCCCTCTCTTCTCTTGCACTGTGTATGTAAAAATTTGCCTGGTCTGATCAACTCTAACTTGCCATTTACCCCAGTTCAGATTCTCCTCTTAAATATTCTATATTATATAAACTTGGACAAAAGAGAGCTAACAAAGGATGATGATGTCAAAGTTAGATCTAATTATTTAAGCTGTGACATGCTTACTAGCTATAAAGCATGTGATATACTCAGTAACAAAGGATGATAACACAACTGTAGGTTATTTTCTATACCTCATTCGCGACTGCTTTTTAAATTGAAACTAATTTGCAGCAGGTCCAGTTAAAACTTAAAAAATCTCAATGCAGTGCATGCCTAATTGCTTTGACAAACATTTTGAACATGTTCTTTGATCAAGAGAGGCTCAGGACATAAACATTGCTGGTGGTGCTTTAAATGTTAGCCCATGAAGCCAACACACCAAAAGCCACTGCCCCTGGGAAAACTACAACTGATCAAAGAAATTATTCCTAATGAATTCCTGAACTCCTCAAGATGGTCAGCCTTTCGGTTATCCAAGTGCCTGAAGTTGTCAAAACAAAACAAAAAAATGTATTTATCGAGGGATGCACAGAAGCCACCAAGAATTAGTCACTGTATGGTGATAGACCCTGAGAAAGATCTTTCTACATCCAAAATGCATGCCATCTATCCTTGCTAAGTATATCACCTTCTATTTAATAAATACCAAGAGACATTACAGAGTTATAAACCACATATTAAAGGCACAAACTTATAATGTACATTAAATAATCTTAACCAGGAATACAGGGAGCCCGAGGACATCCATGGGCGGGCATCAGGGTCTCAATAAATTCCTTTGTATCACATCAAATCTATCTGTGTGTTTTTTCTGGGTAGGAGTATCCAGTGTAGTTATCAATGTACCAAAGTTGCCCTTAAACAAAACAACATGAAAAAAACCTATAAGGGAAAAGTAGACAGACAAAATATGGTGTAGAAGAAAAAAACTAGTATTTGCAGGTAAAGGGCCCGGACCTCCATTCTACCACTCATTAGCTGTAATACTTAAGTAAGTTCCTTCACTTCTTTGCGTATCCGTTTCCTAGTCTATAAAAATGGAAAAAGAGATACCAACTATGAGGATAAATGTAACATATGTAAAGTACTTCACACAGTGCCCAGCAAGTATTGCATTATCCCCTGCTATTTGCTTTAAGAATACCAAAATGTCTCAATTAGGAAAAAAATGGGCCCCAACACATTTAAATTTTTTTTCAACGTTTTTTTTTTTTTATTTTTTTTATTTTTTTTTATTTTTTGGGACAGAGAGAGACAGAGCATGAACGGGGGAGGGGCAGAGAGAGAGGGAGACACAGAATCGGAAACAGGCTCCAGGCTCCGAGCCATCAGCCCAGAGCCCGACGCGGGGCTCGAACTCACGGACCGCGAGATCATGACCTGGCTGAAGTCGGACGCTTAACCGACTGCGCCACCCAGGCGCCCCCCAACACATTTAAAATCAACTGCTAGACAGTGGAATTTATTTTTCTTCTGAATGCAGTTTCAGCAAAATATGGAGACACTCTGTACTGCTATCCTACTGCTGCCATGACAAATGTGCCACACAAATTTTGTGACACAGATTTGTTACCTTACAGTTCTGGAGACAGGAGGGCCAAAATGAGGGTCCTGAAGCTAAAGTCAAGGTGTCAGCAAGGCTGTGTTCCCCCTGGAGGATCTAGGAGAGAATCTGATCCTCCCCTTTTCCAGTTTCCAGAAGCTTCTGGCATTCCGTGGCTCATGGCAACATCACACCAACCTTTGCTTTTATCATCACGTCTCCTTTTTGTAACTCTGATGTGCTGCCCTTCCCACTTCAGTAAAAACCTTTGTGATGACAAGGGGCCCACCAGATAACCCAGGATAATCTTCCCATCTCACGATCCTTACCAAATCTTGACAAGTCCCTCTGCTATTTAAAGTAGTATTTCACGGGTTCTGAAGATTAGTACATGACATCATTGGGCATGGTGGGGAACACCATTCTGCTCACCACAGACCCCCTGATGCAATTTGACATTGTATAAATTCCGGTGCTAAAATAAATAGGTACATTTACAGTTTTCTATGTTTATTTATTTTTGAGAGAGAGAGAGTGAGGGAGGGCCAGAAAGAGAGAGGGACAGAGGATCCAAAGTGGGATTTGCGCTGACAGCAGAGAGCCCAGTGCGGGGCTCAAACTCACAAACTGTGAGATGAGGACCTGAGCCGAAGTCAGACACTTAACCGACTGAGCCACCCAGGCACCCCTACATTAACATTTTGAAATAAAAGGCATTTGATTAATTTCTCCTTTACTTTAAAATAAATCAGCTTTCTAGAAAAGCCAGAGCAATTATTTTTAGTTGCACCGTTTAGTCTTAAATCAGCTGTGACTAGCTCATGGTATGCTTTCTTTTACAAAGGTCAACATCACATTTTACAAATTATTGCTCTAACCAATAAAATGCTGCTGTTTTATTTGGCTTTTTTTTTTCATTTTTCTAAATACTGTTTTTTAGACATGTATGCTGTATTTATTTTAAAGCTTAAAAACACAGAAAAATTATGTTATAAAGAGAGGAATAAATGGTGTGGCCCCATCAGATTTGGTTTTATCATGGTACCTACTCATGTCTGAGCATAAACCGTATACCAAAACTCACCAATGGTTCTCTATTTTTGACCAGACGAATGATTTTTACGGAATCTTCCTCATCATCGATATCATCAGGCATAGGAGGTAATACCGGATCGTAATTCTTCTGAGCCACAGTATCGTGTACAGAGAGCAAAGCCTATCAAAGTCAGAATTTGGGGGGGAAAAATCAATCAAATATAAAATCCCAAACACATCAAGCTATAAAGAAAATCAAACTGGGGTTACAGTGTTGACATAACAATGGTCATAGGCAACTACTTGAAAAAGAGCATCTTAGGAACGGGAGTACATACAGCAGCCAACAGCAGCTCTGCTTAGCTGCCTACCCTCATGGAGGACAAGATCAGCATCAAAGTACTCTCACCTGGGACGCCTGGGTGGCTCAGTCGGTTGAGCATCCGACTTCAGCTCAGGTCATGATCTCACAGTCTGTGAGTTCGAGCCCCGCGTCGGGCTCTGTGCTGACAGCTCAGAGCCTGGAGCCTGTTTCAGATTCTGTGTCTCCCCCTCTCTGCCCCTTCCCCGCCATGCTCTGTCTCTGTCTCTCAAATATGAATAAACGTTAAAAAAATTTTTTTAAAAAAAAGTACTCTCACCTGTATATTCTCTGGTTCATCCTTATAAGGGTGGCAGCTGGGGACAGGGGTGGGGGCTTAGTACTTTGGCTAGGAGGGAGAAAATGAGGCCACAGGTACATTGTCAATGAGCCAGTAGGAGTCTGAGAAAACTGTATTTTTCCCTTCCTACTGTTAGCAGCAAACACAAAAGGAACTGACCAATGCAATTTACTTTTATTCTTCTCCTGTTTTCTCACCTTTTCATTTGTTGTGTAACAGGTTAACTAATATGTGTATAAAAGAATAACATAGGGGTGCCTGGGTGGCTCAGTTGGTTAAGTGTCCGGCTTCGGCTCAGGTCATGATCTCGTGGTCCGTGAGTTCAAGCCCTGCGTCAGGCCCTGTGCTGGCAGCTCAGAGCCTGGAGCCTCCTTCGGATTCTGTGTTTCCCTCTCTCTCTGACCCTCCCCTGCTCATGGTCTGTCTCTCTCACTCTCAAAAATGAATAAATGTTAAAAAAAATTTTTTTTAAAGAATAAAATAAAAGTTTTCCTAGGCATTACTGTCATGGTGGCTAAAACTCCACAAAATACAGTCACATTGTCATTCTGGACCAAAGACCAGAAAAACACTCAAATCTTGACATGTCACTACTATTTTAGGAGAGTAGGTTTTAGACTTTTAACGAACTTGTTCTCTATCACCACCACCACAATCCATAAATTACTCTAGCCAGAAGCCTAGAAATCATCCTTGAAACAAATCTCTCCTCCACCCTACACTCCTCAACACCCAATCTATATTCTGTTAAATCTACTTGCAAAATATATCCTAAAATGTGTTCTATTCTCTCAGCTCTTAGAGCAGACACTGGCAAACTATGCCATCTGTTTTTGTAAATGAAATGTTACTGTGACATGTTCTTCATTCATTTATGTATTGTTTATAGCTGCCGTCATGTTACAAGAACAAAAACTGAGTGGAAGCAAGAGACCGTTTTTATAGGAAAAGTTGGGGGATACCTGATCTAGCTCATTGATGTCGTTGTGTTTTACCTGGAGAATTGCAATAGCCTCTCAATGGTCCAGGTGCATTCACCTATGGTCCATTTTTCCAAGTATGTATATTTCACATTTTCTATGCCTTCGGGGGACATTTAGAATGATTTCCGTTCTTGGCTATTATAAATAGTGCTACTATTAATATTTCCTATCTTTTGATGCATGCACGTGTGTGCACACACACGCACACACACACACAATATGGGTTAAGCATAGCTTGCCCTTGAACAACATCGGTTTGAATCGCATGGGTCCATTTATATGTGGATATTTTTTGATAAATACAGTATTATAAATGTATTTTATTTTCCTCATAATTTTCTTAACATTTTCTTTTCTCTAGTTTATTGGAAGAATACAGTATATAATACATATAACACACAAAATATTTTGCTGTTGGTAAGGCTTCTAAGCAACAGTTGGCTATCAGTAGTTAAATTCTGGGGAGTCAAAAGTTACACACAAGTTCACAAATTTCTAACATGTAGGGAGTCAGTGACCCTAGTCCCTGCATTGTTCAAAGGTCAAGTATATTTGAGAAAGAAAAGTCTGGGTCATGGGTTCTAAGTATATTCAACATTACCAGATAAGAGACAGTTTTTCAAAGTGCTTGTCCCAACTGTACTCTTACCAACAGCTTAAGTGAGTTCTAGTTGTATCAAATGATCCCCAACATTTTACATTAGTAATTTCAATCTCACCATTCTGGATGCATAATGGTATCTTCTTATGGTTGGAATTCCATTTTTCTTATAACTAATGAAATCTGTTTTTGTAAGATGCCTGTTCAAGATCCTCACACATTTTTCTATTCCATCTGTCTTTTTCTTACTGTTTTGTAAGAATTCTTTATAACATACTGGACCCAAGCCTTTGTTGATTACATATGCGGCAAATGTATTCTCATGTTTGGTAGCTTCCCTTTCCCTTTCTTATTAGGGTTTTTTGACTAACAAGGAATCCAAATTTTAACGAGCCTAATTAATGTTTTTTCCTTGGGGGCTGGTGCTTTTTGCATCTGACCTGAGTTTCAAAGTAAAAGTATAAACAGCATCAAGATGAAGAAATATCTGAAGAGACAATGGCTGAAATTTTTGACAAGTAATGAGAGATGGAGTCTGAAGAGTCAGGAGACCCAATGTATCCATCAGGAAGCAGGAACAATAAAAAGAAATGCAAGATTCGATACATCATAGTGAAACTACAGCACACCAAAGACTGAAGAGAGAAGACCTGAAGAACATCAGAAAGGAAACACAAACAAAATGACTGAGAGATGACTGATTGGCAACAGTGGAAACTAGAAGCCAGTTAAAATATCTGGAAAATGCTTAGAAAAAATAACAGCCAGCCCAAAATTGTGTATTTAGGAAAAGCATCATTCAAGAATGAGGATGAGAGCCAAGTTGAAGTTATTAAGAACTCCACTAGAAAATAACTAAAAAACAGAAAACTTAAAAAAAAAAAGACGAAACAATGGTTTTGGAAAACACTGGACCCAAACAATGAAGGACAGTGATCACCGGAAGACAGGAAACAAATGTGAGCCTCTTAAGCCCAGAGTTTGCTGGCTGTGTTGGGGGGAGAAGGCCCTGGGTAGAACCCACTGGTCTTCCTAAGTTGAGACAACAAAGCTGGGAACACTGGGAGGATGAGAGACTAAAGTTCTCAAGGTCTCAAGAGTATGAAAGAGAAGACAGCGGGATGGACACAGGGCTCCGGAGATCTTCAGTAGGTCCCCCCTGAATCCTTAGCCAAGGCATACATACAAAAAAACAAACAAACAAAAACAAAACAAAACAAAACAAAAAACCAAAAAACTACCAGAAAGGATTAGAGCAGTGGTTATCAGTAGAGAACAATTTTACTCCCCAGTAGCCACTTAGTAATGTCTGGAGACATTTTGGGTTGTCTCAGTGTGGGGGATGCTACTGCCATCTAGTGCACAGAGGTCAGGGATGCACCTAAACATCTGACAGCACACAGGATGGTCCCCTGCCCTCTCCTGCCATCCCTTCCCCCAATAATTTTCCACCCCCAAATGTCAATAGTTCCAAGTTTAAAAAACTCTGCCTTGCAGAGAACAACTGGCAAAGCTCACACAGGGCAGGAAGAACTCCTGTTTCCATCAGGGGAAAAAGGCTTGGCATATGCAGGGCACTGAGGATAGTGAAGAGAGGAATACTGTCTTAATAGTGGTAAATAGCCCAAAATTAAACACAGCTAAGATCTCACCCAACAAAGCTTAAAAAGCAAGACTCTGAAGAATCAACATGTTCCCAAGTAACTTAATTATATAACAGAAAAAAAAAACTCAAGAATATTATCTATAAAAGTATAAAAACATTGAGCATCAAACAAAGTAAAACTCATACTGACTGGGAGTCAATCAATTACTAACAAAAGTTATCAGGCATATGAAGACAGAAGGAAATACTACTTATAATGAAGAAAAACAATGCTATAGAACTAAACCCTGAAAATTACACAGATGATAGAGTTATATGGAACCAAATCCTGAAATTACACAAATAGACTTCAGACAAGGGAAGGAAAACAATTACTATCACTGTATTCCAAATGCTTAAAAAGGTAGATGAAAGACTGAAAACTGAGACTTGCAATATACAAGAAAGATTAAAATCAAACTTCTAGAGATAAAAGATACAATGTATGTACTTTAAAAAAGTACAGTGAATGAGATTAACACTTGTAGTTAAAGCAATTTATCAACTATCAACAATGAAACAACACAAAGAGAAGACATAGTGAAAAATTATGAACGGAACATTATTGAGCCATGGGACAACTTATATACACCTAACTGGCATCTCCAAAGAAAGGAGAAGTGCTAAAAAAAAATATCTAAAGAAATATGGTAGAAAATATTCCAAATGTGATGGGGTAAAAAAAAGCCTCTATCTGTATCTAAGCACAAAAAGCATAAAAAAAATAACACTGTATTGCTTAAAACCAGTGAGAAAGAAAAAAAATCTTAAAATCAGCCAAGAGAAAAAAGTTAATAATGACAACACACTTCAGAAACGTGAGCCACAAGATAAAAGAGCAACATCTTTAAAATACTCAGAAACCGCCAACCGAAAATTCTATACCTAGCAAAAATATCTTTGAGAAAAGAAGAGATATTGAAGAGTTTTTAAACACATACAGAGGCTGAAGGAATGTATCACCAGAAGACTTGCATTACAAGAAATGGTACAGGAAGTCCTTCAGACAGGAAGATAGGAATGACAGTAGATGGGAATATGGGTTTATAAAGAGTTGAATGAAGAACATCAGAAATGTCCATTATCTGGGTATCTATGGTAACTATCCTGCACATAATTAAGACTAATAGAGATCACTAATAAACATCTTCTAAAATAAAATGATTATTATGGTTGATAGGCAATATTAGTAACACCAGCTATGTATTTTTTCCTCTTTAGCTTTTCATCTCCATGTCTGGATTCCAAGATTTACAAATACTGAGTTCCTAATTTTTAATAGCTTTGCTTTACAAGTATTTTTGGTTAGCCAACATTTTTATTCTGAACTAAAAGTAACTTTGTATTCTATTTTCCTGTTTTTTAACTGTGGTGACTTTATTCTTCAATATACAGATTGTCCTTTTGAAAGGCAACACACCTAAATAAGAAAATTGTATTTCCATATGCCATAATCACCCAATCACAACTGATGGGTTTACCTGTTGTTCAGAAGAATATGCAGGAAATTGAACACTAGGCCTTCTAACCCATCAGGCACACAGGCTCTCACTGCTTTGGACCCCCTGGAGTCAATTGTATGTTCAAAGTACCTGTCAGGTCCACAGAATTAAGTGTCTAACTCATAAGAATGAGAAACACTGATTTATTCCTCCAGAAGGAAGCTTAACTTGTCCCTTTTGCATGCTTTAATGAAGTCTCATCCATTCTACATGCTCAGGCAATGAGTAATTTCTGGTAAGGACATGTTTTGGAAAGCTAAAAATTTCAACAAATCTTCTTATTTTATTGCCTTTTTAAAACCCACCAAATTTCCCCCAACTTCCCTAAATTATAATACCATGCTCTAGTGATGATGTCACTTCACTGTTTTATCAAAAAATGAGCCTCTGAATGAGGACTTGGAGAGGTGGATTTGCCTATAATGTGGCCATGCAATGCCTAGGAGTGGATCTTATTTATTAATGACTCTCTGCCTCCTGGGAAAAAAAGTCGCCGTAGAGATCCATATCCCTTCAGAGGAGTGCCCCCAAAGGCCACCACTATTGCTCTTGCCCACCCCATCACCACAGGAAGCTCCCACATCCTATCGCTTCTATTGAGGCCTTGTGCTATTCACTATACCACTTCCCTGTTCTCACCATCTGTTGTTTCTTTGATGCTTCGTTACTTGAAGATTTGGACAGTAAGACTGTATCTTGTAACCACTACTGAGTAATAAGAGTAATTATTATTTATTGTTCGTATGTGGCAACTGACTGATTCAGAGATTTCAAGACTGGGTATAATCTTTACATCTTTGACAGCCTTCATGTGAGACAACTGTTACAAAATGACAAGTCATTTCCTAACTATTGGAGACTCCAGGGCAACAAGCTGTACAGGAAAAGTACTGACATATATTCCAGCAGTGATCAATTAGCAAAAATGAAAAAGAACATTAATTGCACAGGGCTTGCAAGGGCATGGAGCAAAGGACCTTCTCACGTGTGAGGCCGGCAATGTACGCTGAGAGGACCTGTCCAGGTCATTGCTAAGGACAACTGGCAATCACTACTGAAATTTCAAATATACACACGTTTTAACCCAACAATTTGTATCCCCAATAAAATTCTGAAATATACAAGAGATGTGCATTATAGTGCTGTTTAAATAGCAAAAAAACAAAAAAACAAAAAAAAAACAAAAAAAAAAACCATATCCACCTCTAAGAGAGAAGTTAGATAACTGTTACTCCAAACAGAAGTCCACAAAATATCAAAATGTTAAAAGTGCACAGAACAAAAAGTAGTGCACTCTATTTATAATGGGAAAATATGTATGTAATATTTCTGAATGCAAAAAAGGAAAATTAATGCAGCCAGTGGACAGGAGCTATTCCTGAAAGGTCACACAGTTCACGGACAAAACAAAAAGTCACTAAACATACGGCATGATGCTCATCTTCACTAACGGAGAATGGAAATAGGAACTTCTACTTTCTTCAAGGTTTGAATTAGAAATGCAAGTACATAGTCTCAAAAAATGTCCTATTTTTAAGTCTTCATCAAGTCCCTTGTAAAAAGGAAAATTAGAGTCAAAGTAATAAGTTATCACACCTTATTAAAGACCAATGTAAATTATTTACATAAATAAACAATTTCTTCTAACCTCATTCATGGATTTGTTTTTTGTACTTTTCCTGTGTGTGGGTGTCTATCTGTCCCTCTGTTCCTGAGGTTATTAAGGTTTCTTCTTGATCCCATGATTATGGTCCAAATTTTTATACTCAAATCTTTAATCTAGTTGGAATTCACTATGTATTACATTATATATAATACACATTAGATATATATTTTTTCCCCCAATAATCAACCAGTTGTGCCAATACCACGTACTGAAGCTACATCCAGTTCCACCCATCCCCCACTGCCATCCCCTCACATCCTTCACTAAGGCCATAATCGTGCTTCACCTGGATTACTTCCTCAGGCTCACAGCTGGCCTTCCTCCATTCAGCATTCCACTTCTCCCACCCTAATCCCCTTCCACTCTGAGAACCTGTCCACGAAAGCGACTGTGTCGCCTGCCTGTTTAAATCCTTTCAGTGGCTTTCCAACTGCTCTTAGGATGACACCCAAACTTTTTAAGATGCTCACAGTAAGGGTGGCCATGTTAATTTATCATCTAAAGAAGGAAACAAAAGAATGAGAAGGAGGCTATTAATAATCATGCTGGGACCACAGGCACAAACCAGACTTCCTGGGCAAACCAGGACATATATGCCCCCCCCCCCCCACCGCCCCCTGCCACTCAAAGGATCCCCTGTCTAGCTCTGAACTCCCCTCTGCCACAAGCTACTGCTCAACCACACTGAACTTATTTTGTGTCTTCAAACTTGACAAGTTACTTGATGGGATTTCATACGCTATTCACCTTATTTAAAACATCAGTTTTCACATCCCCCCCCCCCACCCCCCGACTCATCTCTCACTCCTTTTCCTTTTTTTGGTGACCTCGAAGCCAATCTTCAGGGCTCAACTTCTATGTCACTTCCTCTGCAAAGTTCTCTTGAGCCCCCTCCCCACTTCCCAAATTTCGATTTACCACCCCTCTCCTCTGTGTTCCACAGTATTTCTATGCATCCTTTTACCCAACATTTCTCCTGTCAGCTGCATTAGCCTTCATGTACCTTCTGCAAGTTCTATCTACAGGGCTTGGCACAGAGTAGGCATGGGACATTTGAGAACGAATGAATGAAGATCTGACTCTGGCAACATTATAAATAATCAGAGAAAGTTTTAAAACTTTTCAAAAAAGAGCTGGCAAATCTGTAGGACACACATAGTATCCTTCTCATAGTGGCTATATATTTGGTTGTATATATCCGCGTCTGTTTATAAACATCATTATTGCTTTGGAGGTACACCTCAGGCTTCTTTTCACTACTGTGCACTAAGTATTTTAAATGGAACAGCCATCTTTAGCAAATAATTATTTCTCTTAACCACTAAAAAATTAAAAACAGTATTCAAATTAACATCTGGGAGTTACATTTTTCATTTTTCATATTTAAAACTGTCAGTTCAACTTATAATTCAGGGACACCTGTCATATTCTACTGTACCTTGCTTCTGCTTTGAAAAAAAGACAAGGAAATATTTTAGTTTACTAAACAACTTCTTACAGTAATTACCTATAAAAAGTGAAATTCAAATTGATGGTAGTTAATATAAATGATTTCAAAGAAATCAATGTTAAATGTTAGGTCAAAATGGGACGGAAGATTTTTTCCCAAGACTGGCTAACTAGAAATTGTCATTGTCAATCGTGACGTCATGTGTCTGCAATCTTACCCACTTCCTACACATAACTTCCTGAAAATACACCTTTCAATCTGACTTCCCACCCATTCTTTTACCACATGGCTATATAATTACAAAAAGTTTTAAAAGTCTTCATCTAAAATATTTTCACCATAACAAAGTTTCAATATCCAATTATAAGGCTGTAGCCAATGGTGCTGAATACCATCTAAAATCATACCTCCCTCTCAAGGCAAATACCAGTTTCCATCCAGTATAATATTTTATTAACTATTCCATTCCAAACACTCTTGAATATCAAGTCATGTTGTTGGTTTTTGTCAGAAACATTCTTCTTTGATTTCTAATACTCAAACCAGGATAACACTCTCAAGTAGGAGTTTAACAAGCCTTCCATTGCTAACCTCACCATTTTCTGGTTCAATATTAAATTCTCATGTGTACTCTGAGACCAAATGAAGACATTTTCAGAAAATTCTCTACCTATGAATCTCTTACTCTGAGCTCTTCACCTTTCTGAACACTGTGTCTTTAATTTCCTTATTCTTTCAGAACTAAAATTCAATCTCCTCTGTACCAGTACAAGTCAATGACTCCAAATTACTAATCAGGGTCCATTTATTTTTAACAATATGTTCATGTATTTATTTTACTTACAGGGATTAGGAATTATGGCTTGTGCATGTTTTCACTTCATCTTTTATTTAATACTATCTTTTTTGACTACCAATTTAAGACCATTATAGCACAGTTCCACAGGAGATTTTTCAAGGAAGGCAAAAACCAATTTTGGTATCTATGCAGAAATATTCATTTGACAGCCTACGTATGCTTAATAGAAACTATCGTAAGATAAACAATAGATAGATAATAGAAATTGTCATTCTCATCACATTGTCCATACGTAATTTTCACTCATGGAAAAATACTTCACATGTAATTGCAGGAGTATCAAGTCCAAAATGTACACGTTATGGGATTTAGTGCATTAACGACCTTCGAATTAACAGGAAGATTTTTAAATGACTTCTGTTGACCAACCACCCTTGAAGGAAAGATAACTGATACGGCTGGAAAGAAAATCGCAGGGAAGGGGTGAAATACATAAAGGAGATTCAGAGGTACGATCTTCCAGTTATAAACTAATAAGATGCAGGAATGTCGTAGACCACAGGGGGAATACAGTCAATAATAATGTAGCAATTTTGTATCATGACAGATGATAACTAGACTAATTACAGTGACCATTTTATAATATATATAAATATCAGAACATGATGTTGTACACCTAAAACTAATGCAATATTGTTATGTCAATTATTCTTCAATTAAAAAATGGTAGGGAGAACTGAAATCTGCCTACCAATATTTTCCTAATATTTTATACTGGAAAACTGCTCTGCTCTGTAAGATGGTAGCATATATTAAAACATGAATCAGGGGAGAGAGAGAGGAGATGGGGACGACGGCGAAGGGAGGGAAGAGGAAAGCAAAAATGATCCTATAGGAAAATAGACATTGTTGTCAAATATACTGGAATACCATCAAGTAGCCAAGTAAAATGAACCTGAACAAAACCACTAATAGGCTCTGTATTCGGTACTCTTACCTTCATTTAATGAGAAATTGACCTTGAAGTGACATTACATTCACCAACTTAAACCCTGAGCTTCCCAATTAAAGTATTTTGTAGTTGGTCACATTATCATCAAAAGCTCAACTCTTTGTCCTTAATGGAATTTAGATTATTAAAATGCTGGGCACCATTTGAAAAGATATTTACTGAAAATTGATGCTCGAAACAAAATTCATCTGAAGTCTCAGAAAGTGGCTCTTCTGGAAGATATTTATTACATGTCCTCACCTTCACATTGGGTTTTGACAGCAGTTTCAACAGCTCTCTGATCTCACTGTTTAATGGCTTGTTCTGAAGCTCTTCGGCCAGCTGCAAGGGAGATCACATGGACAGAGAGAGCATTTAGTAAGAGCACTGTGTAGCTCCATGTGTGACAAATGAGAATCTATCTTGCCACTTTCCAGTGATTAAGGAAAAGTCAGCATGAAAGAAAACAGACGATCAATCACTGCTCCTCTTTTTAGGCCCTTGATAGCCCAGGTCCCAGCCCGGGATCTTGGCTGAGAGTATAACTAAAAAAAATCCTATCAGCCAGATCACCTTCTGATTTATTGCAATGAGGGCAAATCCCAGCACTTCATCTTAAGGAATGGTCTTTTGCATGCAAACAAAGGACCACTTGTAAAAAGGACTGGATCAGGCTTTGACATGATTTTTTAAAAGAGAGAGAAAGGAAGAAAAAGAAAAAAATGAAAAAAAAACGGTTCTGAATGAGGTGGTGAAACCCACAGGGTTTCCAAAAACCCACAGTAGCTTGCTGTTTAGAGCTGAAGTGAAAAAGAACTAGAATGTCTCTAATAGAGCAAATGGTCTGAAACTTTTATTATGTTTACCTACACAGACTAAGAAGTCCGTTAAATGGGAACCAGGCTAATCATAAAATGACTTACAATAGGTTGACAAGTACTCTGGTACCAAAAATGCTGACTGTATTCTACTATAATGATCCAGAATGCCCGTAGATGATTCTAGCTAAAGAAAGGGTTAGAACGTTGAACCTGTCTCATGTTCTTCATTTAGAGATGTTCCTATCAACATTCTGTTCCATTTCAGGTATGGTAAGGATCATATATTTTCGAAAGAAGAAAAGCAAGAACAAATAGAAAAAAAAAATTACAGGGGTGCTGGGGTGGCTCAGTTGGTTAAGTATCTGACTTCTGATTTCGGCTCAAGTCACGATCTCATGGTTTGTGAGGTTGGAGCCCTGCATCGGGCTCTGCACGGACAGAGCAGAGCCTGCTTGAGATTCTCTCTCTCTCTCCCTCTACCCTTCCCTCTCTCTCTTAAATAAACATTAAAAGAAAGAAATTTAAAAAAAGAAAAAAAATTGTGAAATACTCAGTAAAGAATTCAAAATATGTACATATATTTTCATTTAAAAACCGTTCTTAAGATATTGCATGAAATTTCTTTTTGTTTCCACCAAGGTTTTTAAAAAGAGCTGTTCTTATCTCTGGAAAAGGACTTTTCTCTAAAAGAAGGGCATAATATAAATTATACACAAAAAATAAAATCTGATAAAATTGATAAATTCACTGGTTACATTTCAAAAAGTGATTTTACTTTTCCAAGGTAACATTTTTGTCAAGTTAAAATAATTCTTAGAAATAATCGCTAACTTACAAAAAGGCATAAAAGGCTCTTTGCATGCCTTAGTCACTTTTTTAAAATTTAAATATATTGCTGGGATGAATTAGAAAATGCTACATTTTACTGTATAAGTCTCTAATTTTTTTTAAAAGCAATACTGTAATATGATTGGTCCTCAATCACATTGGATATCAACAAATATTTCCCCAAACCCTCAAGAGTCAATGTCTTTAAGGTGCTTTTTAAGACTTCCTCAAGTGGCAACTACAGCTCACAGCTGTAGAATTCTATCTACACCTTCACTTCAAAAATTTTGGTTCTACGATGCACAGGAGTGAGTCGCCTCATAAAACACATACACTGAAACATCCCGATAATTTGTAATCTCTGGATAAACCTGGAAGGGAGCCTGGGGACTCACCAGGCAGCAAACATCTGAGAGATTTATTACATATGCTTTATTATCTAAATTAGGAGATAAAATATATATAAGAAAATCAACCTCGGAAGGTGGTTGGTTTTCTTAAATTATACTTATGGCCCTGATATTTTACTCAAGTGAACTACTGCTTGTTTTATCACAACAAAGTAAAAAGTTTAAAAGGCAACAGGTAAGTTAACAGGACATCACTAAAACGAGCCTTCACACGCAACCGATTTCTTGTGCAGCTTTGGTGTCTTATAGTTTATCCAGGTGCGCTCTCAATTCATCCGAGTTTGAAAGTTAACAGTAAGAAACAGCAAGTTAGCTCCCTTCCCCAGATCGAAAATAAAATTATAGCCACAGGAAATTAACTACTCCATCAATGCCAACTGCTTCTAAAATTTATTTTTTGGTTATGAAGGTAATTTGGAAAGGTCTAATATCCATAAATCATTACTATGCTTTATAATCCATTTTAAAAACAATCCTGTCTTTTTATGTATTTCATATGCCTCATTCCTATACGAGTGTCTGTCATTTTTTTAGCACTGTCAGCAATAGACATATCTCATTTGTCTTTATTTCTCCAAAGCATTCCTCCTGCCTGTGACTTTTCTCAGAACGCTAATAGCTGACAGCTTCTCTCTCCCCGGAGAGTTCGAGCCTAAAATTTCTGTTACGTAGTTACCAAGGCAGAACAAGATGGTATCTCCAATGCAAAATTTTTAGAGCAGGAGAGTGAATGAAAATCAGCATAATATCAGCATAAGCTCTGTGATGACAGGACTTTTGGAAACGTTTGCAGCTTCTTCTGGTTTTCGCTCATTGGATCACACGCGTCTGTCTGCACCGGGATGAGCTCTGTCCCGGCCAGGCCCGAGGGAGCCATGTCCCAGGGAGCTCAGGAAGGCACACTTACATCATCGGCCAAGACCGCTGCGCCGTGGAGGATGGGCATGGGGTTCTGCTTCTCATAGTAGTGGAGTTTTTCATGAATCTGGAAGAAAAACAAGTGAGTATAAGTTCACCTGCTGGCAAACAGGAAGATACTGTAAGATTTTTATCTCCGCCAAGAAAACTGATGCGCTCGACTCTCTAAACAAAAACTGTATGTTTCGATAAACCTAGAGATGACAGGTATGTGGGCATCATTCATCTCTGGTCCAGTGTTTCTAACATGAGGTCAAATGGGGGAAAAATCGTTATCAAATAGGACTCACAGAAAAGCTAAACCTTAGTTTTTCCCCCGAATAATTGTTAGTTTTATAAAATCTGTAATTTCTAAAACATATTGCTTCAATACCTAAGTATTGGTTGTAATTTATATTCCTGCTAAAAACATAAATTATGATTAAAACAAAGTGATAAGCTGGCAGCTACATCCTGCCAGGCTGGTTTGTGATAACCACGAAGAGCGAGGGGGCTGGCACTGTGTGGGCCAGTGGTCAGCACTCTGGGAACGCCTTTCTGAGCATGCTGTTCCTTTGAGTCTTTTTCCCCCCCAATTGTCAGCGTCTCCCCTGCCCAGGGTCAAACTTCTAAGAAACAAAGAGAGTTCTCATAGCTAGAGAGACACGTCTCATAACTATTAAGCTTAAATAATTTTCTATACTGTAAAACCAGTAAAATTATATTGTTAAATAATAAATAATTTGGTCCTTCATTTCCCATCATTACCCAAGATACACAAAGCCCAGAAGACAGTTTAGTGCATTATAAGACAGCGTTCTGTAAAAAAAAAACCAAAAAACAAAAAACGAAAAAACCCGAGTATTATCAAGAGATGAAAGATGCTTTGACAAACGCAAAGCATTTGATTGATTTCAGTTTGATCGATTTCAGCTCATACAGAGGTGCCCTTAAAATGTTATACTTGAAAACTTACTTGAGCCTCTACTTATTCATTTACACTTGAAGAAATTGCCCCTCACTATATATAAAAAACAGTTGCACTTCAGAATTTCCCATTTTTAATAGGTATCAAGTAATACACTCTTAGGTATCCAGTAATATACTCTTTAATTATACTGAAAGCTAACCAAACTCTCTTGTAAAATGTCTGGAAGATAGATTTTATTTTGATTAGCCAGATGCTACTGCTAAGAGAGGATTCTATTACCTTTTTGGCAAGCTGGTCCACAATGCAAAGTATCAGGGAAAGAATTTCGACACTTATGATATTACCAGTGATCAGGACCACAGTTTTGCTTAAAATACTGGAACATTTAAATATTAATCACGGTAGGGTAATAAACAAGTTATTGTATTAAGACTACAAGCTATAGAAGGAGCAAGATTTGATGTGAGAAACTATTACAGTATGATCGAAAACAAAACCGTCCCACCTAAGAGCTAAATTAATTTTGCTTAAGTCAGTATCAAAAATTCAGTCACCTCAACAAATACTATCGTAGAATGCTGAACCTACCCTCCTCGGAAGACTCGCCTAGCTTTATTGCAACTACTTGTTTAAATGTCTGTTTCCCTGTAATAATAAATACAGAGGCTCATAGTTACTAGGGACTTACCGTGTGTCTGTATTCCCTATATAACAGTGATCAGTACTGTCAGTAATATAGTCTTCAGGGAGTTCAGTATTTTAATTCCTTAACCCTCACAAGAATAGTAAGAGGCAGAATGCAACAGCATCCCATTTTACAGATGAGCAGATACACAGGAGTTAAGCAATGTGCTGTGGTTCCACAGAGAAGCAGCTGAGCTGGGACTTAAAGGTCAGGCCACCTGGCTTAGTGTCCGAGCTCTTCACTGCTCCAGAAGCCTGCCTCTCAGACTAACATTCCTCTGCCTTCCTCACGGACCTCGTTCACTGCTGGCTGAACAGGACAGAGAGGAGGCTGGGCAGATACGTGACAAATAATAATGGCTGTTTCCAATGACCACAGGATGGTCCCTTGGCACCCCTCCCCTTATTTTTTCTTTCCAACATTTCTTCAGTTTTCCAGATTAATTTATATTGATACACTACTGTAATCACAGCCTGAAATTACATGCCCCAAATAAATGTATTGTTTCTCCACTTACTTTGCTGCTTCTGAGTGTCTTTTAAAACCTGTGAGCCCCTCTCTCCACATCACCTTCTGTAGATCTTCAGCCAAGTGATATGAAAACCTGCCCCCACCCTACGACTTTGTATTCTATCAAGAATTTTCAAATGTTCTCCTACAGTTTCTTTTTTGTGTTTTTTTCCTCCTAGAATTTCTAACTGCCGGTAACCCTATGTTGATACATGTTTCACTTCAGGACAGAATTTTAAAAATTAAGTTGGCAGGAAAGTAAAAATTATTCTAAGTAGTTCTAAGTTGTCCGTTGTTTCCCAAATAATTCACTTTTATTGGTATTTATAATATCCAGGAAGAAAATGAAAAACAAAAATGAGTTTTAAATACTAATATAATAAACAGGTAAGACGTATAAATTTCACCCCAAGGTTATTCAACAGAACTCTCTGTGATATTGAAAACATTCTGGGGGCGCCTAGATGGCTCAGTCAGTTAAGCATCCGATTCTTGATCTCAGCTCAAGGTTGTGAGTTCAAGTTCTGAGTTGGCCTCCACGATGGGCATGGGGCCTACTTAAAATTAAAAAAAAAAACGTTCTGTACCTGCTTGCCCAACATGGTTAGTCACTGGCCACATGTGGCTAGTGAGCACTTGTCCTGTGGCTAGTTTACTTAAGGAACTGAATTTTTTTATCTTATGTAATTTTTATTAATTTAAATTTAAATGCCCACATGAGGCTAGTGGCTTTCATACTGAATGATATGGCACAGCTTTATGTTAAATGCTCTGTAATTCACCTTTACACACCAGAAAAATTCACTCTGATATAGTTTAGTCAGTTTCCCTGAGTGCTAACATTCTGGAATCCAACAGACAAACAGAACCGCAGACACAGCATCTAATTACTAAATATCATGTATTGCCAAACCTACAAAATCTCATTTATTTTAACTTAAACACTTCCCTTTGCAGACTCAGCCATGCAATAAAAGCATACTTCGTTTTTGTCCTCTGAACAACAAGAAGAGAGCAAAAGTGGAAGGAGTTGCAGAAAGAAAAGAGTCAGGAGTGAAAACGACTGGCGAAAAGGGGAGACTGGTTAGTTTCATACAATAGCAAAACAGGCAATTATTCAAAAGTAAGGTCCTAAAAAATGGCATGCTAAAATATTTAAAATACACTATTAAGAAAAAGGACGTTTTAAAACGGAGACATTTATGCTCCACTAAATAGTGATTATGCACGTGGCCGAAAGGGTTCGTCTTCCGTAATTATACTTACATCAGAAAAAGTCAGTTAAAATAAAAACCATTTCTACATGTAACCAATTCTTATAGGAAAGCTGTAATTACCTTCATTTACACACATCTTGAAAATAAATGTTTAATTTTTGTAAGAGAATCTGGTGCCAATAATATAATTTTTGTACACAGAGATGGTTTTAAATGAAGCTTCAATAGCGAATGTATAAAATAAATCTTGACTAATCTCAACACAATTATTTGTTTGAAACGTCTCAGTGACGTGTAGAGGTAAACGGAAGAACCCAATCATGGTTACCCGAATGGTATTAAATAAACCAAAGCTGTAAAAATCCATTTCCTGCCTTCTATTATGAATATTAAAAAGCAGTGAAAACACCCGCTCAGTAGTTGGATTCTCTATGTTAACAGCAAGCAGCCAAACCAGAATTAGCACTGCACGCACCCCACCCCCCACCCAGCTACCTCATGTATTTAGAACACGGAGAAGAGAGAGTTCCGAGTATTAGAAGAGCCACGGGACACAATGCCAGCCAGGAGGAGCTGGGAATGACAGAACCATGTTGTGTAGGGTTTAAAATAAATAAATAAAAATATTCTACTAATGGCGAGGATCCTCTTTTAAAAAATAATAATCTTTCTCCAAAAAAAACCATTTTATCAGGAAAGAGGAAATTTAAAGCTGGAAAAACATCAACAGAACAGAGGCAACAGTGCTCAACTGTATGTCCTTCTTTCCAATTTTATAGCACTACTCTCTCTTTTGGCTAATTTTCTTGGCCAATAGCTCCAAGAAAATAAAATTATTAAAACTGATGAGAGGTAATGCTTTGTTCCCTGTCTTTAATATGCGATGAATTCTGGCTTTCCACTGCCATAGATCCATAGTATCATGTGAAATTAATACCCATGCAAGAGTTATATTATTATTATTATTATTTTAATGAATGTTCATGGCACATGGGTAGCTCAGTCAGTTAAGCATAGGATTGGGTCATGATCTCAGGGTCGTGAGATGGAGCCCCTCGTTGGGCTCGGTGCTGGGTGCAGAGCCTGCGTGGGATCCTCTCTCTTCCTTTCTCTCTGCAGCCCCGCCCATCCCCCCTCTGAAAATAAATAAACTTTAAGATATATATATATGAAAAAATTTAATGTTCAATCTCACAAAATGTTTTCCATTAGATACAACCATACTGTTTCTCCTGTTTGACAAGGTAATATGGGAATTCTATTCATAGATTTCAAACTACTACTCATCCTGGCATTCCCACGGTGAACCTTGCTCGATTAGGGTATATTGATCTTTTAATGTGCTGTGGAATCCACTGGCTAATATTTTATTTAGACTTTCTCCATCAATATTCTTGACTGAGGCTGTGTTATTTTTTTCCCCCATTGGTCCTGTCTTTCTTAGGTCTTGATAACAATATTCTACTAACTTCATTTTTTTTAAAACTATGGAAGCTTCTATCTTTTTATATGGGCTGAAAACATCTCAATACTACTGGAGTGATCTCTTCTTGAAATATTTTACTGCATTCCCCTGAGAAACTAGCTGGATCTGACATATTTTGGAGGGTAGCTTTATCCCTCAACTTTATTTCTTCTGGGTGGCTTCAGGCAATTTCTCCATGTAGGTTTTTCTATCTTTTCTATTGTCAGTTGTGGCAAATACTATCTCCTAGAAAAATTATTTGGTTTTTTTCCTGGTCTTAAAAAATACCATCTCCCAGAATATTATTCATTTTCTCTTTGAATCCATGGAAGCAAAATAGCCTCTTGCAAGTCTTTGAATTTCCTCTATTACACATTTTCTTTAGCACCATTTCTTAGTTTCTGTATCCATGCTTTCTCTATTTCTACCCTTTATCCCTCCGTTAGTTAACAAACATTGATTTCACTGTATTTTCAAAGAACTACCTTTTAGATTAGCTTTACTGTTTTTGTTTTCTAGTATTTTTCTGGTTTCATCTTAGTTCATTCCTTCTTTCTGTAATCCAGCCCTTCGTAACCCTTCAGTCATAACACTTCATCGCACAAATTATAAGAAAACGAAAGAAAAGGCAAACTACCCTAACTGGAGTTTCGTTCATTCACAAAACATTGACTAAGGCAGCACCCATTCTAGGAGAAAGATACTCAGTATGGGAAAAAAAATACATGGCAAGAGTGTACGTCACTTAAACTTGTCTATTTAGAAAGGTAATAGCCTGGGAAAGATGAGGACACAGACCACAGAAAGGGAAAACTTCAGTTGACCTATTCAAGCAAGTGAGAATAGTATTTGCCCCTGTTTCATTCACTGCCCATTAGCTGGGCAGCTGAGATCATTTGTTTTGTTTCTTAAATTCCACATATGAGTGAAATCATGGGGTTTTTGTCTTTCTCTGACTGACTTCTTTCACTTAGCCTAATAACTCTCTAGTTCCATCCAAGTCATTGCAAGTGGCAAGATTTCATTATTTTTAGGACTGGCTGATATGCCATTGTATATATACACCACACCTTCCCATTCTTTAACTTCTAAAATGTTTGAAATGTTTTAATTATTAATGTTCCATTTTAAACACGTTAAACGTTTTTTGAAAATAAAGCAAATATATTTCACTGCATACCCAGCATCAAAATTAAAGCGCTATTAGCCTGGCATATTTGCTTCAAATATCTCTTAAAGTAATTCATAAGAGATAAGGCTAGGGACCCGCCCTTCTGTCCCCTCCTCTTTCCTCTCTGCCAAGAAAACGAAACATTATGTTGACACTGACAGATATTTTCCCATATGCATTTTCATCTTTTTAAACATATATATATATTGATAAACATCATAAGCTTCTTTTTTTTTAATTTTTACTTAAGTTCTAGTTAACATATAGTGTAACACTGGTTTCAGGAGTAGAATTTAGCGATTCATCACTTCCATATACAGCCAGCGCTCATCAAAGCTATTTTTGTACATAAATGGCACTGTTTCCTCAACAACTGGATTTTTCATTCGATACGACATTGAGATATCTAGCTTGATATATGTAGATGTCGTTCATCCATTTTAACAGCTCGATGATATTCTGTCATACTAATTAACAGTAGTTTACATGGGACATCCGGGTGGCGTAGTTGGTTAAGCATCCAACTTCGGCTCAGGTCATGATCTCACAGTTCATGAGTTCGAGCCTCACAACGGGCTCTGTGCTGACAGCTCAGAGTCTGGAACCTGCTTTGTATTCTCTGTCTCCCTCTCTCTCTGCCCCTCCCCTGCTTGTGCTCTTTCTCTCTCTCAAAACTAAACATTAAAAACAAAAACAAAAAAACAGTAGTTTCCCTATCTTTTTTTTTTTTTTTAACTGAGAACACGGTGGTTGTTTCTGCTCTTTGTTATTGAATGCCTTTTCACACCACTCCTCCCTGCACTGTGGGAGATGCCTAACAGTCGTCATGTGTTTCCTGAGTGCCCAGACCCTTGCCAACACTTGGTGTTACCAGACATCTTGCTAATCAAATGGATAGGAAATGGAATCTCCCTATGGCTTTAATGTCTATCTTCTCCAATTTCCGAGTTCTGTTTTCACAGTAGTTTCAGAGGCAGAGACAGCTGCTCCCAACATAAACTGTCCTCTTCCACAGCCATTGAAGAACTGTAGCTAGACAGCCGCTGCCTAGTGAAGCCACATTTCCTGTCATGTCCACCCTCCACCCCTCCCCCTACAGCTCAGCTGTCAAGCACGACAGGGAAGTTCTAAGTGCCACTTCCAGGCTGAGGCTTTTAAGAAATTGGGATGCGGGGCGCCTGGGTGGCGCAGTCGGTTAAGCGTCCGACTTCAGCCAGGTCACGATCTTGCGGTCCGTGAGTTCGAGCCCCGCGTCAGGCTCTGGGCTGATGGCTCGGAGACTGGAGCCTGTTTCTGATTCTGTGTCTCCCTCTCTCTCTGCCCCTCCCCCGTTCATGCTCTGTCTCTCTCTGTTCCAAAAATAAATAAACGTTGAAAAAAAAATAAATAAAAAAAAATAAAAAAAAAAGAAATTGAGATGCTTCCTCCATACTCTCCCCCTCCCCCAGCTGCCTGCAGACTATGACAAGGCCTTAAATGACAGCAAAGCCACCAGATGGAAGCATCTGGGTCCCCAAAAGACCTTACAGAGGACAGCGACACCTCAATCTGACGTATCCCTCTAAATGATCGCTGAGCAGGAAATCAACTTCTGTTGTACCTAAACTATTACATTTTTTTCGACTACTTGTCAATTGTCCACCCTACCTTAAAAAATACAGCAGCCCTGGGCACATAGAAGTTACTTTAACATAGCCAAAGACATCCAGCTTTTTGTATATGGTTGCGCATTTTGTTTCTTAAAGAAAATATTCCGGGTCCTAATAAAGAGATTCTGCTGTGACTTCTTTAAAGTTTTACAGTTTGACTTCGTATAGTGAAAGAGCTCTAAGTTAATCTATGTCCAAAAGGATAGCACCATTTAATCTCTTCCCACTGATCTGTAATATTACTTATCAAACTCCCGTACACAAGTTATCTGTAGCTGGGCTCTCTATTCTGTATTCTTAATTTGTTTCTCTGAGCCAATATTGTTATTATACTTTTATCTACACTCTTGACATTTAGAGTAAGGAAAAACTTCTTAGCCCTTTATTCTGCCACAAGGCTTTTGGGTTAAGCTTGCCAGCTACACATATTCCGTGAAAAACGAAGTTGGGATATCTTAACCGTCTCCCAGCATTCTGGGAATTTTCTTGAAATCTATCTTCCAATCACTTTGCTCTCTTAAACTGTCTAATCTCTCAAGAACTTATTCACAGAGTGGTTTTTTTTAAGTATTTATTTTTGAGACAGAGAGAGGAGACACACAAGTGGGGGAAATGGCAGAGAAAGGGTGACGCAGCATCTGAAGCAGGCTCCAGGCTCTGAGCTGTTAGTGCAGAGTCCAACGCAGGGCTCGAACTCACAAACCGTGAGAACATGACCTGAACCGAAGTCAGATGCTTAACTGACAGCCACCCAGGTGCCCCTCACAGAGTGTTTTGAGTGTTTTTTTAAAATAACTCTGCATCTTATTTGTATAGTTCATATATGACTCTTTACAAATCTCTGTTCTTTTTTTTCCTAGCACCTCATGTTCTTCTTATGCTTAAAGCCTTCTTTATAGCTGATATCATTTAAGCATACTTATTTTATAAAATTGTTGTATCACAGAGTGCTTGACTTTTAATCTTGCTATTTGCGATGCCTGCAGACTGTAGCTGAGGGTAGACTGTATTCTCAAATGTTTTATAATCTGGGGTTGTTAGTAAATCTTCCAAGGGGTGTCATATTAAGTCCTAGGTTGATGGTATATCTTTTCAGAAAGCCTTTTTATTTGCTTCTGATGGGTGAGTTTGCCAAATCGCCAGCCGCTTCGCTACTTTCACAATTTGGGATTCCTGGGCTTTGTGGGCAAAAACTCCAACCACAGGAAAGATCTTGGGAAAATGGTGGAGGAAGAGATCCTGAGCTCACCTCTCACAGATCCATCAACACTAGAACTACAGAAGACGCAACTCACTGTGAACGTCATCTAAAGACTGGCAAAATACATCTTCCACAGACCAACAGTTAAAGGGGAAGCCACATGAAGAAGGATAGGGGAAAGAGATACAATTGGAAACGAAATCCCCAGACCCATGACCCACCAGGAGGGATATTACAAGCATGAAGACGCTCTCTCAGAAGAGAGGGAAATCAGCCCCATAAAGACAAGCCTCCATAAAGCCTGGTTTGAAAGTCAGCAGTGCTTAACTGTGGGAGCCAGAGGGCTACGGGAAACCAAGAGTGCGCTCTTTCAAGGGCCAATGCACCATATTGCTTAGTCTGAGACCCAGCCCAGAGGCAGCGGTTTGAAAGTCACCTGGGTTATACATGAAAGAAATTAATTGACTTATTTTATAGCATGTGCTGGAGAAGCAGGAATCTCTACGAACCTTCTGCAGAACAGCAGTGTTGGCGGGAGCCCTTTCTCTTGCCTTCCACCAGCCAGCTGGCCAGACATGGGAGTGAGTCAGTTCTGCCAGTCTCCATCTACCTTGCTCGCGCTGCTTGCCCTGCATTGGCGCTCCCTGTGAACCCAGCCCACCGGATCTGCCCACCCTAGCAGGTGCCCCTCCAAAGCAGCTCCTGCTCCGACAAACCAGGTGGGCAGTCTCAGTGGGAACAGTACCCTCCAAAACAATTCCTGTCCTGGAGAAAGGGGGGCCAGTCATGCGTACCAGCGTGCCCAAAGCAGTTGCAGCCAGGACTCTCAGCCAGCTGCGCTGGGAGCTAACCCTGCCCACCAGCGTGCCTACGGCAGCCACAGCCCAGTCACAAAGGGGGCACATGCTGCCCACACAGGGACATCCCAAAAGTGCCTGCTACTGGTGACCAAAGGGTATTGTGCTCCTGGACCCACAGGATGCCTTCTATATAAGGCCACTGCCTTCAACACCAGGAGACGTAGCTGACCTACCGAATACATAGAAACAAACAAGAGAGACAAAATAAGGAGACAAAGGAACATGCTCCAAACAAAGGAACAAGATAAAGCTTGAGGGAAAGAACTAAAAGAAACAGAGAAAAGGAATCTACCTAACGAACAGTTCAAAGTAATGGTCATTAAGGGGTCCCTGGGTGGCTCAGTTGGTTAAGAGCATGACTCTTAACCTCAACTCATGTATTGATCTCAGGGCGATGAGTTCAAGCCCTGCATCAAGCCCCACACTGTGTGTCAAGCCTCCTTTAAAAAAAAAAAAAAAAAAAAAGCTGGGGTAGCAATTCCCATATCAGACAGAACAGACTTTAAAACAAAGAGACTTTAAAACAATGAGACAGGGGCGCCTGGGTGGCTCAGTCAAGCACCCGACTTTGGCTCAGATCATGATTTCACAGTTTGTGGGTTTGAGCCCACATCGGGCTCTGTGCAGACAGCTCAGAGCCTGGAGCCTGCTTCAGATTCTGTGTCTCCCCCTCTCTCTGCCCCTCCCCCAGTCACAATCTGTCTCTCAAAAGTCAATAAATGTTAAAATAAATTTGTTTTTAAAGAGTGTAATGAGACAAAAACATCACATAACGATAAAGGGATCAATCCAACAAGAGGATATAACAACTGTAAATATCTATGTACCTAAGACAGGAGCACCTAAATTTATAAAGGAAACACTGAGATATAAAGGGAGAAACTGACAATAATAAAATACGGTGGGACTTCAATACCCCAATTATATCAATGGATAGATCTCTGAGACAGAAAATCCATAACGGCTCTGAATGATACATTCAACCACATGGACTTAACAGATATATACAGATATATATTTTTCAAGTGCATGTGAAAAATTCTCCAAAACATATCGCACGTTAAGCCACAAAACTAGTCTCAAGAAGTTCAAGGAGACTAAAATCATAACAAGCATCTTTTTTGACCATAATGCTATGAAATTAGAAATCCATTACAAGAAAACACTGAAAAAAAATACAAAGTGGAGGCTAAACAACCAGTCAACGGAGACGCCAAAGAGTAAAAAATAATGTGTGTATACACACACACACACACACACACACCTGGAAACAAATGAAAATGGAAATACAATCGTTCAAAACCTTTGCCACACAGCAAAAGCACTTCTAATAAGGATGTTTATAATGATCCAGAACTACCTTAAGAATCAAGAAAAAGTCCAAATGAACACTTTAACCTTATACTTAAAAGAACTAGGAAAAAAGAACAAAGCCCAAAGCCAGCAGAAAGAAGGAAATAATAAAAATCAGAGTGTAAAAAAATGAAATAGAAATTAAGAGAACATAGATAAGATTGATGAAGCTAAGCTGGTTCTTTGAAAAGATAAACAAAATTGACAAAACTTTAGTCAGACTCATCAAAAAAAAAAAAAAAAAAAAAAGAGAAAGAACTCAAAGTCAGAATGAAAGAAGTTACAACCAATATCACAGAAACACAAAATTATTTATTATTCAGAATATTAATTATATATAAATAATATAAACATAAGTAATATAATATTAAGAATTATAAGAGACTACTACAAAAAATTATGCACCAACAAATTGGACAACCTTGAAAAAATGGGTAAACCCCTAGAAACATACAATCTTCCAAGACTGAATTAGGAAGAAATAGAAAATCTGTAAAGATAAATTACTAGTAACAAAACTGAATCAGTAACAATAACAATAACAATGATAGCTTCATGGTGAATTCCAACAAACATTTAAACAAGAGTTAACGTAGTTAACTAGGCTAGTTAACCTAGCCTTCTCAAAACGTTCCACAAAATTGAAGACAGAGGAAAGCTTCCAAATTCATTCTACAAGGACATTATTCCGATACCAAAATAAAGACACTACAAAAAAAAAAAATTAAAGACCAATATTCTTGATGACTGTAGATGCAAAAATCTTCAAACAAAATATCAGCAAACCAAATGCAACAATATATTAATGAGATTATTCACCATAATCAAATGGACTTATTTTAGGGATCAAAGGGTGGTTCAACATCCTCAAATCAACATGATACACCACTTTAACAAAATGAAGGGTAAAAATCATATGATCATCTCAAAAGGACGCAGAAAAAGCATTTGACAAAATTCAACATGCATTCATCATAAAAACTCTCAATAAAGTGGATAGAGAGAGAACTTAACTAAAATAAAAAAGGCCATATACAACAAAACCCACAGCTAACATCATACTCAAGGGTAAAAGCTAAAAGCTTTCCCTCTAAGATCAAGAATAAGACAAGGATGCGCACGCTTGCCACGTTTATTCAACATAGTACTGGAGGTCCTAGCCACAGCAATCAGACAAAAGAAGGCGGGGGGTGGCACCTGGGTGGCTCAGTTGGTCAGGCATCCAATTTCAGCTCAGGTCATGATCTTGTGGTTTGGGAGTTTTAGCCCACATCGGGTTCTCTGCTGTCAGTGCAGAGCCCATGTGGGATCCTCTGTCTCCCTCTCTCTCTGCCCCAACCCTGCTTGTGCACTCTCTCCCTTAAAAATAAATAAACATTGAAAAAAAAAATTTAAGCCACCCAAGTTGGTAAGAAAGAGGTAAAACATGATACGATATATAGAAAATCTTAAAGGCTCCACCAAAAAAAACAAAAACAAAAACAAAAAACTATTAAATGAATTCAGTAAAGTTGCAAGGCACAAAATTATATACTCTGAAATCTGTTGTGTTTTTACACAGTAATAATAAACTGTCAGAAAAAAATGGAGAAAACAATCTCATTTACAATCACAACAAAAAGAGGAAAACACCTAGAAATAAATTAACCAAGGAGGTAAAAGACTTGTACTCTGAAAACTATAAGACACTGATGAAAGAAACTGAAGAAGATACAAATGAATGGAAAGATATCCCATGCTCATGGATTGGAAGAATTAATATTGTTAAAATATCCATATGACCCAAAGCAATCTACAGATTTAATGCAATCCCTATCAATTGAATGCAATAGTATTTTTCATAGAACTCGAACAAATAATCCTAAAGTTTGTATGGAATCACAGAAGATCCAGAATAGCCAAAGCAATCTTGCTTGGAAAAGAAGAACTAAGCTGGAGGTATCACAATCCCAGGTTTCAGACTATACTACAAAGCTATCGTCATCAAAACAGTATGATACTGGCACAAAAATGGACACAGAGATCAATGGAACAAAACAGGGAGCCCAGAAATAAACCTATGTGTACATGGTCAACTAATCTATGACAAAGGAGGCAAGAATATACTATCCTATGGGGAAAGGATAATAATTACTTTTTCAAATAAATAAAGTGTTGGGAAAACAAGACAGCCACATGGAAAAGAATGAAACTGGACCACTTTCTTACACCATACACAAAAATTAACTCAAAGTGGATTAAAGACCCAAGTGTAACAACTGAAACCATAAACTCATAAAAGAAAACACAGATCTTAGTACTATTTTTCTGGATGTATTTCCTTAAGCAAGGGAAACAAAAACAAAAATAAACAAGTAAAACTGTATCACACTAAAAACTTTCTGCACAGCAATGAACTAAATGAAAAGGGAACCTACTGAAGGGGAGAAAATGATACATCTGATAAGGGGTCAATATCCAAAATATTTAAAGAGCTCATACAAATTAATACCACCAAAAACAATCTAATTAAAAAATGGACAGATGACTTATGCAGGCATTTTATCCAAGAAGATATACAGATGGCCAATGGACACATGAAAAGATGCTCAACATGACTAATCATCAGGGGAATGAAAATCAAAACCACAATGAGATTTCATGTAATACCTGTCAGAATGACTATCATCAAAAAGACAAAAAACAAGTGTTGGCCAGGACGTGCAGAAAAGGGAACACTTGTGCACTGTTGATGGGAATGTAAATTGATGCAGCCACTTGGAAAAGTGTAGAAGTTTCTTAAAAATTTTTAAATGGAACTACCACATGATCCAGTAATTCTACTTCTGGGTATTTACCTGAAGAAAATAAAAACACTAATTTGAAAAGATATATACACCCCTTATTTTATGGCAGCATTATTTCTAATAGCCAAAATACAAAAGCAACCTAAGGGTCCATCGACTGATGCACAGATAAAGAAAATGTGATATGTATATATATGTGTGTGTGTGTGTGTGTGTGTGTATACACACACACACACACACACACACAACGTAATATTACTCAGCCATAAAGAGTGAAATCATGCCCTTCATGACAACATGGACGGACCTAGAGGGTATTATGCTAAGTGAAATAAGTTAGTCCGAGAAAGACAAACACTGTATGATTTCGCTTATATCTGGAATCTAAAAAACAAAACAGCCTCAAAAATACAAAGAAACTGGTGGTTGCCAGAGTCGAGGGAGTAGGGGGGTGGGCAAAATAGGTGAAGGGGATTGAGAGATCTGAACTTCCAGTTATGAAATAAATAAGTTCAGAGATGAAAAGTACAGTATAGGGAATATAGTCAATAATACTGTAGTAACATTGTATGAAACAGATGGTAACTACACCTATTGTGGTGAGCATTTCATAATGTATGTAATAGTTGAATCACTGTTGTATGCCTGAAGCTAATATAATATTGTAGGTCAACCACATTTCAACTAAAAATTAAAAATGGCTTTAAAACTCCACACCATGGACCAACCAGTTCATGGTTACAAAGGCTGAAACTAGACTTTTTTTAGTTTATACCTAATCCCAAAACAAGACAGCCCAAATTCTTGGCCTTCTCTCTAGAAAGGCAGTTGGAATTTTTCTCATTTTCCCATTCACTAACAGAGTAACCCTAGAAAAGGAACCATTTTACATGTGTGACTCAGTAGCAATGCCCCGCCTATATTGAGCCTAATGTCAGGAGAGTGCCCCCCACCCCTCCCCCATCCCCAGTCTCTGGACAACCTCTCCAACATAGCTGTATCATGAGCTTAAACAGTTCCCAGTATTTACTTTCCTCTTCATTTCTTAAGTGGATTTCCCTTACTCTCTTAACAAGCTTAGTTATGCATTTAAAAGAATGTTTGCAATTATGTACCTAGAATGTCTAGGTACTTACCGTAGGAAGTAGAAGGCTGGGTTGATTATTTAATGTAAATTAATTCTGGCTTCTAAAAAGGCAGCATCCAGTTTCCTTGCACAGTATTATTATAAAAGGGGGGGGGGTGTCACTTCTTACTAGCAGGAGGAGATTCTAGGTACTTTTATACTTGAGCTTTCATGACTTATATTCATTTGGCTTGTGAGATACATTTTGGTCTGTGTTTCTACCTGATCTCAATGTATCTTTATAAAGTTGAAAATAATAGTTCTTCTAGCTTTGAATAACTTTTTCAGGGTTAAAGCAGAGATCCTTAGAATGCTTTGGTCTTCAGACTTGCTTCCGTAGGATGTAGAATTTATGAGCATACCTGTACTCACAAGCACAGTTAATAAACAAAACTTTGAGGCTGCAACTTTGCCTCAAGTGATACAGCCAAAAGGGTGGGGGCTGGGGCTGGGGGAGCCTTCAAATAGGAAACTGGTACTGTGCCTGGATTTCAGGCCAGGGTGTTCGCAACATCTCTATAGAGATGAATTCTTACAAGGGGTATATATGGCTATGAAGTGGTTATAAGCACCAGTAACACTTTTTAGGCTTAGGTTAAATTATCAAAATGAACGAAGCATCAAACTTTTGATTCTGATTGAATGTGCAGTGATTGTATTTGAAATCAAGTCCCCGAACCTTTTCTGCAGATCACATTACTTCAGTTCCTCGAACAAGATTCTGAAAGTAGCCGGGGCATTAAACATTTCTTTGTAAACATTCTGTAAGTCAACAAAAACTAAACTTGAGTTATCCAATCCAGAAGTCCCTAAACTGCCCCACTTTGAAATAACCCAGCATCTGTACATACATCTTTCACATCCCTCATTGTATAATGATCAGATTCTCCTTGAAAGAAACCTATATTCAATAATCACTGAAGAACCAGGAACTGCTAATGTTTTTTCAGGATGATGGTGGGTGTTACCACAAATGGCAAATACGTTGCTTTGATATCATGTAACTTGGACAGGTTTCAATATACAAGTAGCAGTCAATCATTTGTAGTTTACATTTTAAGAAACAAGCACTGTAATTAAGAGCTGTAAAAGCAAGGGTTTTTTTTTGTTTTTGTTTTTGTTTTTGTTTTTGGTAACAAAAGATGGAATGACATTGGTCTTAAATAGTGACAAGTTGCATATCTTGGGGTCTATGCCTAAGAGTCATGGATGGTTCTCAGCAGATCACGGCCTCCTGGAAAACTGTGTATAAACTGCTGGCATGTATTTTTCTAGGAAAATAATCCAAAACTTTCACCAACAAACTCAAATGGGTCTATGATCCAAAGAAAGATTAAAACTATTGTTTTAGGTTTCCAAATACAGAGGGATGATTCGTGCCAAGAAGCTTAGACTTTCCCCCTCCCTCCTCCTCCCCTCTAAAGAAAAGTCTGACGATGAAACACAAGGCTGAACTTGTGCTTCAGTCCATTTTCCTTGCAGAGATTGGGGGAGGGGTGTGGGGTGGGAGCCAAGAAAGAGGAAACCAGTGAAGAGGATACTGCTCGAGTGGTAAGAAATTCCAAAGGACTTTTCATTGCTCAGTGCAAGTTACTTGCCACATTCCTCAGGCTTTCCCTTCACTTTTGTAGCAGAGTCCAATGGACTCCACCTCTCAGTAGCTGCCACTACGGCCTCCATCCCCAAGCTACTGTGAAATCGGATACACTCTGCCCAACTGTTGTTTTCCTTGCGGTCCCCAAAGAAAAGCATATGGGCCCATTACGTTTTAGGGATTTTACTGCTACCCACATGGGGACAAGGACAAGGGCAAAGAAAAATAAACATGAGGAATTTATAACATTCTCACAGTTTTCGAAACTGAAGCATCAATGTAATTGATTAAGAGCCTTTAACTTAAACATGTCTGAGTTTTTTTTTTTTTTTTAATTTTTTTTTTCAACGTTTATTTATTTATTTTTGGGACAGAGAGAGACAGAGCATGAACAGGGGAGGGGCAGCGAGAGAGGGAGACACAGAATCGGAAACAGGCTCCAGGCTCCGAGCCATCAGCCCAGAGCCTGACGCGGGGCTCGAACTCACGGACCGCGAGATCGTGACCTGGCTGAAGTCGGCCGCTTAACCGACTGCGCCACCCAGGCGCCCCAAACATGTCTGAGTTTAAATCCCGGTTCTGCCACTAGACAACTTACCTAACGTTTGAAATGGACTAAGTGTTCATATCCCTCCCCCGCCCCCCCCTCAAAATTCATATGTTGCAACCTATTACCCCAAGGTGATGGGTTTAGGAGGTTGGTCCTCTGGGAGGTGATTAGGTCATGAGAACAGAACACTCATGAATGAGATTAGTACCCTTATAAAAGAGACCCCAAGGGGGCTCCTTCCTCCCCTCCACCGTGTAAAGACATAAAGGTACAGCAAAAAGACGGCCATCTATGAACAAGGAGGCAGGCTGTCACTAACACTAAATCTGCGGGCACCCTGATCTTGGACCTCCCAGCCTGCAGAACTGTAAGAAACACATTTTTATGGTTTATAAGCTACCCAGTCGATAGGGTTTTGTTATAGCAACCCAAAAGGATTAAGTTAATTTTGAAAACTTTAGTTTCCTCCTATTTAGAATAGGATAATAATAGTACCTACTACATAGCATTATTGTGAGAATAAGATCACATTAAAAAGAGTTTCACGCTATCTCTAGAAAATAGAAAATACCCACTGAACGGTAGTGTAGGTCTTGACTCTCTTTAAGGCCTTCCACTGATATTCCTAGGAAGAGGAGATTTTAGTTCCCCCTTAACTATTGCACATCACGCACAAAGGACACAAGCAATGACTAGCGATAAAATCAAAGCAGAACTCCATGCTCACATAAGAATGTGCATTTCTGAGGGACCCTGAACCAAACAACATCCCCCGTGACGTTTCTTCAAAAACAGTCAAAGTAAAAGACCTGAAAAGAATCATGAACGAAGGTAGTGAGTGGCTGCAGGGTTAAGAAAGTCTGGATGGACACAGAAAAGGCAGAAACTCATTTTTTTCCACAGCAAAAGTCAAATGAGGCAGAGAGTGCAAGATCAAGCTAGGAACATCACAATGAAATTTCGAGGCAGAATATGGTTTGTGTTGAAAATGCTAGATCTACGCATTTATGAATATATGCAAAAAGGTTGCATCTTAAAGTTATCCAAGTCTTGGTTTCCCTCTTCTCAAAGGAGAAAGTTCTCTCTTTAGGAGAGAGAAGAATGAAATCCTCACAAAGGAAAAAGTATATAACAGCTAGATAGAAGGGTTCTTAGAGTAGCCATTCGAATTACCTTAAAGACCATCAAAAGCTAGCTATTATTGTTGTCAGCTTTCATCTCCCTATGGGAATTTACAGACCTTTTGTCCCCAACCCCAGATTCTGTTGAAGTGTTGAAGTGAAGACACACAGAATTCTGATTTGGTTAGGGAATGTGGAGTCCGTTTCAATGTGACTGTATGGAAAATGGGTGTTGGCCAGGAGCCGGATTTCAGTCACGGTGGAAACACCCAGCAATCATAATTTGGCTGTCAATTCTTTATTCAAAACCTTCAGTGGCCTGCCGTTGCACTCAAGACTCAGGATATGCTTGCCAATGCACTGTCCTTCATGACCTAGCTCCTACTGGCTTCCATCTGAAGCTACTCTCCCCCTAAGTTCCAACCCTAGGGACCTAATGTTGGTACCTCAAGCCTACAGGGTCCCTCTCACATTAAGGCATTCTCTCTGTCTGCGATGTACCTGAGTCTTGGGGTTATGTGTATTCATCTTTGGGTCTCAACTCAAATGTCCCTTATACAAAGAAGGATTCCCTAACAGGGCTATCCAATCCAGCTCACACTCCTTTATTACTTCTGAGAGATCCTCATTCTTTTTATCACTCTTATCAGATTTTATATTTTTATATTTATCATATTTACCGGCTTTTACCTGTCCTCACTAGAAAATGAAATTCACAGACTAGGGACAGCGTCCCTAGAGTTGACCACTATGTCCCTTGCTGACGACCCAATACCGCACATAAAATAGTACCTCGAAAGTTATAATTAATTAATGATATATGGATACATGAATCTTCGCAATTCTAGCCAGCCAGGAACATTCTAGAGTCATGTTTAAGAGGATGGTGAATGTGTCTGTTTTCTTCTTCCTGCCCTCCTACTGATGACTATGGCCAAAGCTGGAAAGAAGTGGTAAGTCCCACATTCTGAAGAAAACTTCCAACAACTGGAAATGTATGCGTCTAGAACAAACTGAGGACTGATGGAGGGATGTGGGTGGGGGATGGGCTCGATGGGGGATGGGTACTAAGGAGGGCACTTGCTGTGATGAGCACTGGGTGTTGTTTGTAAGTGATGAATCACTGAACTCTACTCCTGAAACCAATATTGCACTATATGTTAACTAAAATAAAAAATAAAAGAAAAATGTTCAGGCCTCCCAAAAACAGTGTGTTAAAATGACATGTCTTATGAAACATATTTTCCAAAAGAAGAATTTAGAAAGGAGAGTTGTCTTGTTTTACACGTCTGTAAATATCTTTCAATTCTGGCTGAAAAGAAAATAGCTCAATTCTCCTATGTGCTTCTACGTTCAATCTGTCAGGATATGTTGCTGTGCTTGAAGCAACTGGAGAAAACCAAGCCTCTCACAGACTTGTGGCTGGAAGCAGGAGTAACACTGTAGTTGTCTTTTTAGCTAATCGTGAGTATTTGTCCGCACTACACCAAAACTCAAGCAACGGTAGTTTTTTCAGAGGCAAGTTGCAGTGTGAACTCTGAAGCCTTATCAATGAGCCTTTTATCCTCTGATACATTACAATGACTGGTCTCTTCTGACTTTACACCCTTTGGTACGACAATTACAACAACAAAGTCACATTTGTTAATATCAACACTGAGCTCTTCCAAACAAGACTTTAAATATTGGGAAGCTGGCAACCTCACAGCAGCAGATAGGAGTTTTTCAGAATTTCAATGACTGCTTGAAAGCTGGAATTTTATCACTGGCAACAGTATGGTTGGTTGCTATCTTTGAAGCGACAGGCTCACTTTGACCGTTTGAGGAAATGTCTTCCCACCATCACCCAACCCGGATAAACATAGTTTCTATGTCAGGCATCTTTTACAGTTAAAAAAAAAAAAAAAAAAAAAAGGTAACCTATCAAAAGAGGTAGGTGGCTTAGCTTTGCAATCATGCAATCCTGTAATTGCTTTCCCTCGGGGCAGGAACTGTGATACTCAGCAAAGTACTTTGAACACGTCTCATTTCTTCTACATTTAAAAGATTTGAGAGTAAAAAGACAATGTGAGAGTTTTAATGCAATTAATTATTTTTACTGCTTCATCAAGCACTTTTTTTTTTTTTTTTTTTCAGAGAGACAGAGACAGTGTGAGCAGGGAAAGGGCAGAGAGGGAGGGAGGCAGAGAATCAGAAGCAGGCTCCGTACTGTCAGCGCAAAGCCCGATGCAGGGCTCAAACTCACAAAACCGTGAGATCTTGACCTGAGCCGAAATCAAGAGCTGGATGCTTAAGCGACTGAAGCACCCAGGCGCCCCCGACCAAGCACATTCCTAATTAAAACTGGCATCTGTTTGTTTACTACTGGAGCGCATGCTGGGGAAGTACAGGATGGCTACTGCACTACCACCATTTGGCGCCAGTGCCTCGGGGGAGCACGCCAGCGGTCCTACCTGCCTTTGCTTTTCTTCATCAGTGCAAATGCCAGAGCAATGAGAAAAGCAAATATCATAATATTATTCTGAAAGCAGTTCTGGCCTTGCAGACACCTGAAGTAGTCTCAGGGACCTCAGGGGTCCACGGACACACTTTGAAAACCACCGCTATATACAGACTCTGAGTGCCCATAATAAATGAAAAGAAATCTAACATTTCCTTGTGGCCGCACCTCTCACAGGGAATTCCATGACTCTAGCATAAGAATATTAATACTTTTGATCTTACAGACATTCCTTTAGAGTCTGCCGTTTTACCTGAAACCACAGGTATAGGTTTGTGTTACTGTTATATATTTATTTATTTTGAGAGAGAGACAGAGAGAGAGAGACAGACAGTGAGAGAGGGAGAGAAAGAATCCCAAGCAGGTTCTGCATGACCAGTGTGGAGCTGGATGCAGGGCTCAAACTCACAGAACCATGAGATCATGACCTGAGCTGAAACCAAGAGTCAGATGCTTAACTGACGGAGCCAGCGAGGCGCTCCTTTCAATGATATATTTTTCGCCTTTATATTTTTTTATGTTTTAAAATACTGTTCTATTTTCCTGCTTTGCATAATTACATAAAAAGTTATCTGCTTATATTCCCACCCTCACAACTGGGACATTTTAATGTACTATAGTCACATTTGCAATTGGTGTAAATCTAATTGTAATTGGAGCATATCTAAAAACTGGCATTCTTTTCTTCCCTAAGTTTCATATAAAACACAACTAACCTTCCCCTCCTACCTAAAATGTTTGTCTTTCTATGAAAAAACATTTTTCACTGTGAGTTCCTTTTTTTAATAGAAAAACAGAGCTGTGGTTATACATGAGGTTCCACCAACATGAACGATAAGATAATAATAAACAATCTCTTGGTCAGTAAGAAATAAACACTTGTAATGACTTTGCTTAGAGGAAGATGGTCCCTGGGCGGGCAGAGGAACTCAGACCAAAATTAACTATTTTATTTAATCTTGTTCCAAAACAAATTTTCCTACCATCTCAAAGTTACATATCCTAGGCTTCTAAAGTACGAGCTAAAATATTTGCAATTTATTTCTAATAAAAAAAAAAAGTGAAACCTCAATTTCCTAAGATTATTTTCCCAACTTTTCATGCTAGTAAGTCTTTACAGTCATAGGAGTATATGTTAAACATCTTTACAGAAATGCAATTGTAAAATTTTTATGTTTCTACAATCTTTAAAACTATCTCTGATAGTTCATACCAAAGGTATATAAAATCCGATTACTTTTAAATGACAGAAGGTTAATACATTATTACTGACATAGTTCAGGCATCCAAAATTCCAAGTCACAATTCACAAAGCAACTGAATTCAATATTCTGGGTTGAATCTGTCAAAATCTACCACTCAGAAATCAAGCTGAAATGTCCCCCCACTGCCGATCAATTAAAACGAAGTATTTTTGAACACTAAAACCTGAATGAAAGCAGCTTCGGACCTCAGAGGTGCAAAGGTAACTCTCTGAAGGAACAAAAGGGTAGTTTTTCCATCAACTTAATATTTTACATTTGGAAATATCAACAATTCCACTAAAAGAGAGAAGAGGAACCCTGAATGCAGAGCAAGGCCTTCCATATTCAAGATGGTGAACTGCATCTGCAAATTTATCCATTCCTTCTCAGGATCCCACTGATGTGACCGAATAATGCATAAACTTTTTAAAATGCATGGTAATAGCAGAGAAAAATGCCATCCAAAGATCAGGAAACATGAACATTTCTAGAAAATATGAAGATAAAGTACTAGGGAAAGCTTATCTGTATAATAGTCTATACTCACAACGAGGGCCCTGCTTAAAAAAGTAGGCCTATTGCTATGAGAGGTCCACAGAACTCCAAGCTCAGAAAAGCAGAGGTTCAGAAAAAGAGAAGTAAAATGTTAATCTTCATTATTCAACAATAATTTATCAAATGCTATGCTAGGCTGCTTCTAAAATGGCTCCCAAAGGTCTTCCCCTCATTGACTCAGTCATGTAATAATTTCCCCTTGAGTGTGGGCTGGAGCTAGGGACTTAACCCCAATGAACAGAAATAGGAAAAAGGGATGCAGTATCTTCTGAGATTAGGTTATAAGAGATCATGACTTCTGTCCTCATGTACACACACTCTGACTTGCTTGCACCCACACATCTCTTTCTGGACTCTGACCCTTCTGCTTCCTATTAGAAGCATCTTGGAATGACACTGGACCCACTTGGATAATCTAGGATTATCTTCCTATCTCAGGATTTTTTTTTAATGTTTATTTATTTTTGAGAGAGAGAGAAAGAGTGCCCGGCAAGGGGCAGAGACAGAAGAGGCACAGAATCCAAAACAGGCTCCAGGCTCTGAGCTGTCATGTCAGCACAGAGCCCGATGCGGGGCTCGAACCCACGAAATTTGACATCATGACCTGAGCCAAAGTCGGACGCTTAACCGACTGAGCCACCCAGGCGACCCTCAAGATTTTTAATTCAGTCACACCTGAGCCCCTTTCGGCACATAAAGTGGCATGCTCACAGGTTCTGGGATTAGGACGTAGACATCTTGAGGCGGGGAGGCATCACTCCGCCCACCATACTGGCCTGCCAATGCTTCATATGATTTGGTCCTTATTTCCCGTCTGAACACATGCCCTACCACTGCCACTCACCCACCACACTCTGGCCTTATCAGGCTTTTCCTGTGTTTTCGATACACCCAAGTCTTTCCCAACACAGGGATGTGGTACCTGCCTCCCTTTTGTTTGGAGAACACTCTGGCCCTCCGGATCTCTAAGGAGGACTCCTTATATTTCAGGTCTCAAACTGTTACCTCTTAAATTTGGGGATCTAATGCACAGCACGGTGACTACAGTTAACAACACTATTATATATACTTCAACGTTGCTCAGACAGATCTCAAATGCTCTCACCACCAAAACACTGTAATTATGCGAGGCGACAGAAGTGTTGACTAACCTTATTGTGGTAATCATTTTGCAGTCTGTACATGTATCAAATTTTACAACAGATGAAATGCTCCCTCTTCAGAGAGGTCTTCCATAATCCTGAATTAACATTTCTCCGATCACCTTGGCAATATTAGCCCTTGTCAGTATTAGATATTATCCTGCTCGTTTGTTAGGCCTTTAATAGAAGTCCCATGAGAAAAGAGGGCCCCAGTTTATCTCCTATTTGCCTAGGGCCTAGGACAGTACAAGAGAGTTAGCACACACTCAAATATTTGTCAACTAAATGAATGAGGTGAATAAAAAGCAGTCGGAGTTTGATTGGCTAATAGTGGGAGAAGGAAAGGTCTAGGACAAGTCCTGTGTTTCCACAAGGAAGAATGGTGGAAATTATGTCATTTACTGAAATACAGAATTGTGAAGTCCTGAGAGATACCTAGGAGGAAGAGAATTGGTAGTTGACTATATATACATAGGCCTGGCTTTTTAAAGAAAGACCAAAACTGAACAAAGATTTGAAGAGTCAGGGAATATACATGGCAGCCCCAGGAGAAAGTACTGTACTCAGTTTGAGAAGAGAAATGGTTGGGGATAAGGTCAGGGGACTCCAACAATAAAGAATGGGTAGAGCTCCTGGCTGGCCCAGTCAGAGGAGCATGTGACTCGTGACTTCGGGGCTGTGAATTCAAACTCCACGATGGGTGTAGAGATGACTAAAAAAAAAAAAAAAAAAAAAAAATTAAATGGACTTTAAAAAGGTGGGGGGGGGGTGGGGATGGGTAGAGAGGAGACTATAAGAGAATAGGTGGAGAGGTAGGGGAGACCTGGAATCCTCTGGTGTCTCTGAGTCCTAGGGAAGGGTGTTGAAGGAAATTTATCAAGAGACAAAATGAAGAAGTTCCTAGTACCTCGTCACACTGTGTAGATAACCATTCGCCCTTGGACCTCACTTGGTGGAACTGCCTGGTAGAAAGAAAGCATTGCAACAAGGGGCTCCTAACACAGGAGGGCAGAGAAGGCAAAAAGCAGTCACCTGGCACTTACAGGCTTCCATCACAAAACCACCCGGGTAAGGGAGGGCAGAGGGAGGAACAGCACAACACAAAAGCCTGACCTTTTCATTCTTCCACTTCCCACTAGTATCTTTGGCTGCAAATGCACACACATCATAGTTCCCAGCTGCGGAGGCTACAGAAGATGTGCCAGGGAATGATGCTTGTGATCGCGGAATAACCCCCCCCCCCGCCCCCAAAGATATCTGCATCTGAATCCCAGAGCCTGTGACTCTGTGGCCGCTTACGTGGTCCAGGGGACTTTACAGATGTGACTAAGTTAAGGATGGTGAGATGGGAATATTATCCTGGATTATTCAGGTGGTTCCGATGTAATCAAAGGGATTCATGTAAGAGGGATACGGGAAAATTAGAGGACTGCTCTGTGAGGGGATAGACGCACAGGGGAAAAAAAATGCTGTGATGAGGGCCACAAAGCAAGGAATGAGGAGAGCCTCTAGAAGGAGGAAAAGGGAATGGATTCTCCTCTAGAGAGTCCAGAAGGAACCAGCCCTGTGGACACCTTAATTATTTGCTCAGGGAGACTTCTGACCTCCAGACTGTAAAAGAATGCTGATTCAAAGGGGCACATGCACTCCAATGTTTATAGCAGCACTATCAACAACAGCCAAATTATGGAAAGACCCTAAATGTCCATCGACAGACAAATGGACAAAGAAGAGGCGATGTATACACACAATGGAATACTACTCAGTGATCGAAAGGAATGAAATCTTGCCATTTGCAACAACGTGGATGGAACTAGAGTGTGTTAGGCTAAGTGAAATAAGTCAGAGAAAAACAAATATCATATACGGAATTTAAGAAATGCAACAGATGAACATAAGAGAAGAGAAGGAAAAATCAGATAAGAACAGAGAGAGAAGCAAACCATAAGAGACTCTTAAATACACAGAACTGAAGGTTGCTGAAGGGGAGGTGGGGGGGGGATGGGTTAAATGGGTCACCAGCATTAAGGGAGGAGCACTGGGTGTATGTAAGACATGAATCACTGGGTTCTACTCCTGAAACCAAGACTATACTGTATGCTAACTAACTTGAATTAAAAACAAAACAAAACAAAACAAACGAATAAATGTGCCTTCTTTTAAGCCAACAAGATCGGTATAATTTGTCACAGCAGCAGCAGGAAGGTAATACAGAACTCAGACTGAAGAAATTTTGGAACTGTATCAGCATAGCAGACTGCAGCATTTGCCCCAAATATCCTCTTGGCAAAGATAACAAAGTATCTTGGGTTCTGGAAAACTTCCTGCTCCCCCCACACATCTTAACTGAAGGGATCCAGAGGTTTGAGGACCCCCTTCGGCCCATTCACCCTAGGAAGCTACCACGTACCATCCTATTTACATTTGTCGAACCAGACCCCCATATTTAAAATTGAAGGATCACTAAATAAATGAGGAAAATCAAAGAAGGGCAAAGAGAGAAAAGTATTTGGGGGAAAAAAAGAGAAAAAAAAAAAGGAAGAAAAGAAAAGGAAAGGAAAGAAAAAGAATTTGGAAGAAATGGTCCCCAGGGGATTACGTTAAAAATAAACCCCACTCTCCATGAAATGGACCAGATGACTTTGGCCTCCACTTTTAAAGGCAGCCATTATCAGTTCATCACAGCAAACACAAAGGAACATGCACATGACATCTTGCAAAAATCATTCCGATAAGCACGGACTCGTCAGACTGATCAAAATAAAAGTACACCTGGAATTTCATTTCCCACATGGCCCTGAAGTGCTTACCTGCCAGGCAAACCGACAAAACCTTTTCATTAAAAATTTGACGTTCAATAACATAATGTTCACATTCAGTTTTGCTGGTTTCTGAGCTTCACAAAAATGATAATAAGTATACGTAGTTTTCTGGGACTTGCTTTCTATCTCCCCTCGACATTATGTTTTAAAGCTTACCCATTTTGTGGTATGTCCCTTTTTTTTTTTTCCACTGCTGCATAAATACTTCATTGTGCAAAAGAAAAACACAAATTATATGTCAATGGGAATCTGAATTAGTTCCAGTTTTTCTGCTATTAAGAACTCTGCTGCTATAAACATTCTTGTAAACAGTCCTGGGTACATGTGTCCATGAGGCTCCTTATAGCATATCCTTATGAGAAGAAATACTGGTTCATTGAGTCGAATTATTTTTAACTTGTTTAGTTTGTGTCAAATTGCTTTCTACGATGGTGGTTATCTATTACATCTCCACTAGCAAAATGTGAAAGTTGATCCACATACACGGTATTAACAGATTAATTTTCACCAATCTAGAAGATTGGAAACATTAAGTAGCTCAGTGTGGTATGAATTTGCGTCTCCTGCTTATTGGATTATATTGGATGACACGTCCACCGGCCCTATGAGTTTGCTGTTTTCACCCATCTTCTGTTGAACTGTTTTTCTTACGTTCATAGATATTCTTTATATTTCCAGAAAACTAAATCTTTTTCAGTTATAAGTATTATGATACCTCCTTCCAATGCATTGCTTGTCTTTTCACTTATTTAAGGGATACTTTGGTGAACTGAAGTTCTTAGTTCTGATACATCAAATGTGATTACAATCAAATTTTTAATTTGAAAATTCTCCCATCTCGTCCTCCAAAAATGCTGAAGATTTGCTTTTCACATTTAGATTTGTCACCCACTGACAACTGGTTTTCATTATGAAGGGAAGTGGCAACCCAAATCCACGCTTTTGTACGTGGATTCACTATTTGCTAGTGCTGTTTTTGCTCTGTCCTCTCCAAGGCATAGTCTCTTTATTTTCTGGAAGAATCTGCACAAGATTGGAATGACCTGTTCCTCGAGAGTTTGGTAGAGGGCAACATTCAAAGCTTTCTGAGCCTGGTTTCTTTATCTAGATAAACTTTGAGTACCTATTTCTTCCTGATAATTCTGTAAATCGTGGTGCTCTAGAAACTCTTACATTTCACCTGTCTTCAAATTAAGTGCCCTACAGTTATTAACAGCATTTTTTTCATCTCTGCTAAATCTGTAGTTATACTCCCCCTTTGCACTAATAAAGTTTACTTCCACTTTTTTTTTTCTTTATCCTCTCAATCTACTGAGCCATCAGACTATTTCATTAGTCTCAAAAACAACAACTTTTGGCCTCATTTGTTCTCTTTATTTTGCTATTCCATAGATACTTGCTCTTATCTTCACAATTTCCTTCCTTCTGCGTTAGGGGAATGACTGTTCTGCTGTTCTTTTAAAATGTATGCTGACTGCTAAGCTCATTAGTTTTGTCCTTTCTTCTTCCCTAAAATAAGCATTTAAGGCATTTTATGAGTATCTCCTTAAAAATAGTTCATGTTTTATTTCATTCTGTGAGTTTTGATAGAAACATCAGCATTCAGTTCTCAGTATTTCTTAACTCTCATTAAGATTTCTTGTTTGGGGACACCTGGGTGACTCAGTGGGTTGAGTGTCCGACCTCGACTCAAGTCATGATCTCATGGTTCATGGGTCCGAGCCCCACATCAGGCTCTGTGCTGGCAGCTCAGAGCCTAGAGCTGGTTTCAGATTCTGTCTCCCTCTCTCTCTGCTCTGACCCTACTTGTGCTGTCTCTAAAATAAATAAACATTTAAAAAAATGTTTTTTAAAGATGTCTTGTTTGGTCCATGAGTTCTAGAACCATGTATGCATTTTTAAATTTAAAATATATGGTTATTCCTGTTTACTACTAACTTCTGCATTAAATGCACTGGGGTCTGGGTCGATTATTTTACTTATTTTCTCTCAGCTCTTTGGTGGGGGTCCTGGAGCCGGGAGACTACATTTCCCAGACTCCCTTGTCTGCAGTCTTCCTGTTAAAGTTGGCCAGTGGGGGCCAATTTCCACAGTAACAAATCTGAGTTCACCTCTTTGGTTTCTTTCAGGCTTCCGGCATGCATGCAAGGAAAATCTCCTGTCAGATTGCCTCTGAATTACTCACCATGGTTTTCTATTCTCCTAAAATGACCCTGACTGATAAAGGGTTACTAAATGGAGTCTGTGGGATACCTAGTATTTGACATTTGTCAAGACCCACTTTATGGATTTATATAGTTCCATGTATTAAAATCCTACTGTGATGATGAATTTGTTGAATTATTTATATTTAATAAATTAACTGACCTTCATTCTATCTGTAGTAACACTTTTTATCTCCAAAGCTACTTTGTGTGACATTATAATAACCCCTCTTCACTTTTCTTTGGTTTGGTCTTTGCCCTTGTGATCATTTTCTATTTTTTACTTTCATCCTTTCCATGTGTTAGGTATGATTCCTTTTAGTAGTTTATAACACAATTTTTATTTTTTTGTCTTTTTTTTTTTTTTTTTACTCATAAGTTTGGTAACTTTTGTATCTATTGCTACATTTGGATTTTATTTTTATGTCTAACTTTGTTTCTAGTTTTATGACTTTTGTTTTTGCCTTCACTGTATTATTGATTGCCTCATTTTTAATGTTTTTGTCTTTGTTACCTCCCCTTTACCAATGGTTTGAGACTTAGCAACTCTATTATATAAAAGGTCACCTTGAATTTTTCCAAGGATATTTAACTTAAAAAAGCTAATCAGTATCTTGGACCCCCTCACAAACACTACATGAACTTTAGAACTTTAAATCCTATCACTTACCTCCAGGTCAAAGGGCATTGCATCCAAATACAGTACTCACAATATTCTAGCTCTGCCTTTACTTCAAAATTTGACTTTTTCAAAATGATTTTACATAAACATGTTAGTTTATTACATGATATTATTCTTATCTGATCATCGTGCCTTTTGGCCTCAGGACATCCAATTGGGATTTTTGTTTCCCCTTCAGTTCATCCTTTAGAAGTTCCTTGAGTGCAAAAGCCTCATGCCAATAAACTCTTTGGTGTCAGTTATATTTATTTTTTATTTCCCCTGGATTCCTAAAAATAGTTTTGTCTGGATATGCCTAGATTGACAGTACTTTTCCTGCAGCACTTCTTTGAAGATTTTATTTTACTATCTTTTGGATTCTATTTTTGTTCTGGAGAAGTCTGCTCACATTTGAATGGTTGTTCTTTGTCCTTTCCCTCTGGATACGTTTGAGATCCTCTCTTTCCCTTTAGGACTCTGTGGTTCCATAATAATGCATCTACACAGCGATACAGATTTTTTTCGTTTAATATATATAAACATATCTTTTAATATTTAAACCATATCTTATATAGGGGCACCTGGGTGGCTCAGTCGGTTAAGTGTCTGACTTCGGTTTAGGTCATGTTCTCACGGTTCGTGAGTTCAAGCCCCACGTTGGGCTCTATGCTGACAGCTCAGAGCCTGGAGCCTGCTTCATATTCTGTGTCTCCCTCTCTCTACCTCTCCCCTGGCTCACTCTCTCTCTCTCTCCCTCTCAAAAATAAACATTTACAAAAATGTATCTTTGGATATGCTGTACTTCCTGAATTTGTGAAGTCAGGGTTTTCCTTCAGTGCTAGAAAAGCTGCAGCTATTGGCTCTCAAATGTCACCTCTCCATTATCGCCTTCTGGTTCTCCAGTTGAGCATGTGTGAGACCTTCTCAATCTAACCTGCAGCCCTCTTAGTAATTCTTTCATATTCTCTATCACTCTTTCCTAATATAGGAATATATAGCAAAATATCATTTTAGTTATATACCTCTGCTTTGATACTTCAGATACATTTTAAAGTTCACTAATTCTTTTCAACTGTATTTAATTTGCAATTTAAGCCATTAAATCTACTGAGGTATTTATTTCAACAATTACATTTTTCAGAAGTTCCATTTTCCACCTAAATCTGCCTGTTCATTTCCAGTAATCTCAAAATGCAGCTCATCTTTGCTACCGTGGCCTTTAGATCTTTATTCTTTTCTTCCCATTTAGTTTCTGACTCAGGTCATAGGCTTAGAAAGGTGTTGTCTGACATTATTATATAGAGTAATCATATAATTAAAAACTTGATCACTCCGGGTTGATTTAAACAACTTTAGCATTCCACCACGATTCCAAAAGATAAATTAAGTTATAAAAATTCTGAGAATGTCATATTATATATAAAAATTTAAGTTAATGAGGGTTTACTTGGTGGTGAGTAATGTGCCCCATCAACAAAGCTACAGAAGGGATAGAAGACAAACACCATACTTCCTTGAAGCGTATAACACACTAGTTGGAGAGACTGACATTAAGCAACTAACTATAATTAATTAATTACAGTTGTTTTAACTTGCTTTTTAACCAATTTTCTCCAAAAAGAAAATAAACAGATATAAACAAAAGAAATTGGAAATTAATGAAGTTCATGAAATCCAAAAACAGTAATGTAAGGAAAAGTTTTATATAGCTATTTCAAACTTTTCTTCCTTTTTTTATTTTTAACCTCAGCATCCTAGGCTGTGGGAAAATTTATTTTCCTTATGGTTTTATATTTTAATAGCTGAAGAAAAAAATGGTCAGTTAGACTTAGTGGCGATAGGTGGAGGAGGCCGAATTGTAACATCAAAGGCATTTCAAGACAGACCAGAGATTTTAAAAAGTAAAGGTATGTCACATAGGGATGAATCACTGGATTCCGCTCCTGAAATCATTATTGCACTATATGCTAACTAACGTGGATGTAAATTAAAAAAAAAAAAAGTAAAGGTGTATCATCTCACTGGAAACAAACTATCATTTCCTGGGTCTTCTCTACATATACACTGAACCTTTTTAACAGGTATGTTGCCAAAAGATTATGCTTGGAACCAAACTTTTTAAGCACACCACATTTTAATTTTGGCAGGTTAAGTATTTTACGGAATCCTTTAGACAAAAGGAACCGCTGGCAAAGAGCGCACATAATCTGTGTAAATCTGGATTAAGATATTGTACTCTTGCACTGCGTGTCTATAGTTCCTTCTCTCTATAGTCCTTCCATACAGCAGACTTTCTATGGTTTTGTATTGTCTTTCCTTTCTGGCTTGTCTCATTTCTTGTTCACGTCATGTTCCAAAAAGACGTTTGGGGGAAAGAGATTAACGGGAGGATGGCGGGCCTCTCCATCTCATGCGGTTATTCCAGAACTAAACATCTTCCCACCTAGTGGCTCCACTACCCCCGCGATCCCTGGTTGCAATCAATAATTTTGATTGCAGCAGTCATCGCCATCCGAGCAGCACAAGCGAGCGTGTGCTAATGTCTCTGCAAATTTCACAAACTGCCAGAACTAAGATGACGCAATGTCCTTTCACTGGCCTGTGGAGAGGATGACGTCACAGAGTTTGGCAGCACAGCTTGTGGAGTTGCAAGATACCAAATCAACCTGTCCTGTGAATTTCAAGAATATATTTTACTGAAACGTAAGTCAGAACTTCAACATAGCACGGACATTTTTCTAATATAGTAGAAATAAATATATCACTAGGTAAAATCTGTGATTCAGAAATAGAAATTGTTGGAACTGTATGGAAAACCTCAAAAAAAAAAAACAACAAACAAAAACTAGACATTATTCAATGCTCTCCCACTCTGATTTATATAGGAAGGTTTAAAAAGCTCTGTACAACATATGCACAAATCTTACTTCATTCTAGACCCTTACTCTGCCCTAGACGTCACACATATTATATTTCTATTTCTGCCAAAGTAGCTACTGTTGAGCTATCAAGATTCTATTATACCAACTCAGATTATGTGGGTATAACAAATATTTACCAATTAGACATAGCAGAAGGCTGCTTTTCCAGCTAAGATAAAATAGTGCTTTTCATCAAGTTCCAACGAAGGAAAATAAATCTAATAAAACATTAACAACATTCCAAAAAAGGGCTTTCGGAGTTATAGAAACTACACCAATTATACTCCTGATTTGCTCCTCATATATCTAATTACACGTTTGCCCAAAAACGGAGTCAAACTAGCAATAAATTAGTCTCATTCTCTACCTCTTTCTTTTAATCACTATAAAATTTAATACTTTATTCAAATAGTAATTTATCTTGTTGAATGAATGAATATGGCATTTTCTAATTATTACTGCTAATTATAACCCCAACACACACGGAGTGCCTATTGTAGCCAAACAGCTTTGTAGGTACTTTAGGTGGACTAGCCGCTTTAAATGTTTTCAACAGTCCTATAAGCATTATGATTTTCCACACTATGAATTGTCTGAATATCATTAGGCGTAGTTGAGAGGAAATAACCTTTTTGCATTTTTAAAATAAATAGAAGCCAAGGTGAGGCAAGACGGTGGCCGAAGCTCCTTTCCAAAGAATAACACTAGACAAGGGGAGAAATTTGGTGGAGATAGAACCAATGTGAGCAGGGCAGCAACACTGGAGGTATAAAAAAGAAGGTTCAGATTCACTATGGGAGGGAACCGAAAAGAACAAATCTTATAAAATAGTAAAATTATACCTATACCAAGACAGCCACTTAAAAAAAAATATTTCACAGTAACAGATACGGAAGCAACAGGAGGCGCAAATCTAGAAGTTACCCTCACATCACCAACCCTTGGACAGCTGCCATCTGCTCTTATCCTCCTTCAAGGTAAACGAAGATTCATTTCACTCAAACATGGGGAGACAGTCGAAAAACAGAAAGAATGAAGAACATACAGAAACACAACAAAGACAAACCAGAAAAACATGACCAGAAAGCAGATGAAAACCATAACCTAACATTTTTAAATGAGCTAATGGGAATAAAGAAAACATTGGAAGCTATAAAGATATAGCACAACTCGAATCGGAAAAGGATCAGAAATGAGATGATTAGAAGACAGGATGATAGAGAGTTGGAACACATTAGAAAATTATTTTAGTAGTGAAGACTACACTAGAAGCAACACTAAGAAGCAAAGACACGAAAAGATACACTAAGGGAAATAAATGATAAAATGAAGAAATAAAATTTAAATTAAGTAGCAATGAAAACAAATTCATGGGGAAAGAGACCCATTGTTAATTATAATGCCCATTCAATAATATACTAGAGGCCCGAAACCGAGCAAAAGGCACAAATGAATATATAGATATGTAGATGATAGTATAAGGATTACAATGGAAAAAATAAAACTGCCCTTATTTACAAACAAGAAAAACTCACAGAGAAACTAATTAAAGTTATAAGAGAATTTAGCAAATTGCAAAGCACAAGAACACTAGACTGCATCAACATAATGCAGTTCTAGGTTGCAGGAGCAAACAAAAAACAGAATTTTTAATTTAGGAAAAACTCTACTAAAATATACATAGCATCTATTAAAGATAATTATAACATATCAATGAGAGAAATTTAAAAACTAAAAATCAAAAATGAAAAAATGAAAAGATAAACCATACTGTGAATTTTTGGAGTTGGTAACAGTAAAGATAGACAATATCCATTCTACCCAAATTGATATATATAATCCATATAACCAACAAAGCACTTGATCCATAATCAAGCATTATGAAATATCTACAAGGAATTTCTATAAATCAGTAAGAAGGGGATAACCAAATGCCTAAATGAGCACTTTGTTAAAAGGATATCCTATTAGCCAACAAACATATGAAAAAGTGCTCAATCTTAATGCTCATCTGGAATTCAAACTTAAAACACAAGGAAACAGCTCCATAATCCACCTAAGTGAGTTGAAAAATAAAACAAAACAAAAATTCCTACTATATCGGAAGGCTAGTTAGGAATGTGAAAGAGCAGCAATTGTCAAGGCTGCTGGTGGGAAAAGAAACTGAACAAATACTTGGAACAACATCCCATCATGTAGCACCAGCATTCTTAAGTATATACTGAATATATGCTTGGAACAACACCCTATTATGTAGCACCAGCATTCTTAAATACATACCGCACATAAATACATATACAAATACAAATAGTTCATGAAAACCCTATGTCCCAACAATTCTATTCCTTAGTTTACACCCAAAAGAAACACATCCACATATAAACCAAAGACCTTTGTAAAACAATATGTACGACAGCAGCATTATCCACAACAGTCAAAAACCAGAAACAGCAAAATGAATAGATCAACTGTGATATACAGGATGAAGTACCCTGCAGCAACAAAACTGAATGAACTAATCACAACATAAGAGAATCATGTAAACACAATCTGAGTAAAAGAAGGCAGACCCAGACACATACTGTGTGGTTCTATTTCAACAGCAAAAGTTTAAAGGCAAAAAAGGAAGAAGAGTTGTTGGTGAGAGAACAGCCATGCTGGGTATCAAAGGGTATGGGGAGGGGGGGGGATTTAAAAGCTACCATAGTATAGAAGTATGTGAACATATATGATTAAAAGGGTACACCAAATGTCTGGGAAAGCTGACAGAAGAGTCCAAACTGAAAAATATTCTTTACAGGTTTGAAAATAAAAAGAAAAATATCCTTCGAATATCAAGACAAAAACACATATAAAGGAAAAAAGTTTTATTGACACTGGACTTAGACACGAACACTTTATGCCAGAAGCTGAAGGAGTAACATACTTGAGACATTCAAAAAGAAAGTGGAAACCCAGGATTTTAATTTCTGACAAACTGACCCTCAGATATTAATAAGAAGACCATACACATACACAACTCTCTCTCTCTCTCTTTCTCTCTCTCTCTCTCACACACACACACACACACACACACACACACACTCACTCACTCACTCACGCGGGAACTCAGGGAAGATTGTTCTCATGAGCCCTACCCACGAGCAAGCTACCAGAGAATGAATTTCTGAAACAATCACAGAAGCTTCTGGATAACGACTGTTATATACAAGGACTAATGATTACCAAGCTATATACTTAACTGAGGTTACATGGTGAGGCTAAGGGTAAAATATAGATCTGGAAATGTAGCTTGAATACAAGTACCAAAATTAGGAAGAGAAGGAGGAGAGAATATATGGAAAATAAAATAAGCTCATTGGTTACCTTCCTGGTACTAACCAGAAGTAAAAAGACAGTACATCAAACTCGAAGTTGAGAAGAGCAGGAGAAAGGAGTTTCTATTGCTCACTGTTAGGAATCAATGGAAAGGATTGTCAGTACAAAAAGCAAAGTAGGGATCACAGCCTAACAGAGCTGTGGCAAACACCGGAACCAACCTGATGGGGCTCCCCAGGCCCAGGTAATTTGAGCATCAAAAAGAATGCCCGCCCTGAGTTTATGATAGTACTTAAAGAAAGGAAAGAAAAATTAGTGACTAACTTTGGAGAATGTGTGAATACCAAAAGAGTATTCTGCAAATTAGAAAAAGAAGGACTCAAGCATTTATCCTACTGCGCTGTATCAACTGTCTCAAAGTAACCTCAAAAAGAGAACTCTATCTTAAAGTAACCTCACAGAATTAAGAAGGAAAAATTCTAACTATAAGAAATGAGTAAAGAAATGATAGTATAAAAGCAGTTGATGAATTACAATAATGCCACTAAAAAATATACTTAAAAAGTTTAGTGATTAACAGATATGAATCTCTTCTTCATCCTCAGATGCCTTAATATATTTTTCTTAATTAAAACTGTGGAAATGAAACAGTCAGAAGAGTAATCTCTAGAATGAATTTCTAGAAAAAGGAATTAGAACAAACTGGGAGACTGTGTAGGAAAGGGCCAGTTTGGGCCAGGGAGAACACAGTGACACTCAGGGTTCAGAGATGACGGGCAGGAGGGTGCCAAACACCTAAACACCGAGAGGGGCTCTTTTCCTTTCGCCCCCAGGACGCAGATCCCAAGAAGCCACAGGAAAGAAGTCCTCTGAATTCTGCAGTTTGCAACCTCTCCTCCCATGACCAGCTGTGTGTGTGTGTGTGTGTGTGTGTGTGTGCGTGCGCGCGCACGCGCGCGTGTTAATCCCTTCACTCAAAAGTTGGCTTTCTCAATCTTGGCACTACTGATATTTTAAGCTGGAAAATTCTTTGTTATGCACAGGGGCTGCCTGTGCCTTACAGGATGTATAGCAGTGCCTGAAGTCTCCAAGCATTGCAAAATCACCCCTTTCCCCCTTTAACCCCTCTAACAACCCGCCACAGTTCTAAGAAGCCCACCAGGCACCAAGCCCTGCCCAGGCACAAAGAGCTTCAGAGCTTCCAATCAGCCTTTTAAAACTCACTATTAACACCAGGCAGATGACCAAGAGTTAACAGACATTTGACAAAGCCTTCAGCAGGATAAACACCAAACAAACAGGAAAAAAAAAAATCCAGAGTAAATAAAGACTGTGAACAAAACAAAATTTAAAATAAAAGCAAAACCACACGCTGAGAATCCATCAACCGGGAGAACGGCTTCATGTTAAAAGCACAGAACAAACCCGAGTCAGACCATGTGGGTTCAAGGCCAGCTCCACCACATAACTACTTGTATAACTTTACCCAAAGGCATACCTTGTTCCTCTAATCTTTACAATGGGGATAAAGATTAGTACACATCTCTTAGGATTGCTGGAAGAACAAGGTATTTAGAACTTTTAAAAGCACATGGCACATAGTAAGGAATCAATAAATAAGGGATCTTCTCATTTGGTTTGTTTCAATTATTCTTAAAAACATTTGATATTGTATCCATGGAATAAGACTAGGATGCTATGAAAAAGGAACAGACACACTCCAGCCTCCCTTCCCCCACCAAAAATTATTGACTTAAAATTATATCAAGTGATTTAAAAATTAAATAAAGCTGAAAAGTAAAAGTTGAGAATACCTCTCAGAAAGCAGTCAAAAGAAAAACAAAAGGACTACTAAAACCAGAAAGATCAATATGCACTTAAAGAATTTCCAGAAAGAGGCCAGGGAAGAAAATCACTGAAGAAATAAGAACAGAAGAACACAAGTCTCCAAACTAAAAATGCCCAGTGGATCCAACCACCACAATGGCTTAGAGACAACTCCCAGCACTGACACTTCTTGTGAAATTTCTGCTTCAGCCCAGGCTTACCAGATTACTTTTCTTAAACAACCTTTATATGTCATTGAACTAGCTGAGTAGACACTTCTTAAATGAACCATCCCCAGAATGTGAGCAAACACACCCACTCCCATTATATACTCTAAGTACCCCACCCACTCCCATTACATGCTCTAAGTACCAAAAACCTGACTGTATCTCAGTTTACACATATTTAAGTATTATTTGAGTTTTGATCTCAAGAGTCATGTGGCTGAGGACCACCATGCCTATTTTTTGCTATTGTATTCCCATCAGCTAATACAATAAGCATTTAAGTACTTTCATAAAATCACTGGTTCCTTGGAAATATAATACATGATCAATCGTAAATACCCCTACCACAAAGTTCTAAGGCTCTTTACACGACATAAGGAAATCTCACAAGTTTTTCATAGAGCTTTGGCCTGCGTTTGCTTCTTTTTATTTTTAATCCATCAGTGCCATAACTGACAAGTTGCTTGAAGGAAGTCTCAGGTTTCCTAAAGGAAGGAGCACCATCTAGTGGAAGGATAGAAGATTTAAAAAAAAAAAAAATGCTTGAGGCAATTCTCTAAAATGACTAAGCACACAATAGTGACCTATAAAATATTTATTCAAAGAAACCGAAGATGTGTTTCAAGTTTTAAGTAATGACAATCAATTATCTTCTCTATAATTTATAACACACCAATTTAAATAAAATTTATAAATAAAATGTATTGTCGAGTGGTCAGTTAAGACCATCTAACTGAACTTTTAACTGAAGTAAACACAGAAATGACAATGAGAAAAAAGCGATTAGGGCTGCAATATGCCAAAAGTGTAAAAGACGCTGAAGTTACACTAACTGCATCTGAAACACGCTGTTCAATATATTAAAGGCGACTTTTTTTTTTTAATTAGGAAAGTATGTTATACCTTGATATTGAAAGCCTTTGCTTGGTAAGTCAAAATAACCTCATGAAATTTAATAAGAAAACAAGGGAATATGAAGGTAATATAGACATTCTGGTCTTCCATTTTATTGGTGCCGAGAGAGAACACGAAATTAGACAAGGTACGACCCAAGATGGCACACTCCACTGCCATGATCCTGTGTCAGAAAAATCACATCAAATAGTGAGACCTTTCGCTACCAGCCCTTCTCAGGCCCGGCACAGCAGTGAGGAGGGAAGTACGTGTCTATCGGGAAAGAACGAATAAAAGCTACAGTTCGGACTAGAAAATAAGGATTAGCTGCTTCCAGTGCAACTCTCAGATCAACAGCAACCACTTCATATGGAATGTTAATAATGGCATTTATTTTAACTTCTCCACGGCTAAGCTCTGCGGTCAGAAAAAACAGAATCAAAATGGAACATAAACAGTGGTCATCAACAACTCCCAAAGGTTAGTGGCATGTGAGAATGCAGCTTTATTTCCTCACTCTACTCTGTGGCCACCGCATGTCCTCTGGGAACTCTCTCCACCTTCCTGCATTTCGGGACCCTGGAGAGAGAGCTTCTACTGTTTGGAACATCACCAGTCACCGAGGGAGAGTGGATGGGTAGAGAGATGAAGCAAACTGTGCACTAGATCTTAAAGGCTTCTGCTCTGCAGACATGCTTCACTTCTCCACACATTTTATTGACTACACAAGTCACATGGCCATAAGTAACATAACCATACATGTGTCTGTGAACGGCATTATCACAGAATATATGGCAGGATGGATGGCAGGATGGACGGTAACAACAATACACAAAATACTTTTTTGATGCAAAGGGAATCATCTGACAGTAATTAATTTTGTATCACACACACAAAAGCCTATGTCGTCACTTCTAGGTATTTTATAATACATTTCCATTAATGTCTTGATTCATAGAATTATACTAATGCATTTTTAAATATCATTTTGAGACTTCTAAAAGTGGTTATTTGAAAACGTTAAAGATTTTCCAAATATTTTATGTGAAATAGAATTATAAAATCAATCGAATTCAAATTTTTTCCTTTGATGGCACATTATTTACAAATCATGACCATCAGAGAATACCCCTAGCTCCTACTCCCCTTACTGACACGTAGCAATATTAACAATAGCTTTCTTTTTTTAAACAGGTGGATAAAAAGATTTTACTTTATTGTCATCTATCTGTAACAAAACGTGACTTATGCAACAAATGGAGTTGGCCGAACATGATTTTTTTAAAAAACAGCATTATCAATTATTCACGAAAAACCGTAACACTGCAATAAATAAACCCAATTTGATGGGAGCGCCTATTCCTATGCCCACAGCAGGCACTCAAGCAACCGTGAAATGAATGGAAAACAAACTGGGCAGGACACAGCCTGGAGGCAAAGTGCTGCCATCTCCTTTAATAGCAGTTTTTCTCGAACACTTGCTACAATTCTAGGCAATGTGGAACATACAGGGATAAACTGCACACAGATCTCCCGCCCAAAAGAACGGGACTAAATGGACAACTATATCCATCATTACAGTAGGTGCCAAAATTACATTATGTGTACATGCTTACAAATAAATGGGAGTATTAGATCAGAGCAAACAGTCCCGGAGGACCTCTCTAAAGCCAGCGTATAAAAAAATAAACCAGACCTCAGACTTGGCTGGGGACTATATACACCTCAGACCCTAATACATGCTCTCCGTAAGACCTGCTGAGCTAAGGTTTTGTATTGGACAGTGGGTCTGTCAAGATGCTTCTGTCTTCCGCATTTAAGACAAAGAGACTGTGTATATGCGTGCTTTAAAACAATAAATTAAGAGAGTAGCCTGAGCACAGACCAGAAGATATTTACAATGCATATAAACAAAGATCCAGTATCAGAATACATAAAGTAATCTGAACAAATCAACCAGAAAAAGACAAATAACCAAAGAAAACTAACAGGCAGGGGATATAAGAAGCATAAAAAGGAAAATGGGGCAGCCCATAAACATATGCTGACCCTCTAATATTCAAATAAATATAAACTAAAAGGAGAGAGCATTTCAAATTTTGTATTATTTATTTTGAGAGAGAAAGAACACACAAATACGGAAGGGGCAGCGAGAGGGAGAGAGAGAATCCCAAGCAGGCTCTGTACCATCAGCGCACAGCCCGACGTGGGGCTCGAACCCATGAACTGCGAGATCGTGACCCAAGCCAAAATCAAGAGTCGTGTGTTTAACCAACTAAGCCACCCAGGTGCCCCAAGGAGAGAGCATTTCAAATTGATCCTGTTGGCAAAAATCAAAATCTAACAATTCTAAGTACTGACATGGGCGTGAAGCGACTGGAACTCTCCCCCTACTGGTGGGAGTGTGATATAGTACAGTCTTAGAAGAGCAGACGTGTGCATCTCTGTGGCCCAGCAACCCCATTCTCTGGTGTAATATCTATAGAAACGGCCCCATATGTGCACAAGGGGGGTCTACACAAAGGCCGTTTCCTGCTTCATTTGTAACACTGACATGGAGGTAAAGGTGGTTTCCAGATGAAGGAATCTCGTACCCATAGGACACCTTTCAATGTAAATATCCATCAACAAGTGAATAAGTAATTTGTGATCTAGTCTTATAACACCATACCAACAATGGAAATGAATGGATCAAAACTCTGTGCATCACCCTAAATATATCTCAACACATATAACCAAATCTTTAGTAAAAAGTGAGCTGCAGACAGACAAATGTGTTAAGGATGAATCAAATGATAAAAAAGTCATAAAACATACAAAATAATACCACCTTTTTTTTTCCAGGGATTCAGACTCAAGACGGAAGTGACCTCTGGCCAGTGAGGGGAAAGGAATGTGAATGAGACGGGACACTCAGGCTTCAAATGAATCTAATATTCTTTCTCCAGTTGTGTGGGGACTGTCTAGGTGTTCAACATTTGTTATCTGCCGTTGTACTGCCCAAACCATTCCGTAACATCTTCTAAGTGAAGGAAACATCAGAAAGCACTTTCAGCCAACTCAAGGAGGTTTTCACGAATTTCAAATCGCAGGCTGTTAATGTTCATTACAATTTTACAGAGTGAGAGCAAGGAAATAAAAAAACCAAACACGGAAGCTTATTAAGGCCAGCAAGTATCACCGTGAAAAAAAAAAAAGAAAAAACAAAACAACCAGAAATGTAGCCAAAGGGATACTGAAAAGAATAGCGCGAACCCAGAGACAAGAACCTTGCACGCAGCTAGAAGAAAGAGATAAAGAAATTAAGGATGCTGCTGCTGCTAACGGCAACTGTGTGCCAGACTGTTTAAACCACGTTTCTCATATTCATTCATTTGCTCCTAACAACAAGCATGCAAGGTAGGTACGACTATCATCTCCATTTTAGGTACAAGGAACAGGAGGCGCAGCGAGGTAAAATAACGAGGTGCTATGTTCTTGCTGTCGGCACGATATTCTTGGCACAGCCAGAACCCGAGTCCAGGCAACGCGGCTCCAGAGTCCCAGCTCGGAGCCGCTACCATGGACGTGTGCTCACGAGAAGGGGAAGCCCGGGTGTCTGGACACACGGAACACTCCTCAGTACACCCAACGGCCCATAATTAAGGCACTGCAAGAGAGGTGACCAAACACAATGAGAACAAAATGACCACAAGAACGAGAGAAAAGGGGAAAAAAGAGAGGCAGCAAAGGTCCGAACTTGATCTGGATGGATAGTGAAAGTTGTCCTGGAGGTCATGGGACTCCTCCCTCTAGAAATTACCTTTATTGTCTTCAGCCACATATTAGACTCCCTCTTTCATTCATACGATCGTGATTATTAGCCTAAAGTACCAAGCTAAACTTCAAGGAACGTTACCCAGCCTCTGTCCCCAAACCCAGTGGAGTTGACGCCAAAAGTTAATTGCAATCTATTCTAGATTTGGGGACACATATTCCTGAAATACTGTTAAAATGGTGCCTGGGTCTCCAAGGCAGGCCATAAAACCACGTTTAAATGGGTCGTATGAATCTCCACCTCAGCCTGGAGTTTTCTTTAAACAGAATTTGTGTCCCTATACACCGTTTCACACAACTGAGAGAAGCATGGACCTAGCCTCCACACGACCTGCCACATCCCATTCCATCCTGTCCCTACTCCCTTTTTCCATCTGTGTCCACAAGTAATTGTGGCAAATGTACTTTGAGAACCAATTCAGAACGTAGGGACCACGCTTGTGGCCCAAACGCCATCCCGGCTACAAGACGGCAACTACTGCTTGCCCTGGCATTAAAGCAAGGGTTCCCGAAAAACTGCACAGTCCAGAGATTGGTGTGATAAAGGGAGGTGAACCAGGGTACTGGAAGTGCAAACACAGAGTTGCCCAAGCCAGTCACTTCCAGACACATACGATCTCCTGTAAGATGATGTGGCGAAACCTAATAAAGTGGGGCGCCTGAGTATCTCAGTCGGTTAGGCATCCGACCCTTGATTTCAGCTCAGGTCACAATCTCATGGTTCATGAGATCAATCATGGTTCCACTGACCATTAAGATCATGGTTCGTGGGGCTCTACACGGACAGTGCGGAGCCTGCTTAAGATTCTCTCTTTCTCTCTCTTCTCTGCCCCTCCCCTGCTTGCGCTCTCTCAAAATAAATAAATAAACTTAAAAAGAAAAAACGAATAAAGTGGGAGATGCATGTCTCTGTGGCCCAGCAAACCCACTGTTAGGTATACTAGCTAAAGAAGCTGGATATTTCCCCACTAGAATTCCTAGTCTCTGGAACTGGAGAATCACAGGAATCACCTCCACAAGGAAAGGGAGAAAGTTACCGCCTTCCTGATTCCACCCAATTCTAGTGCATGAACGGTTCTCAAGTGTTTCGAGGTAGGAAACACCCCACATGCATTTTTGCAAAGTGAACAGACTCCTTGCAATTAAACGATGAATAAATGCAAATTGAGAGGTCTGTTCTGAAATTCAGTATATTTGAACAATCGTTTAAATCTCACGATTTAACTCTCAGAAGACACCGATCCATTACACCGAACACAGACTACAGTAGGACACAGAACACGGGACACAGTAGGACACAGCCCCGTGGAGCATTCACAAACCTGGCTTCTATTCACTCATCCCCAGTCCCACGCAAATCTCAAAGAAGGGTTACATATGGCCTCTGTTTTGAGAGTATGAATTACAAAGGCAACAATTTACCCAGGGTCTCAGGAATTCCTATCTTCGGCAGACTTTACATGTTTCTGTGCCTGAAAAAATGTAAACTATAACGTAAGAAATAACTTTGTCTGGCTCCTCCAACAGAGCTGGCTGAACAATTACCTTTGATTGGCCAAGGAGCTTTACCAGCTGCTGATACCCAGTTCTCTACTTTGTCAGACCAGGTGGCCATGGATCATTCGCAATGTCTGGCTGTCTTTTCCTTTTCCTCCCACCCAAGGCAAACAGTATTGCAGAGTCAAGTAACATAACCTCCCCAACGGGTTTACTCTCTGAACCTAACACCACCTCTCCCCTCTCAAACAGCACAATTTGTTTCTAACGAGCCCTGTACCCACAAGTATCTTATAAAATAGGTTTTCAGCCTTGAATCTGATTTACTACTATGAAAATATCACCTTTCCCCCGCCCAGTACGATGCTTTTCATTGCTTCTAGATTAAAAGAAAAGAGGAATCCAAAGTGCCTGCACAGAAAATCAGTTTATAAAACCACTGCTCAAAACGTGATCCCTCTTTTTTTTTTTTTTTTTTTTTGTAGCTTGACTGGATCAATTATCTGGGAAATAACTCCTTTCCAAGCAAGTCTCATGGTGCTAGTTATTAAGAAAATTGGAATTATTGAAAGATTAAGATCACACATCACCTTCAAATTGGCTTTTCATTTTCTAAAGTTTCCAGGTTGGAGATATAAAATTTTCTAAGTATATTCTTGTTCAGAGGTTGCCTTCTGAGCATCTATTCAAGACTTATTTTTAGACCCAGACTAAGAAGACTTTTACTTTTAAAACTCTACCTAAATTCACAAATATTAAAAAATTTACAGATTCACATTGATATGGAGATTTAAAATAAACGCCCACTAATTTATCCACCATCTCTTACGTCCACTGGTCAATACTCTGCCCAAGATTTATCATATGTTTCATTAAAAACAAAATTGCAGGACATCTCTTTAAGAAGAGAAGCTATTTCCAATTCAAGTATAATTTGGTAGGGAGCTGGTGTTCCAAATACACAGAGAACTCGTTACAAATCAGTAATAAAATAACAACCAAATTAAAAGGTGGACAAAGAAAGGCTTTTGGTTTCAGTTCAGCTAATTAAGCCGAATGAAAGTCACACAGCAAACTGCCCCTGGGAAATCAGCAAGAACAGGGGAATTGAGAGATTCGTGGCCAAGATCAGCTTAGCAGAGGCAAAAGCTGCTGGAGCCAGAAACTTGTAGGAAAACTTAAATGGTAGTTCATATGCATTGATGGTGGCCGAATGTGGACTAGTTTGAGAGTTAAAAACTCCTGAGACCCAGTTGTCAAGGAGGCCTCTGCACTTTCCTCCCACCACGTTCTCATGGTGAAGACAGGAGAAAAATCCTGTCTCGTATTTCAAATAGGAGAATGGAGAAATAACCGTTTCTTTTTAGTTTATTTATTTTTGAGAAAGAGAAGGAGAATAATTGGGGAGGGGCAGAGAGAGAGGGGGGAGATACAGAATCCATACATAGCAGGACCCAGGCTTCAAGCTGTCAGCACAGAGCCCGATGCAGGGCTCAAACCCACAAACAGGGAGATCGTGACGCTTAACCAACTGAGCCACCCAGGCGCCCCAAGAAATAACCATTTTGAAATGCATAGGCCAAGAGCCTTCTCCATAGCAGAGGCCTGCCAATTAAGACAGGTTGCTTTACTAGAGCCCTATCTGACCTGGGGAAAAAAACAATGAGGTCAACCCCAGCCCCTACTAGCTGCCTTGTCCCAACTAAGGAAAGAAAGAAAGAAAGAAGAAAACAAGAGGCTAGGAAATGCTCCTGAAGGTCACCAGAGCCCAGGGACTCAGGTCCACTAAATAACTGACGTTTAATCATGAGATCACAGAACAACTCACCACCAACAGGGCTCCAGTGAAACAACAATAGATTGTAACTGAGAGCTGCACAGCACAGACTCCCGGAGAGCTCCTAAGGAAAGCCAGAGAAGGGAGCAGGGGAGGGAAGAGACACACAGGTTTCTGAAGTCTCTGACACCGACAGCTAGAGCAAACTTTAAACACAGTCCAGCTCCTAACCAGATTAACATAAAAACTCACACTAAAAACCTAACTCCGTCAGCTTCTATTACCCAATACGTTATGTCCAGCTTTGAACAAAAAAAAATTTTAAGACATGATAAAAGACAAACACAGTCTGCAGAGATAAAGCAACCATCAGAACCAGACTCAGGACACAGATTCATGGAACTAATAAATAGGGAGATTAAAATAAGTCTGATTAACATGTTAATGGCTCTAATGGAAAAAGTGGACAGCATGCAAAATCAATGTATAATGTAAGCAGAGGGATGGAAATTCTAAGAGAAAATTAAAGTGGGATGCTAGAAATCAAGAACACTGCACCAGAAATGAAGAATGCCTTTGATGTGTTCATCAGTGGATTGGACATGGCCAAGGAAAAAATCAGTAAGATTGACAATATGTTAATGGAAATTCCCAAAACTAAAATGCAAAAAGGAACGAAATACCCAAGAGCTGTGGACAACACAAAAGGTATAACAAATACATAATGGAAACACCAGAAGGAGAACAAAGAGAGAAAGGAAAAGAAACATTCAAAGTAATGATGGCTGAAAATTTTCCAAAATTAATGATAAAAATTATAAACCACAGATAAACCACAGATCTAGGAAGCTTAGAGAACACCAAATAGACTACATGCCAAAAAAAAAATCCACACCTTGCATTAATACTGAAACAGCAAAAACCAAAGATAAAGAGACTGAAAAAAGCCCAAGTGGGGGGAGGTGGGGAAACACCTTACCTACCGAGGACAAGGATAAGAATTACAGCGGACAACTCATCAGAAAGCATGCAAGATGGAAGGGGTGAGGGGGAATAAAACGTTACAAGAAAAGTCACCACCTAGAATTCTGTATCTGGTGAAACTGTACTTCAAACATGAAGGAAAAATAAAAACAAAACACTGAAATGAGCAAACATAAGTTCAAGGTATCTGGTGCCCAGTAGACCTATCTTCCAACAAGTAGTAAGAGAAGCTATTCAGAGAGGAGGAGAATGATAGAGGTAGGGCACTGAGAGAAGGAATAATAAATATAAAAAAAATGCTTTCTTGTTCTTAACTGATCAGATAACTTCAAAATAGCAATGTGCTGAGTTATTTAAAAATATGAGTGAATGAATGGATTATTCAATGTTATATGTTATTATGCAATGTTATAAAGGATGGAAAATAGGAATGGGGAGTAGTTTCTTACAAGAAAGAAATTTTACTACCTGTGAAATTGAAAGTGAACCTAGATGAGTGGTAAATGAATGTAGCAAACTCTAGGGCAAGCACTAAAAAAAACCTTTGTAAAAAAGTATAATGGAGGGGGCGCCTGGGTGGTTCAGTTGGTTGAGCATCTGACTCTTGATTTCATGTCATGATCCCAGGGTTGTGGTATCGAGCCCCATGTCAGCCTGCTTAAGATTCTCTCTTTCTCTCCCTCTCTCTCTCAAAACAATAAAAATAATAAAAGTATAATGGATATGCTAAGAAAGAATAAATTGAATCATATAAAAAGTCCAACTAAAAGCAGAGAGGGAAAAGTGAGAGAGGGTGATAAAAATATCAAAAGAACAAGTGTAATGAGTAGAAATCAGTTGCAAAGATGGTGAATATTAACCCAACTACATCAACAATGACTCTAAAAGTGGATGGTCTAAATATGTCAATTAAAACAAGAGACTGAGAGAGTAGATAAAAAGGAAGATCCAACTATATGCTGTCTACAAGAAACCCATTTTAAATATAAAGACACAGGTAGATTAAAAGTAAAGAAATGGATGAAGATAAACCATACGTATATTAACCAAAAGAAAGCTCAAGAACCTATACCAATTTCAGACAAAGCAGATGGCAGAACAAGGAAAACTGTCAGGGATAAAAGAGGGTATTACATAATGATAAAGGGGTCAGTTCTCTGAGAACACGTAACAATCCTTAATGTGTACGTACCTAATAAGAAGAGTGTCACAATACATGAGGCAAAAACGGGACACCTGGGTGGCTCAGTCAGTTAAGCATCCGACTCTTGATTTCAGCTCATGTCATGATCTCACAGTTTGTGGGTTCCAGCCCAACATCGGGCTCTATGCTGACAGCATGAAGCCTGCTTGGGATTCTCTCTCTGCCCCAGCCCTGCCTGCACACACCTGCTTGCTCTCTCTCTCAAAATAGTTAAACTTTAAAAAAGAGAGAGAGAAAGAACTAAAATCAATAATGTAAGCTTCTACCTTAGGAAACTAGAGCAAGAATTGCGAGGAGAAGAAAGGAAAGAATAAAATAGCAGAAATCAATGGAATTGAAACGGGGAAACAATAGAAAAAAAAACAACACAACCAAAAGCTGGTTCTTTGTAAAGATTAATAACACTGATAAACCTACAAGCAGGCTAGTCAAGAAAAAATGAAATTAGACACAAATTACTATTATCAGAAATGAAAGAGGAGTCATCAGTATGGATCCTATGGACATTAAAAAGATAATAAAAGATAATGAACAATTCTATGCTCTCAAATTTGATAACTTACATGATATGCACCAATTCCTTAAAAGACACAAGTGACAAAAACTCTCACACAAGGAGAAATAGGTGATCTAAATAGGCCTATTTCTAATATAGAACTTAAATTAACAATTAGTAACCTTCCAAAACAGCAAGCTCTGAGCCCAGATGGTTTCACTGGTAAATTTAAGAAAAAAAATTATACCAATCCTCAAACTCCTCCAGAAAAAAAACAGAATCAGAAGGTGCATTTCCTAACTCATTCTATGGGGCCAGCGTTACCCTATTACCAAAACTAGAGAAAAACATTACAAGAAAGGAAAACTACAGACTGTATCTCTTATGAACAGAGATGCAAAAATCCTCAATAAAACATCACCAAATCAAGTCCAACAATGTAGAATATGAATTATATACCAAAACTAAGTGGGTTTTTTTCCAGAAATGTCATATTCAGAAGTATTAATCACATCACATCAAGAGGATAAAAAAAATACGATCATATCAATAGACGCAAAAAAAAATGCAACACCTATTCATGATAAAAACAATCAGCAAACTGGGAATAGAAAAGCCTTCCTCAATTTGATAAAGAACATGTAGCAAATACCTAGAGGTAACATCATACTTAATGGTGAAAAACTAGACTCCTTCCACCTAAGATCAGTAACAAGGGAAATATGTCACCTCTCACCATTTATATTCAATACTTAGCCAGAAATCCTAGCTAATGCTCTAAGACAGGAGAAGGAAATAAAAGGCATACAGATTGGGAAAGAAGAAGGAAAACTGCCTTTGTTCACAAGTAGCATGATTATCTATGTAGGAAATCCCAAAGAATCAAATAAAAAAACTCTGGGAACCGGTAAGTGATTATAGCAAGGATTCAGGATGCTAACTTAATGTACAAAAATCAGTTATATTTCTATGTACCTGTGTTCTGTGAAAGAGAGTTATATGCAAAACAATCTCCACAGGCCAAAGATGCTATAAGACCAAAAAGGCTGACAAGCCCAGCTTGATGAGAGATGGGTTTATTAAGAGGACTTATGGGCAGAAGCGTGTCTTGGGTGGCTGTAACATGAGTAGGTCTCCACAATCACACCTCCACTAAGAAACTGGGACGTGCTGGGGGACCACCCGGGAGAAAATGTTTGAGAATCATTATCATATCTCCGGAGCAGATGAAGGACATTATGACACTATGCACCAAGGGTGTACTTAAGGGTGTGACTAGGCAAAAAGAAAGAATATGGGAGGGAGCTGTGTTCCAGAAGGCTTCAGATCACAGACAGCTGTCAAGACAGATCTGTCCAAGACAGCCTTGAACTGGTTTACACAACTATCAATGAACAACTGGAATTTGGGAACTAAAACCGAAATATCATTTACATTAGCCCCCAAAACAAAAACTTAGGTATAATCTAACAAAATATGGACAGAATCTAAATAAGTACAAAAACTCTGATGAAAGAAATCAAAGATGATCTCAATAAACAGAAATTCCATGTTTACAGACAAGAATCCACAATAGTTTTACGATGTCAATTCTTCTCGACTTGATTTACATATTCAACACAATCCTAGCAAGTTATTTTGTACATATGGCAAACTGATTCTCAGGTTTATATGAATAGGCAAAAGACCCAGAATAGCTGACATAATACTGAGAAGAACAAAGTCGGAAGACTCACACCAACCAACTTCAAGACTCACTACACAGCTACAGGAATGAAGACAGAGTCATACTGGTAAAAGAATAGATAAGTAGATCAACAGAACATAACAGAGCCTAAAATAAAACCCACACAATTACAATCAACTGGCCTTTGACAGAGGAGCAGAGACAATCCAGGGAAGAAAGGCCAGTCTTTTCAAACACTGATGCTGAAAACAACTGGATAGTCACAAGCAAAAATTTGAAGCTAGACACAGAAGTTACACCTTCCACAGAAATTAACTCAAGGTAGATCACAGAACTAAATGTAAATACAAAACTGTAAAACTCCTACAAGATAACAGAGGAGAAAATCTAGCTGACCGTGAGCATGGCAATGAGTTTTCAGATGCAACTCCAAAAGCCCAATTTATAAAAGAAAAATTGTTAAACTGGCATTATTAAAAGTAAAAACTTCTGCTCTGTGAAAGACACCATTAAGAGAATGAAAAGACAAGCCACAGATTGGAAAAAAAAATATTTGCAAAACACATATCTGATAAAAGACTCATATCCAAAAAAGCCAAAAAAAAAAAAACCCAAAAAACACACAAACTGATAAAACTCCAGGGAAAAACACAGCTCAGTTAAAAAATGGGCAAAACATCTGAAGAGACACTTCAGTAAACCTAAGACTGTTCTAAAAAGTAAAGTCTATTTTTTCAAAGGAATCCAATGAGCAAAAAATGGGCAAAGAATCCAGAAACAGACATTTCTGCAAAGAAGATACACAAATAGCCAACAAACACATGAAAAGATGTTTAACATCGTCATTCACCAGGGAAACGCAAACCACAACAAGGAGGTATCACGTCACACCTTCTAGGAAAGTTAGAAGAAAAAAGTCAGGTAAAAACAAGCGTTGACAAGGACACAGAAATCAGAAGCCTCACACACTCCTGGTGGGAATGAAATGGTGGGGCCACCTTGGGAAACACTGTGGCAGTTCTTCAAAATATTAAACGCAGAACTGCCATTTAACCCAGCAATTCCACTCCTAAGTAGGTACCCCACAGAAATGAAACATGTCCACATAAAACGTGTATATGCACATTCTTTTTAAAAAATGTTTAACATTTATTTATTTTTGAGAGAGACATAGCATGAGCAGGGGAAAGGCAGAGAGAGAGAGATGGAGACGCAGAATCCGAAGCAGGCTCCAGGTTCACAGAGCCCGACGCGGGGCTTGAACTCATGAACCGTGAGATCGTGACCTGAACCGAGGTTGGATGCTTAACGGGCTGAGCCACCTAGGTGCCCCCGTATATGTATATTCTTAGCAGGATTATTCATGATAGGCAATAGGTGGAAACAAGCCAAATGTCCAACACTGTATAAAAGGATATACAAATATCCTTTTATACCATGGAGTATAAAAGTATAGTCATACCATGGAGGACTATTGGGCCATAAAAAGGTATGAAGTATTGTACATGTTATCATGTGGATTAAGCTAAGTAACAGAAGCCAATCACAAACAAATCCACATGTTCTATACTCCACTTACATGAATTATCCAGAATGGGTAAATATAGAGACAGAAAGTAGATTAGTGGTTGCTTAGGGCTGGGGTGGAGAAGGGTAGGAGGACACAGGGATTAGGGAATGTCAGTTACCTGAGATAGGGGGTTTTGGGAGGTGATGAAAATATTCTAAAACTGATTGCGGTGATGGCTGAACAATTTTGTGAATACCCTTAAAACCATTGTGCATATAGTTTAAATGGGTAAATTGTATGATATACTGTAAACTAGATCTCAAAAAAGCTGTTATAAAAAGTGTTACCATCTAAATATTAATGACTCCCAAACAGTTGCCAGATTTCACAAATATAAATACAGCATGGTTCATACTTCGACTAAAAAAAAAAAAAAATACTGTTCATTTGGAGTTCAAATTAAGATGGAGGCCTCGGATTTCATGTGGCAACCCTACTCCCAAATCTATTATCTCCAACCTAGAACATCATTATCCTCAATTCAAGATCTAGAGGTCCAACTATACGGTAGCCAGTTCTCTTTGGTTATCCCCCAAATATCAAATGAACATATAACTAAAATCACCTTTCTTCTGAGGAGAGATTAAAAATACGTTAAGAATTGGTAACTTAGGGCTTGTACAGATCTCCTGGAGCCCTCTCCTAACCCCTGATGGCCTGGCATAAACAAGCTGGTGGTTGGATTAGGGGTGTGGGGGTGTCCGGGGGCAGAGGTCAGCAGTTGTTTACCAAGGAAGGGGAAGAAGTTTCCGTATGTTAACAAAGGGCAGGCTTGCTGGTGAGGACAGGCTGAATATCAGCCTCCCTTTCTCCACACTAAAATCACCTCCCCTCTCTCACATCCCTTCCCATCTTCATAGCACACTAATTTACTTCTTAAAGAAAAAAAAAAATGATAGCTTCATTCCCCTGATTTAAATCTCTCTGTGCACTGGGTCCTACTGCGTTGGGATAAAGTCAAAGTCATTCAAGAATGGGTCTTGGCTTACCTTCCTCGCCACACTGTATTGCTCCCCACACCTTTCCTTACTCCATGTACCAGCCCAGAGAACCTGTCAGTCTCCATCCTAAAGGCACAAGGCTCCATCTTGCCTGCAGGTGTTTGTGTAGATTATTCCTTCTGCCTAACCCTGCCAACCCCCCATAAATTCTTACTTGAGCAATGCCTAGTCAACATTCAAGTTTCACCTTAAAATATCAAATGCTCCATGAGCCTCTGGATCCAGTGTTGAGTTAGGCACCAAAAAAAGCTCTACACATAAAATGGGATGCCTGGGTGCCTCAGTTGGTTAAGCATCTGACTCTTGATTTTGGCTCAGGTCAAGATCTCACAGTTCCCTGAGTTCGAGCCCCACATCGGGCTCTTTGCTGACAGCGCAGAGCCTGCTTGGGGTTCTATCTCCCTGTCTTTCATCCCCTCCCCTGCTTGCTCACTCTCTCTCACGTGACTTAACCACAGAACACTGTAACTGCCCATCCCCTCGTCTATAACCCCTCTGGGAGACTGGAGACTGCAAGCTAGGGACTGTCCAACAGAAAATGGTAGCCCTATTGGCCCATACAGAGTGTGGCAAGAGTAAGAACTCAACAAAGACAGGATGATGAAAACATCAAAAGTTAAAATTATGTAACTAAATGTTGTAAGGGTGTGGTTGAGTGTTATACCATTACTCTTTAAGACCGAAATCACAGAAATACAGTAATTAAGCCACATTAAAAAACTTTCTTGGGGCGCCTCGGTGGATCGATCGGTTGAGCATCTGACTTGATTTCAGCTCAGGTCATGATGTCATGGTTGTGAGATGGAATCCCGTGTTAGACTCTGCACTGACAGTGTGGAGACTGATTAAAATTCTCTCTCCCTCTCTCCCTCTGCCCCCTCCCTTGCTCTCGCGGTCACTCAAAAAACAAAAACAAAAAACTTTCTTAAAAATAATCAACCTGTGTTTTGTTGAAACAATTTGGAATCCCAAAAAAAGCTGCTACCTTTTTTTCTCCTGCTCATACACGTATATGCAACTATTTAAAAGGGTAACGAAAACATCCGCAACTATTTAACAAAAACTGTGATATTCTTTTCCTGGAAACCGAACACAATTGTGAAATGCAAACAAAAATTTCTTGAGGAAACAGAAGTAACAACCTGGTTTAAAATAAACATTTAAGCAAGTCTTTATGCCGTATCTTGTTCTAAACTAAACTTAGGGACGCTTGGGTGGCTCAGTTGGTTGAGCACCGGACTCTGGATTTCAGCTCAGGTCATGAGCCCAGGGTTGTGGGATCGACCCCAGTGTTGGGCTCCAAGCTGAGTGTGGAGCCTGTTGGAGCGTCTGTCTCTCTTTCCCCTCTCCCCCTCCCACTGCTTGTGTCTTTCTAAAATAAAATAAACTTAAACCAGATTACAAAAACACATACATCACAAACAAGTAAAATAAAATGTAAAGAAATCTCAACAGAAAAAAACCACAGTGGTAGAAGATAAATTTAGAAATGAGATAGGGACACAAACTATATGCTGCACGGTTCTATTTGTACATGATGGGTCAAAAATGTGTCTCTCAGCGTGCAGGGGTGGCTCAGTCAGTTATGCGTCTGACTCTTGATTTCGGCTTGGGTCATGATCTCACGGTCGTGAGACTGAGCCCCACGCCGGACTCCGTGCTGATCGTGGAGCCTACTTGGGATTCTCTCGTACCCTCTGCCTCTCCTCGGCTCTCTCTCTCTCAAAACCGTGGCTCTCTGCTTACTGGTGGTCTACCACATTCACTATGTCATGTGAACACTGCTATCCTTGTCGTAGAGCCACGGCTTCTCTAGGATATTTCCCACATCTTCTATCAGGACCGCCTTTCTTCAGACACTTCTAAAACCTCATGCTCACAGTCCTGATTATCCACCGCCTCAATTTAGGAGTTTTTCTTTTTAAAAAATAGCTGCGGCTAACACTCTCTAGGATCATAACACTTCCTTTCCGGTGACAAGCTCGTAACTACAGTATCCCTGCCAGAGCACCGCTTGTGACCCCAGCTAAGGTGGCATGCCATACCTGTCACAGGCTGTTAACGCCAAACTGCCTCTTCTTAAGCATATTTCATGTTAGACCAGAAAGCTACGCGTATTTAAAACCGTGCGATGTTATAACAACCATTTTTTTTTTTTTTTTGTAAGCATAAAATAGGATGACCGCTATGAAAACTCTGTGCTGGAATAAAATCCAGTTTTGCCTGTACCTAGCTTTCAATCACATCCCGGCAGCTACAACTTCAGGCAAAAGAGCCTAACATCAAAGCACATTTTGATTCACTCTGAATCACATCTTGTCCGATTCCTTTTGCTCTACCAAGATTTATGGACAGAAGCTGGAGGCTTCTATCCTCCAATAGAGGCACTTGGAATACAGTTAAGCGGACTGTTCCAGTGTTTAAAGTGTGATCCCATGAGTCTGCCTCCTGGAGGCATTTTAGACTTTACATACTTGAAAATGAAGAGAATGGGTCAGTCAAAGGACACACTCGAGGTGTGCATGTGACAGAAGCTGGGAAGGGGGGTAACCAGTTAGAAACAGAGAATGGACTGGGGGGGGTGGGGACACTGTAAACCTCACTTTAAAAATACATTTTATAGTAATTACTGAAAGACATTTGCAATAGTACACATGTTACTGTGCTATTTAAATACTGGCCACGTCAACCTAGAATTAAATTCCATTCGCTGTTTTTAATAAAATCAGACATCAATAACTGTATGCTCCCTAACCACTTGTTATTCGCATTTACTTTGAAAAACCATCTATGCCTGAAACTCAAAAGCTAGTGTAACTAAGATTTTTTTTAAGTTTATTTATTTATTTTGAGAGAGAGAGAGAAAGCAGGGGAGGGGCAAAGAAAGAGGGGGGGAGACACAGAGAATCCCAAGCAGGCTCCACACTGTCAGCACAGAGTCTGATGTGGGGCTCAAACCCACAAACCATGAGATCATGACCTAAGTTGACATCAAGAGTTGGATGTTTAACCGACTGAGCCACCCAGGCGCCCCAATAACTAAGATTTTTTTTTAAAACATTAGTGTTCTTTTTTTTTTTTTTTTAAATTTTTTAACGTTTATTTATTTTTGAGACAGAGAGAGACAGAGCATGAACGGGGGAGGGTCAGAGAGAGGGAGACACAGAATCGGAAACAGGTTCCAGGCTCTGAGCCATCAGCCCAGAGCCCGACGTGGGGCTCGAACTCACGGACCGCGAGATCGTGACCTGGCTGAAGTCGGCCGCTTAACCTACTGAGCCACCCAGGCGCCCCAGTGTTCTTTTAATAGAAATCATACCCATCTCTGTCATTACTTTTTGGTCCTTTACATACTATGATATTAATTTTTTTAATACTTAATGCCTGCTTATACTTGCCAAACCGATGTAACTATTCAGAGAACTAAGCGCTTCACTCTTTTATCTGAAACTCGCAAACGGTCTTGTCAACAGATACCACAATTTCCATTTTAGATAGGTAAGGAAACTGAGATAGCAGCCACATCACAAATGCATGCATTGTTTTGGGCAGGTTTATTTAATGATTAAGGGGGTGATGAAGTCATTTGAAATCCGTCTTATTCCACGTAGATCAAATCAATTTGAACAAATCCATAGGTATCTAACTTCCAAACATTCCACACAGGAATATTTTCATGATTGCCTCTGGAAATTATAAACGTCATTCAATTATAATCTCAAGAGCACTTCTGACACACCCCAACAGAGCAACTGAACTCCCCCAAATTTTTCAGAACACAAAGATACCTTGGCGATTATATGAAGACTAAATGAACAAAGCACGCTAGTCTTTACATGTATTGCTAAGAAGATGCCACTTCTCAACATTTTCATTTCTTGAGAATTGCCACCTCTTGAGGCACGCGAATTTCAGCAGATTAGACAAAATGTATTAAGAATTATTCTATCCTGTGAAGCAACAGCACTTCAGAAGTGGTTCATTTTCAAACACTATGCATCAGTAAAAGCCTTCTATCACGACCAGCAACCATAACAAATTTAGCTGAATTCAGTGTCAGTCCAGCTGGAGCTAAGGCATCAGAGGGGTCCATCTCCTACAGACTCAAGCAGGACTCACAATTTTTTTTCAGCTTGAGTTAAATGAAAGAAAATGCAATTCATATTTCCAGAAGCAAAAGTGGCATATTTTCCAGTAAGCTTCTTGTTCTCATTTTACTATTTTAAGAGCTCTGATCACTCCCAGGGTTGCTGTGTGGCAAGATCTCATTTCTGGTGGCTGATCAATTTCCATGGCCTGATGCTTCACCAAAACCGTCTCCAGAAACTGTTTTTACTCGCATTTAGCATCAGGATATTTATACACAAAATACCATTTCAATGGCGTTGCACCAAAAAAGAAACAGCTTGCTCGAATTTCAGTTGACTTTGTTAAAGGAAATTATTTTAAATTAATGTGGCTACTGAACCACTGCCATCCTTAACCTCAGAAAATATATTCCTTCTAATTTTTGCTGTGAACACTTATTTATTCGAGTTAAACTCCAGCTCATGACTGTCGACCATAAAGAGTCTAAACCTTCCTGCTACTATTTCATATTCTTTTTCTAAACAGGGCAAGCACATGTTTGCTGCATTAGTATGCACAGCTAGATCACCACCATTAAGTGAAATCATCTATATATTTTTGGTGGGATCTTTAACAACTTCCACGCCCGTCAGGGAAATGGAACAAGGCTGTTTTGTTTTCAGACAGCAACAATTTGATCTCTGGTTTACTAGATGGCGCTCAACATATTTTTCCATATGTTTTTCCGCAAAGAGAATCTGACATCAGCATGGTTTACCTTTACCAGTGAATGCAGGCTTTTTTCACCAAACATGTCCCAGAGGAAGGTCAGGTCTTCCTGGCTATCCACATGTGGCTGCAGCTGGGCTGGCAAGGCAGCCAACAGCTCATACAGACCTATAAAACGAAAATAAAACACAAAGCGTAATCTTAGAGTGATCTCATTAATTTCGCTTTAAGGTGTGTGTAAATGACAGCTGGAACATGTCGTTTTTACTGGATCTGTATTCTGGGCCATCAAGCAAAACACTTCTCCAAAGAAGCCAACGAATCTTTTGGATTTTTAAATTCCACGCAAGTGTGTATCAACAGGCAAGTTTTTACCTTTGAATTGTCAACATTCTACAGCCATCCAAGTTTACATAACCCGGGACAGAAAATGTCTACAAACGTTCAAGAAAAAAAAAAAAAAAAAAAGAAGAAGAAGAAGAAAACGCATACATTCCTTTCCTTAATCGTTATTACATTTCCCTCAATGTTAGCCAAAGAGTGAAATGAGTCATGAATAGGAAAAACTTCCTTAGAAGAGCAGAAAATTGATAGAGTGGTCCATTAAAAAGGTTTTGTGGTTTCCAAATAGTTCCTAATAACATATAGCTTCAAAAACATTTGCATTATCTAACTTCCAAAATCAAGTTCTAAAAAGTGAGACGGATTAAACCACACTTGGTGTTACTTTGATGTCGTTGCCCGTTTAAAACGACGACGACAAGCTACACAGAACTCAGTTGAAATCTGACTCTAATCTGAGCGTATGGGATACCCCCTGAAAGAGTTAAGGTCAAAGACGGAGGTCACTGGAGGCACTGCTCACTAGAAGCTTCCTTGGGGTAGACAGTAGCACAGTGTTCCACAGTAGCGTACTGCATAAACCATCCATCTCCTTCAGGGGCCGTCAGACGCCTGTCCAAGAAATGTTGCGACAGTGCCTGCCCAGGACTCTTCAGGGAGGTGACCTGGCAGAAGTCAGTATCAACTCATAGCACATGCTTCACTTTCCAGTGGGATTACATGAGGTAAAAAGGACAAACTTCCTTTTATTTCTGTCTGCTGTCTACAAAAACACCAAGACCTCCTGGGATCTACAACACACGGGACTGTTGTTATTCCTGCTCTGAATAAGTGCTGTTGTTCATCAGAGGGACAGCTTTACAAGATATTTAACTAGCAAAGAATCGTAAACTATGGACTGCTGATTAGTATACCTATTATCTTCCAAGAGCATTATAGTATTCTGATAATCAATGATAATTCACAACCAAATGTATGAGTTTTCACTTGGAATGTCAGATCTGTAACTTGAGAGATTAAACTCAAACATTCCTGGAGCTGTATGTGGCCAAAAAGATCTAGGATATCCCAGGAAAAAAAACAAAAACAAAAAACAAAAAAAACAAACTTACCCCAAGTACATTCTTAAGTATTCTTGATGGTTTATGTTTATTCCCTTAAAAACCTGGCATCTCGCCTGAACTAGCTCCTATTCATAATTTAGGAGAAACATTTTTAAGGTGTCTCAACCTAATTCAGTATATAATATAGGTCTCACTTTACACAGATACATACATACCCACAAAATAATGACAACTGCCAAGATCAGTGGTTAAAGTCAGAGGTTCGAATTTAAAATTATGTAAAGAGAAGGTAGAATTTCACTATTTTATTATTGATTTCAGAGGCAGTAAAACTAGTTCCTCACTCCTTGGTAATACGGTTAGTTTAACTAATGGTACTAATTGAAATGGAATATAATTTATGAGGTACAGTTGTTGGGGGAGGTTAAATGAGGTAATATATTAGAACAGTCTCTGGCACATGGTAAATACTCAACCTGTTCCATATGTAACTCAGTGAGCTTCGGCCATTGTTGTTATTGATTATTACTATTACTTGTCATTACTATTATGGAAAAAGCAAAACTCTGGGTCAAACAGACCTAGATTCAAACCCCAGGTCTATACTTCATTATTTCACATAACTTACCTAAGCCGTGTTTCCCTCACATGTTGAAAAAGAGACAGTCATCTATCTGCACATGTAATAAACAAAAAAAACACACACACAAACATGCACACGTACACAAATAAGTGCATGTGATACAGGTGAAGTCTGAAGGTTAATGGATTCTATCAGTGACAACTTGCCCACTGTGATTACTATAGTTATTATGCAAGAGGTTACCACTGGAGGAAGCAAGGTCAAGGGTACGTAGGATCTGTATTATTTCTTACAACACGTGCATACACAATTACCTCAAAATGAAGTTGAAACAAAAGAAGATATTATCATAAATACAACTGTTATAAGAGTTGAAGGGAACCGTGCACATGGCAGCACTGAGCCCTGTGGCTGGCGCAGAATAGGCATTTGATTTAAATACACACACACGCACGCACCATTGCAATGGTTCAAAGTCAAAACAACAGAAAATGTAGGTATACGTTTCCCTGGACACAATGCCAGACTCAGAAATAAAACCACCCCAGTCTTTTACATATGGAAAGTGTTAGCTTTACCCAGTACTGCTTACCTTTTTGTGGGAATAAACCATATTATGTTTAAATTAAAATAATTTCTCTGTTAGCAGTAGCTCATAAACCTGAGTTTTCTGGGTTTTCCTAGCTTCATGCAATCCTAATTTATACGCCACCTAGTTGGGTCTCTAGAGATGACAGCAGTCACTACTCCTCAGCTCCCACAACTGGTAGCCATGGACCGAAGCCAAGAGAGACAAGACAGTGCCCGCCAGAAATGAAAGAGGGTGAGAAGAGCTAGGAAGGTGGGGCAAGTGGCCTCAACGCAGGTAACACGGACAATCATTTCCTCTCATATGCATCACAGGGGTCCCAGAAACCACTGCCGTCCATGGCGAAAACCAGGTCTGTGCTCTCACGCGTGCTTTTTTATATTTTAGCTCCTCGAGTTCCAATACTGAAGAACACTATGAAATTCAAATGTTTTTGGTCCTTGAGATTCAGAGAGCAAGTAATGAGAGTTCAAATAACAAGAGATACCTTGAACAACGTTACCTAAATGTACATGGTCCCTGGTTTTGACCCTGGCAGGGACTACCTCCCGTGTAGTCATTCCAGCCCACGAGGGCTTCATTCCAGGCCACCTTTATGGTACCTATGAACCAAGCACTGTTCGTGGCTCTAAAGGTCTAAGATAAATCAGACACGATCCCCGTCCTCGGGACTGTACAGTGGAAAGGACAGGCACACACAGATCCGTTATGAAGTACAGAGAGGGGTTAGACTGCATGGTGAGGCAAGGAGCAAGGAGACATCAGGGAAGGCTTCAGCAAAGACCACCACCCGAGTTACATCTTTAAGGTCCATGTTCCTAAGAATCAGTATTTATGAATTCTCACATTCGGAGCAACTATATTGGTTCCTGAGGACAGGTAGGTCCAGACTATGCCACCACCTCTACCCCAGAGATCTTACAGCTTCGATAACAAACAATACCTGTTATCTACTCCCCAACAAAAGGCAACCCTAAATATAATGATCTCCTCTATTTGTCCAAGATTCAAAACGTATTTTCTTCTAAGTAAAATAAACAGATGTTCAGGCTGCTGATACAATCTTCAAACACCGAATTACTTGTCAGGGATGTTGATAAGATGCCCATGCCCTGCTTAAAATATTTAAATTATAATTTGATTAGGAACACACATTTTGAATTACGTATTAAGTACAAATATGGTAATTTAGATATTTGGGTCTTGCCCCACTTGCATATTTCATCCAACCATTTTGTTTAACTCCTTCACAATGACTTCCTCATCATCAGTGCCACTTGTAGAGTTGAAGAAGATCATTTTCGCTTCCAGTTACTTGAGACACAACACTTTTTTGAACATGTGGGAGATGTCATCACTAAGGATCCGGGTAAAGCTGTTGCTTTTCCACCTGTCCTGTAGCTTTAGGTTTTTGATCTCCACAACAAAACCACTAACCTATTCTCTAAGTATCTTTAACATTTGCAGGTGTGAGGTTTTTAACCCCTCTCCAAGAAATAATAACGAAGCCTAGTTTAAACTACCTTGTCTCAGGGCGCCTGGGTGACTCTGTCGGTTAAGCATCCGACTTCAGCTCACGTCATGGTCTCACAACTCGTCAGTTCGAGCCCTGTGTCGGGCTCTGTGCTGAAAGCTCATAGCCTGCAGCCTGCTTTGGATTCTGTTTCCTTTGCTCCCTGCCCCTCCCCCGCTCACACTCTGTCTCCCTCTCTCTCAAAAAAAAAAAAAAAAAAAAAAAATTAAACCTTGAAACTATCCTGTCTCTTTAAAACAAGAACAACAATTCTGTCAAGTGATGTCTCAATGACTCCAAAAAAAAATGGGAATTTAGGTTACATGAGAATAATTGTGGCTTCTCCAATCAACACATTTTTTGTGTAAGTCAGTAAAAGAAACTTTGTCAGGGCTTGAATGTGAGGCAGCTCTCTCTTTTCTGAGAGAGAATTTTAATAGTGAGGGGAAAAACCCTACCTTATATTTGGGTATATATGGTACAAGACAATGTCAAAGATGCATGTGAATAAACTATCTCACAAAAATATTCCAGCAGGGGGGAAAAAAAGCAGTATTTTTGTATTAGGGTATTTTATATACTGAGACAAAAGGCAACAACGGAAAAACTAAAATATGACAAGGGTCATGTGATTAATATGTACAATAATCACAGTGATTTAAAGGAGAGAACGATCGATAAAGGTCACAGAAGGCTATGCTAGAGCTGGCAGGATGTGAGCTACGGTCTGAAGGAAGAAAATTGGGCCCGGAAGGGTGCGTTGCCAGGGTGGATAATACCCAAGCTGAAAGTCAGCAATAACCATGCAGAGGGGTAGATTTTTAAATGCACCAAAATTCTGAAGAAAACACTAGCAAGTACTCAAACTCACATTTCTGCCCTGTACGTTTGCCTCAGTCATGGTCCAATCTGGAGACGAGAGCCGTGCGGTCATTTCAACGGGGAGAGTCTAATATAAATATAACAGAGGATGACGTATAAAGTGGTAAAGCAAAATCTCAAGAATACCTGGGGATGAAGGAGAAGACCCAGGAGGAAACACCACTGAAAGAGGAGCGCTTTCCCCAAGACGAGGATTCAGAGCTGGCCGGAGGTGGTGGGACTATCACCCACCCGGTGGCTGGGTCTCCCTGGGTCCGGGCTCGTCCACTGTCACTGGACCAGCAGCAAACTCCCCTGCAGGTGTGCAGGTGCACAGAAAACCATGGCTGGGACCGTCAAGCAGGAAATGCTTCGCCACAGTACAGGTGGGTGGAGCCTGGGTGACAGGAAACCACAGCCAGGACCGGAAAGCCGAAATAATCCCTGCAGGTGGGCAGACAACTGGGGAAAGGACTGGCAAACAGACAATGCCCCCTTGGGGCTAGCTGGTCAAGACCTGTAAGGTGACCTCTGGGTGCCCGAGTGACCCACCAGGAACTCCTCTGAAGGGGTGTCGCTGAGACTCAAGAGGAAGCCGTCCACCAGGGTGCCACCAGAACCAAAGGGGGTAAGCACCATTGGATGCTGCCCACGTGGGCTGCTGCCAGTCCCATGGGAGGAACAGGAAGACATGAAAAACACCAGAGCAAGGAAGAGACACCTCTTCCTCCTGCAGTGTGCCACTCGTGCCCTCCCCTGATGCCAGCCGCAAGGAAGGATACTTAAAGGGCCCGACTTAACTTTCACAGGGCAGGCACCGAAGTATGGATTTAGGGCTGAGAGGCAATACGACGATACCTTGCCCAGTCTTCCACGTGTAGATGCAAGTGCATGCGTGCACGCATCAAGGGTGGGGCAGTTCTCCTCTTTGCAGAAAGAAGAATGCTGTCTTTCTGCTTTTATTCTTCTGTGACTTTCTGTTGTTTGGCAGTGGGGATACATGAAAAAAATTTTTTTGACGCTTATTTTTTGAGAGAGACAGAGCATGAGTGGGGGAATGGGCAGAGAGAGAGGGAGTCACGGATTCTGAAGCAGGCTCCAGGCTCCGAGCTGTCAGCACAGAACCCGACACGGAGCTTGAACTCACGGACCACAAGATCATGACCTGAGCCGAAGTCGGACGCTCAACCGCCTGAGCCACCCAGGTGCCCCTCCTTTCATTCTTCTGTGACTTTCTGTTGTTTGGCGGTGGGAACACATGAAAAGTATTTAATCAGTGGTTAGTAAAGGTAAAGATTTTACAAATAAGGATTTTCAAAGGGAAACAGTATTGCCTATTTTAGATTTTAGCAGTAGGCTAAGCCTCGACCCAACAGCTCAGTTAGAGGATGTCAATTCAGTCAAAGTTCTAAGTTCAAAGGTGACAAATGAAGAACACTCATGCGTATCCAGAGAGCAGTCTCTCAACTTCAATGTCCTCAAAAAGGCCTAGTGTTTATAAAAGAGGGCAGAGGGCAGAGACAGAGTGCCATTTTCCAACAATTAAAACAACAACAACAACAACAAAACTAAATCTGGGAAAACAATACAAAGCACAAAGAGAGCAAGATCTTAGGAGCTAAGGAAGGCGTTTATGGCAAGAGGAGCTAACTGCAGAGAGAGGCAAAGATATTTTCAGATTTTTAGTTTGGTCACTGAAGCCTACTCCCCCCTTCCCCAATGCTAGATGGCAGATGCTGGCTGTCTGAAATCGTGAAAAATAATATACTAACGGGAATGTTCTGAATATAGACTAAACTGCCACTCTGCAAGCCAAGTTCATTAAGCCACTGCATACAAAGACCATGATCTTGATTTAACTTTACTAACTCACTTGAAGTTAGATGTGCTACAGCTGGCTTCTCTGTAGCTTTACTACGCTGAAGGATGAACATAGATCATCTTCCTTAAAGATAAAAACCGAAAAGCTTACTCCCCCTCACCAACACCGTCTGGTCAGAGTATGTTCTCGAGGCTTTTTGAGCCCTGAGCAACATGAGTGACAGAGGGGCAGTGGTAGCATTTTACGTACAGACTGCAATACTTCGATGCTTTAGCAACTTCAGGTTGTCTTGCGATTTTTTTTTTTTACATATAGAAGTAGTGTTGTAAAGCTCAAGTCCTAATTCTCTAATAATCTTATTATCTTGCTCAAGTCCTAATTCTCTAATAATCTTATTATCTTCATAGTAAAATATACATCACATAACAGGCAGGCGATTGGATCAAGGTCTGGGAACATAGACAGCACCGACCTAAACAGTAAGGAAATGTAACCACCTTGAGTAAACAATTCATCCAAAGTTATGATATATTAATCAGAAGAGGAGCATCTGGCTGGCTCCATCGGGTGAGCATTTGACTTTGGATTTCAGCCCAGGTCATGATCCCAGGATCGTGGGATCGAGCCCTGCATAGCGTCTACACTAAGCATGGAGTCTGCTTGGGATTCTCTCTCCCTCTCTCTGCCCCTCTTCCCTACTCGCGCGCTCTAAATAAAAAATACGCGCGCACGCGCACACACACACACACACACACACTAATCAAAAGATAATTATGAGGAGTCCTCATCTGGGATTAAGATTTCATTACTTCATAAGATTACCCAAATCAGTGGATTTGAATAGTCATTTTAACCATAAAGAAAGGTTCCCGCCATCATAGTCAAAGCCTCTACAGTTTCACCTTGCCTAAACAAACTAGTTATTAAAAATTATGCCTATTTCTATTTTCTCTCCCCTCCTTAATCTATCCTTCCCATCACCAACGAATAAAGCTTCCTAAAATAACAGTAATAATTACTACCAGATGCAATTCCTAGTAGTGATCATACCTAATACTTACAAAGCTAAGGTGGGCACGTGGTTTGCACGTTACCTCACCTAATGCTCTTCATAAGTAGGTTCTGTTACTACCTTCATTTTACAGGAGGAAATGCATTTAGCCTAGAAAGGGGCATTTTCAGGACTTAGCCTCAACTCTGCCTATGTCTCGATAATGAGCCCAATACTTAAATCTCCTACTCAAAAACCTTCAAGAGCTATCTGTAAAAGTTAAGGGCCTGACACCCCAATTACAGAGGGATCAAATATATCAAATAAAAACTAGAGGAAGATTTCATAGAACATTTTTGTCATGTTGGAGTTAAATGCTTTTCTTAGCACACAAAGAACTTAAAAACCAAAAATGACAACGCCAGACTTTATAATAAACAAAATTTTCACCCACCAAAAAAAAAAGAGAGAGGTCTGCAGAGAAACTGCTAAAAATTATTTGCACCAAGAAGGTGATTGAGTAAGGCAGAACAAGGACTGAGGATCAACCATTGTATTTGGCAACATGCAGCTTATGAATTCTGGCATCATGAAGAATGAAGAAGCCTGGATGAAGGGGACTAAAAACAGAGACATGCTGCAAATGACAACTGTAAATATAGATCAGCCTTACAACCTCTTACCAAACAGAACTGGTACTTGTAAGGGAATGGGGAGTGAAGATGTTTTTAACATGGAAAAGAAAAAAGCCCGGCATATTTGTGTGGTAATGGCACCGATCCACGACAAAGAAATTTTACAATGTAAGAGACGGCAGGATCTGCCACAGCAGATGGGCAGGATGGGGGTCTGGTGTACAAGCGGAGGGATGGCATTAGATACAAGTACGGCTGGTTCACCTACAGTCCCAAGGAGGAAGGCAGAATACTCTGGAAATGTGGTACAGGGAACATGTGGCAATTCCCTTATGATCGCTGCCGTATTCAGTAAAGCATGAAACATGGTCACCTGCTGAGAGTGAGGATAGGGAAGAAAGTGCTTGCTTCTGAAAAAAAAAGGCTAAAGAGACATCTGGGAGAATGGGAAAATGAATAAAGCAGGGAAGTCATAAATTGGTACACATTATTGACAATATGAAAATTTAAAGCTTGCATTCCCTTTGATCCAGTGATTCACTCATTTATTCACTCACTCATTATACTTTTAGATAGCCCAGAGGGCCATCCTCAGGACCAGTCTCCAGGGGCTCTCAGCGTCTAATCTACACAGAAAAACCAGAACAGGAAACAATTACTCTCATTTTTGCTGTATACATTTCTGCACTGCTTGAGTTTTTACAAAATTGATATTACTTTTATCATTTTAAAATTTTCGCTTCTGGGTAATGATCTGGTAGAACCCTCTCTCCAGCCATAGGGCTCACAATTTCCCCCGAAATTCCGTTCCAGCCACAGAGGACTGCTACTTGCTATCCCCAGGAAGCAGAACTGCATCCACGCAATCCTACACCAGTTCACTCAATAATTAACTTCCTGGTGACAGCTACTGCTGCCTTATTCCCCTCCTTCAGGACCCCGGAGATGATCTGAAAGACAGAACAAGCATGGTAACATACTTAGCTCAAAGTTTCATGAAAGGTTTAACATAACATACTTGACGATATTTCGAGGAGCGTGTGTAGGAAGCGGGCAAAGTCTGGAGACCCTGTGCGTTTCAAAATGCCACCTGCTCCTTTCTGACCTCAGTCTACAAATACCAGGCGCTCACTGCGTGCCAGGCACTGGTAAGGACAGGGGCTACAAAGGTGACGGGAAGGAAAAGAGCAAGCAAATTCGTCCCCTGGGTGTAGTGTAGGAAACTACAGGGAAAATAAAGGTAAAAATGTAACTGGGAAAGGCGCTTTAATGAGGGAGTGATGGTGGCTCCGTGAAAGTGTAACCGAGGGATGTGAATGACCTCAGGGGAAGCTTCCCCAGTGGAGACAAGTGGGCTGCATTGAGGGAAGCACAGACATTAATGAGGACAGAAGAAAAATCTCGTAGAAAAGAACCACGCTTACAAAGGCCCTGTGGTAGGATGCTGAGACTCTGGAGCCAAATGACATCACTACTAATGCCAACCGCGCAACTGGTAATTAACAGCTCTGTGCAGCCATGTCTTAATCTGCAACATAGACACAGCAGCGCTAACCTTACAGCGTTGTAATGAGGATTGAATGGCTTTTTCATAAAGCTTAGAATGACACCTCACTTAGCTATACAATCTATGTGAGCATTTTTAAAATAAAAATAAATTCCAAGGGCGCCTGGGTGGCTCAGTCAGTTGAGCGTCCAACTTCGGCTCAGGTCATGATCTCACAGTTCATGGATTGGAGCCCTGCATTGAGCTCTGTGCTGACAGCTCAGAGCCTGGAGCCTGCTTTGGAGTCTGTGTCTCCTTCCTCTCTCTGCCCCTCCGCCCATTCTCTCTCTCCCTCTTTTAAAAATAAGTAAAACAAAAAAAAATTTTAATAAAATAAAATAAATTCCAAATTAAATGCTAAAACACAGGAATATGCCCAAGCATTAAAGAGACAGATTACAAAATTTAAGTTTATCCTGCCGGAATACATTAAGGGGAGAAAGGCTTTCCACAATTGGCAAAAAAAAAAAAAAAAAAAAAAACAAAAACAAAAACAAAAAACAGTCAAAGAGCCCCATGTTTTGGGTAAAGAGTGAACTAGAAAGAAAGGAAAAGTGATCACACGTCCTAGACCTGAGTCAGTCTAGAACATTTCCATAGTAAAGGAACATAACAAAATGCTCTCTGTTCTCAAGCAGCTTAAGTTCAAGGTATCCCATATCATCTGATGTTCAAGATAAACCTATTTGACAAACACTTGTAAAAAAAACCTCAGTCGCTGTAATTATGATGATATCAATATTACATATTCATTGACAGACTTCTGACAATATTGCCTTATGTAACCTTTGTGCAAGTGCACCGTCCTATTTCAAAATCCTGAGTGAGGCTCCCGGGAAGAAATCATTTGTCATGAACACGAAACATGCTGAAATACTCGTGCACTAATCTTGCAAAATGCTTCAAGTGGCAACAGAAAAATAATATTAATCCCTTCACTGAGATGATTGCACAGGCTTCTCACTCCCCTCCAGGCTGCCAGCATTGGACGTAATAAAGAAACACAGTGGGGGCGATCAGTTATACCATGCTGGCATTGCCTTATGGAAACAGAGTTACTCAGAGCTGACAACAAACCTCCACTCAGATGATTTAATCATTCTGGATCTCTGGCCCCCCAACTTTTGAAGTGACATTATAAGATGGTTCATCAGCTACAAGATCAATTTGTCCTTGTAAGTACTGTCATCCCCTCGTCGTTTTGGCAGAGCTAAACCTTGGGGAACTCTGGCTACATCCAGAGATGGTGGCAAACCAACCAGCGGCGTAATTCATCTCAAGAGGTTGATCGGTTGTTTTTTTAAAACAGATCTTGCTTTTAAACCTTTTAACATCCGGTCTCCCTGCAGTTTCTACAAGAGCTCTTGATACAATTAACATGTTCATGAGAAAAATGTCAAGAACTCTTGCTTGCTTTCTATTTACAATTTGAGGGATTGAAAATCCTTGACAAACTTTTATCTTCCATTTCAAAGTGATACAGTTATAGAGGAAGACAAAAGATTCTGAGATTTGAAAATTCACAAGGAGGTCCCCCACACAAAAATACGAATTCTCAGATGACAAACTGCATCAGTCAGAAACTTACACCAAAAAGTCACATTAAGGCTCACCATTTGGTACAGACCCACTTCACAAAATTCACCTTTATTATAAAAATTACTTTCTGAATCTTTAAGATGGATGGAAGACGGGAATAAGAAGTAATGGATAAAAAAGGAGCCAGGAAACCTATTTATTTCCTATACAGACAAGAATAAAGTCACAATGCTTTGCAAAAGAGGAAAATTAGCAGAGTTGTCACATTTGGCAAACGATAGAGAAGGATCTTCTCATCAAGAAAGCTACCAAGTACAGACACGCCATCTGGACTACATCAAAACCAATCCAAGGGCGAAGCAAAGAATAAAAAGCCTCCAGCTTAACCAAGTGTTTGTGGTTCAGAAAACCTGAGGAGAATTAGGCGGATAAAGGATGTGAACTATGATTTTACTGACTTATACTGAGGATTCACATCTGCTTATGGAGACTTGAAGCCTAAATGAAAATAACAATGCTTAATGGAGTTTAAAGTGACTGGAGGGCCTTCTCGAAGTGAGGAGCAGACAAATCATCCTTGCCACTTTGGACTATTCACTTCAGATCAGTGAGGAGACTCCCCCCCACCCCCGGTCTGCCTGCAGACAGGGCGATGGCTCACCTGAGACAATGATGGGTAACAAGGAAGAGATGCTGGGAAGGGAAGGGGGGGGGGAGGGGGGAGGGGTGTGGTTGGGGGCAGGGCAGAATATTTAGCAGTAGAGGAATGAATCTGCCAAATAAAAGGTCAACATGACACTAAGACGGTTCATACACTCGGAAGAGCATGTCCCCGTGCACTTGAATAACCAAACCATGCATGGAAGGAAGGTCCCCAACGTCACAGTTCCGTGTTTAGCTTGAGCTGATGAGAGAACATGAGGGGAGGCAAATGTGTACAGGATTGACTAAATTCTACTAAACTGAGGGAAAGAAGAATATCCCAGTTTAAGCAAACTACTGAATTATAAACATATATTAGGTATCCACAGAACACGAAGACACTAACTAGTAGGCACAAAAATGAAATGGTGAAATCAAAAAATCTGGCCCATCTCTTAGGCAATGAGATCTCCTGCCATATAGTCAAACCCAGCATCGGCAATACTACATCCAAACACAAGGAACTGGATAAGATACAGATACACATTATAGATAGATAGATAGATAGATAGATAGATAGATACAGATAGATAGCTACAGATACATATCAGGACACAGAAGACTCGAACTCAGAATAAAAATTTACTAAGTAGAGGTAAGGTTTTTGGTAAGAAAAATAAAAAGGCTGGAATCAAAAAAACAAACAAAAAAAACAAGAATAGAAAATTTATACCAACTTGTACTTCTTACTTTAAATACCCAGCATGATCCAGGGCTAATTAAAATCTCAACTCCTAACCTAGGAAACGTGTTAACCAAAACTAACAGAGAATGTCACACATTCCTTTCCTCCACCTCCACAGCACTTCTGTAGAAATTCATTTATGCCATAATCAAGGGAAAAGATACTAAGATACATATTGTAGCTGTTCTGAATATTCAAGGAAAAAGTTGGCAAAGTATGGATCACAGATCCATCTATAGGAACTATTAAGAAATCTTTGTTGAGGACAATTTATTTTCTATTGCTTTTCCACTGTATTTGGACAAATATAAATTATTGCTAGTAAACCAAAGACAATGAATTTAATACTAAAATGTGACGTTAATTCTCAAAGCAAGAACATCTCTAAATGGTGAAAGCATACAAAAATAGCGAAGTGTAAAGTGGAGAAATTTTTCCAGGTCCAGAAAACTGCTTCTGTAAAAATATAATATTCTGTACAAGACAGTAGTTCCTAAGAGAATAAATGGCTCAGAATTTGATGAAAGTGTTCCCGCAGTGAACAATTCACTCTTCTTGCAGATTCCAGATGCTCTGCATTCCTGACATCAGGATGGAAAAATTTACTGTTAGTCTAGAGAAATTTAATATCACCATTCTTGTCATATCCCTCATAGCTTCATTATTAGAACAAGTCTGGGGAAGCTATAAACCTATGTTAAATGATAAAAAAGATGTTCTCTGTGTTCAATCATATTAGACCGTATAAGTAACCCAAATATTTAGAAATCCTACAGAAAAAGACTTGAGAGAGAGAAAAACATGTATTTATTTGTTATTTTTCCTAGTTTTGATACCTGTATTCTGCACAGTATGGCCAGGCATAGGACCAAGACATTTAACTACAACCAAGGACTAATAAACACTAAAGGACATATATCGACGCCCAGAGCAACACTATAAAATTTTATTATATTAATAAAATGGGATACACCAAGCTTTAAATTTTCCACTTTGTCAAAGGTAAAGTAATCAGCACTATTCAGTGCCATTCATAACAGGCCTTGATTTTTCTCATTTAAAATAGGTTTTATTTCCAAGACTACCTATGCTAAAGTATAAAATACTCTAATACAACCCCGACAGAACCGTTCTCTTTCTTACACTCTCCCTCCACTACAAGTAACTTATTAAAACATTTGGCAAGCTCTGTTTTATATATGCAAACAATCAGAGTCATTATAATGTTGCAGTTTGTTAATAACATTTTATGCAATCACCTAGAAGTCTGTAAAGTCAGGGCAAGGTAGTAGCGGGCGAGGCCATACACCTGTACAGAGCTCCCGTTTTTAAAAGCTAGCACCAAGCTTTAAATAGATTCCAAATTGTAATTAGCTCTGTGTTAGCAGTCTGTGGCCTACGCAGCGTGTCCTCCCCTATCAGAGTGAGTATGACACACGGGTGACCGGTGTGAAGGGCACAGGTCCACTTATTCGTGCATTTTTTTTTTTCAACGTTTATTTATTTTTGGGACAGAGAGAGACAGAGCATGAACGGGGGAGGGGCAGAGAGAAAGGGAGACACAGAATCGGAAACAGGCTCCAGGCTCTGAGCCATCAGCCCAGAGCCTGACGCAGGGCTGGAACTCACGGACCGCGAGATCGTGACCTGGCTGAAGTCGGACGCTTAACCGACTGCGCCACCCAGGCGCCCCACGTGCATTTTTTTTATAGCATGCTCCCCTAAGTATCTTTTCTGATCTTCTCAACATCTTTTCTCTAGCATATTTTATTGTAAGAATACAGCATAGAATACATGTAACATACAAAACACATGCTAATCGACTGTTTACGTGACCAGTAAGGCTCCTGCTCAACAGCTGGCTATTAGTTTTTAGAAAGTCAAAAGTTACACATGTATTTTGAACTGTGTGGGGGAGGTGGAAGTGTTGGGGAGGGACTGATGCCTCACTCCACCCCCACCAGTGTTCAAGGGTCAACTGTACCTTGATTCTTAGACTCATCCAGGAGAGAAAGCCATGGCAAAATGAAAATTACTTCTAAAACTCTTATGAATTTAGAAGAATGAGTTACATTTACACTACATTTAACCAGTTATAGGGCCCCCTAGTCTGGAATAGTTAGTCGGCTATTACAGGTAAAGTACTGTATTTGTTTTATTGTAGTCAATAGCATGATAGGATTTATCTTCATTCATTCCAATATACTTAAAATTAAACTAACATGTAGTTAGGCCAAGCCAAATAAAGAGGTTATCTGCCTCCTGGCTTTCATGGCAGAGCAGCAACCTAAATCTTAACTCTCATCATCCTACATTCGGTGCATTAACGGTAAGTAATGGACAGCCCAATGGGTATGCGTACGTTAATTAGGAAGAAAGCAGCAAGAGAAATCATGTAAATAGAAGCCGGCCTACTAGTGGTAGAGAATGGCGCTGTAGAAAGACCAACAGGTATTTCTCACTGGACTACTTACTACAAGAGTCAACAGAGATAAGGAATGAGTTCTTAGCACCTAACTTGTGCCTCCACGTCGTGTAATGCCACGGATACATTAAAAAGCACCTAGCACGTGGATGCCCCCAGTAGCTACATAGTAGCTGCCATTATCATTTCCTTTCAAAGGCTTGTTAGGTGAATTAATAAGCAACTGAGTCAAAGAAAAGCTCCTGGGAGTGTTCAGAATTATTTCCCATGGCTTTCTTTTCAGGTATTCTCCTGAAAGAGCCTTCCTGATCTTCCCCCGAGGACCATCTGTTACGCAAAAATACAACAGCTGCCCTAAGAAACTTCATGTTATCAAAAATGTGTAAAAACTCTTATTTCGTGGGGAAAAGAGATGGTAGGTTCAAGAGTTCCTAAACTATGGTATGCCCATGCATGAATTTTAATAACAAAGGGAATAACCTAAGCAGTAAGTCTATTTTACTTGTAAGCAAAAAGTCATAAACTGGTGGTTCGCAACTGCTGACCACGAACCTAAGTGCTTCCCGGCCTTCAACCCACACGTCTTCTTTAAACAGCTTGAAATTTCCTTTCTAACAGAAATCATAACCATCAGTGTTATGACTGGCCAGCTAAGTCTGCTGAAACATAACGGAATATCTGGAAAGAGAGCTGGTATACATAAAGAATTGAGTAGAAGACAAAGGTACCATTGCAAATCATTAAAGTAGTGAGAGATGATTCTGCTAAGAGTGCTGAATCCCTGTATTACTATTCAGGAAAAAAAATGCCATCAAATCCATTAGGATCCGTACATAACGAAGCCAATCCCTAATCATCTTTTAACGTGCAAATTGCATTACAAAAATTCAGTCTAAGAGACATCTGCTATTATAAAAATCCTGACATAATATTTACAAGGGCAATTTATCCCACAATCCTCACTTCTCAAGAAGCAGCAAAGCAAAATATACAGACTTTAGGTACTCTGTCCTATACCTTAACACATGTTCACTTGAGCTTCCTGAACAGTACTGAAAAATTTAGAAGGTTCAGGGCTCCTGGGTCGCTCAGTCAGTTAAGCATCCGACTCTTGATTTTGGCTCAGGTCATGTTCCGTGGTTTGTGCGTTCGAGCCCTAAGTGGGGCTCTGCATTGACAGCACAGAGCATGCTTGAGATTCTCTCCCTCTCTCTCTGCCCCTCCCCAGCACATGCACACATGTTCTCTCTCTCTCTCTCAAAATAAACTTTAAAAAATTAGGAGGTTCAAATGCACTACATCAGAGAAGTTTAATGTTTAATGTGAGGTTTGGCTAATTACATATATATGTTTTAATTGTATCAATTTCGGGGCGCCTGGGTGGTGTAGTCGGTTAAGTGTCCGGCTTCAGCCAGGTCACGATCTTGCGGACCGTGGGTTCGAGCCCCGCGTCGGGCTCTGGGCTGATGGCTCGGAGCCTGGAGCCTGTTTCCGATTCTGTGTCTCCCTCTCTCTCTGCCCCTCCCCCATTCATGCTCTGTCTCTCTCTGTCCCAAAAATAAATAAAAACGTTGAAGAAAAAAAAAAATTAATTGTATAAATTTCAATGGCCGTATAGAAGAACTATTTCATTACATCTTAACGTCATGGAACCATCTTCTTAGTTTGATCTCCATCTTTACTGTAACCACTTACCACGTATCCCTCAACTTCTCTTCTTTTTTTTTTTTTTATTTTTTTTTTTTAATTTTTTTTTCAACGTTTTTTATTTATTTTTGGGACAGAGAGAGACAGAGCATGAACGGGGGAGGGGCAGAGAGAGAGGGAGACACAGAATCGGAAACAGGCTCCAGGCTCCGAGCCATCAGCCCAGAGCCTGACGCGGGGCTCGAACTCACGGACCGTGAGATCGTGACCTGGCTGAAGTCGGACGCTTAACCGACTGCGCCACCCAGGCGCCCCTCAACTTCTCTTCTAAAAGAGAAAAAAGTCATGTCTTCTGAGTGACAAATTCCAAAAGTAATATAAACCAATTAAATAAAGTTGATATTACCAAAGAGAAAAGTTTTTTTTTTTCAGTTAAGCTCAGAATATATTTCTATCAAAAACTGGGATGATTAAGTGTTCAGTGGAACCCAGATTTGAATCCAGACTGCCTTATACCAGAAGACAGGTTATTGACTTCTGTGGTGTCCTGCTTCTCTTACTGTACATCAAGAGTTTTTGTTCTGTTGCTTAATTAGCCGTCTCCATCCCAGTAAAAGCTTTTTCTCGGAAAAATCGTCATATGTACTCGTTCATTTTTGTGTTCTAGTTCCTGGAAGAGTGTATGGTATACAGTAAGCGCACAATAAGTATCAAGTGAATTGCACTGGTGACTAAGGAAAAGATAGGGACAGAGAGAACGAATAAAATGGTTATTCCTCCTCACCTTTTACTACTTTTGGTCAGGAGAGGGACGAGTATTTTGAGGAAGAAAGAAGGCATCTCATATGTAAAGGACAGAAATTGATCAAGAATTGACAGTATCTGAATTGTTATTAATGCTCACATTTCAAAAGTGACTGGAATAGGTGAAAGTTCATTTCCATGGAACTCAAAAGCTGTAATTCATTTTCCTAAGGAAAATTATTCCTTTAGGAGAAATTTCCAATTTTCTGCCACGTAAAAGAATTTTACGTCCAAATCCTACTCATCTCTTAATTCCCAGTTCAGGTGCCCTTCATTTCACCTACCCCCAAAAACTGGCACTCAATCTCTTCCGACTCTGAACTTCCATCTCACTTCACCTCCCCCTCTCGTAAGATACTGACCACAGGGGCGCCTGGGTGGCCCAGTCGGTTAAGCATCTGACTTCGGCTCTGGTCATGATCAAAAGGTTCATGAGTTCGAGCCCCACATCAGGCTCTGTGTGGAGGGCTCAGAGCCTGGAGCCTGCTTCAGATTCTGTTTCTCCCTCTCTCTGCCCCTTCCCCAGTTCTCTGTCTCTCAAAAATAAACATTAAAAACAAATTAAAAACAAAAAAAAAAAGATACCGACCATAGTCAGCCTTGTTGCTGAGACACTTGTACTCAGTTCTGTAGGCAGTGAGATGGATGCATATCCTCCATGCTGCCGGCACATGCGTGCTCAGTAAACGCTTGAATAAATAATGAACTAATTCATAAAGAAATAAGCCTTCCCATAAGAACCAAGTACTCGCCTAGCATGAAAAATTTCTTAATTCAAAAAACAGGATAGCTCTGGAAGTCATGGGAACACAGGGGAAAGGCCAGCCGTACACTCAGATGTGTAATGTGTTAATAGCCCATACATTCGTCTCCAAAAACTTTGATTCTAACATGCATTCTGTCAGATTTTAATTTAAAGCACATGCTTCTATCTTTCCATTTGTTTTGAGAATTTTGACATTTTTAGGGCTTTTTTTTTTTAAGTTTATTTATTTATTTTGAGAGAAAGAGAGAGAGCAAGCTGCGGAGAAGGCCGGGGCGGGGGGCGGGGGGAGGCAGGGGGGGCAGAGACAGAATCCCAAGCAGGCTCTGTGCTGTCAGTGCAGAGCCTGATATGGGACTCGAACCCACAAGCTGTGAGATCATGACCTGAGCCGAAATCAAGAGTCGGATGCTTCGCTGACTGAGCCACCAAGGTGCCCTGGCATTTTTAGGGCTTTTTTAAAAAGGTGCCTTTGCAGGGGACCTGGGTGGCTCGGTCAGTTGAGCATCCAACTTCGGCTCAGATCACAGTCTCAGTTCATGAGACATCAGGCCCGCTGCTGTCAGCCCACAGCCCGCTTTGGATCCTGTGTCCCCCTCTCTCTCTGCCCCTCCCCCATTTGTTTTCTCTCTCAAAAATAAACATTTAAAATTAGCATCTATTTTTTTTAATATGAAATGTATTGTGAAATTGGTTTCCATACAACACCCATTGCTCATCCCAACAGGTGCCCTCCTCAATGCCCATCACCCACCCTCCCCTCCCTCCCACCCCCCATCAACCCTCAGTTTGTTCTCAGTTTTTAAGAGTCTCTTATGCTTTGGCTCTCTCCCTCTCTAATCTCTTTTTTTTTTTTTTTCTTCCCCTCCCCCATAGACTTCTGTTAAGTTTCTCAGGATCCTGAGAAAATTAGCCTCTATTCTTTAAAGAGACAGCTTCTCACTTATACTGAAGGACTCTCAGAAGGTGTAAGTCTAACATGATTCATTTGAATTCTCAAAGTCAAATTTGAATTTTGACCTGAATACACAGTTATAAATCCCAGTTTTAGACTAGGAATGCATGAGAACTGCATTTTCCTCTAGTGCTGGTTTTCACTTTTTGAAAATGCTTAAAGATAACACCTTACAAGATTTTTTGGGGGGGGGGGGGTCAGGGTCCTCTGAATCCTCTTTTTGACTTGACCTGGACCTTGGTCTCTGTCCAGTCTTCAGCCTGCCTACCCGTTTTTTGTGTGTGTTATTTTATTTTTGATAAAAGAATATTTCACATTGAACAATTCTGCAGCACAAGTATCTGAAAGCTAGCAAGACAATCCTTACTATATATGGGTCACTCGAACTGTCAAACCCTTAAACTGACTAAAACCCCAAGACTGTGTTAAGATTTTTTTCTAAAAAAAAAAAAAAAAAAAAAAGATGAATGGTCTTTTGGGACAATGAAGAATATTTAGAATACAAAACCTAGCAATTTGGCTAATTTTAGCGAGCACCATATACACACAAGCATAAACGGAAAATGGGGCTACAAAAATTGCCTCCAGATGTAACTACTCTTATTTCATAAGAAGACCACCAAGAGATAGTCCCTTTAATTTAAATGTCAATGTGGCACGATCTCCTGATCAAGAACCAGCAGGGAGAACAAGGAGGGAAATTTTCCAAATTGCTAAGTGGGCTCCAAGCCTCATGGGAACCAATGCAAGAGAACACATTAATTCTTAAGGTCCAGGCTGCTGAGCATTACAGGGTCCAGTAGTCTGTCATGGGCTACGTGACAGTTTCTACTGGCAACTTAGCACTATCAAAGGGGGAAAAAAAATTAAGATTTTGTTCACCTAGGTTCACACCTGCAACAGGATTATGACTTTTGCATGACTGTTTCCTAAGGCTGTGCCGGTGCTACAGAGGTTATGCTTGTCAGAGTTTTTCTAATCAGCTTTCATGGCATTTGCCTATCACCACTGTGCTTCGAAAATTTACACTACACAAGTATATCTAGTCATGTACTCCATTAACTGAAATAGACCAAAGATTTAAAACTAGCTCATAGAAGGCTAGCCATTGAAAACAGTAATACAAACAGAGAAGTTCTAATCTTCTGCATATTTATGATCTAAGTCCCAAAGGGTATAAGGTTACAAAGGAAAATAAACATGATATTCACCAATAATCTGACAGTGTAAATGCCAGCCCTCATTTAAACATTTCTTCCCATTTAACACGTGCCCACTACACTAATGTCATTGGTTTTCATCTTGGATGCCATCAAGATCACTGCAAAAATACAGGATTTGGGGCACCTGGGCAGCTCAGTCGGTTAAGCTCCCAACTCTTGATTCTGGCTCAGGTCATGATCTCACTGTTCATTGAGCTCAAGCCCCACATCGGGCTCTGTGCTGACAACATGGGGCCTGCTTGGGATTCTCTGTCTCCCTCTCTCTGCCTCTCTCTCTCTCTCTCTCTCTCTCTCTCTCTCAAAAACAAAGAATAGATATTTTTTTTAAAAAATACAGGATTTTACAAGGCTGACAAAACGTAATGTCAAAGAGCTGCTCAGTGGTGAGCAATGATGGTGGTGACCGAGCCTCTCTGAAAGAGGCCTGCTAGTCAACAACCAAGGAAAATATAACAAACCCAATAATATATTTCATTTCAAAAGGGAACAATCTGAATACTAAATTTTAAAAACAAACAATAAACAACTACTACTGAGAAACTAAAGACTTCAAATATTTTAGTTATTATCCACTGGAAAGTCAAAGTGTTATTATAAAACGTTGTCAGCAATTTTATGCAAATAAGGGAAAATTCAGCAGGATGCAGTCTTCATTCATGCTAAGAATTAGCACAGTTACAATTATAACCTGCAATGTTCTTGATTATATTTAAAATGTGGCCACAATTTGTATTTCCTTTTTCTAGATAAAGTTCTGATGACTTCCCTACCATTTCCTTGCTCTTTTCATACTCTTATTTAATGTGGATTAATTTTAATTGGCCTTTTCCTGCTCTCTATTACTAGAGAAGATGGATCTCAGAATAATAGCATCAATAAAGAAAGTTAACAGGACTCCAAACTTAACGGATAGTGAATCTATCTATGCTGGAAGTGGAACTAAAAATGCCTTTATTTCATAAAGACAACCAAAAAATAAGCCACCAAAACAGAGAATACAAAGCACAGTAAGAATTGGATTTTATTTAATCTGAGAGCCAACTTCCCCTATCCCCAGTGCTTTGTGCATTAAGAAATTCAGTGTCATGAGGCCATCAAAGTTCTCTAGTAATTTTTAAACCAAGGACATAGAGATGAAAAGGGGCGCCTAGGTGGCATAGTCGTTTGAGCACCTGACTTTGGCTCAGGTCATGATCTCACAGCTCATGGGTTCTAGCTCCACATCGGGCTCTGTGAGGGCAGCTCAGAGCCTGTACCCTGCTTCAGATTCTGTGTCTCCCTCTCTCTCTCTCTCTCTCTCTGCCCTCCCCCTCTTGCATTCTGTCTCTCTCTCAAAAATAAACATTAAAAAAAAATTTTTAAATAGAGATGAAAACAAAATAGATAATACTAGGAAAACTGGATTTCTGCATGCAAAAGAATTAACCTAGACCCCTATCTCGCACCGTATATAAAAATTAACTCAAATTTTAAATCAAGGGGTAATTCCTCATAACTTTGGACTTGGCAATAGATTTTTAGATATGCCACCAAGAGCGTGAGCAACACGAGAAAAAACTGATAACTGACCTTCATCAAAATTAGAACTTTTGTAAAAAGGATATGATAAAGCAAGTGAAAAGATAATCTACGTAATGGGGAAAAAATATTTGCAAAGTTGAAAATGTGGTAAGGGTTTAATATCCGAAATATATAAAGAACTCCAAAACTCAACAAAAAGGCAATCTAATAAAAAAAATTGGTAAAGGACTTGAATAGACATTTTGCCAAATAAGATACAGAGATGGTCAACGAGCATATGAAAAGATGCTCAACATCATTAGTCATCAGGGAAATACAAGTCAAAACCACAATGAGGTACCACTTCATACCTACTAGAATGGCTGTGATAAAAAATAATAGAATGAAACAAGTAGTCATGAGGATATGGACAATTTGGAACCCTCGTACGTTGCTGGAAGGACCGTAAAATGGTGCGGACCCCGCGGGAAACATTTTGGTGCTTCCTCGCAAAGCTAAATGCAGAATTATTCCATGTGCGGGAAATTCAGCTCTTAGGAATATACCCAAAAGAACTGAGATCAGGGACTCAAAACAGATACTTGTACAACAATGTACGTTGCAGCGCTATTCACAAGAGCCACCAGCTCTTGGGAGCATGCTTGGGAGCTTGGGAGCATCCAAGTGTTCATTGACAGATAAACGCAGAAACTACATGTAGCATATACACACAATAGAACATTATTCAGCCATGAAAGGGAATGAAGTTCTGGTACATGCACAACGTGGATGAACCTTGAAACCATTCAGTGGTCTAAGTTAGTTACAAAGTGACAAATATTGGTGCCTGGGTGGCTCAGTTGGCTAAGCACCAAGTGGCAAATATTGTGTAACTCCATTTAAGTGAAATATTTAAAATAGTAATAATCTAGAGACAGAAGGTAGGATGGTGGTTGGGAGGAGCTGGGGGAAGGAGGAACAAGTGAAGTTACTGCTTAACAGACACAAACTTTCTGTTTGGGGTGATGAAACGGTTTTAGAAATGGTGGTGTTTGCACAGCACTCTGAATACACTTAAAGTCACTAAATTGTATAATTAAAATAGTTAAAACAGAAGCTTTTATATCAATTTCACCTGAAAGGAAAACTTAGCTAAAAAATAAACCACAAATGCATGATTAAACGTTGCACTCCTTACACCTAAAACAGGAATCACACTATTGCCATGAAGATTATAAAATGAGTCTCAAAATAAAAGACAAATATTCCACAGCGAATGAAAACTGCTGGCAAAATTCCTATATGGAATGACTGCTGGACATACAAAGTGTCCGCACAATTCCACGAGATACAGAACATTCAGCAACTTGTTTACCCAGCATTTGTGTAAAGACTATAATATAATCACAACAAGATGATACGTTAACTCTAACGACCACAGCAGAGCAAATAGAGAATTTGTATGGTGTCCCCCCTGCACATGGTCTAGTCTGACTTACCTGCTTCTTTGTGTACAAACTTCTAACTGTCTCTAATTAACAGTATTTGTTGCAGCTGACTTTGTAATAAAGCCGCTCATTTGAAAAACTTAAAACAGATTCTTGGACTTTTGGTAACACGAGAGCATGCAATTTGGAAGAGTAACTGCTATCGTGTAGCATGCTAGTGGGCATTGACCTCAGGAGAAAACTATTAATAGGACAGAAGCGGAGACACTCCCTGTTCCTGTAAGAGCCAGTGTGAGAAAATACCGCTTAGTGACTTTTCCGTTTATCACTGAAAAGCCCATACTACATGAAAAAGACTTTTTCACTTCATTCATAAATACTTCATGAGCAGTAACAAGGATGAGAATTAAGGGTATGGATTCAGTTTAAGGAGCACATGCTGTGTGTACTATCACACACACAAAAAGGACCCAAATGCTAATTCGTACACTGTGTTTCGTTCACATGGAACATGAGCAGTCAACCACACGCCTAATGATCTTGATTTGCTGTGGAAGAGAACTGTAAAAATATAAATATGGTCAATTCAAAACTGCAGAATATACTTCATTTTGGAAACGAAAGTTAAAGACCATGATGGCTTTTCCATGATGGAATATACACACTGGCAAAGAGGAAAAATAACCACATTCATCTTTTAAATGAAAGATGAAAACAAAAACATTTTTAGGACACTGGCAAGGCCAACAAAGTCCATTCTGGTTATTTCAAAGGGATTCTGGTGGTGGTATATTGCAATGATATATTCAAAATCTTTCGTAACTTGACTCTATCCCTTTAAGGATCAAACATCATGATTTAGATGTTGGAAATAAGGTTAATCAGATTTCCTAACAAGACTAACCTATGGTATAAACAATTTGAATGTTGGCCGAAAATTTTTAAAAGAACTAAACAGAACTTCTTATAACAAAATATGTATATGTATTACCAAGTTAAACCTTAATGAAGGCATGTAAGAAATCAGACATAGTTCCACAAATTTATGAAAATGGACAAAAAGACAATTTACACACACACACACACACACGAATACTATACTACTCAGCCATAAAAAATAAAAAAATAAAAAGCTAGCCATTTGCAACTTGTATGAACCTTAAGGATATTAGGCTAAGTGAAAGAAGGCAGACAGAAAAAGACAACTATCTTATGATTTCACTTATTTGGAATCTAAGCTGTAAGACTGCGGGAATAGAGAGAGGGTCACAGTAAAAGGATAGAAAAAGATGTATCATGCAAACGTTAACAGAAAAAAATATTTACTTTAAGATAAAATGTATTAAAAAGGCTTGATTTACCTGCAAAATAACAAATTTGTATTTAATAATAAATTTAAATATTACACAAAATTAAATACATACAACAAAAACTGAACAGAACTACAAAAACATAGTCATAAAGGGAAACTTTTTAAAATACTTCTGTTGATAACTGAGAAAAGAAACAACAAATCAGTAAAAATACAGACGGTTTGAGTAACTTAATTAAAAACCTTATCTGTAGGCTTATATAGAAGACTAAACTCAATGACTGCAGAATATACCTTCTTTTTAGACACAGAGCACTTACAGAAATTGACCATACAGCTGGCCATAAAGTCTAAACAAGTTCAAAGGACTGAAATAATGGAAATTAAGTTTTCTGACCACAAAGCCATTAAGGAAGAAATCAGGAACAAAAGATAAATTTAAAAAATTCTTATTTGTATACTTCAGAAAATTCTAAATAACCAATTATAAAATAATTCTAAGGTAATAAAACCAGTACCTAGGGAGAAACAGCCTTAAATGTTAACATTTGGCAAAGAAGAAGGTTAAAATTTATGAACAAATGTTCATAACTAGAAAAAGAATAAGTCAGTGAAATAAAAACTAATATACAATGAAGAAAATTCATAAGGCCAAAAGTTATATATCTAAAAAGACTAATAAAATTGACAAAACTCTGGCAATATGAAGGAAAGAGAAGAAAAGACCATAATTACCAATACCAGGACCAAAAAGAAAAAAAACAAAACAAAACCACTAATATAGAAACCGCACACATAAAATAAAATTATGAGCAACTTTTTCAGATATTTGAAAATTTAGGTGAAATGGACCAAGTCTTAGAAAAATATAAACTAACTCAAGGATAAAGAGAAAACCTAAACGTTCTTGTAATCTTTAAAATAATTACCAATATTTTTATCAAAAAGAAAATGTCCAAGCCCAGATAACCTAACAGGTAAATTCCACTAAAGTAAAAACTACTTTCAGTCTTTCACAAACTTGTCCACAGAAGAGTAAAGACTTCTCCCACCTCACTACATGAGGCTAACATGATATTGTTAGAATGACAAAATTACAGGCTAAAGTCATTCATAAAAACATAAAGTTATAAATAAAATATGAGCAAACTAAATCCAGCAGATTATATGAACAAATTGGGTTTATCTCTAAAATACAAGTTGGTTTAATAGTCAAATATCAATGAAATTTGCTGTGTTGAGATTCACAGGACACAGATGGTCATTACAATACATACATAACAAGCACTTGACAAAATTCAATGGCTAGTCATTAAAAAAATCATTTTGCAAACTAAGAATAAATGGAAGCTTCCTTAATCCAGTAAAGGGCATATATGAAAAAATCTAGAGCAAATATGACAAAGAAGAAACGCTGAAGTAATTTCTTTTGAGAGCCAGAACTAAAAGCAAAGATGTTCACCATCACCGCTGTGATTCGACATTGTAACAAAGGTTCCAGATAGTAGCACAGCAAGCAAAGGGAAGCACAGTCTTTATTATGCCATGGTGGGCCAACTGGATACCCACATGGGAAAAATTAATATGGAGCCTTCACACCTTACAAACAAAAATCTGCAATATCAAAATCAAAACGGAAACTGAAAAGGGAATATCTTTTTTTTTTAATTTTTTTTTTCAACGTTTTTTATTTATTTTTGGGACAGAGAGAGACAGAGCATGAACGGGGGAGGGACAGAGAGAGAGGGAGACACAGAATCGGAAACAGGCTCCAGGCTCTGAGCCATCAGCCCAGAGCCCGACGCGGGGCTCGAACTCACGGACCGCGAGATCGTGACCTGGCTGAAGCCGGACGCTTAACCGACTGGGCCACCCAGGCGCCCCGGGAATAACATTTTGATGGTAAGTTAAGGAAACACTTCATGAACACAATTCAGCAATCATTAACCTAAAGGAAAATGGTGCTCGACTGATTGGAAATTAATGACTTCTGCACATAGAACAGGGGAGGAAAGCGCAAAAATGAGAAGACTAGTCATAGAACAAGAGAAGGTGCTTGTAACACATATAACTAATCCAATTCATATGACATAATTCCACTTATAAAGTTCAACAAGCAAAATTAAACTATATGGCCTAGGGAACTTACATAAATCATAAACTATGTTTTATATAGAGTGTAAAATTGCAACCTTTTGTTTTTTGGGGTTTTTTTTTATTTATTTTTATTTATTTATTTATTTTTTCAACGTTTATTTATTTTTGGGACAGAGAGAGACAGAGCATGAACGGGGGAGGGGCAGAGAGAGAGGGAGACACAGAATCGGAAACAGGCTCCAGGCTCTGAGCCATCAGCCCAGAGCCTGACGCGGGGCTCGAACCCACGGACCGCGAGATCGTGACCTGGCTGAAGTCGGACGCTTAACCGACTGCGCCACCCAGGCGCCCCAGGTTTTTTTTTTTTTTTAATGTCCATCTCTAAGGAGGTTGAGGCGATTGTGAAAAGAAGAAATACCCAGGCTGCTTTCAGGATGCTTGATTTCTTGAACCAGATGGTGATCACGTGGATGTTGGCATTGTAACCAGTTTTAGAACTATCTTATAAAAGTTTTATGTGTTTTTCTGTATATATATTTCATATTATATGATTTTTGGAAAAAAACCATACTTAATGAATTTATAAAACTAAAACTAACATAGGTACTATGCACAAAAGGAATGATTTCATAAGATTAAAAAAAAAGAACGGCACTATCAGAGGAATAAAAACAAGGTCAACTCTCTAGTTCATAAAAGTTGTTTCCCATGAGGTACAGGTTAATGACATGTACCTGGAACCGATTAATTTAAGTAAATGGATGGTGGCGGCCAGGTTTCTCACTGTTGGGGGTGGGAATTTACAAATAAGAAAGGGAAGAAGGCGAAAATGATCCATTTGCTAATTACAGTTGGCAACATCTGTAAAAATTCACGTTTAGCTTAATATAGTTATAGCTCATTGCACACAAAAATGTTTATAATGATGTGTGTATCTACATGGGTTAGTGTACATGTATGTATTTCTTTGCTCTGACACATGAGAAGACCTGAAAGAAACAACACTCTGATAGCCATATGCAAACCATCACCCAGATCCTGGGTTCTAATCCCATTCCCCAGTAAAAGGCGGTAGGGTCTCCCTAGGAAATAGTTGATTCCAGGACTGGAGCACTGTAAAATGAGCCTGGGACATCTTGTAGTGCCAAAAGGAAAGAAACAAGCAGGCCCACATTGACAGGAGAACATCAAAGGGGCCAAAGCTGGAACGACTGGAACAACAAAATAAATTTTGTATTGGATTATAGCCCAAAATATCAATAAATATCCATGAGTCCATACTGATACGAATAAATGAATAAATAAATAGGAGAAAAGAGACAAAATATTCCAAATATTTTATACAGAAACTTTAGCCTAAAGGAGGGAGAACATAACACACAGTGTAGACTGCACGGTACGGTACAGTGTGGAAAGAATGGAAAAAGAGAATAATGTTACAGTGGAGAAATCTGACAAATACTACTTTAGCCAGTTGACCAACATCAATAGTCATAAATCAAGTTGAGAGTATGTACCCTTGATATGATAGCAATGGCACTTAAATCAGACAAATTCTAACAGAGGGGAATTCTATAGCATACCTGACTAGAGCTCCTAAGAACTGTCAGGGTCACCAAAGACAAAAAAAAAAAAAAAAAAGTCAGAAACCCTCACAGCCAAGAGGAGCCGAATGAGACCATGACAATCAAATGTAATGGGAGATCCTGGAGCAAAAAAAAAAACAAAAAACAAACAAAAAAGACATGAGGGGAAAACAAAGAAAATCTGAATAAAGTATAGATTTTAGTTAACAATAGGGTTTCAATATTGATTCACTAATTGAAGTGAATGTGCCAAACTAAGGTAAGATGTTAATCAGGGAAACAAGGTATAAGGTATACTGGAACTCTCAGTATTATCTTCATAATCTCTCTGCAAATCTAAAAAATAAAGTCCATTGAAATTAAAAAAAAAAAAAAAAAAGAAAGAAAATCCAGAACATATATTGGTGAACAATGGAGGGGATATTACAAATTTATGTCAAAAGAATGGACTACTGAATAAGTTATTTGGGGACTACTGGTTGTTCATGTGGGAAATAAAATTAGACAATTATTATTTCACTCCACATATAAATTACAGTTGGACTAAAATTCCAAATGTATACAAACTGTTAATTATTGGAAAAAAAATCTTAGAGAATATCTTCATAACCTTGCAGTAGGTAGGAAAGCACAAGGAAAAAAAAAAAAGCATTAACCATACAGAAAAGATTGATTTGCCCACATAAAAGTTTTCAACTTCAATAAAAGAAATACTATTTAAGAAAAAAAGGACAAAAGGGAAAGGATGTGAATTGACAAATCAGAGGAATAAATGGCCATTAAACGAATGGAAATCTGCTCAATATCAGGAGTAATGCACATTCAACACTTAAGATACCATGTTTTATCCATCAAATGGGCAAAAATTATCAAGGCTTATGATATCGAAGCTTGACAAGAATATGGGGGAAAGAATCCCCAATGTACTGTCCATGGGATCATTAAGTGCCTTAACCACTCTGGAGGACAATTTGATAACATCCATTAAATATTCCCATCTTTTTTCCCAAAATATTATAAAAGAAGCAAAACCAGGGTTTTCATCAACAGAAGTATGGTTCATTACACTGTGATACTACAGAAAAGTATGCCTTAGTTTAAAAGAATGAGGTAGATACATAAACGGTTGTATAGATAGATAGGTCATATATATATATATATATATATATATATATATATACACACACACACACGTATATATATACACACACGTATACACACACACGTGTATACACACACACGTATGTATACACACACACGTATATATACACACACACGTATATATACACACACGTATATATACACACACGTATATATACATATACGTGTGTGCATATATATACATCGTATACATATATATACACGTATGTATACATATACAAATACACACACACACCCCGTGGAATTCCAGCTCTGAGATCTTACTTGATATAGGAAAAAAGGTTCTAGAACAATCCACAGAGTAGAACAGAATCTGATTAAAAAGGAACAAAGACATAAAACAACACACTTATGTACATCCGTGTGTAAGTGTTTAATGTATACAACATTCTTGAAGGATACTCATCAAATGAGAAGGAAAATGAGACTGGGGCAGAGAATGGGTGGGTAATTAAGAATTCCTTTCTTTTTTTATCTATGCATCTTTGACAACGACGATGTTTTTATATATTACCTGTGTAATTGCATTTTTTCCCCTTGGTGAAATCAGTAGAAAAGGGGAGAGGGAGAAGTGGTATAAGCTTTACACTGAAAGTATAGTCCCACACGAGGACTATGTGCATCAGGGGCTGCTGGGAGCCACTCCCCTGCCACCCGAGCTTCTGCTTCTGCCCTTCGGTTACGCTCTCTAGCTCTGTACCCAGGAGAGGACGTTGCTAAGCAACCCTGCTTAGGGTAAAAATGACCCCTGACTGGCAAACTGCATCTGGTCTGCAAGGGACTAGAAGGGAACCATAAGCATCTGATGCGTGCACCATACTTTGGAACTTCCCTGAATGCAGTGACTCTTGGAGCAGGTCTTCTCTGCTGGACTCAAGCCTTGTTGGGCATACAGGTCAAAAAATATCACAAAGCCAGGTGTGAATGACACAGGCACTTTAGATCCGCATCAAGGGAGCCAGCTACGTGTGGAAAAGTCCTTTTTAAATTCTGAATAGCCTCTGCTATTTTCATGACTGACCCTTCAACTGCCCCATAAACTATAAATACTCCATTTTAATCATTCCTTAAGAAAGATGTAAGCAACAATATTTTGCATTCAATTAAACTAAGGCATTTTTGGCGAACAGCAAGGCATGAAACTTATTCATTACATAACTGTAGTAAATTTATGGCTCAAATAAATTTTATCTATAATTTCCCAAACCACTATGGAAAGTTAAATCATTCATTTTATATAGTAGAACACAATGTGGGACTTTATAAAAACTAAAACGAAGAAAAAAAAATTTTCCAAAGGAGCTGGCTTCCAAGTTAATGTCTTGAGAAAAAAAGATTTTCAGGTATTTAAACATCAAAATTACTTCCTCAGAAAAACTAACCCTCAGTGTAAATTACAGTGGAAAAAAATCATTACTGATGGATAAAGATGAGACAAAACTTGCCAAAACGTAAGGATGGATATGCTTGAAATAACAAGAATATTTCCAAATTTGTGATTCAGCTTTGTGAAAATCATGGTACCAGTAACTGCCCACACTGAGACCACTATCTCAGCTGCTTACAGTCTCAGCTGCTTACGGAACGGCAGTGATGGAACCAAATTCAGTACGGTCAGTGCAACATACGAGACGTTCTTTTTAGTCACATACCATGCCATTCTTTTGAGAGGACTTAAAAGTACAAGGCATAGCTCCCCCACCCCAGTCACATTCTGTTTTAACAGCTCTGGGGGGCACCTGCGTGGCTCAGTCCATTAAGCGTCCGACTCTTAATTTCGGCTCAGGTCATGATCCCCAAGTCTTGGGATTGGCCATGCAGCCTGCTTAAAATACTCTCTCCCTCTCCCCCCAAAAAAAAGTTCTGGGAAGGGTTCATGAATCTACATTTTTAACAAGTGCTGATTCTCAGACCTATAAATACAGAGAACAAACTGATGGTTTCCAGAGGGGAAGTGGGTAGAGGGTGGGCAAAATGGACGAAGGGTAGTGGAGACACAGGCTTCTAGTTAAGGAATGAGTAAGTCACGGGAATAAAAGACACCGCATAGGAATATAGTCAATGATACTATATGGTGTCACTGTATGGTGACAGATGGCAGCTATACTTGTAGTCAGTGGACACAGCTTAACATATAGAGAAGCTGAGTCACTGTATTGTAAAGCTGGAACTAATGTAACATCGTATGTCAAGCATACTCTGAAAACTTTTTTTAATTAAAACCAAAGAGTGCTGATTCCGGGGAACCTCAGAACAGGACCTCAAAGGGGCACTGACCTCCTTCACCCGCCTCCTGAAACAGGCCGGAAGGAAGAGGACTTTACACATACATGTGGTTTTTTTCTTTCTTGGAACTCTTTATTCTAAGTATCACTAAATCTTACAATGGATAGGAAGGTGAAATATGCTGGTTTTAACTGAATCCCTTAATGACATATCAACTTCAGGATAGTTGGTTGCCACCCCCCACTCCCTCCAGTGACAGGAAGAAAGAAAACACAAGAATGGGGTAGGAACAATATTGTATTTCTTAAAGGAAAACAGTGCCAGGTCTGAAGGTTATTAAACCTGAGTGAAGAGTACCAAGAGTATCATGGGATTTGCCATACTTTATTGCATGCTTAAAATATTCGCTTGTTTTTTTTTTTTTTAATTTTTTTTTTTTAACGTTTTTTATTTATTTTTGGGACAGAGAGAGACAGAGCATGAACGGGGGAGGGGCAGAGAGAGAGGGAGACACAGAATCGGAAACAGGCTCCAGGCTCCGAGCCATCAGCCCAGAGCCTGACGCGGGGCTCGAACTCACGGACTGCGAGATCGTGACCTGGCTGAAGTCGGACGCTTAACGGACTGAGCCACCCAGGCGCCCCATCGCTTGTTTTTTTTAAAGAAATTTAAATGCATGGCATTATCACAAAGGGGAAGACCATATAAGAGCATCAGCACAACCCATAGCTACCAGGAGAAAGCAGTGTTCAGTCAAGGTCCTCTGACGACGTTTACCTTGGAAGGAGGCATCCTAGTTGCTTTTGTGCCCCTCTTGCTGGTTACGGAAAAACAGGCATGATCTGTTCGCACTTACTGAAAGCAATGCTGTTTTTCACTGCGAACAAGAAAATGCAAGGACGGAAGGAAAACCGCCCCTCTTGGTTCACATACCTGTGTCACTACCAGATCCTGTTGACAACGCCGGCATGATGCAAGCCGCAGGCTGGGACAACGCACACCAAACGCTCTCCACTTAGAAAGCCACAGGGGAGTCCAGGTCCGTGGCCAACAGCCACGCTGTCGACCAAGATTTATCGTGCAGGCCGTTTCTAAAAAGAGAAGAAACGCTTTAAAAATAATAATAATAGGGGAGACTACCAAACTGCGACATTCTGCAACTAACTCAAAATTCTTATTCCAACACACTTACCAGAAAGATCAGATCTTCCAAAGTTTACACGTCTCCGCTACGTGTAAATATTAAATGCGGGAGTTTTTTATCTTCATGGGAGGTTTCTAATTAAAACTTTTAAAGTTCCTCATACATGTATCAAGGCTTCCTTAAAGATTTTCACAGTTGGAGTGCTGAATGCACAGACTGAGAACTTAAAGATTTTTACGCCAATGCTATCCTAAAATCCTTTGCCTCTATTATTGCGATCCCACGCTATCTTCCTAATGCAGAACAGAGACTCTATAGACTGTCAACAACTTATAAGTAATTGTAATTTTTTCAACAGCTCGTCCTAATAAGACAACTGCAGAGTTCTCTGCCTGAAAGCTGCGAAATCACCCTGAAAAACTACTAGAATTGACGATGTTAGAGATTCACAGAAGTGTTCGTAATCTCAACGAAACCTACCAATCCGAGCTCACGTATGAAAATAAATTCTTTTAGTAAAAACTAAGCTTTGATGCACCTTTTCAAAAGCTGTTTTCACCAAGGTTTATCCTGAAATAATTAATAGCAAGGTGCTATTGAATAGTAGCTAAAGAGCAAGGACTCCAGAGTTTGACTTGACCTTTCATTCGGCTGAGTCTGTGATCTTGGACAAGTTATTGAACCTTATTGTGCCCTAATTTCCTTACATACAAACGGAGAGAACAGCACTTCAGGACTGTTTGATAATTATACACGCTAAGGCTCGCAACACAGCATCTGGCACATAACAAGCAAACAAGAAACGCTGGCCGTTATAACTGGAGTTGTTTAGCTCAAGCAGTAAGATTATAAAATGCAAACATAAAAGAAAGTAGCAAGATTAAAATTTACGTTGGCCTGACACCCGGGAGAAGTCCATGTGGTTTAAATTTAGACCGCGGCTGCCTAATCACGGAAAAATACACTACATTTACACTTTTTAGAAATCAGAAGACCCACACAATGCATTTAGGTCCATTTTTTAGTGCATTTTCCCCAGTTCTCTATAAAGCAAAGTCAGTAATTTAAAAGCATATTTTAACATATATTAACAAGAAAAACAGATATTGTAAACACTCGAAAAACTGGCTCACTTCAATTCATAAAGCCTTTAAGTTGCTGATTCATATTACAGAGTAAGGAAAAATGAACTTGCCAAACTTCACTTGAAAAAGTCCAACCTGTAAAATTCTATTAAGACCTTCTAAATTAGCTATTTAATTATCAAAGTGAACTTTAGTATGAATAAACTCACCAGACTCTCTTGAACCAGACTATCTGTTGGAACGGCCTGCATTTTGTTTCGTATTAGGAAGGCTGGCAAAGTTAAAATATGCAGACGTATCCATACAGAGAAGACTATTAAAAATGTAAGAGCAGTTATTTTCAATACCAAATGAAAATATAAATCGCTAAGCTAAAAATAAGAGAAAAAGACTTAAGTGTCACTGACGCCCACCCATGAGGCTGTTTTCCCCAATAATTTTAAAACGTAACTCTGCCTTTGCTTTCATAAATGATTCTAAACAATCAGGATTAAAATTCAGCTACATACAAGTGTTGGTTAATTGGAACTCAAAAAAAAAAAAAAAAAAAACAGACCATAATTTCAAGAAAGCATTCAATAAGACTTCTGTTTTGCTGAGAAAAAAGGAGGAAACGGCTGAAATTTGGAAAGTGTAGGCACACACCTTTCTCCCATTAAGGCAATATGGACACGTATGTGGGTAGACAGCTATCACATGTGTGTGTAGATAACTTAAGCTCTTTATGCCATAAGTCCTAATTTCAATGGTACAGATTGTTTAACTATAGAAATATATATACGATACAGTTTATACCCTGCAAACTACCACTTTCCTCACACCTTAGAGAACTTACAATGCTTCACTTTTATAAATCGCCAACACTGTATAATAAGTGATCTTCTGCTTATATCAAACATTCTAGCGATACTAAGACAACCTCACATTCCCACATCAAAACAACACCCTTCTGAGTTGATGCTGCTGGACATATAAAGCCACTTATGAAAGGCCTTAGCATTTCGCATTTTTTATTTCATAATGAACACTTGCGGTTAAATTTTTCCAAAGCCGTATCACCTAAGAAATATACGCTACAAAGTAATTATCTTCTCAGAACATATGTAAGTATATTAATAAAAAATGGCTTGATAAAATCCCAACCAGTAAAATGCTTACTATTTTGTGGAATGAAGCAGAGTTGCTGGGTTTAACTTTCAAACTGAGCTCAATTTTTCTAGTAATCATGTTATTTTCTTTGGCTAAATTTATTGAAAATACTTTGGAATTTGTCAGAACCCAGTCATAATTATTACTGACTGTTGTATGGAATCGATTTACTACAACACAAAAATACCAGCTGTTACAGTATGTCCTGAGAGGGATTACCGAATATTCTTAAATTGAAGTTCAATCCATCTTTCCATAAAAGAGAGAGAGACCCAAACGCCAGGAACCTAACAGCGGTATCAAGTGCACCTGAAGCATTTACAATACCCAATAGAACTATTACAATCCTCCTTTAAAAAGGCTTATTTTTGAAATTTCATTATTCCAGTTGTACCTTGCTTCTATATATCACACAGTATCAGGTTCTCCTGGCATCGATCATGTGGAAACAGTGAAATACGTGAAGGTCTATGAGCTTACAATGTTCAATTTCTACTGGCCCCGGGTAACCCTTAGGGCTCCCGTAGCACTCGTGACACCTAATGGTCGACCGTGGAAGTGCAAGTGTTTGTCGCTGAAAGTTTTTTTTTTTTGTTTTTTGTTTTGTTTTGTTTTCCGTAAAGCAAGAATGGTCTTAATTGTACCTAGCGAAATAGTCACCTGCAAAAATTTTCATTAATATTCACATACACGCTATTAGAGAAATACACACTCCTCCTGTGTGCCTCTTCCTCTCTATACTTCGCTATACAACACGTCACTTCGGACACCAAGCGTGGTTTCCCACACAGCAGGCAATTCTGCAACACGAGCTGAGCGTCCTACAGTTTAATTCAATTCTGACACTATCTACCTGGAGACAGCATCAGATCCCACAGGTTAAGGGCACGGTCCCACAAGACTGCCGCCACTCGCACCCCTCCCCCCAACGTCAATCCCAATTCAGGCAGTCACCTGTGCTTCTGATGGATGAACTACAGACCGGAAGTTCCCGTGAACCCCTGCTCGGTTTTTATTCATTTGTGAGAGCCACCACTCAAAAACCTTTACTGACTAGATCACTGGTTTATTATGAAAGGGTACAACTCAGAACAGCCAGATGGAGGAGACGCAAAGGGCAAGGTGTGTGCGGAGGAGAACGGAGCCTCCATGCCCTCTCCCTCTCGGGGTGCACCGACTCCCGACGGGGTTTTTATGGAGACTTCATTTTATAGGCATGGTTGATTCAATCGGCCCGGCCCCTAGCCCTCCTCGCATCTCCAGAGGTGGGACTGCCGGGTTCCAACTCGCTAACCTACTCGAGGCTGGTCAGCTGGCAACCTGCCCCCATTCTCAGGAGCTTCCCTCGCACAAGTCACGGCATTACCATGATCTCAGGTGTGTCTGAAAGGGGCATGTCATCACTGACAAGATACGTTTATCACTCTGGGTTTAATTCCAAGGGTTTTTAGGAGCTCTGTGTGAAAACCAAATACACATTTCTTACTGTAAATCACCATACTACACCTACCCACGAAGTTTTTAGGCAGATGAGCAAGAAATCAAGCAGTGGACCTAGTTTCCAAACACATTTCCTCTCAATGGGGCGGAGTATTCAAGAACATGAAAACTTCTAATTAACTGTCAACATAAATAATTAATCATAGTAATATGCTGCCATTGCTGGAGATTGCAATTGTACCCAGTCGTCCAGTAACTTCACCAGTTACAAATATTCCAAGTTGCACTTCCAAAATCTGAGAGAGCAATAAAACAGCACAGAGTAAACTTCTTCTAAAAAAAAAAAAAAATTTACATTGATGATTTTTTTAGACGCTCCATCTGAAAGATTTACTAGTTATATTGGCCAGTACAAGCAGCCAACTGGTATCTGTTAACATTATTCAAAACCTCCTGAGTTAGAACTAAGAAAATAAAGGAGGCAACGTGTAGCTTAGTGGCATAGATCTGTTTATGTAAAATGGTATTTATGCCGTTTATATCAGCTGTTCTCCGTGTGCGGTCTGCAGACCCCCAGCGGTCTCCAGGACCCTCTCAGAGGCGTTCAGTGGGTCAAATTATTTTCGTAGCAATTCTGAGATGCCATTTGCCTTTTGTGCTCCGTGCCCGTCTTCACTGACAGCGAAAAGGAACGGTGGGCAATTCCACCGGCACCGAACTGAAACTGCCCATCCCTGTGCTCTTCAGTGCCAAGCATGCTCGTGAAAAAGGAAGAAAACAAAGACAAAGGGGGGGGGGGGTTCATTCTAGAATGCTCTTAATAAAGTAAAAAGTTCTTAATTCAATCACTAAATAATTGCCTCTTCGGTATCCATCTTTTTAACGTTCTGTGTGACGAAACGAGAAGTATGCAGAAAGCGAAGCTGCCTTAAAATGAAGTCATGTCTGTCTCAAAGAAAAACACCTGTGCGATGCTTTTTAGTAAACTATACTAGCCGTGTTTTTCATGAGAAACCATTTGTATTTGAAAAGACAACTGAAAGGCAAATTATTCAGCTAGTCCCCTTCGTCAGGCTCGAGTATTTGCTAAATATTGTCTGGCCAATGAATGAAGGGAGTCTGGGACTCAAGAAAAATTGACAGTGTGTGTTGCTAATGATAAAACATAAGCTTTCAAGCAATAAAAGTACAATTTTTCTTAATTTGAGAGTATGCACATGTACGTGAACAGGGGAGGGGCAGAGGGAGAGAATCTAGTGTTTATTTTAATGTTTATTTAATTTTTTTAATGTTTATTTTGAGACAGAGACAAGAGTGCACTTGAGCAGGGGAGGGGCAGAGAGAAAGAGAGAGGGAGAGAGGGAGGGAGGGAGAGGGAGAGAGAGAGAGAGAGAGAGAGAGAGAGGGAGGGAAAGGGAGGGAGGGAGAGGGAGAGAGGGAGGGAAAGGGAGGGAGGGAGAGGGAGAGAGGGAGGGAGGGAGAGAGAGAGAGAGAGAGAGAGAGAGAGAGGGAGGGAGGGAGAGAGAGAGAGAGAGAGAGAGAGAGAGAGAGAGAGAGAGAGAGGGAGAGAGGGAGGGAGGGAGGGAGGGAGGGAGGGAGGGAGAATGAATCCCAAGCAGGCTCCACACTATCAGCACATAGCCTGTTGTGGGGCTCGATCTCACAAACTGTGAGATCATGACCGGGGCTGAAATCCAGAGTTGGACACTTAACCGACTGAGCCATCCATGTGTCCTGAGAGAATGAATCTTAAGCAGGCTCCATGCTCACTGCAGAGTCTGACATGGGGCTTGATCCCACAACCTCAGGATCATGACCTGAGGTGCAAATCAAGAGTCCGACACTCAACCTCCTGAACTACCCAGGTGCCCCCCAAAATAAAATTTTATAAAACTTGGTTCCACTATAGGCTGTCCTGTCCTCACTTTGCAAGGTACCAAGTTCACTGACAAATGCAAACATACTACAACCCAGCCCCCATTTTGCATAGTTCCAGTAGCTCCCCAATACCCAAAGGCTCTTCTGAGATCAGTGGTGATATTGACAAATGTGATCTTTTTTCATGTTTATTATTTTTGAGAGAGAGAGAGAGAGAGAGAGAGAGAGAGAGAGAGAGAGAGAGACAGCAAGCAAGAGCGAGAATGAACGGGGAGGGGCAGAGAGAGATGGAGACACAGAATCCAAAGCGGGCTCCAGGCTCTGAGCTGTAAGCCCAGAGACTGACATGGGGCTGGAACTCACGGACCACGAGATCATGACCTGAAGTCGGATACTTAACCGACTGAGCCACCCAAGCACCCCAACAAATGTGATTTTTTAAATCATGTCTACATGTGGATTGTGAACCAGTAGTTTTGAAAATATCAATACATGGTATTAGAAAATCATGCATGAATAGAAGATTCATTCAAAGTGCAAGGCGGGGCAATGGATTTCAAAAGTTCCAATATGATAAGTTTATTCATATATTTTTCAGATTCCACGTTGAAACTCCTTTTTTTTTTTTTCACCGTTTATTTACTTTTGGGACAGAGAGAGACAGAGCATGAACGGGGGAGGGGCAGAGAGAGAAGGAGACACAGAATCGGAAACAGGCTCCAGGCTCTGAGCCATCAGCCCAGAGCCCGACGCGGGGCTCGAACTCACGGACTGTGAGATCGTGACCTGGCTGAAGTCGGACGCTTTAACCGACTGCACCACCCAGGTGCCCCGAAACTCCTTTTAATAAACAACCAGGCAATGAGTTTTGGGGTTGTACCATAGAATCTCCACAATTCACTGAACAGGCTATTAAAATACTCTCCCTTTTCCATCTGCAGATCTGTGTGATTTTTTTTCATATCTTTCATCCAAAATACACAGCAACAAATTAAAAAATACACCGATATGGAAATAATAGTCTATTAATCCAGGTACCAGAGAAATTCCCAACTTACTAATGCTTTCCCTTTTGAGAAGCAAGTTATTTTTCATAAAAATGTTATTTATGTTAACACATTACAAGTTTAATATTGCTATTTTTTTTTAAGATTTTAAGTAATCTCTACACCCAATGTGGGACTTGAACTCACAACCCTGAGACCAAGAGTCACATGCTCTACTGACTGAGCCAGCCAGGCACCCCTAATATTTATTTTTAAATGAACTGAAATAATTTTTTACTCAGATTTAATCTCCAATATGGTAAACAGCATATAATGCACATAAATAAAATTCTTTGAAGTCTTTAATAATTTTTAAGAGTATAAAAAGGTCCAGGGGTGCCTAGGTGGCTCAGTTGATTGAGCGTCTGACTCTTCATTTTGGCTCAGGTTATGATCCCAGGGTCGTGCAATCAAGCCCCACGTTGGGCTCTGTGCTGAGCGTGAAGCCTGCTTGGGATTCTCTCTCTCTCCCTCTCTCCACCGTCTGCCCCTCTCTCCAGCTCATGCTCTCTCTAAACATAAAAACAAATTTTCGGGGCGCCTGGGTGGCGCAGTCGATTAAGCGTCCAACTTCAGCCAGGTCACGATCTCGCGGTCCGGGAGTTCGAGCCCCGCGTCGGGCTCTGGGCTGATGGCTCGGAGCCTGGAGCCTGCTTCCGATTCTGTGTCTCCCTCTCTCTCTGACCCTCCCCCGTTCATGCTCTGTCTCTCTCTGTCCCAAAAATAAATAAAAAAAACATTGAAAAAAAAAAAAAAACAAATTTTCAAAAAGAGTGTAAAAAGTTCACGGACCCTAAAAGTTGAGAACTGCTAATCTATGCCAGTGATAAGCAAACATTTCCTGCAAAAGGCAGACAGTGAATATTTTAGCCTTTGTGGTCCCTATAGTGTTGGTCTCAACATAGACAACACATAAATGAGTTTGGTATGACTTTTTCCTGTGGTATTTTATTTCCAGAAACAGAGAGGGGCTGAGTTTGCTGACCATTATTCTATGCCATGACACCCTAATCTGCTAGTGACTTGAAGATCTAAAATTAGCATGCTTTCCAGTAACATTTTTTTTGGTAATTATTTAAATATTCAAAGGAAATGAGTTTTTTAAAACCACTTCCATTGTTTAATGCAGAAATGCATGCAAAATAACAGATACAGATTTGCAAACTAGACCGTTCCTAATCATACACAAAATCATATCTGAATTTCATCTATTCCAAGAATATTATAATCTGTCCGTACACATAGAAAATTAAGACTCATTTAAAACTGGCAACCTGTTAGGGTGCTCTACATTAAGAAAATATGTTTTTTATGACCAAACACACACAAAAAATCCTAGCTCTCCAGGAAAAGGGAAAAATTATGAAAAATTAAAAACACCCTCCATTCCTCCATTTTACAAACTCAAGAGGGTTCCATTGTTATATGACACAAGCTTCGTATTATTTCCTTTCCATAAATACCGAAGCAACAGAAAAAGTAGAATCCCACTGAAAGAATCCTGTAAAACTTTAGACTGAAAAGAGGAGAAATGCTGCTTTAGAATCCCCAGGCCAAGACACCAGGTTGTAAGGCCACCAGGAAAGTCTACAAGGAACACTGGCCCTACTCGCCCAAAAGGGGCATTAAGCACATGGCAGAGCTGACCCTGGTCAGGGGTCTTGGAGAGAAGGCACACACTGTCACACTCAATTCCTGCCCCCCCCCACCGGAAGTACAGGTGTAATGCATGAACTGACACTCACAAGCAATGAGCTCCTTCCAGACTCTGCAAACCATCTACAGCAAATTAGTGCATCACGAGCCCAGTGTTTTCCCTCGGATCTTTCTCAAGTAAAACCGGCAGCATTTCTAGAGCTGTGCACATCCCCCACCTCTCACAATGGGACGCTTTTTTTTGGACGACGGCTTTTTTTTCATTATGTTTATGCCCTACCATCCACCGCTAAAGAGTCATGGATAGTCTTCAAGAGTATACCATGAACCATAAATGACCCACTTTTTTTTTTTTTTTTCTGTGTTTTAGCACTTTCCTCTAATTGTCAGGGCAGGGGAGAATGATAACTTCCTATTTTCCTTGACCAATTCTCAATTTCAGATCCATCCCAGCATTCCACCTGTTTTCTCTTAAGTCTTCTCTATGGGAAAAAAAAACCAATCTTGTAGTTGTTTTCGATAATTAAGATACATCTGTATAATTTTCTATTTTTCTCGGGCTTAAATCACCTCACTAGATTCCCTTAAGGAAGGAAGCCATACCATCATGTGTCCTTAAAAACTGAAGCAGGGCACCTGGGTGGCTCAGTTGGTGAAGCATCCGACTTCAGCTCAGGTCGTGATCTCACAGTTCGTGATTTCAAGCCCCACATCGGGCTCTGTGCTGATGGCTTGGAGCCTGGAGCCTGCTTCGGTGTCTGTGTCTCCCTCTCTCCCTGCCCCTCCTCCACTCACACTTTGTCTCTCTCTCTCTCAAAAATAAACATTAAATAAAAGACTGCATAATGAACCTTATTCAGAAGTACTTCTATACGTGACTGGTTCCATTTCTCCACGAACTCCCTCTCTCTGCAAGGTCAGAATAACCCCATGAGTTTACTTATAGGGAGAAAGCACCACCTAATGAGAGCGCAGAGTTTGAAATGAGACAGACCTGCTCTGCCATACTGACTCCTGGTCTTGGCCAGACTATTTAACGAAATGAGGTTAAATGCAATGACATCAGTAAAACACCTGACAGCAGCCAATCAACAGACGACAGCTTTATTAACACTTTTGACTTCAACTTCATCTATTTGTCATTTCCTCTAATCTACCAAACTTTTAAAGGTCCTATAATAAAAAGAATACAGGCTTTGGTGAGAGACCGGTCTCTTGATTCTACCATGTACTATATGCACAGCTTACAAGGTATGAGATCTTGGAAAACCAGTAAAATACCAATTTAAGTTATATATATGTTTGTATATAAGCATATACAAAGTATAACTATATATTTGTATATATATAGTGACATTAAGTGCATACAACTTCCCAGACATTAGATTAAAAACTCAACATGTACTATTTCATTTAATTCTTACAATAATCCTATAATGTAAGCACTATTATCACTTTACAGAGGAGGAAACTGAATTTTAAGCAACTTGCCCTAAGCCCACACCTTGAAAGAATTCTAATGTCAGTATGTATGGATCTAATGTCCATACTGCCAATCACCCTACACAACGCTGCCCCTTAACTCTCTTATTTAACCGCTCCCATTCAGTTTTCTCAGCTGTCAAACAGAAAGACCATTTTTGACTCACTCAACTTTTGGGGGGGGGGGGCTATATGAAACAATGTATCTAAGGCATGAGAAACACATTAGATGCTCAAACATGAGCTCCCTCCTTCCCACAACCTTTCCTTTAATACCCTTGTTTTTATGTTATGCTGTTTATTTATAAATAAGAAAATTCATTTCATGTCCACATTCTCTAGCTTGCTCTTCAGTCCCCTGATCATGCCTTCTCGGACTGACCACCCAAAACCTCCAGTCGGTTCAGAAAACAATATTCCCAGCCTTTGATCCATTGATTTTGAACACTTAGGGTGACACCACATCTACAAACCTCATACCCTATTTATAGCCACAGATATTTCCAGAAATCTGTCACATTTTGCAAGGCGGCTAAGGATATTGTTCTTCTCTGTTCTATACAGTAAATAATCGAATATGTTAGAAGCTCAAGAACATGATTCAGACTCCACTGAATCTTTCTTATTAACAAAATGTCACCACAGCGCTGTCTACAATTCCTAGTAATTTCAAAATTACATGAAAAGCCTAAAAATAAATCAGCCAACAAAACAAGCCTTATTAAAATTATATATCACTTCTATTTAAATTAACATGCACAAAAATAGAATAAACCTATGTTTACTAAAGAGCTACATTTAACATCAAATTATAAATTACCAAAAATCTAGCCCTTTAGCAATAAAACCTCTAATAGTAACACAGTCTCGATTATCTGTACAGGTATGGTATAACAGGTAAAATACCCTAACAATGACAGGAGTTAAAAACCAAATGTATACAGGAACTGACATCAGCAAGATGGTGGAATAGAAAACCCCAGGTCCTTGTTCCCTTAGGAGAAACTTGACAACAATATAAAGACCTTTAACAATCTATTTTAAACTGATAACTTTAATTGTATACAAAAATTCTACTCCTTTACGTTTCTGTCCCCCCTTCCCCACTGTATGTTATTGAGGTCACAAATTGCATCTTTCTATTTTGTGTGTCTTTTAACATAGATTTATACTCTAAAGCTTTTGCCTTTTAAATTCTACAAAAGAATTCAAAGCGATTTATGCACCAACATTACAATACCATAGGATTCTATATTTGCCCAGATACTACCAGAGAGCTTTATATTTTCATATGGTTTTGTGTTGTTGTTTAGTGTCTTTTTTTTTTTTTTTCTTCCAGCTGACTCAGTTGGAAGAGCATGGAACTCTTGATCTCAGGGTCATGGAACTCTTGATCTCAGGGTCATCTCCACATTAGGTGGAGAGATTATTTAAATAAATAAAACTTTAAAAAAAATAGATTGTTAAAACCCAAAGATGTTTTATGTAATTCCCATAAAACCACCAAGAAAATATCTATAGAATATACACAAAAGCCAGTGAAAAGGGAATCAAAGTGAGTATAAAAGAAAAACTCATTAAAACATAAAGAAAAGGTAGTAATAAAGGAAAAGAGGGACAAAAAAGTTATAAGACACAGAGAAAACAAGAAAATGGGCATATAAACCCTCTTTTATCAGTAATCACTTTAAATGTAAATGGACTAAACTCTCTAATCAAAAGACATAATAGCAGAATGACTGAATGGACTAAAAAAACAAGACCAACCACATACTGTCTACTAGAGACTCACTTTAGATCTAAGGACACACACAGGTTGAAAGTGAAAAGATGAGAAAAAGATATCCCAAGCAAATACTAACCAAAAGACAGCAAGGTGGCCATACTAAAAGACAAAAAGACTAAGTCAAAAACTGTAATGAAATACAGTCAGACAGTATATAAAAATAAAAAGGTCAATTCACCAAGAAACTATGGCAGTTATAAATACCCCTGACAGCACAACTCCTAAATATATGAAGCAAACAGTGACAGAACTGACAGGTGAAAGAGACATCAACAGTAACAGACTTCAATGTCATTCTTTCAATAGAAAAAACAACCAGACAGAAAATCAATGAGGGAAGAGAGGACTTGAACAATACTGTAGACCAAAAGCACCTAAAAATCCTATACAGAACACTCTCTTCAACAACAAAATACACATTTTTCTCAAGTACACATGGAACATTTTCCAGGACAGACCACATGTTAGACCACAAAACAAGTCTTACAAATTTAAGAAGTCTGAACTCATACCAAGTATCTTTTCTGACCTCAATGGAATGAAAGCAGAAATCAAAAACAGAAGGAAAAATAAAAATCCACAAATATGTGGAAATTAAGCAACGCACTTAAATAACCAGTGGGCCAACATAATAAAGGCCATATATAAAAAGTTCACAGCTAACATCATACTCAATGGTACAAGACTGAAAGCTTTTCCTCTAAGATGAACAAAGTATTGATGCCCACTCATGCTACTTCTATTCAACATAGCACTAGACGCCATAATCGCTTTGCAATTTGGCAAGAAAAATAAATAAATAAAAGGCAGCATAATGATTAGGAAGGAAGAAGGAAAATTATCTCGGTTCACAGATGACATTATGTGATCTTATATGCAGAAACCCCAAAAGATTCCACACACAGACACAAATTATTAGTACTAAACAAATTCAGCAAAGTTGCAGGATACAAAAATCAACACACACACACACACACACACACACACACACACACAAATCAACTGACTTTTCAAACACAAACCACAAGCAACCCAAAAAGAAAATTAAGAAAATAATCACATTCATAATAGCATCAAAAAGAATGAGATACTCAGGAATAAATTCAACCAGAAAGGTTGAAAGACCTGTAAGATTGAAAAACTGCTAAAAGAAATTAAAGAAGATGCAAATAAACAGAAAGACATCTGTGTTCACTGATTGGAAAACTTAAGTGTTAAAATGTCCATCTACCTGAACAATCTACACATCCGTTACAATCCTTACCAAAAAAATCCTAATGACATTTTTGCAGAAATAGAAAAACTACCCTCAAATTCACATGGGATCTCAGAGAACTCTGAAAACCCAAAACAATACTGAGAAAGAAGAAAAAAGTTCAAGGCCTCACAAGTCCTGATTTCAAAACATATTACAAAGCTACAGTAATCAAAACAGTGTGGTACTGACATAAAGACAGACATACAGACCAATGAAACAGAATAGAGAACCCAGAAAAAAACTCTCAGGCATGTAGTCAAATGATCTTCAACCAAGGTGCCAGGACTATTCAACAGGGAAAGGACAATCTCTTCAACAAGTGTTGGCAAAACTGAATATCCACATGCAAAAAAATTATGTTGGACCCTTACTATACATCATATATAAAGCTAATGCAAAATAAAAACCTAAACATAAGACCTAAAATGAGAAAACTCTTAAAAACAAAACAGGGGAAAACCTTCATGACATTGAATCTGGTAATGATGTCTTGGATATGACACCAAAAGCACATGCAAGAAAGGTAAAAATAATGAATGGAACTACAGAAATCTTAAAAAACTTTTCAGAACCAAAGTAAACAACAGAGTGAAGAGACAACCTACAGAATAGAAAAAAAAACACTTGCAAATCATATATCTGATAAGGGATTAATATCCAAAATATATTAAAAGCTCCTAAAACTCAAAAAAATAAATACATGAGCAAAGTACTTGAACAGACATTTCTTCAACAAGCACATGAAAAGATGTTCAACATCATTAATTAAAGAGTGCAAATGAAAATCACAAAGACATAACACTTCACACCCATTTACTATAAAAAAAAAAACCAAACACCTAGAAGATAACAACTATTGGGAATAATGTAGAGAAGCTGAAACCCTGCACACTGTTGGTGGGAATTTATAATGGTGCAGCCACTATGGAAAACAGTATGAAAGGTCCTCAAAAAACTTACAATGGAATTACCACATGACCCAGCACAACCCCTTCTGTTTATATACCCAAAAGAATCAAAAGGAAGATCTCAAAGAGACATTTGTAAATCCATGTTCATTGCCGCGTTAACAATAGGCAAGAGGTTAAAGCAAATCAAATCCTCATCAAGAGATGAACAAAATGCAGCATACACACACACACACACCCGAGTATTATTCACCTTAAAGAAGAATGAAACCCTGTCACATGCTACAATATGAGTGAAACTTGAGGACATTATATTAAGTGAAATAAGCCAGCCAGGAAAAGAAAACTACTGTGTGATGGCACTTATATAAGGTATCTAAAGTAGCCAAACTCCTAGAAACAGAAAATAGAATGGTGGTTGCTAGGGGATAGGAGAAATGGAGAGTTGTTTCATGTGTACAGAGTTTCAGTTTTGCCATATAAAAAGGTTCTGGAGATCTGTTACACAACAATGTCAAAATACTTACTACTCCTGAACTGTACACTTAAGAACAGTTAATAGGGAGAATTTTATGTTATGCACTTTGCCACAACTAAAAAAAAAAAAAAAAAAAAAAAAAGTGCAACACTTGAAGACAGGCTAAGGAAGAAACGAAATCACTGCAAACTAATAGTAGCCAGAACAGTTGCCCAATAACCCAAAGATTATTATCAGAGATGGAAAAGCTTAATTCTAGCAACAAGCAAATGGACGGAAGCAACATTTGCAAATACAAGCCAGCCTTCATAGCGGAGCCCGCACGGCAGTCTTGGAACTCAAGGCTGAAGCACACAAATCACTGTTGTAGTTAAACTCACAAACACTTTGTCAGACAGGAGGTACTAATACCAGAGGATCAGGCTATAAATTGGGGCACAATAAACGGTTTTAAACATCCCTACCAATTATAAATGACAACCCAATTGCTATACCAAAGTAGATAATGTAGTAAACTTAATGACACTGTTTATTTTTGGAATTTTTTCTAACTGTGATTAGACAGTGGTGCCTACCCCACAATATTTCTGTGACTTCTCCCCTTCCAGGCACATGGGAAGAGAAGTGTGTTTCCCCATGTCCTCAAAGTTGAGGTCTTAGGACTTGCCTCAGAAAGCATCAGGAAAAGAAAGCATCAGGTCAGTCACTCCCAGGAAGACACACTTAGGAGCCATGGCGAGATTCTCGTATCTCCTCTTTCCCAAGCTGTCCAGTGTTCAACCGAATGGCACCTCCATCAGCTCAAGTACTGACAGAGAATGCCATGGAGCTGAGTGCCCCACCAACGTGTAAGGGACAGACAGCACGACCAAGAAAGGAACAGTTGTTGCTGTTGTTTGTCGCTCAAGCACAGCCTAACTCCTCCTGACATGTTGGTCATTCGCAAAAATCAATATATAATTTTTAAGTGATATAAATCATCCAGTCTAAGTACTTACATTGTTATTTGCTAGGTACTAATTAATACTGTGTGGCTGAAAAATAGTTCCCAAAAATATAGTCTGCTAAAAACCTCTGCAATGAACCCGGATATTTACAAATGTGATTTCATGTGTTTACTAACTTGACAACACAAATCATGCAAATTGTCTAGTTTTGTTAGTTTCTCGGGCCCTAAAGTATAGCTATAAAAAATAAGCTTTCCAAAAATCAATTCTTATTTGTAAAATATTTATGATATCAATGTTGTTTTAAGTTTTGTTTTTGTTTTTTGTGTTTTTCTTGAGGGAGAGAGAGACAGAGACAGTGTGAGCAGTGGAAGGGCAGAGAGAGAGAGGGAGGGAGAGAATCCCAAGCAGGAGATTCTGTCAGCACAGAACCCTACGGGCGGTGGGGGGGGGGGGGGGGGGGGGGGTTGATTTCACGAACTATGAGATCATGACCTGAGCTGAAATCAAGAGTTGGATGCTTAACCAACAGAGCCACCCATGTGCCTCTAAACGTTGATCATTATTTTCTAATTAGGGACAGCACTAAAGAGAGAAACTAAATGTAATACATAGCGGTTGTTCATGCACATTTACATACGTATTTTTTAAAGCTATCACAGATCATGACAGAAGAAAATATGCAATCCAAAAGCAATATTCACGTATAATACAAACAACTTTATATTGTCCATGGTGGCCTGTCCCTACACTCTTAAAGGAAATCCTCATTTTCTTGCATAGGAGTTTATGTTCATAACATACTCATTTATTTTAACAGTTTCCAAAACTGAAAACAAACGGGAGTCAGTCCCTTAGAGCAGAATTCAAAACCCTATTCTTGTGTTATACAGAAAAATAGTGAATGCTGTATTAACAAAAAGAGAATCTGTTCTGCACTGGCCGTTCACGTGTTACATGACAGAGAATCTCGTGCTTGGAGCCTGTTATACCCAAGGGTAGCTTTGAGAGTATTTCACTGTTCATACACCTTTTAATGCTGTTTTCTTCAACTCCATCAATATTTAGACTTCCTTAATATTAGTTCCTGGGATCTACTTTGTAAATCTCCCATTCGCATATCACAGCTCTGAAAAGGATTATTTTCATTTCCAGAGCGAAACAAATGAATGGAAAAGGGAAAAAGTTACCATTTCCAAAGTTTCATGTGAAGATGGAACAAAAATTAAGTTGCCAAGAAAAGTAACATGCCAGTCATTGTTCAAAACCATGGGAAACGTGGACACAAGAGAACCTTTCAAGAGCTTTTGAGCCTTTGAGGGGACTCAGACACACTGTCTTACACCAACACGCTCTGGAAAGATACAACATGATAAGGAGAAAACTGACTTTGCAGTTTATCTACGCGAAGAAATCTTAGGATTGGAAGGGTCTGACTGAAAAGTCTGAGGAGACAGTGTGTGCAGGGACAGAAAAAAAAAAAATTAAATACCACATGGAAGCCAGCTGTCACCTATGTACACATTCTTTTTTTTTTTTAATGTTTATTTTTGAGAGGGAGGAGGAAGGGGGGGGCGGGGCACAGAAGATTCAATGCAGCTCTGCACCGACAGCACAAAGCCCAGTGTGGGGCTCAAACTCATGAACCATGAGATCATGAGCTGAGCTGAAATCAAAGTTGGATGCTTGATCGACTGAGCCACCCCGGCGCCCCTCCTATTCACACATTCTTGAGCCAGACACACAGGAAACGGCAAATGGCACACTGTGCACATCGACATCGCTCAAGTGGTTCAAGTCTCACAGGTCTTTCCCCAAATGGCCTCTTAGCAGAGTCCCTTCCTAAAGTCTCCACCCCCCCACTCTCCCCACCACTTAATGTTTCTTCTTAGTGCTTATCACACCATGATGTAGATTTCATTTATCTTGTCTATCGTTCAGTCTTTCCTACTCTGACGTAAGCGACAAGAGGGCAGGGACTTTTATCTGTTGCTCACTATTGCTTGCCGTTAATAGCTGGCTCCACAAACATTCATTGAAGGAATGAGCCTCTGGCATCTCTACCAATTATAGCTACGATAATATCCTACGAGGTATTCTGTGTGCCTTATCCCCTTCCCAGTCGTCCCGCCCAAAGGAGGAAGACATCCTAATCTCACTGATCATAACGTAAAACACTTACTAGACCAAAGGTGTAGCAGGCAAACTCCCCTACTAATTAAAGATACTTAAGGACTGGCCCCTATGTCCAGTGCCCTTTGGCATTTCCGGCTTCCTCCTCTCCCCACCGCCACCTATGCTGGCGCCAGTCAGCTTGCCTCCTTTTCACTCTCTGCATCACACGGGGGTTGAATCACACCCGTGCTCGGTGCACACCTTTCTCACACAAACAAACATCCACCGATCTGGGCCTTCACATGGCTCAAGGGCCCGGCCCTCCTTCCTCCTTGTGGGAGAAGGCTGGTCAGCCCCTCTATAATCACCTTTTTTTTCCCTTCCATGGAGAAGCTTGGCATGGACCATTGCCTCAGCCAAGAACAATGCCCACTGTCTACTATTGTATTTGAATTTTTTTTTCTGATTAAAAAGTTTTCTAAGTTTAAGTTTCCATTTAAAACGGAATAGCATGGACTATTTTTCCATCTCCTAAAAGTCTCAAAAAGAGAAGAGGAAAAATACTACAGAAACCACAGATTAGTCATGGTAAACCAAGCCTTTGTGCCTGTGTGGCACCTCTTACTAGATATAACAGAACGCATTATCTTTAACCCCTAAATCCTAAACTCTCCTGATTTTATCCCCTGAACATCTCTCCCCTGATGTCCTTATTTTGGAGAGATGCTTAAATATTTGGGGATGCAGAGCAATGAGATCTGCGACTTACTCTAAAATACTTCCATAGATAGGGCGGGGGGGGGGGGGGGTCGCTGGAGAGGGCGAGGGAGATAGGAAGTGCAATGTGACACAATGTTACCAATTGTTGGCTCTAAGCTGGGCATATGGGTATTTAGTGTACTGTTCTATCTTTTCTGTATGTTTGAAAGTTTTGTGATAAAAAGCTTTTTGCAAAAAAAACAAAAACAAAAAAGTTCCAAGTCCTATCCTAGAACTGGTCAGTCCCCACGTCAACCCCTCCCCTCCCGTACACTGCTGTCTGCATCATCTTTCTATAGCACCTAAATGATCACATTATTATTCGAAACAGAACTATCTGAAGACTCCAGGGCACTTTTTATGATACAGTTTAAATTCCCTAAAAGGATACGTGCCCCCTGTCTTTAACAGTTTCCTTCATTGCAAAAGGCACAGCAACACCCTCTCAAGTTTCCTATAAAGTTACCCACGGATCCCTGAGCACGCCATGTTATTTCATGCCTCTGTGTAACTTGCTCACTCTAGTTCCTCCACTTGCTTCAAAATATGGGTTAAATTGTACGTAACTGCATGTTTGTCATCATGTGGCCTAATGTTGAGCAGCGTCAGCACAAAGGAGCATCATGAGGGGGGACAAGACAGTCTACAGTAAACATTTGTATCTGCTCTTATTCAAACTTGTAGATTATCGTTCAGCAATTCCTTTCGACATCAGCAGAGGGCGCCATCATTTCACTTTTAACAAGGAAAATTAAGGTCCTGCTAACAAAAGCAACTTGCATGACTTCATATGCAGCGTTAAAGCTCCAAAAAATGTATTTTCCTAACAAAGAGGGAATTTGAAAATGAAAACGTCCAGTGTCCATTTGAACAAATGGAGTCGTTTTGTTTTCAAAAGAAACGTCACTGAACCAACAATTTAAGTTGCAGGAATTTATCCTAAGAAATAATCACAGAAGTACGCAGTAATCTAAACATACAATGAGAAAAGGTTCGAGTTGTTAATGACACTGTCTTCCCTGCAGAGTTATGGCTTCATTCACAATATCAACGTGGAATGGACTGTAAGGCATTGACTGATATTTTGACTTCAATCTATCCACACCAACACAAGGACCCTCTACTCCCCACCACACCACCTCTTTATTCAAACTTTTAAGATGTTTTATTTTTGGCCTTCTGGTCTGTACTTTCCTAAGCTAGTTCCTAGCCCACCTTTAGTTTTGGTTCTGCAGTTCCAGAAAGGTACTGACGACTAACAGTGACTACGTTTTAGACAGGACCGTAGATATCAGATCTTCTGGTACTTTCAAAATTCATCTGCACCTTTTGTGAGTTAACGTGTATGTTGCTTATAGTTGACATAATTTATCAAAATCCTATAATCTACACAGTATTTTATCAGGCTACAATAGGGTATATACCAAACTATAAACATACTTTGATTGGATTATCTTAAAATCAATTTCTACTTCTAAAATTCCAAATCTATCCATCTAGGTTTTATTCTGTGGTTTCACTCATTACCTTCGGGGACTCAAGTACACAAGGGCACGTCTTACTCAAGAGTATTCTGAAGCAGGCATCTCCCTGTATAAACTGTAATCATTGTTACAGTTCAGCCTCATCTGGAAGGATGGAGGTTGGGAATGAAAAAGAATGGAACCACCAAAGTACCCAGGAAGTTTATTAAGCTTTCTGGAAGACGTTAAACATCAGTTATTACTCAAGCCTGGGTCATCATACCAGGAAGCTGGCATCAGTTCTCATGCATACAGTCTCCCCATTAGGGTCCTCCACTTTTCCAGACAACTTGCTACTAGTCAGTCATTGTTCTCTTCAACAGGTAATAGGTAAAAAAAAAAATGCAAGAATTGTGTCTGTATGTCAAAAGCATCAGCAGGCAACCAAGTAAGACTGTCTTCCAAGTTGGCAAAACCATCTCTTACGGGTGAAAACTCAAGTGACACTTAGGACTATCTGAAATCTGAGCAGGCAGATGACATTACAAAGTGAATAATCTCCTGATCAGAAAAGTGACCGTTCCTGACACACCTGTCCAGCAGAAACCCCCAAGCACCTGACAGCTATAAGTGTATACTGATTCCTAAAAAGAGTCTCTCATTTGCATGTCTTTAAAGGTTAGACTAATTTTTATTATGTCTAGCAAAAGGAAAAAAAAAAAAAAAAAAAAAAAACTAAGCTGAGAGGGAGAGATGTACTAAAACGCCGAGGAGAGCAGTCAGCTACAAAGGGCGTAAGGGTTGCCGGAAAAAAGCTCATGTGGTTAGCCAGGTAAACGTAAAAAAGAAAAAGGGCCTATAAAAGACAAGGACTCCTACTTCTCTGCAGCCTAAGAAATTGGGCCAGACTAGAGGACTGGATTGATCAGAAAGAGGAAAACAAATAAATTCGTGCTACCACTATCTCAACATCAAGGAAACCTGTAAACATCATGTAGAAAATGGGTTTGCTAATTACTTCTCCTGACTACTGGGACAGGCCTCTCTCAAGACTTTCAATGAAAAATTCTTCCTCCTTAATCTCTGCAACAGTTACACAAAGTGAACCAAGCAATGTGTCCACTTGATAGCTCCACACATCCTTTCCTAATTATTAAAAAGATACTCTTGCAAGGTCTATGTGAATTATCTTCAGTGCATTCTAATCTCTTTGGATTAAGACAATGACAAGGTCTCAAGAAGATTCCTTTTACTCTCCCCTGAACCAACCTGAGAACATTTCTAAAACCATTAATTTCACCAAATAGCCAAGACTTCAAAGAGAAAAATCACAGCTGTCCAAGTTTCTTAGCAAGATTTTCTTACCAAGAAAAATTTGCTAAGCTTGTCTTGTGGTTCAAGGGTTGCTTCTTTGCCGTAATCCGTGAAGAGTAATTTGCTATGGAGAGGAAAGAGTCAAGGAAAGGATTTGATAAAAGGTTACCATTTGGAAAGCAGTGACATTATTGTAACAAATGTTTAGATGAGCGAGGGATTACCTAAAACCATTGGGCTTCTGCTCCTAAATACTAATTTTGCAAGGCTATGACAAATATGACTAAATAAATTGGGACTGCGTCTTCCTGAGTTAATCATTTGGTCCTACTTTTTTGAAAACCAAGGATCCCTAGATTTGCTATACCTTATGTAGTAAATAAAAAGCCTAGAGATCATATTTAAAACCTACCAGACAGAATTAACCTTAGTAGCAATAAGTAGTACATAGATGGCCATAAAAGAGATTTACCCTGAAATGAAAACTTGGGCAGATTATATTAACTGAGTAATTGTGCTGCCTACACTCTAGGTAGTTCTCACAGCTGCAAGCAGAAGAATGGCTGAGGGAAAAAACAAGGTAAGACCTGCTGTCTTACTCATCGCCAGTTCACCGCTGGCTGTCAATCAAGGCAGCCTGCCCAAACACACAAACAACTTAATGACGACCTAAGGGAGAGCTGTTGAATCAATACAATCAGGAAACGTGCACAGAATTAAGGGAGAAACTGTTGAGGCCTCCCAGGGAATTGCTATGTTGTATGAATCTGAAAATGATTAGAGAATGGGGGCATGAAGGGGGCGGGGGGAAGGTCCCAGCAGGAATCTGGGAATCAAATATGATACCTGAATTTGTTGTAAAATCGCAACTAGAAATAACTGAATTTTCAGCATTCCCCACCCCCCCCCCATTATTCCCTAAATTTACACAGTCGTTCTAATACAGTCCACAGGTACTTTGGGGAGTGGGGAGAAGTACAGAAAAGGGACAGAAATGCATTTTCTTTTTAATGTTCATTTATTTTTGAGAGAGAGTGAGAGTCGGGGAGGGGCAGAGAGAGAGAGAGGAGGAGACAGAATCCGTAGCAGGCTCCAGGCTCTGAGCCGTTAGCACGAGCCCGACAAGAGGCTCAAACCCACGAATCATGAGATCATGACCTGAGAGGAAGTCGGATGTTTAACCAACTGAGTCACCCAGGCGCCCCTAGGAATTTATTCTTTCTTAAGTCTATAAATTTATTATTGAAATACTTTCCTAGTCAATTCTATGAATTAACAAAATTCTAATCACAGAGCTCAAGGGATCAGAGTATCCTGATCCAGAAAAATACAGGAGCACTCTCATATTTGTGGGTTAAGTAACTAGGAATATTTCTAATCGTTGGTAGCTATATCCAAAAAAAGTCTGTGGAGAAGCACTGGGAGAAGGAGAGAAGGATGGTAAATATCACATTTAAGTTCAAGTATGTTACTTCTTTTAAGACTCTATATAAACTATATAGCCTATTGTATATAAACTATTCTATACAAACTATTCTTTGGACTTCAAGGAAGACCCTGAAAATGCTATCTGTACACAGTTGATTTTCTTGCTATGACTAGCAGAAGCACACCTAACTAAAGGTCAGCTTAGCACACGAGGACAGTGAAAAGGGAGATTCTGGAATTCGGGACAATTGGGGAGAGCACATGTAGACAAGGAAGAGGGAGGGCAGTGGTGGCTCACATGACAGGAAGGGGAGGTGAGGGACTGAAGAGGAATCAGGGGCACGTATAATTCCTTCCAGATGATGACTGCAGGTGCTGTAGCTAAGCCATCAGGATTACTGTCTTCCAGGCTATTTCTGCCAATTCCATATACCCTAACGCCTCCCAGGTTTTCAGTTAGCTTAAAAGGAAAAGCGTATTAATTCTAAGGATTCTAATAACAGGCAAATACACCAGAGAAATATTCTTCAGCCTGGATTCTACTCCTAGGACTTTTCACTATATACATAATTTACATGTGTCTGAAAACACAGATGTACACGAAAACTTAATCATCATTGGCGACCAAAAAAAAAAAAAAAAAAAAAGGTAATGATCTAAAATGTTCTTAAATCAGGCAATGGTTTAAAAACTGGGGGTGCCTGGGTGGCTCAGTCGGTTAAGCATCCAACTTCTGCTCAGGTCATGATCTCATGGTTCATGAGTTCTAGCCCCGTTGTAGGGCTCTGTGCTGACAGCCTGGAGCCTGGAGCCTGCTTCGGATTCTGTGTCTCCCTCTCTCTCTGCCCCTGCCCCACTCACATTCTGTGTGTGTGTCTCTCTCTCTCAAAAACAAACATTTAAAAATTTTTTTAAAAATGAATGAAAAGTGGAATAGGGAGGAGAATTGGAATACAAAATGGAGCTAAATTTTCAGACTGTTTTTTGTACTTTTTTAAATTTCACAAGTCCTTCATTCAAGTCTTACTGACCTAATTACAAACAAAGAATTATGCATGTTAGGCAATTATTTTTTAAATCAAACGACAATCATGACCCATGATTTCACTACAGGTCTCAAAGCCTATTTAAACTACCATTGTACTTAACACATTTATATAAGCATCTGTGTGTCTTTCCCCTCCATTAAACTATAAATTCCTTAAGAACAAAGATAAATAAATTACCTTCCACATTCCACGTACAGCAGTGCTCATTAAGCATATACTGAGTGAACAACTAAATAAAAGTACATCTGACCTAAGGCTACATGTGTAACGACATAGGCATTTGGCTAAAGTCACCATTGTAAGTTCTCTGAGCTATGTCACCCTGACCAACGGAAAGGATAAAGATAGTTCTCAGAAACTGTATACTTTCATAAAGTTCCATAATCCCTTAGAAGATTCTAGGTTTCCTAGATCGAATTTATCCTTCACTAAGACTACCCACAGTAGATTAAAAATCAAATGACTCATCTGGAGAGTTAATTCCACTGTGTAAAAGAAGCCAACACAGATCAGTGATACATGTCATGGCACAAATTGTGAGTATTATTATTCATCTGGTGCCTGGAAGGGAAATCAAGGCTTGGGTGATATAAATCAATTCTATTTCCCTTATATTCTATAATGATGATCAGGAAACAAAAATATTAGGGAATATTTAGTTAAATAAAGAATTTGTATGAAACTCCCAAAGAAAATCTTCTTAGATTTTTTTCATGAGAAATAGAAGCTTGTTTCTATGAATATAACTTTTTGTACATCAGGTTCTAGACTTATACTGACCACATACTGACCAAGACACGGGATTTCTTCTAAATTCCTCATGGACCCCCACCAACAATAAACTTTATTCATACACTGTAATTAAACATTTTAAATCATTTTTTTTTAAATTTTTTTTTCAACGTTTTTATTTATTTTTGGGACAGAGAGAGACAGAGCATGAACGGGGGAGGGGCAGAGAGAGAGGGAGACACAGAATCGGAAACAGGCTCCAGGCTCCGAGCCATCAGCCCAGAGCCTGACGCGGGGCTCGAACTCACGGACCGCGAGATCGTGACCTGGCTGAAGCCGGACGCTTAACCGACTGCGCCACCCAGGCGCCCCTTTAAATCATTTTTATAATCATTCAACAATTTTAATAGGATTGCATATTTCCTATTTTTTCATAAATAAATGCACTTTGTGAGAATGCAAATAGACTTCAAATTCAATCAAACTTTTCATATCAGGTTTTTTAAATTAACGTTTTGCAAAGGCAAACTATGGAGACAGTAAAAGTCAGTGGTTTTCAAGAGGTAAGGGGGAGGAAGGCATAAATTAGCAGAAAACAGAATTTTTAGGGCAGTGATACTATTCCCTAGAATACCAAAATAGTGAATCCGTGTCATTATACATTTGTCCAAACCCACAGAGTGTGCAACACCAAGGGTGAACCCTAATATAAACTAGACTCCGGGGGCATCTGGGTAGCTCGGTCGGTTAAGCATCCGGCTTCGGCTCAGGTCATGATCTTGCGGTTTGTGGGTTCGAGCCCCGTGTCGGGCTCTGTGCTGACAGCTCGGAGCCTGGAGCCTGCTTCGGATTCTGTGTCTCCCTCTCTCCCTGCCTCTCCCCAACTCAACTCACTCTCTTTCTCTCTCTCTCTCTCAAAAATAAACATTAAAAAAACTGTAGACTCTGGGTGATAATCAGGTGACAGTGTGGGTTCATCAGTGTAACAAATGTAGCGCTCTGGTGGAATATATTTAAAGGAGATTACGCATGTGTGGGGCAGAGTGTGTGGGGCAATCTCTGTACCTTTCACTCAAGTTTACTGTAAACCTAAAACTGCCCTGAAAAATAGTTTATTTTTCAGTTTATTTTTAAAATTTTTTAAATATTTCTTCTTCAAACAAGAATAAATGCTTTTTTAGTCATTCACCCTTTTGTAGTCAATGTTTACTGAACATCATTAGTGAAGACTTTTTATCTAACTTTTCCTGAGTTTAATTTTTACTTGGAATTATCAGTAAACATAATACATAATCTCTGCAGTTCTTGAAGTTTTCTGTTAAGTTCATTAAGATGTTCCATCTTTAACTTAATAATAACCATCTTCCCACAAATCTACAGAGAATCAGTCACACACCAAAAAAAAAAACAAAAAAACAAAAAGAATTCTTTTTATATGCAAATTCTTGACAAAACCTTACTTTTGGTGTATTAACACTTAAGGTATGAAATAGCAGAGATTGGTATAGTAATCCCATATTCATTAAGAATTTTTTTAAACTCATTGGTATGTTGGTAGTTGTGTGTAAATTACGTTCTTCCGAGAGTCTTTAAAGATTCCCTAGAATACTATAAGTAAATCTTAACCCCTGTTGATTCATCTTGAAATGAAACGTTTTGATTTCATAACCTTCTGGATAAATGTTGTCTCTATGTAATCTTGTCATCAACAGGGCTACTAAAAATATTATTCAGATGTAAAACATTTTAAATTTTCCTCACTAGTTCCTAACACTGTGTTCAAAGTTTCCTGGCAGAGTGGCAAATTAAGCAATTCTGAATTCTAGAATGTATTTGGGCTTTAAGTAAGGAATTGTGTGGCCTTGTAACTAGCTAGCCTCATAAGAGTTCTGAATTCACAATTTTGGTGTTTTGATTTTTTTTTTAAGTTTTATTTATTTGAGAGACAGCAAGTGAGAACACGCAGGGGAGGGGCAGACAGAGAGGGAGAGAGAATTCCAAGCAGGCTCCACACTGTCAGCACAGAGGCCAACGTGGGGCTCGATCCCACGAACCGCGGGATCACTGAGCTGAAACCAAGAGTCGGATGCTTAACGGCGCCTCAGGAGTCCTGCTTATTTTGCCCTACCAGACCTTTAAACCATTACAAATCTATAACCAAACACGAACATTTTTGTTTTAAAGTACCAGAATAATCTGCCAGCTACTCTGCTTCATGTAATAACATTCCATGCAAATGAGGCTTTCAGGTTAAGAAAGAATTATCAAGGTACACAAGTCCAAATGTGAGCTCATCTTTTATTACCTAATGAATGCCAAACTCTGAATTTTAGGCCTCTGTGTTTATCTTGTTAATTTATTACTTTCAGGCTTTAATTCAAAAGTGTTTCATTATGATAGGAGAAGTATCTCAAACTTGAATCATTTAAAATAAGAAGAATTTAACGGGACGTTGGTATGTACAGTTTCAGAATATCAATTTTTTTTTCAAAGTATTTTCAGGTTACTTTCATTCTAAGAATGTTTAAAATATTAAGTACAATGGGAAAAGATAAAATGTTAGTTTCCATTTAATTTTAAAAAATCTCAAAAAGTAGTACATTATAAAATTACATCACACATAATCAAAACTTTGGGAAAATTACTTCTATAAAGCTCTGAGGTTATTGGTCCCTTGAAATTTTACCAGGCCCCTTAATGAAAGAAATTCAGTTATTTGTTTTTAGAAATAAACATTTTTATATCTTAAAAAAAAAAAAAAAAGTCATAAATCTCGTCAAGTTCAGTCCGTGGCTCTTGAGTTCAGAAGTCAAGGACAGTAACTGTAGCGGCTATGGAAATCAACAAAATCAATTTATAGTCTACTTAACACTACCTAGTACCGGAGGAAAGAGGAGGAGAAAAAGAACAACTAGGAAAAAAAAAAAAAAAAAGCCTTCCACAGTGGGGCTTGAATGGCCAAGATCTAGAAGAAATGGAAAACACCTGAAGATGTACCCAACATTTCACACTGCTTCCCCCTGAGCACATTCCCAACTCATAAGCAGCAGAGATGCAAGGCTGAGGAGGGAAGCCAGCTGTCAGAGGCATTAAAGACAGCCTTTGGCAGTCTGACAGGGCTGGGCAGACAAAACCTGGAGTTCAGGACAAGTCAGGCGCCGAGGACCCGAGAGGTCAAGACTCCAGAGAAAAGTAAAGAAAAACACAAAAAAGTGCGTCCAGCACCCTGAGCTACTTTTCTGCTTCAAGTATTCACTGATTCATAAGCAAACAAATGCATGGGGTAAAGAAGCTGAGCAGAATGCAGCCAAGAGACTGAGAAGCTGAGCAGAGACAGTCTGTCCCATCAGACAGGAAAGACAAAAATTGGAGGTAGGGGCCTAACAAGGCAGATGTGCACAACTGAATCCCACCAGCTTTCAGTTTGGACCCCTTAAGGACTGCAGCCCGTTGAGACCTCTAAAGAACTTCCCCTGGGTGGTAAGGGAAAGCTGGAGATACACGAGGCCTCACAAAGGGGTTCCCACCCTCAATCAGCTCAACCTCTGAGTGGATTAAGGCGATTCCCCCTATTCTAACTGCCTGTCAGACGCTAAAGGAAATTCTATCATCAGAACCTCTTCAATTTTCCATAATAACCAATATTTAATCAAAAATTACTAGACATACCAAGAGGGGCGCCTCGGTGGCTCAGTCGGTTAAGCGTCCGACTTCGGCTCAGGTCACGATCTCGCGGCTCGTGAGTTCGAGCCCCGCGTCGGGCTCTGTGCTGATGGCTCAGAGCCTGGAGCCTGTTTCGGATTCTGTGTCTCCCTCTCTCTCTCTGACCCTCCCCCGTTCATGCTCTGTCTCTCTCTGTCTCAAAAATAAATAAACGTTAAAAAAAAAATTAAAAAAAAAAAAAGAGACAGAACCAACGGAAAAAGATGATCGAAAGAAATTCGGAGGTAATCCAGATACTGGAATCATCAGATACGGACATAATTAACCACAGTTTCTACTGAAGAAAATTTCAACCGTGATGGACAATTTCACCAGCACCAACAAAGTTCCCAAGCGAATGAAATGCACAACCGGAGTAGACAACCACCGGACTTTCTAGTTCATCAAACCTAGATTCAAATCCAAGCTCTACCACCGACCAGCTTTCTTTTCACCCTAAACAGGGAGAATTTTCACAGTAACACTATGAGGAAGAACTAAGTGTCTTGCATAGTGTCTAACATAATAGTCAGTAAACATTAAGTCATGTAGGATGGTCAAGAATAGTTATATCAGGATTACCTTGTCCCAGGACTAAGTAATTCCCTGCACACTTCCCCTTCATATAGCAGAGTAATACACTGCTATCAACTCGGTACAGAAGTATCTTTCATGTGAAAAAAAATTATGCCTATTTTTGTTTTGTCTTGAATCACCAATATTGTATTCTGGAACTACCAATACTTTTCCGAGAAAGTATTTTGTAAACAGTAAAAAAAAAAAAAAAAAAAAAAAAAAAAAAAATTATTAACTCCTACTCTGACTCCTTCCCCCAAAAAAGATCGGAGGTAGCTTACCGACATATAAACAAGAAACCAGGACTTCAGTTTGTCCCCAGGGCATTGTTTCTCTTTTCCAATGAGAAAAGGACAAACTATGATGGAAGACGGATACAAAAGTCTCTAGGCAAGATATTACAGTCACGAGACACAGCAGATACCTACAACCATAACATTTCTGTAGATCTTGGCAACAGTATTTATGCAAGCATTATTTTGCTTGACCCCCAACCCCTTTGATCCTTCCTGTACCAGACCCAAACAACAAGAGGAGGAAGGAAGACCCAGGACTAGAACTCGGTGTTCCTTCCACACTAGCACGCGCGTGCGGTCTCTCCGGCAAAGCCAAGCTGACACCACCAAGATGACAGAAAAGTGAACCAAATTTAAAAAATGGTTTTCAGCTATTACTACCAAAGGTTCTGCAGTCTGTCTATATGTACAACTATTTGGTAAGTTTTCGTGTTACTTAGGACAGACTAAATACGTGCTTTTACTCCTGTTTGGTTTACCGAATAACAACTCAATGCAACCAAAGACCCACTTACTGAGCAACTACCAGGCCCGACACTGGAGGCACAGGTAAAAATGACAGTATCCCTGTCGTGAGGAACAATCTGGGGACTGGGCGAGAGAGCTCCACGTGAAAAGGAAGAGTGGGACAAGAGGCTGTGGAGACACAAAGTTATCACTACACTAAGCAGCTATGAAAGGGAAATAAAAGAGAGCAAGTGGAAGTCCGAACAGAACTTCTACTCAGATCGAACGTCTTGGGGCTCCCCACCTGTGGCATCCCACCCTCCTTCCCAGTTTATTATTACTCTTTAAAATACAGCAACTCCAAATTAAACAGAAACAGCTATGTGTCAGTAATTTAAATCAGTAGTTTCCAGGGGCGCCTGGGTGGCTCAGTCGGTTGAGCGTCCGACTTCGGCTCAGGTCATGATCTCGCAGTTCGTGGGTTCGAGCCCCGCATCGGGCTCTGTGCTGACAGCTCAGAGCCTGGAGCCTGCTTCAGATTCTGTGTCTCCCTCTCTCTCTGCCCCTCCCCCACTTGCACTCTGTCTCTCTCTGTCTCAAAAATAAATAAACATTAAAAAAAAAAAAAATCAGTAGTTTCCAAACTTGGGTCACTTATACCACCACCATTTACATTACATAAAAAACTATTCTTTCACTTAACTTTTTTTTAATGTTTATTTTTGAGAGAGAAAGGGCGCACGTGCACACATGAGCAGGGGAGGGGCAGAGAGGAGGTACAGAGGATCCAAAGCAGGCTCTATGCTGACAGGAGTCAGCCCGATGCGGGGTTCAAACCCACGAACCATGAGATCACGACCTGAGCTAAAGTCGGACGCTCAACCGACTGAGCCACCCAGGCGTCCCTCACTTAACATTTTGCTTGAATCAAGTTTTGTTTTGTTTTTAACTGAAATGCCCACTTTGGATCCTCCTGAAACAATGAGTTTGATGAGCTAGTTAAGCTTTCTAATATACATGAAAATAAAGGCATAGTGTTTAAAACAAAAATTGTTTTTATGAATAATGCTAAAATAACCCTGCATGTTCACATTTAGGAAACATTGGTATTTTTTTTTAACTCTATTGGCAACTATTTGTAAATTCTTTATTTGTAAGTAAATATTTACAGCGTTATTATGTGACTACATCAGTGTCAGTTCCCTTTTCTACTTGTGAATTAATATAGGCTTTATTACCTAAAAAGTACACAGTCATTTCTGGTGGAAATCCATTCTACTCCAGTCACCCTAGCTCTCCATAATAAGCATGCTCTCTACATCTAATTATTAGTTAATAATCTGAAAGAGTTATACAAATCTTCCTCATGCCTACAGACAATTGCAGATGGTTTTTCCCTTCAATCACCTGTCAAGATAAAGAAATCAAAACATGAAAAAATACCAGATACCACATTTAACTATGTTCTCACCAAATAGTATCTTCCTTCTGATGTACTTAAAATGAAAAGGAATCCACTGTTTTCATTACATGATACGTACAGGATATGTACATGATACATCTGAACTCAGTGTTGAGGTTCATCTTATGCCCAATTCCTGTGAGAGAATTTAAATATTTGCAATTACCATTGCCAAAACAATTACACTGTAAGATTATTTTTTAATTAGCCTTGTTCCTTACCAAAGCAAATTAATTTTAAGCCAATTCAGCAAACCACAAAGTCAAGATGAATACTCAATTACCTTTAATCTTTCAACTAAGAAACATTGTTCTTATCTCCTTTAACTCACTACTTCCCAATCCAGAACAGCGCATTTCAGCAGTCAGAAAGACACATGCTCAGTAGCAAAGCAGATCTTACACAGAGGTGGGAAAACAACAATCAACACTTCCCTTACTTGCAGTGAGTACGGCTACACTGGGCCATGATTCACAGAAGACTCTGCAAATCACTTAGTAGGGCTGCAACTCCGTGGTGTTTATCACAAAGGTGGCTTTGCACTCCACTGGCCAGTGCTCTTTATGGTGGAATAGGTCAAAGGCTAGATCCAGAAGGAGTCACTGTCTATACTTCCCCAAGAACTCAAGTAAGGCAAATCACCATCCCTCCCATTATATCCTGGAAATGGTCATCCTTGCATAAAAGTAATCGGATTGGGTCCAAGATGGAGTCGCTTATGCTAAGCCGCATATCAGCAAACCAAAACTTAATTATGTCTCTGTGCCCGGCTCTCCCAGAAAAGGGAGGCCTAGGTCAACCAGTCCACACAAGATACCTGACCTGGATTCCAAGACTTCCCTTAGCTTTAAAGCAGGAAAGTAGCCCCGCTTTAACCTATCAGAAAATGCCCAGTATAACTCCCTTGTTCCTGCTCACTTTGGTCTACAAAAATCTCTTGCCTTGTATAGCTCCTCAGAGCTCCTTGCTCTCTGCCCGATTCATGAATCACTGAATAAGGGGCGCCTGGATGGCTCAGTCAGGCATCCCACTTCGGATCAGGTCATGATCTCAGGTCCGTGGGTTTGAGCCCCGTGTCGGGCTCTGTGCTCACAGCTCAGAGCCTGGAGCCTGCTTCGGATTCTGTCTCTCCCTCTCTCTGCCCCTTTCCCACCTGCACTCTGTGTGTGTGTCTCTCTCTCAAAAATAAAAATAAATAAACAAACATGAATCACTGAGTAAAAAGCCAATAAGACCCTTAACATTTACTCACTTGGATTTTACTCCTTAAGGCTAGGACCATCAGTGAAAAGCCACAGTGCCTGTTCACGGTCAACAACACTTCCCTTCTTCCTCTCCCCTCTGAATCTCTCTCTCCTCAGTAGCACAGGTTCCTCCCTCAGGGAACCCCTGAGTATAGAGAGAGTGGCCATCGGAAACACCCCAACAATTATGTGGAATGCCCTCCAACTTGTTAAGTGATACTATCTGGTCAGGTGATACACTAATAAAAAAGCTTCCTCTGTCCTGAGAGAGATTATTAGTCTTACTCCGTATCTCTCCCTTTGTAATTTTTGACTCTATTAGTAAATCAGGGGGCAACTACCATTATAGCTCAGAAGTCGGCACCGTGCACTGAGCGAGGGACCACTGTCACGGGGCCTAAATTGAGTGCCCTAAAAACCGTCATCTGTGTTGTAGGTTACTATTTCATAAGTAACACTCTCCTTTCAGAAGCCACAGACATTTTGAAATCACAGGAGAACTCCGGACCCTTCTGTCCTCAGAAACATTCACGTGACACACAAAAAAGCTGTGTCTATTCTAGGCAGGCCACGGAGCCCGAAGACTCTGAAATCTACCCAAATCAAGAATTCTTGCTCCAGTGGCTTGAGAAGGCTAACACAAGGCCACAACGTCACATTTGGAAAGAAATGCCACGAGTCTGCAATCACATGCAAATCAGGAGCAATTATACAATACCATCAAGAAAAACTAAACCTGTTAGTGGCAGCAGCTTGAGGATTTTAGACATTAGGGATGTGATCTGATGGGGCAGAGGAGGAAAGTCACAGGCTACACACACTAGGTTTGCGTAGTCCTCCAAGTATATCGAGAAAACGGCAATTGTTCTTATCAAATATTGGCGGAGGGGAGGTATTATGAAAGAGCCAAAGGCCCAAAAGTGCCCCTCCTATCCTGTCACCACTGTCAGCTGGATCTGTGGCTAGAGTCACATTTTTCTATCACGGTTTTTACTGGGATGAAGAATGAGTTTGGCTCATGAGACATATACAGGCGATCTTTAAATCAGCACTGAAGCATTCCCCTCCTTAGGGCCTGGCTGTGAAGCAAGACCCGGCACCCAGAAGAGAAGGGGGGGGTGCTGGAGCTGGCCCATAAGCCGCAGACGGAAAAAGGATGGGAGGGGAAGGGTGGAGATGCCAAGTCTAGCCCGGTGAAGGTGACAAGTCTAGCCCAGCTCAGCAGCAGACTGAGAAGCTGCAGCCAAAGCAGTGACAAAGGTTTTCTCACTGACCAAACTCAGGACCCCCTGAATTCTTTCTCAACTGGGTCCGACTTCTGGACCTCCACAGTCCTCTGTGCATTGTCCGATTTTAGCAAGAATCCTTATAGATCAGTTTAACCAGACCCTCTTCCACCCCCCAGGATCTAACTGGGGTCCTCATCCTCCACCGACCCCCAGGTGAGGTCTGACCACCGTGGCCTACCTTCAGCAAGAATCCTGTCAGGTCGGCTGAGCCAGACTCGCTCCCTCACCCCCTCACCCCTGATGCTTCCTGTTAGTAATTTCCCATCCGGGGACCTCCACCCGGCTCCTTGGCTATAAACTGCCACGGGCTCACATTCATTCAGAGTGGAGTCCAACCTCTATCTCACTACAAGACCCCACTGCTGTGGTCCCCACAACCGTCACGATGGCCTCCCTTGAATGAAGTCTCCCTTACTTTCAACAAGTCTCAAGAATATTTTTTTTTAACCATTTGAATCGTATTTTTTCTTAAGAAAAACAGGAGCAAGGGAAACATCTGACAAATATGGGAAACTTAGGCATGTTTCAAGCAATGGTAGTAAGTTTTCAAAAGAGGGTATGTGGCAATGCTGAGGGACAGAAGCAGGAAAATGTTTACGTTTAGCCCAGAAAGCTTTCTAGCCTCTAGCCTTCATGGTTCTGAGGAGCATGAAAATATGTGCTGGTTGCTACATCCTTAAAGGGTCTCATGACTGCCTGTATATCTCACTGACTATTAATATCAAGTTGAATGATAAGCACCACAGAAATCTTGCAAAAGTAGTTTCATGAGTAGACATTCAAAGAAGACATTTACGATCTAATATTCCCTGCATGTCTCCTCCCCCTTGCACACGAAGCATACAGAAAAATTATAGCCTTTTGTGCCCACGGGCCCTGTCCCTATGCTATGCAAATAAACTTACTAAACTGTACCATACAATGTCTAAAAAATTCTTTCTTATGCTCCAGATCTGGCTCAAATGAAAAAACAAGTAAGACGATACTCACAGGATCCATCCAAGTTTATAGGTGGATTTCACCAAGTGTCTCTAACATTTGACTTAACCTGGCAGGGTATCTACATTATTCTAATGCATTGTTGTACCCCAGCAGGAAAAAGGTCCAAATTTGGGCTGGGGCACAGGAATTTATAGATGAGCTGGCAACTAGGGACAGAAATCATTAACCAGTAGGAAGAGACGCCGTTCCCAAGGCTGAGCCCCACTGAACTACCAAGAGGAGACACCTGCCAGGGAAAGAAGAGACCACATGGTCACCTGTTTGGTGGAGGGAATGAACCTCAGTTTTGATAAAATTAAGGAAGTAACCTAGGCAAATGATGAAAGTCCTGCCTCATTTCAGGGCCATTTAGTAGAAGCAATTCATAAATACACAAATGTAGGCCCAACCACACCAGAAGGGACGGCTGTCCTAAATATTCATTTTATGAACCAGTCGGCACCAGACATTCGCCACAAACTGGCAAAGTCAGCCCCAGGCCCTCAAACACCAACCCAGAGGCTGCTGGAAGTGGCCGCTGGAGTCTTTAACAGAGATACAGCTCTAAGACAGGAGAACCAAGGGCTAAGATACAGGGCAGAACACAGGCTCAAATATTGGGGGCCACTAGTGTGGGTCCCCCACACCACCAGGCTATTCAGGGGCAAGAGAAGAAGCCATCATGAGACAGAAATTCACGTAAGACCACTTGCTATAGGTGTGGACGCTGGAGTAAAGAATATCCAAATGAACGCTCTCTGCCAGGGCCGTGTCCCACTTACAAGGCACAGGGACACTGGAAAAGGGACTCCCCTCATCTCGAGAGAGTAAGACAGAAACTCATTTTCCATCCCAAGAGCAACAACCTGAGGAGATGACATGATGGGGCCCTGGGGCTGGTCCGGCTCCTGCAAACATCAAGATGCCCGAGCCCCAGGTCACCCTGGACGTGGGAGGGAAGTTCGTTGTTTTCTTACTGTTACGGGAGCTACTTACTCTGTCCTGATTCAGCACGCCAGCCAGACTCGTCTTTCTAAACCTAAAATTACTGGACTAGAAGGGGAATTTCAAACACGCTGGCTTACGTGGACAGTCCTACTGCAGGGATTTAGAGCAAGTCCCCATTTGTTTGGCAATGCACCCAGTAGACAACTTAGGGACCTTACGTTGCCTCAGAGAACAACAGTACAATGTGCCGATGATATTGCAATATGTACCCCACGAAAGACATCTCGGATTATAATTCTACCATTGTCCTTCTTGGAGAGAAGATACTGAGCATCATCTAAAAAGGCTCAAATTTCTAAACAGAAGGTACTGTACTTAGAATAGGAGTCAGTGGCATCTGGGTGGCTCAGTCGGTTAAGTGTCTGACTTCAGCTCAGGTCATGAGCTCGCTGTTTGTGAGTTCGAGCCCCGCGTCGGGCTCTGTGCTGACAGCTCAGAGCCTGGAGCCTGCTTCAGATTCTGTGTCTCCTCCTCTCTCTGCCCCTCCCATGCTCATGCTCTGTCTCTCAATAATAAACAAACATTAAAAAAACAATTTTTTTTAGTAAAAAGAATATGAAATCAACTGCTGGACATCGTTCCCTGTCAATCGAGAGAAAAAGAGCTATAAGAGTATTGGGACCTCCTGCCACACACAAAAAAAAAAAAAACAAAAAAAAAAACAAAAAAAAAAAACAACTCTGAACCTTTTCTGGAATGGCTGGATTTTGCTTTCTATGGATAGCAGGGTTTGGAGTCTTAGTCAAACCTTGGTATGAGGCCACTAAAGGGCCAGATTAAGAGCCTTTAAAATGGAAGAAACAACAGGACGACTTTCAACAACTAACACCTAAATTCTCCTTTCAACAACTAAAACCTAAACTCTCCCAGGTTCTGGTTCTACCAAACTTAGAAAAGTCATTTACCCTATTCACTGCTGAAAAACAGGGCCAAGCCCTAGGAGCACAGCCCAAACACTAAGGCATGAATGGAGACCCGCAGGAAGCAGGATATTTTCCAAAATCGTTGACAACGTGGCCTGAGGACGGCCAGCACGCCTCTGAGCAGTCGCAGCTCCTACCTTACGAGAAGCATCTGAATTTTCAATAGGACAGCCCCTGCCAGTGAGGACTCCTCATCGGGTTCAAGGAATTTTAGAAACTAAAGGCCATCCATCAGTGAATGACAGGGGCGGACTCACTGAATTATCAGGCTATACTTTTAGACTCCCCCGATAGTGTTCCCAAAACCTGTCAAACCGTAAACCCAGCGTCTCTCATGCCTGGACAAAACCAGGCTACTGTTGTGTCTGAACATGACAGGAAAGAGGTAATAGGATCAGTCTCTTCCAGCCGTCTGGATCTGAAGGGTCAAGGCACAGATAATGCTGCGGAAGGCTGATTTACAGATAGTAGTAGTTTTACACAAGGAAGACAGAAAGGCTGGCTCTGTGATTATTAGTTTGACTTCAACTACTGAGGCCAACCCATTACCGACCAGTACTTGAGGTCAAGAGGCAGAACGGATAGGTCTCACTTGAGCTCTTCAGTTAGCTAAAGGCCTAAGAATTAATACATATACAAGTTCAAAATATGCCTCCATGCCTGAAGGCATATAGTACCATCTGGAAGGAAAGGGGATTTTTTTTTTTTAAGTTTATTTATTTTGAGAGAGCGCGCAAGCTTCAGTGGCAGAGGGGTAGAGAAATGGGGAGAGGGAGAATCCCAAGCAGGCTACACATTGTCAGCACAGAGCCCAATACGGGGCTCGAACTCACGAACCGTGAGGTCAAGACCTGAGCCGAAATCTAGAATCGGACGCTTAATCGACTGAACCAAGGAAAGGGGATTATTAACTAGTAATAATTCCATTAAATATGGACCGAAAACTGTAACTCTATTAGCAGCAGTTAATCTCCCTAAAGAAACTGCTGTAATATATCTTAAAGGGCATCAAAAGGGAGAAAATTTAGGATCCAAAGGAAGCAATTTCACCACTTGGGCAGCCAAACTGGCAGCTGGAACTGAACTAGTTACAGGAGTCTTCTATCGCTCTCTAATCCCTTAAGCACTGTCGTTCCCACTTACACTCTAGGGAACACCTGAGCACTTGGGAAAGGACACACTAAAATGGCCTAGGGTATAAAAATGATAAAGGAAAAATCTCTGTCCCTAAGGAAAATCAGTGGAAATTCGCAAGAGGCCTGCACAAGGCTACTCATATGGGAAGAGAAGCTTTACGGAAGTTCACCAAACTGGTGTTTGATGGAAAAGGATTAAGAGCATCTTTTTTTTTTTTTTTTTTTTTTTTTATTTTTCCAACGTTTATTTATTTTTGGGACAGAGACAGAGCATGAACGGGGGAGGGGCAGAGAGAGAGGGAGACACAAAATCGGAAACAGTAAGAGCATCTTTAAAAAGGCATGTAGGGGCACCCGGGTGGTTCTGTTGGCTAAACCTTCAACTCCTGATTTCGGCTCAGGTCATGATCTCACAGTTTCAGGACTTTGAGCCCCACATTGGGCTCTGCACTGACAGAGTGGAATCTGCTTGGGATTCTCTCTCCCTCTCTCTCTGCCCCTCCCTCCCTCACGCTCACTTTCTAGATAGATAGATAGATAGATAGATAGATAGATAGATAGATAGATAGATAAGGGCAGGTAAATCTTGTGCAATATGTGCCCAGGTAAATCCAGAAGGTACCTTATGACCACTCTCTCTTTTAACACCTGTCCAAAGACATGGGACATATCCTGGGAAAGACTGGAAAATAGGTTTCACACAAATGCCACCTTGTAAAGGATATAAATATTTATTAGTCTAGACAGATACCTTTACTGGATGGGTGGAAGCTTTCCCATGTAAGACAGAAAAGGCTACTGAAGTAACAAAGACTTTATTAAGGGAAAATCATCCCCCGGTTTGGACTCCCTCAACCTCTTCAAAGTGAAAATGGCCCATCCTTTACAGCCCAAATAACTCAACAGGTAGCCTAAGCCCTTAAAATTAAGTATTTTTCACATAAAGCCTGGCACCCTTAATCATCCGGCGAAGTTGAAAAGGCTAATCATAATTTTAAAAGACACCTCACTAAGATGAGCCTAGAAACACAAGAAAACTGGATAATTCTTTTACCTGTAGGTCTCTTAAGAATAAGAACCACCCCATGGGAAAGTTGAGGGTTAAGCCTTTTTGAATTAATATATGGTAGACCCTTCCTTACCATTGACTTATCTTTGGACCCAGATTATAATAATCTGTTACATTTTTTATGTTTATTTTTGAGAGAGAGAGAGAGAGAGAGAGAGAGAGAGAGAGAGAGCGCGCGCGCGCATGTGCAGGGGAGGGGCAGAGAGAGAGGAAGACAGAGAGAGGGAGACAGAGGATCCGAAGCAGGCTCCGCGCTGTCAGCACCCAGAGCCAGAAACAGGGCTCAAACTCATGAACCATGAGATCATGACCTGAGCTTAACCGACTGAGCCACCCAGGTGCCCCTGATACACTTTTCATTTGAGTCTGGATTAACCCATGAAACTCTTAATGAAGCTGCTAATAAAGTACGGCCAAAATTGGACCCTAATGAAATTCAAAATTCTTTGTAAGTACACCCTACAGAACTAGTCTATTTAAAGGACAGGAATTGGTTCTCCTGCATTGTTTGCCTTCCTAAGTGGAAAGGACCTTACAGGGTCATAGCAAGCACTCCCACTGCAGCAAATCAGAAGGCCACTTGACATGGACTCATGTTTCTAGAATTTAACTCCTACCCCCTTCAACACAGGATGACAATGAACTGACTTGATGAGCCCTCATATTCCTATGAACCATCAGAAAACCTCAAATTCCCCTTCAAACAGCAAGATAGGAAAAAATGAAGGTCTTTTTTTCTTTCACTTGCTCTCTCCACACGATACCTAAATGGTAACTCTTTGCTACAATAGGCACAACATTACGCTGAGCTACAAAACCAATCTTTGTGCTGAATGTGTGTGACTTGCCATCCGTATCAAGCACTTCAGGCCTCCCTTAGTGGGTTTCTCCATGACCAAGTGCAGACTGGCATTATTTACATTAATACATAGCCAATAGGATACATCACCCCAACACCAGCACATATAGGGATATTTCTATTACTAAAAAGAATGTTTCATGCTGGCCTATAGTCAATGTCACATGGGACTCTCCAGGCCATAAGAAGCCTTTCTCTTATCCTCAAACCATCAACATTGTAATTGAATATGCCAACCCACAGATAGGCTCACAACAATGAATTCCCCAACTACATAGTCCTTCCTATTGATATACCTAGAAAGGATTATAACAAATATCAGATGGATATATGTGGCTTACTCCCACAATAGGACAAATAAACCAAAAGGCCCTTTAATGCTGGGAACAGAAAAACCATACCCTTGATTCATGGCCCAACAGTACTCACCAAATAGGATGGCTCCCCCCAAGAAGCCTTTGTACCATTTTTTTTTTTTTTTTTTTTTTTTTACAGGCCATCAATCAATTCTTTTGCTACTGACTGGACAAGGCGACCAGGCATGAGATGGCCAGCACCTAATGGGACACAATGGTGACATGGGCCAAATTTGTGGCCATGGCTTCCACCAGGCTGGACTGGAACATGTGCTAGATTATGGCTGGATGCAGGGCTGTAGCACTAAGACTATCAAAAGTTCAGCTAATCTTCCATAGCTAAGACAATGAAAGACAAGATCCGTGTCCCATGGGTATGACCATCTGACATTTATTTTTCTTCCATCAGTAGATTTAGAAGATGTCATATTGATAAGGAAACAAAAGGCAGGCTGACACCCCACAAACCCCCTCCCCCCAACCAGGTGGGATATATGTGACATTCCTCAGGCACTACTGGCTGCCCAAAAACAAAGGAAAGGGAAAAACCAACAGTTAACTGATTGAGATCACAGTCCTACAGGACAAATCCCTACAGGACGAGTCAATCAGTTTACAGATGTCTTAATAAACTACAAGAAAAAGGCAATCTTATCAATAGCCTAACCTCCAGAAACCCAGAGACTCCATTTCCTAGAGTCCTAACATCACCCTCGCCTCCATGGTGATGTGGGGAATAAAGACAAGAAGGAAACGTAAATAAAATTAAGTTTCTTTGAGAATTTTAAATAAATTCAGCCCATTGAGAAGTATCTGAGGTAGGCAGAGTAAAACATTCCTCCAATAAACTCCTGTCTTGTCTTAATGCCTTACTAGAGGGAAAACCACCTTAGCTTAACAGTAACAAGGCCTCCAGTATCTTCTGAGTCCTCTTTAGCATATGAAAATCCTTTTGGATTTTACCTCCATCTCCACAGTATATAATCAGTCACTCTAGGCAACTCCAGTGAGGCTCCTTCCACCCATGGGTCCTGTCCCCGTGCCTTAATAAAATCACCTTTTTACACCAAAGATGTCTCAAGAATTCTCTCTTGGCCATCAGCTCCCGAAGTCCCCCACCACTCCAAAACTGCATCAATGTGACACACAGAGGCCCTTGCTACATACACAATGAAGGCCTTAAACGACTCTCAAAGTCTCATTACATTGTCAATGAAATAACTCAAATGTGTAAAGCAGTTCTACAAAACAGAATGGCATCGGATGTCTTGACAGCCGTACAAGGAGGAATGTGTCCCATTATCAAAGAGGAGGGTTGTGTCTGCATTCCAGATTCTGACAAAAATATGACAGGATTACTGATTGGAAGAAGGAAACCGGTGCTCTTAAAGACCCTACCTTGTCACTTAATGACCGGTGACACTCCTGGTTGGGAGGTGGACTATGGTTCACCCTCGAGAGTCTTCTCACTGCTCTTCCTATTTCCATTATAATCATAATCCTCACGTGTTGTCTCTTTTGCTTTTTTCTCCTCTATTGCCAAGGTGCATGCAAGCAGTTCCTGATTCCTTCACTCAGCGCACAGATGAGTCTTACTACCTGAAACAAATTCACCCCGATGTCCACTCTGGACTCTAAAGCAATGACCTTTTCTAATAGTTCGCTGCAGGGACAGATGGTGACGAAGTTTGGTCCATAGGTTGAGACATCTCTATGACCCCTGTGAGCTTGAAGAAGTCACAGAAGATGAGGCGTTCAACAACCTTAAAGACTGAAGGACCAAAAACTGGTCAGCGGGGAGATGATGAGGGATGGAAGCAGAAGAATGTTCACCGTTAGCCCAGAAGCCTATCCTCTGCATACTTCCCAGATGGATCAAACAAGCGCTGGTTGCAAAGGATCTCCTGACTGCCTGTAAATCGCACCAATTGTTCATATCGAACTGAATGATGGGCACCAGAGAAATCTTGCAAGAGTAGTTTTAGGAGTAGAAATTCGAAGACATTGATGATGTAATACTCCCTGCAAGTCTCTTCCCCCTCAAGCACTCAGCATATAACCACCAGCTTCTTACAGCCAAAACGCACCTCTTTCTGCCCATGGGTCCTATCACCGTGCTACTCAAACACACTTACTGAGTTGCACCATAGAACATCTCAAGAATTCTTTCTTGGCCGCTGTGCTCAACGACCCTGAAACAATATTGTGATTGGTAATAAATATATATTTGGTCTTCTCCCTGATTCCTGGCACAGAGCTCCTAAAACCCAGAGAATTTCCTAAGTGATTAAGAGCAATAAAGATGTCTTTTGTTATTCATAGCATTCCACACCCCTTGAAAACACACCAGAGTTCACGTTAATGAGGTGACTTTTAGAAAACCCCTAAGTGTGGAGGCTTGTTGCCAGGGGGAATCAACTAAATGATTAGGGTTGGAACTTTCAGTCCAAACCTGACCTCCAGGGAGGGGAGAGGGGCTAGAGATGGAATCCAATTACCAAAGGCAGCCCAAAAGGACAGAACACAAACATGTTCCAGGTTGGTGGACACGTGGAGGTGTGGGGAGAGTGGTGCCCCATGAAAGGATATGGGAGCTCCACGATGCTTCCCTGATACCTTGCCCTATGTATCTTCTCCCATCTGGCTGTTCTGAGTTGTATCTTTTTTTTTTATGTTTATTTATTTTGAGAGAGAGAGAGAAAGAGTGTGGCATGCCTATGAGCAGGAGAGAGAGAGAGAGAGAGAGAGAGAGAGAGAGAGAGAGAGAGAAAGAGAAACCCAAGCAGGCTCTGCATGATCAGCGCAGAGCCCGATGCGGGGCTCAATCTCATGAACCGTGAGATCACGACCTGAGCCCAAACCAAGAGTCAGACACTTAACCGACTGAGCCTCCCCGGGCCCCGGAGTTATAGCTTTTATAATAAACTGGTCATCTAGTAAGTAAACTGTTTTCCTGAGTTCAGTGAACTACTCCAGCCAATTAATCAAACCTGAGGAGGGGGTGGTGGGAACCTCTGATGCACGGCTGGGGAGTCAGAAGCACAGGGGACACCCTGCACTCGCATCGGAGGAGGGGAAGGAGAGAGACACTCCGGTGGGACTAGTCTGGTGCTATGTCCCGGCAGCGTCAGGACTGGTACCACAGAATCGCCGGATGTGTGGAACCCACACGTCTGGTACCAGAAGTCAGGTGGTGTTGCAGTGAACCACTGAAGGGCGAGGAGACACATGGCAGACGAGTGTTTCCTCCAAATCCCTCAGGTTGAATCAAGCAACAGTGATGAGGGAGCACAGGGCAAGCTGACACCCTGCAAATGCCCAGCCACCCTCCCCAGTGGGACCCGTGTGACACTCCTCAGACACTCCTGGCCGCCAAAGAACAAAGGAAACGGAAAACAAATGGTTAACTGATAGAGATCAAAGCCATAGAAGACGCGAGTCTCCATCAGTTTACAACGGTCTTAATAAATTACAAGAAACAGGCAATCTTATCAACAGCCGAACCTCCAGAAACCGACACACTTAATTTCCTGGAGCCCCCAGATCACCCTCCCCTCCACGGTGATGTGGGGAACAAAGGCAAGATGAAAATACAAATAAAATTAAATTTCTTGGGGTGCCCGCATGCCTCAGTCGGTTAAGCGTCCCGCTTCAGCTCAGGTCATGATCTCGCGATTCCTGAGTTCAAGCCCCGTGTCAGGCTCTGGGCTGACAGCTCAGAGCCTGGAGCCTGCTTCGGATTCTGTGTCTCCCTCTCTCTCTGCCCCCCCCCCTTCTTCCTCTCTCTCTCTCAAAAATAAACATTAAAAACATTTTTTAATTAAATTTCTTTATAATCTGCAGCCCATTGACAAATATTTGAGATAGAGTAAAAACATTCCTCCAATAAACTCCCAACTATCTTGTCTTAATGTTAATGCCTTACTGGAGGGAAATCCACCCCAACTTGACAATAACAAGGTCTCCAGTAGCTTTTGAGCCCTCATTAGCATAGAAAGTCCTTCTGGAGACCTCCCTTTTTCCTTACTTCCCCCAACTCCCAGGTATACATGATCAGTCACTCTTCACAACCCCAGGGCAGCTCTTTCTGTCCACGGGTCCTGTCCCCATGCTTTGATAAAATCACCTTTTTGAGGGGTGCCTGGGTGGCTCAGCCTCATCCAACCTTGGCTCAGGTCATGATCTCACAGTTCACAAGGTTGAGCCCCGCATTGGGCTCTGTGCTGACAGCCAAGAGCCTGAAACCTGCTTCAGATTCTGTGTCTCTGTCTCTCCCTCTGCCCCTCCCCTACTCACGCTCTTTCTCTCTCCCTCTCTCTCCCAAAACTAAATAAACTTTAAAATTTTTATCATCCTTTCGCACCAAAAATGTCACAAGAATTCTTTCTTGGCCGTCGGCTTCGGACCCCACCACCAATCCAAAACAGCATCACTAGGAGGTGTGGCCACACTTGGGAATCAGGTAATGAGGAGGCTGACCATTCGGGAAGGCAGTTCTATGGAGCCCTGAGCCCTGGACTTGACCGCAGAGGTGGGGCTCCAGTCCCCAGAAAAGGCGTCTCCAGAGAAGACAGGGCTGCGGGGACCCGAGGGGAGCCCTGTCCTAAGGAGGACTGGGACTAAGAGCAGCAACTGGGACCCGAGAACCGGGTGCCGGTCTGGTTAGCAAAGAAAATAAGTACGATGGGCACACCCAGTGCTCGGCCTGGAGACCGGTGGCTGAGGACCAGTTCTCATGGCAAATGAGGGGCTGAGCTTTAAATCCCACCCGCCTTGGCGTCTGTCGTGATCATGGATTGAAGAGTGGAGATAAGCAAGACGGACACCAGCCCTGGTCTTGGAGGGTTTTTTAAAAACTACATAATTTCAAGCTATCAAAGACAAGTACAGAGAGTCTGGCTACAGAGCCAAAGTATTAATCTATGACGTTCCCGGCAGCTTGAGCAAACATATGGAAGTGGGACGCAGAAGACATGTTAAGGAAACTGTTTATTACAGTTGGGATAAAATAAAAGGTAAATGTTGGAACGAAACTGGGAGATAAGATTAGAAAAGCATGGTCTTAAATGCCAGCCTAAGGGGTTTATATGGGGGGCGGGGTGGTGGGCAGGAAGGAAAGGGCATGTGCTGAACCACATCTGAAAGATTAATTTCCTGGCACAACAGTAGAAATGTGGTCAATATTAATATAAAAATACTGTTTAGAAGACATCTTCTCTACCAGTTTTATTAGCGCGGAGTTTGTGGGTGAGAAGGTAGAACCGGGTAGAAACATCTCTGCAAATAGAAAGTGGTCAGAGAGGAAGGAAACATCAGTGTCACGCACCATGATTATGTGCTGAAGAAACAGGAGGGCTCAGGACACAGAGCCCATTGGGAAGTTATGCATAAAAAGAGGACAACATGGGTGCCCGGGTGGCTCAGACAGTGAAGCATCCAACTCTTGATTTCATCTCATGATCTCACGGTTTGTGAGATCGAGCCCCACATTGGGTTCTACACTGAAATTCAAAGAATTTATTGCTTTAGGTATAAAGGCATTTTGATGTGGCCTTACCTCCTAATTCTGCCCTTTAATTAGTCCATACATAAATATATATATATATATGTTTTATATATATATATATATATATATATGTATATATATATATATATATATATGTATATATATACATATATATATATGAAACATTTACCCAGTTTTACTCTTTGCATCTTTAACCTATTGGCTCAAGTGTACGGGTCTTTAAAAATAGCAACAATGGGGCTCCTGGGTGGCTCAGTCGGTTAAGCATCCGACTTTGGCTCAGGTCATGATCTCACAGCTTGTGAGTTCGAGCCCCACGTCGGGCTCTGTGCTGTCACCTCAGAGCCTAGAGCCTGCTTTGGATTCTGTGTCTCCCTCTCTCGCTGCCCCTCCCCTGTCATGCTCTGCCTCTCTCTGTCTCAAAAATAAAAACATTAAAAAAATCTTTTTTAAAAATAGCAACAAAAAGCCAGTACTTCTGTTGTGACCTTAGGGAACTATCTGTTGTCATCTTTTTTTTCAATGTTTATTTGTTTATTTACTTTTGAGGCGGGGGGGGGGGGGGGGCAGAGAGAGAGGTAGACACAGAATCCCAAACAGGCTCTGCACTGCCAGCACAGAGCCCGACGTGAGGCTCGAACCCATGATCAGCTCAGATCATGACCTGAGCTGAAGTTGGACACTCAACTGGCCGAGCCACCAGACACCCCCAATTCTTGAATCATTTAATAAAGCCAATTAGATCTTCAAATTTACTTAGCTGAATTTTGTTTTTTAACAGGAGAAAGTTTCTCCGAAAGGTGAAATTAAACAGACGCGAATTAAGGGGGTGAGCAGAGGACAGTCAGGTAAGAGAGGAGTGAATTCTAGCAGAAGGTCCATCCTGAGCTTAGGTTCTGAGGAAGGGCCCAGCACACTGGAAGGAAAGCGTGGCTGGAACACAATGAGCCACAGAGAAATTCTGATAAAATCAGGAAGGAAATAGAGGAGTTAGGTCATACTGCGCCTTATAAGCCATTTTATTGTCTGTGTTTTAATTTTTAAGTGCCTAAAAACCACTTGTAATTTTAAAGAGTTGAGGCAAAGTTAGGGGCTTATCGTTTAGACTCACACAACTGTACTTATTACTAATAACAGTGAACAAATCCATCTCTGGTTACATCTAACTTTTACTCGAGAGAGGACTTTTTCTTCCTGTAACTATCAGGACTTCCTCACGCATTCAGTCACCTGTACTTACCCACTGACAGTTACAATGAATAAAGCATTCAAGCTCTCAAAAAAAAAAAAAAAAAATCAACTATTGCAAAGGCAATATTTTTTTTCTAATTCCAGACTGATACATCTTTATTTTAATAATACCGCAAAAAAAAGTGTTCCCTAATCACAAACCGTAGTGTATATATCTACATAATAAAAAACACAAAAGTAATGCTTCCATTCAGACAGCATTTAAATATGGAAGGGGAACAGGACCTAAGGAACTGGTGTATTAAGAGGAGACTGAAATTTGTTACCAAGTAACTACTGAATGAAGCTTATGATTTACTCCTGTTAGAATCAAGATCTCGGGGCACCTGGGTGGCTCACTCAGTTAAGCGTCCAACTCTTGGTTTCAGCTCAGGTTATGATCTCACAGTTCATGAGATCGAGCCCTGCATTGGGATTCTCGCTCTCTCCTCTCTCTGTTCCTCCTGTGCTGTGCACTCTCTCTCAAAATAAATAAACTTAAAAAAAAAAAAAAAAAGAATCGGGGCACCTGGATGGCTCAGTCGGTTGAGCGTCCGACTTCGGCTCAGGTCATAATCTCACGGTTTGCGAGTTCGAGCCCCACGTCGGGCTCTGTGCTGTCACCTCAGAGCCTGGAGCCTGCTTCGGATTCTGGGTCTCCTTCTCTCTCTGCCCCTCCCCTGCTTGTGCTCTGTCTCTCTCTGTCTCTCAAAAATAAATCAATGTTAAAAGAAAAAAAATTAAAAAAAAAAAAAATCAAGATTTTCTCAGTAACAAAAAATAGTATTTCTAAGCACCTCACCCATATAAACTCATTCAACTTCCATAACAACCCTATCCAATAGGTAATATATGTTTATCCCTAATTTCCAGATAAGAATATTTAGGCCCAGATGGGTTAAGTAGCTTGCCCATGGAGACTCAGCCCAGGTTTTAACCACTGGGTACAACACCTCCCAATAATGATGTCACCCTCATTCCTGGGCTCCTTCCTTAGAGGTGGGATTTCAGCTGGTTTCCTGGATACATTCTTGGAAGTAGGGTATTATCCCCAGGAGCTTAATTTGTGCCACGAGAAAACAAAAAAAGACTTAAGAATTGCACTACTATGGGAAGAAAACCTAAGCACGCACTGATCTTTATTTCCTCAACTATAGTGAACTTCATGAGAGCAACAATAGCAGTGACCATTTACTGAGCATCTCTCACTCGCTACACCAGTCCGTGCACCTTAGTAATCTCATTGGATATTCCTAACAAGCTACTATTGGTCCCAATTCACATTTATAGAAGATGAGATTAAGAAGTTCGGCATGTTTATTCTAAAGCTCCTGTTCTGCTTATACCACATACTGTCTATAGGTCAAGACACGTTCCTCTGGGCTGCTGAGTCTATGGAATCAGGGGTTATATAAATACTACTCCATTTGTATAAAACCTTGTACATTTGACTGGTTTAGGAGCTTTGTCAGAGGGAAGAGACATTTCCCCTTTGTTCCAATTCCATTGCTCTAGGATTAAGAGTGCAGAAGGAGAACCAATTAGGGGTTGCTGCTTCCTTCCTAGGAAAGCTCCATGACAACAGGTACTACATGGGGCTTGGTCAATGCCACGTCCTCAATGCCCAAGAAGGGGCCTGACTTCAGTAAATGCTCAGTAAACTTCACGAGTCTGGCTTAGGACGAACCAATTTGAGCATAAGTCTCCGTCCTCCTTCGATACCAAAGAAGCAAAATCACTTAGCTGAATCCATCATCATTTTTTTTTATTTTTGTTAACGTTTATTTATTTTTGAGACAGAGAGAGACACAGCATGAACGGGGGAGGGTCAGAGAGAGAGAGGGAGACACAGAATCTGAAACAGGCTCCGGGCTCTGAGCTGTCAGCACAGAGCCCAATGCGGGGCTCGAACTCACGGACCGCGAGATCATGACCTGAGCTGGAGTCGGACGCTTAACCGACTGAGCCACCCAGGTGCCCCAATCCATCATCATTCTTAACAAAATCCCCACCAACATAAAATCATGAATTATCCACAGAGGTTGATCCACAAAGTTTGAATATTTTAAAGACAAAACCAGTAAGGAGTCCTTCAAATTGCAAAAAACAAAACAAACAAAACACAGATCATCTTATTTGAAACTTTGATTCAGAGTATAGAAGACTAAAGCATTCCAAAAGGATGGGACACCAGAATGGAAAGAGATGGGAGTTGGACTTTGGGAATTTGGGGTCTAGTCCTGGTTCCGGGGTTCTCCTAATAACAGTGACACGGCCACAGCCAGCCCTATAGTCCCCCAGGCCTGGTTTTCCCCGATAAAGGCTAAAGGGATTAATCCGATGATTTCCAAGGTCCATAACGGTTTCTCCATTCCATGGCTCTAGGTTGGGAGATGCCACCAGACTCTGACATGGCCAGTCAAGAGGGTGACAAGCTTCAAGGACTAAGAGACGTCAGAGCTAGTCTTTGAGGGAGGCAAAGACCTACCAAATTGGAATTTATCAGAAAACATCAGCTATACTGTCTGGGTTGCTGTTTTTGAGAAAGAGTTATGATGCTTGAGAGCCATTTGGAAGACCACAGTCCTTTGAATTAAGTGCACGTTACTTTTCCTCTAGTGACATTAAAGGACACTGAGGATCTCCTTGTGGGACGGCCCCCAACCATCTGCCTCTTGGATGTTTCAGTACAACAGTAAGCTAAATGGCTGGCAGGATCAGTAGAAACAGACCAGGTGATTAAAGGCGGAATCATTTTACTTCATCATGAACTGCAACTGGGTATATTCTATTTTTTTTAAAGAATTATATGAATCAAAATATTTCACAAAATGAATCACACACCTAAACGTAACAGGCAAAACTATACAACTCCTAGAAGATAACACAAGAGAAAATCTAGATGACCTCGGGTAGGGTGAGGACTTTCTAGATACAACACAGAGGCCCAACCCATGAATAAAATAATTGATAAGCCAGATTTCATTGAATTTTTTTTTAACGTTTATTTTTGAAAGACAGAATGCGAGCAGGGGAGGGGCAGAGAAAGAGAGGGAGACACAGAATCCGAAGCAAGCTTCAGGCTCTGAGTTGTCAGCATAGAGCCTGATGCGGGGCTCAAACCCAAGAACCTCAAGACGGTGACCTGAACCGAAGTCAGACGCCTAACCAACTGAGCCACCCAGGTGCCCCAAGCCAGATTTCACTAAAAACGAAAAGTTCCATTCTGCAAAAGACAGTATCAACAGACTCACGCAAGCTACAGGCTGGGAGAAGATATTTGTAAAAGACACGGCTGACAAAGATCTGTTATACAAAGTACACAAAAATGTGGAATATTTTTTTCAAGATTTCAAGCAACCTCTACGCCCAACAGGGGGCTCGAACTCACGAACCCAAGATCAAGAGTCAGATGCTCCACTGACTGGGCCAGCCAGGTGCACCCCAAAAGCTCTTAAGACAGAGAATCCAATTTAAAAAATGGGCCAGAGTTTAACAGACATCTCATCAAAGAAGATATAAGATGGCAAATAATAACAATAAGCCTACAAACAGATGCTCCACGTCATATGTCATTGGGGAAATGCAAATTAAGTAACAATGAGATACCATGACCCATTCACATGAATTGCCAAAACCCGAAACACCAACACCATCAAATCTTGGTGAGAATGTGAAGCAACCGGAAATCTCCTTCACCTGCTGGCAGGAATGCAAAACCAGTACAGCCGCTTTGAAAACAGTTTGGCAGTTTCTTACCAAACTAAACACACTTTTTTTTTTTTTTTTAGAATTTGGGTTTATTTATTTATTTTGAGAGAGAGAGAGAGAGAGCGCGCGCTTGTGCAAGCAGGGGAGGGGCAGAGAGGGAATCCCGAGCAGGCTCTGCACTGTCAGCACACAGCCTGACGTGGTACTTGAACTCACAGAGAGATCACAACCTGAGCTAAAGTCAGACGCTCAACTGACTGAGCCACCCAGGTGCCCCTAAACACACTCTCAATACGCCATCCGACAGAGGCGCCTGGGTGGCTCAGTCGGTCAAGCATCTGACTTCAGGTCATGATCTCACAGTTTGTGAGCTGGAGGCCCGCATCAGGTTCTCTGCTGTCGGTGTGGAGCCCACTTCAGATCCTCTGTCTCCCTCTCTCTCTGCCTCTCCCCCGCTCACTCTCCCTCAAAAATAAACAAACGTCAAAAAAGAAAACACACTATCCAGCAGTCATGCTTGTTGGTATTTACCCAAAGGAGTTGAAAACTTATGTCCACACAAAGACCTGTGTAACAGCTTTAGTCACAATGGCCAAAGCCTTAAAGCAACCAAGAGGTCCTTCAGTAGGTAAAGGGGTTAATAAACTGTGGTAATCTAGACAACGGACTATTATTCAGCATTAAAAAGAAATGAACTCTCAAGCTGCAAAAACACATGGGGGAAACTTAAATGCATATTACTGAGGGGAAGAAGCCAATATGAGTGGGCTATAATACTGTATGATTCCAAGTATATGACATTCTGAAAAAGGCAAAACCATGAAGACAGTAAGAAGACGAGTGGTTGCAGGGCTCGGGATGAAGGGATAACTAGGCAGAGCACAGTGGGAACACACTGCACGACTCCATGATGATGTGCACATGTCCTTGTACACCTGTCCAAACCCAAAGAATGCACAACACCAAGAATGAACCATAATGTAAACTATGGACTTCGGGGAATTATGATATCTCAATGTTGGTTCATCAACTCTTAATGTACCAGTGCACTGGGGGGCGGGGGGGGGGGTGTTGATAATAGGGGAGACTGTGGATATGCGGGGGTTAAAGAGTAGATGGGAAATTCTGTACCTTCCCCTCAATTTTGCTGTGAACCTGAAAACTGCAATCAATCAATAAAATATTGAAAAAAATTTTAATTGCATGTACATAATTGAAAAAGACACAAAAAAGCTCACATATACGGTTTCTAAGCAAAAGAGACTGAATCAAGATTTGAACTATGCCTTTCCTCTTTGCAGAAGTACAGACTATCATTCTGAAAGGAGCAGTGAAACTTGAAGAATACTTTATTAAAAATTTTTTTTTTTTCAACGTTTATTTATTTTTGGGACAGAGAGAGACAGAGCATGAACGGGGGAGGGGCAGAGAGAGAGGGAGACACAGAATCGGAAACAGGCTCCAGGCTCTGAGCCATCAACCCAGAGCCTGACGCGGGGCTCGAACTCACGGACCGCGAGATCGTGACCTGGTTGAAGTCGGTCGCTTAACCGACTGCGCCACCCAGGCGCCCCAGAAGAATACTTTACTTAAGGACAGATAGATGACAGTCACAGATCATCGATCCCATTTGCTGGCACTGAGAAAGAAAAATATCAGGTGACAGAGCCAGAGGATCTACAACACCTCTAGGGGATGTCCTGAGTTGGCCATGACAACACCTTCTAATACCACATCAAGTAATAATTCAGTAAAAGTATGTTAGATGTCAATAAAACATGATATCAAGATGCTGTTCTTTTGCTTATCTGACTTGATCCTGAAGTATATTTAAAACTAGCATAGGGGCACCTGGGTGGCTCAGCCAAAGGTCTGACTTTGGCTCAGGTCATGATCTTGCCGTTTGGGGCTTCGAGCCCCAAGTCAGGCTCTGTACTGACAGCTCAGAGCCTGGAGCCTGCTTCCGATTCTGTCTCTCCCTCTCTCTCTCTCTCCCCCTTCCCACACTCACACTCTGTCTCGCTCTCAAAACTAAACAAAAATTATAAAAGAAATAAAAAATAAAAGAACTATCTCGTATAATGTATGAGCTACATATCTTTTGAGCAATCTCCCTCGATACTGCTTCTCTCAAACAAGGCATTGATAAATACTGGGTGGCAGGGAGCTTGTTTATCCTCCCTTAGGGACATGTCTGGAGTAGCAAGACAAATATAAATCCACTTGCCTTAACAGGAAGTCTAAGAGCAGAGCTAAGATTCTTCCATAAAGCTGAGGAGCATTACAGGAATGCAGACTTGAATAAAAAGCCAGCTCACTGCAGCTTTGGGGAAACTAAAACAGGCAAGGTCAAGACTCTCCTCTGAAAATCAGGCAGACTAACGGATGATCAAGATGCCAATATTCTAGGACACATAGCTTGACCTTGAGCATCTGAGTCAGAAAAACACCTGAGGGAGAAATAACCAGACATCTTCAGCCAACCGAAAGTGTACGTCTAGATTCATGACATGAATCGGTGTTTCTTCCTCTTGCACAAACAAGGAACATTATTTGTAAAATGTTCTCCAAAATGTGTTATCTACACAGATGTATTGAATGTGTGACTTTTCATCAAGGTATACCCACGTATGTGTATATGTGCATTTTACTTTTAAAAATTTTATTTTGGGGGAGCCTGGGTAGCTCAGTCGGTTAAGCGTCCAACTTTGGCTCAGGCCATTTTCTCACAGTTCATGAGTTCGAGCCCTGCATCAGGTTCTGTGCTGACAACTCAGAGCCTGGAGCCTGCTTTAGAATCTGTGTCTCCCTCTCTCTCTGCCGCTCCCCCACTCGCACTCTGATCTCTTTCTCAAAAATAAACATTTTTTAAAAATTAAAAATTTTATTTATATCTATATATATTAAATGTGTGTATGCGTTTATATACACATGTATGTAAAAATAATAAACAGATAACATATGGTATTGATACTCAACTAATGAAAAAAATGATATATTTATGGAATTATTATTTACAACCATTTAAAATGTGGAAACATCTAGAAAATAAGTTCCAGGAGCAACAGCTGACGCATAGATATAGATATAGATGCATAGATATAGAAAAATTATAGAAAAATTATTCCCTCAACTAGGTATGACCTTTTCGCTGAGTTTTCATAAAGAATTGCTTGGATTTTAATTTTATAGCCACTCTTTGAAAAAAAAAAAAAACTTAAAATTTTTTTTTGACAGAGAGAGAGCGAGTGAGCATGGGAGGGGCAGAGAGAAAGGATGACAGAAAATCCCAAGCAGGCTCAGCACTGTCAGCACAGAGCCCAATGCGGAGCTCAATCCTAGAACCGTGAGATCCCGACCTGAGCCAAAACCAAGAGTTGGACACTTATCCGACTGAGCCACCCAGGTGCCCGAAAACTCCAAATATTTTTAAAAGACAGAAAAGGAAGGAAAAAGGACACATGGATCCTGAAGCCTGGAAAATGTTAGAGTAGTTTCCTTTTTTAAATTTACTACACTACTTTTTAATTCTTATTTATTTCCTATGAAAAAGACTTATTTTTTATGTTTATTTATTTAGAGAGAGAGAGCATCAGCAGGGGAGGGGCAGGCAGAGAGAGGCAGAGAGCATCCCAAGCAGGCTCTGCACTGTCAGCCTGACACAGGCTTGAACCCACGAACCATGAGATCATGACCTGAGTCGATATTAAGAGTCAGATGCTTAACTGACTGAGTCACCCAGGCACCCCTGAAAAAGGTTTTTAAAATCAACCAAATGGAACAAAGTGTCATTTTACATCATTAACAAAATTATATGCTATCATTCAAAACTGAGGGACAAAAAGTTTCCCAGACAAGTGAAAACTAAAGGAGTTCATCACCACTAAATCGATCTTACAAAAAATGTTAAAGGGTCTTCTTTAAGAAAAAGCTGTGACTAGGGGCACCAGGGTGGTTCAGTCAGTTAAGTGGCCTACTCTTGATTTCAGCTCAGGTCTTGATCTTGGGGTCATGACTTCCAAGTCCTACATTGGGCTCCATGCTGGGCAAAAGGCCTATTTAAAAAAAAAAAAAAAAAGGAAAAGAAAAGGCCGTAACTAGAAATAACAAAATAAAGGTAAAAAATCTCCCTGGTAGAGGCAAATACTTCATAAAGCCAGTGGATGAGCCACTTAAAAAGCTACCATGGACATTAAATGACAAAAATGGGAAGATCAACTATAATTGCAATAAGCGGTTGAGGGATACAAAAACAGATGGAAAATATGATCACAAGAACATAAAATGTGAATGGGGAGAGTAAAACTGTAAGACTTGGAGAATGCATTCAAACTTTAGCGACTATCAGCTTAAAATAGACTGCTATATATATATAGGTAGATAGATATGAAACTCATGGTAACCACAAACCAAAAACCTATAAAAGATATACAAAAAATAGAGAATGGAACCCAAAATAACACTAAAGAAAACCAGCAAACCACAAGGGAAGAGACCAAAAGAAGACACAGAAAAGAGCTACAAAAACAACCAGAACACAGTTAACAGAATGGCAATAAGTGCATACCTCTCAGTAATTACTTGAAATGTAAATGCCTCCAATCGTAAGACATATAGTGAATGAAGAGATAAAGAAAATAAGACCCATCTATATTCTGCCTCCAAAGACACATATTGAAAGTGAAAGGATGGAAAAAGATATTCCATGCAAATGAAAACAATACTCAGAAGTAGCAATACTCTTGTTAGACAAATTCGACTTTAAAACAAACATTGTAACAAAAAACAAAGACAGGCATTACATAATGATAAAGAGGTCAATCCAAGAAGAGGATATAACATTTGTGAATATGTCTGCACCCAACACAGAGGCACTTGCTATATTATATATAAAGGAGATATTAACAGACATAAAGGGAGAAATCAACAGCAATACAATAATTGTAGGGGACTTTAAGACCTCACATCAATAGACAGATCATCCAGACAGAAAACCAACAAGGAAACACTGGCCTTAAAAGACATGTTGGACCAGATGGACTTAACAGATATTTGCAGAACATTCCATCCAAAAGCAAAATACACATTCCTCTCAAGTGCACGTGGAACATTCTCCAAGATAGAACACATGTTAGACCACAAAACAAGTTTCAATAAATTCAAGAAATTAAAATCGTATCAAGCATCTTTTCTTACCACAAAAGCATGAAACTAGAAACCAATTACAAATGGAAAACTGTAAAAAACAAACATATGGAGACAAAAACAACATGCTGCTAAACCAAAGGGTCAACAAAGAAATCAAAGAAGAAATCAAAAAGTAACTTGAGACAAATGAAAATGGAAAGACAGCATACCAAAATCTATGGACAGAAGCAAAAGCAGTTGTGAGAGGGAAGTTTATAGCAATACAGGCATCCCTCAAAAAAACAACATATACCTTAAGTAAACAATATAACTTCATATCTAAAGAACTAGAAAAAATAAAATAAAATAAAATCCAAAGTTAGAAGGAGGAAATAACAAAGATCACAGTGGAAATAGAGGCAAAAAAATTAGAAAAGATCAATGAAACTAAAAGCTGGTTCTTTGAAAAGGTAACAATAAACCTGTAGTCAGAATCAAGAACAGAGAGACATGGCCCAAATACAATAAAAAATGAAAGAGGAAAAATTATAACTGACACAAAAAAGATCATAAGGGATTACTACAATTATATGCCAACAAACTGGAAAAACTAGAAGAAATTGATAAACTCCTAGAAACACAGAGCCTTCTAAGACTGAATCATTAAAAAATAGAAAATATGAATAGACTGATTATGAGTAATAAAACTCAATAAGCACTTAAAAAAAACCCAGGACCAGGTAAATTCTACCAAATAATTAAATAAGAGTTAGTACCTATTCTACTCAAATTATTCCAAAAAAAATTAAACAGAAAGGAATGTTTCCAAATTCCTTTTATGAGCCAGAATTACCCTGATACCAAAACCAGAAAATGCAACACAAAAAAAGAAGATTATAAGCCAATATCCTTAATGAATATAGATGTAAAAATCGTCACTAAAATATTAGCAAATTGAATCAAATAATACATTAAAAGGATCATAACCATGATAAAATGGGATTTATTCAAGAGATGCAAACATGGTTCAATATTCACAAATCAACATGATGCACATTAACAAAATGAAGGATAAAAATCATATGATCATCTCAATAGATATAGAAAATGCATTTGACAAAATTCAACATCTATTTCTGATAAAAGCTCTCAACAAAGTGTGTGTAGAGGGAACATATCTCAACACAATCAAGGCCATACAGGACAGACCCTCAGTTATCATCATACTCAATGGTGAAAGCTGAAAGCTTTTCCTCTAAGATTAGGAACAAGACAAGCATACCCACTCTCACCACTTTAATTCAAACCCAGTAGGAATTCCTAGCCACAGCAATTAGGGAAGAAAAAGAAATAAGAGGCATCCAAATTGGTAAAGAAGAAGTAAAACTGTCACTATTTACAGGTGACACGCTATATATACAGAAAACCCTAAGGATTCCTCCAAAAAACTATTAAAACTAATAAATGAATTCAGTAAAGTCACAGGATACAAAAATTAACATACAAAAACCGGTTGCATTTCTATACACTAATAATAAGCTATCAGAAAGAGAAATTAAGAAAACAATCCCATTTACAATTACCTAGGAAAGACCTATCCTCTGAAAACTATAAGACTGTGATGAGAGAAACTGAGATCACAAATAAATGGAAACATATATCATGCTCATAGATTGGAAATATTAATATTGTTAAAATGTCCACACAAGAGACTAAATAGCCAAGGAAATCTTGAGAAAGAGAGAAGAACAAAGCTGGAGGTATCTCACTCTGTGATTTCAAACTATACAACAAAGCTACAGTGATCAAAACAGTATGGTACTGAAACAAAAAAATCGGCACATAGGTCAATGGAACAAATAGAGACCCCAGACATATGTTCAATTAATCTATAATAAAGGAGGCAAGAATATACAATGGGGAACAGACAGCCTCTTCAATAAATGATGGGAAAACCGGACAGCCACATGCAAAATCTTACACCACGCACAGAAATTAACTCAAAATGAATTAAAAGACTTGAATGTGAGACCTGAAACCAGAGAACTCCCAGAAGGAAACAGGCAATAAGCTCTTTGTCACTGGTCTTAAACTTTTTTTTGGATCAGTCTCCCCAGACAAGAACAGCAACAACAACAACAACAACAAAAGCTAAACAAATGGGATTACATCAAACTAAAAATCTTTTGCACAGCAAAGGAAACCATCAACAAAATGGAAGGTAACCTACTAAATGGAAGAAGATAGCTGTAAAATCATACAGCCAATAAGGAGTTAATATCCAAAATATAGAAAGAATTTACAAAACTCAATAGCAAAAAACAAAAAACAAAAAACTGATTAAGAAATGGGCAGAGGATCTGAAGACACTTTCCCAAAGACGACGTAAAGATGGCCAACAGGCACACGAAAGGACACTCAACATCACAAATCATAAGGGAAATCCAAATCAAAACTACAAGGGGTGCCTGGGTGGCCCATTAGAGTATCATATAATCCAGTAATTCTACTTCTAGGCATTTATCTAAAGACAACAAAAACACCAATTTGATACATGCATCTCTCTGTTCAATGAAGTACTATTTACAATAGCCAAAATGTGGAAGCAACCTAAGTACATCAACAAATGAATACAGAAGATGTGGTATACACACACACACACACACACACACACACACACACACACAGGAATATTACTCGGCCCTACAAAGAGAAAGCCATCTTGCCATTTATGACAACATGAATAGACCTAGAGAGTATTATGCCAAGTCAAATAAGTGAGAGAAAGATAAGTACTACAGGATTTCTCTTACACAAAACAGATGAACAAACAAACAGAAACAGACTCAAAAATACAGGAAACAGACTGCTAGTTACCAGAGGGGTAGGGACGGGAGGGGCAGGTGAAATACGTGAAGGGATTAAGAGGTACAAACTTCCAATTATAAAATAGATTAGTCACTGAACAGAATGTTCAACATAGGGAATACAGTCATAATATTGTAATGACTTTCTATGGTGACAGATGGTAACTAGACTTAAGGGGATCGTTTTGCAATATATCAAAATATCAAACCACCATGAGGTACGTCTGAAACTAACAGGATATTGTAGGTCAATTATACTTCAATTTTAAAAAGTTAATCTACTTTTTACTACATAATTATGTATAAAAATCTATTTGTATTTCTTTACGTGGTAACTTAATATATTCACAAAGATTTCTCTTTCACTAGTGGAAAAAAAAATTATCCGGTATTAATGGTGCAAATGAGGTCTCGCATTGTCTAAAAGAGACTGTTAAGTTGATGTGTTCTAAGTTAACCAGGGAGTCTTTTCTGTGTCTTCTGGTGCAATTACAAAAGAATGCTATATCAAAAAATAAATTTAAAAAAAAAACATAGCTGAAGAAAATTTGAAAGTATTCACATTAGTGAATTCTGTCACAATTTCTTAGGCAACCTCTTTATTGATACAGTGACAAGCAACTGGAAACATACATCAGCAATTACTCAGTAGGTCCTCTCACGCACGCGGAAGAGTAAGCTCAATGAAATATGAAAATTCTTACCCACCCTCACGTTCCAGTTCACTCACCCACAACTACCTTAGTACTTAAGGGATAAGTATTCAGAGACTATGAAAGCAAAGAATTTAAGTCTTTGGTCTACTTTAAGACAAGAGGCATCAAGAGGGCAATCAAAAAATGCAAACACATAAAAGTTTCTCTCCACCAGAACACAATTATTCTTTGCATTCACAGTTTAAAGTTCCGCATTTGTTAGTCCTCACAGATTTTTATTCTCACCCTGTGCAAATTATCAAAGCTGTATGAATCTCAGAATGTTGATTTGCAAAGTACATTTATAGTCCCTAAGGCTCCCTAAGGAGTTAATTTTTTTTAATATTTATTTATTTTGAAAAAGAGAGCGTGAGCAGGTGAGGGGCAGAGAGAGAGAGAGAGAGAGACAGAAGGAGAGAGAGAATGAATCTCAAGCAGGCTCCACACTGTCAGCACACAGCCTTACTTGGGGCTCGAATTTACAAACCGTGAAATCATGATCTGAGCCAAAATCAAGAGACGCTTACCCAAATGAGCCACCCAGGTGCCCCACAGAGTTTATTTTTAACATTAGATATTACTCAGCCATCAATATGTATTTCACGTGACATTTGACACCATGGAAACAAAATAAAGGATATACAAAATCTCATAAAATTTACCAATTTTCTAATGACCTAATAAATCAGAAGGCTCTTCGGCTCTCAGAACGAACAAAACCAATAAAACAGATTGATAGAAAAATCACAGCCATCCAATGTTTACACGATGTCTACACCAGACTGACTTGAGTGGGACACTCCTCGAATCACATGGCACGTAGGAGGCTGCCTGGAAAACCTCCTCCCTACTTCCTGCTACCAAAACATAAAGAAACCTAAACATTTGTGAAAATAAGCTATCTTCATCACCACCCCCTCCTAGATTCCCACATGCCTTCAAATTCTACATCCTAAATGACATGCAACACAGCTACTCTAAATATTTGTCTTTTAATCACATTTCATTCTGCTTTCTTGCAATTTCTATGGCCTTCGATGTTAAGGTCCCGAGAGAGAAGCCGGATAGCAGGCCTCTTTGCGTCTGCTCAGTGCCTAAGGCAGTGCCTTTCAACAATGGGTATTCAGTGAATCCTGATAAAACAGCTAAAATCTTTATTTAAAGAAGGGTAGGTCCAGACTTAAAGAGGTATTGTTGAACCTGAAAATGTCGCCACTAAGTAACAACAAATTTATCTGCAATTACCGTCTGTAAACCGACCTCCTCAGTTCCCTATCCTTACCCCGGATGCATCATACAACCAAGAGTCCTCTTGATGTGCAGGCACTCACACTCAGAGTATCTAAAAATGAACCTATCATCCTGCTACCTCTTCCAAACGGGATCTTCTGCCAGCACATCCTCTCTCAGTGAATCTCATTACACAACAGGTTTGCACTGTTAAAAGGTTAAACCTGAATATTCAGAGTAGCTCTAGATGAAAAACAATGCAATCTGGGTAAAAGGATTAAGGCTTGATACCATTAAGAATAACAGCCCTAATATCTAACCGTGCCAGGTACCATATTCTCGGATTTAAAACCTACTACAGCCCTATAACTTAATTATTATCATGACTGCCTCAGTTTACCTAGGAGGAAACCGAGTCTTACAAACGTTTACGATCTACACAAGGTCCTAGAGTTGGTAAGTGGTAGAACTGACTTGGAACCAATAGCAACTTCAGGGCCCTTAAAAACCCACGAGGAAGAAGTCCTCTTTAAAAATAAAGAAATGCAAGAAAGGTTCTAAAATCTGATAACAGGATCCAGGGTAAACTGATGGCTGCATATTCAGCAAAGCATCGACTACAGTTACCTTGGTCAGGGGTGAGCGTACTGGGACTAGAATGACAGCATGGAGACTGGAGGACAAGAGACTAGGGCAGGACAGGATGGTAAGGGGAAAAACCAGCTGTAAGAATAAAACATTAAAGACATGCTAGGAATCAATGGCTCCACAGCTCCGGATCTTAGACACGCAAGACAGTGGCGCCATAAACAGGAGCTGGGTAAATTAAAAAGTGGAACCCGTTTTTCTACTTCTGATCTTTGAATGAGGTCAAGATGAGATACCCAAGTGAAAACAACCAGAAGACAGTGCAGTCAAGGAGACCAGAGCTTCGTTAGAACAGGGCTGGATCAACATTACTAATTAAATATTAATTTCATGTTTATGCATATTAAATCAAAGGGGACATTGTTCCAATTAGAAAACTAACAACGGTTACCAAAAAAAAAAAAAAAAACTTGATAATCTAACACTTCCCCACTTGATGACAAGTCCCCAAAATGGCCCTAGCAACAGCTTTTCTGCCTATATTCGTTCTAGCCAAAAACTCCCTGCCACCTACTCATGTCCCTTGCAAACTCTCCCACACCCACCGCAACATCTCTGCAGCATCCTTTTGGAACACAAAATATTGAGACTGTCTGCTAACATGCCTACGGAAATCTTAGCCAAAAAAAAGGAGGCTTTCAACTCATTAATGGTGTAAATTCTTAAAATGCTCATCAATTTAACATACAAATAAGAATGTGTACTAAATGTCAGGGAACCAAGGATAGGTTTCCATAAGCAACCAGATATATAAAGACGACCTCTGCGGACAACACAAAGAAATTCTAATGGAAAATGGCATCCAGTCTCTGAATCTGCAGAACCAGACACCATCAACACGTGATTCTTTTAAAGCAAATAACAGAATGAAACCTGCAGTATGATTTACATTAATGATCACTTACATCATATATGTCCTTTAAATTATAGGAACATCCATATACAAAAGCATATTTAGAAAAAGACGGAAGGATACATGCAAATCCCTATTAGCAACTGCTTGTGGGGAGGAAGGGGGAATAGAAGTAGGAAGGGGAACAATATATACAACTTTATCCACAATGTTTCATTGCTTTCATTAAAAAAATCTGAAACAAGTTTGCCAAAACGAGAACATCTGTTCACTTTGGTGAAGGTCCTATGGCATTTATTGTGTTTTCTTTGCTAGTCAATAGGTTTTAAATTTTGCCCAAATTATTAACAAAACAAAAAGGGGTTCAATTCTCTCACCCAATTACAATATCACACAGAACCCAGCTGACATATCTTGCCTGAGTAACTCCAAGTGAACAGGGTGAAGGTCACTTCCTCACCAAGCAGCCAACTTCTATTTTGGACTCCTAATCTATTTTTTGAAAAAGAATGGACTCGTTAGCAACTCTAAACTCTGGTCTGATCTCCTGAAATGAATCGAGAAGAGTGGGCCTTGACTGTGGGCAAGTTCTCAGTGGTAGAAACTAGAAAGAGGCACCAGCCTCAGTGTCTCCTAAGGAAGCGAAGAGGAAGACGCCGGAAGAAGAGTGACAATTCTAAGTCCAATGTCTCCCCTCCTACCCCAATCATAATCCCCATTCCCTCTTCTGACTTCTTCCTCCAAAGCCAGCCACCTGCAGAGATATGGAGCAGTGAGTCCTTGAGAACTACTGAATTACTCTTTTGGGTTAGCCATTTACACACTCTGGAAATGCACAGCCTGCTCTTTAAGAAATCCATGCATTCACTCAATAATCATACCATACGGACACCAGGGATTTAAGCAGGACAGAGTTCCTAAAGACACCTCTACTGATTCTTCCTCCTCTCAATGTCTTAGTCTTGAAACGTTTCCATCATCAAATCCAAGAAGACTCAAGTCTAAACTGTGGCTTAATGATCCCTTAAAATTATTTTTACTATTGTGAGCCAAGATGAGGACGTGCAAAGTGAGATCAGGTGATGTGAACAGGCCAAACCCTCAGGCAGGTCGGAGCCTCCACACTGTGTCCACACCACAAGAGGCAGACCTGACGCGGGCTACTCCCAGGACCCTGGAGACGACAGAGAACAAGGGAACACGTGCTCATATATAGTCCATTTTTCTGTTTTTTAACCAACAAGAGACTCAGTTTAGCAACTGCCCAGACCCCTTAAATTAAGGGGACCAAAATAAATAAAAAGGAAACATTACTATGCACCCACTCCACTACACATGCTAGTTTTAGGCACACCAGATATAAAGAAGTTTCATGATGTTGTAGTTTACAAACCAGGGAGCAAAATTCCTTCCAATGGGGTATAAGCATAAAGGAGACGATTTCTAGTACTCTGGGCTCCACATTAATAACAGTAAAAGAACAATGGAATATCTTAGAATCTAGACCTCTACATAGCGCCCGCCAAGAGGAAGGTGTGACAACGCAGGCCCTGCTCATTAGCGACCAGGAAAAACACACACGTGAAGGGAACCTGCAACTTCCAAGGACAGAGTCAAAACCATGAAAGCCAAAAGGGCATGTGCCTGTGAAGCGATCCAGCGTGTCAATGTAGATGAGAGAAAAAACTGCATGTCTTGGAACACATTCCTATGTCTCACTAGAGTAGAAGGTATGTAAGTGTGAAGAATGAAAAATAACCATACGTGAGCCTAAATATAATAGGCTTTGAAGGTCCCATGGAGTAATTTAGACTCAGAGTGGTACAGTCCAAGAATCAGAAGACATTTTTAAAAAGGAAGACACTTCTGCATGGATAGAATAAAGTGGAATCCGTGGAACAGGAGAGACAACCCAGAAGTAAACCAAAGCATATATGGTAAATTAATTTATAACTAAGTGGAATCATTTAGTCAACTAAGTGCTGATTATTGCAATCTACGCAAGACAATGAACATCTAAGCTAAGCTGACAACAGTAAGAATATAGAAAGAAGAATGACACCCAGGAAACACTGATAAGGAAGATGACAGCATCTGGTTGTTGACTAGCTGGCAGAGATGAGGGAAAAAAAGTCAGCATTTTAGGGTACTGAGGAATATTGTTTATTGATAATGAATAGCAATTAGAATTTACTGAGCCTTGATTTGCACCAGGCACTGTACTAAGTGCTATGTATGTGTTATCTGATTTAATTCTCACTACCATCATTTGAGGTAGGTACGATTATTAGCCTGTTTCAGGTAAGAAAATTGAGGCCTAGAGAGATTAAATAACTTTCCCAAATTCTTAAGACTAGCAATGAACAAAGCAGGAATTTGAATCCAAAAAGGTTTAGAACGCTATTCAGCCTTCAAAGAGAAGGAAATCCCCATAGCTAACAACATACTCAGTGATGAAAAGATGTAAGTTTTTCCTCTCAGATCAGGAACAAGACAAGAATGCCAATTCTCACCACTTTTATTCAACATAGCACTGGAAGTCCTGGCCACAGCAACAAGACAAGAAAAAGAAAAGACATCCAAATTGGAAAGGAAAAAGTAAAACTGTCACTATTTGCAAATGACATATATGTATAAATACATATATAAAATATATATATTATGTATAAATAAAACCCTAAAGACTCCACTAAAAAAAAACAAAAAAAAAACAAAAAAACAAACAAAAAAAAAAAAAACCCTGTTAAAACCAGTAAGTGAATTCAGTAAAGTTGCAGGGTATAAATTCAATATCCAAAAATCTGTTTGTTTCTATACACTAATAACAAAGTATCAGAAAGAGAAGTTAAGCCAACAATGCCATTAGAATTGCATCAAAAAGAATAAAATATATAGCCATATATTTAATTAAGAAAGTAGAAGATCTGTACACTAAAAACTGTAAGACACGGATAAAAGAAACTGAAGACAACACAAAGATATTCCATGCTCATGGACTGGAAGAATGTTGTTAAAATGCCCATACTACTCAAAGTAATCTACAGATTGAATGCAATCCCTAACAAAATTCCAATGGCATTTTCACAGAACTTGAACAATTAAAACAATCCTAAAATTTGTATAGAACAAAAGACCCCCAACAGTCAAGGCAATTCTGAGAAAAAAGAACAAAGCTGGAGGCATCCGACTGGCTGATTTCAAAGTATGTTACAAAGCTATAGTAGGCAAAACAGTATGATATTGGCTTAAAAACAGACACACAGATCAATGGAACAGAATAGACACCCCAGAAGTAAACCCAGGCATGCACGGTCAATTAATTTATGACAAAATAGCCAAGAATATACAATGGGGAAAGAATGGGCTCTGCAAAAAATGGTGTTGGGAATGCAGGACAGCCACACACAAAAGAATGAAACAGAACCTCTATCTTACACCATACACAAAAATTAACTCAAAATGGATTAAATACTTGAATGTAAGACCTGAAACCATAAAATTCTTAGAAGAGAGCCTAGGCAGTAGTCTCAACATCAGTCTTAGCAATATTTTTGTGCACTGACTCCAAAGAGAAAGGAAACAAAAGTAAATACACAAATGAGATTATATCAAATTAAAAATCTTCTGCATGGCGGGGGCATCTGGGTGGCTCAGTTAGTTGAGCATCTGACTTTGGCTCAGGTCATGATCTTGCGTTTGTGGGTTCAAGCCCCGCCTCGGGCTCTGTGCTGACAGCTCAGAGCCTGGAGCCTGCTTCAGATTCTGTGTCTCCCCCTCTCTGCCCCGCCCCTGCTCACGCTCTGTCTCTCTCTCTCTCTCTTTTAAAAATAAACACTAAAAAATAAAAAAATAAAAACTTCTGCATGGCAAAGGAAACCATTCACAGAACAAAAAAGACAACCTACTGAGAGAAGATATGCGCAAATGATATATCTGACAAGCAGTTAATATCCAAAATGTATAAAGAACTCTTACAACTCAATAGCAAAAACATATCTGATTAAAAAAAGGGCAGAGGATGTCAACAGACATTTTTCCAATGACACACAGATAGCCAACAGATACACGAACAGATGTTCAATATCCCTAACCATCAGGAAAATGCAAATCAAAAACCACAGTGAGATGTCACCTTGTAACTGTTGGAATGCCTATTATCAAAAAGACAAGTAATAACAAGGTCACTAAAAATATAGATAAAAGAGAATCCTTGTGCCTTGGTGGTGAGAAGGTCAATTGGTACAGCCACTACTGAAAATAGTATGGAGGTTCCCCCAAAAATTAAAAAGCAGAACTGCCAAAGGATACAATTCTACTTCTGGGTATTTATCAAAAAGAAAGGAGGAAAGGAGGAAGGGAGGGAGGGAGGGAGGGAGGAAGAAAAACACTAATTCAAAAAGACATATGCACCTCCATGTTTATGCAGCATTATTCACCATAGCCAAGATATGGCAACAACCTAAGTGTCCACCAATGGACAAATGGATAAAGAAATTGTGAGTGCACACACGCGCATGCACACGCACACACACACACAAATACTATTCAGCCCTTAAAAACTAACGAAAAAAATCCATGTTTGCAACAACATGGATGGACGTTGAGGGCATTATGCTAAGTGAAACAAGCCAGACAGAGACTATATCTTACCTCACTTATATGTGGAATCTAAAAAAGAAAAAAGAGGGGCACTGGGTGGTTAAGCATTCGACTCTTGATTTTGCCTCAGGTCATGATTTCACGGTTCATGGGTTCGAGCCCCACATAGGGCTCTGAGCCTGCTTGAGATTCTCTCTCTCCCTCACTCTCTGTCCTTCCCGCTCTCAAAATAAATAAACTTTAAAAAGAAATCAAGCTCACAAAATACAAAAACAGACTGGCAGCTGCCCCAGGTAGGGGGAGGTAGCTGAATGGGTTTGAAAGGGGTCAAAAGATCTAAAGTTCTTGTTATAAAATAAATAAGTTATCAGGACGTAATGCAGAGCATGATGACTACAGTTAATACCCTATTGTGTATTTGAAAGTTGCTAAGTTACTAAGTAAATCTTAAAAGTGAAAGAAAAAGGAAAAAGGGAAGGAAATCCTGCCATCTATGACAATCCTCCAAATCCTAAAGGACATTATGTCAAGTGGAAGAAGCCAGCCCCAGAAGGACAAATACTACATGGTGTCTCTTATGGGATGAATCTAACACACTCAGAGAAGCCCAGAGTGGAATGCTGGTTGCCAGGGGCTGCGGGCACAAAGTGTCAGTTACACAAACAGGTTCTGCAGATCTACTGCGGGGCACAGTCCCGATAGCCAACCGCACAGTCCTGTAAAAGGGTAACTCACACGTGAGTGTTCATATCACGAAGTAAAAACAAAGAGCAGTCCTAATCATAAATAGGGCAGGAGGAAACTTTCCAAGTGATGAGAAAGTCTATAGCACAGATGGTGGTGATGGGGTCCCAGGGGTTTCTCTCCAAACTCACGAAGTTGGACACATTAAATGTGCTCAGTGTTTTGTCGGTCAATCAAACCTAAATAAAGAAATTTAAAAAAAAAAAAAAAAAAAACGTTTGTTTTATAGTTCACAACCATTTATGACATCTTGCCTCGGGGTACCTGGGTGGCTCAGTTGGTCAAGCCGACTCTTGATCTCATCAGGTCGTGAGTTTAAGCCCCGCGGTAGGCTCTGCCCTGGGATGGAGCCTACTTAAAATATATCTGTATATATATTTACATATCCTTAAGATTTTCAGTGACCAGGGCAAGAAACATTGATTATACAAGGAAGAGAGCAGTCATGGTTAAGAACATCAACCATTCCTTCTCCTCACAATGAGACTTCTGGCCTTACGGAAGCTACGTTTAGTTGAAAAACTAGGAGAACCTGCTGTTTATGAGCGTTCCCTTGAAAGGAGGTACACAGATAGTTCCTGTCAGTTCTAGTGGAACCGTGATGTAATCCCTGACATTATCACAGGCTGCGCGCTTCATTGGGAACCAAGGGGCCAGAGGAAGGAATGCCACGTTACCCTGTGTCCTGGCCAGTGTGACTGCCCACCTTCCAGTGAGTTCTGGACCCTGGGGGGATGTGAATCTAATCTACAGTGGATGTGGAAATGTTCTAGTCCTACCAATTTGGCTCTAGTCCTACCAATTTGGCTCATGATAAAAACGTTATCATTACAGAGAGAAGAGCAGTTGAAACCAAACATGGGAACCGTAAGACATTCAAAGAGTGAGGAGATACCACTGAGCACCTGCAAACTTGCTTCACCAAATCAGGGCTCAGATGGGTTCAATAAACTAGATGGAGCTCACCAAAGCCACTGGCAGTTTAGAAGTCACCGAACAGACCAAAACCCAGACAATGGGCAAAGGCACCATAACAGGGGTGAGGGGCAGGAAAAAATGGGTCAAGGACTGAAGACACTCCCATAGTTAAGGGAAGAGTCAATGGCAGAAGCCAAGAAGACACTCAACTGTCTGAGAATTAGAAGAACCAAACTTCCCAATATCCGGTCATCAAATCTGTTCTATCACACTGCCTGAACCTCTAGAAAATTCATCCTGCACCACCCTCTACTCCTCCGTTCAACCCCTCACCACTGTCCATCTGTACCGTGTCAGTGACCTTCCCATCTGGCCCCCACTATACCAACATGGTGGATTACCCTTAGGACAGGACATTAACCGCAAAGTCCCAGAGACTTGTTTCCAAAACTGAAGCACTTGTGGAGGTTCAAGGGTGGGCATAAAAATGACACCTCTTTCTGGAGTGTCAATTTTAAACAGTGGAAAGCGATATTTAATCTGTTAGATCAAACGTAAGACCTCAGAACAATTGCATGCTCGCAGTGGGTGCCTCTTTGAAGTGCCCTCTGACTCCTAAGCAAACGTCTGCCGTCAGGGGTGCGATTTGGTGGATAAATTTTTAGCGCACTGGCCAAAGCAGGTGAGCCTTGCGCTTGTTCAGACTAACACCAGGAGTCACAGAGACTGAAGATGCATAAAAGAGAGAAAAATTCCCGTAGGAATTCAAATCATATGATACTCTCACACATTGGTTTCAGACATATAGGAGAATGGGTGGCCAGGCTTGAAATCCTGGCTTCACCACTTTCTAATCATAGGACTCAGGACAAAGTACGTAACTTCATGACTCAGTCTTCTCCATTTGTAAAAGAAAAAAAGACAGTACTCAAAGGGCTGCTGTGAAAATTACGCGTGAATATCAGAGAGCACTGGCTTAACACAGTGCCCGATGTGTAGTGAAGGATCCAGAAATGGCAGCTATTGTCTGTAAACTCCAAGCCTATCTGATTATGTTAAAGCATTCTCAAGCTTTTATGAAATTAAAAATGACTCAAAGAGAGAAAAATGTCTATTTTGGTAAGCCACCTAGCCATACCATTCGCAGTCTTCCCCTAGGGATATTTTAGGCTCCCTATGCAAAAATTAGAGTAAATTCAAATCCCCAGCTGTAGGCCCAGGTGGAGATTAGAAACAACAAGAACAGAAGCCACGTCAAACTCACTTTAGTTATCATCGGTGAAGTAGAAGATGCTGAACTGAAGACGGCTGAACAGATCTCAGAGGCTAAAGAGTCAGTACGAGCATCACTAATGAACTACTTCGCCGTGGACCATCCTGAAGTGCGCACGAGAGGGAAAATACTGGAAAAGCTGGAACCCTACAGCTGAGCAGCAACAGCTGTCAATCAGTTCCCAGGAGGCGGGTACAAATGTGCACAGGTGTTTACCTAATCTCTTGTCCAGGGACTAGGCGTGTTCAGCAATCACTCAAATTACGAGAAGGAATTCAGGAAGGGAGGAACAGCTTGAAACAGGTCCAGCCTGAAGCAGAAGGACCTGTTTCAAGTCCCGGCCAACATCAAGGTGAGAGTCTGTAGCTTAAGACTAAAGGCCTTTGCCTCCCTTGTTCTCCCCAGAATTCCAACAGACACTCCTGCTTGATCTGATTCACCCCTCCCGTAACCAGTTTCGGCTACTGCTAACCTTTTTCCAAAGAAAATTGTATTTTCCGGCATCCATTTCTCCATGTTGTAAATTTTAAGAAGAGGGGGAAACATTGTACCAGCTATAACTTTTTCTAATTTTCTTAACAGCATCAATAGGTGTGTACCATAGTTGTTTTTTTTTTTTTTTAATTTCAAATGGATTAGGCTACTTTCAGAATACAACAAAAGAATTTTTCTATTCAGTTTCCTTTGGATTTACTTATTTCTAAAAAACCAGTGTAATTTCAGTGTTTCAAAGAAAAACGAAAGACCAATTTACTCATCCTGAACATTTATTCTGTAATCTAACGGGCCAACTCATAATGTTGACAACTGATTTAAAAAAAAAAAAAAAAAAAAAAATCAAACATTTAACCTGCCTTTTCTTAACAACTACATCTCAAATAACTGATGCGGGAAATGTCCTCTTTATAAAAATATCCTAATAAATAAGGAAAATAGAATTAAAATGTGACCACTTCACAAACCACTAATAAAATATTAAATGTAGGCAATGATTATCATTGACCAGGCACATCACAAAAAGACATTCAGTACTGCCTACCCCCGGGGACCTGGGTGGCTCAGCCAAAGCCTCTGACTCCTGATTTTGGCTCAGGTCATGATCTCATGGTTTGTGAGTTCAAGCCCCGTATCAAGCTCCACACTAAAAATGCGGAGCCTGCTTGGGATTCTCCCTCTCCCCTTCTCTCTACCTCTCCCCTGCATGTACACATAGTCTCTCTCTCTCAAAATCAATAAACTTTAAAAAAAAAAAAAAAAAACACGTACTGCCTGACTCCAGTTAGAAGTATACCTTACCACCTATGAAGCAATTTTGCAAAAAAAAAAAAAAAAAAAAAGAAAAGAAAAGAAAATAACTGAATCAAATCAAGCTCTGATTACTATTTACAGGAAATAAAAGAACATGTTAAACCATACATTAAATGAATAGCATTCCGTCAGGTTACCACTTGTTATAATTCTTCTTAATTATGATGACATTACCAAACAAATATTTCTTGATAAATGTACGGGACATTTCTTCAACTTCTCTTTGCGATTATCTTCATCTTAAAAGATGAGGAAACTACACCAAGTATCGGCATGTGAACAGATGTATTTATTGTGATAAGACGGCAAAATTAACAGCTTCACACAGGTCTGGGGTTGCTAATGTCAGAACTATTTTCTTTTTTTTTTTTTTTCAACGTTTATTTATTTTTGGAACAGAGAGAGACAGAGCATGAACGGGGGAGGGGCAGAGAGAGAGGGAGACACAGAATCGGAAACAGGCTCCAGGCTCCGAGCCATCAGCCCAGAGCCTGACGCGGGGCTCGAACTCCCGGACCGCGAGATCGTGACCTGGCTGAAGTCGGACGCTTAACCGACTGCGCCACCCAGGCGCCCCAGAACTATTTTCTTTCCTAGTGTTACTAAACTTTCCCTCACTTGGAAAAATACAACAAACAGCTGAGCCAAGAGGTAGCAGCAGGTCCCTCCCGGCTTCTAAGAAGATAGCTTTAGGAGAAAATAAGCAAAGGAAAAGGTGGATCTGGCTCAGAACCAACAGAACAGAACAACCTCAGGGGACACAGATCAGCACGATCTGACCCTCAACTGCCCTGGCAAGAGATACAATCAGCCAGCTGTTCTCAATGATCCTTAAACCCCGGGGGTCCTCAAGGATCTTTCAGGACTTCCATGACGTCAAAATGATTTTTATAATTAATGCTGAGAGGTTGTTTGCGATTTTCACTGTACTGACATTTGTACTGATGATCTAAAAGCAAGAGTGTGTATAACTGCTGGCACTTTAGCAGGAAGTAAGGTGGGGACAGTCCTCTCCACTCAGTGAGAAAAAAAAAATATGCCACCTTCACATAAGAAGGTGTTTGGAGCGCCTGGGTAGCTAGGTCCGTTGAGCATCCGACTTCGGCTCGGGTCATGATCTCACAGTTTGTGAGTCCAAGCCCCGCATCGGGCTCTGTGCTGACAGCTCAGAGCCTGGGCCTGCTTCGGATTCTGTGTCTCCCTCTCACTCTCTGCCCCTCCCCTGCTTTGTTCACCCTCCCTCGCTCTCAAAAATAAAAAATAAACATTTTTTTAAAAGAACATCCTTGATGAAACAGTGAAAATTAACAATTGAGTGAAATCTCGACCCTTGAATGCGGGTCTTCTTAATGTTCTGTGACAAAACAGGAAGAGTGCGTAAGAATTTATGCTACACGCTGAAGTATGATGGTTGTCTCCAGGGAAAGACGTTGTGCCAACCTTGTGATCTGCAAGCTGGGCTGGCAGTTTTTGCCCCCCACAGAATATCATCTTATAGGAAGTAACAATGGTAAGGCAAATTGAGTATTGAAAGTGGGGTATGTGACAGACCTTTTTTTTTTTTTTTTTTAACAAATTGAACTTGTCACTTTAAGGAAAACACCCACCATTGGTGTTGACCGTGAGAAAATTCAAGCTTTCAAGCAAAAATTGGGATTTTCCAAAAATTACATCTGTGCCACGAACATTGACAGTTTTCTCAATACTTACAGAGCTTTCTCCTAGGGTCATGGGTGATTTTTAACAAATGTGACTTTTTTTCAAATGGTTATCATAAACGGTGCCAACATTTGGGAGATTTATGTAATTCCGTGAACCAATATGTTCCAAAACACGTATGAAGATTCAAAGGACAAGATATACCAATAGAATTAAATGTAACAGAATGACAAAAGTTTGATATGGGTTAAAAGATTCTAGTCTGCAACTAAATTTTTAAGAAACTGTCACTTACAGAGTTTTGATGTAGTGTCAAAGAGAATACCCAGGATTATCTAAAAAGATCATTAAAACCTCCTGTCTTCCAACTACAAGTCTGTAGGAGACTGGATTTCCTTCATATATTCCAACCGAACAACCAATCACAACAGAAAAATCCAGCTTCTACTAAGCAGACATGAAGAGCTACAATCAAGAAGAATAAGATATCCGGGAATAAATGTCACTAAGGAGGTGAAAGACGTGTACTCAGGAAGTCAGAAGACACTGAAACTAAAGATGACACAAATGGAGAGATAGTCCAAGCTCATGAACTGGAAAACTACTGTTAAAATGTCCATTCTACCCAAAGCAATCTACAGGTTCAATACAATCCCTATCAAAGGTCCAACAATATTTTTCAAAGACAAATACTCCTACAATTTGTGTGGAACCATGAAAGACCCCAAATAGCCAAAGCAATCTTGAGACAGGAGATCAGGCTGGAGGTATCACAATCCCAGATTGTATACTATACTACAAAGTCACATCAATCAAAACACTGCATACTGAAACAGATACCTATAGATCAATAGAACAGAACTGAGAGCCCAGAAAGAAACCCATGTTGATATGGTCAATTAATCTACAACAAAAGGGGAAAGAATATACAATAGGGAAAAGACAGTCTCTTCAATAAGTGGTGCTGGGAAAACTGAACAGCTATATGCAAAAGAATGAACCTGGACCACTTTCTTACATCGTGCACAAAATTAACTCAAAATGGAACAAAGACTTAAATATAAGACCTGAAACTATAAAACTCCTAGGAGAAAACATAGGCAGTAATCTCTTAGACACTGGCCTTGGCAACATTTTTCTAGGTATGTCTCCTCAGGCAAGGGAAATAAAAGCAAAAATAAACTATTGGGACTACCCCAAAAAATAAAAGGCCTCTGTACAGTAAAGAAAACCAACAAAATGTAAAGGGGGAAGATACATACAAAGGATAGATCTGAAAGCAGTTCATATCCAAAATATATAAAGAACTCATACAACATCAAAAAAACTAATGATTTGGGGCGCCTGGGTGGCGCAGTCGGTTAAGCGTCCGACTTCAGCCAGGTCACGATCTCGCGGTCTGTGAGTTCGAGCCCCGCGTCGGGCTCTGGGCTGATGGCTCAGAGCCTGGAGCCTGTTTCCGATTCTGTGTCTCCCTCTCTCTCTGCCCCTCCCCCATTCATGCTCTGTCTCTCTCTGTCCCAAAAATAAATAAACGTTGAAAAAAAAAAATTAAAAAAAAAAAACTAATGATTTAAAAATAGGCAGAGGACCCGAAGAGACATTTTTCCAAAGACAACATACAGATGGCCAATGGACACATGAAAAGCTGCTCAACATCATTAATTGTCAGGGAAATGCTAATCAAAACCACAGTGAGGTATCACCTCACATCTGTCAGAATGGCCAGTATCGAAAAGATAAGAAGTAATGAGTTTCAGTGAAGAAATGGAAAAAAGAACACTCATGCACTGTTGAATGGGAATATAACTTGGCACAGCCCCTGTAGAAAACGGTATGGAGGTCTCCCAAAAAATTAAAAATAGAAATACCATACAGGGAGCCTGGGTGACTCGGTTAAGTGTCTAACCTCAGCTCACGTCATGATTTCACGGCCTGTGAGTTCGAGCCCCGCATCGGGCTCCGTGCTGACAGCTCAGAGCCGGGAGCCTGCTTCAGATTCTGTGTCTCCCTCGCTCTCTTTCTGCCCCTCCCCAACTAGTGCGCACGTTCTCTCTCTCTCTCTCCCTCCCTCCCTCTCTCTCTCTCTCTCAAACATAAACAAACTTTTGGGGCGCCTGGGTGGCTCAGTTGGTTAAGCGTCTGACTTTGGCTCAGGTCATGATCTCACGGTTCATGAGTTCAAGCCCCGCATCGGACTCTGGGCTGAGAGCTTAGAGCCTGGAGCCTGCTTCAAATTCTATGTCTCCCTCTCTCTCTGCTCCTCCCCCACTCATGTTCTCTCTCCTTCAAAAATAAATAAAAACATTAAACAAATTTAAAAAAAAATTTACTCAGTTGAATTTTGTTTTTTATACATGGTTTAACCATTGTTACATATCACCAGAGGAGTTTCTACAAAAAAAAAAAAAAAAAAAAAAAAAGAAAGAAAAAAAATACAACTGCTAGGTTTCTCCACTCTCTCTAGATTACAATTCAGTTGATACGGGGTAAATTGGGCATACGTTTCTGAAAGCTACCTCAGTAATTCTACTGTAAAGTCAGGGATGAAAACCACCAGCTTAACTACATTTGAAAAGAATACAGGTGGGTCTCACACTCCCACATACATACCAATATCTATAAACAGGTTACAGTAATGAAAATGAAAATAAAACAAAAACCACTGTGGATGCAGAACAGGAAGAGACACTGTGAAAACATACCTTTGTTAACTAATAATGGAGAAATATTTCCTAAACAAACCCTAGATGGTGAAAAAACAGATCTAACTATAACAAAATTAAAGGTTCTATTCAACAAAGGATTTCAAAGAAGAAACTAGAATAAACAGTGGGGGGAAAAAAACTAAGAGAAGATATTTGCACCATTTGAAATCCAACAGATTAACACCTAGAATACACACAAAATTCCTGTAAATTAGGGGAGAAAAGCAGCAAGAGGGCTATAGAAATCTAATAGAAAAAGAGGAAATTTTTTAAAAACGGGGGGGGGGGGGGGGGGGGAGGGGCGTGCCTGGGTGGCTCAGTCAGTTAAGCCACCGATTTTGGCTCAAGTCATGATCTCACGGCTCATGGGTTCAAGCCCCCTGTAAGGCTTTGTGCTGACAGCTCAGAGTCTGGAGCATGCTTTGGAGTCTGTGTCTCCCTCTCTCTCTGCCCCTCCTCCACTAGCACGCTCTCAAAAATAAACAAACATTAAAAAATAAAAAAAAGAAAGAAAAAGAGGTGAAGAATATATAAATGCCAATTCACAAAAGGGGAAAGCCACACAGCTAAGAAGCATATGATAGGATACTCAACTGCATCAGTAATCAGAGAATTCTAAATCACAATGATAATGTATCACTTTGTGCCCAGTTGGCTCCATCCGTTGCATCAGATTGTAAAAACTTAGAAGGTCAGAAAATACCAAGAATGTGGGAAGGACAGCTGGCAACCTTGTAAACTGGCACAGCCATTCCAGATAATAATCTGGCAGAATTTAATGAAGTCATGCACAAGCCCAAGAGAGGGTCCTAGGTGGGGAGGGGGCAGGGAGGAGAAACAGGAATAGAATAGGAGACGAAGGGGCAATACACAATGAAATGAACAGAGAGCCTTCACGTGGACCGATAACGACAGTGGGCCACCAAGGGAGCATTAATTAATGCAATTAATTAATTGCACGCCTGACCTAGCAAGGGAGTCCCAGCCACGTGTGTTCCTTCATGGAACCAGTAAGTGCTAAATCCCCAACCCACCAGGTGCTGCACTTGGGCCCTGCCCTCACAGATTTTACGTTCTAGTGAAGGAAACAGTAAAAAGTCAACAGCTAACACTGTAAAAGAGGGTGACAAGTGCACGGAGGGAAGTAAAATGGGTGACTGTGACAGGAAGCATCAGGAATGAAGCACGACCTTTCAGAGGCTTGCTCCACAGGGGCGGAATCTCAGAGACCTGCAGACAGAGAATTAACCAAGCAGGCAGCCAAAGGGGGAAGAATCTCCAAGAACTGCATTTGGGGGTCATCAAACATAGTCCCCATAATACAGGGGAGACTATTTCCTTTTTTTAATTTTTTTTTAAACTTTATTTATTTTGAGAGAGAGAGAGCACAAGCAGGGGAGGAGCAGAGAGCTAGGGAGAGAGACAATCCCAAGCAGGCTCCCCAATGTCAGCGCAGATCCCGATGTGGGGCTCAAACTCACAAACTGTGAGATCATGACTTGAGCTGAAACCAAGGGTCAGACGCATACCGGCAAGACCATTTTCTAAAGAAGACTCTCGGGTACTTCCTGTAATTGAACTCTCAGGAACAACCTTTAAAATTCTTATTGTATAAAATGTGCACTTCAATGATTATTGTAAGAAACCAAAATATTTTGACCAAAGAAACCTTTTTAGGAGGAAAAAAAAAAAACACTACTGTCTCTTCTATGTCACTTAAAAATGTTTCTGGGGGCATCTGGTGGTTCAGTCAGTTAAGCATCCAACTTCGGCTCAGATCATGATCTCAAAGTTCACGAGTTCAAGCCTGGACTCAGGCTTTGTGTTGACAGCTCAGAGTCTGGAGCCTGCTTCAGATTCTGTGTCTCCCTCTTTCTGTGTTCCTCCCTAACTCACACTCTTGTCTTGTGCATGTGCTCTCTCTCTCTCGCTCTCTCTCTCAAAAATAAAGAAAGAATAAAAAAAAATTTTTTTTTTAAAGGAAAAAACAGGGAAAAAAGGGGGGGGCTGAAGACAAAGAAGTAGTCGGTGACAGAGCAGGGATTCAAATCCAGATCTTTCAACCTTCAAAGCCTTTTTTCTTAACCACTACACTTATATTCCACTTGGCATCTCCTCAGTAGTTTTCAAAGTGTGATCCCTGGGTCAGCAGCATCACCATGACCTTGGAACTTATTAGAAAGGCACATTCTCAGGGCCCACCCCCAGACCCACTGAATCAGAAACTGTAAGGGGTGCCTGGGTGGCTCAGTCGGTTAAGCGTCCTACTCTTGATTTTGGCTCAGGTGATGATCTCATGGTTCGTGGGATAGAGCCCCACGTTGGGCTCTGTGCTGACAGCGTGACTTGAGACTGTCTCCCTCCCTATCCCTCTCCAAGTAAATAAACATAGAAACAATAAGAATGGCGCCAGCTACCTAGGTTTTCACAAGCCCTCCAAGTGAGCTGGAGGCCCCTGAGGTTTGAGAACCACTGGTCTACAGTTTTCATGTTCAATGTATGCATGTTAAAAGGGAAACGATCACCATTTTGGAAATTTCAAAACTTAAACTTTTGATCCTACTTAAAATGACTCTAAATAAATCAAAATAATGTTCATTCATTTTCTCAAGACACAGTAACTCCTTCCCCAACCTGACAAAATGCCGAATCTGTACCCTGATTCAACTGCCTAAAAAAAGTCTACTCTGAGGAGACTTACTAGGAACTGGATTTTAAATTCCAAACACGAAAAAGAGCACAGAGATCCAAACAGAATCTTCAGAAGTTGAATCAGAAGCTATATTAGGAAGAGGACAAAAATGTTTTGAGTTATCAGCAGCAGAAGCTTGACAAATCTTGGTCCACAGCTCCATAATCCTTTTTATCTCTGGCTCCACTCCAGATTCTTACAACACCCCTCAACACACTTCCAATTGCCAAAAAAAGAAAAAAATAACAACCTTCAGGAATATTTGCATTCTCGAGATTCAAAGTGCTTTAAATAAACACACATAGGCACCATCTCCCAAACATGTTTTTATCATGAGTCAAGCTAATGGGAGGTTTTCACCATGCATACTAGAGCAAAAGTGCTCGATAATCCCACCCCCATACTGAGCCCGCCCTTTAAGGCATCCTACCTGACTCTTTTCTTTTCAAAGCAGTATCTAGACCAGGAGCCTTCTTTCCTATCCCAACTCAAGTCCTCAGTTCAAGTAATAACAGCAGAGTACTTAAATTTGTGTGTGTGTACTTAAATGTGCCTATTTCTATTGACTTTTTTTTATTAATTTTTTTTAACGTTTATTTATTTTTGAGACAGAGAGAGACAGAGCATGAACGGGGGAGGGTCAGAGAGAGGGAGACACAGAATCTGAAATAGGCTCCAGGCTCTGAGCTGTCAGCACAGAGCCCGACTCGGGGCTCGAACTCACGGACCACGAGATAATGACCTGAGCCGAAGTCGGCCGCTTAACCGACTGAGCCACCCAGGCGCCCCGTCTATTGACTCCTTTTTTTAAGGGAGTGGAAGACAGTATCAGAAGTATATACAGATTCAAGCACCTACCATAATGTGAGAACCGACTATATGCCTAATAACTCTTGTAAGCTATTCACGTGTGTACTCAATTTTATGAAGAGTTCAGGATTCCACTTATTTTAAACATTAAAAACATAAATTTAGAGACTAAAGAGTTAACTAGCCCAAGTCTGTACCATGGGATAGCTATAAACCTGACTTAAAACGCATATTGACTTGATTCAAGTCAAAGATGCAGAGAGCTCTGGAAAGCCCACACTCAGGCAGTTTGTAATCTGCCAGCTTTCCACACCCACGCTCACCCAAGGGCTGGCAGCACTGGAGGAGCTAGCATCCTAGAAGGAATGATACCTATTTATCTTCCCCCTCCCAAAGCACCATCAAATCCCCTGAGAATCCCAGCTGGTTCCAAGAAACAAACTACCAAAGCCCTTCTCACCACACAGAGTTCATTGGAACTGAAACACACACGCACCAACCACCTACAGACCTTCCTGTTTAAGTTCTTATCCTGCCTTTTAAAAGTCCAATGCTTTCTGCAAAACATCTCCTAAAATGCAATCGTCCCAAACAGTCCTTCTCCAGTAACAATGCCATTTCTATATCTAAAACTGGCACCCCTTATGAAAGCAATAGGTAGGTTTTCTCAGCCCCCTACTGTAACTAACAATCAGTAACAGCAATTAGTAACAAACAAGCCTGTTAGCTTCTACAATCAGAGGGAGAATACTCCCTTCTTTATAAGTGGAGTAAGCTGATAATAATGATCTCCTAAAGAACAGATTATGGGAGCCTTCAAGAAAGAAAAACCAAAAGTGTTTTATGTGCCTGGGGAAAAAAAATTTATAACTTAAGAATTTGCTCATACTCAAGACTTGAATATCCTTGTTATACGTGCCCACTTTAATTCTACCACTACTTTTGAGGAAACAGTAATCAAAGAACAAAACATAAAACTATGCTCAAATAGCTCCTAGTTCACATTAAGAGTTAAAACACAGCCATTTAAAAAAAAAAAAAGTGCAAATCAAATGTAGGACCAAAAATCCACACTCTGGTGGTTTTTTGGTTCCTGGTTCCTGATCACAGGGAGAATCAGAGAGGTTTTTAGAAGTTATTTCTAAAATTACTAACAGTGTCCTTCACTTTAAGCTGCTGCTTCCTTCCAAATAATCTCACTTAATAAAACTGACTTAAGTCACTCATTGCAATTATCTCTGAACTGCCATTACAACAGGAACAGTTACAGTACATTTGTATCTTTGTCAGTGAAATGTTTATAAGGAAAAAAAAAATCTGATTGAACGCTCTATGAAGCAGCACCCAGTGCACCACCTAGTGGGAGTTGTGTAACATTGTAATTATTCTTTTTTTTTTTTTTAAAGGAAGAAACCCTAGATAAGAATACAACAAATACTATATATACAAACCGCCTAAATCTCTTTGGTTCCCACTTGGCAAGAGGGTTGTGTTCGTAAGAAAAGAGGACTCATTTTCTGTACAAACTAACAGGCTGATAAAGGTTTCTTAGTGGCAATTTTTGCTTGGGTGTCGAAAATTTTGACAGGAGACTAAAAATTAAGACATTACTGCAAAAACAAACAATCAGAGTTAGGCTGATGGGGCTTGTGTAAGGGATGCCTCATACCCTATAAGGAAAACTTATGTCAAAATGTACATGTTACATGCAACAGATACATCTCCCATGTAAAGGGACAACTTCATGGTTAGAACAGTTCCATTAATTCATAAGACATTTCCATGTTCCTGATGACTACTAAATTTAACATAACTGAGCAATTCTCCAAAGTTCCCCAGGCCTTGACATCATTCAAAAGGTTCCTCCCAACTATCTATCTAAGCCTGCTCTCCATTAACCCCCAAACTCCCTTGTGTTATTCTAATTAAGGAATGATTTTTACATTTTCAATTTTTCCACTAAATTTATAGTAAACCTTCTGCAAAAAGAAGTCATAAGTCATGACCAAAATGCATCATGCTTCATTTTCCTTTGCCTTCTACATGTGAATTGTTTTGGTTCAATTCAAAAAACAGTATTGGAGTCCACTGCTAAGCTACAGATGCAAACGTAAATAAGATATGGTTCTCTAATTTGGAAAACCTCCCAAAATTTAAAATAGAGGTTTTTCACATAGCACCACGAGGAGTTTGTTTTGTTTAGCCTGTATGAGAAAGTGCCTTTCTGGTGTGATTTAAACTATCTTAGCAACCTCGAGGAGAAAGAAAAAACAAAACAAAAAAACCTAAGAGACAATATTCCTTTACTTGGAAATAACCACCTCCATCTGTGACTCTTGTATCACATGATCAAATCAGTATGCAGATGCTTGCTTGATGGTGGGAACCTTAGTAGATCCTGGATTAAATCCATTACAGGTGTAAAATAAAGTAGGAGCCAGGTGACCTGGAACAGAATTCTCTTCATCTCTAGGGCTTTCATTTAGGTACTTGTAAAATGGGCATGATATGCATTACCAGCCTCTGAATAGAAGGATTACAAAACTGATAGAGTCTATGAGAGTCTCATTAAAAGACCTAAATGGAAATACAGGTTATCTCCCATTTTTCACAAGTTCATGTACCACTACTTAGCTTTTATGAAAGACCTACTTAGCTAACCGAAAGAAATCCAACAGAGGATTCTCCCTTTTTTTAAATGGAAAAGCGAAAATAACGTTCAGTGTTTGTTTTGCACTGGCTGGTATAGAGGCAGGATGCACCCCAAGCATCAGAAGTGGCTCTGCCCAGCTCCTTCTCTGGGAACTACACTCAGCATCCAGCATCACGCTGCCGCAGCCTTGACCTGTGTCGAGCATCTGTGCTGTATCTTGACGTATTCTAATGCATCCACTAGCAAAACGTGTCCTAAGGTATCAGAAAAGCCCAAGAGGTTGTTTTTTTTTTTTTTTGGGGGGGGTGCATCTGGAACACTAAAAATGTTTGCCATATAAATAGTAAGTGCTGCTTTGCTTTGCAGCACTTCAGCTTAGAAAAGGTTTCACGGGAACGCTGTTTTCAGAGAGCGGGGAAAACCTGTACTGGTTTGTAGAACTGGAGTGCACCTGGAGGGGGAGAACACTGCTCCAAGAGTTCTCACTGTGCCATTACCACCGACACCCGGTGACCTTCACCATTTCACTTGTTAATAGTGAATGGAAAAAGGTTATTAAGCAAGTCCAAGGTAATAACAATTCAAAATGCAATTCATATAATGAATAGCCTGGCTTCTATGCAAAATATTACGGCATGAGTACCAAGCAGGTGCATCCCTAAAAGCTAAACCCAGAGATGGTTTTTAGAGAAGCTTTTGTATTTGAATGCCAATGTTTAAAAAATTACAAGAAAAAAGAATCCCAATTTGACAAAGTGACAGAAACAAGGTTCCACCCCCTCAAGCCTTTCAAACCTGCGCAGGCATTCCTCCTGAACATTCCTCCCCCTCACTCCCATCGCACCGTTCCCCACTTCAGCCCAGACAAAGGTGAGTCACACTGCTGGGTCTACTTGTCACTTCAGGAAAGTCCCCAAACAAGTTCACGTTAAAGACTTCTAATTTAAAAAATAATAAATAATAAGTAAACAGTGTTCATGTGTAAGTGGCACTGCAATGCGCCTGTCTTAGGAAATATGTAATTAACAATACCCAAGACACCTTTCTCGCTTAAAAAAAAAAAAAAAAAAAGCCACTCAGCTAATCGCTACTTATCAGTAGATCCTTTTTCCTCGCGAGCCTGACTCTGACTCAACTCCGCAGCTTTTCTCCACCTGCGCGTCCTCGCGCCCTCCGTTGGGCCCAGCCGCCTCAGGCGAGTCCCCAAGGGGTCCCACCCGCCGCTACGCCCCCTCCCCTTCCCGGTCGCTCGCCCGACCCCGCCCCCACCTCCCCGCAAGGTGTCGCCGCCGCCGCGGGCTCCCGGGAGGAGGCGCTTCGAGGCTGGCGGGAGGCTCCGGGTGACGCGGCCCGGCTTGGCCCGGCCGCCGCCCGCGGGAACAGCAAGGGGAGCAGACCCCACAGCCTGTGCCGCACCGGTGCTCGGATAGGCGCCGCAGCCCCGGCGCCCCATTACCTGCTCCGGGCAGCCGCGGCCGGCGGGAGGCGCGATCGCTCTGGCCCCTGCAGCCCCGGGTCGGGAGACGAGGAGGCAGCGACCGCAGCCGCCGCAAAGGACAATCAGGAGCCAGCGGGCTCGGCACCGCCTCGGCGGGCGCAGAACGCACGAGCCCAGCGGGAGCCCGGCCCCCACCTTCAGCCCGGCGAGTAACCGACTTGGCCCCCTCCCTCGGAAGGGCGGGGCCACGGCTGGAGGGGCGGGCTGGGGCGGGACCGTAACGCCCGCGGGGCCGGAGCTCCTCAGACGCTTCGTAAGACGCGCCTGCTTATAGGCTGCGACGGAGGTAGGCGTCTCGGACTTGAAGACGGCCTCGACAGCAGAGCTCTCTCATTGGTCGGTAAGAGAAAACAAAGCGGAGGTCTGATTGGTGAGAGCTCTGTAGCTCCTCTCCCTCTCCCCTCAATCATCGGAAGCTCCGCCCCTACCCGCTCGGTTCCCAGGTGGCTGCCGATTGCGTTGTCTTACAGACCTGCAAAGTCTCCGAAGCGAAGAAACCCGGATACCCAGGTTTCTTTGCCAGGTGCGAGAGATTCTTTGATTCCCGAATGAACTTGATGAGTAACAGCTAACCTTTAACGTGAATTTAGCTAGGATTTAGAGAGTTTTTCCCTGGGTATTTTTTAAGTACTTCATAAGATTCAAAGGGAAATTGTCCTAAGAGAAGGAAAGGCAAAAAAATGTTTTCGCTCCTGGCAAAATTATGCGTCACTTTTTTTCGTTTTACCTGTGTATGAGGCATATATTACTTCTATAATTAGAAATAATTTTTAAATAGAAAGTGAGTAAAGTGCAAAGAATGGTAAAGCAAACCTTCGGGATATCCAAGAGACTAATTCTTTCACGGTAGAAAAAAAATATATAGTAATACAGGCAACATATGATGGTCATCAAAACAATATGAACTGGTATCAGCCCCTTCTAAGAACTTTACAAGTATCACTAAGTATTACTGAGGCTCACCCATGCTCTTTCCTGAGTAAATAAATGCTACTTACACATAATGTAGAATGCATCACACTCTCAAAAGATTTATAGGAAAACTCCCTGACAGGAAGAATTTAGAATCCAAAGGACAAAATAAATAAAGCACTAACAAAAACAAAAAAACAAAGAAAGGAAGTATACAGAAAGAAATTCGGAAGATATAAATTGGAAAACTCAGCCACTACAGGGAATTATAAGAAAGAAAGGGATGTGACAGAACTTCAAGATGTGACTTTAACTTTGAAAATTGAAAGTCGAGGGAGGAGGAGAGAGAGAATGATCAGTGACCTAGAGTTAAGGTAATCTGAGCTCTCAGACCAGAGTAGGCTGGCCCTGTGTTATGTAGCCAGTTTAGAAGGGAATGAAGCATAACTCACCTGGGAACCATACTCCCTTAACTCTCTGGCTGCTTCCCTATTCTATTTGTTCTTCTTGTCATTCCCCATGAGGTTCAGAAATAGGCTGTTTGAAATAAAGCCTTTCCCCAACAACTCCATGAATTATACAGTAGTGGGAAAAAAATGGAAGCTGGCAAAATTCAAAACTAAGGAAGGAAAGGAATGTTAAGGTAAACATGAACTTGAAAAGAAGGACAAGAAACTCAATACAAGGAATAGGGCACATCCCCTTTTTTCTCTTTTTTCCTGAGAATACGATAAAACTCTTTGGAGGGCAGTAACCTCATTACCTAACAATTTTTTATATCACCTTTGCAGTAAATGCAATCCTAAACAATAGTCTGAAAATAGATGTCCCAGTATACTCTAAGCAGGTAACTTACTGTTGAGATCTAATTATGTGTAAATATGTAAGGAAAAAAAAAAAATAAATAACTTAGCACTCACTGCCTACTATGACCAAATTGGCAAGAAAACTCTCCAAAAGTTTTCCCACAATAATGCCTGGCATTCCATTACTAACATTCTTTCTTTGGGATTAAGTAATTTATATCAAAAATTATTCTTTTATGGGGCACCTGGGTGGTTCAGTCTGTTGAGCCTCTGACTTCAGATCAGGTCATGATCTCACGGTTCGTGAGTTCGAGCCCCACATCCGGCGTGCTGCTAGCCAGTCAGCACAGAGCCCACTTTGGACCTTTTGTCCCCTTATCTCTCTGCCTCTTCCCCGCTTATGCGCGCGCTCTCTCTCTCTCTCTCTCTCTCTCTCTCTCTCAAAAAAAAAAAAATTAAAAAATATATTATTTTATTCCTTTACTCAACAAACATGTAATAATACTAATCATCAAATTCTAGTTCCTTCAGTGAACTGGTCACTCTACTAAGCATTGCCTTGAACAAGACAGAGTAGGAGCTATTTATCAGTAAAAGAAAGACAATGAACAAGTCAACAGATAAACTTACAGAAAGGGATAAAGGCAAAGAAGAAAACAGGTACCCAAGGGATGGAGGTGCTTCTTGAATTTGGGAAGGGAGAGAGAAATACTCTAAGATCTGAGCTGCCACTGAAATCAGAAAACACCAACCAGCTCTACAGAACCCGAGGGCAATGGCATTCCTAGCAGAGGAAACAGCAAGAGCCAAGGTCCTGAAGAAGGAAGAAGAGTAATGTTGTAGGAAGAGAGAGAAGACCAGTGTGGTTAGACTGGCACAGGGAGGGAGTGATCCCAGACAGGTCAGAGAGGGAGGCAGGGCCTTGTAGGCAGTGGTAGGAAGTTTGTATTTTATCGTAGATTCCTGATAAGGTAACAGGATGTTGGAATAAAATCATGATTTTCTTTTCCCTTTTCAGAGTCACCAAAGAAGTGGACATTCATTCACCAGGCCAGCCTATCAGGCATAGATCTAGTAAGAACCTACTATTTTGCAGGGATAGGCTAGCTGTGGGGGTATAATATTGAGTATGATACCAACCCAGGTGGATCTACAGACAAATTGTTACTGCACAAGTAACATACATAGCACAAATCAAGGGTGCTATGGGAACAGAATCCAGAAAGGGCCAAGGAGATCATCGTGAAAGAAATGAGGGATCACTGAATCAGTAGGGCGTCATCCCAGTGAAAGGCTCCAGGTTCTAGATCCAGGGAGCCACAACAAAGGAACATTGGGCCACAGTCCAGAAGAAGGAAATCTAAGGCAAAGCCTTAGAAAGCATTGCTGAAAAAATCAACTTTCCCCACATCGCAAGTTTGCCTAGCATGGATGAGCCCAGAATGTGGAAACAAAAATCCAATTAGAAGCAGCATTCTGAAAGCATAAGAGCTGAGCAAAGCATGAGAAGAAACAGACTGTTGTTTCACATTATCTCCTTCGTTTCTTCAACACAAGTCATTAAACATTGCACACACACCCTTATAACTATGACATTCCTTTTAGGATAGTAATGAGTTAACAGTATTAATCCTATTTGGCCAGAATTAGGACAGAGCTGAAGCCCTCGGAGTTAGAGATCTGTTCTACCAGTTCTGGCCTTTCTCGTGCTTCTGACCATGGCTTTCTCTTTACTGGTTGAACTCACACCATTACCAGATATCTGTAAGAAAAGAGAGGCCCCTCCCCACCCTGTACTGTGGAGGACTAATTAGTGGAAATGCTGAGAATGTCAAAATATCTTGGTGCATCCAGCTGGTAGTGGCAGGTGAATCAAAAGATGCAGCAACTAAATAAGTTAAAAAGTAAATAAAAAATGTAACCACTGAAATGTATGGCACAATGCTTCAAAGCCACTGAAAAGTAATCTCTGTGCCCCAGTAATAGATTTCAAAGATTAACGCTTAAGACAGGGGTAATGTAGAATCCAAGGGCAAAGATAAGTCAGTCTTGACTTGAAAGACAAGAGGAACTTGGCTGTAGTTTTCTCTGTCTTCAAACCAGCCTCTTTCTACTCTCCCATTCTCTAGAAAACAGCTTTCGGGGCTCCAAAGTTCAGCAGTCAAAGTAAAGCTACCTTAGTGCTCTCCAACCCCCAACCTAATCAACTACCTTGACACAATCCCAAATTCTATGGAGAGAAAATACGAGTGGCTATGCCTGGTCCGTCTCCACTCTACCCCACCACCTGTGATCATGGAGGTGTGGGGAGAGTGGGGACCACCAACATGGCTGCCAGGGCCCATCTCTGTTGACAGCTAGTGACTTCCCAGAGAACAGGCACTAGACAGATTGCCAGATAGGCATGCATCCCGCCCCCGCTACCCAACGTTTTGTGGAGTCAGTCAGTGGGGCTCCATTATCTATTCAGTGAAAGTCTTTGCCTGTCCTTTCACACTAAGACGGAGGCCCAGAGGCCAAGACCAAAGTCTTCAATGGTGACTGCCCGCTTTCTTGAAATCTTTATTTCAGTTGGTTTCCAGACACGAAGTACCCCTGTCTCTTCCACTTTCGAGCTGCCATTCCCATTTAAGTCTTCTACTGATTCCCAATTTCCCTGTGTCAAGTATACCTCTTGACACTGATTTACCTAAAGAGCAAAAGCACCTGCCAGGTTGGTGAATATCCGTGAACACTGCTCTCGGCTCAGCTGAAACCAGCACGTAGAACAGTCAGGACCAATGAAATGATACAAGGAGAAGGTGGACCTTCACCTGCCCATGTTCCTTCGACACTTAGATGAACATGTGGGCAGTCCCATAACTTCTCTGATAGCTTTTAGATAACAAAAATCCTTTGATCAGTTTAAGCCATAAAATATAGTTTTCATTGAGAAATTTTCATATGAATGCCAATACACTTTGATCAACACTTCAAGCTTCATTCAGATAGGCCTTCCCTCCACTCCCTCAGCCAGGGTCCCAGGCAGGCTGGGTCCTCCCAGGAAGGGGAGAAGGAACGGCCTCCAAATTCACAAGGTAAGGAGAGGAGAGTACTCCAAAGATCCAGCATTCGTGCTCAGCTCTTCCTGCTGTGGGGAGACGGGGAGACGTTGCTCTGGGCCTGGCCAAGGACTACACGGAGCACTTCCCCTCTCAGGTGCTTTCTAACAATCTTAGAGACCTGAACTTGAAACATCTGACTTTGTCTCTCCTGTCCTGGTCAATGCAGTTTTCTCTGGCTGCCGCTTCCCGCGCCCAGGAGGACCCTTAGTTTCTGGTTCCCGGAAGGCTACTTTCTACAAATTCTCCGCTTGATCACCTCTCCAGGTGTTGCTCTTGGGCAAGATTTACACATCTCCAGGGGCGCCTGGGTGGCTCATTCGGGTGAGCGTCTGACTTCGGCTCAGGTCATGATCTCTCAGTTTGTGAGTTCAAGCCCCATGTCTGGGGCTCTGTGCTGACAGCTCAGAGCCTGGAGCCTGCTTTGGATTCTGTGTCTCCCTCTCTCTCTGCCCCTCCCCTGCTCACGGCCTGTCTCTCTCTGTCTCTCAATAATAAATAAATGTTAAAAAAAAATTAAAAAAAAAAAAAAGATTTACACATCTCCAGCACAGCTCTCTCTCACAAACGGCTCTCCTTGCGTCCTCGAGAAACCTTCACACATACTTTACTCCCACCGACCCAGATGCCAGAGCCTGGTGGATTCTCAGAGCACACGAGTCTTGAGTACTCCCTCTCCTTCCTTGCTGTCTCTCTGAACTAACGCCTCAAGCGAACACCTTCAGTCTCTCCATTTTAGATATCTTAGGAAAAAGCCAGAGACTCCAAGAACCAGAGAACACAAACCCACTTTGATCCTCCTGACACCCCTCCTCAGGGAGATCAAGGAGGAAGACCTTGGACCAGAGATTAGGTGGGACTCAGCATTGCTTTCTCGGAAGAAAACTTCCTCACAGATCCTACCCAAACCCCACTTCCGCTGCCTTTGTACGATCCTGTTTTGAGTGAGGGATTTTTAAGAGTCAACGAGGAGCTGAGATATTTCCTTTGAGATTTGCTTCCTGCTCTGGCAAGTTTAGAAGTTTACATCTATTGTCTCTTGGTGCCTCAGTAAAAAATGTACTTTTTGCACCTTGTCACACCCGTGTGAACCTGCAAAAACTGCTTTTGTTAATTAACACCAAGGACATAGGGCTAAGAAAACTCGTTCTCTAAAATCACAGACTGTGGGAAACTGAGTTGAGTATCAGTGAGAACGGAACCCTTGCTCTTGCGTGAATGATGGGAGCCTGTGGGTCACTTTGACACAAAGAAGCAGCCTTGATTTTCAGCCGAGGTGCAGACCGTCAGGTAAAGGATTTGGACACACAGCATTCTGCATTAATCCAAGGAAATAGGACTCCGAGTATGCCGTTCAGCCCAGACCTGATGTTGCTAAGAATATTATTATTAAATGTTTATAAAATATTACTCACAGCTTTGCTCTGCTTTGAAACCGTCGTAACACTCTTTCATCTAAATCTTACCCAACTCCACCTTTCCCACGCACCTTGCAATAACCTTGCCTCCTCCTTTTTTGGTGAGGCCCTCCCTGGGTCCCTTGGCGCACGCTGTCCCGTTACGAGTTCATTAACCTAAGTAAGTTAGACTTCGGTTTGTCTCTGGTGGTGTGGGACTGTTGGACTTCATCATTAATGATCAATTCTTCCCAGATCAAGTTACTAGCTCGCATTTTCCCAGGTTCTGTCTTCATATCTGCGTCTCCCTTTACTGCACCAAGTCACACAACCCCACTGCCACCAGCGTACCATCCCCAGAGTCCTCCCGAATCCTGCAGCTACAATCGTAGAACACGCAAAAAACCATGAACGTGTGCGCACGTGGGAACAATAACCTCTATAGACTAGCAAAAAGAGAACGTATTAAAGGATATCAAAATTACCTGAGGAGCTTTTTCAAATTACACGAGCCCTGAGAAATTGATACAATCCCTCCTACTGTTCCCTCCCCGGATATACATAATTGACTAACTCGTTACAGCGGGAATCCTGTTAACGAGGGAAGAGTACCTTCCGGTGTGTTCATGGGAGGAGGTTAAGAAACTCTCCTTTATCCCTCACTAATCTGAAAGGCCCTCGATCAAACTTCTAAGTCCAGAAGTTCGAGGGAATATTTTTTCTCTTCGCTAAAAACACTGGCTTGTTATTGCTTAGAAATGAAAGAAGCTGTCCCCATGATGAAAGGGGCTTTGTCTGACTCATTCACCATGGTATCTCCGGTGGCATCACCCAGGTCCGGCACATAGCCAGTGCCCAGTGGACATTTGCTGCAGTAATAAATTTGGAACGAATTTCAAAATGGCAGAGTTTTGATCCACCAGTTGTACCAAGGCAAGCAACACCCGTCTGAACTGTTAGCACTGGCAGGGCTCTATTTCTATTCATATTTACGTGGTAACGCTTCAGGATGGGTTCCTGATGACATCAGCGGTTGGCCGCCCCCTCAAGTGTATAAACTGAGAGCCATTCAATAACTCTGAGGGGTAGGGAGGGGTGACAACAGGGTATTTCGGGCATCTGAACGCTGATGACCAGTGATTCCACGAAAACCTTTACACGAACCTGTATGCAGGCCTCAGCATAGTATATTACCATACGTGTTAGAGTAAAACAAGACCTCTGGAACGATGGAACTCTGATAATAGCTTGTCAGTAGGCTGATGATGACTCATGCTGGTGTGCTTAACTTAGGAGCCTCAGCCTGTGATCTATTCTCCAGTCGTTCAAATCAGATGTGCCCTGTAATGTATTTGATGCTATAGACGTAGGTATAGATAAAAATAAAAGATGTAGATATATACGGATGATATAGATATTGGTATAGGTATCAATAAAGGTATAGGTATAGATACAGATAGATATAGATAGACATAAATCACTTAAAGTTTCTCATACTACCCAAAACACCCCTCCCTTGCTCCCATCTGCCCATGTCTGTAAAGCTGCAAATTTGAAGGAGTTGGAGTAGTTTTAGAACATCCTTCATACCCATGACATTTCAAGTTAGGATAAGAAAACCGTTTTATCTTAAATCGCATTTAGCATTTTAAAAAAAAGATCAAAGACCTTTCGGCCACGAGTATAAAGTGAGAGCAATTATAACTACCAAAAAAAAACCATCTTGTCACTATTTAGCCACCTTCCCAAAGAGCAAAGAACATCTTTGCTTTGTAATACGCACGATCAGAGTAGGCATTTTGCTTTCACAAGGGCATTGATACAAAAGTTGAGGAAAAAACACCCTTATACTGACATGAGTTAGTCAGAACTTATATTTAATTAATCTCAGTCATCTTTGTACTTACCTTGTTGAGCTCACCAGGGAACGTCACAAGCATAATTGCTCTCGTGCTATTAGGTTCCCCAGAAACTACACCATCATTCATTAATTAGTGCTGACCTGGAAAGCAGAAGCTTCCTCCTCTCCCCGCTTAAAAACTGAGTAACTCTTCATTGTGCAAATAAGATTAAGAAGCATGTAAAGAGAAGCACTAGCAAGATAGAAAGCCATAAGGTGCACCTGGCCAGTTCAGTCAGTAGAGCAGTGACTCTTGATCTTGGGATGGTGGGTTCGAGCCTACATTGGGTGTAGAGAGTTCTCAAAAAAAATATAAGAGGCACCTGGGTGGCTCAGTCGATTGAGTGTCTCACTTCAGCCCAGGGCATGATCTCACTGTTCGTGAGTTCGGTTGGGCTTGCTATTGTCAGCACAGAGCCTTCCAGATCCTCTGTTCCCCTCTCTCTCTGCCCCCAGAAAATAGAGCACTTTTCCTTGATTGCCTTTATTGAAATATGTCTTCACAGGGTGCCTGGGTGGCTCAGTTAAGTGGCTGACTTCGGTTCAGGTCATGATCTCACAGTTCTGTGCTGACAGCTGGGAGCCTGGAGCCTGCTTCAGATTCTGTCTCCTTCTCTCTCTGCCCCTCCCCTGCTTGTGCTCTGTCTTTCTTTCTCTCTGTCTCTCTCTCTCTCTCTCTTTCTCAAAAATGAATAAAAAACATTTAAAAAAATTTTTTTAAAGGGGCGGGGCGCCTGGGTGGCTCAGTGGGTTAAGCGACCAACTTCAACTCAGGTTGTGATCTCGCAGTTCAAGCGAGGGGGGTTCAAGAGTGGGGGGTTCAAGCCCCACATTGGGCTCTGTGCTCCCCACTCGCACTCTGTCTCTCAAAAATAAATAAACATTAAACATTTTTTTTTAATGTTTAAGGAGAAATTAGTAGTTTCTAGAAGATTACAGAATTCCAATTTGTGCATTTGCAAGCCCCGGCTCAACTCTAGTATAACATGGATTTTTTTAAAAAATGTTAATGTTTATTTATTTTTGAGAGAGACAGAGACAGAGACAGAGTACGAGCAGGGGAAAGGCAGAGAGAGGGAGACGCAGAATCCAAAGCAGGCTCCAGGCTCTGAGCTGTCAGCACAAAGCCCAACGCAGAGCTAGAACCCGCAGACCATGAGATCATGACCTGAGCTCAAGTTGGCCGCTTAACCAACTGAGCCACCCAGGCACCCCAATGTAATATGGATTATAGAAACAAATGAACATGGAATCTAGAAAGAAACACACGAAAATAAGGCAAATAGTGCATGAATGGGATTAATGGCACCAATTTATTGCAGGTTTTTTTTTTAATTTTTAATGTTTATTTATTTTTGAGAGAGAGACAGAGAGGGGGAGGGGCAGAGAGAGAGAGGGAGACACAGAATCCGAAGCAGGCTCCAGTCTCTGAGCTGTCAGCACAGAGTGATCATGACCTGAGCTGTAGTTGGCTACTTAACTGACTGAGCCACTCAGGACCCCCTATTGCGGTAGGTTTAATCAAAGATGTGGTGTTAAAGGAGTTCCTTCCAGTTTCCACATATTTCATTGAGGGCAGTGAATTTAGAACAAAGTCCAGATGATTCTGAGAAAGCGAACAAACTGTTGAAGAATCTCCAAAGGAGACGATTATAGAATAATATTAGAGCCCTGAGTGTCAATCCCAATTTAGACACTAAAGCTGATGGTGTGACCTTGGCCATCTCATCTACCTTTCTAAGGCTATTTCCTTACCACTAATATGTGTAGTTGTTAATCCACCCAAGAAGTCGCAAACTACCGTTATGTCGGGGGTGAGCACAAATTTTGTAAAAATTTGGATGAGTTGCCAACTGTTCAAAATCAGGAGACACCAGTTTCTATTTTTTACAGAAGGAAGCTATGGCAAGGCTAGCCCACACTCCCACAGAAAAACAATTGCCAAGAACAGACAGTGCCCCCTTCAGAGCTGCCATGTGCTTTCCAATCTGCCATGGACCACATCCCACCTGCTTCACTCTTACTTTCTGCTACCTGCTGACCTCTGTAGTTATCTGAGTTTGCATCTCTCAAAATGGATAATTTTTAAGGGCTCGTTGTTGTTGTCATTGAAAGCTATTGGCACGGTTTCAAGATAATATAAATTTAAAATATTTATGATATAGGCTGAAAAGACAGATCTCCCATACAGAAGAATTCCAAATGATGTATGCAGATGCCCCACCCTCAAGGAGGAGGCATTTGCCTCACATTCTTTAAGTGTGGACGGTGCATAGTGACTTCCGTCCAAGGAGTTCAGTAAGAAAAGAGAAGGAAGGAAGAGTTTCTCTGCAACTGAGAAAACCTGATGATGCTACCCTGTCTGGGTGATGAAGGCCAACATCAACAGTGATGATAATTCATGTTGACATTATGTACAGTCTTCCTCCCAAGTCCCTTACCCTAGTCTAATCATGAGAGAAACATCAGACAAATCCAATAGAGGGACGTTCTACAAAATACTTGACCGGTACCCCTCAGAATTGTCGAGGTCATCAAAAACAAGACAACTCTGAGACTATCACAACCAAGAGGCAGCTAAGGAGATATAACAAGTAAATGTAGGGGTGCCTGGGTGGCTCAGTCAGTTAAGCAGCTGACTTCGGCTCAGGTCATGATCTCACGGTTCGTGGGTTCAAGCCACGCATCAGGCTCTGTGCTGACAGCTCGGAGCCTAGAGCCTGCCTCAGATTCTGTGCCTCCCTCCCTCTCTGTTCCTCCCCTGCTCTGTCTCTCTGTGTCTCTCAAAAATAAATAAATGTTAAAAAAAATTTTTTTTTAAAACAAGTAAATGTAATATGGTAGCCTAGATGGAATCCTGGCCCAGAAAAAGGACATCATGTAAAAACTAAGGAAATGTATAGATACTGCTTCATTAATTGTAACAAATGTACCATAGTAACGTAAGATGTTCCTGATAGGGGAAACTACGTACAGGGTATATAGGAACTCTCTGTACTGTCTTCATAATTTTTCTATCAATCTAGAAGTGTTCTTAAAAAAAGTTCATTTTAAAAATATTTTATATATGTATGTGCATGTGTAAATACATGTATAGAAGGACACCGAATTAGCTCGAGGGATTGGTGGAAGACTTGGACCCCCAAGGCTGAGCAGAAAAGATCAGGTTTGCTGTAGTGTATTTTATCCACAGCACTACCTTTAGTGCAACTCAGCTCTGTCATGCCTCAGGCACTGCATTTCTCAGTTCCACATTTCACCTCCCTCAAAGAAAGCCCACTGCCTCGGCCTGGGTAGGAATCAAAGTCTGGATCTAATCATTCTACCCAGGGTTTGGTTCCGTGTCAGAATCATGGCCACCATACCCATGCCTGTGTATAAGTGACCATTCTCATAAAAGGAGGAAGATCTGGGAGCCAGACAGACCCCTCTCAGCTCGGCAATTCTGTGGAAGATGGTGAAAGAGAAGAAGCTTCGCCAGGGACACCTGGGTGGCTCGGTTGGTTAAAGCATCCGACTTCGGCTCAGGTCATGATCTCACGGTTCATGAGCCTGCTTCAGATCCTCTGTGCCCCTCTCTCTCATCCCCTCCCCTGCTCATGTTCACTCTCTCTCTCAAAAATAAATAAATATAAAGAAGCTTTTTTGAAAAACTTTAAAAGAAAAAAAAAGAAGCTTAGCTGATGAAGTCAACATCCTAAAACATAAGGCCCCATAGTCTACAACAAGGGCACAGCATCATGGCCGTTTACATTTGCCATTTATACATACTAAGAACGCTTCGGTGGCAATTGCAAAATTTTATGAAATGAAGATTTATAACAACTATTTTTTCTGCAAAAATTGATTCAGTTCCAAATACTCAAGTTAACTCTACAGACGTCTAAGCACAATTCCTTTTACTTTTTAAAAATTGTATTACAGGAAAGTCGAAGAGTACGCACAGTAATGGAAACCACGGACGTTGATACACCGATAGAGTGGAAGGGAGACTAGTCCAACGCAGACCAGCTAAGCGATCCACGGAATAGTTAGTGATGGAAGGGTTGCTGCCCTTAAACCAGTTCATGTCGTTGGCGCCATGGCACAAATTCGGAAGACACCCTTCCTCGGGACACCTCATTTCCATTTGTTGGAAAACTATCACAATGTGCTGCTTTTGTTAGAACAAGACAGTTCACTGACACCTGCCAGGAATTTGTGAAAATTCAAACGCGTGATACCTACGATGTGACCTCAGGCGCCTGTGTACTGTACAAGCTGCACAGCCACACACTGTCACTCTGGGTGCCATTGTCTCTTACGAGCAAGTTTCACGTTTTTAGAGCCTTGATGGGGCGCCTGGGTGGCTCAGTCGGTTAAGCGGCCGACTTCGGCTCAGGTCATGATCTCGCGGTCCGTGAGTTCGAGCCCTGCGTCGGGCTCTGTGCTGCCAGCTCAGAGCCTGGAGCCTGTTTCAGATTCTGTGTCTCCCTCTCTCTCTGCCCCTCCCCGGCTCATGCTCTGTCTCTCTCTGTCTCAAAAATAAATAAACGTTAAAAAAAAAATTAAAAAAAAAAAAGAAAGGCCATAGGCCTGTTCTTGTGAGTGTCTCAGACATACAGTCCTACATTTCTGTGTGCAGGAAGACAGTGGTTTTCACCTGCCTTGCTTCAGTGAGGTCAAATCCAAATATCATGCACCACCTGCAGACAGTGTGTGTTTCCTCTTCACAAATTATATTATCGCCAGAAGCAGTGTGTGACTTCTGTGTATTAAAGAACCCATTTCTAGGGGCGCCTGGGTGGCTCAGCCAGCTAAGCGTCTGGCTCTTGATGTCAGCTCAAGTCTTGATCTCAGGGTCGTGAGTTCAGGCCCCGCACTGGGCTCCATGCTGGATGTGGAGCCTACTTCAAAAAATAAAAGAAAGGAAAAGAAGAGAAAGAAAGAACCAGTTTCTACATGGAATGTGATGAAACGTTAAACTCCATTTCAAAGACTTTTTTTTTCCCTTGAAAAATATTTGCTTGCTTTATTTATCTACTCAAATTGAGATTGTGTATCTTAACTGTATTTTCTTTTTTTGCATCTTAACTGTATTATGAGTGACCTTGGGCTACAGTGAAGTAAAGTTAAAACATAAATTCAGAGGGGTAATTAAATATGGAAAATTGAAAATGTCATTCATAAAAATACACATTTTTCTCCATCCAAATTATTCTTCTGATGTCCTTTGTTGCCTCAGGTAGGAAAACTATCTTAACATATCTTGTATGTTAAGATACTCTGGGAGGCTCTTTATTTATACCCTCCAGCCACACCTGCGTCCTCCCTTCAGGAAGGAGTCCGGTCACTGGAAAACAAAAGTATGAGAGATCAGATGAATTGAAGGCAAAGAAATGAGTTGAGGGAGAAGAAATACATAGGCCGAGAAAGTACCTTGGAAGAGGGCCTTCCATGTGGGGTTGGCATGAATAAAACCTTTGAGGGAGCAATGAGCTTACATATGTTTAGAGGAAAAGAAGGATACGAGCTGAAACAAAAGACTTCTGTAGGGAAGGGTTGGACAACAGCAGAATCATCTACATTCCCCAGGCTAAGATATTTGGGCCAGATCCTAAGGGGTCACCAGACTTTTACCTAGTAAGGAAAAAGGCATTTTACAAAACTCAATCCCGTAGGGGGAGAAAAGACTATTTCGAAATAAAGTAATTGAAACTATTTTTTTGTATATTTTATAATACTCGTGAGAAAGAGGACCCTTATAATAAGCGTACTTTACAAAAAAGCCTGTTAAAGTTACCAATTACTTATCGATAGTGGGAAAGGGTCATATTAAATTATTACCATTTCGCCCTCCATGCTCTTGTAAGATTTTGTTAAATGTTTATGTATTTATTTTGAGATACAAAGAAAGAGAGAGAGAGGGAAGGACAGAGAGAGAGTGTGCACGAGAGAATCCCAAGCAGGCTCTGCACTGTCAGCAAAGAACCTGACACAGGGCTTGATCTCACAAAACATGAGCTCATGAACCGAGCTGAAATCAAGTCAGATGCTTAACCAACTGAGCCACCCAGGTGCCCCTTTTTTTTAATTGAGATTCTTTTTTTTGAGGTGACTTTTTTTGGGGAGGTGACTAAGTCAGTTAAGCAGCCGACTTCAGTTCAGGTCATGATCTCGTGGTTCCTGAGTTCAGGCCCCGAGTCAGGCTCTGTGCTGACAGCTCAGAGCCTGGAGCCTCCTTCAGATTCTGTGTCTCCCTCTCTCTCTGCCCTTCCCCTGCTCGTTCTCTCTCTCCCTCTCTCTCTCTCTCTCAAAAACAAACACTAAAAATTTTTTTAAATTATAAAAAAAAGTTTTGGGTTTTTTTTTGTGTTTTTGTTTTTTGTTTTTCAAATCGCCCCCCATGCTCTTAATTATACAGGGTGGGCCCAAATCTTGGTTTTGCAATGGTTAATGTATAGTTGCATTTTTCCACTCATTTAAAATAATTACTTGATTTCTACCTCAAACCATCTATCTCTCCATTTTCAGTTGTTAATGTGAGGTTCTTTGTTTGTTTGATTGAGTGATTGTTTTGCTGTAAAGGAAGGTCGTAGGAATGGTCCGTGGTGAGAACCCTCCCCTTCACTATAACTGGGATGCAACCCAGGAGAAGGCAGGGCTAAGTATGCCAGGAGGAGGAGCTCAGGGTTCAGCTCGTCTTCTGAGACACTGCTCCAAGAAGCTTCCTTCCCATGGAGATGCAGGAAGCTCGTAACTCCCAGAGCCTAATCCAGCCCAGAACTTGGATCTGGGAGGTCTGAAACCTTCCCAGTGTGAGTAGAAACGGTGGGGGGGGGGAGCCAACATTTCAAATATGGAAGCAGTTTTATATCCTGCAAAAGCTCGAGACCAGGGTATGTTTTTAGGGCAGACTATTCTGGAAAACCAAGAAAAGGTTAATTACAGATATGAAAATAGACACTAAATGAGAAAAGATCTTTTCTCTTCTTTTAATGTTCCTTTATTTTTGAGAGACAGAGCATGAGCAGGGGAGGGGCAGAGAGAGAGGGAGACACAAAATCTGAAGCAGGCTCCAGGCTCTGAGCTGTCAGCACAGAGCCCAGCGCGGGGCTTGAACCCACAAACCACAAGATCATGACCTAAGCCAAAGTCGGCCACCTAACCGACTGAGCCACAGGCGCCAGAGAAAAGGTCTTTGCATGCTATTGCTCCAAACGTCTAAATCTCTCCATGTTAAATAGTGGTCTTAAACAGTAAACACCTGGTAAGTATCTTGCCTGGATTATGTCATTCAGTCCTCACAATAAACACCATGGGGGCATATATCATTGTCGCTGTTTTACAGATAAGAAAACTGAGGCTAGAACATTGATATTAATTGCCCAAATGTAGGCAATTAATAATTGGCAGAGCTAGGGCTCAAATCTGTCTGCCTCACATCAAAGCCAAACCCTTATCTGTCACTCTCGACCCTTCAGATTACATTTTCTTCATCAAAAATGTTTTAAAGACTTTATTTAGACTGCGTTGTACCTGCAACCCATTACTTGTTTTTGTAGCCAGGTGTATGTTTAACTGTGAGGATAAAGAAGAGAAAAAAAACCTGTTTTTCTAAGAAAGTTGGCAAGACACTGGTTGCATTTTGTGGCACCCTGGGGCCATGTGACAAAATGAATCACAGAGCCAGGGTGAAGTCTGATCTTCCACATTGTGTAAGGAGCCCTGCACTCCAAGCCTTGGGAGCCACTTAGCAGGCAGGAGACCCCGGCAAGGAGAACAGGAGTAGGAGACCTTGTGTTGACCAAAATAGATGAGATATTATAACCCACATAAAAGCTAGAATGTCTGTAGACCCTGCCCTGAAGAAGTAATATTAAACCAAACATAAGTTCAGAGACTTAGCAGTTAACACTTTTCTTTAAAAGAAACACTTGGGGTGCCTGGGTGGCTCAGTTGATTAAGCATCCACCTTCAGCTCAGGTCGTGATCTCACGGTTCATGGGTTCGAGCCCCACGTCGGGCTCTGTGCTGATGGCTCAGAGCCTGAAGCCTGCTTCAGATTCTGTGTCTTCCTCTCTCTCTCTGCCCCTGCCCCCCTCACACTCTATCTCTCTCAAAATAAATAAACATTAAAAAAAAGAAAAGAAAAGAAATGTTCATGACTCAGTGAGATAGGGCAGCGAAGGCAAGACATTTTGCAAAAATCCTCTCTCCCATCTTTAACAGCCATTTTATATGTTTTAAAAACGGTGGCCAGTCCCCAAAACTTTCTCTGTCTCTGTCACTCTCAGGTCTTCCTTGTAGACCTTGTCTCTCCTTGCACTGTCTCTTTCCTTTAATTTCTACTCTTTGTCCTCTCCCATGGGCAAAACCCATTCCTTCCTGGAACACATCCCTGTAACTTCTCCATTTTCTCTGAGTGCAAATCCCGCACCATAAAAGCCCAGGAACTGAGCTGAGAAAGGCAGAATTCCCATTAGGAGCTATAAAAGGGCCAAACTATGAACTCTCACATGTCATGGATTACTCAGTTTTGCATATCATCTCAATGCCTTCTTCTCCCTCCATTTCTCTGTCAAGAAGTCCCAGCCAATGTATGGTGGCTATAGTTAATAATACCGTGTTGCATATTTGAAAGTTGCTAAGAGAGTAAATCGTAAAATTTCGCATCACTGGAAACAAAATTTGGAAGTGTATGGTGGCAGGTGTTGACTAGACTTACCGTGGTCTTCATTTCACAATACAGTTGCCCCTTGAATGATGCAGATGTTAGGGGCGCTGACCCTCCCCCCCGCCCCCAGTCAAAAATTCACATGTAGACTTCCTGGGAAGAGGGCAGAGTAGAAAGATCTTAAGCTCCCTTCCTTTGAACTAGATAACACCCACAACAGTGTAAATAGCCCAGAAAATGACCTGAACACTGGCAGAAAAGACTCTACACAGCTAATTGTAGAGAGGAGGGCACATCAAAGAGGGTAGGAAGGGCAGAGACTTGGTCAGGAGTTAAATGGACAGGTGTGGGACTGTCCCCAGGAGGGAGGGACACTGCAGGCACAAAGAGGGGAGTGAAACAGATCCTTACACCAGCGCCTCAGACACCACAGGGGAACCCACACAGAGAAGACAAACCTCCATAACATTGGGTTTCGAAAACCAGAGGGGCCCAATTTCTAAAGTTCTTTTGATAGGCAGGGCTTCACATCTGGGACTTAAAAATCAGCGGGCTCAGCTCTAGAAGAGCTGATGGAGGGTGATAGGAAACCGAGTCCCTGCCCTTAAAAAGACAGTACAACCAAACCCCATGGAGATACAGCATGGAAGCAGCAGTTTGAAAAACACCTGGGGGTAGACGGGAAGGAGATTTATTTACTAATCTCAGAACGTGTGCTGGAAGGCAAGCATCTTTAGGAGACAGGAACAGAGGAGCTGGCAGTCACCATTTCCCTCCCCTGCCCAGCAGCCTAGATACGGGGACACCTCCAAGAATCAGAGCAGCCCCGACACGATCCACTTAGTGCCCCACCCCTACATTCTCCTGCGGACACACCCCTCCAGCCAGGCCTAGCTCCAGGTCTCCTCCCACGGCAGACCCACACAAACCTTGCCAGCATCAAGCACCTGGCCCCTTCTTCTCCCGCAGACCTGCCCCGTCCAATCTGCCCTTGGCCGCAGCCCATCCGAAGCGGCGCCACAAGCCCGGCGGTGTGCAAGCAGCCCCAATAGGGGCCAGCACGGCTCCAAAGTGTCTCCTGCCCTTTGGCAGAGGGGACCATAAGCACACGTACCACTCTGGCTGTGGCCCCTGCGGTGGACTGGGGGCAGACATCTGGTTTGACTGCAGGCCCCACCCACCGATGGGAGCTTCTCAGGGGACAAAACAGGGAAAGCGCCTTGCAGTGTCACACGACTGCATCTGTGGCCAACATTTGGTCTGACTCAACTCAAGCCCGAGGCAAGTCCCGACAGGAACCAGTTCGGCCCGCGACAGGCAAAGAGACCACCGCAGACCACTAGGGGCACGCAAACGTGGCTCAATACCAATACCGTGCACACAACACGCAGTAGGAGACGCCCCTGAAGCACCAGGCTCTGGTGAACAGGGGACGTTGCACTGCAGGGCACTAGAGGATCTCTTCTTTATAAGGCCACCATTTTCAAGAGCAGGAGACGTAGTTGGCTTTCCTAATACATAGAAACAGGCGCAGGGTTATAAAAAAAAAAATTAGGAGACAGAGGAACATATCCCAAATGAAAGACCAGGACAAAATCACAGCAAGAGAGTTGAACGAAATGAAGATAAGCAACATGCCCGACAGACAGTTTAAAGTAATGGTCATAAAGATACTCACTAAACTTGAGAAACGAGTGCAGTGAGACCCTCAACAAAGAGACAGAAAAAAAAAACAAAAACCACTCAGAGATGAAGAACTCAATAACTGAAATTAAAAATACACGAGAGAGAATGAATACTAAACTAGAGGAAGCTGAATGGATCAGTGACCTGGAGGACAGAGTAATGGGAAAGCAATCAAGTGAAACAGAAGAGAGGAAAAATAATAATAAAAAGTGGTAGACTTGGGGAACTCAGCAACACAATCAAGGATAATATGTCTCCCGTTATAGGGATCCCAGAAGGAAGAGAGAGAGAAAGAGGGGCAGGAAATTTATTTGAAGAAATAACAGCTCACAGCTCCCCAAATCTGGAGAAGGACACAGAAATCCAGATCCAGTAGACACAGAGAGCCCCCAATAAAATCAATCAAAGGAGGTCCATACCAAGACATGTTGTAATTAAAATCAGAAAAAGTGCTGATAAAGAGAGAATTTAAAAGCAGCAAGAGAAAACAGTTCTCAACAAGGGAAACCCCATATGGCTATCAGTGGACTTTTCAGCAGAAACATTGTGGGCCAGAATGGAGTGGCATAATATATTCAAAGTGCTGAAGGAAAAAAACCTGCAGCCCAGAATACTCTATCCAGCAGGATATCATTCAGAATAGAAGGAGAGATCAAGAGTTTCTCAAACAAACAAAAGTTAAAGGAATTCATGACCACTAAACCAGCCCTAAAAGAAATGTGAAAGGGGATTCTTTCAGTGGAAAGGAAAAACCATAAGTAGGAATAGGAAAAGTAGGAAGCACAAAAGCAGTAAAATTAAGCATATCTACAAAAATCAGTCAAGGGATTCACGAAACTAAAAGGATGCAAAGTATGACACCAAATGTAGAGGGAGAGGATCAAAGAATGGGTCCAAACTTAAGCAACCATCAGTTTAATATAGATTGTTATATACATAACATGTTATATAAAAATCTAATGCTAAACACAAATCAAAAATCAGTAATAGATATGCAAAAAATAGAGAAAGAAAGCCAAATATATCACTAAAGAAAGCCAACAAATCATGACAGAAGAAAGAGAAGAGAGGAACAGAGAAGAGTTACAAAAAAAAAAACCCCAATAAAACAAAATGCCAATAAGTATATACCTATTGATAATTACTTTGAATGCAAATGTACGAAATGCTTCAATCAAAAGACATAGTGTGAGAGGAGTTAAAGTGGTAAAGTAGTAAGGGGACCCTGTGCTTGTTTCGTCCCTCACAGTTAGATCAACATCAAACCATTTGAACACCTAAGAAATCGATCTGAGGATTAACAGAACAATCTGCATACTTTGAGGGAGAGAACATGCCAATTTCTAACAAGCAGACCAAAACACACCTAGGGTCTAGCTTCCTTTATTTGATTTTTAAAAATTTTTTGATATTAGGTTTCTTTTTCTTCCTCCAAAATGACAAGATGGAGGAATTCATCCCAAAGGAATGAAAAAAGCAAGAAGAAACCACAGCCAGGGATTTAATCAATACTGATGTAAGATGTCTGAACCAGAATTTAAAACAACCATTATAAGGATTCTAGCTGGGCTTGAAAAAAAAACATAGAAGACACAGAGAATCCCTTATTTCAGAGATAAAAGAGCTAAAATCTTGTCAGGCTGAAATTTGATAATGCTAAAACTGAGATGCAAACCCAAATGGATGCTAGGACGGTGAGGATGAATGAAGCAGAGGAGCAAATCAGTGATATAGAAGATAAAATTATGGAAAATAATGAAGCTGAAAAGAGGGAACCAAAGGTAACATCATAAATACAGACTTAGGAAACTCAGTGACTTATTAAAACAGAATAACATTTGTATCATAGGAGACTGAGAAGATGAAGAGACAGCGAAGGTTTATTTGAGCAAATTATAGCTGAAAATTCCCCTATTCTGGGGAAGGACACATATATCAAAATCCAACAAGCGCAGAGAACTCACATTAAATTCAAGAAAAGCCAGCCATCACTAAGGCATATCATAGTCAAATTCACAAAATACACAGACAAGGAGAGAATCCTGAAAGCAACAAGGGAAAAAAGTCCTTAACCTACAAGGGAAGACAGATCAGGTTCGCAGCTGATCTGTCCACAGAAACTTGGCAGGCAAGAGGGCAGTGGCAGGATATAGTCAACATGCTGAATGGGAAAAATATGCAGCCAAGAATACTCTATCCATCAAGACTGTCATTAAGAATAGAAGGAGAGATAAAGAGTTTCCCAGACAAACAAAAACTAAAGGAGTTCGTGAGCACTAAGCCAGCCCCACAAGCAATTTTAAGGGGGAATCTTTGAGTGGGGGGGGGGGGGTAGGGATGGGGGAAATAAGACCAAAAGCAATGAAGACTAGAAAGAAAAAAAGAATATCGTCAGAAACACCAACTTTAAAGGTAACACGATGGCACTAAACTCATCTTTCAATAATCACTCTGAATGTAAATGGACTAAACGCTCCAGTCAGAAGACAGTGTCAGAATGTATAAAAAAACAAGATCCATCTATATGCTGCCTACACTAGACTCATTTTATTTTATTTTATTTTATTTTTTTTAAACGTTTATTTCTTTTTGAGAGAGAGAGAGTGCAAATGGGGAAAGGGTAGAGAGAGAGGAAGAGACAGAGAATCCCAAGCAGGCTCAGCACTGCCAGCATAGAGCCTGACACGGGGCTCAAACCCATGAACTGTGAGATCGTGACCTGAGCCCAAACCAAGAGCCAGATGCTTAACTGACTAAGCCACCCTGGTGCCCCCTACAGAAGACTCATTTTAGACCTAAAGACATCAACAGATTGAAAGTGAGAGGATGGAGAAACATCTATCATGCTAATGGACTCCAAAAGAAAGCCAGAGTAGCCAAACTTCTATCAGACAAACTAGATACTAAACCAAAGACTGTAACAAGAGATGATGAAGGGCATTAAATCATAATTCAGGGCTCTATCCATCAAGAAGATGTAACAGTTATAAATATTTATGCTCCCGATTTGATACACCCAAAAATATAAATCAATTAATAACAAATGTAAAGAAACTCATTAACAATAATAACAATCATAGTAGGGGACTTTAACACCCCATTTACAACAATGAACAGATCATCTAAACAGAAAATCAGCAAGGAAACTGGCTTTGAATGACACACTGGACCAGATGGACTTAACAGATATATATAGGAGCTTGATTTGTGAGATCAAGTCCTGAGTCGGCCTTTGCACTGGCAGCATGGAGCCTGCTTGGGATTCTCTGTCTCCCTCTCTCTCTGCCCCTCCCCTGCTTATGCTCACTCTCTATCTCTCTCAAAATAAATAAACATTTTCAAAAAACCAGATATATTCAAGCATTTCATCCTAAAACAGCAGAACACACATTATTCTCAAGTACACATGGAACATTCTCCAGAATAGATCACATACTGGGTCACAAATCAGCCCTCAACAAGTACAAAAAGATTGAGATCAAACCATGCATATTTTCAGACAGCAATGCTATAAAACTTGAGGTCGACCACAAGAAAAAATTTGGAAAGACCACAAATACTTCAGATTAAAGAGCACCCTACTAAAGAATGAATGAGTTAACCAGGAAATTAAAGAGAAAATAAAAAATACAGAGAAGCAAATGAAAATGAAAATACAACAGTCGAAAACCTTTGGGATGCAGCAAATGCAATCCTAAGAGGGAAGTATATCGCAATACAGGCCTACCTTAAGAAGCAAGAAAGGTCTCAAATACACAACCTAATCTTACACTTAAAGGAGCTAGAAAAGGAACAGCAAATAAAGCCTAAAGCCAGCAGAAGAGGGAAATAATAAAGACTAGAGCATATATATAACATACTAATATAAACAATATAGAAACATAAAAACAGTAGAACAGATCAATGAAACTAAGAGCTAGTTTTTTAAAGAATTAACAAAATTGAGAAACCCTTAGCCAGACTTATCAAAAAGAAAAGAGAGAGAGGACCCAAATAAATAAAATCACTAATGAGAGGGGAGAGATCACAACCAACACCACAGAAATATAAACAATTGTAAGAGAATATTATGAAAAATTATGAAGACCTGGGCAACCTAGAAGAAATTGATAAATTCAGGCAGCCTAGAAACACACAAATTACGAAAACTAAAACGGGGAGACATAGAAAATTTGAACAGACTCATAAACAGCAAAGAAATTGAAAGAGTAATCAAAAATCTCCCAACAAACAGAAGTCTAGGGCCAGATGGCTTCCCAGGGTAATTCTATACATATTTAAAGAAGAGCTAATATCTATTCTTCTCAAACTGCTCCAAAAAATAGAAATGGAAGGAAAACTCCAAACTCATTCTATAAGGAAGGCCAGCATTACCTTGATTCCAAAACCAGACAAAGGCCCCACTAAAAAGGAAAATTATAGGCCAATATCCCTGATGAACATGAATGCAAAAATTCTCAACAAGATACCAGCAAGTCCAATTTAACGGGTTAGGGTTAGGGTTAGGGTTAGGGTTTAATTCATACATTAAATGAATTATTCACCACAGTCAAGTGGGATTTATCATGGAAATATAGGGCTGCTTCAACATTCACAAAACAATCAACATTACCACAATACCACATTAATAAAAGAAAGGATAAGAACCATACGATCCTCTCAATAGATATAGAAAAAAGTATTTGACAAAATACAGCATCCACTCTTGATAAAAACCCTCAACAAAGCAGGGATAGATGAAATATACCTCAGCATCATAAAGGCCACATATAAAAGACCCACAGCAAATATCAGCCTCAATGAAGAAAAAGTGAGAGTCTTTCCCCTATGGTCAAGAACAAGACAAGGATGTCTACTCTAACCATTACTATTTAACATAATATGGGAAGTCTTAGCCTCAGCAATTAGACACCAGAAAGAAATAAAAGGCATCCAACCCAGCAAGGAAGAAGTCAAACTTTCACTATTTGCAGACAACATGGTACTCTATGTAGAAAACCCGAAAGACTCCACCAAAAAATTGGTAGAACTAATACATGAATTCAGCAAATTCACAGGATATAAAATCAACGTACAGAAATCAGCTGCATTTCGATACACCAATAATGAAGCAGCAGAAAAAGAAATCAAGGTATCAATCTCATTTACAATTGCACCAAAAACCATAAAATACCTAGGAATAAACCTAACCAAAGAGGCAAAAGATCTGTACTCTAAAAACTATAGAACACTTATGAAAGAAATTGAAGGAGATATAAACTAGTGGAAAAGCATTCCATGCTCACGGATTGGAAGGACAAACATTGTTAAAAAATCTATACTACCCGAAGCAATCTACACATTTAATGCAATCCCCATCAAAATGCCACCAGCATTTTTCACAGAGATAGAACAAACAATCCTAAAATTTGTATGGAACCACAAAAGGCCCTACACAGCCAAAGCAATCTTGAAAAAACAAAACAAAACAAAACTGGAGGCATCCAAATTCTGGATTTCAAGCTATATCACAAAAATGTAGTCATCAAGATAGTATGGTATTGGCACAAAAACAGACAGATCAATGGAACAGAATAGGAAACGCAGAAATGGACCTACAACTATACGGTCAAGTCATCTCCGACAAAGCAGTAAAGAATATCCAGTGGGAAAAGGACGGTCTCTTCAACAAATGGTGTTTGGAAAACTGGACAGCGACATGCAGAAGAACGAAACTAGACCACTCTCTCACACCATATACAAAAACAAATTCCAAGTAGATGAAAGATCTCAATGTGAGACAGGAAACCATCAAAATCCTAGAGGAGAACACAGGCAGCAATCTCTTTGACCTCAGCTGTAGAAACATCTTACTAGACACATCACCAGAGGCAAGGGAAACAAACAAAATTAACTACTGGGACTTCATACAAATAAAAATCTTCTGCACAGCGAAGGAAACAAGACTAAACTAAAAGGTAGCAAAACTAAAAGGCAGCTACAAAATGGGAGAAGATATTTGCAAACGACATGTATGTTAACTATACTGAAATTTTTAAAAATCCTCATATAACGACTGACTTCCCCAAAACTTTACTAATAGCCTACTGTTGACCAGAAGCCTTACTGATAACATGAACAGTTGAAGAACACATATTATGTATGGTATATGCATTATATCCTGTATTTTTACCAAAAAAAAGTAAGCTAGAAGAAAGAAAATGTTATTAATAAAATCATGAGGAAGAGAAAATACACTTACAATTCTGTACTGTATTTACCAAAAAAAAATCCACATGTAAGTGGATCCACACAGTTCAAACCCATGTTGTTCAAAGGTCAACTGTATATACGCATATAAAATCACCAAGTGGTACACTGGGAACTAATAGAATGCTATATGTCAATTATGCCACAATTAAAAAAGTAAATTGTAAACAAATTTTTAGTCCCCAGACAAAACTAGGTATTGTTTTCCCTAAATACAACTTCTAACTCTGAGAAGGACTGCTGTTTTAGGAACTGCTAAACGAGGGGCGCCTGTGTGATTCAGTCAGTTAAGCGTCTCTTGATTTCGGTTCAGGTCATGATCTCACAGGTTATGAGCTTGAGCCCCACATCGGGCTCGGCGCGGACAGTGTGGAGCCTGCTTGGGGTTCTCTCCCTCTCTCTCTGCCCCTCCCCTGCTTGCTCACTCTCTCTCTCAAAATGAACTTAAAAAAAGAATTGTGAAATGAGCAGGAGCTAACAGATGAAGACATTCAGTCTTCAGCCCAGGAGCTACATCAATCAAGGCTGGGATGTAGAATAATCATGATTATTCTATGCTGGGAATTATTGACAAGTACTTGGCACATGCTTTCACCAAGGATTCTTCTTCTGTGCCACTGTCCTCTTTGGCAATCTAGTAGAGCCTATCGATTTCTTCTCAAAATCAGGTTTTTAAAGCATAGAACACAATACACGGGAAAAGACGTGAAACAAAATATACTGAGACAAAAAGCTATACGGTAATAAAGTGCTTCTTTCTTTTAACATATTCAATGATGAGGTCTAGTGACAGGTTTAACAATACTGTAACTTTGAAACACTGAGGAGCCTTAATGCAATCAATATCCCTATTGAAGTTCACAGGCATCCGGAACTCCAATCCACTGGTTTGTGGACCCCAGGGCTAATTTAATCCTGATTATAACCCTATAAAGTATTATTATTCCTTTTTCTTCCAGATGAGGAAAATGAGTACGGAGAGGTTAAATGACTTGCCCGTGAATAATAAGTTTTGGAGCTGAGAACTGCGCCCATAATCTGGTTCCAAGCCCCGTGTTCTTAACGACTACACAGTGCCTGGCTTAGCTCGGGGCTTGCCTCATGGTCAAGGTCAACAACATTAGCTGGTAGGTGGAAGTAGTAATTGTAATAAGTAGTGGAAGCATTAGGGGGAGAATATGTCTAGAGGATAAAGAAGAGTTTGTACCAGTATTAAGAAAATCTTTAAAGGGAAAAATCTGGTATGAAGCAATAAAGCCAACTACACAGCACGTCGCGTATCCTGTTCCTGCGAGACACGTACAAGTTCATTGCTTTCTCTCTGTGATTACCCATTCTGGGGCTAAACAGCACAGACTTCGGGGGATGTGATAATGTACAGAAGTGTTCTTGAGTCTATGAAAATTTCTTCCTTTTATTTGTATAACCCCTTATTAATGACGGGGGGGCTTTTCTACACTTCCAGGAGGCACTTTCCCCCAAAGACCCTCAGGACATAAATCATTGCGGCAGAATAAAAAGAACGCTGTTCATCCTGCAGAGAGGGTTGCTCAGAATGAATGCAGCTACTATTCTTTTCTGCCCTCGTTTGTAAACGTGAGAAGTCAGAGGTTTGGATATGGCGTGGGGCCTGCAGGCACTATGTAAATATTAACGAATTGAAAGGTGTTGATAAGGTAAAGAGACTTACACTTCTCCAAATGGTGACAGCCAACACTTTAGTTTCAATTTTTTTTTTTTAAGGAAAAAGACAAGCAACGGAGCCCGGATCATCAGAAAGGCTTTCTTCGTGCGTTGGGTGACAGCCATCACGGTCTCAGTGAGAGGGAGAGCCCTGCCGGAGGCTAATGGACCATAGGACAATGATTTATCCTTTCTCCCAAGTCTGCCTTGTAAAAGCATTTCTCTAATCGCCTGTCCACAGCGTATGTTTCCTGTAACAAGGCACTCCGTTCCCTAACATTCATAGGGCACACTGCTGCCAACAGCAAAGCAGAAAAGTGACGGGAGGTGCCCTGTCACACCATCCAGGTAAATGCCTCCTGATCCACCAGAGGGTTTGAGAACCCCAGTTCCCAAGCTCTGTCAGGCTGACATTCTATTAAACCCCACGGGAAAGAAAAAACTTTAACACTAACATGCAAGAGGGATTGAAGTACTAAGCCCAGCACTCAGCCAGGGGATCAAGTCTCAGGAGGACATTGTGAGGTCAGAGGATGCCTGAGAGTCTGCACACATTCCTCCCCCAGGCCACCCGGCCTGGACTTGGGAAAAGAGCACATGTGACCAGCTGCCCTGAAAAATACCAACGAGAACCTTCACAGATGGCTCCGAGCCCGGGGTAAAAATAGCTCATCATACAGCACAGCCCTAACGAGGGGCAGGACAGGTTTTGATTTCAGCTTGCCAAAAAGGTAAAAAAAAAAAAAAAAAAAAAAAAAAGTTTTCACTAAATCATAAAAGGCTGCCATGGCAAGAGAGACTTAAAATACAAATATTTTACATTCACCTTATTTCAAATTCATTCAACTGTCATCGGCAAAAGAATGAAAAACATTTGCAGCTAGGAAAAAAAAAAAAAAGTATTTGTCTTTCTTCTGATTTGACCATAACAAGAAAACTGGCAGCCTGATAACTTCTTCAATACGTAGACTCATGGGAAGAGTTGAGTAAGGAGAGAAATGAAAACATGTGCTTTTGCATTAATTTCTAAAGACTCAGACTTACAGATTTATCGGAGTTCTAATTTGTTTAATTATTTATTTTAAACAAGCTGTCTAATCCATGTCCCATTGTTCCAGTGAGGTTTCTATTTTTACCAAGGGGGGGTGAATCATGCTCTGATCATTTACAGACATGTTTAGGACGTGATTTTGCAAGTCAAGGCCCAAGTGAAGTTTTGATTCCCAGACCAGAGCCTTGACGCTCAGCACACTAAGCAGCCATTGTGCACTGACATTATGTTGGCCTGTGCGCACTGATTGTATCACACACAGTAGAGGTGATTGGAAGGGTTCCATGGACAAAAAATAGCTCAGATAATAACTCCTTACAAGATAAGAGGAAATAAGTGGCATTTGATTCGGGGTTCCCTCAGTCCCCTGACCTGGTGAACAAGAAAATGCTTTTGTAGCTTTCAGTTGTTGAAACTGATGCAATCAATTTGCATCCAATCAGCAAAGAAGTGTTTGTCCTCATGTACAGTGTTGTTCTGTCCTGAGAGCCATGAATGCTTTTCTTATTTGATTCAAATTTCTAGTGCCTCATTAATATAATAGAGTCTTGATGCCCGGTTAATAAAAATCTCAGCTCTGCTGGATTTTCTTTTGAGTTTTTTAATAAAAGGTAAAATTAAATCTAATTAGAACTTTTAACCTACGTGCAATGTAAATAGGTTCAGTGTTGAAATTCACATGTTAAAAAGGGTAGAGTAATTGTTTTTTTAGGTCTCATCTGGAGTTTCTAAAATTTTAATCCCTTGAAATTGAACATTAATCCAAGTGCTGCCTTTTTTTTTTGTTTTTTTTTTTTTCCCAGTGGGTCAGAATTTTAAATGGCCAGATGAGGTTCATAAGTGTAGAACGGTGCTGGTAGAATTCTTAGTTTTTTCTCTCTGGGTGTCAGGAGATGATTCACAGTCAGTTCAGAGAAAAGAAAAATAAAAAACGCCTCCATCTTGAGACTTTTCCTTAACTAGAGAGTGCTTTTTTGATTACGAGTTGATTTCCATTCCGAATAGAGAAACTCATATTTCTGATCTTATTTTTCTACCTAACAGAAGAAAGGTTTCTATGCTTTTCTCTTCCACTGGGAGGATTTGCATGATTATAAATATATCAACCCATGTTTTCTTATAATACCTTGTAGTTATAGTTTTAGCATTTACATGTTCTATGTAGCTGGAATTTATTTTGGCATTAAGTATAAATCCAGTTTTTCTTAATGGCTTTCCATTTGTCCAAATACAATAAGGCACTGATCTGAAATACTTTTATTATACATTACATTTATATATGCATGGACCTCAATTCCTTTCCATTACAATGACTGTTCTCATTGTCACAGTTTTGGTCAATGTGTCTTTTATATTCCCACATTGTTTTAGCCACCGTACTACGTCGTAATACGTTATATATTCACTACACTACTATTAAGATGTATTGGAAAGATGCTGCTCATCTTTGCTATTCTTTTCCAAAGTGGCTGTGGCTACTCCCTGAAACTCTTAATAAGTTGTAGTTTCAAGTCTTCTTACCTGCCCCCTCTCCTTCAGTTGATTGGGATATCTTTTGATTCATTGATTAATTTAGATACTATCACTACTTCAAAATATTGCTTGTTCTAAAGCATAAACATGTGCAATCTTCCTTGAATACTTCCTTATCAAGTTCATTCCAAAGTATTTAATGTCTTTAGCTTGTTTTTGTGTCTGAGTGAATGCAGTCCCTCCAACCTGATACTTTTGTTTTTTTTCGTTTAGTAAAGTATTGATTTTCGCATATTACCTTAAAGACCAACTGCTTTACCATATATATATACATATATATATATATATATTACTATTTTTCTAATAGTTTTTCAGCTGAGCTTTCCTTAATAACACAAAATTGAATTACATTTGTAAAAACAATATATCAAAATGTAATTTAAATTATCAAAATGTAGGGGCGCCTGGGTGGCTCAGTCAGTGGAGTGCCCGACTTCAGCTCAGGTCAAAATCGCCCGGTTCATGACTTCAAGCCCCATGTCAGGCTCTGTGCTGACAGCCCAGAGCTTGGAGCCTGCTTCAGATTTTGTGTCCGCCCCCCCCGCCCCTCCCACTTGTTCTCTCTGTCTCTCTGTCTCTCTCAAAAATAAATAAACATTAAAAAAATTAATTATCAAAATGTAGAGTCTGAAATAATGAGGTTTCGCTGTATCTGAGAATATGCACCTTTCTATAAATCTTACTAACTTTAATAGCTTTACAGATTTTAATCCTGTCCAGCAAGAACAAAATAAATACAAGGTTTAGGGTCTATCCCCACTCAGTGGCCAAAATTCTCTGATTATAACCACTTCTTCCCCCGTCTCTTCAAGTTGTCACTTTGTACAGTGGAAAGAGTGGTACTTCCTCTTTCCTCCCTAAGTTGAGGTGACATATGATAAATGAAACACTGAAGCAAGGTATTAACAGCTTCCCAATAGATACTACACTGCATTTACCAAGCACACCAGCCAGTACTCACCAAATAATGCTACCACTCACAGAGTTTTAGTGTTGGTGATAGTGGAGTAGTTAGTCAAACTAATTTTACTTTAAAAAAAAATGCTTAATGTTCATTTATTTTTGACAGAGAGAGAGAGACAGAGCATGAGCGGGGGAGGGGCAGAGAGCGAGGGAGACACAGAATCCGAAGCAGGCTCCAGGCTCTGAACTGTCAGCACAGAGCCCGACGCGGGGCTCGAACTCACAGACTGCAAGATTACGACCGGAATGGAAGTTGGACACTTCACCGACTGAGCCACCCAGATGCCCCTCGAACTAACTTTATTTTTGATAGCAATTAGTTGAAATAGTTTCTAAAAATGATCTGAAGGCATCGGTGAATGACTAAAAATGGGCAGAAAGTAGGTGAAAACTTCATGCAGAGCGAGATGACTACAACTCAAGAAGAAAGCCACAATCTGATTGGGTTGAAGGAGGGAAAATGAAATACAGGGTTGCTTGAGTGGTTGAATATTTAGGGTGGAAATCCTGGAACAGAGGGAACCACAGAGGAGGAAGTCCTAAATCGGAATATAAACTCCTCTCAAATGCTCAGCTGCTATAAACTGTGCATACGTTTCCCAGCAGAAAGCAAAAGCTAGAAGTTAGAAAGAACTAAGCAGAAACTCCAGCTGTTGCCCACTGCAGAGTGAACAACGTTTAGAATTTTGAAACCTACCAAGTTAGAGGGGCTTGGTAAACAGCTCAGAGTTATTTTGGAACCATAGAAGAGCCCTGACTTACAAGTAAAGGTTATGTCCCAGGACTGAGGGGTTCACCCTAGGAGTAAGGGCAAAACCAAAATAGATCTGCCCTAAATAGACATTAAACCGAGCTTCCAAAAGTTAAGATAGATCAGTCAGTAATTTAACTGCATGCTAAAACAAAAACCAAAACTCTTCAAGGAATATAAGAGATTTCCAAGTACATGTATTGTGCACAATGTCTTGTGTATGATTTAAAAACTATTTTTTATTTTTTTATATATTTTTATATATTTTTTTATTTTTTTAATGTTTATTTATTTTTGACAGAAAGAGAGAGACAGAGCATGAGTGGGGGAGAGGCACAGAGAGAGAGGGAGACACAGAATCCAAAGCAGGCTCCAGGCTCTGAGCTGTCAGCCCAGAGCCCGACATGAGGCTCGAACCCACAAACTGTGAGATCATGACGTGAGCCGAAGTTGGATGCTCAACCAACTGAGCCACCCAGGTGCCCCCCAGATTACTATATATTTGAAGAAACAGAGAGGTATAACCCATAGTTAAGAGAAAAATCATGAAAACCGTATTCTGCATGACCAAGATGTTGGAATTAGCAGATATAAATTTTAAGGCAGCTATTATAAATACGTTCCAAGAAAGTAAAGGGAATGATGGTCATAATGGGTGTACAGATAGGGAATCTCAGCAGAAAAATGGAAACTGTATTTTATGAATACAAAAAAGGAGGAGGAGGAGGAAGAGGGGGAGGATAAGGAAGAAATTCTAAAGCTGACAAGAATAGTATTTAAAGTGAAAGAAAATCCCTGGATGGGCTTCCCAGCAGTTGAAGAGACAGAAGAAAGGATCTGTGAATTTGGATACAAATCAACAGAAATTATCCAATCTGACAAAAATCAAAGAAGAAACTTCTGAAGAACAAAGACAAAAAAAGACCCAAGAAAGTCAAGGGCAGGGGTGACTGGGTGGCTCAGTCCTTTAACCTTTCCACTCAGGTCATGATCTCAGAATTAGTGAGTTCAAGCACCACACAGGGCTCTGCACTGACAGCACGGAGCCTGCTTAGGATTTGGTCCCTCCGTCTCTCTCTGCCCCTCCCCTGCTTGTGCTCTCTCTCTCAAAATAAATAAACATTAAAAAAAAGAAAGAAAGGCAAGGGAAAAGGTATAGCTGGACAGTTTTTGAGGACTTCATCCCAACGCAGGATTTCATCAATTCAATCGAGTGTCTAGATTCCACACAGTTGGCAAAATGTCTCTCATGTCTCTCAAACTGTCTCCCAAACAGCTCTCTTAAAACTTCTTCCAGAAGACCTCACTTCCTGGATAAACAGCTTTATTTAGAACATCTCTCCACTTCCTTCCAACCCTATGAATGAGAGCATTATCCTTGCTGATCCCATTGAGAATATCCTAAACGAAAGGAAAAATACCCGAGAAGCGTATGCATTTTCAGAGGGGGCTCCCTGGTTTTGTCAATGAAACGCTCTTTCGACTTCCCCAATAAGGTAGAGCGCTCAAAAATTTGCTGAATGAATGATTACACAATCTGGAAGGAAAAAGAAAAAAAGACAAGGAAAAGTGAGGGCACTATTGAGAAAGCGGCTCATTTTATTGGCCACTGAGTTTCAAAAAGGTCAAAGAATAGATGGAGTTGGACTAAGGAAATAAAGAAACTGGGCCGGGGGTGGGAAGCCTATGCTCAAAGAGGGAGCAGAAGATTTGAGAAGCAATACACTTACAGGGGATGACAAGGTGAGGGCTTGTCCAACCAGTTCCAGTCCCTTTGAATGAAAGCAGCACATCCATGCAGACCCAGTAGAAGAGCTCAAAAAATCAGCTGCAAGCATCGCTCCTTCATCTCCAAAGTTGAACTCTTGATTTCCTCCTCAAACCTGCTCTCCACCCCCATCTTAGCAAATGGCACCTCCAACTGCCTGGTCATGTCCTATCAGAAACTCGGAAGTCATTTTTATTCCTCTCTCTCACCTCACCCCTACATTCAACCTATCAAGATCTACATTCAACCTTCTTTTTTTTTTCTTTTTCAATGTTTATTTATTTTTGAGACAGAGACGGAGCGTGAATAGGGGAAGGACAGAGAGAGAGGGAGACACAGAATCTGAAACAGGCTCCAGGCTCTGAGCTGTCAGCACAGAGCCCGACGTGGGGCTCGAACCCACGAACTGTGAGATCATGACCTGAGCCGAAGTCGGAAGCTTAACCGACTGAGTCACACGGCCGCCCCAAGATCTGCTGGTTCTTCTATCTCCACTGCCATCAGCCTATTTCAAGCTGTCATCACTTTTGTCCTGAACTATTGAAATAGCGACTTATTATATTTCTGTTTCCCACTCTTGTCCACCTTCGTGTTTTCTCTACATACAACCAGTTATCATGTAAGCATATAAATCAGATTAACTCTTTTCTATTTAAAACAGTACCTTCCATCCAAAGCTAATATAAGATTCACATTTTTTTTTTACTGTACAATCAGAACCCTGTCTGTTTCCCCAGTCTCATCTCTCACAGCTTTTCATCTTGTTTATTGTACCCCCCACCCCCCACCCAGTGTTATATATACTGGCGCTAATATAGCGAGTTCTTATTCTTCTACTTGGGCACCTTCACAGCAAATGTTTTCTCTCTTGGAATGATCTCCTGTTCTCATCAGGTGACCGACTCTTTCTTTTCCTCTGAGGATCAGCTCAAAAGGCCACGTCCTCAGAAATGCCTTCCTTGACCTCCCTTGTCTGAAGTTGCTCTCCTTTGTTACTCTCCAACACAGCATGCTATCCATTTTGCTATGTTTATACCAATTTGGACTGAAGTCTTTTTTTTCTTGCTTCTTTACTGTCTTGCCACTAGAATATAAATTCAGCAACGGCACCCAGAGCAATTTTTTTCAGAACTGTTTACCTAGCTCAGGCCGTAGCCCATAGCAGGTGCTCAATACATACTTGACCAATGAGCGAATGAAGGGAAACATCTTGAGAGTTCTTTTAGACCTTCTCTCACTAGCCCAGCTCTTCATTGAGTGGATCCTGCCTTCAACTGATTTCCTTCTTCTCTTCTTTTTTTTTTGAGTTTATTTTTATATATTTTGAGAGAGATAGAGAGCAAGCGGGGGAGGGACAGAGGGAGAAGGAGACAAAATACCAAACAGGTTCCATGCTGTCCGTGCAGAGCTGATGTGGGGCTCGAACCTGCAAATTGTGAGATCATGACCTGAGCTGAAATAAAAGTTGGATGCTTAACTGACTGATCCACCCAGGCACCCCCCATCATCTCTTCTTCCCTACACTAATCTCACTAAGGACAGGAGCTTCAAGCAAGTATAGCTTTAAGGCTAAGTTCCTAATGTAAAATGCTGGGGAAAGTCTTTAGAAACAATTTTAAATAACTATAACTTAAAATCATGATACGAATTGTAAGGCAAGGAACTACAAACTCAATAACATAGTGCAATATTTAACCCCAGTAACTGGTCTTGTCCACCTATATTTTAGCAAATCAGCATGCAATGAAAATTATAATACAAGCTAAGATGATCTCCAACAAAGAAATTTTCAGTTTCTAGGTTTTAAAAAAATATATATCTTTACATAGAAAATTAGAACAATTATTATCTTCATATTTCAACTCTTGGTATTACTGAGGTCATAGACACTAATTCCAGGTTTTAGACATTTACAAATTATATGTTCCACCCTTTACAAGGGAAAATGATGCTACTGACTCACTCTTAATTGAACAAGCATTTGCTTTGTTTATTCAGCTGTGGTCCTGGTTTGGGTTACTCGATCGATTCCTTTTCGTGAGGTCCCCTTCCAGCCACTGAGAAGTTTTTATACTTACACAAGTTCGATGACCTATAAATCTTAATTTCATCATGTTTTAAACAACTTAGGTAATAATTGGGACGCATACATCGTCAATTTGTCAAGTGTGTGTGTGCGTGTGTGTGCGACTAACAAATTGCAAATGGCCTACGTTGGTATAGTATTTCCAATTCCTATCCATTCCCTAAGTGCTATCCTAACCATATTCCACTGTCACTTCATTTCAAGGGATTATGATATAAGATTAAAACTGAAAGGATATCATTTAATATAGTTTGAAGCATAAGAGGTTTAAAGTAACTATTGTACAGTTGAGTGTGTACACATTTTATTAACTACCTATTAATTTAGAATAGGAATGGTGTAAGCCTGTCAGAATTATTACAGCTAGAAGACTTTATCATAGTATTTCTTGCATGTGTATATATAAAATCAACATTTATTGTGCACTTAAATCGTAATACATATTTTACAATATAGTATCAGATCATTTAACTCTCAAACAATTCTGTGAGGCATGTATTATCGTTTGCTTTTAAAAAAATTTTTTTTAATGTTTATTTATTTTTGACAGAGAGAGAGAGAGAGACAGAGCCTGAGCGGGGGAGGGGAAGAGTGAGAGAGGGAGACACAGAATCCGAAGCAGGCTCCAGGCTCTGAGCTGTCAGCGCAGAGCCCGACGCGGGGCTCGAACTCACAGACCGCGAGATCATGACCTGAGCCGAAGTTGGACGCTCAACCGACTGAGCCACCCAGGCGCCCCTATCATTTGCTTTTTTAAAAAAATGTTTGTTTATTTTAGAGACAGAGAGACAGAGAGAGAGAGAAGAGAGAGCATGAGCAGGGGAGAGGCAAAGAGAGAGGTGGAGAGAGAATCCCCAGCAGGCTCCACACTGCCAGCATGGAGCCCAACACAGGACTTGATTCCATGAACCATGAGATCATGACCTGAGCCGAAGTCAAGAGTCCAATGCTCAACCAAATGAGCCACCCAGGTGTCCCTATCATTTCCTTTTTACAGAGGAGGACTCTGGGGCATAAAGAGGGTGAGTACCATGCCAAACGTCCAACAGCTGATACATCCACCCAAGATATGAGCCCATTTGTGTCTGGCTACAACGGCTATGCTCATGGCACTGTGAGAGTTCTACTTAATTTAACTCTATGTGTTCAAATTCCAGAGTTCTGAAATGTACTGCTCTAATTCCTGAGTTCTGCAATTATACGGCCCCGCATAGCACACATTATAAATCTTCAGCTGGAGTAAATCTGCCACTCAGAAATAACAGGAAAAGGTTACATGCTGGAGATGTTCCATTATGTAACATCATACATTTGTGAAACTAAAATCACACAGGAAATAATGTAGCTAAAGTCTGCTAAAAATTTGGCCACAAAAACAATTTTAATCTCCTTTCTTAGAACATCAGTTTTTCAAGCACTTTCAAAGAAATAGTTTCCATTTGAAAAGAGACCCACGTGGACACATTTTTTAAAAGAAATACCTGTAAAGTAACTGGAATTTAATTTAAAGTCTATCTAGGAGCAAAGGAAAAGCAGAGGGCTCTTCTCAAACATCTGAACTCAGCTATACGAATACAAGTGGGGCTGAGAGAGACCTGTGGGGGGGGAGGGGGGGACTGGGTTATGAGCATGGCTGGTGGGAGGGGGTGATAAGGGAGGACAGAAGAAACAAAGTGGAGAAAGAAGAACTTCCAAAACCAAGTTTCAGAACAACCGAAGAAGAGACTGAGTAAAAGCTCCAGTTCAAAGCACTAAATGTAAGAAAAACTTGATGGAAAGAAAACAGAAGAAAACAAACGTAGGTGGAGTTTTTTTCTCCCCTAAACACTCAACCAGCTGTTCAGCCCAACGGCTGAATCCAGGATGACACGATGGTGGTGGGATCTGATTGAAGCTGATGTTTTGTTTCTTTTTCTTTAGTTGCCAAGTAACACCTTCTCCTCAATGTTCTTTTCCATCACCCTCAGGGTTTATATTCAGGTCTATGTGCTGGGTGTTTGTTCTTAGACATACAATTCTGTACCTTAGTAGAAATACAAACGTACGGGAGTTAAATATTTTGTGAAGTTCTAATATTAAATGTTTTCCCTTCATGAACATCGATTTTTCCCCACCTTCCTCTCTTTATGACTATAAACGTTTTGTCCAAATAGCTAGATCCCTGGCCAAAGGAATTATTTTAAGTTAAAGAGAAAGTGAGATTATGTTCAAGAAGACAGACTGAATACATGCATTGTCTTTCTCCCTTTTCCAAAATAGTATTGAAATGGAATAAAACATGTTTCAATTCTATTTGTTACCCATTGTTGTATAGCAACTTATCCCCAAACTTGGAGGCTTTTAACAACAAGTAGTTTTGGAACCTCACAGTTTGTGTGGGAGTTTAGGAGCAGGTCAGCTGGGAGCTTCCAGCTTAGGGTCTCTCACGAGGCTGTCATCAAGATGTCATGGGGGCGCCTGGGTGGCTCAGTCCGTTGAGTGTCCGACTTCAGCTCAGGTCACGATCTCGCGATCCGTGAGTTCGAGCCCCACGTGGGGCTCTGTGCTGACAGCTCGGAGCCTGGAGCCTGCTTCGGATCCTGTGTCTCTCTCTCCCTCCAACCCTCCCCCACTCACACTCTGTTTCTCTCTCTCAAAACTAAACATTAAAAAAAAATTTAAAAAAAAAAGATGTCACAGATGAGTGGAGGCTGAAGTCTTCTGCAAACTGGATGACTTAGAGGGTCCACTGTCAAGCTCCCTCAAGGCTCTGGGCAGGAGGCCTCGGTTCCTCACCACATGGGCTTCTCTACAGGGCGGTCCTCCTGACATGGCACCTGGCTTCCCTCAGTGAGCGTGACCCGAGCCATAAAGCGCAAGATGGAAATCACCATGTCTTTTATGACCGAGACTTAGAAGTCACATGCTATCATTTCTGTCGTCTTCTGTTAGCCACACAGATTAACTCTGATACAGTTGGAAGAGGACTACATACATAAGGATGGGAATATCAGGATGAGGAGGTCACTGGGGACTATCTTGGGGGCTGGCTATGACAGAAAGATAAATCCCAAACAGCAAAGTAAAAGGGAAATTTTAGCCATCAGAAGATTATCTATACAAATAGAGAGTTTTTGAATGATAGAAAGCAAATGAAACTAGAGAATATTTAGAGATAAATAAAAATGAGACTCCTAGATACAATAATCTAGGGATGTAGTCAAATTAATACTCAGAGGAAAATATATAGCCTTAATTTATTATTAGAAAACCCAGAATGTGAGGAAATGTATTAACTAAGCATTCAACTCAAGTAATTACGAAAACTCATATTAATTTCAGCCTTTATCTGGCGTACGAGTTTTTAAAAGTACTTTTGAATAATAAAACCCAAAACTGCTCCTACAAAAAGGCCAAAAACTAGCAAAGCTTTTGAAAGCCTAGTCAAAAGCAAGAGAGAAGATACACATAAAAACTAAAACTGAAAGAAGCCAATCCACAAATTACGAGAAATAACAAATCATCACGTTAAGCCACCATGTTTTGTGGTAGTTTTATCCACAGCAATAGATCAACTGAAATACACAGCATATAAACCCTGTCAGTCCAGTAGCTGCAGCTGGGCCAGTGACATCCTGGCCAATTAGAACAACAGGCACATACCTTTTATGATGGGCACCACATGGTAAATATTCTAGGTTTTGTAGGCCAGACAGTCTCTGTAAAAATACTCTGTTAATTCTGCCATTGTCGCACAAAACAGCCATAGACAGAACATAAATTAATTGCATGGCATTTTCCAATAACACTTTATTTACAAAACCAGAAAACAAACTGGATTTGGTCCGTGGGCTGCAGTTTCCAGTTCCTCGGTTAGAGCGCTGCATTTGTTGGCCACGGGGTTTGGATCACAGAAGGGCACATTATACCATCAGATGCAATGAGACTCAAGTCTAAGACTCTGTGAATCTGTTGAGAAGAGAAAATAACTGTGTCCTGCTGGGATTGTCACCCAGACACAGGAAGCTTGGATATGCTACTAACCATCTCGCTGCCATGAAGGAACCATTGCCTCGTGCTGAAGAATGTACGACCAAGAGTTGGAAAGGGGAACCTTGTGACAATATCTGAACTCCTAGATCCATATGAGCCTGAGGCTACAACTGCCTTTAGGCTTTTCAAGCATTTGAGCCTGTGTATTTTTTTACTTGCTTAAGCCCACTTTAGTTATTGACCATTTATAGTCAAAGAAGTCATTTATTTCTTTATTCCTTCGTTTATTCAACCCACATTGATTGAGTCCCCCTACGCACCAGGCACTATGGGGCTGGGAACATACCAGCATATACGGCAAATGAGTTCCCTACTTTTATGGGGCTTATCTTCCAATGGAAAAGGTCAGGTCATCAACATGTTAAATAAATAAAGGCTTTCGTTTCAGATACTGTTAAGTACAATGAGGAAATGAAGCAAGGAGTGATGGACGGTGGTTATCTGGATAAGGTGATTAGGAGAAACCTCTGTGACAAGGGATGAGAATGAGGAGAAGGAGCCAGATACAGAAAAGCTCTAGAGAAAGTGTATTCCCTATAGAGAAACCAGCAAGAATAAAGCCTAAAGGCAGGAATAAGCTCAGTATTTTTAAGGAACGGTAGGAAACCTAGTGCAGTGAAAACACGATGGATAAGAAAGAGGATGAGACAAGGTGAGATTGGAGGGGTAGACGGGAGACTAAGCAGGCCATCAGAGAGTTTGGATATTTTTTCCTAAGTATGTTGGGATGTCACTAGGGAATTTTTTCTTTTTCTTCTTTTTCTTTTTTTTCTTTTTTTTCTTTTTTTTGCAGAAGAAATGACACGAGAGATAGAGAGAGATAGAGATGAGACAGAGACAGAGACAGAGATAGAGATATAAAGTTCTAACAGAGTAGATCTTAAAAGTTTTCATCACAAGAAAAAAATCGTAACTAGGGGTGGTGATGGATGTTAGCTAGACGTAGTGTGGTGATCATTTCCCAATATGTACAGATATTGACTCATTATGTTCTATACCTGAAAGTAATGCCATGTTCTATGTCTATATATATTCTGTGGCTGCTATGAAAGGAGGAAGAATGGGAGCAGGGACTGCTGTATTCTGAGACTGTTGTAGCAGTCCAGGTCAGAGATGAAAGGGGGCTTTGGACCAGCATGTGAAGTGATGTTTAACGGTGGGCAGTGGTTGGATTTGGGATGCATTTTAAAAACAGAAAAAATCAGGGCGCCTGGGTGGCTCAGTTCTTTGAGCATCCAACTTCAGCTCAGGTCATGATCTCACGGTTTGTGGGTTCGAGCCCCATGCCGAGCTCTGTGCTGACAACGCAGAGCCTGGAGTCTGCTTCAGATTCTGTGTGTGTGTGTGTGTGTCTCTCTCTCTGCTCCTCCCCCATTCATGCTCTGTCTCTCAAAAATAAATAAACAGTAAAACAATTTAAAAAAAAAACAGAAAAAATAAAAACCAGTACTTACTGATGGGTTGTGTCATGGAGGGGAAAGCCAGAGAGGAATGCACTGTGATTTTTAGGTTGTGGTAGAAATAGCGATTTGTGCCACCAGCTGAGGAAGGGATGAATATAAAAGCAGTGGATTTGGGGAAGGAGCTAAGAACTGAGTGTGTAATTTTGGTTTGTTAAGGTTGAAATCTCTATGAAATATCCAAGTGGCTATAAGTGTAAGCATTTGAACACTCTAGACAGAAGTATGGCAAAGACATCAATGTGGGAATCAACAGCGAACATGTGGTACTCAAAGCCACAAATGTGATCGAGAAGAGGGTTGAAAAGTGAGCTCTGGGCACGCCAGGACCTTCCACATTTAGGGACCAAAAAGAGGAAGAGGTGCAAGTAAAGGTAACTAAAGAGTAATGGCGGGTGATGTGGGAACAAGACGAAAAGAATATTGTGTCCCAGATGCCAAGAAGAGAAAAGGACTCAACGAGAGATGGTCAAATGTAGAACAACAATAATAATAACAGTAATAATACTGAGATGAAGACAGAGGATTGCCCGATGGATTTGGAAAAATGGAGTCTCCAGGGACTTTGGCACAAGTGGTTTCAGCAGTGCAGGGTGGGGGGGGGGGGTAGTGGGGAGGGGAAGGGGGGAGGAGAGGACAAAAGAGAAATGGCAAGCCAGGAGATAGAAACAATGAGACGAGGCAAGTTTTTCAAGGAGCTATAAAGAGGTGTTTTGTTTAACTGCGAGATTGTGCCAAATGTTGCAAGGACTCTGGAATCCACATGGTCATAAAATTTTGGAAAGAAAAGAGAGATTTGTAGAAAATGGAAGAATATTTTAGGAGAGCAAATTTTACTAAAAACAGGCTGCAGAAGTTTCCTATTAGTCTGTAGGAAAGTATTCAAATGACATTCCAGAGCTGTAGCTAACAGACACCCAGAGCAAACCTCATTCTTAATGATAAAATAGAAATATTAAAATAAGGATCAAATCAAGAATGCCAAGTAACACTACTGTTATTCCACATTGTGCAAGAATCCTAACCAATGCAGTAGATGCAAAACATGCAATGGGATGTAATTTTTGAAAAGAGGGGAGACTTTCAATGTTTGCATGCTTTAAAATCAGTAGTGTGGGGCGCCTGGGTGGCTCAGTCGGTTGAGCATCCGACTTCAGCTCAGGTCACGATCTCACGGTTCGTGAGTTCGAGCCCCGCGTCAGGCTCTGGGCTGATGGCTCAGAGCCTGGAGCCTGCTTCCGATTCTGTGTCTCCCTCTCTCTCTGCCCCTCCCCCATTCATGCTCTGTCTCTCTCTGTCTCAAAAATAAATCAACATTAAAAAAAATTAAAAAAAAATAAATAAAATCAGTAGTGTGATGATACTTGTGAGTGTAGTTTCCAACATGAATGTTGGTTGTTGATATTTTTGTTTACATTAATGAGGAAAACAAAAGTGAAACAATTTGTCCTAACTATACCTGTGGGTCCATGATGTGAGCTACTTTGTGACAAAATGGAAAAATAATTTTCAAATATTGCCAATTTTTTGTGCAATTCACAATGTATGACATGATGCATGGTTTTTTTAAAATATTTATTCATTTTTGAGAGACAGAGCATGAATGGGGGAGGGCAGAGAGAGGGAGACACAGAATCCAAAGTAGGGTCCAGGCTCTGAGCTGTCAGCACAGAGCCCGACGTGGGGCTCGAACCCATGAACCATGAGATCATGACCTGAGCCAACACTGGATGCTCAACCAACTGAGCCACCCAGGTGCCCCAGACATGATGCATGTTTGAGTTTAATCTCCATTATTAACATTTTTCTCTGTTACTTTAAGTCCAGACAATTAACAAAACAATAAGTCAGGACCTGCCTTGAGGTGTTTGCTGATTTTCATGATGTAAATATTCTCATCATGATTGATTTCAAGCTACCAACATGAACTCACTCAACGTGAAGTTGGAGAAGATACACAGTAGAGTACTATTATAAAGAATTTCCACTGCGCAGAAATATTGGAAATGAATAACTTTAAGAGTAGAAATAAGTAAAAATAATTAGGACACAATAGGTACTGAGCTTCTATCTTTGTTTTTAATAAAATCTATTTCATTATAAAGTTATACAATTTAATCTTTAATAATGGCTATGTTTAACAATCAGCTGACGAAATTCCTGACTACGTAAAAAATTGACTCTCATGAGCTGGCATAAACAGCATTCGTACATCATATACTTGTGTACCTATAAAAGCAAAGAAAATCAAATGAAAACCTAATGGAACCAAAGAAGAATCAGTTAGGTTGGTTAGATACAAGACCAACAAATGTAGAGTAAAAACCGTTGATTCACAGTGGCAACAAGCACAATAAAATAATTAAGAAAAGGCCTAATACATAATGAGCAAGTCACCTATTAAGAGACATGTAAAGCTTTATGGATTCACACTTTAAAAGACATAAATAAATGAAGAGATATAGCTTGTTTCTACATAGACACAGTTAATGTTGTAAAGATGTAAGCTGTCTCCCAAAGTCCACTAATACAGTCTCAGCCAAAATTCAAACAGGATTTTATACAGAAATTGGCAAGTGGATTCTGAAGTTTGTTGGAAGAGAACGTGCCCATGAATGAATTGTTTAAAAAAAAACAAAAAAAAACAAAAAAAAACTTGGTCTCCTAGATATAAAAAGATTCTCTAAAACATTGGTAATTAAAATAGTGAGATTCTGGCGTAAGAGTTAACAAACATATGGAGGAAACTGAGGAAAGAATTCCAAACGTTTCATTTGTAAGAAAGTGTTGTACTCGCCGAGAAAGGAGGCAGTTCAAATCAATGGGAAAGGATGTAGTGCGAATTATTTATCCTACAATTTACCAAAAAGTTGTAAAACTTCCCATTTCACACCAGACAAAAAAAATTAATTCCAAACGCCTAAAAGTCATCAGTATTAAAGAAGGAAATAACTTTAAAGGAATACAGGGTGTTATATTTATAATCTTAGCATGGTGAAATATTTCCTTAGCAAGACACACAAACCAGAAGGGATAAAGAAAAAATTGACAGATTTTTAAAAACTAATAATTTTTGTATAACAAGAAACCCATCATTCGAGACCAAAAATAAGTTACAGACCGAGAACAAATATCCACCACCATATAGCAAAGGATATATACGAACAATATAACAAGAGGTCCTGGTGATAAACAATAGTAGACTTTAACACACCATTTATATCAACAGATAGATCATCTAGGAAGAAAATCCAGAAGGAAAAAGTGTCTTTGAATGACACATGAGACCTGGACATGACAGATATATAGGGAACATCCCATTCAAAAACCACAGAATACACATTCTTTTCAAGTGCACATGGAACATTCTTCAGAATAGATAACATGGTTAGGCCACAAAACAAGTCTCAATAAATTTAAGAAGACTAAAATCATACTATGCATCTTTTCTGACCACAGTGGTATTGAAACTAGAGGTCAATCACAAAAGAAAAACTGGAGAAAGAAACCTAAACAACTAAAAAAACTAAACAACAATGGGTCAAAGAGGAAATCAAAGAAGAAATTGAAAAATACATGGAGATCAATGAAAATGAGATCACAGCAGGTGAAAATGTTTGAGATGCAGTGAAAGCAGTTCTAAGAGGGAAATATATAGCAATCCAGGCTTACCTCAAGAAACAAGAAAAGGCTCAAATAAACAATCTAAACTTACATCTAAAGGAACTAGAAAAAGTAGGACAAACAAAGCCCAGAGTGAATAGAAGGAAGGAAATAATAAAGATCAGAACAGAAATAAATGACATAAAAGCTAAAAAAGAAAATAGAAAAGATCAATGAAATCAAGAGCTGGTTCTTTGAAAAGAGACAAAATTGATAAACCCTTAGCCAGAGTCATCAAGAAAAAGAGAGAAAGGACTAAAATAAATAAAATCAGAAATGAAAGAGAAGTAACAACTGACACCATAGAAATACAAAGAATTATAAGAGAATACTACAAAACAGTTATATGCCAACAAATTGGACACCCTAGAAGAAATTGATAAATTTCTAAGAACATACAATTTTCCAAAATGATCTAGGAAAAAATAGAAAATCTGAATAGACCAATTACTAGTAAAAAAAAATGAATCAATAATTTTAAAAAACTACCAAAATTAAAAATCCAGGACCAGATGATTCACAGGTGAATTCTATCAAACATTTAAAAAGGAGTTAATACCAATTCTCCTCAAACTATTACCAAAAAAAGAAGAGAAATGAAATTTTCTAAATATATTCTACGAGGCCAACATTACCCTGATACCAAAACCAGACAAAGACACTACAAAAAAAGTAAACTCCAAGCCAATATCCCTGATGAACATAGATTCAGAAATCTTCAACAAAATATAGCAAACCACATTCAACAATATATTCAACATACACCACAATCAAGTGGGATTTATGTTGGGAATGCAAGGATAATTCAAAATTTGCAAATCAATCAACATGATATACCACATCAAAAATGAAAGATATAGCACAAAAACAGACACTCAGATCAATAGAACAGAATCAAGAACCCATAAATGGACCCACAAACATATGGCCAACTAATCTTTGACAAAGCAGGAAAGAATATCCAATGGAATAAAGACAGTCTTTTCAGCAAATGGTGCTGGGAAAACTGGACAGTGATATGCAGAAGAATGAACCTGGACCACTTTCTTACACCATACACAAAAATCAACGCAAAATGGATGAAAGACCTAAATGTAAGACAGGAAGCCATCAAAATCCTAGAGGAGAAAACAGGCAAAAACCTCTTTGACCTTGGCCACAGCAACTTCGTACTCAACACGTCTCCAGAGGCAAGGGAAACAAAAGCAAAAATGAGCTATTGGAACCTCATCAAGATAAAAAAATTTCTGCACAGCGAAAGAAACAATCAGCAAAACTAAAAGGCAACTGACAGAATGGAAGAAGATATTTGCAAACGACGTATCAGATAAACGGTTAGTTTCCAAAATCTATAAGGAACTTATCAAACTCAACACCCAAAAAACAAATAATCCAGTAAAGAACTGGGCAAAAGACATAAATAGATACTTCTCCAAAGAAGGCATCCAGATGGCCAACCAACACATGAAAAAATGCTCAACATCACCCATCATTAGGGAAATACAAATCAAAACCACAATGAGATATCCTCTCACACCTGTCAGGCAACAACAGATGATGGTGAGGATGCGAAAAAAAAGATCTCTTTTGCACTGCTGATGGCAATGTAAATTGGTGCAACCACTCTGGAAAACAGTATGGAGGTTTCTCAAAAAATTAAAACTAGAACTACCCTAAAACCCAGCAATTGCTCTACTAGGTATTTATCCAAGGGATGCAGGTGTGCTGTTTCAAAGGGGCACAGGCACCCCAATGTTTATAGCAGAACTATTGACAATAGCCAAAGTATGGAAAGAGCCCAAATGTCCATTGATGGATGAATGGATAAAGAAGATGTGGTATATATACATACAATGGGGTATTACTCCACAATCAAAAAGAATGAAATCTTGCCATTTGCAACTACGTGGATGGAACTGGAGGGTATTATGCTAAGTGAAATTAGTCAGAGAAAGACAAATATCATATGACTTCACTCATATGAGGACTTTAAGACACAAAACAGAGGAATATAAGGAAAGGGAAGCAAAAATAATACAAAAAAACAAGAAGGGAGACAAAACATAAGAGACTCTTAAATATAGAGAACAAACTGAGGGTTGCTGGAGGCTGCTGTGGATGGGCAAATGAGCTAAATGGGTAAGGGGCACTAAGGAAGACAGTTGTTGGGACGAGCACTGGGCATTACACATAGGAGAGAATCACTGGAATCTACCCCTGAAATCATTATTGCACTATATGCTAAGTGGATGCAAATTTAAAAATAATTAATTAAACAAGAGACAAAAAAATGAAAGTTAAAAATCATATGATCATCTCAATAGATGCAGAAAAGGTTTGGCAAAATACCACATCCATTCATGATAAAACCTCTCAATAAGGTGGGTTTAGAGGGAACATACCTCAACGTAATAAAAGCCATATATGAAAAACCCACAGCTAACGTCATACATAATTGTGAAAACCTGGGAACTTTTCCTCTAAGATCAGGAACAAGACAAGGATGTGCACTCTCACCACTTTTATTCAACATAGTAGTGGAAGTCCTAGCCACAGCAATCAGACAAGAAAAAGAAATAAGAGGATCTGTATTAGTAAAGGAGCTCAACTGTCACTATTTACACATGATACTATACATAGAAAACCCTAAAGACTCCACCAAAAAAACTGTTACAACTAATAAATGAATTCAGCAAATTTGCAGGATGCAAAAGTAATACCTACAAATTGGTAATGTTTCTTTATGCCAATAAAGGAGTAACAGAGAAATTAAGAAAACCGTCCCACTTACAGTTGCACTAAAGAGAAGAAAATATATCTAGGAATAGACTTAAACAACAAGGTGAAAGACCTGTACTCTAAAAGCTATAAAACACTAATGAAAGAAATCAAAGACGACACAAATGGAAAAATGTACCATGTTCATGGATTGGAAGAATTACCATTGTCAAGATGTCCACCCTACCCAAAGCAATCTACAGATTCAATGCAATTTCTATCCAAATACCAACAGCATTTGGTTCAAAAAGATATAAACACCCCTATGTTTCCTGCAGCATTATTTATAATAGCCAAGATATGGAAGCAACCAGAATGTCCATCAATACAAGAATAGACAAGAAAAATGATATATAAAATATCCCTATAGTGGAATATTAGATAACCACAAAAAAGGATACGCTCTTCCCATTGGTGACAACATGGATGGACATAGAGGGTTTCGTGCCAGTGCTAAGTGAGATAAGTCCGACAGGGAAAGACAGACGCCATATGATTTCACTCATAAGTGGAATCTAGAAAAATGAAACAAATGAATAAATAAGCAAAAAGCAAAATCAGACCTATACATACAGAGAAAAAAACTGATGGTTGTTTGGGGATGATGGGCAAAATGGGCAAAGGGAGTGGGAGATATAGATTTCCAGTTAGGGAATGAATAAGTCACAGCAAGAGAAGGCACAGCATAGGGAATATAGTCAATGATATTGTGATAGGGTTGTATGGTGACAGATGGTACCTATACCTGTGAGCACAGCATCATGCACAGAAATGTTGACTTGCTACGTTGTACACCTGAAACTAATGTAACATTGTGTGTCAGCTACACTCAAATTAAAAAAAAAATTAAAACAATATATCAAGAGGTCCTATAAATCAGAGAAAGATAATACCTCAAGTAAAAGAAAACTGTAACCCATCTGCCTCACAGAAATACCATGAGAGCTACAGATAGGATTTAAATTTTTTTAGCAGCCGTATTAAATTATTTAAAGCAGCATGTCTATATTATTATTTGAACACATAATCAACGTAAAAAATGTTAATGAGATATTCTACATTGTTTTTCTTAGACCAAGTCTTTGAAATCTCTCGCGTACTTTATACTAACGGCGTATCTCAGTTGAGGCAATTTGGCTAGTGGCTATCACATCTGACTGCTGGTTAAAGTGAGTTGTTGGCCCAGATGAGCAGACTATTGCCTCAGATATACCAATGTGCAGAAATTTCCTAAAGCAACAGTGAAGTTACTAAATGGCTATAGTCTTTCCCTCGAGCAAAGTTTGCTAGGAGCAACGACTAGGCCATGCTTAGTTGGGCATTTCCGCACCCAGTCTTTGTTTTCAAATTCTTATTTTGTAACTCAGTAGTTGACATGGGTGGTCACAGTTCTTAGTCCTAGTAGCTATACGATCCATGTAGGTGGTGGCAGTTCTCAATGGTGAGTAGGGGTCTAGAAGGAATCTGGTTCCATTAAAACTTAACCACTCAGGAGCGCCTGGGTGGCTTGGTCAGTTGAGTGTCTGACTTCAGCTCAGGTCATGATCCCACAGTTCATGGGTTCAAACCCTGCGTCGGGCTCTGTGCTGACAGCTCAGAGCCTGGAGCCTCTTCAGATACTGTGTCTCTTTCTCTCTATGCCCCTCCCCCACTCATGCTCTGTCTCTGTCCCTCAAAAAAATGAATAAACATTAAAAAAAATTTTTTTTTAAACGTAACCACTCAGCAAGCTCTGGGCTTCCCCAGATTTCTTTCTTTCTTTCTTTCTTTCTTTCTTTCTTTCTTTCTTTCTTTCTTTCTTTCTTTCTTTCTCTTTCTTTCTTTCTTTCTTTCTTTTTCTTTCTTTCTTTCTTTCTTTCTTTCTTTCTTTCTTTCTTTCTTTCTTTCTTTCTTTCTTTCTTTCTTTAATGTTTATTTATTTTTGACGCAGGGCATTGGGAGAGAGGCAGAGAGAATGGGAGACAGAGAATCCCAAGCAGGCTCCTCTCTGTCAGTGCAAAGCCCAAGGTGGGGCTTGAACCCACGAACCCTGAGATCATGACCTGAGCCGAAGTCAGATGCTCAACCAGCTGAGTCATCCAGGCATCCCCAGATTTCTTAATATGTGAAAAAAAAATAATTTAAGCCAATTAATTAAGTTTGCATTACAGGCAGCAAAATTCAGTTTCTTTCTTTCTTTTTTTAAGTTTATTTATTTATTTTGAGAGAGAGACGGTGTAAGCAGGGGAGGAGCAGAGAGATCGGAAGATAGAGAATCCCAAGCAGGCTCTGTGCTGTCAGCACAAAACCTGACTTTTGAACTCATAAACCATGAAATTATGATGTGAGCTAAAATCAAGAGTCAGATGCTTAACTGACTGAACCAACCAAGTGCCCCAGCAAAGTTCAATTTCTCGTTGATACATCTTGAGAAGGAGGAATTGTCATGTATTAAGAAGTCCCAAAGCTCTTAAGGAATTCTCCTGAAAGAGGGAACTGACCAAGGGCCAAGGATGAAAGGCCTTCTCAGCCATGCTAAGGAGATTGGGTTTTATCTGGGGTGCGATGGGGAGACTCTTAAGAATTCATTAATAAGTGACATGAGCTGATTTGTGGCTTGGAAAACTCTGGTGGCATTTTGGAGTAGAGATCAGAGAGGGACAAGACTGGAGTCAGGAAGACCCGCTGGTGCAGCAACCGAAAATAAATGGCAAGGATCTGAGCTGTGGTGATGAATGTAACGGGCCCTTCATTCATTCCTCCATTCCGTAAGTACATAGTGAATGCCTATCATTTGCCAGGCACTGTGGAATGCATTGGAGATTCCGTGGAAACAGCTTGTGGGCTTACAATCTAACACATATCACAGTCCTGCTATCCATCAAATGCTTTTTGTTCATGATCTCAATTACTCTTCACAAAAACGCCGTGTGTGTGTGTGTGTGTGTGTGTGTGTGTGTGTGTGTGTGTGAGACAGAGAGAGAGAGAGAGAGAGAGAAGAGGAGAGGTGGGGCACTATTATTATCTCTCTTTACAGATGCAAAACCTGAGGACATTAGAGAAGTATCTGAATGGATGGACATTAAGGAGGTCGACCAATGCAATCTCTTCCAACATAGAATGTTGTCGACCTAGGCCAGAGGGCTTTAGGACATGGGTGGTTTCTCAGCCCGGCGTCCATTTTCAACCAGCTGGCCAGTTGGCTCGCGCCCCCCCCCCCCCGGTAGCTTCATTTCCAAACCCCCGGTCCCAGGTCAATTCACCCCAGCCTTTGTCCTCAAACAAGCGATTTTTATTTTTAAATGTTTACTGATATCTGAGAGGGAGAGCACAAGCAGAGGAGAGGCAGAGAAAGAGAGAGACAGAGGATCTGACAGGGCTCGGCGCTGACAGCAGAAAGCTCGACGTGGGGCTCGAACTCACGGAACCACAAGATCGTGACCTGAGCCAAAATCAAGAGTCGGGCGCTTACCCGACAGAACCACCCAGGCGCCCCTGACACGAGCAGTTTTGTATGAAGTTAATTAATACTTGTTGGTCTCAGAATGCATATTTATGGGGCCATTTAAAAAAAATATCCACAGTCTCTACATACTCAGGTAAGGCCTACCAGATGAATAGCAGCATATCCTAACTCTCTCTATCCCAGTTCTTCTACAAATAGACATTCTTCACCCTGTATCTGTCCATTCCTACTCAACTGAGGCAACTCTGCAGTATCATTTTAACTCCCTAGCTCTGGAATCTCCAGCAACCACCTCACATCTACCTAATGAGAGACCTCGGTTTTGTCCTCGGCCTGCCCCCTGGCACTGTGACAGATTTCCACCAGTGGTCTTTCTCTTCTCTGTCAGAGATTCCTTAAGCAGGGGCGCCTGGGTGGCTCAGTTGGTTGAGTGTCCGACTTCCGCTCAGGTCAAGATCTCGCGGTTCATGAGTTCGAGCTGGTGGAGTCTGTTTCCAATCCTCTGTCCTCCTCTCTCTCTGCCCCTCCCCCACTCATTCTCGCTCTCTTTCTTTGTCTCTCTTTCTCTCTGTCTCTCTCAAAGATAAACAAAAAAAATGCACTTAAAAAAAAAACAGAAAAGAAATTCCTTAAGTAATGACCGAGTCCCTAAATTCTGCTTTCATGCCTGGCACCATGGGTCCTCATGATACTGCCTCATGCTGAGATCTCATGATGAGGATTTCTACAGCTGACCTCTTGGGAGCTCATTAGAAACAACAAACTGTCCTTTGAATAGTTCCATGGTTTGTCCCACTTTCCGGCTTTTTTTTTTTTTTAAACATCTGTTGAATTCCTTTTATCCATTTGGAACCATAATGGAAGCAACAGACACCAGACCAGTGCTATTTCCTGTAACCCTTTTGACTCCCTCGTCTGCTCGATCTTCGTTCCTCCCTGTGTCATTTCCTCCATGACTGGCCCCTTTTCCGGCACCTTCCCTCCCCATCACAATCCCGTGCCTGCATTCCCACACTTCACCCATGGCTCCCCTCCCCAAGTTTCCAGATCTTTCTCTTCCAGTCTCATCGCCAGTTCCTCTGTCACTTGCCTCCCTCTGGTCCTCAGTCCTCTCAGAACAGATGTCAGCTCTCTTTCACATCACCCCTTCCTTTTCCAAAACAGGTGGCATAAATATCTTTTATAAAGATAGAATCGAATACAGAAGTACAATAGAATATATTATATATTATGTATATATGTATATATAAAATATAATATAGTTTATATATAGACTATGAAAGATGTGGTCACTGATTATAACATGACATCATATTACCTCTTACATAAACAATATATATCATTTTTTGCTGTTATTCATGAGTTTACATAATTTAACACAGGAAAATACTCAGAGACATATATGTCTTCTATTATTATAATAAATTAGACTACCACCTGGACACCTATTTTTCAATCATTACATCTATAATTCCAATTTACTCTTGCCTTCCAAAGTCATGAAATGGATATTAGTCTCCACCTACCTACCTTGCTGGTGATTGGGAGAGTCAAAGTGTCAAAAGAGTTGGGCTCTTTATTTATTTTATGTATTTTTTTTTGTATTTATTTTTTAATGCTTATCTTTGAGAAAGACAGAGCACAGCAGGAGAGGGGCAGAGAGAGGCAGACACAGAATCCAAAGCAGGCTCCAGGCTCTGAGCTGTGAGCACAGAGCCTGACGCAGGGCTTGAACGCACGGACTGCGAGATCATGACCTGAGCCGAAGTTGGATGCTCAACCAACTGAGCCACCCAGGCGCCCCTATTTATTTATTTCTTAAGTAAGCTCGATGCCTATCTTGGGGCTTGAGCTGACAGCCCTTTGATCAAGAGTTGCATGCTCTAGGGGTGCCTGGGTGACTCAGTCAATTAAGCGCCCCACTCCTGATTTCAGCTCAGGTCATGATGTCATGGTTTGTGAGTCTGAGACCTGAGTCTAACCCCACGTCGGCCTCCATGCTGTCAGCACTGAGCCTGCTGGGGACTCTCTCTCTCTCTCTCTCTCTCTCTCTCTGCTCTTCTCCCACTCATGCTCACTCTCTCTCAACATAAATAAACTTAAAAAAAAAAAAAAAAAGAGCTGCATGCTGTACCAAGTGAGTCAGCCAGACACCCCCTAAAAGCCCTTTAAAAACAACCAAAGTGGGGGCGCCTGGGTGGCGCAGTCGGTTAAGTGTCCGACTTCAGCCAGGTCACGATCTCACGGTCCGTGAGTTCGAGCCCCACGTCAGGCTCTGGGCTGATGGCTCGGAGCCTGGAGCCTGTTTCCGATTCTGTGTCTCCCTCTCTCTCTGCCCCTCCCCCGTTCATGCTCTGTCTCTGTCTGTCCCATAAATAAATAAAAACGTTGAAAAAAAATTAAAAAAAAAAAAAAAAAAAAAAACAACCAAAGTGTAGAGCCATGACGCAACACTGTGTAACCTCTCTCTTCTGTCACGTGACACAGCTTGTATCCCCACAACATGTCCCTAAATACCAGTGGAATTATTCCCACCTTATAGAGAAGAAAGCAGGCAGGTATTATCCACAATCATATGTCAGACCAATTATATAACAGGAAAAACAACTATTTTCAGTTGCTCCCGGTTTAAAACTTCTTTTTTTTTTAAATGTTTATTTTATTTTTGAGAGAGGGAGTGTGTGTGAGAGCTGGGGAGGGGCAGAGAGAGAGGGAGACAGAGGATCCGAAGCAGGCTCTGTGCTAACAGCAGAGAACCCCGTGTGGGGCTCGAACTCACCAACCATAAGATCACGAGTTGAGCTGAAGTCAGACGCTTAACTGACCGAGCCACCCCGGCACCCTGGCCTATAAACTTCTAATGTGGAAACATGTGGATCTGTGACTCATACATCCATGGGAAATGCATGTGGTCTCATTTTTCTCAAATCAACTCCTTCTGGGGCAGCATAAACAGTACCCTTTTAAACTATCAGCAGCTGGAGAAAATACCTATGTACGCACAAATTAAATAATATAGAGCAGTGACCACATCGAAGGAGGATTTTGTGGCATATCCTTGTTGGATATCCTCGTATAGCATTGTCGGCTGCCAGGATGCAAATATCCTCCCGCTGCTCTTCATTCTGAGTAATCAGGGATCTGTCATTACGGGACATCCATTCTTACGAAGCATAAAAGCACTCACTGAAATATTAACACCCACTAATATTACACACGTAAGCATCTGTTGAGTAGTACGTGAAATGGAACACTTCTCTGAATACACACATTGAAAATGTAAGAAAAATTAAGGATATTTTACATCTTTGAATCCCAGACTAAAAATGTGGTTCGTGGATACACTCAATCATCAGTGTTTCGGTGAAGCAGTGAGAAGACCATTTCCTCTAGTCAAAAAGAACAGGCAATACTTACACCATTTTGTATTTTGCAGTATTTTTCTTTCCAGAATGACAAAGGTTGCTTTACCTCCCCCACCGAAAAACTCCATTAATATTTTTGAAACCTTTTGTAGAGAGATTAGTAAATGTTAATTAGATTATTTAAAAACAAGTCCCAATAAATTCAGACATCAATCTGTTTTAATAAAAACTTCTCTAATAATGACTGACTGATCTCCACTAATCGTTCGTCCAATAACTTAGTTGATGATACTATTTAAAAGTCCTCTGTTTTCTTGTTAAAGTAAAAATAAAATCCAGCAAACTCAAGAATAAAAACAGCCCAATCTGACACACAGATCAGTAGAACCAAATAGATTCTAGAAAGAAAGACACACATATAGGGTCAACTGATTTTCAATAAAGTACAAAGGCAAGTTAGGGCAAAAAGGATTTTTTTCTAGCCAAAGGTACAGAAAAAATTGGATAACTGAAGGCAAAAAAAAAAAAAAAAAAAAGCTTTAATTCAAACCTCATGCCATACCCCAAAATTCCCTCAAAATAGATCATTTACCTAAATATGAAACAGAACTTCAAAAAAAAAAAAAAAAACTTGTAGAAGAAAATTTTCATGACCCTGGGTTGGGCAAAGATTTCTTAGATAAGATCTAAAAGAGAAAAAATTAATAAATTGGACTTCATGAAAATTAGGCACTTCTGCTCTTTGAAAGCCATTGTTGCAATAGCATAGAAACAAAACAGACTGGAAAAAAACCTTTGCACGTGACGTATCTGATAAAGGTCTCATATCCAGAAAATATAAGGAACTCTCAAGACTCAATAATAAGAAAATAATCAATCCAATTTTTAAAACAGGCAAAGGAAGGGCACCTGGGTGGCTCAGTGGTTAAGTATCCGACTCTTGATATCAGCGACTCTTGATATTTTGCAGTCAGGGCATCGAGCCCCATGGTGGGGACTGCTGGGGGCTGTCTCTCTCCCTCTCTCTCTCTGCCCCTCCCCCCCAATAAATAAATAAACATTAAAAGATAAAAATAAAAATGGGCAAAAGAGTTGAACAGACACTTCACCAAAAAAAATATATTTATATATATGAATGGCAAACAGGCCCATGGAAGACATTGCAATCCTGAGTCACTGGTAAAATGGAAATTAAAACCACAATGCCATACTACTACCTGCTTGTGTGAGGGGCTAAAATTAACGATACTGATCATGCCAAGCACTGGCGAGGATGTGGAGTAACTCACACACTGCTAGTGAGAACGCAAAGTGATATCACTGCTTCGGAAAAATTCACATACGAAATGTTTCTAGCGGCTTGACGGGTCACAGGCCTCAAGTGGCAACAGCTCAAATGTCCGGCAACGGGTGGCTAGGTAAATTGTGGCTTATCTGTACAGAAGAACAGTACTCAGCATTTAAAAGGAATGAAGTGTTGATACAGATAACAACATGGAGGGATCTCAAAATAATTATGCTGAAAGAAGCCAGACAAAAAAAAAAAAAAAAAAACCCAGAGCACTTTTTAAATGTCATGTCATCTAATCCACCTAGGAAAAAAATGTCTGCTGTTGAACCGTATATTTACAATTCGTTTCATGTTCTCAGTGAAAGCTTGTACGCTGATGATTTATTTGACTAAATTATTTTGTTCGTATGTAGCAAAAGATGTCTTGTATCAGGATAAATCATTCTGATGCTGACATATTACTGTACTCCTTTATTCTCTCTCCCTCTTGTGTTCTTGAATTCTAGAATGCCATCGGCATCTATTTATTTTATTCCATTGTATTCATTCAAAACGTACGAAGGTCCCGTTATACTCCAGATACATGTAGTGCCTGAGAATACAAAGATGAGTCCGACCATGACTGGAAGGACTTATTGCCAACATTATGTTGTGTAAATATCTGCTAATTGCAAACAATACTTTATTTAGGGATTACCTTTGGAAGATGATACCACATATTATCTAATTTTTGTATTTTTCTTAGTCCACAGACATTCCTATGAGGATGAGGAATGTATCAGACGCTCTACTGTGGGCAAAAGGGCAGCTACAAAAGGGAGAATTAGCTACAGAAGGCAGCTAACCTGGCCCACCAGAATGCTGATATGCGCCAGGACTCCCAGTCAGCCTAGGCAGTCACACTGGGTCCCACACTGATGGGGCCCAGCCTCGGCCGCTTGAGTCAGTGGGGAACAGTGGTGGCCCCTCCCTGTATCAGTTAGGGTTCTCCAGAGAAATAGAACCAATAGGATATAGACTCAGATGATATAATACATAAGTTCGATTATATCCTAGATCATGTATATGGAGCGATTTGTTATAGGAATGGGCTCGTGTAATTGTTAGAGGCCAAGAAGTCCCATCACCTGTGTCTGCAGCCCAGAGGATCACTCACACATCAGTGTGAGTCTGAAGGCCTGAGAGCCAGTGAGTGCCCATGTTCAAGGTTAGGGGAGGGTGAGGTCCCACCTTCAATAGAGAGAGCAAGTTCACCCTTGTTCCACCTTTTTCTTCCCCTCAAGGAATTGGACGATGCCCACCCACACTGGGAAGGACCACCTGCTTTACCCAGCTGGTCAATTCAAACGTTAATCTCTTCTGGAAAAGCCCTCACAGACACACCGAGAAATCACGCTTCGCCAGCTGTCTGGGCATCCCTGAGCTCCGTCAAGTTGACACGTGAAATGAACCATCACGCCGTCCGAGGCAGTGACCCAGGGGGTCCAGGTAAATAAGACGTGGACAAAGGGGTACTCAGAGGCTGTTGTGGAAGATGGGAAACTTCACACTCAGGACCAGTTTCCTGTGGGCAGAAGAGGGGGCCGTCCCAGAATCCATGTAAGAGGGCATCGCAACACAATTAACAAAACAGTCTCGAAGAAGAATGAAACAAAATGTGCCTTGAACTACTGACGTTATCAGATAATACAATAAGAAATGAACAATTAGCCACGTTAATGATCATAACCAAGAAACCTTTCCTAATACAAAGGTTTCTGTGATGATTTATCATACCAATTATTTTGAAAAACTTACATAAAACTACTGAAAAAAAAAAACGAAAAGTAAAGTAACACCTAAATCCACTTGCAAGTATGAACGTATCATGTATCTCAGCCTTGATTTACAAATAATAAGGAAATATTTGGAAACAAAAATTCTTCTTTTTCATGTTTATTCATTTTCAGAGACAGAGAGAGAAAGAGAGAGCGCGAGTGGGGGAGAGGTGGAGAGACAGGGAGAGAGAATCCCACGCAGGCTCCTCGCTGCTGGTGCAGAGCCTGACGTGGGGCTCAAACCCACGAACTGTGAGATCATGACCTGAGTCGAAGTTGGGTGCTTCACCAACCTACCCAAAATTCTTAAATTATGTTTTTAGTAAATAATACAACAGCACAATTTTTTCAAAAATTCCTAATACAGGAGTGGGGACATTAAAAGAAGTTTTCTCTTAAGCTTTCCCTTGGGTCCCCGTAAATGTTTAGAAAGACTGTTGCCGAACCAACATCTTGCTGTGAACCAAACCATCTTCTCATCTTGTTCCAGTCTCAGGTGGTGGGACATGAAATCCAGAAATTTCTCTCCCCTACTGCCTGCTGTGGGGGAGAGAAATTATGGAGGAAGGAGAAGAAGCTAAGAAAGAAACTAAGGGCGGACACTTGGGTGGCTCAGTCGGTTAAGCGGCTGACTTCAGCTCAGGTCACGATCTCGTGGTTTGTGGGTTCGAGCCCCGCATCAGGCTCTGACCTGACAGCTTGGAGCCTGGAGCCTGCTTCGGATTCTGTGTCTCCTTCTCTGCCCCTCCCCAACTTATGCTCTTTCTCTCTCCCTCTCAAAAAAAAAAAATTTTTTTTTTAATAAAAAGAAAAAAAAAGAAAGACACCAAGGGAAAGGAATAAGGAAGAACACGAAGCTAGGAGCTGGTGGAGGAATAAAATGAGGTTGAGAAAAATAGGAGAAAAGGAAAAAAAATCGGAAGAAAGAGAAAATGCTAACAGAAAAGTGTAGGAAGGAGACTGAAAACCCAGCTGCCCCTGCAGAAAGAATGTTTGCATGTGATTCGCTTCTCCCTCTACAGACTGGGGCATAGAATCCAGCGGTTTTCAAGTTTCGCTTTCATGGTTACTGTTCCGAAAGCTAGAAATTCTTATCATTTTCCTTTACTTCCCTCTCAGACTCTTCTCACCCACCCGCGACATTAACCTTGAACTGGGGAGAGCAGAAAAATGGTAACAAGGGAAAGAAGCAGATGGGCATCTGGAAATCTGTAGCTAGTCACTACTGGTCCCTAAGTTCGTACAGAGCACACTACAAGAACATTCTCCTGGAAAACATGAGCCTGATGGAAACCCTCTTGTGAGGTAAGCAGCTGAGACAACCGCCAATTTCAAGTAACAGACAAATGGACGCAGACCGGTGGCCTCCTGGCTTTCTGGGCGGCCGAAACCTATCTGCTCTCAACAGGGGTTTTCCTTTGGAGAGTCCGACTTCTTGCCAAAGCCATCTTTCAGCCAAAAATCATTTTCCTCTAGTTTACAGGAAAAAGAGGAAGACAGAATCCCACCCATCCTTTTCTGAGCTGATTATTTTCCATTTGGAATTAATGAGCTTTCCACAGCGAGGTCAAGTTGCTTTGTTCAGATCACGAAATCCGTACTTTTGCTTCACACGAGACAATTCAAACTGATGGGGATCTCAGCCCGTTAGGGGCAAAGTCCTTTGAGTGGCCAAAAAGAAGAATGCTACTGTTTTGATGAGATAAAAGTTAGATTCAGTGTTCTCTCCAAATTTATCTGCCTCCCACTGACAAAGGAATTCACAATGAAAAGTTTGATATTCGCAGAGTATTTAAAATACAAATCTACATTTTCAACATCTTCCTGTGGCGGGCCAGCATTTCAGAATATGCACTGGGGGCCCCTGGGTGGCTCAGTCAGTTAAGCGTCTGACTTCGGCTCATGATCTCACGGTTTGTGAGTTCGAGCCCCGCGTCAGGCTCTGTGCTGACAGCTCAGAGTCTGGAGCCTGCTTCGGATTCTGTGTCTCCTTCTCGTTCTGTCCCTCCCCCACTTGGGCTCTGTCTCTCTCTATCAAAAATAAATAAATGTAAAAAAAAAAAAATTTAAAAAAAAAGAATATCCACTGAAAAACATTAGAGAAAAGAGCGGTGATTCTGGACCAGGTACCCATCCCCATCCCATACTACACACAATTCGAACTTGCCAGACAAAGCCACGCCTCCCTGGGATATGGCAACAAGGGGACCCCACTGAGTGGGGACGTGTGGGCCTGTGCACCGGGTCACCACTGAAGACTCCCACCTTCCAAGGAATAACTGACACACAAAATAGAGAAAGAGAGAGACTGAGGGGTGTAAAGTTTCTCTCTAGAGCTCCCGCCGTCTGGGAGTCCTGAAAGTCACAGGGTGAAAAAGCGGACATAGAAGTTATTCCTAGGCACAAAGAGAAACTATGCCCAGTTAGGAGAATCAGAAAATGGTCTAATCAGAAAATGATCTGTCTCCTCAGGCGCATATTTAATGAGAGTACCCCAACCGTGGGAACTACAATGATTTTAGCTTCTTTGGAAAAGAAGGGAGACGGTGAGCTTATGCACTCTGCCCACCCGAAGAGATCCCCAGACCCATGCCAAAGGATAGGAAGATGGTAACAGAGGGTTTGGAGACAGGAAGCGTGCCTGCAAAGGAAAACCCACGGCAGGGTCGAGAACAGGGCAGCTCTTTCCCCAAAACGAACTTGGGGTCTTGCAATAAAAATTTCGAGATGACTCTTCAAATGATTACTGTAAAGCATAAGCATTTTTCACGGGGAAGCATGGGTCCACAATCTGAAGAATTTGTCATTTGTAGGTGAAGATAAACGGGGCAGGAAGTGGACACGGCACAGGGATCAAGTTTAAGCAATTTTCATTTTGTTGTGTGTCTGTTTATTTCCTAGAAGATGATGACTCCACTAATAAGGGGACCAGAACAAATCCTGAGGCAATGCACTGGTCACCCTCACCTTCACCTCCATGCAGGGCCGCAGAGCACAGTCACACGTGAAAAAACCACTATGAAACACCCACACGTCCTATTGCAGAAGGCAAGGTTACACGAGGAAAAATTTCATTCATTCAGCAAATATTTATTAAACACCTACTGTGTGCACCCGCTGAGGGTGCAACAGCAAACAATGTTCTTGTGTTTATGGACCTTCGTTCTAGTGGAGGAGACAAACAGTAAACCAATAATAAACAAGACAGTGTTCGATGGGGGGAAATCATATACATGAAATCAAGCAGAATAAGGGAATTAAGTATAAGGGTGATGCTATTAAATAGAACGGTCAGTGAAGGAAGGACTCTCTGAATAAATGCCTTTCCAGGAGAGACCTAAATGAAATCAGGAAGGGAGACATGTGCTGGGTAAAGGAAACAGTGCGTGCAAAGGACCTGAGGCATTAGGTATGTATGCTTGAGGCAAAGAGCAATATGCAATATGCAATATGCCATGTGTGCTACAGGCAAGAAGGCAAGTGCTGGAGTGGAGTCAGTGAGGGTGAGTTTACCTCGTCTGAAATCCTTCTTTTAACATTTATTTATTTTTGAGACAGAGAAAGACAGAGCATGAATGGGGGGAGGGCCAGAGAGAGAGGGAGACACAGAATCTGAAGCAGGCTCCAGGCTCTGAGCTGTCGGCACAGAGCCTGATGCGGGGCTCGAACTCATGGACCGTGAGATCGTGACCTGAGCGAAGTCGGACGCTCAACCGACTGAGCCACCCAGGCGCCCCTGAAATCCTTCTTTTAGAGTGAAGCAATTGAATGGCAAAAAGGCTAATTACCCAATTAATTGTAGCTTCTGTCCAAAAGGATTACTGGTAACAAACCTAGAGAGCTCAAGTGACTCATGTGAGTTCACCTCATTGATCCTTGACAGAATCGGGGTAAGTCTTCTAGGTCTGCTGCTAGTCTATCCAGTACCTTTGAGCAAATCAGAAGGGGTGTCTCTTCCTCTCAGAAAATGCCACTTCACGCCTGTGTGCACTTCTCGGCAGTCGGGGCCTGGCCTGGAGCTCCACTCTCACCTCCTCAGTCAGGCACCCCCTGGGCTGGGCCCAACCCGCAGAGCAATACGCAGTGGCTCAGAATCAACAGCTTCCTCCCTGTACCGTGATGCCTCCCCAACAAACGGTCAGATAATTCCCAAGACGTTGGTTTTGTGTTTGAAATCTTAGCTAATTCTGATCATACAGCTCATTTTGCAATAGTTGTGCAGCCGCGTTCCTTTGAATCCCTTGGTCTATGTTGGAAATGGTTGACTAACGGAAAAGATGAGTCTGCTTGACCACAGAGGGAGAATGAGATGTGTATCAGTTTCCTGTGGCTGCTATAACAAACTAACACAAACGCAGTGGCTGGAAACAGCGTAAATTTACTATCTCCCATTTCTGGAGGTCAGAAGTCCTCAACTCAAGGTGTCAGCAGGGTTACATTTCCTCTGGAGGCTGTGGTGGCTAATCCATTTCCTTGCCTTTTCCAGCCTATAGCGGCCATCTGCATTCCTTGGTATATAGCTCTACCCCCCTCCCCGGCCCCCACCCCCTCACCCCCTCATCCCTCACCCCCTCGCCCCCGTCTTCAAAGGCAGTAGCATAGCATCTTCAAATTCCTCTCTCTCTCTCTCTCCTCCCCACCCCTCACCTCAGCATCCATTGTCACCTCTCCCCTTCTGACTCTGACCCTCCTGTCTCCCTCTTAGGACACTTGTGAATACACTGGGACTGCCTGGATAATCCAGGATAATCTCCCCACCTCAAGACGCTAAATTTAACCACTTCTGCAAAATTCCTTTGTCATGTTAAGTGCCATGGTGGCTTCCAGGGATTAGGATATGGACGTGTTTGTGGGCCTAATTCCATCTACCATGAGATACAATAAGAAAATTCACTCACTGAAAGGTCCCTTGCCCCTCACTGTTCCTAGACTTAAAATTTCTTTCTTTTAAATTTTTTTAGTCTTTATTTGTTTCTGAGCAAGACAGACAGACAGAGCATGAGCAGGGGTGGGGCAGAGAGAGAGGGAGACACAGAATCCAAAGCAGGCTCCAGGCTCTGAGCTGTCAGCACAGAGCCCGACGCGGGGCTCGAACTCGCAAACTGTGAGATCGTGATCTGAGCCGAAGTCGGACGCCCAGCCAACTGAGCCACCTGGGCGCCCTTAAATTTTCTTTTAGAGGCTCATTCTTCACCCCTTGAAGGCTTTCTGAGCTTGTAAGTCTTCGCGGTAAAATATAAACACTCCCTGGGAGATAATACACGCTGAGCCTTATCTGTAGAGATTTCACCAGGAGGATGAAGACCCCGGGAAAGAATTTAACAACATGAGGAGGGGTGCTTGTGAACCGTGAGCACAAAACCATTATTTCCCAGTTGTTGCCAAAAGCTAACTTACCCTCTTAAAAAGAGCGCGCGGTTAGGAATCTCAAAGTCTAGCCTTCCGTTGTTAACCACAACTTGTCCTTGAGGTGTCTGTGTCTCATTTTCCTCATTGTGAACGACGAATAAGAGTGTCCTACCCAAACATAGTATGTGGAAGACATTTAAACACCTGCACGTGGAAGTCCGTGGACACATGTAACAGATGGGGTGAGCGAACATTCCTTTCGTGATAAAAGCTTTGACAGGCACTCTCCCCAAGGGCTCACAACTGCTCTTTGAGGCAGGTGCCGTCATTACCCCCATTTAATAGGTGAGGAGAGGGGCGCCTGGGTGGCGCAGTCGGTTGGCGTCCGACTTCAGCCAGGTCACGATCTCGCGGTCCGTGAGTTCGAGCCCCGCGTGGGGCTCTGGGCTGATGGCTCGGAGCCTGGAGCCTGTTTCCGATTCTGTGTCTCCCTCTCTCTCTGCCCCTCCCCCGTTCATGCTCTGTCTCTCTCTGTCACAAAAATAAATAAACGTTGAAAAAAAAAAAAATTTAATAGGTGAGGAGACTGAGGCTTGGGTCAAATAACCCGACAAAGCTCACACAGTGAGGAAGCGGCAGAGCTGTGACGTGAACTTAATTCTAGGCTCTCGGCCTTTTATCACGATAGATTATTCTGCCTGTAAAACATCTGTGGGAAAACTGCGACCCAGCCCAGCATACAGCGTCGGGCATGGCATTTGGGCGAGATCATAGAAAGGAGGCAGAAAAGATAGAGCCAAACTGTCTTTAAAATTACAAGGAGTGGGGCGCCTGGGCGGCTCAGTCGGTTAAGCATCAGACTTCGCCTGGGTCATGATCTCAAGGTTCATGGGTTCGAGCCCCGCGTCAGGCCCTGTGCTGACAGCTCAGAGCCTGGAGCCTGCCTCGGATTCTGTGTCTCCCTCTCTTTCTCTCTGCTCCTCCCCCGCTCACACTCTGTCTCTCTCTCAAAAATAAATAAACATTAAAAAAAGCTTTTTAAAAATTACAAGAAGCAGTCATTTCAAGGCAAGTGAGCTTTGCAAAGGGAATAATTTGTAGTTTGGGGGTCATGTGCCATTTTAACATTCGGGCATCTGGGACGCAAATCGGCCGAGGCCTGCCTCTAACCCTCCACAGCTCCCTGCCCAACCTCCACACTCTGGGGAGACCACAGCCACGGCTACTTTCAGGAACCACATATTCTTTTGTTTTCAAATTATTAAACACTCAAAATGTTAGAAAAGAAGAATCAAATCCTGAAGATATCAGAAGGAAGAAAGTAATATGATTTATGAATGAACAAATTAGAAACCCGGACATAACTTACATTAACAAATACATTCCAATGGGGCTCCTTTAATAAGAACACTCCTCATCAAAATAGATGAATCCTGACATTTTCATCAAGAACAATACAAATGAGGGGGCGCCCGGCTGGCTCAGTCGGTAGAGCATCTGATACTTGATCCCAGGGTTGTGAGTTCAAGCCCCACATTGGGCATGAAGCCCACTCTAAGAAAAAGAAAAACACAATGAAAGAAAAATAAGAAGAAGAAAAAAAAATAAGAAAAACTATGAACAGATTAAAAAAAATTTTTTTTCCACGTTTTTATTTATTTTTGGGACAGAGAGAGACAGAGCATGAACGGGGGAGGGGCAGAGAGAGAGGGAGACACAGAATCGGAAACAGGCTCCAGGCTCCGAGCCATCAGCCCAGAGCCCCACGCGGGGCTCGAACTCACGGACCGCGAGATCGTGACCTGGCTGAAGTCGGACGCTTAACCGACTGCGCCACCCAGGCGCCCCTGAACAGATTAAATGAGACCATTATAAACAATGTCATAAATATCTTAATCTGAAGAAAGGTAAATTCAAAAAAACTGATACCAGAAGAGATGCAAAACAGGAATAGACTGAGTAGGAATGTATTTCCCTGGCCGGGGTCCCATTTAATCTTCCCATGAGCATTCGAGAACGCTGCTCCCATCTCTGCAGGCTGAACTCCTGCCCTTCCCTTCCTCCTTTCTTTCAACCACCCTGTTTCCCCCACTCAGACCCCTCCCACTTCAGCCCTTCCTGTGTCTCCACTTCCGTTTCCATCCGCAACCCTCCTTTCCCAAGCCACACCATGACTTGTGAAACTCGGGTTCAATTTTGAACAAGCTTCCCTGTAAGTTCATGTATTTTTAATTAGTTATTTACTTGTAAACTTACTGTGTTAATCGTGAGCAAAACCAGCCAAAGTCCCTGTTCTCTGATGACTTACAGTTTTCGTGGGTGGAAGGCCGATCACTATAATAGCTCTAGAGGCACAAGGAGAAAGAAGAAAAATAAAGCAGGCGCTCCCGGTGCTGCATGTCTGGCTGCCCAAATCGCTGTCAACAGTTACAAAATGGATTTTCTTCTGCCTCGGTCATCGGATTTTTAAACATTCTTGGGCACACTTTAGTCTGATTATCTAGACTGAAAAGAGTTAACACATAGGCATAGGAATGCATTTACTCTTGTAATAAGCCTGTCAGGCAGATATCATAACGCCATCGTTACGTTTTTTTCACGGAGCAGAGAGACGAAGGAACTTTCTCGAGGTCTCACAGCTACACCGTGGCTGAACTGGCATTTGAACCAGACTGTCTGTCCCCAGAGTTCATGCACTTTGCCAGTATGTCTGTCTGTGCCCTTGACTGAAGTCATCTTACATGAACTCCTTCCATCATCCTCCTTTCCACATCAAAATTTCTGTGTGATGTATATTCAGTCTTCTCTACATTTGCTCAAAAACTGTCACTCTTTTCAAGCCTTGCCCCTGCACCTGTCCCTTTCTCCCGCACCTCCTGAGACCGTTTCATGCCTCTTTGTACACCCTTCTTGTACCTTTTTAAAATAAGGAACAGGGCTCTGTTGTGAAATTCACATGCTTTCTTTTCTCTTTTAATGTCTTATTTATTTTGAGGTGCGGGGGTGGGGGGGAGGCGGCAGAGAGAGAGAGGTGGACAGAGGAGCCAAAGCAGGCTCTGAACTGACATCAGTGAACCCAATGTGGGGTTCGAGCTCACGAACCCTAAGAGCGTGACCTGAGCCAAAGTCAGGCATTCAACCGACTGAGCAACCAAGGCACCTCTGCTTTCTTTTTGCTCCGCTCAGTACACAGACCTTTGCTGTTCTTGTCCTGAGGTGTCTGTAAATTTGGGAGGAAATTAGGATCGTTAGCACAGAAATGTAGCAATTCCTAAAGGAGAGGCATAATCATCTTCTGACATGCAAAACACAATCATGCAACAAGAAGATAGCCTTTATTCCTCCCCACCTCAACTGATTACATTTCTTTAATCAAGCAGGCTCAGAGGTCAATTCTTCGAATTCTATTGTGCGGGGAAAGCCCTCGTCAACATCAGGTTTCACAGCTTCCAGGGAAGCGGAGTCACAGAGGAGAGAGTAGGACTTAGGGGTCATCAAGGAGAGGCAGGTGGGAAGAAAGAGAGCTGGGCAGACCTGTGTCCTCATGGCTCCCTTTCTGGGCTCCATCCCGTAAGAAGGCAAGGGTCTTGGAGGAATGCCCCCCACCCCCAGCACCACCAACCGCCCACCTAGGACTCTGGAAAGCCATCTCTCTGTTATGCTGCCCCAAGATGCATCTCAGCCACATCAAGGAACATTTGGCTTCCATGAAAAACACATTTGACACAACCTTCCTTCTCTCATCTTTCTGGTTTCCCCCTCTAATTCTGTACATGTTCTTTGACTTTTCCTGGTTCTCCCTTCTTTCATTCTTTAAGTGTGCACATTCTCTGGGGCACCTGAGCGGCTCCGTCGGTTGGACGTCTGACTCCTGATTTCAGCTCAGGTCATGATCCCAGGGTTGTGGGATCAAAGCCCCACGTTGGGCTCTGCACTGACAGTATGGAGCCTGCTTACGATTTTCTCTCTCTCTCTCTCCCTGACTTCTCTCCCGCTCGAAAGTGCACTCTCTCTCTCGGTCTCTAAAAATAAATAAATACATACATACATACATACATAAATACATACATACATACATACATACATACATACATACATACATACATAAATATGCCCACTCTCCAAAGTTTTGTCCTCACCATGTTTTCTTTCCTTTAGTGATCTGATTTTTTTCCTATACTATGAAGTCACCAAAGGAAGATGTCTTCCAAATCCATAACATCTGGTCATAACTTCTCTTTGGGGCTTCTGTATTGCATCTCCAAGCTCTCCTACATATTTCCACCCTTCTTTTTGCCTGTAACTCCAGCCCCATACAATTAAAGCCACATATATTCCTTGCCATCTTCCAAACCACTCTTCCTGGCTTCCTATACCTGTTAATGACATCACTGTTCTTTGTGAATTTCCCTCCTTTCCATCTTGAAAGCCTCAGATATTTCACACGTATTTATAACAACGGGGTAAAGTACCTAACACATGCAAGAATTACTACGTGGCAATGCTGAGGGCTTTCCACCTGTTAATTCACTTAATCCTCATAACAGTGCTATGAAATTGTTACTATGATCGCTACCATTTTATAGCTATGGAAACTGAGGCACAGAGAGGCTAATGTCACACAGTCAGCAAGTGGCAGATGCTGAGACTTGAAACCAGGCGGCCAGTTCTAGAGTCTGTACTCCTCACCACTCTACTCTGCCGCTTCCCACCACACGACAAACGAAAAATGGATACAAAAAAAAACGTAATGGGATCACAGCTGTGGGAAGCAAACAAGCAAACCAACGATCTAAACAACTAGGTGTAGAAAAAAGACTAGAAGGAAATACAATCCTGGGTGCAGGCTGGAATGAGAGCAACTTTACTTTCTACCTTCCACTTTTCTGATTTTCCAAATTTCCTATTATGAGTATAATGTTTACAACGGAAACATATTACAAATGCAATATGTTGTTAATGCATAATACATTTTACATTTCATTGTTTTCAATGTTTATTTATTTTTGGAGAGAGAGAGATAAAACATGAGTTGCGGAGGGGCACAAAGCAGGCTCTGTGGTGACAGCAAAGAGCCCGATGTGGGGCTCGAACTCACAAACCCTGAGATCATGACCTGAGCTGAAGTTGGACGCTTAACCTCCTGAGCCACCCAGGCGACCTTACATTTCATTTTTAAATGAGTTAAAATTCAGCGTGCCTGGGGGCTCAGGAGGTTAAGTGTCCGACTTTTGATTTCAGCTCAGATCATGATCTCACAGTGTGTGGGATTGATCCCCTCGTAGGGCTCTGTGCTGACTTTTCAGAGCCTGCTTGGGACTCTCTCTCTTCCTCTCTCTCTGCCCCTCCCCCACTTGCATACATGCACATGCACGCTCTCTCTCTCTAAGTAAATACACATTAGAAAAATTTTAAAAACATAAATGAATTTTAAAATTCATTTCATTGCAACACATTGAAACATGGAAAATCCAGTCGCAACATACGTCCCTCCCCCAACAACAACAAAGTCGCTTGTGCATTTCTGAGACACCTGTATCTTCCATTCCATCCCGCACTCCTGTTCTGGCTGTGGTCTCCCACTGATACAGTCACTCTTATATGTAAAACCATGGGACGTGCCAGATTAACCTTCTTAAGACCAAGGTTTCTTTATACGACTTCCTTATTCAGGAGTTTTCTGTCTTCCTGTTACTCATAGAATTTAATTCGAACTATCTAGTCCGACATGAAATTTGTCCGCCTTCTGGCCCTAACCTTCTCTGCGGTCTTTTCTTCCTTGTTTTCCTTTTATGTTTCCTGTGAGCCAATCAGCCCCACATCACTCCCTCTGCCTCGTTCTTCTGTAGCCCTCCCCAGCTCCCACGGGAACCCTGACCGAAGGGCATCAGCAGCCGGAGCCCAGCTTCTGGGCTGGTTTGGAATTAGCTCCTGCTTCCTGGTGGCCAGTGTCCGCCGCTCTGGTCAGATTTCCCCTGCTCCCGAGCGCTGTCCTGGCACATCCCTCAGCCTTCCGCAGTGTTGGGAGCCAGGGAGCCCGGAGTGAGCCTCAGCTGTGCCAACTCTCCCAGGTTAGCTCTGAGTCCCGTGTGTGGGCTTGCTCTGCTCTTTGTCTCCCTCCGTTCTGCATATTTCCCCCCCAGTCATGATGACCTCCTGCTCTGCACAACTTGGGCCAGATTTAAGTTGGATCCTGCCCAGCCCTCTTGACTTCTGCCTTGGACTCCTGACTAAGTTTGCCAGCACACTGAATCGGACCTCCTTGAATCGCCCGACCCACCTAAGGCCCCTGGGTCCCGGAGATAGCATGACTTGACCTCCCTCACCGCTCACACTGACCCCAGACGCTACTGCCTCGCGCCCTCGCTTCCATACCTGCTCCAACACTCCGTCCGTTCGTGTTGCCCAAATTTCCCATAAGGCACCTGGGAGTCTTTCTGAGGTTTGACGGTTTCTGCCAAAAAAATATCCCCCCCAATATTTTCTGCCCCTGGAGCCTTTGGTTACACTGTTCCTTTTGCCCAGAAATCCCTGTGAAGGATTATAGTTTCTACCCCCCCCTTTGGTGCGTGTGTGGTAAAACATGTATCATACACGATTTACCGTTGCAACCATTTGGAAGTGTATAATTCAGTGGCATTAACGACATTCATATTGTTGGACAACCATCACTATATCCATTCCCAGAACCTGTCATCATTTCAAACGGAAACCCTGTACCCATTAAACAATAACCCCCACTCCACGCTTCCTCCCAGCCCCTGGCAACCACCCTTCTATCTCTGAATCTAATGCCTAATCTAGGTATCTCATATAAGTGGAATCATATAATATATTGAAATGGATATAATATTTTTATTTCTTGGAAGTGTAATTGACATGTTATATTATACTAGTTTCATGGGCACAACATAATGATTCAACGCTTGCATTCATTGTGAACTGATAAACAACATCCATTTTTTTAGACATTTAAAATCAATTGATTCGTTAATTAATTAACACGAGAGGGAGAGAGAGAGAATCTTACGCAGACTCCAAGCTCAGGAGCCTGACAGGAGGCTCAATCTCATGACTACGAGATCATGACCTGAGCCAACATCAAGATTTGGACACTAACCCAACTGAACCGCCCGGTCGCCCCAACAACATCCACTTTCAAGGCCATATCCTCTAGTAAACCCCACTGCATTGTAAGCTTTGGAGAAAGGACCATCTTCCTATGCCTGATACTTGGCACAGAGCCTTTCACTAAGTAGATGCCCAGCCGATATTTAATGTGCTCAGTAGAAGAAGAGAAGTTAATGAGAGACCATAATATACACACAAAAAAGAATCCTTCATTCTTCTACTTTTTAATGGAAAATAACTAGTTTTCACTGGCTAATTTCCCCCAATGCTGTTATTAAAACAACTCTTTAAGGAAGCACGTGTGTACTCTCTGCTTATCAGTTTGCCAAAAATAACGATCCATTGAAATCATCTATCTAATTGTTTTATTACGTTGAAATAAACCAAAGCTTTTTGCCAGGAAGAAAACCAGACCCGCATAAGTGATTATTTCGAGTTTCACCTAACTGTAATCAGGCATCTGATCTTTGATATGCTGGTTTTTAATCCTCATGCATCCTTCTAAGGAGCCACACTCTCAGCAAAGTCATTTAATTATGGAAAACGAAGAAGCCATGGCTTTACTGCACGGAATTCAAAACCTTGCCTAACGTGAACGTTGCTCAACAAAGTGTCAGATTTTGCAAAACAAGCGTTCCTCAGTGACACTCAATACACAAGTGAAACATTTTTAAAGGTTTACACACAGTTAACAGTACGGAAGAAACAGGAGAAAAGCAATCAGTATTGATTAATGACGGGAAACGTATATTATTCCACGTGTATTTGAATTCTAGGATTCCCATTATGTAAATAAGTCTTTCAGTTGAGAGCGAAAAATAATCCAAAAAGTAGTTCAGAAGATCTTAAGCACGGAAGGGAGGCCGGGAAGACAGAGAATTATGTTGGAATACGCACCTCTGCCTTAACCGTAATATCGTCACCACAGTCCTAGAATTATCTCAAAAACTCCAGGCCGACACCAAATGCTAACCAATGCCTTTCTCGGCAAATATGTGGGACTGATATTTTTAGGCTCTCTTCTCCCGGATCGAGGGGCTGGAACTTATTGTAGCAGGCTGCCATCTGCTGGTTCCCCACCAAGATCCATGGCAAAGAAGGTGGGATACTTAGAGCCCCCCCACCCCACCCCTTCTCTGTTCTCATCTCCTGCCTCGGACCACAGTAAACTTGAAGAAGGAAGGCGCGGAGGCCTTTTGTCTCAGTTCCTAGCCTTACAATTCAGCCTCTCAATACTGGAATGAGTTTTGAGTCAACAAACAGCGCGCTCTAAGACTCCTGAGTGGCAACAAAATCCTCCAGGACCTAGAGAAGTCCGAAAACAAACAGATCTGGTTCTAGTTTCACAGCATTGACATTAGCGTTTCCAGAGAGACGAGAATGGCACATAGGGAGGATGAGTCAAACCAAGAAAATTACATCGCCTTTATACCCAACGGTGTTGTGTCTGCTACTTTCCTATAAAATGGGATTGGTGGCAGGGTATGAAGAGATTTTCCAGCTGGAATCTTAATTTGTGACCGTCAAAAAGGAGTTCTGTGCAATTAGGTTCATTCTACAGGATTCAGGGACAGAAGTTAGACCTGTGCTGTCCGATACCACAGCCCCCAGCCACAGGTGGCTGTTATGCATTTGAAGTGAGGCCAATCTGAAGTGAGCTGCGCTGTAACTATACAATACTGGATTTCAAAGGCTTCGTATGAAAAAAAGACTATAAAATATCTTGCTAGTTATCTATATTGGTCTTACATTAAAGTGATACTATTTTGGATATATTGAATTAAAACATTATTAACATTAACATCATCGCTTCCATTTTTTTTTAACGTGGCCACCAGAAGAAAAATTAAATGACATATGTGGATCACAATATTTTTCTTCTCAATAGTGCTGCGTTCAATAATAATAGGGGCCCTTACTGGGTTCCCAGGGTTCCCAGTAAGGGATACTTCATATGCATACTATTCTAAGGGTTTTATGAGCACCGGTTTTTCGCTTAATCCCCACGATAGCAATATTAAAAATATGCCTCATTATCATTCCAATTTTACATATCAGGAAACCGAGAGTCAGAGAGAATAAGAAACAAGCTTACACAGTTAGTAGGTCACTGTGTGTGGACTTGAACCCAGAGTAGTAAGAAGCCAAAGCCAGAATGATCTTACCCACAATGAAAAGCCCTCTTCCAGCAGGGCTCTCACTGGTCTTCCCTCTATTGAGATCCAATCCTCTCCCCCATTCCCTGTCCAGGTCCGTGGCTTTTTTCTTTTTAATTTTTTTTTAACTTTTATTCATTTTTGAGAGACAGAGAGAACAGAGCGTGAGCAGGGGAGGGGCAGAGTGGGAGGGAGACAGAATCCAAAGCAGGCTCCAGGCTCTGAGCTGTCAGCACAGAGCCCGATGCAGGGCTTGACCTCAACTGACCGCGAGATCATGACCTGAGCCAAAGTCGGGTGCTCAACCAACTGAGCCACCCAGGCACCCCCAGGTCCGTGGCTTTTTATGTCATAGGCCTTTTTTCCCCTCTGCAGGACCACCTTGCTGTAAATTCTATAGTCAGGTAAAAAGAGGGTTTTCTCCCTTGCATATTTTCCTAGGCCCATATTAAATAACAAATTTGGGGGTGGAATAGTATATAGAGGTAGAATTCTTTCCAACCACTCCTTCTAATTTTTGTCCATCTTGGCTTTCAGTGTCTCGAGGTATAAAATTTCTCAGACATCATAAATCCTTGCGAAAGTGCTCTAAGAGGTTTTAGATGAAAACAGATTTTCCAGATTGGCCTGAAATTGTTTTAGCTTTTTTGCAAAGAGGGAAAATTCTGTTTCTACAAAAGCACCAGGCAGAATTTCTGTGAGCCTCCAATGCTTCCGTTATTTGTGTGCAGGCAGGCTGTACATGTATGCATGTACATGCACACAGAAGGTCATCTACGATTTCTCTTACAAGGAAAGTAGGCTTTTGATCTTCTACGTTTGGGCGAAGCAAATCTTAAATTTCTAAAACAAGTTCCCAACTGTTATTTCTGGAATCACTATTCAGGAATGAATAAATGTCACCTCTCTTCTGTGTCCAGCCACTTCCTGCTTTATCTCTAATTGTTTTGGCTTCTCTCCAGTTGTGAAATGCCACGAAATTTTTAGCGGGGCATGGCAGAGCAAACGCCCAACAAATCCTATGTCAAAGAATGCAGTTTTCTAGTGCAAGCGGAAGAATCAAAGACTAGATTTTAGAAGACAGGGCCATCCGTCCACCTATCCAACCACCCACGTAGCTAACCATCAATTCCATGGGGAATAGAGATTCCACAAGAAACAAACCCTGCCCTCACGGCGCTTGTGGGAAAGGCAGACAGCACACAAGTAAACAAGCAAATCAAAACAACACATTGGGATGCATCCTACAAAGGAAGCAGATTGGGTACCGAGACAGAGGGCCACCTACTTTAGATCAAGTAGCCAGGGAAGGATCCAGCTCCGTGGCAACTGGTGAAGGAAATGGTGCGACAGTCCAGACAGAAGGAGACACCTTGCCGTCAGGAGCATGCGGTTTTAGGAATGGGATGGTGAATATTGACGGGTACAGTGAGCAAAGGCAGAGGGCAGGAGACACATAGGGAAGAAGCGGCAAGTATGGGAGACATCATCCAGGGACTTCAGGCAGAGTGAGGGGTCTGGGTTTTATCCAAGGCTCTGTGGAAAGCTACTGAGCGTTTCTAAGCAGACGGGTGATGCATGCAGATTTGTATTTTTTGAAGACTACTCTCACTGCTGGGTGGAAAGTAGACAGAAGAGGCAGGATGCAAAGGGGGAAGTGTTTTCTGACATTGGTTATTCCTTTACCCCTTGACATCACTATTCTGCAGGTTTGTGCCGCTAACAACTGTGTGTTCCACCCAGATTCCAAAATGGCGCCATTCTTTTTCTAGGTTAAAGCCTTTTATTTTTAGGGTGCCTGGGTGGATCAGTCGGTTGAGCATCCAACTCTTTATTTCAGCTCAGGTCATGATCCCAGGGTTGTAGGATCAAGCCCCGCGTGAGCCTGCGTAAGGTTCTCACTGTTCCTTTGCCCTTCTCCCCCACTCGTGTTCTCTCTCTCTAAAGAACAAAACAAAATCTTTTTTTCTTCTTTCTTGTTATTTTTAAAATGTAGATATAATCACATAATTAATGCATAGCTTTACGATAACAATTTGACAGTTCGATCTTTGTGTACTTTGTAAAATGATCATTACGATAAGTCTAGTTAATCACCACACATAGCTAGAAATGTACGCGTGTGTTAGGAAAACTTCTAAGATCTACTCTTGGCAACTTTCAAATATTCAAAACGGTATTGCTAACCATAATTACCATGTTCGACATTACATCCCCAGGACGTATTCATTTTATAGCTGGGGGTTTGTACCTTTTAACCCACTTCACCCATTTTGCCCATCCCCCACCCCCCTCTTCCTTGCTCTTTTTCTTACGTGCTTTCTGTCTGCACATCCGAAATCTTTAAGCTCCCAAGAATAATGTTTCTTCCCTCAGAGCATTCTAAACATCTGGATATAATGTAATAAAGAAGTGTAGCTGTTGGCCCAGGTGGGCCTACAGTATAAGGACCCTGGCTCGGGCCCCAACTTCTGCCTGGAGATCTAAGAACACCCTCGGTGGGGCCTTTCAATGCTCCTTCACATCCAGGCACCGTAGCTTGTCAGCAAAGGGCTTTTCATAACAACGGTGAAATACTGTGTGTGGCTCCCCACAAGAGCTCGGTGCTCCCAAGGACTCGGCCCGGCCTGAGGGTTAAGCACCACTCCAAGCACGACCCTCCCTGAAACACAGCAAACCCACAGGAGCCCCGTCAATTGTCCCACTGGGGCATATTTGGCACTTTCTGCATTTCTCAAAGAGCGGGGCTCCCCGCTGGTTAGCCCTTGGATTAACACTCCCCCACCACCTCTCCCTGGGGCTCGCATGCCAACTCACAGGGCACAGAGCTTGGGGCAGCAACACCTCTCAAGGAGTGAAAACACCTCTTGTCCTGGACAGCTTCCACCCGCCTCCCCCTCTACCCACCTGCTCTCCAGCCCTCGGGCCCTGCTCTGAGCCCCAGAGGCAGACCTGAGGCCGAGCTACAGAGGCCAGCTGGGGGGTGGCTCTGAGGGCCCCAGCAGGAGATCAGAGGGAAGGGAATGAGGTCAGGGTTTTTCTCGCCCCACTTCCTCCCCGGAGGGGGCCCTGGGTGGGCTGCAAGCTGGCCCTGAGCCCCGTCCACACTTCTAGCTGTTTCTGCTCCCTTCCCTGGCCCCTTCAGGCTAACAGGTAGTAAAGCCAACCCTGCTGTTACTGATCCCTGGTCCCCCTACTCCTCACCACCTTCGTCCCTTTATTAAATGTTCCTAAAACTCTCCCAGTTTGAATGTGTCATCCCTTTCCTGCTCAAACCCTGACAGCTGCAACCTTCCCCTTTAAGCGTCCCTCTGGAGCTCCCACTGACAGGATGTAATGGCTCTGACCCCTGACCTTCAATTGAGAGTGACCAGTGTCTCATGGCGTCCCCTTCCTCCTTCCAACAGGAGAGTCCTTCCTTACGGGACCACATCGCACATCCCCCAAGTCTTTACGACCACGTAATTCACTCTCTCTGGGCACCTGTCATGTTAGGCAGCTGAAGCCCCGCAGAGAAAATGAAGTTTCTTTTTTGTTGCCCCTCCAACAAACACAGGCTACCTATGCCATTTATTCTCTCTCCTTGGCTATTCATAAAGACAAAAATTAGTGTGCGAGGGCACATACCCTAACCCCTAAAGCCTAGCACTAAATGTACAAAGAGACACAAACATGGGGAGCCATATTATTATTCAAGAATAAGAACAATAGCTACGTTGATCGAGTATGTACCATGTGTGAGTACTTCCCACGCAGTAACTCATGTAACGCGCGTGTAATTAACTCATGTGATACTCACAACGCTCTTGAGATGGGGACTATCATCCTCATTTCATAGGTGAGAAAATCTAGACACAGATTACACAACTTCTGCAAGGTTAAACAGCCTGTAAAGGGTGGATCTGGAATTCAAACCAAGGCTATTTGGCCATAAAGTTGATGTTCTTAACCACGATATTGTAAATAATTAAAGTCTGCTGTGAAATCTTAGTAAGGAATCCTGCTTTCACCGCTTACAGCTGGCTCATTTTGTTATCCCTTATTATAAAAAAAAATGTTAGTAGGGAAAAAGTAAAATAAATCGTGGAAGCCTCCAGTAGGAAGAAAAAGTAGATGGTTCAGGGCGTTGAAAACAAAACAAGAAGTTTTAAAACACCATCAAAGAATCTGACATTAGAACATTAGATTAGGGGGATGCTTGGTTGTCTCAGTGTCTCGGTTGAGTCTCTGACTCTTGATTTTGGTTCAGGTAATGATCTCACGGTTCATGAGTTCAAGCCCCACATCAGGCTCTGCACCAACAGCATAGAGCCTGATTGGGATTCTTTCTCTTTCTCTTTCCCTCTTTCTCTGCCCCCCCACCCCCCCCCCCCCACCCCGGCTCATTCGCTCTCTCTAAATAAATAAATACACATTTAAAAAAACATTAGATAAGGGCAAGGGCATACTTTAAATTCTTTTAATTGCAAATTTTGATAAAATACAGTTAAATTTAAATTTTTTTTTTAACGTTTTTTATTTATTTTTGGGACAGAGAGAGACAGAGCATGAACGGGGGAGGGGCAGAGAGAGAGGGAGACACAGAATCGGAAACAGGCTCCAGGCTCTGAGCCATCAGCCCAGAGCCTGACGCGGGGCTCGAACTCACGGACCGCGAGATCGTGACCTGGCTGAAGTCGGGCGCTTAACCGACTGCGCCACCCAGGCGCCCCTTAAAATATACTTAAATTTAAAATAGGTTGTTGAGGAAGATATAAGATGTCCTAGGATGCTCGCCTTTAAAACCAGGGTATGAGGGGCACCTGGGTGGCTCAGTCGGTTAAGCGTCTGACTTCAGCTCAGGTCATGCTCTCACAGTTTGTGGGTTTAGAGCCCTTCCTCGGGCTTTGTGCTGACAGCTCAGAGCCTGGATCCTGCTTCGGATTGTGTCTCCCTGTATCTCTGTCCCTCCCCCACCCCCTCTCTCTCTCAAAAATAAATAAACTAAAATATGTTTTTAGATAAGATATGAGGCTGCCTGGCTATCTCAGTCTGAAGAGCATGAGTTGAGAGTTCAAGTTCCACGTTGGGTGTACAGATTACTTAAAAAAAAAAAAATCTCAAAAAACAAAGAGGCTATGTATGCATTCACAGCAATGGTTCTCAAACTTCAGTGTGACAACCATTAGGGGCTTGTCAGGTGAAGAATCCTGGGCTCCACATCAAACCTCTGGAACGGAGGGACACCTGGGTGGCTCAGTCAGTTAAGTTTCTGACTTTGGCTCAGGTCACGATCTCACAGTTTTTGAGTTCGAGCCCCACATCGGGATCTGTGCTGACAGTGCAGAGGCCACTTCAGGTCCTCTGCCCCTCATCTGCATGCTCTCTCTTTCTCTCTCAAAAATAAGTAAACATTAAAACAAATTCTGAAAAGGAATCCCTAAGGCATTGTAGTGGGCAAAATAACGGTCTCCTAAAGATGTCCACATCTTAATCCCTCCATCTGTCAATATGTTTCCTTATGTGGCAAAGAGACTTTGCAGATGTGATGAAATCGAGCACCTTGAGAAGAGAAGGTGATCCTGCATTATCTGGGTGTCCCTAACGTACTCACAAGGGCCCTTGTAAGTGAAAGAGGGAGGCAGGAGCTCCAGAGTCAGAGGAGATGTGACACAGAAGCCGAGGTCGGAATGATGAGGCCAGTGAACCAAGGAAAGCCAGCAGCCTCTAGAAGCTGGAACAGGTGAGGAAACAGATTCTCTCCTAGATGGTCCAAAAGGCGTGCCCCCTGCCTGATCCTTTTTAGACTTCTGACCTCCAGAACTGCAAGACAATAAATTTCTGTTCTTTGAAGCCACTAAATCTGTGGTCATTTGCTACAGGCGACAATAGGAAACCAACATAACAGTCAATTCCGGAATTTGCATTTGTAACAAATTCTGGGCAACTCTGTTGCAAATGACTTTTGAGGAGCACGACCTTACAGGATTAGCCTCAGTATAGGCCTCCTGCAACAGGGTAGAAGGGATCAATGATTCCTCCAGCCTTTTGTATTTATTTATTTATTTTTTTTTTTTAATTTTTTTTTCAACGTTTTTATTTTTATTTTTGGGACAGAGAGAGACAGAGCATGAACGGGGGAGGGGCAGAGAGAGAGGGAGACACAGAATCAGAAACAGGCTCCAGGCTCTGAGCCATCAGCCCAGAGCCCGACGCGGGGCTCGAACTCACGGACCGCGAGATCGTGACCTGGCTGAAGTCGGACGCTTAACCGACTGGGCCACCCAGGCGCCCCAGCCTTTTGTATTTAAAAGGAGTCCCCATTCCCTTTTTAAAATTTTCAAATAATATTCTGGTCTTTTATGAATTTTAAAAACATGGGTCGTTGGTTTGCCAAATAGATTAGTAATTGATCATGATATAGGCAAGAAAGGAAGTATAGTTATAGTAGAGAAAACATGGCATTTTAGAGTCACCTGGACCCAGTGCCCGGTCTGAGCTGTGGAATCTTAAGCCAGTTCCCTCACCTCCATGAACTTCTGTTGCAAACTTATTTTTAAACTCTGGAAGAATAGCACCCCCCATAGGTGTATTTCAGAGGGCCAGGCATAGTGGCAGGCACATAATAGATGCTCAGAAAAACATAAAGTCCTTTCTGTTTTCCATCTCTCCCTCCCTCTTTCCGTTCCCTTTCCACACGAAGAATGACACAACGCACGATTCTATGTACGTAAATCTTTTTTTAAGCTTCTTTACTTATTTTGAGACAGAGAGAGAGAGCGCATGTGCACACAGGCACATGAGTGGGGGAGGGGCAGAGAGCGAATGTCAAGCAGGATCTGTGCTGTCAGCTCGGAACCGACCCGGGGCTTGATCTCATGAACCATGAGATCACGACCTGAGCCAAAATCAAGAGTTGGACGGCTTAACCAACTGCGCCACCCAAGTGCCCCAATAGGTATGGGAATCTTCATGGAACAGTTCGTGTTCAGTCTTTGTTTCTACAGAGACCCCAAAAAGATAGGTGCTAACCACTGCAGCTTGGGAAAGTGAGGTGCTGCCTTACCCAGCCAGAATTTGTAAACCTGGTATTTAGAACCAGTTTTGTTACTTTAATCCAGATCCCATCTCGAGGGTGTCAACTATGTGCAGCTGGAGATTAGGCGAGATTTCTCTGGGGGTTATTTATCGATGTGCTGTGAACGTCCCGGATGGGAAGTCTGGCACTGGTTCCATGCACATGGTGTCTGATGTATGAAGCTTCAAAGATGATCTGGAAACAAGTGTGTGGCTGAACCGGCCCCTGGCTGCGGGGAGAAGTGTATTTGGGAAGTGACTGTGCGCCATCTAGTGGCGAATTAAAGGTGAGCGTTTTCCGTGGGTCAGATGGGCGCCGTTCTGGAGAACCGGGGCGCTGGGGTTAAGTCCTTCCTGTAGGACAAGGCGACCTGGAGGCGTCAGGAGATCTCAGCAGAGGAGACTGGGACTGTTCCCCCAGAATCAGAGACGCAGAGGAGGTATTTTTGCTTAAATCTCAGAGAACGACTGATGAGAGATGCCCACTGAGACCAGGAGGGCTCTGAAAGACCCACAAATAACCCCACAAAATGGGTGAGCAGGCGGTGTGGGGTAGGGGAGTGGAGGAGAATAAAAGTCCCTCCATATTGCACCCCATGGGTTCTGCTTCTTCAATGTCATGACTTAAAAAACAACTGTGTGTAAAGGGAAGGTCATTAAAATTTTCCAGAAAAAAATCAGATTCTGGGAAACCATTTTTATAATTTCTGCATGTAAAGCCTATTCAACACCCCCTGAACCATGTAGAAGCCATTTTTTCACTTTTTTGCACACAGATTCACGGGTCCTCTTCCTTGCTCAGAAGGAAACAGCTCAAGAGTTTCCTTCTAATTACAACATTATTATTATATGTTCACTGTAAAAAAAAAAAATTACCAAGTATAGAAAAGTTTAAATTTTTTTTAACGTCTATTTATTTTTGAGACAGAGAGAGACAGAGCATGAACGGGGGAGGGTCAGAGAGAGAGGGAGACACAGAATCCGAAGCAGGCTCCAGGTTCGGATTCTGTGTCTCCCTCTCTCTCTGACCCTCCCCCGTTCATGCTCTGTCTCTCTCTGTCTCAAAAATAAATAGACGTTAAAACAAAAAATTAAAAAAAAAAAAAGAAAAAGAAAAAATATCCTCTAATCCCAGTAATCGGTGTTAAATCCTGGTAGCATCTCGGAACATATTCTTTCAAACTTTCCAATTCATAATTCTCAGAGTTATAAAAATATGCTTTCAAAGAATGTACATCGACGTCCCTCTGAAGGAAAGAAGCATCCTGGACAACGGTGCTATGCGACAGCGTTTGTTTGAATATTTCCAAACAGGCAAGTGGACTTTGGGCTCAGTCTGTTTTCTTTCAACCTACGACCCTGTCATCCACTCCTTGTGACCTGGGCAAGCTATTTAATCTTTTCATTCGTGACTTGTCTCACCTGTAAAATGGGGGTAATAATAACAAATCCTTTCCCAGTTTGGGGAGCACTTCATGAGATGATAACTATAATTAGCAGCGTCTGGCTTAAGATTTGTCACTGTTCTTAAAACACGGCCCCTCCAGCGGGACACAGTGCCCAAGGCACCCGCTGAGCTCCAAAGAGCATGGTAAATATTAGTTGCTTCCTGTTCTGCATGCCACAACTCACCACGGACTCCCGATTTTTCCCATCCATGTCTCTCCCTGTGCAATTGGTTTTGAAATCATATGCAACCCTTGACACCAATCTCCTGTCATTTTCAGGATTAGACTTGGTCCACTCTTCGTTTGGAACATGATTCTGTCATAAAGTGAGAGGATAATTCTTTCACACTCTGTGCTGTCTACAACTTTGCCATCCCTCCTTCCTTTTTTATTTTTTTTAAAATTGAGGTATAATTGACACATAACATTATATTAGTTTCAGGTCTACAACATAGTGATCTGATATTTGTGTATGTTGTGAAACAATCACCACGATGTGTCTACTTAGCATCCCCTACCATACATAGTTACATTTTTTTCTTGTGATGGGAATTTTTAAGGTCTTCTCTCTTGGCAACTCCAAATATGCAATACAATATTATTATCTGTAGCCCCCATGCTGTATATTGCACCCAATGACTTAATTTATTTCATAACTGGAATTTTGTAACTTTTGATCCCTACACCCATTACGCCCACCCCCCACCTCCCGCTTCCAGCAACCATCAATCTATTTTCTACATCTATGAGCTTGTTTTTTGTTTTTTGGAATTTTTTAAGATTCCATATGTAAGTGAGATCATAGCATTTTTTTTTCTCTGTCTGACTCGTTTTGCCCTCAAAGTCCGAGCGTGTTGTCCCAAATGGCAAGACCTCCTTCTTTTTATGGCTGAGTAATAGTCCAGTGTCTGTGTGTATCACAGTTTGGTTTTATTTTTATTTTTTATGTTTATTTATTTATTTTTGAGAGAGAGAGAGAGTGAGTGGGAGAAAGAGATAGCATGAGCAGGGGAGGGGCAGAGAGAGAGAATCCCAAGCAGGCTCCAAGCTGACAGCACAGAGCCAGACGCGGGACTCGATCTCACAGACTATGAGATAATGACCTGAGCCAAAATCAAGAGTCAGATGCTCAACCAACTGAGCCCCCCGGGCACCCCTCACATTTTCTTTGTCATCTGCTCATCCATCGATGGACATCTAGGTTGCCTCCATGCCTTGGCTATTGTAAGCAATGCTACAATGACCACAGGAATGCATATAGCTTTTCCCATTATTGTTCTCGCTTCCTCTGAGAGAACACCCAGAAGTGGATTTTCTGGATCATATGGTAGTTCTATTTTTATTTTTTCTGAGGAGCCTCCACCCTGCTTTCCATCGTGGCTACACCACACTACTTCCTTTTCTTAGGTTTGCAAATGGACTTTTTAACAACCCGTTACATAATGTTACCAGGATTTGAGCATAAGCACATTGGTTTTACATTTCTGGAATCTTTCTCTTCTTAAAGAAAAACTGAGAGTACTTGCCTCCGTTGGGTGCTTTTTGAACCTCTCTGATCATTCAGAGATTCTTATTATGTATGTGGCAATATGCCAGTAAATTCTTGTAGGACCCTAGTGTGTTACGTATCATGGCTTTGTCATGAGAACTTTCTTCAAGTGTGGCTTTCTGAGATCCGTGTTCATCTGGCTATTAATTTCCTTTAATAGAAAAGGACATTTCTATTAAACATTTCCTTTCATTCTCCTAGGTAAAGACATAAGACATTTCATCCATAGCTTCCTTGTTTATTCAAATTTGTATTTAGGTGTGAATATGTTATATATTATGTGATATGTTATATATCATATTGTTGGCATATACATAAAATTATTGAAAATACATATATTGGTGTCTGTCCTCGGTTCCTGGCACAGGAATCTTTGTGGTTTCTGAAGTGATAAGAGCACTGGGATCTTGTTCTGATATTTGGTCTTTGAACCCATCCCTGACACAAGGCTCCTTAAACCCTTGGAAATTCCTAAGGGATTCCTAGGTGACGATCCTGATCCTCAAGGAGCATCTTTTGTTCTGTTGAGGTGGCTGAAGGTGGGCTCCTGGCTGGGGGGTGGGGGTCACCAGGAAAACTAAACCATGTTTAAAGGCTTGGAATCCTCAGCCCCCCGCCCATCCTCCAGAGAGCAGAGAGGGGCTGGAAATGGAGTTAATTATTGATCATGCCCTACATGAGGATGCCTCCATAAAACTCCAGTAATAATTTAGAGGTTTGGAGAGCTTCCAGGGTGGCAAACACATCAACACACCAGGATGCTGATAGACTTTGGGGACAAAGTCTATCCTGTATGTTGAACACAATTAATGTGGACCATCTTTTCTTCCTACTCCCTTAAGACAAGAGTAGTATCTCTGTTGCTTCCATCTATCAGAGTATAATATAGCATACTGAATTTCTCAGATCCTAGAATACACTGCTTGTTAAATATATACACCGATTTTCTGGTTCATCTGGTTTTGTACGCTAGCTTCTTGACTTACTCTGTGCACACCCTGTTGTGTCAAATGCCCACGCTTGGCCCTTGAGTTTGTCTGATACAGAGACACAAGCCACACAAATAGACTAAACCAATCTCTCTGTTCTCCTTCTTTTTATCTTCCTGCTGCGTTTCCCCCTCCTCTTTTTCTCCCTCCTTCTCTCTCTCTCTTGCTCTCTTTCTCATTCTCTAAATTCAGACTGTCAACAAGAGAGAGACTCTGGCAGGCTCCCTTTGGGCTAAGTGCCCACTTAGTCCAATAATCAGCCACGATGCCTGAAGTTCCCCCTCGTGAACTGGAAGGGGGAACAGGTGAGGCCATTCATTTGGGATGGCCAGACATTCCCAGACTTGTCTGGTATCAGAGCAAAGCAATCTGTACTTCCTCAACGCTCAGCATTTTTCATCGAATTGGACCAAGAAGAGAGCTTTCAAGAGCTTCGCTAAGAATTCCTGCAGTGATCTAATTTCAAGGCCGATGTCTCTTTTGGACAGTTACGTAACAAGAATACCAAACAATCAACATTTCGTGCACACGTCATCATTTTGCCACTTGTCATCCCAGGCTGTAACTAAGTAAGTAAGTACATTAATGCAGCGATCAGTGAAACTCCACGTGTTTCCTTTAAAAAAATAAAATAAAATAAGCCTCAGACGTTTGCACGAACAAAAGTAAATTTCTGAGTTCTTGCAAAAACACAAAAGCCTCAGAGTTTGTTAGGAAACTTGCAAGGCTCTTGGCATTCAAATTGCTTTTACAAAGCCATCCTGGGATGAGTCAAGTATAATTGAATCAGGAACATATGGGTTATATTCTCCCTTAAATATACATGGGTATAAAAATGAAGGGGAAGAGAACTTGCCAAATGTGTTACCAAAACAAAACACTTTCAAAATAACTTGAGACAGTCAACAGACCCCAAACACAGCTGTGTTCGCTTATGTCTAAAAAAATGCATTTTTCCCTTCAACGTCTTGATATGTTAATTTAATTTCTGTTGAGCGCCTACATTAGGCACCTTAGAGAGCTCACCAAGTCTGCAGCAGGGGCTTCCTATTTGTAAACACGAACTCTTAATGAAATGATTAGCATAATTTTCTTGTGGTTTTCCATGTCTCCTTGAATAATTGGGGTTTTTTTTGGTTTTGTTTTTTTTTTTTTTTAATTTTTTTTTCAATGTTTTTTATTTATTTTTGGGACAGAGAGAAACAGAGCATGAACGGGGGAGGGGCAGAGAGAGAGGGAGATACAGCATCGGAAACAGGCTCCAAGCTCCGAGCCATCAGCCCAGAGCCTGACGCGGGGCTTGAACTCACGGACCGCAAGATCGTGACCTGGCTGAAGTCGGAGGCTCAACCGACTGCGCCACCCAGGCGCCCCTTGGTTTTGTTTTTTTAAGTCTGTGCAGCACTGGGCATCGTTACCAGTCCTGTTTCTGCGATGGGTGTTTATGGTCCTAAACCACTGAAGGGCAGTACGCTTCTTAGAGAGGGTGAACTTGGATTTGGTTTCCACCAGAGAAGTGGTGGGTGGCAAGAGGCTGTGTCACGTGACAAGGCGGCCCCCGGGGGAAGAAGAAGTGTCAACACCGAGTCCTGATTGACACGCTGTGGCACAGTGATCAGAGCTGAACTTTATTAGTATTGTCCTTTCCTTTAACTTTTGTTCTTGTTTTCGTTTTTTATTTGTTTATTTTGAGAGAGACAGAGACAGTGCGAGTGGGGGAGAGACAGAGAGAGAGAGGGAGACACAGAATCCCAAGCAGGCTCCGCACTGTCAGCACGGAGCCTGATGTGGGGCTCGAACTCCCGAAACCACGAGATCATATCCTGAGCCGAAACCAAGAGTCGGATGGACGCTTAACCAACCGAGCCACCCAGGCACACCCTTTCCTTTAATTTTTGTAATGCCAGATTTTCTCAGTTCGTCTGAGCAATTGTATTATGTTCAGAATTTTTTTCATTATTTGCACATTTGCCTTTTAACACAGTCAGTTATGATTTGGGTCACAACACACAGAATTATCTAGCTCTCGTGAGGTCTATATTGACAACATGGAACCCACTCAGGCAGAGCATGGCCTCGTGAAAGTGCCTTCTGGAAAGGGAGTTGCTTACTTTATTTTACTCACCGGGATCACCAGATTCCTGATGGCAACAGGAGTCAGGATCTGTCCAGGCCAGTTAAGTTTCAATAATGTATTTTAGAGTGTTCATTAAGTCTAGAATTTATAAAGGCAACAAAAGACGGGTTGATCGTAACTCATTCTTACATTACATTTTGTAATAACAATTGATACAGTTTTTACTCTACAAGAAGCACAATCTAACTATATCTAGCCCTCAACAGGACTCAGACAGACCTTTCCAATTCTGCCTTACTAGGGAGCTGCTGGAAACCCTTAATCAGTGTGGCCAGGAGAACAGTTTTTCCTCTAGACTGAAATCCTTTCCCCGCTTTTTCCAAGTTCTGCTGATCTTGTTTGCACGTTCCTTAGCAAATATGTGTGAGGATGTTACTGCCCGGATTCAGAGTCCTTACTATATGCCATTTGCAGAAAAATTTCCACCTGTGCTGATGCAATTTCTGAAAAATCACAGTTGGTATAGACTAGCAGTGACATTCCAATGCTGTCCTGGGAATATTGCTCCCTATAAAATGCCATACCAAAATGCAATGTTTTAAAAATGTTTATTTATTTATTTTTGAGAGAGAGAGCAAGGGAGGGGTAGAGAGAGAGGGCGACAGAGAATCCCAAGCAGCTTCCAGGTTCCGAGCTGTCATCACAGAGCCCGTCACAGGTCTCAATCTCACAAACCCGGAGATCATGACCTGACCGAAGCACCCAGGCGCCCCACTACCAAAATGCATTCAAGTAATCATCTTCCTCTGGGACAGTTTTCTTTTTCCACGGGAGAGGTCCTGCACTCTGGTTGTTTATAATTTGAGTGCTATTTCCCACACAACGTGTTCAGCTCTGCTGGGTTCCCCCCTTCCTAGAGCAATGAAAACGGTGATCATAGGAGGAATAACTTCTTGACCTAAAAGTGGATTTTTCCCACCTCGGTGCTCCCCTTGCCCTGCTTTTCAGCCTGGCAAGTTCGGGGAGTTCAACTCAATAAATCTTTACAAGGTGTCTGTTATGCCCCAGGCACTGGGCTAGTTGCCAAAGATATAAAGGGAAACAATACATGGTCCCTGCCTTCCAGAAGCATATGCCTTAGTTGGGAAATGAGAAATACGCAATTCCTACAATGTAGTGGAAAGATGCAGTGGATGTGATGGGTGCAAGGAGAAATGGCACTCAGCCCCAGCAGGGGTAAAGGGAGGGAGGGGTAGGTAGTTTTCCATGGCTGCCGTAACAAATAACCACAAAGCTGTTAGCTTAAAGTGATACATACTTACTCTCCTGCAGTTCTGGGAGTCAGACCCGGGAAACACTGGGTCAAAACCAAGATTTTGAGAAGGCTGCCCTGGGGAGAATCCATATGTTGCCACTGCCAGCTTCTAGAGCTTTATTTCTCTCATTTCTTGGCTCATGGCCCCTTCCACCATTGCCAAGGACAGCTTTGTAGCATCTTCAAACCTTGCTCTGTCTGATCGTCACATCACCTTTTCTCCTGTGTGGTCAAATCTTCTACTCCCCTCTTGCGTGATTGCATTTAGTGACCACCAGATAATCCAGGATAATCTCCCCATGCCACAATCTGTGATTTAATTAAAGCTGCAAGGTCCTAGAAGCTGAACATCTTTGGGGGTCCCCATTCAGCCTAGCATAGGAGGTGGTATACGGAAGCTGGGAAAGGGTACTCTGGTGGAAGGAATGAGAAGGTGCAGTGGCATGAGATAGCACACAGCGCGCGGAAAGTACTAGTAGTTTAGTACTATTGCAACATTGAATGTAAGGCAGGTGATGCTTAGGCAGGAGGGAGGGGCCACCTTGCAGAAGATGGCATGTGCCATGCTAAGCCATTTGGGTTTTATTTTGTAGGTTTTAAGGTGTCGTCACAGGTTTATAAGTAGGGCCATGAGGTGGTCATTTAGCATTAGAGAGATCATTCTGGAAGATAGATTTAGGCAGGTAGCCATTTGGAAGATCTCTTTGTATGGCAGAGAGAATAACCCTTTGTCTCTTATCTATTACAAATATTTTTTCCATTTTGTCATTTCTTTATTATGAGTTTTTTCCATATCGAAGATGGTATGTAGGAGTGCCCGGGTGGCTCAGTCGGTTAAGCATCTGACGCTTGATTTCGGCTCAGGTCGTGATCTCGCGGTTTGTGAGTTCAAGCCCTGTGTCAGGCTCTGGGCTGACTGTGTGGAGCCTGCTTGGGATTCTCTCTCTCTCCCTCTCTCTCTGCCCTTCCCCCACTGATTCTCTTTCTGTCTCTCTCTCTCTTTCAAAATAAATAAAGCTAAAAAAAGTCTTGTAAAAAAGATTGTATGCAGACAAATAGATCTATCCTTTTTCTTGGGTTTCGGGATATCATATGAGGCATTCAACCTACCTCAGCTCCATATTTCCTTAATTTTTATGTTTTCCCGTTATAACATTTAATTTAATCTCTTTGAAATTTATCCTGGTATAAATTAAGTATAAATTTTTCCCACAAAGCATCATTAATTAATGTTACTACCATTTATTGAGCATTGGCGCTGGGCCAGGCACTATTCTAAGTGCTCATTTAGTTCTTAAACAACCCAATGAAAGTCATTATTATCCCCATTTTGACAGGACAGAAGTGAGACAAATGGGGTTAGTAACTGGCTCACTTCTAGTATGAGTAAGTCGTACTTCCAGTAAAAGTAAGGCCATGTATTCATGTCTAACTGGCCCTAGGGTCCACTTGGTTTTAACTCTCCAAGAACATTCCACCTCTCTATGCCAAAGCCAGCTTTCCCTTGCTTAAAAAATATATATTTATATGTGTGTGTGTATCATTCCTTTTCTTCTTTTTCTTCCTTCCTTCCTTCCTTTCTTCCTTCCTGTCTTTCTTTCTTTCTTTCTTTCTTTCTTTCTTTCTTTCTTTCTTTCTTTTTCTTTCTTTTTTAGTGTTTATTTATTTTTTAGAGAGAGACAGAGGATCCAAAGCAGGTCCATGCTGGCAGCAGAGACCCCAATGCGGGGCTCTGTCTCACGAACTGTGAGATCATGACCTGAGCCAAAGTCGGACTCTTAACCAACTGACCCACTTGGGCTCCCCGTTCCTTTCCCGATTACAAAAGTAATACATAATTGAAACAATTTTAGAAAAGTCAGAAAATAATAGAAGAGCACAAAGTAAAAAACTAAAAACGTCTTTAATCTTATGCCCAGAGATAATCAGTATTAATTTTGGGTGAACTGCATGTTCTTCCAGTATTTTTTTTTTAAGTTTATTTTTTTATTTTGAGAGAGACAGAGACAGCGCAAGCAGGGGAGGGGCAGAGAGAGAGGGAGAATCCCAAGCAGGCTCCACACTGCCCAGCACAGAGCCTGTGCTCCCGGCTCAAAGTCACAAAACTCTGAGGTCATGACCTGAGCCTAAATCAAGAGTCAGAGGCTCAACTGACTGAGCCACCCAGGCACCCCCTGGTTTTTGTACACATATGTAAAAGTATCTATTTAAAAAATGCATTTATGCTTAGTGCTTTATTTTGAACATTTCCTCAAGGGCTGTGTTCTTCTGCAAGATTTTTAAATTGTAAAGTATAACTTACAAACTTACTAATTATCGTTATAAATTGCAACTGAAACCAGTTTCTAAAGGTTAGACATTAAGGTTTTTTCCTTTTTAAACTTGATGAATACAAACACCCATTCTTGCACATACATCCTTGATTATGTTCAGGGGTTGAGACTGTTGGATCAAAGAGTTTGTACACTGATCAAAGAGTTTGTACATTGATCCTCCCTCTACCAATATATAAGAGAATGCCAGTTTCCTCAACATTTTTTTAGTGGTCTCAGTGGATACGTCTATGATTATTAGTATGGTTGATCATTATGATTTAGCACTGCCTTTATGAATTGCCTATTAAATCCCTTTTTTTGCTCCTGTTCAGCTATATTCTCTTACTGCTTACAGTTTAATGTACTTTATTAATGTTTGTTTATTTATAAGAGAGAGAGAGAGAGAGAGAGAGAGAGACCGTGAACAGGGGAGGGGCAGAGAGAGAGGGAGACATAGAAACCGAAGCAATGATCTGGGCTGTAAGCTGTCAGCACAGAGCCTGATGCAGGGCTTGAATCCACGAACTGTGAGATCATGACCTGAGTCGAAGTCGAACGCTTAACCGACTGAGCCACCCAGGCACCCTTAATGTCCTTTAATATATACTATATACTAATACTTGTAAGTCACTAATTATATATATGACTAATGAATATTATATATCTATCTTTTCACTCTGGCATATAGCAAATACATTTTTCTAGTGTATCCATTGGTCTAATAATGTTTTTTGGTGTTTATTTTTATTTTTTGAGAGACAGAGAGACAGCGCGAGCAGGGCAGGGGCAAAGAGAGAGAGGGAGACACAGAATCCGAAGCAGTCTCCAGGCTCCGAGCTGTCAGCACAGAGCCCCATGCGGGGGTCCAACTCAGGAACTTGCAAGATCATGACCTGGGCTGAAGTCAGAAGCTTAACTGACTGAGCCACCTAGTTTTTTTGAATTGGGGTAATTGACAGTGGGGAGTTTCAAAATTCTATTTAGATGAATCCATTATCTGTTTCCTTTGTAACTTCTTTGCATTTCTGAATTTAAAAACAAAAACAAAAAAACCTCAAACGAAAGAATGAATAATATCATGAACATTTTGGGGAGAGAAAAATTCAAAAATCAACTCAAGGAATTCTGTTAGAATGCTGATCAAAACACAAAGGGATAGAAATTATTAGAGAATTACCCTTGGAAAGATAAGAGTGAGTGGAGAGGCTGGGTATCCCCAGGTGAGGGAGGGGGAGGGGGTCAGGGCAGAGTGGAGGGTGAGAGGAGGGGGTCAGGGCAGACTGGAAGGCCAGGGACAACCTGGAGGGCAAGTGAGATTTCCCTGATCTCCTTGGGGAACAGCCCTCCACGGATACCTGGTCTGTCCTCCACCCTGTCTTTCTGGAACCAACACAGCAAGGCCTATACCGTTATCTCCAGTAGTGGGGAGATAACCTCCAGGGGGGGAGATGTGAAAGCCTACCCAGATTTTTCATGGGTCCCCGGATTCAGCTATATCACTGGAGAACAGACAAAGAAACAAAAGCATTGTTACCTTTTTAGAATTCTTTCTCAGCTTTTGACCCTCCCTAATTTTGCTTTCATTACCTTATAATTTAGGATGCATCTTTCTGTCCACTCCATGGTTTTTTTCTTTATCAGTATTATGGAAATTGGGAAGTACAAGTAAGTACGAAGATGTACTAATTACTAATAACAGTTTATTTTTGTATTTTTTTTATGGGGGGAGGGGCACAGGGAGAGCAAGAGAGCGAGAGCGAGAACAGAGACTCCCAAGCAGGCTCCACACTCGGCACAGAGCCCAGTGCAGGACTCGATCCCACAATCCCGGGATCATGACCTGAGCCGAAATCAAGAGTCGGGTGCTCAACCAACTGAGCCAGCCAGGCGCCCCACTAATAACATTTTAGAAACTTTCGTATCAAAAAAGAAAGAAACTTACATATTTGCCGACTCTTCTTCCGAAATCCAGCTTCCTCTCAACTGCCTCGTTCCTCCAATCCCTTTCATTTTGAGGAAAGGAAGGAAGTATAAAAATAAAAATTACAGGGAAACTATAAAGGGAAAGACCTCAGAAATCAGGCCGCAAGTTATCAAAGGCTATAAAACGCCATTTTTCCCCTCTTGCATCCCCAACCCTGTTCTCTGCAACACTCCCACCGTCCTCACAAGCTGGAACACCAGTGGGGTATGCCTTTGTGGTACTGATGGTGGATAAACAGAGTGGCACACGCGGGGTTCAGGGTTCAGAATGAGAATATGGATCAGCGTCTCACCCCCGCATCAGTGTTTCTTAAAGGAAAGAAAGTCTTGCAACGAGCCAGGCCCAGGCAGATTATGATGTGGGGAAAGTCGGCCTCCGTGGCCTTCTCTCTCTCCCCCTTTCCCTTTCTCCCTGCACTCTGGCGTCTCTGAACCTGCCCACTTCCTACAGCATCTTGCTCTCAGCCAGCTGCTATACAATGCTACCGAAGAATTCTCTGGCAATGGCGTGAGCATGTATTCGCTCTTTGGAGGTAGCTTCAGGGTTAAGGAATCCATTTTTTTTAATACACACCAGGAGAAGGAAACTTTATTAAAAGAATCGTGCCCAGAAACTGGGGCTTTGAATCTTTAACACCTTCTAAATGTGATATCCTAGTAGGCGTAAGGAAGGTTTTCTGGTTACTTTGGTGGGGAAAGGGAAATGAATTTGGGTTAAAAACTAGGAGGTTTGGGGGGCCTGTGGATTGTGAAAAGCAGAAAGCAGAGGGTAACTGAGTTGTGAAGATTCTAGGAGGTGGATTGATGGAAATTATGGAGTCTGCTTTACGGAGGTAAAAACAGAAAGGAAAGTACGATTGTGGAGACATTTCTCTGGGGGAGATCAAATGGAGGGCTGGGTAGTATTTACCTGAAGCTAAAGGGTCGGGTCTTGGACCAAAAGGGAGGAAGAAAGGGTGGACCACCCAGAGAAGTCAAGATCAGCCCAGGACCTGGTAACTGGGGAACTCCCATGCCTAAAACAGTCGAACGTACAGGAAAAGCCCAAATTTCTTACCGCAGCTGGTCAGGGCCTTCCTAATCTGCTCCCCGGTTGAGTCTCTCTCTCTCCTCACTGTACTTCAGCCGCGTCTACCTTCTTGAAGCCTTCCAAACACCACACGTGGTCATGCCTCGCTGTCTTTGAATAATCCGTTCTCGTCCCCGAGATCCACGTCCTGTGCTGGCTGTCTGAACAATTGGGCACCCTTCAGGAGTTAACCAAATTATCACCACCACCACCACCCCCGCCCCCCACCACCCCGCCGAGAACCTCCCTGACTCCTCCCTGGTGCACTTTTGAAATACTAGGTGTGGCAGTCCATTAACATTTATCACCCTTTCTGTCATTCTTTCTTTGAGATGAGCTCAACAAAAGGCACCCGTACTTTAGATTTGAGTAGCCAGTCCCTGACATCATGCCTGGAAAGCAGTGAGGTGTCAAAACATTCTCCATAAATGAGGAGGGGGGGAGGGGGGCGGGGGGGGGGGGAACAGGAAGGTTCTAGAAAGGAAAAAGGAATCTTTTGTGACCTGATTTGATGACCATTGTGATACACGCCTTTGACTTAATTTTCTTTTCCTTTTCTTCAAGGTGGTGACAGTGAGAAATTACTCAAGAGAAGGATTGGCTAAGTGAGTAACTCTCGGCTTTGATGGGGAAGACACCTGTGGCGAAAGCTGGTTGGCCCCTGTGGTCCGAACAGCACTGAGAGTCTGGGCGTGGCTTCCCTGTGAACACCTTGCCCAAATGCCAAAGGCTTTCCCGCCCTCCACAAAGGCAGGCAGGGCAGACCATTCCCGGGAACAGACCAGCTTGCACATTCCTGAGACCCAGCCCTGGAGTGTGGTCACTGAACTACAAATCAGTAGTTCCCAACCAGAGGAGATTTTGCTCCTTCCCCCAAGGGATATTTGGAAACGTCTGGAGATATTTTTGTTGTCATAACTAGCATGTTGCGGGGGGGGGGGGGGAGGGGGGGGCTACTGGTATCTAGTGGGGATTGACCAGGGACCCTACTAAGCATCCTACACACACAGGAAAGCGCCCACAGCAAATTCTCCAATCCCAGTGTTAATACTGAGGTTGAGAAAGCTTGCTCTAAATAGTGATGTCATGGGAGGGGTTACCAATTCTCAGAAACACCATGACTGAAACTCTCAACTCAGAGCACTCCACCCGGTGACCTGGGACCGGCACACCCTGAAGCGTACTTCGGCATCCTTAGCAGATCCCGGGTCAGGTGACGCTACTACCCCAGATAGTGGCCATAACTGCCCGCAGCCCATGTACATCACTTGGGGGCCTTGACCTTACACTCCACTGAGAAATCACTGGCCATCAAGCTCAGTGTCTCAGTTTTTGTCCCTTTTATCACCCATTTCCTGGCAACAGCACCTGCACTGACTTCTGCATCTTCAGTCTCCTTGGCTGAGATCCTCACCTTGAACTAGAACGCATCCTCTTTGGACTCCACCAAGAGCTTGCTCCACCAATCAATTCCTCTTTATGTCTAAACTCTCGAACCTTTGGCTCCTTCCCTTAGTCTATAGATGATATAGATATATAGATATAGATATAGATATAGATATAGATATAGATAGATATAGATATAGATATAAAGAATGAAGAATCTTATGTGTATATATACACATATACGTATATATACGTATATATACACATATACGTATATATACGTATATATACACATATACGTATATATACACATATACGTATATATACGTATATATACACATATACGTATATATACGTATATATACACATATACGTATATATACGTATATATACACACATGTATATATGTATATATGTATATATACGTATATGTGTATATATGTATAAGATTGTACATGTATAAGATTCTTCATTCTTTCTTTTAAAAAATTAAAGAAACTTTTCTTAATCTGACGCTTCTCAAATCTTTACCTTGTATCCCTCCATCCCATTCTATTCCATTTATCTGAATGTATATTCTTCCTGTAAAAAAATGTCAAAACTTTGAAACAAGTTCAAGCCCGCCTATGACTCACCCATACCCACCAGCAACAAAGTCACCACTAGTAATCAGTTTGGTGTTTCCTGCTAGAACTCTGTCTGTGCATTTTACTCACCATAGAATATAGATTTATTTTGTGAAGGGTTCATTCTCCCAAGAATGGCATTATTCTGTGCGTATTGTTCTACAGCCATTTTTTCCCCCACAGCTTGATTTATCTCAGCGCCCTTCCTGTCCCTTTATTTATTTATTTATTTATTTATTTATTTATTTATTTATTGTTTTTCATTTTATTTTCTTTTAAATGTTTATTTATTTTTGAGAGTGAGCACTCAAGCAGAGGAGGGGCAGAGAGAGAGAGAGGGACAGGGATTCCGAAGCAGGCTCTGCACTGACAGCAGAGAGCCTGATGCAGGGCTCGAACTCATGAACCACGAGATCAAGACCTGAGCTGAAGTCAGATGCTCAATGGACTGAGCTACCCAGGTGCCCCTTTCCCATCCCTTTCTTTCTTTTTTCTTTCTTTCTTTCTTTCTTTCTTTCTTTCTTTCTTTCTTTCTTTCTTTCTTTCTTTCTTTTTTTTTCCTGCAATGCAGGGGCTGGAAATCTGGAAACTACTTCCCAGGCTCCCTTGCCAGCATATTTCCAGTTTAGCTTCCATGAATGCCAGGCTCTTGCTTGATATTTGGAAGGTAGAAGAGAAGCAGAGGCCATTATTGCCTTAGAAACAGGGACAGCTCGTGGGCAAACACGGTTTCTGGACATCCTTCTGTGAGTTGCCTGCTTGGGTACTGCCGGCAGCTGAGAGCGTCGCTGGCATTTTCCTGTGATCCCTGATGGTCCTGATTTCCCAAGTGTTAATATTGCCTTTCCCAACTTTTTGCTTCCCCTGTCCTTTCAACAGTTGTGTGAGCCCCGAATCCCTTCAATTAAATGTTTTCCAGTTTAAGCCACCTGAATGATTTCTCTGTTCTTGACTGAACCCTCACTGCTGGAATATTGTGCCCAGAAATGGTTTTAGGAAACAGTCCCACAGGATGGGGCTCTAGGATTAGGTATTTGATGTGGTTATATTCGAAGGCTGTGGACAATGGAATACTGCCAGTCTGTGGCTTGGAGCGGTAAGCACTTTTTCAAATGATCACCTGCAGTTTCTTGGAATGAAAAGCATATTCAAAGGTAAGCTTGGGGGCGGGGGGCGTCTGGGTGGCTCAGTCAGTTAAGCATCCGACTTTGGCTCAGGTCATGATCTCGCAGTTCATGAGTTTCAGCCCTGCGTCAGGCTCTGTGCTGACAGCTCGGAGCCTGGAGCCAGCTTTAGATTCTGTGTCTCCCTCTCTTTCTCTGCCCCTCTCCTGCTCATGCTCTCTCTCTCTCTTGCTCTCTCTCTCTCAAACATAAACATTAAAAGAATTTTTTTTTAATAAAAAGAGAATATATCTTGGAGACTGGGTGGCTCAGTTGGTTAAGTGTCTGACTCTTGATTTTGGCTCAGGTCATGATCTAACGGTTCGTGAGACTGAGCCCCATGGCAGGCTCTGTGCTGACAGTGAAGAACCTGCTTGGGATTCTCTCTCCCTCTTTCTCTGCCCCTCCTCCTCTCGAGCTCTCTTTCTGTCTCTCAAAATAAATTTAAAAACTTAGGGGCGCCTGGGTGGCTCAGTCGGTTAGGCATCCGACTTCAGCTCAGGTCGTGATCTCGCGGTCCATGAGTTCGAGCCCCGCATCAGGCTCTGTGCTGAGCGCTCAGAGCCTGGAGCCTGTTTCAGATTCTGTGTCTCCCTCTCTCTCTGACCCTCCCCCGTTCATGCTTTGTCTCTCTCTCTGTCTCAAAAATAAATAAACGTTAAAAAAAATTAAAAAAGAATATATCTTGGAGATCTTTCCTAGCCAGTTCATAGCTTGGCCTCATTCTTTTTAGGTACTACATAATGTTTCACAACACAGACATATCTTTGCATTGCTGTTTTCCTGTTTTTAATTTTTTGCTATTAAAATGTGTCAGTTAACACCTTTGTGCATGTCTCTTTGTACACAGCATTTCAGCATTTCTTAGTATCCAGAACTGATACAAAGAAATGGAATCGTTTAGATAAACAGTAGGTTCATGTTAATTTTGTGTTGATATCACCATTTGCCTTCCAAGATGTCTGTATAATCTATTCCACCACCAACAGAGCAAAAGAGTAACTGTTTCGCTGGCTTCCCGCCAACTTCAGTAATAGGAATAATATTTTGAAAATATTAGGCTAATGTGTTTTTCCTTTAAATTCCTTCCTTAAATCATTTTCCCCTGCAGACTTCCACCTCTAAGGCTGAGGCAAGGGGCTTAATGTCCTCGCAAAGCGAGGTAGGTAAAGGCATTAATCCATTCTGTATCTCACACCTGACTTTCCTGAATCAGAAACAAGTCTCTGAAGCCAGTTTTCAGCAAAGTTCCTTTAAATCCTATTAACAGATTAAGAGCAAAGCCTAGAAAGCTATATTATCAGTTAGCCTTTGTTGCATGACAAACTACCCTTCCATTTAATGGTTTCAAACAATGAACATTTATTTGCTCTTGATTCGACGGGTTGGTGATTTGAGTGGGCCTCAGCTAGGTGGCTGGCTTCTGCCCCGTGTCATGTCAGTGAGGCTCGCTCATGCATGTGGACATTGGCTGCGAAACTAGGATGCACAGCCTCTCTCCATGCTTTCTGATCCTCCAGGATCAGGGAGGGCACTACAAGCTAGGGCATGTAGTGGAAGAGGAGTTCCTGGAAGCAACAGAGGGCAAGTCCCAATGTCCAGGCACTTTTGAAGTCTATGCTTTTGCTATTGCTGCATTGGCCAAAGTTGCATGGCCCTGCCGTGATTTAAGAGAGACAGGGGTGCCTGGGTGGCTCGGTCAGTTAACCACCCGACTTCAGCTCAGGTGATGATCTCACAACTTGTGGGTTTGAGCCCCACATCCGGCTTTGTGCTGACAGCTCAGAGCCTGGAGCTTGCTTCCGATTCTGTGTCTCTCTTTCTCTTTCTCTGCCCCTCCCCTGCTAGCACTCTGTCTCTCTCTCTCTCTCAAAAATAAATAAACTTAAAAAAATTCTTAATAAAAAAAAATGAAAAGACAGAGAGAGATAAGACCCCACCTCTTAATGGGATGGCTGTAAGGACACATACAAAGATCGTCATGTCTACCTTGAATGCCCTCTCATAGGCCTCCACTCCAGACCTCTTTGTCGTCATCCTTTCAGTCCTTCCCTTTCAGGCTCTTGACCAACCAACCAGTCTACTCACTGCTACCAAGAGCTCATGTAAATTCTCACCTTACGCCACCTTTTCTGTCTGTGAAAAGTGGGTGATCAAGCAATTACTCAAAGCTCAACCCACTGGAGAGATTTGTCTCTCCAGACTCTCTTTGAAGGTTGAATGTAACTGCGATGCATCCGCTATCCGTTTTATCCATTCACCGTGGGCATGTAGCCAACCCAACCCATCCACAGGTCAAGTTCAGGCTCTTCTTCCCCTTTCGGCACCTCTTCCTTTGCTATATGGCCAAACATGTGAGTCGTGGCCATATAGCAAACTGGTACAACTGTCACGTGGAAAAGGGGAGTCTGGGCTAACTTGTGCATCTGCGTGTCCTGCTCAGGCTCCCATCACAGCCTTTCCACCTTATCACGCGCTGCCTCTGGGCCCCCCGTCTTTATGATTGGCGGGTTCAAGACAACTCAGCTCATAGCGAGCGGTTTCAGACACATGGCCACCTGATGCTTCATGGTAAAGCATTCTGTCTTTACCGGGGCTCCGTAACACACCAGAGATTATTTCAAGAAAGACAAAAGGGCTATTATTCGTCCTGAGCTTGCCATAAACTCCACGTAGACTCTTTTCCCACCACTGACCTTTCCCACATCATCAAGTCTGCCGTGTTGAATGGTCCAAATGGCAGGACTGCTTGCGGGGCAGAGGGGACCTGCTGCGGAACCCTTTTCTGCTGAAGGGGAATCCCTCCAGGCTGCCGGTCTTCTCAGTGACTCAGTACGTGACCTGGAGCCACGTGCCCGGGTGTGGAATGTGAACAGGCCTATCGGGGGTGGTAGTACTCTCTTCTTTGTTGTAAGAGACGCAAGATCCAGTCTTTTAATAAGGGATGTCCTGGTCCACCCCAGCCCTTGCACACCCAACGTCTTTACCAAAGTGGCAGGTCCATAAATCTTCCTAGAGGTTATCCCCTGCCCTGTGGTGCACATGTGTCTTACCAAGGCCTCCTGGCACTCACACCTCTTGTTTATCCTGCCCAAGCAGACGTCATCAATGTAAAAGATTGGTTTTATGCTCTACAGGCTGTCCCTGGAATCCACATCCCTCCCGATTATATTATGACAGCCAGTGGGTGCATTAAATTAGCCCTAGGAAAAATCTGTAATATGTATTGTCAATTTATTGCACAAACATATATTATGGGGCACCTGGGTGTCTTAGTCAGCTGAGCATCTGGCTCTTGGTTTCAGCTCAGGTCATGATCTCTTGGTTCGTGGGTTTGCGCCTGGTGCTGTCAGTGTGGAGCCTACTTGAGGTTCTCTCTCCCTTTCTGCTGCTCCCTGGCTGTCTCTCTCTCTCTCTCTCTCAAAATAAATAAATAAACTTGAAACAAACAAACATATAGTATATAAATCCACGTAATTACAAACTGTTTCGGATCCTCTTTTCTGATTGGGATTAAAAAGAGGGCACGTGTCAGGGCACCTGGGTGGCTCAGTCACTTGAGCGTCCGACTCCTAACTTCAGCTCAGGTCATGATCTCACGGTTTGTGAGTTCAAGCTCCGTGTCGTGTCGTGTTGTGCGTGTGCGCTGGGAGCACAGAATCTGCTTGGGATTCTGTCTCCCTTTCTCTGCCCGCCCCCCCCCCCCCCCCGCCCCACTCGCTCTCTCTCTCTCTTTCAAAAATAAATAAATAAATAAATATAAATAAATAAATAATTTTTTTAAAATTTAAAAAGAGGGCATTTGTCACATCAATGGCTGTAGAACGTGTGCCTGAAACCGTATTAAGCTACTCTAGCCAAGATACTACGTTTGGCATGGCAGTCGCAGGTGGGGCTACTATTCCGTGGAGCTTTTCACAGTCTACAGTTATTCTCCACGATCCATCTAGCTTCTGCGAGGGGTCCTCAGGGGTCAGTCTGATAAATTCACTAGAGATATGACAGGAGCCACCACAGCTGTATGCTTAAGATCCTTAAAGTAACACTAATCTCTGCCTTTTCCCCCAAACTGCTAGACTGGTTTTGTTTCGTGTTTTGAGCAGGGACTTAGGATCTGTTTCAGAGACTTCCATACGACCTTCCTTATCATGGTAGCCATTACTCCAAGAATGCGACGTGGGGCTTCTCCCAATTGCCAACAATGTCAGCCCTCCCTGTGGGTCAAGCACCCTGAATTTTCTGTGTAGATCGCACTCGATATTATTAAACTCAAATTTTTGTCAGTCTGATGGAAGAAAAATGACACCTCTTTTTGTTTTGGTTGCATTTCCTGACCGTAAGTTTGATTGCATTTTTCCATGACTCCTGGCCTCTGTACATCCTTTTCTGTGAACTGCAGGTACACATTCTTTACCCCTTCTTTTTTTTTTTTTTTTTTTTAAATTTTTTTTTTCAACGTTTATTTATTTTTGGGACAGAGAGAGACAGAGCATGAACGGGGGAGGGGCAGAGAGAGAGGGAAACACAGAATCGGAAACAGGCTCCAGGCTCTGAGCCATCAGCCCAGAGCCTGACGCGGGGCTCGAACTCCCGGACCGCGAGATCGTGACCTGGCTGAAGTCGGACGCTCAACCGACTGCGCTACCCAGGCGCCCCTCTTTACCCCTTCTTAATTGGGTCATGTTCCTTTTTCTCATAAATTCAGTAATATTAATTTTAACCCCACGAAACAATTAAATTATTTAAATGATTATCATGAATACATTAACATATACTTATGTTAACTAACCGGCTGATTTTATCAGTCAGATGTTGATAGGGAGTAGCCCTTCCTTACGTGCGGTTTCTCTTCCCCACTTGGCATGGTTTCAGTTACCCATGGTCAAAAATGACCTTCCTTCTGATATATTGATATATCCTTCTGATATATCTGTCAAGAAGTCAATAGGAGCCTAACACCACATCACGATGCCTACGTCACCCACCTCACTTCATGTCATCACGTAGGCATTTTATCATCCCACATCATCACAGGAAGAAGGGTGAGTAAGTACAGTATTTTTGAAGAGATAGAAGAGGACCGCATTTACATCAGGTTGATGACACTATATTGTTTCGATTGTTCTATTATCAGTGGTTGCTGTTCATCTCTTACTGTACCTAATTTATAAATTAAACTTTATCACAGGAAAAACCAGTATGTATAGGGTTCAGCATTATCCACAGTTTCAGGCATCCGCTGGAGAACTTGGAACCTAACCCTGAACATAAGGAGGGATGATCGTAAATGGGGTTAATAATGTAATAGCATGTGTAGGTAATCTGTATATTGTTAGTAAATAATGTATAGATTCTTTAATGTGGACTATGTATAATGGGATAATATTGTGTTAATGTTAACACAAATATAAATTAACATTTAGTATAATTATACACTTTTATTTATTTTTTGTTTTTTAATAAAATTTGTAAAATGTTTTTATTTATTTTTGAGAGAGAGAGAGAGAGAGAGAGAGAACAAGTGGGGGAGGGACAGAGAGAGAGGGAGACACAGAATTCGAAGCAGGCTCCAAGCTCTGAGCTGTCAGCACAGAGCCTGATGTGGGGCTCGAATTCGTGAACTGCGAGATCATGACCTGAGCTGAAGTCAGATGCTTAGCCGACTAAGCCACCCAGATGCCCCTATACTTTTATATAATATAACATTAATAGATGTTGTTTTATTTTATTTTTAAATGTTTATTTATTTTTGAGACAGAGACAGAGTGTGAGCAGGGGAGGGGCAGAGAGAGAGGGAGACACAGAATCCAAAACAGGCTCCAGGCTCTGAGCTGTCAGTACAGAGCCTGACGCGGGGCTCAAACCCACGAACTGTGAGATCATGACCTGAGCCGAAGTCGGAAGCTTAACCAACTGAGGCACCCAGGTGCCCCCTAACTTCTCAATATTTTAATGAACCCCTTATGATCTGGCTTCTAACTGTAAAACACACCTGAAATTTATCTTGCTAAAGTCTTGTTTTGTTTTGTTTAGGTAGGTTCCACACCTAGCATGGAGCCCAACGTGGGACTTGAACTTACAACCCTGAGATCAAGACTTGAGCTGAGATCAAGAGTCTGATTCCTAAGGGACTGAGCCACCCAGGCGCCCCTACTTTGTTACAGCCTTAAATGATCTTCAAAAGTTAAAACCAAAGCTTTGTTTTTGATCTTGCTCTGACTTATCTGCTCTTCCTGAAACTCTCTTCTTTCTACCTTTCATCTTCACCTTCCTGATTTTCTTCCTCATCGCTGGCGATTACTCATCACTCTGTTCTCAGGCTGTGCTTCCTTTGGCTTCCCCTTTAAACGTTTATTTTCTTCTGTCTTCGTTTCTGTCTTATGTCCTTGGTCCTCACACTCTTCTTGGCGATTTCATCTAACCTCAGGTTTCAACACCACTTATACATTGTTGCAAACCAAATCTATTTTTGCATGCAAGACAAGCTCCCTCTGCAACAGAATCCCTTTCCTGGGCTCCCATCACATCACATGCCAAGTATTTTTTTCATTTATATCTCCAGCCCAGACCACTCATCTAGGCTCGGTAATCGAATATCTAATGGGACATTTCTACTTGGACATTTCACAGGAATGTCAAAATCAACAAACATATAAACTGAACTTCTGGGGTCCCCACCCGGTACCAGCAACCCCGTTTTGTGCTCATTCAGCGCTCACCATGCCAGTGCATCTACCCCATGTTCTTCTCCAGAGCCCTGCTCATCCTCCTGGACGCTGTTCTCCAGGGTGGTCCCACCTTGTTACATTCTCGACTTCTTCTAATCCATTCTTCACACGTTAGCTGGAGAAGTTGATATAAATGAAAATCCTTGTATGTTCTCTCTTTTTTTAAGAAAATTGTTAATTAACTGGTTTATTTTGAGGGAGATGGCATGAGTGGGGGAGGGGCGGGGGGCGGGGAGAGGGAATCCCAAGCAGGCTCTGTCAGCACAGAGCCCTATGCAGAGCTCAAACCCACAAACTGTGAGATCATGACCTGAGCCGAAGCCAAGAGTCAGACACTTACCTGACTGAGACACCCAGGAGCCCCTATGTTCTCTCCTGAAAACCTTTCGATGATTTCCTATTGCATTGCGATTGGGACCCTTGCCGTCAACATAACCTAAGATGCTATGTGCACCCCCCTGCACCTGTCCCGCTGCTCCAGCCTCTTCTAATGGCCCCTCTCCTTCGCTCACTGAGCTTCCTTTAGTTTCTTTATCCCGCCAAATTCCCTGCTGCTTTGCAGCTCTTCCTAGGCCTGAAATGCTCTCCACTCCGTCACTGTTTGCGTAGAGAAATCTCTACTCCTTCTTTAGAGCTCACTTCAGAAGTCTCTCTCTCTCGAGGAAACCACCATGCCTCCCTCCCCCAGGTTAGGTCTCACTCACAGACAGTCTCCTGGCTCTGCTGAACTTTTCCTTGACCACATTTGTCGCAAGGGTGATTCACTGTGATCTTTTCGCAACTATAAGGAATTAACTTCGCACCAATGTTTGCTTAATATTAACAGCACACACTAGACTATAAACTTCACAAAGGCAGAGACTGTGTCTGGTTCGCTCATGCTTGGCACAGTGCCTGGCATGTAGGAAATCCTCAATAAACACTTATTAAATGAATAAATGTGCTTATTATAATATCCTCTGAAACTTCCTTTTCCTGTTTTCTGTTCCCATCCATGAAGATATCACCATCCACTAAGACCGGAAATCTCTGAGTAAGTCATCACGTTTCTCTTCCCCGCTCCATACCCCGTATGGAATCTGCTGTGAAGCCCTGGCCGTTCTGTTTTGAAATACTTCCCGGATCCGGAGTCTCTTTTCTGTCCTCCCTACCACGCACTGGTGGAGGCCAGCCTCCTCTGTCTGGGCTGCTGTAAGCCTCCCCACAGGCCTCCTGGGGCCTGGTCCTTCTCTCTGCATTTCATCTCCAGAGTCTTGTTCTGAAGAGACCAATGGAACTGAATAACGTCCAGGTAAAGATGTTAGCTACCTCTGTTCTATGCAGATCATCGTGTTTAACACCATAAAACACCAGGGAAGCCTCCATCATCATCTGCCACTGCCCTGAAAAACCCATATTCTAATCATCCATATTTCTCGGGGTGCCTTACTGACTCAGCTGGTAAAGCGTCGACTCTTGATCTCGCCCTCAGGTCATGACCTCATGGTTCAAGACACACGGCGGGCTCTACGCTGACAGCACGGAGCCTGCTTGGAATTCTCTCTCCTTCTCTCTCAGTCCCTACCCCACTCGTTGTTGCTCACTCTCTCTCTCTCTCTCCAAATAAATAAATAATCTGAAAAAAAAATTTTTAATTAAAAAAATTTAAATCTAACCCCCCGATTTCTTGCCATTTCCCAAAGTACACCTCGCCTTTTTGTGGCTCCGTGTCCTTGTACAGGTTGCCCTCTTTGCTTGGAACACTTGCTCCTCAACTGCTCACTTATCAAGTGCCTGCTAATCCGGCAGAACTCATCTGAAATGTAATGCCCTCTTTGAATTATTTCTCTTTTCCCCCAGGAAAGCTAGACGTTTCCTTTCTTGGTCTCCACGGTTTTCCCATCGTGCCTGAATTTACCACACACCATGTGACTTTGTAATTATCTATTCCCGTGCCTGTGAAGGGGACATAAAATTTATAGTCACAATCCACATGTGCAGGAAAGGTAACTTTTTTTTTTTTCCCTACAATAAAACTCAACTAACTGTTGAGCCACAGATCCACACATGTCAGAAAACACATATTGTTGCCACCCTGGAGTCATCTCTGGATCAACCTACTCTCTCTGAGTAAACGTGCGAGCAGTTTTAAGATCCTATCCCTTTTGTTTCCGCTAACCGTTTCTCTCTGCAGAATCTTCCTGGGTGACCTAGGCAACATCCTGACATTGAAGGAGGGTGTGTGTGGACTCTGTGCCTTCCTCCAGTACTGGCTGGCCTCTGAAGAGGTTTGGGGCGCTGAGGACTGGCATCAGTTGCTGACATAGAAGGCCCACGCATGACATGGCCTCTGGTAAAACCATTGTATCCACTCCGTCCTTCTCATCTGGACCCCCTCCCTCCAGACCCTGTACCCTTCCTCTTAGCATTTATACCTCCACTATCTCCCCCAGATCAGAGCTCGGGGCTCTGATCTATTTTCTTCTTGTCACTGTGGGGTGTGCAGGATTTCGCGGGGGCTGTTCTCAGGCCCAGCTGCTTGGATGACACCCTGAGCCACAGGGAACCTATTGCTTTGTCACCCTGTGCTCGGTGTGGGGCTTCCCTAGAGGCTGATCAACAGGGATGTACCTGGAATGTAAGGATCCTGAGATCCTTTGAACGTCTAGGGTGTTTATGACTCTCCTTCCCCAGGGGTTATTATCCTGGGTGGGGCAGGTTTAACTGGAGGGTGGGAAGGTGCTTCTCGGGCACCTAATTTACTCTCAATTAATTTAATCCTTCCAAGGTTAGCCCATGGGGCTCAGGAAGAACTATGATTTTCTAAATCATGATAGATTGGCCTTTTAAAAATTTTTTTAAGTTTATTTATTTATTTTTGAGAGAGAGAGAGAGAGAAAGTGCGTGCACAAGCAGGGGAGGGGCAGAAAGAAGGAGAGACAGAATCCCAAGCAGGCTCCGCACCGTCAGCGCAGAGCCTGATGCGGGGCTCGAGCTCACCAACCATGAGATCGTGACCCGACCCGAGATCAAGAGTTAGACGCGTAACCGACTGTGCCCCAAGATTCGATTTTTAATATAATCTGTGCTCCAGTCGTCCTGACTCTGGAGCCTTGATTTTCAAAGACCTGCATTTTCTGTCTTACCCAAGCCTACCTCTTGAAAATCAAAAGGGCTTGTCTCTCAGACTGACATGTTAGCTAAGGGGTTTAAAATTATACTCTGAAACTCAAAGCTGAATAATGACTGCTTTGTGCCAGCCTACACCCAGCCTGCCCCCAAGGACGGTGCAGAATAGAGAGCCGTTGCTGCTCTCTTATTGGTAGGGGAGTGGTAACGTAAAAGAATAGACAAAGACAATTTAAGAGCAAAACTTTGCCCTATTGCATTTGTTTTCCCCACAAAACTATAAGCTTCCCGATGGCAGGGTCTCATCCATAGGGCTGGAATGTTTGTGGAGGGCAGAAATTAGCAGTTCCCTGGGGAAATTGGTAGCAAGGGTCAGAGCGCCAAAGCTGTGATAAGGCCGTGGCCGGCAAAAAGTTGGTGTAAACCCACAGGTCATTCTCTAAACTTTCCTCCTTTGCTCTCCACTAGAGACAGTGGACATTTAAAATACCCGAATTCCAACTTCTCTTGCAGCTAGAGATCAGTGGCAAGATTTTGTCAAGGAGCCACTGACAATTTGGTGGGGAGTGTCTAGGCAAGGGTTTGCTTTCCAAATGGAAGAGACAGATGCAGTCCTTCCCCTTCCTGCCTGCCTTGGGCAACTGGCACAGCCCCCCCCCCCCAACCCCCCACATTGCTCCCTGGCCCGTGCAATCGGGACAGTTGTGGCAGAAAGGGCCATGTGCAAGCCCTTTGAGTTCTTCCTCCCTGCTAAAATCGTAAACAAAAAGCAATAGCACAGCCCTGAGGAATCGTAGAAATTGGTGCCTTCTTCAAAGCTTTGAAAGATGAAGAAGTGTCACTTCTATTAAATCCCATTAAATCCAGCTATGGGGCCTTTGCAGAAGAGAGAAAGGTCTTAGAAGATGACAGCAAATTATCTGAAGCCTAATTAGGCTAATTAGAATTTAGAATTGCTTTTCTGGATATGATCCTTTATAGTAATGACTCAGCACACACCCTGGGACCTGGTATGCTGCTGTTAATCTGAAAATTTCTTTTTCTTTCTTTCTTTCTTCCATCTTTCCTTTCTTTTCTTTCTTTCTTTCTCTATATATTTTTTATGTTTTATTTATTTTTGAGAGAGAGGGAGAGACAGAGCGTGAGCAGGGGAGGGGCAGAGAGAGAGGGAGACACAGAATCCAAAGCAGGCTCCAGGCTCTGAGCTGTCAGCACAGAGCCCGACGCGGGGCTCGAACTCACGAGCTGTGAGATCATGACCTGAACTGAAGTCGGACGCTTAACCGATTGAGCCACCCAGGTGCCCCCTTTTTATGTTTTATTTATTTTTGAGAGAGAAGGATACTTTTATTATGTAACCTCACGTCGTCTCTGGCCTCATTCAAGGGAGTCCTCTGGGAACTTGATGTTTTCACCATCTATACAATATCCTGCTTGTCCGTTATTTTGATGACGTTTATACAGATAGGACCTAATGAGCTAGAATTCGGAAGTTCCTCAGATGTGCAACTAAGATAAATATCTGCTCAAGTGTGGGAGATAAATCACGTGAAAATATGTACCCCTACCAGTAAGAAAGAGGCACAATCCTTGACGGGATATTGGAGATTTTAGAGGCTATTGCCTTAGTCCATTCGGGTTGCAATAACAAAATACCAGAGCCTGGGAGGCTTATAAACAACAAAAATCTATTTCTCATGGTTCTGGATGCTGGGAAGTCCAAGATCAAAGCTTTAACGTGGTTGCATTCTGGTGAGAGCCCTCCTCCTGCTTCTTAGCCCGAGGCTTTTTGCTGTGTGTTCACATTATGGAAGGGGCTAGGGGAGTTCTCTGGGATCTCTTTAATAAGGACACTAATCTCATTCATGAGGGCTCTGCATCTCATGAGGTTCCACCTCTCAAAGGCTCTACCTCCTAATACCATCACCGTTGAGGGTTTGGATTTCAACACATGAATTTGGCAGGGGTAGGGGGGGAGCACAAACATTCAGACCATAACAACTACCTGTATCTCTTTTAGGTGTCTTTCTGCAGTCCATATACTGTATGAACTTGAAGGTTGCCATCTTTAAGTGTGACCCAGAACAAGAGAAATCTATATGGATTTCTAACCAGGACTGGATAATAAGTTACAGAGCAAAGTTATGGTACATTACGTTAGTTACAATTTCTGTTTTCAGAAAACAGCTCTTGGCTTGCTACCAAACCCTGGTAGGTACTGGACGCCTGACCATGGATCACGAGGTGATTGGGTGACAGAACCGCCCGTGACAAAATACTTATTTCCGATGCGCTTCTCCATACATTTGAGGTGCCCAGAAACACTCCATTATTAAGTGGAAGGAAGCATCAGATACCCCGAACCAAGCAGGTCTTGTAGACACAAATGAATTGCATGAATAGGTAGCTTATATTCCCAGAAGATGTACTCCTGCCCATTACCTCTTCAATCTCCAAACGCGGATGGCCTCCTGGGCACTTTATAATATCCAGCCGACTGATGGGAACATTTTGAAACCTGGATCGCAGGTAGGTCTGCCTAGCATGCTGGCACCAGCTGAAAGACAGCGGATGTAATGTTACAGCCTCACCACAGGATTTTGGTATTATGGACTTCGAATTAACATCAGATGGTGTTGATTCCATACACAGAATGTTTGTGTCCCCGCAAAAGTCATTAATTGAAACCGAAAGCCCATTATGATGGCATTTGGAGGCGGGGCTTTGGGGAAGTGATTAGGTCCTGAGGGCGGAGCCCTCATGAATGGGATCAGTGCTCTTAAAAAAGAGACTTCGGAGAGTTTCTTCACCCCTTCCACCGTGTGAGGTCCAAATGAAAAGATGGATGTCTGTGAACCAGGATGCAGACCTCGCCAGACACGAAATTCATCTGGCTCTTTGACCTTGGACTCCCCAGCCCCCGAACTGTGAGAAATGAATATTTGTTGTTTAAGACACCCAGATATATGGTATGTGGCTCTAGCAGCCCGAACGGGCTAACACATTGGTCTTCCCAAAGGCAGAAGAAAGGCAATCCTCGTCCTTGGCGGATTCCATATTTGTGCATTTGCCCACTTGCTAAGATTGACTTGCAACCAGGACATTGACACTGACAGCACTTTTGCAGACATCTGAGGACAGGCCCAGAGTGCAGAAACATCTCGGTTGCCCTATGCACATGTTGCCAGCTGAGCAAGGCAACACTGTCCTCCTGTTTCAGTTCTCGTGCTGAACAAATGTCCTTTTCGTGACCTGAGTGGTACCACGTTTTTCACATTCTGTGCCTTTTGTTGTGGTTTCAGTGTTTGAAACAGCCTCCACGCACAGTGCTGAAGTGCTGTCTGGTGTTCTTAAGCTCAAAAAGGCTGTCATGTGCCTTAGGGAAAAAATGTGTGTGTTAAATGAGCTTTGTTCAGGCATGAGTTACGGTGCTGTGGCTGCGTGTTCAGTGTTAAGAAATCAACAATGTGGCACATCCAAAAAAAAAAGAACAAGGGACTTCCATGATCTGTATCTCAGGCCACTCCGGAAAGTGCTAAGGTAGCATCTTTAGTGTGTGATGAAACTATGGGAAAGGGGCTACGTTTGTGGATTCAAAGATGCCACCCGAGGGGCGCCTGGGTGGCTCAGTCGGTTAAGTATCCGACTTCGACTCTGGTCATGATCTCACAGTTTGTGGGTTCGAGCCCCGCGTTGGGCTCTGTGCTGACAGCTCGGAGCCTGGAGCCTGCTTCACATTCTGTGGCTCCTCTCTCTCTGCCCCTCTCTGTTTCTTTCTCTCAAAAATAAATAAACATTAAAAAAAAAAAAAAAGATGGCAACCGGTTAAAAAAAAAAAGAAGCAGCATAGTGGAAACCATTGTTGTAAGGTTGAAAAAAACAAATTTACAACCACATTGCCCAGGGTCAGAAAAATGTTACTCTTCTGGGCAAATACCTGGCTCAGGTAATCCAAACAGCAATACAGCATGAAAAATGTTAAACTTACCCAAGGTGGAGGCTCTGCAGCTCAGGAGGCTGCGGAAGAATTTTTTAAATACCTGCCGAGTGTTTTACAGGAAAAGGATTATATGCAGAAGAGCAGGTTTTCAATGCTGATGAAACTGGCTTGTTTTACAAGGATGCTGGCAAATAAACCTATAGAGCAAGTGGAGTGTTGGTTGAAGCAAATGCTGTGACCAGGGGAAAACCCCGTATTTCCCCTTGGAGTTCAGTGTTGGCTAATTCAGCATTAGTGGTGACTTGACAGAAGTACCCAAACATTGGATATGGATCGGAAGAGAATCAAGAGGTGCAAATGAGAATGATACCTCCATTTTTATACTCAAGGACTCCCTCTGTATTTGTGTTACAATCTTCACGATTTGGGGTTCGAATGGGTATTTACCCGAGGGATGAATTTGTCTGCCAGGGGATGCAATGATAGTCTCTCCAATATTTTTAAGAGACTTGATCAGTCACTGCTACGTTTGCAATGTGGTGTGGTTTTGTGTGTGTAGGTGTGGAAGGGGATGGGGTAAAGAGCACGCAATGCCATCTACACTGCTGAGCACTACCATTTGTTTCTCACCTACCCTGAACTAGTTTCCATGTGCTTTGCTGTCCCGTGTCCTGTGAACCCCTGAAGTAATTGGCTCTCAAATAAACTGTTAACACTATAATGCCTACACGCTTTGAGGGTGTCCAGGAAAATTACTGTATAGAAGCTGGGTAAAATGGAGCCTTTTAGGATTCAAAACCACTTTGCTACATTTTGTTAAGTTAATCAGTCTGGTAATAAGTAGAAGGTGGCGGTTTCATTGTCTCAGGAAGTTTTCAGCTCTGGGTTCCTCAGATTGGCAGGGTTCCAGGATATATATATTTACGTACATTTTCCTCCTTGAATTTATGATGTAACTGCAGTTATACACATGAGAAAATCCTTAGCTGAAGACTAAATAGTAAAAAGTGCATAAAAAGAGATTGGGGGGGGGGGTTCTTCTACCCTATGCCTTATCTCCAAATACCTATAGTAATTCAAATTAATCAATCTAATATAATCCATTATAATGTGCATTTCTTCTTCTTTCAACATCTTTTTTTTTAAGTTTTTTTTTTTTTTTTACTTCTTTTTAAGTAACCTTTACACCCAACGTGGGGCTCGAACTCACAACCCCAAGATCGAGACTCACGTGCTCCTCTGACTGAGCCAGCCAGGTGCCCCTTCTTTTCACATCTTTTGTTACTTATGTATGTGTGTGTGTGTGGGGGGGGGGGGGGTGTTCAACTGGAATTTTGACTTCCCCAAACAAAAACAGATGAGAAAAATTTCACAGGGTCACCGAACAGTTCTTACCCATGTTCTTCTTCTGAAAAACCAGCAGAGGGCGAACGAGATGGAAAATAAAGGAACCGGAACCCACAAGGCTGACAAGAGATGTTTCTCACATATTTGTCCCAAGTTCATGCAGAATCTAAGCGGGAAAAATGATTCCTAACTTGAGAACTTAGAAAGGAGGAAATACGGCCTTGAACACCAGTTTGACTTAACCTGGCATTTCCAAGTTATGCAAGATTTTAGTCTGTGATAGAGATTAAATCCTTTGCAATCAGGACCCATCTCATAACACAATTCCTAGAGACCAGTTTTGGTAAAGTAGCACTCAGAAAATGTACTGAGGACAGAGAATATCAACATATCTCATACTCTACTGATAGAACTCAGACTTGTAACAACCAAAACATAATTTCCCCTGGACACTTGAGTATTCACCATGTCCGTAGGCTTTAAAAGGAAGATAATCAAAAGAAGTAAAATTTACTTTATTTCACAGACCCTAGGTTCAAGATGAAGACCCATATAAGCATTATGGAAAGAAAAGATAAGAATTTCATAAATCTTGAGGTGCCTGCGTGATTCAGTTGGTTAAGCGTCCAACTCGGTTTCGGCTCAGGTCATGATCTCTTGATTCGTGAGCTCTGGTCCTGCTTCAGGTGAGCTCCACTTCTCTCTCTCTCTCTCTCTCTCCTTCTCTCTCTCTATCCCTTGCTCACTTGTGCCCTCTGTCTCCCTTTTTTCTCTCTCTCAAAAAAGGAAAAAGAATAATTATTACAATATACTATAATAAAAGTTACATGACTGTGGTCTCTCCCTCTCTCAAAATATCTTGTTGTACAATACTCACTCTTCTTATTGTGATGATATGAGATGATAAAATGCTTACGTGATCAGATGAAGTGAGGTGAGTGACATGGGCATAGCGACATAGCTTTAGGTCACTACTGACCTTCTGATGATACATCTGACGACATGTTAGAAAGAGGATCATCTGCTTCTGGACCGAGGTTGATCTCAGGTAACCGAAATGGCAGAAAGTGAAATTATGGATAAGGGGAGACTACTGCATATTCACTTATTAGATGGAAAATTTGTTTTTAATTATAATATCTAATTTGAGCAAAATTCTGGGGAAATGAACTGTCATGTACCATGCTGGCTAGAGTGTAAAATGGTATGACTTTTGGAGAGCAATTAGGCAAATCATAACTCTATGTGAACATCCTATATGATTCCTCATTCTCACGTCTCTCTTACAAAAACACTAGCAAAACCGTGCAAAGATACGTATGTAAGAATGCTCGTCATAGAATTCTTTGTAATAGTTAAACTTTAAAAAGAACTCAAAACCCTACTAATGACATGATTGAGTAGGTTATGGACGCAGGACGCTTGCTATGCACCAGTACGATTCTTCATGCCTTATCTGTTTCAATTCATTTAATACTTACCAAAAAACATTTTATTACAACACATTTTACAGATGAAGAAACTAAGACACGGAGAGGTGAAGTAATTTGCCCATGTTCACGTAGAACCTAAATGGTAAAAATGAGTTTCAAACCCGAGAGGTCTATGCTCCTAATCCCTGCACTCTCCTGCTTCTCTTACTGCGATCTTGTAAAAATAAGGACAGTTTGTATTAAGTAACCTAAGCTAGAGCTCCCCCTGGGAGTTATAGTCAGTTAGAATGATCTGAAAGATCAAAACTAGGCAGAAGCTAGTTTTCCATGGAACACCAATTGATTGCCTAAAAATTCTTAGGTAACGACTCTTCAGATCTGGACTTGAATCAGCCATACAGAGTCACTTAGTGACCTAACAATCCCTTGAATCAGTGAATTTTATACCCAATGCTGATTCTACACCAGCTAGTTGGGGGTGTATCAACATGTAAGTGCTGAGAAATGCAAATAATATAATCCCGATCTGATTGGGTAAACAATGCCATCCACGGAGCGTGATTCTTAAGTGGTATTGGAATTCCTTAATTAATATAAACTTGAAATGAATATCCTACATTCATCAACAGTCTTTCCTTTCTTCTGCCATTAATGTCGCCATTGTGATGGTGAGAGTTGCCATTTTGAAAACCTCTATATTTGCTACAGCATAAAACATGACAGCTTTAGTAAGTTGACTAGTCACGGCCCATACGTGGCCCAGGAAAGGGGTCATTTCCAGAGTAGGGTAGCTCTGACAAGTGAAAGTTTAATCTGCCTTTTCGTTCGGCAGCTTTCTCAATAGCACTCTTGTGTGCTTGTGTGATATGCTTTGAAGTAAAATTGTTCTTCTTTCACATTTCGTAATTGAAATGACTCTTGCCTTTCAGCCTTATCTTGTTTTCACCCAACGTGTTCCTCCAATCTCGTTTTATTTTGCGTTGGCTTCTCCTCAAACCTAATCTAACAACTCCTAGAGGGTGGGAAAAAGAGCCAATCCTAATGGGCATCTCTTGAGTACCCAGACATCGTGTGAAGCATTTTTCATACATTTGTCACTTAATTCTCCCAATAACACTTCAAAATAAATCCTATGACCTTCGTTTTCCCAGTGAAGGAACAGGTTCCAAGAAGCTAAAGGCTAGCCTTGGGTCACACCCCATGCAAGTGACGGAGCTGGGGTTTGACCTTGTATCTGTTGGGCTCCAAAGTCCATACCCACTCAATAAGCCATGCTTCCTCACAAAAAATATCTATATTTCTCATGTTTATATCATTTGCTTTCCATAGCTGATTCTTAAAATTTCCAAAGCAATGAAGTCCAGCAGGCAAAGGTTAAATCCCAGACATTTTTCTTAGATTGTGTTTAGGGTCTAAACAGAAAGCTGAAAAGTTTTGCAAACTTGAGGACTTTCCCCATACAAGGACTATAGCTTTTTTCTTTTCCAATAAAGAAGAAAAGCAGGGCTGTGATGCTGACGACACTATAATACTCACTCGGCCATATTTGCCTGCATCGTGAGTTCAGCGCTTCAGACCAGGGAGAGAGAAATATGTTTCCCACATGTAACAGAAGTGTAGAGACGTGTTTATTGGAAAGCAAGTAAAATACAAAATTCTGAGGGAAACCTAACTTTCCAAGGTCTAAATGAAATGCTCATGACCAATCAACCACAGACAGGAGATTGTTGTTTGCAGATTTCACATTATTGGTGGACTGATGGATCCCCTAGTCTCTGCTGGGATATGAGCTTGACAAAAAAACTCACAGTACGTGGCCAAAGAGACTGGACTTTTTCGGTCCAATTCCAAGACCACATTTTTGCTTTGTCTTTTCCTTAAAAACAACAAAGCCTTTGTTGTTAATGGAAGGGTGAAAAATATGGAAGAGAATAGACACAAATACAAAAATTGTGCTTAACACTACTACCTACAAAGGACCACTCCATATTTTGGTATCATCTCTATAGATCAATGTGTATATTGATCTTACTTTTAAAAACTGCGGTTATGCTGAGCATGCTATTTTATTAGTAGCCTTTTACACTTAATTTGTTTTGAACATTTTCTTAATGCTAAGTATTCTCCTGTAATATTAAAATAATTAACCAATGGAAAAAATGACAAATCAAATGTTTCGTTTTTATGATGTGAACATCAACCATGCAGAAGCGAACATTGTCAGAGTACCATAATCTTGACTAGATGACTCAAGTTAACTGAGCGATGTCCCGTTTCACCAGCCTCGGGTGTAAGATGAATTCAAATCATTCCTGAAAGTGTAATTAAATTTCTCTGAAACCCCGTCTCCCCAGTTGAATGTTTCTGCTCTTCAAGAGTTTTTTCTCTCATTATAACTCAAAGAACCCCAAGAATGCTTCAGGCAAGAGATCGATATTAGCTAGCACTGACTCAGGTAATAAAAAGCAGAAAATTGTGAATTAGCTAAGGATTGCTAGCTGCTATAACAAACCCCAAAATTTCAGTGGCTTATCACAATATAAGGTTATCTCTCATTCACTTAGATGTTCAAATGTTCCTTGTTGGGAGGTAGATGGTGGGAAGCAGCTCTGATTTTAGTCAGTTTGGGCATTAATACCCAGACAACGAGCACACAAGAGATCCCCATGGGTCTTCCCCCACAACCAGAAGTCATGACATGGTTATAGCTCACTGCCACTGGGAAATGTGGTCTGACTGGGTGCCCAGAGAGAAGAGAGCATCGACTCTAGTCACCAAATACTCACTGGCAGTCTTTCTCCTGCACCCACCCACCTCCCCAGTGGTGTTAGTGGAAAGTGCCACCCAGCATGCAGCTCATACTCTAGGACTTTGCTCTAATTTGCAGTTTTCCTTTCAGGTTTGGATGGGGCTCTTTGTGGTCTGGAGAGCTATGAACTAGAATATCAGTGATCTCACCTCCCTTTCTCCCATATACACACTCAACATACAGCGGTGGACCTGGGACAAGTCAACCACCATCAAAGCTCCCATCTGGAAAGGTGAAGAATGGCAGATAGCTATCAAGTACTGATTCGTGGCAGCGATGATATTCAGGGCAGGCCTTGGAAAAGCACCTGTTCTGTCAGTGAAAGAGGTTCCATGGTTAGACGTAGGTCTGCTAAATGGGAGGAGCTTGCTTGTCCCCTGTTCTCCACCTGGACTGGGCACTGGGGAGACTACCCTCTTCAGAGGCTGTCGCAATCACACATATCGCTTGCTGCCTCTGCAATTTTGGCCAGTCGAGGGATGTTTTAAAGTATCAGCCTCCTTCCAGTGAGGTTCTTGGCGTGTTTGGGTACGTAATCTCCTCAAAAAATGTGCACGCTTCCGGTCCATTTCTTTCTCAAGACCTAATTCCCATGACTCTTACTTATTGGCCTTCTTGCCTCCATGTTTCTCTGGCCCCTACCCTCGTGCATCTTTGCAACAGAGCTGAAGCCTTTTGTTCAATTAAGAAGTGATGGTCCTTTATCCCCCAAAACCTTTTTCCATCTTTGCTGCTGGGGTCCCAAGGCAGCCGGCTTCTCAATTTATATCTTCCTTTTGTCGTCATCAAAGATGTACTGACCTTGTTCTCAGTGTTCAGTCTGCCTGGACTGCGGTTTCCTCCTCATTCTTGTCTCATATAGACAAACCCACTGGCATGGAGCATCTTTCTAAAAGGATGCTTTCGTTTATTTGGCCAAAATACTTGAAGCGCCCAGCATGTGCCAAGCACTGAGCACAAAATAAACGTAACACAGCGTCTGATTCTGCGAAGTCCAAAACCACACTGGAATACTGAAAGCACACACAAAGAAGGAATGAGGGCGCAGGGAGGGAAACGCAGGTGTCTGGGAAGATCAGGAAAGTGATATTGAAATTAAGCTTGAAAATTGAGTCAAGGTTTTCCAGAAGTTCACAGGGGCAAAGGATCTTCCGGTCTGAGTAAACCGTATGTGCAAGGTAGTAACAGCTAATTACAGGCAGCTTTTATCTTTCTCTTGGCAATTGCTCGAAGTTCAGATTTTAAGTACGGAGCGCTCAGAAATTATTTTTTTGATAGGCAGTCTACCTTAATACAGTGTCTCCATTGGTTGTGTCTGGTACCTTTCCTCGGCCTAGGCATTTCTAGAATTTGCTTAAAAGTTCCAGCAGGGGCACAGACATTTATGCACCCTTGACTGAAGAAGTGTCTTTCTCTGTCTGGCAAGTTCAGCCTCCTTCATGAAGCAGGCCATTTTAGGAAGAAAACATGTGCAGCAGTGACGTGGAGATCAGTAGAATCAGCCGTGAAAAATCATCAGAGGTGCCTGATGTTAAGACGTTACCCTTCCATCCAACATTCTGCGTTGGCTTTGCCCATCTCCACTCTTCATGGCACAAAGTGGAGGATATCTCTTTTCCAGGACATTCTGTACGAGGCCCGTTTGTTGCCTGGTAAGGCATGTCTTACTTTGAGTTAGCTATGTCTCCCCTTCCGTGGAAGACGTTTTGTCCATGTCTCTGTCTCTCTCCTGTTACGGCAGCAAGAGGGGTGTTCTCTAGCTCTTTGGAAAGAGAAAAAGTCTTGAAAAGAGACCTGTGCGAAGGGGGTCAAAGGTACACACTTCCAGTTACAAAACAAACAAGTCCCGGGGGGGTGTAATGTGCAACATGGTGGCTAAAGTTAACAATACTGCATTGCATAGCTGAAAGTTGCTAAGAGGGTACATTTTAAAAGTCTTTATCACAAGAAGACAAATTGGTCACTATATATGGTGGTAGACGTTCACTAGAATTCATTGGGGTGATTATTTTACAATATACACAAATATCAAATCACTACGTTGTACCCCTGAAACTAACATAATGTACATGTTCATTGTATCTCAATAAAAATTACGTTCTTAAAGGAGAAAGAGCAGCGCCTGGGTGGCTCAGTCAGTTAAGTGTCACACTCTTGATTGCAGCTCGGGTCATGATCTCACAGTCGTGAGATCAAGCCCTGAGTTGGGCTCCACACTGAGCGTGGAGTCTGCTTGGATTTCTCTCTCTCTCTCTCTTTCTCTCTCTCTCCCCCACTTGCTCACTCTCTCTCCAAACAAGTAAATAAACATTTTTAAAAAATAAAAAAAGAAAGGAGAAAGAATCCTACAGATTGAGGACCATTTGCAATTTTTGCCAGAAGCACATTTTTCTCCCAAACACCCTCTCTTGCTAGTATATGCTGAGGTTTGACCACTAAGCTTTCACTTTTGAATGCCGCAGATGCACATTACCCCACATATTTTTACCTATGTTTTAAAGTTTATTTATTTTCGGGGCGCCTGGGTGGCTCAGTCGGTTGAGCGACCGACTTCAGCTCAGGTCATGATCTCACAGTCTGTGAGTTCGAGCCCCGTGTCGGGCTCTGTGCTGACAGCTCAGAGCCTGGAGCCTGCTTCGGATTCTGTGTCTCCCTCTCTCTCTGCTCCTCCCCTGCTCACTCTCTGTCTCAGAAATAAACCTTAAAAAAAAAAATTTTTTTTTTAAGGTTTATTTATTTTCTTTTAGTAATCTCTACCCCAAACGTGGGGCTTGAACTCATGACCACGAGATCAAGAGTCACATGCTCTTCCGACTGAGCCAGCCAGGAAGCCCTGTTTTTCTTTGTTTTGTTTCCTTCTTTAAATTTTAAGTCCAGTGTAGTTAACATACAACGTTATATTAGTTTCAGGCATACAACATAGCGATTCCACAATTCTATACATTACTCAATGCTCATCGAATTAAGTGTACTCTTAATCCCTTTCATCTTATTTCATCCATTTTACCTTTTTTTTTTAAACAAAGCGTAAGAGACTCTTTTTAGCTACTTTTTAAAAAATTCTTATTTATTTTGAGAGAGAAGGGAAGAGAGAATGAACACGAGCAGGAGAGGGGCAGAGAGAGAAGGACAGAGAGAATCCCAAGCAGGTTCCACACTTGTCAGCACAGAGCCCATCTCTGGGGCTCGATCTCACAAACTGTGAGATCATGACCTGAGCAGAAATCAACTTAACTGGCTGAGCCACCCAGGTGTCCCCCCACCCCCGTTTTACCTACTTTTTTTTTTCAACGTTTATTTATTTTTGGGACAGAGAGAGACAGAACATGAACGGGGGAGGGGCAGAGAGAGAGGGAGACACAGAATCTGAAACAGGCTCCAGGCTCCGAGCCATCAGCCCAGAGCCCGACGCGGGGCTCGAACTCACGGAGTGCAAGATAGTGACCTGGCTGAAGTCGGACGCTTAACCGACTGCGCCACCCAGGCGCCCCTACCTACTTTTAAGACGACAGAAGGAAGCTAGAGGGTCAGTGCTCACCCAGCATTAGCTAAGTATTTATTCACTTTTCAATGGATCTGGATAAATTCTTAGAAGGAAGTAAATTACTGAACCGAAGTCAGGATCATTTGGGTACAAAGGACAGAGATCCAGTTACCCCAGGAAAATGGAGACTTAAATGAAAGGCACAGGGTTTGCAGAGGCACAGGGATAGTCTCAGGCAGGGGAGAACCAGAGTTTCCCTTCCTTTCGTCTTCCAAAATCAATCTGTTTCCCTATTCCAAATTGCCAAGAGAGGAAGGAGATCAGGCCAATTCACCTTTCTCACCAGGGGTCCCCAGATTTTAGGTTTCCCGTCAGGTCTCCTCTGTTAGACAAGTGGCTATGGCCAGGTGTGGTGGGAGCCCTGTGGTTCCTGACCCACAAGGGAAATGGGTGAGGGAGACATCCCAAAATACATCTAACGGGTATGAGAAGAAGGGCAATAATTAGGAGTTGTCTTCTGGACGCAGAATGCCTGCTTCCAGGGTTGGCTCCACCCCTTACTAGCTGTGTGACCTTGAAAGAGTTACTTAATTGCTCTGTTCCTCATGTTTAAAATTCTTAACATGGGGCATTTCGATGGTATCTCCTCACAGGACTGTGGTAAGGATTAAATGAGACAAAGCAAAAAAGCCCTCAAAGCTATAAATGGCATAGCCCGAATATTCAGTGAGTATTGCTATTGTACTTTCCCTGGAAAAAGAGTGCCCCTCCTTCAGTTTTCTCTTAATGCCATCAATATTCTCCCATATTTCAACACTACTGGCATATGTCAGCCTCCATGCATTGTTCAGTCCTCCTTTGTAAGTTTTCTCCGTCATTTCGGATTCATTTATTTATCTAACTTATGGTTTTTGAGCATCCATTTGCTACATAAAAATAATTTCCCCTGGGGCTCCTGGATGGTGCAGTCAGTTAAGCATCTGGCTCTTGATCTCGGCTCAGGTCATGATCTTACAGTTCGTGAGTTCAAGCCCCGCGTGGGGCTCTGCCCTTGGGATTCTGTCTCTCCTTCTCTCTGCCCCTCCCCTGCTTGTGCTTTCTCTCTCTCTCCCTACCAAAATAAAGAAATAAACTTAAAGAAAATTAAATAAATAAATAAATAAATAAATAAATAAATAAATAAATAAATGATTTTTGCTCCCCAATCTTGCTGGCATTTCTCCATCATAAGCCCTTAACACTTCTCACGTGGGCTGTTACAATTAGCTCTCTGATCTCCTTGGCTCCTGAGTGCCATAGCCAGATTAATTTCACTAACATAACTTCTTATCATGTTATTCCCCTGCTCAACAGTTTTCAGCGTTCCCCTATCACTGGTATAAAGTCCACAGTTGGAAGCTTGACACTTAGAGCCTTCTACAGCTCAGAACTGATCTGCCATCGTAGGTTTATTTTCCACACGTTCCCCAGATACAGACGAAACTCTGGTGAACTGGACTGTTCTTGTTTCCGGTTCCATTGCAGCTCGGATTATACTTTCCCACCTCTGTGCCTTTTCTCATGCTGCCATCCACTCGAAACGCTAACCCCTTGCTCTCTGGACCAGGAGCACCAGTAGCACCTGGCAGCTTTGGCTTGTTAGAAATGTCATATCCGGGGGCGCCTGGGTGGCGCAGTCGGTTAAGCGTCCGACTTCAGCCAGGTCACGATCTCGCACTCCGTGAGTTCGAGCCCCGTGTCAGGCTCTGGGCTGATGGCTCGGAGCCTGGAGCCTGTTTCCGATTCTGTGTCTCCCTCTCTCTCTGCCCCTCCCCTGTTCATGCTCTGTCTCTCTCTGTCCCAAAAATAAATAAACGTTGAGAAATGTCATATCCAGTGCCTACTGAATCAGAATCTGCATTTTAACAAGATCCCCAGACGATTCATAAACACGTTATTTGTCTTATAAGATACTTTATGAGATAAAATATCTTGTAAATTTATTACTAGCTTGTAAATTACAGATTAAGCCACTCCATCCCCCTCCCTGTTAGAGTTCTACCCTTGCCTCAGAGCCCAGCTCAGATAATATTGCCTCATCCAGATGTCCTTGACTGCTAGAGCTAAAAATAATCTCTTTAATATCTGCATTCCCATAGCTGCTTTCTGAATCCTTTGAATTTCCCATGACCAAATTCTTTATACCTACTTGTGGTAATTAGCACATACCTGTTTTTGTTTTTGTTTTTGTTTTGAGTATGGGCTAACAATTCTGTAATTACTTTGTTATTGAGATATAGTTGACATATAACAGTTTCAACATACAACATAATGATTTATTTGTACATAGTGTGAAATGATCACTGTAATAAGTCTAGTTAACATCCATCACCACATTTAGTTACAAGTTTTTTCTTGTGATGAGAACTTTTAAGATCTACTCCCTAAGCAACGTTCAGATATACAGTATCATTAACTATAGTCTCCATGCTGCACATTGTATCCCAAGACTTACTTATTTTATTACTGGACATTGTATACCTTTTGATCCACTTCACCCATTTAGCTCACACACACCCCCATCCCTCACCTCAGGCCACTGCCAATCTGTTCTCCATATCTATGAGTTCAGTTTTTTTCTTTTTTCTGTTTTTTAGATTCCACATACAAGTGAGATCATATAGTATTTGCTTTCTCTGTCTGATTTATCTCACTTCGCGTAATGTTCTATGGTTCATCCATGTTGTCACAAATGGCAAGAGTCCAGTCTTTTTTATGGCTGAATCATATTCCACTGTGTGTGTGTGTGTGTGTGTGTGTGTGTGTACACACAACAGAATATATATATGAAAAGATATATACATATTTTTTATAATTTTTAAATTTTAAATTTATAGGTTTTTAAATTATTTTAAACTTTTATATATATGGTCTTTTCTTTATGTGTTTATCCTCAGTAGACATAGATTGATTCCGTATCTTGGCTATTGTAAATAATGCTGCAATAAACATGGGGATGCGTATATCTCTTTGAGTTGGTGTCTTTACTTCCTTGGATAAATACTCAGAAGTGGAATTGCTGAGTCATAGGGTAGTTCTATTTTCAATTTTTTGAGGACCCTCCATACTGTTTTCCACAGTGGCTGCACCAATTTACATTCCCACCAACAGTGCACAAGGGATCCACCTTTTCCACATTCTTGCCAACACTTATTTCTTCTCTTTTTGATAATGGTCATCCTAACATGTGTGAGGTGATATCTTATTGTGCTTTCGAGTAATCTACACTCAACGTGGGGCTTGAACTCACAACCCCGAGATCAAGAGTCACATCCTCCACCAACTGAGCCAGCAAGGTGCCCCTCACTGGGTTTTTGATTTGCATTTCCCTGATGGTCAGTGATGTTCAGCTCCTTTTCATGTACTTGTTGGTCATGTGTATGTCTTTTCTGGAAAAATGTCTATTCAGATTCTCTGCCTATTTTTTTTTCTCTGCCTATTTTAAAAAAAAATTTTTTTTTAACATTTATTTATTTTTGAGACAGAGAGAGACACAGCATGAATGGGGGAGGGGCAGAGAGAGAGGGAGACACAGAATCGGAAGCAGGGTCCAGGCTCCGAGCCATCAGCCCAGAGGCCGACGCGGGGCTCGAACTCACGGACCGTGAGATCGTGACCTGGCTGAAGTCAGACGCTTAACCGACTGAGCCACCCAGGCGCCCCTTCTCTGCCTATTTTTTAAATGGACTGTTTTTGGTTTTGTTTTGCTATTGGGTTTCGTAAATTCTTTGTATATTTTGGATGTTAACACCTTACCAGATATATGAAATGCAAATATTTTCTCCCATTCAGTAGTTTGCCTTTTCATTTTTTGATGATTTTCTTTGCTGTGAAGAAGCTTTTTGGTGTGATGTAGTCCTGCCTGCTTATTTTTGCTTTTGTTGCCTTTGCTTTTGATGTCAGATCCAAAAAATCATCGCCAAGCCCAATGTCAAAGAATTATAGACTATGATTTTTTCCAAGAGTTTTAATGGTTTCAGGCCTTGCATTCAAGTCTTCAATCCATTTTGAGTTCGTTTTTGTGTATGGTGAAAGATAGTCGTCCAGTTTCATTCTTTTGCATGTGGCTCTCCAGTTTTCCCAATACTATTTATTGAAAAGACTGTCCTTTTCCCTTGTATTTTCTTGGCTCCTTTGTCATAAATTAATTGACCACATATGCATGATTTATTTCTGGGCTCTCTCTGTTCCACTGATCTAAATGTCTTGTTTTTATGCCAGTACCACACGGTCTTGAACACGATAGCTTTGTAGTATAGTTTGAAATCAGGAGGCATGATGCCTCCAGCTTTGTTCTTTTTCTCAAGATTACTTTGGTCAGAATCCTTTGTGGTTTCATACAAATTTTAGGATTGTTTGTTCTATTTCTGTCGAAACTTCTGTTGGAGTTTTGATAGGGATTGCACTGAACCTGTGGTGTGGCATTTTCGCAATATTAATTTCTCCAGTCCATGAGCGTGAATATCTTTCCACTTATCTGTGTCTTCTTCCATTTCTTTCATCAGTGTTTTATAGTTTTCAGCATATAGGTCTTTCACCTCCTTGGTTAAATTTAGTTCTAGGTATTTTATTCTTTTTGGTGCAATTGTAAACAGGATTGTTTTCTTAATTTACCATTCTGATAGTTTGTTATTAGTGTATAGAAATGCAACTGATTTTTTATATTGATTTTTATACCCTGCAACTATACTGAATTTCTGTCTTCTACCAGTTTTTTGGTGGAATCTTTAGGGTGATATAATATTTCATCTGCAAATACTGCAGGTTTCACTTCTTCCTTTGTAATTTGAATAACTTTTATTTCCTTTTCTTGCCTACTTGCTGTGGCTAGGACTTCCAATACTATGTTGAATAAAAATGTCAAGAGTGGGCATCCTTGTCTGAACAAGGATGTTTCAGCTTTTCACCATCGACTATGATAGACTTGTTATATATGGCCTTTATTATATTGAGATAATTTCCCTCTATATCCAACTTTATAATCCCTCTATATTCAACTTTGTTGAAAGTTTTTATCATAAATAGATATTGAATTTTTTCAAGTGGTTTTTTCTGCATCTATTGAGATGATCATATGATTTTTTGTCCTTCATTTTGTTAATGTGGTATATTACACTGAATGATTGTGGATGTTGAACCATCTTTGAATCTCTGGAATAAATCCCACTTGGTCATAATTAATGATCTTTTTAATGTATTTTCAGTTTGCTAATATTTTGTTGAGGATTTTTGTATCTATGTTCATGAGGGATATTAGCCTATAATTTTCTTATGACATCCTTGTCTGAATGCCTTATTTGGTATCAGGGTAATGCTCATTAAATAAGTTTGGAAATGTTCTTTCCTCTTCTATTTTGGGGGATGGGAGTGGGAGGAGGAGTTTGAAAAGGTTTGGTATTAAATGTCCTTTAAATGTTTGGTAGAATTCACAGTGAAGCTGTCTGGTCCTAGACTTTTGTTTTTTGGAAGGTGATTGATTACTGATTCAGTCTCCTTACTAGTAATCAGTCTGTTCAGATTTTCTATTTCTTCATGATTCAGCCTTGGTAGCTTGTATGTTTCTAGAAATTTATCCATTTCTTCTAAATTGTCAGATTCATTGGCATATAATTGTTCATAATAATCTCTTATGATCCTTTGTATTTCTGTGATAACAGTAGAAACATACAGTCTTTGATTCCTGATTTTATTTGTGGCCTCTCTCTTTTTTTTCTTAGTGAGTCTAGCTAAAGCTTTGTCAATTTTATCTTTTCAAATAACCAGCTGCTCTCAGCCTAATTGATCTTTTCAGTTTCTCTTTCATTTATTACCACTTTTTTTTTTTTGGTACTCAACTGTATTTATTTATTGATTTATTGATTTATTGATTTTATTCTCAAGTTAGTTAACATACAGTGCAGTGTTGGCTTCAAGAGTAGATTCCAGTGACTCATCACTTACATACAACACCCAGGGCTCATCCCAACAAGTGCCCTCCTCAATGCCCCTCACCCATTTTCCCCACCCCCATCAACCCTCAGCTTGTTCTCTGTATTTCAGAGTCTCTTATGGTTTGCCTCCCTCTCTGTTTTTATCTTATTTTTCCTTCTCTTCCCCTATGATCATCTGTTAAGTTTCTCAAATTCCACATAGGCATCACTCTACTTTTTGTTATTTCCTTCCTTCTACTAACTTCGGGCTTCATTTGTTCTTCTTTCACTAGTTTTTTGAAATGTAAAGTTTGGTTTTTATTTGAGCTTTATCTTGTGTCTTGATGTAGGCATTTATTACTCTGAACTTCACTGCTTTTTCTGTGTCCCATATGACTTGATATGTTGTATTTCCATTTCCATTTGCCTCAAGGTATTTTTTCGTTTCTTTTTTGATTTCTTCTTTGACCCATTGGTTGTTCCAGAACATGTTGTTTAATCTCTGCACATTTGTGAATTTCAGGTTTTCTTCTTATAATTGATTTCTATGTTCATACCGTCGTGTTCAAAGAAGATGCTTGGTATGATTTCAGTTTTCTTAAAATTTGTTTTATGGCCTAACATACAACCTATCTGGAATAGTGTTTTGTGTGCACATTTTGTAAGAATGTTCTGTCTCACATTTTATGAAAATATGTATCGTGGTGCTTTTGGATGAAATTTTCTGTAAACACCTGTTAAGTCCATCTGGGTTGTTTTCTTATTGATTTTCTGTCTGCATGATGTACCCATTGATGTGAATAGGGTATTAAAGGTCTCTACTACGATTGTATTGGTGTCGATTTCCCTCTTTAGGTTTGTTACATAAATAGACAGCAATACAATAATAGTAGGTGACTTTAAGAACTTTTGAATGGGCATTTTCAAACACATACAAAAGTAGGCAGAAAATACAATAAGCCTCCATTTATGCATCACTCAACTTCAACAATGATTGACAATTTGCCTTATCTCATTTCATCTATTTTTCTACTACATACACACATTTTTTCTGTAGCACTTAAATTCCATAGCAAAGCATCTTACTCATTGATACTTTATTAGTATCTCTAGAAAATATGAAGTTTTTAAAAACCTAGCCAAAACATCCTTATCACACACACAAAAATAATAATTTTTAAGAATCTTTCTCTAGTAGGGGCGCCTGGGTGGCGCAGTCGGTTAAGCGTCCGACCTCAGCCAGGTCACGATCTCGCGGTCCGTGAGTTCGAGCCCCGCGTCAGGCTCTGGGCTGATGGCTCGGAGCCTGGAGCCTGTTTCCGATTCTGTGTCTCCCTCTCTCTCTGCCCCTCCCCTGTTCATGCTCTGTCTCTCTCTGTCCCAAAAATAAATAAAAACGTTGAAAAAAAAAAAAAAGAATCTTTCTCTAGTAAAATACCATTTCCTGTTCAAGTTTACTCCTTATCTCAGAAACATCTTTTAGAGTTGTTTAATTCAAATAAGTATGCAAGCAATATCCACCAATTAAAATTGGTTGATTTGTCTATTTCCTATGGCATTTATTTGTTGAACAAACTATATAAATATATACATATATATGTTTCATATATATGTTTTTGAAAATCATTCTGGAGAAACAAAATGTGGCATAGGGGCACCTGGGTGGCTCAGTCGGTTGAGTGTCCAGCTTCAGCTCAGGTCACGATCTCATGGTTCATGAGTTCGAGCCCCACATCAGGCTCTGTGCTAGCAGCTCGGAGCCTGGAGTCTGCTTCAGATTCCGTGTCTCCCTCTCTTTCTGCCCTGCCCTGCTTGCACTCTGTCTTTCTCTCTCTCAAAAATAAATAAATATTTTAAAAAAATGTTTTTAACAAAATCCAGCATGTACCTACAGTGGAGTATTATTCAGCCCTGAAAAGGAAGAAAATTCTGACACATGGTACAACATGGATGAACGTTGGCAACATTAGGCTACACGGAATATGCTGGTCATAAAAGGACAAATACCGTGTGGTTCCACTTCCATAAGGTACATTGAGTAATCAGATTCACACAGAGAGAAAACAGAATGGTGGTTGCCAGGTAGGGAGGGAGGGGGGAAAGGGGAGAGGGCTTGTGGTTGTTGATGGGTGTCAAGTTTCAGTTCCGCAAGATAAAAGCCTGGTGACCGGTTGCACAAAGATGCGAATGTACTCAACACCGTTGAACCGCACACCTAAAAATGGCTATGATGGTTCATTTTTATGTTACGTGTATTTTATCACACTTTACAAACATTTTTAGGTCACTGTGGTGTGGAGAGCAGTGTGTAGCCAAGACAAAGTAGAAGCAGGCTGATCTGCTGGGAGGCTTTGGCAGTGGGCCAGGTGAGACTACCGTGGCTTGGACTTTGGTGATAAAGGTGGAGGTAATTGCAAAAAGATCAGGGGCGCCTGAGGGGCTCAGCAGGTTGAGCGGCCGACTTCGGCTCAGGTCATGATCTTGTGGTTCATGAGTTCGAGCCCCGAGTCGGGCTCTGGGCCGACAGCTCAGAGCCCGGAGCCTGCTTCGGATTCTGTGTCTCCCTCTCTCTCTGCCCCTCCTCTGCTCACGCTCTGTCTCTCTCAAAACTAAATAAACATTAAGAAACACAAAAGAAGAACAGATCGGATTTGGGATCCATTTAAAAAGTAGAAACAGTAGCACCTGTTGGCAGATATCCAGCGTGAAGGGAAGGAAGGGACAGGGGATTCCTAGGATTTGGACCTGGTGCACTGAGTTACTGGCAGTTTAGCGCAGTGACGAATCCTGGGGGAGGAGCTGGCTACCAGGTGGCAGGTTGATTACACTGGACCTTTTCCATGGGGGGCAGGGGGCTCCGTTGTTCTCTTGGGAGCAGGCACTTATTCTGGATTTGGATTTGGTTTCCCTGGCTGTCGTCCTGCTGCTGCCAGCACTCCCTCTCCGTAGACCTGCCGAATGGCTTATGGCCTATCACGGCCTCATGCACAATATTGCTGCTGGCCGAGGAGCTCATTTTACAGAGAAGAAGCAAGCAATGGGCAAATGCCCGTGAGATTCCCTGACCTTATTGTGTATCGGAACACCAGAAGCGGGCGGCTCTGTTGAGCAGGAATGGTCGATTGGCAACCAGCTCCTGGGCCAGCTGGAGAAACATGTTGCCGTGATGCAGCATATGGTCTCACCAGCCCCGCTGTTTCTCCCCAGCCGGGATGCGCTTGGCCAGGTCTCCTCGAGGGGTAGTGGTGGCAGAGGGGACTTGTCAAGATTATGCCTACCCACTTACCCAAAACCATTTGCCTCTTCTACTCGAGTTTCTGTTGAGAGGTTTAGGCACCTGGAGAGAAACGTTTTCACCTGGGGACACAGCCTCCCAAAGGTGACTGGCTGGAATATTCTGTCAGCCAAGTCAGCGAACATTAAACCTGATCTGATTTTACCGTAGTTCTCCATTATCCATGGGGGATACGTTCCAATACACCCAGCAGGTGCCTGAAACTACGGATAGTGCCAATCCCTGTATACACTCTGCTTTTTTTCTACACATACATACCTACGATCAAGTTTAATTTATAAATTAGGCACAGTAAGAAACCGACAACGGATAATACAATAAAATAATTATAACAATACACTTAATGAAAGTTATGTGAATGCAGTCTCTCGCCTGCTGTCGAAACATGTTTTTTAAATTGAAATGCAGTCGACATATGTTGGTTTCAGGCGTACAACATGGTGACTTGACAATCATGGATATTACAAAAGGCTCACCTTACATGTAGTTTCCATCGGTCACCATACAGTTATTACAAGATTATTACTATATTCCCTCTGCTGTACTTTTCATCCCCGTGACTTATTTATTCAACCCCCTTTGTCTGTTTGATCTATCCCCCAACGCCCCTCCCCTCCAGCGACCACCACTTTGTTCTCTGTATTTATGAGTCTGTTTCTGGTTTTTACTGTTGTTTGGTTTTATTTTTTATATTACGCACATAAGCAAACTTTCACAGTATTTGTCTTTCACTGTCTGACTTATTTCATTGAACAAGATCCTCTCACCCATCCATATTGTTGCAAATGGCAAGATTTCATTCTTTTTCTCTCAAAATATCATATTGGACTGTGCCTACCCTTCTTCCTGTGATGACGTGAGATGGCAAAATGCCCAGGGGATGAGGCGAAGTGGGGTGAGTGACGTAGGCACCGCGACGTAGCATTAGGCTGCTATAATTGACCTTCATGGGACATGTCAGAGGGACGATCATCTGCTTCCGGACCACAGCTGACCGAGGGTAACTGCAACAGAAAGAAGAGCTGCAGCTGAGGGGGGGGGGGGGGGGGCTACTGTATGTGGAAAAGTAATGTCCCTACATCATGGAGCTTTTCACACACATCATCTGTGACCCCCATTCCCTGGTCTTGCGTCTTCTATCACATCGGAACTCCCTCAAAGCCTGACCTCCCATGATCTCCATGGGCAAGTCTTCCTGCTGCCAAATTCCTCCTTCCCTGCCCCTCGCTCCAGCTTGATGCCTACTGCCCACGAGGCTGCCTGAAGGAGGTTGTCTGCTGCCCTTGCACGAGGTCACCAGCACCTCTGCCAACAGCCTTTAACACAACACGCCGAGGCCACTGGAGAGATGCTGGGATCCACTGTCACATTGTCACCCGGGTCACTGCACCTGTGCATCCTTTGGGGGTCTCCCAAAGTCTCAAAAAACAGATGCTTCTGGTTCTTCCTTTTTGTTTCCTACCTGAAAACCAACAACTAAGACTTGACCAAAGGCCTTTTTCCTTAGGAACTAGCATCGTCTTCATTCATGGCAAGCCAAGACTCTCCCACCACTCGCACCCCAAATCAAGAAAACTACACTGGGGCACCTGGGTGGCTCGGTCGGTTGAGCGTCTGACTTCGGCTCAGGTCATGATCTCACGGTTTGTGAGCTCGAGCCCCGCATCGGGCTCTGGGCTGACAGCTCAGAGCCTGGAGCCTGTTTCAGATTCTGTGTCTCCCTCTCTCTCTGCCCCTCCCCCGTTCATGCTCTGTCTCTCTCTGTCTCAAAAATAAATAAAACATTCCGATTCTGTGTCTCCCTCTCTCTCTGCCCCTCCCCCGTTCATGCTCTGTCTCTCTCTGTCCCAAAAATAAATAAATGTTGAAAAAAAAAAATTTAAAAAAAAGGGGTGCCAGGGTGGCACAGTCGGTTAAGCGTCCGACTTCAGCCAGGTCACGATCTCGCGGTCCGTGAGTTCGAGCCCCACGTCAGGCTCTGGGCTGATGGCTCAGAGCCTGGAGCCTGTTTCCGATTCTGTGTCTCCCTCTCTCTCTGCCCCTCCCCCGTTCATGCTCTGTCTCTCTCTGTCCCAAAAATAAATAAATGTTGAAAAAAAAAATTAAAAAAAAAAAAATAAAATAAATAAAACATTAAAAAAAATTAAAAAAAATAAATGGTGGGGCGCCTGGGTGGCGCAGTCGGTTAAGCGTCCGACTTCAGCCAGGTCACGATCTCGCGGTCCGTGAGTTCGAGCCCCGCGTCAGGCTCTGGGCTGATGGCTCGGAGCCTGGAGCCTGTTTCCGATTCTGTGTCTCCCTCTCTCTCTGCCCCTCCCCCGTTCATGCTCTGTCTCTGTCTGTCCCATAAATAAATAAAAACGTTGAAAAAAAAAAAATTTTTTTTAAAAATAAATGTTAAATTTTTTTTTTTTTTTTTTTTAAAGAAAACTACACTCAACTGAGTACACAATGCACACTTCTCAGTTAAAGTGATGTCCCGGTTCCTTGGAGAGTAACAGGTACTCCTTTTGTAGTAAGAAAGGGCCTATTCTAGCCAACTTCCTAAAATAAACAGAGTGGGTACCATACTCAGATCTTAAACTCAGGTGTACAAGAAATGTTCATGACTTTACTTTTTTTACACCGCAACGTTTTTCCTCTGGGATAGTCACCACTCACCACCACGCCTCGTTCTGCATGGTGACAAAAGTGAAATCTTAGCAAGCTGGGATCATGGTTTCTCCACAGCACAGGTTACTCCCCTCCTTTCTCCCAGGGCTGCGTTTAAAGGCTGGGAACGGGGGCCAGGGGAGACTTCCAGCATCCGTGGGAAGAGAAGCCTGACCTCACCGGCCTCCTCTGAGTCCCTGGCTCTGTTACAGCGCCCTCCTGGGTTCTCTGCTGCGTGCACACTGCAGACACACAGGGAAATGCTCGGCTGCCACGCTCCTCACCGGGCGCCCGGGACACTGAGGTGGCCCCGGGCCCCTGGGACCCTTTGGGGCTGTCTGTCCTCCACTGCTCCCAAACCACGCTGCTTGGGGGCTCCCAAGGCCTGTCATTCCCCAGCCCCACTGCCTCTCAGATGTCCTCACTTACCTGGGGGTTATTATTAGCAAGTTTGCAGCATGGAACTGGGATGTGGGTTGATTGGTCACCCTGCCTGCCCAGCCAAGCCTTCCTCCCCTCCTCATCTCCCTTTGGGCCTTGGCCAGGGAAGGAGGGCAGGCTGAGCCTAGACGCTTGCTATTCTCGGGGTCCCTTCCGGTACGTAGAAGTCCCATACCCACCTTAGCTTCTGTGTGACAGTCCACTGCCAAAATGTTCCCTTTCCCACAGACGAAATCAGGAGAAAAAGGAAAGGCATCTGTTCTTCTGGAAACTTTCTTTTTTTGTTTGTTTTCCTTTTTTTTTTTTTAAGTTTATTTATTTATTTTGAGAGAGAGAGTGAGAGAGAGAGAGAGAGAGTGAGAGAGGATGCAGGGGAGGGACAGAGAGAGAGGGAGGTAGAGAAACCCAATCAAGCTCCGGGCTGTCAGCGCGTGAATCTCATGAATCGTGAGATGACGACCTGAGCCAAACCCAAGAGCCAGACGCTTAACCAACTGAGCCACCCAGGCGCCCCTGTTGTTCTGGAAACTTTTAAAGATTGTCTCAAAGGCAAAACAAAGCAAACATCGCATCCCTTTCAGGATGGGGGATGCTTTTTCCCTCTGGCATGGAAACTGGGATCCTGCAAAGCGCAGCTGGTCCGCCGTGGCTTCAGGAACGCAAGGCAGGTTAAAGGGTTGCTGGTGGGCCTGAGACATGGGGTCCTCTACCTGGGCGGGCAGAGCTGGGGTCCACGATGCAGAGCTGGGAGCCACAAGCTGCAAAACTTTCCTTTTGCAAAGGAAAAAGGTCGGTTTGCTTAGGAATTCACCAAAGAGTTTTAAATTCTCCTTTTCTTACCCCTACGTTTCTTCCTCTCCTGGCTGTCCTGCATCGACTCAGATGCTATTTTTTTCAAATGCAGTCTCCTCTTGGCCCACCGATACTTCTAGAACCACAGTGATTCCTGAGAAGCTTGCCTCAGCTCTGCACACCAGTTTGTTCATGTCCTGGAGTGACCTGTCCCAGATTCCATTCTACAGTTTGTCATCAGTCTGCACAGCCAACGTGTACTTTGACCTTGGGCAAAAATTTCATCTCCCTGTGACTCAATTATCTTATGTAAAAATGGGACAAATGATGATATCTACAGCATAATAACATGCAAAATCCTTCGAACAAAGTATGGTACATAGTAAACAGCCAATAAATATTACTACCATCATTATATTGACTATCTTTATTACTGTTACTCTGACAAATCCTTACATGAATCCCTACATGCAGCCGGAGTAAGTCTCAGGTCACAACTCAAAGGCAAAAAATGTAACTTGCTTCATTTTTCCGTAAGTCTATTTAGTTTCTTTTGTGTGTGCTCATTCTCCTGGGTGGCAGAGACTTCATTCCAGTTAATTCTCTTTCTCCCTAGGGTTGTGTCTAACTTTTGGACCTGGGTCCTAGGCCAGCCATGCACCCAGGTGCCTACAGTGGAAGTGACTCCCCAGAGAGCCCAGCTTAGACACAGTTCTTACTTCCTGGGGAGAATGGAAGCAGAGAACACCTCTAGAAGGAGTCAACTCTCTCTGCAAGTTCAGGGGGAATGACAGGAGGGAGGGTCGTGGTGGTGTAAATTTTTAGAATCCTACACAATGTGTTTTTCATTACTGCTAATTCATTTTTACTCTATGGCCCTTTACCAGTCAAAGTAGACAGTGAGGCACCCATGGTACGTCCCAGGGAAGGGTTAGTATGTCGGAGAAGCAGAGGAAATGCTTTTTGGAGGTTCAAACATCTGGACATTTCTGTGTCAAAAGCCTGGCCTTGAAAGAGTCACCGCATTCATTTTATGCCATAGACGCTAGATTGGAAAGAATATGAGGTGATGGTAAAAGTCAGGTCTTGCAAGCCAAAATGAGACACAGATTCTGTCAGTTGGCAAAGAAGAGAGTTAGAAAGGAAACCGATAAATTAGATTCTGCGGGGGTAGGGTGAGCATGTAGTTTAGCATCTAAACTGGTTCACTTTTGAAAGCAAAAAAGGGCGGGGCGCCTGGGTGGCTCGGTTGGTTAAGTGTCCAACTTCGGCCCAGGTCGTGGGTTCGAGGCCCAGGTCGTGGGTTCGAGCCCCACGTCAGTATCTGTGCTGGCAGTGCAGGGCCTGCCTCGGGTCCTCTGTCTCCCTCTTTTTCTGCTGCTCCCCTGCTCCCCCACACCCCCCATCCTCACCCTCACTCTTGCTCTCTCTCTCAAAAATAAGTAAAAAAAATTTTAAGAAAAAAAAAAAAAAAACAGTGAAAGGGAGCTCTATTACTATGCCAGCTCCCCCTATCCATGGGGACATGTTCCAAAACCCTCAGTGGATGCCTGAAACTGTAGATAGCACCAAAACTTATATATGCTTTTTTCTATACATACATACCTATGATGAAGTTTAATTTATAAAGTAGACACAGTAAGAGATGAACAATAGCTCCTAATAAAATAGAACGATTATACCAACATACCATAATAAAAGTTATGTCAGTGTGGTCTCTCTCCCCGTCTCTCAAAATACCTTACTGTACTGTACTCACCCTTCGTCTTCTCGCGATGATGTGAGACGATAGAATGGCTACATCACGAGATGAAGTGGAGCGAGCGACGTAGGCATTGTGACAGAGAGTGGCGCTGCAATCGACCTTCTGATGACGGGTTGTTATGCCCAGAATTCGTGATCCCCAAAGACCACCAGGCAGCCGAGTCCGATGCAAAAGCAAAAGAGCCTTTATTCGAGCTAGCTCGAGCTCAGTCCCCTACCTGCACCGACGTAGCAGTGAGATACCAGGGAGAGAGAGCGAGTTTCAAAAGCACAAAGGTTTTATAGGGGTCTAGGGGCAGCCGATTGGCTGGGGAAGGGGCATGGCCTCAGCCGATTGGCTGGGGAAGGGTCAGAGTCCTGTTACGCAGGTCGCTGGGCGTGTTTTGATCAGGAAGTTTGAATGGGTGAGCGGGAGGTTACTCAAGGGGAGGAGGCGTGGTCTAGGTGAAGGACACAGAACAAGATGGAGTCCGCCGGCGTAGGCCCACCCTTTCAGGGTCAGGGGAAGCTCATCTGCCTCTGGGCCACCGTGGACCGCGAGTAACTGAAACCAGGGAAGGCGAAATCACAGACAGCGGAGAGCTGTTGAATTCTGCTGGGATCATAGGCACAAACCAGGACTGTCTCAGGCAAACCAGCCCAGACATATGTTCACCCTACACATGGGCCCCACTCCTTATCCCCACACCTGGCTCAGGACAAACGAGATGTTTCTAGAAACCATAGATTTGCTTGGGGGATCTGAAAGGAGAGCTCCTGTTTCTCTTTGCTTATGAGAAAGCTTCAGGGGTCCCATCTAGCATGCTGAGGCAGCATGGCTACGAAGCATGGCGGCATAGACACGGTGTACAAAGCCTGATGCAGTTCTCCATGTACCAATGTGGCAAGGAAGCACGGACGCTTGTTTTCGCTACCCCAAAGAGGTCAGTGGTAGCTGAGAAAGAGCCAGGCCTGGAAAGGCCATGGAGCAGCGACACAAGGGTCAGATGGAAGGGGAGCACCCCAGCAGAGGGCCGGGAGTGAAGACAGTGAGGCAGAATCCAACCTGCCTGCAGGCCATCACCATTAGGGCCTCTGTCTTCCACCACAGGCAAGCAACAACTCCTGGGAAACCAGAGGGGAGCCCACACCCACACCAATGAAGTAGCCCATGGAAGGGGCAGAGATGCCCTAATTTGACTGACACTTCATCTCAGGTGCCCGGCAGAACAGGGACTTGATACAGAAATGACATGGCTGTGACTATGGCGTGACTTATCCCGCACATCTGAGTTGTGGCCTGAGATTCACACCCACTTTACAACGAAACAGAGAACTCAGAAGTTAGAACGTCAAGTCCCAAAGGCAGAAGTCTCGCAACTTTTAGATACAAATATTGCCAGATACAAATATTGCCGTAACTGCTGGTGGGAATGCAAACTGGTGCAGCCACTTTCGAAAACAATATGGGGATTCCTCAAAAGTTAAAAATAGAGCGACCCTACGACCCAGCAATTGCATTACTAGGTACTTACCCAAAAGATACAAAAGTGCTGATTCGAAGAGGCCCATGCACCCCAATATTTATAGCAGCACTATTGACAATAGCCAAATTATGGCAAGAGCCCAGATGTCCATCGACTGATGAATAAAGATGTGGAATAGAATGGAATATTACCCAGCAATCAAAACGAATGAAATCTTGCCATTTGCAACAACGTGGTTGGAACTAGAGTGTGTTATGCTAAGTGAAATAAGTCAGTCAGAGAAAGATAAATATCATATGATTTCACTCGTATGTGGAATTTAAGAAACACAACAGATGATCATAGGGGAAGGGAGGGAAAAATAAGACAAAAACAGAGAGGGAGATGGACCATAAGAGACTCTTAAATACAGAGAACAAACTGAGGGTTGCTGGAGGGCTGTTGGGTAGGGGGATGGGCTAAATGGGTGATGGGCATTGAGTAGGGCGCTTGTTGGGATGAGCACTGGGTGTCATATGTAAGTGATGAATCACTAAATACTACTCCTGAAACCATTATTACACTATATATTAACTAACATGGATTTAAATTTTAAAAATGTATTGCCTTAGTGTCTAGATGTCTAGGGCATTTTGTTATATGTAGACATGCATATCTACACACAGGGAAGGCCTGGACTTTGGGGGAGGTACTTTGATAGAATATTCAGGGGAAAAAAATTCACTTAACCTTCAGCCCAGGGTTTTATTTCTCAGCATCTGCCTTAGAAAAACAATTGCCCAGATAGTGCATTAGAAGGAATGTGAAAGGATTTTCAGTTATGCTGTTTATGATAGTGAAAAATTGGAAATACCCTAAATGTCAGTCAATAGGGAAGTGGTTAAATAAACAGCTGTATCTCCACACTACTAAGCAGTAAGTTTTAGAAATGTGTTAGATTTGGAGCATGAGCAGCTCAGTTGGTTGAGCGTCCAACTCTTGATTTTGGCTCAGGTCATGATCCCAGGGTCTTGGGATCCAGCCCTGAGTTTGGCTCCATGCTGAGTCGATTGTGGAGCCTGCTTAGGATTCTCTCTCCTTCTGCCCTTCTCTGCCGCTCATACTCTCTCTCTCTCTCTCTAAAAATAAATAAAAAATTTAAAAATGTGTTAGGTTTTATATTGTTCTGAAGTGTAAAAATCCACAAAATATAAATTTTAAAAGCAAGATATGGAACGACGCATGCAGTCTGGTATTATTTATGTAAACACATATAACACACCTCACAAACATATACATAAAAACCTGTATTTGTCTATAAATTTGTTAAAGTAAGTGAATGTAAAAAATAAAAATCTGGAGGGGCGTCTTGGTGGCTCAGTGGGTTAAGCATCCAACTCTTGGTTTCAGCTCAGGTCATGATCTCACCACCATTTGTGATTTCGAGCCCTGCATCAGGCTCTGTGCTGACATCTCAGAGCCTGCTTGGGATTCTGTCTCCCTCTCAAAAGAAATAAACAAACTTAAAAAAAAAAAGTAATATATATAAAAAAAAGAAAAATCTGGAAAGATATTCACCAAACTGAAAACAATGGTTAACTCTGAGGCACGGTTTACAGCTGGGGTATTGAAGGTTAAGGTAGATGTTTTCACTTTACGGGTACAGTTGAAATTTTTTACAGTGAGAATATATTCAGAAAATACCCATTTTTTTTAAAAAGGCCCCTTTGTAGCAGCCAGGAAGCAGATAGTGCAAATTAGGATAATTTGAGGAGAGTTTAGTTAAGGGACAGGTTACAGTTACAGGTAGGGTTTAGGAGAACTACTCAGGAGAGTGATGTGAAAACAAGGAGAAAATCATGAGGTGACTTTCCTGGAGGAGAAATGTGACCCGTGTTCTAAGGATGCAGCTGATCAGAGGAGTTAGGAAATAAATTCCCGGACGTCGTTATCCTCCTTCCCTCCCATCACCTGCAGGAGCTCCCCAGCGGCCAGATCCAATGGGAAGCCAGGAAGTAAGGGAACTTGTTGAAGTAGTCCACAGAGTGAGCAGAAAGTAGAAAAGAGAAAAGCAGAGGACAAAGGACTACCTGACTGATAGAAAACAACTGGTGAGTTGGGATGTCTGAACAAATGTCACCTCTGCCCCTTTCCTGAATTCTGAACAAATCGACATCTATGACAAAATAAGGCAGATGGGAGCCGCGCATCATCTTCAGAAAGGAACAGGGGCTGGGGTGGAAGACACTAGCGTGAGGGACACGCGTCTTCCCAATACTGAATAGAAGCGTGCATCGTGCGGACCCGTCACAGCCCTGCCGCTGCGACAGAGCAGACCCCTCCCCGAGACAGAGAGGGAGAGGGGCTGAGCAGGACCAACTGAAGTCTCTCCATTGCTCGCCATCTCCCAGGTCACATGGGCTCTCCTGGAGTGGAGTGAGGGAAGGGGAAGAGTCTGGAAGATCCGTGCCCTCACCCCTCATGTGCACTGAACTAGAGAGAGAAGGGAGGGTGTGTTCTCCACTAACAACCAACAGAAAAACTGCGCAAGGGATACAAACAAGAAAGTTACATCAAAGGAGAGGAAGGGAGGGAGGCAGAAGGGGAATGGAAGTCAGAAGGGGAGAAAAGAGGACAGAGCCCTCTCCATAGGGGTGTTTATGGGGTGGAGATAGCAATGCAGGAGATACTTCATGGGAAAGGGTTGGAAACCAGGACGGGGAGGACGCTCATTTTATTCTTCATGGATTGTATTGCTTAATGTGTTATGTAGAGTGTCCGTAATTAAAAACAGCGTCTTGGTAAGTGAAAAAGCCACACTCCTCCTTTTCTAGAAAGAAAAGAGAGTGTTAATTTTGTCAAAGGCAAATGCTACGGAGAGATGAAGTGCGGACTTTGGATCGGGCTATGAACTAGGAGGTTCTTGCAGACATCAACAAGGGCAATTGAGGGTATTGTGGCAACCCCAAGTTTGGTTTTGGTGGAGTGAGGCAATGTAGGTGATGAATGAACACGTGCTTTCAAAGAACTGGCTACGGCAGGATGATGTGGTGGTGGCTGGAGGGAGACAGAGGGTTCCGGCCAGACTTTGTTTTATGGCAGGGGAGAAGTGAGCCCATTTCTATGCAGTAGGGAAGGCGACAACACAGAGGGAGAGAGAAGATGGGCCACGACGAGCAATGTCTCCGATGAGACAGATGGAGGGCAATCTTGGCCTCTAAAATAGGCAGGGAGGAAGCAAGGTAAGCACAGTTGCAGGTAAGCCCGTGGGTGAGAAAGGAAGACCGTTTCTGGTCAGAGAGAAGGCAAGCGAGGAGAGAGTTCCAGTTTCCGAATAGGAGCTGACAATCTGGTTGACGTTGGAGACCACTCATTTCACCGACCCGGTAGCACCCACGGAAAGGCCGGCACAGAGACCACTAAGTTTGGTGGGTGCTAAGGAACATGCATAACACATAAGACAGTTGGAGTTCAGAACTCTTGCGAGCGGGCGATTCAGTTGCAGTCTGGTGTGGATAGAAGGGACAAAAGGGCCTCTTGATACAGAGAGAGAGCACTCTGTACTTCCCATACTGTTGAAGGAACTCCCTGTTTATTTTCTGCCACCAGCTCCTATTAGAGTATAATCATCTCCATCGTCTGTCTAGTTCTCTTTCTGAGAATGGAGACTACGTGGCAAATGGTAATTAGTTGGTTAATAACTGTCCACTGAATAACTAAGGGGAAAAGGGAGGGGGGGAGTGATATGAGGGAACGGATCTCTTAACGAGCTAGAGAATAAAGTAGTGTGGGATTTCCTTTCATTAAACTTGACAAATACGGGCATCTCTTCTGCGCCTTAGGTACCAGGCCAACCACGGCACACTGGAAGACGCAGTCCTGAGTTTCCAGAGTATAGGCTGGAGGAATACCAGAGCAAACCGTGGAGGCTACGATCAGAGCCTGACGTCACGAGGGGAGCCTGGGTGTCTTGGTTAAGCGTCCACCTTCGGCTCAGGTCATGATCTCACGGTTCATGACTTCACGTCCTGTATCGGGCTCCCTGCTGTCAGGGCTGAGCCCGCTTCAGATCCTCTGTCTACCTCTGTCTCTGCCCCACTCCTCTCTCTCAAAAATAAACTTAAAAAAGAAAATTAGAGATTGACATAATGCAATTTAAGATTTGGAGGTGGAGCTGATCTAGGTGACAACTTTGTCCAACTCTCTTTTGATTACTGATCAGAATTGACATATGGGCCCAAGCCATATGGGAAAAGGAGGAAAGCTCCAGGCTGTGTTATGGCCGGGGGAGGGGGGGGCGCGGGGGGGGGGGGGGCAAGAACAGTGTGCCTGGGGGCAGAGAGAAGGAATGGAGAAGATAAAGCTAGGAAAAACAGTGCGGCACATAATGATTGAGAGTATAAGCTTTGATTCAGACCTGGATTCAAAATCTGACTTCCCCTCTGCTACTAGACTTGGGTGAGTTATTTCACCTCCCAGTGATTTTTCATTGGTGATTTTACCACCGGGGAAATATTTGGCAACGTCTGGAGGTGTTTTGGGTTATCCCAGCCGGGTGGGAGGAGAGTGGGGTGCTACTGGCATCTATTGGGTTGGGGCCCAGGATGCTGCTAAACAGAACCGCCCTCTAAAAAAGAATGACCATGGGGCACCTGGGTGGCTCAGTCGGTTAAGCATCCGACTTTGGCTCAGGTCATGATCTCAGAGTCCATGAGTTCGAGCCCCGCGTTAGGCTCTGTGCTGACAGCTCGGAGCCTGGAGCCTGCTTCAGATTCTGTGTCTCCCTCTCTCTGACCCTCCCCCGTTCATGTTCTGTCTCTCTCTGTCTCAAAAATAAAAAAAATATATATATAAAAAAATTTTTTTTAAATAAATAAATAAAAAAGAATGATCACGTCCCAAATGTCAATAGTGCCAAGGCTGAGAAAGTCTGCTTCGAGACTTAGCCACAAAATAGTTTTAATAATGCCAGTAGGTTTTATGAGGATTAAGTGATTTAATATGTACAAAGAACTTGCCGTACAGTACATGATAAAAAGGGAATAAGAAAAAAAAATTCAAGAGGAATATGAAGATGGCGGGAGGAAGATGCTCATGAGAAATGTCTCATTGCAATTTTGAATTGAGCGTTTACTTCCAGAGCATGGAAAGCCATCTTTGGTTTTGATTGCTGATCCTTAAAATATAACATCCTGATAGGACCAGGCCCTGGGTTTGCTGCATGTCTGAGGTAGACCCCCCTCAGGGGGCAAACTGATATCAGCCAAGACCTTCCAACCACCAGTGTTGGCCTCACCTCCATGAGAAGAGAGAGGAAACCTCTTCAGGGTTCCAGGGGAAAGGGGTGTGGGGGTTGTGGGGCGGCCAGCGAGGCCCGACTCCAACAACATGGTGGACTCTGCTGTGTTTATTGAATGCTGGGGTTGGTGGAAAGAGGAGGGGCCGCCAGCCTTTCTTCTGTTTCTTCTTAAGAGTTGCAAAATATTACAAACGCAGACCTGGCAGAAGTGGCAGTATTTGTTGGCCCAATCAGAGTACCTCAATTTTTATGTAAATTTTGATTTATCTTTTCCGGGAGCCTGGGTGGTTCGGCCGGTTAACGTCCAACTTCCGCTCAGGTCACCATCTCATGTTCGTGAGTTCGAGCCCTGTACTGGGCTCTGCACCGGCAGTGGGATTCGCTTTCTTTCCTTCTCTGTCTGCCCCTCCCCAACACCCTAAATAAATAAATAAATAAATTTTAATTTATCTTTTCAATCTCTGTGGAAGTCATTTCGTATTCATTATGTGGGGGTGGGGGGGGAATCCCACAAAACGAAAAAGGAAAAAGCACACATAGCCTTACTATTCAAAAACAATGGCAACTATTTTGACATGCGTTCCTTCGGGTTTTTCCCTGTGCATACAGGGCATTATGTACACCTTTTCAAATAAAATTGGAATCATCTCATTAAAAAACTCTGTAACCTGCTTTTTAATTTAATAATGCATTTTAGCTAGTGTCAATCTCTTCTGTATTCACTTGTCAAAATATAAACATCTTTCTAATTACAAAAGGAATAACCGCTAAATGTGAAAGAAATGCCAACCGTGTACAGACAAGATGAGGGAGGGGGGAACCCGCAGTATTTGTTAGGAAACTGTGACTTCGATTGGCATAAGCAACCCAACTACAGAAAGTTCAGAGGTAGGACAGGCTCAACATTGTCATCAAGATTGCAGGTGCTTTGTTTCTCTCCTCTGCGGTCTTCAGCACCCTTATCTGCAAGCCCGTTCTCCTCATGGTCACAAGATGGCTTCCAGTGGCAGCCAAGACTGCATGGTCCCTTCTTGTGTCCCTCTGCCCCGGGGAAATATCAGCTCATTCTTTAAGTCTAATGGGTCAGCTTGTGTCCTACGCCCTGCTTGACCAATAACAGTCACCAGGGCAACCCTAATCGCTCATGAGCTAGGACTGGTCAGGTACAGAGCCCAGGCTGGGGGTCAGCTTGTTCTGAAGGGCATGGCTAAGGGAGGAGGGGCGGACACCTTAACTCAGTGGGGATTCTGTCAGGAGAGATGAAAGGAGAATGTGTGGTTAGATAGGCCGTCAACAGTGTTCACGTCAGTTCTCCCCTCTGGCTAGCCAACGTGCCTCACCCTTTCCCCTCTATCCGTTTGAAACAACAGCCACAACTTCATAAGATGGACGCAGCCCTTTCCTGAAGGGAGGCAACGAGGGGTCTTCGGACTACTGCACACATCGTGAGTCCTGGGTCTCTGGGGGTTCCGCAGGCCTCTTCGTTCTGTTATTTTGAGCGTATGTTGTTGTTGAATTTAGTTAGGAAGAGAAGCACTTTTCTGAGCCTTTCTTCCAGAACGGGCTCTTCTTTTTCTTTTCCTTTGAGGGGGTGGGAGGCAGGGTTATCCCACAGACCCCAAGACGGGTTTCTCCTTGCTTAGTCATTTTGAACTAGTGGCAGGTCTATGCGGGCCTGCGCTGCACTGCCCAAACGATACCCGTGCACTCTTTGGTTATCTCCCTGTTTTTCTCAAGCGTGGTTTGCTTCCTCTGACTCGCACTTGGGTCTACACCATTTATATGTATTGGTCCCAGGGCTGCCTGAGGAGACTGGGGAGGACAGTGGTTCCGCCAGCCATCAAAGCTGGGAACAATTTGCACGTTCATTTGATTTGTGTTGCTGTCATTGAGACCCTTGACAAGAGGCCCGGTCCAATGAATAGAGAGCCTACTTTGTCCCATGGGTCGTGGTGGGGTCTGGAGGTGTGGGTTTGTCTCCCCTCTCTGGCTGATCAAAGCTGGAGGCAGAGCCCTGCTGAATGGCGTGAACACCTGGCCTTGTGTGGCCGCAGGCACTTTCCCCCACCCAGCTTGCTCTGTCCGAAGCTGTCAGTCCTTCACAAGCAACTGCTGCTAAAAGCTGATTTCTGGGGGTGGCTGGGTGTCTCAGTCGGTTAAGTGTCCACTGCCGGGTCAGGTCATGATCTCATGGTGTATGAGTTTGAGCCCCACTTCAGGCTCTCTGCTGTCAGCATGGAGTCCGCTTTGGATCCTCTGTCTCCCTCTCTCTCTGTCCCTCCCCTGCTCATTCATGCGCTCGCTCTCTCTCTCTCTCTCTCTCTCTCAAAAATAAATAAATTTATAAAAGAATTAAAAAAAAAACTGATTTCTGGACTCTGTCCCACCACTGTGGCCTTCGACCGATGTTTGGCTTTACAGTGAGGAAAAAGGGCCCCAAGTGGAACATTCCAGAACTTTTCTTTTGCCAATTCAGGCCCCTATTTCCTGTCTTTCCAAAGTGAGAATTATTTTTAGTGGGATTTTCAGAAATTCTGCCTCTTCTCACTCCAAAAAGGGAGTTGTGGATTGATTCCCAGAATTTTATATCAATTTAGGCTTAATTGTTTTGGAGTTAGATTTGTATTTCTTGAAGTCTGAAATATGAGATTGTGAAAATCCCCTAGATTCTTTGTTGGGTGATACTTTCTTTGGTATATCTTGTTTTGTTCATTCCAGTGAGTATTGGAAGGAGATTTTTATAAACCTGCTAATCCATCACTCTTTCCTGGATGCCCCCAAAGCACTTTTCATGGTTACATAGCACCCCAATCACATGGATGAGGTCAAAAGCACTTACCCAGATTCCAACTGGCAAACATTCAGGTGATTTCCAATTTTTTTTGTCAGTATATAAAAGCTACAAAAACTTGGTACATGATATTTGTGCATGTCTCTATTTCTTGTGTAAATTACCACATTTTCAATAATGACAAGGAATTCAGCTGTATTTTGCCCCTTCTCAGCACTGTCTTAGTTTTTCAGTTAAGTGCCTCTAAATAAAAACCATCGCAAGAGTCCTTTGTCATATTGTAGAGCACTTTTCAGCTCCTGTGCTTCCTACCAGACCATATGTTGACCCAGATAACCTAATCCCTGTATCCAGGAACATGATTGGTCTACCAGGGATGTTCATTACCCTCATTTCTACTCTCCTTCTGCACCTTCTCCTGGTCTTTATCACCCCCAGTTTCTCTCCATGTACTTTCTACTTATTCTCTTGAAGTTTCAGCTGGTTTTCACCATATACCTCTGAAGTTTTCAGATCCGTTTCTACCAAGGCTTTATCTTGTGAAAATCAGTGAGATAGAACTAACAACCTTCTTAGCACTGTACCCCTCAGAATAAAATATCATACACACACACACACACACACACACACATGCTGAAACTCTGACATATCACTGTCATAAGGCAGAAACCAATAATCTTGTGTTTGTCAAACCATGAAGACCACCCGCATGAAAACTCTCAGAGGTGCTTGTTAAAATCCAAATTCCTGGACTGCCCCTGGGGTTAACTGGATTAAAAATCTCTAGGGATAGGGGAACAGGAATCTCTGTCTTACTTTTTTTTTTTATTACTTTTTAATGTTTATTTATTTTTATTTTGAGAGAGAGAAAACACAAGTGAGAGAGGGACAGAGAGAGAGGGGAACAGAGGATCCCAAGTGGGCTCCGTATACTGACAGGCTGACAACAGGGAGCCCGACGTGGGGCTTGAACTCACAAACCCGGAGATCATGACCTGAGCCAAAGTCAGAAGCTCAACTGACTGAGCCACCCAGGCGCCCCAGAATCTGTGTTTCAGTGATTTTTCTAATGATTCCGATGCTTATTAAAATATGTAAACTTGGGGCGCCTGGGTGGCGCAGTCGGTTAAGCGTCCGACTCAGCCAGGTCACGATCTCGCGGTCCGTGAGTTCGAGCCCCACGTCAGGCTCTGGGCTGATGGCTCGGAGCCTGGGGCCTGTTTCCGATTCTGTGTCTCCCTCTCTCTCTGCCCCTCCCCCGCTCATGCTCTGTCTCTCTCTGTCCCAAAAATAAATAAAAACGTTGAAAAAAAAATTTTAAAAATAAACTGTCTTGTCTCTTTAAAAAAAAAAATAAAAAATAAATAAAATAAAATAAAATACGTAAACTTCCCTAACTTACTAGAATTCTTTTTTTTTTTTTAACTTATGAAAATTCTTGTATTCAACGCTGCATAAGCCGACTCAGCAACTCCCTTTCTATCATGCCGTTTAAATAAACACGCTACTAATCATGTGCCTCAATTGATGGTAATACTGATACAATCTCCACAAAGCCAAAGAACATCATGTGCTGGAACTTAGAAGTATCACCACATCTGACACGCCTCTCCTTGCTAGTCCCTTCCTGTTCACTTGGGGTCAAGTGACCAGTTCTGACCCCCCCTGGGCTATGAGTAGGATTTAGTTGCGTTCACACTGTGCCTTTGCCATGGTGCTAATGAAGCCATGTGCTAAGATGGTGCCTTGAGATAGTGAAGTCCGTGTCATCGTGAGTCTCTGATGGTCCGTAAAGCCAGACCGCTGTCAACTTTCAATACAGCGTGAGCGAAAAAAATAAGTTACAGAGATTTTAAGGGTTATTTGCCACTGCAGCATGACTGAGTCTTATTCTGAATAATTCAACTAAGATCCCTATTTCTCATTCGCGCATCAGTATCAGAGGGTCTTCTAATCATTTAAAACCAACTCATGATAAGAAATCTCCAGTTCTGTAAATCTGAGCTTTATTCGAACATTGCCCTCCTGAAATCCATTTTTATCTTTATAACTAATTTTACCGCATTTGCTTCCGTGCAAACAAGAGAAAACACTTTCTATGGTTGAAAGAGGGGCGTTAGGAAGCTCGATGACCTGGAAAAAGTAAGTGAGGTAAAAATGAGTCAATCAGCGGTTGACCTGGAGAAAGAACCCAGAACTTGCTCTGTCAACCTGGTTTGACAACCATTCACTTTCTTCTTTTTTTTTTTTTTCCTTACCACTAACCGTGATAAGAAACCTCAAATTTCTCATAAGTCCAAAATGCATATGTACTATGATCACGATATTATATACAATGCGCTGTAATTTTACACAAAATACGCTAAACTATAGACTGGGCTTGCTACCCTATTCATTGTTGAGTCAGAATGCCATTGTGATTTCCAATTATCTTATTCAATTCTGGTCGTGGCTCAGTTCCGCCATATCTGCTGATATTTTAACTCAGGGCCAGTCTTAGAAACGGTGCCAACACTTCTACCTTTCCTAACCCCCATACCTACTGGGTCTGTAAGGGAGGAAAGAAGGGCCTTGCACCCCTTTGCACTTCCTGATATCAGTTCTTTGAGTCCCGAGCCCATTATTTGTTCCTTGGCAGGTAACAAATGTACGAGGCAAAGAAAAATGGAGGCAAAAGGAGAAAGAGAAGGCAAGAATTGTTTTGCTCTAGCTGCTCCTTTTCGTCCTTTTTCTATTTGCCTTTCCTTCTCCTCTGTTAGCATAATCTCTAGTGTCTACTTTCTGTTTGTCTTTGTCTTACTTTGATCATTTAGCATGTAAATTACTTAAATGTCATGAGCATCACTCAGAAGCTGATAGTCTATGAACTTTCTCCTAGGAAAACTACACATAAACTCTATTTATTTATTTATTTACTTATTTATTTTAACAAATGTGGTTTTTTTAAATGTTTATTTATTTTGAGAGAGAGATATAGAGCAAGCGGGGGAGAGGCAGAGAGAGAGGGAGACAGAATCCCAAGCAGGCTCCGAGCTGTCAGCACAGAGCCCTGAGCGGGTCTCGAACCCATGAACCGTGAGATCATGACCTGAGCAGAAGTCAAGAGTCGGAGGCTTAAGCGACTGGGCCACCGAGGCGCCCTGCACATAAACCATATTTCGAAGCTCAAATTAAGTAAACTCTGTAAGAACCAGATATTCTGTCCTCAACTAAAAGTCTCTATGTTCTCTTCTAAAGTAGTCATCTGAAATCTATTGGCATTGTAAGAATCCGCCCCTGACATTTTCTTGGAACTTTTATATCCCATTTTCTGGGTCACAGGTTCTTGATGGTTACTGAGAAAACTTTTTCCAGGAGTCAGCCTGGGGTGGTGAAAAGAACATGAACTTTACAATAACCCATGCCTAGATTAAATGGTGGCTGTAGTGCTTATTAGCTATGTGACAATAGAAAACACATGGAATCCCTTGAATCTCCCTCACCTCATCTCTCATTGCTTCCCTTCCACAGACAAGGTGAAATGTGGAGTGAGGATTATCAAGCTAGTTTGGGCCTGTGGCTGTATCTAGCATTCTCTTTGGAATGAATGGCTCCCAGCATTCATTGCTACCAGCACGAAAGTCTATGGAAATCCTAAGACAACAACAAAAAAATTAGAAAGTAATATTTTCTCTCATCAGCAAGACAGAAACTCAAATCATGCACATTATGAGTTAGACTTGAGAGATTAATCTGATGCCTCCAAAGGATTATTTCTTCTTTTCCTTCTTAATCTTTGAGAGATTCTTTTGTATAAGTTAGTGATGTTCTGTTTCTTTATACTTCTTCATCTCATGTGGGACCTGCTCTTCATAATTTTCTTCTGTCTCATTATTGAAGAATTATTTTTAAATTAAAAAAAAAAACTTATTTCAACAAGCTAGGTTTCATTTCATCAAAATGAAACCTAAATTTATCAGCTCCTCTAAATTTCCTATCTAACAAGTTATGAAGAAGGTGAATTCACACTCATCTCTTCCTTACACACTTATACCAACTATCTCTGCATTGTCTACACAGAGACATTCCTATTTGATTCTAGCCAGACTATAGTCAGTGATATATTATTTTGTACTCAAAACCGAAAAATTTCAAATACTAAATAGAATAAAAAATTCCTCTGTAAATATAACCAAGTCACAGAACCTATAATATGTTCTAATGTGCCCCTGTACAAAGAAAGCTCAACTCCAAAAGAAAACTTTGAAGAGAAATCTGAATACATTCTCTTTTCCTAACATGAAAGACCGTTTCCTCAATGGGTTTCAGATGATTTTGTCTTATTTTCCCACTCACTTCTGTGGGTTTGGCACAAATCGTTCCAGAATGTCAGAAGGTGGTGATTACGTTTGATATCCCTCCTCCAAAATGGCGCCAGAAAGTTCACGCAGGGGTTCCTGCTGAGCGTGGAGGGGAAACGTCACAGCTGTATCCCATTCAAAGGGTGCTGAGCTCGGGGTTAACTGGACGGAGGAGGGAGGGAAAAGAGGAGCAAAGAAAATCATCGTTCCAGAAAAGTTGTCCCTTCCTCAGCTTGGGCCACATTTTCAGGTTATCACAAAAGGACAGTACGTAGGACTAAAGCATGAAAAAAGGCAAAGAATTTGTTTGGCTGAAGCTTTAAGACAGGTGTTAGACCAGAAGAGGGGTAAATGCAGGCATGATGTCTGGTCTTCCTCTGTCCCAGCTAGAAAGCCCCCCTTCCCCTGCCCTGCGGTGGGGGCAGGGGTCATCTGAGTTGCCTTCCGGTGAGGTGGGAACAAAGGAGGAGACTTGGCCAGGGAGGGTAGGGGAAGAGGAGGGTTTGGCATAAACTTCCTTCTCTGCTCTTCTTTGTCTGACAGCTGGCCCGGGAGCCATCCACCAGCCCCGAGGCACAGAGTCTTCTGTTTAGACCAGGGAGACCACCTCACCATAGTTTATGTGAATTCACCCTTTCAGACTCACGATGGATGTTCTTGCAAAAAGGCATCCCGATGGACCACCCATTACCTGTGTAGGTGGTGACCTTAGTCCCCCAGCTGTGGGAGGGCTGCCCACAGACAGCTCTCAGCGACTGGCCTCCTGGGACATTGCCTCAGTTGAAAAACAAGCGCCCCACCCAAGGTTATACACCCTTCCCAGGGTGGCCCACATCCAGTGACTAACTGGCCTAGACTTTGACACAAATGGGGCAGCTCTGAGAGGCCATCCCAAGTTCAGAGCTCTCTGTGGTGCCCACTGGAGCTGTTGTTAGACAGCCTTCACTGCAGCCCAACGTTGCGGTGTCCCCGGCCCTGATTCGTTCTCTTCCTCTCCCTCCCTCAAGGGAGATGCTGGGCGAGTTCCTGCGTAAATGTCCTACACACACGTCTCCACCTGCCAGTCGGCTTCCTGGAGGAAGCCGTGAGCATTGATATGTGCTTCACTGTACTGAAAACATTAGCGCACACGTTCCGAATTTGATAGAAGGCTCTGTCTTAAATATGGCACAATTTCTCGAGGGATTTCTGACGGTGGTCTGTTAATAATGAGCTACCTTTATAAAAGAAATGATTCGACCCACGACACTTGTTCAGTTTTATGTGGAAAGTGACCGCCGTTAAGATGAAGGCTTAGCAACACAGGAAAGTGAACTTGGAGTCTGAGGGGACGTGTCTGCTGTCCATGACAAAGTCTCCCAGGCACTAAGCGGGACGGGATGTCAGGGAGCAAGCCTGGTCATGTGAGCCCCAATTTGTTGCCAGCAGCTTAAAATTTTTTCAGTTGTCGCTTAGTGTCACCCCCGGTCTCCTCCTCCACTAGAAGGGGAGTGGAAAAGCACACATTAGCACACTTCGCTCAAATAAAACACCTCCCAGCTGTCCCCAGCTCCCTTACAAAAGACAAAACCCTCCCAGCCCACAGATGCCTTGCTTATATAGGAAGGAGAGGGGAGGGAGAGAGATTGTTCAATTCCTGAGCAGCGGAGGTGACCTTGGGGGGGGGGGGGGGCGCACTGTTGGTTGGTGAGCACTAAAGATGGAAATAGAATGGGAACTCCTTTACTACTATTAGAGAAAGTGTGAGGGAGGGGGAGGGGAAAAATGGGAGATGAAGAGGGGAAGGAATTTTGTTTTTGTTTTTGTTTTTTAATTTTTTTTTCAACGTTTTATTTATTTTTGGGACAGAGAGAGACAGAGCATGAACGGGGGAGGGGCAGAGAGAGAGGGAGACACAGAATCAGAAACAGGCTCCAGGCTCTGAGCCATCAGCCCAGAGCCTGACGCAGGGCTCGAACTCACGGACTGGGAGATCGTGACCTGGCTGAAGTCGGACGCTTAACCGACTGCGCCACCCAGGCGCCCCGAGGGGAAGGAATTTTGAAGATGATCCAGGGAAAGTACGCAGTAACAGTAGGAAGCCCCCAGTGCATGGGAATCTCCGTTTTGGTAAAAATCGGTGATAATTTATGTATAACTCTTGATAAAGTCCTGTTGTCTCCCGAAGGAGGTGTAACCACAGGCATGTCAAATAACAAAAAGCAAAAGAGAGGGTGCTGATTTTTTTTTCTTTTTTTTTTTTTTAAAGTTTATTCTCTTGCTGACTGATTCCTTTTCCCAGAAAGCAACTGCTTAATATTGAGAAAAGAGCTAAAACTCTTTTGTAATATGCTCTGGGGAAAGAAAACAGAAGAGGAAGGAAAGCTGATACAATACTACCAGAAAAAAAAAAAAAAAAAGCCTGTGCAGTGTTAGCTTACATTGGAAACAGTTTGGTCTCTCAGAAGGGAAAAGAAGTATAGGTTTCCACCGCTATCCAGAAGTAAAGCGTTCCTGTGAAACCTTTCGTAAGCCAGAGTGGCGCAAAGAGGCAATTTCCATTAAAGTGGATGGGACGTTTTTGAGTGTTCCAGACCTGCAAAATAACCTCCCTTGAGCTTTTTTTTTTTTTTTTTTTAAGTTTATGTATTTATTTTGGGGGAGGCAGAGACAATGTGAGTAGGGGAGGAACAGAGAGAGTGGGTGAGAGAGAATCCCAGGCAGGCTCCTCACTGTCAGCATGGAGCCCCAGTGGGGGCTCGAACTCAACAAACCGTGAGATCATGACCTGAGCCAAAACCAAGAGTGGGACACTTAGCTGACTGAGCCACCCAGGCACCCCTCTTAAGGTTTTTTTTTTCCTTAATGTTTTTTATTTATTTCTGAGAGAGAGTACATGAGCAGTGGAGGGGCAGAGGGAGAGGGGGACAGAGGATCTAAAGTGAGCTCTATGCTGACAGCAGGGAGCCCCAGGCAGAGCTTGAACTCATGAACTGTGGGATCATGACCTGAGCTGAAGTCGGACATTCAGAAGACTGAACCTCACTCTTTGGGTTTTCTGATTTGATCTTAGGACGCATCTTGCCAACGGATGCACAAAATAGATCAAGATAAAGCACAGACGCTCGTGGACGCAGTTTCAAAGCCTTGGCCGCTTAATGCTGACTTGCTGAGTAGAATTCCTGGGGAAGGGCCAGGCCCTGCCTGGGCTACATGCTGACTCTCTAAGGGCTTGCTGCAAAACAAATGCTGAATGCTGTTTTTGCTTTTCACCTTGTCTCACAAAAGCAAAAATCCTCTTTGGATTCCTCTCAGGGAGAACAGGTACTAGGGTAGGTCTTTTGCAAAAGTGAAGTGGCCTAACATAAACTTTCCAAAAGTAGAAGATAACAGAGGCGCCTGGGCGGCTCAATCGGTTAAGCATTCGACTCTTGATTTCGGCTCAGGTCATGATCTCAGGATCTCATGGTCCGTGAGTTCAGAGCCTGGAGCCTGTTTTGTATTCTGTCTCTCTCTTGCTCTCTCTCTTTCTTGCTCTCTGCCCCTCCCCCACTCACGCTGTCTCTCTCTCTCTCTCTCTCTCTCTCTCTCTCTCAAAATAATAAATAAACATTAAAAAAAAATCAGAGGTAGAAGATACCTGTCTAGGAAGAAATAAATGGCCAAATCAGAAAGAAAAAAATAAAACTCTGATTATACACAGGAAAAACTAAGCTATTTAAGAGAACTTATTCAGAGCATGTATGTTTAGTTAACACATTGCTTTGGAAAGAAGTGGAAATTGCTGTCATCTGGGTGTTCTCTATCTGTTGATGATCTTGCTTGGTGTTAGTAACTGGAGGGCTTGTAAGGGGATTTTAAGGGCATTTGTAAACAGATGCTGCGGCTTATCATCAGCCACACCACCCCCCCCCCCCCCAGGAAGCCTAAGGCCACCCCCATTCCATTCTGTGCCTGAGAGGCCCATGGTGTTACATGCGTGGAGATACAGGGGAATTCATTAAGAAGCCTCTAGAATTACAATTTATACAGATTATAATCTTTGCAGATCGTGTGGCCGCAACTCCAAATACAGTCCTTAGGTCCTTTGATTTGAGATCATGAAAGGTAGACTTTTCTTTCTAAGAGAATCTTAACTCACTGAGTTTGGATAAAATATGTTATACGTATGCTAATCTCTCTTCCGGTATTATATTCTTGATATATTTCAGGTCCCACAGGTGCTAAGAGGCAAACGCTGAGCACTAAAACGCAATATAAAGATACTTACCCTTACCCCACATATTCACTCTTGACCCCTAGGTCAGTCTTCACATCAAGCCCTCCCGCTGAAATCGTTCATGTAGTACATTGTGCAAGTCGTTTGTGTATTTTTCTAACTTTACATCAATTATGTCTAGTTTGGAATGGAAGCCTTTTGAAAGGCGTGGTGGTTTTAAAGATACACCCGCAAGTTCTTTTTTACTCCTTAGCTCAAGAGGCAGAACTTAATTCCTCTCTCCTTGAGTGTGGGCTGGAACTCAGTCTTTTGGCCGAAATTATGTCGCTTCTTCATTTTTATTATTATTTTTAAATATTGTGGTTAACTATATTTAATATGATATTGACTATGTAACCATTTTTCAGTGGATGGCTCCGTGGACAGTTGAGTCTTGAGAGAGACCCCCCAACCCAGAATCGCCTGGCTATGCTGTTCCCAGATTCTTGACTCACCGAAAGCATGGGTGGCATCTTTCAGGGTGCCGTTCAGTGTAATGCCATTCACAGTGTTGTGCAACCAACACCACCATCGCGTCCAGAACTTTTTCATCATCTCAAACTGAAACTCTATCCCGATTAAACAATTCCCCATTCCCCGCCTGCCCCCCAGCCTCTAGCGACCACCGTCCTTTTATTCTCTGGGAGTCCGATTATTCGAGATACCTCCTGTAAGTGGAATCATACTGTATTTGTCCTTTTGTGACTGGCTTACATCACTCAGAATCATGGCCTCAAAGGTTCATCCATGTTGTGGCCTGTGTCAGAATTTCCTTCCCTTTTAAGGCTAAATAATATTCTACTGTACGATACGTTAATATGCCACAGTTGCTTAGCCCTTTGCCAATGGGCATTTGGACTGCTTCCGCTTTGGGGCTATTGTGAATAATTCCGCTGCGAACATGGGTGTGCAAGTCCCTGCTTCCCATTCTTTTGGGAATATCCCTGTGAGTAGGATTGCTTCATCGCACAGTAACTCAATGCTTACTTTTTTGCTTAACTACCAAACTGTTTTACACAGCAGCTACACCATTTTATATTCTTAACTGGTGGTGCACAAGGGTTCCAATTGTTTCACATCCGTAACAGGACTTGTTATTTACCGGTTGTTTTGAGAATAGCCATCTTAATGAGTGTGACACGAGATGTCACTTCTGACACTAGATTATCAAAGGACTGGAGCTTTTGTCTTGGATGTGTGTGGCTCTCCGTCTGTCTCCCATCACGCCCGTTGGGGAAAGTCATCTGCTCTCTTGTGGGGAAGCCTGGGGTGAGGTCCATGGCAAGGTCCCTATGTTGAAGAACCGAGGGCCCCTGTCAACAGCCTGTGAGTGAGCCTGGCAGGGGATCCTCCCCCAGCGAGCCCCGAGGTGACTTCAAATTCCCTCGCCAAACTGTCCCCAGATTCTTGACCCATAGCAACCATGAGAGAACAAACCGCTAACTTTGGGGTGATTTGTTATGCAGCAACAAACAACTATTCAGGGGGTAAGAACTTCACGACCAATTTAGTCAATAGTTCCACAAGTATTTACTGAGCAGCTCTGCTGGGCACTGCTCTAGGCACTGGGGATACCCCAGTGAACAAAGAGGAAATGCCATCCTGATCCCATGGAACTTCTATCCTAATGCACGGAAAAGGAGAAGGTGGTCAAAAGGTACACACTTCCACTTAGAAGATAAATATGCACTGGGGATGTGATGTGTAATGTGATAATTACAGCCATCACTGCTGTGTGATGTGCAGGAAAGCTGTTATGAGGGAAAATCCTGAGTCCTCACCACAAGGAGAAAAACTTCTCTTTTCTTGTCTTTTCTATTCTTTTCTCCTTTCCTTTCTTTTCTATTCTTTTCTTCTCCTTTCTTTTCTCTTTTCTTTCTCTCTTTCTCTCTTTTCTATCTTCTTTCTATCTCCTTTCTTTCTTTCATATCTTACATGAGTTGATGTTAACTACACTTATCATGGTGATCATTTCACAACACACATAAATTGAATCGTTATGTTGTATGCCTTAAACTTATATAGTGTTGTGTGTCAGTTGTGTCTCAACACAACTAGGAGAAAAAAGATTCAATGAAGTCATAAGGTTGGGGCTCTGATCTGATAGGATTAGTGTGCTTGTAAGAAGGAACATGAGAGCGCTTTCTCTCTCTCCCTCTCTCTCTCTCTGTCTACTGAGCAAAGGCCACGTGAGCAGCTAGTGAGAAGGTCGTCATCTGCAACCCAAGAAGAGAGAGCTCTCACCAGAAACCCAGTCTGCCAGAACCTTGATCTTGGCGCTTTCAGCCTCCAGAACTGTGAGACAAGAAATTTCTGTGATTTAAGCCACCCCGTGTATGATATTTCAATGGCAACCTGAGCCGACTAATACCGCCTCATAGGTATTGTTCGTTAAAATTACAAGAATAAAGGCGTGAACTCCGGAGTCACACGTTTTGGGTTTGAATCCCAGCTCCACTGCTTACCGGCACCGTGACCTTAGGCAAGTTACCTCTGTGCCTATCAGGAAAAAATAACTGCCTGCTTCACGGGGTTATTACGAAGATCAAAGGAGTTCATATTTGCGAAGCAGAGTGCCTGGTGCCTGGCTCGCGGCAAATGTACAAGCGGGTGACAAATAAATAAGAGACTGATGAGTCACATTCTATTAGGAAAACAGAAGCCACCTCCGTGGTTTGAGCGTGACGTTTAGTGCTGGGGACTAGGGACCTAAACACGTCTGGAGATAAGACAGGGATGAGAGGGCATGGAACACAGAGGCAGACAGGCTCCTTCAGCACCGCAGCCGGGACTCCCAGAGTACAACTGAAAAACCACAGGCCAACACCCACGTCAGCTGCCTGCAGCTGTTCACACCGGCTTCTGGAGAAGAAGGGTCCCTGCTTCTCCTCTGTCCCCCAGCGCCTCTCCGATGCTTTCCTGTGGGCAGGGGACGTTGGCAAGTGTGGGTCTCCGGCTGTCCACGGCCCCCAGGAGAGCTCAGGAAGGCAGGGCTGGCACCAGGTCGAATCGATTTGGTTTCCCTGCAACTCCTCAGAAGGAGGAGGTTTTACTTAACTTCTGATTATCTTCGTATGTGCTTTGCCTTCACGTGTTATTCAACATTCTGAGAGCCCTCGGAGACCTTCCGTCTAAAGCTGTATTAGCAATTCCTTAGCGTCAGGAAGACCACAATTTATACCCCTTTAACCTTCCCGTTGGACTTCAATAGGGTCTTGCACACGTGATGCACAATGTATGCTCAAGACATTTTTACTTATTGAAGGAAAAAAACGTTATAACCCAAAGGACTATGAGAATACAATTCAAGCAACCACAAAGCAGCCTGAAACTCTTTTCGATAAGATCTGCATTTTTTTAAATCTAGTTTTTCTTTTTCTTTTCTTCCAGCGATAGTAGGATTTATTATTAAAAATGCAGTTATTAAAAAAATACCGCGGTGCCTGGGTGGCTCCATCGCTTAAGCGTTGGACTCTTGATTTCAGCTCAGCTCACGATCTTATGGTTTTTGGGTTGCAGCCCTACCTTGGGCTTTGTGCCGACAGTGGAGGGCCTGCTTGGGATTCTCTTCCTCTCTCTCTCTCTCTCTCTCTCTCTCTCTGCCCTTCCCCTGCTTGTGAGTGTACACATGCGTGCGTGATCACTCTCTCAAAATAAATAAGATTTAAAAATTAAAAATTAAAATAAGATTACAAAAATATCCATGGCATGTCACAAAGACACGGGAGCCAGCCTGATGGGGCACGCATCAGCCAAATCCAGAGCGATCGGAGCACAAAAATAATTAATAGTATAAATCATTGCAGAAATAATAACCTGCAAGTCAATACTGATGACAATAGGTAATAAGCAATAATAAACGGATAAGTAAATAACTGGGGAGAAGGAGGACCTTTGCTCAGGGCTCGCTGATCAACTTGAGGGTGCGCTGAAGCTGGGCACTCATAGTGAAGCCTGTGGCAGGCAAGGATCATCAGTAGATGCTCAATCTAGGCATTTTGATGAGGAGCTTGGTCCGGAAGTGTCTACCCTCAAACCGCTTCTTAGTTGCCAAAAGGGAAGAAAAGAGCAATTCTACAACGGAGAAACTGGACAATGTTGACTGGGGTGATCCAAATAGACATCACCAATGAAGAGCAGGTGAATATCATGTACCTCCGGAGATGCTACCCTGAGAAGGGGACGTCACCTGTGTAGTATTATGGCCCAGAAGGCACCCTTGCATCTAATCAGGAGGAAACACTAGCCAAACCCAAGGTGGAGGACATTCTATTTTAAAAAAAGAAAAAAAAAAAAGGCAGGGGAGCTAATTTTTCAAAAATGTCAAGAACAGTGGAGAAATGTCCTCAACGAAGGGAGAAGAAAGAAGCATAACAACCAAGTGCAAACTGACTCTAGCCTGACTCCTGTACTGCAGGAAAATTTTCTATAAAGAACGTACTGAGGGGCACCTGGGGGGCTCAGTCAGTTAAGCGTCCGACTCGATTTTGGCTCAGGTCATGATCTCACGGTTGAGTTTGAGCCCTGTGCCGGGCTCTGTGCTCACAGCACAGAGCCTGTTTGGGATTCTCTGTTTCCCTCTTTCTCTGCCCCTCCCCTGCTTGCTCTCTATCTCTCTCTCTCTCAAAAATAAACATTAAAAAAAAAAAAAGAACGTTATTGAGTTAACTGACAACACGGGAATACCCGTGCCAATGACAGATTAGATTAGACAAAAGCATTATTTGGTGTTAATTTTACTGAAACTAATAATTGTGCAGTTGTTAAGAAATAAACACTGATATATAGAGACATAAAGAGTCTTATTGTGTGTAACTTACCCTCAAAGTTCAGAAAACAATTATTAGAGAGACAGGACTAATGATAAAGCAAAGGTGGCAAAAGGCTAACGATGAGGGAACAATACAGATGTTCTTAGTCCTATTCTTATTCTTTCAACTTTTCTGTAAGTTTGAAATCATTTCCACATAAAAAAGGAAAAAAAGAGTTCAAATCTATGAAGCAATTTTTCACTTTTACCTAATTTCCATATGACAAATTTCAAACTCAAAACTAGAAAAGAAACTATAACCAAATCCCATGTACTTAATTATATATATATATATATATATATATATATATATATATATATAAAACCCTTAATAACAGATGAAGTTCAAATAGATTCCTGGATATAGTCTGGAAACTTAGGAATTCTAAAGGTATAAGGTGTACCCATTGACGGACCTGTGTTCCTAGCAAAAGGGAAAATGCCAAGTGATGGCCAGGATGGGCCCGACTCTATCAGCCTTGAGGGCAAGGCTCTTGTCTGATCTCTCTTATGTTCAGGGCCCACCACACTGCTTGTTGTAGAGTGGGTGCCCGATGGACTTTATCGTGTGGCTGAGTGGACAGATAACGAAGGAATAAGATGTCCCCCAGAGCCCTATCTATCCCTAGCCAAGCTTTGGGGCAGTGCTGTGGTTTCGAAGTTGTATGCCTTTCTCCGTGCACGGAGAACAGGGAAGACTGGCTTGTCCCACCGCTTTCCTTTTGGTTCTTCCGGTGGCTCTTCTAATCTGTAGGGCCTTGCTGAAGCTAGTTAACTTATTCCCAACTGGACTATTCTTGTCTGTGTATAAGTCAGCAGAGTTAGTTGATTCATATAATTCACGTAGGTATTTCTTTCATATTAGATCTTCCTCTTTTTAGTGAGTGATACTTGGCCCTGAATTCAGAAATTATGTTTGGTTTTAGAATGCACATGCAAAACACAATAGGTAAATACTGATTTAGTCCAGGGTCTCTGGAAAGCGGATGCCAAGAAGGAATTAGATATGTAAGAAACTTATCGGGGAAAACATCCGTGAGGGATCGCAGGGAGGAAGTGGAAGGAGGCAGGGCGAGCTATCAGACCGTGATGTGAGTCTGAGACCCGCGGAGAAGAGAGGGAATGAGAAAAGGAAGAAGGCGGGGAGGGAGGGAAGGAGGAAAGCCACATACATACAGCTGTGTGGTTCTAAGAAAGTTTCAGCAAGGATAAAAGGGAATCCTTGAGCCAAACTCTCATCAGAGGAGCCCCTGTCTCCCAGGAATGGTCTCTTTAGTAACCCCGCCGTGCTCAGTCATTGGCCAGGAGCAGACCTGAGAAGGATGGCCAGCAGCTTGGGAGGCTGATTAATCTTCCTGCACTAGGAGATCTGAGAGGCATTACTCCATTGGCTGCTACCGACAATAATTTGCATGATTTAGGCTTAGCTACCCTCTGCTTTTACCTGAAACAGTCGTATGATCCAAGGCAAGTTTAGGGTTTAGGCATTAATCATCCATTTGGACTCTGCTGTCATTGCCATTTAGCTTTGAAGAGGGAGTTGTAGTCAGGACATCCTGAATGAAGGTTGAGAAAAGGGATCCATGTTGCACTGAAAACATTAAGCTATAGCTTTGCAGTAAACGATGTTCTGCTTTCATTTCAAGATACGGTAGGTGCGTTATTTTCCTTTTGCCTCAGAAAGACACTGATTCAAGATGCCGGATGCCCGTTGACTACCCAAATCTGGTGGCTGTTATTCCAAAGCCTCACTTGTTTTTAGAGACTCGTTTATGGATCAAGAGAGCTTTAAATTTGCCTTTCCTGCCAAATGTGAAGACCATCTTCTAGGGGGCCATCTTTTCGTCCATGCTCCAGGCCTCCTAGAACATCTCCTCTCAGAAACTTCTGAGACTTTGAGTAACACTGACATCAACTAGATAAAGAGGGTTGGCTTTTGCCCGTGCAACGTGACTGTTTAGGAAAGCAGTGTCCTTAGGAGGGTTTCTTTGTCCAGCCCCCTTCACCAAATCTCTCATTTGGGGAACATCGTTAAAATGTAAGGATAGATAGTGGTAGGATCTAGTAGAGACAAAGCATAGTCTTGGTTTGGAGGTGATGAAATCTGGGCTTGAACCCTCCACGCTGCTGTCAGCAAGGCAGATGACCGGTAAATATCTAACTGTCAGGCAGCTGGAAAAGTTCCAGGAGGAAAGGGAGGTCTAGGAGTTAGCTATTGGATATTTGGTCACAGGACAGTGACTTTCAGAGGGGGAAGTCATTCACTAGGATAGCTGAAACTGGAGAAATGGAGGAGAACCCCGTTCACAAGGGTAGGGGTAGTGAGGCATCAGAAGAGTAGCTGTCAAATTTCCATCCTATGAAAGTAGAAGGCAAGGACTCAGGCACAGAAGTAATCAGTGGGGAATCAACGTTCTGCAAATATTGGGGTGCGAGGATGAGATTCGATCAGCAGTGAGAGCCTGATCCAGCGTTGGGGCTGATGGTCTGCTGGCCAGCTTTCCTTACCCACCGCGTACAGAGGATCTGAATTATTCCGGTCTGAGCTGGAACTTTCCTACACTGCAGACAGGGACTAAGCAGCCCAAGATGCAAACTCGCAAGTTCAGAGTTAGGGAGACGATAACTTCAAGAAGCTAGAAGTCCAATTTTATGTGTTCACGCTTGAGGATGATAATTTCTGTACTAATAATTTCACAAACAAGTTGAACATCAATTTACTCAAAAGCATAAGAGATTGCTAAAGAGATAACACACCGAGGACTCTGTTATCAACACGGGACTAGAATAGGATCCCGGAATAACTGCAAATTGGCCATATTCACATACCATCAATACCACTGAGTTTTCATTACCTTTCAGATTATTGATGTATTGGCAGCTACTGCCACATGCAACCAAAGCCCAAAGTCAATACTATATCAAGGAGGTTGCATATTTAGAAGACAGTACATTTTAGAAAAAGAAAACAGAATTAGAGGTTAGGGTTCTGCTATTTTCTTATTGCTTTGGAGGGACGTAAGCCTTTATCTGGTAAATTTCAAAGCTAGAGGCATTTCTAGGTTATTCCTTTAAAGGTATTTAATCCTTGGGGTTCCTGGGTGGCTCAGTTGGTTAAGTGTCTGACTTGAGCTTAGGTCACGATCTCGTGGTTCGTGAGTTTGAGCCCCGCGTCGGGCTCTGTGCTGACAGCTCAGAGCCTGGAGCCTGCTTCGGATTCTGTGTCTCCGTCTCTCTCTGCCCCTCCAACCCCCCACTCAAAAATAAATAAACGTTAAAAAATTTTTTTTAAATACAAAAAAATAAAGGTATTTAATCCTCTATTTAGCAAGATTGATGGGGGAGATACTTCTAGTCTTAAAAATGTTTGGTAAGTTTAATGCCTTTTGTTTTTCTTCAAGTTTTTTTTTTTTTTTTCCAAGCTATGGATCGTGATGTGCATAATGCAGCAATCCTATCATTATCTTAAAGGAAAAAATGATGTTTTATTCTTAACTTACCCTTGAATTAAATATATAGAGAAGATGACTAAAATTATATAGTTGAGACTAAGTCTAGGGAATTCAAGAAGAAGGGGAAATTACAATGCCTATGTGTTCTATACTTTTTACCCTTCCCCTGCCATGTAAAGAATTAATTGTGGAGGTATAATCTGGTTAAAATGTTACAGAGGAGAGTATTGATGGGGAAAGGAGACAGAGATGGGAAAGAGGCTTTGAGGGATAAATAAGTAAGTTACAAAAAGTAGGCATGGTTGTGGTACAGAGATTATAAGGACACATTATAGATTGATTTTATTTATACATGTCTATTATTGCCTAAAGTCCTTTCTCAGTAACACTTGACCGTGCTATGTCCCGTTCCCTAATTTACTACCTTCATGAGTCCAGTGCTTGGTGTCCATAATAGCATGGGCTGTACAGTGTTGAGGTGGTTATTTTGGTATGGTTTACCCAGAGGCAGCTCAGAGGTGTGGTTTACTCAACGCACAGCATTTTCTTTCCAAAGTTTGCCTTGTTTCCAAGTCTACATCTTATGGTCACCAACCGCCACCACTCATGCTGATGGTTAAGACAATGATCTGGGATAAAGAAACCTTGTTTCTAGCTAAGTTATTTTAGAAAAATCCTTTAATCTTTTGAGTCAATTTCCTCCTTATTAAAATGAAGGGGTTGCATTAAGTCTCTTTCAGTTTTAAATGTTTGTGCGTTTACCAGTTACCCTTTATTACTAAGGCAGGTACTTGTTAGAGGTCAGTATTCTTGCTGGGAACTAGGCTGATGAGAATAGTGCATAACCATAGATACATTACAAAATTCAGTAACTAAGAGCGCCTGGGTGGCTCAGTCAGTAAAGCATCCAACTCTTGATTTTGGGTCAGGTCATACTCTCTCAGTGGTGAGATCGAGCCCCCGAGTTGGGCTCCATGATGGGTGTGAAGCCTGCTTAAGATTCTCAATCTCTCTCTCTCTATCTCTCTCTCTCGCTCTCTCTCTCGCTCTCTCTCTCCCCTCAAGATAAATAAATAAACTCAAAAAGATACAATTTAAAAAAACAACAACTTACCTGTTTAGCCTTGGATTTGGCTAGACGCAGGTGGGTAGGGAATGTTTCCCTGAGAGTTTCTTGCAACAAGCAGGTCCTCTTACGTTTTAAGGCACAAATTCACGCTATCTATGTGTCCCTAGGTACCTGGAAAAGACAAATGTAAATCCATTCTGCAATAATCCAACTTAAAACAGACTTTAGGGGCACCTGAGTGGCTCAGTCAGTTAAAGGCCTGAGTCTTGTTTTTGGCTCAGGTCATGATCTCCTGGTTTGTGGGTTCAAGCCCCATGTCAGGTTCCGTGCTGATGGGGTGGAGACTGCTTGGGATTCTCTCTCTATCCCTCTCTCTCTACCCCTCCTCTGCTCCATCTCTCTTTCTCTCTAAATAAATAAATACACTTAAAACAAAAGTAAATTAAAAACAAAAAACAGACTTCAGTGGTGCTTGGGTGGCTCAGTTGGTTAAGCATTCGACTTCGACTCAGGTCATGATCTCATGATTGGTGAGTTTAAACCCCACATCAGGTTCTCTGCTGTCAGTGCAGGGCCCACTTCATATCTTCTGTCCCCCTCTCTCTCTGCCCCTCCCCCACTTGTTCTCTCTCTAAAAAATAAATAATCACTAAAAAAAAAAAACCCACAGACTTCAAGAATAACAAGGGATAAATTTATAACAACTGACTCACAGTCAGAAAATACAAAATACATGAGGAACACAAGTCATCATGAATGAGAGTTAACAGAAATAATAAATAACAGGGGCTCCTGAGTGGCTCAGTCGGTTGAGTGTCCGACTTCAGCCCAGGTCATGATCTCGCGGTTCTGTGGGTTCCAGTCCCACATCGGGCTCTGTGCTGACAGCTCAGAGCCTGGAGCCTGCTTCGGATTCTGTGTCTCCCTCTCTCTGCCCCTCCCCCACTGGTGCTCTGTCTCTCAAAAATGAATACACATTGAAAAATATTTTTAAAAAAGAAATAATAAATAACAGAAATCAGACTTGAAAGACTAAACATATTTAGGTTTTCAGATTTGGATGTAAAATAAGCACGGTTAATTTGCATAAATACATGAAAGAGGGTATCAGATATACGACTTGGAAACAGGAGACTCAATTATTAAGGATATTCAAATTACTTAATTTGGTGAATTACTTAATTTTAGCTAGGTGTTGTACTTTAATACTTGCTTTAAACTGTATTATTTTTTAAAATTTAAAATAAATTAGTATAAAAATAAAGAAATATTAAATTTATTTTAGTCTTCCAAAAAAAAAAAAAAGATATCCCCATATCATGGTTGGTAAAGTCTTGTAACATTTTCTATTTGAACAATAGTAATTGCTATATACCCTTCGGTACCAGTGTTAGCTTTTGCTGTGTAACAAATCATGCCCCAAATAAAGTGCCTTGTAGCAGAGTCTCATCCTTTTAAATTTCTTTCTTTTTTAATTTATATCCAAGTTAGTTAGCATATAGTGCAACAATGATTTAGAGAGTAGATTCCAACGATTCACCCCCTATGTATAACACCCAGTGCTCATCCCAAGTGTCTTCCTTAGTGCCCCTTACCAATTTAGCCCACCCCCTCCACAACCCCTCCACAACCCTCTGTTTGGTCTCTATATTTAAAAGTCTTTTATGTTTTGTCCCCCTCCCTGTTTTTATATTAGTTTTGCTTCCCTTCCCTTATGTTCCTCTGTTTTGTCTCTTAAAGTCCTCATGTGAGTGAAGTCATATGATATTTGTCTTTCTCTGACTGACCAATTTCGCTTCACGCAATGCCCTCCAGTTCCATCCACGTAGTTGCAAATGGCAAGAGTTCATTCTTCTTGATCGCCGAATGATAATACTCCATTGTATATATGCATACCACGTCTTCTTTATCCATTCATCTCTTGATGGACATTTGGGTTCTTTCTACAGTTTGGCTACTGTTGATAGTGCTAGTGGTGTCTCATTCTTTGCTCACAATTATGTGGGTAAGCAATCGGGGTCTGTTTTGCTGCATGCAAGGTGAGCTGGACTCAGCTCACTCTATGTCATCTGAAAAGGCTGGATTGGCTGGGAAGTCTGGCTCCTCTCTCCTAGGGCTCTCTCACCCACTGGGAGACTAGTCTGGCCTTTTTCTGAGTAGGAGTGGGCAGAGTCCCTGAGAGAGGACAAGCCTTTATGCATAAGTACTTTTCAAGCCTTTGCTTGCAACCTATTTGCTAACGTCCCATCGGCCAAAGCAAAGCACATGGTCAAATCCAGATTTAAGGAGGGTGAACTAGACTGTTTTCTGAGGGGGGGAGCTGCAAAGCAATGGCGCAAAGGGGTATACACCTACGATAGAAAGAATTGATAGCCTTTTTTTTTTTTTTTTTTTTTTTTTTTTTTTTTTTTGCTGTCACAGTACATTAGAGTGGCTACCCAACTGAAAGAAAAATAGGGGGCTAGGGGCGCCTGGGTGGCGCAGTCGGTTAAGCGTCCGACTTCAGCCAGGTCACGATCTTGCGCTCCGTGAGTTCGAGCCCCGCGTCGGGCTCTGGGCTGATGGCTCAGAGCCTGGAGCCTGTTTCGGATTCTGTGTCTCCCTCTCTCTCTGCCCCTCCCCCGTTCATGCTCTGTCTCTCTCTGTCCCAAAAAAATGAATAAACGTTAAAAAAAAAAATTTTTTTTTAAAAAATAGGGGGAAATGTGCAGGGGCAGCTTAAAGAGTAGTCTCTGGAGCGGAGTGAGGATCATTCATTCGTTCACCAACCTTTATCAAATACGCATAGTCCCGTGAGGAGCTCATACTCTGCCCCTGGGATGTGTGCGCTTTCACTCCAGATCCATTTCACTGTCATCCATTTAGGGTGTATAAACTGGTTATCTAGTCCAAGCAGATCGTTAGGTACAAATTAGGTGCAAAGGAGGCAAATAAGCATATGTGTTGCATAAAGCCATTTCACTCATGTTCACATACAGAGCTGTCTTTTAAATTGTTTCCAGTTTCCATTCTAGTTCACTTCTTTCCACTGCCAGTCCAAAACCAGAGCCATTTATTTGTTTGGTTAGTTTAGCTATATACCCCGACTGCTACTAAGAAGATTTGAAGCAGCTGCTAAATTTCTCTTTCTCGGTTCCCTTGGGTACTAGGGAAGCACATTCCTTTCTATCTGAGCCCTAAGTCTGGCCTCTCAGTGCAAGTGAAAACTGCACTCTTGATGGCCAAGTAAACCCCTACCTAGTTTAACACTGATTCTTATAAAATGTTCTTAACTCCAGTTCCCTTTTGCTGGGAATAAGAGCTGGGCTTATCTCCCCTAAGCTGTTCTTGCTCTAAAGCTCTCACATCCATGCAGAAAGGATGGTTTCTTTGCAAGCTTAATGTATTTTCATTCTTCTTCTTAACCTGCACCAGCTCCTGTCAGTGACACAAGGCTCGTATCCTGATTTCCTTAGAAAGCATTGTCCTCTGCGTTAAAGTTTATCATATGCCTTGCACCGGGATATATTTCCCAAATCTATACATTAATTTTCAAATAGAATTTGCAAAGACTATAGCTTTCCTTTTTTAAAAAAATGTGATTATTGCTAATAAATACCAAAATTTTTTTATCAAAAAATGTTCCTAATATGGAAACTCTTATATTTTTGCTGTTCTGTAACATAAGTACATAGTATATATATATATATTTTTAAAGCATACTATCCAGTGAAGACGAAATTGGTCTATTTTTATTCTTTCTGAAGTCACAGTCCTGATACGGACATTCTTTTTTTCAAAGTTTCCATGCTTGCTATTTCTGATAGAAAAAAATTGACTTGGGGCACCTGGGTGTCTCAGTCGATTGAGAGCATCCGACTCTTAAGCTCAGCTCAGGTCTTACTCTCAGGGTCTTGATCTCAGGGTTGTGGGTACAAGCCCTGCACTGGACTCTGTGCTGCGCATGAAGCCTACTTTAAAAAAAAAATTGACTTACAAAATAGGGCAAAACTTGGTCCTAGTTGAAACACACTGTTAATATGGAAAGGGAGTTAACAGGGTGACCCCTAGAGAAAGGCAGAAGAAAAATGCTCTTTTCAGAAAACACCTAGTGGGAGGATTTTATCACATACCACTCATAATGGAGATAAATACCTAAAGTTCCCAACGTGGGGGTGCCTGGGTTAGCGTCCAACTCTTGGTTTTGGCTCAGGCCATGAGCTCACAGTTCGTGAGTTCAAGCCCCACACCAAGCTTGCTTGGGATTCTCGCTCTCTCTCCCTTTCTCCTTGCCACTCCCACTCTCTGACTCTCTCTCTCTCTCTCAGAGTAAATAAACTTAAAAAATAATAATAAATTGCCCAATGTGATCTGAAGATTTTTAAACCCAACACTCCCAGATCCAAACTCTAGTTCTGCACTTTTACTGGCTGTGTGTTCTGAGGCATATTATCAAAGATGTGAAAAACGCTTAGCAAAACAACTTAACCACCCATTATGTGTGGACCCTCTACTATTCGTGCATCATTTATACAGGCGCAGCTCAGAGGTACTACAGGTTCAGTGCCAGACCAGTGCAATCAAGGGAATATTGCAATAAAGCCAGCCAAATGAATATTTTGGTTTCCCAGTACGTATAAAACTTAATTTTTACATGCTGCTGAAGTCTATTAAGTGTGCCCTACCATTACGTCTAGGAAAACAATGTATCTACCTTAATTTAAAACTACTTTATTGCTAAACAAGACTAACCATCATCGAGCTTTCAGGGAGTCATAATCTTTTTGCTGGCAGGAGGTCTTGCCTCCGGGTGGGTGGCTGCTGAAGGTGGGCGCCGCTGTGGCAATGTCCTAAAATAAGACACAAAGTTCGCCACATCAGTTGGCTCTTCCTTTCACAAATAATTCCTCTTTGAAATGTGATCCTGTTTGACCGTATTTTATCCACAGTGGTACTTCGTTTCACAATTGGAGTCAATCCTCTCAGACCCTGCCACTGCTTTATCAACTAAGTTTATTTCATATTCTAGATCTTTGCTGTCATTTCAAGTCTTCACCGGGAGTAGATCCCGTTGCAAGAAACCACCTTCCTTGCTCGTCTATAAGAAGTGTCTCCTCATCTGTTCAAGTTTGACCAAGAGATGGCAGCCATTCAGTCCCATCTTCAGGCTCCATTTCTAATTCTAGTTCTTATGCTATTCCCACCACATCTGCAGTTACTTTCTCCACTGAAGTCTCGAACCCCTCTGAGTCATCCAGGAAGGTTGGAATCAACTTCTTCCAAACTCCTGTTCATGTTGATATGCTGACCTCTTCCCGTGAATCACAAATGTTCTCAATCAATGGCATCTAAATGGTGAATCTTTTCCAGAAGATTGCAATTTACTTTGTGCAGATCCATCAGTGTAATCATTATCTAGGGCAGCCATAGCCTTACAAAATGTATTTCATAAACAGTAGGACTTTAAAGTCAAAATGACTCCTTTATCCATGCGCTACAGAATGGATGTTGTGTTAGCAGATGAGAAAACAACATTAATCTTGTTGATCATCTCCATCAGAGTTCTTGGGTGACCAAACTTTATTGTCAATGCACAGTAATATTTTGAAGGGAATCTTTTTTTCCTTAATTTTATTTATTTATTTATTTTGAGAGAGAGAGAGAGAGAGAGAGAGAGAGAGAAAATCCCAAGCGGGATCCACACCCAATGCAGAGCCTAACACAGGACTCGATCTCATGACCATGAGATCATAACCTGAGCTGAAACCAAGAGTTGGATGCTAAACTGACTGAGCCACCCAGGCACCCCCGAAGGAATCTCTTTTTCTGTGCAGTAGATCTCAACAGTGGGCCTAAAATATCCAGTAAACCATGTTGTAAAACAGGTGTGCTGGGTTCCAGGCTGTGTTGTCCCCTTTATAGACTATAGACAGAGTGGATATAGCATAATTTGGGGGGGGGGGCGCTAGAATTTCCGGAATGGTCAATGAGCATTGGTTTCAATTTGGAGTCACCAGCTACGTTAGCCTCTAATAAACAAGTCAGTCTGCCCTTTGAAGCTTTGAAGGCAGGCATTGACGTCTCGTAGGTATGAAAGTCCTAAATGGAATCTGGCTGTTGGGTGCAAAAGGCCTAGCTTTTGGCTTATCTCAGCTTTTGACATGCCTTCCTCGCTAAACTTAATCATTTCTAGTTTTTGCTTTAAAGTGAGAGACGTGGGACTCTTCCTATCACTTGAACACCGAGAGGCCATTGAGGGGTTACTAAGTAGCCTAATTTCAATATTGTTGTATCTCAGGAAATAGGGAGGCCTGAGGAGAAGGAGAGAAATGGGGGAATGACTGGTGGGTGAAGCAATCAAAACACACACAACATGTACTGGTTAAATTTTCCTTCTTACATGGGTGCAGTTTGTGATGTTCCCCGCCCCCCCCCCCACCCCCACCGCCGAAAACAACTACAATAGTAACAGCAAGGATCACTGATCAGAGACCACCATAACAGGTATAATAATAATAACAATAATGATAATGATAATGATAATGATAATGATAATGATAATGATAATGATAAAATATTGCTAGGGTTACCAAAATGTGACACAGAGACACAAAGTGAGCAAATGCTGTTGGAAAAATGATACTGATAGACTTCATCGATGCAGGGTTGCCACAAACCTTCAATCTGTAAAAAACACAGTCTCTGCAATAAAGTGAAGTACAATAAAATGAGTATTAGGCAGTAAATTGTAGGCAATATGACACATAAAAAGGGGATGGCCGGGGCGGCTCCGTTGGTTAAAAGTTCCACTCTTGATTTTGGTTCAGGTCTTGATCTCACGATCATGAGATCGAGCCCCAAGTCGGGCTCTGCCCTGAGAGTACAGAACCTGCTTGCGACTCTCTCTCCCTCTCTCTCTGCCCCTCCCCCTCTTGCACTTTCTGTCTCTGTCTCTCAAAAATAAATAAATAAACATTCAAAAAAAAAAAAAAAAAAACCCATGAAAGGAAGGATAGCAGCCAATCCCAAACTTTTTCTCCTCTTACCTGTTGCTTTAAATCAGTTCTCAGAAAGAGAAAGTAGAGTGAGCTGCATTATTATTACTATTATTTTTATTTTTACTCTGCAGAATTATCTTTCAGATTTGAATGATTTCCTTGAATGGAGATGCCACAACTAGCCAAAATTAAACAACTTAGAGCACAACAAGGTATATTTCTTTCCGTATTTGAGAACTGAATTAGCTACAAGAACAAAAAAACATCCAAAATCACGGTGGCTTAACAAAATAGCCGATTATCCTCTCTCCCACATTAAAAAAAAAAAAAATCTAGCAGTAATCTCTCTTGGGCTGGTAAACTATTTCATGGTGCCAGGAAACCAGGATTCTATGTTTTGCTCTCTCATCCTTAGCACATGGTTGCCACGTCATAGTCTGAGATGGCTTCTTCAGGCTCCAGATATCACATTCACGTTGTAGCTAGAGGAAGGGGAAACGAGTAACAGCCCTTTCCCTTTAAGGACATTTCCTGAAAGCTCCTTGTGCGGCATCTGCTTGTATCATATGGGACAGAATCTAGTCACATGACTACATCAAGCTACAGGAAAGTGGGGAAATACAGTCTTCTTCTGGACAGAGATAGGGCCCCTCAAAAACTAGGGATTCCGCTGAGAAAAAAAAGGAGAAAAATTATTAGAAGAAAACCTCTCTGTCATGGAGGGCTTTTAGATTTGTAATGTTCCATAGGTAAATTAAACACATTTTTTTTTTAATGTTTATTTATTTTGGGAAGAGAGAGACTCACAGAGTGCAAGTGGTGGGAAGGGCAGAGAGAAAGGGAGACACAGAATCTGAAGCAGGCTCCAGGCTCCAGGCTCCAAGCTGTCAGCACAGAGCCTGACATGGGGCTAGAACTCACGAGTTGTGAGATCATGACCTGAGCTGAAGTCAGACGCTCAACCGACCGAGCCACTCAGGCACCCCATGTTCCCATAGATACATTAATTTATTATGTAAACAGGTCAGTAGCTCTTCGAACAGCAAAATAACTCCCACAGAGTAAACATCAAAAATCTATTTTAGAATTTTGCAAACTAAATTTAACTTTCCAAATGATGATTTAAGATGGCCTTTTTTGATAGAACCGATGAATATTCCTTTTTCTAGAAGCATCCTTCATGATGAAGAAAGAATGAAAGCCAGTTGGAAAACAACATCTTTTTTTTTTTTTTTTTTTACTGTTTATGTATTTCTTTTGAGAGAGAAAGCATGAGCGGGGAGGGGCAGAGAGAGAGAGGAAGAAGGACAGAATCCCAAGCAGGCTGAACACCGTCAGTGCAGAGCCCAATGTGGGGCTCGAACGCATGAACCGTGAGATCGTGACGTGAGCTGAAATCAAGAGCCGGACACTCAACTCACTGAGCCACCCAGGCACCCTGGAAAACATCTTAAAAGGAAGGAATTTGGTGCCACCACCCAGTTGCGTTCCGCTTTGCAAGCAGACAACACTGATACAAGTTTGGAGCCCTGCTGATGGAGTCATATGTCCCTGCTAGGCTGGAAGGACCACATGGCCACACACCTGCTCGCATGGGCCAAGGGTGCTCCCTGTCGCAATGTGTTTATTGCAGTGGCCCAAAAGCGTATAACATGGGCCAATGGTGAGCTTAAAATAATGTCCCTACAGAAGTCATATCATCTCAATATGATAATGAAGCTTGATTAATTAGGAAGTATTGGGCATTTACATGAGCGAAATTATCATAGCATGTCCTGAAACACTGCAAGAAAAACTGGGTCCTAATTATTCAATCCTAAATTGGATTCAACTATACTCCTCATGACTCCTTTGATCTATCTCCCAGGAATTCAAGTTATGAATAAATACCTGAATATACATGTTAGAAAGGTTTTGCAGAAGTGGATCCTATGATGTTTTGCTGGAGCGTTAGAGTCTGTCAGGAGAGTGTTGACAGAGGTAACGATTGCTAGCTGCACAGCCCAGAGAAACCCTGCTTTTACGGGAAATAATTGTAGAACGAATCGGAAACCTCTAGTGTTCTACACCACACTGTACCTATAAGCAAATTTTGCTTTATCAAAGATCCCTCAGATGGGCTTAATTTCTCTAAATTTTCAGAGAATAAAAGGGTCTGAAAGAAACCACTTGTAGGATTTCCCTTTGCATTCATTCAAACACAGATAATAATAGCTAATGGATGATACAGAAGCCTTTGAAGGCAGTGATAAACTCTTTGGGGGGGGGAATGTTGCTAGAGGATGAACTTCCTACACTATAAAAAATAAAACCACTTATTCTTTTCATTCACAAAGTAGCTTGGTATAAGTAGATAAAATTATGAACATTTTTTGAAATAAAAATTGGCTTTCCTATTTTAAAAAAGTGCTTACCACTTTCTTCAGATTTTATACTGTTTTGCAAAAAGAGGTTTGCAAAGGGAAGTTTGCATTGCAAAACAATCTGGATAAACCAGGGATCTGAATAGTAAGACCTGAGCAACTGTTATTACAGCACTTGAACTCGCTGGCCAAGGGGAGTTGCCTCACAGTTGGATAACTGGTGCTTCTGTTTTGGGGTAACTTCCTGGCACAACTGAGTGCTTCCTTTTTGGACACAGCTGCTCTATTGTAATACTACCAATGTTACAAGAGAAAAGTAAGGCCTAAAATGGGGATCCGGAAGCAATGTCTCATCAGTTTAAAATTTTAATCTGTGAGTAAATGAGCATACGTACAAGTGGACAACACCGTGCAAATTACATTGAGTATTGTGGTTTTGTGAGCAGGGATCGGTTAGTATCTTGGGGTCATCTGTGCTATCTGTCTGATTAGCCATTTCGTATAAGACATGTGGTATCATTTTTTTATACATTTTTAAAAATTATTTTAGAGAGCGAGGGAGAGAGCACGTGAGTGGGGAGAGGGGCAGAGGGAGAAAGAGTCTTAAGCAGGTTCTGTGCTTAGTATGGACCCCGACATGGGGCTCAGTCCCATGACCCTGGGATCATGACCTGAACCAAAATCAAGAGTCAGATGCTCAACTGACTGAGGCACCCAGGCGCCCCGGGTTATGTAATGTTATCATTCAGATTGGACTCTAAGTTAAGTAGATAATAATTCCCCACACAGTGCTTTATTTTAATTGTGGTAACATTTTTTTTTAGTTTATTTATTTATTTATTTATTTATTTAGAGAGAAAAGTGTGAGTGGGGAGGGGCAGAGAGAGAAGGAGAAAGAATCCTAAGCAGGCACCGCACTGTCCGCACAGGCCCCAACTCGGGGCTCGATCTCATGATTGGGAGATCATGACCTGAACCGAAATCAAGAGCCACTTGCTTAACCGAGTCACCCAGGTGTCCCTAATTGTGGTAACACTTGTAAGTGTTCTGTGACATTAAGTACATTCACATTGTCGTGCCCCCATCACTACCATCCACATCCTGTTTTCCATCATATCATACTGAAACTCTGTACCAATTAAACACAGCTCTCAATTACTCCCTCCCTCAGCCCCTGCTAACCTCTATTCTACTTTCTGTTTCTATGAACTTGACTAAAATCGGTACCTCCTATAAATGGAATCATACAATATTTGTCCTTTTGTGACTGTTTATTTCACTTCGCATAATGACTTCAATATTCATTTGTGTTGTAGCATGTGTCAGAATTTCTTCCTTTTTTAAAAAAAATGTTTATTTATTTTTGAGAGAGAGAGACAGAGCTCGAGTAGGAGACGGGCAGAGAGAGGGGGAAACAGAATTCGAAGCAGCTCCAGGCTCTGAGCTGTCAGCACAGAGCCCGACATGGGGCTCGAATTCATAGACTATGAGATCATGACCTGAGCTGAAGTCAAACGCTCAACCGACTGAGCCATCCAGGTGCCCCAGAATTTCTTCGTTTTTAAAGCTGAATAATATTCCAGTGTATGCGTGTACCATATTTTATCCATTTATCTGTCAATAGACACTAGTTTGCTTCCATCTTTTGGCTATTGTGAATAATGCTTTTATGAATATTGGTGTATAAGTACCTGTTCATGGGACGCCTGGGTGGCTCATTCGGTTGAGCATCTGACTTGATTTCGGCTCACAGTTTGTGAGTTAGAGCCCCACGTCGGGCTCGTCGGGCTCTGTGCTAACAGCTCAGGGCCTGGAGCCTGTTTCAGATTCTGTGTCTCCCTCTCTCTGTCCCTTCCCCTCTCACGCTCTCTCCCTCTCTCTCTCTCTCTCTCTCTCTCCCTCTCAAAAATAAATTAACATTAAAAAAATTTAAATATCTGTTCAATTCCCTGCTTTCTTTTGGGTATATATCCAGAAGTGGAATTGCTGGATGATATGGTAATTCTGTTTTTAACTTAAAAATAATATATATGTATTTATTTTTGGGAAAGTGCAAGCAGGGGAGGGGCAGAGAGAGTGGGACAGAGGATTCGAAGAGGCCTTTTCACTGACAGGCTGACAGCAGTGAGCCTGATGTGGGGCTCGAACTCACGAACCATGAGATCACGGCCTGAGCCAAAGTCAGATGCTTAACCGACTGAGCCACCCAGGCGCTCCAACTATTTTTAACTTTTTGAGGAATCTCCAGACTGTTCTCCACAGTGGCTACACCATTTTACATTCCCATCAGCAGTGCACAAGTGTTGCAGTTTCTCATATCCTCATCTACGCTTATTATTTTCCGGTTTTTTTTTTTTAATAATAGACATTTTAATGGGTATGAGGTAGTATATCACTGTGGTTTTGGGTTTTTTTTTAACGTTTATTTATTTTTGAGACAGAGACAGAGCATGAACGGGGGAGGGGCAGAGAGAGAGGGAGACACAGAATCAGAAGCAGGCTCCAGGCTCTGAGCCATCAGCCCAGAGCCCGACGTGGGGCTTGAACTCACGGACCACGAGATTGTGACCTGAGCTGAAGTCGGGCGCTCAACTGACTGAGCCACCCAGGAGCCCCTCACTGTGGTTTTGATTTGCAATTCCTTAATGATTAATGATATTGAGCACTTTTCCATGTGCTTATTAGACATTTGTTTATCTTCCTTGGAGAAATGTCTATTCAAGTTCTTTGTCCATTTTTAATCAGGTTTGTTGTTGTTGTTGTTGTTGTTGTTGTTGCTGTTGTTGCTGCTGTTGCTCTTTAGATATCCTGGAAACCAATCCCTTATCAGATATATGATTTCACATAGTGTTTTAAGGAGTAATTAAGTCCACAGTTATGGCTAAGTAGTGGAGGACTCATGGGATGAACACAAGTTTTGTGTAAATGAATGAAACATACTGATAAGCAGGTCTCATGGGGGAAAGAAGAAGTAGTCCAGAAATCCCCCACAAATGCCAAAGTGAAAGAGTTTGATCTTTCAGTCTTAGGCAGAGTCTGTTTTTTATCCTCCTTGGTTGTGTGGGTGTGGCATTACCTGAAGTTTCTTCCTCCTTTTCTCAACCCCAACAACCCTATCAAAGACCCACCCCAGACAGATTTGCTTTAGGGCAGTGTTTCTGAAACTTTCCTCACTTAATAATTTTTTCCATATTCACATAATATGTAACATTTCTTCTAACACTTTTCTTTAAGTCAACTCAATTATTTATACATATATTTTATTTATTTATTATATTTATTCATATATATTATATGTGTGTGTATATATATATATATATATATATATTTTTTTTTTTTTTTTTTTTTAAGTAGGCTTCATACCCTGCGTGGACCCAACACAGGGCTTGAACTCATGACCCTGAGATCAAGACCTGAGCTGAGTTCAAGAGCTGGATGCTTAACTGACTGCGCCACCTAGGTGCCCCTAAATCAACTCAATTTTCAGAATTGAATTTATCTTAAAAGAAAACTTTAAAATCAATATTGTAAATGGAAAACCAGAATCAGGTGCCCTTCCAGCCGCAGCAGATTATAAACATCAGTTACTCCTTTGTCATCCAGGATATCCCTTGCTGCTGGCCCTAGAGAAGCATGGCTTCTCACTAACAGTGGGCCCAATTACATCTGCCAGCATTTTGGGGTGGGACTATTTATTGGACAGAAGGTGCCATTCAATGGACATTCTGTACTTGTGCACAGGTTTGTGCCTAGGGAGTAGAAATGGTCTGATGGTGGCATAGTACCATCACAAATGGTTTTCTTTTCCCTTTTTTTTTTTTTTTTTTTTTGAGAAAGAGAGAGGGCTCAAGTGAGTGAGGGGCAGAGAGAGAGAGAGAGAGAGAGAGAGAGGGAGATGGAGAGAGAAAGAGAGGCCGGGCTCACCTGAAGCAGGGCTTGTGCTCACCTGATATGGGACTCCAACTCATGAACCATGAGATCATGACCTGAGCCAAAGTCAGATGCATAACTGACTGAGCCACCCAGGCTCCCACAAATGGCTTGTATTTTTTTTTTACTTAAAAAAAATTTTTTTTAACTTTTATTTATTATTGAGAGACAGAGAGACACAGAGCATGAGCAGGCGAGGGGCGAGAGATGGAGAGACACAGAACCTGAAGCAGGCTACTGACTCTGAGCTATCAACGCAGAGCCTGGCTCTGGGCTTGAACTCACAAACCACAAGATCATGACCTGAGCCGAAGTTGGATGCTTAACCAACTGAGGCACACAGGTGCCCCAGAAATGTTTTTTTTTTTTTTTGTTTTGTTTTGTTTTTTTTTATAACCATACTACGTGAAACACTACTCTAGCTTAGAGAATAGTTCTTAAGATTTTCTTCTTGGTTGGGGAAAGCCACAGATTCCCACAGGGTATGATTTGTATACGTGAGAAAAATGTCAGTTGTCTGAAGGTAATTCTTTAATTTGGTGGTCCTCAAACTTAGTAGTCTCAAGACCTCTTTACATCCTTAAAATTAGTGAGCTTTTGTTTATGTAGGTTTTATCTACTGATATTTAACATATTAGAAATTAAACCTGAGAAAATATGAAAATTTTTACTAATTCATTTTCTTTTTTTTCTTTTTTTAACTTGTTTATTTTTTATTTTTTTAAATTTACATCCAAATTAGTTAGGATATAGTGCAACAATGATTTCAGGAGTAGATTCCTTAATGCCCCTTACCCATTTAGCCTATCCCCCCTCCCACAACCCCTCCCGTAACCCTCAGTTTGTTCTCCATATTTATGAGTCTCTTCTGTTTTGTCCCCCTCCCTGTTTTTATACTATTTTTGTTTCCCTTCCCTTATGTTCATCTGTTTTGTCTCTTAAAGTCCTCATATGAGTGAAGTCATATGATTTTTGTCTTTCTCTGACTAATTTCACTTAGCATAATACCTTCCAGTTCCATCCACGTAGTTGCAAATGGCAAGATTTCATTCTTTTTGATTGCAGAGTAATACTCCATTGTATATATATACCACATCTTCTTTATCCATTCATCCATCAATGGACAGTTGGGCTCTTTCCATACTTTGGTTATTGTCTATAGTGCTCCTATAGACATGGGGGTACACGTGTCCCTTCGAAACAGTATACCTGTCTGTATCCCTTGGATAAATGCCTAGTAGTGCAATTGTTGGGTCGTAGGGTAGTTCTATTTTTAGTTTTTGAGGAACCTCCACACTGTTTTCCAGAGTGGCTGCCCCAGCTTGCATTCCCATTTGCTAACTCATTTTAAATAATAATAAAGTACATGTTAACATTTTTATGAAACATCACCATATTTTTCAAAACAAAAGAGAGTAGCTTCGTTCACATTTTTTAAAATCACTTTAATATCTAGCTTAGTGGAACTCATGTCTCATATCTACTTCTGCATTCAGTCTTTTGCAACATCACACATCATGAAGCCTTAGTAAACACTGCACTGTACATTCATGAAAAAGAGTGAAAAAGTCAAAAAATGCTTTATTATTATGAAAAGTTTTGAGGTTCCTGGGTAGTTCGGTCGGTTGAGTGTGTGACTCTTGATTTCAGCTCAGGTCATGATCTCACAGCTTGTGAGTTCGAGCCCTGCATTGGGCTCTGCACTGACAGTGCTGAGCCTGCTTGATATTCTCTCTCTCTCCCTCTCTCTCTGCCCCTCCTGCAGTCTTTCTCAAAATAAGTAAATAAACTTGAAAAAAGAAGCTAAACTGTCCCAGGTTTGCCTGCCACTTTAAAAATTTCTTTTAATGTTTGTTTATTTTTGACAGAGAGAGAGAGAGACACACACACAGAGCATGAGCAGGGAAGGGGCAGAGAGAGAGGGAGACACAGAATCTGAAGCAGGCTCCAGGCTCTGAGCTCTCAGCACAGAGCCTGACACAGGGTTTGAACCCACGGACTGTGAGATCGTGACCTGAGCTGAAGTTGGACGCTTAACCGACTGAGCCACCCAGGCGCCCCTGCCTGCCACTTTTATTATCCATTTGACTTCGGTCAACTAATTTAACTACTTTGTGCCTTAAATAAAATAAAGATGATAATGAGGTGGTAAACATAAGGGTATATATCTATGACATTAGTAAAATAAAATAGAACCTTGAAAGGGAGGTGTATGCAGGTGCTCAGTTTAATCTTGAACTGGAAGTTCGTTTTTACTTGTATTTCCTAGTTTATATGTGAAGTTGGACATTTTTGGTATGTTTATCAGCCATTCGTATTTCTGTTTTTGACTCATTTATTAGTTTACTTTATCTCCCTTTTTGTAGAAGTAGTCTTTTTACTCTTTCATGACCTCTTTATACACCATATATATATTCTCAATTCTTATATGGATTGCAATTATTTTCTCCAAATCCATAATTTATTTTGTAACTTTATTTGTGGTGCATTTTTTATCATGAAGAAGTCTTAAATTTGTATGTCAGATCTATCAGTCTTTTTCTTCCTGGCTTCTGGTTTTCATATCTTGTTACACCTAGATCGAAAGTATTCCACATTTTATTTCAGTAGTTTATATTTTAATTTTCAATATTTGGAAATGTAATACACTAAGAATTGACTTTGGAGTATTATGTGAAGAGGGGATCTAATTTTTTTCTTCAGAATGGGTAGCCAATTGTTTCAACATCATTTCTTAAATATTCTATTAATTTGCTGCCGATTAGAATGTTTTCTTTATAATACACTGATTTGTTATAACCATGTGGACCTATTTTTGGATTCTCTGTTTTGTTCCATGTGGTATTAGTCTCATCAAATATCCATAACATACATTTTAAATTACTTTAGCTTTATAGTAAATTGTAACATATGGTATGAAAAGCTCCCCTTCATTATTCTGTCTCATAATTTTGAATTTTTTCTGAATTTTAGAATGAACTTGTCAAATACAACCCTAACTCCCCCCAAATTGTGACTGTGATTGGAACTGTATCACATTTATATGTTAATTTGGAAGCACCGTCCTCCTTTACAATATTAAGTTATCCCGGGTGCCTAGCTGGCTCAGAGAGTGGAGCATGAGACTTGGGGTTGTGACTTTAAGCCCCATGTTGGACTGTAGTTTAATTAAAAAACAAAACAAAACAAAACAAAACAAAAACCAGATTAAGTTATGCCATCCAGGATTTTAAATGGCTTTTAATTTAGTCCAATTGTTTTATGTCCTTCAGCAAATTCTTAAGATGTTCTCAACATAGGTCTTGCTACTTTTTAAAAAACTTATTCTTGGGTATCAAATGGGCTCTTCTGTAGAGATCTGTCTGTGATTATTACCCTCAATCAGGATAAAAACTGTAGATAAAAGTCTACAACTGTGAATTTTCTTATGCACCATATTTTTGTTTTGCCTCATCTTGAAAAATAGAAGTTAAGGCATTCAAAGTTTATAGGATGAACAAAATACATCAAGAATTAAAGATGATTTTTTACTGGCTAAGATGGGTGAACTGTTTGTCTACTAAACTTGTCTGATCCATTAAATTTGTCTCCTCAAGCAAGATAAAATGTTTGAGTTAAAAGTAGATTCCATGCCTCTCCCTGGGTCTTGAAAAGAGAAAAGTTAGGAGTAAAATCCTTACTTTTAATGTGTAGAATCTCAAACAATCATGTGCATCAGAATCACTTGAAGGGATTATTAAAACAGAATTTGCATTGTAGCAAGTTTCCAGGTGATGCTGATGGTGTTAGTCCAATGATTACACTTGACCTCCGCTGATGTAGTGAAATAATGCTGGGAGAGAAATTCCAGTAGCCTTGTTGAGATAGATGCAAAAGGAGATGGTAGAGAGAGCATTAAAAGTTAGATCTTGGGGCACCTGGGTGGCTCAGTCGGTTGAGCGTCCGACTTTGCCTCAGGTCATGATCTCACAGTTTGTGGGTTCGAGCCCCGCATCAGGCTCTGTGATGACCACTTGCTCAAAGCCTGGAGCCTGCTTCGGATTCTGTGTCTCCGTCTCTCTCTGCCCCTCCCCCATTCACCCTTTGTCTCACTCTGTTTCTCAAAAATAAATAAATGTAAAAAAAAAAAAAATTTTAAGTTAGATCTCTTTCCACAGTAAGGATTATTATGTTTGGCATTATACTCCTTTAAATTTATGATTTTTTCCTCTGGGTTTAGGTTTTATTCATATCTCATATATTTTTGTATGAAATGTTCTGGTTTTCTGGTTTTTCAATTTGCATACAATTGGTAATCTCAACTTTGAATTCTGCTGTGACCCAAACATTATGTGGTAGAGTGCTTTAAAAATTAGTAAGGTTTTAAGTCTTTTTGTCTCATTTGTTCATTCATCCATCAAATATTTATTGAGCATCATCTGAGTCACATGCTTGGGATATATCAATGAGTAAAAGAGACAAAGATTTCTACCTTGTGGAGCTTACATTAGTGGGCAGGAGATAAGCAATCCACAATAAACATAGTAAGTAAGTTATATAGCATGCCAGAAAGTGTTCAGTGTTATGGGTAAAACAAGCAAACAAATAAAAAAGAAAACACATACACACACAAAAATAGAAAAACAAAACAGAGACAGGGGAATCATGGATGCAGGTGGAGGGGGCTGCAATTTTAAATATGCTAATCAAATTAAGCCTCAGTGAGAAGGTGAAATTTGAGCAAGGACTTAAAGGAGATGAAGGAGTTAGCCAAGTGGACATGTAACAGAAGAATGCACAGTTTATAGCTTGTGCAAAAGCCCTCAAGTAGTAGCATGTCTAGAGTATCTGAAGAACAAGGAGGCCATGGGAACAAGCAAGGGTAGAGAACTGGAGATGGGTCAAAAACGTGGAAGGGTGAGTTCTTTATAGATTTTGGATACTAGCCCTTTGTCCGATATGTCATTTGCAAACATGTTTTCCAATTCTGTCGGTTGCCTTTTAGTTTTGTTGATTGTTTCCTTTCCAGTGCAGAAGCTTCTTATCTTCATGAGGTCCCAATAGTTTATTTTTGCTTTTAATTCCCTTGCCTTTGGAGATGTGTCAAGTAAGAAATTGCTGCGGCTGAGGTCAGAGAGGTTTTTTCCTGCTTTCTCCTCTAGGGGTTTGATGGCTTCCTGTCTCACATTCACATCCTTTATCCATTTTGAGTTTATTTTTGTGAATGGTGTAAGAAAGTGGTCTAGTTTCATTCTTCTGCATGTTGCTGTCCAGTTCTCCCAGCACCATTTGTTAAAGAGACTGTTTTTTTCCATTGGATATTCTTTCCTGCTTTGTTAAAGATTAGTTGGCCATACTTTTATGGGTCCAATTCTGGAGTGTCTATTCTATTCCATTAGTCTATGTGTCTGTTTTGTGCCACTACCATGCTGTTTTGATGATTACAGCTTTGTTGTAGAGGCTAAAGTCTGGAAAGCAAAATCTATAAAGAATTCACCAAACTCCACACCTGAAAAACAAATAATCCAGTGAAGAAATGGGCAGAAAGCATGAATAGACACTTCTCTAAAGAAGTCATCCAGATGGCCAACAGGCACATGAAAAGATGCTCTAAGTCACTCCTCATCAGGGAAATACAAATGAAAACCACACTGAGATACCACCTCATGCCAGTCAGAGTGGCTAAAATGAACAAATCAGGAGACTATAGATGATGGCGAGGATGTGGAGAAACGGGAACCCTCTTGCACTATTGGTGGGAATGGAAACTGGTGCAGCCACTCTGGAAAACAGTGTGGAGGTCCCCCCAAAATTAAAAATAGATCTACCCTATGACCCAGCAATAGCACTGCTAGGAATTTACTCAAGGAATACAGGAGTGCTGATGCATAGGGGCACTTGTACCCCAATGTTTATAGCAGCACTTTCAACAATAGCCAAATTATGGAAAGAGCCTAAATGTCCATCAACCGACAAATGGATAAGAAATTGTGGTTTATATACACAATGGAATACTACTTGGCCATGAGAATGAAATATGGCCTTTTGTAGCAATGTGGATGGAACTGGAGAGTGTTATGCTAAATGAAATAAGTCATACAGAGAAAGATACCATCTGTTTTCACTCTTCTGTGGATCCTGAGAAACTTAACAGAAGACCATGGGGGAGGGGAAGGAAAAAAAAGTTAGAGAGGGAGAGAGTCAAACCATAAGAGACTCAAAAACTGAGAATAAACTGAGGGTTAATGGGGGACGGGAGGGAGGGGAGGGTGGGTGATGGACATTGAGGAGAGCACCTGTTGGGATGAGCACTGGGTGTTGTATGGAAACCAATTTGACAATAATTTCATATTAAAAAAAAAAACACAAAAGGGGCCAATTCGTATATGGTTTTTGTAAGCCACTGTTATGACTTTAGGTTTTATTTTGAGTGAAATAGGGAGTGATTGAGGGATTCTGAGCAGATGAATGGCACAATATAATTTATATTTTAAAAGTATCACAGGCTGTTATGTTCTGCATAGACTATAGGGAGCAAAAGTAGAACCAGAGAGATCAACTAATAGGCAATGGAGCAGTAATCCAGATGAGGGATGATCGGTTCCTCAAAAAATTAAAAATAGATCTACCCTATGACTCAGCAATAGCTGGGTCAATAGTGGAATCAGAGTGCGGGCAGTGGAAGAACTGAGAAGTGGTCAGACTCTGGTTCCATTTCACAGAATTTCTTGATAAAATGAATGTGTGGTGTAAAAGAGGGAAATCAAGGATGACTCTAAAGTTCTTAGCCTCAGCAACATGAAAGATGGAGCTAACGACAGTGAAATGAGAATAACAACTTAACAGGTTCAGGGTTGAAGATCAGGAAATTAGTTTCAGATGTCCTCTTGACATCTAAATGGAGATATGGAGTAGACAGTTAGATATAAGAAATTGGGTATCAGGAGAAAAGTCAAGGTAAGATATACATTCAGGAATTATCAGCAAATGTTTTGAAAGCCATAAAACTAGATATCATCACTGAGACGTATAAAGGACAAAATCCTGGGACACTCCAATGTCAAGAGACCAGAAAGAAGCATCAGACCAGTGGAGGATACACCAGTACTATAGGGAGAAAACAGAATTTGGCATTCTGGAAATTAAGTGAAGAAAATATATCCAGAAGTAAGGAGTGACCCACTGTGTCAAATATTGCTGTTAGGTCAAATAAGATTAGGATTGAGGATCAGTCATTGGGAGATGGGGGGTATAAGTGACCTTAACAAGAGTGGTTTCAGTGATTGGGTGAAAGCCTGACTGAAATAGGCTAAGGTGAGAACTGGAAAGGAGGAATAGTATAGACAAATAAAGACTAGTATTTCAAGAAGCTGTGTTACAAAGGGGAGCAAAGAAATGGAACATAACTGTCAAGGGAGGTGGAGTCAAGAGTTTTGTACTTTTTTTTAATATAGAAGAAATAACAGAATGCTTGAATGATAGTGGAGATAATCTAATATGGAGGCAAAAATTTGTTAACAGAAGAGAGAGAAGGGAGAATTGTTGAATTAATTATCATTGAGCAGCTGAGCGGATACGATCTAGCAAACTTAAAGGGCCAAATAATGACTATTTTAGGCCTTGCGGGTCACAAATATTCTCTGTTGTATGTTCTCCTCTCATACCCAGCCATATATAAAAATGCAGAAATCATTCTTGGCTCATGGACTATGTGAAAACAAATAGTAGGATTTGGCCCACAGGTAGTTTGCCAATCCCCGAGCTAGTACACAGGCAGAAAGGCTGATTTTAATAAGAGCATGGAGAATATGCATAGCTTTTGTATAGTCATAGGCTGAAAAGCATAGTACACGAATTCAGCTACTGGTAGGTAGACACTTAGAGTAGCAGAAGCTCTCCTGATTTCTTCAATTTTCTCCAGGAAATGGGAAACGTTATCACTAAGGGTAAGATTGAGAGCAGAAAGTGCTGAATATCTGAGGAGGAGAACTGTATAAAATAGTTGTCTATGAAAAGGAGAACATGGATAAACTTGGAGCCAACATAATTGGATTGCCTGCCAGCATTGTGAGATCACTTGAGGATTGTGTTCATAAATTTAAAGTGAGACCTCTTCACACTGTCATTTTTCTTCCAGTCATGGTCAGCTTCCTGGGAGCAAGAGTGGAATAAACAAACACCGATTAGAGTTACAGTTTTGCCGGGTGAGTATGATGAATCAAGAGAGAATATTAAGGAAATGTCCAAAGGAGTGATCAATAATAGACCATGAAATTTAAACAGAGGGAAAAAAGGGTGAGAGGCAGTGAAACAGTGATAGGATCAAATATATTGGAATTCCCAATGAGTTGGAAGAATTGTTGGGAAGCAGGTATTTAGATGAGGTGAGCTGGAAAGATAGAAGAAGGTGGTCATAGAGGGGGATGCATGAAACTCGGATACTGGTGAGTTTGTAGTTACTGGTAATAAGTAGGGAATGACCAAGGGAGTGGCTTAAGTGCCATGGAAAGGAAAGCTAGTCAAGATGAAATCAAAACATTAGAAAAATCATTGAGGAGCGCCTGGGTGGCTCAGTCGGTTAAGCATCCGACTTCAGCTCAGGTCATAATCTCACAGTCCGTGAGTTTGAGCCCCAAGTCGGGCTCTGTGCTGACAGCTCAGAGCCTGGAGCCTGCTTCTGATTCTGTGTCTCCCTCTCTCTGCTCCTCCTCTGCTCATGCTCTGTCTCTCTCTCACTCTCTGTCTCAAAAATAAATAAAAACATTTAAAAAAAAACTTAAAAAAAAATCATTGATATGCATATTAAGATCACCCAGAATGGAGGCAAGAATGTTGGAGAGACTGACAAAGATAAATCATCAAGAAATAAAGGTAACTTTTGTTGACTTGAGGTTTTATTGTTTTGAGCTTAAGAGTAGGTTTTAAGATTTGTACCTTTGGAAGTTTCACTAAGGTTTTCTATGCAGCCAAACTTGATTAATAGTTGGAAATGCTCCATAGACATAAGACAATATGAATTTCCTACTTGTAAGATAGAAAATTATGTTCATAATTATTTTTCATTAGGTTTTTCTCAGTAAATATGGAGAGATGAGTTGGGAGGACATTGTATAGATAAAAGAATGATGGTTTAGATGAGGCTGGTGGTAGTAGTGATGAAAGGAAACAGATGGGGGGACAGAAATTAATGAAGTCAAATCATCAAGACCTAATGATGAATTGGATATGGCATATAAGGGATGGAAGCAACAAGGATGTCTTCTAGGTTTCTATAAAAAGGTGAATGATGGTCTAGCATTATCATTAAGAACAGAGATTCAGGATACCTTTGTTCAAAGTTAGCCTTACTTACAAGGTGTGTGATAGCAACAGGTTATTTTGCTCCTCAGTTTCCTCACTAGAGAGAGCAGGTAATAATATATGAGATTTTTGTGAGGATTAAATGAATTAATGGATGTAAAACACTTATTTCAGCCCTAACACATAGTGAGCCTTCAGTGAGTATGAGCTATTTTTAGCCTTTACTGAAACATTCAAAGGTCATCCATTTTGAAAGGCAAGGAATGATCTCAGCTTTGTATGTTTCAAAGCATATACTGGAAGCATACATGTGGAGGTGTTAAGTAAGCAGTTGGATAGTCAGGCCTGGAATGTAGAAAAAAAAAGAAAGATCTGGGCTGGAGATACAAATTAGTGTCATGTGTGTTCAGATGGTACCTATCCACAGAAACCGTTGGGGTGGGTAAGACTGCCTGGAAAAAAAAACAAAACAGTGAGGAGAAAGACTGATTTTTTAAAATTATTTTTTTAATGTTTATTTATTTGAGAGAAAGTGGGAGTGTAGGAAGGGCAGAGAAAGAGGGAGACAGAGAATCCCAAGCAGGCTCCACACTCAGTGTGGGGCTCAATCTCACAACCATGATATCATGACGGGAGCCAAAATCAAAAGTCACTTAACATACTGAGCCACCCAGGCACCCCTGATTTTTTTTTAATTGAGGTAAAACTCAATTTTAATATGACATAAAATTCACCATTTTAACCATTTTAGTACAGAATTCAGTGACTTCCTAGTACATTCACAATGTTTGCAACCACCACCACTGAATTTGAACATCATTCAACAAAGGCAGTATTACTACCATTAGGCAGTAACTCCCAATCCAACCTCTTGCTAGCCCCTTGCAAATACTAATACTGCTTTTTATATCTATGGATTTGGCTGCTCCTGATGTGTAAGTGGAATCATACCATATGTGGCTTTTTGTGCCCGGCTTCTTTCACTTAGCATGTTTTTCAAGGTTGATCCATACGCATTGGTACTTCATTTCTGTTTATGGCTGGATAAAATTCCATCACATCAATATACCACAGTTTGTTTATCCACTCATCAGTTGATGGACTTTGGGATTGTTTCTACTTTTTGGTTATTATTTGGCTATACGCATTCCTGTACAAGTTTTGAACACTTATTCTCAGTTCTCTTGAGTGTGTATTTAGTAGTATTGCTGGGTCATACAGTAATTCAATGTTTAAACTTTGAGGGCCCCAGAAACTGTTTTCCATAGTGGCTGCATGATTCTACATTCCCACCAGCAATTTATGAGGGTTCCAATTTCTCCACATCACTGCTAATACTTGTTTTCAAATTATAGCCATCCCAGTGGGTGTGAAGTGGTATTTTACTGTGGTTTTGATTTGTATTTTCTTAATGGCTTACATTGTTGGGCATCTTTTCATATACTTCTTGGCCATTAGAATATCTTCCTGAGAGGAATATAGTCAAATCCTTGCCTATTTTTAAATTGGGTTGTCTTTTTATTGATGACTCACAAGAGTTATTATATACTTCAGGTTACAGACCCTTAACAGATATATGACTTGCAAATATTTTCTCACATTCAGTGGGTTCTTTTTCTTGATAATGTCATTTGACGCATAGAAGTTTTAAATTTTGATAAAGTCCAATTTATCTATTTTTCATTTTGTCACTTGTGCTCTTGATGTCATATCTAAGAATCCACTGCTAAATCCAAAGTCATGAAGATTTACCCAAATATTTTCTGAGATTTGTACAGTTTTGCTATTACACTTAGGTCTGTAATTCATTTTGAGTTAATGTTTTTACATGGTGTGAGAAAAGGGTTCAAATTCAGTCCTTTCATGTTGATATCCAGTTTTCTCAGCAGCATTCATTGAAAATACTATTCTTCCCTCAGTGATCTGTCTTGGCATCTTTACCAAAAATCAGCTGATCATATGTGGTGCCTGGGGGGGCCAGTTGGTTAAGCATCTGACTCTTGATTTCAGCTCAGATCATGATTTCATGGTTTGTGAGATTGAGCCATGTTGGGCTTTTTGCTGACTGCACAGAGCCTGCTTGGGATTCTCACTCTCCCTCACTCTCTACCCCTCCCCTGCTCATCTGTCTCTCTCTGTCTCTCAAAATAAATCAATAAACCTAAAAAAAAATCAATTGACCATAGATGTATGGGTTTACTTTTGAGCTTTCAATTCTGTTACATTTACATATCTATTCTTCTGCCAGGACCACACTGTTTTCATTACTATAGATTTGTAGTAAGTTTTAAAATCAGGAAGTTGAGGTGCCTGGGTGGCTCAGTCAGTTAAGTGTCCAACTTGGTTTTGGCTCAGGTCATGATCTCATGGTTCATGGATTTGAGCCCCACATTGGGCTCCATGCTGGCAGCATGCTTAGGATTCTGTCTCCCTCTCTCACTGTCCCTCCTCTGATCTCTCTCTCTCAAAATAAATAGACATTTAAAAACACTACAAAAAATAAAAATGAAAAAAAAAAAGTCAGGAAGTATGAATACTTCAACTTTGTTCTTTTTCAAGATTATTTGGGGATCCTTTGTTATTCCATATGAATTTTAGGATCAACTTGTCAGTTTCTGCAAAAAAAAAAAAAAAGATGTTGGGATTTTGGTAAGTATTACAATGAATCTGCAGATCAATTTAGGGAGTATTGTCATTCTAACAATATTTGGTCTTCCAATATACAAACATAGAACTGTCTTTCCATTCATTAGGTCTTCTTGAATTTCTTTCAAAAATGTTTTGTAGTTTTCAGTGTACATTTTTTACACCTCACTTAGACTGAGTTCTTGGTATTTTATTCTTTTTGATGCTGTCAATGAAATTGTGTTCCTAATTTCATTTTTGTAATATTCATTGCAAATGTAGAAAGGCAACTGATTTTTATGGGTTGATCTTGTGATTTTGCCCAATTTGCTTATTAGCTCTAATAATATATTTTGTGGAAGGGCGCCTGGGTGGCTCAGTCGGTTAAGCGTCCAACTTTGGCTCAGGTCATGATCTTGTGGCTCGTGGATTCTAGCCCTGCATAGGGCTCTGTGTTGACAGCTCAGAGCCTGGAGCCTGCTGTGGATTCTGTGTCTCCCTCTCTCTCTGCCCCTCCCCCCACTTATGCTCTTTCTCTCTCTCTCTCAAAATTAAACCTTAAAAAAATTCTTTTTTTCAATTAAAAAATATTTTTTGTGGATTCCAGTTAGTCATGGAATAGAATCCTTTTACTATGCTGCTAAATTCACTCTTGTTGAGATCTTTGTATCTATATTCATTAGAGACATTGGTCTGTAGTTTTATTTTCTCATGGTGTCATTGTCTGGGTTCAGTATCAGGGTAATGCTGACCTCATAGAATGAGTTAGTGTCTCCTCTTCATCTGCTTTTTTTTTTTTTTTGGTAAGACTTTGAGTCTTCAAAGAAGACTTTGAGAAGGTGTTGTTTTTTTAAATGTTTGATAGAAGACACCAAGGAAGCCATATGGTTCTTGGCTTTTCTTGTTGAAAGTCTTTTTGATTACTGATTCAGTCTTGTTACTTGTGGTATTATAGGTCCATTCTATTTCTAACTGAGTCAGTTCTGGTAGTTTGTTTTCAGGAATTTGTTCCATTTACATCATCTAATTTGTTGGCATATAATTGTTAATTCCATTTATTTCAAGGTTGGTACTAGTAGTAGTAGTAATAGTAGTAATATCCCACGTTATTTCTAATTGCAGTAATTTGAATCTTCTTTTTTTCTGGTTTATTCTATTTAAAAGTTTGTTAATTTTATTGATCTTTTTAAAGAACCAACTTTTGGTTTGATTGATTCTTCTGTTTTCTATTGTTTATTTCATTTATGTCTGTTCTAATATTTATTATTTCTTTCCTTCTGCTTGCTTTGGATTTTATTTATTTTCCTTTTTCCAATTCCTTAAGGTGGAAGGTTAGGTTACGGATTCTAGATCTTCTTTTTAAATTTAGGCATTTACAACTATAAATTTCCTTCTTAGCTCTGGTTTTGCCGCATCCATGTTTTAGTGTGCTCTGTTTTCTTTTTCATTCCTCTTATTTTAAAATTTCTGTTGTAGTTTCATCCCATTGTGGTAAAAGAAGATAATTGATATGATTTCAATCTTTTTAAATTTATTGAGACTTGTTTTATGGACCAACCTATATTCTATACCGGAGACTGTTCTGCATGCATCTGAGGTATCTTGGAATATCTCCTTCCATCCTTTCAACTCATTGGTTCTTTGGTTCTAGAGTGAGTCCCTTGTAGAGAGGATATAATTAGAACATTAAAAACATCCATTCTAAAAAAAAAAAAATCCATTCTGCCTGTTAATTGGAGTTTAATGCATTTATATTCAATGTGATTAGTGATAAAGACTTACTTTGCCATTTGCTTTCTCATATGTTGTATGTCTTTTATGTTGCTCAGTGCCTCCACTACTGACTTCTTTTGTGCTAGCTATTTTCTAGAGTATCTTTTACTTCTCTCGTCATTTCTTTTACTACATAATTTTTAGTCTTAATAGTTGCCCTGGGGACTATAATTAGCAACTAATAACAATATTGTTCAAATAAAAATCAACTTAGCTTCAAGGGTATAAAAAAAATCTTTGCTCTTAGGCTTCATCCTATGTTATTGCCAATTACATCTTTATACACCATGTGCCCAATCATATAGATTTATAATTACTGTTTTTTTTTTGTTGTTGTTGTATTTTAAGTCATACAGAAAAAAAGCTACAAACCAAAAATACATTAACTCTGACTTTTACATTACCTATATAGTCACCTTCAACAGTGCTTACTCATGTGGATTCAAGTTATTGCCTAGTGTCCTTTCATTTCCGGTTGAAAAACTCCCTTTAATATTTCTTGTAGGGAAGGTCTACTAACGACAAATTCTCTCAGTGTTTGCTTTTCCGAGACTGTCTTAACTTCTCCTTCATTTTTGAAGGATAGTTTTGCTGGATATAGAATTCTTGACTGACAGTTGTTTTTTTTCTTTCAGCACTTTGGATGTCATTCCACTGCCCCCTGGTTTCCATAGTTTCTGTTGAGAAATCAACTGTTAATTTTATTGAGGATCCTTGTATGTGAGGACTTGCTTCTCTCTTGTTGCTTTCAGGATTCTCTCTTTGTCACTGGCTTGTGACAGTTTGATTACAATGTGTCTTGGTGTGAGTCTCTGAGTTTATCCTACTTGGAATTCATTGAGCTTCTTGGATATTTAAGTTCATGTCTTTCTTCAAATCTGTGAAGTTTTTGGCCATTATTTCTTCCCTTTCTCTCTCTCCTCTCCTTCTGGGATGCCCGTTATGCATATATTGGTATGCCTGATATTGTGCCACAGGTCTCCTATATTCATTTTTCTTCGTTCTTTTTCTTTTCTGCTCCTCACGTTAGGTAGTCTTAGCTGACCTATCTTGAAGTCTGCTGAGTTCCTTAACTGACAGCTCACATATATTGTTGAATTCCTCTAGTGAATTTTTAGTTTCAGTTATTATATTTTTCAACTCCAGAAGTTCTATTTAGTTCCTTTCTGTAATTTCAACCTCTTTATCAATATTCTCTATTTGGTGAGACTTCCACCTCTTTATCAATATTCTCTATTTGGTGAGACATTGCTGTCCTGGTTTCATTTAGTTCTTTGTTCATGGTTTCCTTTAGCTATTCCAGCATATTTAAAAGAGTTGGTGGAAGGTCTTTGTCCAGTAAGTCCAGTGTCTGTGCTTCCTTGGGGACAGTTTCTATTAGCTTCTTCTTTTTTTTTTTTTTTTCCTGTATATTGGTCACACTTTTTTTCTTTCTTTTCTTTCCTTTTTTTTTTTTTTTTTTTTTTTTTCTGCCTGGTTATTTTGTGTTGAAAACTGGACACTTTGATTTTTACAATGTGGCAAGTCCGGAAATCAGATTCTTCTTCCTCCCTGGAATGTTTTCGCTGCTTACTGTGGTTGCTTTTGTTTGTTTAATGAGTTTTCTGAACTAACTTTATGAAGTCTGTATTCCTTATTTGTGACCACTGAAATTTCTGTTCTGTTGGCTTAGTGGTCAGCTAGTGATTCAACAGAGATTTCCTTAAGTGCCTAGAGTCAAAAAATGAAGAAAACAATTTCCAGGCTTTATCAGAGGGCTCTTTGCGTGTGTTGGAGCATGACTTTATCACCCAAATGGGCAATTTATAAATCTATCTTAGATTTCATTAAGCAAATCTGAGCAGATCCTGAACATTAGCCAGAGGTGAGACTTTAGGAAATTTGCAGGGTTTTTTCTGACCATTTGCCCCAGGGAGTCTTTTAGATTCCAAGGAATATGTAGGAGCTTTTCAAAGATTTTATTCTCCAAAGTATTTCACTCTTCAGCCTTTCCTCCCAGGCCTTCTGTTGTGTCTATTGTTTGCCCCAACTGTTACTCCTTTCCCCAACTAGCAGCAGCTAATAAACTTGCCTTTAAATGTTGACAAACATCCCCTCGGTAGTCACCTTTGACTCAGGACAGTTCCACATCAGGCAAAATAAGGGCAAGCCCTTGCCCCAGTCCTTCAGGGAGCCACCAGACAGGTCAAAGTAAACTACTACAATTCTCCAATAACAAGGTCCATTTTGCTACCTCTGGCACCAGAAACCTACACCAGAAATGCAGGCTGTTGTCTTCAAAACTGCCACTGAACTGGGGATGAAGAAATGGGGCTAGGGTTAGTTTAAATAACACAAAACTCTCCTAATGCGATTCTACCACTTTGTTCTTGATTAAATGTTTGCCTGGTTACTGTAACCTTTTACTAATTTCCAGTTCACATAAACTTGCTTTTGACAATTACTGCCAAATTATTTGCTGTTTATGTGGAGGGACAGGTCCCTGGAGTTCCATAATGGACATTTTTGTTGACATAACCCACAAGAGACTGATTCACGGAGAACTTCAACATTTGGTAGTGGAGTAGAAGAGGATGAATCTGCAAAAAGGAATGAGAGGGGCTGTCAGAGAAGTAGAAAGAAAACAAAGAATGTGATGCATTATAGAAGCTAAGAGAGAATGTAATGCAAACAGTAGCTATTCCTGCCAAATATTCTAAGACCAAGTAGGAAAAAGATTGGAATATGTTCAGTGAAAACAGGTACATAGAAATCATTTGTGACCTTAAGACTGTTTTTCAAGAAGTCTTCTTCCTTACCCCCTTCCTTCCTTCCTTCCTTCCTTCCTTCCTTCCTTCCTTCCTTCCTTCCATCTCTATGCCCAATGTGGTGCTTGAACTTACGACTCCAAGATCAAGAGTTGCATGCTCTACCAACTGAGCCAGCCAGGCACCCAAGACTATTTTTCAACATGATACTGGTATTTTGAGAAGGGTAATTCTTTTTTTCTTTCTTTAAAAAAAATTTTTTTTTTTACATTAATTTATTTTTGAGACACAGAGCACAAATGGGGGAGGGGCAGAGAATGAGACACCGAATCCAAAGCAGGCTCCAGGCCCCAAGCTGTCAGCACAGAGCCCAATGTGGGGTTTGAACCCACAAACCGTGAGATCATGAGCTGAGCCGAAGTCAGATGCCCAACCGACTGAGCCACCCAGGTGCCCCTCTTTTTTTCTTTTAATAATTCTTTTAAAGTTTATTTATTTATTATTGAGAGCACAAGCTGGGGAGAGGCAGAGGGACAGAGAGCTATCAGCACAGAGCCCGAGGGGGGGCTTGAACCCACAGACTGTGAAATCATGACCTGAGCCAAAGTCAGATACTTAACTGACTGAGCCACCCAGGCACTCCAAGGAGGATAATGCTTAAAGGTGAGGGACTGTCCTACACATTGCAGTATGTTAGGTATACTTGATCCCTGATAACTAAACAGCAGTGGCATTCTTCAGCCTTAAGTCATAACCAAGAATATACAAATCAAAACCAAGAAGTACTGCCACATAGCTCCAAATGCCCCCTAGAGAATAATTAGCACTACCTCTTCAAGAACCACTGCATTAGAAAACTGTATTTTGGTGATATTATCGGGGCAGATGACAGTAACCTGGAATGAAACCAGTGAGGTGGAAGAGACAAGGCTTACTGGAAGTTTAGCTGAACTGAGGAATGGGACAGTGTAGCAACTGGGATCAAGGAGGGGATGGGGTTTTTTGACATAGGATTCAGGCATGTTTTTAAAAAAATGGATACAATCCAAATAAAAGGGAGAGTTTAAACACACAAAGAAAGGGGTAATTATTAGTGTAAAGTAACTTAAGAGGTGGAAGGAAAGCATGGGGGAAGGAAATAACCTTAGAGAAGCTTAATTCCTGTTTTGAAACAGGGACCTTGGGACGATGCAGTAGCATCCCAGCTAATTTCTCTGGCTTCTTCCTTGCCATATAGACAATTCTTAACACAGTAGGTAGCATTACTTTTCTTTTAACTCTCCAATGGCTTCCCATCTCACTCAATAAAAGCCAACCTTCTCACAATGGCCTGTTAGATCCTTCATGATCTGCCCCTTAATCCCCCTCCTTTAACCTATTTGACTGCATTTCCTAAAACTTTTCCCTTCTGCAAAAAGGAATGAGAGGAGCTGTCAGAAGTAGAAAGAAGTAATCACTCTCCCTCCACCACCACCGCCCCCCCCCCCCCCCCCCCCCCCGGCTTCCTTATTGTTCTTACACACCAAACTCCTGCCTCTAGACGTTTGCTTTTGCTCTTCCTCCTGCCAGGAATACTCCTCTCCAAACCGCCAAACAGCTTGCTCTCTCACCACCTTCGAGCCTTTGCTCAAATGTCATCTGCTCAATGACTACTCTGTTGATTACTTCTTAATCAAGTCCCTCTTATAACCTTCCGCTCTTCTCCATAGTACTTACTACTTTCTAAATTGCCATACCACGCATTTGTTTTATTCCCATCTTCCCCCACTAAAAGGTAAGCTGGTGAGGGGAAAGTACAGATTTTTCTTTGTATGGCTCATTGATGTATCCCCAGCACATAGTGGGTACTCAGTAAGTTGTTAAGTAGGGAGAATGAGTGTAGGTAGATTTGCAAATTTGGAAAGATAAAATTTCTATTTGATGGCTTCAGTTTGGGAGGAAAGTGATGATGTGATCTTCTGAGAGTGTCGGGGAGGTAGTAAAGTGAGGGGGGTAGATTTGAGGAGAGTGGAAGTTTGAAAACCTGGTTAAAAGTTGAAGAGATATATAAATAGAAGATTGTCTAGATGTACTTAGGGTTCATTTGATTTTAGTGATTATGAAATTTTAGTGGAATCAGACTGCTGTATTTTCCAATAGCCTTTGGCAGTGTGCAATTGCTCAGATGTTTGGTCTAATTCAGGCCGCAGTTCTGCCAGACAGAGTCAAAGGGTTTAGGGTACAGTTCTCAGTCTTGGCTGTATTTTACCATCTATCACTTGGAAGGACTTTAAAAAGTGGCTAGTTTGTAAATTCAGACCTCACGTGAGTAAATAAGGCCCTCTGGACCTGTTAACTATTTACACTATTATCTCTGCTTAAAAAGATACACCATTTACTAATATGGTGCTGTCCTGGAGATTTTTACTCCCCTTTTCTAAATACTGATTTTGGTTACAGCTTTCCTAGTTTTCCACATATTTGAATGAAAGCCTTACATCACAACTCTGAGAACTCAAACGGTTTCTTTTTAGTTACGTATTGCATTTAAAATACAAACTCTCTTGGGGGCACCTGGGTGGCTCAGTTGATTAAGCATCTGACTTCAGCTCAGGTCATGATCTTGCAGTCCGTGAGTTCGGGCCCCACATTGGGCTCTATGCAGACAGCTCAGAGCCTGGAGCCTGTTTCAGATTCTGTGTCTCCCTCTCTCTCTGCCCCTCCCCTGCTCATACTCTGTCTCTGAAAAATGACTGAAACCTTAAAAAAAATTAAAATATATATATATCTAAACTCTGTAAGATAAGAAACTAAGTTAATTTTCTTAATACTGTGTTCCCAAGACACGATACACAGGTCAATGTTTTCGTTTTTTTTTAATGAATGAATAACAACCACCAGCAGTAGGGCATGTATATGCCAGGTGCTGCTAAAGTATTTATGTAATTTCATTTACTTCTGACAAACAGCCTTATACCCTATCAAGCCAATTTTAGAGACAAGGAAGCATAATCACTGAAATTTTAGTAATTTACCTGACGTCACACTGCTTGCTAGTCAGTGAATAATGTAGCCAGAGCTTTACATTATGTCATTCTGATTCCAAAAGCCATGCTTTTAACCACTATACTATGCTGTATGACAGGAAGGCAAGGACAGAGAAAATAGGTAAAAATTTCAGGGAATACATTCTTATTTTGTGATCCTTTAGAAATTCTACCAAACTGGGGCACCTGGGTGGCTAAGTTGGTTGAGCACCTGACCGTTGATTTTGGCTCAGGTCATGGTCTCACAAGTTGTGAGACTGAACCCTGTGTCAGGCTCTGTGCTGGGTGTAGAGCCTGCTGAAGATTTTCTCTTCCTCTCCCTCTGCCCCTTCCCGGCTCTCTCCCTGTCTCTCTCAAATACTCCCGCCCCTTCAAAAAACAAAACTAAAAAAATAAATTCTAGCAAAACCTTTTTAAGTCACTTTTACAACTAGAGGCTTGACGACTTCACTTTTTGACTCTCCTCCATGAATAGGATCACATTAAAATCATGGTCACCTACAGCCTAATGGGCCAATAGTTCTTCCTCTCTATTGGCTGATACGTTAATCTGTTGGTTGAAATATGGATCTTTTGTGCACATACAAACTTGCAATCTCTCAATAGAGAGGAATGTAAATAGTTTAAGATTTGTTATACATGTAAATTTTCAAATGTTATCTAACACAATATTTTATCCGCATTAGGAATAAGCCAGCTTTTCTCTATTTTATTTGTGACAGCCAGACTGGATCTTATAGCCACATGTCTTTTCTTCTTAAGATTACAATACTTTGCTAGTTTCCTTTTTTAGTGTTTATTTATTTTGAGAAACAGTGAGCCCAAGCAGGGGAGGAGCAGAGAGAAAGGGAGAATCCCAAGCGGGCTCTATGCTGTCAGCACGGAGACCAATGTAGGGCTTGATTTCATGACCATGAGATCATGACCCGAGCCGGTATCAAGAGTCAGATGCTCAACCAACTGAGCCACCCAGGCACCCCTTCTATTTCTTTTAGCAATTTTGTAGGTAAATATCCTTTCATTCAACATATTTTTCTGATGTCACAGAGATATCATTATAGTGGGGGACAACCAATAAACAAAATATGTATTATATGGCAAATAGTTAAAAAAAAAAAAAAGAGGATGACAGAGAGAGAATGGTGGGGTGCCATAAACAGAGTCTTCAGAGGAAAGACCTTTCTAAAAGTGAAATAGTGTGAACCACTCAGGCGGCCCAAGTTTTTTTTTAATGATGGCAGCCATTAAAACATGTTTTTAAGTTGACAGGAATGAATCACTTAAGAGTGAAAAAATCGTAAAGTAGACGATTCCAAGAGTTAAACAGAATTCAAGGCAAAGGTGGCCAAGTTTGCTCTTAGTAATTTTGACAGTTTATCCATAGTTACTGGAGTATAGCAGCATATTCAGATATAGAAAGGTTGGTAGTTGCAATGGTGAGTAGCAGACAGCTGTTATTGATTTCTGTTTTTTTTTTTTTCTATTTCCTTGGAGAGATTAGAAGCATGATAAGGATCTACTCAGGAGGAGTGGGATTAAGAAGTTAAACACAGCTGTTTAAGAGAACGGGCGTAAACGTATTAGGGAAATTAGACTAAGGGTATGGGGAGAACACAAGGAGCTCAATCCGAAGTTAGCAGGGCTGTGTTTTTCTCCAGCCAAGTTCAACTGCTCCGCAGCAAGCATACAGTGAATTAACCAGGACTGTGGATTAGAAAGATAAAATGGAAGAGAGAAGGAAAGGATTGAAGGTATTCACAAAGGATTTATAACAATGGATAATGGAATCTACAAATAGGCAAGGAATTTTTTAAAACATGGGTATAACATTTAGATGTACCTTTTGGTAAATAACTGATTCTTATTTTGTGAGGTAGTTCTATGAAGTCACTGTGAACACTGATCTGTTCCTAGGGGAAAACAGGGTTAGGTTCCAGAAACACTCTGGTCACAACATTTTCATCAGTTTCTATTTAAACATCTTATATTCATTATTGATTCCTTAACACTGAACTCATCACAGTCAAGAGCACAAATAAGAAGCCTGAAAGTTTATCTAGAGCCTGTGTTTTCTCCACAAGGCACATCACATTTTGTGCTTAGGGGTACTAGACAGCACTTTAGCACTACGCTTGGAAGGGCATTTAAAACAGCAAAACCAATAAAAAGCATGAAAAGTGCAAAAACCACAAAAGTATATATATTATGAAAAGTACATTTATTTACAATATGAGAGCTGAATTAATAAGGGAGTGCTATCTTGTTCAACACAGCTGGGAATGTTACATTTTTTGCCACTGTGTGCATGCCCATGAATGCTATGCACACTGATTTGGTGGTCACAAATTTTTAGTGAGTAGGCAAATTTGCAAATATGGAATCTATGAATAATGAAAACTGTACATTGCCTTGTAGTTTCCTCCAGTTCGCGGCTTTTGATCAAACGGTGTATGTCAAAGTTTCAGCACATGATTACCATCAAGAAATTAGTAATAATTTTTGCTGCCGGTTTTCAAAAAGATTCTGCAAAGGATTTATATATTTGTGTGTACTCTGCTAACCTGTATCTTCAGTGCATCTGTTACAAACGTGTTAGAAATTGCACGTAAGACTCTAGGTTTTTAATTTTTTCCCCATTTCAGTCACTAGCAGTTTTGTTTTAGTTACCAATAGCTCACAAGGGGTATTAAGCTTTTACTGGTCCTCACAAAAAGCAATAATCTTAACATCTGGCAGGGGGACTTGACAAATGAGGGTATGTAAGCATTTTTTCTTCAATCAATTGTGATTTCAGGGCCTCTTCCCCACTTCATTCCTTCTCTTTATTAGGCCGAGCAATAAGGATAATTGTTGGAAACCAAGTCAGCTACTTTTGGATACTGGTTTTTGGTGGGGTCTTGTTTTTTTCTGGTTTCCCGTTTTACCTTTCTCTTTTACGCAAATAAGTATATGCTTCTTTTATGTTTATTACAATCTAGTCGTTAAGTTAATGCTGCCTTATAAGAAATTCAGCGCAGGGGAAAAAAAACCCCACCTGAATATCAGCCACTAACCACCCCACGCTTAATTTTGGGGGGTACACCTGACTTTTCCCCTCCCAATACGCCAATGTTGGCATTTCGCCGGTAGCGTTTATAAAATTCAATTTGTAGCAACTCCATTTAGCACCCCCTATGCCTTTATTCACATGCAGAACGTTCGAATGAATTTTCTTTCACCAAAGGACTTCAAGGACAAAGAGGAACTAGAAGAGAAAAATGGGAAATAAAGGTGAGGGTGGGGAGGACACTGCCGCGGACGGAAAATACTCCTCAAGATGAGGCGGGTCAACCCTTTTCCCCTGGAACCCATCCCGCTCCAGATCAGTTTCGGTTTTAATTCACTGCCCCGAGCCGCGCGCGCGCGCGCGCGCTCCCTCCTCGAACCGGGCACCTTCGCCTTACAGCCGCTGGGGCGCCCGGTCCTCCCGCATTCTGTACGACACCCCGTAACGCCTGCGTCTTTCCTCGCCCGACAAGCTCGCTTTCCTGCACGCCTCCGGGGGTGACACTTACTTCTAGCGCGTCGACGGGCGAGCTCCGCGCAGCCCCTGCCCACCGAAGGCCGGCCGCGCGCCCGGCTTCCGGTCTGAGGCAGGTGCCCAGGCCCGGGTTCCGGCTCCCGGGAGCGGGCCAAAGGGAGCAGCGGCACGCTCCCCACCTCCCCGAGGGCGGCTGCTGTCGTTGCCAACCGAGGAAGCTCCTTGGTAACCGTCCGCCCGCCGCCTAACCGGGGAGTGGGGGGGGGGGGGGGGCGTCCGACCACCCCGCCGGAGCCCGAAGGGGCGGGGGCCGGCGGCCGAAGAGCTCACTCAAGGGCACCCGCCCACCCCCGCGCCTCTGGGCGCACGCGCAGCAGCCGCAGACTCCTTTATTTAGTCCGCGATGGCTTCTCTCGCGCCCCACCGTCCTCCTCCCGAAGGCGGCTCCCTCCCCGCGCATCCCGGAGCCCCCGGGAACAGCCTCGAGCGGGTCCCCGAGCGGGACTATCCCTAAGCTGGAACGGCAACGGCCAGATTTGCGTGTGAGGAAAAGAAGCGGCAACCGGAAAGACCTGCCGGGTAGCGAGGAGGCGAGCCAGGCCTCAGAGGAAGAGGAAGGCCGGGGCGGGCCGAGGTTTGCCGAAGGCGGCGTTCCGGAGCCGCGCGGGGCGGGGAGGCAGGCAGAGGGTGGGAGAGGAGGGGCGCGGCGGAAACTGCCGAGGTTTTCCGAAGGCCGCGGCGTCCGAGTTGCCCGGATGTAGTTGGTGGAGCGGCAGCGGCGGCACCAGCGGCGGCGGCGGCGGCGGCAGCAGGAGGCGGAGGAGAAGGACCAGGCAGCGGCGGCGACGGGGGGAGGAGGGGAGGAGGCGGCGGAGCAGGAGGAGGAGAAGGCGGAGGAGGCGGTAGCTCTCCGCGGGGCTGAGCCGGACGCGTCTTCTTGCCCCCTCCCCCCGGTTCGCCGCTGCCGCCGTGTAGTTGGCGCCGCTGCCCGGGCTGAGAGTGAGCGTGGTGTCGGCGGAGGGAGATGGCCCGGGAACGCCGGCGCCACTAACGGGGAGGTGCTGAGAGTCGCCGAGGGCGCGCCGGGCCCTGGTGCCGGTGCTGCCGCCCGCCCGCCGCCTGCGCGCCCGCCCGCCCGCCTCTCGCGGCCGCTCTCCCCCTCCCCCGACACACACTCACAGGCCGGGCATTGATGGTAATGTATGCGAGGAAACAGCAGAGACTCAGTGATGGGTAAATTGTCTTTTCGTTTCGGGCCGGGCCGCAGCGCGGGCGGGGGGCGGTGGCGGCGGCGGCGGCGCGGGGAGGGGGGGGCTGTTCCTCCTTATCTGGTGCTGGCCGAGCCGCCATTTTTGTTGTTAACCCTGATCCGGATCGGGCTGGGGAGGAGGAGCAGCCGCGCGAGCAGGCGAGGACTGAGTGAGTGTGGAGGCAGCGGAGGGCCGGGTTCGCGGCGTTTCGCCCTCGTTACCGCCTTTGAGTCGTGTGTGTGTGTGTGTGTGTGTGTGTGTGTGTGTGTGTGTGTGTGTTCGTTGCCGGTACGTTTGGTAGGTCTCCCGCGGGGAGGGGCGCTGGGGGGGCACCCGTTTTCTTCCTCCCCGCCCGAGGTGTCTCATATCGCCGTCTCTCTTCCTGTTTTTCAGCTGTCACGACCGGAGGGGGGACTCGCAGCCTTACCAGGTACCAGCCGAGGCCGGGGTGGAGGGGTGGGTGGGGGGACGGAGGGGGAAGGGAGGAACTGCTACTCGAGCGCAGGCTTCAGAAGTCGCTACAGGCCCTTCGGTGCAACAAATCTGAAACTAGCACCGCGGGTCCCCTTAAAATTCGTGTTTGGTGCCATTAGCGCTCTCCAGCAACGTTGAGTGACTTATTTTGACAGGTGACTGGAGGAAGTTCAGGGTTTGTTTTTTCTTTTTCTTTCTTTTTTTCTTTTTTTTTTTTTTTTTGGAAAAATATTCCTAGCCAGGAAGGACCTGACTCGATTATTTCAGTGTGAAGGAATCGATGGGATGAGGTGATAGGTGACTTCTAAGCAGTATTTATTTATTGTATTTGGGCACTAAAAATAACGTAATGATATTTAAATTAGGAGGGCCTAGGAAGAAATGATTAATTGATCTGCAGCTCTTAGTATGTCCTAAACTATCTCCTCCCCGTTTGAATGGTTTTGGCGCAAGGAATTGCCTTACTAGTGAGAGATAGTGCTTTTCTCTTTGTATGAATTGAGATCTTTGGATACTTGGATAATTCATTCTAATATAGATGGCTGTAGGTATGTAAGGTTCCTTTTTGTTACTGCGGTTTCTGCATATCAAGTTTTTAAAAATTATAGAAGTGGGCCCTGTTTTGAGGGGGAAGACTCTCATAAACGGTAACTATCAGATGACACCAGAAGTAAATACATTCTACTTAGTACATTTAATCGCTTAAAGGGGTTTCTAAGCTGATAGTTCTGTTACTGGCTAGCCGGAGTTGTTAAAGCTCAAGTTAAAAGCCTTAGGTCCCTTGAAGTGTAAAATCGTTGTTCATTACCTTTGGATAGTCAAGAGATTAAACTCTCTTGAATCTGCTCCTCTGAAACATTGTAATTACACACTGTGAAAGACTGGTCTATTATGGTTGTCTTAAATGTGTGTTAGAATAAAACTGAACCATTTTTCTGAGGGCATTCCATTAAGTTATGTTAGGAAATAGGAAGTATTGACCAATGTTTTTATACCTTAAAATTATTTTTCCATACCTGCAAGAGTAGGTAAGTTAGGCCTGAAATGTTTTATTTGAATCAGAAAGCAGGAGAACCTGATGCTTTCTTTTTTTGTAGGTTTTCAGAAACCTGCTTCTGCTTATTTATGCCTATCAGTTGTAGAACACAAGATTACACTAGTATACAAGATCACAGACGATGGAACTAGTACATGAGTTTCTACTTTGGGCTAAACTTTGTAATTTGCAGAAAAACTTACTATGGAATTAATGTGCCAAGGTGTTTGGTTTCTGGTATTTACAGTATATTTAATGAAGTGTTTTTGTGTTTCCTTTATTGAACATGATTTGTATGAGGAGCCTTATCATAACTCTGGGGCATTTAAGTCTTGTCTGAATAACTTAGAGGCAGAATTGAAAATGGAAATTTTAATTTTATTGATAAAAGTTCATGAAACTGAAGTTAATACGCCGTATGCTAAAATTGATTTGGTTTATTGTTAAGTTTAAAGTTTCAATTCTTTCTCTCTTTTTTTGGGGGGGGTGATGTTTTACAGGCACTTAAGTATTCATCGAAGAGTCACCCCAGTAGTGGTGATCACAGACATGAAAAAATGCGAGACGCCGCAGATCCTTCACCACCAAATAAAATGTTGCGGAGATCTGATAGTCCTGAAAACAAATATAGTGACAGCACAGGTCACAGTAAGGCCAAAAATGTGCATATTCACAGAGTTAGAGAGAGGGATGGTGGTGAGTAGCTTTTTTAATGAAACTTCCACATATATTTAACAATAGCTCTGTGTAAAACAATAGGTAGCAGTGATATTTCCAGCCTGTGGACATGACCATATGGTTGTGTCATCAAAATATTTTATTTCCATCAATTAATCCCTAAACAAATCACTATAGAAGTAAGGTGCTGATCTGAGGAGCATCTTAAAATGGATACCAATGGCATGTAATAAGAGAATGCCTTTATGAATATAACCTATCAAATGCTTTATTAATGATGAGAGAAATGCAGAACATTTTTCCAAGGAAGGAATTTTCACCTTTTCAAGTAAAGATTTCAGTTTATTTGGCTCAGTTTAAAATTTTTATTGCTGCTTCATTTACTTTTATAAGGAGTTCAGATGTATTTCCTACTGATACATTATGAATTTAAAAGTTCAGTAGGGTTTTTGAGATAGTTTACAGGTTTAAAAAACCACTTGTGATTATAAAATTCTTATGGGTTTTTGTTGTAAGGATTTAAAATGTTACTTTCTGTATTCTCCAGGGTTTTATGAATGTAATTTCTATGCTGTGTTCATACAAATATTCAACTTCTTAAAAGTATGCCTCATTTCTTTTGTATAGTGCTGTTACCCTTAAGTTACTACCTTACCTCATCTTAAGTTCGTTGTGGTGGGAGGCTAAGAAAAAGTAAATTCAATAACTTCAGATTTAATTTGCCCAGAATTTATCAAAAAATGCAATTGCATGTCTAAAGCATGTATTGAGCAACAAACCGATTTCACTAAGGTGATTAAAACATGGTTTTTTCCCCACTATAAAATTTCTCAACAGGTAACATGTTTGATATACAAATATTCAACAGTGATTGTGCTTTTAGAAGCTACTAAGGAAACTCGAGTGCCATGTGGCTTTCTGCCTCTGACTGCCAACTACCTTCTCAATACTTCCTTTTAAAAAATATCCTGCATCTTCTGGTCTTTTTTGCCTCTTGGGATGGAGAACTGCTTTGTTCAGTGTGCTCAGATACTCGGAAACATGGGTCTCCTCTGTACATAGTTACTGGGTTGAGGAAATTAGCAATGGTCAGAAGATGGTCAGATTGTGTTGAGATGGAAGAATTTAGATGGTTATTGGATGGGAGGTGAATATAGTTCTGATGAACATAGCTGTAGTTCTGTGCTACTTACGCAGATAACTATATTTTTGTTTGTAAGTAACCAGTAGCAGGTGGGTTTGGTTATTAAGTGTTAGAAGTTCTTTGATGGCAAAATTACTTAAACTATTAATATTTTTAATTTTGTGGATAAAGTTTCCCTAGTGTTATGTACAGTCTGAGATGATACCATTCTCAATCACTCTTATGTAGTGGATTTCATCTTAAACGTTAGCTCTTGGAAGGCAGGTACTGTTTGCATTGTACTGTGCTTTATTTTTCAAGTTTTGGTGATTGTGACAAAATAGGATGTGGCACTTCATCTCCTTATGGATAAGTATCTTGTGTTCTCTTTTAGTGATTGTGATCTGGTTTAATGTATCATCAATTTCTAAATCCAGGAAGAAGTCAGTTTAGGTACTCTAGGAAAGTTCTGTAAATGCTTTCAAACATTTATAGTTAACTGTACCTGATAATTCCTTTATAGGTGAAATAATCCCAAGACCATTCTGTTACTTATTCAACAAACATGGGGCAACAATTGTGTTGTATTCCTGGAAGTAAAGATAAAATGTGATCCTGTCCTGGAAACAAGTTTGGAAGACTGACTCTTGTCAGCTAGTGGTGGTTTTAGCTTAACTGCTTACTTTCTCTGTACTCCTTTTTTCTTCATTTTTATTTTAATTTTATTTCTTATATGAATTCCAGATACCTTTTCTAGGCTTTTAGTTTTCTTTCTTTGCATCTGTTTGCTGATTCTTCCATTTGTAAGAAACTTCCTTGTTTTTCTGATAGTCATTTGCCGAGTTGGGCCCCACTTTCTGATTTGCTTTTTAGCTGCTTATCTGTCTTCCTCTGGAGACTTTAACTAATAGAAGCTCTGTTCTGAAGTTTGGAGTGCAGATTTGGTGTCCATTCTTTTAAAGATATGAAGTCATTTTCTCATTTTAATACTTATTTTGTCATTATACATTGACTCCAGGTGTTTGCCTTGATTGCTGATACGTGTTTGAAATGGAGTTTTTCAAAGTGTATAAGTATCATCTTATTACAAACATTTGTATCTTTTTAGATTTTAATTTTTAAATATACATTTATGTATAGATATCTGTACATAGATAGGTATTTGTCTATTGAAACACAAAGCCATTACCCAAAGTCAGATGGAAGTGAGTTGGGTTCTCTGCCCATGTGTTAAGAAACAACTTGATGTAAGAATGGGTTACCACATTGTTTATTGATTTAATATCAGATGTGTTTTCATTTTAGTGTTTTTAAAAGATCTAATGAGTTTAGTAAATACCTAATAACGTAAAAGCCTATGTGCTATGCTTTGTAACTTGCATCTTACAAAACAAACGGATGTGAAACTTACAAAATGTGTTTTTTTTTTCCGAGATTGGATTTTACTGGCATCTATCCACATCGCAACATATTTTTTACAGTAATTACTAGATGTCTTCTATAGCACCTTGGATTTCCTTGAAAAGTGCCAGTTCAGATGTATAAAATGACTTTAAGTAATTTACCATGAAAAGTAAAAAAGCAATTACTGAGAAGGATTGTCTATCGGATTGTTTGTCCTAGAAATCCTTAGCTAAAAGACTGATTGCAACATAATATGTGCAGTTAAGAGTTAAATTTTGTCCTTTAGGATTTATTAAAGGGAATGTGGTTTATTGTAAGTAAAGGGAAGTTCTGTGAGAGTATAATATTTTAACTTCGTGAATCAAGCTATTTTTTATGTATTCTGTGATTTATTTGCAGTCTTTTGTTTAAAATGTTTTGTTTAAAAATAACCAAAAACAAGAATCTTAAGGGTTTTTGTTTTTTTTTTATAGCTTAGACATGTTTTAAAAGTGCAGCTGACATCCAGACCTTAGAAGTATGAGCATACAATTCAGGTTGAATTTGTATTTTCGTGGAATTTTAAAAACACTTTCTGTTTGGTTATGAAAGTATTTTTTCTGGAGAACGAGTTTCAAATGATTATTTTACCAAGTAACTAAATTTAAGAATGATGATAGTACAGATGAGTTTAGGAGGGAAAGGTATCTTTACAAGGATTCTGGAAAGCTGTTCCACAAAACTTCAGCCTCGTGGGAGTTGTTCCATTTTTCATACTATTCCTCTCAGAATTAACTGTTAAGAAACTTACAAGATACATTTGGAATACTTTTTAGAAACCTCTTTTCTGGGGAGACAGCTCAATTGACTGATAGCAGAATAATCTTTATTGGTTTTCTGATTTGTTGGACTTCATTGAATTTGCATAGCTTTTTAGTTAGCATTCAAGTATCTTTTGAGTACAAAGTAAAGTACCCTTAGTGGTTTAGTAATTATTGTTCTAAAGATTTTAAAGTTTTTAGCTGCATAGTGAAAGCTTTTATCTTGTTTTGTCATTTAGCTATATATTTGGAGATATTCAGAAATGTATTTTCATCTAATTTTCAAATGAAGGATACTTTAACATTTGAAATTGTTCAGTAGAAACTATTTGGGGATAATGGGTACTTTTATAGTTTTTAAAATATACTTTAGTAACGTTTGAAGCTTTTCATGTTGGATGATAGACTGGTACTTGTGTAACATGGCCTTATAGTTACTCAGATAACTTTGTTTTGAATAGAAAGGAAGTATGCTTTGCATTTATAATGCTAGAAAGTATTATAAAAATAAACAGTTTAATTTGATCCTCATGTTGCTCTTGGGAGGTAGAACAGATAGCATCCCTGTTTTACAGTTCTACAAATGAGGGAAAATTTACTTGTATAAAATTGAATAGTGGACTCTAGAAATTGGTCCTCTATACTCTGGTAGATTGTTCACACTCTCAGATGAAACATTTAAGCATATTGAAAGCTTATTTGGTGGGTGTTTACTATAGCACAAATTAATTTAAAGTCAGTTTGCTTGTATCCTCTTAATGCTTTCACCCAGCATCCACTGTGGTTACATCATACCTAATTTAGTACATTATTAAAACCATGACATTGACATTGGTACAATATGTGTGTAGTTCTAGACCAAGTTATCAAGTCAGTGTTTTAGTTTTAGAAAGAGTTTTAATGTGAAAGTTGACCAGAGTTTTTGCTTTGATATTTAAAGGCTGTCTTGATTGAACAAAATGTTTTTTAGTTGTGTAAGATATATTTAAAGTTTTTGGTGTAACATATTTAGGATTTTTGGTCCATAATTCACAGGAAACTTATTCTAGATTGTCTCTGTTAAGCATCTGCTTCTTGTCTTCTGTTGTGCAGGATGGTTGTGGTGTATGTAGTTTATCATGTTATGCTTGAAAGAGTAAAGATAACAATGAGCTGGGGCATCTTTACAGGGTTTCTGTAAGTGGGACTCACATTCTATAAGTGGGACTACTCCGCTTCTGGGATTCTGTCCTAAGAACTGAAGATAACTCTTTGTTAATCATTTCAAAACCAGTTACTTAGGTCTTGCAAATGTATCCTAAGAAGAGTCTCCTTTCCATTTATGATTTATATGATAAATCATAATTTTGAAAGCTCTTTTACATTGTTTCTCATCTCATTCTTTAACAACTCTTTGTGAAACAGGCTGATGAGGATTATTCCTGTTTAAGTGGTTGTTCTTAGAAATATAATTTGAAGATCAAGCTAAGGTTTCATATAGTGCTAAAAACTTGCTTTCCAGTTTCAATAATTAATAGTAGCCTAAATACTTCACTTGGATTGCACTTATAACCACTTTTTAGTAGTTAAAATGCAACCATTATACTCCTAGCTACTATCTTCTCTTACCGGGACTGTGTAAGAGCCTGCTGAATGGTGTTCTTTTTGCTTCACACAATCATTTCCCCCCACAGTCCAGAGTGGTCCACTAAAATACTGGTCAGTTCACATCACTCTTGCTCAGAACCCCCCAGTGACTCTCTGTTACTTACAAGGCCTATATGAAAATACTCTGTGTAATCTGGTGTCTGAGTTTCTTCAGCCTCTTCACCTACCACTCTTTCCCCTTGTTTGTGCTTCTCCTTTCTGGCCTTACAGGAAGAAGTTCCTTCTTATCTCAAGGATACTGCATGTTATGCTCCTCCTCTCTGGGACGTTCATCTTTCTGTATGTCCTCCTGGTGCGCTTTCACTGAATAATGTGCTTAAATGGCACCCTCTCCCAGAGGCCTTCCCTAGTGTTTGTTCCTGGTCGCTCTGAAACAGCCATCCCCAGCAATGTTTATCCTTTTCATTGCTTTGTTCCTTGCTCGTATTTAACATGACTTGATGTTATTTATTTATAGTCATTCTGCTATAACATGACATGTGTTCCTGAAAGGTTTCATGCTATGCAAAATAGCACCACAGGACCTATGGGAAAAATGTGGTTAGGGGCGCATTAAAAAGATAGAAATCTAACAAATTTCCCTCAGATAATAACGTTAAATGGTTAAGGAGTCCATTAATAGTGCAGTACATGTGGTACTTTGACAAAGACCTGGAGTTAGCTTGTGGAAGTGGGCATCTTTTGAAAGGGTTGCAGATTGTGAGTTATTGTGAATTGATGGGAAGAGGGTTACCTGAAATAACCCTCGTAAAGTTGTAACACAAATTGTGGATGGATAAGAAAGACTCCTACTGGCAGGATGAACCGAGGTAGCTGGCAGATGTTTGGGGTGTGCTTGTGAATTCCTGTGTAGCTTGGTTCAGCTGGATGCAGTTAGTGTTTTTCATAGGTGAAACCACTCAGAAGTGGTAAATTTGTTATGCTCAAATAATTTCCTGATTTATCAATAGTGCTGGGACAAATTTGTGTTTTCAAAATAAGTGTTAATAGCAGAACTAACTGTATTTTAGTTTATTTTTGCTTATCTTCTGTGGAATACGCTCCAGAACAGAGAGTGAGTTTGTTTTGTTAACTTGTATTCCTATTGCTTAGAACAGTGCCTGACACCTTATAACATTTCAGTAAATGGGTAGATAGAATAGTAGTGGGATTGTCAGTATAATTTAAGGGAAATGAATTTTCCAGTTTTCTGAAACAGTGCTTCTCAAACTTCAATGTGTATAGTAATCACCTTGGGATCTTGCTAAAATGCATATTCTAGTTAAGTAGTGCTGGGGTTGGTTCCAAGGCTCTGTCTTTTTAACAAGATCCCACATGGTGCCCCTGTTGCTGGCTGCGTGTGAGTAATGGATCTACAGCAGCTCTGTCCAGTGGAAGAAGATTGTGAGCCACAAATGCAAATTCCACGTATAGTTTTCTAATAGTCATAATGAAGTAAAAGTAAAGTACGATTAATTTTAGTATATTTTATAAACTAATTTGTCCAGAATATTACTATTTCAACATGTACTTGATATTTTAAAAACACTTAAGATTCTTTACATTCCTATTTTTGTGTGAAGTCTTTGAAATCCAGTATTTTACACCTGTAGCACATTTCAGTCTGGACTAGCCACATTTCATGTGCTTACTTGCCACATGTGATTATTGGCTACTGAATTGGACAACACATATTCTCCATATTCTGCGGAGTATGATCATTCTGTTGAATGATATAGCTTCACACATACTCCTATTTCTCTAAAGAAATTTTTCTTTTTTCTTAATTTTTTTTTTTTAACGTTTATTTATTTTTGAGACCGAGAGAGACAGCATGAACAGGGGAGGGGCAGAGAGAGAGGGAGACACAGAATCTGAAACAGGCTCCAGGCTCTGAGCTGTCAGCACAGAGCCCGACGCGGGGCTCAAACTCACGGACCGTGAGATCATGACCTGAGCCGAAGTCGGCCGCTTAACCGACCAAGCCACCCAGGTGCCCCACTAAAGAAATTTTTCATATGCCTGATGATTGAAATACCATGTAAAATGCAAGGTATGGTTAGAGTTGATGAATCCTTGAGCCATAGAGTGCTCCTGTACTAAAATTTTTCTCTGTTAGGACCCGTTTGTGATAGAAGAATTAGGAAATATGGAGAATGGGGGAAAATAAAATTACCTTAAATGCTGTCACTTGGAGTTAATCAGTTTTCACAGTATACATTTTTATGTCGTAAAATATCAGTAGGGTTCCACAGGTAGCTTTTCCAGAATTTTTATGAAAATGGTTTCATATTCCGTATTCTGTTATGCCCTTTTTGGGGGCTTGTATTTAAGATTTGTGTAGTGGATTCAGTGGACACTTGGTGTTGATGGTATCAGTCTCAGAGGACTGATCAGGAATACTTTTAGTTCTTAGAGAATATGCATATTTATCTTTTATTCTTACCTAATAGATTGAAGTCTTCTTTCAGTTAGATTAGTGTTTTAAGTCTAGGCTCTGATACTTGTAGCTAGGTGATGTTAGGCACACTACATACTCTGAATTTTTGTGTCCTGTTCCCCTAGGATTGTTGTGCCTATTAGGTATCTAAAACACTTCCAAGCAGTTAGGTGAGTGCCTTGACTGTGGCACCCTAAATGATTAGGTTTACTCGTATTCCTGTCACTAAGTTAGTGGTAGATCAGCAGGTGTAGGTCTCAGGCTACTGCTTTCTTTAGAGTCAGGAAGGAAAATACTAGATATTTTAGTTGCCGACTGAGGAGCCTGGCAAGTGAGAGCCGTGTCGGGGGCGGGGCGACACGACACGGCAATTCTAACTTGGTACCTGCTCCTACCCAGGACTTCGCAGTTTAAGGTTTTTAGGATAGATGTAAGGATAATTTCCCTCAGATGTGGCTGCTTATTAGAATCACCTGAGAAACTTAAAGCTACAAGTTCCTTGACTGCCTCTGAATTACTATAAATCAGCAGTTTCTAGGATGTAGCCTAGAAAACTGAATTTTTAAATAAACATGAATTTAATTTATTTATAAAATGCAGGTCTAGAGAGAGTACATGTAAGAGGAGGAGGAACTCTGAGCGAGATTCAGGAATCTAGAAGTTAGAGTGGTTATTTGCCAAATCATAACGTTAACGTGTTACCTTGAGTTTTATTTTTTTAAATTTTTTTTTTTTCAACGTTTATTTATTTTTGGGACAGAGAGAGACAGAGCATGAACGGGGGAGGGGCAGAGAGAGAGGGAGACACAGAATCGGAAACAGGCTCCAGGCTCTGAGCCATCAGCCCAGAGCCTGACACGGGGCTCGAAGTCACGGACCGCGAGATCGTGACCTGGCTTAAGTCGGACGCTTAACCGACTGCGCCACCCAGGCGCCCCATTGAGTTTTAAAGAATTTTCTTCTCTTTAATCTTTCCTAATTTATAAATAGTACAATTTCTTTGTAGTTATACGTTAAATACCTAACCTAGTGTTCTGTGGCACATACATTTGATGCCCTATTGTAGAATTCGTGCTGGACGATAGACAAGTTTCTAACCAGTATCAGTGACTGGGCAGGCTGCTAAGCTACTGGGGTGGTACCAGGAGCCACTATCACTGCGTGAGGTAAAACTGTCCTTGATGCTCCATGTCCTCTGCTGCCACCCACCCACACCGTCCCTGTGCGTTCACATTGTCGTGAGACTGTTGAATGGTGAACTTCGTTTAGTTTTTGAGAAACAGGTTTCGCCTGTTGGCGTACTCTGGCTGACTTCAGGTGTTCATAAACCGTTTTCTTAAAATTGACTTTTGGGAATAAGTGCATTTTAAAAGAAACTTAGGATCTGAGTGTGGCTGGTATATTTACTTAGTGTTAGTCTTTTGTTTAATCTTTCGTTACTTTTGAATCGTGTGACAGTATACCAGAAGAGCGTGACATATGTTGGCTTCTTCTGAAAGATTCTGACCTGTGCTGTCTGAATAGAGTTAGTTGTTTTTGGTAGCCAAAACGCAATGCTAGCAAAATGCGGTATTTTGAAATATTTTGGCTCATATGAGGGAGAGGATCATGGTAAAGTTTCTTCACCTAATATACTGCCTGTTGCCTTTTCTGTGGTGGTTTGGTCCAATTTCTTTTATGCCGTTTTTTTGGTTTCCTCTCAGGGTTTTAAAGCATTTGTATATATAGTATTGTATGCATAAATATCCGAGTCTCATTTATCATGGGACGTTTAAACTATTAAAAATGTTAAAGTCACAAAGCAGAGCTATACTTTGTAAACCTTAATTTTATATTTTTGTATAATTATGATAGTTCCTCTTTTATATAACTGCTAAATGTCAATGTTGATTATTTTGGAGTAAGAGGAAAAAGTGCTTAGCCCCTCAGAGTCTCCCCTTTGATTTGGGCCAGTTTTATTACTACCTTGAAAAGGAGTGGGTGAGTCCCTGACACTGACTCATAATTTTGGGATGTTCTTGATGTCTTGGGAAGAACAGGTTTCAGAATGCAGCAGTCATTTTAGTATTTCTGTGTTTAAATCCATTAGTTGATTTTCATTTCCATAGTTCGTGGAAAGACTTAAGTATGGTCAGTCTAGAGCAGAACTACTGGAGCTGTGACTCCTAACTGTTCAAAACTTGACTTTGTCAGCACATGTTATTAGCACAGTGAGGGGATTATATACCGTTCACTAGTTTGTCCCCCCCATGCCCTTGTACATTTGGCACATTATACATTTAGGATTTGAAATTGTCCTTTGCTGAGTTGGGGGCACATTAGCTAAGTTTTGGTTATATAAAGCCTTATGTTACTAGCATTGCTTGTCGTACTGTAGATTTGAGGTAATTAGGATTTGGGTTAAGATAGTGGAAGTAGAATTTAAAGAGAATTGCGGTCCCTATGAACACTTTTGACATCAAAATGGTTAGAAATGCTAAAGAACAGCTCAAGCTTGAACCTGATAGTCTGGGTGAATCCAAGAAACAACTAGTTTTATTCATATAGGAGTGAGGCCTAGAAAGTTAGATTTTGGACATGTGTTATTGGGTTACTTTGGTTGCTTTTATGGCCTTTCTGGAATTTTACTAATATGGGAAACATCAAAATGTCAGTCACGTGGACACTTCTCATTTCTCTTTTGATAATGTAGAATGGGTTGAGTTAAAAACATCTTAAATTTCCTAATTTATTTTTTAAATGTTTGTTTGAGAGAGAGCATGTGTGCACGAGTTGGGGAGGGGCAGAGCAGGAGAGCCAGAATTCCAAGTAGTACAGAGCCTGTCTTGGACCCACGGACTGTGAGATCATGAGCAGAGCCGTGATCAAGAAGAGTTGGCGCTTAAGTGAGCCACCCAGGTCCCCCCACATTTTCTATTTTAAAACAGGTTTACTTAATTTTTACAAAATCAGTAGGACTGTATCCAAAGAGAAAGGCCTGTGCAAGGTAGCCATTATATGTAGTTTGTGCTAATTATATGTGTTTCTTCATTAAAATTAGTAGAACAGCAGTGTTGATGAAATGATGTACATTTCAGCTGCTTCCCCTCACTGTAGTTTTATATTAGGTTAATTTGTATGATGTTGCTATTTCTGTAAGTAAAAAAAAGAATCCTCAATTTCATGTGGTTCCACTTAAGTTATTATAGATTTATAGCATATTTTACTGCTTATTAGGGCAGTCCTCATGTTTTCAAAAATATCTAGGATATACTTAAATATGTTTTCCTGCCTGGATAATCTTTTTATTTTTTGTTTTTATTTTTTAATTTTATATTTATTGCCAAAGATGGGTATCCAGATAATACTCATTGTGTTGATACAGCATCTGGGTGGCTCTGTTGGTTAAGCATCTGACTCTTGATTTTGGTTCAGATCATGATCTCACAGTTCTGAGGTCGAGCCCTGCATCTGGCTGCATGCTGATCATGGAGCCTGCTTGGGATTCTCTTTCTCTCTCTCTCTCTCTCTCTCTCTCTCTCTCTCTCTCTCTCTGCCCTTTTCCCACCCACCCACCCCCCAAATAAATAAATGAACTTAAAGACCAAAAAAACCCAAAAAACAAATAATGTTTATTGAGTTGACAATGAACATCTTTGTTCATGACTTTAATGGGCATACTTCTATAGTTTCACCTGTAAGAGTACTTTTAGTTTTTTTGTGGGTATTTTACCAAATAAGATGGTTTCTTTTTCCTAGTTTGCCAAAGTATTTGTCAGGAATGGACCTTGAATCTCGTGCTTTTCTACAGCCGTTAAGAGAGATGATTTTGTTTTTTTCTTCAGTTCATTAATATAATAAACTACAGTATGTTTCTTCATGTTGAAGCACCTTTTCTTGGTCATGGTGTTCATGGTTTTGACGTGCTGGTGTTTTTTTCCCCCCCCTAATGTTTGTTTATTTTTGAGAGAGAGAGAGAGAGACAGAGCACAAGCAGGGGAGGGGCAGAGAGAGAGGGAGACACAGAATCTGAAGCAGGCTCCAGGCTCCCAGGTGTCAGCACAGAACCTGACACGGAGCTCGAACTCTGGAACTGTGAGATCGTGACCTGAGCAGAAGTCAGATGTGTAACCAACTGAGCCACCCAGCCGCCCTGACGTGCTAGTTTTTATTTTATTTTTTAATTTTGTGTCCCATTTCTTTATGTCCAGAAGTGAGAGGAGAAGCACTGTTTAAAATAGGTGAGAAATATTTTTTTTCTGTGTCTTGAAGCAGCTTAAATAATAATTGGAATTACCTGTTTATGAAAGTTGTAGTTGAATTCTGCTATAAAATTCTGCTCTTAATGCCTTAATGAGTGGTAGAACTTTGGCTCTTCTCACGTTTTTTGTGCGGTTATTGATTTCCTTTTCCCTGCTTCCTTTAATATTTTATTAGAAAATGTATTGATACAAAGTTTAAAATTTATATCTAACAACAGTTTCTCTTTTTTTTGTATTAACATTGTATCCTGTACTTTTCAAGAATCAGACTTAACCAAAGACTCTTTTCTTATATTGGTATTTTTAAACAAGCTACAGAGAAAGAACTCTTGTTTTCTATTTTTATTTCGTTTTTTATTGGATTCTTCTTTGGCCTTAATTTCTTCAGTTGAATCAGTTGGATAGTTTATTTTGATGTTTTGTTTATTGAAAACATTTAAACTTGTAAATTTTCTAAACTTGACTGCTTTGTTCATACTGCATAGGTTTTGATGCAGAGTGATTGCATTTTTATTCATATCTTGATGTGATTCCAGTTTTGTCTTTTTTCTGTTTTTTAGCCTGAGTATTTGGGAGTGTGTTTTAAAAACGTTTAATGCTGGGGCACCTGGACGGCTCAGTTGGTTGAGTTTTTGGCTCAGGTCATGATCCTGGAGTCGTAGGATGGAACCCTGTGTCATGCTCTGGGCTGAGCATGGAGCCTGCTTGAGATTCTCTCTCCCCCTCTCTCCCTTGGCCCTTCTCCTGAGGGCATGTTTGCCCTTGCTCTCTCTCCCTCTCTCTCTTCCTCTCTCTCTCTCAAATCAAATGTTTAATGAATTTTATAAACCAGTATTTTAAAAATTACTATTTAACTTTCTGCTAAATTCTAATTTTCTTGGCCTGTTAGAATTATTTTTTCCTTACCTCAGGATAATTATTTTAAGTATTTTGTGGATGTTTGAAAATAATCTTCTTTTTGGTAGAAAGAACTGTCAGATCAAGTTCTTTAGTTGTGTAACCCCTAACTATGTAATATCAGTCCTTAGTAATTTTAATTTTGATCTGTTTTCTGACTGATGAGAAAGTTTTCTATTATGATAGTTGATTTCACTTCTCATTTTTTAAAAACATTTTTTGCCTTACATGTTCTATATGTTTGCATGGAGATTTATAACTGATATTTTTTATGAGTGGTAATGTGAAGCTTTGCATGTCTTCATTTTGTCTTTATACAAGAAGAATGATCTTTTGGCTAGATTAAATACAAATCTTTTTTTTTTTTTTCTTTTCTGAAGATACTTCTAAATTGGCGATTACCATTCATTGTTGCAGGTGAGAAGTCTGATCTCAAATCTGGTTGTTATCTATAGGTAGTTTTCCATTATGATGTGTGTCTTTTACTTTAATTCTCCTACCCCCCAGCTTGGGAGCCTTTAAGATTTTTCTTTTTCTTCATCCTGAAATGTAAAACTTCACCAGTCTTCTCTTGTAAGTGGGGTCTTTTTTCATACTTCTGCTTATGGCTCTTTTAGTCTAAAGAGAGCCCTTAGAGTTGTTCCTTACTCCTACTGCTACTTTCCCCCTCTTTTAAAATTGTTTCTGACTCCTCACCTTTCGGAATTCTTGTTATATGTTTTTTGGTTATATTCTACTTCCCTCTTTTCTGATAAACAGTATACATTTGGATACTTTTTTTTTCAAATGTCTATTTTTACTTTTTTGAGAGAGAGTGAGTGGGGCCGTAGCAGAGAGAGAGGGAGACAAAGAATCAGAAGTGGGCTCCAGGCTTCAAGGTGTCAGCACAGAGTCTGACCCAGGACTCGAGCTTACAAACCACAAGATCATGACCTGGGCCGAAGCTGGATGCTTAACCAGCTAAGCCACCCAGGCATGCCAATTATTCAGATGCTTTTTGAGTGAGAATACATTGCACTCCCGTGGCATATTTCAGCACACTAATTATATTTAAAGATGTGTTCATATCATCTACCTATTGAAAGTTCTATTTTGCACAATCTACTTTTTTTTATAGCTTTTAATTTTATGAATCTGATTCAATAGAAATAGTCTGGGAATTTAAATTATATTTTCGTTTTTTTTCCATGTCAAATGTTTCCTCATAAGGTTTTCTGTTTGAGTTTAGTGCGTCTCTTCCACATTATTGGGCTCCATGAATTTTTTTTTTCTTTTTTTAATTTTTTTTTTTTTTAATGTTTATACTTGAGAGAGAGAGAGAGAGAGACAGACAGAGCATAAGCGGGGGAAGGGCAGAGAGAGATAGGCAGACAACAGAATCTGAAGCTGGCTCCAGGCTCCAAGCTGTCAGCACAGAGCCTGATGCGGGGCTTGAACTCATGGACCACAAGACCATGACCTGAGCCGAAGTCAGACTAAGCTTAACTGACTGAGCCACCCAGGCGTGCCCCGAATTCCATGGATGTTTGCTGTTTATAGTTGAGTGTTCACATTTGGAAATGAGAATCTAGGTTAGCCACTGTTCAATAGAATATATGGTTGAAATGTTTGATGTTTGAGCTATCTGTATGGTAGCCACTAGCCACATGTGCTCGTGGAACATTTGAAATGTGACTAGTGCCACTGTGAACTTCAGGTTTTAGTGTTACTTAAATTTAGATTTAGCCCATTGCCCTTATGCTGTTTCTCTCTCACTTGAGGTTTTTTAAAAAATTTTTTTGCAACTGCTTATGATCTCTTTGTTTAACAAGTCCACCGAAAACCTTTCAGTCCATTAGTTTTTTGAAGTTTTCTCTTTCTTTATAATATTTCTTACGGTGTTGGTTTTCCTTTCTCTGTTGCTGTTTTCATCTTATTGCCTGCACTGAAGTTATTATTCCCTGACATGTTCTGTCCTTGCTGCTTCTCATTCTGTAAATCCTACCCTTTGGTGTCCAGGCCCACATGTCTTTTTTGCTTATTAGGCATGTTTCAATATTTTCCGTAGTTACTTTCCTAAAATCTCTTCTTAAATTGATTATTCCCCGGTTAATGCTTAGGAATGCATCCTTGATTTCCTTTTCCTTTTTTTTCCTCCTGTGGGGAATTCTAGACCTCATTATCCTCTTTAAGTATTGCAGCATCCTTTTAACAGATCTTTTGTCTCATTCCTATGCATTGCTATCTGAGTAAAAATTTTAGACTATAATTTTAAACATATTCCCTTCATTAACCCTTAGAAGTCTTCATTAATATTGTATTGCCAACACGATTGCCTGTGTATATGGCTTTCCTCCTTTGTCATGTACTTATCTGGGAAATCTGTCTGGTGTACATAGGGGACACTGAAACGAAAAGGGAACAGTTATGTTCATGCCAGAAATCTAACTAGCATCTCAGAGTAGATGTTTTGCTTGTAAATATAGCTTGAAAATTTGAAGAATTTAAAATCTAAGTCATCCTTGCCAAGAGTCCAAATTTCTGTCTCTTCTCAACCTACTGCCTCTCTCTGTACTACTGTCATGTAAATTTATTTAGCCAGTCCTAGAACATCAAATGCTGTTGTCTTTCTGTACATTTTCACAGCTAAAACTGTCCTCTCCTATCCCATTTTTTTTTTCTCTTGGTAATCCTTCAAGATTCCAGCTCTTTATTGTATGGAGACTTGCCTGAACCTTTTTATATTACAGTTGTTTTTTTTTTTATGGGGAGGTTAATTGTTTGCATATGTGGTTTGCCTGCTATACCGTAAGCTCCTAGAAGGCAGAAACCGTTTTAATTTTTATTGTATCAAGGCCTGGCATATAAATGTATATGCTCAGTAATGTTAAATCAATGTCTGGTATGACATTTGACATGTCTAACACATGTCAGAAATAGGTAAGTGGTAGTAATCTTCAGGGAATTACTTGGGTTCAAGTGAGTTAATTTTTCAAGTGCAGTTGAGTAAAATAGTAAGAATTTACTATTTTAGAATTCCTAAAGTGGTTGAACTTGCTTTTGTACTATTCGTGAAGAAAGCAAATAGTTTATTCAGATCTTGAGGAAAATATATAAAGTTTTAGTTACAAATTTAAAAACAAATTGTAATTGATGTGCTAATTCCATCACAGTACTACCAGTCCCTTAAGTAGCCCTGATTTTTAGACTGGTACCAGTAGCTTTATTATAATTCTATAAATACATATATATAATTAGAATAAAATGACATTTAAAGCACTTTTTAAGTTTATTTTTTTTAACTTTTTAAAAAGTTATTTTGAGAGAGAGAGCGTGCACGTGTGCAAGTGAGCAGGGAGGGTCAGGGAGCGAGGGAGAGAGAATCCCAAGCAGGTTCTACACTGTCAACACAGAGCCCGATGCAGGGATCGATGCCATGAACTGTGAGATCATGATCTGAGCTGAAATCAAGAGTCAGATGCTTAACGTACTGAGCCACCAATGTGCCCTGACATTTTAAATGCTACAGACTTTTTACTAATTTTTAACTGTTCTTTTCCTAAAGCATAGTGTCTTTTCCAAATATAACCCTATATTTGAATATTCAGTTTTACGAGCTTTATTGAAATTAAGAATTTCCCCAGAAATTCTCATATGTGGTGCTCCATTTCTCAAGGGTAAACCCATGAGAATTACTGCTCTAGTTATTTTTAATTAGTGATTCATTGTGTTGTGATTTTTATTCCTAAAATGATTAAAATGTTAAGATCATTTTGGATCAGGAAAAAAAGAGTGCAGCTATAATGTGGCATATTTGGGTTCATGAATTTGTGCCTCTTGACAATAAAACTATGACTTTTAAAAAGTAAACTCTTTGAAAGAATATAAGCTATTCTAGTCCAGCAGTGGCTCAGTTGAAGTCTTTTGGGGTTGAATACATATTTTGTTGAAAATCCAAGAGCCACAGTAGCAGATCATTCTTAATATCTCTTTAATAACTCATTTTGTTTTTGATATGAAACATTAGCCAGTATTCCTTCTACCATATTTACCAGTATTTTAATTGAATTACTCACTATTTTTTTAAATTTTTTTTTATTAAATTTTTTTTTAACGTTTATTTATTTTTGAGACAGAGAGAGACACAGCATGAACGGGGGAGGGGCAGAGAGAGAGGGAGACACAGAATCGGAAGCAGGCTCCAGGCTCTGAGCCATCAGCCCAGAGTCCGACGTGGGGCTCGAACCCGCGGACCGCGAGATCTTGACCTGAGCTGAAGTTGGACGCTTAACCAACTGAGCCACCCAGGCGCCCCATATTACTCACTATTTTTAACCCATCTCCAATGTTTGAAGAATTAGCTTAAGATATTTGAGTGAATATATTATAGGCTTTGAAATGGTTTCTCGAGGAGGAGTGATAAATGGTTTGAGAAGTGACACTGGAGAGTCTTAAGGTGAATACTTTGAAGGTTTCTACTTTTTTTGTGAGTATTCTAATTTTTTTTTTAATCACATATTTGTCCCTTTTCCAATTTTTTCTTTGTCTTTAGTCTTAAGGATGTGTGTGGTTTTTAAAAGCTGTCTTGCTTTGAGGAGCACCTGGGTTACTCAGTGGATTCAGTGTCCAACTTGGGCTCAGGTCATGCATGATCTCACGGTTCATGAGTTCAAGCCCCGTTTCAGGGTCTGTACTGATGCCTCAGAGCCTGGAGCCTGCTTCAGATTCTGTGTTTCCCTCTCTCTCTTTGCCCCTCCCCTGCTCATGCTCTGTCTCTGTCTCTCAAAAATAAATAATCATTAAAAAATATAAAAGCTATTTTGCTTTGAAAAGCGCTGATTTATTTTTGTAGATGTTGGAATGGTGTATCATAAGATTTTTCCTCTAGGCTCAGAATTGATCAAATTAAGTGGAGAAACTCCATTTGTTGGGCAGAGTGGTACTTAAGTTTTGGTTTGTTAGCCCTGTTTTGTTTTATTTTGTTTTTTTGTAAACATTGTAATGCTTTCAGTATCACTAAGATTAGTATCAATGGAGGAAGGCAGGGAGGCATATAGAGAACTTGCATTATGTGCAGTGTTATTTCCAAAGACTCTTTATTGGTTAGCCTTTGAATATACATGTCAAAAGCATCATGTTAAGGAATTACTACCAAATAAAATTTACAACGTAAAGTTGTCGGATCACAGAGCCAGAACTCTGAATATTGACTGGATTCTAATTGTCTTATAAGAAAAGTACCTTTTAGGGACACCTGGGTGGTTCAGTCAGCTAAGCGTTCAACTGTGGCTCAAGTCATGATCTCGTGGTCTGTGAGTTCGAACTCTGCATAGGGCTCTGTGCTGACAGCTCAGAGCCTAGAACCTGCTTTGATTCTTTGTGTCTCTCTCTCTGTACCTCCTGCGCACTTTATCTCTCTCACTCTCTCAAAAATGTTTAAAAAAATTTTTTTTAAAGAAAAGTTCCTCTTGGGGTTTGGATATATTTTCGGAATGCTGTGCTGCTAGAGATAGATCATTGTTAACTTGATAACAAGAATTAAGGTGGAAACGTGTAAAGCGGAAGGAGATATCCATATCTTGAGATATGGGTTGTAGTTGTGTTTTTTGTTTTTTTTGTTTTTTACTGGTTATTAGCTTTTTTAACCATGGGCAAATCATGTTCATATAACTTCTTGGCTACTGCTTTTTTTTTTTTTCCTTCCCCTTTTTATAACAAGGTTGGATTGATAATCTCCAAGGTCCTTTCCAAATAAGTGGCTTGAGATGTGTGCATGAGAATTTTCTGATTTTTGTGCTTTAATTTGTTTATTTATTTATTTATTTTGAGAGAGAACTCAGGTGCACACACACACAGGAGAGGGGCAGAGAGAGAGAAGCCCAAGCAGGCTCTGCACTTTTAGTGCAGAGGCTGATGCAGGGTGCAAACTCAAGAACCATGAGATTATGACCTGAGTTGAAGTCAGGTGCTTAACTGACTGAGCTACCCAGGTGCCCCTGCATTTACTAAGTTTAAATTGAGAAACAAGATTGACATTTTTGCAGACTAGTATAAACAGAAGTCCTAGAGTTTTTACTGTATATGCTATATATAATATAGAAATAGATTTTGTTTATATAAAAAGTGGTTTAGTTTTTAACCTTGTCAATATAAGCTTCTAGTTTATTAAGTCTTAAGTTGCCCACCAAATTCAGAATTCATTTTTTACTTTATTTACTTATTTTGACTTTCCAGAGTATTAAACATTTTAAACTTAATCTACTGGTCTAACACCAGTTTCTTGTGGGTTTACTTTTAAAAAAAAGTGAAAGATATTATTTGCATATTCTAGAAGTTCTTTTGTAGTCTTTGTATTTTAAAAGTGGAGCCTTTCTGGTTTTTATTTAATGGGTGAGAAATGGGTATTATAAAACAGGCATTATATAGTTATATAATGCCATTTAACATTGTGGGAAGAGTCCTTACAGATTTAAAATATAAAATTTAAATTTTTACATTTAAAATTTTACATTTAAAATCTGTAAGTGATGGGCCCCCGAGTGGCTCAGTTGGTTAAGTATCTGACTCCCGATCTCAGCTCAGGTCTTCATCTCAAGGTTTTGAGTTCAGGCCCCTGTTCTGGGCTCTTTACTGGTCCTGAAGCCTACTTAAAAATATATAAAGTTTGTAAGTGAAGCGTAAATGTTAATTCCTAAATTTGGCAATTTATTTCCAGTGAAAATTGAGAGTCAATATTCATAATGTTGTGTATGTTTCTGTAGCTGGGGAATGGAATGAGCACTGAGGCTTGGGTGAAACATCCTGGATGTGCATTTATATGGTTGTATGAGCTTCAGTTCTCTTTGCATCTTGGTTTCCTTTCCTTTCCTTTCCTTTCCTTTCCTTTCCTTTCCTTTCCTTTCCTTTCCTTTCCTTAGCCCTTGATTTTCTGAATGCCCTTATCCTCCCTTATCCCCAATATCCAGTTTTTGAGTCTCTTAGATCGTGCCTCTGAGATAGCTTTTGAATCTATTCATTTTTTTCTCGGACCCTGATCCTCTTTTGCCTGAACTAAAGACGTGGGATACTGCCCCTTCCTTCCCTGCTAGTTCATTCTCCCCAGCACAGCCAGAATCCCCTTTTAAGGAAAGTACATTTGCTCTTTCTTGATGTAAAAAATCTTTCAGTGTCTTCCACCCCCTTAAGATAAGGTACAAATGTTTCACTGAACAGCTTGCTATATCTCTTTCTCATTTTCTTGCTTTCTTACATGCTTCAGTTCTTTGAGGATAATGAGTTCTGTCACACATGGGTACTTCACACATGCCGTTTCCTTCTAGGATATTGTCTCTCCTCCACCTCCTTTAGCCTAGTTAATTCCTTCCTGTTTTTTAGGGTTCAACTTAGCAGTTACTTCCTCTAACCTTCAGTCCTCAGTCTCGGTTAGTTAGCACATCTGTTACCACACGTAACACCTTATTTCTGGTGATTGTATGGTAGTGTCCAAAACTTGGCCTCTCATTTTCCCCTCCCAAGCCTGCTTTTCCCACAGTCTGCTGTATATTGTTAAATAGAAAATACAGCCTCTCAGTTGCTCAGGCCAATAATCTTGAGCCTCCTAAACCAGTCTTTCTGCTTTCCTACTTTCTAGCTCTTCAGTTTATTCTCCACGCAGCAATCATATCAAGTTACCCCTTTGCTCAAAACCTTCTCACATGTCCTTACAATGGCCTACAGGCCCGGTGTGATTTGTTACTCTCTCCATTGTTACCTCTGATTTTATATGTCTCTAGATTTTACTTTTCATTTGTTTGGCTTTAACCACAATGACCTTGTAGTTCCTTGAGCGTTCTATGCACATTCCTGCCTCACAGTCTGTCTTTGCTTTCTTTTTTATTGGATATCTCAGATGTCTTCTGTCATTTAGGTAGTTTGAAAATGACATACAAAATGTGGATTAAGAATACGTATCCGAGTAATAACACTGAATTGAATGGAATTATCAAAAGGATTACAGTGACATCTGTGGTACCATGGTTCTTACCCAGGCCAGCAACAGACTGTTCAAATGCTGGGTTTCTCATGAATCTTTTTTTCTCCTGCCAGAGGAGTAAATCTCTAATCTTAAAGACTAAATTCAGTGTGGTAATTTAGAGTCTATAGTTTTTTTTCTTTTTAACAAAAAGTGAACATACACTATCAAATATATTCCCAGTAACCTTAACAAGCCTTTGGTATTCTTCAGAATACTTCAGTGTGTTTTGGAGAAACCTATATTCATTATATTTTTAGAGCAACATTATGGCTTTTTTTCCCTTCCAAAGAATCACTTGGAGTGTTTAAAAATGCCACTCATTCCCACTCAACGACTACCTGAATCAGAACTTCTAGGTGATGAAACCTGGATGTCTGCATGTTGGGGCACGTAAAAAATTGACAACCAGTACTTCGTGCTATAGGAATGGTAGAGTTATAATGGAATAGAGGAATCAAGGATTCCAGGGCATGATCAGTGGCAGAAAGTTTGGGGTAGACTTTTAATTTACAACTTGTCGGTGTTCCTGTGCCTTCTGATTCTGAATGACATTTTGTTACTTGAGGGTTACACTAGAGAACCTTGAGGAATACTCTTTGATTCAAATCATAGAAACATCATGAACAGTTTGGTAAAGAGAGTTTATACAACTCCTTCTTTCTAGGAAAATGCCTGTTTCGTCTTAGTGCTTTGGTTGCATCAACAAATTTTAGGTGTGTGTTATAGGAATTGGGAACTTTTTATATTGGCACTCAGTTTTTAGCCTGAATGTGAATGGGTTATTTTGGGTTGAGGATGGCTATTTTTTCCTATGTGCTAGCAGTAGTTTTGTTATGTGAAAACTTTGTTGCTTTAATCCTTTTAGTGTATAACAGTGTTAAGTTGGAGATTCTCCTAAACATTTGGGACTGGCAGTTGCATACTTTGGTTATATTTCTGTGAATGCTGCTTAAGTCAAAATTATTTAACTTGAAACAGTCTTTTTCTAGTAAAAACAGGTGGTTATACCCTAAGGTGTTTGGAAATTAGCTTTGAGTATCTGCGTAATTGACTTATAGGCATAATTTAAAGCATTTTCAATGCTGGTGTAAATCCTATTGAGGCAATATAACAACAGCATTATAAAATTGTATTAATGTCATTTAGTATTATTGTTACCTATATGAAGGATACGAAATTTAGAAAGCTCAGTCTTTAGAGAGAAAACTTTACCTCTGTGAAATTACTCATTTTTTTCCCTGCTGCCACTTTAACTTTCTTCTCCAATGTTATGTGCAGCAGTCTACTTTTATAAAAATAAATTGTAAAAAATTTTTTGTGAGTGGACCAACCTATGTAAGTTAGGAATTTTTATTTTTCTTGGTCTTCATTATTGCACTCCATTGTGTTAAAGACTGTAGTTATATTAATGAAAGCACATAAAAAATAAGTGAATTTGCTTCAGAATCGATAAAACCTGGCAAATTCAAGAACTTCACGGAATCCCAAGGTAGGACCGTCCCAAGGATTAAAAGGACGCTGCCAAGAGTGGAGCATAATATTTATACATTGCAGGCTTCTTAGTTGATGAAATTGGTAGGCACCTAGAAGTCAAAGGTTGACCAGAAAAGAAGTTAGAAGATTTCAGGGAATTGTAGATTGAATCTGTAGTAGTGCTTGGTACATATCAACGAACATGAATTTGTTACTGTAACAAATGGAATATGTAATTGTAAGAAATTACTGGGGAAAGTGATATTTTCTATAAGATACTGATATAGCAGGTAGAAATAAATTGGACGTCTACCATATTAGAGAGTTCGAGAAAAGTGCTGCCTCATAGAAAAAGCTGAAGAAGAGGAAATAAAAATAATCTAGGGAAGTGTAGGGGTTGTTAATAAAGAAATGTTGAAAGTAAGGGTTGCTGTATAGAAATGAGGAAGGTAGGATGCCTGGGTGGCTGAGTAGGTTAAATGTCCGTCTTCAGCTCAGGTCACAATCTCGCAGTTCAGGAGTTCGAGCCCTGCTTTGGGCTCTGCTTACAGCCTGGAGCCTGCTTCGGATTCTGTGTCTCCCTCTTCTGCGCGTCTCCATTCATGCTCTGCCTCTCTCCTTTAAAAACAAATATTAAAGGGACGCCTGGGTGGCTCAGTTGGTTAAGCCTCTGACTTCAGCTCAGGTCATGATCTTGCAGTTTGTGAATTCGAGCCCCACGTCCGGGCTCTGTGCTGACAGCTCAGAGCCTGGAGCCTGCTTCAGATTCTGTGTCTCCCTCTCTCTCTGCCCCTTCCCCGTTCATGCTCTGTCTTTCTCTGTCTCAAAAATAAGTAAACGTTAAAAAAATACATATATTTTACATATATAGGCATATGACTGTGAGGGGAAGAAGTAGGTTCCAGGCAGAGAATAGTAAATGGCAAGGGCTTCACATGAGAATGTGTGTTGGAATATTTGTTTGAACAAGATAGCTACAGATGTTTTTAGGGTGAGGGTGATAGAAGCTCAAGAGAGGTGAGGCAAGGGCCAGATCAAGCAGGGTCTTGTAGGCTTTTGAAAGGATTTGGGGTTTTACTCAGATGAACCATTGGAGGATATTGAGTGACTTAAATCTGTAGGAACAAGACAGGTAGGTCACTTAGGACACTTGCATTAGTGGAAAGAGACCATAGTGGCTTTGGATTCGGATGAAACAGTAAAAGTGGTGTGATTCTGGATGTATTTTGAAAGAATCAACAGATAAACTAGAAGTTAAGAATGACTCCCAAGAGTTTTCGCCTAAGCATTTGGAAGCTGGAATTGTCCTTTATTGCGCTGAAGAAGACTATAGAACAAAAGGTTTGGGGTTGGATAGAATTGCGAGTTTTGTGGTTTTGGGTTGTCTTAAATCGGAGAATCTTGTTCAGACATCAAAGGAGTAGGCAGATGGCTGGGTCGGAATTTAAGGAGGAGTTTGGGTTTGAGTCCTCTGCATATAGAGTGAATTTAAAAACTAGGAGACTAGATTTCACCCAGACTAGAAAATGAGTAATGATGAGGGTTCTGCAGCCTTTCTTTTCCGTAAAGGACCTAGATAAGTAAATATTTTTGACTTTGCAACCATATGGTCTCTTACAAATACTCTGCTCTACCAGTGTAGTGCAGTGGAACTATGATATTGTACAAAGGAATGAGTGTGGTCAGATGGCCAGATTTGATTAGCAAAAAGTTTGCACACCTCTGCCATCAACAAATTAAGATATAGCTGCAAATTTATCTGGTGGTGCCACCGTGTTTAGAAGTCCGGGACTTCTCCATGTTTAGAAATCAGAGAGTGACTAGGAAAGGAGGTGGGGAAGGAACAGCCAGTGGAGTAAAAGAGAACCTTAGAGTATCTCCTGGAAGCCAAGTGAAGAAAGTGTTACATGATGTTTGTGATGACTTCTGTCTAGGTCTGTCAGTAGGTTGGGTAATGTGAGAACTGGTGTCCTAGAGGGTATTGACCTTCAGCAGTTTCAGTGGGCTTGGGGGAATAAAGACCTGATTGGAGTGTGTTTAAGAGCATAGAAGAGGTGAAGACATTGATGAACACAGGAGTTTTGCTATAAAAGAGTAGAGAACAGAGGTATGGCTAGAGTAGGATGTGTGGGTTAAAGGAAAGGGTTTTCCTTCCTTCTTCCTCCCACCGCCCCCCCCCCACTTCCTGCCTCCTCCTCTTCTCTGCTCCGTCCCTCTCTCTTTTTTTGAAGAGTCATTAAAATATACTGATAGGCTGATGGAACCGATCTAGTAGTGGAAGAACTTGCAGAGGGACTATTGCTGGAGCAGTGTTGAGATTTAGTTTACAAAATAAATGTTTGACCTGAGATAGGAGCATTAACAATTCATTGATAATAAGTAAAGAGGACAGCCTATTAGTATTTGAGTGTATATACTGATTGTTCTTTGTCATTTAATTATAGCTGGAGAGATCACTATAGCACCATTTTTTAAGTAAATCATAGGAAGATTTATTTGAAACTATAGTTGCTAAATTGGTGTTCTTAATGCTTTCAAACTGCATCCTTTGGTGCCATTGGTGTTCTGCAAAAGTACCTTGCCAGGTCACTGTTAGCAAGGGAAGAGAGACCAATTCTATTTGTATCTGTTTTATATATCTCTTCTGGGTAAGATTTGTTTTTGGAAAAAGATTCTTCTTTAAAGGTTTTGAAAACCATTTGTCAAAATATTTTATATTTTGTTCATATGAAGTGATAAATGTCAGAGTTAAAAGAGGGCCGCCTGGGTGGCTCAGTCGGTTAAGCGTCCGACTTCAGCTCAGGTCCATTATCTCAGGGTTCGAGCCCTGTGTCAGACTCTGTGCTGACGGCTCGGAGCCTGGAGGCTGCTTCAGATTGTGTCTTCCCCCACCCCTCTCTCTGCCCCTCCTCCACTCACAATCTGTCTCTCTCAAAACTAAATAAATGTTTAAAAATATTTTTAAAAAAGTAATGGAAGGTGATCATCTACTGCACCTCTTCATAACTCTATGCTCCCCACTTAATTGAAGAAATACATCATTAAAAATAAAGGAAGCCTCTTGTGTAACTGCCCTTTTTCAATCATAGTATCCTCTGGATGTCACACTCTCAACCTTGTCCTGCTCCTTTCCTAGAATTACCCTGATTTTGGTATTTGTTGTTCCAAGAATTTGTCTTCTTTTGATTTTGTGTCACCTAAAATGTATTTTTACAAATTTTCTTTTGACAGAAATGAAGAGTTTACCTTTATCTTATTTTTTAAATTAAAAAAAATTTTTTAATGTTTATTTTTGAGAGAGAGGACAGATAGTGCAAGCAGGGAACAGGCAGAGAAGGAGACCGAATCCGAAGCAGGCTGCAGGCTCCAGGTTCTGAGCTCAGCACAGATCCTGATGCAGGGCTCAAACTCTGGAGTTGTGAGATCAGAACCTGAGCTGAAGTTGGATGCTTAAAGGACTGAGCCCCCCAGGCGCCACTAAACTACTGTTTTTAAAAACACTTATTTAAAAGTAAACTTTTTGGGGCTTTGTGCTGACAGCTTGGATCCTGGAGTCTGCTTCAGATTCTGTGTCTCCCTCTCTACCCCTCCCCCACTCATGCTGGATTGTTCTCTCTCTCTCAAATATAAATAAACATTAAAAAAACTGAAAAAACAGTAGTTCAAAACAGTCTGTATTAGGTAGGGTATGTGGATGTATGTGTGTTTTAATGAGATTTGACCCTAGATTGCAAAACTTAAATTTTTTCGTTGGGGGGGATGGTGAGTGAAATACTTTCTGGCTTTCTCTGCTAGACTATTGCATCAGAATCTTTTGTCGGTGGGGTGGTTGGGGAAGGGTTAACATTGAGACGACAGGAGAACAGAGAACAAGAACTGATCATGATACACGATATATTGCAGACATTTGAGATGCGTTCTGTTTTCTTTTTTTTTTTTTTTTTAAGTGTATTTATTTATTTTGAGAGTGTGAGTGGGGGAGGGCAGAGAGAATCCCAAGCAGATGCCACTCTCAGTGCTGAGCCCAACCCTGGGCTCAGTCTCCCCATTGTGAGATCATGACCTGAGCCAAAATCGAGTCAGACACTTAACCCACTGAGCCATCTAGGCAGTCCGAGTTCTGTTTTCTAGTAGATTTTCTAGATGTTTTCCCCCCAAGCTCAAAGACAATGACATTAGTTGAAAATCTGATTCAAATAGAGTGATCTCACCTTTTATAGCATGCTCTTTGGTCTGGTACGTGTTGTCCTTGCATATAATAGATGCTGAATAATATGATTTAATGAGAAAATAATGTTACGGTTAATAGTAGTTTTTGAATTTGAATATAACTTAAGAATATACTTTTAGGAGATAAAGGTAACAAAAGTTAATAAAATTGACAATATTTAGGCATTTTCTGTTCCTTATTTGAAGGGGTCAGACTAATTGAATATTGGTTTTCCTATACCATAGGATAGGAAAAAGTTTAGTGGGGATAGTCAATTATGTTAATACCAGTGAATTAGTGACATTGTGGTACAAGGAAAAGAAAGAAAATTTAACATTAGGGCAAAGGATTCTAACCTATGTTTGTCTTCCGCTTATTAACTCTGTAGCCTTGGGCTCATTATTTAAAATTTTTCTCTGGATTTTGAACTGTAAAGTAGGTATTTTTACTACCCCTCTCAAAGACTTGTTTGAGGATTAAATGGAATAATGTACCTGACATCTGTAACAGTCCCTAATGTGTACAAGGTAATCAAAATATGTTACCTTTTTTTTTTTTCTGTTTTGTGATACTTTCTGTTTTGAGTAAAAATCTATTTGATTTAGGCACAAAAAGCCATATTCTTTCAGCATTACCCTTTTTAAGTAATCTCTTATTCCTCTCTACTTGTACCTAACATTTCTGTCTTTATTTTTGGCTTCTGCCCAAGCTTAGTGATTGTGTTCTAGAAGGTAGAACACATGAGATTTTGGATTTCAACAAAAAAAGGGAATGTTTAATGTGGCACTGTTTTTTATTGAAAATATTTCTTAAAATTTAGTTCTTAAAATGCTGTATTTTATAGCTTTAATCAATTAGGTTTCAGCATTTTACAGCGAGCTTGAGCTGAACTGTCTGAAGTCTTTTTGATTACCTTCTACTTTTAAAAGTTTATCGCAATATAATGATAGCAACACAAGAGACTTCTCTATTTTTAAGAATTACAGTAAAACCTTATTTGACTAAAATAAAGTCTTTCTGAAATGACATCAAATATAGAAGTGTAAAAAAGGAAAGGATGGTGTGAAGTTCATTGATGTGATTGGCTGGTGTCGGTGTTGTCTCTGCAAGGCAAGATGATTTATGTGAAGGTGATAGAATGAGAACATGGAGGTTAGACAAGTGAACAGGGTGATTAAATATGAAACAGACTTTGTGGAGAGGAGGAAGTATAGTGGGGATAGTGAGGAGCAATGATGAAAGTCACCTTCCAACAAGAATGGCTTTATGATTAGGGACTGTGAGAGAAGAAAGCCACAAGGTCCCCTCTACTTGTCATCAACAAGCAGGATATAGAAGGAGCTGTCACACTTGGGTTTAAATCCCAGCTGTTTGTTTTTAGCTGGTTTCCTTTTAAAAAAAAAATCTTTTAATTATGAGGTAATTGTAGATTTGCTTGCAACTGTAAAAAATACTACAGAGAGGCTCAGTGTACTTTTTGTCTAGTTTGCATGCAGGCAGATAATATCTTCTGTAACTATAGTATACTATCATAAGCAGGAATTTGACATTGTTACAGTTGTAGGTGTGGAAAACTTTTCCTTTCCCTTCTGAGGTTCTTTGGCTGGTCTAACAATTAAATTGGCATCAAACCGATAAATAGGAGAAGACAATTTGATTTCCTATCTACAAGAGCCCCAAACAGGGACTCATGAGTCCATCAGTTGAGGCACATACGATGTCTTGAGTCAAGGAATGGGATGGGGCCTGGGGGCTTCATAGGGGCGGAAGGTAATTCACAGGATGATAAAAGCAGATGTTTGTAGTTAGAAGTTTGCCCTGCCATACAAATAGGTCTTTTAGTTTAAAAAGTTATCTCAGGTAATTAGGAAGCTCGTACCAGAAAAAGACTATCTAAATCCTTTTAGGTAGTTATGGGAGAGGGAGAACTTTTTCCTGAGTCTGTAGCGTCTTAATTTTCTTTAGCTCAAAAATATCCACATGCTGAAGTGGCATATTTTTGGGTGACGTATTCTGCTCTCCTTCACAGTCTCCTGTGGCCGTATTCAGATTTTTTACCAATTTTACATGCATTGCATATGTGTGTTTCATGCAATTTTATCACATGAGTAGATTAACATGACTGCTGTCACAGTCAAGATACAGAACAGCTCATCACAGTAATTTCTTGTGCTTTTTATAGCCACATCCACTTCCCTCCTTCCACTCAACCTCTAGCAAGCTAACTGCTCTCAATCATTACGATTTTGCTGTTTGAAGAGTATTATATAAATGGAATCACAGTATGTATGTAACCTTTTAAGATTAAATGTTTTAACTCCTCATAATTCCCTTCAGAATCAAGGGTCTGTGTATCAGTGATGCATTTCTTTTGTATTGCTGAGTAGTATTCTATGGTATGGTGAACCTCAGTTTGTTTAACCATTCACTTGGGTGGTTTGCAGTTTTGGGCTCTTACCAACATAGCTGTGCGTTCACGTACAGACTTTTGTGTGAAATAACTTTTCTTTGTTACAGATAGCTAAGGTACAATTGCTGGATCATATGGTAGGTTAGCTATTTATTTAACTCTTATTTTTTTTAACGTTTGTTTATTTTTGAGAGAGACAGACACCGTGAGCAGGGGAGGGGCAGAGAGAGAGGGAGACACAGAATTCGAAGCAGGCTCCAGGCTCTGAGCTGTCAGCACGGAGCCTGACATGGTCTCAAACTCACGAACTGTGAGATATGACCTGAGCTGCAGTTGGAAGCTTAACCGACTGAGCCACCCAGGTTGCCTTAGCTGCTTAGTTTTTAAATGACAACTATAAGTAGAAAAATTTTCACTTAATGGTCATCAGTCATCAAACTGTATTATTATAATTAGTTGCCAGAACTCAATCCTCGTGTATTGTCCTCTCTGTAATTATATTCTTCTGTAAGTCATGATACAAATACCTGCATGTTTTTTAGGAAAGCCTTTAATCACTGGATGCTAATTTAATGTTTCAATATTTATATCTAATGTAGAGTGATATTAAATGTATCAGATTTGCTTTCTTCTGTTTTACTTAGAATGTAATATAAGCAACTCTGCTCGGTAACTTGTACTTTCATATTTGGTCATTATACTTATTGGAACAAATAACACTATTCATTTAATAGATTTAAGGCAATTTTTAACCTGTCAAACTCTCGAGCTGTTATATTTTCACAGAGGTACATATTGCTGCTACTCTCTTTTTAAGACATTTAAAAATTGTGTTCAAAAAGCAGTCACCTACTCTAGAGTCCGACGTAGCACGGTGCCAATACCTACTAAACTGCAGTTGTCAAAAAAACTCACCATAATATAAAATACAGTCAGCAGTAAAATTACTGGATGTTATTTAATCTGCCTTTGAAGATTTAGGAGACTTAAAAGAGGTTGTAGTATATGTTGTAGCCTTTGGCACGTGTCTATCAATCACCTGGGTAGCTCAAACAAACTTGAAAATTCTCGTTATTGAAAGTGGTGGTATGGGACTAGAAATCCCATAGTTTCTTTTGATACATAGTTAAGTCTGTGAAACTAAACAGAACTCCAGGGAAGAATGATTTCTGGTTTATTCTGTTAGTGTCTTGTACCATCTTTGGTATTTGCTCTTCAGTATTTGTCAAATGTGAGTACTGTGTGCAGCGGGGCGAGGGGTGTAGCCGAGTGCTTTTATGAAATAAAATTACAACAAAGGAAACATTTAAAGTCTATTTTGAGTAAATTAATATTTGCTGTATAATGTCATTTGGCATAAAAGTTTTCAAAATAATCAGTAATCATAAGTGGCTGTTGATTCCAGATGTTAAGCAGGTGAGTTTAGCTGCATGTAGTGCACCCTGTATCTTAGCAGTACAGCTTCTCTCCGTTTGAGATTTGTTATTTCGATTTTTCTTACGATTGTTAGTCTGTGTTAATCTACTAACCCCGTCTTTCCCCAGGTTATGAGTACTTTAATTTTTGAATTCTTAAATATTTGATAATGTCCTACTATTGTTCATTATAAATGGCGTCTTGGTTAGAAAAGTAATTTTCTGGGTCACATCCATTTTCTTCTTTTAGCACAAGACATTATTACTTTGTATTCTAGCATTTAAGGTTTCTGTGGAGAAGTATGAGGTCAGCCCTTTTTTGTTTGTTTTATAAGTGACCTGCTTCTGCTGCCTGGATGCTTTAAGAATTCTTTCTTCATGCTTAAAATTCAACAGCTTTACCAGACTGTGAAGGAAGATACGCGTCAGTTTTATCAGTTTTTAATTTTTCCTCCTATATGGTGACCCCCTTCAATCTCCAGAATGAGATCTTCCTGTATTTCAAGAAAGCTTTTTTTTTTTTTTTTAATACTTTAGTGTCCTGTTTTCTGTTCTCTTCTTCAGGACCTCCAGTTTTATGTATGTTGGCTTCATTTTTCATCTGTGGCATTTTATCTCTAAGTTCTAGCATCTCTGTTGTTTTGTCTTCTGTGCTTTGTGTTATTTTTCAGGTCTCTGTACCTCCTTATGGATGACATCACTTTCAGCAATGTTGATTCTTTCATTACCTCAAATGTTGTATTTGTTTCTTTGATGATTGCATCCTTAAGTTTTTCCTCTTATTTCTTCCAGCTCCCCCACCCCTTTATTGTATCCTTTTGTTTCTTGTTTTGCTTTTGTTTCATAAAATTCCTGTTCTTTGTACTCTGAGATAGAACACAATTTGTCTAAAAGTTAACTTTTTTCAAAGTTTTCTCTTCACCCTACTAATGGTATATACCATTACTTTGGTCTGTGCATAGGTTCTGTGTAGGGTGGTTTCTGTGTACTTGAGTGAATTTGAGTATCTGTGTGTGTGTGTAAATTGTGATTCATTTCTCTTCGATTCTGTTTCTTATTCTCCTGGACACTACATTAATTGTATCCTTAGAAATTGGTTTTTTATAAAATGCTTGGCGATTAGGGAAAGGGGTATGGGAAGTGTCTTTTGGGAGGAGAGTCATGGAAAGGAGTGGCATGAGAAGGCAGTTCATTTGTTTTTTTCTCAACCCACACTGTATGTGATTAACTCTCTCTTCAGAGCTCACTTTTGGGGTCAGTGCAAAGGTTTAGCGTGGCAGGGCCCTCCTTCCTGTTTCAGGTAGTTCTGTACTTAATTGGGCCAAAAAGTCAACAAATGGGCCAAGTGACCTTTCTCTCCCAGCTCTTCTGCCTGCTGTAGTTTTCAGAATATATCCTAACAGACTTTAGAGGAACTGGGTATTGGTCTTTAGCACTTTTCTGTACTGAATATGGATTTGATTTTAATTTTCTCTTGAAACCATCTGTCAGTGCCAGTTTGTTGGGTTGTGACCATTCCATTGTTGGATTTGATTAAATTTTCTGTTCCCCCCCTCCGCCCACCCCCCGATTTTGATAGGTTTTATAGAGGGCAAATATAGAAACTTGTTCATGTGGTCATCCTTCTGAAAGTCTGCCTTCAATGTAATTTTCATTACCAAGTTTTTGTGCTACGTAAATCATTTCATTGTTGAAATATATTTATCATTTGAATCATTGAATTACAGGCTTTTAAAATCAATTTGGAAGTAGTCTCTTAAGATGACTCTTCATGGTTCTTTTCAGTGTTAAGGTATTGCTAACTCCATTTTTGTATGGGTTGGGAATTCTGACACCTAGGTAAGTGGTCACTAGAAGACACAAATATTTCTCTGATTGGGTATTAGGATATTTGCATGCTATGTGGAGTATAATGTTGTCATTAGAAACAGTGATGTAGAACCACTTTTTTATTGAGTGAAAGTGTTTCTGGATATTTAGGGGAAAATCCACACATTAAATAAGTAGTATGCTTCTGTGTTTGGGTATTGTATGTACATGTAGGAAAAAAATCTAAGAGGATAGAGTTATTTTTCCTGATTTTTTTTTTTTTTAAGATTATGAGTATAGTTAGTATTAATACCTGTTTCAGATAAGTTATTGCAATTTTAAAAAAAGTAAAAAAAAAAAAAGGCTTGATTGGGAGTGTTCTTGGTATTAAAACGTATTACTTGGTGATAAATGATCATTATGTATAAAGATCATCCCTTCTTGAAGTTTATCTTCTTCATACTAAGGAAACTACCTATTCCTACAGTTGGTAATTTGTTGTTAAAAGTCTGTTTGAAATTTATCAAATGCTCTCTCAATCTTTTTTTTTTTCTTTTTTAACGTTTATTTATTTTTGAGAGAGACAGAGCATGAACGGGGGAGAGTCAGAGAGAGAGGGAGACACAGAATCCCAAGCAGGCTCCAGGCTCTGAGCCATCAGCCTAGAGCCCGACATGGGGCTTGAACTCACAGACTGCGAGATCGTGACCTGAGTTGAAGTCGGACGCTTAACCGACTGAGCCACCCAGGTGCCCCTCTCAATCTGTTTTTAAAAATCGGCATTCAAGATTTATATTCATGCAAGTTCGATATTCAGATATTGTGCTTTCCTGGCCTGAGGTGCATATATAGTTGTGAATTCTAACTTCTGTAACGCCCTATGGTTCTTGTTGTCTTTGTTAGAATTCTGTAATGGGTTTCTTTTATGATTGAGTCTGTTTCTGGAACACATGATACATTATAGGAATTCTTTTTCCTTGAAAGCTTGAAACAGTTCCTAAATCAACCTCTGTAATCTAAGTCTGGCTAGAGCTGTTATTGGACAGGGAGGGGGGTGAGAGATGGAACGATGAGACTGAAGGGAGAGTGAAGAGATCTGTAATACTTATCCAAAAAATGTTGTCATAAAATGGATACATCGGTTAAACATTATCAGCAAATGTGATCTGTTGAGCTTCTCCTCTTCTAATTATTGAGCTTCTGTTTTTATTTTTAAAATACCTCATAGTAAGCAGCATTTGCATCTATATTTATAAAACTGGTTTAGGCAATGTGTCAGTGTTTACTTTTCCCTTTAATAGACACCCATTTCACAGTTGGAGAACACCTAGACACAGTGTCCAATGTTACATTACTAGTAGCTGTATGTAAAACTTCAGCCCTGTCTCAACGCAAAAGCAGGATGGCTTAGCAGCAGAAACCGATGGGAGTTTTGGAATAAATGCTGTCTGTTTATGCGTCTCCACTAGGAGCCATGGAAGAGCAATATTAAAAATGTCTTACCTGGGCTCCTGGGTGGCTCAGTCGGTTAAGCCATGACTCTTGGTCTTGGCCCAGGTCATCTACCGGTTCGTGAGTTTGTACCCTGCATCGGGCTCTGCGCAGACAGTCTCGAGCCTGCTTGGGATTCTCTCTCTCCCTGCCCCTCCCCTGTGCAACATGCTCTTTCACTCTGTCTCAAAATAAATAATAAACTTTTAAAAGAGAGATATCCTAACTTAAAAAAAAAGTTCTACCTGTAAGGGAAAACCCAATGTTTTCTTTGAGGTTACTCTTCTGTAACGTGCTGCCTTTTTCTTTTAATACCTCATAATTTTGGGAAAGCACTTTTCCAGTTAATATAATGGTGTACAGGGAGGAGGGTAGAATAATTTTTTTACTAATATGTACTAATTATACAGTTTTAGTGGGTGTTGGCGGGTAGTGAAGGTCATCTTAACACTTTTTTGCTGCGTCATATTAGTTACATTTAACAAGTGAAGTTTATATACTTCTATATAACCCACAGGATTTGTTACTACTACCTAGCTTTTTGATAGCTAATATAATTTATCTGTATCATTCCTTTTGTTTGTTTTATTTATTTTTAAGAGCGAGAGAGAGAGAGAGATAAAGTGTGAGCCGGGAAGGGGCAGAGAGTGAGGGAGACACAGAATCCGAAGCAGGCTCCAGGCTCTGAGCTGTCAGCCAGATCCTGTCGCGGGGCTTGAACTCATGAACTGTGAGATCATGACCTGGGCCGAAGTTGGATGCTTAACTGACTGAGCCGTTCAGGATTCTGTGTCATTACTTTTTTAAATGGTACTGTACGGAGGCTAGAGGTTCCAAGGATGGGACTGAGCATGTCTTCAACCCCTCATACTCCCATCACAATAAGAGGGTATCCTGCTGTACATATCGGGCTTCCATTTGTGCATTTGTTTTATTTTAGTCTACTGACAGACCCAAGCGCTGTTACAGGTATTCTAGCTGTGACATGACAGGCGAAGTCCCTGTGTTCAGGGAGCTTTTCTCTCCTAGTAGAAGAGACCGACAATATGAAATAGACAAACAGGATAATTTCGTATTGTGGTCTGTGCTATAAAGGAAATAGTGATTTGACATGGTAATGGAATGTGACAGGAGGTGGTCAGGTAAAGGCTCTTTTAGGGGGTAACTTGTGAATTGACATTTGCAGGAAGAGCAGCAAGCCATGTAAGGAAAGAATTTGGTGGCTTAAAGTTGGGAAAATACTAGGCAACTATTTCTTTCAAAGAATTTTCTTCTTTAATCTTTTGTGTTATTCTTAAAGATAAATACTCTTGGGGCGCCTGGGTGGCGCAGTCTGTTAAGCGTCCGACTTCAGCCAGGTCACGATCTCGCGGTCCGTGAGTTCGAGCCCCGCGTCGGGCTCTGGGCTGATGGCTCAGAGCCTGGAGCCTGTTTCCGATTCTGTGTCTCCCTCTCTTTCTGCCCCTCCCCCGTTCATGCTCTGTCTCTCTCTGTCCCAAAAATAAATAAACGTTGAAAAAAAAAAATGAAAAAAAAAAAAAGATAAATACTGTTATGTCTCCTTTTTTCATGGTGTACCTAGTACTGTTCAAAAGCATTGGGGGGAAAAAAACAAAATACTCAAAAGCAAGTAACAGTTCTTAATATTTTGAGAGTTCCTTGTCTGAGAGATAAACTCTGTTTTTCCCTTATTGGCTTCCAAGGTCCTTCAGTAGTTTTTTCTTAATTTAGCTTTACACCCCTTTTAGCTCATCTATAGAAAGTTTATGTTCCTATCCCACTAATTTTAGTGGGAATCGTTATTGCTCTCTGAACCCTTGTCATCCTGTGCTTTCCTTACGCCATTTCTCATATTGTTTTTCTTGACTGAAGTTTATTCTTCATTTCATTTTATCCAGTTAAATCTTTTGTTAGATGATCTTTGTAATTTCCTTTACTATCTTAATATAAACTGAGAGTTACCAGTGTGTGAAACATATGAGAGCGTAGCACATACTTGAGGATTCCTTTGTTTTCATTTTGCAACCATTTCTAGATTGAAGAATACCATGAGGCTTCCAAAGTTGAAACTGATTACTTTGCTCAATTGATTATAGTCAGGAGGTAAAATTACTTGGAGACACATAGGCATGACAGGACCTGCCTCTCTTTCGCCTTGTTTGCTGTACTCTCTCTAAAGGCATCAGCTTGGGAAAGGATAGTTTCCAACTACATTGTCTCCTACCCACCTATTCAGAATCTTAGGATAATTTGGTAAGTTTCCTAAAACTCAATTTTTTTCATGCTAACTTATGCTATATTCTTTGCTCTTTCAAAGGAATGCGTTCCTTACTTTGGTGAGCCACATAGTTAATATAAATACAAGAAAACAGAACAATGTGAGTTGTAATCTAATTATCCTCCATACAAATAGCTGTTAAGGAGAGATATGTGCTATGAGAGGGGGCTTGTTTTAGGTTGGAGGATTAGGAAGGGCATTTCTAAGGATGTGGCTTTTAAGCGGAGACCGAAGAAATGGATGACCAAGAGATAGGCAGATAAAGAATGGGAGATAGAAGTGAGATAGAATGTATGAAGGATCTAGGGTAGGAAAGAACTGGGCATGTATTCAGAAACTTGAAAGTGGCCAGGATAGCTCAGGTGTAGAGAGCAAGGTGTGGTTAGTGCTGCAGAATAAGGCTGGAAGGGTAAGTAGGGCCAGAGAAGTTGAATGGCTTCCCACTGTAACCATTAAAATTCAAGACACCTGTCATGATTGAAGATACAGGCTTGAAAGATTACTTCAGCTGCTCTGTAGAGACTGTTTTCAAATGGAGACCAGAATGAAAGTGGGAGAGCAGTTTGAATATTACAGTGAACCGAGTGAATTTCTACTGGAATTCATAAGAATGAAGAGATCCTTACTTCAAGATTAGTTCTACATCAGCCCTGTCTTGCTGTTTGCTCTGTGTCGTACTGAATTAAGTGCTTGAGATCATTGAAGAGTCCAGAGTCCTGTGTTGATAGTTTTTCTAAACAAGTAGAAGTAATTCTGCACTGTCCAGCCAGTATCTTATTTGACAAGTGAAGATAATTGTAGATAATTGTAGAAGGTGGGTGACCTCCTCACTTTTATTTAGTAAGGCAGAGGCAAAGTCTGGACTGAAGCCCATATTTACCTGCTTGAGTGCTGTTTTCCCCACGTGGTTCTCAATTTTAAATGTCTTTTTAAAAAATTGAGGTATAGGGGCGCCTGGGTGGCTGAGTCGGTTGAGCATCCAACTTCAGCTCAGGTCATGATCTCATGGTCCATGACTTTGAGCCCCGTGTCAGGCTCTGTGCTGTCAGTTCAGAGCCTGGAGCTTGCTTCGGATTCTGTGTCTCCTCTCTCTCTGCCCCTCCCCGACTCACGCTCTGTCTCTTTATCAAAAGATGAATAAACGTTAAAAAAAATTTGAGGTATAATTCGCATACCACACAATCGCCACCACCACCACCACCCCACCAGTAGCAGTCACTCCCCATTTCTTCCCCTCCCTGCCCACTCCCCAACCACTGATCTGCTTTCTGTCTGGAGAGATTTTTCTGTTGTGGACGTTTCATATAAATGGATTACATGTGGTCTTTTGTGACTGGCCTCTTTCACTTAACATAGTGTTTTCACGGATCACGTATGATGTGTCATGTGTCAGTACTTAATTCCCTCCCCCCCACCTACCCAGCTTAAAGTTTCTTTACTTCAGTAATTCTTAGATCCTTTAAAGTACATTTAAGTTTTCTATGAGAGAATATCATATACAACTTTTTCCAGATGTACATGACCATGTGACATTTTGTATTCAAAGCATCTCATAGAATTAGAGTTTAAGAAATGATGAATTAAGGGTTTCTGTCTAAGCTAGACAAGTCAAAGTCACATTTAAGTTATGGCAGGTTTTTTGTTTTTGTTTTTGTTTTTTTTTGGTAAGTTTTATTGGTGTGTAATCCACCTCCTGTACAGTTGACTAATTTAAAGGGTGCAGTTCAGTGGTTTTTAGTATACTTCCAGTTGTGCAACCATCACCACCACCCATTTTAGAACAATGTTATTACCCAAAAAGAAACCCTATAGCTTTCACCTTGCCCCCAGTCTTAGGCAGCCTTTATGTCTCTATATAGATGTGCCGATTGTGGATGTTTCATCCTAGTGGAATCCTACAAGGTACAGTCTTTTGTGACTGGCTTCTTGGATTTAGCATAACATTTTCAGTTCATCCATGTTACACGTTATGGCAGACTTGTTCATTTTTATTGTCGGATAATATTCTGTATCTTATTTATCTGTCAATCAAGTAAACATCTTGTTTGTTCGTATCTTTTTTTGTTTTATTTTTGAGAGAGACAGACAGTGCACAAGCATGGGAGGGGCAGAGAGAGAGGGAGACACAGAATCTGAAGCAGGCTCCAGGCTCTGAGCTGTCAGCACTGAGCCCGATACGGGGCTTGAACTCAAGAACTATGAGAGCGTCATGACCTGACTGAAATTGGAGGCTTAACCAACTGAGCCACCCAGGCGCCCTGGGTTTGTTCCTATCTTTTGGCTGTTATGGACTGTGAACATTTGTGGACACGTGTTTTCATTTCTCTTGGATATATACCTAGAAGTAGAATTACTGGGTCATATAGTTCTGTGTTTAACCTTTTAAGGAAATGCCAGACTGTTTTCCAAAGCAACTTAGTATTTTTTTTTTTTAATGTTTTTTATTTATTTTTGAGACAGAGAGAGACAGAGCATGAACGGGGGAGGGGCAGAGAGAGAGGGAGACACAGAATCGGAAGCAGGCTCCAGGCTGTCAGCCATCAGCCCAGACCCCGACGCGGGGCTCGAACTCACGGACCGCGCGATCGTGACCTGAGCCGAAGTCGGACGCTTAACCGACTGAGCCACCCAGGCACCCCCAAAGCAACTTAGTATTTTATATTTTCAACACCAGTGTGTATGAGGATTTTGGTTTCTCTACATCCTCCTCAACACTTGTCCATCTTTTTTGACTATAGCTATCCTCATGGATGTGAAGTGGTGTTTCATTGCAGCTTTGCTTTGCATTTCCCTAATAGCTAATGTTGGTGAGCATCTTTTCATGTGCTTTTTGGTCATTTGTATGTCTTTGGAGAAATGTTTGTTATCTTTTAGTCATTTAAAAAGTACTGTTTGGGGACGCCTGGGTGGCTCAGTCGGTTAAGCGTCCGACTTCGGCTCAGGTCATGATCTCGTGGTTGGTGGGTTTGAGCCCCGCCTGCGTCGGGCTCTGTGCTGACAGCTCAGAGCCTGGAGCCTGCTTCAGATTCTGTGTCTCCCTCTCTCTCCGCCCCTCCCATGCTCATGCTCTGTCTCTCTCTCTCAATAATAAATGTTTAAAAAAATTTTTAAATAAAGTACTGTTTGTCTTTTATTGAGTTGTAAGAGTTCCTACTAGTAGATCTAGGTAAATGTCCTTTGCATATATATGATTTGCAAATATGTTCTCCCATTCTGTGGATTGACTTTTCACTTCCTTGATGGTGTCCTTTGAAGCACAAAAGCTTTCAATTTTGGCAGAGTTTAATTTATATTTTTTCTTTTTTCACTTGTACTTTTGGTGATGATTTGAGCTTATATTTACTTATAACAGTTTTAGTTTCATCTCTTACATTTAGGTCTGTGATTCATTTTGTATTATACGTATGTATAGTGTATAATGTATGTATGGGGTGAGGAAGGAGTCCAACTCAACTTTATTCTTTTGCATGTACACCTTCCCTTAAAATATGTTGTAAAATTCCATTTCTAGTCTGTAGGTAAATATAAATATGTTACCTACACGTTAGAGTAAGAAAGATGTGGGTAGTTCTTTTTTTTTTAATATGAAATTTATTGTCAGATTGGTTTCCATACAACACCCAGTGCTCATCCCAACAGGTGCCCTCCTCAACACCCATCACTCACCCTTCCCTCCCTCCCTCCCACCCCCATCAACCCTCAGTTTGTTCTCAGTTTTTAAGAGTCTCTTATGTTTTGGCTCCCTCCCTGTCTAACTTTTTTTTTTTCTTCCCCTCCCCCATGGTCTTCTGGTAAGTTTCTCAGGATCCACATAAGAGTGAAAACATATGGTATCTGTCTTTCTCTGTATGACTTACTTCACTTAGCATAATACTCTCCAGTCCATCCACGTTGCTACAAAAGGCCATATCTCATTCTTTTCTCATTGCCACGTAGTAATTCATTGTGTATATAAACCACAATTTCTTTATCCATTCATCAGTTGATGGACATTTAGGCTCTTTCCATAATTTGGCTATTGTTGAAAGTGCTGCTATAAACATTGGGGTACAACGCAACTTTGTTCTTTTGCATGTACACCTTCCCTTAAAATATGTTGTAAAATTCCATTTCTAGACTGTAGGTAAATATAAATAATATGTTACCTACACATGTTAGAGTAGAAAGATGTGGGTAGTTCTAAAGGAAGTATGTAATACATACTTTTCACAAAGTAGTTTGTATCACTGTGCAGAAAAATAGGTAGCATATTCATTTGGGATAAACATAAAGGATAGCAGTACTGCTTTTAAAACAAGCTTTATTAATGAAATTCAGTGAAAGCTGCATCTTTCATTTATCTCTGCTAGTTTAATTTTTGGTCCTTACTCTTAACAAAGGAATCTCTTTGATATCATTTGTTTGTGATAGATACAACAGCAGGTATATTGTATGACATTGTTGGTGATGAAGTTTTTCAAAGTGGTGAGCATCTTGGTAAGAGTTTGAAACAGAACTAAGTACAGTACAATCTAAATTTCTAGAAAAATTTGCATATTGTGTTAAGCAGAATTAGGTTCTAGGCTTAGCTAATTATAAGCTAATTTTTTAGATGGGACAGATCTTTGAGAAATGGCCTCTGTACACTAGGCATCTCTGGCCCTCTTTCACTAATTGTCAGTGGGTACCTTCATCTAGAACGGTGCTGTCCAGTGAGCCATGTATGCAGTCTTATTCTACCAGCCAACATCTGACGTTAATTTTAATCATATATACTATTTAACCCAACATATCAAAAACAGGTCATGTAATCCATATGAAAATATTAATTGTGCTATTTTATATTCTTTTTGTATTGAGTCTTTGAATCCAGTGTGTTTTGTACATACAGCGGATTTCATTTTAGAGTAGCCACATTTCAAGTGCTCAACAGCTGTGTGTGGCCTAGTGAACTATCACTTGTATAACACAGATCTCGAAGGAGTAACTCAACTACAGGGGACTGTCCAGTGCAAGCCTGTTGTCGACACATTATCTTATTCATTTCCATCCTCACCGAGAAAGAAATGTAGTCTGATTAGCTACATTTTGCTTTTCCACCACCATTGAGCTCGTGTACAAGTAGTAAATTGGAGAATGACACCAGTATAAACTGTGTTCGTTCATATGTGAAATTTTTTTTTCTAGGCAGGGAGAATCAGAATAGCAGGAGTAGGTTATTACCTTCAAATAGAAAGGATAAAGCCCTCAACCAGCTGCTGCACAGGCAAGACCCCTAAAGTCAAGTCTACTCCCCCAGCCTTCATGGCTCCCTGTCTGTGGCAAGTTGCACTTTCTTCTATGTCCATTTTAACTGTAGCCTCAATGCTCAGAACTTCACTTCTCTGTTCTCAGCCTCAGCAAGCTGCATTTCTTTCCTAATTTTTTTTGCATTTTTAATATCCCCTGAAACAATCTACAACCGTGCTGAGCTGCTTGCCTGTGCTATTCAAGTTTTTGTTTATGCTCTGGTTGTAAGAAAATTGCATAATTTTGAGTGATTTGCTCTTATTCTATTTTTCCCATAAGACTTATTTTTAGTGTGAGTTTGCAGAATTTAAGGCTTTTCAGGAAAATATTTGTCATGTTATGGTAAAATTACTCATTATAGGTGTGGCTTTCCTTGTAAAAATCTCCTTATTTTTAACTGTTTGTAGCCTCTTTCTTTGAACTGTTCAAAGGAAGACTGAAGACAGTGGAAGGCAGTAGAGCATTTAAAATAAAAGTGTGGCCCAGATACTGACCATATTAAAACCCTCTTATGAAAAATTTATGTTTTGGGAGTCTCATCCCATATACCATGAATCAGAATCTTTGTGACATTCAACCTTGAAATCTATACTTTTTTAATATACTATAGTTTGAGATCTGCTGAACCTTATTCAGGCATACTTACTATCTGCTTTTATTAGTTTGAATAGCAGTTTAGGGTGGTTGAAATCTTGCATTTAGCATTCTAGGTATACCTTACCCATTCCAGTTATTTGTTGAAGGCATTAAGACTTAATTTCTAAGTCTGAGGATCTGATAACGGTTGTTCTGAATAAGGATACAAATGCTGTGATATTTACCCCTGAGTAGAATGAAAACTTTTGTTTCACTTTTTGAAAAGCTGGTTGCATTTCCCAGCCTTGTTTGATCATATAGAAGTTTATACCTGCTGTTTTTCCTCTACGCAGGCGCCCCTACTTTATCTTAGATTAACGCCCAATCTAGCAATATTTTAGTATTGTAGGTCTCACAGTCATTGTTACAATTAAAAGAGAAACAGTGGCCATAGGTAATACTTAAATGGTTGGCTCTCACTGTGTTCTGATAAAACTATTGATGAAAACTTACATCCAGCAAGTTGTATTTTGCTGATACCTGGATTCTAGTCTGACATTAGCATCTAATCATGTTAGTACATCTCTGTTTCATTTCTGCCTTTGGTTAAGCATAGACCTATAACCCCTTTATTCCACTCCCCACCCTACCTTTAAACCTAAATCTAAGTAATATCCTTTTCTTAGAGGTCTTTAAGACTTGCTTCACCAGTCCGCACTTTTAATTTTTTACGCTATCATTTAAAGTTGATTTTATCCCACTTATCCATAAATACTACCTTTCTCAGATTTTTTAAGTAGTGATCCCTTTTTTGGTAATACACAGAGAGCATTGGGGAGCCTGGGTAGCTCAGTTGGTTAAGCATCTGACTTCAGCTCAGGTCATGATCTCACTGATGGTGAGTTTGAGCCCCTCATCGGGCTCTGTGCTGTCAGTTCAGAGCCTGGAGCCTGCTTCAGATTCTGTGTCTCCCCCTCTCTCTCTGCCCCTCCTCCATTCACACTCTGTCTCTCTCAAAAATAAATAAACATTAAAAAAAAATTTGTTTTTAAATATACAGAGACCATAAAGGGTACCAGATCATATAAACAGCTTTTGCTTCTATTATTTTCCTGGTCCAGACAGCATCCATGAGACTGTCTTTAACTGGCTTTATATATATATTTATATATTATATTAATTATTATATATATAAGTGTGTGTATGTGTATATGCATTTTTTTCCTCACCAGCATATAATCTTCCTTTGTGCGCTTGAATAGTCACTGGATATAGTATTAAAATTCTGAGTTCAAGTTTTATGCATCTTTGGATATATTGCCATCCACAAATCACTTATTTTTTCTCTCAGTCTTAGACTCTGCAACCTACTAATAAAAATTTGTGTTCTGGGGAACGTAGGTGGCTCTGTCGGTTGAGTGTCCGACTTCAGCTTGGTTCATGCGTTCAAACCCTGCATTGGGCTCTCTGCTGTCAGTGTGGAGCCGACATCGCATCCTCTGTCCCCCTTTCTGTGTACCTTCCCTGCTTGCTTGCTTGCTCACTCTCTTTCAAAAACAAATACACATTAAAAAACAACGGAAAACTCGTGTTCTTACTCTGAAACACACAAACTCATTGTAGGGCAGTATACAAAAACTCATGTGAATTTTTAAGATAAAAGATTTAGAAGAAATTTTGTGATGTAGCACTTTTTGTATAGGTATGGCAAATGTAGCTCTGAAAATCATAACCACCATCACCATTAACTCTGATGCTGGGTGTGTATCATCACTATACTTTTCTACTTGGGCGTTACTTCAGTTTGGAAAGAACTACATGGAGAAATGAAGACTCAAATGGCATACCCCCCAAAACTGCATTAGAAGATAATATAAATTGTAGCTTTTATTATAGAGAGTTAGTTTTAACTTAATATAATCATGTTATTCAGAAGCAAATCTGCCCTGCCTTAAGTTCTTAAGCACACCCTTCTGGCTAGAACGTACGGATTTATTGCCTACCATATCATATCATGCTTTTTATAAAAACCTCTTTTACTTAGTTTTGAATTCTGTTTAAGAATGTCAGTTTATTTTTAGTCTCTTACTAAAATATCTGTGTCTTAATCTTGCTTCTCACTTCTAAGTTTCAGTTGTTTTGCTAAGTGGTCTAGATAAATCTGTTTCACAGGATGTAGACTCTAATCCCTATTGAAAAAGCTCCTGTCTCTGAAAGTGCCTTCTCTCTTAACAGCTGATTCAGTTTTCTCTTCTCTCTAAAGTCTTAGACTGGTGTGCCTCTGTACTTGGCGTTTTTGACGATTATGTTATGCCCTCTGAAAACACATACACCAGGCCGGAAAGCTCTCTGATACCATCTGTGTCAGACTTGTGGAAAGTACACTGTTTCTTCAGAGGCGAGAGCTTAGCTAATTGGGTGGTTGTCAATTTTTGAATTTTTGTTGATAGTAAGAATAACATTAAAGTGGAGTAGATTCGTGGATCTTAACCTCATGGGAGGCTCAGTCAGTAGACCTCATTCCTAATATACCTTATGTTTATTTGTTTTGAAGTTTGTTTATTTTGAGAGAGACTGAGATAGCACAGGTGGGGGAGGGACAGAGACAGGGTGAGAGAGAGCATCCCAAGCAGGCTCAGCGCTGTTACCGTGGAGACAGACAGGGCCCGCATTCACAAAACCCATGAAACTGTGAGATCCTGACCTGAGCTGAAACCAAGTCAGATGCTTAACCAGCTGAGCCACTCAGGCACTCCAAATATACCTTACGTTTATAGAGTACTTCACTTATCATGTCTTCTCAACAAATCTTTAATTTGGGTCTTTTATTTCATAGATTTAAGCATAGATTGTCTTGCTTAAGAATATATACAAGTAAATGTCAGGGCATCTAACACAGGCTTCTTAAAGGATTATTCTAGGATTCTTTTCAGTCTTTAAAATTGGCCTTGATTTTCTTTATTTTCAACATATCTTTGGAAATTTCAATGGGAATCTCAACTCTACTAGGGATGTATAAATATGACATTCCAAGTGTGTATTATTCTGCTTTTTTGTAAACCTGACTTTAAAATAAGAGTTCTAAAGAGTGCAAATTTTGGCATAGATCTGATTTTCTTAAAAACCTGGGAATATTGCCTTTTCTTTGTAACTGAGTGTGTTGGGACTTGGTGATTGTCTAAGAGGCTCACAGGACCCAGTGTGTAATTACTACCCTGGCTATGACCTATTATTGTGAAAAGATACAAAGCATAGTAGTCAGCTAAGGGAAAAGGTATGCAGAGTAAAGCCTGGAGGAGACCAGGTGTGGGCCTCCAAGAGTCTTCTTCCAGTAGAGTCAGATAAGACATACTTCTTCGTTCCTTCAGCAGTGAATTGTGACAGTACATGTGAAATGTTGACTACACGGGAGGCTTATTAGAGAATTAGTACCCAAGATTTTTACTGGATTTGGCTTGTCGTTACATAGGCACCTCTGCCTAGCACGTACCAAAAATCTGGATTCCCAATAGGAAAGCATATGTTAAGCATAAACCATATTGCATGCATAAACAGCTTAGAGCCAGTGAGCAACTGTCAGCTGTTGTGGGAACTCTCCAGAAATCTAGGTTCCCACATGTGAGCCAAAGGCCAACTGTGTAAGCGGGCTTTTCTAAGGATAGCAGTCTTAGCCCGGCTCTGATAACTTTTCTGCACACTGAATTAATCTTGACTGATTTCGTCTTGATTGTGTTTTACGTTGTTTATTGAAGAATGTTTAGCCAACTGTATTAAAGTTTAGGGTGTCTTATATAAACACATGCCATACAGCAAGAAAAAAATTAAAAACAAGTAGATGAAGAAGTCATCAAGCAGTAGCCTTGTTGAGAAATTTCCTGTTATACCACCTCCGTTTTGCCAGGTTCTTAAGTAACCCTCTTTTGTCACTTGACTAGCTTTTTTGGGTCTTTGGATCTGCTTCTGGCATCCCTTGCAAACTGGCCCTTATCCAAGGTTAAGTGTTGGTCATTGCCTTTACTCTTGCCATATTCTTACTTCATTCCAAGCTCATAGTGCTTGTTTATATTATCATGCAAGGTAAAGTTAGAGTCTCCTACCTTTCACTTCTAATGGAGGAGACTTCCAGATCCCCTTCTGAATTCCTGGTTCTGTGTAGATCTGCTGACCACTTCCACTTGGGTATCTTAAAACTTTATAGTCCCCTTCTGTCCCCAGTTCACTTTCTTATCCACCTAGTTTCCTCTGCTGATATAGTTAATTCTTAATTATTTCTACTAATAACAACTCTGGTTCTAAGTGCTAATTCCTAGACCAGTCATCCATTTAAATTACTCTTCCCACTTTTTTGTTCATTATAGGGTACCCTCCATACCATTGACAGCATAGTTGTTTTTCTTTTTTTTTTTTTTAACAAAAGTTGAATTATGGTACCTTGTTGCTGAAAAATAAACATGTGGAATGAAATTTGAAATACTAGCAATTAGACTTTTATGATGAACCTTTTCATATCCTTACCAGCGTTTTTACAAGTCTATGTTTTTATACCTTGGCTTTAAAATTTGTTTTTGTTTTTTTTTTACTATTTATTTATTTTTGAGAGTGAGAGAGAGGGGGGAGACACAGAATCCGAAGCACTTCCAGGCTCTGAGCTGTCAGCACAGAGCCCAACGCAGGGCTAGAACTCATGACTCGTGAGATCATAACCTGAGCTGAAGTTGGACGCTTAACCGACTGAGCCACCCCGGTGCCCCCTCTTTTTTTTTTTTTTTTTTAAAGACCGTGAACACGTGAACCATCTCTGATGGTCTCTGAGATGTGTGGTTTATTCATAAAACTTATGAATTACTTTAAAAACCATTCTTAGGTAGAGTTGGTCCTGTTATTAGGAGACTTGATAACATTTCACCATCTTGAAAAGGAAGTACTTTCCCTAAGATTTAGTTTTCTTGATATTGTTTTAGTTAAAAAATTGGCAGAACTCTTTAAAGTTGTAGGAGCTATTTAAGAAATTGAAAAATAGGGGCGCCTGGATGGCTTGTCAGTTAAGCATCTGACTCTTGATTTCGGCTCAGGTCCTGATCTTGCGGTTCTTGAATTTGAGCCCTACATCCCCACATCGGGCTCTGTGCTCACAGTGTGAAGCCTGCTTCTCCCTCTCTCTGCCCCTCCCTCCACTTGTGTGTGTACTCTCTCTCTCTCAGTAATACGTAAATGTTCAAAAATATTTTTAAAAAGAAATTTAAAAATAATTGCAAAAACATATTGGATTATTTGTGACTTTTAGTTGTGTATCGCTTGAAATTTTGTGACTTTTTTCTTTATGTGTGGTTGTGTTTCTGTCTTTCCCTAATATAACTTATTTAAAAAAAAAAAAAACAAAAAAACAAGTTGCCAGAAATGATATAGATTAGGTTTTGCTCATCTAAATATAGTTAACATTTTTCCATAGGCTGTCAGCCATGTAAGATACATGCTCTTCAAGCCACATCTTTAGTTGGCTCACAAATGCTTAATATTGCAAGAAGTATGAATATGTATATATTCCTGATGCTTATGTAAAATGATTTAGGGTTACATGGTGATCTGTAGTATGGTAGAAACCAGTTGAAATTAAACATGAAATACGATTTATAATTCACTTTGCTCTTTATTTCTTTTAAGGGACCAGTTACTCTCCACAAGAAAATTCACACAACCACAGTGCTCTTCATAGTTCAAATTCACATTCTTCTAATCCAAGCAATAATCCAAGCAAAACTTCAGACACAGTAAGTATATAAACATGCTCACTTTTGGTTTTTGGGTTTTTTCTGTTTGTTTCATTTATTGCCCTGCCCACCTCCACTCTCCACCCCTTCAACCAAGTCTGTTGTTGTTGTTGTTGTTGTTGTTGTTGTTGTTGTTAAATCTAATGTCTTTTTTTTTTTTTAAGTAAATGTTGACCTTTTTAAAAATGTGTTTGAAGTAATGAGCTTACCTTTTAGTAGAATTGAGAATACTTGGGAGACACCACTTTGATATTTCTTCACTTTTTTACTGTACAGAGCAAAATCTACCATTGCAATATCTGAGATATAAAGATCTGTAGATTATGAAACTTCTATAGTTACCTAAAGTGGTTTAACTTGAGCTTGTTCTCCTTCTATAATATGTACACATCTTACAACATCTGTTAAGAGCATCTCCTGTGTTACACACTGTACTAAACACTAGTGATGCAAAGATTCCTGTCCTCAAGGGAATTTAAGTCAGGAATTTTAGATATTTCTAAACTGAAGTAATAACTCAGCTTGCATTTTTTAAAGTCAGGGTTCAAATGAAAGTTGTAACAAGTCCATTTTACAAAAGTTGCCAAGCATATGCTAGGTTGTAGCCATATAGTACTAAGAAAATGTGGCCCATCCTAAAGGAACTTTTGGACCTGTGGTGAAAACTGAAGAGTGAACAGTTAAAACAGTGTGCGTTAGGGGTGCCTGGGTGGCTCAGTCGGTTGGGCGTCCGACTTCGGCTCAGGTCGTGATCTCGCAGTCTGTGAGTTCGGGCCCCGCATCAGGCTCTGTGTGGACAGCTCAGAGCCTGGAGCCTGCTTTGGATTCTGTGTCTCCCTCTCTCTCTGCCCCTCCCCTGCTCACAGTCTGTCTCTCTCTGTCTCTGAGAAATGAATAAACCTTAAAAAAAAATTTTTTTTTAAACAGTGTGAGTTAAAGTTGCTTTGGGAGCACTCAGAAGGAGAACTCCCAGCTTGGATGAGAGTAAGATCTTAAAGTACAAGTAACACTACTGAGCAGATTGAATAGAACTTAGCCAGTTGAAGAGGTCTGGAATTTGTGTGCTATGCAAAGGGAACAGCATCTACAAAGACAGTGAAGTGTGAGATAGCCCAGTGTATTTGGAGAACGTCAAGGATTTGGTAGTGTGAAAGAATGGTAAGAGTTCAGGTTACAGACGTGAGTGGGAGCCAGATCACAAAAAAATAATATATCTTACCAAGGAATATGAATTTTATAGAAAGGCAGTGGAGAGCTATTGAAGCATAGAATTGGTGAAGTAACCTCATACTTGCAATTTAAAAAATTCTATCCGGTAGTACCTTGGAAAATCTAGGAAGGAAAGAACAACTAGAAGACTATAGAAGTGGAGGTTGAATCCAACAGATTTTGCTTTGGTGATCATCATGACTTAATCAGCATTGAAAGGTGCTTGGGATTGATTATTTCTTGTCCCTTGTTGAAGCAGTGTGGATAGTACATTTCTGCAGAAACTCGAAACATAAATGGTAGTATTTTCATAAAGGTAGATTTAGAGTGGTTTTAAATATTGTATTAGTCAGGGTCCAGGTAGGAGAACAAAACAATACTGGATATTTCAGCACAGAAAATTTAATAGTGCAAAGAATTTTATATATAGGATTAAGCAGATACTGCATGCTTTTGAGGACTGAAGAAACAAAAAGGAACATTCAGCTATTGCATCTATAGTAATCACCATTAGGGCCAGAGTACAGTAGGAAGACGTTGTGGTAGGGGCGCCTGGGTGGCGCAGTCGGTTGGGCGTCCGACTTCAGCCAGGTCACGATCTCGCGGTCCGGGAGTTCGAGCCCCGCGTCGGGCTCTGGGCTGATGGCTCGGAGCCTGGAGCCTGTTTCCGATTCTGTGTCTCCCTCTCTCTGTGCCCCTCCCCCGTTCATGCTCTGTCTCTCTCTGTCCCAAAAATAAATAAACGTTGAAAAAAAAAATTTAAAAAAAAATAAATAAAAAAAAAAAGAAGACGTTGTGGTTATTAGAACCTAGTAGTTTAGAGGAGGAGTCCTGCAGAGATCTGGTTAGAACCTCAGTGGTATGAAGCTAGTTCTGGTTTCAGACAGCAGAGAGCCAGAAACTGGAGCCAGCTGTGGCTGCTAGGCTTCTCCTTTCTCCTGCCTTTCAGTCCTGTTCCAGTGCCTACTGTTGGCAGAATCTAACGGGAAGCCAGGTGACTAAATAGAATGTAATTTGCAGTATCACAGAACAGCACAGAAGTGTTGGTGTTGGGGTGCCTGGGTGGCTCAGTCGGTTGAGCATCCGACTTCAGCTCAGGTCATGATCTCACAGCTCGTGAGTTCGAGCCCTGCGTCAGGCTCTGTGCTGACAGCTCGGAGCCTGGAGCCTGCTTCGGATTCTGTGTGTCTCTCTCTCTCTGCCCCTCGCCCGCTCATGCTCTGTCTCTGTCAAAAATAAATAAACGTTAAAAAAAAAATTTAGTAGGAGTGTGGTGTCGAGACTGAGACAACAGCTTGGTAAACCTTAACCGGTGTTTACCAAACTACTTGTGAGGAGTCATTTCCATTAAGGTGTATAGTCAGGATTTTAGGATGAATCTTTTTTGTGGAAAATGGCTCCATTAATTTACAAAGTAACAAGCAATAACTTAAAGTTCCATTTATCACTCACAATTCTGATTTGGTATTTGCTGACAGTTAACAGTGGCAGGCCATGTGGACATTAGTTTAAACAGAATCTTTATTCAAGGAAAACTAATTCTGGTTATTTTGATTTCCAAGATGACAATGAGCAATCAGAGAAGTTTCATCAACCCAAATCATGTTAGGGGATTTCATTATGTGGGTGGATGCTGAAGACTGTACTGAAATGGAATGAATTAAGTGTTACATGTTTTCAGAATCAGGATTTCCCTTTTGGTAAATTTCAACTATAGGTATATAATTAATCTCCAAGCAGGTGTCTTTTTTATTATAATGTACCCAGTGGGCATGACACATGTTTTATAAAGTATAAATTTAATCTTACCTGAGAAGTTAGCTTTTGAAACTTCTGCATGTTACTTAGTTGTAAACTGACTTTCTCTTCAAATCACTTCTAATGGAAGTTTTTGAGTAGAAAATAAAACATAAAATTAGTCTTTAATATTTTCATAATGGAAGAAAAGATGAATATTAGGTAACTTAGGTCAACACAATATGGAATAACTTTTTAAAAAAGTAGTTCTTTTTTCTCTTCGAAGTTTTCACGTTTTAAATCTGTCTTTGAAAATCTTATTTAGTTATCTACAAAGACATTTTATTGTTGGGTGATTTATATTTATAAACTGTTGAAAATCAAATTGAAGTTGTCTTATTTTTTCAGTATTCGATTAAGATGAACATTTATTGTGGTTTAACACAGAACCGAGCCCATGGTAACTAGGAAAAGCTTTTTGAATGCATCCTCCTCCCTAATCTAAATCATAATAGGATTTACCTCATGGAGATTATTTTAGGTTAGTTATGCATATTTGTGATTTTTAAGAGGCCTCTAAATTGCTTCATTTAGAAAAAAAAATTATTCCCATTTAAATACATAATTGGTATCTTCCCTTCTGCCTGTCCACCAATTTTGATTTGCTAGGGATTCAGTCCTAGTTTGAAGTCAGTCCTAGATGACTTGGCATTTATATATCAGCTCTACTGTTATGGCTTAAGTATCTTCTGCATATTTTGGAGCTTTTCAGTTCGAGGCCCTCAAGATCTAGTTTCTGTAATCAGCCTTGCCCAAAGATACTCAGCTTAATTTAAAAAAAAAATTTTTTTTTTTTTTAAAACGTTTTTATTTATTTTTGAGACAGAGACAGAGCATGAACAGAGGAGGGGCAGAGAGAGAGGGAGACACAGAATCCGAAACAGGCTCCAGGCTCTGAGCTGTCCGCACAGAGCCCAACGCGGGGCTCGAACTCACGGACCGTGAGATCATGACCTGAGCCGAGGTCGGATGCTTAACCGACCGAGCCACCCACGCGCCCCACAGCTTAATTTTTTAAAAATTAGAAATTTATCAGAGAATTCTTAGGACTCCATGAAATTCTTTTGTTACAGTAAATGCCGTCTTCGATGTTGTTGTTCAGTGAACTGTTCCTTAATAACCATTCGTAGGTTAATTCCAAGATTAACCATTTCTTTCCCATGATCTCACTTGGGGAAGAAGTAGTGGGATTCTGTATTCCAAGAAAGACAGTAGAAAGGGATATGCTTTTTTAAAAAGAGAAAAGCAGTGTTTGCATAAGACGTAAAAGACATTTTGAATTGGAAAACAGATGGTGCCTATGGAGTACTGTTTAGTACTATTCGTTAAGTGCAGTTGTTTTCATTCTTTCTCAAGATCTTTCTACATTCATGAGTTTTGAGAGCCTTTGTTTATCTTCTATCAGTATTTGCCATATTAAAAATTAAAACTTGATAAATAAGAAAAATAATTTTTAAATTGGTCAATTGTAAACCCTTTATATGTTAGCGTATGTAATGTTTTTATGAAAAACAACTATAAAACAAAAAAATAGAACCGAATTATCTCTTTAACGCTTGTCTTAATAGAAGATACCTAGAACTTCACATCTGCTCTGCATTCAATCTCCCATGGTTGGGTTCCTGCAGCTTGGTACTTGTAGGCTACTTCTGGAAACTAGAAGGATTGAGAGTTAACTTTCCACTGGTATCAGAAGCTTGGAGGCACATGGGTGATTTCCAGTAGCTTCATTTTTGGGGAGCATACTCCCAAGAGCATAAATGTGGCAGAATCTGCAATATTTTTTCATCTACCCTCAAAATTATTGTGACCTATTTAGAATTGGAGTTGATTTGGTGGAAATAATGGGCATCCAGAAACAGGTGTTGACCCTTTTTTCTGTCACAATTAGTTTTGTGACCTATGGACAACTTGTAAGTTCTCTAGGCTTATTTCCTACTTGGTGAAATTAAAGCAGGGCATGAGAGTTTGTTCCTCAAGCTTTAAAATTGTTCAGTTTACACCGGTGAGCCCAGAAGAAGTGTGGACTACCAAAGTATGACATTGTTTCATTTTGATCTCAAAGCTCCTTTGAGAAAATAGTCAACTTCATGTAGAAGTACACTTGGAAACCTATCCGATTTCCCGGGGCCAGTGCAGGCACTTAGACTTCATACTTTTTGAGATCAGTTCCATGGAAATGGGGCCTCCTTTCAGACTTTTCTAATTTCTTTATAATTTAACAGTATCTATAAAATACCTAGAGAATGTGAGAATTTTTGAAAGGCTGGTTTTTGTTACAGGGAAATGAGTGATGCTGCTGACCCTGTGTATTAGACAAGGTTTAGCTAACACTTGGCCCATCTCATGGATTTTGAAGGTGAAACAAATTTATAGCACAAAGCTGTGTTTACATTTTTTTTTTAATTTTGTGCCTTTTTTTTCCACTAAGTAAGTTAATATAGGCAGGATGTTCTCTCTTACATTGTATGTGAGTACTGTTGTGCCATAATGAGTTTAGAACTGCTGCACTGTCCTGTCATCAAATCAGTCAGTTGAGTGGGTTTTCTAAAACACTCTCCCTCCCGCTGCCGTATGACTGGATTTCAGCAATTAAAATTACAATAATGGGGAACTTTTTGTAATGCTTTTCTACAGTCAAGATGTGTTAATTTTGCATTTCTTATTCTGTGCCTAATCTAATGTAATCTGTTTAATTTTATAGGATTTTCTATTGTTATTTTTGATGGTTTTCAGTAGACCAAGGTCTCCTAAGATATATATACAGAGAATTACATTCTAGATCAAGATCCCTTTGTTTCATAGTCTTTTTCCATATATATGCTTTGAAAACCTTTGGCATTCTTGATATTGATTGATTAGCATTAACATTTTCTAACTTGTAAAAATGTATTTTTAAGCCTTATGATTCTGCAGATGACTGGTCTGAGCATATTAGCTCTTCTGGGAAAAAATACTACTACAATTGTCGAACAGAAGTTTCACAATGGGAAAAACCAAAAGAGTGGCTTGAAAGGTATTTGCTCTTATTGAAAAATATTTCTTCTTGATTCTACAAGTTAATATCTTAGAACATTCTGAGTTTAGATTTCTTATAGTGAAACTCCTCGTTCTCCTCTTTAGTTCTAGGAGTTGGCCCATTGTGTTTTCTATAATTTCTCTTAAAATAAAAAAAATAACTTGGACAGATAAGCAGCTGTCCCCAAGGACTTTGTAAACAGTATATTTAATTATAATTTTATATCATCCTATATTTATGTGTCTTATAATTTGTAATAGAGATCTTTATAATTCTTAAAGGATAATATGTTTCCTTCATACATGTAGAATTAATATTGGAGAGTTTTGGTTGTAGGGTTAATGGCATATAAATAATTGCTATAATATTGCCATCACTGAGAAACATTAATGTTCTGTTAGCTATGTCTCTCTCATCTTCCACACCACTTGATAGTATGGCTGTGTTCAGTTCTTTTATTTTCCATATACCATTTTGTTTTGACCATTTGTTGAGAAGTGGCACATGTAAACTCATTGTACTTGATATTATTTTTATGGGTTTATCCATGTTTTATTTTTAGAGAACAGAGACAAAAAGAAGCAAACAAGATGGCAGTTAATAGCTTCCCAAAAGATAGGGATTACAGAAGGGAGGTGATGCAAGCAACAGCCACTAGTGGGTTTGCCAGTGGAAGTAAGTATTAATTATTGTCTTTGCAACAGTATAATGTTTGATTCACTCCTATAGATCATGTATTTATCTCTGTATGCATAACTGTTTACATATGTAAACTAAAATAATAGTAACATACAGGGTTTCTTTTATGTCAGATCTGTCCCCTTAACCTCCACCATTTTGATTGCTGAAAAGAAAAAGGGTGCACAGAGGAATAGTACATCTATGTATTCATCACTACTCATAATGGCTATAATGCAGCTGAATTGGTGAGAAATAAAATTTCATAATGTGGACTGACTGCTTTTTAAGGCAGGAGTTTTGTGTTTTTTCACCTTTCCTGAATTGTGTCCTATTAAACTGGACAGTGAAATCCCTTCCAAAACTCAGTGTTTCCATCTAATTATTGATTTGTGGCCACACACAGATTGTGACATCCAAATATCGGTGCTTTGTGTTTATCAGGGAGTAACTTTTTTATCCTCATAGCTGGATACTGATTTTGTCATAATCCTAGATCTGTATAATGTCTCCATAATGTGGGCATACCTTAATATTTTTTGAGGTCAGATTATGTCTAAGTGGGACAGTATGAGTCCTATACTTTTATTTCTTAATTCAAATTGAGTTTGAATTTGAAGCTTTTTACTAGTGGTAGTCTATTCCCAGTGGCTTCTCTTGCCTGGAATAGAATTTAAATGCCACTGTAGAATTTTTAGGCTCTTTGTCAAATTTGAAATTTTGAGAAGAATCTTAAAAAGATGTGTTCTGGAAATTCTTGGACTTAAGCATTTGAATCTTCCTCCTGTAACTTATGTAGGGGATGTGTTTGGTCTCAGCAGAGGATGCTGATTTTTTGATGGGAAAAACTTTAAGGTGAAACAGATAGTTAACAGTTCTTCAGCACTGAATGTTTAATTTACATTCCTTGGAACATTTAATTTTTTTATATTCGTGAAATTGTACTTAATTCTCAGAAAACAATGACTTAAAGTACTGAAGTAAAATTAAAACTATTGTATTTTGAGACAGAAGGCTTGGGTTCTAGGTCCATTTCACTTACTACCTTAAGTAACTGACTTCTGGCAAACAATCAAAAATGAGATAAAGGTTTTTCTTTCCAGGTTAAAAAAAAATAGCACCCTGCTTATGGGCCTCCCGAACAAACTGCAGAAAAAGGGAGATTAGGAGGTATGGAGAAGGAGTGGCAAATGGGTGTAAAAATAATAACTTTATTAAGATATTGGGGCAGGCCTCTCAGTGGCTCATGGTTCCCGGATAGGAAAACAGAGCGTAGTGTGTCTGCTTTATTCTTTCCAAAATACTCTTATCAGTTAAGTCTCTTTTCCTCCCTTGAGGTAGAGTACATGAGAGAAGTAAAGATCTGATGCAAATAATGATAGAAGTGAAAATGTTATTTTTTTGTCTTTTTAATAAACCACCTTTAAGGAAATAAAATCAGTTTTTAAATTGTGTGCATCTTTTTCTTTCAAAGATGAAATAGTTTTTTCCTTTTTTTCCATAACTTCACAAGTGAGGCATGTTTATTGTTAAAAAATTAGAGGGGTCAGTTTTAAATTCCGTCAGCCAGGAACATTTGGGGTTATACTTTTTTTCTGTATGCTTACAAATGTTTATAAAAACTACATATATATATGTGTGTGTGTGTGTGTATATATATATATATATATACATATATATATATGTGTGTGTGTATATATATATATATATATACGGGATGATATGTTACTGCTTTTAATCTTTTCTTTTGTTCAGTAGTATTTCAAGGAAATGTTTCTATGTCAGTTTATAAATCCATATGTGTTAAATTGGCTGCATGGGTTTCCATTTTTGGTTGTGCCCTCATATATAAATAAGATACTTAGGTGGTTTTTTGCCTTTTCCTAATGTCAACAGTGCTGCGATTCCTATTATTACTTCCTCAGCCAAATTCCTCGAAGTGCAAATGATGAGTCAGTAGGTCTGACTTTGTGTTGAAATACAGTCATGAGTCACACCTTTTTAGTTTTAAGTAATGTTTGAGAAAAACCTTGACTTTCTCCTTTTATTTTTCCTTAATTGATCAACTGATTTGTACTTAAGTGTGGTAGTAATGAAGTCATTATGCCATTTCAGTGCTTAACTTGGTCTATCCAAAAAATGTTGGCAACTTTCCCATATGTCCAGTGCATTGGTGTTCATATAGGATAAGGCCTAAAGCTTTGTAGTTCATAAATGCCGATAAAATGTGTGGGGCGAGGCAGGGCAAGATGGAAAGGTTTTATATGTAAAGACATCAAGGTAGAAAATAGATTTGTTTTTTGCACTATAGCAAATAATGTTATCCAGAACTTGACGTTGAAAACTTTCTGGATAAAATTTTTAATTTGACATTACTGCTGCTAGGTTTTCATTGTCTTTAATCTGTGCCTCATAGAATGATTGCTCTGTGCTTAGAGAAACCTTAATTTGGGGTTTCTCAACAGTAGCACCGATGACATTTTGGCTTGGGAGATTCTTTGTTGTGGGACGCCGTCCTCCATACCTGTATACTGTGCCTGGCCTCTACTTGCCGGATACCAGTAGCACACCTCCTCTCTCCCCAGTCGTGACAACCAAAAATGTCTGCAGACATTTGCCAAATGTCTTTGTTGTGGGGGGTGTGCAAGCAGAGTCATTGAGTTAACTGTTTTGTCTAGAGTTGTGAATAATAGAAAGTTGTTGCAGCTGCTACTTCCTTAGCTCCTGTAATCCTGCTGCCATTTTTTTCCCTAAAGCTTACAAGTGAAGAAGTATCAGCTTTAATTTTCATCTGAATGCATTTACTTGTTGTACTTTGACTCCAGTCATACAGAACTGAAAGGGACTTTTGTTGGTGTCCAGGAAAAAAAAGTTCTTGGTAATCAAGTGACATGATTAGGGGGAATTGGGCATGGTGTTATTTGTTTTATCTGTCCCGAAAAGTTTCTATTGTAGTGGTATTCTTCCCAGGAAGACATTCTAGAACAAAATTTCTTAAGTTTCGTGTGCTGCATGCAAGTTGACGGTTTAATAATGAGTTAATATCATGCAACAGACGTTTGTATTCTACTCTGATAGCTCAATCTGTGTGTTCATTTTTTTTTTTTTTTTTTTGCTAAGGTTAATGTGTAACTTACAACATTGAATTTCATTTATTAAGTCAAAAGACTTTGTGTTTTCGTACAACTGAAGGTTTTTTTGGCAGTACCCAGTACATTTTGTTTAGTGTAACATGTGGGAGTTGTGCACTGAAGATTTGGAAACTGACTTGTAGTTTCAGTATACTTCCTTCTTTGCACTGTCTTGATCTCTAGACTCAGAGGAACCACGAATTGGAAAAAAAACTAAAATATTCAACAGGGAGGGCATCCTTTGGTAATATTGCATATGTGCTTGAATCTTAAGATATTTCTCTACTTGAAAGTTGCTTAATTTTTTAGTTATAAATTAGAGTATTAGAATTTTGGCTATAGAATTTTTGATAAATCCAAATTTTGTTATCATGATTGTTGAAATTTTCCTTGTACTCTTTTTTGGAAGTAGAATATTTCTGAGGTTTAAATATTTTTGTGACTTTAAATCGGAAGGAGATATTTTTAATAGAACTGGTAAATAGCGAGTAGAATTTTCTGACTGTGCTGCCAGATATAGGCTTTGTATTTTCAGATAGCATTATCTATAACTTGAGTTTATAACTAAATGGTATTATTAGCATTATTAAAAATATGAACTGATTTATGTTTTGAAAGCACAGTACATCATAAATTCAGCCATCCCAAAATAAGGTCATTTAAGCCCTAGCACAAACTACTTTAGAGACCACTAGTTAGCTACTTTACTATTCAGAACAATCAGGCTAATAAAGCTAATATTCCTTTGCAGTTGAACCACTGTGGATAATTCAATTATTAGAACCTGTGGTCCATATTTTAAAGGAATGGACCGTTTCCCTTTTCTATTTTAAAATATTTAAAAAGGTTTTCATTTGAGTAAAATGTTATAACTCCATATATTTATTTTTTTCCATGTTTTGTGTGAACTGTGGTGTGGTTCTAAAGAATCGCCCGAAACTAGTAGCCCACTTGAAATCTGAGTATAGATTAATGCTTAATTACAATAGAGCTAAAATTTCTCTCTTTCAGTATTTGGATTTTTATATATGCTAGTGGTAAAACTGCAGATACTAACTGGGCTTGCAGTTTTATATCAAGATACAAGTACAGGTATGTTGCTAAATTAGCTGATGTTAAAGACAGGATTCTAACGTAATCTTTTTTCTTCCCCCTTCCGTCATTCCAACATCTCTTTTTTCGAACTGTGAACTAAAGTGGAAGACAAGCATTCCAGTGATGCCAGTAGTTTGCTCCCACAGAATATTTTGTCTCAAACAAGCAGACACAATGACAGAGACTACAGACTGCCAAGAGCAGAGACTCACAGTAGTTCTACGCCAGTACAGCACCCCATCAAACCAGTGGTTCATCCAACTGCTACCCCAAGCACTCTTCCTTCTAGTCCATTTACGCTACAGTCTGATCACCAGCCAAAGAAATCATTTGATGCTAATGGAGCATCTACTTTATCAAAACTGCCTACACCCACATCTTCTGTCCCTGCACAGAAAACAGAAAGAAAAGGTATGCCATTATTACTAGATGATGCACGTTGAACTATAGTTTCTGAGTTTTTGATTATATTACATTATCTCCATTAGCTTGAATAAGACTCTTTAAAAGTCTTTTAGAATGTTACTGCATAGATTTAGGTCTAGAGTTAGCCATATTTAGCTTTTTCTTTTAATTTTTAATTATGAAGCTTTTGCACTGTTTTTTGCCTTCGACACTTTGAAGTCAAGTGCTTAATTTATAACAGTAATGGTTTAAATAACTTCTCAAAGTCAAAGGACTGTCCCTTCATATTTGTATAATTTTCAGGTTTTGTAATAATTGTCATGATGGTTTAGTTCAGATATGGTCTCAATTTTCTGTTAATTAAAATTTAATATGAATATAATATGAATAGACATTTTAAAGCTTGTTATTTCTGCATACCGTGCAACTATTGGTTTTAATTTGTGAATTAGAAAACTGTGTCATGGGCCATAAGATAGAGTCTTAATGTCTGAATTAGAACTTTAATCTGAAGAGTAGAAGTTAAACTTTGCAACCCAAATTGTGTTTTTATACAACTCAGTGCTGATAACCGTAGCTTGTTAAAAGAGTTAAGAGAAAAATTGTGGCAACAACTACTTGGGAGGTAACACACAACAGAAGCAGAGCGCTGAGATAATTATATCTGCATGGACCACAGTTCTACTAAACTTCACACGTAATAACGCGTTTTAAGAAATAAAGGCAATTAAAAGGCATTAAGGAGGTAAATTATGGGCAAGACCCATTAGCAGACTAATTGGCAGATTAGCATCAGTAACAATTGAGAAACTTTTAAACGTCCTATGAGTTTGGGAGATGCTACATGGATCTGATGAGTCTTTAAGCTTTTAATCTATTACCCGATTCGTTATTTCACATTAATTTGTTGACAAAGGGTTCTCATAGTTCGGTTTCTTTTGCTTCTTGTTTCCTTTTATGCATGTTACTTGAATTTCTCTTGTAGTAGTGGTTACATATTAAGCCACAGACTTTTATCGTATAGTCTTTTTAATACATTAAACCTTAAGCAGGTTGTTCCAAATGTCAGATTCCCCTAAGATGGTTTGTACCAGCATTCATACGTGTAAGTCCTATTTACCTTGATGCAGAATTAAGTTGGTGAAGAGAATTCTTGAGAGATGAAATCTGAATTAATGCAGTAATTGTTAATGTGATAGAACTTTCTAAAGGATGTTAATGGTTTATAATTTTGATTATTTGGTCACAGAAATTTTATTTTAAAATCCTGTCAGTTAAAATCCTGTGGCCTTTAAAAAGTCTTTGTCTCATTTCCTCTCTTGTTCATTTATTTAACACTTCTTAGCTCTTACCTCCCTTTTGAAATTCTTTCTTTCCTTAGCTTCTGGGATACTGCCACTCTTCAATTTACTAATTCTCTTTGCCCTCCTTAAATATCGGTATCGTTCAGCCTTTTCCTGTGGTTTGTTCTTTTTTTTCTTGCTCAGCATGTTCTCTTTTGCTGAACAGTTGTTCTTGTGGCTGCTTTGTCTACAAAGGTGACTCCCAAATCTTTATTTCTAACTCCTACTGCATATATGTGTCCCAGATTCCTCCCTTTCCCCACAATTTATTCTTAGGTTCTCAGTAACTACACTATTCTCCCAGCTATTCCTTGTTCTTCAACAAGGTTCATCTGCACCTACCCTTACCTGTCTATTGACAAATCCTGGATTCTGCCTTCTGTATCTTATGTGTGTGTATATATATATATCCTCTCTCTGGTTATTGTTACTACCGTTACTGAAACTCAGGGCATCTCTTTTGAAATAACTATCTGATAACTGCTCTGCTTCCTTCTACCCAGACTTATGGTGGCATCATCATAAAATTTAGGTTGGATTGTGTTAACTTCTTTGTTTAAAATTTTCTAATAGTTTTCCATTATCCACAGGATAAAGTCCATACTTTTTAGTAAGATGATCATAGCAAGTACTTGATAGTCTGGTTGCCGCCTGTCTGACTGGCTTGATCTCCACCATTCCCCATAATTCATCTTTTGCAAACTTGTACATTTCTTAGGGCATGTTACATTCTTTCATGTTTTGAGCCTTTGCTTAAAAGAAGGACATGTTTGTTCTTCCGTTCCATCCTGTTGAACTCCGTACTCTTTCTTTAAGAGCCAGCTCTAATGTCGTTGGGTTCTCAATGTCCGTTAACCTTTCCCAGTCTCTGTGTTTCCCAAACATCGGGTGCTTTTATTTATTACAACACTTACACATTTTAATTTTAGTTCCTTTAATTAAACTGTTTAGGGTTAGATGTTAATTGCATGTTGAACTTGTTTCACCTTCTGCCCTCTCCCTCCATGCTATAAGCACCATTCCTGACAAACTTTTTAAACATCATTAAAAATTAACTGTGTACCAGGTTTGGGGCTAAGTGTTTATCATACAATTTAGTTTATTCCTTAAAACATAATTGCATGGGAAGGTGGTGTATATCTCTTAGCTAAGAGGAGCCGGAATGCTGCCACCTGGTGTTAGAGGCAGCTTCGCCATTGTTTCCGTTAAAACTGTAGGTAATGAAAGACACAAATCTATATTAATTTGGACTCCAGTAACTCAAAATTCCTGACAAATCGTAGATATTATAGGAAGAACCTTGATTACTTTGGAATTGACTATTGATAGAGGGAAAATCGTATAATCTTTGCAGGTACTCCTTGCCTCCGAATTGAAGACAATATTCTTATATGACTATTTGGATCTTTTCAGATTGTTTAGCACTTAGTCTAAATTTGTGAACTGCTCATTAATTTGAAATCTATTTTTTTCCTTAATGGAGACATCCATGTTATTTAAGTTAAGCTTCCTATTGACTCTTCTCATCAATACAGTGATTTCCTTGTTTGGATTTGCCCTAACCAATAAATTTATATTGAGAGGTTGATGGTTCTGGTAAGATCAGACTCTTTGGACTCTTGGTAATAAGTGCTGATAGTATAGCTAAGCTCTATCTAGGGATATCAGTGGTAGGGTGCTGTATTAAGTAATACAAGAGCAAGGTCTTTGTTTTGTTTACCACTGCTCTGTCTCTAGTTCTTGACAAAATAATAGGCAGTCAGTAAATATTTGTTGTAGAAGGATAAATACCTGAAAGAAGGGTAATGAGTGTGTTAAAGGTTGGGGAAACACCTGCAGTGGTCATGTTTTAAAAAATGTATTTACAGAAATAAAGTATTCTGTATTTGTTGTGAATCTAATTAAAAGATACCAACAATAGATTTAGATGCCAAAATGCCAGTGTGCCTTTTGAGAAAAAGAGCCCAAGATAAATTCAAATGCTTGCTTGAGAAGCCAGAGTGTGGAGAATCTGAAGCTCCCGTTTTATAGGGAACAATCCTGGTGTTCAGTAGGGTGAAACAAGGTCGTGTATCTTCTTTTAGATCTGTATCTGTTGCTAGGGTAACATTTGATCATCTACTGGCAAGATTACTCTCCTGAACAACCGTATAACAAAGTAACAGAGATAGTGATGTGCTTAAAAACCTAAAATTTGATTTTTACCGGTTGGTACCCCATTGACCATTCTAAATCGGTCCTAACTCTGCCCTCCCTTCTGGATTTGTGACATGACAAAATGGGCAAGAGACCTTTGCTTTGGCCAAATAACTGCCAGTCCAGAGGAGTTTAATGACCTTAATTATGAAGTTTCTTATTTAGTAATTTAGAGTTTTGATTTATTAGCATAGATAAGCTTGAAAAGTAAAGCAAAATGGCCACAGAAGCAGATCTATTCAGTGATTTACAAGATAGCTTTTAGGAGATTAGCATATCTAACCATTTACTTGGTTCCACACTCTTAATCTAATGGGAGGGGAGATTAGTCCTTCATTAACATGAGGTGTGAGTTAGTCACTTGGAATAAATTTCCCTTTTGTGTTTTGATGGTATCTGTAGTCAGTGTGAAACCTGAATGAACCTGAAGACTTCAGTTGGTCATTAACCAGCTGTAGTGGGCCACCTTCAGCCCTGAGTTGCTTTGCTTTATAATAATTTTTAGGATTAATAACTATTCATGAAAATTAATAAGACTGGCCATAGAGTTACTCAAATTTTGTTGAATAACTGAATACATTAGTGGAAGAATTTAGTCTGTTCTAATCAATAAGTTTAAAATGATGTTAGTCAACCTAAGATGGCACTTTGAACAGTGGGGCAGCAGAAATGCAGTACCTGTGATGAAAGAATATTAGAAAATACAGTTTTAATTTGAGAGGTAGGGGAGGACTTTTTAAATCAAGACCCAAAATGCATTTGCCTTTGAAAAAAATGTTGATAGATTTGAACACGTAAGACAAATGAGCAATGGATATGAACAGGCAATTATAGAAGAGGAATTTAAAATTGCCAGCCTTGGCTTACAGTTATAAAAAATTAACTTGATGGATCAGAGACCTTAAACCTAGGAGCTAAAACTATAAAACTCTCAGAAGAAAACAGGTGAAAATCTTTAGGACATTGGATTTGGTGGTGATTTCTTAACTATGACACAAAAAGCACAGGCAACAAAATAAAATAAATTGGACTTCATCAAAATGAAAAACTTGTGCATCAGAGGACACTCTAGAGTGAAAAGACAACCCACAGGATGAGAGGAAGTAAATTGTAAATCATATGTCTGATACAGAATTAATGTCCAGAATATATGAAATCCTGTAACTGAACAATTAAATGAAACAACTTGGTTCAAATATGGGCAAAGGATTTGAATAGACGTTTCTCCAAGGAAGATGTTCTAGTGGCTAGTCAGTAAGCTGAAAAGGCATTCAGCACAGTGAAATACATAGTTCACACCCATAGGATGACTACTATAAAAACAGCAATGAAAATAAGTGTTTTTGAGGATGTGGAAAAAATTAGACCCCATGTACATTTCCTGTAAGATTGTAAAATGATGCAGCTCCTTTGGGATACAGTGTTTCCTCAAAAAAACAAAACCTGGAATTACCGTAGGATCAGCCAATTCTGTGCTTAGGTACATAGCCAAGAGAAGTGAAAGGGAATCAAACAGGGATTAATACATGGACGTTGTTCTTACCAGTATTCTTTACAGTAGCCAAAAGGTGGAAACAGTCCAAGTGTCCATCAGCTGAAACAGGATAAACAAAACGTGTGACACATGCAGTGTTACCCTGAAAAAGGAAGGAATTTATGACACATGCTGCAACATGGATGAACCTTGAAGACCTTACGCTAAATGAAATAAGCCAGACCCAAAAGGACAAATACTTGTGATTCCGCTTCTATGTGGTACTCAGAGTGAGCAAATTCAGAGACAGAAAGTAGAATAGTGACTTCTAGGGAGCAGGATGGTGAGGAATCCTTGTTTAATTGGTTACAGAATTTCTGTTTGGAGAGATGGAAAAGTTCTAGAGATGAATAGTGGTGATGTTTACATTGCACAACAATGTATATACTTAATGCCACTGAATTGTAAACCTAGAAATGGTTAAAGTGGTAAATTTTATATTGTATGTATTTTAACAGCATAAAAATTTTCAAGAGAAAGCTTTGTCAATACAAATTGGAGAGTAAAATGAGATTTTGCATCCTTAAGATTAGTGACAGTTAACAGTTGAATGTGGGGAAGCACAATCGGTGGGAATATATAAGTTGGTTATTTCAGGAGTCATTTTAATAAAATTTGTTAAAAGTTTTAAAATGTTTATCCTTCATATCTGTTAGCCTAAAGATTTTCTCAGTTGAATAAAAAAGCAAGTTGCAAAAATATATCCTAATATATTTGACATCAACACCATACTTAAGTACCTTAGTGGATGGATAGATGATTTAAAGTATTCATGAGTTATCAAAGTAAAAATAAATGAAAGTCACAGATTATATTGCTGTCAACAAGCTACTTTACAGTTTTGTTTTGTTTTCTTACTCTACTGCGCTTGAATACTTTGTTTCCTTTGCAACTTCTCCATGTTGTAATTTTCAGTGTCACACCACTACTACAAAATAGGACAAAACAGACTGCCCTTGTTGCATCGGTGGTTTGTGCTTGTTCGCATGTCCTGGTGGAGTGGCATTACAGCAACTGTCCAGACATCATAGGAGATTAATGTTTAGAAATGCAATATAGTACCTTTTACTCTTCAAGTGCTGTATCTGTTTAGATCTTACTGTGTAGTTCAAAAAGGAATTACTTGGCATACCAGAAAAATGTAGGTCAGAAATAGATTTTGACTTTGGTTTATGCTCTTGGATATTTTGAATGGGTGCCTAGAATTAGAAGAGGTGAATGTTACTTTTAACCTTAACAACTCAGAGTGTAGTAACAGATTTCTGTGTGATTTGTATGTGCAGTTTAGTCTTTAGTAGGTTTCGCCCCCTACTGGTAAGCGTTGGAAATATAAATGAATAATTCATAGTTACAGGCATAAAGGGAAAGAAAAAGGTTTTGTCAATGCATATATATATACAGAAGTTAAAATCAGAGGATAACATACTTATTTTAAGGCTCATATTAAAGTGAATAATTGGTTAGAGATCTGTAAATCATAGAAATATCAGATGGGAAAGTGACTTAATTTATTTAAGTTTAAAACAGCTTTGGGAAGACTAAAAAAACGCTCAAAGGAACCTAGGTTGGTTTGAATGCTTGGGAAAGTTTGCTTTTATTTATTTATTTATTTTTTTCAACGTTTATTTATTTTTGGGATAGAGAGAGACAGAGCATGAACGGGGGAGGGGCAGAGAGAGAGGGAGACACAGAATCGGAAACAGGCTCCAGGCTCTGAGCCATCAGCCCAGAGCCTGACGCGGGGCTCGAACTCCCGGACCGCGAGATCGTGACCTGGCTGAAGTCGGACGCTTAACCGACTGCGCCATCCAGGCGCCCCGAAAGTTTGCTTTTAAAGGAATGAGACTAGAGGCTGATATTCTTTAAAAGTGAAAGCCTATAGGAATGGCTTTGTAATGCAAAATAGTTTTTATTTATGTTTGATACACACTTGTAATGAGCATGTTATTAAGTATATCAGCCTTACTTCCTAACAGATTAGATTCTAGATCAAAAGGTCTCATAGAAATGTTAATTACAATTAAATACCTGAGGGCACCTGGCTGGCTCAGTTGGAAGAGCTTGCAATTCTTGATCTCAGGGTTGTAAGTTCAAGCCCTAAATGAGGTGTAGAGATTACTTAAATAAAACTTAAGAAAATTAAACGTCTATATAGAAAAAACTATATTTGATGACTGTTCCAAATAGTTTTGTTTCCTTTCTTATATTTTTTTTTAAAAAGGGATTGAGTATAAGATATTTTTGAGAGACACAGAGAGAGTGCGCACAAGAGAGAGAGAATCCCAGGAGGGGCAGAGGGAGACAGAGAGAGAAAGAGAAGTGGGGCTTGTGTTCCTTCTACCTGAAGGGGAACATGTGCTCACACCATGTGGGACTCAAACTCATGAACTGTGAGATCATGACCTGAACCGAAGTCCGATGCTTAACGACTGAGCCAGCCTGGTGCCCGAATGTGAGATTATTTAAAATAAGTTTAAATAAGTTAAATTTATCTCTAAGACTGTATACTGTTAATCCCTGTTTTGAAAATAGCATAAAGTAAGCCGTTAATTGGCTGTTTGGAGACCTTAGGCTTTCCACCCCATTATCATAAGTTCTACACCTAGAGGTTAAGAGGGAGAGGGAGAGCACATGTATGTGGACCTGGGCCTTAATGACAGAATCAGGCACCCATTCAACAAATACTTGTTGATGCCATCTTGTTGCCAAGTCCTATTTTTGTACCAGGGCTACAGAAGTAAATACAACAAAATTCCTCTCTTGAAGGAGTTCAAGTTCTAATAGGAGGGAAACATAAAGATAATAAACTATATAATAGAAGATGCTGAGTAATATGATAGATCTGTGTTAGGACAGTCAGAACTCAGAGGAAAGGTACCCAACCAGTACCTTTTGTGATATTTAAAAAAAAATTTTTTTAATGTTTATTTTAGAGAGAGAGACAGAGCACGAGTGGGGGAGGAGCAGAGAGAGAGGGAGACACACAGTCAGAAGCAGGCTCCAGGCTCTGAGCTGTTAGCACAGAGCCCGACGTGGGGCCCAAACTCACGAACCACAAGATCATGACCTGAGATGAAGTCGGACGCTCAACCGACTGAGCCACCCAGGCGCCCCACCTTTTGTGATTTTTTTTTTTCAACGTTTATTTATTTTTGGGACAGAGAGAGACAGAGCATGAACGGGGGAGGGGCAGAGAGAGAGGGAGACACAGAATCGGAAGCAGGCTGCAGGCTCCGAGCCATCAGCCCAGAGCCTGACGCGGGGCTCGAACTCACGGACCGCGAGATCGTGACCTGGCTGAAGTTGGACGCTTAACCGACTGCGCCACCCAGGCGCCCCTGTGATATTTTAATGATAAAACTAAGACTGCCTTTTGGGGTAGCATATTTATATTAATAAGCTCCATTATTTTCAGTTATACATGTAGATTGAGGCAACTAATATTTTAAATGTATAACGTAACATGCTTTGGAAGGGCGTTTGTATGGGTATGTGTCTTAGGGTGGAGCTATTATTTAAAATAGCATGGAAATATTTGTATGAGGAATCTAAAAATATAAAACCAAGCTTATAGATACAGAGACCAGATTGGTGGTTGCCAGGGGGGAAATGAGTAAAGGAAGTCAAAAGGTATAAACTTCCAGTTATAAAATGGAAGCATGGGGACAATAATGTGTAGCATGGCAACTATAGTTATTAATACAGTTAATATTTGAAAGTTGTGCATATTTGAAAGTTGCCAAGACAATCAATCTTGAAAGTTGTCAGCACAAGAAAAATAATTTCGTAATTGGTGATCATTTCACAATATATATGGATAAAGATTGTTGAACACCTGAAACTAATACAGTATTGTATGTCAATTTTACTTCAATTAAAAAAAACAATCGTATACTGAAGACCTGCCTTGAAAAAAAAGATTTAGTTTCCCTGTCTTGCATCTTATCCTTACTCTATTCACTCCTATATGTTTGTGGTATGCTTTTTTTATTTTGTTTTGCTTTTGTTTCCTTTGGTTTTTAAAGTTAAAAGGAACCTCGGAAGTTCTCTATTTTTTCAAAATCAGCAAGGATGTCAGAATCACCCATAGAATTCTCACAAGTTCAACATATGCTCAGGCCTCCCCAGGTTCAGTAGGAGTGGAGTCCAAGTATCTAGGTTTTTGTTTTGTTTTAATTTTGTTTCAGCTTTATAGATGATTCTGATCAGCATTTTGTTGAAAACTAATATTCAAAATCAAACCTTTTAATAGAAAAATCCTGGCCTTTTCGATCGAGATGTTACTTAAGGGTCTCATAGGTATTTAGTAGTACCAGCTAGTTTTATACTGCTCATCAGTAATCTTCCACAAAACTTCAAAAGAAATTTATTCTTCTGGTAAATAAACATTAAAACTAGGAGGTAAGGATATTTAGGTTTTGTTACTTTATTTCTTTATAGTGATGTGTATTAGTTTTCTATCTTGGGAGTGTTCCCTTTTCTTGGATTAAAGGGTAACACTGAAAAGTTTTTAAGTTGTGTTGGTTTTTTAAAGTCTGGATAGATTTAACAGCATCAAAATACAGTTGGAGACCGTTTTTACCTTCTTTAGTCATAATATCAGTGTTCACGAGTTCGAGCCCCACCTTAGGCTCTGTGCTGACAGCTCAGAGCCTGGAGCCTGCTTCGGATTCTGTGTCTGCCTCTCCTTGTGTCTCTCTCTCTCTCTCAAAAACAAATAAACATTAAAAACATTCTTTAAACATTAACCAGGAATGGCCCTAAGGGGGGTGTACCTGGGTGGCTTAGTTGGTTTAAGATCCTACTCTAGATTTCAGCTCAGGTCATGATCTCAGGGTTGTGAGATCCTGCCCCTTGTTGGGCTCCCTAATGACCTGGAGTCTGCTTGGGATTCTCTCTCCCCTTTCTGTGCCTCCCACGCTCTCACATGTGCTTGTTCATGGGCCCTCTCTCTCAAACTTAAAAAAAAAAAAAAATATGTCAGCAATATGTTGACTAAGCTGACCCTTGTGGAATATGATCTGGAGAAAACTGTTACTATAGTCTTTACCCCAGAAAATGTAATAACTGACAGCATGTTTTCACAGAGAAAACCTTACTTCATTCAAGTTTCTGTATATTTGTGAATCCAGAACAGCAGGGTTAGACATAATAAGCGGTCTGCTAGGCTTAATAACCCTCCTTTAGAATGTGTGCCTTACAAAAATTAAGATGTCTTGGGGCGCCTGGGTGGCGCAGTCGGTTAAGCGTCCGACTTCAGCCAGGTCACGATCTCGCGGTCCGTGAGTTCAAGCCCCGCATCGGGCTCTGTGCTGACAGCTCAGAGCCTGGAGCCTGTTTCTGATTCTGTGTCTCCCTCTCTCTCTGCCCCTCCCCCGTTCATGCTCTGTCTCTCTCTGTCCCAAAAATAAATAAACGTTGGAAAAAAAAAAAATTTAATAAAAAATAAAAAAAAAATAAAAAAAAAAATTAAGATGTCTTATACTTTATGAATTGGTCGTAGTTGATCAGCATAGCCTTGAAATGTATTTATAGCAGCTATGAGGTCCATACTTGAGAGCGCTATTGCCCCTGGTTGTGTTTTACTATTACAGTGGTGGTGTAAAAAGGCTGATAGAGGAGTCCCTTTTCAGTAAGTTTGCTAGTAATTCCCAGCTTCTTTGGGGACGTGAAGATTAAAGAATGTTTAGTTCTAAGAATTGGAAATGAGGATTTACAGTTACTAGGTAGCAGTGTAATATTCCTGAAACTTTTATGCCTCGTAATAGTCTTAATTTGGGTTGTACAATGTATATATGAGCTTGAAAATCATCTTCAAGAAATGGGTGTGTATGGGAAACTAAAGATACTTAAGCAAATCTTCATATTTAGTCTTTTTGTAAGAGCGTGTATGAATATCTTGAATAGTTGAGTCTTAATGTTTTTTACCCAGATGTCCTCTAACTCATTTTTTCGTCCATTAAAGTTACTGTATTAGTAAAATTCCATGATATGAAAATAGTTTATGTTCATCTTTCTGTTGGTAGACATTTAGTTTGTTTCTAGTTTTGTGCTAAAATGAAAACAAGCATAGTACTATTATAAATATTGTTGAATATTTCTCCCAATTTACATACATCAGTTTCTCTTAAGGGTATTCTACCTAAAGGGAATTACTGAGTCATCAAGTGTGTGCATCTCCACATTTCCTGGATAATTCCCAATTATTCTGCAGTGTGGGTACATCAATTTAGTGTCCATCAGAAATGTTCCTGTTACTCCTTTTCAACATTTGATATTGTCAGATTTTCAAATTTTTGTCAATCTGGTAAGCATAAAAGGATATCCTGTTGATTTGCATTTTCCTGAATATCAGTGAAGTTGATTACCCCGTGTTTTCTAAAGTCATTCAAGTTCCTTCTGTGAAATGTCTTTTTATTTCAGGTCTTCTGTTCATTTTTCTATCATGTGGTTTCTTTCTTGATTTCTAGGTAAAGTACTTCGGTTATCAATACTTTGAATGTAATTGGTTTGTTTTTTGTAATTTTCTGTATCTAGATCTCAAAGATACTTTCCTGTTTTCCTTTACTAGTTCTAAAGACTTAAATATGTATACAGAAGCTTGATCTTCCTTAAATTGGTTTTGTTTTAAATGTAAGTTTTTATACTGGCAAGACACATCTCACTAGCTGTGTTCTTTTTCTTCACGAATTTTGTGGCTGTACCAGCCCTTGTCTTTTTTAAGTAAGTTAATAGAATCAGCTTGTCAAATGCTGCTAAAAATGCTGTTGGGGTTTTGACTACAATTACGTTGAATCTATATACATAATTTGCATGGACTGCTTTCAAATGATAATTTTCCATGAATGTTTTATATTTTTTGTGTGTGTTTATTTTTAAATACTGAATATAGTGTACTGGGATCCTTTTTATTGCCCACAGTTTAAATGCTACAAATAGAAATAGCTAGTTGCCTTATATATTATGAAAGTATGTAATCGTAAAACTCAATTGTTAAGTATAAAAGTTCAAAGTAGGGAGTCTCCTCATTCATCTGTCCTTCCCCTATTCTAGAGGTGCTCATCATGGTGCCAGTCTTGATTTGTATTCAGGCCATTGTGTTTATTAGGAGGGTTGTTACTGTGGTCATAAACATTTTCATCTTAAATTAAGTTCAGGAGAATTACATTGTCCGTTTATGCTAATGGAAGCTTATTTAACGGTGTAGTTAATTCATAACTCTTTGAAACAGCATTACCAGTAAACAGAGCATGGTACTTTCAGAATCAGACATGAATGTGGTTGAATCACTGCTTTATACCAGGTGTTGTGATTTCAAGCAAGTTCCATAATCTCTCTTTTTTAGTTTTCTCACCTATGAAGTTGGGATATAAAAATGCCCTCCCTCATTATTCTAATCAGTCAAATATTTACTGAGCCCCCTCTGTGCTACCTTGGAAAGATTAAATGAGGTTACTTGAGTTAGGTGTTTGACGCAGGAAAGTTGTTTTTTTGCTGTCGGTTCCAGTTTTCTCTATTCAAGTAACTTTTTTCAGCCTTGTTATCTCCTTTTTACCCAGAGTCTACGCCAGGAGACAAAGCTGTATCACATTCTTGCACAACTCCTTCCACATCTTCTGCCTCTGGACTGAATCCCACGTCTGCACCTCCAACATCAGCTTCAGCAATCCCGGTTTCTCCTGTTCCACAGTCCCCAATACCTCCATTACTCCAGGACCCAAACCTTCTTAGACAGTTGCTTCCTGCTTTGCAAGCCACACTGCAACTTAATAATTCTAATGTGGACATATCCAAAATAAATGAAGGTAAATTTTCATTGTCAAAACTTTTTAAAAATTCATTTGCATTGGTCTTTGTTTCATTTTGAAATTCACATTTGAACTTCATTTGCTAGGATTTATATACCCCCCATAATCCAAGACCTTTGGTATTGTAATTGCATTAGCAATATTTGGATTTTTTCTGTATATTATTTAAGACTTGCTGTGTAGCTGGTAGTTGGTGGAGATGAGCTGTTCTGTGTTTGCGTAATGTGTATGGTGAGGTGTTTTTTTTTTTTTTTTTTTTTAAGTAAAAACAGCATTTCCAAAAGCTGACATGAAAATACTTGAATTCTAGAATTTCAAAAAAACCTCTTGTATAGGAGTACATTATTTGGGATATTAAGCTAATTAATAAAAGTAGGAATTCAGGTAGTTCCTTATAATACTTGAAAAAAATTTGAGGTGAGAAATAACATTTTTCTTGTTTTTCTAGTTAATTGCAGTATTCCAACTTTGCTTGTCAGCATGCTACTTAAAGTATTTAGGTAGTCACCTCAAAGAAGTCTGAATAAAAATGGATGTAGTGTTAATTCACAAACCATTCAAACAGTCCTAAAGGCATTGCAAAATTTTCTGTTTAGAATAGTCAGTTTTGACTTGTGTCCATTGTGGTCCCAGAATATATTTAATAGTAGTGTTAAGTGGTTATTTTCTTCCTTTATCTTAAACATGTAGCTATTTCAGGCTAGTTGGTCAATAATCTTCTGTCTTTATTGTACTTTTCTGTATTTTGATTTTATTGTGTGATAGGTAACTGTGTTATTAGGGATTGTGGGGCTTTTCAACAGTCTGAAGAAATGATAGCGTAAACAAATGCCAACAATAAAAAATCTTGTATGTCGAAAATACATGGTATTCCTAAATTACCTAGCTTTTTAATGTCTGCCTTTAAAAGATTGTTGGAGGGCGTATCAGTGCAGGATTTGAATGGTCAGCTTGTCTAATAAAGCATTTGCATGAAATAGCTACCATTTATTTATCCAGTTAATTCCAAGTAACATACTGAGCACTTTAGCAGTGGATGAATAGGTTTCTGGTTATATAATCAAATTCCCGGGAACATGCTTTACTGTTTTTATCAAGTCTTGGAGGAGTTTCTTTAACTGAACACCTAAATTTTAGTGTGAAGGAAACTACTGTTTTCCTTTGCTATAAACTGATTAAGTTTCTTTTCCTCTGTCTTGTCATTTCCAATTTCTAGATCCATTTTATTACTCCTATCTTCTAGAGTTCTAAGTTTGAAACACTGTAGTTTTCTGTGGGTTCTTTTGAGTTTTCAAGTTACTACTAATGCCATAAATGCTTCTGTGTTTTTATTTTAATTTAAGGTATAATATGTTTTTAGTTCTTACAGCAGCTGTGACACAAGCCTCATTGCAGTCTATAATTCATAAGTTTCTCACTGCTGGACCATCTGCTTTCAACATAACTTCTTTGATTTCTCAAGCTGCTCAGCTCTCTACACAAGGTATTCATATTCTTAGGTATCACGAGAATTGCATATTAACTTGGAGGAGGGTTTCATAGCAAATTTTTCTTTAGTCTTTGAAGAAGTTAGCTATAATAATGATTTGGGTTTTTTTTAACACCAGTATATACAGTATTTTTACTTACTGATTCTTTTTGAGATGAGGCAAGCCTTGACATTTGTTTTGCAGTATTGCCATTAAACCTGTAATATGTATTTAATTCAGAATTTAAGTTGCCAGTGAAATATTTTACTCCAAAGCTAAATGTAAACTGATGCCCTCAATCTTTGTGAGACATTGAATGTATTTTAAGAGTTGACGTTTGGTTTCAGCTTTGATGGTAGATGGTTTTTGACCAGAGGATACAGAAATGCTCAAGTCTTGTCTTGAATCAGCCATTTCTCTTCTCTGTGGAGGTATTCAATGGAGAGGGACATACATAGGAAAAAAGAGAAGTGAAAGGGTCACTTTGACTTGTCCCCCGGCCCCAGTTCAAAAAATTGATAAACTGAGCAGGAATACTTGTTCTGAAATTGAAATGTAATAGTGAAAAGACTTCTATTCCTCTGGTTAGCCTCATGAAGCAGGAGATACAGGGGGATAACCAGGCTTACGTGTAGAATAAGAAAGGGGAAATAAGGATGGTGAGGGTGCCTTCCCATGTAAGAACAGGTTCAGATTTACCTTCTTGCTCCAGCTTAAGAAAGGGGTTAGGGGAGGCACACATTAGGTGTGCCTGTCTAATCCACGGCTAATGTAGTCCATGTGGCCCTTGTGAGTACTTCAGGTTCTTGACTTTCTCGGATAAGTGTTACGTGTTCTCTTTGGGGGGCAGAGGGCCTGTGAAGAGATGGAAAGACCTCTTCACATACATTACAGAGGTTTTGGTTTCTTTGAAATTAATTGCTTCACTTTTTTACAGCCCAGCCATCTAATCAGTCTCCAATGTCTTTAACTTCTGATGCATCATCCCCAAGATCGTATGTGTCTCCAAGAATAAGCACACCTCAAACTAACACAGTCCCTATCAAACCTTTGATTAGTACTCCTCCTGTTTCATCACAGCCAAAGGTATGTTGCTTTTGAGGGAAACTTGGAAAAGAAACCACTCACTTTGAGAAAAACCAACTTAATGTCTTAGAATCTGTAGGGCCGAAAAAGCTCTCTTTGAGAATGTAGGCAGTGGTGGAATGAATGAGGGGTGAGGATAGATGCAGGTTAGACTTGGTAAACTGAGGGCTAGATAAGGGAATTTCATATGTGCTTCCTCTTTACACACTGATTCTGTTCTCTTACTCGCTTTGGGATTTCTGACCTGGAGAGTGGGATAAAGAAGCATATGCTAATTGTCTTAATGTTTGTAGAATTGTTTAACTCTAAAAGGTAGGAGAGAACATGTTTTCCAGTGTCTCCTCCTACCCCATACTTTTATTTCAGAGATGAGTCTGTTTCTGTGCTGATGCCTTTAACGTATATATTTAACGTCACATGAGAATCAACGACTGTTTGCTTCATTTAATAGATAAGAAAACTAAGCCTTCAGTTAAATCTAGTTTTTTGTGATGGACTCAGAATTTGAGACCTAGGTCTTTCTGAACACAGAACCCATTTTACTAAGCTATACTGCCTGTGTTTGTCCAGGAGAAATCTTCTCTAGATGGCTCCTCAGGGCACAGTTAGAAAGTTGCTGGTCTGTTCCTTTTGGAATATATTTAACAACAACAGTGCTGCACCCCAATTTTGTACTACATCATTTGAGTCTTGCCTACAGAATCATAAGTAAATCCCAGTCCATGCTCATTCTTGGCTCTGTAGTCCTACTACCAGCAACACATTAAGAGATTTGGAAGTTGGTATGTACAAATTGCATTTGTTTTTTCTTAATGGTAAATTTAGGAAATTCTTTTTAGTTGTTGTAAAAAGTGGGCTGTTTCAGTCCTTGATGCCAAGGAATTTTTTACTGAAATAAAATCATAAGCAGAAGCCTAAAAATAAAAGTGCCTTGATCCATAACTTGAAATTGATGGTAGGCCAGCTTAGGTCTTCCTGTTGGCTTATCCCTTCCTTTTTCAGTCCTTTGTGCATGTTTTAAGGTCAATCTGGATTGAGTTTTTAAAATTCTGACTTAAACTTGTTAGTTTATTGTGCAGTTTCTTATTGTTTGCCTGTATTTTGATGGGAGAATTGTGAGTTTCAGCTAAAGAGACCTTATTCTTAGGCCTTATCCTTAGAGCTTAAAACTTAACTTCAGGGTGGTGTCTTAAGAGTGTAATAAATGATGACTGAAAGGGAAGTATGTGGTAGTGTTAGTTTTATAGTCAGTTATAAAATTAGCATTTCAAATCCCTTAAGCATATGGCTATCAATTTTTTGCATTCAAAAACTTTTTCGGGGTGCCTGGGTGGCTCAGTTGGTTAAGCGGTCGACTTCAGCTCGGGTCATGATCTCCCGGTTCGTGAGTTCAGATTCTGTGTGTCCCTTTCTCTCTGACCCTCCCGCGTGCACGCGCGCGCTCGCTCTCTCTCTCTCTCTCTCTCTCTCTCAAAAATAAACATTAAAACAAAATTAAAAAAAAAAAAAAACTTTCAAGTTTTTTTTTTTTTTTTAAGTGGACATTTGGTATTCTATAGATCTTCTAAAAATGGTCTTTATAAAAGGACATGTTCTTTTACATTCAGAAGTTTACCAGGCTATCCACAGATTTGGAGAAAATTAATCAAAAAAAGAAAAGAAAAAAATAACTGCTATCGGAGGATGTGACTTAATCACAAATGGCTGTTGTTGCCTTTGCGCCTTAATTTGGGGCTCATGTTTAAAACTACTTGTTTTCCCTCTCAGTGGCATCCGAACCTGCCTAGTATATGTATCGCCACTGACAATGATGGACCTCTTCTTGTTCCGCCTCTACAGGGTAACATCTCTTTGAAGACCACTCCAGTTGAATTTTGCATGGGCCATACCTATACCAATATATAGGCCAATCTATACATTCTCTGCACATGTCGTTGAAATTTGAGCCAGCTGTATTTATGTGATGTGTTAACATTAATTTTTCTTGATCTATAAGTAACAGTAAATCAGAAAAGCTATTTTAGCATATTGGAAAGAAAACTTTCCACAACAGTAGGCACAACATTAGGAGAACTAGTTTTCTTAGACTGTTGTGCTAAGAAAGTAGTCTTTTTTTAAATAATTTTTTTAAATGTTTGTTTATTTTTGAGAGAGAGGAGGGGGAAGGAGCAGAGAGAGAGAGCGGGGGAGACAGAATCCAAAGGAGGCTCCAGGCTCCGAGCTGTCAGCACAGAGCCCGATGCGGGACTCGAACTGACGAACTACAAGATCATGACCTGAGCCGAAGTTGGACACTAAACCAAATGAACCCCCAGGCACCCAGAAAGTAGTCTTAACGGCCTTGGGCCGTTTTATGAAGAAATTAGATCCTAGTCTCAAAACTTGACTGTCTTCTAACTACATGAACTTGGGGAACTTACTTGATTTCACTTCTTTAAATCTCTAGATTTTTCACAGTTCAAGATTTTTCAGCCAGATTTGGAGGGGTGTGTGGATTTGGGGGCCTTAAATTACCATGATTTATACTATTAAATATGTCTGTATCGCTAATACTAATTTTATTATGAAACAGAATTAGGACAGTTTGTGTTATCTTAAATTACTAAAGAATAGAAATAATAGGTACTTTTCATTGATAGTACTTTTGCTTTTATTTAGTTTCCATGGTATTTGTCTTATGTGATAGAAGGATATCTCACCAGATTTTGACATTTCAGGTTAGTACTCCAGTAGTTAAGCAAGGACCGGTTTCACAATCGGCCACACAGCAGCCTGTAACTGCTGACAAGCAGCAAGGTCATGAACCTGTCTCTCCTCGAAGTCTTCAGCGCTCAAAGTAAGTTGATAGGTGTTGAAACATTTTTTCCTTAATATTGCATGCTGCATTGTTTGAATATTATAAATATATATGTGTAAATAGAACTTGATCTTGGAAGAATCCATGGATAGCCTTTGTTTTGTGCATTATAAGATTTATAAAGGGAAATCTTATTACAACTAGGTGATTTATCTCTAGTAGTGAAGCTGGGTTATTCTTGAAGAAAGTGATTCCTTTCTTTAGAATTTTACTTAGTGGAATATGATGGGATTAACAATATGTGATACTTGTATAAAGAGGGCACATGAGTGTATAATACTTTACTTGTTGGAAATGACAGCATTTTTAACCTCATAGCAGTTTTAGATTTTGAGTGTATTGACGAAGCCAAAAATGTTACATCTAAGACTTGGGCCAGTATTTATTTCCCAACTGGTCTGTGTCAGGTTTTCCTGATAGCTTTAACTCTGACCCCTATGTGGATTGCTTGTCAGATAGGGCTGTGTTGTGTTGTCACTTTCTTTGTTAATTAACAAATACGACTTTAAATGATTTTCATTTGATTGATTTTCCTATTTTTATTTCTTGCTATGAGGTGGCAAAATAATTCAACTGTTGTTTTTATTGTTGTTTTCTAAACAAGCATTTCAGAACTTATACATCCAAATGAGAGTTGTTCCCTTCAAAATAATCACCTTGGGAAGCTGTCTTCTTACTCCAGCAATGTTGCCATTGCTCAGAACATTTTTGGGAAACTCTTCTTTTAAATTGTCTTTAGAGGCGGCAGTATTATTTTAAATATCCTCAGTGATGAAAACTCTTCATCCTTTGGGAGATTTAGTTTTTGGAAATAACTGAAATTCATTCAGAGCCAAGTCTGGTGAAGCAGGTAGGAAATCAACTTGGGTGATTAAATTTTTGGTTCTCACCACCATATCCCCAAACCCTAGCCCAAACCATACAGTTTTAAAAGAAGATAACCAATCTCAGAGTGTTAACTTTTTTGGTCTTATTTTGCCACTAAACTCCTTCATTGCTCTCCAATAAAATGCCTGTATTTTGCTTCACGTTATCTACCCTCTGATTCAGTATTTCGTTCTGATGTTAAGCAAAGGCAATAGATTTTTTCCCCTCCATATCTACATGTATGTAAAATAGAATACTCAGTTGTTCCTTGTATCTACAGCGGTTAAAACTGGACCGTTTCTAACATTCTTATTAGTGTCTCTGGTATACGAAATCAACAGTTTCTGTTGTCAAATTTAGAGAGCAGTGGTAGTTTAAATTTAACTGACATTAGTGTTAAAAGGGCTCTTTTTCCCCCCTAAAGTGTGGAGAGGAATACACGATATAAATACAGTTTGGATTTTAAATTCTATTTATTTGATGTTCAAATAACAAATTTTTCTTAGGAATTTGGATATCTTTAAATTAATAGAAGGTATTGACACTTTCTAGGATACCTACTTTTTTAAACATACTACACACTCAACTTTGTTTTCTCTTCCAGTAGCCAGAGAAGTCCATCACCTGGTCCAAATCATACTTCTAGTAGTAATGCATCAAATGCAACAGTTGTACCACAGAATTCATCTGCTCGACCTACATGTTCATTAACACCTACGCTAGCAGCACACTTCAATGAAAATCTCATAAAACATGTTCAAGGATGGCCTGCAGATCATGCAGAGAAGCAGGTATGTTACATGATTCACAGAAGATGTTTTACCTTTGGGTGAGTGACAAAAATACAACTTCTACTTTTAGAAAATCTAATCCAAATCACTGAATGTAAGCTACATTTTAAAATAACTAATTTCTAATTAGATTGTCTGTAGTCATTTTATAAAATATTTGATAAATAACTATAGGGTATTTATGAGGTGACTTTTTATCCTATTAAAATAATTACTGTTACAGCTACCGTTATCAAATACTCAGCAGTTAGCACCTGTGCTGAGTCCTTTATTTTCTCCACTTCTCAAAACTGTTAACCATTGCAGGTAATGAGTTTTCCCATTTTACCAATGAGTCCCTTACGACCAAATAAATTCTATATCAAGGTCATCCAGTTAAATCATGATGGAGCTCACATCAAAGCCATAGTGTTTTTTCCACTCAACTGGCCACTCTGATATTTAGAACCCGTTCGTATAGTTAGTCTTAACGTCGTTCTCTCCACTAGACTAGCAACTAGAAGTGAGGCAACAGTTTTGCTTTGTAGTGAGGGACCTTTGGACAGTGCAGTTAACTGCCACTGGCTTCTCCCTTTGAGCAGATTACTGACTGTCTGAAATTTTCTCTCAGTTCACAGAGATAATGTTGTGTGTCTTATGACACAAGAAAACAGTGAGGCCCTTTTATCAGCGTTACACCTGAACTTTACTCTAGCTGACTCAGCATCTTTTATTAACCACAAATCATGAGATCTGTCCTAGTGCTGTGCATTACTGAAATTGGAAAGACTGTTTTCTCAAGCAGTTGAAGGGGAAATCTTTGAAAAGTACTTTCCACCATTAGCGATGGGTTTTCTTTTTTTAATTCAATTCAATTTTATTTATTTATTTATTTTTTTTTTTTTAAATAAGACTGATGCCTTGCATAAGGTCTTCAGTTTTTTTTTTTTTTTTTTTTTTTTAATTTTTTTTCAACGTTTTTTATTTATTTTTGGGACAGAGAGAGGCAGAGCATGAACAGGGGAGGGGCAGAGAGAGAGGGAGACACAGAATCGGAAACAGGCTCCAGGCTCCGAGCCATCAGCCCAGAGCCTGACGCGGGGCTCGAACTCACGGACCGCGAGATCGTGACCTGGCTGAAGTCGGACGCTTAACCGACTGCGCCACCCAGGCGCCCCTCAATTTTATTTTTTATTATTATTTTTTAAATGTTTATTTTCAAGAGAGAGAGCACAAGTGGGGGAGGGGCAGAGAGAGAGGTGTGGATTTAAAGGAAAAGAATTAGGGGCGGCTGGGTAGCTCAGTCAGTTAAGCGTTCCACTCTTGATTTTGGCTCAGGTCATGATCTCCTGGTTTTGTGAGATCAAGGCCTGTGGCAGCACGACATGGAGAGCCTGCTTGGGATTCTCTCTGCCCGTGCCCTGCTTGCACACGCACCCTTTCTCTCTCAATAAGTAAAATAAACTTTTAAAAAAATAAAAGGATTATTTTGTAATCTTGGTTTAAAGTTCTACTCAGCAGTTTGATGTTTTTTTGGTATGTGATCGTGACATATTTTCCACGATTTGTGTTTCTTTAACTATAGGCATCAAGATTGCGAGAAGAAGCCCATAATATGGGAAGTGTTCACATGTCAGAAATTTGTACTGAATTAAAAAATTTAAGATCTTTAGTCCGAGTATGTGAAATTCAAGCAACTTTGCGAGAGCAAAGGTAAGTTTTTCACTGAAATCCATTTTTGTGTGAGCGTTGTATATCTTCATGTGAAGAATATAAACCACATCTCACTTCTGATATTTAAAGTTCCTTCTGCTATATCATGTTCCATACTACTGTAACTGCATTTTTTTTTTTAATTTTTTTTTTTTTTTCCAACGTTTATTTATTTTTGGGACAGAGAGAGACAGAGCATGAACGGGGGAGGGGCAGAGAGAGAGGGAGACACAGAATCGGAAACAGGCTCCAGGCTCTGAGCCATCAGCCCAGAGCCCGATGCGGGGCTCGAACTCACGGACCGTGAGATCGTGACCTGGCTGAAGTCGGACGCTTAACCGACTGCGCCACCCAGGCGCCCCTGTAACTGCATTTTTATAGTTTAATAGTACTCCTGGTGAATGGTAATGGCATCTAGATTTTAATTCTCTAACCCATGGTAAATGCTGCGATAGACTTCTTTTCCCCTTATGTTAGAACTCTGTAAGGTACAGTAAGTTTTAAAAAAAATAAAATGTTTGTGTGCCTGGGTGGCTCAGTTGGCTAAGCGTTCGACTCTTGATTTCGGCTCAGGTCATGATCCCCATGGTTGTGAGATGAAGCTTCACAATGGGGCTCCCCATTGAGCATGGACCTCGCTTAAGATTCTCCCTCTCCTCTTTCTGTCCCTCCCCGACTTGTGCTTGCATGCTTTTTCTCTTTCTCAAAAAAGAAAAAAGAAGTGAAATGTTGCAACACTGCATGTTAAGTATACAGGAATTTTTAAAAAATAAAACTATTTTTTAAAAGTGAAATGTTGGCAGCAGCTGATTACAAAGGGTCTCTTCTTTAATTGAGCATGGGATTCTGAGGATGCTTGTTTCAGCTGAAATTTCAAATCGTTATTTACATGGTGTTTGGATCATCTGTGGATCCCTTGGGAATTACAGTAAGACTATAGTTGTCCCAACAAGTATATCTATTTTCTGAATTGTTTTCACTTAAATTCTTCCTGTCTCCTATTTCTTAATCTAGTATCATACTCCAGTAATGATACCTACATCCCAATAAATAGTATAGATATTTTTTAAATGCTGATTACAGAATGAAGGACAAACTTTTAATGGCTTCACATCCTGTCTGTGTAAGTCACTGGTTTATAGGTAGAGTTACTCTTAACATGAAACCACAGATATTTAGTAAACACTAAGTTGGAGTTTATCCTTAGCTTGGAAAAGTAACGCATCTTGCAGTCACTAAAGCATCTGGAGGTACATTTTGAGTATCACTTGAGAGTTGTGTACTCTAGGATTGCTCTGAAAGTACTTCTAATAGACACAAAGCTTGACTTCATTTTGGCTTGGTAAGATAGACGGTTTGACTTGTAGGAACTTGCAGCCTCAACTGTTGACACAAGTGTACACGGGTAAATACCAGCCCGTCCCTCTTAGGATCGTGCCTAATCCACTGCTACAGGCGGTAAATGGCCCACTTCACAGAAGAGAGGGCCAGAAGGGGAACAGTTTCACGAAGCTCCTGGAAATCTAGTTGCCTGTGGAGTTGGTGTTTTACTAACATTTATTTTATTTTATTTATTTTTTTTTTTTAATTTTTTTTTCAACATTTATTTTTTTTATTTATTTTTGGGACAGAGAGAGACAGAGCATGAACGGGGGAGGGGCAGAGAGAGGGGGAGACACAGAATCAGAAACAGGCTCCAGGCTCTGAGCCATCAGTCCAGAGCCTGACGCGGGGCTCGAACTCAGGACCGCGAGATCGTGACCTGGCTGAAGTCGGACGCTTAACCGACTGCGCCACCCAGGCGCCCCACTAACATTTATTTTAAATATATGTGTCACTTGGACTGTGACATGGCTCCGTTTTTATGGGTCTGTATTTATGTTGGGAATTGTTCTTCAAAACGATTAGCCTCCTGCACCTAGTTAATTCTAGGCTTACTGGATTGTGGCCCAGAAGTCATGCAGTCTAAGTTTATCTCCTATTTAATCTCCGCTGCCTTTTGTGTGTGGGTCTCTGATGATACAGTAAACAAATACATTTTATAAGTCGGTCTTAATATCGGGGCACCTGGCTGGCTCAGTCAGTTAAGCACCCGACTCTTGGTTTCCGCTCAGGTTGTGAGTACAAGCCCCGCATCAGGCTCTGTGCTGACAGTGCAGAGCCTGCTTGGGATTCTCTTTCTGCCTTCTGCCCACCCCCCACTCATGCACACACGCTCGCACTCTCGCTCTCAAACTTAAAAAAAAAAAAAAATGTTGTTAATCTTGATATTCAAATTAATTGGAATTTTTAGGAAACTAGGAACATTCTAACTTTTGTCATCGTAATACTTTAATACGTATCATATACTCACTGGTCATTTTGTGTTAACAAACCCATATTTAATTACTTAGTCTGAACTGCAGTTACTCCTTTTGTCTTTTTTTAAGATAATATCTGTAGTTAAAAATTTGGTTTTTGGTAACATTTATATGAATTACATGAGTTCTAATGCCTTCTTTTATTTTTCAGGATACTATTTTTGAGACAACAAATTAAGGAACTCGAAAAGCTAAAAAATCAGAATTCCTTCATGGTGTGAAGATGTGAATAATTGCACATGGTTTTGCGTACAGGAACTGTAAATCTCTATTGCCCGATCTTAACATTTTTGAGCTGCATTTAAGTAGACTTTGGACCGTTAAGCTGGGCAAAGGAAATGACAAGGGGATGGGGTCTGTGAGAGTCAATTCAGGGGAAAGATACAAGATTGATTTGTAAAACCCTTGAAATGTAGATTTCTTGTAGATGTATTCTTCACGTTGTAAATATGTTTTGTAGAGTGAAGCCATGGGAAGCCATGTGTAACAGAGCTTAGACATCCAAAACTAATCAATGCTGAGGTGGCTAAATACCTAGCCTTTTACATGTAAACCTGTCTGCAAAATTAGCTTTTTTAAAAAAAATTTGGGGGGTTAATTTATCATTCAGAAATCTTGCATTTTCAAAAATTCAGTGCAAGCGCCAGGCGATCTGTGTCTAAGGATACGATTTTGAACCATATGGGCAGTGTACAAAATATCATGAAACAACTGTTTCCACACTTGCACCTGATCAAGAGCAGTGCTTCTCCATTTGTTTTGCAGAGAAATGTTTTTCATTTCCTCAGTGTGTTCCATTTCCCTCTGAAATCCTCGATCTGATTTTATCCATTTTTTTTAAGGCTCCTCTTTTTCTCCTTTCTTAAGGCACTGTTGCTATGGCACTTTTCTATAACCTTTTCATTCCCGTGTACAGTAGCTTAAAATTGCAGTGATTGAGCATAACCCACTTGTTTGTATAAATTATTGAAATCCATTTGCACCCTGTAAGAATGGACTTAAAAGTACTGCTGGGCATGTGTGCTGAAAGTACATTGATTGCTCAACTAGAAAGAAATGGCCCAATGAACATGGTTGTGGGAGGGGAAAGAGGAAACAGAGCTAGTCAGATGTGAATTGTATCTGTTGTAATAAACATGTTAAAACAAACAAAAATTGTTATTTTTCTTTTCCTTCGGTCAATGCATATTAGAAATTGAACTACCTGGGGATTCTTTATCAGAACTATTCTTGTTGAATATTTATACTTAATTGAAATAATTCCTTAAGGGAGGTTTTGTTTAAAGCATATTAACAGGAAATTGTGTATAAGATATTTAATGAACTAAGAAATTCAACAAGAATGATTAAGTCACTTCCCAAGTGGTTGTCATTTGTTATAAACCCTGGTTTAACCTGTCTTGCTATTATGACATTTCATTTTGAAGGATGTTTGTGTTGTAGCTAACTGTTCAAGTCTGGTGCTGACTGCTGTTCTTAGCCATCACAAAACGCTAAATTTGTGTCATTGGAGCTTCCTTCTGTTACCTGGAAATGGTGGGAAAGCTCAGCTTTGTATATTGTTTCCTAAAGTATATTAAAATAAAAAAAGAAACTATTGCTACTATAAAATTACCTTGGCTTTTTTTTTTTTTTTCTTTTCTAAAATATTGGTCACATGGCCTTAGCATGACACTGCCAGTATTCTATCAAATCACAAGGGTTTCTTTATGCAGAAAATTTAATTTCAATTTCAAAAATCTTAACCGATTTAGAGACTTTTTTCCTATTGAGGCAGATGTATTTATGTGCTTTCAGAACTGCCAGCACCAAGGGCTTATTTTGTGATGTTAGACATGTTGCATTCTGGGATACGAAAATTCCAAAATTGCTCTTGTGCTTTAAGCATATTTAAAGTATAGAAGATAATGCTCAAACCTTTCAGTAAACTTTAAAAAAGTAAACTGTAAGTGATAGTATGGATGATACTTTCTAAAATACATAAATGTTCCGGTGTAATTAAGAGGAATCACAGTCTTCTACTGGAAACTGATTTTTTTTTTGTTGTTGTTGTAACTTGAGCTTCCTTTTAAAAATGTAAGAAAAGACGACTGTCAAATTCTATCCTCATGGAATGTTCATACCTGTAAGATTGTTAACATTTGCTGGGCTTGATTAGTGCATGTAAATGAAACTCCAAAGGGCAATGTTAAGCGAGAACTCTTAACTGATGGAGTCCTGTATCTTTCCTGGAAAGAAGTGAGCAGTTTGTGATGTAGTAGGCGAATGTTTCCTGGTCAGATGGCAACTTGACTTGTGGTTTAAGGTAAATTGGAATTTTATTTGCTAATAGTTTATGGATCTATGTCACCTTATTCATTTGCTTTGAAAAAATGTTTACATCCCTAAATGAATTGCTCACATATATATATATAGGAGAAGATGCCTAATATGAAATTTCCTGGTGAATTTTTAAACAATTAAAATTTTTGTGGAAATATTTTTACAATATTTGATTCACTTATTATTCTGTAGTAAATTATCTCAATCATTGTGTTTAATACATTGTGTCCAGCTACAAACCTTCTTGAGATAACCAGGGAGTATTTCTTAAGATAGGCATGATACCCAAGAAGATTCTTCATACAGTCGGCCTGTTGCCATGGCTTGGAACACGTATCTCATTTTGATGGGCACCTTGGCTCAGATAATTTGAAAATAAGAATGCAAAGAGTCCCTAGGAAACCTCAGGGTTTTTATTTTAAAAGGACATTAGCAGTCTTCTATTCAAACCTTAAAAACTGGTGTCGTAATAAAACGTATTTTGTGAAGGTGAGTCTGTTAGGAAGTCTTTACCCTGAAGAACCAGATTTCCTACTTTTACATTGTTTTCTGTTTAACTAGTTTGACTAATTTTTCATTTCAAACCTTGGACTATGACTCCAGATTTTAAGCACACTGAAAACTCCATTCTTCAGCTCTTTTTAAAGACCTGATGCTTCTTTTAATAACCCAAACGAATGGTTTTATCTTCTCAATTTTATATACATTTCACACTTCTGAAACCTTGGAAAGGAGGTGCTTAAAACTTTGCAAAGTGAATTGTTATCCCATTTCCAACAATCTATTGTTTAAACATAACTAGCTTTAAGGGATTATTTCAAAGGGGGGGGCACAAAGTAATTTATTCTGCAAACCGGAACTATTGTAGTTGAGGACTTAAAGCTACTGTATTTAGATGTGGGTTTTGAATATACGGATTTCTTTTCAATACCTGTATATATGGCTATATTCTTGTATTTGTACTGAAGTGTACAAAATGACACTTAAAGTAATAAATATGTTTTGACTATATTGTGCAGTTATTTCAGAACAGTCTTTTGAAAGTCTTAGTCTTAGAGTGCATAATTTGCATTTGAGTAAGAAAATACCAAATTACTGCAAAAGTTTTACTACGATTCAGTAGTTTCCATATAATTTAATTGCACTCTTTTGATGAAAAATTTAGCTTAATCTTTTGAGGTCTTGAGATCCTCTTCTAATTTGCTGTACCCTTTTTTCCTGACCTCTGAGTTTTGGGAGTGCCCTGAAAGTACAGTCTGCCTAGGTGATCTCATCTTGGCCCTTGGCTCTGAGAATCCCAATCTTCGGTCAGTTTCATCCACATTAACCTCCAGTCTTGAACCCTTCAGCTCCAAACAGCAGTCAGTGTAGATACTTGCCTTAACGTGGCGAATTCTCAAAAAAAACAAAACAAAACAAAAAGCCTTGTGCCTCAGACTTCATTCCCTAGTGTCCCCATTTTCAGTAATTGATCCTGTCATTCCCCATTGCTTGAGACCCAAACGGAGGAAGCATCCTTTGTCTAGCGCCCTGTATTTAATCCATCAAACCTGGTCTCCAAAATATATTTTGGATCTGAGCGCTCATTACCTCCATGTTTACAACTCTATTCTAACCCACGATCATCTATGAACCAACCAGACTGCTGGCATGATTGCCTAGTCCGCTTACCGCCACCACCACCACCACACGTACCCAGTCTGTTCTCTATGCCAGAGAGAAATGAGAAGCATGTATCATTCTGGTCGATGAGTTCACATACAACAAAGTCCAAACCTCTCCCTGTAGCTTGTGCTCAAGGCCCTGAATACCCACTAGATTCTCCCTCTCACTGCAGTCTCACCTCAGGGTTTTTAAAATATCTGGCTGGAAAGCTCTGTTCTTGGAGACTTGTACAGCTTGCTGCCCATTCAGTCTCTTCTCGAAGGACACACAGAAGCCTGTTCTGACCTCCCATCTAAAAACCCCGTCACTGTTTGTTCATTTTCTTCGAGAGAACAGTGTCTGATACGTAGGAAGTACCCCAGAAATACTTGCTGAAAGGGATTAAGAAAAAGGGCTATGGAAAAAAATCAACTTACAATTTGTAAAGAAACTTTTTCTTCAAGGGTTTTGATTTTGGTCCTTACACCCTGGGAGATAGGCATGAAACAGCAACTAGCTTTTTTTTTTTTTCTTTTCTCTTTCTTCCTTTATTTCTTTTCTTCTTCCCTTCCCTACCTTCCTTTCTTTCCTTTACTGCAACTTACTACTGGTTACCAAAACCTAACTCCGTACCTGTTTTTATTGTGAAATGTGCTCTCTAGACACGTTTAATCAACGGAACCAGTAATCATTAGAGGCCCCTCAAGGTAGGGATGCTTTCACAGGCCTGTTTGGTTCGGATGACGCCTTTACATCCAAGGAAACCATTCCGACTTTTTAGGACAAGGGTGTAGGCAGAAAACATTTGACAACACTCTAAGATGTGTCACAGAACATCTGTACTGCGTGTATATATCCTACAGGAAAATGGCTGGGGTGTGGGAATGGCCTGCCTTTATGACAGGTGGGAAGATTTAAGATTCACAGGCCCTTGACACCATTGTATGCACTTTATAAACAGGATCTTTTTCCTTTTTTAAGGTGGGTACCATCGCTTAGTTTGATCATCCTATGTGGCTGTGTTAGCATCACAATACGTTTTCTTATCCCTTTTAGGTAGTTACAGGATTATTACCTTGGATGTGAAAGGCAGAATGCAAGCACAAAATTGGGTCTTTTGCATTTTGTCTACCTCCCAAACCTAGAAAGGTCAGCACATAGTGGCTGCTCAGAATTTTTGTATGAGTGAGTGAAATACACATTTTAAATATTTTCTCTGTTAAGTTTGCTCAAATTTGTATTTAATTTTTAGGCATAATGTTTTCAAAAATATTTTTTAAATTAAAAGTTTGTTACTAGAGGGGGCTCCTAGGTGGCTCAGTCGGTTGAGCGCCGAACCCTTGATTTCAGCTCAGGTCATGATCTCACGGTTCATGAACTCAAGCCCCACATCAGGCTCTGCATTAACAATGCGGAGCCTGCTTGCGATACTCTCTGCCCCTCCCCCACTCACACTTTCTCTCTCTCTCTCCCTCTCTCTCTCTCTCCCTCTCTCTCTCTCTCTCCCTCTCTCTCTCTCTCTCAAAAATACATAAACTTAAAAAAACTATTAGGGGCGCCTGCCTGGCTCAGTCAGTGGAGCATGTGATTCTTGATCTTGGGGGTAAATTCAAGCCCCATGTTGGTTGTAGAGATTAGTTAAAAATAAAGTCTTGAAATTATTGACTAGAGCTTTGAATAGAGAGTCAGTCACTCTGAAGCTTCGACAAGCCTCTTGCCTAATGTTTTTTTTTCATTGATGCCATGAATATCATCTTAATAACTAAAACTGTTAAAATGATAACATTTTACCATGGTTGGACATGAGCTCTAATTTTTAAAACACCAGTGAGGTCTCGGGCTACATCTCTCTATACCAGTTTCAGAAGCCCAAAACTTCCAAAGATACCATGTAAAAACACTGACAACGGAATTGGAGGATAAGATAGCTGATGAAATTTCACCCAACGCTTAACAAAAGTATTTAAAGAGGCAAAATATTTCTCCACAAACATCAAAACAATGAAAGAAACAAAACTTCTATGATCTTTGAAAGGTGATGGAGAGAACGGAAAATAGAAAATTTTGGTATAATTTACCACGTTAAATGATCCCCAAATTAGTGAGGGTTCAGTCAGAAAATAGAGGTCACCTTGGTTATTTCAAAAGAGAGTTTGAAACTAATGGCGAATGAAAACAAGGCAGCCTTATTGGAGGAAATGTCAGGAGAGACCTGGGAAGGTAGAGGGAAGGGAGGGAGGGAGCAGGATCCAAGGAAAAGACAAAACTTCTGACCAAATGCCATGTGAAGCAGAGGGAGGGAGAAACCCAGACTTTCCCTCTTTTTGTCCTCTAGTTCTGCCTACGTTGGCAGAACTTACTCAGAAGCAAGAGGACGAGAGAGCTTGGGACAGTCCCTGCAATGCTGAGAAGGGTAGAGAATGAAGGGAGAAAAATGAATCTGAGGGCAAACCCCCAGCATAACCTCTGACCCTACCAGCAGACAAAGGGAAGAAAGAATGTCTATTCAAGCCACCTTTCCTGACAATAATGGAGGCACGTCTATGAAGTTCTAAGAAATGTGTAAGAAAATGTATTGGGACCCAAATATTGTATTTAGTAAGCTGTTCAAATACAAAAGCAACAGTGACTCCCAAACATGAACGGGTCAAAGACTGTTACTGAACTCTTGAGTTCTTGAAGAAAACAACTGACAAAAGCTAAGAGATGAGTGGTGAATGGTGATAAAAGCATTACCGGTGATACAGAAGCAATTTACATATGCAACCTCAGAATAATGGGAAAAGTACATGAATTCAGTAAAATGTGGCAGTGTTGAAATAAAACGGGAAATGGTCACAAGATGTGAGGAAATATAAGTGCCTTCATTTTTGTTAACAGAAAGTCCGAAGTTGATCAAGAAATAAAGTGGTACAAAGGTACACCAGGTTCTCACTCTAGTGACATTCCATTGAAGTGAAGGCAGAACAATAATAAGTTGAAAAAGCAAATGCATGCAAAAAAAAAAAAAAATCGGAATTCAATACATAATGCATGATAAATGCAGAAATAATTGTGAAGAATATAAAACAAGGTACTAAATTAGAGACACACAAGGGAGTGGATTGTTAGCGATTTTAGATCATGTGTTTAGGAAAACCCTTAAAGACTTCTTAAGGCATGACTTTTGAGTTAAGATCTGAGGAGTGAGAACAAGACAGCCATGTGAAGCTTATTGTGTTGTGCTTAATAAGTGTCAACGGATGAAGGGACCAAAAAAAAAAAATGTATTTATAAAATGGAATATTATCCAGCCATAAAAAAGAAAGAAATCCTACCATTTGCAACAACATGGGTGAACTTTGAGGGCATTATGCTGAGTGAAATAGGTCAGAGAAAGACAAATACTGTATGGTATCGTTTTTATGTAGAATCTAAAAAAGCTGAACCCATAGAAATAGATGAGACTGGTGGTTGCCAGGGACTGAGGGGTGAGGAAATTTGGGAGATGTTGATCAGAGTTGCAATTATAAGATGAATAAGGTCCAGGCATCTAGTGTGTAATATAGTGACCGTAGTTAATATTGTAGTGAATACTTGGATGTTTCTAAGAAATTAAATATTCTAACTACCAAAAAACAAAACACACACACACACACACACACACAAACTAAACCCAAAATCATGTGAGACGAATCTTATTATGGTAGTGGAATATATACATGTATCAAATCATCATATTGTGCACCTGAAACTTGCACAATATTATACATCAACTATTTCTCAGTAAAACTGGGAGGGGGAAGATATGTGTAAGCCTGTGTGAAAAAACTTTAGGGGTGCCTGGTTGGCTCAGTCAGTTAAGGATCTGACTCTTGATTTTGGCTCAGGTCATGATCTCAAGGTCATGAGATTGAGCCCCACGTCAGGCTCTGTGCTGGGCTGGAGGCTGCTTGAGATTCTCTCTCCCTATCTCTATGCCCTCTCCCTACCAATCAATCAATCAATCAATAAAATTTTAGAATGTCAAAATCCTCAATATATTCAATGTAATTTCAATAAAGTACCAACTTTTTTTTGGTGGGAATTTGATAGAATGATACCTATGTTCACCTGGAAAAATCAACGTACAAATTATTGGAAATAATTTTTTTCTTTCTTTTTTTCCTTTTTTAATTTATTTTTGAGAGAGACAGAGTGTGAGTGGGGAGGGGCAGAGAGAGAGGGAGACACAGAATCCGAAGCAGGCTCCAGGCTCCGAGCTGTCAGCACAGAGCCCGACGCAGGGCTCGAACTCACGAACCGCGAGATCATGACCCGAGCCGAAGTTGGACGCTTCATCGACGCAGCCACCCAGATGCCCCAAAGCTTTTCCAGTTTTGAACACAATATGAATTCCCTGAGAGAAGTCTCGTGACAAAAAAGTGCAGGTGAGGGTAGAGAGAAGCTTGCTTACAAAATCCTCTTTCCCTGCCTTTGTGCCCTTTGGTTGTTTATCCAGTTATGTATAGAAGTTGCCAAGATGTGCGAACATTTGCTTTAGCTAAAATTATGGTCACAACAAGAATTTTTCAAGTGACCGGAGTGATTAGCTTCAGTATGGATGGCCAACTCTGGGTGCCATCGGCTTGGTCAGGCCCTTTGAATCTGCCTTCCGCCTGCACCCTTCCCCCTCCTCCACACCCTACAGAAAAAGACACCAACTTACACTTTCGGGGCCTTCATTCAGCCCCTTCGTTTGTTGTTCTTTTCCACTTTGTTTTTGATTCCTTTTGCTAGGCTCTAACGTTTCCTGGTTGAGCATAAAAATGGAAAAGAAAGGGTGGCTCAGTTGGCTCAGTCTGGCTCTCGATTTCGGCTCAGGTTGTGATCTCACTTCTTGGGATTGAGCCCCGCGTCCGTCTCTGTGCTGACCGAGCAGAGCCTGCTTGGGGTTCTCTCCTTCTCTCTCTCTCTCTCTCTCTCTCTCTCCCTCTCTCTCTGTCCCTCTCCCACTTGCACTCTCTCTCTCTCTCAAAAATAAATAAGGTTAAAAAAAAAAGATTCAGGCAACAACAGATGCTGGCGAGGATGTGGAGAAAGAGGATCTCTTTTGCAGTGTTGGTGGGAATGCAAGCTGGTGCAGCCACTCTGGAAAACAGTGTGGAGGTTCCCCAAAAAATTAACAATAGAACTACCCTGCAACCCAGCAATTGCACTACTAGGCATCCACGGGATACAGGTGTGCTGTTTCGAAGGGACACATGCACCCCCATGTTTATAGCAGCACTACCAACAATAGCCAAAGTATGGAAAGAGCCCAAATGTCCATCGAGGGATGAATGGATAAAGAAGATGCGGTATATATATATACAATGGAGTATTACTCGGCAGTCAAAAAGAATGAAATCTTGCCATTTGCAACTACATGGATGGAACTGGAGGGTATTATGCTAAGTGAAATTAGTCAGAGAAAGACAAAAATCATATGAGAACTTTAAGAGACAAAACAGATGAACATAAGGGAAGGGAAACAAAAATAATATAACAACAGGGAGGGGGACAAAACAGAAGAGACTCATAAATACGGAGAACAAAGTGAGGGTTACTGGAGGGGGTGTGAGAGGGGGAATGGGCTAAATGGGTAAGGGGCACTAAGGAATCTACTGAAATCATTGTTGCACTATCTGCTGACTAATTTGGATGTAAATTAAAAAAAAATGATTAACAGGAGAAAACCAAATTTTAATTTTGTAAGTATGGGAGCCCTGTAAAGACGGGAGATTCCGAAGGCAGTCTGGTAATTGAGGCTTATCTAACATCCGGAATTAAGGCAAAGGGTGGGGGTCTGCGGATACGGAGGGAAGGTGACATGTTTGGAAAGCAAAATTTGCCCTGTGGGGCAGGTAAGTTTATTAAGAAAAAGACATCTCTCTGGTAAGACCATCTTCCAGGTCTAGGTCTCCTTTCTCATGTAAATTTACGTCGTTGAGCGACGCTAAAAGGCTTTCCCTGGATCTGCTGGGTTTCGATTCCCTTCCCTTTAGCTCCAACTAACCCTCAGGCCCAAGCGACGTATTCTGGGGTAGCAAATTTCGCTCCACTTAATTGACCACAGTATGCAACTCTTCTGTCGCACGCTGTGTCAGGTCAACTTGGGTTGGGTTGGGCTGGAACCACTGAGGTTTATCAAGTAGAGGAAAATTCCTTATGTCCAAGAAGGTTTGATGCTACCCCCGGGGGGTGTAGGCTGGAATCCAGTCCCACAAGATTCAGTTTGCCCGTGAGCCCTCCCCAGCCTCTAGAAATTCTACTCACTACTCACCTGGAAGGGCGCGCATGCGCGTGGGCCACATTCCTAGACTTGGACATTAACCCGTGAACCCTGCCTAATCTGTCTCCTCCCACTCCCAGTGAAGCTTGTGACTTTGTATTGGAAGACTGTCACACATACAAAAAGTTACCACCGTCTGGATTCAATACCTGGGCTCTCTTTTGTCCCCCGGATCCGTTTCAAAGCCAGACGCAGACGCTGCGGCACTTACCCCTATGCCCTTCAGTGTGAGTCTCCTAAGAGCGAGCCTGTTATCCTACATAACCAGGACACCGTTGTCACAAGGACAGGTACAATTTCAGGGAACTGGGGGTTAAGGAAAATTAGGGGAATAGAGGTCAAAGCAGGGCCGACTTGGCTTCCCAGTGTAGAAGCGAGCTTTTAGAATCATTCTTCCCAAGCAGACTCGCAAGTGTTACAAGGAGCGTGTTTCTTTTGCAGTCCGAAAAGCAAACCGAAACAAAGACAAGGGGGAATCAGGGCCGGTAGGTTCTGTGTCTGGTGGCCGGTCTGGGTGCTTCTCGGGCCTGGGCACGCCTGCTGCCGCCACCAGGTGGCGGTGTTGGGCTGCCGTCAGCCAGCTCACCCCAACTGGTGAGCCAGCCCCCCAAGAAACTTTAGGTAGGGAGCAAGAGAACGGTTACGTTTTCAAAGTCAATGTTAGAACCGCAGGCAGAGGGGCGCCTGGGTGGCGCAGTCGGTTAAGTGTCCGACTTCAGCCAGGTCACGATCTCGCGGTCCGTGGGTTCGAGCCCCGTCAGGCTCTGGGCTGATGGCTCAGAGCCTGGAGCCTGTTTCCGATTCTGTGTCTCCCTCTCTCTCTGCCCCTCGCCCGTTCGTGCTCTGTCTCTCTCTGTCCCAAAAATAAATAAACGTTGAAAAAAAAAATTAAAAAAAAAAAAAGAACCGCAGGCAGACCCTGAAGAGGCAGGAAGGGGGGAAATGACAGAGAACTTATTTTCATGAACGCACTTCGGGGCTCAGTCGTTAGGCATCAGACTTCGGCTCCAGTCATGATCTCAGGGTTCGTGGGATCGAGCCCCGCGTCAGGCTCTGTGCCGAAAGCTCAGAGCCTAGAGCCTGCTTCAGATTCTGCGTCTCGCTCTCTCTCTCTGCTTCTCCCCTGCTTGTGCTCTCTCTCTGTCTCCCTAAGTATAATACCTGGCATAAAGCAGGCGACTTTATAAATAAGTGAACATTTAGTGAATACATAAACGAAACAAGCAAACGTATTTTTTTTTTGTAAGTATTTTGTGGGCATTCAGCACTGTGTTAGCCACAAGCAATTGGTAAGTTTCTCGACTGAGAAAGGGAAAAAAAAAGGAAAGGAAAGGAAAAAAAAAAAAATCTTCCCCTAAAACTAAGGATGTTCCAGGAGTGACCCCAGAAGCTGCCTCATCTGTGCCTCTGGGCCCGTGAGAACTGAGAGCATTCGTGGTATGAGGGGGCAGCTGGGTTCTTCTGTCCTGATGTGCCAAAGGCTGCTCTGGACAGGGGTCCCCAGTACCTGCCGAGCCGCAAAGCAAGGCTTGTGAAATAAGAGAAAATAAAAAAGCAGGGCACCTGGGTGGCTCAGTTGGTTAAGCGTCCCACTGTAGATTTCGGCTCAGGTCATGATCTCCCGGTCCATGAGTTCAAGCCCCGCGTTGGGCTCTGTGCTAACAGCTCAGAGCCTGGAGCCTGTTTCAGATTCTGTGTCTCCCCCTCTCTCTCTCTCGGCCCCTCCCCCACTCACACTCTGTCTCTCTCTCTCTGTCTCTCTCTCAAAAATAAACAAACTTGAAAAAAACTTTTAAAAAAAAGAGAGAGAGAGAGGCAGAGAGAGAATCCCAAGCAGGCTCCTCACTGTCAGCGTGGAGCCAGACATGGGGCTCGAACGCACGAACCGTGAGATCATGCCCGGAGCCGAAATCAAGCGTCGGACGCTTAACCGACTGAGCCACTCAGGCGCCCCTCGATGACATTTTTATAACCCGAAATTACAGGCTTTTGGGGGAACTATTTTGAACTCAGGGCTTTGTGCTGCTTTTCCATAGGATGCAGACCTTTCCAGCAACTTCCCTCTGGCTGTCCTGCTGAAGAGCTAAATAAGTGTTTGGGAGCAGCACCTCTTCTCCTGGGGAAGGGCACCCCTCCAGTGGTCCTGGGGTACTCCCTGACGGAGGTGGGGTGCTGGAATGTGGGAGGGAGGCCTCCCTTGGGTCTTCCCGGCTCTGGGGGCCGAGCTCTGCCCTGGCTTCACTTGCTGCAAACGTTGGTGGGTGGAGTCGCCTTGGCGGTGGGCTGGGGGTGCCAGGCCGGTGGGTCCTCTGTGTGCAGCATGGCCAGGGACCAGTGGACGTGGATGAAACCGGCAGAGGCAGTCCTAGCCGCCCCTCCTGCCTCGGGCCGCCTCGCCCCTGCCCATCGCTCTGGAGATTCTACCTGAAACCTGAGATGGTGGACCCCAAATTACCTCTGCAGCTGGGGACCTGCCTTCCCACCTGTGCTTTGAGGAGAAGAGGCCGTTTCTGGGGCAGATACGATGCAGGGTTTTCCACACGAAAGTTAAGGTCTGGTCAAGTAAAACAGATGGGGTTCGTGTTGTGCAGGACACGTACGACTTCCCTCTTCCCTTACTTCCCGTCTCCCAACCTCTGCCAACGGTTCTGCCCCTCACAGCTCCGAAAAACCAGAGTCCTCAAGGCAGGTGGCACAGGGGGAAAGAACAGTAGCCCCGGACGCCAGGAGCTCAGAACGGCTAAGGGGAAGGCAGGGCGGACCAGTTAGCTGCAGGGTCTCCAGTTTTCTGTGCTGGTCAGACCCTTCCCAGACCGGACGGCACGCAGCATTGAACTCTGCAAGACGGGAGAGATCCCCGGAGCTAGAAGAGAGGTCAAGGGACAGCCACAGTGGTGATTAACGTGGTAGCAAAGGAATTGGAACGATTAATGCAATGAAAAGGGTCAGACCACATCCCACGGTGGTCCTCTGATACCTGAAGGGGTGTCACCGGCCGTGCTCCACTGTTCTTTGTCCTAAGGATGATCGGACAGGAAACGGAGTTCAAAAATTCTGTAAAATGTGTAGGTCCGATGAGAGGGAGACCTTCTGGGTTGTGAAGGTCATTAGGCCCAAGAAGGGATGTAGAGGGAGGTAGCACCTCCTTGGGGTCAGCCCAAGGGCCAGGCCCGGTGTCCTGTTGAATGGAGGGCCTGTCTCTCGCTCTATTTGAGTTAACAATGAAATGGGTTTCGGGGGCTGGGGGGTTGGGGGGGGGGGAGAAGAGCGTGTGGAAACTGACAGGCAGGTGAGAAATGTGTGTGAAATGGCAAAACGAGTCAACCCTGACACCTGTCACTTGGAGGAGAAGTCAGAAATATTACCTTTTGGGGCACCTGGGTTGTTCAGTCGGTTAAGTGTCCGAGTTCGGCTCAGGTGTTGATCTCACGGTTCGAGGGTTCGAGCCCCGTGTCGGGCTCTGTGCTGACAGCTCAGAGCCTGGAGCCTGCTTCGGATTCTGTGTCTCCCTCTCTCTCTGCTCCTCCCTGACTTTCACACACTCTCTCTCTCTCAAAAATAAATAGACATTAAAAAACTTAAAAAAAAAAACTATGACTCAAAAAAGTTTTTTTAACCTTTTTTTCATTTTCAAGAGACAGAGAGAGACAGAGCATGAGCAGGGGAGGGACAGAGAGAGGGGGGAGACACAGAATCCAAAGCAGGCTCCAGGTTCTGAGCTGTCAGCACAGAACACGACACGGGGCTCGAACCCACGAACCGTGAGATCGTGACCTGAGCCGAAGTCCGACACTCAACCGACTGAGCCACCCAAGCACCCCAGAAATACTACTTTTGTGATGATACTGTAGTTAGAAACTACTTGTGCCTTGGCAAATAATTATCACCGGTGACCCTTGAGCAGCATAGTTGTTGAGGCCCTATCTTCCTTCCAGAAGCATAGGCCCATCCCCGAAGCCTGTATGCGCCTGACGAATACTAGCTCAGGCCTCATTTGTGGAGTCCTCACTCTGGCAGACCTTCTGCTGACGTCAGACGAGGAGGTCTGCTCAAGCAAAGCTACACGATCGGGTCTTGGGAGAGTTTATTTATCTAGAAAACCGAATCAGGCTTGGACCTAAAGCCAAAAAATTGTGACGTACCTAGACCGGAGCTGGGGAAAACACATCCTTCTAGTTTTCAGAACCTTATTGTCACATCTCCTCATTTAGAGTTTATTTAGGATGGTGACCGCCACTCCAGCCTTCTCATACTTACTGTTTGCATAGCGTATCTTTTTTCATCCATTTGCTTTCTGTTCATATGTGCTTGTATATTTAAATTGCACGTCTAAGTAGTTAACACAGATATATACATAATATGTAAAATCTTTATCTGACAAAGCTTGCCCTTTATTTTTTTTAAGTTTATTTATTTAAGAGTTCAAGTGGAAAAGAGGCAGAGAGAGGAGAGAGAGAATCCCAAGCAGGCTCTGTGTTGAGAGAGCTGACTCCGGGCTCGCTCGATCTCACGAACCATGAGATCGTGACCTGAGCTGAAACCAAGAGCCGGCCGCTTAACCGACGGAGCCACCCAGGCACCCCAGAGCTTGCCTTTCAATCGGAGTGTTGAATTCATTAATGCCTAATGTAATTATTGATACATTTGGGTTTGGATCTATTGTTGTATGACTTTCTCTTGGTCTACTCTGTTCTCTTTATTTGTCTCTTTTACCTCCCCACTCCCTTTTCTTTTTTTAAAGGTTTTTTTGTTTGTTTGTTTGTTTGTTTGTTTGTTTTAAGCAATCTCTACACCCAGCATGGGGCTCGAACCTACAACCCGGAGACCAAGAGTCACACGCCCCACTGACTGAGGCAGCCAGGCACCTCCTCTCCTCACTCTCTTTTTAATATCACCGCCATGTCTCACGTATGCAGCCTGGGTCTCTCTCTCTTGAACTCCAGACTCTGAAATTCAATTCCCTACTCAACACCTGTGTTTGCATATACAACAGGCATCTCAAACTTAACATACCACACCCAAGCTCCTGACAGTCCCCTCCCTAACTCTCCCGGGGGTCCCCCTCTAGGACAATGGCAACTCTCTCCAGTTCTTCCAGCCAAACTTTGGGGTCTTACTTGGCCCTTCTCCTTCTCTCACACCCCACATTCAACACATGCACATCCTGTCAGTCTTGTCGTTAAAGTGTCTCCAGAATCCACTACATTCCACAGCCACTCCGGCTCCCAGCCTCTACCATCCCAGACCAAGTGCCATTACCTGCGCCATAACAATGGTCTCCAACCGGTCTCCCTGAAGTCCATTTTCAACATGGCAGCCGGAAGGATTCTTTTTAAAGCCACGTTAAAGGGCGCCTGGGTGGCGCAGTCGGTTAAGCGTCCGACTTCAGCCAGGTCACGATCTCGCGGTCCGTGACTTCGAGCCCCGCGTCGGGCTCTGGGCTGATGGCTCAGAGCCTGGAGCCTGTTTCCAATTCTGTGTCTCCCTTTCTCTCTGCCCCTCCCCCGTTCATGCTCTGTCTCTCTCTGTCCCAAAAATAAATAAACGTTGAAAAAAAAAAAAAGCCACGTTAAGTCACTTCACTCCTCTGTTAAAAGCCTGCAATGCCCTTCATTTTCTTAGAGGAAAAAGGGAAGGGTTTATGATGACCTATAAGACTGCTCCCCATTATTTTTCTGTTCTTCTCTCTTTTTCACTCTTTCCCTTGTTCCCTCCATTCTAGCCGCCTTCACTGTTCCTGTACCTCGGCGTATTGCAACTTTTTTTCATTATTGCCCCCACCAGGGGCAAAAGGGAAATGTCTTTTTTTTTAGACATTTTTCCTAATCAACCCTACCCTCACCCCATGACATTTTAATACCACGGACATACAGGCACATCTTGTTTTCTTGTGTTTCGCAGCTACCGCAGCTGTTACACGTCGGAGGTTTGTGGCAGCCCTGTGTCGAGCTTCTACAGCATTTGCTCGCTTCGTGCCTCTGTGTCGCATTTTGGGAATTCTCACAATACTGCAAACTTTTTCATTGCTACGATATTTGTTGTGACGACCTGTGATCAGTGATCACGGCTCGCTGAAAGTTCAGATGATGGCTAGCATTTTTTAGCAATGAAGTGATTTTGAATAAACCCATACACGTTGTTTTTTAGACGCAATGCTGTTGCACTCTTAACAGATGACACGGTAGTGTAAACACAACTTTTATGTGCTCTGGGAAGCAAAAAATTCATTTGACTAGCTTTATTGAGGTAAATATTCCCTTTATTGTGGTTGGTCTGGAACCGAACCCACAATCTCTCTGAGGTATGACTGTACTATATACATGTTTACTTACCGTCTCCGTTTCTGTGCTTGCCTGCCTGCCTTCTTTCCTTCCTTCCTATTTTCTTTTTCTTTTTCTTTTTCTTTTTCTTTCTCTTTCTTTCTTTCTTTCTTTCTTTCTTTCTTTCTTTCTTTCTTTCTTTCTTCCTTTCTTTCAGATTTTGTTTTTTTTAGTAATCTCTACACCCAACGTGGGACTCAAACTTACAACCCCAAGATCAAGAGTCACGTACTCTATGGATGGATGGCTGGAGCCAGCCAGGCACCCCTGTATCTGTGCTTTATACATTAAAAGAGTAAGATTTTCAGGGTGCCTGAGGGGCTCAGTCGGTTGGATGACTAACTTTGGCTCAGGTCACGACCTCACGGTTCATGGGTTTGAGACCAGCATCAGGCTCTGTGCTAACAGCTCAGAGCCTGGAGCTTGCTTTGGATTCTGTGTCTTCCTCTCTCTAGGCCCCTCCCCCTCCCCCGCTCACATTTTGTCTCAAAAGTAAATAAACATTAAAAAAAAATTTTTTTTTAAAGAATTAGATTTTCATCATCCTCCCAAGAATGACTTTTCACCCCCTTAGGAGGATGTCTCCCCTGTAGGGAATGCATACTTTCACTATTTGCATATAATTCTACCTCAGGACCTTTGTACTTACTACCATCTGGCACCTTTATATGTTCCTTGGCTGTTTTTTGTTGTCTGTCTGCCTTCATGAGAATGTAAGTCCCAGGAGATATTTGTGTTCCTTGAGGCATCCCAGATGCCTGGTTCCCGGCACACAGCCCGTGACCATTCATATCTGTTGAGGGCCCACACGCCGAGCTCACTTGTGCACACCTGCCTCGCTTTTGTGTGACTTCGTCTGCCGCCATGTCATCTTTTCTCCCTTTTATCAACCAGGTCCTGTCCTTGCTTTAAAACGCAAATCAGCCTGTTTCCGATTCTGTGTCTCCCTCTCTCTCTGCCCCTCCCTCGTTCATGCTCTGTCTCTCTCTGTCCCCCAAAAAATAAATAAACGTTGAAAAAAAAAAAAAAGGGGCGCCTGGGTGGCGCAGTCGGTTAAGCGTCCGACTTCAGCCAGGTCACGATCTCGCGGTCCGTGAGTTCGAGCCCCGCGTCAGGCTCTGGGCTGATGGCTCGGAGCCTGGAGCCTGTTTCCGATTCTGTGTCTCCCTCTCTCTCTGCCCCTCCCCCGTTCATGCTCTGTCTCTCTCTGTCCCCCAAAAAATAAATAAACGTTGAAAAAAAATAAAATAAAATAAAACGCGAATCAACGGGCGCCTGGGTGTTTCAGTAAGTTGAGTGAGCGTCCGACTTCAGCTCAGGTCATGATCGTACTGTTTGTGAGTTCAAGCCCCGCGTTGGGCTCTGTGCTGACAGCTCAGAGCCTGGACCCTGCTTCGGAGGCTGTGTCTCCCTCTCTCTGCGCCCCTCCCCCACTTGCACTCTCTCTCTCTCAAAAATAAATAAACATTAAAAAAAATAAAACAATCAAATAAATAAATGAAACTCAAATCAAGCAGCTACTCCTTCTTGGCTGCTTTTCTGGCTTGATGTCCTCAAGAGTATTATAAAGTTCTTTATACCCCACACTCCTGGCAGGAGATATAGAATCAGAATTAATTACTGAACTTTTTTCTCTTTGGTCTCATCTGCCTCAAAACGATTCGGGCACCTCCTTGGGCACTCACTATGAACACTACCTTTTAGCCTCCAGAGGCGCTTGGTTATTCCTAAAATCACGTGTGTTCGTGTGCCATCGGAAGACTGTGTGTGTGGACGTGGGGGGGTGCTTCTGAGTTGGGCGCGTGGACACGAAGGAAGGAGAGAAAACCATTTAGTCTTTAGGCTGATTTACACTGTCTAAGTACGCTTTGGGTACATTCAATTGGCCTTGTGCTGCTACTGGAAATAAAGAATATATTTTTTTGTTGTTGCTGGTTTTCATTGCATTAGATCATGTGGTTTTAACCCAGGGGCCTCAGGAAGTGCAGAGTAAATTCGAGCCCTCGATCAAATAAAACGAGTGCGCTTAAACTGCGTTATGGTTGTGCCACAAATGCTAAAAGTTCAAGTTGACATTCCAGCCCGAGCTCCTAATGTTATTAGCGAGGAGCCCGGGGCGGGGGATGGGTGGGGGGGGGGGGGTAGGGGCGGGCGGGGTGGGGGGTGGGGGCTGGGAGCAGAGAGGGTATCCGACTTCAACACACGCGGTGACGTTTGTGGCTCCACAAGAAATTGAACTTGGTGATAACCTCACTCCTTTGTGTTTATCCATTTTCTCGTGTGTTCAGAGGTCAGGTCTGGGCAGGACAGTGAGTGTCCGTATGTTTTGCCAAGTAGATCTTTTGTTGGGTGGGCATCTGAGAGGAGGGACAGGCTTTAGGGAAAATCACTATCCGGCCCTCCAGCTCCCCCCCCCCCCCCCCCCAGCTCGGCTCTCCAGTGCTGACGGACTGAGGGTGGGGAGGGGCTGTCCTATAGCAGGAGTGGGGCCTGCAGCCCGCTACCCTTGCCCACCCCCCCCACCACAGGCTGGCAGCGTTTGGCCTTGCCTGTGTTCTGTTTGTCAGCAACCCGGGGAACGTGAGCAGTGAGCATGCAGCATCTCAATTCAAAGAGCAAGCACCATCAGGGACGCCTGGCTGGCTCAGTTCATGCAGGTGACTCTTGATCTTGGGGCCATGAGTGTGAGCCCCCCGTTGGGCCTGGAGATTACTTGTATTTTTTAAAATTTGTTCATTTTTTTAGAGAGAGCGAGAGAAAGCAGAGAAGGGGCAGAGAGAGGAGAGAGAGAGAGGATCCAAAGCAGGCACCACGCTGTCAGTACAGAGCCTGACGTGTGCCCTACTCACCAACCCCGAGATCATGACTCGAGCCGAAATCAAGAGTCAGACGCTCAACTGACTGAACCACCCAGGTGCCCTGTGGAGATTACTTAAAAAAAAAAAAAAAAAAAAAAAAAAAGGCAAATAGGGGCACCTGGGTGGCTCAGCCGGTTAAGCACCCAGCTTCGGCTCAGGTCACGATCTCACGGTTCGTGAGTTCAAGCCTGTCTGTGCTGACAGCTCAGAGCCTGGAGCCTGCTTCCGATTCTCTGTTTCCCTCTCTCTGCCCCTCCCCCGCTCGTACTCTGTCTCTCCCTTTCAAAAATAAACGTCAAAAACATTAAAAAAAGAGTAAATAATATTAAAATGTTGCCTATGGAACATACCAAGCCCCAGCACACAAGCCCCAGATGGAAGCACATCTGGAGAGCCAGACTTTTCGGGCAGCCGTGGCAGCCTTTGGGTGTAATTACAAGAAGGAGAAGTCTGTGTTCAGGGTCTTCTCCGGTATCCTTCTTTGGATCTCATTCTCCCGTCCACGGTCTGTCCTCAGGTTTCAGTCCCTTAGCCTTCTGGGAATTAATCTTCACAGCTCACCAAACAGAGTCTCCGGTGATGTTTTAGTTTTAATCCTTGCAACATTCCTAGGAGGTGGGAATTATCGTGACCTCCGTTTCATCGGTGAGAAAGCAGGAGCAGAGGAGACGCTGAGTCAGGTGACATATTTTGGCATCAAAATCATAGATCATGTAACTTCCTAGATCATATAACCCAGGCAACGTGTAGATTCTGGCCAAGAACCTCAAATCCTAAGATTTTCCCTTATCAGGTAACCAAAGTAGTAAGGATAGCCAAATGCATTGAGGGCTCACTCTGGATAGTCGTTTATGCCATGTGCCTTACATATAATGTCTCATTTTTTCCTCCCAATAACCTCGTGAAATGGTTATTTAATTGCCATCTTTATTTATTTTTATTTATTTTGAGAGAGAGGGAGAGAGAGAGTGAGCACAAGCAGGAGAGGAGCAGAGAGAGAATCCCAAGCAGGCTCCTCACTGGCCGCGCAGAGCCTGATGCAGGGCTCGAACTCACAAATTGCGAGATCATGACCTGCGCTGAAACCGAGAGTCGAATGCTTAGCCGGCTGAGCCACCCGGGTGCCCCTTTATTCCCATCCATAAAATGAGAAAATGGAGACTTAGGAAGATTTAAAGACTTCAACCAAGTGTCTTCTGAACAAATCGATCCATTAAATCTACTGTAATTTAAAAAGAAGTAGCAGGGTAAAAGGGCACCTGGGTGGCTCAGTCAGTTGAGCATCGGACTTTGGCTCAGGTCACGATCTCGTGGTTTGTGGGTTCGAGCCCCGCCTCGGGCTCGGTGCGGACAGCTCGGAGCCTGGAGCCTGTTTCGGATTCTGCGTCTCCTTCTCTCTCTGCCCCTCCCCCATTCACACTGTGTCTCACTGTCTCTCAAAAATGAATAAACATTAAAAAAACTTCAAGAAAAGTAGTGGGGAGAAGGAAGTGGGGGGAAAGGATAAAGGGGAGGGGGGGTGGGAGAGGGAGGATGGTGAAAGAGACAGAGGAGGAGGGGTCTACAAGAGCCACAGACCCAGTCCTGGCTTGGCCAGCGTACCAGTGGGTGTTTGAGTCCAGAGCGTGCCCACGGCCACCCGCCGCCTCCCCAGGCCACGGCCTCCATCGGCCCCGGAGGGAAAAAGTGTTAGGTGGATGTGGGGCAGCAGGTTTGTGGGCGGAAAAGCATTACTGAGCCATTACCTCAGAAGCCAGTAGTTTGTATCTCGGACCAATGTAATAGTGGAGGAAGGGGCATGACTCCCACCTAGTTTAGCTGGAAAGGTAGTCGCTTGCGTGGGGCAAGTCCAAGCCGGGAAGATCCCAAGGGAGAGACCAGCTGACCACTCTGGGTGGCTCTCAGTTTGCTAAAAACCCTTCTGCCAACTTAGGAAAGTTGGCAAAGCTCTCTTAAGTTTTTTTTGTTTTTTTTTTTTTTAAAGGTTTATTTATTTCTGAGACAGAGAGAGACAGAGCATGAGCGGAGGAGGGGCAGAGAGAAAGGGAGACACAGCATCCGAAGCAGGCTCCAGGCTCTGAGCTGTCAGCGCAGAGCCCGACGCGGGGCTCGAGCTCACGGACCGCGAGATCATGACCTGAGCCGAAGTCGGTCACCTAACCGACTGAGCCACCCAGGCGCCCCAAGACTCTCTTAAGTTTTTATTAAAAACTTTGTAATGCATGTTTTGCCCCTCCCCCTATTGCCAGCACTGCTCACCTCCAAGTGCAGACAAATCCGGCCTTTGTCCTTGCTCTGCACAGCCATTGCCGCTCTCCCAGGCCCATCTCCTTCCAGCCGGTGCTGGGAGACTCGTCATCCAACTTTCATGGAGGCCAGCAGGCCAACAATATTTTTCCATGCCTCTGTCCTTAGACACCTGTCTCAAGGGATCTGGTTTTGGTGGACCAGGTTTTGGGTGTAAGGGCAGAAAGCCCAACTCGGTGCCCTGCGGCTTGGGAGCTCCCCACTGGGCAGCACCTACTCCCCGTGTCCCCCCCCCCCCAACCTCCCAGTATCACTGACGAGGGGAGCAGGCCCCTGCTCTGGGCTGAGGCTCTCGGGGTAGATGAGCAAGGTTTTTAATCTCTCTTGCAAAAGCTCTGTTCCAAGAGTCACTGTTCGACAAAACGATAAGCACAGTTGAATCAGATCTAAGAGTCCGTGTGTCCTCCAGGGGAAGCATTTAACAGGATACGCGGGGGTTTTCGTTCCTTTACCCTAAGAAGGAGGTCGGACTTCCCTAGAGCTGCACTGGAGTGTTCGGCAGGAAAGACTCTTCTCGGGCAGCGCTCCCAGGACGGGCGATGGAGAATGAGCCTGATGAACCACTTCAGTCACGTTGTTCGGGAAGCTCATCATTGTTGACGGTGAAGGGGTGCGACCTCGTTCTGTCCGCTTGCAGCCATCACTGTATACTACCAGACTGCCAACTCTCTCCGAGGACTTGCTGTGAACTGCATTAAATGACGACAGAAAGGAATCCAGCAAGTGATCAGACATTCTAAAATCAAAACCGAGAGAGAGCTAAGTGCTGAAAGCGGCCTTGTGTCCATCTTATCCGGGGAGTCCTCGTCTAGGACGCTGGGTTGTGCAGAAAAATTATCTGGTACAACTAATGGCGGTGACTGAAATACGATGCAAATTCATTCACCGTTTCCCTTAGACTGTTGGAAAGCCACACTGAGCGAGAGTCGGGGCCTTCGGCTCAGGTTTCTGCTGCGTTATGGCAACGGAGCAGGAGAAAACAGCTTTCTGAATCATCTGGCTTTGCGTGTGTTAAAGCGATACCTAATTAGCACTTCAAGGAAATGATTATTTGGGTAGAAACAGTGCCCCAATTACCCAAAAGAGTACACTCATGGGCAGCTTGGTGAAGCATGAAGAACAGAGAAGACTCGAAAGCTTTCGATGAACCGTCCTGAGTCCCCCTTCCGCTGCTCTTGGGCTGTGTGATACTGATCAAACACGTGACCACTTGGAACTGCGGGTTCAGCCTCTGAAACTGAGGATGGTAACGTCTTCCTTATCCGGACCATGGGGTTGCCAGGAGGAACAAAAGAAGTAAAGCCAAACCTCTCCGCAGATTGTAGAGCACTATATTCGTATCGGTTACCGTTACATCCTTCTCCGTGAGGTTAACTCTAGGAAACAGGTTGTAGGTTATTTAGGGACCTGTCAACAGGGGTCGGTTTGGGTGTCTGTCTGAAAGAGTCTCCCTCTTGGCTGGCAGGGCAGGTCAAGCTCTCTGAGCCGTACGTCAGTCTGTCATTTGGAGCCTCGGTACTTTGGTGCTTCCGTTACAGTGCTCAGCCAGAGGTTCCCGAAGTGTGGTCTCCTATCAGCAGCCACCTAGGAACTTAGTAGAAATGCAAATTCTCAGGCCCAACCTCAGAGTTTCTGAATCAGGAACTCTGGGGAAGGAACCCACGCATCTGTTTTAACAAGCCTTCCAGATGATTCTTCTGCTTGCTCAAGTTTGAGAACCATTGAACTAGGTCTTGGAGCCTCTGCAGAAACCAAGAACAAGGGCCCCTTTAACAGCCTGTTACTCATCCTTCACAATGTGAGCGGGCAGGACAAAGGAGGCTTAGAATTCCAGACCCAGGAGGGACGTGAGAAGCCATTTGTCCGGTTGGCTCATTCCATAGCTGAGGATTCTGCAGCCCCGAGGGGTCAAGTGAGATCTGACCCCAAACCAGGCCGAGAGGTGATGTCAAGACGACTCAGTCCGGTGCTCTTCTCCTCCGTCCCATTTCCCTCTTGTGTCCAGATCACAAATGCCATGCAGTTGCTACACAAAGAAGGGGGTCCAGCACAGAGAAGCAAAGTCAGGTGGAGAAGCTTGGCTTGGTTAGACCCACTTACCTCCAGCCCAGAGGGCAGGACTCCAGGGGAAGTCATGGCTGCCTTCCTTGCTCCTGGTCTGGAAGATGAAGTTATCTGCAGGTTCTTCGTAATTGGTGGCTCTCCCGTCCATTGTCCTCAAAACACAAATGAGGTATGGACTTCGGAGGCCCTGAGGTGTCTCTTCCAATGGAAGCCACTTCCCTGATTGGTGTGAAAATTCTGGCTGGTAGGAAGGCTGGGATTCCTAGATGTTTCTGCTTATGCACTTAACGAGCACTGAGGGTGAAGGTCAGGGATCCCATAGAAGATTTCTGCAGAGGAAGGCCAAGTTCTGAGCAGAAGGGGCCTGCAGATACAATCAAGCCATCGGGGAAAGCAATCACTGACAGCTGCCTAGGCAGGTTGGTTCCTGCAGCAAAGACTGACGCCCAAGAATGACCCCAAAGCTCATTCCCAGAAATCCTCTCTTCAGGCTCACAGGACCTGAGAGAGGTTTGGGAGCGGCAGTGATTCAACCCACTTATAAACAGCCTTTGTTCTCAGCAGTCAAATGCCTCCCTTTCTCTCTCTCTTTCTCTCCTCCTTTTCTCAGTCTCCTTCAAATTACTCCATTTGGCAAGAGGTGATTTTACCTTATAATATGGCCGAAATGTTTCTATGGAATCTCAGCTCAGAACCCTAACAAATTTCCTTCTGTATCTTTGTTCAAGGAGAAACTGACCCCGATTTACCAGTGAATGCAATGGCCCCTCACACCTTCCCACCTTTTGGATGGGCCAGAAGGTCGTGCCCTGAGCCCTGAGTCTCAGTGCAGCTGGTGTGACCTTGGAGAGCCACGTAGCCTTCTCTTGGTAAAATCAGAGATGGAAGTGATCATTTTCATGATTTAATATAAACAGTGGCTGGCGTGGCCTCATGCAGCTCTTAGTACCCAGAGGAACTGTGTGGTTAATTTCAGCAGTCGAGACTGGCAACTCGTGTATAGTTGGAGACTGAATTATCCTGTTAGACCCTTGGCTTTGATCTTGACCCAAATGAGAGTCAGATTTTCATGCCCCATGGCGGGAAGAGTCAGGTAGCTCCAGACTTTGATACAATACTGCCATGCTTGGTTCTGGGGGAAACGTCCATCACCCATCTTTTGGTGGAATACAGATCAGGAGGGGAGGGGATTTTCGTTGAACTCATCTGCGCGGAGGGTTTCTGTCTGTTTGCTTTTTAAAGCTGGAGCTGGCCAAAAAAAGTCTGTGGATTTGTAGAAACAATGCACACATTTAGACTTTAGAGATTAGGAGTCATGCTCTGTGGTGGTTCTGTTCAGTTAACACAGTTCCACTGGAAAATGTTAGAAACCAAGGAATGAACCAAAGTCTTTGAGAGTATGGACTCCTCTGCGGGGAGAGTCCTGGCTTGCCGGTGGGTGACACAGGCAAGGGTGTTTTGTTTAGAACAATGGTCACTGTTGTTGTCCACGTCTTACCTGGAGTTGCAACCACCACCTTCTCCTGGCCTTACACACAGAGAGAAGCCTGTTCATTGTTGTCCAAAGCCCTAAGAAGATTCTGGAAATAGGGCTCACAGCCCTCTTACTGAGGTCACCACATGACACTGAGACATGGTTATTAAAATATTGACTCGGAATCTTCCCCTCGGTGACCTCGCTACTTGCCCCGACAGCAAATCACAGCTCCTGTCTTCCCAGCTGGGCGCTCCTTCCCTCTCACCACAAGGGGGCGAGAAAGACATGCCACCGGCCAGCTCCTTTCCGCCCCCCGGGGGGATGTCCACCCGACAGGGGAACCGACTCTGGGCTGCAAAGACCAATGCAATACACTCTCCGAAAAATAAAAGTGACCACAGATGTGCATAATCTAGTGCTGGCTTGGGGAAAAAGGGTTACCCTGGTGGGAGTTTCTTTTTTTAACCCATTTTTTTTTCTCCAGAAAAGAACACATTAGTTTAGGTCACTTTAAGGATACATGGGTAAGAATTCAAATGTGTGATAAAAGAGAGGGTCTGGTGATGGGGAACAGAGGCCCTGTTCCCAGAGCTGTTACTCTTGCTTCAGGACCATGTGATGTGCAGGACATCTGGGAAGGATACTGGGAAGGACAATGCTTTCAAGAGAAGCGAGCCACTAGGCTAAGTTATGGTGAATCTATTCCTGGTTTCGGAGTCCAGTTCCAGGCACACCTCGAGGGGTACTTACCAAGGAACTTAAAATACTGTGCTAGCAAAAGCTGAGAAAATAAATCCACAATTACATCATGAAGAAAGACAGGAGACCTACGTGGGTTCTTTCTCTCTTTCTCCTTCCTCTTTTTTTTTTTTTTTGGTCTGGAATGAGGATATGATATGAAATCACTTACGAGGAAGGTTGCAAAGGCCTGGCGAGCACAATTTGTCTTTATTCCCATTGAAAGTCAAATCTGTCCAGCAGTCAACTGAAAGAAGATGGGCAGAAGGCATTGTTTAGACACTTGTCAGGAAAGGGATATAGAATGCCTTTTGGTGACACAGGCAGTACAGGGTGGGGAGAATCTGAATCAGTTGAAAGTGGTTTTTGAGATTTTCTCCTTGGTCTTGTACGGATCCCAGCCTTGAATTAAGACCATCTATATTTACGTAGCTGTCTTCACGTGGGCCATCTGCCCTTTGGAGGCTATCATTTCCTGCCTGTGAACCAGTCTTGTTAACGTTAGTTAAGGGCTGTGACTAGCTCATACTAGGCTCATTTTGTACATTAGAAAGAGGCACCCCCTCAAGCAGGCACAGCCAGCTTCGGAGTACACAGCCAAGTCTGAGAGTCACAGCTGAGCCTCAGCCCTCTCTCCCCCCCAACCCCCCCCCCCCCCATCAGGGGGACAGCTTCAGTCTTGAACAGCTCTGGGCAGCCCAAGTTCACTCTAAGGTCCTTACTCCTTAGATGAGTTCCAGCTCCCCGCATTTTTCCTACTTTTGGAAAATGACACAGCGTCGTCGTCTTTAATATTTGAGCTGTAGCTGTAATTAGAGCATCTCAGTGTTGCAAGGGACGTCAAAGTGTCATCTGCTCCAACAATTACTTCACACCCCCATCCCGGGACTTCATCTCCATACTTGGGAACCACACGGTCTCTTCAGGATGCCTCGTCCGCCTCCGGGTGGCATTATTGCTAGGAAGTTCTTCCTTATTTGAACTCTCCCTGGCGACTTCTGGCGGGTGTAGCTGGCACCCCCTGGTCCTTGTTATGCCCTCTGCGATTATACAAGCAAGTCTCTCTCTCTTTTCAATCACTGAAAGTCTTCCCTTCACATTTACCGTTCGATGTGGTATTACGTGCTATTACTTACGTGATTGCTCTCCTTCATCAAAGGCCTTTTAAGGTGCTACACTGTGCCTTGAGCTCAGGCGTTTCGAAATGGTCGGATCAGTGCAGCCTCCAGTACAACAGTCATCCCTTGGAGCTGGACTTTTAAACATGTATTGGCACCAAGTTGCCCTGCCGGAACCTTGTGTTATTATTCACATCTGTTTTGAAGAAACAACGCTTCTAAAGGACCGATGGGTCACCTGGCTGCCTTGTGAAGGCCTCCTCAAAGCATTTCTTGAAAAGCAGTAATTTTTATTTGACTTGCTGGAGGAGGTAATGTCACTTGCTGTGTCCCACCCTGATTTCATTTTTGAAGCTTTCACCGAACCTCGAAATGGTCTGCGAGACCATTCTCCTGGTCGGTGTCTGATCAGTGACAAAACAGCTCTAGCGAGATGTAACGATGTTTGGCCCCAACCACACCCTATGTTCATGTGCTTTGTTTCCCACGTGGCTTATCTTCAAGACCCCACTTAAGTTCCGGGGTGATGCTGGTGGTAATGGTGGGATCAAAGCGAGATGATGCGGACAGAGTTGTTTCCGGCCCTACCGACCCTAGCCTGGGGGGAATCTGCCCAGACCAGAAGGGTTTGCGCCCCCCCCCACACAAACACACACAGCCCCCCTTTTACTATTGGGACAAGTCCGTGTCGCTGGACTAGTCACAAGTGAGAGAGGCGGCGGGGCGAGGCCGAGGACCCGGCGGGTGAGTCAGGCAGGGGAGCGCGGCCGGGCGGCGCGCACCTGAACTTGAGCGCGGCCCCGGGTGGGGCAGCTGCAGAGCCACCAGGGCGGGCGGGCGGGGAAGGGCCCGGAGAGCCCCGCGGGCGTGGACTCGGCGCGGGAGGAGCCGAGCGCCGGTGCGGGTGCGTCCGGGTCGGGGCTGGGTGATGTAAAACAGAGCGGAGCTGCTTGGCGCCTCGGCCCCATTACCTCCAATTATAATAATTGGTGCCTCTCTGCCGCGTTTGCTTTCCCCCCAGGGAGCTCGGCTGCGTCTCCCGGTTTCTCCGCCTCGCTCTCCCGCTCCCGGCCCCGTCCGTCTGGCTTGGTCCGCCACCCCCAGTCTCGCCCTCCCCTCTATCCATCTGCCCCTCCTGGACAGTGTCCCCGCGGGGCCGGGGGTGGGGGTGCTCCCTGGAGCCGACACTGAGTCCCGTTGATTGGCCCGAAATGGAGCTGCTGCTGCTGTGCTCTTGCTTCTTTCTACCGAAGCTTCAGAGGGCCTCGTAGGCCCAGGTACCTCTGGTTCCATCCCAAGAAACTGGGAACCAGGGCAAATGGGCGGAGCCTGGAGGTAACCGCCCCCTCCCCCCCCCCCCCCCCCCCCGCCCCAACCCCCTGGATCTGTCAATGTGGAAGATTCCCCCTTGGCCACCGCCCATCCCCATCACCCTCTGCCTTTTATCTCCTGACTCTTGCCGGACTTGGGCTGAGTGTTGGAAACAAGAAGATTTTAGACCTGACGGGGCTTTTGTTTGTACATTACCTCTGACAAAATAAATAAATAAATACATAAATAAGTAAATAAATAAAATAAAAACACGGATTCTTTTCTCTGCATGACCTACATCAATCAGGGGCCGGAACTCACCTATGTCCAGGAAAACTGTGCTGGTCTCCACGGGATGATTTCAAGGATTAGGACAAAAGGAATGTCAGCCGCACCCCTCCCCCCCCCCCCCCATTTCCTCCCCTCTTTCTACAAAACTTTGTTAAAATTAGTCACCTAAAAGAAGGATGGCAGGATTGGAAGCATTTGGAGGGCAGGAGCCTCTTCAGCAACCTTGCTGATGACCCATAAAAAAGAGTATGGCTCATGGGACAGTTCGTGGCAAATACATCCATAACCAATCGGGATTTTACTGGAAAATGCTTCTCTCTGACAGTGAGGAAGCAACACCAGAGTTCTTTGAAAAATGCAATTGACTTGGAGACGGATAATCTTTCAAAGGAGTCCAGTTACAGGGTAGAAGATACTTTTTGTGTTTGCCCGATGACGAGGGGCATGAATTAGGGCTCCTCCTTTAGTGAGCAGCTACGTTTCTCATATAACGACAACTTAGCCGACCAATTTGTCTCTGCTGATTCTTAGACTAGCAGCCGTCGTGAGAGCTAACCTGTGTTGGCCAAGATCCATGCTGTGTTTACAGAGATATCACCACCCTGCCAAGACTGGACTGGCAGTGCCCTCATTTCTACTTCAGACTTCCAGCTCCGGGGAGAAGAGAATCCTGAAACCAGGTGAAAAGTCCCGACGCTACCATAAACGTGTTCGAATGAGTGAAAAATAGATTTGGATAAGCTCGTTGTTTCCAAGGAAAATCACTGAACGTTTCTGTAGGGTTTCACGGCTAACATGATGGGATCTCCAGTTACTCCCTCAGCAATCTTGAGACAGCCAGGCCACCTAGCACTCTGGTCCTCGTTTTCTAGGACAGGAAACAGGGGCACAGAGGGAGCAGTTGAGTTGCTGGTGATAACACTCTGAACAGTGGAGCATGGGTACCAATTCAGGTCTCCGTCTCCCAGGCGATTGTTGTTTCCTCGTCCACAACGTTCTATCATTTCCATTCAGAATTCACTCGTTGACATTCATTCAGTAAAAAATGAAATTTATTCTGGATGACACTTGTGAAAGGCATCAGAGGGAATAGAGAGCAGAGTAGAGGTATTTTCCAGTCTTTATTTATAATCTCTTCGAGGAGCCAGAATGAAAAGAGAAGTATAGTAACTATTGTAACCACGCTGCTTCTTTAGAAAACTCTTATTATATTCCTGTGATTTTATGAGGAAAAGCTAAGCGGTATGATGTGGAGCGGGGAGAGGGGGAGGACTGTAAGGAAGCAAATGACTATTCTGGCTGTTTAGTTGAGAGTTGACACGTTTTGTTCACCTATTATGTATAGACTGCAACACCATTTGCTCATAGACATGTCGGCACCTTGGCCTTGAATATCCAAACTACACGTATGGGATAAGCCAGGTGATTATTCACCCCAACGACCCATCTTTCTCAGGAAACTGATTGAAAAGCTCTTTCAGTTGCCACAGTCAACTAAAAAGACAGGATATTCAAGATTGTTGTATATTAAACATAACCCAAGAGTTAAAGATGGTCCTTCTGTCCTTGTTTGGAAAGGTGCTGAGTCTTAGGCTCTATAGATGGGCTGCCTTCATTTGGTAACATGGTTATTTTATCTATCTATCATCTATCTATCTATCTATCTATCTATCTATCTATCTATCTATCATTTTTAAGCAGGCTTCATGTCCAGCATGGAGCCCAGTGCAGGGCTTGAACTCATGATGGTGAGATCAAGAACTGAGCGGAGATCAAGAGTTGGTCGCTTAACCCACCGAGCCACCCAGGTGCCCCATGAAGTTTATTTTTGATGACAGCAAAACACTCAAGTGGCAAATTCACACTAAATCATTTAAAGGAACTCACTCATACTTTTTTATAGCAAGTTAAACTTTATATGTGTGTATCATATCTATAATATAAGCAGGTATATGTTATGCTTTATGTTGCCAGCCTGTCCACCCACCCTTCCTGCTCTTCCTGGCCCACAACCTTGATGAGGGGCAGCAGACACATTTTATATCAGTCAGGAGCGCTACCCTAGCTGAACAGACTGCAAAGTGCACATTTTGGTCTCTCCGTAAGCTGAACAGCAGCCTGTGTAACCTGCATGTCAGATTCACTTAGGAGCTGGAAATCCAGAAGCCAGAGGGTAGAGGTAGTGTGCCACAGGGACAGAAGGAGCATTGCATCTGTGTAAGGGATGCTTATGACTGGGGGGGGGGGGGGGGACCATGCAAGCAGAAGTCATGAGAGAGTAAATACTAGAGCTAATGAAAGGATGCTGGCTCGCCAGTAGAGAGGTGGGAAGAGACAACCCTGAGAAAATGAGACCCAAATCTTCTCATTTCCCATTCCATGGACACTGGCTTCCCAGCAAGATAAGTAATGCTTATCAATTACCAATTAGCTGTATCCCTACAATAAGCCTATTGTACCTGCACAAGAAACCCCTCCTGAATCAACTAATCTTAAGTAGGTCTCTCTTTCTTTTCATTAAACAAGTCTGACTGAACAGCGTACTCTAAATGTGCATATTTCAAATGATGTCTTTGAGATGCCTGGCTAAATATATAGGTAGGTGACATGAAACTAGGAGTGGGACAGTGGAGAGTTATTTGCATTTAAACAAATTCACAGCGGAATCAGAACTTGTTTGTTAGGTGGCCAGGTGGAACAAAGGAAGATTATTGGATATGGGGGTGAATGCATTATAAGTTCTTCCCTGAATATCAGGGAGGACAAGAATTCTGTTCAAGCAAAAGTCTAAATGGTTGGCTGTCTAATGAAAATATCAAAGCTGAATTCAGGTTTGAATGTGAATGTTTAAAAAAATTGTTTTTAATGTTTATTTAGTTTTGAGAGAGAGAGAGAGAGAATGTGAGCAGGGGAGGGGCAGAGAGAGAGGGAGACACAGAATTTGAAGCAGGCTCCAGGCTCTGAGATCAGCATAGAGCCTGATGCAGGGCTTGAACTCACCAACAGCAAGATCATGACCTGAGCCGAAGTCAGACACTTAACCGACTGAGCCACCCAGGTGCCCCTGAATGTGAACATTAAAAAAAATGTTAAACATTAAAAAAAAAAATTCAAAAGAACATAAGCAAAGTACTGTCAGTTAAGGAGATAGAACTCAACAATACTGTTGACTGCATTACTGAACAGCATTCAGGGTCAAGAATGTTCCTCCAATTAAGTAGCAATTTGTTTAAGGTAATTTCTCTGTTTAAAAAAATTTTTTTTAACATTTATTCATTTTTGAGAGACAGAGCACAAACAGGGGTGGGGCAGAGAGAGAGGGAGACACAGAATCCAAAGCAGGCTCCAGGCCCTGAGCTATCAGGGTAGAGCCTGACACAGGGCTCAAACTCATGAACCCTGAGATCATGACCTGAGCTGAAGTCAGATACTTAACCAACTGAGCCACCCAGGTGCCCTGGTAATTTCTCTGTTTTAAAGGACTGACTTACCATTTTAGTTATAAGAACCCAAGTGGGGGAAGAAACCTGGTTATTTGACATCAGGTAGGCAAAACTAGCAGGCTATTGAATAATTTCTAAAAGTTTTACTGGCTTAATTACATTAACACAAATGAATAGAACAAAGGCTATGGCTTATGGTCAAGGATCATACAGAATATATTTGATGCTATTGGATTATAAATAATACTCATGGTTAACTTCATAAGGTAATGTTCTTTAACCAGGGATATTTCTTACTGTATTCTAAACATTGTTGCTTTCACAATTCTTAAGAAAACTGGGGCACCTGGGGGACTCAGTCGGTTGAGGATCTGACTCTTGATTTTGGCTCAGGTCATGATCCCGGGGTCGTGGGATCAAGCTTTGCATAGGGCTCTGCACTGCTTATGATTCTCTCGCTCTTGGGTTGCCTGGGTGGCTCAGTGGGTTAAGCATCTGACTTCAGCTCAGGTCATGATCTTGCAGTTGGTGGGTTTGAGCCCAGTGTCAGACGCTGTGTTTGAGCCTGCTTCAGATTCTGTGTCTCCCTCTCTCTCTGCCCTTCCACTGCTCACACTGTCTCTCTCTCTCTCTCTCAAAGATAAACATTAAAAAATTAAAAAAAAAAAAAAAGATTCTCTCTGTCTTTCCCTTTGCCCCTCTCCCCTGCTCACACAGTCTCTCTAAAATATAAATAAATAAATAAATAAATAAATAAATAAAATTCTTAAGAAAACCTTAACTCCACAGACACTGCAAGGTTTATTTGTAAGACCCCATAGTGTTTTTGCTAGCTTGCAGGAAGACGGGCATTTCAGAATGTGGCCTTAAGTCTTTTTTCTATCACACTACCTCCTGGACTCTGCAGTCAGTTCATTTCGGAAAAAAGGGGGAAAAAAAAGCAAAAAAACGAAAACAAAAACACTTCACTAGACAGCCATTCCTGTAGGCTGGGCTAATCACTCACCTTTGACTCCATTCCAAAGAAAGTAAACTTGAGTTCTGAACTCCTAACTTCTACTGAGAACAAATGACTTTTTTAAAAAGCTGCTACTGGGAATTCGAAGTGTTATCTAACCTCTGTGGATTGTTAGTTGGTAGAAGAAATGTTAGATTCTATCCCTAGACTGTAAGAGTTGTTTGTATGCTAGCCAGGGACATGAACACAACGGTTTCGCTCCGAACAAAATGTACCAAGAGTTATTTTTCATCTGCATTGTGAAGAGAGAGTCATTACTGAAAATGGGGATCACATATAACCTTGGAAAACAATGGCATTATTTGAGTAAGCAGAGACTGGTATTTATAGCTGTGTTAACAAAACGGGTTGAACCTACACCACCCTTTTTTTTTTTTTTTTACTATTTATAGAAAAAATGAAATTTAGAAAGTTATTCTGTGGTGTAGAACTACCATACAAATGTGCCATAGCGGCACGTTGTGATTATATACTTATATATAATATATATAAGGTACCTAATACATATCCATATGTCTGTGGATAAGACGTATCTAGAACACTCTTTGAAGGTAATAATAGTAAACTATTATAACTTTTAATATTATTGTTAGGTCTAGAATCAGCTTTCTGTTCTTAGGCATGCATAGCTGATTCCAGCTTATATTTTCGTAATTCCCTTCAAAAGAGTGAAAAGAATTTTGGTCACTGAGTTCATTTCTTAATTTAAATTTCCAAAAGACATTAGCTTTTACTATTTTCTCTTCTCCTTACCGACCTATGTGTAGGAAAGTAATAACTGAATTATTCATAAGACGCAAGTAAAATTCTATAAAGAAGCAATTTGCTTGAGTCTTAAATTGAATTACAATTGTTACCTATTCTCTCAACTATGAATATGGCCTTATAATTGACATATTATCCATAAAATAATTTTTACTTTCCACATTGATTCAAACACTCTTGTTCACTTAGTTGAAAAGTCCATGTCTGCTCCAAAACCATTAGATAAAGCGCAGACTTGTTTTTCTTAAAACTAATTTCTGGCCATTTAAAAAGCCTGCCCATTAAACTAATAATAAAAACAAAAGAGCTGAAATCATTGTCTGAAGAATGGATCATACATTCTTACTCTGTGTTTGAAACAAAAAAAGTAGATATCCTGGAATGATGAAAGTCACAATGAATTCAATAAAATACAAGTATCGTAGTTCACACCCTTTGGGTTGAAGTAAAAGAACCTTAAGTAAAAAGGGGAACTTACAGGGGCACCTGGGTGGCTCAGTCAGTTAGGCATCTGACTCAGGTGATGATCTCACTGCTTGTGGGTTTAAGCCCCTTGTCGAGCTCTGTGCTGATAGTTTAGAGCCTGGAGCCTGCTTCGGATTCTGTGTCTCCCTCTCTCTCTGCTCCTCCCCCACCTCACTCTGTCTCTCTCTCTCCCTCAAAAATAAATAATTTTTTTTAAAAACGGGGGAAGGGGACTTACCAAGGTGCCTGAGTTAGCCTTAATATGGAACCTAAGGACCCGAAGTGACACCATGTGACTGTGAATCCATTTGGACTTACATCTTTGTCATTTTTCTCTTTCTTTGCACACAGGTGGATTCGGAATTTGTATGTCTCCTGTGAATTGGCCTCTACAGATTGACCAGCATCTCTGGCCAAAGATGGAGGAGAGAGAACTTAATTGGCCCAACTGGGATCATGTGACTACCTATGGCTAGAGGGACAGAGGCCCCTGGTCTGGCTGCCAATGCCCACTACAGAGAAATCGGATATTCTTTGAAAGGCACTCAGAAAGTGTTCTGTACTACAATAGAACTTTCATCAACACATCCCCCAGACTGCCTTCCATTAAACAAGTATTTATTTGCATTACAGGTAAATCTAGTTATTTCCTGGTGCATCTCTGCCCACTCCTTGCTTCACATTTTATGCTCCAACAACAAAGAATTGCTCGCAGTCCCAACTCCCTATCCCCTACTTACCACCTATGTCCCCCAATGCAATCAATAAATTTCATGCCTAAGTTCCCATGGTCCTCTATGCTTGTAATGGTCTCCTTGCAACTCTCTTTGTTCTTTAGGAGTCATGCCTGATGTCACTGCTTCCAGCAGACCTCGTGGACTTCTTTACCTTCCTGTCTAGTTATCTCTTCTTTCTTTATGCAGCATAACATTGTGCACATAAATCTCTATCATCGCCCCACTCCATTGTTAGTGATTTACTGTTTAGGTTCTGACATCTTTATAACCCCAAACACTGTGCCTGGCCTATAGTGGGCGCTTCAAGATAGTTGAATGAATATACTGTAAAAGCTTCCTTTTAGCTAATGAAGGACTCTTCTAGAGTTAAAAAAGAGTGTGTCCTTAGGTGAAAAGTACTGTCTCGTGAACCCCTTAGAACTGTTAACTTGTCAAAGAAGCAGATGTCAGGAAGTTCTAATCAGACTCCTCCTCAGGAGCAAGGGTCAACCCACCATTTGAGAAATGCCTGCAGGTTACCTGGTGCTCCAGCCAGGGTAATTTCCCCCTAAAACTTCTCCCATCTTTTTTAGATGCAATTTTGATCTAGTGAAGTAATGGACAGCGCATCAACTTAGGAAATTATTTTATTTTTTCTGCATATAAACATTAGTTTTTAATGGCAATTTCATTAACTGTATCCTGTATCCTCTGTGAACTTTCAATAAGTTTAATTTACGAGGTTCACCTTGATTTTCGGTCCTCCAAACATGTACATTTTTTTCTTAGTCTTAAAGGTCATTTCTGTACAATAGTCCTAAAGGGTTTGACTTTACATCTCCCACTTTAGAATTAAATGCTTTTTTCCTCCTCCCCCTCCCCCTGCTGCCTTGACATTTTTATCAGGTAGGGAAATGTTGGCTGATCCTAAAAGGAAATTTCGCAAATGGTTGACTTGTTAATCTCAGGTTATGGGAGGAAGGGATACAAGAGCATTCCCTCGGATCAAGAGTTTTAAGTTGAATTTCACCTCCTAAAAACCAAACCAAAACAAAACAAACCAACAAAAACAAACCAAACAAACAAACAGCACAACCTCCAGGAACGCCTTTGGGTACGTTGGGGCCCACAGCCCTGCAAGTCCTAATAAATGAATTAGTATCTCAGAAAGGAGATCACTGCGGGACTGATATTGATCAGAGTCAGCCGGTGTGTTTGCCTGCGATTGTTTGGGGGGTGGTTAATTGAGTGTCAGTCTCGGCCAGTGTCGTCTCGCTGGCGCCGGGTGCTTTTGGATTTGCTAATTTTCGTTAAGTGTCTCTAGCCGGCTACTCGTCCCCTGTCTACCCAGGAGAACTTAGCGGCTCCCACTGATCAACAGTCTGTCTGTCTGGGCTTTATTGATCACAGGGCAGGCGGCTCGAGGCGGATGCGCTGAGAGGGAGGGCGGCTGGGGGAAGGCAGAAAGCAGACCCTAGCGCCCGGCCGCCCCCCTTCCGGGCTCCCGACGGAACCCCCTCCTTGGCCACACGCAAGCCAGGAGGGTTGGGCAGGGGCGCCTTGGCCGTCGGCGCACGCCGGGGGACCGCCACTTGTCCCTGGGGTTCCTAAAGCGCGCAGCGTGGCCCGGGAGGGCTTTCGCAGGCGGCCGCGCGGTCTCTCGCGCGTTTCGGGGGCAACAAAAAAGAAGCCGGCCCAAGGCTGAGTTGTGAGGGTCTCGGTGTCGAGTGCCAGAGACAGACCCGGAGGCCGGGATCGACCCCGCGCCTCCAGAAGGTCACGGACGCGCAGGCATCCGCGAGGGGGAGCGCGGGAGACGGGAGCCTCCCAGCCCGCGGCCCCAGACGTCGGCGCCGCCAGGAGCCGCGGGGCAGGTCCCTCCTGGCCCCCCTCTGGGCCCGCCTCCTGGCCGCAGGGATGATTGACTGGAGCCTGGCGGCCAATCGGACGGCGCTGGCGCTGCCGGGGCGGAGCCGGGGGCGGGGCGGTGTCTGGCCGGCTCCCGGCGCGGGGCGCTATTTACGGCGCGGATCCGGGCCGGCTGAGGCGGGCGCAGGCTGGAGCTCGCGGCTGGCGGTCTCTTGTGTGCACTCGGGGAGCTTCTCCCCTCGCGGAGTGCCCGGCCAACGCGGATCGAGGCCGGTAGCTCACGCGGGACTGCAGCGCCGAGCGGAGCCGAGGAGCCGCTGGCTGCGGGGTCGGGTCACGAAAGTCGTCTGGGCTCCTCCGCGCCCCTCCAGCCGCGCTCCATGCTCCGGCCGCGGCCGGGCCCCTCGCCCTGTTGCTGACGGCGCCCGCCGCCCCGGGCAGCACCCATGCACTGCGCGCTCCGGGAGTCGTAGGCTGCAGTTGCGCCGCGGCTCCGGGAGCCGGCGGGGGCGCCGCGGCCGTGGGGGGCGTCAATGGATCGCCATTCCAGCTACATCTTCATCTGGCTGCAGCTCGAACTCTGCGCCATGGCCGTGCTGCTCACCAAAGGTGGGTGCCCGCCGGCCGGCCCGGGGCGCGGGCTCCCCTGGGAGGGGCGCGCGGGGGTCCCGGGCGGCCGCCGCCGCGGGCCTTTGAAGGCGGCTGCCAAGGCTTTGTTAGCGGCGGGCGAGGTTTCCTCCCGCGCTGGAGCCCGCAGGTCGCGACAAGTTGCCTGTTCTTAGAAGTCGCGGCGGTGGCTTCGCGGCCGCCCCCTCGGGTGTCCCGGGCGCGGCTCGTGGAGGTGGAGTCAGACCTCAGGGCAAGTGCTTGTCACAATGTTTTTGGAAGTCCGTCCGTAGCGAACTTCCGAACGTCTGCAGCCGGGGAACGGGGCGGTGGAGTGCGCTGGGCCGCCGCCTCCCTGCGCACCCCGCGGGCGGGGGTGGCCGGGCGGCACCGCGTTGGAGTGTGGGGGTGTCCCCGCACGTCTCCACGTGCGGCCCTGTCCGCCACTGTGGCTTTGTGTGTGTGTCTTTGTGAGCCAGCGAGTGTGCGTGACTCCCCGTGCGAGAGTAGGTGCTCGAAGTGTGTGTCTCTGTGCAGGAGTGTGTGCTGTGTGGCTTCGCGGTGGCTGGGACGGGTAGGCTCTGTCAGCGGTCCCACTTACCGCTCACCTCGTATTTTACACACTACCAAAAAAAGAAAGAAAGAAAAAGGAAAAGAAAAGAAAAAAAGAGGCACAGGTCAGGGTCTTTATTTCCCCCTGCAGGCTTTCGCCTTTCAGGTCGAAATAACCAGAACTCCTAGATTTCAACGTTACCCTCCCCTCACCCCCCCCCCCCCCAACTCCATGAACTCTACCTACTGTTGTGTGAACAGATAATTTTTTTTTTTTAACTGGGAAGCGTTATTTCGCTTTTGCACCACCCCCCCTTCTGTAATTGCCATGTAGCAGGCATGAGGTTAAAGGATAAGCTAGCCCAGCAAGGATGATGTGCTACAGTATTTATTTATTTTGGAAGGAAGGGTGTAATTAACCCTAAATAACAGCCCTGGTAGCCTGCAGAGGGGAGCCTCCTGGCCCTATCAAAGGCCGGCAGAACAGGGAGGGACTGAGGCTGACATGAAGTCACAGATACCGAAACTATGTGCCTGATAATGATATAATTAGGGGATCAGAGATTTCTGACTGCTGCGGACTTCAAAAGCTTTAAAAGAAGCCAGCAGTCTCTCCTGTAGCCATCTTGACTAAAGCAGACATTTTTGTGTAATCACTACATACAGTAACAAGAAAGGGGGGGGGAACAGAAGAGCATTGTTCACTGTTTTCAAATACCAGTCCCCTTTTTGGGCCTTTCGCATGCCACAGGAAGAAACTTTATGAAACGACAGAAATATAGTTTTAATACAGTAATACAAAAGTCCATTCAACTTGTTCAAATGTGGCTCCAATTAAAAAAAAAAAGTTGTTAGAACTTTCGTAGTTACCTGTCAAAATTTTATTAGACTGTTTTAGGTCATGGCAAATATAGCATTTTAAATAGGCTCTCATAAACATTTAACTTTTTTTTTTCTTTTTCTGTGCTAGGAGTGAGGTGAATAGGATCAGAATGGACTTTTCATCTGTTTTATTTCTACTTTAAATCTATACATGGAATTTGTTAGACTAGGGATATGTAGTCCTCCCCACCTAGGAGTGGTGACCTTTATGCAAAACATCAGGATTGGAAAGAGGAGACAAAAACCCAGCCAAAGCAGGGTTCCAGACCCGGGACAGGGAGCGCAGATTTAGGATAGGAGAAAGACCTCCAGCTTTGGACGGTTAAAAACTCCCCATTGCCAAAGATCTGTGTTTAGCTGGCAGGTTTTGTTTTTTTGTTGTTTTGTTTTTTTTAAGAACCGAAGCATTAGCAGCCTCTGGTGAAAACTGAGCACACCATACGGTGGCCTGGAATCTGGACAGATAATTAAATGAGACACCTTACTCAGGCATTCACATTCAGGGAGAGGAGGAGGAAGAAAGGAGAGGGTAGGAAGAGGTCTATAAAGCCACAGTCCCTGGTGTTTAATTTCAGAGCACAGGTTTCAGTAACTAGACAGAACTTCAGATTGGGGAGCTGGGAAGGGGTAGTGTGCCTAAGTTCCGTTCTGGTAGCTTTAGTTGTGACACACGACAGTGACCTGAGTCCACTGTCAGATATGGTAGTAGGGGTAGCTCGGAGACCCAGATTATTTCAACTAGAAATTGATGCTAAAAGCCTCAGGGCGCGCATGCAGCAAAATGTTACTAGTGACTTGCAACTCCCCAAATAAGTTTTATAAAGGAAACTTTTAATCACTTCCTGGAGAAAAATTTGAGGTTTCCTTAAGGATTTTTCATTCAACCAGGGGAGGATTTTCAGTTTCAACGTTTCCCCTTTTAGATCCCATGTTGAATTACATGTAAAACTGGGGAGTTAAGGGGCGGAGAAGTTAGCTTTGCCTTTTTTTTTTTTTTTAATACCCGCCACCCCTCCTCCCGCTCACCCCCCCCCCCCCGCCCCCAGTTTTATGACTTTCCATTTGGGCTGAAAGAAATTGACTTTGGCAAGCAAACCACTAATTGTAAACTGCCTAGTTCCTGTTTTACAATATACTGACTAAAAGCTCCTCTGCATGAAAAGATCTTTATAGGCAAAGTTTGCCTTTTCTAGAGAGGTTGCAAATAGCTGCCCAGTTTCATAGTTTTAAAACCTCCTGACCGGAGCAATTTCTAGATTGTTGTGTTTCTAGTTAATAACTTTATAAGGTGTTAGCTAAAGCTCTTAAATCTTGGCACAGCCCTTTAAGGTAGTAAACAATTCAGTAGTTCCGATCAAATATTTATACTGACAAAATCAAAAAGCCTAGCATTTTTATGTTGTATGGTCACGTAGGATTAAGATGAATAAACAGTGTAATTTACCTTACGGTAGAAATTATCGTGATGATTGTTTGCCTTCAAAACCAACAGTAGTATTTTTAATTCCTTGCTAACTCATCAGACGTGGCTGAACTCTGATACTCTGCAATTGGGATTAATACGTTTCTAAAATTACATTGAACTGGATTGAAACTTAAGCACCTAGGGCTTTTCCAGTCTACCGGGGACTGCCATTGTAGGCGCTCAGCTGAATATTCTAAAAGTTAGTGCCTTTGATCTTGGCGATTTAGCAGTTGCTTAGGGGGATGCGTTATCTGCCCCCTGAAGGAGCGTGACGCAATTTCTCGTTGTTTTCAGGTGAAATCAGATGCTATTGTGATGCTGCCCACTGCGTGGCCACTGGCTATATGTGTAAATCTGAGCTGAGCGCCTGCTTCTCTAGACTTCTCGATCCCCAGAACACAAATTCCCCGCTCACCCATGGCTGCCTGGACTCTCTCGCGAGCACAGCGGACGTCTGCCAAGCCAAACAGGCACGGAACCACTCTGGCACCACCATGCCCACGCTGGGATGCTGTCATGAAGATATGTGCAATTACAGAGGGCTGCAGGATGTCCTGGCTCCTCCCAAGGGGGAGGCCTCAGGTAGGTGGAAGCCCTTTCTAACTAGAACGCTTGCCTGATCTACGGTCTTGTGGCAGCCGCGACTTGGTGTGCCTGCCGTTGATTTTGCTGTGAATGTAATTAGAGACACCGGAGGGAGAGGCATGGCTGGGTGCAAAGATGCATCTCTGTTGAGTCGCTTTTATGTCTGCCTGAGCATTAGGTGTCTGTCTACGTGATAGGCTTTGCCTGGTTTTTCTACACCTTCAAGCCCTCAGAAGACCATTGCTCTTCAGTAACGACAGTCTCTAAACACCTGTTTTTTGTAAGCCTCTGGGCATCGTGTTTGCGACATTCATTTTCTGAAAGTTGCCGAGGTCACTGTAAGCTTCTTTTAGATGGGGTGCGTCGTGCCAGACGGATAGATGATCGTAAGTGTCCAGTCCACAGGAGGGGTTAACACAGTCTCCTCGTTCCTTGTACTCCCTCAGGACCAGGAAACCGGTATCGGCACGACGGGAGCAGGAACCTCATCACCAAAGTGCAGGAGCTGACCTCTTCCAAAGAGTTGTGGTTCCGGGCAGCGGTGATCGCTGTTCCCATCGCCGGCGGCCTGATTTTAGTGTTGCTTATCATGTTGGCCTTGAGGATGCTTCGAAGCGAGAACAAGAGACTGCAGGACCAGCGGCAGCAGATGCTGTCGCGTTTGCATTACAGCTTTCACGGACACCATTCCAAAAAGGGGCAGGTGGCAAAGTTGGACTTGGAATGCATGGTGCCCGTGAGCGGGCACGAGAATTGCTGCCTGACCTGTGACAAACTGAGGCAGGCGGACCTCAGCAACGACAAGATCCTCTCGCTCGTTCACTGGGGCATGTACAGCGGGCACGGGAAGCTGGAGTTCGTATGACAGGGCCTCATCCGCACCCAAGTTCTCGGACGCTTTGAAGGCCTTGAGTTCTGCTGGACAGGAGCACTTTATCTGAAGAAAAACAGACTCACGTCATCATCTGGGAGAGACCAAATGACCTCTGCGGACAGAATCTTGGATATTTCTTCTGAAGGATTATTTGCACAGACTTGAAGGCAGTCAGATGTATTCTTTGCTTTAAAATTGGAAAAAGCAAAGAGAGGACTGTGCACTCACTGTTACCAGGGTTATTTGCATCTGCGCGAGCTGGAATCGAGCACCTAAATAAACTGACATGTGCTCTGTGTCAGCTCCGACGTCCTGATTTATTGTAAAGATTTAAAAAATATATCTATATTTTTTGTCTGAAATTTAGCCGTGTCTTGTCATAAATTAAAAACAAACCAAGTGGGAAGTGTAAGAAACGACACGTTCATTCCACAAATGAAGATCTGTTGTTGATTCTACTGTTGTTGATTCTGATAAGGTCTCCACTCTAGGATTGGGCTTGACTTTTGTTTTGTTTTGTTTTTTGTTTTGAAACAAGACCAAGATCTTGTTCATTCTTACTTGTGTATTTGTAATTTTCTCACAGCGTGGAAAATTTCCAAATGTGTACTGCCCATCGTTCAGTGTCTCACCCTCCCCCCCCCCCCCCCCCCCCCCGTTTTTTGTTAGGACAGTTCTGGTTTTTAGCTTTCATCTGCGAGAAATCTTAGACTTATTTATACCAGGTCAGATATGATGGATCAGTATCTGGAGTTGCCTTAGCAAAGGTAGTATTTCTCAGCTTACTCCAGATGCTCTGGAATGCTTCTTTTTAAAATGTGTCTACCTCCAACCCCAAAAGGAAAGCCAGACCAAACCCACTAAAGGAAACTTCTTCTCTAGTTCAAGTTAGTCATTGTCTCCTTTTGCTGTTGATTAATTTATCGATTAACTTTGTGTCAAATCACGTTAAATATTGTGGACCCCAAATTAGCCAAACTTGATTGTATCATGCTCCTAGTTTGCAAACCTTCCTTCAGCACAGTGTTATGCTAACTTGGTTTTTTTTTTTGTTTTTTTTTTTTTTACCTCTCAATGTTTAGAAAGGGTTTCAACAGTGAACGTTATTTGTATCAATTGAGATTTACAGAACACACAGTACCACTGGGACCCCCTGCCCCTGACATGGACTTCAGCCACTGATAGACTGTGTTTCCATTCCTGCAGGACTTTTCTGTCTGGCAACACTTCTCAGGCTGAATTTAAACCCATGCTGCATTTGCATATTTTTCCCCCCAAATAGGTCTTTGTTATCTTACAAGTGAGAAGAATTTGCCACGTAGGATTTTTTTTTTGTCCTCGATTCTTTTGTATATTTGAAACTTCTGCTAAAAATTAACCTATAGTCTGCATATTTGAGTATGGGGTTGTCTTTGATACGTGTTAAGGGATTCTTTGTGTGTGTGCGTATTTGGGGGAATATTTTATGATCAGCATAATTTGGATCCCTGAAGACAGATGCAGTAGCCACGTTCATGGAAGAATCTGAGTTGCAATGACTAGTCTAAAAACAATAACCTAGATTATTTAATAATTGGTAGACCACAGCCCCATACAAAGTAGGCTATGGAATAAATACACATTTTAATAAATGGCAGCATTCGTATTGTGCTTTTTGAGAATTACGGTTCTTGCATGCGTGGTTTACAGTTTATAAAATGGGTTAAGTTTTAAGGAGTGTCACTTCTTGAGGGAGCCACAGAATTGTGGGGCCTAACTGTGCACACCTGTCTAGGGAAGAGACTTCACTGAAGTTGCCAGTCGTTGGGGTTTCTACCCTCACCTGCACTTGTAGCTCCAGATCAAATTACAGGAGCTTCGCAGCTTGAAAATGAAGACTTCCCGCTCCTTTGCCATTCTCCTTTCATGCACAGCATCCTACGAGCTCGGTGATTCTTCTGGGTAGGCAGTGTTTGTATTAGCTCTGTGTAGTTAGTTTTCCCCTGCTGGCCCTGCTGTTATTCTCTATTCACCTCATTTCTTCCAAGTACCAGTTAACCAGGAACTCGGCAATTCCTTAAATAAGGCAACGAAGGATTTCAAGTCCTGTGTTGGGGGTGCCTGGCTGGCTTCGTTGGTAGGGCATACGATTCCGGATCTCGGGGTTGCAGGCATTGGGTGTAGAGATTACTTAGAAATAAATCTTTAAAAAAAGAATAAAAAATAGTCTTCTATTTTGAAACGCTTGGAAACCAGGAAACTCCGTCCTCCAGGAAGGGCCTGGGTCTCGGCTGGTGCTGTGATCACATTTTGTGGAAGGTGAACGTCGAATGTCTCCACTTCCGTGTTCTGTGTTCGTTGACCTGCCTCTTGTTCCTTCTGTAAAACTCACGAGGCGGTTGACACCTCCCCGTTCAGTGGGGTGGTGGCCCTGTGCCCCCCCCCCCGCCCCCGCCCTCGTGGGCAGACTGGGTGTCCCGGGTGCTAAGGTGCTAGCCGCATAAGAGACTGGCCCTGTGTCTCTTCCTCATTACAAGCCCTTTCCCCTTCATGGTTAGTATTCATAAATACTAAATGAGATATTTATTCACTTGTATTTGCACATGCCCTCGCCACCGGTCTTAAAAGTGAGATCTGGGCAGAACTTGGCCTTTCGGCGAAAATATTACAGGCTTCTCAACTTTGATTTTTACCAAGAACTAAATATAGGTGTTCCTTTTGCTTTCCTCTGAGAGGGTGGAAGTTGCCAGGCGCGGAGATAAAGGGCCCTTCATGAAATAACTGCCTACCTGATTCGGTGATGTAAGAAAGGTGATGACTGGTGTGTTGGTTTTTCCCTCATAGAGATGTTTACTGTTACCCTGAGGTGACAGTACAAGGCCGGGCTGACCAGGAACAGCCCTTGTTTAATATTGACATAGAACTCCCCCCAAAAGTAATAGTTTTTCCAAGTGGAAATTTGCCCAAACCGGAGACAAATGGGACCAAATTTGCCACGGTGTTTCTATACCTACACCCCTTACGTTCTACCCCTTTGGAAAAAATGGATCCGTACGAGGCTCTGTCTTTTAGGTTCTTCCCCCCCCTCCCCCTTATTTTGAAGGGTTCAGAGGCTTCCTAGAAATTGACTGGGGTGTCTCTAATTTCTGCTGAACTGATTTTATTAAAAACACTGCACCATAGGGGGTTTGACCTTCTAAAATACCAAACATGTCTGCTTTAGAAAATCACAAAGCTCTCCTCTGAAGAGCTCGTAAATCTGGTTTCAATATGGGTTGATTATAGGCTAAAAGCTTGAAAGCAGTGACATCTAGTATCATGAGTCTGGAACTAGCCTTTTTGGGGCCAGGACAGATTTTTTTCCTTATAACTTCTAATTGGTCCTCTTCTCTGTCTCGGCCCGAATAACGTTAAGCCTCTGAAAGTTACACGGAACGATGAGGCCCAACTCATACAGGATAGTAGTGGTCAAGTGCACTTTGGAGTCTCACAGCCTGGGTTCCAGTGCTGCCATTGCCTCTACCAGCTGTGTGAACTTGGGCAAATTACTTAAGCTCTCTGAGTACTCAGTTTTGTTACCCATAAAATGGGGGCGATAATCTCTATAAGATTATTGTATGGAGGTATAGTAATTTCTATTAATACACATGAGCGTCTTGGGTGAACCAGAGTGGCCCAACAGAATATTCCTCAAAATTTGAGAGCTATTGCCTTTCCAGTGGCTATTTACCTGACTGTAGTATTTCGGATCGTGCATACTCAAGATGAACTGCAGAATGCGTATGGCATTTTTAATATTTGTTTTTAATTTATTGCTTTTAGCCTTATCTACTAATGAGATATATAATTGTTTCCTTTTGGGTTAATCTGGTGGCTACTGATAACATTTTGGTTTTATGTACCTATTTGGGGTTGTTTTGGTTTGTTGTTTTGGTAGTTGACAGAATGAAGTGCTGGAATTTCAGCTGCTCCTGGTGGTTAATCCAGTGAGAAAGTCAAGGGAGTCAGTCATGTGGACAACAGATACTGTTCCAGAATCACTTGACCAGATTGTGTCTGATTGATACACTCTAAACAAGTACCACCATCAATTATAATTTGCCTCATAAAGGCTCCAAACAAAATACAAATAGTTCCACAACAGGTTTTTAGAACTGTGTGAACGTCTATTTGGGGGGAGGGGCGGGGTATGGGGTGGAGAAGGGTGTCCTAGTTAGTGAAAAATCCAGTTCATTTCCCTAGATGAAATTAATTTAGTCAGTGACTCTGTGGGTCACAAGTATAATGGAAAAAAGGACTGTTTTAGACACCAACTCACTCTTCTTCCCTCTCTTCATTCTGTCAATATTGTCCTCACTCGGCTGATTTAAGAAGGCAGGCCATTGATCTGAGAATTTGAGATCCAATGAAGTAACAAAATTAAATGCGCTTTCAAAATTTGACAACTCTTTCTTTGGAGTACAGTTTTCGACCCTGAACATGTCCTGGCTAGTCGGCTAATGCTGTAGCCCATTTTGGGGTGTGATGGCGTAATTCACCTGTCTGCCATTCTGGAAACTTGGAGATAGACCTGGGGAGGTGTCGGAGACGGGGGTAGCCAGCTAGCGGCATACTGCTTGCGACATAGTGGCAATTTTCCAATGGATCTGCTTTGGAGAGTTTCAAAGTACGTATTATGGGGGAGGCCTGCCAGCCATATTTCTACAAACTTTCGCCATTCTATGAATATTAAAAGGGATTCCAGGAAAGGCATTGATGAGCTATCCTGGGAGACACTTTGGATAAGCAATTACACAATATCTCAAGGCATCCATCCATCATTCCTCAAGACTTCTAGGAGATTCCTTCCATCTAGTGTAGCTAGTAGCCAGCTGGCCTGTTGGAGGCTATTTCAGATTACGTTTAGCAGCCTGTATCTTGCAGATCAGACTGATGTTGGATTAACCTGAGCAGAATCCTGAAGAGCGGAGTTGATAACTGTTTCTATGTATATAAATACACATACGTATATAGCATGTATACATATGTGCTATGCTAGCTGAACAGTCTTTGAAATCCTGGACTCATTTTCCATTGAACGAGTTTTCAAGGCAGTGTGTAAGCAGATGTTGGAATTTGTGGGAAGTCAGCAATTTGTTTTAGACACGTGAAGACTAAGTTCGTTGTGATGAATTAATAAAGTCAGAGGCTGTTGTGTAAATTCACTGTGAAAGCTCTCATATTACAAACCTAATGGAACAAAAATTGTTTTAGCAGTTAAAACCAAGAGAAATACAGAAAGCTCTTTATCCCTGGTCTCTTCCCCTTGGAATTTCCCTGGGGAACTGATGAGGACAGTGGAAAAACACCACACTTCTAAAAGCAGTCTCTTACTTTTCCAGTGTCGGGAGTCCACGCCGAGGCATTTCTTTTCTTTCTTTCTTTCTTTCTTTTTTTTTTTACTACATTTCGTGGATGTGATTTTGATACCCAAGACTTTCACTCACAGTCGCCTCGCTAAATGGGGTATTTCTCACCCGGATTTGGGGATTAAACTGTGAACTCCCAGTGGGGAGGGGCTGGAGACCGATAGCCTTTGTAAATTGCTGTGATCCAAGGAGAGAATGAAGTGAAGGGAGAATGAGATGTCTTGCAGTAAGCATCTGAATCCAGGCTGTCAGTAAATAAACAAATGTCTTTCTCTTTGGTTTCCCCACTCTTTCAACTATCGTTTAATTTTTTTAAATATTTAAAAAAATGTTTATTTTGAGAGAGACAGAGGGGGAGAGAGAGCATGAGCACACGAGCAGGGGAGGGGTAGAGAAAGAGGGAGAGAAGACAATCCCAAACCAGCTCCATGTTGTCAGTGACGAGTCCGATGTGGGGCTTGAACTCACGAACGGTGAGCTCATGACCTGAGCCATGACCTGTGCAGAAATCGAGAGTCAGATGCTTAACCCACTGAGCCACCCAGGCACTCCTCAACTACAGTGTTAAAGAGTTACAATGTTGTATGGGAAGTCCAAAGGAAAACAAGTTGCTCATGAAGGGAGTTAAGGAGAAGCAATTGCAATGGATCTGAAAATTAATGAAGCATTGCTAAGGTCAAATGCATCCCCACCTTTTAAACTTGGTGCCCATCTCCAAGCTGATTTAAGGATACTACTTTTCACCTAGAAGCATATCCTTATTCTCCATTAAGCTAAGAACTGTACTTTCATTCTTGGTATTCCGAAGTATCCAAAGTTGTCGTCACACGGTGTTTCTCCAAGGAATTAAAAAAAATAAGCCGCTGAGAGTTTTGTTGGGCCAGTAGGTGAAGAACCTGAAACCCGCAAGCTATTTCATCTTCAACCTGCTTGTCCCAGCCACACAGGGGTAACTTGGGCGGATCCTTTTTTCTCCTCCGGAACTGAACCTCTCACCAGAGGCTATAATAAAAGCAACAAATAGCTTGCTGCGTCCTGCATTCAAGGTCACACCAAAGGTTAGTTACACATTACCCACCCCTCTCCACACACCTAGCATCTTCATTAAAGGATTACCTTTTACTTCAAAATCCAAATGGCTCTTATGCATCCATTTGTACTTTTATAGTTGAGCCTTTATATATGTTTCTTTGATTATCAGTGTTCTCTCAAGAAAATTACTTATTGCGTAGGTAACTTTAAATAATGAAATGCAAGTTAAAGAACGTGTTTATGTGTGCCGGGGTGGGGGGGGGGGGGATGATCATGACTTCCTAACTATTGTTCCTAGTTTCCCATAAGCCTTTTATTTATTAAAAGTATTTTATATTTATATTATTTATATTTATATTTATATAATAATGTATAGACATACATTTATATTTTCTACGAGCGCTGGATCAAACCGTCAACAGGCTTCAGGTAGCGTGTGTTAAAAATACCAGTATGGGGTGCCTGGGTGGCTCAGTCCGCTGAGAGGCCGACTTCAGCTCAGGTCATGATCTCACAGTTCGTGAGTTCAGGCCCTGCATTGGGCTTGGGGCTGTCAGCAACGTGGAGCCGGCTTTGGATCCTCGGTTGCGCCCCCCCCCCCCGCCCCTCCCCCTTGCATGCTCGCGCGCGCTCTCTTTCAAAATTAAATACCAAACATTTAAAAAATGTATTCTTCCTTACCAACCTTAAAAAAAATATGAAAAAAGTGTGGAAAAGAGCAGCTCCATTTCTTTAAAAGCAGCAATGTTGTCAACATTCAAAGGCAAACTGTTTGGCAGGAAAGAGGAACCGTACCTATTCTCTGTGCAAAATCCGGGGCAGCACTGATCGCGCTGGAGCTCGGTTTCCCCTGGGATTCTGCGCTTCTGGCTACCGAATTCACAGGCTGACAAAGCCTGGAGGTGGTGCTGCTTGGAGGCTGTCTAAAGGGGGGATGGGGGGGTGGGGGGGGGAGGGGGGATTGTCTGTCCATCCGGGATTGCTAAATGTCAAGGGTCATTTCCCAGCCTGACACTTGATTGTGAAGCAGGTTAGGAGGTAAATCTTGCAAGGCCCCGGATTGTGACAAACGCTATTGGTGGGCAATAAAGTCCGACCGCCTTAAGCGGCTTGTTTTAACAATGGGAGGTTGTTTGTTGGCATTTGTATGCAAATTGTGGTGAGTAGCTAACAGGTTGCTTTGAAATGCTGAATTTGTTTATCCCAATGTGGGAAGCCCGACCTTTTCTTCGTGGGCAGAAGATTTATGGAGCTCTTTTTTTCATGGCTCTCAGCATTGAATTAGGTCCAGCAGGGCCCCAGCATTGTCATTAACTCAGGTTGGGCTTCAGGGGCGGAAGTGCACTGCTGGTCCCCAGACTGACCCAGACGGGGGTAACCTGCTGGGAAGCCATGGGCTCACAACGTTCTGGAGTTTCTCTAGGTCCCCTGGCTAGGGCTGAGCCACCAAAACAGCAAACAACTGAAAGGAAAAATACTCCTGTCTTCAGAATATCCATCACATAAATACCTCGTCTGGAAAAAAATAAATCGGCCATTTCCTTTGGCTTCGTCTTCATACCTATTCCGGGAAAAAGCACCTCCCTCCTAGGCCAAAAGAAAGACCTGCCATTGAGTCTCTTCACTGGCTTGTGTCTTCGTATGAACTTTTTAAGTCAAAAGCGTTTGTTCAAAGTGCTCATCCTAACATTTTTAGAGTCTTTATAGCCGCCGTGGGTGTGTACGGTTTTGCCCTCAGAGGGACCTGGGTTCAAGTTCAGTTTCTTCATTTACATAATGGGGATAATAATATTATCAGCACTTTGGGTTGTTGGGGGGATTAAATGAGATGATGCAAATAAAGGTTTAGCTCGATTCTTTGCAAAGCTGTAAACGTTAGCCGTTCCTACGAGATACTGTTCCTTTTTTTTTTTTTTAATTTTTTTTTTCAACGTTTATTCATTTTTGGGACAGAGAGAGACAGAGCATGAACGGGGGAGGGGCAGAGAGAGAGGGAGACACAGAATCGGAAACAGGCTCCAGGCTCCGAGCCATCAGCCCAGAGCCTGACGCGGGGCTCGAACTCCCGGACCGCGAGATCGTGACCTGGCTGAAGTCGGACGCTTAACCGACTGCGCCACCCAGGCGCCCCGAGATACTGTTCCTTTAAGGGCCCTCGAACTGTCTAGAAAAGACACACAGATGGTCAGCGGTCATCACTCTTACTTTACGGACTGAATAGATTCAAGATTTAGCGCTGCTTAATCTCTTTTATTTGTGAGTGTCTTTCATTTGCTCAATTTCACCTTTCCATGCTTATAGACAGCAGGAAAGTACTTAACGTTGAGGCGAAAATATTGAAACGACAACATCCCTTGCAGGAAAATGCTGCTTCTTAGGAACAATTATAGTGCTGAACATCAGCACAGGACAGTTTGTGCTAACACTGTCCCAAATCAGGAAGGGCACGTTATCTGCTCCCTGTTCCAGCAAATACCTGTTTTTGCACATCCTGTTAATGAATACACACCTGTCGAGCGTGTTAGTTTGCTCTGCTGACTTAGTTGACAGAGGGCCAAGCCACAGTTCACTGCATTGAGTACAGGCGGCAGGAGCACTGCTGGCTGTCTTGCTGCTTGGGGGTCCGGGTGAAGGGCCTGCAAAGGTCACCCGCACAGGAGTGAGAGAGGCGAAATAGAATTTTGTGTCAGACTGCATTCATAAAGAAGGTTCTTTCAATAATCTGTGCTTCCAAGAAATGTGTTAGACTAAAAACACAATTCAGCTTTTTTTTTTTAAAGTGCATTTATTTATTTTGAGAGAGAGACACAGAGAGAGAGAGAGAGAGAGAGAGAGAGAGAGAGAGAGAGAGAGACCGAGGGAGGGGCAGAGAGAATCCCAAACAGGCCCAATGCTAACATCATGGAGCCCCATGTGGGGCTCCATCCCAGGGACCGTGAGCTCATGACCTGAGCCGAAACCAAGGGTCGGATGCTCAACAGACTGAAGCACCCAGGCGACCTTCCGCTTTGGTAATAAAGCTGATTTGTCACTTCCTGTTCCTTACTAAGAATGTTGTGACTCGTGTGGTTCTGTGCCTTTTTGTGTTCCTGTATGTTAGCCTCTCGTGTGTGTTCCCTGAGATAGTGACAGATCAGCGGGACTTCTGCAAGCCCAGGAATTTGTCTGTGTGCCTCACGTGTGAGCACCGCATCTGAAAGCAGCCACCTGACACTTGCTGAGGATGTTCGCTGAGTGAGACACGGAAGCCGGTTGCAGACACATTTCTCAGCTGACCAGCTCTAATCTTAAGCCTTTCCACTCATTTTGGGTCCTTCCCTTTCCCCTGTTTCTTCTGACCGCCTTGGTCATGGGCTTTCTGGCTGAGGATAGCGTCCTATCTCCACTGCTCCCTTTAGACTTGAGGTTTCTTGCCTGTCTATGGCTCCCCACAGCTCACGCCATCTCTCTGGGTCCTGCCTCAAGCTGGTTCTGACCCCTTTTGCCCTGGCTTCATGTCCTTTCTCTCTTGATCACGTATTTGGCTTTTGCTTTTCTGCCCAGCCGGTTTGTTTTCCAGTGACTTGATTGGACCGTCGCTCTTGACTTAGGCTTTGATTGGGAAGCTCTCTCGTGTTAACCTTGTGCCGTGACGTCAAGCTGGCAGGCCGGTCCTGGACCAGACCTGGGTGATCCTGCCTGCCTGGGCCTGGAGCACTGGTTGTCTAGATACAGCCTTGACTACACATTCAACAATCACGTTGTACCTCACCTCACCAACCCCCCAGACACACACAGCCTTACCTTTCCTGGTGGCCATTCTTTATCTGCTAAGAACGTGGGGTTGGAACTTAGGGACTTAGGGGGTATGAGTGCTCAGGCCCAGGAAGGTGATGCAGAGAAGGGGCCACTACACTTGGGACTGAGAATATACTGGCAATTTCTCTGGGGCCCTTTGACCCCACGAGTCACTGTCCATCCCTCCAAGGCCCTTGCCTGATAGCTCTCATTGAAATCTGAACTTCCCCTATTATAACTCCTCTAATTCTTGCCGCAGGCGGAACAATTGAGGAGCATCCACTCTTGGGTTAGACTAAAAACACGATACAGCTCTGATGAAACTGAGTGGGTGCCTTTGACTAGGAAAATGGAAGAGGGAGCTTCTCCCAGAGCCACCGGGGTGTCTCCTCTGGGCAGTCACGGTGGGGCTCCTGGGAGAGCTGCGAGGTGGGGGCGCGCACACGCGCCCTGGCCCATGCTGCCCGCTGCTAGGGAGGGGGCTTGTCAGTCTCCTCGGAGAGCGCACGCTCCAACTTGGCACTTGCCCCCCTCCCCCCCGCGCCGGGGTAGGGCCCGAGCAGCAGAAGCTGCACAGCCTCCCTGCGCGTTCTGGCGGGTTCCTCGAGGAGCCCCGTCGCCCGACGCCTGGCGCAAGGCAGATGAGTAATAAAATCTGCGGCAGCTGCCGCTGTAACTCTACTGACCCCATTCTTCTGGCTTCCGCAGCCCCGCCGCCCAACGGGGATGAACAGTCAGCCGGCAGTTTTTGCCAAAGGAGCCGTTGGTTCAAAGATTCGGTACCGACAAGTGAGATTTAGTAAGTCGCGCCCTCTTCCAGCTTCATCCTTGTCGTTCTTAAAATGACGGTCGCAACACCACTTTTCTAGAGTGCTAGTAAGCCCCTTTGCTGCTCTTGGGAAAAAGCCCTCGAAAATAGGAATTACTGTGAACATGCTACTTTGAAATAAAGATAATTTTTTTTTCTCCTGTGTTCCCATAGGTTTCTTTTCTTTTTTTTTTTTCCTTGTAAGGTTTATTTATTTTGGGGCGGGGGGTGGTGCGCAGAGAGAGAGGGGGACAGAGGATCCAAAACGAGCTCTGGGCTGACAGCAGAGAGCGGATGCGGGGCTGGAACCTATGAACTGAGATCGTGACCTGAGCCGAAGTCAGGCGCTTAACTAACTGACTGAGGCACCCAGGCGCCCCTCCATATTTTTCGTTTATATTTTTAATTCTACTACTGTTTAATTTTGTTTAATGTTTATTTATTTTTGAGAGAGAGAGAGAGAGAGAGAGAGAGAGACAGAGCTCGAGAGGGGAAGGGCCAGAAAGAGAGGGGACACAGAATCTGAAGCAGGCTCCAGGCTGTGAGCTGTCAGCACAGAGCCCCAGTGGGGGCTCAAACCCACAAACCCGGGAGATCATGACCTGAGCCAAAGTCGGATGCCTAACCGACTGAGCCACGCAGGCGCCCCTACTTTTTAAGTTTTTAATTACATTTGTTTTTAATTGTTTTTGAGAGAGAGACAGGGCGTGAGTGGGGGAGGCTGAAACAGGCTCCAGGCTCTGAGCTGTCAGCACAGAGCCTGACTTGGGGTTTGAACTCAAGAACCATGACATCATGACCTGAGCTGAAGTCAGACGTTCAACCGACTGAGCCACCCTGGCGCCCCTCTATTACTTTTTAAAATATAGGTTTTAATCATGTCTCCTTTCTCTAGTATTTATAAGTAGCCAGCCATAGAGTTTGCTTTAAGAAGACAGAAAGTGGTGGATACAGCAGTTATATGCTTAAGACCATCTGTCCTTTTCTTCAACCAATAAAAAAGCACTACCCGTGCTTTTTGGATTATTGTTTGTAATTGAATTTACGTTTACAGTAAACCTCAGGCTTAGAATTTGAGCTGGGTGGGTAGGGAGAGAAGACAGAAAAGTCCAAACAGTGTAATTAACAAAAGTGGGAGAAGCTTTGTTGGGTACAGCTTGAAACAAACACGAGGATTGCCCTTAGTGTCTTGAATAAAATGAAACAATAACCTCCCTCCTCACCAACCCCCCCCCCCAAAAAAAACCCTGGTGAAAGTTCTGCTTAAAAATAACCTTTATCTTTGTACTTTTCCCCTACTTAAGACAAATATTATGTGACAATAAATTTGTCTTTTGTTTTTGAAAATTTTCTACAATTAGCTGAAATGTTAAGATAAGTAGACTTTGTCGGTTAGGAATAGCAAGAAGGAATATTCATATTGCTTATTGATCTGTGCCCAGATGTTTGATATTTAAGTGGTACTTAATGATTGCAAATTTAGGGGGTCTGCTGCCTGCTTCACAATTGGAAGAGTGGCTAAGTGACTTGCCCAAGGCAATGGGCAAGGATTTCTGCCCAGGACCATCTTTCTTCCAACAGATACTGAAAACTTGTGACAAAAATAAAACCAGAGTCACACGATTTTACTTCTGAATGGAAACTTTACAGTGGCGCTTTGTCTCTGCCTTTTAGGAAGGCAAAGCCATGCTCAACCCTAACCACATTCTCTCTGCCAAGTCCTGCCTCATCCGTCCCAGTGAGACCAGGAGAGAATTCTCTGCCCTGCTTGTTTCTGGGGCTTGGGGGATGAGAAGAAATTCGTTCGTTCTCTTCATTGCAGTTTTAATTCTTTGAGGGATGATTCCACATTTATTTTTAAAGTAATGTCTATGCCTAACATGGGGCTTGAACTCAAAACCTCGAGATCAAGAGTTGCATGCTCTACTGAGCCAGCTAGATGCCCCAAGATTCCACATTTTATATCTTATCTTATCTTATCTTATTCTTCAACGTTCCGCATTTTATTCATTTTGTGTTATTTTATTATTTTTCAAGATTCCATATTTTATATGTTGTTCTGACAGCTATGGGGAGAGGATTTTTATTCTCCTCTCCGATGACCCCCTTATTGTGGGGATTCAAAAAAGGGCTCTATGAACTTTCCTCTTTCTGACTCTTGGAAAGGACGTAGAAATGGAGTAAATACGCAATCTTATCCTTTCTCTTTTTTTTTTTTTTTTAATTTTTTTTCAACGTTTTTTATTTATTTTTGGGACAGGGATAGACAGAGCATGAACGGGGGAGGGGCAGAGAGAGAGGGAGACACAGAATCGGAAGCAGGCTGCAGGCTCCGAGCCATCAGCCCAGAGCCTGACACGGGGCTCGAACTCACGGACCGCGAGATCGTGACCTGGCTGAAGTCGGACGCTTAACTGACTGCGCCACCCAGGCGCCCCTATCTTACCCTTTCTCTTACTTCCACTTGCTTCTTACCTTCCTATAAACCACCTTCCTAACCAAAAGAAGCAGAAATTAGCTGGTTTTGGTAGACTTTTTAACACTAAGTTTTAAATTTTAATTCTAGTATATATAACACACTGTGTTATATTAGCTTCAGGTGTATGAACTAGTGATTCAACAATTCCTTGTATCACCTGATGCTCATCATGGTAAGTGTACTCTTTCATCCCCATCACCTATTTCACTCATCCCTCCACCCCCCTCTTCCGTGGTAACCATCAGTTTGTTCAGTGTAGCCAAGAGTCTGTTTCTTGGTTTGTTTCTCTTTTTTCCCTTTGCTTGTTTGTTTTGTTTCTTAAATTTCACATGTGAGTGAGATCATACGGTATTTGTCTTCTTCTGACTTATTTCACATAGCATTATACTCTCTGGTTCCGTCCATTTTGTTGCAAATGGCAAGATTTCATTCTTTTCTATGGCTGAATAATATTCCATTGTGTATATATGTGTGTGTAGACCACATCTTCTTTATCCACTCATTAATCGATGGACACTTGGGCTGCTTCCATAATTTGCCTAGTGTAAATCATGCCGTTATAAACATAGGGGTGCATGTATCCCTTTGAAATAGTTTATATTTTTGGGGTAAATACCCAGTAGTGTAATTACTGTATGGTAGGATAGTTCTCTTTTTATTGAGGATCTGGTGAACTTTTGTGGTCTATATTGATGAAACTTTCTGGAAGATATTTTATTTTATTTTATTATTTTATTGTATTTTATTATTTTATTTTAGAGTTATTTTCCCCTTAGAAACATAGAAGTACTTGTAGAAAAAAAAATGATGTGTCAAATTCTCTCTTTTAATAGTCTTACTTTTTAATTTTTAGTAACAACAGAGAGATCCTGGTGGAATTTCAGTGAATAGTATCAGGATATATTTTGGAAAGCCAGGAAATGTCAAACTTTGTGTAAATTGGTATTTCTAAGGCTTCGATAACACTCAGAAACTGTAATTATATCAGGACAAGGTCTTTTTCAGCAAAAGAGGCTCACACAAGTTTCTTCATGATTATGCTTTGACCACTCCATTTGCTTTATTCATAATACTGTCCTAAAAGAATTTCCTTGCAGAAAACAGTCAATGAACCTAGCATAATGGGAATTTTCTACACGATTAAGTTCATGGAAGCGTACATTCTATTTCCAGAATAATCAACCAGTCCAGAGACACTCAGCTTCTCACTGTACGATGAATAGTTGATATTTCTGAACTAAAGGAAGCAGTATTATGGGAATTTTCAGCCACTGATAAAATGCTAGAATCAGAAAGTTAAGACATCAAGTTACATGGAATGCTCAACTTAAATCTAGCTACAAAGGGGCACCAGAATGACTAGCTGTGAAAGGTCAATGTTTAACTTTTCCAAGTATTGCTTAAAAGAAATGTATGAGGCAGGAAGGGGAAGGGAAGAGAGAGACAGAGAGAGAGAAGCTTGGTTGGTTATATCAATGCATTAAAAGCTGCATTGGAACAAACTTGCAAAGAACAAGAAGAAAGTTTTTAATAATTTTCAAGAAGTCTTCATGTGCTATGCAGACCTAATTTATCTTGTTTTTCTGTATTCTACGGATACATATATGCTGAAAGAGAGAGGGAGATGAAAATAAGCAAACAAAAAGAATGGGGGGAGGAGAAAGAAAACATTAAAAATTATTAGAAGAGTAGGTGGATATTAATTTTTTTTCTTGGGTTTGGAAAAGGGAGCCAAATAGGACAGTTTAATATTTACTAAAACAAGCCCCAGGATCACACATGAGCCTCCAAGTGGCAGTTAACCTGGTACCCAGAGTCTTGAGAGCTCAGGCTGGGGTGTAAAGAAATGCAGGGTCTCCAGCAGGAGCCCTTTTCCCAGCATCTGTACTGATTCACAGCAAAGGTAGACCCTGCCCCCTCCTCCCCTGTCAATTACTCATCATTGTTGTTTATTGCTCCTTCCCTTTACCTAGTCTCTGCTGGCAAAACTCTCAGGCATCCATGCTCGGGGCTGGTCCACACACTGTTCTGTACTGGTTTGAGATGAGCATAAAAATTGAGAGTAAGCATCGAGAAACTTTTAAGCAACTCAGTGGAGTCATTTAATGTCTGTAGAATCTAATGAAAAACGGGGCTTCGTTTTATGTATCTTTGTTCTGAATTTCATTTCAGCTAGCAGTTTATTTTTATGGTATTTTACAAAATATCATCTGTGATAGATTGGGAAAAAATGGTGTTATGTTACAGTTCGTCTGAAGCACTGCTCTGGAGAACCAGGAGGTAGTGCTTCGAAGGTAAGGGTAACACACTTTTCTAAATGTGGATGGAGTTTATGCTATGAATTAGGGGAGGGCCAAACATTTCTCCCCCTGAAGAGCCCAGTCAGAAGCAAGAGTGTCTAGTTAGTGACATGTTTTACAGCAGTGATTCTACAACATATTTGTCTTAGGACTCTATTTAAACTTAGAAAAATTCAGTTTCCAGGTGCTCATTGCTAGTATATAGAAATACAACTGGTTTTTAAAATACTTTCTTTGTATTCTGTGACCTTGTTAACCTCACATGTTTGCCCTAGCATTTTTTGTTTTGATTTGGTGGACGCCTACATAATTGATTTCAGGCTTTTCCCTTTTTCTTAATACTGTCAATTTTCCTCTAAGCCCTGCTTTAGCTGCATCCTATACATTTTTTTATATTGCATTTTTATTTCCTTTTAATCCAAACTCTTTTCGAATTTTCCTTGTGCTTTTTTTTTTTTTTTTCACTGATTCATGGACTATTTAGTAGTGTGTTGTATTTCCAAATTTTTGGTGATTTTACAGATATTTATTGATCCTTGTTGAATTCCATTATGGTCCAAGAATATCCTTTGTATAATTTCAATTGTTAACATTTGTTTAAAGGGATGTGTTTCGCTCAGAATATGTTCTATCATGGTGAATGTTGGGTGTTAGGACTTGAAAATAACGTGTGTTAGACCAAAGTAGGGGTTCTGGCCCAAGACGGTGAGGCTCCTAAATTCATTTCCTCCCAAAGACACACTGAATGTACTGTTTATGTAGAGCAGATCCCTCTGAAAGAAATCCAGAAAAGAGGTGAGCGATTCCTACACGTCAGGTTAATGAGAAAATAACCACATCGAAACAGGTCTTCACAGACCCTCAGCTACCAGAGGCCACTAAGAACAAAGAAATCAGCTTGGACAATCAAAAAAGTTTGAGAGACACCCAAGAACTTGGGCTGGGCTGAATGATAAGGTTCACCACACAAGACCACACCAGCAAGAGAGGTAAATGTTTTATCTCATGAGCAGAAAAGGAAAATGAACAAATAGAGGAATATATTCCAAACAAAAGAACAAGATAAAACTCTGGAAACAGGTCTTAACGAAACAGAGATAAGTGATTTACCTGATAAAGAGTTCAAAATAATGGCTGTAAAATAATGAATGGAGAAAGTGGAAATTTCAACAAGGAGAAGATAAAGTACCACATAGGAGTCACAGAGCTAAAGAATACAATAGCTGAAGTAAAAATTTTTTAAAATATTTATTTATTTATTTTGAGAGAGAGCAAGCAAGAGAGAATCCCAAGCAGGCTCTGCATTGTCAGCACAGAGCCTGATACAGGGCTTGAAATTAGGACTGTAAGATCATGACCTGAGCTGATATTAAGAGTTGGGCACTTAACCAACTGAGCCACACAGCCACCCTGAACTAAAAAATTTAATAAAGAAATTCACATAAGACTAGATGAAGAGGAGGAAAAAGGAAGCAAAGACAAAAATGGCAGTAGAATTCAACCCATCAAAGGAGCAAAAGAAAAAAAAAGCTAAAAAAGAGTGAAGATCGTTTTAAGGATTTATGAAACACTATTAAGCAGACCTATATGGATAATAGAGGTTCCAGAAGATAAAAGAGAGAAAAGGAAGAAAGCCTATCTAAGGAAATAATGCCTGAAAACTTCTCTAATCTGGGAAAAGAAACGGACATCCAGATCCAGAAAGCCCAGAGAGTTTCAAAGAATATGGATCCAAAGAGACCCAATTAAAGGAATATCACAATTAAATTGTCAGAAGATAAAGACAAAGAGAATCTTAAAAGCAGCAAGAGAAAAACAACTTGTTGCATAAAGGGAAACCCCATAAGACTATCAACAGACTTTTTCAGCATAAACTGTGCAGGTCAGAAGGGAGTGGCACAATATATTCAAAGTGCTGAAAGAAAAAAACTGCCAATTAAGAATATTCTACCTGGTAAAGTTGTCCTTCAGAATTGAAGGAGAGATAAAGTGTTTTCCAGACAAACAAATGCTGAAGCAGTTCATTGGTACTAGACTGGCCATGTAAAAAATGTTAAAGGGACTTCTTCAAACTGAAACAGAAGGATGCTAATCAGTAACAGGAAAATATGAAAGTATAAATCTCACTGGTAAAGGTAAATATATAGATAAATTCAGAATACCCTAATGTTGTAATGGTGGTGAGTAAAGCACTTATAAATCTAGTATGAAGGTTAAAAGATGAGTAATAAAATGGAATTACAATTGTTCATTAATGAATATAAATGACATGAAAAACAAAGTGTTGGGGGAGGAGAATAAAAATGCGGAGCAGAGCTTTAGTATATGTTGAAATTTAAATTGTTTTCAGCTTAAAATAGACTGTTATAAATATGTTTTATATAATCCTCATGGTAACCACAAAGCAAAACTTATAATGGATGCATAAAACATAAAAATAAAGAAATCTAAACATATCAGTACATAAAGTCATCAAATCACAAAGGAAGAGAACAAGAGAAAAAGACAGGAACAAAGGAACTACAAAACAGCCAGAAAACAATGAAAACAATGACAATATTAAGTTCATACTTAACATTACTTTAAATGTAAATGGGCTAAATTCTCCAATCAAAAGACACAGAGTAGCCAAATGGGTAAAAAACAAGATGTAACTACATGTTACCCATAAGAGACTCACTTCAGATGTAAGGACACATATAGACTGAAAGTGAAGGGATAGAAAAAGATATTCCATGCAAATTTAAACCAAAAGAAAGCTGGTGTAGATATCCTTATATCATACAAAATAGACTTTAAGACAAGCACTATAATAACAGACACAGAAGGTTTTTCTGGCTTCTTTCTATACTTTGTAGGTTTTTTTTGTTTGTTTTTGAAAGCCAGATATCTTGTTTCAGACAGTGGAAGCCGAAGTAAATGGATTTTATGCCTGGAAATTTTGTGGCCTAGGCATTTAGTGTGTTTTTTGGGCGCTGTGTATCTGGGTCTTGGGGGGTGGGTCCTGACCTATACCAGTAATGGAAACTCTCTAATAGTCTGGATCCAAGGTACTTTCTGCCAGGGTTAGAGAGTTTTTTTCTCTTCCCTTTCCCTCACTTTCCTGGGTCTTCACCAGTGCCCTAAGATGACAGTTTCCTGTCTTTTCTGCAACAGTTTAAACCTCCATGAAAGTGAAGAAGGGTCTTGTGCCTTTCTTTCTGCTCTTACTGTCCCCTCCCCAGGTCTATACCACTCTTGCCCCCAGGGTTTCTTGTGAGTATCCAGTGATGTCTGGAGAAGACCCTGTGAGTGCGTGTAAAGTCGTCTTGTGTCTGAGGCTTCTGGGAATTCCCTATCCTCACAGTAACCCATATTCAGCATTTAGCAATTCATTTGCCATTTTAGCTGAATTCTTCCTACCAGCTTGTATGATGTGTGGTGGCATGGGCCCCAGGCAATCAAGCACTCAACTTTTTTCTCCTTGTAGGTTCTTTCCTTTCCTTAGATTTCAGGTTAGTTAATTGCCCTGAAACCTCAGGTTTCTGATAGGCTCAAGAAAAGTTGTGAATTTGCAGATCACCTGACATTTGTTGTTGTTGTTGTTGTCGTTGTTGTGAAATAGCAATGCTCTTTCCAGCTTTCTAGAGCTTAAGCAAAAGCATGAACTTTCCCAATTGTTAAAGACCAAAAAGAGTTTTAGTTATTGTAGGTTAATTTATAGATATTTGTCATATTATAAATTTAAATGAGAAATTTAGAAAATATTTATTAACTTATTAAAAAATAACAATAATATATCCATTACACGTTGCTACGAATAACCCATTTTAAATTTTAAATGAAAAGTAGCTACATTTTCCAAAAACAAAAAATTAGTGAGAAGAGTGATTGTGTAAATTTTTGAAAATCTCTTTAATGTGTGGGTTAATAGAAGATGGCTATATTCTCATATCCGCCTCTGCATTTCAGTCTGTTGCAGTATCACTCATTGTGAAGTCTCTGGAATACTCCATTATACCTTAGTGAGAAAATGAGAGTAAAAAAGACAAACAACATCTTATTAGGAGAATAGTTTTGAACTTGTAGAACCCCCCCAAAGGTCCTCAGACCTTTGAGAACTTCTGGCTTACAGCATTTGCTCAGGCAGTAATAGAAAGTAATAGAAAATAGAAGTAATTTGCTCAGAAAGTAATAGAAAGTTTGCTCAATCAGCAAACAAAGCTTGAATATCCTCCAGTATATGTGTATTTGTTCACGAAGTATATATACGCCTGACATCCATCTGTTTATTATATATAGTAGTGAAGCAATTTCTTATTGTTAAGCTAAAAATAAGATGAAACAGAAAATATAGTACTTCCTCACTCCTTTCCTGCCATCTTATGTACCCTTGACCCTAATTTGGAGGACATTGTTTAAGAGGAGCAGCAGGAACACTGAAGTCCTGCTCTCTGGGACCTTTGCTCCCAGAGTGTGGTGAGGCTTGTTCCTAATGTTGTGGGCAGTGAAGAGTAAGATCAAGAAATGAACTCAATGGTCTGCCAGGAGGTGGAGACTAGGAGTCAGCCGTGGAACCGGTGGTGGATGTAGGAAGCCACAGGAAAGCAGCATGCCCTTGAGATGAACGACACCGTGGGATCCTATACTTGGCAGTGTCGAGAAGTCACACGAATATTGGTCTCACAGACTATAAAATACCTCGAAACATCCCTCCAAGGAGTTCAATTCTGTGATGGAATTCTGTATTTGGATCTGGATTGGAACCAGCATTCAGATTCCTTCAATAAGAAAGTATTGGCAGATGGGCTTGCTTCGTTCCTTCCTGGTCCTGGAGCAGAGCATTGGGTTCTAGATTTATGCGAGGATTAGACTGTTCCTTGACTACTTTCATACAGTTTGAATCCTTTTCTAGCTGGATGTAGGAAGATAGTTTTTTTTTTAACTTAGTTTTCAAGGAAGATACCAGAGCCCTATAGCTTATGAGTATGAAGAATGTATTAGGTTATCTTTTGCCTTAGTGACAAGTAACCCAAACGTGCAGCTTAAGAGAACAAACATTTATTCACAGTTTCTATAGGTCAGGAATTATAACAAGTGCCTGTGGTTCAGAGATGCTCACAAGTCTGCAGTCCGGGAGTTGGCCGGGCTGTGGTCAACTCAAGGCTCAACTTAAAGAGGACCTACTTCCAAGCTGACTTGCTTGGCTATTGGCCACAGACATCAAGTTTCTTGCCAAGTGGGCCTCTCCCTCAGGTAACACACAACAGGCAGCTGGCTTCCCTCAGAGCGCTGCAACAAGAGAACAGAGGATGCCATGGTCTTTTTGTATCTAATCTCAGAAATAGTATCCCCTCATTTTGCTGTATTCTGTTTGTTAGAAGCAAATCACTAGGTCCAGTCCACCCTCAAGGGGAGGGGACTCCAGAAGAGATGGATTTCAGAGGGGAGGGACCTCTGGGGCTATCTTGGAGGCAACATACCACAGGAAGGGAAACCACTACCTAATTTCCCACTCTTGGTCACTGAAATGTTGTTCTTTATCTTTATTGCTTATTTACTAGCACAGGAGGACAGGAGGACAGAACTTTATCTGACTTGCTCACCTGATGCACCTCCAGGATCTAAAATGGACCTGGCATGAGGGCATGTCGTGCTCAGTAAATCAGTATTTGTAGAATGAATGCATATATCTCATTAAGTGATGGCAATAGAAGACTCACTATAGAGTCTCTCAGTCCTTCTTGTATCTTGTTTTGCTTCTTAATGATTATTATTTAGAGAATGCAGGCCCAAGGAGAATGGCATTGGCAATCAGTCCCCACTCCAGACTTTAAAGTAAAATTTCTCAGAGTAAATTCAGAACCCTGGTGCCCGAACACCTCAGATGAGCGAGAAATCAAAAGTGTTTGCCGAATGCCTAATATGCACATGAAAAGATGCTGAACGGTACTCTAGCCAAGAGGGAAATGCAAGTCAAAAGCATAATGAGATAGACACACCCATTGGGATGCCTGGTCTTAAAAACAACAATAACAATAGCAGCAACGACAACAATAAGAAAGTGGAAAACAAATGTTGGTGAAGACGTGGAGAAATTGGTGTCCTAGTGCGTTGCTGGTGGGAATGTAAAATGGTGCAGCCAGCGTGGAAAATATTTTGGTGGTTCTTCCAAAAGTGAAACACAGAATTAGCATATGATCCAGGATTTCCACTTCCTAGGTATATACCCAAAAGAACTGAATGCAAGGATTCAAATAGATACGGGTACACTAGTGTTCAGAGGGGCATTATTCACAATAGCCCAACGCTGGAAACAATCCAAGTGTCTACCAATGGATAAATAAAATGTAGCATATACATACAATAGCATGTTATTCATCTATGGAAGGAATGAAGTTCTTTTTATTTTATTTTATTTTATTTTTTTTTTTTCAACGTTTATGTATTTTTGGGACAGAGAGAGACAGAGCATGAACGGGCGAGGGGCAGAGAGAGAGGGAGACACAGAATCGGAAACAGGCTCCAGGCTCTGAGCCATCAGCCCAGAGCCCGATGCGGGGCTCGAACTCACGGACCGCAAGATCGTGACCTGGCTGAAGTCGGACGCTTAACCGACTGCGCCACCCAGGCGCCCCTGGAAGGAATGAAGTTCTGACACAGGCTATAACATGGATCAACCTTGAAACTATTATGCTAAATGAAATAAGCTAGACTCAAATGGAGAAATACCGCACGATTCAAGAAGGCGCATCGGGGAGGGCAAGCTGCTTTACTCAAGTCTACCGATTCAAATGCTAATCTCATCCAGAAACACCTTCACAGACATACCCGGAAATAATATTTAACCAAGCGTCTGGGCACCCCGTGAACCAGTCAAGCTGCCACATGAAATTAACCATCACAAGGGCAAAATATTTTCCAGATTCTAACTGCTGCTGGATGGGCCTCCCAAGAGGAACCTCGCTCTGGTCAGGCCTGGTGTGGAAATGGTGAGAGGCCAGCAGAGAGACCCCGGCTGATCTGGACAAATCAAAGACTGACAGAATGGGACACAATTATGCTTCAGATTCAGTTCAGTTTCATACAGAATTATCTGTACTAGAGAGAGGTTAAGAATGCCCAACATATTTAAACAACTTCTCCTCCTCCTTCTCCTCCTTCTCCTTCTCCTTCTCTTTCTCTTCCTCCTGCTGCTGCTTCTTCTTCTTTTTCTTCTTCTTCTTCTTCTTCTTCTTCTTCTTCTTCTTCTTCTTCTTCTTCTCCTTTTAGAACTGGTTTGCTGAATAATGAGCCATCTATAAGATTCCTGGTGATATCCAGTGAGGATCTGTAGTAACTTTTCTTCCACCTTCTGGTCCAAGCTTCAAATTAGCAGCTTTGATTTGTGTAGTTTCAGACATCAGTGATTTTAGTGTTCAGACCTTTGGTCTTGTTCTCTTCCAGAGAAGCCACGTTTATGTATCCACTTTTAGAATTCTGTGAGCATGAAGATGGCTCAAGAGACTGAGTTTGCCATTACTTCTTCTGACTTACCTTCTTCAATCTCTGGAAGGTTTCCAACTGACTCTGTCAAACCTGTTCCCAAAAAAGTGGAGTTTGGTAAAGGCAGTATCTTACTCAATACTTCAAATTTGGGGATTTCGCTAATTATTGTCTAATTATCTATTATTTGCTAATTATATCCTCTGCAAATCTGGATGTTCCTTATGATGCACTTCGAGAGGCTGACCCCCTGCGTGAGAAGATAGTCTCTATTTGCTGCCATAGATCACTTCTTGCTCTGTGAATTGCTCCAGAAGTTTCCCTTTGCTGGGAGCAGCGTGTCATTTTGAGTGGCAATCCGGTTCATGAATGCCTTCTCCTTTTCCATTTGTTGTCACCTTTAAACGCGTTTGCGCAAAGCTTCACCACAAAGGACGAAACCAGATGTGTCTTTCTGTGCGTGTGGACATTACGGTAGTTGTACCTCTACAATAATCAGCTGGGGGTGCCAAACAGTGCGGATGCTTCCCTCACTCACTGGGAGAGGGGTTTCAGATGGACTCCACTGCATTTGCTTCGTGTGAGACATCCTAGACCCTCCCACTTGGCCACTGGGGTACTTACTTCAGGCGAAAAGACAAAATCAAATCAAAGCAAAACAAACAATAAAAAAAACAAACAAAAGCTCCCCCCCCCCCCCCCCGCCGCAACCTGCAAACCATTAAAATAATGTCCAATCCACTCCAGACTTTTGGTACCAAAATCAGAAAAGAAAGATGATTGGGTGTGGGAGCCTCACAGATGGCCAAAGGCCTTATGGCAAGTTTAAGGGTAAAACTCTTCAAGCAGAAATACTGCCTGAAAAAGAGAAGGAAAGCTTGCAGATGAGAAAATGAATCAGACAAGTGACCATGAGTTGGAAGAAAATGTAGCTATCTTCCTCCTTTTTGTAAGCTTGGGATGGAAAAGGCAGTCACTGTGGGGATAAATAATCCATCACTGGGAGGGGTGGGGGAAGGGGAGAGGTAGTTTGGGGAGTAGGGAGAGAGCCCAAAGCCAGATGCCTGCACACAAATAATAAAATGTTTTCCCTTGCTGTCATCTAAATGGGGAATGAGAAAGGATCCAGGGATAAGACCAACCCCCGAAGCGGCTTGGGGAAGTGCGTGCTGATGTTTCCCATTAAAGCAGCAGTAATCATGGTAGCACTTCACAGAATGCATTTCATGCCTGGGATTCCACTGGGCTTTAACGGAAGAGGATCTGATTCACACCTCCTACCAAGAGAATGAATTCATTTTCAGTTCTCAGGGGTGGCACGAGGGACTTCTCACCCGAGCTTAGATTCATCAAATCGTAGAGCCAAGTATAGCCAGAGGTAAACTAGTCCTATACCCTTTTCTGATGGGCCCAGAGAGGTTGAGTGACTGGCCCAAGGTCACAGAGCTACTCAGTAGAATTGCTAGGACTAGAATACTTCAGTTAGGTTTCCTCTGGATCCAAGTGGTCACTTTCTAACTATGTGCCGTTGGGAAAGCCACCTAACCTCACTGAGCCTCAGTTTTATTGTCTAGAAAGTGTGGATAATCATAGTACCTACATCAAAGGCCTGTTGCAAGGATTAACTTAGTGAATACGTGTTTCAAACAGTGCTTGGCACATAGTAAATATTAAATGTATGCTGCTAGCTATTATTAGCGGTTGTTCGTTTTAAGGGTAACAGTCATTAAGAAAAAAAAAAAAAGGCAGGGCGCCTGGGTGGCTCAGTCGGTTGAGCGTCGGACTTCAGCCCGGGTCACGATCTCGCGGTCTGTGAGTTCGAGCCCCGCGTCAGGCTCTGGGCTGATGGCTCAGAGCCTGGAGCCTGCTTCCGATTCTGTGTCTCCCTCTCTCTCTGCCCCTCCCCCGTTCATGCTCTGTCTCTCTCTGTCCCAAAAATAAATAAACGTTAAAAAAAAAAAAATTTAAAAAAAGAAAAAAAAAAAAAGGCCGATGTGACCTCTTCCCATTTGCCACACTTTTTTTTTTTTAATTTTTTTTTTTTTAACATTTATTTATTTTTGAGACAGAGACAGAGCATGAACGGGGGAGGGAGGGAGAGAGGGAGACACAGAATCGGAAGCAGGCTCCAGGCTCCGAGCCATCAGCCCAGAGCCTGAAGCGGGGCTCGTACTCAAGGACCGCGAGAGCGTGACCTGAGCCGAAGTCGGACGCTCAACCGACTGAACCACCCAGGCGCCCCTTTTTGCCACACTTTTAATACAACCAGTTGGGATGGAAATGGGAGATAGCACTGGTGGCCGAGTCCCTTTTTGCCCCAAACCTTGAGCAACTTGGCTGCTAGATTACTGGGAGTCTGAAGCGGTTCTAGCTTTGTGAGCCCCCTCGCTTCCGGGGCAGTTAGAGACTTTGACAAAACACCCATCCTGGCTCCTGGTTAGGTCTTTGGTGGAGGCTCTATGTGGCAGCCAGGTTGAATCTGGGAGGGAGGGGAAGCATACACCCTCTGGTTTTGTTCTGGTCAGGACTGCCTCACTTGATTAGAGGCAAATAAATCACTGGGCTCTACTAGAAAGCACAGTCAGGGGCTGTATGTTCTGTAATTCCAGAAGCTCTGCCACTCTCTCCCCTTCGGTTTCTCCTTACTGTTGGCAAATGTCTGATCTGTGGAAACAATTCCTTTACATAAGACGCCAAATCCCTATCAATAAAAATCCTGAGGCAATGGGGCGCCTGGGTGGCGCAGTCGGTTAAGCGTCCGACTTCAGCCAGGTCACGATCTCGCGGTCCGGTCCGTGAGTTCGAGCCCCGCGTCGGGCTCTGGGCTGATGGCTCAGAGCCTGGAGCCTGTTTCCGATTCTGTGTCTCCCTCTCTCTCTGCCCCTCCCCCGTTCATGCTCTGTCTCTCTCTGTCCCAAAAATAAATAAATGTTGAAAACAAAAAAAAAAATCCTGAGGCAAGAGCTAATGTTTGGTTCATTATCAGTTATAGTTAACCCGAACAGGTTCTATTCTTTCTTGCAAATGCATTTTAATGGGGGTGGAGGATAGAGGAAGGAGCTGGGGTGAGACGGGTACCGGAGATACTGCAATGGGGAGAAAAAGATTCAGAATTCAAGGGCAGATATGTTGGAAGATGGTACCTTTTTTTTACAGTTCAGTCTAATACGGGAGGTACTGGAAACCAGAATAATCTACAATCAAGTGACAGCAACCTGTCACCATTTTGAATTCCATAACAACCATAGGTGAACCATTTCCATGCCTTGTGGGTCTGGATACTCTCCATAAATGCTGCTCTCCCAAACCAAATCTCTACTTTAATGATTTATTTCCCTCCCTCCATTTGAGGTAATTTGCCAAATGAAATAACTTGTGGGAAAAGGTTCTTTGACATGTAAGGGGCTATAAAAATGCTTTGGTAATACTATGGTGATAATGAATTTTATTTTATTTTTTTATTTTAGAGGGAGTGGGGCAGAGGGGCAGAGGGGCAGAGGGAGACGAGGAGAGAGAGCCTCTGACTGTGCTTTCTAGAGACAGCATGGAGCCCAATGCGAGGCTGGAACCCATGACCTTGGGACCATGACCTGAGCCAAGAGTTGGCTGCTCAGTCGACTGAGCCAACCAGGTGCCCCAAGGATGTCTTTAAACCACTGCACAAGGGCAGGTAAGCTAAGCCGACCACCTACCGAGGTAGATGGAGGCTGCACAGAGAGGAGGAGAAGCATGGCCTCATGAGTCAAGCAAGCCTAGGTCTACTCCTTGGACAGGTTGCTTACCCTCTTTGGGACTCATATCTGCCCCATCAGAGGGCTAAATAAGGAAAAAATATGCTAAGCACTTGGTACAATATTTTGCTCCTTACTACATGCTTATTACTATTACTATTGAGGCAGAGTTACTGTGTCTTTTGAATGTAACTCAGATTCCAGCAGTGACAAATAGACACCATTAGCCAACATCCTCCCCTAGCCTCTTGTGAAGAAATCCCAACTTCCGATTTATTTCACGTTTTCTCCCCCTTATGGATTAAAGCACCGGCTGGTAGGAATTTTGGTGAGTAAATAGATTTGGGTCCATCTGGCACAAGAAAGTTCTGACGATGGCTTTGAACCGTGTTCTGTATGAATCCGCGGTGGCAGTGATGTGCTGTCATGATAAAAGCCAAGAAGCATGAGGCATTCCATTAAAGGAAGCAAGCATTAACTTTCCTTCCCAGCCTGGTTACTCGGGACATTAATCAGCCCATAAAAATGGGATTAAGTCAACTCTCAATTTAGTTTTGTAGTTCACCTTTAAAATGTAACCGCTCGTTTGTGTTTTAATATCGGGTGATCACATTTTAGATGTAATGAGAGAGCAGGGATATTTTCCCACAAATTTTCATGGGGATTCGTGACTGCAGATGGAACCCTCCCTGAAGACGTAATGAACAATTATTCAATCTGGGGAACAGCCTTGGAGGGGCCGTTCCAGCTGGGGGTATAGAAAGTGAGTTTCCTAAAAGCTGTATAAATGAGAGACCAGAGCAAGCCTCAAACATATACTCAACTGTTTTCTCCTTTGTTGCCTAATGAAGGTGGTATAATAGGATGAGCCATCAGTTTGAAACTCCCCTCTGGCTCCGAATCCCCCAAGGCAAACAGATGGATTTGTAAATCCTTTTCTTAAAGTCTTACTGGATGGCAAAGCCTTTGCTGAAGTGTGGAGCCTGAAATTGTCCTGAGTTCTAAAACTTCCTCCTCAGCTTTAAAGGAACTTCCCCGACTCTGTGCTACAGGCTTGCCTTTCATTTTTCCTTCCCCAGGACACCCTGCTGGAAGGTATCTCCGGGTTCACTCCAGGCCAGAACGCCTTATTACTCCCATCTCCAGAGGAAAGATTAAGGCTGTAGTGAGTTTTCCCATCAAACTACATTTTTCATTTTAAATTACTAGTCTGTTAAAACTTTTTGTTCTTTTTCTGTCTTTTTTTTTTAAGTTTATTTATTTTGAGAGAGAGAGAGAGAGAGAGAGAGAGACAGCATGAGTGGGGGAGGGGCAGGGAGAGGGAGAGAGAAAGAGAATCCCAAGCAGGCTCCTCGCTGCCAGCAAAGAGCCTGACATGGGGCTCGAACTCACAGAACTGTGAGATCATAACCTGAGCCCAAACCGAGTCAGATGCTTAACTGACTGAGCCACCCAGGCACCCCTAAAGTACTAGTCTTTCCTCTGAGATTTTGTTCTTTCTCTCCTTTTCGTGTAAATTATGTTCTGTAAGGGGATGATTTCTTTAAATGTTTGTTTATTTATTTATTTATTTATTTATTTATTTATTAAAAAACCTTTTTTTAACATTTATTCATTTTTTTTTTCAACGTTTATTTATTTTTGGGACAGAGAGAGACAGAGCATAAACGGGGGAGGGGCAGAGAGAGAGGGAGACACAGAATCGGAAACAGGCTCCAGGCTCTGAGCCATCAGCCCAGAGCCTGACGCGGGGCTCGAACTCACGAACCACGAGATCGTGACCTGGCTGAAGTCGGACGCTTAACCGACTGTGCCACCCAGGCGCCCCAACATTTATTCATTTTTGAGAGTGAGAGAGACAGAGCATTAGCAGGGGAGGGGCAGAGAGAGAGGGAGACATAGAATCTGAAGCAGGCTCCAGGCTCCGAGCTGTCAGCACAGAGCCCCACGCAGGGCTCGAACCCACAACTGCGAGATCATGACCTGAGCCAAAGTCGGACGCTCAACCGGCTGAGCCACCCAGGTGCCCCCGGGAGATGATTTTTTTAAGGTGTCTTTTTGAGATAAAATATAAAATGTTTTTCAAAAAAGATCTCTTTCAGAAATTTTGCTGTAAAATCCAAGAGTCTGGGAAACACTGGTTTAGTGTAATCCCTCCATTGTGCAATTAGGAATCTAAGGGCAAGGCCATCGCACTTCCCCATGGCTGCTGAGTCGGTGGCCGAGCTGGGACAGCACCAGGCCTGGTTGCTTTTCTTCCATCAGACTGTCACCTGGAAGTTGACAGAGAAGGTCTTGCTAAGTGGCCAAGGGAAACTGGATATCGTTCCTGGCGGTGAGAAGCGTCATTAGACCACTCCACGGGGTCCCGCTTTAGCACGATTCTGAAAGTGGGTCATGTCAAGGGCAGAGAAAGCCTCACATGTAGATGAGACCACGGCTGTGGTGAAATTCATCATGGCTGACTTCACCTATTCACACCGCCCGACAGGTATCTGCAGGTAGCCGAGTACGTGATCTGGTTCTGCAAGAATGATGCCTGTGTGTGCATGTGTGTGCACCTTCACAGAGAGCCGACGGTGGGGAGGGTGCTGTGGGGCATTCTGGCCACCTTTTGTAAAGCATTGTAAGGCTTGAGCTTGAACCGCACCAAAACGCTGCTGAGTTGGTCCACAGCCCAAGATAAATTCATCCCACCTCGGACCAAACAGGACAGTCCTCTTAGGTCAAAGCAGGATTTCTAAGAAGGCCGTAGGCTCCTAAAGGATCTTTTGGTTCCCACTTATATCCCCAGGGTGTAAGGAAAGGATCCCAGATGCAACCTCTTCTATTGCTGTGCGAGCATGAATTAAGTGATGTGACGTCCCAGGGCTCAGGCTGCTGAGTGCAATGAAGAGACACTGGTCCCCCTCATTCCCTCCCGTCCCCGTCCCTGTGCTGCAGAGCACATCTTTATTATGGATTGATTCAGAGCAGGCGGTATGTGGGTGAAGCGGACCCAGAGAAGTCTGGCGCCCCACACGAGCAAGGAGTTGGGACTTCCTGCCAAGTGGGGAGATGTCCAGGGCCAGCAACAACCCCAAAGGGTAAAAGCGCTGCCTGGATTTCGTGTTGGCTGAGCTGTGTGCTACGTGAACGGGAGAGGCATCTGACCGCGAAGTTCAGACACATTCCGAGTGGCTTTTCGGTCCGCCCCTTCTTAGAAAGGCTCATCTGCTTCCATCTGTTGTCTGAGATTTTTTTTTTTTAATTTTTTTTTTCAACGTTTTTAATTTTATTTTTGGGACAGAGAGAGACAGAGCATGAACGGGGGAGGGGCAGAGAGAGGGGGAGACACAGAATCAGAAACAGGCTCCAGGCTCCGAGCCATCAGCCCAGAGCCTGACGCGGGGCTCGAACTCACGGACCGCGAGATCGTGACCTGGCTGAAGTCGGACGCTTAACCGATTGCGCCACCCAGGCGCCCCATTGTCTGAGATTTTTAACGTAAAATTGTTACGTACCTGGGGATAGCTCCCTACGGCCCAGGTGAGGTGTTTGCAAAACATGTGATACTTAATAATCTTCAGCCTGCCTAGTGCTTTTCCCTAGAGCAACTACTGCTCTTATCATCCGGACTGCTAGACCAGTCACCTCTCACGAGTTTATTCTAGATAGAAGGCTTTATTTTTTTTTATTCACCACCTTGACCTGAAAAACGCCAAGCCCAAGGATGCCGATTCACATCGGATGTATTTTGTACAAAGCACACCCAAATTCTCCTCGATCATCCCTTTTCATTGAAGACGGGGACTTCAGCACGCCGGAGAAACCGGAAGACCATCGGGTTCCTCCGGGCCTGTAGTCCGGACTCGGCAGCCAAGATAGTGTTTCACGAAGCCCACTTATCTGAGCAGGGTGCATCTAATTGAAGCATTTAGCCTTCGGTACGGGCTTGTCCTTAACAGCATCCAAATGGTGGTTCTTTCTAGTTTTATTAAAGGAGCCGGATCCTTCTCATAAGTTTTCCATTAATGGGATTATAAATTGATATAATTTTAAGTCCAAGAATGCAGAACTGGTATGTGGTAAACATAAACATGTGTTTGGTGTTAGATGCAAACTAGTGTAGCCAAAGTGGGCAAGTGTTGTAAACTTCAAACATAAAACAGATGTCAGGTAATTAGAGGCATGTAAGTGATGGCAACAGCAGTGAGCTGTAGCAGCGAAATGAATTGTTAGTTTAGGCAGGAATCGCCGCGGCCCTGGTGGATTTATCACGTTTCTAGCTGCTGTATGAACTTGATGTTACCCTTGTCTAGGAGAATACAAGAACGGCTTTTTTAACTCGAAGGCAGGAAGTCCAACTTGGGAGCGTGCGAACCTCAGTCCTCGTTTTCTGAGTCTGAGGAAACGGACTGGCATTGCCTGTTGCAAAAAGGCTTACCTAGTTGGTGAGCAATTAAGAGATTTTATGTCGGCGCATTCTCTAGTGTTCGTAGGAGAGGCTTAGAGCACTTTGGGAGGAGTCTGGTCGGATGGCTGGTAGTCTGTGCCATAGGTCTCCCGGCGGTGGGGAAGGGGCTGCTCACATGTGTGCAGGTGACAGTGGTGTATTTTAGGGAGTCCTTTCAGCTGTAGAGCAAGTTTCACAGTTGAGTCAAACTGAAGGGGAAGAAACCCTTGCTGTAATTTTCTGATGGCCAGAAAGTTAAATTTTAAGCAAAAGTCTTAGATTTGGGGTTGGTGGGGGGAGGTGGAGGGTTATGGGATTTTCTTCTGGGGTACCAAACTGAGAACACCACCTCTGACTAGTTTTTTTGGAGTGGGAAATCACTATTAGCCAAAGGTTCATTTTAACAAATTATTTCCCTTCTTCCTTCCTCCCTCCCTCCCCTCCTCCCAATTAGAGAGAGAGAGAGAGCTCGGTTGGGGGAGAGGGGCAGAGGGACGGGTAGAGAGAATTCCAAGCAGTCTCCACACTCAGTGCGAGGCTCCACCCATGACCCTGGGACCGTGACTGGAGCTGAAATCAAGAGTCAGATGCTCGGGGTGCCTGGGTGGTTAGTCGGTTAAGCATCCGATTCTTGATTTTGGCTCGGGTTGTGATCTCACGGTTTGTGGGATTGAGCCTGGCATGGGGTTCTGCACAGAGAGTGTGGAGCCTGCTTGAGATTCTCTCTCTCCTTCTCTCCTGCCCCTCCCCCCACTTGTGCCCTGTTTCCCTCTTTCTCTCAAAATAAATGAAGAGGGTGCCTGGGTGGTGCAGTCGGTTAAGCGTCCGACTTCAGCCAGGTCATGATCTCGCGGTCCGTGAGTTCGAGCCCTGCGTCGGGCTCTGGGCTGATGGCTCAGAGCCTGGAACCTGTTTCCGATTCTGTGTCTCCCTCTCTCTCTGTCCCTCCCCCGCTCATGCTCTGTCTCTCTCTGTCCCAAAAATAAATAAAAAAAAAAGTTGAAAAAAAATTAAAAAAAAAAAAATGAAGAAACATTGACAAAAAAAAAAAAAAAACAAAAACAGAGTCAGGGGCACGCGGGTGCCAAAGTCGGTTAAGCATCTGACTCTTGGTTTTGGCTCAGGTTGTGATCTCACAGTTGTTGAGTTCAGGCCCTGTGTTCGGCTCTGTGCTGACAGCATGGAGCCTGCTTGGGACTTTATCTCTCCCCCTCTCTCTGCCCCTCCCCTGCTTGCTCTCTCTCTCTAAAATATAAATAAATACAGCTCAGAGCCTGGAGCCTGTTTCAGATTCTGTGTCTCCCTCTCTCTCTGACCCTCCCCTGTTCGTGCTGTGTCTCTCTCTGTCTCAAAAATAAATAAACGTTAAAAAAAATTTTTTTTTAATATAAATAAATAAACATTAAAAAAAAAAAAGGAGTCAGGTGCTCAACCGACTGAGTCACCCAGGTGCCCCTTAACGAGTTGTGTCTGATTTAGTGGCCTCAAAATCCAACCACTCTGATGTCATCAGCGCTAACCGAATTCAGGTTTTAACAGTCCTACTTCCGGAGAGCTGATAAAGAGCGTGCCTCACTTTTGCATTAATGGATATAAACATGTGTCCTCTGTCTAGATGTCCAGATCTTGCAAGCATTGAAGGAAGATGGCTCTTCAAGGATGAATTTGAAGAAGAGCCTGCAAGAGCTGGGGAGGATGCAAATGATAGATAACATTGACTTGTTTGTTATGCGCTGGCCCGAGGCCAAACCCAAGCAAGTCCTGGAGTTCAAGCCACCTTTTATGTCAGAGTGCAGCCCCTTCTGGGGCTAGTGAAAGCACTGTTGATGAAGTGGTCCTCCTTTCCTTTATGACGCGCGGATTTAGAGGTGAGGCGGCTGGCACATCCAACCAGAGACCCTTCACCCTCTACCTGCGGCCCCGTGAAATCATGAGCGTCCCCCGCCCCTTCTACCATTGCCAGCTTCCGGCTTTGAAACAGTCAAGGTATTCCTCTCGGGGACGACATTTCGTCCAGGTTTTCAGAGGCTCATGTCTGTCTTAGGTAAAGGAGCGCTGGGCTTGGAGGTGACTAGCCTGATGCTGCTAATTTTCAGGAAGGGGAAATGTCTTGGTCCTCAGCTTCCACTTTTATAAAATGGGGATAATGATATTTGTCCTTCCTACCTCCTGAGCTGCCCGGTGAACTGTGAGAATGCTTTGTTATGCTTTATTAGTGTTTCGTGTGTTCACGCTGCTGTTGCGGGAAAGCCCTTCTCCCGCTTCACCAGACCATCTCCCCTAGAGCCTTCCGGACCCCACTCACATGTCCCCTTCTCTGCTAAGCTTCTTGGCTCCTCAGTGCAGAGTGGTGGCCTCCCCTGTTCTGCCTGTCAACCAACCACATTGTACAGCCACTGTTTACACGTTCATCTCTACCACTGGACTCTGAGCTCCTTGAGCAGAGGGACAGCGTCTTAGTCTCTTTGTGTGCCCGTCTTCCAACATCATAGCCAGCCGGCTCTAGCGGATGCTCAAGAAAAGTGTGTCTAATTGGTGCGTGGAGGACACTGGATGGATCACGCGCTTGGGTGGAAGATTCTAGGCCTCCGAACTCTTGTAATAACACACGGCCTTCTGTTTTGCCTTCTGGGCCAGAAGATGGCCAAGGAACAGAGCCTCACTTGGTCATGGTCGGATCCAGGCTGCGCAGGGCAAAATCTTCCTCAAGGCTTCCCTGGAATTGAAGGAAGGTAAGGCCCCATAAGCCATCATAGTCACGCCACCCGCGAAGAGACTCAGCTTTCACTGTTGTGCTTCAGTTGGATAATATACGTGAAAGGGCTTTGTAAAGTGCGAGAAGCATCAGACAGCTGCAAGGTATTGTTCTCTGTGTGTTTTCCCCTAGTTTGATGATGAGCTTTTGAAAGGCTAGCATCACGTCTTAAACTTCTTTGTCTTTCCTTCGATGATAATCCCAAAGATTCCCTTCAACTGATAATGAGCACTTATGCATTGAATACACAGGTCCTGACTTTCACCTTTATAATTTCCCTTCATCTTTAGCCACCATAACATATGAGGGCAACACCGACCACACGTCGCTCCCATCTCGCGTCCCTTTCCGCACTTTTCCCCACACATGTCGATGGATTATTAGAACTGCACTTAATGGAGTGTGGCTGTGCATGCCAGGTTGGGTGTTTGCATATGTTCCTCCTCCATATCAGTCTAAAAAATTATCACTGAATTAAAAAATAAGGACATTTAGTTGAGAGACTCTCATTGGTTCTGATTACCAAAAATGTTGGCAGTTATCTTTATTCTTTCTTTCTGGGTATGTCACATTTCCCTGGATGAAGAGGAAATGGTGAAAAGTGCCTTCCATTGTTACTTGATGTGTATTTGATTTGTTTGGAATTTAATTAACGTCCACTATATATTACATTTCCACTGCACAGAAATGCAACCTATGGGGGTGTGTACAGGAGAAAAAGTACAGTGCTGTTATAAAGGGGTTTAAAGTATGATTTGGGGGATGGCAGATATAAATAAAACATATCTTGTAATAAAAAGGTATGTGTAATTTAATGATCTATAAATCTAACTCTATGTATATACAAATACATACAAATATATCATGTGAAATAAATGCTCTGCAATTTAAGAAAAGGGAATCTCTTTGAGGAAAATAACCCTTAGGTTCTAACAGCAGGGCTGTTTGTATGAAGTTTCTTATTTAAACGTGTTCTACGTTACATAGTCTTTATACATAGAAGATAAGAAAGTGGTGGGGACCCGGAAGGAGAGAAAGAAAGTGATGTTTTGATTTAATAATAGGCTGCTGAGTCAAATTTCCTGAGTTTAAATCCTCCTCCTAAGTGGACCTTGGCACATTTTAAAATCTGAATCTCAGTTTGCTTTTCTGTGAAATGTCAACAAGAACAGAGTCTTCCTCATAATGTTGTTGTAAATATTAAATAAGATAACAAATGGGACACACTGGACACAGAACTCGCAGTCACTGAATCTGAAGCATTGGTCGATAGTATTTAGCCGGAGCGTTCAGGGTTTTACCTGCATTACCGCATCGGGTCCCCAGCTGTCCTTGATGAGAGGTACTCTGCTCTGTTTCCCCGGGTGAGCTAACATAGATGACTGCTTCGCACAGTGTTGTCCATGTGAGTCGGTGCTCAATAAATTATGCGTTTGCTCATTAATTGAATCGTCCCAAGCGAACGAGTTATATATCTGAAGTACTCAGACCAAGCACTCAGCACAGGTGGGTGCTGTGTACCTGTATGCTGCCCTTGTCCATTCTTCCCTCCCTGCTGCCTTCTCCACTTGGGAAATGGGGCAGAGAACGGGGGTTGGGGGGGGGGAGCATTTGGTGGAGGAAGGCTCTGGGTCTGGGGACAGGGCTGCCATTACTGTCTAATGACGGTTTCCTGAGTTGGGCGGCAGATGCTGGGAAGCAGCACCTCCCTTGTAATTAACCGTTTGGCTGCTGAGCTGAGGGTGGCTTTGAAAGACACCCAGGTGACAGTGGGGTGCCTGTGGTCTCAGACTGCAAAATTACACCGAGTCAAGAGCTAAATGGCCTCTCGCATCTACTCATTTTCTCTTAAATTACATATGATTAGGAATGTAATTACCACTCCTTACTCTTTCCCCCCCAAACACTATTTTTCTTTGCCGTGCAGTGCTTTGATAGGGACAGGACACGCGGAGGTTGTGCTCTGGGCTGGGGAAGGCCCGGGATGAGAGCAAGAAGAGAAGCCCGGGCGGTGGCAGGGGTGGGGGTGGGGGTGGAGCCCACCCTTTGTGGCACTGGCGAGCTCCGGAGTTCAAAACAAAAATCCAGGGGCAAGAGTGGTAATTAGAAAATGTATGCAAAACGCTTTGATTATTGAAATCGTACCTGCCCAGGGTTCCTGGGAGAGTCTGAAATGATATGTGTGCTTACATTAGAATTATAAAGCTCAGCTGTTGATCTTTTTATTTTTGGAATGTCTATCCCTCTAATTACTTTACAGTCCAAATGATTAAAAAAAGGAGCAGAGAGCAACAGATGAGCCCAAATTGCTGTGTTTAAAGGAAGCGGGGTTGTCTGTTTGCGTGGGGCTCTCCCTGTAATGAAAGCCACTGCTGGGAGCTGTTTAGACAAACTCCCAAGCCGGGCTCCGCGCTCCGGAGCCATCCAGGCTCCCAAATGCGAGGGTTCGTTCCGCTGGGGCAGCGTCTGTCGGGACAGGGGCGGCGGGAGGAAGCTCCGAGCTGTGTTTTGAATTAATGGGTTCAGCTTCATTTTGAGTACAAGCGGGAGGCTATTTTAGAAAAACCTTCCCAGGCCGGCCGTCACTGATGTGGCAAACTCGGCCTCTGCGCAGACAGGCTCGAAATAGACACGTCTCAGCGTCTGGAAGGCACACGCCGGGGCCTCCCCTTCCGAGAGCGCGGCCCCGCGCGACCCCTTCGTCCTCCGAGGCCCCGCAGCCCTGTCGCCGCGGCGCGCCTCGCCCCCTCTCAAGGCTGGACGGAGGCGCCCCAGCCGCAGTAGTTGAAAGGGGGGGGGGGGGCGGCTGCCGCGAGATCCCTCTGACGCGTGGCAAACGGAGCGATGCCGGAACCGCTCCGGCCAACATCACGGTCAAGGACGTCCCTCCCCAGGTGCGCTTCTGCAAGCGCCAGGTGGGCGCCGCCCCTTCCAGCGCCAGGTGCAAGGGACTCTGCACACGTGGCTTCAGACGCCACCCGCGGTGGCTTCCCTGCGCTGCAGGCCACGCCTCTCGGCTGCAGCCACGTGGGGTCAATATTCATTTCCTCACAGGAGCCGCTCTTGGGGCGAGGGAGCTGTGGACAAGCCCACCTAGGAGGGGCTCGCTAAAGAATTTGTGTTATTAAAGATAGCTTAGCCCTCACGGCGTTTCCCCGCGTCTCTTAGCGACTGGAGGGGAAGTTAGACCAAAGGCATTTCGCTTTTGCATTGATTTCTTAATTAAAAAATATCTTTCTTTTCATTTGGCCCAGGCCAAGTGACCTTTGGATTTCTTGTGAAAATATGGGGGGATTTTTCAGAGTGTTGAAATCGGTCATTTCACGTAACCTGAAAGAGACCCCCCCCCCCCCCCACTTCTTGATCAGTTAAAAAGTAGGCGAGTTGTTTGCAAAATCTTCAGTGTTTCTAACTTGTTCTGGAGAAGAAAAAGCAGATGAAGTCAATACAATCTGGCCACTGAATTAATTTTCCAAGTTGATGAACTTGGGCCACATTTCTACAATTACAGGTTTCCCTTTGATGTTGAAGAATTAACTCCTGCCCCCCCCCCCCCCCCCCGAGTATCTCCATATGTTTGTTTGTTTGTTTAGGAGAATATTTTGACCTAGGAAATTTACAATCTAAATGAATGATATGCTCTCCACATTAAGGTGCAATGGATTTTCTATGGACTATTCATCCATATTCTCAACGTTGATGAGGCAATACATAAATCACCATTCCCCCTGTGAGGTGATGCTTTTGGTAGTGATATGGTGTCATGCTTTGCAAAGGGCAGTCTTATCTAATATTTTAGCTTCCTACCTTCCTCTTTAATCTTCTTGAAAAGAGTTTGTGCATTTAATTCCAATTCCTGGATGGGCAAGAGAAGGCCGAGATTGTTTAGGCGCTGGGCTTACTTTTGCTTATGCCAATGGAAATGAGGTTTGAAACTACCCGTGGATGGAGTCTAGCTTGGTTATTTCCACTGACCTGTGTTGCCAACCCGGACACAGGCCAGGACGTGAACTGGTTATACCTGAGCTCAGTAGAGCTCTTCATGTAGTGGGTGTTCTCTCATCGGATTAACAATCTGTCAGCGACATACAGTGGCAGGCTATGGGTGCTAGCCAAGAAAGCATTTTGCAGCGCTGTATGTGAGGTCATTAAATAGCGAGCATAAAAGAAAGTTAAGCTTATAAGATTCGTAGCATTATCTCCTGTGACTAGGCGGACATTTAATTAGCGAAGTTTTGTAGACTACCGGGCAGGGGAAAAAGCTGAATCTAATGTACGCATTTAATGTTAAAACAGAGTGTAGCGCTTTCTCTCCTCCCAATCCTTCCCCCAAACCAAATTAATAACAACAGTGCTTTTAAATGATGGTAAGAAGAAAACAGATTGAAGGCATTAAGTTGGGAGCTTTGGAGTTTGGACATTTGAGAGCCCTACGAAATGGACCAAAAGGGCTCCTATCATCTGATGTACTTAAGGAATGGCCCCGTGTGGAGAAGCAGGTGCCTTCTGGTTTATGGTAGATTTTGAATGAAAAAAAGAAAACAATCTCGGTAGGCGAAGTCTTCCCCCATTTTCCGGGAACAGCTTTCCCCCATTATCCGCATTTGCATATTTTAAAGGGGCTAACAGTGACCCCTTTCCGAATCCTCCCCTCCTCACCCCTGCACACATAAAGATCCCTTAAACACGGCCACCGCCAGCCTTCCCTCAGGGATTTGGCATCTTTTCTTCAGAAGAGAGCAGAATGTATTGTGGTAGAAATGGGCTCAGGTAAACCCGTGATCAAAAGAGTTCGGAAGAAATGTCTGTGGACTGTAACTGTTTGCAGGAATTTGGCAATCCGGTGAAGAAAATGCCAGCGAGGACGATTAAGATGGTCTACAGGCTCCGCGGTCAAAAGCAGGCATCAGCGGACAATTGTTACAGGGGCTAATTGTGTAGGAAATGATTTTTCTTGTGCCACATATAGTTTTAGGACAATTTCAGTTTTGTTGCTTTTTCCCCCCCCAGGGTGGCCCATTAATATTAAGATATTTGGAAACCTTCACTACAGAACATGATTTCAGAAATAATGAAACAATAAACGAGAATCTGGTATTAATATTCTGTGGGTTTTAAATTTTATGCCATTAAAAGATGTAAGGATTAGTAATTTCATGTATCCTCCAAAGTAGAACATGCCTTAGGACACATGGGTAAATGATTCATGTGGAGCTCAAACATCTGACATCAAACACTCGGGCGCACAGATCGAGTCCCTGGTGCTTATTGGCTCGGTCACGATAATACCTCATTAATTCAAACCCCAGAAAGCCAGGTTTGGGGATGAATCAGGTTGAAAAGACGCCAGGCTGAAGCTTACGTCTGCATATTTGACACACTTTGCTGAGAAAACTAAGGATTGCCCATAGTTAGGCCAGGATGATGAAAGGGAACACACACATCTTGTGTTCAGATACAGATAAACCCTCGAGAGGATACATACGATTTATGTAACCTCGATGTCAGAACAGGTTCCCTACAGGCCTCCACAGAGCAACGTTTTATTAACCTACAGTATGCTCTACACAGAGCCGCCTTTTCTTGTCAAGTACCTTCTTTCCAGAGTGTCGGAATCAGCAAAGATTCTTCTCTACTCATTCATCTTTTATAGAGGGCACGAGTGGAATAAAACTCTGTGAAGACACATTTTATTGTATCAAAAGACTTTTTTTTTAAGGTTTGTTTATTTTTGAGAGAGAGGGAGGGAGAGAGGCAGACTGCAAGCTGGGGAGGGGCGGAGAGAGAGGGAGACACAGAATCCGAGGCAGGCTCCAGGCTCTGAGCTGTCAGCACAGAGCTCCACGCCGGGCTCGAACTCGTGAACCGTGAGATAATGCCCTGAGCCGAAGTTGGACGCTTAACCGACTGAGCCCCCCAGACGCCCCCCACCTGAAGACATATTTCAATAAAGGCAATCAAGGAAAAGTGCTCCATTTTCTTGGTTCAGGAGAGGAGAAGGTTATCTTTCCACTGGTAGACCAACCGCTTCCCCTGGAGACGCCCAGGCTGTAGCTCTCAGCCTTGCAAGCCCTTCTTTCAGAGGGCATTTGCCTTTGCAAGTGCCTCTGTGATCGAGGAGGGGTATGAATGCAGCTGGGACTCTCTGGATCTTGTACTTTGACAAATTTACCCTCAAGTCAGCCAGAACATTCTCTCATCCAACCGGAGGGAGGAGGGGAGGAGAGCCTGCGCCCTGACATCCCAGGACACATCACCTGGTGGCCTGGGAGGCCTGGAGTTCGCCTGGCCTCCTCCCCAGAGGTACTTTGTCATTGCACCTGTTCTTGTTCTCAAGCAGTGTTAAGTGCCTTGGCGAAAAGCTGCGGTAAAAAGGCACATGGATCTGAGTGCTCTAGGTTTGAGGCTGGGGACACACCAAAGCCACTGAGCGTCCCGTGGACTAGATGACTAGTCGGTGGAGTGCAGAGAAGCCAGGAACTCCGATTCTAGCAACGCTTCGGAAATCTGGAACAAATTTCTCCTCCCTCACATTGCATAAATGGGACTCCAAAACGCTTCTCAATTCGTAAGGATCAGTGTTACTGCTTTGCTTTGCCATGGCAGTATTTCATGGAGAAGAGTCTTATCATATCATACATCCCTCTGAATCTTTGCAGTGAATTCATTGTGCAAATTCCTGCTCTGCTAGAGAAAGAAATACTTCTGCAAAACATTCACCTTGCCTAATAGTCTAATCTTACACCAACATGGCAGTAACACCTGCCAAACAGAAAACCCCTGGTAATCCTGGATTAAATAACATTAATATTATTTTTGGTAGGCCAGTAGGATTGTCCAGAGGACCAGTGATAACAAGAATTTGTGCGGCTGGGGAGACTCTGAAGAAGATAACCCTAGAATAACATGCTGTGTTTATATCAACCAAAGGGGACAGCACGCGATCCAAACAAGGGCAAGGTTCAAAGTGAGAAATACGAATGGCTTATATTTGTAGAGTGCAGGGTAGCTTGTGAGATGCCGTCATACGCAAAATCATATGCTTGTCCGCCCCATCTGTGAGGATTCCTGGGTAGGTATGATTAGCCCCCTCTTAGGGATGAGAAAACCGAGGTTTGGAAATAGTAAGTAATTCAGCCGGTAGGTAGGAGAACAGGGTTTAAAGCCTGGGTATTTTAATTCTGACTTCCATATTTTTATTACAGTGCCACGAATAGGAAATACATTAGAATGAGTTGGTGTTGCTTTATGAGTTTCTGGTTAAGACTTTCAAAATAAAATCAGTATCAAGGGGGCACCTGGGTGGCTCAGTCGGTTGAGCATCCAACTCTTGATTTTGGCTCGGGTCATGATCTCACAGTTCGTGAGTTTGAACCCCACATCGGGCTTTGTGTTGAGCATGAGGAACCTGCTTGGGATCGTCTCTCTTTCCCTTTCTCTCTGCTGCTTCCCTGTTCAAGTTCTCTATCTCTCTCACTTTCTCTCTCTCTCAAAATAAATAAATAAACATAAACAACAACAACAAAAATAAGGATCATAGAATGAAGCTGTGAGTTCTCCCACTGGACACTACTCCATGGAGCCTTTTCCTTTAAAGGCCTCGGGAATGTTATCTGCCTCAAGGAGAAGCATCCCTGATGTGCATACGTTTAGAAAGAAGGAAAGAAACAAAGAAAGAAAGAAGGAAAGAAACAAAGAGAGAAAGAAGAAAAGAAAAAGAAAGAAGGAAAGAAAGAAGAAAGAAAGAAAGAAAGAAAGAAAAGAAAGAGAAAGAAAAGAAAGAAGAAAGAAAGAGAAAGGAAGAAAAGAAAGAAAGGAAGAAAAGAAAGAAAGGAAGAAAAGAAAGAAAGAGAAAGAAAGAAAGAAAGAAAAAGGAAAAAGTCAAGGCCTAAGGCAAGGTCAAGTAAGTAGTAGGTACAGAGCAAAACCAGGACTGAGGGAGAAGGTGCCTTTGCAAATACTGCCCCGGCCTTCAGCTGGGGGGTCGGTGTGTGTGGGGTTGCCTTAAAGCGTGCAAGGGCGTGGGGACTTCTAAGAATGTAGGTTTTGAGTCAAAATAGAAACTTTTCCTTAACATTCTGACTCAGGAGGAGATTAGAAAGTAGTGGATGGATTAGACGAAAATGCTTCAGTTAAGAATTTAATCCTGTTAGGCAACAGTAAGTCACTTTTCTTAAAGGCTCCTGCTTGCCAAAAAGTAGAAAGAAATTTAAAAAAAGGGCGCATCCACAGTTGGTGAGATAATTGTTTCTGAAGAGCTGCCTGCCTAAGGCCTCTTGAATGCTAGTTTTCTTTCAGTTTGCACGACTTTCTCTTTTGAGGAGAACAATGGATTTTACACTGGAGTGTGAGCCATTAGCATGGGGCTGTTTCAGCCTGGTGTCTGTGTCTGTGGGGGGCGGCGGGGTGGGGGGGGGGAGCTGGCAAAGACTGAGGGTGTGGGGGGGAGCGGTATGTGAGGGACTCTGGCTCTATCCCTGTTGCCAGAGTTCAGTGATGCAGGGGGAGTAAGACGGAAACCGAAACCAAATGGTTAAGCTGAGTTTTACTTTGCAGACTGGGAAGCTGATTCAACCTCTTCCAGTCCCCTTGCTTCCCAAAACTCCCCTTAAAGGGTGAGGACTTTGCTTAAGATCTGTTTTTTGTTTCTACTGTTTCTGTTGTTGTATTTAAAATGTCCCTTGGGGCGCCTGGGTGGCGCAGTCGGTTAAGCGTCCGACTTCAGCCAGGTCACGATCTCGCGGTCCGTGAGTTCGAGCCCCGCGTCAGGCTCTGGGCTGATGGCTCAGAGCCTGGAGCCTGTTTCCGATTCTGTGTCTTCCTCTCTCTCTGCCCCTCCCCCGTTCATGCTCTGTCTCTCTCTGTCCCAAAAATAAATAAACGTTGAAAAAATAAATAAATAAATAAATAAAATGTCCCTTAGTGGAGGAGTTGTGGCGGGGGGGGGGGGGGGGGGGGGGGGCGGGCGGAGGGGGATAATCGGCATGAAGGAACCAGGGGAACACATATTACTTGAGTGACTTTCAACAGCAGAAAAACCCATAAATGTACATAAAAATGATCACTACGTGCCTAGAACCCTTGCATTGTGGGTAAGGCCTTCTACGGTTAAAGAGTCTGAGGACAGATTTCAGAGAAAAACCAACCCAATATACAGACCCAAGGAAATGCTGGAGACCAATGGCTGAAGCTCCTGTTATCTCCTGAGCCCAACGTCAAATCCTAGAGAGTCTTCGGAATGATGCCTCTTTCCAAGCTGTTCAGAATCAAGTTGCAGAGACAAGAGAGAAATGATTCTATCATCTATTGGCCATAGAGGCCATATTTAACATCAGGTTATGAGAACAGTTCAGAGTTGATAACTAAATGTGCCAGGCCAAAAGACATTTGTCTTTCTGTTGTCTTGTCCTATTATATTGGGCAAGAGATTATGAGAGGCTCTCCCTTGGATCTACTACTATGGGAAAAAATATATTATGATTACTATTCATTTGGTATGGTGGTTAATTTTATATGTCAGTTGACTGGGCTAAGGTCTGCCCAGACCGTTGGTGAAACATTATCTCAGGGTGTGTGTGTTTAAGGGTGTTTACAGAAGAGATTAACAACATTTCAATGAATACACTGAGCTAAGAAGATTGCCTTCACTCAAATGAGCGAGACTCATCCCAATCCTTTGAGAGCCTGAATAGAACAAAAAGGCAGAGAAAGGGTGAATTTGCTCTTTTTGCTAGAGCTGAGGTCTTCTGCCCGCAAACAAAGGTGCTCTGTGGGTTTGGACCGCTGGCTTTCCTGGGCCCCCAACTTGCAGATGGCAGGTCACGGGACTTCTCAGCCTCCATAATCTCGTGACTCAGTTCCTCATAATAATCTTTTTCTATATATCTCGATATATCCTATCGGTCCTGGTTCTCTGGAGAACCTTAATGTACTCAGTTAATAAGAGGTGTGTGTCCATACTGGGTGAGGAGTGGTGCACATAATCCACGATGGCGCTAGACATTTTGGGGGCTACAAAAAGAAGGTACCAATATTTACAGAGGGAGTTTTACCTCAGGGACACTAAAAAGATATATAAAAAATATTTACACGTTAGGGCCAAAATAGTATTTCCCTTTTATTGGCAACCTACATGCGACTCTAGATTTTTATCTGCTCAAATTAGCAGGAAATTCAGTGTTTCCTTCATCATTTATTCAGCAAATGCTTACGCATGTCTACTGAGTCAGGCTTGTTGGGGCTCCCAACAGAATATGCTCAAGAATTCCCAGAGAAGCTCACTCACAGTGGACTTGGTTATATTGGCCTTGGTTATATTGGCCTTGGTTATATTGGCCTCTTGCTAGGAGAGCAAACACTTAATGCATCCCTTGAGGCTGGTGACTCCATGAGTGTGGATCTGGGTTGGTCTGGAGGCTGGCTGGGTTGGTCTGGAGGTACCAAGCTGGTACCAGTGCTGCTGCTGTTGCCTTGGACACTGTGTGCCTATATCTGGAAAGTTCCTACATCGTCATCCGTTGAATCCTCCCACAAAGTGAGTAGAACATGGCTCCTTGTGACTAGACTGTGATTAAATCAGGAAGGAAATAGAAAGCCCAGGGAGTTAGATGTCCAAAGTGTCCAGACACTTAACATAGTGGTACTCTTGATTTCACAACAGGCATATTCACTCATTCATTCATTCATTCATTCATTCATTCATTCTTCATCCACACAGTTTCTTATATTTGCTAATCGTCTCCTCCAATGTGCCATAAATGGTTCTAGCCACTGGGGACACAATGAACAAGACATTGGCCTCTGCTCTTTGGAAATTACATTCTAATAGAAGGAGGTAGGAAACAAATAAGCAAATGCAGTAAATGGTATGTCTAAGACCTGAGGAGGAAAATAGTCGGGGAAGAATGCACTGGCTACTCTCAGATGGGCTAAGATTGCCTGCGAGTGTGGAGGGGTGAAACTGCTGTTAGAAATAGGTAGACAGGAGAGGTCTCACTGGTAAATTGACGTTTGATCCAAGAGCTAAAGGATGTGAGGGAGTCACAAAGGCAAAGGCACCCGATGGGAGTGTGCAAGTGGCCAGTGTTCAGACCTTAGTGAGTACAGAGGAGAAGGGTAGGGGTTATAACCCTCCTTCCCTCCCTCCTTCCCTTCCTTCCTTTCTTCCTTCCTTCCTTCCTTCCTTCCTTCCTTCCTTCCTTGTCTTCTTCCTGTCTTCCTCTCTCCCTCTGTCTCTATCATATCTGTCTATCTATCATCTATGTATCTATCTAGTGATAGATGGATAATTTAATTTTTGATTATGTAATACATTCACAACCAACAGGTATAGAAAAAAGAGCATTTCATTCTATGATGGGCTCTTGGACATATTTACTAGTTCTATGACTTTTTAAGTTTACATTTATTCCTGCTTTTATATCTTTATAATTCTTTTTCTCTGCTTTTACCTGAGTTAAATGCTTTATTTGTTTCAATTTTTCTCGTAAGTATTTAAGGCTATACATTTCCCCCTGAGCACTGCTTTGGATGTGCTTTGTGGGTATTATCTGGCTTCATTAGCGTTCTTCATATTGACTCATATGGCCTCTTTCCTAGGCATAAGCATGTCATCAGGGTGGCTGGGTCAGGACAGTGTTTGAGCCATACAGACTCAGGATGAATGCTCACCATTGTTTCTCAGCCCTTAATGAGAGGATTTGCATTTCATCTCCAACCCTCATGAAGAATTCTCAGGGACCTTACAAATCTGTGCTCCGTGTAATCAGGATTTGGTTGGTGTTTCCAAGCCCATCAGACATATTTTAATGGTTTTGAATAGCAAAGTGAAGATGTCTTTTTTTTCCTCCAAGGGCTCTTCCTGTTTCAATGGGGCCAATAAGTTGATGGGCAGAAGAATTCTATCTGACTCTACTCAACAGCATTCATGGGTCAAACACCAGTGGATTGGGGGTGTTACTGTGAAGAACCCTCCCTTGCCCAGAGTCAGGGCCCACACATCTACTCACACCTACATTATTTCATTTAAGCTTCATGATGATTTTGCAAGGTAGTAATTTTTATGCCCACTTTCACATACAGACACAGGTGCTTCAGAAGGTCAAATACCTTACATGAATTTGAGGGCAGACAGGGGATTCAAACTCAGGTCTGCTTTTGAATTCAGACCTCTTCCACTGTCCTTTTTTGCCTCCCCAGAAGTTTCACTATTTTTCTTCAATTACATAGCTATGTGAGGAAGTGACACGTCCTTTCTAAGTTGTTTTTCAAGATAATCAAATCTTAGCCCTTCAAGCACCAACAATCTGAAAACCATTGTAGATCTAAGTATTTCTAGAATGTGTGATATGTTTTTCTATCTTCTTAAACAGCACATTCAGCAGATTTTGAATTTTGGCTTGATGATTCACATCATCTTTATGAACATCAATTATTATGTAATGCTATATAATATAGGGAGTTTAAGTATCTTGCCCCAGGCTAGACAGCTGTTAAGTGGGGAGACCATTTAAAGGCAAAGCAGTCTGGCTCCAGAGCCCATGTTCTTAGCAACCTTGTTAAGATGCCTCACTGAGAGCTCAAAAGAGTCAGAATCACGGTGGGGTGAAAATGACTTGTTCCCATGGGGTGGGTCATAAAAAGCAAGGAGGCGGGAACTGATGGGGAGTTGAGGTTCTATTTTGCTGACATTTCAAGCCAGAGAAATGCTAGGTCAGAGCCAAAGTCCAGAAAGGATCAAGTCGGAGGTAGGCAGGGGTGTATTGCATTCAAAAACAAAGAATTAGATACCAAGGAATCTATAAATGGGAGGCTGAGATAAAAGACATATGTTAGAGTTTCTTAGGGGGACCGATGAATAGCACCCTCTGTTCTGCTCAGGTTTTGAAAAAACCGAGAGACCCAGAGCATCAGATGAAACCGCAACATTTCTTTATTTTTTTAAAATACAATTTACTGTCAACACCCAGCGCTCATCCCAACAAGTGCCCTCCTCGATGCCCATCACCCATTTTCCCCTCTCCCCGACCCTCTTTGTTTTTGTTGAAGGCTAAGATACAAGCCACAGCGTCTTGTGAGAACCAGATGGGCCTGCAAAGTAATTCCAGAAGTTCACATACTTACCCCCCATGCATGTGGGCGTGGAACAGGTGAGAGTATGAAGGACCCCCGGTGCCTGCAGGTAACTTTGCTCCCAAGAGACAAAACGATAGAGCAGAACCCAGAATACCTCTAAGTCTTCTCAGAAGTCTTCCCGCCTCTTGAACCGAGGGGGTAAGAGGTGGAGAGGGGCCAGAAGTTACATTCACGGAAGCCCTCTCACGTGGAAGTAAACACAAGAAGTCCCTCTAATATTACTGTGGACAGATTTTAATTGTGCCTCCCGCCACTTTTCAGCCACCCCAGGTTCAGCCGTTGTTGCTACTACTTGTCTGCCCCATCGTGATGGTAGTGGTCTGGAAATGCTAGGGAAAGAGACAGGAATTAAGGTGGGATTTCAAAGATGGGATGGATTTAAATAAGTAGAATCCAGGCAGGAGGAAATGATCGGAACCGAGAGCCATTCATTTCACATTCAGGGGACAAACACGGGATTTGACACGCGTGAAGAGGTTTGGGAAAGGTAAGTGTGCAAACCATACCTGCTGATGAAGTGGCAGGTTGCCAGAGGTCCCGTGTGGAATCGGTCCTGTGACTGAGTTTTCTATCCATGAAAACAAACAAACAAACAACCTGCAGCTGTATAAGTGTCCTACGCTTTATGTTAGTCATTTGCCGGTTTGCTGTCCTTCACGCTAATCTCTTGATTGCCTCCCTGTCTTCTGGGTCCCCAGATCTTCAAACACATGCATGACCCCTTCTCTGTATTATATTCCCTCTGCTTGGAATATCTAGAATTGCTTTTCATTTTCTGGGCTGAACTTGACTGACCCACCGCACCCCCTCCCACTCAGATTCAGTAAGATTTATGACACGATAACACGTACATGCCCCGGTGCTGCTTCCCCTTGCCGGGTTTCTAAGTAGGATCCCAGGCTGAAGAGGAGCATGTCAAGATTTGCTCCTTGGAGTGATTACTTTGATTAAATGTGGAGAGGCATGGTAGATGCCGATACTGGGAGGGAGACCTTGGTTGGAGACAATCACAATAGTCCAGGAGAGAGACGATGAGGCTCAGAGTTGGGTATTTGTGCTGATGGAGGAGGAGGGTGGGAGGGTAAGGGACCTGAGAGATTCTAAAGAGCCAGGCATGGCAGGACCAGGTCCCTGACAAGATCGGGGTGTGTTGGGATGTGTAGGAGACTAGAATGATTCTCGGGGTTCTCCTGGGCGACTGGATGGAACTCACGCTCTTGCCTGAGCTGGAAGACCCAGGAAGAGGAGCAGTTGACTCTGGGGGGATATCGTTCTGGTCTTCAGGTGGCCAGGAGAGAAAAGGTATTAAGTCATCAGCACAGGAGGTGCGGGAAGCCATGGGCGTAAGTAAAGTCCCCCGGAACTAAAGGCAGAACACGGAGAGCACCAACATGGAAAGGGAAGGCAGAGTACCGAGTGGGAGCCACCAAAGAAATCTGGGGAGATCCAGGAAAGAGTGACACCACAGAAACCATGGGAGAGCAAGTTTCAAGAAGGGCACAGTCATCACTGTCAAATGTTGTAATGACCAAGGAGGGCCAGTCAACAGAGTTGACAATGAAAAAGGTGAGGACAAACACGGGTCAGCGGCAAGTGTGGGGGCTGGCGTTTGGATAAGTTTATGCCTGTTGGCCACGCACACGCACACACATACACACGTGCACACCCTTACCAGTAAGAAACTGCTTTTCAGAATTGTATTTTATGTGAGAAAGGCAGTGTCGAATATCATTTGACCAGTCTAAAGGAAAAGAATGAGGCAATATTGAGCTGCCTTTTCGCTGTCTCCTGTCTGCTGCTCTTTCGTATCCTATACACGTGTAATGCGGCAGTCCCGTCAGGAGGCCAGGAGAGCCCCCAGGGGTCCGACCTCTGGTCCCAGTCTGCACGGTTGGCAGAGAAACCCTTTAAGTCCAAATCAATGGTGTCAGGGTGGTTTGGCTACAAGACGTACTCTCCCGTTCTGCTTAGGATGCTTTGGCTGGTTTGGTGGGCTACATCCCCGTCTCTAAGAGTTCTGTGTGTCGTTTTCACTGTAGTTTTTGGTCCACGACAGCAGTGCTGCTGGACACGGGGCCATCTAGGTGACAACGTTTCCCGATGCCACCTGAGAGGACAGTGCAGACAGATACGCCTAGAGATTCATTGCTGTCACCACTGGGATGGTTTTCCGTATTTTACGACCAAGACTACTGGCCCATAATCTCCTGGGTGAGGTGAGGTGTGGTGGGTATGGAGGGGTTTGTGGGGGGGCCGACAACTAAAGCCTTTATGAAAGGATATTGTTTTGAGCCCTCTTCCTACCAAGATGTCCCTTGGGCCACCGCACAGAGGTGCCAAGGTGAGAGCTGAGCCCATTGGCTGGACTGAGGGTTCAGTCCAGAGCCAGGAACGGGATATTCGGCCTTTGGCAGGTTGAGGTATTTGTGTCTCCAAGAAGCCCCCAGAGGGCCTGTTGTAGACGCCTCCCTGCAGCAGTGGTCAGGGCTCTCTCCTGGGCCACACACTGGCTCCCCTGGACAACTCTGTCACACCAAGGCCGGACCCTTGTGCCCTGCCCCATCCCCTTCTGCCCCCGAAACGGTGATTCCGTTGGTCTGGGACAGTCCCGACATCAGAGTTCTCAGGATGGAGGTGGAACTGGCTGCTGGACCAGCAGCCGGCCAGCGGCCCGAGGATTTGGGGGCGATGCAGGGGGCATCGCTGGGTGATCAAGCCCTAAGACCTGGTAATTTTTCCCATGGGGCCATAAAGGTGGCTTCTGAAGGATACAGCAGTTATCAGACTCTGCCTTCACCTCAGAGACTCCCAGGGTCCAAGAAGAGAAAGCCGGTGCTTGATGAAGCAGTCAGGCGACCATTCCTTTCCACCCACCCCTTAGATACAGCCACCATGTCACGGGGGCCCTCAGCTGCGGGGGGCTGCTATAGGGAGATGTAAGGGGGCAGCTGGACAGCGAGAGAGGGAGGACAGCTTAGCACCAGTTGCAGGGAGGAAAGGTACAAAAGGAATAGTTCCTGAACTTGAACCCGGACTGTAACAGCCGGTCCGGACCTGCCGGATCAGTTCTCCCGTCTGTCAAAAATTGGCGTCATTTGTAAATTCCCTGGAAAATCACCAGCAGGTAAATGAAGGGAGAAAGAAGAGAACGAAATAAAACGGACCAGGGACTTCCAGGCTCCGAGGATGGGCAGATTCCAACAGGAGGGAAGTTCCGTATAAAATCGGGTTATGACAGTTGTTCTTTCGTTAGCACCGAGAAAAGATTTGATCTGGTTAATGTCTCAAAGACACAAAGGCAACTTCTGGAGGAAGCTGGTTCCTCATTCATGCTCCAGAGGCATAGGCTCATTCATTCACTGAATATTTACTGGGCACCTACTATGTGCGAGGCAGTGTTCTAGATTGTAGAGAAGACTGGTGAACAAGACAGGAAAGGATCCTAGCCAGCGGGAGCCCAGCAAGGTGTGACAGTAAACAAATGCACAGCGGACAAGGGCTCGCCGGTTGGAAGCTCGTGTGTGCAGGTGAGGTTGCTATTTTCTTTTCTTAAATTTTTTATTTTTTTAATGTTTATTTTTTTTTTTTAATTTTTTTTTTCAACGTTTTTATTTATTTTTGGGACAGAGAGAGACAGAGCATGAACGGGGGAGGGGCAGAGAGAGAGGGAGACACAGAATCGGAAACAGGCTCCAGGCTCCGAGCCATCAGCCCAGAGCCTGACGCGGGGCTCGAACTCACAGACCGCGAGATCGTGACCTGGCTGAAGTCGGACGCTTAACCAACTGCGCCACCCAGGCGCCCCTTAATGTTTATTTTTGAGAGACAGAGAGAGAGAGAGGGAGAAAGAGAGAGAGAGAGAGAGTGCGAGCGGGGGAGGGCAGAGAGAGACAGAGACGCGGAATACGAAGCAGGCTCCCGGCTCTGAGCTGTCAGCACCGAGCCTGATGCGGGGTTTGAACTCATGAGCTGTGAGATCGTGACCTGAGCTGAAGTCCGATGCTTGAGCGACTGAGCCACCCAGGCGCCCCTAGGTTGCTGTTTTAAGTAGGGGGATGGGGGACGTGCTTACTAGCAGGGGATGCTGAGCAGAGGCCTGGAACGACATGAGGAAGCAAAGCACGTGTACAGCTGGGAGGGACAACAGGGCAAAGGCTGTGAGTGGGAGCCCGAGCATGTTGGACATGGCAAGGAAGCCAGTACGGCCAGAGGGAAGTGACCAAGGGGACAGTGGCGGGAGGGAGCCTGCGAGGCAGCAGAGAGCCTCACTTTCACAAGGCCTTGTGTAGTAAAGACTTATCCTACCCAAAGACAGTTCTGGTCTTTGCCCTTGACTCCCGGGAGGTGATCTGTAAAGCCTTGGGTAGAATGTCTTTTCACTTGGGGTCTGGGGACACACTGGATGGCCTAATGATGTGATTTGGGATGGGGCTTTGGGTCACATGGTGCCAAATGGATCTCTGCAGGGGCTGGAGACTAAAGCTCAACCATGCAGGCAGTCGGTCATGTCCATGTGATTGATACCCAGTAACAAATCCAGATTCCAGGTCTCAGGTCGGCTTCTCCAAGTGATAGTACTCTGTGTGTCTCGTCACATGTCATTGCCAGGAGAAGTCCACACTGTCCCGTGACTCCACTGGGAGACGCCAAGTGGAGGCTGTGTGTGCGTAAGTCTCCTGGACTCTGCCCCACGCGCCTCTTCTCTCGGCTGATTTAAGCCGTATCTTCCTGCTACGCTAAACTGTAACCATGAGTACTGTAACCATGAGTAGAATGACTGTCGGTGACTCCTGTGAGTCCTTCTAACGTGTCATTGAACCCGGATGTGGTCCTGGGTCCTCTCCTTAACCTGACAGGACAAGGCCTTAGGACATTTTATGGACTTTGGCTTTTGCTCCATAGGAGTGGGGGTCCAGTGAAAACTTCTGAACGGAGAGTGACATGATCGGGCTTATGTTTTTTAAATTCATTCATTCATTCATTCATTCATTCATTTTTACTTTAGAGGGAGAGAGGGACTCTCAAACAGGCTCCGCACTCAGCATGGAGCCCGACTCAGGGCTCAATCCCACGACCCTGGGATCAGAGCCTGAGCCGAAATCAGGAGTCAGAAACTCAACCGACTGAGCGCCCCGCCCCGCCACCCCCCCACCCCCCCCCAGGCGCCCCTGGCTTTGGTTTTAATGAGACTGCACAAGCTGCTGTGTTGAAAACAGGCGGAAGGGATGATGATCATTTTGCAGGCTATTCACACACAGTTCAGGGGAAGGAAGGGCTGATGGTGGTTCAGACCAGAGTGGCAAGAATTATATTGGAGTATAGCCGGAAGGTGGAGCAGTGGGGTCTGCTGATGGACCGGGCATGTCAGGATGACCCAGGTTTGGGGCGGAAGCGATTGGAAGAGGACACGCCCACCGCATAGCAGGAGGCACACCGGCAGGGGGTGGGACCGATGGAGTATCGCGTAGGGTCTTTTTGTTTATTTTTTTTATTTTTTATTTATTTTTTATTTATTTTTTATTTTTTTTTTTTCAACGTTTATTTATTTTGGGGACAGAGAGAGACAGAGCATGAACGGGGGAGGGGCAGAGAGAGAGGGAGACACAGAATCGGAAACAGGCTCCAGGCTCTGAGCCATCAGCCCAGAGCCTGACGCGGGGCTCGAACTCACGGACTGCAAGATCGTGACCTGGCTGAAGTCGGACGCTTAACCGACTGCGCCACCCAGGCGCCCCACGTAGGGTCTTTTTGAAGTTCCCACGTGACACTAGTATTCAACGGCTGCAGAGCCGATTTAATCCGCAGGCCGCTGCCTTCACCCTCAGGAAAGTAGAGGAAAATATATATGTACGCGCATAGGTGCATACCAGTGTGTGTGTATCTAGAAAATGTTTCCTCCAAAAATGTTGACCCCAAAAGTCAGAGTTGTGACTGCTTCCTAGGAGCAACTATTTATCCCCACGGATGACGAGAGGTGGACATGGAAGAGTGGTTAGAGCAGGGAGCGGGGGTTGGCTTTTCTGATGCCTGTCTGTCGTCAGATGTGAACGGAGGCCCCGCACACGTCCCGGTGCCCTGAGCGAGCGCCGAGAGCGTTCTGTGGTGCTCAGGAGTGGCCCGTTGTGGGGCAGGCGGGTGACCTGACGAAGTTGTATTTGAGAGAGGTGGGTCAAGTTTCCCTTTCCATCGTCAAGCATATGCAAAGGTTGAGAAACGAATGTGGTATTTGCTCATCACCTCACCTGGAATAAGCCTGCATTGATGAGATGCCCATGGCTTCTCTTGTGAAGGGCAAGAACTTGGGGGCATTGTGCACTCCACAGGGTCGTAAAGTGAAGAAAGTGAAAGTAGTCAATCAAATAAGGCACACACGTAACATCAAGACGTAGGTGACATAGAGCTACACAGAAGACACAGGAGAGCCCCCCCCCCCCCCCCCCCCCCCCACTGGAGAAGCAGCCCAGCTGGAGAGCCAGTCTCTGGGGTCGGGAATAAGGAGAGATGTGGATTCTGCCCTGCTCTCCTCTTCTCCCACCTTCCCCTCCCTTCTCTTCTGCTGTCCCCTCCTTTCCCCTGGGCCCTCTTTCTCTCTTCTCTTCTCTTCTCCCTTCTCTTCCCTCCCTTACTCAGTTATTCCTTTACTTTCTTCCTTCTTTCTTTCCATCCAAACACGAGGGCCACTAGTTTTCAGGATCTTGAGGATATAGAATTTTGGGGGTCAGGTCTGTCTGTCTGTCTGTCTCCAAAAACATGACATAAAGAAAGCTCAAGGAGAGATACAAGGAAATTGCTGATAGACTGGTGCCGTGGCCTGAATTTTCCAGAAAACAGATATGGATGGCAACATAGTCCGTGCTCAAGGGCATGTACTTCACTGGGGAGGGTGACCCAGGAGCAGACGTGAAGGGCAGGGTACGAAGCGAGGAAGAAAAGCAAGAGAGCCAATTTCAAAGACATGTTGTTGTTGAGCTTGGCACAGCTTCTGCGGCTGACCCTGTGGGGTTGCCTGAGATGGGTCTTGGGACCGTCAGCCTAGGGGAAGAGAGGAGAATGTGTTTATACACAGTTCTGTTCCTTCCGTGGTCAAAGGGTTGCCCCCACCGGGCATTAATGGTCTCTTCGCCTCCCAGTTTGCACATACGCAAATGCCAAGCTGGTTCTCACACCTCACCCGCCACACTGGAGCTTAGCCCGGGTGCTGTCAGGTTGCACCTGCTGGTCAGAGCCTACAAAGAACTAGTCCCAACAGCAGGGCTTGCAAAAAGAAACAGGTGAGGTTGAGAGAATGTGGAGTGTTGCCCAAGGGGCATGTTGACCAATTGCAAGGCATCTGATATAAGTAATGACTTTAGGAAACCTCTCTTCTCAGAAATACTACTACGTTATTGATGGAAATCTCATCTGTGGGTTCCCTCCAAGTCTATTGGTAATACCTGTGGTCTACTCTAAAGTAATACCTGTGACAGACACAGATGGCTTTTGTCTATCATGGGCTATTCATTGTAATAGACTTTGCTCAACAGGATGAGGGTCTTTGTGGTTTGTTCTCTGTCAGGGGGCCAGAGTGTGGCCAGGGTTTTAGCTAAGGAAAAGCAGATGTTCGATCATTTTGAAAGCTGGCGGGGAACTACAATGAGACAAAAGGCAAAGGGGAAGCCTGAACTGGAAGCTTCTTATATCTCTCTGTTAGACTCCCGTGGAAGGACCTGGCTCTACGTAAAACAAAAAACCAAACCAAAACAAAACAAACAGACAAACAAGCAAACAATAACCTCTGTTGAGTCACTTGAGAAAAACGGACCTAGAGAAAAAAGAGGTAAACAGGCATACCCAATCTGTTTTTTTTTTTTTTACCCATTCCACCTTCCAGCTGAATCGTACGGTTCAAAGTAGGTGAAAATAAACACCTGAGAGCAGAGAGGGAGATGTCAGAAAAGGGCAGAATGAGCTAGTGCCTCTGTTTGGCAACCATCTGATTCTACTGCTCTCTCCTGGACTTCCACCAGGAGCTCAGCATTCTTGAGACAATGCATAGAAGCAGATGCCTTATTCCTGAACAACGCGGAGGGTCTGTCCCAGAGGCTGTGGTGACACATTTTGTATCCCTGAGGTGGCCCAGTCCCGGCACTTTGAAGCGGGACAGTTGCTGAGCTGTTCCTGTGGTGATTTTTAGACTACATATGTCTCCAACCAGAAGGCTAACATCTTATACGTGCATATGGTTCTTGTTCAAATGAATACACAGTTAGCACATGCTTGGCTAGAAGTTATAATGATAAATTTAACCCTACTGTCTGAACTGTCACCTTTATTTGGGTTAAGATTGCTAAATGTCCACTCAAATTTTGGACTATAAGAACCTGCAGGTTGGTTTCAAAATCGGTCATGTTTCTCGACATATATAGGTAAATCCACTTGTCTATAGAGGCTCATGGGCTATGAAGTGATTGAGGAGTCGTTTTGCATTATGATCGTTTACGCCCAAGTCTGATAAAAATATCCCATTTTTTTCCCCGGATACTTTCCTGGCTGAAAAATGTGGAAAGCTCCAGAATGCTCCATATCTTCGGGAGATGCGTATTTTCCCTGCAAAAGAAGGTCACATGTGTGGGATAATAGCAGGAAATCATGCGAGTGGTGGAGATTTAAGAAATGACTCTTCAAAAGAAAAAAAAAAATCTGACGACATGGGTTCAAGGAGGCCAAATGCTCCGTATCACGATGAAGAGGCTCCAGGAGAGGTGTCAGTGTTTTGCTTATGACTTGACTCAGCTGTTAGTGTTTAAAACATCTGATGTTTATGCATATGAAAACTTTTTCAGAGCTGTGGAATCTAATAAAAAATGTTTAGCAATGAAGGGAATGTTTAACGAAGAGAAAGGAAGCTGAATTTCGGTTAAGAAAACATGGTGCTCTTTCTGCTCATCTGCCTGACACCCTCTATTTCCTAGCACGGTGGCAGCCATGGGGACAGTGGCTATTGTTCCTGATGGGACATGCCCGTGCCTGGGACTTAACGCAGACTTTGTTCTTAAAATACTACGGTCGTGTGTATTAACCTCTCTGGTAATTATGTGATGGTCTGGCAGAGAGGCCGCTGACCTTTCTTCTGCCTACCTCAGGCCAGAAGGGTTTTCTGGGCAGCAGCCGAATTTGTTGAAGAATTCAACTCTGGCTATCTGCAACAATAAGAATGAATTTCACAATGTTTATCTTAAGGAAAAAGAAAAGGTTTAAAAGACTATCTGTAGTCACTTGGAGTAAGGCACGGGGCAAGCATTAGACAGACACAACAGCCTGGAAAAGACAAGGCTGAGGAGAAAGTGTCTTGGAAAATAAAGGCTTGGAAGGACTCTCACATATAACTGGGGAGGCAGGAGTGAAACATGTATGCATAGGGCTGGGCACATGTGTAGAAAAGACCTGAGAGGACCCTATGCTTGCACCCATGGTGTGTATGTGGAAGTAATTATAGGAAGTAAAGGCTAACACAGAGCTACAAGTGGCCCGGCTTAGTGTTGAAGGAATGCCCCAGCTCAGAGCCAGACTGCAAGGGCAACGGAAGTATGTATTTTTCTCTTTGGCCTCGAGTATTTAAGGAATTCTCTGTCATGTCACTGGTTGACCAATGAGATAATGGAACAGTGACTTCAGTGACAACACATGACAAGGAATACAATCTTAAAAAAAAAAAGTAGTTTGGAAAAGTCCCCCAAAAAATGGATGACTGCTGCCATTGGTAATTAACAGCAAATCCTGGGGAAAGAGAGAATCTGATTTCTAGAATTAACACATTATACTATTTAAAATGTCCAATTAAAAAAAAAGAAATTACAAGGCATGCAAAGAAACAAGAAAGGATAGCCCATTCACAGAAACGGTCACTGAGAAAGCTCAGATATTGGGCTTACTAGACAAAGACTCTAAATTGGGCTTGAACATAATCAAAGACCTAAAGAAAACCAGGAGAGTGAGGTATGAACAAATAGGGAATATTAATAAAGAGATAGAAATTATAAACCAGAACCAAATAGGAATTCTGCAGCTGAAAAGTACAGTAGCTAAAGTGAAAAATCCACTAGAGAAGGTTCAATGGGAGATTTGAATAGGCGGACTAGATTGTTGGATGGTTTGAAGATAATGCTATTTGAATTTTACCTCAATAAAAAGAAAAAGAATACTTGGTGTATTAGTACCCGTCTTGAGTTAAAGAACAGGCAAAAATAATTTTTGGAGACAGAAGTTAAGGTAGTGGTTGGAAAGACGTATGAGGAGTGGCTTAAGTGTGTGAAAATCACAGCCACATCCTCTTAGAACCTTGTGCTTGTCTGTTAGGGCTTGGCTGTTGGATGACCCTAAGTCGGCTTAAGCCTTACCTCAACTTGAACCTGTTTAGAGCTAGGTGTGGTATACTGCCTGCCTAAATGATATCACGCTGTGGTGAGGACTAATACTTAGGAGAGATTTATCAATTATATTCTGTAATCAATTGCAAAATGTCTTTGGGAAACCTATGTTATTTGGAAGAAACTTTTTTTCCCCTCGTATATTCTCACACACACCCTAAGAGAGAGTAATGATCTCCTTCCAGAGTGATGCAACTCTCCCTTGCTTCGTAAGCTTGTGGATTCAGCCTCATTATCAGCCTCAATATAGACTCTACTGTGGTCTTTGGTTATTCTTTGAAATGGGTGGTGTTCTATTTCTTGACCTGGACGGTGCTTACACAGGTATGTTCACTTTGAGACACTTCATTGAGCTTTATGAACTCAGGATTTGTGCACTTTCCTGTGTATGCATTAGCTTTCAAATATATATTTATTTAAAAAAAAAAAAAAGAAAAAACAACAGGTGCCTGGGTGGCTCAGTCAGCTAAGCGGCCGACTCTTGATCTCAGCTCAGGTCTTGATCTCAGGGTCATGAGTTCAAGCCCTGTGTTGGGCTCCATGCTGAATGTGAAGCCTACTTAAAAAAAAAAAAAAATAGAAGTAAAATACAAGGAAACTTCCGATTTTCTGAAGACCTGTGCAACCAGATGCCTCAACTCTTGCTTATTTCTTTACACCTCAAATTTCAAGGTGATTTCTTGTAAACCTCTAAAAATATATCGTACGATGACCTTTTGTCTTTGGCCCATGTCATTTTCTTCCTTGCCCACTCTGTTGATTTTTCTTCTGTGTAGATAATGGGGGTTGCACTGGGTTTTGACACAGATGATTAATTAATTAAATCATCCTAACAGTTTTGTTTACCACCTACTTTTATCCTAGGCATTTAGGTGGAACCAGAGATTCAAAGAATCTCAAGAATCACATAATGTAGTGGTAAGTTTAGCATTGATACCTATTTGGGTTGAGGAAGAAACACATCTTAAGACACTACTTGCTATAAAACATTTGCCTAATGATAAGCAAATTGTATTCCCATTCTGTTTGTCAATCTTGAGAGTGATGCCTTTGATTCGAGCTATGAAAGCAAGGGCATTATCCCTGGGAGTTTACTTTTGAATGTAGCTTGTGGATTGGGGAAGGGATAAGGGGTAAAAGAAGAAATTAGAAGAGACGTTGTTACTTTTAGCTTTCATTTCTTAGAACACTCGATCATTCAAATAAAGAGATTATTACTTTGCTTGAGAAAATGAGGTAAGCAATGGTCATTTTTAAGAGGTAAAGAGCAGAAAGAAGTGTGGCAGGGACAAGTTCCGAGTGGCAGGGTGGCCGACAGGACAGCAACAAGAGCTGCCATTGAGTGATGGATGTGACAAATGTGATTGAAGAACTTAGTCCCGCACAGAGCTCCTTACAGCTCTGAGCGAACCCAGCCCAGGAACCACCGAAAAGTTTGGAGTCTGATGGTGGAGAGGTCAAAAGGGAGAGAGAGAGAGAAGGAGCTGGGAGGAAAAAAAAAAAAAACAAAACAGGAAGGGAAGAAAGGGAGAAGAAGTAGACAGAGTAGGCATTTACCTCTTTGCGCATTGATTGAGCTGAACTGGGCTATAGTTACTGTGAACTTGGTACATGACGGGGGCTCAGGCTGAGTCTGTTCCAAGCTGTGGCAATAGCACAGGGGGATCATTTCAATGAGTCTGATGATCACAAAGTGCTGATTTGGTTTTTTAGGGACTGAAGTCTATTGAAAACTTGGGGCTTTCCATTTAGGGGTGAGATCATTTGAATTATGGATTGATATGGTGGGTGGGTTTATTGTTTTAAGTTTTAAGTTTTTGTTTTTGTTTTAGTTTTCTGCCGTAGGGAGACAAACATAGCTACACCAATGGCCACCAGCCAGAGACCTCCAGGAACAAACCTGTAGTTGAACAAACTGGGTTTTACTGACTCACTGCAATGGGGGAGAACACACAATGGGAAACCGTGGGAGCGTCTGTAGGCGGGTGTTAGAAAAGGTGTTCTAGGATTAGGACAGTGTTAGGTGATTTGGGAAAGGATTCAAAGAGGTGAAGTTTTGGTCTGAATTGGATGCTCTCAGGAAGTAGAATGAACTCTAGAATTGGGCATCTTAATCAATGTTATCTAGAAGGCGGGAGGGCGAGAGGAACATAGCCATGCAAGACCTGTGATTGGTAAAAACAGTGGTCGCTCATATTAGCCAGGATAGGGAGGGATTCGGGATTTTGTGGTTTGGACAAAGTTCATGCTTCGTCGGTGCTCAGACATGATATGGAATGGTCTTCCTTTTGTCTTATCCTTCACGGTCACAGAGCGCCCTTGTCTGAGGCTGATGTTTTGTGAAATTGCTTACGTTCAACAGGACAGCACCAACGCCTAATTGTGAATACCAGGGTAGCTTCTAGCAACACCAAGCCCCGGCTAACAGCACCAGGCCAGCTCCTAGATGTCAGGGATGGCTTTTCTCTTTCTCAGCTAGCAGAATATAACTATAAATAGAGCCTTTTAAATCAAGTTATGATACGTTACTTAGGACTAGATTTTGTCATATTAAACAAAAAGCATCCCCAAATAACAGCGGCTTAAACAATAATGAGGTTTATCTCTTTTTCATATATAAAACAGTTCTAAGAGCAGGCCTTGCATAATGGGAAAGGTAGCTCCATGATTCCCAGGGACCTGGGCTCCTGCTATGTCCGTGCTCTGTCTTCCTTAGCTTTTGCTCCTTGGACTTGTGGTCCAAGATGGCTGCCAGAGCTCCAGCCATCACTCTAAAATTCTATTCAGCACGAAGAGGAAGGGAAGAAGAAGGTCAGTCGGCTCCCTTTTGGCAAACTTCCTGAAAGTACCATTCAACACACCTCCTCACGTTTCTTTTGCTAGCACTCGATCACAGAGCACAGATGTTTGTGAAACGCAATCATTTAGGTGGCAGTGGGTTTGCTAGAATAATTTTTTTTTTAACTTAAAAGTCCTAACTGACTATTGGGGGGAACTGTTGGTATCTGGGACTGGGATAATACAACTGCTGTATTGGGTTCTATGGGAGGCAATTCTGTTGTGGCTTTTGTTGTATGCAAATATCCCTTTCTGGTAAACCGGCTGGCAGCTGATTATGTTAAAGGATGCCACCCTCTTAGAACTTTGGTGACAATCTCAAGAGTTCAAGTGAAGTCTCTTTTCAGTCTTTTGAAGCTGGGTAGCTTGATTGAAAAGAACGCCGTGGTTCAGCGGCCACGTTGCTAGGCTGTCTAACAATTCACCTCTAGCAGCAGGGAAGACGTGACCGGGAAGATTTAACTTAAACGTGAATAAAAATCATGCTTGCAAATTTGCTTTTAAGAACAACTGGATTCCTTTGCCTAGGAGAACTACAAAATTACTGTGTGTTCTGCTGCTTTTTTTTTTTAAAAGGAGGTCATAAATAAGGTGAATAACATTGTAAACAAAACGTTCACGTTGCCACTATAACCGCACGCAGACATCTGGGCTGGAAATGTGGGAAAATTGTAAAGAATTTGGAAAGGTTCAAAGGCTCAGGTTATTAAAGTTTTAATAATCTTCTTTTCTGCAGGGCTAACCCCCTGCTATTCTTTCAGTGCAGTAGGAAAACAAAATATGGACAAAATTGTAGTTAATTAGAGCTGAATCTTCCTTGGAAAACCTATAGAAATTGCTTGGGATTTTTATAGAGGCTGCGAGTTGAGAGCCATGGGTCTGAAAGGGGATAACTTCGTTTTCATTTGGGGAACATTGGATTTCAATGAAATAAGATATGTTTTTCTTAAAAAAAAAAAAAAAAAAGCCCTATCGGTGACTTCATGTAATTGATTGGAAAACATTACTTGGCAGAATTATCTACGAAACTAATCTCACTTAGCATTTTAACTTTGTCCCACTGATCAGAGCAAAACCAAATCTTTATTGCTCAGAGTGATACACTGATTGAACGAACGGCCTGTCTTGAGTCAATTACCAAATTGTCTTAACTGAAGAAACAGCATTCCCCTCACACTTGAAATACAGTGAAAGTTGTGAAAATGATTTCGCTTCTGGTTGAGACACGTTTTGTTTTTGCCACAGGCAGGCTTGTGATGTCCGTGTTGCTAGTTTTCTGTTTGAAATTTGTTTTCTTTTAAAGGCATCCTAAAAGTATATACTATATCACTATATGATGCAGCACCTAGCTTGCTCTGTGTTGTAGAGAACTAGACTGGTGCATGCAATTTACATGATAGGTGTGTACATATACATGTGAGAAATTAGCCATGTGTGAAGTCACACGTGTGTAGTGGAAATACGCAGACACACGGAATTCTTTAAATTGTGTTGCATCCCAGGATGGTGAAAGAATCTTACTCATTAGGATCCAGCCATGAGCACTGAAATATGATTTGCAAGAGATGAAGTTTGGAGTTGTTTTAATAGGCTAAGTGGTTCCAAATGCAAGTTCAGATCGTAGACTCCCCGGCTCTTTGTGAGACTAATTGACTTTGCTGTAGAGTTTTGGCAAAGCTCTTATTATTTTTACTACATTTTCCTTTTTAATAATGTAAAATGGAACTAACTTCTAAAATTCACGTTCCCCTTTATGAGTTTGTTAGCCCTTCCTTCACCAAATTAATGACTGACTAGGCAAGACAGCCAAGAATGCTTGCCGCTCTGGGCATTTGTTAATTGGTTGTTCGTTGGACTATATATGAGGGAAAATTATTGCTACTATAAACCAAAGAGTGTAAAGGAAAAGCAGTGATATAAATATGGAGCTGGAATAGGCCGGGAAAGCGAGTGATGTAAAAGTTCTGTTTTTCTGCTAGATGGTTCCCTTAGGATGACTGCACATACTGGAAGTAAAATGCAGCGGACCATATCGTAACATAGACATTAATATTGGTACCTCTCAGAAAAGAAGATGCATTGTTTGGGTTAGTTTGTAAGGCTCTGATGATAAGCTTCTTTTGTTTTGTTTTCAAAGAAAAGCCGGGCTTGCGATAAATAGCAAAATCTGTTTCGTCTTGAAAATTGCTACAAGACTACTTTGAGCCTCTGGACGGGGACAGCGATGAGGCAGAAATGAAAATTCCAAGGCCGGAATTTTTGACCCTTGCAGAATGTGAGGTGTACATTCATTCCGCTTCCCAAGGCCTGACATTCCTGGGAAACTTCCCCTGGCGTATCCTGGGGGGGAAAAAAAACCCCTCAGGCTTCGGAACAGAACCCCCTAGCTGGTTCTCTCATCGTTCACTTCCGTCCCCCTGATTCCCCTTATGAATGCCAATCAGACAGTTTTCACTCTTGTTTTAAGCTAGGGAATGAATCCAGGGGTTTGGCTCATGTTGCAAAGGTTTCCAACAGTATCAGGTAATTCACGATTAGCAGGGCTCCATTCAGAATGGTAACTGAGACCCGAGAGGCTGCACGACTCATTACCAATTACCAATTCCCTGGGCCATCCGGTTCCCCGGCAGAAAGGCTTCCGACGCATTTGCGTTGCAAATTGAAAACATGCTGTCAACAGCAACAGATCCAAGAGATGTTTACCTTAATTTGTCCAAGGCAGGCTTTTACATGTGGATGTTTTTGTTTGAGGAGCAAGCGTCTAGATTCCCTCCAGTTTCTGGGGTGGGTGCTATGGGGACAAAGGGCCCGGTCCCCAACTTGCATCGGGTGTGGGGTGGCGGATGTCGAGGCGGATACGGAGCCATTCAACTTTCTCAAGGGTGTAGGCACCTAGGAAATCACTCTGTTGAAAGGCTGTTTTCGTAGGTGAGTAAACTGAGGTCCAGATTGGTTGTGGCACTTCCCCAAGGACAACTGGGTAGCTGGCATCAAGGTGGAGTCTGGAAGGTAGGGTTTCCCATGCTTTCCCATCGTTTGTGGGCTGAATGCTTATCTGCGCTGGATAGTTGATTGCTGTGTGTGTAAAGCATTAGCGACGAATTTATAAGTTTCCATCAAAACTGAGGACACCGGGACACTCGTCTCAAACAAGAATGTGGCCTTTGCCCCTAGTTTGAATCTTTTTTTTTTAAAATTTTTTTTTTAACGTTGATTTATTTTTGAGACAGAGAGAGACAGAGCATGAACGGGGGAGGGGCAGAGAGAGAGAGGGAGACACAGAATCGGAAGCAGGCTCCAGGCTCCAAGCCGTCAGCCCAGAGCCCGACGCGGGGCTCGAACTCCCGGACCGTGAGATCGTGACCTGAGCTGAAGTCGGACGCTTAACCGACTGCGCCACCCAGGCGCCCCTTCCCCTCGTTTGAATCTTGACAGCCAGGTGATATCCAACTACTTTCAAAAAGGACTATTGTTCGGCTAGAGCCAAAATGTAGTTTCCTGCTGGGTGAGTTATGGTAACGCCCTGATGTCCCCTGCTTCATGGAGGTCCATCCAGGGCCAAGCAGAAGCTGGACAATAGAAGTGTGGATAACAGGGGCGCCTGGGTGGCTCAGTCAGTTAGGCATCTGACTCTTCATTTCAGCTCGGGTCACGATGTCATGGTTCGCGGGTTTGAGCCCCACATCGGGCTCTGTGCTGGCGGCATGGAGCTTGCTTGGGAGTCTCTTTCTCTCTCTCTGCTCCTCCCCAGTTCGCACGTTCTCTCCCTCTCTCTCTCTCTCAAGATAAGTACATGAACTTAAAAAAAAAAAATAACACGAAGCAGTAAATTAAAAAAAAGTGTGGAAAACAGAGGCAGTCCCAGCCAAACCCTAGGCTCTCCTCTTGGGGAGCCTCTCGTCTTCCTTTATAAATTTTTTTTTTTCAACGTTTATTTATTTTTGGGACAGAGAGTGACAGAGCATGAACGGGGGAGGGGCAGAGAGAGCGGGAGACACAGAATCGGAAACGGGCTCCAGGCTCCGAGCCATCAGCCCAGAGCCTGACGCGGGGCTCGAACTCACGGACCGCGAGATCCTGACCTGGCTGAAGTCGGACGCTCAACCGACTGCGCCACCCAGGCGCCCCTCGTCTTCCTTTAAAAGCTTGTTTTAAGTTCGGAGTCTCCCCTTCACCCATAAATTAGAGTTGAGTGTATTTTCCTAGGTTACGTGTCACCCTGTCACATGTGAATGACAAGTTCTCCTCAGAACCAGACAAGCGTGTTGAGCAAGTGTGAGAAAGAAACGTTGCCCATTGTGAACTTTGGATGAAGAAACCCTAATGTTTCTGCGGCTGCTGAGGGAAAGGGAACCTGGCTTTGGCCAAAGCGGGAAGCAGGAGTCCCGCTCAAGGTAGGCCGATTTCACAGACGGCTTTCCAGACAGGGCCCAGGAACCTGAGGAGTTTTGCTAAGTGGACCTCTCAGCTGAGTACACGTTGATGAGATTCCACGCTCAGAGAGTATCCTATGAAGCCTGAGAGAAATAAACACCGCACAGAACGTTCCCAAGGTGCAGGAAATGAACGTTCAGAAGCGCAGACCTGACTAGAGACAGACCCCCAGAGACTACGTAATGAGAGAGTTGGAGACAGGACGTCACGAGAGAAATTGGGGGGCTTTAGTTGCATCAGGGTGGAAAGTTCTGGTCACCCTGTCTGGCCTACCGTCAGCGTCTCCAAAGAGCTCCATCGGATCGTGGCTTCACAGAGAAAGAGGACATGTGTACAGCTGTTTCACATTCACGTTCTACCTCCGGCGAGTCGTTTAAAAGTTTGGATACCTGGCTCTTTTTTTTTTTTCCTGTTTATGGAGAGCAGTTAAATCCTCATCACCAGGCAAGTGTCTTTCAAAAGGATTTCTCACAGCAGGTAACTGGGAGGTAGTGAGGGAAGATGTTGCGTTTTGGAGTCCAACAGACTTGGGACCATCATGTGGAAGCGAGCTGTTGCCTATTTTAAGCACTTCATTTTCTGGATTGGAAAAAACTTCAGGGTTTTTGCTTTAAAAACATTCAAAGTGGGGTAGCGAAATATTGACCCGAAAGGCCAGAAGAAGAGACCTTATTTAGGACTTACTCGGAATTACAGTTTTACTCTTCTTGGAGGAAAGTGACCCAAAACATTTTTACTGGAGGTGACAAAATTTCCTGAGTAAGAAATGTACTGACTTCTAGATGATGTTTATTCCCGAGTAAGAAATGCACTGACTTCTAGATGTTTATTCCCTACCAGGTTTGCACATCATAAAATCTGACCTGGGCCACTTGGTGAAGGGTGGCTCTTGGAGAAGAGGAATTCATTCGTTCCATCCTCAAGAGGATATCTGTTATCTAGAACGAACACTAATGGAAAGTGTGTCACCTCAGAGATCTGATCTAGGTTTGGCTTCTATTTCGTTCGTTTATAAAGTATCAGAACTAGGTGGCTCAGGACTAACTATGATGGGGAAGTTTGGAAACATTTTTTTCTTTTTGGGAACTGATGGATTTGAAAGTCAGGACTTGGGCGTTGGTTGGAGTTAGCTCAGGGTTTCTAGAATTCTGTTTCCTGGCTTTCATCAACAAGTTGTGCCTTGAGTCATCTTGTCACTGGGGGGGACTGGTTGCACCAATGTCAAAAGATGTTAGAAGGAGTGAGTGTCACATCCTGGGATGAAGTCATTTAGGCTGGTGACCTTCTCAGAAGGGTCAGTAGGAATGAAAAAGTGGGAAAGAAAGTCATGTCAAGGATGTCTTGAGCAAGGGAGTGGAGTCGAGTCAGTAAACACCAATGGAAAGCATAGGCTGTAAGGGTGCAAGCCACCTTCTCCATTGTCCTGGGCTTGCTGCTCTTGTGGGTGAACTTTGGCATCAATCAAGCAACTAACTGACATTGAACAAGTTTCCGAAGGTACCCAGCGGGAACCCTGTCAAGACCCACATCCGGCAGTTAATTTCCTACCAACCTTAATTACAAGTGTTAGTTAGTATAAAATGTATGGAAAAGAGACATAAGAGACATAAGACACCCTTTGGGGTCTACAGCTGTCTTATTTCTATTTTAGAGAATAATTACATGAGCGCTCACCATCTAAAATGGACTTTGGAAGGTTCCGTACCAAAGCCCAGGATTGAGCTTTCTGCTTTCTGTGAGGGAAAGCTTGGAGACTTGTGTTCTAAGTAGTTCTTCCTTTTAACTGAGCTCAGAGACAGTGGCTCACAGGGCAATGGCCGAGCATTAAATCTAGTCTCATCTAAAAAGCATTTAAAGCAGTAGTAACGTGACATACGAGGGGCCACAGTGAGGCCCGTCCTGGTTTTGGGGGGACATAGGAACTGGTGATCTATGGAGGAGAAAAATAGGGCACTGAAAGCAAACAAGACTCCAGGCTCCTTCCTCATATTCCTGGCTGTGTCTGTCATAGATCTGCTGGCACGTTTTGTTTTAGGGACAAAGGACAGCACTGTTTAATCCTTCTGTCCATGCCAAACTCCAAAGGGGATAATTACATTCTGCCTCCTGAAATTCCCTTTGCAATTTCATCTGGGTGAAGCACTCTCAATTGCCTGGGGTGTTGCTGACCCTGGGAAACAGCCGCCATGTTTTATCCCCAGCTAGGTATTTCAGTCATGGCCAAGGTGAATAGTGCACAGTTTGATTTTGGCTCCAGTGTATAAATTAGACCGGGTTCTTTTGCAGTAAAATGCACTGAGCAGGGTGGCAAATGTCAGCTCACTGGAGCATTATGTGTCTGTCCCCTGTGCAAAACTGCTTTAATTGTGCCTAAAGAGTACAGTCGATTGGCTAATCTTGTTTTTAAGAAAAGAAATTATTCCGGAGCATTTTTTTTTTTTTTTTTGACTGGTAAATGCAGTGCCAGATAATGTTTTTGTGTTCAGGTGAAAAATCTAGTTCGGTTATGTTATTTGGGCCCCACTAGAATCATTAAAACCAGTTGGATTTCTATATGTAAGACCCAAAGTAATTCAGTTTGGTTTTCTGACAAGTAATTATTTTTTCTAAATAGCACTGATAGTAATGTCATTGTAAATGGGATAAAAAGGTTATTAGGGAAAGATTATATATGCTTGTTTAAATTCCTAGATCAGATCTTCGTAATGTCAGGAAAATCATCCAAGTTTGTTAGAATGAAATCCAGGTGAAATGTTCTATTATTTCTCTGAAGTTTTAGAGAAACAGATACTAAGATGATAATTTCAATTCCCTGCGGGAATGAAGAAAACCTGGACAAGATGTTGGTTTTAATAATGGTATTTCAAGCTGTTCCTAAGCTTAATTGTGGTATGGAGTAACACTGTAGTCATGGAGTGGTGTATTTAAAACCCACCAAGAGGTTTCAGCCTGAGAGCGGAACCAACGAAAGGGAATCATTAACCACAGAAGTGACTGAAGTGGTTTAATAATTATGTTATTTCAAGGGGGAAAAAAAAAAGATCTGCCTCAAGTATAAAGGGGAAAAGAAGGCCTGATAAATAGAACTTATTTCTACCCTAGGTAGTCAGCTAGTGAGACTACCAGTGGGAAAGGTCTATTAACTAATTGATCTGCTAGACTCGATAGGGAACTCCAGCTGGAGATCAAAGAACATTCTTTGCTACAAAGGCAAGTGGCAACCTTGGACCAGATGTTTTCCTTCCAGCTCTGTCATGCTTGATAACTGTAGAGTGTGGCTGAATCTGGCCATAGGCCTCGTCCATCTGACCACTGATATGGAAAGCAAGGGGATGTGTGTTCACGCACATGCGTGAAAAAGAGGCAAGAGAGCTTCGAAGTCAAAAAGGTTCTGAATTTAAGATTAGGTTGGGAGCTAAGCAATTTTTTTCAAACTTATTTGCAAAGTGAAGCGGACCAAAGAATGCCACTGTCAACTTTTAAAAAGGTTCCTATATCTTAATTGTCCTATAATTGCTCTTTATAATAGCTTATACTAATGTATTATAATACATGTCTGTTACAATAAAACCAAGTATGTTTTGAATAATGGCGGAAATTACAAAGATTCAACTATTAGTGTTAGCTTATGTGCTTTCTTTTATGTTTAGAGTAAAAGTGAGAGTTAATAATTGAAGTGTGGTTTTTCTTTTGGCCATTACCCTGGAACTGTTTGTTTACATGTGTTGCCCACCTTTATCCTTTCCAGCTCTATATGTTCTGCTTCTGGTTTTTTCACATCTGGAGAAGGTATTATTTATGATCAGGCAGGATATTTGGCTTAGAAGTTTCTTTGAAATGTATGTATGTATAATTCTTTTCTATGCATTTTTCAAAGATTCCTACAGTATTAGATGGTTTGAAAAATGAGATGTCTAAAATTACCTTGATGTGGTTAGCTTGGTATGGTCTATGGCCTTTCTTAAAATACTACCTTGCTTCCCTAGTTGATCAAAAATATCACCAAAAAGTCATTAGTTCACCTGATTGGGAGACGTATTGGGGTTTAGGAATGTTCGTATTGAGAATTCACTGATCTCAGGCGATCGAATTCCCCATAAAAGGAAGATTTCCATAGAATGTTTGCATGTCTCTACTTTCAAGGTGCCTAAAATTCTAAAGTAGTAGCTGCATTTTTTTTTTTAAGCCAAAGGCTTTTGTTTCTCTTAAAATTTAACTTCTAAACTTCTCCATTCTCTTCGTGTGTGTGCATATAAAAAAATATTTATTGAATGATATATTTATCATACAATTTCCTAAAAATCTAATTTGATGGGGGGAAGGAGGGAAAGGTAAAGACTCCTCCCCCAAAGACAAATTCTATATACTTTAAACTTTGCTGAGTGTCCAGTTCAAGATGGCACACTGATGGCATATCAACCTTCACCCTTTCTCAAGGTCCCGTTGAAACTATTAAATGTCCAATGTGCGTCCATGTAAAAATCTATCTAATGAAAGCACAGCAATGCTGGGCATCAACAAAGGAACCACAGAGGGTGAATACAAGCTAGTTGTTAGAGAGCAGATGGACTTACATGAAAAGCAAACAAAAATAAAAGCAGAGAAGGGGATTCCAGAGATAAGGGACCACTGGAGAAGCTCCAAGCTTGGGGTTGTCAAACATAAAGGATAAGAGTGGGTGGCAGATTATATTTATTGGAGTGTTGATTTAAAGTTCTGAATTCAGATCCTTGAGATCCCTTTCTTCAACTGCAGCTCCTCTTCTCTCTCTACTCTTCAATGTCAAAGCAGACATGGGCAAACTGTATCACCTGGATAGAACCAAAGAACTTTTAAAGACTGAAGAGTCAGGCAACGTGGATCCTGAGCCTAAAGAAAAGAGCTGGAGGTAACCCCAGGCTTCCATAGCAAATGCTGAGGTAAGGCAGCTTTGGTCAGACGTCGATGCCAAAGTTCTTCAAGCCCTACACAACCCCGAGGGTCTCCAGATTGCCTGCTTTGTACAGTAGGGAGTCCTGCCTGTCAACACTCTTGCTCACAAGGTGTCTGCACAGAACTCTGTCACTTAACAAAGAATCTAAGAAACTTATACTCCTGTGTGGTCAGCTTTGTCCTTCAATAATAAATATAACACTAGATTTTTGATAATACCAATTTCATGAAAGAGAAAGATTAACATAAACAATAGAACAACTGATCCTGAAGAAAATAGATATAACTCAGAGAACTGAAAAGAACTTAAAAAAATATTTTCTGCATTCTCATAATTCAGGATGATATTATATCCTCTAAATTTTTAAAAAAGTTTTTATTTGTTTATTTAGAGAAAGTGCAAGTTGGGGAGGACCAGAGAGAGAGAGAGAGAGAGAGAGAGAGAGAGGGAGAGAGAATCCCAAGCAGGCTCTGCACCATCAGAAAAGCTCTGTGTGGGGCTTAAACTCACAAACTGTGAGATCATGACCTGAGCCAACGTTGGACACTTAATAGACTGAGCCACCCAGGCACCCCAGGATCCTTAAAATAAGAATAAGTTGTTATGACACAAGAGCAATCAGAAGACAAGAAGAGCTCTGGATGATTAAAATATGACTTATAGAATAAGAAATCAATAGCTGGACTGAAAAATATGTTGGCAGGGCTAAAGAAATATCTTAGAAGAAAAGTAAAGGAAGTCTTCCAGTAAGCAAAAAGGCCATACATTTGAATGAGAGAGAAGTTAGCAATTATGAAGACAGCAGTAGATTCAATATCCATCTCATAGGAAAGAAATAGCTAATAGAGAAAATAAAAAGGATAAATTAAAAAATAGTAGAGGAAAATTTCCTTATATAAAGGAAGACATGAATCTTGAATTGGAAAAGTCTGACCAAATATTAAAATGGGGGAGAAGGTAGGGGGAGGGGAAAATGGGTGATGGGCATTGAGTAAGACACTTGGGATGAGCACTGGGTGTTGTATGTAAGTGATGAATCACAGGAATCTATCCCCAAAGCCAAGAGCACACTGTATACTCTGTATGTTAGCTAACTTAACAATAAATTACATTAAAAAGGAAAACAAAAAAACAAAACAAAAAAACCCCTGAAGAACAAAAACAATCAAGCAAAAACACCAAATATTAAAACAGGTAAATTAAAACAACAACAACAACAACTAGTGATACTTGACATATACAAGGGTAAAGAAAAACATCACATGAGTTTCTAGAGAGAAAAAAAGCAAGCTTATTATAGATGCTTAATAATGAGACTCACACCAGCAACATAGGACAGTAGAGCAAAGCCCTCCAAGTCCTCATCAGCAAGAAAACAGTGGAGCAATGCTTTGACATTTTGAGATAGGATTTTAAATAGAGGGAGGCAGACTTTTTCTGTACGGGGCAAGATAGTAAATATTTCACATTTTGTGGGTCATGTGGTCTCTTGCAGCTATTCAACTCTGCCATTGTAGCATGAAATAAAGACATAATGCTGTGTTCTACCAAAACTTTATTTACAAAAACAGGTGGTGGGGTGGATTGCACCAGTGTGCTATGGTTTGCCAACACTTGCTTTGGAATATAGACTTCTATACCCAGCTAAACCATCAACCAAGGATGAGGGCAAAATAGAGATATTTCCAGGCAAGAAAAAAACCTCAAAGTTTCATAACGATGTGAAAAAAATAATACTTAAGAAGTTTTGTTTAAGCAAAAGAAAAAAGGAATAAATGAGGATGACATGAAGTAGAAGAAACAGTGGCAGCTGAGCATGACTTAGAAATTTGGAACATTCTCCTTAAAGTGGCAGTAGCTTTATGACCTAGCATTGATTATCCTTCCTTCTCTAAGGACTCAATCATATTAATTAGTTCTGCCTGGAATCATATTTATATAATCTTAATGTTGTAAGTACTGTATTATGAAATCAAAACTTTAGAGCCAATCAGTGGACACAGTACTGATAGCATTGTAATCACTAAATGACTTTGACAAACTAAAAATAATATAATTAACAAAATTAGGTGATTAAGGTAGGAGGCAAAGTGGGAAATAGTGAAAGTGCATAAAATTTCTTACCTTTGGTAAAAGGAGAGTGGAATCAAGGAATACATGTACATGTGTACTGTTTAGAGCTATAATGGCCATCACCTGGAGGGCTAAATAAACAATGGCTATTAACTCTGGTGAGTGAAAGTGAGGGTGATGGCAGAATTGAACTTTTCTTTCTTTCTTTCTTTCTTTCTTTCTTTCTTTCTTTCTTTCTTTCTTAAGTTTATTTGAGAGACAGAGCAAGAGAGAGTGAGAGAGCGCACAGGAGGGAAAGAGAGAGAGGGAGAGAGAGAATCCCAAGCAGGCTCTGCACTGTCAGCACAGAGCCCGATGTGGGCCTTGAACTCACAAACTGTGAGGTCATGACCTGAGCTGAAACCAAGAGTCAGAAGCTTAACCAACGGAGCCACCCACGGGTCCTGAACTTTTCTTTCTTTATACTTTGAATTTTCTATCACATGCAAGTATTGCTTTAATTTACAAAACAATATTTAAAAAATTCTATAGAAAATCCATTCAAGGCTAGAGACTTTATTAATTTAAAACTTAAGGCTATTAAACAAAACATGTTTTAACTTGTCATCAGTGGTAAAGTCAATTTGTGAAAAACATTTTTATAATTTTTCACTGGGCAAGTTAATGGAAAAAAAATTGGCAAAATTTTATAAACTTTTTTTCTGAACCATTCTAACCTTTGTTGATTAAAATCTCTTCCCTCCTTTCTTCCAGGGACTCCCTGTTCTGTATGTATATGATTAAAAACATTTTTTTCTTTTTTATTGAAGTGTGGTTTATATAGTGTTAATTAAAACTTTCACACTGAGAGTATTACCTATCTTTAATAAGGTAAAGTTTTGCTCTAGCTACTCTCAGAACACTTATGTAAGAATTACAGAGGTGGGCAGACTATATCCCTTAGGTTTGTAAATAAAGTTTGTAAGTAAAATTTTATAAATAAAGTTTTATTGGAACAGTCGCATACATTTGTTTATGTGCCTACTATGGCTGTTTCTGTATATAGCCTGCAATTCCAAAATATTTACTCTATGGTCCTTTAGGAAAAAAACGACTCCTTTAGAGCATCAGAATCACCTCGTGAACTTGTTAAATTCCCAATTGTTGGGCCCCACCCTCAGAGCACTTGATTCAGTAAGTCTCAGGTGGGAGTGGAGGATTTGCATTTCTAACAAGTCCCACAGGGTGCTGATGCTGCTGGTCAAGTGTAGCAAACCTTGGAGTTGAATTTTGGTTGTACCCATTGCAGGTCTATGAGTTTGCCTAAGTTACTTAATTTTTGTGTATCTGGGTTTGTTCACCTGTAACATAAGGCTTATTCAGTTCCTATCTTCTTGGATTGTTGTGAGGATTCAATGAGATAATGCATGTAAAGCACTTAGCATGGTGTCTAGCATATAGTAATGAGTCAATGAAACATTTGCTATGATTATGATAAAAGCATACCTCACTGATGGTAGGCGTGATCATAGAGACTGTCCTAGACTGAATAGAATATCAGCTGCTGGGAAAATGGAATTTGAATAATTTTTCCAAGTCTCTAGATCTCATTCTTTACATGAAAATTTCCCTAAATGTTGGACCAGCAGAAAAAATAAATGACCCGGCTTTAAATCATGTATCTTGGAACGTAGTACAAATTGAAAAGATCACAAAGGGAAAGCTACAGAAGCACTTTCATATTTATTGCTGCCTTGTTGGGAGTCATTTCAGGTTTAAAAAGAAGTTCGTAATTTTCCACATGTGAAAATGGGAGGCAAGGTAGGGTAAGCGTGGACGTCCATATGAAAGCGGTGGAGAATGAACATTTTGTCCTCAAGGAATTAATAACCCAATTTCAGACAAGACCGACCCTCATGAAATAGTTATAAGTACTGCCAAGCAGAGTCTAGCTAGGAGCCAGGATGAGAGACACAGGTAATATATACTGCCAGGTCATAGACAATAGGCTGGAAGAGTCAGGGGCCACGTGAAGATAACGTGGCATCGGGGGTGGGAGGAATCTCTCAGGAGAAATGGTTTCAGCAAGGTTGGAAGATGAGGTAATGAACACAGAACGGTTTAAATTTAGGGGTGAAAAAAATTAGTCACTGTTGAAAATGATGCAGGCAAGTAACTCTTAGAAGAGTAAATTCCATTTTTCAAGCATAAATGTGTGACAGCTTTTTTTTTTTTTTTTTTTTGCATGTGGCATTGAAAATGCTAAAATAGTCTAAAGTTAAAAAATTGTGACTGATAGAGGGTCTGGCTCAAAAAAACAAAAAAGAAAAACTCACTAACTTTGAAAACTCCATCAACAGATCCAGTCTACTCTATGGAGTCATCAGAGGGGATGAGCTGGACAAGAATTTTCCTCATCTTTTCCTCTCAAGGCATAAAGGCTGAGACAGATCTCGTTTGCAGCCAGAAAGAGAGCAATGTGTGGGGAAACTTGGCTTGGATCTTGGATCTTGAAGAGGGCAACTATTCATCACTTGGGCTGTGGTTACAGAAGACTTTTCCTGAGGGTCGACAAGGGGACAGGTGAGGAGAAGGTTCTGATGGAGCCATTTACCTCCTTGTGCTTGGGTCAAGGGCTTATAATTATCTGTGTGCAGTGAAGAAAACTGTTCTCAGTAGCTTGGCGTGGGGGAGTGACTGCCTGTCTGAAAGCTGGGTTCTGGGGTGGAGCCCAAGCTTGTTCAAGCTTAGTTCACCAAGAAAGCAGTGGGGGTTGTCGTTCTGATGTCGTTCAAGACCACCACACCTCATCTCTGCCTATAACAGAATCGCAGGTGTTAACACTGGAGTGACTAGTGATTGTGACCTCATTAAAAGAGAAAGGATATTACCTCCTGCTGATTAGAGGGGATGGTAGTCCTGGCTCAGTCACAGCGCAGACAGGCATGGTTGGGTCTGTCCCCATTTATCTCCTTCTGGTTTTTAAATTGCCAGCAGAGGAGATTTGTGGAAAACCTCTGTGATTTCTCCTTCTCTCGGGGAAATCATCTGGTCCACCCTCTTTTGAGGCACCCGCTCCAGGCTAATCGCATTAGCAGTCAGACAGGATTACTGGAGACCTTGTTTCTTGGAGTCGTCTTTCTTTATAAGAGCAAATAATGTACAGCCTGGGTGCATTTTGTTCTCCCTGTGTTGTCAGTTAACTTTGATTTTAAACACTTTTGTAGAGTGGAAGCCCGGAATGATGTAGAATAACAACCACAGAAGGACTTCAGGGTCGGCTCGTCAGTTGCATGTCTCTTTTATGTGCAGCAACTGCTGGTGAATCCCAGCTAGGTCTGCGAGGTCCCTGTTCTTGACTTCTCTGCCTCACAACCAAAGCTATTGCCTGTCTTTTTCAACTTTTAGTGCTCTTAATTATTCTTACTGACCACTCCACCAATCAAATGGATAATGAAGGATATCTAGAGATTCATGTGTCTATCAAAGACTGTAACCTACGTTGGGACCTCATTTAACTTGTCTACGTCTTAGGTTAAGCTTCTGAGAGACAGACCTAACAGTCCCTTAGTAAAGTTTTACCAATGGGCATACTAGAGGAAACCAATCTATATCTTTCTCTGTAAAGCATATATACATACATGTGTGTATATATATATATATATATATATATACATACACACATATATATATTTGTTTATATATTTGCACATAAAAAATATAATTATGTACTTATATTTAAATATGTTTTATATAAAATCATGTGTATGTTTCCATATATAAAATATAAATGTATATGTATATATAAATAAAATTATGTGTGTATATTTGCATATATATAAAAATATAATTTGTCATTAAATAGCATATGCTCTTCAGGGGCGCCTGGGTGGCTCAGTCAGTTAAGCGTCCGACTTTGGCTCAGGTCATGATCTCACGGTTCGTGAGTTCGAGGCCTCATGTCAGGCTCTGTGCGGAAAGCTCAGAGCCTGGAAACTGCTTCGGATTCTGTGTCTCCCTGTCTCTCTGCCCCTCCCCCACTAATGCTTTGTCTCTGTCTCTCAAAAATAAATAAACATTAAAATTTTTTTTTTTTTAAATAGTATATGCCCTTCAACAAGTCACTTAACCTTCCTCCTTAGCCTTATTTTCCTGATCAGGAAGTAGTGGTGAATTAGCTGAGTTTTCTTTTCTTCTTAAAAAAAATTTTTTTTAATGTTTATTTTTGAGAGAGAGAGAGAGTGAGTGAGCATGAGTGGGAGGGGCAGACAGAGAGGGAGAGAGAGAATCTCAAGCAGGCTCTGTGCTGTCAGCCCAGAGCCCTATGCGGGGCTCGAACCCACACACTGTGAGATCATGGCCTGAGCCGAAGTCAGGAGCTTAACCGACTGAGCCACTCAGGTACCCCCTCTCTCTTTTTTTTTTAATTAGCTGAGTTTTCTTAGATATATAGGTATCTATAGGTATCATATTTTCCTTGTATGTTTCAGAAATTTTTTTTTTTTTAAAAAACACAGCTTCAAATTCACATTTATTTTGCAGTGAACTCTAACATCTAAGTCAGCAAGAGTCAAGATTTGAAACACTCCGATCCTTTTCTATTTTGAATTTTCAGAGATGATTTTCTTCCTTTGGCGAAGCCCTTTGGGAATACTGTTCAAAGAGGCAGCTCATGGGGCGCCTGGGTGGCGCAGTCAGTTAAGCGTCCGACTTCAGCCAGGTCACGATCTCGCGGTCCGTGAGTTCGAGCCCCGCGTCAGGCTCTGGGCTGATGGCTCAGAGCCTGGAGCCTGTTTCCGATTCTGTGTCTCCCTCTCTCTCTGCCCCTCCCCCGTTCATGCTCTGTCTCTCTCTGTCCCCCCAAAAATAAATAAACGTTGAACAAAGAGGCAGCTCAGTTAGGGCAGAACCCAAACTCTGGTGTGTGCTCTTTGGCAGGGGGAGTTGACTAGGGATTGTGACTAACCCCTAGCGGCTTCAACTAGGAAACGAGAGTCCGCCCCAAGAAAACAGTTCCAGGACTTTCTACGAGGACGTGAAGGCCACTGGCTGCAGGCATCACTCGGCTCACTTGTGGTTTCTGCTGCTCAATGCTTCTCTAGTTCAAGGAAGGGGCTTCGTGCGGTGATGGCGATGGGCTGAAACTTTGAGGTGACTTTTTTTGAGCATCTCACCGATAGGTCCCAAAGATGCTTCTTTATGATTGAAGTAAAAACAAGACAGAACCAAGTCTGGCCACTGTACTCTTGAGCCTTCATGTGAATTAGATCAGGCGAGTCACAAAGGAAAGCCACAGATGATATTAAAATGTCATCGAGGAGAGTGACCCCATCGAAAAGGGGGGAGTTTTCTGCCATACGCCATGCAGAACACTCATTTTGACAATCGGCACAGACGAGACCACCTTTGCGGGAATCTGGGAGTCTAGCAGAGGCGTTCCAGCACCCCGCGAGAACAAAACACGATCCGGGACTGGACACACCGAAGAGGGTAAGAGGAACAATTTCATTTTACCTCTGACCCTTCGGTCAAGTGCCAAGGGAGCCCTTCTCACCAGCGATTTCTCCAGAAGGAAAAGATGAGAGCACGGGAGGGAGCGCCTGCCTTCCCCACGGAGGTGGGGCATTGGTCTTTCCTTCTCTCCCCATCCGGAATGTGAGGGGGGCCGTGGGCCTTGGGTGGGGGTGCAGAGAAGGGCTAGGGGCTCTCAGAGGGCATCAGTGGGACCGGAATTCTACGAACTGCTTTTCAGACTCAGTCAAGAAGTCCACCCACAAGCCACCAAGGACACTTTGCCTGTGGCTCTCCCCGGCTGGCCCGTGGGCACCCCAATGCCGCAGACATCTTATTCTGCACACCCCCACCGTGTGGCTGACGCTCCGGGAGCTCCAAAGGCGGTGAGTGGACTTCTTGACTGAGTCTGAAGTCATGAAGCACCCATGATCTCATGATCTCATGGTTGGTGAGTCCGAGTCCCCCATCGGGCTCTCTAGCCTCAGGGCAGAGCCTGCTTCAGATCCTCTATCTCTCTGTCTCTCTCTCTGCCCCTCCCCCACTTGCTCTCTCTCAAAAAGAAATAAAAATTAAAAAGAGAAAAAATTCCCTCCCAAGAGGAGACAAAAGGTGCGAAACGGGGGTACCCGCAGAAATGGTCTGCCCAGCTGTGGGATCCCTCACAGGCCAGACAGGAGAGATTTCTCTTACGCAGCCAGACAGTAAAGCCTGGAGGAGGTGACCGCTGCTTCAAATGGGAAGACTTCAAGAAAACTAGAGCAAGTGTTAATTCAGTTTAGAGAGAGAATGATAAACCTATACATCTCTGACGCGTTGGGCGAAATAAGACAAAAGCCAGATCGACTACTTTTCCTCTGGCGCCTCCCTGATTCCCACCTGGACCGCACCCCACAGTTTCATTAGTTCAGCAGAGGGGTGCCTGGGTGGCTCGGTCGGTGGAGTATCCAACTCTTGATTTCCGCTCAAATCGTGATCTCACAGTCGTGCGATCGAGCCCCCTATCAGGCTCTGCACTGACAGTGCGGAGACTGCTTGGGATTTTCTCTTCCTCTCTCTCTGCCAGTCCCCCACTCATACACACACACACACACTCTCTCTCTCTCTCTCTCTCTCTCAAAATAAATAAATAAACATCAAAAAAAAAGTTCAGCACAGGCAGAAAGTTTGGGAGTTAATACATGTAAATAACCTCAAGGATTGTCTCACATACCACAATTTTCCTGAACTTGGTATAGACTCAGAGAAGAGTCTGGAATTACTGACCTTTGCAACTGACATTGCCACACTGAAAGTTTTTTCAAACTAATTGGTAAAAATGTTGTTCAGAGTGACTTGCGTTAGACTGGATATAATGTGTGATTTTTTTTTTTAATGTTTATTTATTTATTAAAAAAAAATTTTTTTTTTAACGTTTATTTATTTTTGAGACAGAGAGAGACAGAGCATGAACGGGGGAGGGTCAGAGAGAGGGAGACACAGAATCTGAAACAGGCTCCAGGCTCTGAGCTGTCAGCACCGAGCCCGACGCGGGGCTCGAACTCACGGACTGTGAGATCATGACCTGAGCCAAAGTCGGCCGCCCAACCGACTGAGCCACCCAGGCACCCCAAATGTTTATTTATTCTTGAGAGAGAGACAGTGTGAGCAGGAGAGGGGCAGAGAGAGAGAGGGAGATACAGAACCCGAAGCAGGCTCCAGGCTCTGAGCCATCAGCACAGAGAGCCCGACGTGGGGCTCGAACTCACGAACCGTGAGATCATGACCTGAGCCGAAGTCGGACGCTCAACCAACTGAGCCACCCAGGCGCCCCTATAATGTGTGACTTTTTTATTGAGAAACATTTTGAATAAGTCTAAAACATGTCTTTTTTAAATAACACTTTTCAGTTGGGAATAAGTGCAAATTCACCCTTTATTTTACATTTAGTTTGTTTAGACTAAACTAGGGCTTGGCAAACTATAACTAGTTGACTAAATCTGGTTGATCACCTGATTTATACAACCTCTGATCTGAGACTAAAATTGTTAACTGATTGAGAAAAAGCAAAAGAAGACTCTTTTGTGACATGTGAAAATGATGTGAGATTCTAATTTCCATAAATAAAGTTTTATTGGAACACACAATAGATAAAATGTAATTTAAGAAAATTTGACAATATTTATTAAAATTTAGGGGTGCCTGGCTGGGTCACTTGCTGGAGCATGCACCTCTTGACCTCAGGGTGGTGAGTTCAAGCCCCACGTTGGGCACCGGGCTTACTTTTTTTTTTTTTTTTAATGTTTATCTATTTTTGAGAGAGAGTGACTGATGTGAGTGGGGAGGGGTAGAGAGAGACAGGGAGACACAGAATCTGAAGCAGGCTCCAGGCTCTGAGCTGTCAGCACAGAGCCCGAGTCGGGCCTTGAACTCTCGGAACTGTGAGATCTTGACCTGAGCTGAAGTTGGACGCTCAACTGACTGAGCCACTCAGGCGCCCCTGTAAAGCTTACTTTAAAAAAAAAAAATTGATGCAGCAGGTTTCACTTTTTCCTGCAAATGTTCTCACATGGATGTGCACATATTTATGTACAGGGACATTCCTTGCAGCATTACTCGCGATGGTAAAATACAGAAACAACCTAAACGCTCATGAACCCAAATGCTCAGTCACACACATGAACACTGTGTGCACAGTGGAAAGCATGGTCATGGATCCATATGTATGGAATAATTCCCAGGTGTATTCGTTTCCTATTTAATGGTAGTAACGAAGGGCCACAAACTTAGTGCCTTAAAACAAACGACTTTTGGGGCGCCTGGGTGGCGCAGTCGGTTAAGCGTTCGACTTCAGCCAGGTCATGATCTCGCGGTCCGTGAGTTCGAGCCCCGCGTCAGGCTCTGGGCTGATGGCTCGGAGCCTGGAGCCTGTTTCCGATTCTGTGTCTCCCTCTCTCTCTGCCCCTCCCCCGTTCATGCTCTGTCTCTCTCTGTCCCCAAAATAAATAAACGTTGAAAAAAAAAATTAAAAAAAAAAAACAAAAAAAAACTCGACTTTCTTATATTACATAGATAGAGGTTGGAAGTCTAGAATCAGGTTCATTGAACCGGAGTCAAGGCGTTGGCACGGTTGATTCCTTCTGGAGTTTCCAGGGAAGAATCCTTTTTCTTTTCAGCTTCTAGGGCCACCCTTGTTCCTTGGCTCGTAGGTTCCTTCCTTGATCTCAAATCTTTGACTTTCTGACCTGCACCTTCCATCTCCTTCCATGATCTTTAAAGACTCTGCCTCCGCCCTGCCCTGGGCCCACCAGGATAATCCACGCAATTCCGGAATGATCTCCTCTCAGGGCCCTTTATTCAATCATACGTACACAGTCCTGTTTGCCAAATAAGGCTTATAGGTTTTGGAAATTAGCATGTGGACATCTTTGGGAGGATATAATTTAGTCTTACAAACTAGAATATACTTTTAGGCAAGCATAGAGCAAGGTACATAACAGCGTGAATGGGACACTATCATTTGTGTTAAAAAAAGGCGGGATAGGTATCTAATCTATACTCTTGAATTTATATAGACTATCTTTTTAAAAAAAATTTTTTTTTAAATTTATTTATTTTTGACAGAGACAGAGTACAAACATGAGCTGGGGAGGGACAGAGAGAGAGAGGGAGACACAGAATCCGAAGCAGGTCCCAGGCTCCGAGCTGTCGGCACAGAGCCCGATGCAGGGCTTGAACTCATGAACCGTGAGATCATGACCTGGGTCAAAGTCGGATGCTTAACCGACTGAGCCACCCAGGCGCCCCTGTATAGACTATCTTCGACAAGATACCTGGGAATCTGGGAACAGAGATTTCGGGGCTGGATGGAGGTCATGAGTGGGAAAATTTGCCTTTTGTTATTTTTTACATTGCACATAGAATTGGCTTCTATTCTATAGAAATCAAACCATGGTTCTGGTCTCTTTCTTACCAAACCTTCACAAGACTTTCGACTGGCAGGTCCTTGTCTGGTTTTGTCTTTTGGCCACTAGCCTGTGCTGTTAATATGAGAGAAAGTAAAAGAGGGTTAGGAAAAAACAAGTTGAAGGACAATCACCAAACTGGTTTTCAGTGCCAAGAGTATGGAACACTGACTCGCCTTTTACCTTTAAGACTCCATGTGAGAACCAGCTGAAACCGTGCCTCACAGGGTTAAGGAGGTTGAAACTAGAAGAAAGTTTAAAGCTTGTTTTGCAGAGAACTGTTTCTCCCCAGTCAGCTATTGTGTCTTTTTTCAGAGCCCTTAAGGAATCCACTGTCTCTGCAGAAGCCCGGACTCAAGGTCAGCTGATAATGGTTCCAGCCTACGAACTAACGAGGAAGGCCTTGGATTCCTTACCAGAGATAAGGAGCCCAAGACCCCATCCAGTTTATATTGGCTCTCACAGCACGCCCATAGCTCCTGCTCCTCGTCCTAAAATAATCTCCTGACTCAGGGGCTGAATTTAGCCTCGTTCTGATGTTCGGTCTCCACCCAGAATGAACATGGGATGTATGTTACATATACGTTTGTTTAATGCACATGCTCTATCCGTCCCCGAGGCTAGCCACATTTCCCCACCCTTTTCATCACTGTGTTTGTCATCTCAACCCCTATGATCATAGAAGGCTTGTTCTCTCCCTCTGCGGGGAGGCGGATTTGAGGCTGGCCATGCAGGGTCCCGGTTTAGCTGCCTCTTCCTGGCTGCAAACCTGATGTCTTTGGCTTTGCTGTGGTGGGCAGACATACTCGGTTTTTGTTACACGACTACTTTCGTCCACACCTATCTTCTGTACAATCAGTGCTCTTGGGCCTTTAAGCCTCTTGAAAGTGGCTCTCGGCCAAGATTCATCAGAAAGCAAAGCAAACTATATCCTGAGCTCTGAGACAGCACTGTTTTTCGAAATTCTTTGAGGACACCCAGGCAAGAGATGTCTCCTGGTTTCCATTCCATTTTAAGGTCGATTTCTGGGGCACCTGTGTGGCTCAGTCGGTTGAGCTTCCGACTTTGGCTCAGGTCACGATCTCAAGGTCCGTGATTTCGAGCCCTGCGTTGGGCTCTGTGCTGACAGCTCAGAGCCTGGAGCCTGCTTCCGATTCTGTGTCTCCCTCTCTCTCTGATCCTCCCCCGTTCATGCTCTGTCTCTCTCTGTCTCAAAAATAAATAAACATTAAGGTCGATTTCTCAGAGCGTAACATCAGTTCAGAGCTACAAGGACTTCCAAATCATCGGGCTCAAACTTCTCCTTTCAGTAATGAGGAAACTGAGGTTGCTGTGGGTGAGATGAGCTCATGTTCAGTAACAAGTGCAGCCGATGAAGTCCAGGAAATACCTGCAGCTCGTGGACACAGGCCAGGCCTCGAGCAGGGCAGTGGGGGAGGGGGGTGGGCTGCAGGGATGAGAAGACACGGCCTGCCCTCAGGGAGCTCCCAGTTACAAACTGCTGTCGAGAAGGGTGGGCAAGGGGACCGGGTTCGAGAAGCCACGCTCCTGGGTAAATAAACGACCAGGCTCACGCAGTGCGCGGGGCCGTGAACGAACTGAGACAGATGTGTTACTGTTGGCCAGGAGCTGGCATCTCAGGACAAGGGAGACAGAACACGGTGGAAACACTCGGCATTTGCAGGGTCCATGTGTGGCTCTGTAGCCGTGGAGCGTAAAGAGCAAAGACCCGGGGCGCCTGGGTGGCTCAGTCGGTTGAGCTCGGGTCACGATCTCACGGTCCGTGAGTTCGAGCCCCGCATCAGGCTCTGTGCTGACAGCTCAGAGTCTGGAGCCTGCTTCAGATTCTGTGTCTCCCTCTCTCTCTGGCCCTCCCCCCGTTCATGCTCTCTCTCTGTCTCAAAAATAAATAAATGATAAAAAAAAATTAAAAAAGAAAAAAAAAGAGCAAAGACCAAAGTGGGCAAGGAAGTTGAAAAACAGACGGGGCAAGATCATGAAAGATTTTGTACGTGTGTCGATTTTTTTTTTACCAGGATTAGAAGCATTGACAGACTTTCTGTAAAGAACCACATACTAGATGCTTTAGGTTTTGCAGGCAACATATATCTCTGTATGCACATATACCTTTTTTTTTTTGTTTTTGTATGGTCCTTAACCATGCAATAACCATTCTTTTTAAAATTTTTTGAATTCTTAAAATTTTTTTTTTAACGTTTTCTTTTTGAGAAAAAGAGAGACAGAGTGTGAGTGGGGGAGGGACAGAGAGAGTGGGAGACACAGATTCGAAGCAGGTTCCAGGCTCTGAGTTGTCAGCACAGAGCCTGACGTGGGGCTCGAATCCACGAACCGCGAGATCGTGACCTGAGCCCAAGTCAGAGGCTCAACCGACTGAGCCACCCAGGCGCCCTGCAAAAACCATTCTTAACTTGCAGGCTGGACTTAGCTCACAGGTCATAGTTTGCTGACCCGCATAGATGATGAGAAGCCATTGGAGACTTTTGTTTTACTTTAAAAAAATTTAGGTGTAGTTATCATGCAGTGTTATGTCAGTTTTAGGCGTACAATAGAATGATTCAACAATTCTGTACATTTTTCAGGGCTCGTCGTGATGAGTGTACTCTTAATCCCCTTCACCCATCCCTCCACCCGCCTCCCCTCTGGTAACGTCCAGTTTGTTCTCTATTGTGGAGTCTGTTTCTTGGTTTGTCTCTTTTTTTTTCTTTGTTCATTTGTTTTCTTCCTTAAATTCCACATATGAGTGAAATCACATGGGGTTTGTCTTTCTCTGACTGACTTATTTCATTTAACATTATACTCTAGACATGTCATGGCAAATGCCAAGGTTTCATTCTTTTTTGTGGCTGAATAATATTCCATCAGGCACACGCACACGCACACACACACACACACACACACACACACACACCCCACTCCTTTATCCACTCATGTATCAATGGATATTTAGGTTGCTTCCATATCTTGGATATTGTGAATAATGCTGCCATAAACATAAAGGTGCATATGTCTTCTCAAATTGGTGTTTTCATTTTCTTCAAGTAGCAGTGTGATTATGGGTTTATAGGGTGATTCTATTGTTAATATTTTGAGGAACTTCCATACTGTTTTCCACAGTAGCTCCACTAGCTTGCATTTTTTTTTAATGCTTATTTTTGAGAGAGATAGAGAGACAGAGAGTGAGCAGGGAGGGACAGAGAGAGAGAGAGGAAGACATAGAATCTGAAGCATTTCCAGGCTCTGAGCTGTCAGCATAGAGCCCTATGAGGGGCTTGAACTCACAAACTGCATGAGCATGACCTGAGCCAAAGTCGGACGCTCAACCGACTGAGGCACCCAGGCGCCCGGCCATTGGAGACTTTTTTCTAAGTTTACTTATTTATTTTGAGAGAGAGATACAGAGAAAGAGAGAGAGAGCGAGAGCGAGAGAGAGCGTGCGTGCACAAGTTGGAGAGGGGCAGAGAGAGAGGGAGCGAGAGAATCTCAAGGAGGCTCTGCACTGTCAGCGTGGAGCCTGATATGGGGCTTGAACCCACAAACTGTGAGACTGAGACCTGAGCCGAAACCAAGAATCATATGCTCAACCAACTGAGCCACCCAGGCACCCTACGACTGGAGGCGTTTCAGCAGGAAATGACATAATCAGATTTGAACATTGGAAAGATTGCTCTGGTGGCAGAGGCTGGGGGTTGGAGGGAGAGTTAGGTGGGAAGGGATACGTCAAAGAAGACCGCTAAGGAGGCTAATCATAATGGTCCCGGGGGGGGGAATAATGAGGGCCAGAACCAGGGTGGTGGCAGTGATGCCCCTTCCTGACAGCTGGGCTGAAACCAGGCACACGCGAGTGAATGAACGTGGCGTTACCTTTCTCTCCCTCCTCCTACCAGCTCTTCTTGTCCGCTGGGGGTGAGGGGTGGCAAATGGCGGAAGGCTGCCATATGGCCCCCTCTATCCAGGCACAGCTTCGCCCTGGGGAACACTGTGAGTCCTCTGAGCAGGACCCCCTTTTCCCGGCACCCCCAGGGGGGAGTCCACGTCTCTTTCTTCCTGCTGGGACTCACCCTGGGGTACGCTGACCTTCCTTTCCTTTGGAGTCAAAGAGCCTCCCTTCCTCTTCAAAACAAGCATTGCCAGAGAATCTCTTACTACAGGTGCCAGCACCATGTCTGGGGATTTTTTCCAACCTTATTCTAATTTCCCAGAGTGCCTGGCAGCTCGAGTGTTACGCTTTTCACTCGCTCTTTTGTTCACCACCCAGAGGAGCTTCCTGTTTCAGCTGTAAAAGGTAAGACAAGAGCAAAGGGGCCCTGAGTGGGGTTTAAGTCCCGACTTTTCCTTAGCTGGGTGCTGATTACATCGTCCTTCTTGTGGGAACAGGTGCCGCCTCCCAACGGACGACTTGTGTCCGTGCTCTTTGCGTGTTTTCTGTCACTTAGATTTCTCATGCTATTTATTGCCCCGTTTCCCTTTTGTCCCAGGGCCCATCTCTTCCTCCCTTATCTGTGAGTCCCCGTCTCAGCTCTCGAGGGTTATCTTTCTCCCCCCAGGACATGGATACCTTTTTCAAGATTTCCCGTGCAGTTCCCAGGGTAGGCTTCCCGCCCTTTTTACCTTTCTTTCCTTCTCAAATCTTTTAGTGCAATTTCTCGAATTACGTCTCTAACGAGAGGAGGGCACGTTCTGATGAGCACGGGTTTTTAAATGCTTCCAATATAACTAACAACAGAATGAATATTCTACTTTCCTTCCCCTCCCCCCCCCCCCCCCCCCCCCCGGGTTTCACCGGAGAAACATTTGTTACTGAATTTGAGGAGATAAGGGTTTCCCTTCAGCTATACTTGAGGGGGTGCAGGACTCATGATAGCTCAGCCGGTCCTCGATTGTGTGTGTTTCTTCCCTAGTCAGGCAAGTTCCACATTGGAACATTCTGTTCTGTGGTCCTCATGGGTAGCAGCAGTGATGGGGATGGGGATGGTGATCATAGGAGTCTTAGCTAACATTTCTCCAGTGTTTCCTGCATGCCGGATACTGTGCTCAGCTCTTCATTCGTGTACTTTATTTCGTCCTCACAGGGGTCCTCTGATTTACAGACTTTTTAAAAAGTTTATTTATTTATTTTGAGAGAGAGAGCCAGAGAGAGAGAGAAAGAGAGACAGAATGTGAGCAGAGGAGGGGCAGAGAGAGAGAGAGAGAGAGAGGGAGACACAGAATCTGAAATAGGCTCCAGGCTCTTAGCTGTCAGCACAGAGCCCCCGCTCGGGGCTCAAACCCACGGACAGCAAGATTGCGACCTGAGCCGAAGTCGTACGCTAAACCCACTGAGCCACCCAGGCGCCCCAAGAGTTGGATGCTTAATTGCATAACTGACTGAGCCACCCAGACGCCCCTGGCTTATAGAACTTTTATCATGTCATTTTACAAATGAGGAAACAGACTTAGAGAGATTAATGAATTTACCCAAGGCTGGATGATGGCACCAGCATTCACCTGTACTGACCACACCATTTGTCACCAGTTTGGGTCGCCATATATACAGATGCATTCTCTTTAGGCTTCATCAAAGGATTTGTCAAGGCACAGGAATATTAGTTACAACATTTGGGTTTGTTCCGTTTCAGCTCCCACCGCTCCCGAGGAGTGTAGTTCGGGGTTTCCACTGTTTCTGAGATTAAGCTTCCCTTTGGGTAAGAAAACACTGGAGCCCCCAAGATGAGCCCTAAGTGCAACCAGAAACCAAGGCTGACACTTCATCAGAAGGCATAGCGCCCAGGGCCCCTGATACTTGTAGGGGTCCGCGAAAGTGCTGCCATTTCTTTTAAGATCAGAAGGGAAAAAAATAAACTTCTGGGTCAAAAAAATGCTTTTTTAAATACGTAATACTAATATATTTGTCTTTATATCAGTGCACTCATAGACTGCAGATTTTCTTTCTTGATCGATTGATTGAAGAAGAAGCCCATGAAGGCAACATGCCAAGGCCCATGAAAGTCCCCATAGGGCCGTGCCAGCACAGGGAGGGCACTGGGCCTCTTCGCTGGCACTTTTGTTCTCAGCCATCTCCCCAGCATGGAAGGGAGAGAAGGCTCTGGAGTCAGACCCTCTGACTGGAGCCCTTCAATCAGGCCATTTGCTGATCTCCTCAGACCCTCCCCTTCCTCACTAGCGACGTAGAACTCCTATCAGTGTGAGGACGGAGTACAACATGGCTGACCCGGAATAAGGGCTCAGGGGGTGTGGGCTCTCGTCTCCACCTGTCCTGCTTCCCCAGTCGCAGAGGTGGCCAGAAGCCGCGTCTGAAATTCAGAATCCATGGCAAAGTAGCACGTAAAAGGAAGAGGGACGAATGACCCAATGACAGGATTACACGCACCCAAATAAAAAATGCATTTTATTTTCAGACAACATTGAACGCATGCCCATGAATTTTTGCCTATAACATTTTGAAGTCTACGTGCGGTTGTGGTTTAGGATTGAGTAAACGGGTCTAGAAGCAGACTGCCTGGCTTGGAACTTGGTTCAATCGCTTACCAGCTGTGGAATCTTGGGAAGTAGACCTCCTGGGTTTCAGTTTTCCCATCTGTGTAGTGGGAGTATTCACTGTAATTAACCCTATCAAAGTCGTTTTGCGGATTAAATGAGTTAAACAACGACTTCTAGAACAGAGCCCAGAATACGGTGTGAGCTCATTAAATATTGGTTACATTGTTGCTCTTGACCAGGAGAATGAGCTTTTTGTGCTTAGCTTCTCAGACTTTTCCCTCTGTATTTATCGATCATTCTTTGCTTTCTACCTCTGGTCATTTGCCCATCACATATGAGACACCACTCTCTCTCATAGTTTATTCTGTTTTTAAAAATCTTTATTCTTATGATGTTTTTGCAATCCTTACCAAAATACCAACAGCATTTTTCACAGAACCAGAACAAATAACGCTAGAGTTTGGATGGAACCACGAAAGACCCTGGATAGGCAAGACAGTCTTGAAAAACAAGAGCAAAGTTGGAAGGAGCACAACCCCAGATTTCAAGATATGCTAAAGTTGTAGTTGTGGTAATCGGGGCGCCTGGCTGGCTCAGTCAGTAGAGCATGTGACTCTTGATCTGCGGGTTGTAAATTCGAGCCCCACGTTGAGTGTAGAGATTACTTAAAAAATAAAAAAAAAAAAAATTGTAAAAAAAAACCCACCAAAGTTACAGTAATCAAAACTGTATGGTCCTGGCACAAAAATGAACACATAAATCAATGGACCAGGACAGAGAGCCCAGAAATAAACCCACAATTATATGGTTAATTAATCTTCAACAGAAGAGACAAGACTATGGAAAGACAGTCTCTTCAACAAATGGTGTTGGGAAAACTGGACAGCAACATGCAGAAGAATGAAACTGGCCTTTTTCTTTTTTTAATATTTTTTAACATTTTATTTATTTTTGAGACAGAGAGAGAGAGAGCATGAACAGGGGAGGGTCAGAGAAAGAGGGAGACACAGAATCTGAAACAGGCTCCAGGTTCTGAGCTGTCAGCACAGAGCCCGACACGGGGCTCGCACCCATGGACCGCGAGATCATGATCTGAGCCGAAGTCGGACGCTCAACCGACTGAGCCACCCAGGCGCCCCGAAACTGGCCTTTCTTACACGATACACACACACAAAATTCAAAATGGATGACAGACCTAACTGTGAGACCTGAAACCCTCCCAATCCTAGGAAAGAACACAGGCAGCAACCTCCTTGACATCAGCTGTACCAACATTTTTTCTAGACATGCCTTTCCTGAGGCAAGGGAGACAAAAATAAACTACTAAGACTACACCAAAATAAAAAGCTTCTTTACAGCAAAGGAAATAACCAACGGACCAAAAGACAATGTATTGAGCGGGAGAAGGTATTTGCAAATGACATGTCTGATAAAGGGTTTCTATCTAAAATATATAAAGAGCTTACACAACTCAACACACACACACACACACACACACACACACACACACACACCACAATCTAATTAAAAAATGGGCAGAAGACATGAATAGATGTCTCTCCAAAGAAGGCATCCAGATGGCCAACAGATACATCAAAAGATGCTCAACGTGACTCACCATCAGGGAAATGTAAATCAAAACCACAATGAGTTATTACTTCACACCTGTCACAATGGCTACAATAAAAAATTCTGGAAACAACAAGCGTTAGCAAGGATTTAGAGAAAAAGGAACCCTTGTGCACTGTTGGTGGGAATGCAAACTGGTGCAGCCACGATGCCAAACGGTATGGAGTTTCCTCAGAAAATTAAAAATAAAACTACCCTATGATCCAGGAACCGCACTACTGAGAATTTACCCAAAGAATATGAAAAATGATAACTTGAAAGGATGTGTTTAATGCAGCATTATTGACAAGAACAAAATTATGGAAGTAGCCCAAATGTCCATGAATAGATGAATGGATAAAAAGAGATGATATACATACAATGGGATATTACACAGCCATAAAAAAGAATGACATCTTGCCATTTGTAACAGAATGGAGGGATCTAGAATGTATAATGCTAAGTGAAACGAGTCGGAGAAAAACAAAGAACATGATTTCACTCACATGGGGAGTTTAAGAAACAAAACAAGTGAACAAAGAAGAAAAGAGAGAAACTAACCCTCCCCCCAAAGGAAAAACCAAAACAAGACTCTTCACAATAGAGAATAAATTGGTGGTTACCAGAGGGGAGGTGGGTGTGGGGATGGGTGAAAGAGTTTACGTAAAAGAGTACACTTATCATGAGGAGTACTGAGTAATGTACTGAGTTTCTGAATCACCATATTGTACACCTGAAACTAATGTTAACACTTGTTAGTTAACTATATTGGGATCAAAATAAAAAGGAAAATATATAGAATAGTTAAAATCGTCATCACCATCATTATTGTTATTTAATTGACGTATAGCTGGCCTAATATTATATTAGTCTCAGGTATATACCATAGTGATTTGGCAGTTATTTACATTACAAAATGCTCACCACAGTAAGTGTAGTTACCATCTGTTGCCACATAAAGTTACATAATATTATTGACTATATTTCCTATGGGTACGTTCCGTCCCCATGACTTATTTCATATTTGGAAGTTTGTACCTCTTAATCCCCTTCACCTACTCCTCCAGTCTCCCCACCGGCAACCACAAGTTTGTTCTCTGTATCTTTGAATCTGTTTCTGTTTTTATCGGTTTTAGATTTCACACACAAGTGAAATAGATGACATTTGTCTTGTCTGGTTTATTTCACTTAGCATAATGCCCTCCACGTCCGTCCGTGGTGTTTTAAATGGCAAGATCTCGTTCTTTTTTTTTACGGCTGAGTAATATTCCATCGGATATGTAATGTAGCAGGATTCTCATGCAGAGTCGTGACACCAGGCTTTTCTTTCCAGAAGGCAATTTTATTCCTGCCAGCGCTGCTCAGTTGGGTTCGTACCCGAGGAACTGAGCCCCGAACGACCCGTGGCATAGTTTTTTCATACATTTTCTATTTCTTTGTCTCCCATATATGGTAACACACACAAACATGTAGTCTGATTAAGTAGTCTTAGTTTACAAGGTCGTGAGGGATGTTGTCACCTACGTGCATAGCCAGGTTACCTTGAAGGTTTTCTTTTCTTTTTTCTTTTCTTTTCTCTTCTCTTTTCTCTTTTCTTTTCTCTTTTCTTTCTTTTCTTTTCTCTTTTCTTTTCTCTTTTCTTTTCTTTTCTCTTTTCTTTCTTTTCTCTTTTCTTTTCTTTCTTTTCTTTTCTTTTCTTTTCTTTTCTTTTCTTTTCTCTTTCTTTTCTTTTCTCTCCTTAGGGAGGGGACCCTACCACAATACCACTTCTTCTTCATCCTTTTATCAGTCGATGGACACTTAGGCTGCTTCCATATTTCAGCCAATGTTGCAATATAAAAAAAAAAGAAAAAATAAGTAAAAAAAGGAGCGCGCCTGGTTGGCTTAGTCTGTTGAGTTCCGACTTTGGCTCAGGTTTGTGAGTTCGAGCCCCGCGTGGGGCTCTGTGCTGACAGCTCAGAGCCTGGAGCCTTCTGTGGGTTCTGTGTCTTCCTCTCTCTGCCCCTCACCCACGCGTGTGTGCGTGCACACACACACCCACTCTCTCTCAAAAGTAAAGTAAACATAAAAAAATTTTAAAAAATAACGTTGCAATAAACATAGGGGTGCTTACATCTTTTCGAATTAGCGTCGTCATTTCCTTCGGGTAAATGCTCAGAAAGGAAATTACTGGATCCCCCGGCAGTTCTATTTTTAACTTTGTGAGGCAACTTCATCCTATTTTCCACAGGGCCTGCACCAGTTTACATTTCTACCAACAGGGCACCAGGGTTCCCTTTTCACACATCCTCACCAACACCTGTTATTGCTTGTCTTTTTGGTACTGGCCACCGTGACCGGTGCGGGATTCTGATGGTTTGTTTCGAATCGCGCCCTTCGCAGAGCGTGGGCCTAAACACCCGCATTCTACCCAGCAGAACAGCAACATAGCACCCACACTGCATCCGTAGCCAGGCTCTCAGTTACAGCCACAGAGTAAGACTCTGGCTGACACAAGCAAAAGGGGGGAAGGTATGGTGGCAGAGGGTGGGAGAGGAGGAAGCAGCAGGGAGCAGAGATCACAGAACCCGTGGGATTTGCTCCTTGGACGTGGTAAGGATCCACAGGCGCTTCAAAGAACCAGGGAACAGGAAGGTGCGGAACTGTCTTATAAACCAGCACGGCCTGGTGGGATTTGTCCCTCACCTTCTCGCCCCCGAGTCCTCACACGTCCCTGCCGCGGTGACATGGCAGCAGTCCACGATTCGGTCTCAGGAGCGAGTTGGCCAAGCTTGGGGACATCGCCGTCCTCTGTACCTGTCCGGTGTGGTAGGGAAGTGGCCCCCCCGGTGGGAAGCCACACGCAGGGCTCACTCTAACTTATGTCCCTGTGCCCTCAAGGAGGAGAGTGGATGCTCAGGTCCCCAAAAGGCCAAAGGGCCCCCAGAGTCCGCCGACACCATCGTGTGGCGGGGTGTTGAAACAAAAGATGCTGCTCCTCTTCTGTTGCATCAGTGGGGCCGAGGGCTGGGTGTCTCCCACTTGTTGGCTGCCCCCCCCCCCCCCACCTCGTTAGCTGGGTTTGGGTAACAGCACTGAAGAGCTGTCCCACCCCGGGCCTGCAGGACATGCGGCGCTCCAACCCCTCCTGGAGCATGCGGATTGACCCCAGATCTCAAAGGTCTCCATCCTTTGTTCAATGATCACACTTAGGGGGCAGGTCCGTTATATTTAACACAAATGCCTTCTGCGGTAACTGAAGATTTCCTCCTTTCTTAGAATCATTAAAGGTCACCCTTCTCCTCTTTTCCAAAATCAGCCTGCGTACCTGGAACATTTTCTGCCTACTGCAGAGAGGAGTCTGGATTTAAGGAACAGAACCAGGCAAGCTGGGTTTTTTGCGGGAAGGGAACCTTCTTTCTCCATTGACGCCGGGGCCGGGTGAGGCAGGAGAAAGACGCAGGGGGATCTGCCTCGCTCCCTTCACAGCCCCCAGAGCAAACCCCGGATTGGGGGGGGTAGGCTTTGGGGGCCTGGGAAGTGCAGCTCAGGCTCTCCCTGGACCTTCCCTGCTCCTAAACAATTTGGTCTGGAGCCTGCCGATCAGCGACTGTTGTGTGATTTTTCTTTTCTACGAAACAATTACAAGTGCAGGAGATAGTGTGAATACCGGCTTTGTTTGGATACGGTATATTTCAGTGAAAATCACAGTATTTCCTCTTATATTTGCTCCTTTCGTCCCCTCAGCTCCAGAGCGGCCACCGCCTGAGTTTCAGGCATTCCAGAACGGCCGAGCACTTGAGGGCACCCAGTGTGAGAACCTAAGAAACAGCTCCGTGCGCTCATAGCTCTTTGCCGTGCTGCAGGGGCCTTTCCTGAGGTTTAGATTTAAAATTCCACTTTTTAACAGAACAACATAGTTTTTGAGCAGAAAGAGGATTTTAGAGATCATCACATAAAACGCCCATTTCGTAGACGTGGAAACAGAGATCCAGAAGGATTAGATTACTTGTTCAAGGTCACATGCTGCATGACTCCCAGAGCAGGACTTGAAAACTGGATCCCCAAACGCCTACCCTAGCGGTTTTCATTTGGAGACGTTCAAATAACGACACTCAGGTTGTTGCCTCTTCTTGTTGTTCATTGGATAACTTATTTGTCTCTCATTTTTTTTTTTTTTTTTTTTTGATTAATCCCCATGTGCCTGTTGCTACTTCAGGCATCAGATAGCCCTGCTTTCTTTGAGATGTCACATGTGATTAGCGAGATATAGTGGCGTCTCTTGAGTTTCCGGGTAAACTGAAGCATTGGAACCACAGGCTTTCCTCATTGGAACTTTTTTAAACAAACAAAAAATGCACTTAAAAAGAAGTTTCCATTTTCAGTTCTCGTTCTGTTAGAAGCTGCCCAATCTTAGATGCATTTCCAGAGAAGTCTGTGGCCCCGTTTACTGAGATATGAAAAACGTGTTCGGCGCGAGGTGACACGTGGGCTGTCCACGTTTTGTGCACACCCTCTGAATGTCACACTGTGTCAAGGGCTCCACGAAATGGTTGAGGGTCAGGCTGCCGACTGGTGACATGACTGGAACTTCTCCCTCCTGCCTGCCTAAATTTCAGGGGCTGTCCCCGATCACCAGAGCAGGCGAGCCATACGCTGGTCTAATTCTCTTCCACTAGGAATTTAGAGATGCAAACAGAAGGCACTAGGCGTAGGGGTCCGCGGACGGAGGCAGTAAATTGGGTGGCGTCATCGTCAGGGGTTTGGGTTCTGCTAAGAGAGACCGGTGACGCGTGGGGCTAGTCTCTTACTTCCAATCATGCAGACTTGGCCGAAAGGCCTTTTTCTTGCCTGGCTGCTGGGTCCTTAGGCATTAGATTGCAGAATGATCCAGGACTTGGGTTTGCTGGGGTTGGCTCCTGGGATAGGAAGGTGTATGAGCAACTAGCTGCAAGCCTAATGAATGGATTTCAGGAATTTCCAGGAATACATATTCAATATGCCACTTTCTGTTGAAAAATGAATAAATATAGCGTGTGGGAATGAATGAAGCACTTAGTGAGCGTTTCTCCATTGGCAGAGAGATGTAGCGTATGTGTGCTCGGAGCCTTTGGGAAATACGGAAACAAGGAATGCTTTGTTAAGAACTGAGAACACACTGGGATGCTTTCTGTGTATCACACAAGCGCTGCATCATCACTCTGAATTCAACACATAGATTGTTTTATGTCCAGGATTTCTTTTTTTTTTTTTTAACTCCACGTAGCCCCTTGACTTGACTTTAGACCTCCATTTCATGGCCAAAGCATACATCCTGGAGGAATAGTTACCTTTTCTTTACTTAAAACAAGGACAGCAAGAGTATCCTGGCTGAATGTTGTATTTACAAAGTGACATTCCCACATCTGCCTTGTGAATTTCTTTCTTAGTCGAGTGGCCATTAAGAAGGGGAAGATAAAGACGAGAAGAAATAGGACTCGTTGAAGTAAAGCATAACTTCCTTTTTATTAGGTTTAACTTGAAACCAGGTATCATATTTATATAAATCCTGTGGAAAATATTTAACCCATTCATAAAGGTTAAGTAACTAACTGATAAGCTTTGTAGGCAAAGCATGTTCAAATGCTCCCACTAAACTCCAACCGTGCCGGGCAATTTATCAAATTTTCAAATGCATAACCATTAGGAAACAGGAAAGAAGTCTGAGGAACAGAAAGAATTTCTGATGAGCAAACACAGTTGTTCATTGTAGAAATTGTTGTTACTTTATATATCAGAGGGTGCAAAGTGAGTCAAAAAGTCAAAATAACCGGATTTAGAGGAAAGCCTTAAAGGATACAATTTAGTCTTCAGTAAAGGCTAAGATAAATTACTTTGGCTGCTGGCTGGAAGAAATCAAAGGGGGGAGATATTTTAGCTGGTTCTCTTTCTCTGTAAACAGTACATGACATGATTAGTAGAGTAGCAAGGTTGAGAGGTCTGGGGATGCCAATAGAGCTTGGGGGAGACCAGAAAAACTGTTTATAAGAATAAAAATTAGGCAACGATACATTTGTAGGTCTCTTCCTTGAATAGGATGACCGTATAGTTAATCCTCCGACCAGGGTACCGGAGAGCGGAGATGCACCGTGTTAATAACCGTCAGGACCACAGGCAACCCCTGGGGCTGTCATGGGAGATCCAGAGCCTGTGGACGCCATTTCTTTGAACACGACGAATAAAACAGGCCGTCATCCTTTGGTTTTGTTTCTTTGGGGGGACTGGGGCTCTTGTGAACATTTTTAAGGATTTGTGTTATTTCTGTGGCAATGGAGAAAAAAAAGTGCTCCTTAAAATCATCAGACAAAATGTAGAACTAAAAAGTGAAAATCCGGAGCACCTGGGTGGCTCAGTCCGTTAAAGCATCTGACTTCGGCTCAGGTCACGATCTTGAGGTTCATAAGTTCGAGCCCTGTGTCGGGTTCTGTGCTGACAGCTCGGAGCCTGGAGCCTGCTTCGGATTCCGTGTCTCCCTCTCTCTCTGCCCCTCCCCAGCTTGCGCCCTGCCTCTCTCTCTCAAAAATAAATATAAAAAAAAAATAATAAAAAAAAGTAAAGAGTGAAAATCCCACATACATTCGTACTTTCACCAAGAAGTGAAGATCACGTAGGAGCCCATCACCCAATGGCACCCACTATTGCCCTTTGTTATCTACCCACTGAATTTTTATTATCGTCGTTATATATATTTGCATAAATGGGATCCTACCACACAAGTTCTCTAATAACCTGAGCTTGGTCACTTTAGCATTGTTAATGTTAATATTATTCATATTGTGAATATCTTTCCATTCAATAAATGTTATTTTTAGTGACTGCATAGTTTTCTGTTAGTTCAAAAAGTACTATAATTTATTTAGCCAGTCCCCTATTTATGGACATTTGTTTCCAATGTAATACAAACAGCACTATAGTGAATGTTTGGGATAGGCATATTTTTAAAAATATTTATTTGATTATTTCCTTGGGATTTATTCCTAGAAGTGAAATTTCTGGATTCCAGTGTGTGTGCGTGTGTGTGTGTGTGTGTGTGTGTGTGTATGTGTATGTAAATGTATAAATATAAATACATGTATATGTGTGTATATATGTACATATGTTTTTTTTTCAACTGCCAATAATCAGTTTCCCCTTGTAAGTTTTTATAAATTTTCCCGTCTACCCACAGAGTATAAGAATTCCTGTTTCATCACATCAGGGCTAACATTAGAAATTAATAAGTAAATAGTTTTTTGCTAGTCTGAAAGATACAAAAGAGCATTTGGATTTAATATTCATTCTGTGATTGGTAGTGAGATGAAACATCTTTTTCAATGTTTATTGGCCATTGGCATTTCTATTTTGAGAGACAGAGAGAGAGAGAGAGAGAGAGAGAGACAGCGGGGGGGGGGGGGGGAGTGGCAGAGAGAGAGAGAGGGAGAGAAAGAGAATCCCAAGCAGACTCCGCACTGTCAGTGCAGAGCCCGACTCGGGGCTCGAACCCACGAACCGTGAGATCATGACCTGAGCCGATATCAAGAGTTGGATGCTTAACCGACTGCGCCCCTGGCCATTGTTTTCTAATGCCAGTTGCTTGTCTCTGTCCTATAGGAATCACAGAGTTTCACAGCTCTCAAAAAGAAAAATACCTATTACAGACCTCTAAGGCAGTTCTTATGTTCTGGTTGTTGGCATCTCTGTCCTTTCTGTTGCCAGAATACAGACCTCACTTTCGCTTCTCTCAACTTTCCCATCTACTCTGACACCCAGTCTGGTTTATTGCATTTCTGCTACGTTTCTCATATAGTTCCTCCATTCCACTTCTTCGCCCAATGATCTAGTTTGGGACGTTCTCTTCCTTTCTTTCAGAAGGCTCCTAACTAGTAACAAAGGGCCAGAGATGCTGATACGTGCTGGAGACAGCCCCGAGGCTAGAGTTCAAGTTTCCCAAGTCCCATAAAAGTCATTACTATTTCCCTTGCTAGATTATTACTTACTCATCTGTGTACCTAATGCCTGGCGCATAGTATGTATTTGATAAAGGATGAAAAATGGTTTTTTCTCATCTCCTGTCTCTCTCGTCTACATTGGATCTCTCTCATCTACGTTAGCTCTCCAGAACATAAATATGATTAAAGACACTCTCCTTTAATATAGTCCCGCCCCCCCTACTATAGCAGGGTTTCCCCATCTCAGTACTGTTGACATTTGACCCAAATAATTCTTTGATGTGGGGGGCTGTCCCGTGCATTGTAGGATTATGGATGTCAGCAACACCACCCACCCCCTACTGTAACACCCCAAAAATGTCTCTAGACATTGACAGATATTCCCTGTGGGATGGGGGTGATGGGCTAAATGACCGCCGGTGGAGAACCACTGGCCTGTGGGAAAAAGTCCAAACTGACCTAGCATGTCATTCTTGCTCTGCTACCTTTCCAGATTCATTTTGGCCTCTCCCAAATTTCCTCGAAAGTGCCCTCCACCTTAGCCCCTGCGTGACTTCTCGTGTGCTGTGCTTTCGGCACTCTATTCATAAGGAAGGTCAACGGCCCCATCCAATAGACGAATGCGTGTTGGATCAGACGTAAGAGAAGTTTGGTTTTGCTCACCTAACGCCGCTGTGTGGCTGAACATGTCTGCGACCAGCTCTCAGGAACCTAGACTGGCCCAGTCTCTGCCATGTCCGCTATACAGCTCCCAGGATGGCCCTGGGGATCATCTCCATTCTACCCGATGAACGGAGAAAAGAGCACAGGGGCGCACACCAAGGAGATTTTTATGGTCAGGATTGAAAATGAGGTACGTCCCTTCCGCTCTTGTTCTATTGGCTGGAGCTCAGTCACATGTCCCCACTCAGTTGCAAGGGAGGCTGGGAAATGTAGTCTAGCTGTGTGCTCTAGAAAAAAGCAAGTGGTGGATTTGCACGATCACCTAGCCCTCCTTGCCACAATCAATGTATCAGCTCAGCAGAATTCTGGTTATCCTTTAATGCTTGGCTCAAATGTCACTTCTAGAATTATAAATTCTGACCTCTTCATCATGAGAACTTTTATGCCCCTTGTTTATATTAGTACATATTACACTATGACTAGTATGGCATAAAAAAAAAATTTTTTTTTAATCATTAACATCTAGGATCGTTTCCAGTTTGTTTTTCAGTTTGTTGAAAAACATGAATGGACAATATTTAATTATGTATTATTTCATGGGAATGTCTCAAGTGACTACTCAGTGAATACTGAGGTTTTTTGTTGTTGTTTTTGATCTTCTGTCCTAGGAATCTGCTCTAAAGGTGGGACAAGGTCATTTGCAGTTTCTTGCAGGAAACATCATGTGAAGCCTAGGAGAAATGGAATGAGATTGTTCTCTTTCCTGGAGGCCTCCTCTCCCGATCTCCCCGAGCCCCTGATAGCCAAGGGTCCTGCTCCCTGTGCTGTCCAGAGATGGTCTTTCCACAGGCAGCTAGCTTCACCCCAACCCCTTCCTGGGCCAATCCGTAGGGGTTCAGGGACTGAATCCCCCCCAAAGAGATCTTCATTTAAAAGCAGGTGATTGTGAATCCTGAGGAATCATTGACTGATTAGCTATACTGGCAAAGAATTTAGGGTCCTGATTCTGAAAGAGGCTGCCATGTTGGTGGTGCGGTTACTTAATCTACACTTAACACATTTTCCCAGGAAACAGGAGTAATGGTTAAAGGCATGGGTCTCCATATGCCTACTATGTATAAATTCTAGAAAAGTTTTTGTTGTTGTTGTTGTTGTTGTTGTTACAAATGGGAATTTTGTACCTTAGAAGTGAACAATCTTCTTTTGAATCCTGACTATGTCATTGCCAAGGTAAACAGGAGTAAAGCCTTATGTGCCTTTGATGCCTGTTGTTCTTATTAGCGAAAGTGGGGTAAGAATGAAAGCATTTCTGCAAGGAATGTTCAGGGGATTTGAGCACCCATTTAAGGCTGTAACCAGGCCAGGATTTCCTTTTTGAGGCCGTGCAGAATCTGGTCCAAAAACAGGAACACAAGAGGAATGTTTCTGGTCATTTTCCTCAAATCCACGAGAGGGTTCCCACTGAATTTTCTGACCAACAGCCCACGAGCTGCATCTGCACGACAAGGGAGCATTTATGTAAAATGTTTTTTTTTTTTTTTTTCCCCTCATTACTTTGACAATTCCAACCCTCACTTTCTCCTCTGCTCAGATCGACATCTGAGAAGAGAGACCACAACTGCATACCATTTTATAGATGTGCCTGATTAAAACCAGTTCTCCCTATAGGTCCCGTCGTGTATGAGACACACGGTTTTTGTCAAGAGACCAGCTACTAGCAGCAAGAGTTTTGATGCTATTGCTAGTAAGAAATTAGTAACTAGATCCTCGGCCTGTTTTAAGCCAACTTTATAATTATACTGTTTCAGTGGTAAACCAGACCCTTGAGCCAAGGGTAATTTAGAAATTCTAGATCTGTATTCCTTCTCCGCCCCCCCCCCTTCTTTAATGTTCATCTTTTCTGCCTCTCCATCTTCTTCTTTCAAACATATAATTTTCTTCCATTCCTTCCTCACCCCTGGCTCCTTGTTTATGTGACCCTTTGTCACAAATGGACAAAGGCATCTTGGTCCACCTCGCCCTTGGACAGCACGGACAACCATCCAGCCTGCATGAGCACAAATCCACTTTTGGAACGTGTTGCCACTCTGGGAGGGCGGCCCCATTGCAGGCTCACGGGTTGGCCCCTGGGATTGGAGGTTAACTTGGCACCTTATCCTGTGCTCCAGCTTGTGCATCCGGGAGTTAACTTCTTTTTCCTAAGGCCAGAACCACCCCGGAGATTACTTTCTCGGACTCTTGAGCCCTTCCTGATTCTGTAAACTTTGCGTACCGAGAGCTCTTTTGATATGGAAAGATTTATTAAATATTAAAAATGAAAAGCGGGGCTTCCTCGGGGGAAAATTTCATCGTCTCACTGGCATTTTCCATTATGTTCTCTCTCTCAATTTTCTTCCCTCACCCTCCCCTTATTTTTTTTTTTTTTTCCTGGTGCAATTGTTTTTCTATTCTTTCAAGCTATATTTTGGGATGGTTAAAAAAAAAAAAGTCTCTTAAGTATACCTTGAAAGCCTACATTTTCATTTCAGCTGAAAGTCATCCAAACCATATGCATTTCAGTCGAACACTGCTCCAGCTGGCCTCTCTCTGCCCAAGACCCTTTTTTTGTACCTGACCAAATTTCTTCAGAATGTTGCTGAAATTTATATTGATCCAAGATCTTGAAGGGATCACCGTCACCAGATTCTACATTCCCGCATTCACATAGCACGCAAGCGGGAGTTTGTCCACGCTACTGAACTTGATAGCACTTTTCCTCCAGAATTGCTCTTTCTTGGTTTCCTCCTTTTAGTTTTTCTCTCTCAGGAACGCTAATCCTCTGCTGAGAAATCAAGCTGAAGGGGTAGCTGCCGCATGGCCGCCCGTGGTATGGAGGGGCAGCCAAAGTCTCCTCTAAAGACAGCTGCTTTCTATTTCAGGAGTCTCAACATTGTGGCTGCGTTGATTGTCTTTTCACCTCTAGGTTTGGTCTTACTCCTAGCTGAAACATAACTAACCATTTTTACTAAGCCCTTTAGGACCACTGCTTGGGTGTCGTCAGCTGTAAGCCCTCCACGGAAGCGTCTTGCCACGCACACGGCATCGGAGCCCCTGGGAACCACACACTTCCCCCCCACCCAGGGGAGAAATTAAGGCAATTGCATGAAGGCCCACGGGTGAGGAAAATTGGCTGATTGAGTTATGACTAAATGGCTTTTCAAATCTTCTCATTATCCTGGGAGAAGGGAGTGCGTTCTGTAGATTGTCAGAGCCTGGTCCCTTGCCCACAGATAAAGCCAAATCCGCAGGAATCCTGTGAACGGGGCGCCTTGGAGGCTACACCTTGGAAACAAACCACACAGCCTAACTCAGCGGGGCTGCCCCTCGATGCCGAATGCAACCAATTCTTGCCTGTTTTAAGTGAAAACATCCCAGGATGGGAAAGCGTATTCTAAGCGTGGAATGCTTTGTAGTTACTCGTACTTGGGGGGCAGCATGGTGTGTTTATAAATGAGAGCGCTACTTAAAAGCCCATCCCTTTCTGCTCCCAGGCTATCGCTCTCTTCAGGGAGCCCAATGATAAAGATCGCTAATATTTTCCCTCCAAGTAAGGGAATCAAAGGGAAGCTTTGCGATCCGCGCGTTGTCTGGACGCCAAATTAGGTTGTGCACGTATTAACTCTTCCATAACCTCAGTTACCCTGGAGACTTCCACATATATACATGTGTATTTATACACAGACACACATAAACACATAATGGAAAGACACAGGGAGGTTATAAATACATAATCGCACTGTGTTATAGCTATAAAAACGCACTCCCCTCGCCTCTTTCCGTCTGCCTGCATAGTTCACCCAGCTCTGGAATACCTGCGTGATTGTGGACCCATCACGTAACGTCCCTGCCTCTCAGTTTGCCCTGCTGTAAAACAGAGGAGTTGAATGAGCCGGTGTTGCTTGCTGGGGAGGTGCTGCCCCCCCGCCCCCATTCCATTTCCTCCCTGAGCAGCTCTGGGCCTGTGGTCGGCTCTCCGCGCAAAATGGTGTGTCAGTGCGTTCGAGCAACCACACGGGCTCCTGAGCTGATGTCGCATCCCAACAGCCTATGACTCTAATAGTTTTCAGCGGTTCCGTCCAGAAACTACTGGCAGTGGGAGGGGAAAACTGTCCCATGCATGCATATTCAGAGAGACTCAATACTGCGAATAACCACTCACCTGGCTTCAGAAACAAGACCCGATGAGATGAGCTTTTTATCCCTTCCTTGGCCATCTTGGGTGGCCTGCAAGGTTAAAGCCAAGGACAGCCTCGATCTAGCTTGACGGTAGGGAGACTTCTGACTCAGTCTTGGGCAACACGCTTACAAATAAACCTTAGTAGAGGTCCTTTCACCTGAGACCCAGATTGCAAATTTACCCCTGCTCCGATGCATCGTGCACATGGCTGCCAGTGTGAACCTCTTAAACATCATTCTTTTCTTTAAAAGCCAGGAGTGGCCTCTCAATTGCTTTTCTGATGATTTCTGAGGCCCTCAGCTTGGCATTCACGCCTTACTGGGTTTTTGGCTTTTTCCTTCCATCTTTGTTTCTAGGAATCTCCAGGAGAGGATCCATCTCTTGAGTGAGAAGAGTCTTCTAATTGCTTTATTCCTCCCTGGGGCACCCCTACCCCACGCCACATTTGCTCTTGTCCCAGCACTGCTGGGTGGCAAGCCTGGAACACTTCATGATACAAAGCCAAGGTCCGTTTCCCGTATCCCAATCCTTCCTTGAAAGCCCACATCCAGACCTGCCTCCTCCAGTGAGATCTTTCCAGTAGGTCTGTGGTGGAGGGAACTCACCTTCCTCTGACTTTCCAAGTCATTTGTAGTCTATGTGACATTGCCTTGTCCTTGTCCTCATTAGCCCTGTCGCTGGGTAGAGACCCCTGGAGTCTCGTAGAACTTGAGGGCATCTGAGGAGACCCGGGGGGTGGTGAAAGGCTGGAAGCCAAGATGGCTGGGTGTTTGAAAAAAGCAGAGGTATTTCATTGGAAGGAGACAGCATAGAAGGTAATTTCATGAGAATCTAAGCATATGGTTAAGTAGCCAGTCTGCATGTCCACTAACAGAGAGAGACGGCATGCTGGGGCAGGGGTAAAACATTCTTGACTTTGTGTCTTTCAGTTTTGTTCTTTTTAAAATGTCTATTTTTGAGAGAGAGAGGGAGAGAGAGTAGGGGAGGGGCAGACAGAGGGGGGGACGAGGATCCGAAGTGGGCTCCATGCTGACAGCAGCGAGCCCGATGTGTTGCTCGAACTCACGAACCATGAGATCATGACCTGAGCGGAAGCTGGACGCTTAACTGACTGAGCCACCCAGGAAGCCCTCTGTGTCTTTAAGGGAAGTTCTGACAGAAGACAGAAATTTGAAAACATGACCACCTGCCTTCCCCACCACAGTGCACTGTAGCCCAAAGGCTTTGGCTTTTACATTAAATCAGACAGATATTCGACTTGGTAAAGTGAGAATTAAAAAAAAAAAGTAAATCATAAATATACTGGTATTTAGAAACCAATTTCATAATCCCATGACAGTTTTCCTGTGCTTCTCTTAATCGAGCTAGGAAATGGCAGCAATATTACATTTGCTTGGTTAATAGATCTGGTACGAATATATGGTTATTTATGGAATTCATTATGAAAACAGATAGATGTGGAAGGATTTTGACAAGGTTAAGAAGTCTCAAAAGGAGAGAGATTTTTATTACTAGGAATCACTTTCTTTTTTAATGGTTATTTTTGAGAAAGAGAGAGACAGAGCGTGAGCAGGGCAGGGGCAGAGAGAGAGGGAGACACAGGATCCGAAGCAGGCTCCAGGCTCTGAGCTGTCAGCACAGAGCCCCACGCGGGGCTCGAACTCACGGACCGTGAGATCATGACCTGAGCTGAAGTCGGATGCTTAACGAACTGAGCCACCCAGGCGCCCCGAGGATCACTTTTTTCTTTTTGACCCGGGTTTCCTCTCACTTAACCCTCAGGTAAATGGCAGTCTCCCCAAGTGCAGGGTAGGTGCAGCCCTCACTCTGCTTGTCTCCAGACAAGACTCATCGAGCTCAGTCTTCCACTCTGACAGGGGGTCTCCTGACTCATCTTCCACTAAAGTGGTGGATAAGGTGTTTCCCTTTTTCATAGGGAACTTGATTCTAATTGACAGCGAATTATGAGAAACAAAAGAAGTGGGAAGTGTGGATGCTCAGCTATTTTGAGGGAAGGTGTTTCTAAAATCACGAATCTCTCAGATTAGCTGGCCTCTGCTGTAGCTGTGAAAGCTGGGACAACGCACAGTCCCTGGGTGTGGGGACAGGGACACATGAACTCGTTCTCTAGAACGCTGGTCTGCATCAAGAGTCTGTTCAGCAGATCTGAATGCTGACTGTGTCGCAGGACCGCCTGGGTTCCTTCTGAACAAGGCAGACGTCTGGGCCTCGCTTAATGATTCAACAGGTTTCCTGTGGGTCCTGTGCCTCTGGATTTTCAAAGCCTGACATATGTCCTGAGGCTCAAACAGCATCACGAACCACCGATTGAGGCTCCTGCTATTTAGCAGTCTGCCTGATTTGTTCCTTCGTCTCCACAGATACGTTTACATTTTTCAAAGGGCTCCAAATTAAAGAGTTTGGTCAATCCCAACGCCAGTACATGGACTGTTGAAACACAAAGGGAAAAATCTACAAAAATGAGAAGCTTTCAGAAAGAAGGCGACATAAATGACATTGTTTCAGAAATGATTTTTCCCTCTTGTACAATTTTCGGGGGATTTGGACGCACATACACACACGCACACACACTCTCACAGAGTCAGGGAGACGAATAAACAGGAAGGAAAAGATTGACTTTTATTGCTGGCTGGTTTGAAGTTAAAAACATTTTTTTCTTTCTATTTCGACTTCCGTCTTTTTTCCCTTAGAACTGCATCAGGCTATTTTTAGGAGGGATAGGTGGCTGGTTTGGGTGGGGGGAGGGGGGCGGATGATGAAAAGCATGACGTCACCATGCTATTTCGGTAGAGTAAGAATATGCCAGGTTAGGTCGGCTTACGTTTGGTTCTGTGTACTTAGGCGCTGAATTGGGTCTTTTTCTAATTTGGCCACAGCTCTTCGCTGGAGACGGGAAGGATAATATTTATTCAATGCTAATTTGTAAACTTCATTTGCAGTTTTAGGTCTGGAATCTAAACTGCCATTCTGTCCCCACAGGCGGCAACCCCGGAGGCCAGCTGGCCGAGGACTTACTTCCAAGAGAATGGGGTTTGAGGGTCCGGGCTCCCCCAGCCCCAACTGTCTGCTCTATTTTCGGTCAACTGTGGGCTCTCAGTTTGGAGAGCAAATCCTTCACCTGCATATTTTGTGGCTGCTAAGGGGTCTGTGGATAGCGAGGGGGTAACTCACTCATCTGTTTAGAATTGGCCGTGGAAACTTCTCTTCGGGTGTGTGTGTGTGTGTGTGCGCGTTACTATCAGCGACTCCTATTCCCCCCAGAGGTTTTGAAATGGTCCCTCTGAATGTTTGTTTATAACATTTCTCAAATGGAACTCACTCCTAATAAACAGGCAGCGTTTTGGAAAGACTCAGCCCCACCTTTCGTTCCTGGAGACGGATGCACACCTTGGGGAACGGCTGCTCTGTTGTTTTCTAAACGAACTCAGAAATTGTTGTGTTGTTGACAGGCATTTCACTCTGATGTTTCTAACCTATTTATGGGTCTCTGATAGATGGTGATTTTTTGGCAGGCTCGAGATAAGCCCGGGTCAAGGAAACAGCTTGCACTCGTCTCTTCAAGTCTAGCTCTACCCGCCGTATCATTTCATTATTTCCTTTCCTGTTATCTTCAAACATTCCCTCAGAGCAGAGCTTGACAAGAACAGGAAGGTTGGCAAAGGTCTGGCAAGGGGGTTGTTTTTCTTCGTGTTCTAAAATGGACGCTCCCCTCCCCCCATCCTTTCTTCTTTATGACCCACTCCCGGGGCCCTCTCCAAAGCTGATGGAAAAAAAGTTAAGAACGCCTTTCCCTCTTTAAAGAAGGTCTCTAAGAGGTTTCTAATCAGCTCACTGTCAGCCTGTTTCCTCTGATCAGCTTAAATAGGTCCACTTGAAGTTCACAACTGCCAAAACCAGTGTTCAGATTGAAAGCATGGGAGCATTTGAGAAGCATTTATGAACTTCCTTACCCAAGATTATCCAGGAGGCTGAAAGCCCAAGGAGGGCGCCTGGCCCACAAACCCTTTCTTCTTGATTAAATTAGCGTTTCCCATTCCCCAGGCTGATTTCCCTTCTCTTTCTGCCTCCCCCATCCCCCACGAACATGCAAACTTGATTCCCGAGCCCGGCTTTTGTGACTAAGGCTCCCTGTAAGCCCATCATAAACATCTTGGTACAAATGAACCTTTTAACCTCTCATGGATGGCTTTCTGTCTAACTTTACACACGAACAACCAAAAAGTAAGACACAGTATCTCTGGCCGGCGCAGACATGTGGGGGCAGGAAGTTGGCTTTTGTGCTGTGTCTACCCAGGTCCTTTTCTGAGATTTTCCTTCTCTGTCTTCAGAAAAGAACGGCTTTGTTAACCATTAGCCACTGACAAGAGTGTGTCCATTTCAGCAAAATTAATAAGAGATAGCATTTTTCTTCCTTCTAAATGGCCCATGTCGGTAATTAACATCGCCTTTCATTACTCAACTTGAAAGCCGCCTTCTCGGGCTCCCCTTGACCTTGCCCTGGCTTTGTTAAACTGTGGCCTCCAGTCTGTGAGAGACCTAAATGCAGAAAAAGCACCCTGAGACCCTTGCCAAGCAAGGTGCCTTGAAAGAATCATTCAACAAATATTTATGTGCCTACTGTGTCGGGCTACCAGGTTGAAGGGGGGTGGGAGAGCAGGGTTAAGCGGTGACCCAGGTGGACAGTTAATGGAGGAGGTGACATTAAAATGTTGGCGTTCATTGCCAAAAAGGATGGAAAGGTTCAAATGATTTCTTTGCTCTTTTCTTCTTCTTTTTTTTTTTTTTTTTAGAGAAAGGGGAAAGAGCACTTTCACAGAGAGAATGCTTTTTCTTTTTGATGGGTTGTTCCCATGCCCATGTAGCCATGAAGTAAGTGCTAGCCATTTTAATAATGGCACTAGGTTCTAGTTTAGCCAACTCTCGGAAGTGTGTGTGAAATGTTTTCCTGTCGTTTTTGTTTGTTTGTTCTCCATCAGGCATGTGCCCCAGGAGGATTCCTGGTCACAGAGGTAGAAGGGTCACTTTGGGGTGAATTAAGTTAGTTTTTACATCTTTCACAACTTTATTTATTAACGTTCATTTATTTTTTATTTTTTATTTTTTTAAATTTTTTTTTTCAACGTTTGTTTATTTTTGGGGCAGAGAGAGACAGAGCATGAACGGGGGAGGGGCAGAGAGAGAGGGAGACACAGAATCGGAAACAGGCTCCAGGCTCTGAGCTGTCAGCCCAGAACCTGACGCGGGGCTCGAACTCACGGACCGCGAGATCGTGACCTGGCTGAAGTCGGACGCTCAACCGACTGCGCCACCCAGGCGCCCCTAACGTTCATTTATTTTTGAGACAGAGAGAGACAGAGCATGAACGGGGGAGGGGCAGAGAGAGAGAGAGGGAGACACAGAATCGGAAGCAGGCTCCAGGCTCTGAGCCATCAGCCCAGAGCCCGACGCGGGGCTCGAACTCACTGACCGTGAGATCGTGACCTGGCTGAAGTCGGACGCTTAACCGACCGAGCCACCCAGGCGCCCCCATATCCTTCACAACTTTAACCATGACCTCCATGTTGACAAGAGCCGCCAAGGAAAAAACCCAAAAGCCCCGTAAGACGGGATGGGTTCAAAAACTTCTGCTGCAAGCTTAATGATGGCCTCTAACGGCCACCATGATGGTAAGGATTTTTGACAGTTTATGAAAAGCCAAACATGGCATGTAGTCATTTTTGAGGAAGAATGAACCTTATACACGGAGAAGTACAGGCCGGGAGACTCAGCACCAAAACGTGAATAGTCAATTAATAAGGATACTCGATGAGTGCCGGACAAACAAGGGATTTGAATTTTTCTTCCCTGTGATTTTCCGTATTTTCCAAAATGTCGGAGGGTACATGCGTTACTTCCATGGTCAGGAAAAATGCTATTAAAGAATAAAGATGCAGAGGGGGGAAAAAAAGACTTCTCCATCAAGGTCGGAGTTTAAACAGAGATGATTCTGAAAATGCTGGGGCATTCTCCCCTCCCATGCGACTGTGGGCGTCATCAGATTTAAAAAAAGAAAAAAAATACACTACCCTGCAATCAGGAGTCTCCAAACACAGGAGTCTGTTTTAAGGCGCGCTGACTGTCTTTCAACAAACTCGACGGGAGAGCTCTCTTGGAGCTACTTGCTTGAAAATTTGTTAGTTGATTCTTCTAGAAATTTCTGTAGTGGAAGAATCCTTTCTCTCTCTGTCTCTGATGCAGCTTAGCTCCAGTAGGTTCCGGGTTCTGAATTATTCAAGGGTCAGAAATCTGTTGCAAAGGTTGTGGTGATCACTTTTTTTTTTTTTTTTTTTGTAAATCCTTTGTTATTGTTCTCTTGCTCAAGCCTCATGATAGGAAAATCTAAAGGCCAGGGGTGGCCTTCACAACAATGAACCTTTATTTTTACCTAGTATTTTGTAGTTTTCTTTTACTCAAATGACATAAATCAGATAAGCTCATTTATTTCACAATTGGTGGTAAGTGTGCAAAACATCTCAAATTGTGATACACGTGTCTGCAGGTCGGCAGCAGAGGAAAGAGCTTCAGCTTTTATTCAAATCCCGTCCCTGATCATTTGCAATAGAAAAGCTAAATTGGGGGGGGGGTGCAGGGTGTGGATGGTGGGGTGGAGTTGCGGAAGGGAATGCAGAGAAATGGAAAAACGCAAACCTGTCGCTTAGGTTGAAGTAGGTTCCCGGCTTCTGGCATTTTCTGTCACGGAGGCTTCACAGGATGAAAATGCACTAAATTAGAGCAACAGCCCCGGTGGGCGCCCTTCCCCCAGATCAGGATTGTTTTTTGACGTCTGAGTCACTCAAAATTGTGGGGCCCAAACATATAAACAGAATAAGAGAGGCTGTTTGCGGTGAGCACGCAGCTTTTAAACTGTTTTGGGCCTTGAGAGAAGGCTCCTCCCATTTTTCTCTTTACACTCAGAAAAAAACACAAAAACGCCAATACAAAACCAAAAAACAAACAACTCAAGAAAGTACTGTTGTCTTCAGGATGAGAGGATTCGGGGCTGTCTGTCCTTTGTGGCTCGATGAGAACGTAGCTGCTGACCGAGAAGCCAGAGGTAATTTGGGGCAAGAGCCAACAGCCCCAGAGCGAAGCGGCCGGGAGTCCGTATACAGCTGCTTGGTTTCCCAGAAGCTGGGCTGGGGGTGGTGGGGGTGCCTGAGAGGGGCAGAGCTGACTGACCTTGCCCTTGGGAGTCTCAGGAGGCTGAAGGAAAGATCCCCCTCAAATCTGTTTATACCAACTAGTGTCCTAGATGCTTAGGAATATTTTCCCTTCTTTCCTCGCCTTGCTTCCCGGATGAAGCAATTTTATAGGAAATACACATTAAAAACGTAAACAAAAGCTACCACTGGATCGGGTAGGTGGGGAGAGGAGACTGGGGATAATGCACGGTGGCTGTGGTTGACCAAGCAAGTTAACTGTGAACTTCCTGGCATCAGACGCAGAAAGAAGGCGGGCTGGGGAGGGATATATGCAATTGCCTATTTTTGGTTCTTTGTGAGGAAAAGAGCACATGACCACAGGGACAGCAAAGCCTCTTCCACCACTCAGGAGTGAAGACATTTCTCCTTGTGTGACTTTTTATAGAAGACCCTAGACATGTGGTTGAAAACGTGCTCAAGCAGTTTTTCTCCGCATGTTACTTTTCTTTAAGTTTTCTGGCCCACGTATCCATCCGAGTTTGGCTGCTAAAGGTTATTCGCTGATATTTCATGCTGTAGCTTCTCCTATAGAGATTCCCAACGCTGTTAAATTCATTAAGCAAAGAAGCCATGAGGCTTAGGTGGCTCTGATGCCGTGGTAGTCTAGGCAAGGAAACCAGAACCTGAGCTTGCAAATGCTTCAAGGTTAAGAAATGGCCACCGAAGGACAACCAATCACAAATAACCAAGTAGGCTTCTCCAAATAAGGCAAACACTTCCACTGTAGCCAATCAAATGGTTCTTTGGCTCCGCTTCCGCGACTGCTCCCTAAGTCTCTCCCCGAGCTCCCGTAAGTGGGTTGCTCCTGACCACTTCTGGTTTGGCTCTGCCTGATTCGCATCGATTTCTGCGAAAATACACTCTTAGACTATTTCATAGGACTCGGCTTATCCTTTGACAACACAAAAGTCAATCATTTGTCTGTGTGCCGACAGCAGGCAATTGGGATTGTGCAGAGTGCCCATGGAGCAAACATCTGACAATACCTGCTGAATGCATGGATGAAAGATTAGTAATCCCGGGTGACACCAATAAACGATTGGGAAATGTCATGAGAACATTTTAATTACAGTAGTAAAGGAATCTAGCAAAATAACAAAAAACAAACAAACAAAAAACAAACAAACAAACAAAAAAACCCCTAATATGAAGACAGCCATCATACTGTATTGAAGGGCAAAAGAAAACTTGAGTAAACAGACACACACCGGGTTGGCTGGGAGACTCAAACTTGTGAAGGTGTCAGTTCTTCCCTAAGTAATCTATTAATCAGTGCAATTCTCAGAAACATGACGAGGGGCTACTTCATGAAACTTGACAAGCTGGGGTACAAGTTTATATCAAATAGAAGATGCACAGATGAATCAAAAGAGTTAACAGTGGTAGATTTGTCCTACTTTATATCAAAACATACTTTATTTATCTATTATTATTTTTTTAGAGAGAGAGAGTGTGATTGAGGGAGAGAGGCAGAGAGAGGGAGAGAGAGAGAGAGAAGGATGAGGGGGGAGAGAATCTTAAGCAGACTCCATGTTCAGCATGAATCCCAATGTGGGGGCTTGATCCCACAACCCTGGGATCATGGCCTGAACCAAAATCAAGAGTCAGACTCTCAGCCGACTGAGGCACCCAGGTGCCCCTCAAGCATACTTTAAAACGGTGGTAATTAAAACAGTGTGCTTGTAATTCAAGAAAAGAGAAATAGATCAATGAAATGAGTCTATAAATGGATCCATGTATTATGTTTACATAGGAATTTAGTGTATAACAAAGGGAGCACTTCAAATTCTGAAGAGATGACCAATTCAGTAAATTGTGTCAGGACAATAAGAAGAAAAGAACATTTTAATCTCCCAATATGTATAAAACCTTATGGGTTGAAAAACTAAATCTAAAGAAAAACTATGAAAGCATTAGAAAACATAGCAAACCTATTTTGCAATTTTCAGATGAGTAATGTCTTTTTAAGCAAGGTATAAAACACAGAAACTATCCGGGAGAAAGTTTTTTAAAGCTACATTTAGAGACTTAAGTTTTTTTTAATTAATTAATTTATTTTTTTTTAAAAATTTTTTTCAACGTTTTTTATTTATTTTTGGGACAGAGAGAGACAGAGCATGAACGGGGGAGGGGCAGAGAGAGAGGGAGACGCAGAATCGGAAACAGGCTCCAGGCTCCGAGCCATCAGCCCAGAGCCTGACGCGGGGCTCGAACGCACGGACCGCGAGATCGTGACCTGGCTGAAGTCGGACGCCTAACCGACTGCGCCACCCAGGCGCCCCGAGACTTAAGTTTTAATACAGTGAAATGTTTAAAACATGAGCAACAGTCTGAGGGAAAATGTTTACAAGCTACATAATTAGATAAGGATTATTATCCACAAAACATAAAGAGCTCATACAAATAAATAAGTAAAACCAGGGGCTCCTGAGTGTCTCAGTTAGTTAAGCGTCCAACTTCGACTCACATCATGATCTCACGGTTCATGGGTTCAAGCCCCGCATTGGGATCTGTGCTGATAGCTCGGAGCCTGGAGCCTGCTTTGGGTTCTGTGTGTGTGTGTGTGTGTGTGTGTCTCTGCCGTCCCCCCCCCCAAAATGCTTGCGATCTGTCTCTTTCTCAAAAATAAACATCAAAGAAAAGTAGAAAGATGGGGAAAATAGAAATAGTCATGTCATTGACTTAAAAGTGATCAGTTCGAATATGAAGATATTTAATCTAATTAGTAAGTGATGAAGAAAGATCAAAGTTTCACCCATTGCATCGAGATTTAAAGAAAAATTCTGTTCCTTTCAATGTCGAGGAGGTACAAAATGGTATAGTCTTTTGGAGGTCAATTTGGCAGTGTATATCAAAAGTTAAAATGATTATCGGTACGTCCAATTCTGTTTCTTTCTGAGAGACTTCTTTGCACATGTGTACAAAGAAGCATCCATAGGGGTCTTCATTGCAGCATTGTTTATAACAGCAAAAATCTAGAAACCATTTAGTTTTAATTTTTAATTTTTTTTAAGTTTATTTGAGAGAGGCAGAGACAGCGAGAGTAGGGGAGGGGTAGAGAGAGAAGGAGAGAGAGGGCGCATCCCAAGTAGGCTCCACACTATCAGCACGGAGTCCAATGTGGGGCTTGAACCCCTGAAACCGTGAGATCATGACCTGAGCTGAAACCAAGAGTCAAGATGCTCAACCGACAGAGCCACCCAGGTGCCCCCCCAAATTAGAGAGCTGTTAAATGTGCATAGTTAGGGAAATAAGTTGTAATATATATAATATTATATACTAATACTCCGCAGTAAAAGAAAATAAGGTAGAACTATAGTACTGACATGGAAAGATTTATAAGATATATTTTTATGTGAAAAAGTACACAGAGAACAGTACCTATGGTTTAATTCTATTTATATGCCTCCTGTATGTGTGCACGGATGCATGCATGGGTGTGTGTGTGTGTGCACGTGTGCGTGTGTGCACATGTCTGTGTGTGCGCGCGTGGATATGCATGTACAACTACATAGAAAAAAGCCTGAGTTACACACTGAACTTTTGCAGTGGTTACCACGGGGGAGGTGTTGTGAGTGGGGATGGGGACGGCAAAGATGGCTCTTTTAGTACTCTGCATAGTTCTGTATTCTACGAACATTTAAAAGAATATATTCATTCTCAGTTAAGTAAGAAAAACATTGACTTAAGAAGCAATATGTCAATAGCTGGGACATTTTTTATGAAGAAGACATTGTATCCAAACTTAAGCAATGCAAAAGGCCTCAGGAATTCTTAGTCATTAGGGCTTTTTATGCCTTCTTTTCTAGAAGAATTCATTTCCCTTGAATACCTCGACCTCTGGTCGGCCCCACCCCCCAGCCTGGGGCCCTTCTCCTATCCCAATAAAGCTCAGGAAGGCTCCCAGGAGATATAGTGATAATCTCGTAAATTGTGGAAGGATCAGGGCATTGAGGCCGGTATCAAATCTGCCCATATCTCTCATTTCGGCTGGTGGATTTCCTTCCTCACGACCCAAGCCGATGTTTTAAAACTTTACCTCTTCCTCCCCTGCGCTGTCCTCGGGTGACATAATCCTGCGAAGCCGTCTTGGAGGGAACGGATTTGGGGAGCTCCCACCAAGGCAGCGAGTCCCTGCCTGGTGGAAGGCTGGCTAGTTGGATTTCATTCCCCTTCAAAGGTAACAACTGGATTTCCTAAACATACAAAACAAAACAAAAGTTACATTTGGCGGTCTGGTACATAAATCAATAGCCGCCAAACCACCCTCTCCCCGAAATGGGTAACGCTCACAAAACGAGACACATTTGTAGCCCTCTCGGGCAGCTTTGTTTGAATGACCCTCCTTTTTTTCTTGTGACCTGTACTCTCCACGCTGTATTTCAAACCCAGAGGCCTTTCTTTTTTCCGCGTTAGGAAATTTATTTGTGTTTCATTCATTCCGCGCAATCCTTGCTCTTTTGTTCTCAGCGGAAGAGTTTAGTGTCTTAAAAAATGGCCCTTGGGCAAGACAGTATGGAACCAATTCGCAGCCAGCCCAAAGAGTATTTCCCTTACAGTTTACGCACAGTCGTTAAAAAAAGGAAGAGCTAGCTGATCCTGACCCCCTTGATTTACATCCCTCTGAAACAACATCCTTTCTTTTAAAAGTTTTTTTATTTCTTTTAAAATTTTTTTTATTTTTGAATTTTGTAATTTTTTCAATCTTTATTTATCTGTGTGGAGAAAGAGAGAAATAGAGAGTGAGCACAAGCAGGCAAAGGACAGAGAGAGAGAGAGAGAGGGAGAGAGAGAATCCCAAGCAGGCTCCACGCTCAGCATGGAGCCCAACTTGGGGCTCGATCTCACCCCCTGAGATCATGACCTGAGCCAAAATCAAGAGTCAGATCCTTAACAGGCTGAGCCACGCGGTCGCCCCACCTAACATCCTTTCAAATGAATTTCTAAGTTTACACGTGGGCTAGTGTCTGTGTATTTGTGTGTAATAGAGAAACTTCCTTTAAACATATGGCAATGCCTGTCATCATTTCGGTGATTAGCATACAGGTACATTGTGATGCTAATTGCCTAGCACAGAGAAAACCATTTTCATGACCTTAGAAGCAAGATCTATATGCAGCAAGTATCTCTTTCTCCTTTGACTCAGATTATCCCTCCCTTCTAGAAGTTACCACTCTTGCATTCTGTATCATTCTGGTGGGTTAGTCAATGAAGCGCTTGGAATGCTACTCTCACCACAAGGTGACAGGGGACCCAAGCAGCCCAGGCGAAACCCTTTTTCAGAGACGATAGGGATGCCGAGATGAGATTGTCTCTCCAAGGCAGGTAAAAGCCCAGAGCTGCTGGGAGTTGTCTTTCTTACGATGTGGGTAGTATCTGCCTGACAATGATGTCAGCACGGAGGAAAGCAAACCAAGGGCTAAGGAGACGGATGGATGGATGGATAAATAACAGATAAATAGATGGACAGATACCTGATGCTGTAATTTGAACTTGAAGGCAATCATACCTGAGGAATCAGCTCTCTGACTTCTCAACTGATAGGAGGTATACATTTCCCCTTTTGGGGTAAGCTGGTTTGAGTCAGATTTCTGTTGCTTTCAACTTTGACGGATGCAGGCTATTTTATATATTTACTGTTTGTTCTGTTGATTAGGGGATATTGCCTTCTATTTCAAAGCTGATCCACACACAGTCAATATGTGGTGTATATACAAAAAAGACAGCACCATGGAATAGAATGAATCTACAGTTAAGGGGTCCCATCTTCTTTTCTTTTCTTTCTTTTCTTTTCTTTTTTTTCTTTTCTTTTCTTTTCTTTTTTCTTTTCTTTTCTTTTCTTTCTTTCTTTCTTTCTTTCTTTCTTTCTTTCTTTCTTTCTTTCCTTCTTTCCTTCTCTTTCACTCTATTTTAGCCAGCAGTCTGATTCCAAGGAAGAGAAACCCATTCAAATAAGCCCAAGGAAAGCAAATTTATTGATTGGCTTTATTGATTTTCCAGAGCCCCCTTGTGGGAAGAAGGGCTGGAGCTTGTGGGCTCTGGAAGTGAACATTGGACAGTCAGGAACTGAGACCCTTCTTTGGGGTCACATGAGCTTTTATTTTGATCAGAGGCAGCTCCCTCATCCAGTGGCTGTGGCCCAAAAACCTAGGTGTTTTTACCTCCTCCTTGGGGCTCTTATTGGTTCTTCTGAGCTGTCTCCCTTTACTTCCAATGCTGCAAATCTTTTTTTTTCCAACATTTTTTTTTTATTTATTTATTTTTGGGACAGAGAGAGACAGAGCATGAACGGGGGAGGGGCAGAGAGAGAGGGAGACACAGAATCGGAAACAGGCTCCAGGCTCCGAGCCATCAGCCCAGAGCCTGACGCGGGGCTCGAACTCACGAACCGCGAGATCGTGACCTGGCTGAAGTCGGACGCTTAACCGACTGCGCCACCCAGGCGCCCCAACCAATGCTGCAAATCTTGGAAGTGTCAGTGTGTCACTGTCACTTACAGCCTCACTTGGCTTTCAGAAAGCGGGACAATCTGTCCCTTTCCAGTGACAACAATTCCATCCACCGGGAATCTCAGGACCTTGGGGTCATCCTGACTCCGGACTTTCTCTCACACTTTATACTCAATCCAGAAAATCTTGTCGGGTGTCCCTCCAAAATACGCCCAGAGTTCCACCACTCCCCGTGGCCACCAACGCAGCCACCTCCGTCCAAAGTGCTGACGTTATTACGACTATGTCCCAGCTGATCTTCAATAATATCAGATCTTGTCACGCCTCTGCTCAAAACCATCAGTGACATCCAAGGCCTTTGCAACCTCATCTCCTTTTACTCTCCTTCGTGTGTGTGTGTGTGTGTGTGTGTGTGTGTGTGTTGTTGATACTTCCTGTTATATTTAGTTATCATGATTCTTAGTTTTATTCCAGTCTAGTTAACATACAATGTTATATTAGCTTCAGGTGTACAATACGGTGATTCAACATTTCTATACATTCCTCAGTGCTCGTCAAGTGTTGATTAAACCCCTTCACGTGGTTTACTCATTCCCCCACCCCTGTGCCCTCTGGTAACCACCAGTTTGTTCTCTATAGTTGAGTCTGTTTTTCGGTTTATCTCTTTATTTTTTCTTTGTTCATTTGTTTTGTTTCTTTTTTTTTTTAAATACTTATTTATTTTTGAGAGAGAGAGAGAGAGAGAGACAGAGTGGGGTTGGGCAGAGACAGAGAGAGGGAGACACAGAATGTGAAGCAGGCTCCAGGCTCCGAGCTATCAGCACGGAGCCCAACACAGGGCTCAAACCCAGGAACTGTGGGACCATGCCCTGAGACGAAGTCGGATGCTCAACCGACTGGGCCACCCAGGCGTCGCCCCCCATTTGTTTTGTTTCTTAAGTTCCACATATGAGTGAAGTCATATGGTATCTGTCTTTCTTTGATGGACTTAGTTTCACTTAGTGTTATATTCTCTAGATCCATCCATGTTGTTGCAAATGGCAAGATGTCGTTCTCTTTTATGGCTGAGTCATAGTCCAGTGTATGCATACCACCTTTTCTTTATCCATTCATCTATCGATCTTGTTCCCTCCGTCTCAGCTAGAGGGTACCCTGTTGTTTCTTTATTATGTCAGGTGTATCTGCACTCTGGGCTCTGCACCTGTGTTCCCTCTGCCTGGAATATTCTTCCCTCAGATTTCCCTGTGGCTAGCTCTTCCCTTTCTTTGGAACTTTAGTTAAGTCACCTTCTTGGGCCAGTTTTGAGTCTCCTCATTGTTCCTCTTTCATGTTTCTCCAGGTGAAAGAGATGATGTGGCTTCCATGGAGGTGGAGGGGAGTGGAAGGTTATTGGAGCTACTTTGTAGAACTCAAGATCAATAATGCAGCCTTCCACAGATTTGCTGTTGCACTGATGGCATGTCCCTGGGGATGCAGTCTGTGGGGTGAGCCTACGCGGCAGGCTTTTGGAGGAAGTAAAGGGGAGGAAGGTTGTTGGCTGAACACAACAGCTCTGAGAGGAGTGAATAAGTGATACCGAGGGTATAGCAGATACGTTTGCTTATCTAGAGTGATGAATATGTTCCCTATTAGTGAATAGGGGCATCAAAATGGAACATGGAGAAACTTCACTAGGAATTTCATCATGCCAGAAGCCACCTGAAGATTTCTGAGAAGCTTCTGGCGAGATGGAGGTTGAATTGATGTAGTTCAAGGAAATACTGCAGACAGCAGGCCCTGGAGCTTCTGAGTGCTGCTGTGGATGGGATGGGAGGAAGGGCCTTCTAGAAATTGACTGGCAGAATGGAGACCGAGTGAAATGAACAGTTGTGGTGAGGAGTAAAAGATCGAAGCGATGTGAAGCAAGAGGAGTTGAATGAAGATGTGAAGGGGAACTGAGAAGAAAATAGACATTAATCCTCACTGGAAAGTTGAAAAAGAGTTTCTCTTTATTAGGGGAGATGTCCTGGAGAGGAGTCATAGGCTTCTTCAAGAGCCAAGACCTGCTTTCTAGGTATTGGGGTGTCAAGTCCGGATTCAGTGACTGAACCAAAGGATCTACACCAGGGAGATCCATTGGTAAGAAATCCTGCCCAACACGATGGCTCCCTACTGGATGGAGGCAAACTGACCCAACATATTTCTCTTGGGGGGGAAAATCAGGCAAAATGGTACTAGAGCTCGGGGCACGTTCTGAACAGCACCCAGCCAGCGCTGTTTCAGCTACCCTGAGGTCCACATGGAAACGCCACAGTTATCATGCCCTCGGGCTGCCTCAGTTCTCTGTGTGTTCTTAAAGCCAAGTTCCATCACTGGAGATGATTTATGTGTCTTGTCCTTCAACATCAAAGTGTCTAATTCAAGCGATAATTTTCTGGGTGTTTTAGGAGCTCAGTGATGGTTTGTAAATATTGCAGAGTATGAATTAGGAAGAAAGAGACCAGACCCATTTGAAGTATGGATAGTTATTGGTGAAACACCAGTGGATGTGTTTGCCATCTGAATGAAGGAATGTCATCTGAATTAGGGAATCTGAAAGAAGGAATGTTAGCTGAGTTTTTGAGTGAGAGGGGTGTGGTCAAGTTGAAAGAGCGCTGGAGTGGGATCCCAGAGGACCTAAGCTTTACCACAAAATGAACCATGAAACCTCTTGCTTGGCCCCAGTTTCCATTTCATTCTGAGTTTACGGAGTGCTTCTATGGAAATGACCCTGTTTTGTCAGGCTCTGGAAGATATGAAACGAGTCAGGCATTGTACCTTCTCTCATGAGCCAGCAGAGCAGAGAGGGTGGAGTTTCAAAGACAAGCATACAGCTCACCCTACTTCAAGTAGAGCAGGACTGGAATGCGTGCTCTTTTGGGTAGAAATTAAGGTTGCCTATGGTGACTGGTGGATCTTGAAGGGTCTGTCCAGTTCCGTGAGAATTCGCAGCTTTGCTTTCCTCTGCTAGAAGCAAGAGTTATCGTCACCTGCTTCCTCATACTGTTGAGGTAGGACCAGCCAGCGGTTGCTGGATTTGGAATCTGGGAGATGGGCTGATTGTCTCCTTGCAGGCAGGCTAACAGAGCTAGGGAGGGATGTTCAGGGAGACGGAGCAGGGACAGAGGAGGTGAAAACCCAAGTTATTTTCTCTGAAATTTGCAGGTAGCAAAGCAATCTGATGCAAGAGAAAGGAAATGTTTTTAACGCCATGTCCATTTCTATAGTCCTCTGTATCTCCTCAAATACACATTTTACAGAACAAGAAAATGTTTGATTCTAAGTTTGTTTTGATTTTCAATCATGGGCAGCAAGTATAACTTTTTTTTCCCTGAGGGGTCACTGACAGCTTCATCCAACTTTTAACCATCCAAATACTTCCCTTAAGCAGGGGCACTAAGGTTTCTCCTTAAAACCATCCTTTTTAAAGCAAAGGGGAGGATGCTCCTTTAATGGAATAGACTGATGGGGAGACTCTTGGTTTGGCTTTGATAGATGAAAACATCGTGGTTTTTGTTTGAGGATAAAACAACAACAAACAAATAAACAGCCACAACTACAACAACAAAACAGTGGGAATATAGTTCCTTCCTCAGCCAAAGGCTATTTTGACTGGGTATCTGTCTGTTCAGACAGGCAATTAGGTATAATTATCCATCCATTGACTCACTGTTTCAACAATAATTTATTCAGTGACTAGTAAGTGGGGGGCTCCGGGCTATGGAGAGGTCGCCATTCACATGGAGCATCTCCTTGCTGGTGAGACAAATAATAAAAAAATATAAGATGGATGATTTCAGATGTGCCATGAAGACAATAAAAAAAGCCAATGCAATCCAGACTTCTTTTAAGTAGTATCTCAGAGTGAAATTTGTAGTCTTAAACACTTACATTGGAAGAAAAGATAGGCTGACAAGAAATGACCTATGGATTGATCTTAGGAAGACAGAAAACAAGAAATAACTGAATAAGCCCAACAACATTAGAAAGAAAAAAAAAGTAGAAGTCAATGAAATAGCAAACAACAACACAAAATTATCGAAGCCAAAGTTGCTTAAAATGACAAACTTCCAGCAAGACAGATCAAGGGAAAAAGAGAAGTCACAAACAATATCAGAACGAATAAAGGGCTTGAGTACGGATGCGGCAGAGGTTAAATTTTAAGGGAATATTATAATCAAGTTGATGTCGAACACTTTATTTTTTATTTTTTTTATTTTAAAAAAAATTTTTTTTTCAACGTTTATTTATTTTTGGGACAGAGAGAGACAGAGCATGAATGGGGGAGGGGCAGAGAGAGAGGGAGACACAGGATCGGAAACAGGCTCCAGGCTCTGAGCCATCAGCCCAGAGCCCGACGCGGGGCTCGAACCCACGGACCGCGAGATCGTGACCTGGCTGAAGTCGGACGCTTAACCGACTGCGCCACCCAGGCGCCCCCGAACACTTTAAAACTTCGGTGAAATTGAAAAATTCCTGGAACATTATAAATTATTAAAGCTGACTTCAGAAGTAATAAACACCTGAAGGGTCCTATAATTTTGTAAAGAATTTGAGTCAGTAGTTAAAGAATCTTTCCACAAAATAAATACCAGTACCCGATGTTTTTACAGGTAGTTTCTATTTAAGAAACAGTACAACCGACTGCGCCACCCAGGCGCCCAAGAATTCTAAATAAAGTATATGCAATCTAGAGTCAGCAAAGATCAAGCAGCATTTATTGTTGACATGAGTGATTTGACATTGTAAGATATATTTGGTAATTTGTCATATTTACACTTTAAAGGAGAAAAATCTTGCGATCACAGTAGAGCAGGATAAGCATTTAACGAAATTCATCAACGATTCTAGATAAAACCTTAGCAAGCTAGGTTTAGGATCGGGCTTCCTTTATCTACAGTGAACATCTTGTTAGTAGAGACTTATGAAGAGCAATCCCTTTAAAATTAAGGATAAGGGGCGCCTGGGTGGCGCAGTCGGTTGAGCGTCCGACTTCAGCCAGGTCACGATCTCGCGGTCCATGGGTTCGAGCCCCGCGTCGGGCTCTGGGCTGATGGCTCGGAGCCTGGAGCCTGTTTCCGATCCTGTGTCTCCCTCTCTCTCTGCCCCTCCCCCGTTCATGCTCTGTCTCTCTCTGTCCCAAAAATAAATAAACGTTGAAAAAAAAATAAAATAAAATTAAGGATAAAACAAGGGTGGCTGTTCTTAGCACTGCTAACGAACATTGCTCTGGAACACAAGTCAAGGTAGTAAGACAATCAGAAAAAGTGTTAGGATCAGAAAGAAAAAAACCCAAAATATCACTATTTGCAGATGATGATCTTTCCTATAGAAAATGCAAAGTAATCTACAAATTATCAGAAATTACACACACACACACACACACACATACTGTTCTATCGGTTGGGATCTCTAGAAGAAACAGGTGGCATTCTCAATGCAGAGTTTAATGACTAGAAAGATATGTGCAGGATACAGGGAAACCAACCAAGGTGGTCAAACTCCAAGGGCAAGTAACACCAGAGGACTGAGTGGGTAAAGGTGAGCAGGTACCAGAACCTGGAGAGTTGCAGGTCTCAGCAAGAATCGCAGGTGGGAGGGGTGTGTTTATTTCAGCAGAAGCTCACAGCCCTGCTGACCAGCTGCCTGAAGGAGAAGGGGATAGGGAATGACACCCAGTCTCACTGTCCTCCTGTCCTCGGCTCTCCTGACCATCGCTTCCCATTTCCAACCCTCCTGAGAATCAGGACATAGGGACATGTTGATGTGGTCTGCAGAGTTCATCTCGTGGACACAGGGTGTGATGGGAAGGATAGAGGGCACACTTGAGGGCAATCGGTGAATCCCCAGCCTACATCTAACAAAGGCTGTGTAGGTCCTTTATGTAGAAAATTATATAATTATATTCAATCATAATAAAGAAAACTAAATAAATGGAGAGATGACCATGTTCGTGGTAGAAAGACTTACAATAAAAAATGTCAATTCCCCCCCAGAGATTTGGGATTTGATATAATTTTAGTTAAAATTCCAACAGAATATTTTTTGCAGAGCTTGATTAGCAGATTCTCAGATTTACATGGAAGATTAAATTGATAAGAATCACCAAGACATTCTTTTAAAAAAATTTTTTTTAGTGTTTATTTTTTTTTTTAATTTTTTTTTTTCAACGTTTTTTATTTATTTTTGGGACAGAGAGAGACAGAGCATGAACGGGGGAGGGGCAGAGAGAGAGGGAGACACAGAATTGGAAACAGGCTCCAGGCTCTGAGCCATCAGCCCAGAGCCTGACGCGGGGTTCAAACTCACGGACAGCGAGATCGTGACCTGGCTGAAGTCGGACGCTTAACCGACTGCGCCACCCAGGCGCCCCTAGTGTTTATTTTTGAGAGACAGAAAGTGTGAGTGGCGGAGGGGCAGAGAGAGAGAGGGAGAGAGAGGATGTGAAGTAGGCTCTGTGCTGACAGCAGCGATCCTGATGTGGGGCTCGAACTCACAAACCGTGAGGTCACGACTTGAGCCAAAGTCAGATGCTCAACTGACTGAGCCACCCAGGTGCCCCCCCCAGACATTCTTAACAAGAACCAAGCAGATCATGTAGCTCTACAAGATGGCAAATCTTCTGACGTAGTTTCAGCAAGTAAGATAGCGTCTGTTGGCAAGGGAGACCAAAGGCATAGAGAGCCTAGCAAGAGGCCCGTCAAACAGAAATCAGAGAGACGACAGAGCTGACAATTGCAGACCGGTGTGGAAATGATGGGTTACTCGACAAGTGGTGCTGGGATTGGTTACGGGTATGGGAAAATCATAACAGGCTGTCTTTTGGCCCCTATTCAAATGATAATACTGAAGCCAGAGGGCCAGATGGATGAAAATAAAAAAATGTAAAAGGTAAAACTTAAGATTACTTAGAAGAAAATGTAGAATATCTTTACTTATTTATTTATTGTTTATACAATAAATACTATACTTATTTATAAAATTGCTTATTTTGAGAGCGAGAGAGAGAGAGAGAGAGAGGGAGAGAGAGCTCGTGCACATACATGAGCTGGGGAGGGGAAAGCAAGTATCACCGGGAACCTTTCAACACCTAGCTGACAAAGGATTAGTATTCGGGAGATAGGCACAAACGTTTCCAAACGAATAAGGAAACAGTAAATCCGCGATGAAAAAGAGATGAGTGATATGAGCGGGTAAGACCCAGAAGAGGGTGTGAGTGACCAGTAAACACACGAAAAATGCTCAACCTCGTCAGTTATCAGGATCATCCTCAGTGAGATATCATTCTACAGCCTCCATATTGGTTGAAGTTAAACCGTCTCACAATACTAAGTGTTGGCGGGAATATGGAACAAAGGGACTTTCAAACAATGCCACGTATGTTCCAGTCGGTGAAACCATGTCAGAAAATCTTACTAGGAAAGTATTTATTAGGAATTGGATTGAACAGACGCATACCTAGAAGCCAGTAATTCTACCACTTTCGACTTCAACCTGATTCACATCTTTTTTTTTTTTTTTTTTTAAATTTTTTTTTCAACGTTTTTTATTTATTTTTGGGACAGAGAGAGACAGAGCATGAACGGGGGAGGGGCAGAGAGAGAGGGAGACACAGAATCGGAAACAGGCTCCAGGCTCCGAGCCATCAGCCCAGAGCCCGACGCGGGGCTCGAACTCACGGACCGCGAGATCGTGACCTGGCTGAAGTCGGACGCTTAACCGACTGCGCCACCCAGGCGCCCCTCAACCTGATTCACATCTTAAAGAAACGCCTGCGCTTTTTGATCGGGAGACATGTATGAGATTATTCATAGCAACCTTGCTGGTGACAGCTTTAAAAAGCAAACAATCTGACCCTAAATGTCCTATGACAACAGGGTGGATAAGTATATTGGAGTATGTTATGTAATGGAACACTTTACATCAGTGGAGATGAAAACCTACGCTCGACACACATCAAGTCAAAACTGTAGTGTGTGCAAAACCAAAATAGAACAAAACGAACAAACAGAAAACAAAATTGCGGAAGAGCTTACATAGGATTCAAAACCAGGCAAAACTCAATAGTACGTTATATAGTATCTTCACATATCATTTAGAAGGACAATCAAGGAGAGGTTTAAAAATGTAAAACTCAGTAGTAACTTCTTAGAAGGAGGGTAGAGAATGCATCCGGTGGGAGCATTCATAGGGCTTCAGGGTAATCATCAGTCATGTTTGTTTCTTAAGCTGAGTAATAGGCACATGGGCGTCTGTGTCATTTATTTTTACATCATAGTTCTTTAAAATGTACATATGCATTACATGTATTCCTTTGTATATAGTATATATACAAAACAAAAAGTTACAAAAATAAAGATTACAAGAAGAAGAAAACACGTTTGGTTCTAACTTTTCCTTTTTATATTGTAGCTAGTGAAGCCACTGGCCCTTCTGTCTTATTTTCTCTTTGTTATACCTGTTGGTATTTTATTATTCTTTACATGAATTGCAAACTACTTATCTTTCCCAGTGCCTAGAATTGGTCTGTAACAAAGTAGGCACTCAATAACTTTCTCTCTCTTTCTTTCCTTCTTTTTTCTTTCTTTCTTTCTTTCTTTCTTTCTTTCTTTCTTTCTCTTTTTTCTTTTTCTTTCTTTGTTTCTCTTTCTTTCTTTCTTCCCTTCTTTTCTCTTTCTTTCTTTCCTTCCTTCCCTTTCTTTCTTTCTTCTTTCTTTCTTTCTTTCTTTCTTCTTTCTTTTTCTCTTTCTTTCTTTCTTTCTTTCTTTCTGATATCTTTCTGTTTTGATTGAAACAACAAGCTACTGAGTGAGAAAAAGTACAATTTTCCTAATAATTGAAAGCATTGCAAATCAAAACAAGGTGTCATTTTTACCTAGCAGATTGACAAAATTTTCAAAAAGGATCAGTCTTTGCAAGAGTACAAGAAATCACACATTGGTGTTAAAATATAAGTGGTGGCTACTGTGGCAAAAGTTTGGAAAGCCCTAAAAAAAAGTATTCTTTGACATAGAATAGGAGTTTATGATCATAAAACCATCATAGATGTGTGCAAAATTTTCCACTTAGCATGCTACTTTGTGTAATTGCATAAAAGGCATATACTTGAAAATGATGGTGTGTTGAAATAAGCTAACGTAGGGGCACCTGGCTGGCTCAGTCAGTAGAGCATGTGATTTTTTTTTTTGAGCACGTGACTCTTGATCTCAGCGTCATGAGTTCAAGCCTCACCTTGGGTGTAGAATTTACTTAAAAATAAAATCTTTAAAAAATAAATAAGAAAGCTATAGTAAACCTATACATTTAATAGAGTAGTATATAACAATAAAATGGTGTAAAATAATGAAATGAAACTTTCTTGACATATTAGTGCAAATCAGGTTAAAATCCTGTGTAGAAAATAATTCTATTTAAAAAGTATGCATATTTAGGGGCGCCTGGGTGGCTTCTTCGGTGAAGCATCTGACTTCACCTCAGGTCATGATCTCGCGGTTCATGAGTTCGAGCCCCACATCGGGCTCTGTGCAGACAGCTGGGAGCCTGGAACCTGCTTCCGATTCTGTGTCTCCCTCTCTCTCTGCCCCTCTTCCACTCATGCTCTGTCTCTCTCTCTCTCTCTCAAAAATAAATAAACACTACAAAAATTTTTTAAAGTATGCATATTTATGTGTAGATAAAGGATATACATAGTCCCTGGCCTATAATAAATGCTAAATAAATAAATGAGTAATAAAGGGATACAGGAACGAGAGACATGTTAAAATCCTAACACTTGTTGCCTCTGTATGCTAAGATTGGGATCGATAACTTTCTCCTTTTTGCATATAGGTATTTCCCCAAATTTTATGTTATGTGCATGTGTTCCTGTTGAAATAAGAAAAGATCCAAATAATTAGAATCCCAAGTGGCGGCTACAATCTGTACCTGCCCATCTTGTTTTGCATCACAGCTAGTACGACACTGTCACACATGAGCTTACAGAATGTCTTTGAAGCTAAGGCTGACATTAAGATCTGCTCGTCCCCACTCTTCGTAAATACCTGTTCATGCAATATCCTTCAGGTCTGAAACCTTGTAAAAGATATGATTATGTGTTCATCTCCAGATCCTGAAAGCGCCCACTTGAAGGTTACCATGTGGCTGAAATTTAACTAGCTGGCCCCATGTATGCTTGTTCTCATGGGCCTGGCAATCTGCATGAGCACGGGCCCAAAGATCCTGCTCTGGATTTCACCCAGAGGCTGATTTCAGTCCAGAGGCCTCTTGGACTGAGAATTCCCACTCAGGACCCCTGCAGTCTCATTTAGCAATTGGGTGCTGCCCAATACCGGTCAGAAAATTTTGTTTAAGGGTCTCCCTAATCTGAACATCCTTGAAATGACTTTGGCTAGATCTTTCCAGGGCTGATTTCCGTTAATGTGTCTATCGTTTTCAAACATACTCATGGCAAGACTTGAAGAGGTGTTGCATTCTTGTTGAGGATCACATTATTAGAAACATTACTGTGCTTTTGGATGCACAGATCCAGGAAATTTGGCAAATCATTCTGGATCTCAAGGTTGGTCCTTTGCCTACGATGTCCTTTGCACGCCCTTGGGTGCTGCCTTCCTTGTGGCATTTTTGTGGGTTTGAGGCGAGATCAAGTATTTCCACACCACCCACAGGTTTCACGCTTATTAGTCCCATTATAATTCGAGTCTTCCAGCAATTTTCTTAGGAAGAGAAGAAGGAAAAGACAAGGGCTCTGTGATACTCAAGATTATGGGTTGTCATGAGTGATAGGAATTTAAGAAACTGAAAGGGCATTATTGTTGCATGGTTTGCTAAATTATGCCAAAGGTTGGAGAACTATCAAAAGCTTCAATCTTGAAAGGGTTGCACTTATACTAAAAATATCTAAAAAAAAAAAAAAAAACAAAAAAACAGAAAAAAAAAAACTTTGACTTTCCTTTGATGCTTTTAGAATATCTTCCCTGGGTCCTGGAATGGAATCCCTGACCTGAAAGCCAAACTCAAGTAAACTCTTGGAGTCGAGTGATAATTTGAAATTAGTGCCTAACAACCTCCTTCTTGGAAGAGCAATGAATTTTCTGTTATTTGCATAGGCATGAAATTATTTTGGGCTTTAAGGGAAGAGAACTGCCACAAGGCAGCCTAGGGTAAAACACAAGCTGAAAAACACACTTGTCTTACGGGAAACACTAATGACATTAGCTCCCATACAGCAGCACCAGCACTGGAGGCTGAGTACGCAATAATCACTTCTTTTTGGGGAGCGTCGGGAAGATACACGGGGAGTCCCTCTCTCTCTCTCTCTCTCTCTCTCTCTCACACACACACACACACACACACACACACACACACAGACACACACACACACGATCCCAGTGATTCCGTGATAATGATTTGCAGGATGAAAACCGCATGGACGTGAAGAGCGGAGAACTTTCCAGTGTGTTCTGTGTAAAGAATCTAACATTTACCAGATTATCTGAACCTGGTGAAACATGTTGAAGCACAGTTGCTATGGCGTGGTCTCATCTCTCTGCAGCTCTACGGGGAGGGGGGAGTATAGTTACAGCCAGTTCATTATCACTATACAGGGCGTGCTAGAGAAGGTCGATAAGGAAGCAATGGATATGAGGAAGCCGGGAGTATGGAAATCCACAGGCAATTAACTTGACACACGAAAAGAAGCCCGCTCAGAAATTAATGAATAAGCTTATCTCCACTCACAGGGGTCCTGTACAGCAAGCAACCTTGAAATGAACGGCCTACTTTCCCTTTTAATCTGGGGCCATGTTTTGCTTCTAGTGGCTGTTGATGGCCCATCTGAAAGGTAGGCGTCCACGTTTCGCCTGTAGGCAGATATTTGCAGCCACATCTGGCTTTGCTTTGCCATATTGTTAACCCCCCTTTTCCCTGCTACCTTTGTTTTCTTTTTATTAAATTTCCCGTCTGGATCCCTGTGTCTGCATTTCTAATGTCAACAACTGCTTTTATCACAGATAATAACTTCCTTTTACAAAAAGGCTGTCTCATCCTACATGCATTTCAAATTACATTTTATGAACAAACACTGAAATAGGGTATTTGGCAGGATGCACGATTGGGTGTATTTACAGTAATCTACATTTAAGTTGCAGGAGCCAAGAACTAAGTTGGTTGCAGTTTTCTTAATAATCTATTTCTTGAGAGTGTTGTTCCTTCTCACCAGAACTTAATTAAGTTCACATTGGGATGTTTGTGAAGTAAATCATGCGGTATGCCCAAACACGCTGTAAAAACAATTATCAAAACACCAGAAATTCTTTAACACTCTAAAGTTTTCACAAGCAAGATCTTTAAATGTTCCAAAATCGGTTGTTTGTTAATAGGCTGGAATAAGATTACAAATACATGGCTTAGGTATAAAAAGAAAAACCTGATCTTCGGAGTCTCCATGGTACAGGACTGAGTGCTGATGTAGTTGTTGTTTTGGTTGATTTATTGTCCCGTGCTGGTGCAGCGGCAGGGATACTGGGAAGGGCTCCACGTTCAGGTTCTAGGCTCTGCCCCTGACTTGCTATAGGTTATTCAAATCTGTCTGGTTCTCGTTGGCCCCTTTGGATAAACACAGAGGACAGTTAGGAAGCTATTGCCCAAGTGCTGTGGAAATGAATGTCACGTTTCTATTACTAAAGGTATTGAGTGTTCATTTACCCTGTATTCTATTCAGTCCGGTGAAGAATCCTTCACAGTGTGCGATGCTGCCCGTATCCCACAATGAAAACTGATCAAATGATACTTACATTGAAAACTTAAGCCACGAGCATCCGATGTTTCTAGGTTTTAGATGTGGCCTGAAAAGATGATGATAATCATGCAGGAACAGGACACAAGCCATCACAGTGTAGAAACAGTGTAGGATGGATTACATATTTTATTTATATTTTTTTAAGATTTTATTTTTAAGCGATCTCCACATCCGATGTGCAGCTCCAACTCACAAGCCCGAGATCAAAAGTTGCATGCCTCCCCCACTGACTGAGCCAGCCAGGCGCCCCCAGTTACATTATTTTAATCTCAGATTTATGTCATAATGTTTAAAGTGCAGATTTCTGTTTCCATTGCTTTCTTCATGGTGTGCAATTGACTGGGAAAAAAAAAAAAGTCTAGCTATCTGATACTGGATTGATCTGGCCTCAAACATCAGTCCTATTTAGGAGGAAATGTAGCTTGGAAGGGTTGCCCCGAGGAAATAAGAACTTAAATTTCAACAGCGATCAGGTTAGTCCTTAAACCTGTTTGAGTGGGAATTAGTGTTTAATTTTAAAGCTTCACAAATGAGAACTGGTTGTGTCATCCAAAGACACATTTTCACCTGCCCAGACTGCATCCTGGAGGTACTCAAAACAGAATGGCTGAGGTCTTAATCTCTTTTGTTGATTGTTTCTGGGTAAATCTTTACTGGTGCAGTCTGTTTTCTATTTACAAGAGAGTTGTTCTGTGTGTACGGTTGACCTCTGAACGACACAGAGGTTAGGGGAATGGACCCCTTGTGCAGTCGAAAATCCACATTTGTTTGTTTGTTTGTTTAAAGCAAGCTTCCCACCCAGCATGGAGCCCAAGGTGGAGCTTGAACTTGTACCCCAAGATCAAGACCTGAGCTGAGATCAAGAGTGGGATGCTTAATCACTGCGCACCCCATCCACATGTAAGTTTTGACTTCCCCGAAACTTTACTAATAGCCCACTATTGGCCAGAAGCCTAAAAAAACAGCAGATTAACACATATTGTATATGTATTATATACTGTATTCTCACCATAAAGTAAGCTAGAGAAAAGAAAATGTTATTAAGAAAATCATACGGAAGAGAAAATCCATTCACAACACTGTACTGTATATATATATATATATATATATATATATATATATATAAAAGAAACAACAGCCATGTATAAGTGGACCCACATACTTCAAACCCATGTCATCCAATGCTCAACTGAACTTCATCTCTATTCTCTTGAAGACTTAGAACAGTGACAGAATTCGGATGGATGTTTGCTTACCCAGAGCTCAATCTTTACAGATTATTCTTTTCTATGGCATATGACAGACAGGATCATTCATTAAAAAATTTTTTTAAGTGTTCATTTATTTATTTTGAGAGTGCGTGAGCCAGGAAGGGGCAGAGGGAAGGAGAGAGAATCCCAAGCAGGCTCCAAGCTGTCAGGGCAGAGACCAGTGCAGAGCTCGATTCCACGAGCTGGAGATGATGACCTGAGCTGAAATCAAGAGTTGGACGCTTGGGGCGCCTGGGTGGCTCAGTCGGTTGGGCGTCCGACTTCGTCTCGGGTCATGATCTCACGGTTTGTGAGTTCGAGCCCCGCATCGGGCTCTGTGCTGACAGCTCAGAGCCTGGAGCCTGCTTCGGATTCTGTGTCTCCCTCTCTCTGTGCCCCTCCCCCACTCAAGCTCTGTCTCTGTCTCTCTCAAAAATAAATAAAACATAAAAAAAAAAAATTAAGAAAAAAAGAGTTGGACGCTTAACTGAGCCACCCCGGACCCCTGACAGGCACATTCTTGTCTCTGTTTAGGTTCTGTCAAATAACTTAAACAGCCTTTCCTGAAAACTCACTCATTCCACACAGAGTTCTAAGTTGGATGTGATAAGGAGATACAGCCCTTGCCTTCCTATTACCCCCTTGTGGGAAAAGGCAGAATGAGCATATGTGAAATATATAAAAACACCATGGACCTACAAAACTACATATGTCAATGTTATTAGGTACTGGGTTGGAAAAATTAAGTCCATCAAGTGGATCATGATATGAATTTGGTAGAAAGAAAGCACTGAGCTTGTGGACATAGTGTTTAAGCAACAGTATTCAAAACAAAATACTACAAGGATGATATTGAACCGAAGTCTAGAACTTTAAGTATTGACCCTGGACTAAATTAATCGTTTAACCGGAGTTTCATTCTGATGATTGGAATTACCGACTGAACTTTACTGAACGTCCCATTAGAAGCTGCAAGTTCAATAGTGAAAGTGACAGGTGTTAAAGTTTCCAGGAGCCTGATTGCTGCCGTCATGGTAAAAATCTCATGCTGGGCTGAATGCATCTGAGCCTGGAACTTCTTTTCCTAGTACTGGGGAATCATAGGGAGCACTGGATCTTGAGTTTTCGGGAAGTTTGGGGAGGACATAAAAATTTCCAAAAATCAAGCTGGAATATTGAACCACCAGCCTGCCGGAGACTAGTATGTCTCCAGGCTTGGAAACCAATAGTCCTAGAAAGATAAAGTGAGAGACAAAAGCCACTGGTGTTGGTGGCCAGAGGCCAGGAAGAGGAGGGTGCATGTCTCACTTTCATGATGGGTCCCAGTGGTCATTTCTCTTGGTGTCACGAGACAACTTCTGTTAAGTTACAAGTTAGGGTTCACGTTAACACGATTAAACATGAGTTTTCATACTCCTTGCAATGAGCAAGGAATTCAGACTGTGTGGAGATCAGTGTAAATGTACGGTATGGATTTTATAAACCTAAAATCTTGTGCCCTCGGAGGCACAAGGTCTTTGTGCAGACATAAAACATACCGATGTGAAAATGAATTCTGAGGTATCAGGATGTCTGAGTAGCTAAGTGTGGCATGAAGTCAGGCACCTGGCGGGGTGACATGGGATTTAGCCTCCCACCTGTCACTTACCACTGGCTGTGTGGCTCTCCCAGCATCCGCTTCTTTATCTGCCCTCCTCCCAGCCTTGTTGCAAAGATCAAAGGAAATGATTTATTTCCTTTCCAGAAATAATTTTGTTGAAACTTGGGTGCACCAGGGAGCATGCACGTTGCTGGCGTTGGAAAGATGAACAAAGCATGAAGCTCTCCGGAGCCCAAACCTCACGGGAGAGGCAGACACTTAAACAAACAATGACAGTCCCCGCTTAGGACCAAAGGAGGAAATGATAAACTCTGTCTGGGGGAGATAATGTGTATTAAGACGCTGTACACAACGGATATGAAATCCTAGGAAAGTGGGGAGCTGCCAATGTGTGTTGATTCTATCAGATTCTCTTCTAATAATAATAGAAACAATTCTTAACATCTTTCCAGCGGAGGTTATGTCTATTACCTGACAGATATTTATGAGGAATCCATAGAAACGTCACGGAGAATCCCATTCTATGGGATTCTATGTTAGATCAGAATCTGACCTTCTGAACCACCCTTACGAAAGCTGCGGGAAATCTACCGTTTTATAAACAAGGCACCGTACTTGAGCGTCTTGCCCTGTGCCCTTCAGTTGAGTCTAGTGCTGAAATTAAGAACATAAAGGTTGGTTCTCCAATTAGAAGATCTGAAGCAAGACCTGGGTGATAGGAAGGAAACCCTTGTACTGTCATCCACATGCTTGCCCACACCCATGTACTCCTTGCCATTAACAGTGTCACATGATACCACATGGGTCCTTTGGTCAATCATCCCATAAGAAGATGTACTAATTTGGAAAATATGCGATCAGTTACGGGCTTGTTGCTTCACTTTGCTTTCTCAGTTCCATCAGGGACTTGCGGAGAGCATTTTCTAGGATAGATTCGAGGTTGACCATTAGCGACAGTTCGGCTGTCCACTCCAGAGGCCGTGTGAGGACACAGGGTTAAGACCGTTCTGGGGCCAGGACAAGTGACTCAACATCTCGTGTGGGATAACTGAGGAGCTGTCGCTATGTCTGCTGAGAAGTGAGGACGAAGACGCTCTTGCGGTCGGAAGGGCAATAATAATAATAATGATGATAAAAGCTGATTTGGAATTTGATGTTTCTGAGCTCCCCTGCTGGGCGGAGATGGGGGTTAAATTTACTCCCTGTATCCCTGAGAAAAATGCTCGGAGGGGCAGCGAAGCAGAGCAAAGAAGCGGCAGGGAGGTCGAGGCTTTCCTCTGATTATCTCACCAGCCTCGTTTGGCTACAGGGGCAGAAACGGAGCCTCTGCCAGAATCAGTGGTACCGGGCGCATGCGCGGCTTCCCGCGCGGAGCCGTGAGCAGAACGTCACCCAGAGAGACGTGGAAGGACAGACCGACTTACTGCCAGCACGTGGGGCCTTTGCAAACCACGCCCATCAAACCTGGGGCTCGCCTGTCAGAGTCCGCAGGGCCTGTCCCTTGCACACATTTTTATTGGTGCACACGCCATTTCTCACACTCAGGGAGCTGGGCTCCTGCACCCTGGAATCAAAGTTTCTCAACTATACCCGGGCTTGGATGCATTTGCACTCCCCTTCGTGTTCGTGGGCTGCTGTGCAACCATGGCCTTCCTGCGTATAATTTCTTCTCCAATCCTCTCCGTGGGGAGTTTGGACTTGAAGTTAGGAGAAGCCAAGGGAAGAGAGCTCACGATTATTGTTGGTAACAGGATTATGGTGGTTACTTACTTGCCTGTTTAAGTGAAATTCACTGTAAGACCCTCTGAGCCCTTTCTCTGGCCTGTGCTCTCTGCCACTCTGGGGAGCCCCGTCTGGAGGTGGGGCGTGCAAGACAGACACATACATCCTGTCTACAGTTGACCTTTGGAAATGTGTTTCCTCCCTTCAGACGTCAACATGAAAAAAAAAATCCTCTGTATCATGCATGATGCGTGCATGTGGGATTTATTCCTAATTGGTAATGGATTTGAAAAATATTATCTTCTGATACATTTAAACATTTTTTTTAAATGTTTATTTACTTTTGAGAAAGAGAGAGAGGGAGAGAGAGCTCGATCCAGGAAGGGGCAGAGAGAGAGGGAGACACAGAACCCGAAGCAGGCTCCAGGATCTGAGCTGTCAGCACAGAGCCTGACACGGGGCTCGAACTCAGGAACCAGGAAGATCATGACCTGAGCTGAAGCCAGACGCTTAACCGACGGAGCCCCCTGATAGATTTTGGATACCTTTTTTTTACAGATCCATTGAGAGATTATTTTAATTCCAAAGAGTGAGTTTTAAAGTGATGCACATTCATTCAAAAATTGGAAAGAAACAAGGCCTCTGGCATCGTCTGCTGGGCCCCCGGGGCAGAGTACATTGGGCTAAAACGGAGGTTACTGCACAGCTTTACCTTCCGTGCGTTTTTTGCTTTAACGATTAAATAGCTTTTCATCACTCAGAAGCTCCAGGTTGGTTGACTTTGGATAGGTATCTTTTGCTGCCTCTCGCAATACAGCCTGCTGCGTTTGCCGGTAGGAGTATAATTAGTGTCAAACATTAACCCTGTGACCTGCTTGTTTATATATATACTGTAACTTTGTTTTGCTTGAATTTCAGAGGTTAGTCAAAGCAACAATAGGTACAATCTAAGCTGGCTGTACTAAAACAAGTTTTGTCAAAACTGCTGATAATACGTTCCTTCGGACAAAAAGCTTAAAAGAAAACTAGCTACCATATTAATGGAGGGGATTTCTTGAAAGCTTAAGAGGAATGACAGGACCTTTGGGTTGTGTCCATATACCATTGATTCTGTAACACACAAGGTGGGGTCCTACCCCTGTCCCAACTTGAGTGCCTGGTGGGGTCGTTTGCTTCAAAGAGGCACTATTGGCTGAAATGGCAACTGTTCTAAATACATACCAAATATTCTAACATAAGCATTAATCTCATTAGTTGTTGCCCGTGGCATCATGAAGTGGAAATATTTGGTTTCGAATGAATCATATACGTTACATTTTTCTACATGTATGTAAATCTAATTATTAGACAAAGATATATAAGATGTTCAGGAAACCATTTTGGGGGAACGATATAAGACAAAACTTTAAACGTTACACTGACATTGTTTTCCCATAAACACACACACACACACACACACACACACACACACACACACACACAAAACTTTAGGCTTGGTAACATAATAACTGTATCTCCAGAATGGATTGTTCATATTTTAGGATAGGGAGAAATTTGATCTACACTAAAAGAAAGGCTGACTACCTTTATATGATTCTAGAAATCATATAAATAGATTGTTGCTAATGGTTAGCTTAAGTTTTGTTTGTCTGTTTGTTTCAATTTTTAATAAGTACTGCCCCTCCACATCAAAACTTAATTACAACAGCCTGAGTCATATGGTAGAAACCAAAACCACTCTTTGTATGTCTGAGTCTCCGATAATAAAAGCAAGGTCATGTTCTTGGAGGTGGGCAGCAGGGGAGGCTCTCCACTCTTGGAGGTACAATTTGATTTGAGAATCCCTCTTCTAATCCCCAGAAGGTCCCTCTTTTTCCTTGGGGATTTTTCTGTACTTGCTCCCAACATTTCCATATCAAGGAATATGTGGGATTTCCTTACAGATCTTCATATTACAGTGAAGCATCAGGCAAATTGTTACCGTGTAATCCTGCCTCTGCTTTGCTCACCAGAACTGCAGTAGAATCACTCAGAATTTTCTGCTTTGTCCTTATCCATTTTGTTTCTCTAGGATGCTATAGAAAGTTTTTTTTTGTTTGTTTTTGTTTTTGTTTTTGTTTTTTGTTTTTTTTGGCCTGAAGTTAGGATATACTGCTGCCAGGAAAGAAATGACCTTTTCATTATTTGTATGAATGAAATTTTGTAGCCAGGGTGCTGATTTAGCCCCCTGCAAAACACACCTTCTGTGTTCTGTTTTCCTATTCCATTTGCTCCTGCCTCACTTGTAGCCATTTGCTACTTCATATTTATAGTTATTTGTTATTTTGCCTTCTTTCTCTGCTCTGTCTTCACATCCTCAAGATGATAGAATTGCTTATTTGGCTTCAGATCGCCCATAGTATGACTGCAGTTCTCTGAACATAGTAAATACACGACACGTTTTGTGGCACCCAAGAATGCATTCAAACTTGTTGCCTGATATTGTTAGGCTCTCTTTCTTTTTAGCAGATTTTAAAAGGTCACTATATCTCCTTGCCTTATCATATCTAAAAAAAAAGGTACACTTACAGTCAGTCCATTCATAGAAAGAGGCCCCTTTTCCTCTGGGCTTGGTGTCCAGAGGATGACAGCAAATACCCTTCTCTGTTCTGGTTATGTTCTCTATCTTTCATTCTGGACATCATTCCCTTTGGACTGACATTTACAAATCCCTTCTTCCCTCGGTTCCTGCCCTTGAGTTCCAAGCGGCACAGCGGAAGGATTCCGGGAGTTGGAAACCATGGGAGAAACTTTCAAAATGCAACATGGGCAGAGCCTTCTGGGTCATTGGAAAGTGGGGTGGGGGCTGGGGTAATTTGGGGAGGGGGAAGGGCTTGAATAGAAATGTAAAGCACTTAGCCTGCCTCTGCAAATCAGTGAGCTCTCCATAAATGTTACTTCTTATCTGTTTTGTCACAAATCAATGAAAAAAGGATATATCAGAAAAGGATCAATAACAATACTTCTAACTTCTGATCTATACTTTAGCTTTCCATTCAGTCAGGATTATCAAAACTCAAAGGATTCGATAAAACTGTTTTGTGATCTGCATGGCTTCCTAAAGGAACAGGGAGCTTAAAAGCTCAGTTTATATTGGACTTTTTATAATGCTGATACACTGACTTGCAAAACCTATGTTGGAACATTCAAAAAGAAACTCACACATTTCCCGTCAAGGTAAGGGAAAATGGTGTTATTTTTGTATTTCCCCTTCAGTGGATGTAACTTAGTTTTAAAAAGCTCACAACTTTACAACATATTCAGAAGACTGAGGGTCAAGGAATCCGTTTCTGTCCGTGGTTTCTTACACCGTGCTCCTTTTGGGTCACAAACTATGTCTTACTATGGTTAAGTAAGTGAGTGAGTAAGTAAGTAAAGTTAGCATTAGGAGAAATAGAACATCTCTCCAGAAATCTTTTCATATCCTAGATTCTGAGTTCCTGGGCCCAGAATCTCATCTGGCATATTTGACGACTTGAGGAAACCCTTAAGCCCAGAAGAAATGAGAGTGGAGCCTTTGGGATTTAAAAGGTAGGTTGAAAGATATTTTGGAGGAGATTAAGCCCGCTTCTGGTCACTAAAATTTCTTAGGCATTTTCAGATCTCTAGGACAACTGAGGTATTTTCTTTCCCCAATCACTAAAGTTTGTTTGTTTGTTTTATTAGTCTCCACACCCAACATGGGGCTTGAACTCGTGGCCCTGAGATCAAGAGTCACATGCTTCTCCGACCGAGCCAGCCAGGTGCCCCCTTCTTTCTGCAGGTGCGATTTCAGATTGCATACAGACATCCCAGCTAGTGTTTCACAGAAGAGGACATGTCTCAGTTTCACGGTTCAGCGATGGAAAGGGTCACATCCCAGAGGAAAAACAGCATCTTCCACTGGAACGCCGTGTCGCGCTTCAGCTCCTCGGGGTTCTCTGTGGCACCGGGCGCTGGGCACCTTTTTCTCCTCCAGCCTTTCTTCCCTCTTGGCTTTTGTGACGTTGGTTTCTCCTGACTCTATTCAGATGTCTTAAGTTTCCATCTCAGTCTCCTTCCTTGGGCCTGTTCTTTTTTTTTTTTTTTAATTTTTTTTTTTTCAACGTTTATTTTATTTTTGTGACAGAGAGAGACAGAGCATGAACGGGGGAGGGGCAGAGAGAGAGGGAGACACAGAATCGGAAACAGGCTCCAGGCTCTGAGCCATCAGCCCAGAGCCTGACGCGGGGCTCGAACTCCCGGACCGCGAGATCGTGACCTGGCTGAAGTCGGACGCTCAACCGACTGCGCCACCCAGGCGCCCCATGGGCCTGTTCTTTAATTAACCCATTTAGTCATTGTCATGGGACTGAATCATGAATCCGCACCCCCCCCCCTCCCAATTCATAGGTTGCCATCCTAACCCCTGGTGCCTCCGAATGTGACTGTATTTGGAGATGGGGTCTTTAAAGGAGGTAATTAAGTTGAAATTAGGTCATTAGGGTGGGTCCTAATCCACATGACTGGGGTGTTTATTAGAAGAGGCGGTGGGAACACAGACGCACACAGAGGGAAGACCGTGTGAGGACACAGAGAGAAGATGGCCATCTACAAGCCAACGAGAGAGGCCTCAGAAGAAACCAGCCCTTGCAACACCTTGATCTTGAACTTCTAACCTCCAGCACTATGGGAAAATCAATTTCTGATGTTTAATCCACTCCATCTGTGGTTCTTTGTGATGGCTGCCCTAGCAAACTAAACAGCCATTCATCTGATAAATATTTAGAAGGCCCTGCCGAAAGGACCCGTGAGACAGGGTTCATGGACAAAATAAACGTGTTGTTTCCTGGGAGAAGACAGATGTGTAAGGAAGGAGCATAATTCAAGGATATGTGCTCTGAAAGCACAGAGAAAGAAATGCTGCTATATCCTCCCAGCTGCTCTAGGCAGACTTTTATGGGCATGAGTCCCCTGTTGTGATTACATCTCACATTCGGTTGATCAGGAAATCAGTTTGGCTCAAACGGCTTAAAAATCTCTCCCGAATGTAGCGACTTCTTCCCCATCGTCTCTTGCCTGGACTAGAGCAAGCCTCCTGACTGTCGCCCTGCGTCCACATCCCTCAGCCCCTCCTCAGCCTGGCACCACTGGGGACTTTCAAGTTCAAGTCCAGTCATGTCACATCTCTACTGAAAGCAGGGTACCCGCTTCCGTTTCACTCACACTAGAAGCTGTGGGCCTATGATCTCACGGTTCCTGGGTTCGAGCCCCGCGTCGGGCTCTGTGCTGACAGCTCGGAGCCTGGAGCCTGCTTCAGATTCTCTCTCTGCTCCCCCCCGTTCCCCCCCTCCCCCCCCGCCGCTCGCATTCTGTCTCTCAAAAATAAAAACATTATAAAAAAATTAAAAAAAAAAAGAAGCTGTGGGTCCACCTGCTTCCCACCCCCCAACTCTGTGCTTATCCTTAACACCCCAGCCCTACTCCTGCCTGTGGGCCTTTTCTTTAGCTGTTTCTTCTGCCTGGAATTCTCCCACTTTCAAATGTATCTGACCAATGCCCTCATTTCCTAAGTCTTTGCTCATGCGTCACCTTCTTAGCGAGGCTCGTCCTGAGCACCTGATTTCATTTGACAACCTGACCCCCTTGCCCACTGGTCCTGCTCCCCTCGGTAACCCCATTGTCCCATCATTTGTTTTTCTTTTTCCGGGGCACTGAAAATCCAACATGCTTTATATTTTACGCATTTATGGTCGGTCTTCTTCCTCGCCACCACTTGAGAACATAGACCCCAGAGGGCAGAAGCTCGGGATGCCTGTTTTCTTCATGGAGGCATCGCAAACACCTAAAACGAGAGTGGGCATGCGGACGGGGCTGGATCCGTACCGTGACTTTAGTGACTAGAAAGCCGGATCCCACGCGTTCAGGGGGAAACAGGTAGAGGGAAGCCAACCTACAAACATCTGGAAGCCCCCACGGCCGCGAGTGGTGAGTGGGGAGCAGTGAGAGAGGCTGGCGGGCAGGGCCAGGCTCCTGAAGGAGCTCAGGGCAAGACGGGGGATTTGGATTCCATCTTGTTGGCAAGAAGAGTCTTCGGAGGATGTTTCTTCAGGTGCGCAGCAGGGATAGATCAGCAGGTTGGGGTGACTACCCTGGAGGCAGAGGAATGAGAGAAAGCAGGGAGGCCGGGTAGGAGGCTGTTGGCGGAATTCAGGCAAACAAAAAGGAGGCCGTGGGATGGAGCTCATGTTCTTGGATGCTGCTTTCAAAGGTAACGTCTGAAACCCGGGCTGGCAGGGCCCCTCCTGAGCCCTAACCCCTTCTGTGGTTTCCCTTGACCCCACAGGGTGATTTCAGTCTCTTTAGCACAGCCTTCACCACTTGGTATCTCCTTGGATCTCCTCTTCCTAGGCTCTGGGATCCAGGAAATACATCAAATCAGACCAACCAACAATAAAGCCTCAACAAGCATTTATCGAGAACTCGTCTAGTCCAAGTGACGTGTTGACATTTTTATAGTTATCTCGCTTAATTTCACAAAGCACCCCACTGAGCCAGGGACTCTTACTGTCATTGTCTCTGCAGGAGATCTGTACGGCAGGGACAGTCTCCTTACTGAGAGGTTAAGGAATGTGCCCGTGGTCCTGAAGTTGGTCAGCGGCAGAACTCAAATTCATAGGTTTGTTTGATACTATATCCTTGTAATTCTCAGAAAGTACGGAATTACTTCACACCTCTGATGCTTGTATTTACTCTTTTATTCTTTTTCATGTTTTTTTTTTTTTTTTCAACGTTTATTTATTTTTGGGACAGAGAGAGACAGAGCATGAACGGGGGAGGGGCAGAGAGAGGGAGACATAGAATCGGAAACAGGTTCCAGGCTCTGAGCCATCAGCCCAGAGCCTGACGCGGGGCTCGAACTCACGGACCGCGAGATCGTGACCTGGCTGAAGTCGGACGCTTAACCGACTGCGCCACCCAGGCGCCCCTCTTTTTCATGTTTTTAAAAAAAAATTTTAATGTTTATTTATTCTGAGAGAGAGAGAGAGAGAGAGCAAGCGAGCAGGGGAGCAGCAGAGAGAGGGAGACAGAATCCCAAGAGCTGTGCTATCAGTGTGGAGTCTGATGGGAGGCTCAAACTCACGAACCGTGAGATCATGACGTGAGCCAAAATCAAGAGTTGGATGCTTAACCAACTAGGCCACGAAGGCACCCTGCTTTTATTCTTTTTTATAAAATTATTTATTTATTTATTTATGTGTTTATTTTGAGGGGTGAGGAGGGGCAGAAAGAGAGGGAGGGAGAGAATCCCAAGCAGCCTCCACGCTGTCAGCATAGAGCCCGATGTAAGGCTCAATCTCACAAACCAGGAGATCATGAGCTGAAATCAAGAGTCAGATGCTCAACGGACTGAGCCACCCAGGCACCCCTACCCTTTTGTTCTTATCACACTCAACTTAGTAGATTTATGTACACATCTACCTTTCCTTCTGGATTGTGAATTCCTTGAGACCTAAGATGTGTCTTATTCATAGGGTGACCATACATCCCAGCTTCCCCAGGACGGTCCTGGCTTACACTGGTTGTCCCAGCATGGCTGTTAAGTTCCTTCTTCCACTTAAAAGTTCCCTGGTTTGATGATGAATTATATGGCTGCCTACTTACTCATCTTTGTTCTCTCAGAGCAGGCATAGTTCCTGGTATACAGTAGGTGCTCAATATGTGTCTTTGACTGAAGATGATGAGCTCTTTTATTCTGTGAAGATGGTGTAGGGACCATATTATCGTTTTAGTTATTGGGATATGAACAGGAAAAGATGAGGATATGCTGATTGCTTTATCGCTCAAATCAGAACCTCACCAGGTAGTCCCTTGGCCAAGTGGCAGCCATGGAGGCAGGATGCTGGATCTCTCTTGAAGAAAGACCCTGTGGGGGCACCTGGGTAGCCCAGTCGGCTAAGTATCCGACTTTGGCCCAGGTCATAATCTCACGGTTTGTGGGTTTGAGCCCCCCATCAGACCCTCTGCTGCTAACACCTAGCCTGCTTTGGATTCTGTCTCCCTCTCTCTTTCCCCACCCCCCTCCTCGTGCAATCACTGTCTCTCAAATAAATAGGCATTAAAAACATTAAAAAAAAAAAAACAACCAAAAGAAAGAACCTGTGATCCATTGCAAAGAGCTGCTAGAGCCTCCAACATTCTCTGCTTTCAAGCCACAACCATGCATTCCCTGGGCAGCCACCAGCCAGAGATGGAACATGGTGGGGACTCTGGGCCCTGGCCCTGGGTATCTGATGAGGCCGAGACTCTATGAGCTCCGCACTGTGGACACCCCAGTCCTGCTCTTCTTTCCTCCCACAGGTGTCAGATCCGCATCTTGACCCGGGGACTTCTGCTGCCTAAGTCTGATCACACCTTGTACCTTCCACAGGTGTTCCCCAAACACGCCTCCTGTACTTTTCCCTTCCTACTGTCCGCTTTCTTGAAGGACCCAGTCTGATACAGCTGGCACTAGGCACGGACCAGGAGAGAGGTGGCGGGATGGTATTCAGGATCAAGTCACTTACTCGACTGGCAACGAAGACTCCATCCCAGTGATGCACGGAGCACGGATGATCTCTGGCACAAGGGGGTGATTCAATCACTAAAACTTTCATGAGGTCACTTGGGAGAATATTCTAGCAGAGGGAGTGGCCTTGGCTAGAGAAAGATGCAGGCATCTGAGAAGTCGGAGATGCAGGGTGTTCAAGGACCATGGAATCGGCTGGCTGTTGCTAAGTTGCATCGATGCCCTACAGAGGGCTAAGGTGAAACTGTAGAGAGTTAGGACATAATTGAAAACCAAGTATGAATGCCAGAGGGCCTCTGGGAGAAGTCTGATCCTACAGTCAAGGTAGAAAAAGCAGAAGACCAAACTTAGGACTTAATGGACTTGCCTCGGTTCAAAGACAATTGAACCATTATGCCAAGGTCGGGGCCCTGGCTGGGAGAATGTGGGGCCCTTACACATGACATGGGGACATCGGGGTGCATGCCTCCAAGTATTTTGGCTCCCCCAGCGCCTCCGAACCCTTGGAGTCTGCAGAGGTGGTTCACTCTTTCCTGTTACAAGTTAGGATGTCCCCTGTGTGGGATGACACTGGAGTCCCGTCCCCACAAGGCAAGAAGGGCCTCCTTAGCATCCCCACCTCCTGGTAAGTTAGAGAGAGAATATACCCCTTCCCCCCCAACGGCAAGAAGTCATCAACTTCCTCTGTCAGCATTTGGGATTGGATTTTGAGGATGCTTTTCAAGGTAGCTAAAACACGAGACTGGACAGGAGAGAGTTTATGGATTTCGAGGCATTTTCTCAGGATATGGGACTTAACACCCTGGCCAAGCGCCCAGGGGACGGAGCAGACTTGCTGTTTGGCTGGTTCCTGAAAGACTGAAGACAGGCCCATACGGAGCAGCATTGGAAAGTCTAAGATGTCATGGCAGAGAGTATAGAGAAGGGTTAAAAAGCTTAGGGAAGTAGATATGCTGGAGAAGATAGATTATGTCAACCAGAAAGCCCACTGGAAGACTACGATGCCGGGCCGTTGGGAAATTTGGTGGTGGCTCCTTTCTGCCTGGCAGTGGGAAGGGCTGTCACTGAGCTGAGTCCATGGACAGTAAGTGATGAGGGGGTAAAAAAGGTGGACCCCTAGTGAGAATACTTCTTACTATATAGAATCAAAAGAAAGCACGCAGGGATGCCTAGGAGGCTGAGGGTGGTTGCCCTGTCAAACACTTGCCATTCCTTGTCTAGTTTTGGAACTCTAGGTAGACCTGGAACCTACCAGTTGAACCCACAAGGTTTCTCGGAGGAAGGACCCAGAAATACCACAGCAGGTCTATAATAGAAGGAGCCCACAGCCCTTCCCCCAGAGACCATTTCTTCAAGTAGCTGACTCTACTTGGGAGAAAAATTCCTAAACATTTTGAGGATGATTACACACAGATTCTGAGCAGGCCTTGCTACCTTGGAGGCATTAAGTATCATTACAACCCCGGGGCCAGAAAGGTGGCGGAGGGGATGGAGGTAATAAATGGAGTTCTGGCCAAAGTCCAGCTTACAGTGGCTCACGGACCTCCTGCCCTGCGATCATTTGTCCAGGACCTGAATATACAATTGGTTTTGATATACTTGGCAGTTTGAATCATCCTGCCACTGGGTCTTTGGCTAAACTTTGGTCATAGTGGGGGAGGTCAAGCCGAAGCCACTGAAATTGTTTCTTTTGGCCAAAATAGTAAAAATAAAACTATACTGCATCCGAACGTTATATTAACGACTTCTTTTATTTCCTGTGTTCTGATACTTTGACCTCTTGGGGCCTTGCGGGAACCAGGGGGGACCGTCCCTCTCCTCCCAGGGCTAGCCAAGTCCTAGAGAGAGTAAACAACTTGTCTATGAGAGTTTTTCGAGTGGAAACCAACCAATCTGCAACTCACCACCCAACCATCTCCTTTATCAGGCTGTCACACTCCAGGCCATTATCCACCTGCCACAATTATCCAGGGCCAGGTATTGCACCACTAGGGACAGCCCTTACACTCCGAACCCACTGAAATCATTCAAACTAGTCAATCCTAAACCTGCTTTCCCTGCTTTACCCATTCCTTCTCATGGAAAAGAAAATAAAGGCTCTTGTCCACAGTTATCCCCTCTCTCTCTGCCTTCTGACTGACCACAGAGGGGCTTCTCCATGTGGTGTCCCGTGGTGGGTTGTGTTCATGTGTCCATTTCCCAGAGGGACTGAGTAACAAGCTATTTTTAATGGCAATTGTCTTTTGATCTGTTGGCCTTTAACACATTGTATTTTAAACGTTTATTTATTTTTGAGAGAGAGAGAGAGAGAGAGAATGAGTGTGAGACGGACAGAGAGAGAAGTGGGCTCGCCACTGACAGCGGAGAGCCCGATGCGGGACTCGAACTCATGAGCAGTGAGATCATGACCTGAGCTTAACCAACTGAGCCACCGAGGTGCCCCTAACACATCGTGTTTTAAAACAAAGTGGAAGGATAATGGGGGTTAACGTCACTTGTGAGGATCTCAGTGACATAGGGGTGGTAGGTGCCATTATATCTCCATTTATTACACTCACTTGACCACTGCAGAAACTGGCTGGATGCTGAAGAGTGATTATAAATTGACAATGGATCCTGAAGAGTGATTATAAATTGCCAAATGTTCAACCAAGTAGAAGTGATCACAGCTGTGTGTCTGGTGGAATATTTCTATCACAGCAGACTAATGTGGCCTCAGAGACCTCATGTGCAGCCATTGATTTGGCAAATGCCGTCTTTTCTATCCCAATCAAAAAGAGGATCAGAAAGAGGTAATAATCATACAGAACAGCTAACAATACACAGTGACTATTTTGCCCTCAGTCTATGTTAACTGTACCACATTCCTTGTCGTAATATTGTCTGAGACTGGGGCCACGTAGTTATCCTTGATAACGACATATTAACCCATGACATCAAAACTAGCAAGCTGACTAGGCGAAATAAACAGCAGGTGGCTAGAAACATGTGTTCCAAAGGTTGGGAGATAAATGTTTGAAGAGTCAAGGGCCTGCCATGTTAGGAAAGTTTTTAACTATTCAGTGGTCAGATACATGCGCTCTCCACCGCCCCCTCCACACACACACACACACACACACACACGTATATATAAACAAACTCTCTATATGTGTTCTCTCTATATATTCATACTGGTTCTGCTTTTTTTTCCGGAGAGCTCTGACTAACACAGGGCCTATAAGACCAACTGAAGGAAGAGGAAGAAATTCAAGCTTACTTTTTAGATGGATTGGCTACTGTGTGTGGAAGAAGTGTTCCAAGGTGAAACTCATGAGCAAAGGTCTAGAAAGACAAAGACTGGGAAATCAGAGGCAAAGAAGTCTGGAGCTAAAGGCATACAGGCAGACATAGGGAAGTAAGCATAAAGTCTGCAGTTTGGTACCACATGTTAATGGCCACTAGAAAGCATGCACCATGAAAGAGACACGGAACCTAGTAGACCAAATGATGTGTCCAATGGACTTTAGCCTGCCTTTGTAATCAGCCACACTAGAACTGGCATGATGGGCACGTGGATGAAATGGCCACGGTGGCAGAGATGGAAGATGCACATAGGCCCACCATCATGGATTCCCACTTACCAAGACTGAGCTAGCTATGGCTGTCTCTTCCAGCAACAGAGACTGATGCTGAGCCCCTAGTATGGCACAATTACTTGAGAAGACCAACCAGCTTTGGTGGCAAATAGACTCCATTAGCCTCCTTCTTTCTTAGAAGGGTTAATGATTTGTTATCATAAGAATAGATACATATTTCACATATGTGGTTGCTCCTCTTGTTCATAAAATTTCAGCCAGCACCGGTGTCTGGTGGCTTATGAGAAGGCTGGTCTATAAGCACGGAATCCCACACAACATAACATCTATCTGGGAACACCTTCACAGCAAAGGAGGTGCAAGAATGGGTCCATGGTGAGGGATCCAATGGTTTTATGATATGCCACACTGTCCAGAAGCTGCTCACTGGGGCCCCAGCTTGGAGGCCATGCTCTGGGAGAGTGGCATGCATTCCTTACAGACAAGGTCGAGACCTACTGATTTAGAGGCCTCTTTCTGGCATTGTGTCCCCAGAATACACGGGATCCAGAACCAAAGGGGGGTAGCAGAAGTGACCCTACTTGTTATCATTGACAATGACCCAGGGGGATACTTTGTGTTTCTTATCCCCAGAAATCTGGACCCCTCAGGGTTATAGGTTCCTTGCTAGGGGAACCTAGCAAGGTTTTGAACTACAAGTTATGAGCTACAAGTTATGGCTTTTAAGCTACAAGTTATGGCTTCTGCCCGGACAAGAAAAAGAGTCACCATCTTGGTAGGGATAATTGAGTCTGATCAGAAGAAAGACGTAGGGCTGCTGGTGCCCAGTGGAGGCAGAGGAATTACGTGTAGAACTCAGGTGGATGACTCAGGTTCCTCTTTGTCCATCTGAAGGGACAAGTGCCATAATCCCAGCCTGAGAAGCCTGTGGTCACCAAGCACCCCTCAGGAAACGAGAGTTTGGGTTGTACCACCGGCAAAGCCACCAACATCGGTGGAGGTAATAGCTGAGGGTGAGGGGGAATTCAAATGGGTGATGAAAGGGAGAAAAGAGGAGTGCTAGGGGCAGTCCTGAGGCCAACTGCAGGAACAGGGGCTGCAGTTTATCCCCCTAACTCCCCCTCTTATGTTTTCCCCCAGAAAGAGAGCCTCATGGGATTTTTGGCGGAGCTGCTCCAAAAACACATATGGATCTGTTCCAAAAACATGCTCAAAACTTACGAGGCACAGGGGTGGACTGTAGCCGGCGCTGGAGTGTGCTGTTCAGGTCTACATTCAAGAAAGAACACCCTGGGCAGCAGGAATGCAGTCAAGGAGACCTCCCCCCCCCCCCAGCTCCAACATCTTTAGGATCTGCCTCAGCTTCTGAACCAACACTACGCACTCCCTGGGCAGATCCCAGCCCCTGACCGGGCACTGTGGTCATAGCTGTCCAACATGGGACTCCTCCAATAGGTAATCTTTGCTCCAGAGCTCCCAATCAGGTTGGCCAAATCTTTGTCAGGCCTGTGATCTGAGGCTCTCTCTGCTCTATCTTGTTGCCTCGCCCCCCGCTCCCCTTTTACAGGTGTCAGATCTGAAGCATGGTCTGAACCCCCAGCCATCTGCATTCTTCGCTCCTCTCTTCTTTTCACACACATCACTCTCCCCTCCTCCAAACTTCTTGCCCTTCGGAGACAACCTCACTGTCTGCTTTCCTTGAGACTCACTGACACAATGCTCCAGTCAGCTGGTTGTAGTCAGTTTAGCCACAGATAAAAGCAGTAAGATTCAGTAAGTGGCTAACGGGGGCAAGCTAACACATGGAAATATTTATGCCCATTTAAAAAGTTGATTCACAAAGTAGTACCAGATTTTCTTATTATAGTTTTTTTTTTCTTTTTTCAGTTCAGGGGCTTTTACAGTTAAAATATTCTGGAAGTTGAACAGGAAAACTAAATTGAAGGTAAATCTAAGTTAATTACAGATGCAAAAATATTTGTTTTAAATGTAAGCATCCACCCCACCTCTTCTACCCAGAATTGGGTTAGTGTTCTGTGAATTGCACATAAACTTTTCTTGCTTGTTATGGGATTTCCTTGTTATATCTCTGAAGTGGCAAAATTCAGGGGCAACAAAGCCAAACCGGTCTCACGTTTAGATTAAACACCTTGTGCGGCTGAGCCCCTTCCTTGTGAGGCGTGAGAGTCACCCCAAGTTAAAGACAGTAGTGGATGAGCTCCTTGCCTTCCATTTCAACCTCTCTTGCCTTTCTGATTTTCGAGTACTGTTGTGGCACCGTGATCTTAAACATTTAGCAGATTCAGACAATAGCATTAAAATGTGCCTGCTAGTCTTCTGTGTCTGAGATCCTTGACAAGAGTCAATCTGTCAGGCTTCCGGAAGAAGCCATGTGGCTTGAGATAAGAGTAGAGGTGGGCAGCTCTGATTTGTGTCTCTTCATTTCAGATACTTACCAGGTGAAATCAGTTTTCCCCAATAACTTTTATACAAAAACATAATCATTGACCTCAGGTCCTTTTGTGGTCTTCCCATCATGCAATTTCTTTTTTCTTTACAGCTTTGAGCCGTGGTGTCTTAGTCCCTTTGGGCTGCTATAATAAAATACCACAGACTGGGGAGCTTGTAAACGATAGAGATTGATCGCTCACAGTTCCGAAGGCTGGAAGTCCAAGATCAGGGTGCCAGCATAGTTGGGTGAGGGTTCTCTTCTGGGCCACAGACTTCTTATTGTGGCCTTACACGGCAGAGGGGCTAGGGAGCAACCTGGGATCTTTCATTTGGGCACCAATCTCATTGACGAGGCCTCCACTCTCATGACCCAGGTACTTCCCCAAAGTCCCACCTCCTAGTACCATCACAGTGGACGTTAGGGTTTCAACATACGAATTTGGAATTGAGGGGCATAAACATTCAGACGATAGCACATGGACTTTGAGACTTTTTGCATCTTTACATATCAGTGTCCTCCCTTTTTCTGTATGAATGCGTTTTCTCGGATCTTACATTCCAGCCAAACCAACATCCTCAACGGCCCCTGCCTTCTCCTCTGAGAATGAATGTTTCTAGACTGTTTTCCAACCCTCCTTGGTTTATCGATATCTCTTTCAATCTTCGGATTCCTTCTGAGGACGCATTTTCTCCTAAAGGTCAATTCTAACGGTCTCCAAATTATTTCTTTTTCTTTAGTCATTATCCTAATGCTTCCTTATTCTTCAGCTTGTTTGTACAAGTGTAATGATACAAACATAATGCCTGTACTTGAGAGAAGCAGCTGGCAAAAATCACCCATTTCTTGTTTTATATAACTACAGCTGAACTACCCTGACTTCGTTATATCACAGGTGTGTGTATATAAATGAGACTGTGCTTGGAAAGCACCATCTTTTATTTGTAGACGAAGGGCACAATTTGTCTTGTTTCTGAGGATTGTATAGTTGTGTGCCGTCAGAACTGAGGGCTCTATTTAGGCTAACAAATAACTATGCTATACTTCCCCTGTTCTGAAGCGTTAGCCTCTGTGTCCTCTGTCGTTAGAACACATCTAGGAGAACACGCGTAAGGAAGCTTCTGAAGCTTTCACTTATACCAAGTGTTCGTAGGTACTTGTTCATTCATCTTCCACTGAGCCAGACCTCTGGCGTCCTTCGTTGCCTTTTTGTTCCTAGTTCCTAGCTCTTGCTATCGTCTGCTGTAGACTGAATATTTGTGTCTGCCCAAAGTTCATGGTGAACTCGAATCCCCAGTGTGATGGTATTACGGGGGGGGGGGGCGGGAATTGGGGGGATGATTAGGGCATGAAGGCAGAGCCTTTATGAATGGGATCAGCACCCTTATGCCACCAACTTATAAGCCACCCAGTCTATAGTATTTTTGTTATAACAGCGTGAATGGACTAAGACCCTGTCCAAATTCAATAAATGTTTATTTCTAAAATTTAATTCTTGGCTTTAATTCCATGTAACATTCTCTCGTCCTTCACACCAGTACTGTCTGAAAGTCAGCTCCAACTTTAACAGTAATGAGAAAATTCTAGATCCCGGTATTTACTGACAGCCATAGCATCTGCATCTCGAGAATGGAAGGCCAAAGTTTTAAGTGTTCTGTCGACTGCAATCAGATGAGATGATCAGTTATTCACGAGACAGTTAGGTGATGATGGTTCCAAAGCCGGCTTCTGTATTACTCTAAGACACATGTTTCCTTTCCTGGTTTGTTCTTTCGGGAAAGAACGAAGTCACACTCGGAGTGCCTTTTAGCTTAAGTGCTAAACTGTTCTCTTTGCCTTTTTGTGTAGTATCATAACTGTTGCCCTGCACAAGGGTTAATTGCATTTGTGTGTTGTGACCTATTTCAGAGCAAGAAAGGAAATGTTTTGGTCTTCCCAAGAATCACCACCCTGTGAAACACGTAAAACCCTAGTAGACAAAATACCGGGGAACATTCCGTAGAGGACTCTTTTGATTGGTGATCTGTCTCCTTTCCATTTCAGATTACCAAGTGGATATGTATTCTGCAGCCTTTAGGCCCCGGACCTCTTTTAAATTTCAATCCCCAAATCCTAATGGGACTGTATAGTTTTTTGTTTTTATAAGTATATAAAAGTTGTTCCAAAACTTTTACATTTCACAGACCAATACATTTTTTTTCTTTCTTTTTTAAATGTTTATTTATTTTTTTTGAGAGAGAGAGAGAGAGAGCGAGCAGGGGAGAGGCAGAGAGACAGAATCCCAAGCAGGCTGTGTGCTGTGAGTGCAGAGCCTAATGCGGGTCTTGAATCCACGAACCGTGAGATCATGACCTGAGCTGAAACAAAGAATCAGTTGCTTAACTGACTGAGCCACCCAGGCACCCCAGACCAACACATTTTCCAAAAAAAAAAAAAAACTTCTTAAAGTCAGGTTGGAACAGTTAAAAAATTCATTAAACAGTATTTTTTTAAAAGAAGTATTTATTGTGGCTGATATTATTCCTTCCTTCCTTGCTGACAAAACTCTAGATTTGTTTTGGAGTCTACCCCTCTCCAGTGTGAGTTAAAGTTAAATGTGAATTAAAGGTAAATCCTGATTAGTCTGAGGCTCTAAATCAATATCCTCCACAGCGACTGGTGTAAAGATGGGCATGGGATTCTATTTTGGACAACGATGTACATGGGGAAGTTGTCTAGGGGATATGATGGTCATTTTTCATTTGCGTCTCTCTTTTGAGAGCCATTTTCTGTCTTTTTCTGCCTTTCTGAGTACCCCAGGAGGCTGGCCTCTAAAAATGAACAAATCAGGAGACTATAGATGCTGGAGAGGATGTGGAGAAATGGGAACCCTCTTGCACTGTTGGTGGGAATGCAAACTGGTGCAGCTGCTCTGGAAAACAGTGTGGAGGGTCCTCAAAAAATTAAAACTAGGTCTACCCTATGACCCAGCAATAGCACTGCTAGGAATTTACCCAAGGGATACCGGAGTGCTGGTACATAGGGGCACCTGTACCCCAATGTTTATAGCAGCTCTTTCAACAATAACCAAATTATGGAAAGGGCCTAAATGTCCATCAACTGATGAATGGGTAAAGAAATTGTGGTTATATACACAATGGAATACTACTTGGCCATGAGAAAGAATGAAATCTGGCCTTTTGTAGCAACGTGGATCAAAGTGGAGAGTGTTATGCTAAGTGAAATAAGTCATACAGAGAAAGACAGATGTCATATGTTTTCACTCTTCTGTGGATCCTGAGAAACTTAACAGAAGACCGGGGGTGGGGGGGGGGGCGGGGAGGGGAAGGGGGAAAAAGAAAGCTACAGAGAGGGAAGGAGGCAAACCATAAGAGACTCTTAAATACTGACAACAAACTGAGGGTTGATGGGGGTGGGTAGGAGAGAGGGGAAAGTGGGTGATGGGCATTGAGGAGGACACCTGTTGGGATGTGCACTGGGTGTTGTATGGAAACCAATTTGACAATAAATTATATAAAAAAAAATTCAGGGAGGCTCTCTTGTCCCCTGTTTTTCACTGAGCTTGGCTAATGGAGGCACTGCTGAGAGCTAAGACAAAAAGGCAAAGAGAACAAGTTAGCACTTAGGTTAAAAGGTGCTCTGATTGTGACTCCTTTCCTCGGTGACAGCTGTCCTTACAGGGGTGGGAACTTCAGTTCTTCTTATCCCTTCAGGGCCGGAAGTAGTCATGGCTTCCTGATATTACTAGTCCTTGACACTTGACCATCTCTTGTTGGTCTGTCCCCTAAACTCTGCCCATGGGTTGTAAGTTGTCCCTTCATTAAATTCACTTCAGTTAAATTCTGTGAGGGCATCAGCTCTTCCCTGCCCACACCTCGACTGGTAGAGGGGCCTTTTGGAAAATGATTCTTAAAAAGAGACACAGGGGAAGACCTAGTCCTTTTTGTACTGGAGGCCGTTGTGTCTGCAGGTGACCTCAGTACCTTTGTGGCCGCCATCTTGAAAGATGAGGGAGCTAGGTTGAGGGAAACCAACATACTGTGGTCAGCAAAGCAGGAAGATGGAAGGGGCTGTGTCCTTGAGGCTGCCATACCTTTGAATAAAGCAATTCTGGAAAGGCTCTGCCATGAGACAGCCTGCTGGATGAGCTAAGACGCTTCTTTCTTGTTTATGTCACTTTGAGTGGTGGTCTTGTGTTCCACAGAGCTGAGAGGTTTCTCAAGGCTGATGGAACACATGAACAGAGTTCAGTAACAAAATAGTAGGGGCAAGCGTGGGGGAAATCTACTTAAGTGGAGGGGACAGAGATACGTTTAAAATGACCTGAACAACGGAAAGAGATGAACAGTGTTCATCAAGGAATGGACTGGTGGGAAAGCAATCAGGACTCCTTCAAACAGAAAAGGGAGCATTTTAACTTTAAACCCATAGAAAGAACAGAAGCAGAATAAACAGCAGGTGAGAAATTTAAATAGAATATTTGAGACGCTGGCCTTATTTTTCTCAGTGTTTGGTAAGCACTGGTATGTAGAGTGTCTTTATTCATGGCTTATTTACAGAAAACTTTTCTGGTAAAGAAGCGAAAAAACACTCATCACGCTGCACCCTCTCACCAGTTATCTCCTTGCCAGGACTTCCTTTTGGCTCCTCCCCCTCCCCCAGCTCACTGAAACCCTGTGCCCATGTCCTCTCTTCTCTTGCCACGCTCTCCGTGGGTGGTCTCAACTTGGCCCATAGCTTTAAATAACATTTATTTGCTGGCGATTCCGGAATTTATAGCCTCAACTCAGACTGGCTCTCTGAACTCCAGGCTCACGCGTCGAACTGCCTGCTATACGTTGCCATTTCAGACGCATCTCAAATTTCGTATGTCCCAGGATGACCTCTCCAGCCTTGCCACTTCAATTGACTGCCACCTTGTCTTCTCCATCTCCGTCAGTCACACCTTCATCCACGCGTCCAGAGACGTGGATGACCAACGAGGTTCTTCACCTACCCTCAGAGTCCGTTTGTCAGAACTTCCCGCTTAGTCCAGCTCCAAAGTACATCTGAGTCTGTTCACTTCTCTTCTCCTCTTTTTCTCTCAGTTCTAGCCCGAGCCACCCTCAGCTTCGCAAGTGACGACTGCTTCCACGTCGGGGAGGCAGCTCTAATCTTCTCCTGCATAGCATCCAGGGAAAGCATGATGCCTGAATAAAACCTCCAATGTTCCCCACTGGACTGGTGACACTGGGTCTGGGCATCGCTCTTCTTCAAGTCCTTTTATCCTATCCCCCGTCCCTGCTCTTTTTCGACACACACACACACACACACACACACACACACAACCCATGGCCGACTCCCCTCAGGTCCCCTCCGCTCGGTCCCTGGTAACCGGCTCTAACACAGAGATTGTGCAAATCGATATTCGCTCTGACTGTTGCACGTACTGCTAGGTGCTAGATCCCAGAGCAATTAGGGCAAGGGAAAGAAAGTCCCTGCTAAACAGGAGGGCTCAGTACAGTGCACGGCACAAATGCGTACACAGAGGATCTTTGTCATTTGACGTGATAGGTGGGATCACAAGGGAAGCCGACTCCGGGGCCACGAAAGGCTTAGGAAAGATTTCTCAGGGAAGGGAACATTTGAAGTAAGTTGGTGAACCTCTACAGAAATCTGAAACAGCATGTAAAAAAAAAACTGTAGGCGGTCGGATAATGGAAAAATATGCTAAAACAGTAATATTGGTGGCCTTTGGCTTTTAGCTTGGTGAAAAGTGTTTTTTCTATTTTGATATCTCTGAATATTCCATCATGAATGTATTAGTTTTTGTAATAAAAAACAAGTCAAAAAATAACCTGGTGGGGAAATAGTTTTTACACACAAACACACATACCCGAGCACACGCCCATAAAACCAAACAAACAAAAACAATAAAAAAGGCCCTGACATGTAACTTCTTGAGCAATGCAAACACACGCACACACACATATTGTGTTGTTATGTGTGTTTGGGTTGTTAACACAAGGCAGACTGGGGCTTCTCACTGTGAACTTTCTGGTCTGTTTTTGGAAGTCAGCTACAGGTACTGGAAATACAAATTTTTCTCGAAATAAATTTTCCCCCAACAAGAAAAAAACGTAGAAGAAAAAAAAAAATAAGGAAAACGACAAGAAATGTTGAAATCCTTTTACGGAGTTTATGAGTTGAGTGGGTAGCAGGCAAGGGACAGGAGGAGAAAAGAAAATAGGATTTTCTTGTGATGTTCCACTCGTAAAAGTCAGTGGATATTTTTACAGGTACCAGCTAGTCCTTCCTGAAAATCCTCTAACGGGACAGGCTGTGAAGTGGCAAAAGGAAAGAGAAATGCTTTTCTGGAGAGTAATTTTAGTGCAGTGTGGAAAATGTGAAGAGAAAAAAATTAAAGATCGAATGGAAAATCCATCCACAGGCCAACCCACACCACAGAAGCACTGAGGACCGTGTGTCCTAATTAGCCCTTGCACCAGGCAGAAGCCTCTCTCTGGGCTGATGGCTCCACCCCTTGTGGCGGTGTCCTGGGAGGGGGGCATTCATTTACATGCCCTGCCAGTGGCTATCATTTTGCGGGAACAGAAGGATTGGAAAGTGTGAGAAGCCAAGACCACCAAGCTGTGACTTTTCCCCATGGTTCAACAATGCAAGCGTATTTTTCTATGATGGGCATTTAGATGTTTCCGAAGGGAGCGCTCAGAAGATAGGTACTGCTGGTCGGAGGGGGATGGGACTGCATTCAATCTCTGATCCCTCGCCCCCACCAGCTTCTTTTTCTACCCTAGCCAGTGCTCTTGTGGTGACTACAAAGGGCACACAGACCTCACTAAGACTTACGTCGTCTTCTGTTTTTTTTCTCCACGCTAAGAAGATCCCCATTTAGGGCCCTTCTGAAGTTCAGCATTTTCCACGTTCCTCATGGCAAGCTTTAGTATTTCCAGTTGCCGTGAACTGCAATTGCCAATAACCACCCAGCCCTGGGAAGCTAAGGGGGCATGAGTGGTGCCATAATGAACCACACCCTGTTAGCGTGTGGGATTCAGAGCTTTCTCCCTGACCCTTTTGCTCACCTCGCTTGTCTTCTCTCCCAAGGGACTTCAGAGTCAGAGAATCTGAAGATATTCTGAAGAATTGCTGAGGGCTGTGTACTTGGACGTCCTTAAATACCTAAGAGAAATATGGGAGACTCTAACTTCCCTCCTGGGATGGGCTTCCTGGATGATACAGTCTTGTTTCAACAAGGGTGGCCAATGGTTGAAGACAAGAATCGTATCCCATATCTGGAGCCATTTTGAGCATAGAGGTATTTCTCTTCCAGTCAAAGGGACTTTTTAGTCCCCCATAGGCAATCAGTAAGTTCTAATGGTTGACTGTTAAGACACAAACAGTAAGATCTACAGCGATGATTCTGTATTTAATTCAAACCAGGAGATAAGCCCAAAGGACCTGGCGTAAAGGAGGCGGTCCCTGGTTAAGCCACTTACTGGACATCCCTGAGACCCTGTTGGGTGGAGATTGTGCAGGCAATACAAGGAATGTTTGCTCTTCCTCTTCGATCCCCAGCCTACAGGTTTGTCTGTTTCCTGGTTTTAAGTGTTGTTCTTTGAGAGGTTGAATCAGATTTGGTTAGAACCTGGCTTGGAGGGGCTTGATTTCTTTTTTACTTTGGCCATAATTTAAAACGGTGGAAGGGGGTCAAGGCAGTGCAGACCAGATTGCCCTTTTGCCCTCTTGTGGCCACGAACCTGATTTGATAAAGCAGTGATTTGAGATGATTGCTTCTGAAATCATGAACACAAGTTAGCGTCCTTATGGAAGGCTGGCATGAGCCTCCAGATCACAAGAAAACATTGCTGCCCAGCTGATTCAGGGTAACTAGTAGTCCTGGTTTGCTCAGGGCCATCCTGGTTTTAACACGGAGAGTCTTGAGTCCTGGCAGACCCTTCAGTCCGGAGAAAATTGGGATGATAGGTCACCTACTCGGAATTAAAGTTTGAATGAATCAAAACTGCCGGCCACTGAGGAGACGCACTTGATAGCTGGTTTTAGCTTTCTTTTTGGGTGTGGGATGGACCCTGCTCATGATTGTTTCACTAAAGGGCACTGGTGTGGAGAAGGCAAGAGACGAAGAGCTAGAGAAAAAAGGGATAGATGGAATATTTTCTTTCATTGTGACTCTGTGCTTTCAAGGCAGCTTATTTTTAATAGTGGCCAAATTCAGGTAATGAGTGAGCCGTGATAGCAACGGAAGTTGGGCCTAAGCTAAAGAAAGCAATTTCCGCTCAGAAATAATGCGATGGAAGGTGAGTCTCGGTGTAGAGAATCCTCCTGAATTCTCAGGCTTACTTACACACTTTATTCCTCGTGTGTCCATTGTTTGCACCCCATTCTGCATCAGCAAATGTAAACATTCCAATTGTTTAAACTCCTGGTGAGGAGAGATGGATCCCTCATCTTTTCGTTTTGGTGTTTCCAGCACCAGACAGCATGCCTAGTTCCCGGTGAGCACTTAAGAAGTTGAAAAGTGAGTTCACACCTGCAAAGCCAGGGGTATGGGGATTGTTCAAGGTGAACGAAACATCCTCACCTTCTCTTTCAACTCTGTTGTGAACCAATAGATGAGCATTTGCCTTGTGGGTTTTATTTCTATTTCTATTTCTCCCTTAGATACATTAAATGGAAATGCAATGTGTCTATCTTTTCTTTGACGAGTTAGAAAAAATTATTTTCCTCTGGCAACGGGTGGGGAGAGACAGGCGGGCGGTAATAGTGAGGCCATCTTCTCAGGTCAAAACACAAATATCTGTCCTGCCTTCTGGGAAGAGATTAGGCAAGTATGTGTCCATCAGGCCAACCCGCCAACCTTCACGGTCTTTAGGAATTTCATGTCAGGGAGGGGATGTTATTCCATCTTCCTCAAGTGCTCTCGATAACTGCCCACCTGGCCACCATCACTGCTCCATGAGGACACCGTCCATCCCTGCTATGCCTCTGGGATGCTGGTAAATGCAAAGGAGAATGTATGGAGAGTTCTCTTGCCTTATTGGGAAACTGAGGTGAACACATCAGAGTCCCTCCTTTCCTCCTTCCTCCTTCCCATCCCCAATTCTTTCTTTCTTTCTTTCTTTCTTTCTTTCTTTCTTTCTTTCTTTCTTTCTTTCTTTCTTTCTTCTTTCCTTCCTTCCTTCCTTCCTTCCTTCCTTCCTTCCTTCCTTCCTTCCATTTTCCTTCCTTCCTCTTTTTTTGGTGTTTTGTTTTTGTTCTTGTTTTTAATGTCAAAAGTAATGTATGCTTTGTGTACAGAAAAGGCTCAAACTATCAGAACGTAGAGGAATCGCCTTCTCCAGAGGAACCACCTTACTGTGTAGCACTGGATGTGAATGTCCGTTATCTGTCTAGCTCTCTAGAAGCCTGAGGTTGGCTCCAGAGCTGCAGTCAGCCTCAGCAATGAAACTTTGCCTTCTGTGCTGCTTCTTTGGGTCTGTGCCTCCATCAGGCCTGGGAACCTTTCTGTGTCTGCTTCTCAGCTTGGTGCACCCTCCACACCAGGACTTTTTCCTTTGCCTTTTGCCGGTTGCCGAGCTCCCCGGAGGGCTGCTGCCTGATGGTCCAGGGTCCCACCACCCTTCTGTCTTTCTGCTTGGAGGAGCTTCCTTGCAAACCTTCCGGCTCCACAACAATTTCTTATCTGTAGAAGTTGAATCAAATCCAAGTAGCATGTTCTTAACCTGTAGTTCTTGCACCTTGACCTTACCAAAAGTGGTAGCATTGCCCACTAAACTCTGCTGGTAACAAAACTGAGATACCCAGGGTTTCTTTCTTTTTTAAAAAAAATATTTTTAAATGTTTATTTATTTTTGAGACGGGGGGCAGAGAGAGAGAGAGAGAGAGAGAGAGAGAGGGAAACATAGAATCCTAAGCAGGCACCAGGCTCTGAGCTGTCAGCACAGAGCCCAACATGGGGCTTGAACTCGTGAACTGTGAGGTCATGACCTGAGCCAAAGTTGGACACTTAACCGACTGAGCCACCCAGGCGCCAGAGAGATCCTGGGGTTTCTAAATAGGGACATTTTTCCTGAGGACAAAAATGGCAGGACTTGTAGACTTGATTTTAGAGCCTCAGGCACCTTGGCAACCTTGGCATCGGTCCAAGCTAAGCACTTAACTCAGAGTTCAAATAAATGCTAAGAGGCAATAGAAAGGGTACAGATGGAAAGATGGACATGAAATCAAATAATCTGGTTCATAAAATAATACGATGTTACCTTCAGATTGATGTTTCCACACGGTTGTCTCCCCACAGAGCTTTTCTCCTGGCCTCTCAGGACAGTGGGCATCTTTGAATCTACCTCCAGGAGGGACACTCACGCACTGAAAGATTGCTCAGGGGCGCCTGGGTGGCTCAGTCGGTTGAGCGTCGGACTCTTGATTTCCGCTCAGGTCATGATCTCGCGGTTCATGAGATCCAGCCCCACATCCCTGCTGACAGCATGGAGCCTTCTTGGGATTCTCTCTCTCTCTTTCTCTCTCTGTCCCTCCCCTGCCTCAGGCTCTCTTTCTCTCTCTCTTAAAATAAATAAATAAAACCTTAAAAAAGAGATTGTTCCAAGTAGAGAACTAAAAGATCGACACCCGGAACAACAGAGGGGCTCCTTCTCGCAGAAGAATCTTCCGGGATCCATTTTATCTCTCCTCCCCAGTCTTGGAATGTCTCCTCCCTTCAGGGAGGAGCTCACTTTACACTGGGTTTGTACCCTGTGTCCTTAGTAGGACATGTATCAGACTCCCACAGAACAAGTCCAATCGCCACACAGAAAGTACACAATGCCATTGGAAGAGGAAATGTTGTATAGTATACAACCCTTTCTTCCTTTCCAGAATGCCTGTATAGATGTGTCTTTTTTTTTTTAATGTTTATTTATTTATTTTTGAGAGAGAGAGGGAGACACACACACACACACACACACACACACACACACAGAATGTGAATGGGGCATGGGCAGAGAGAGAGGGAGAGAGATAATCCTAACCAGTCTCTGCACTGTGTGTGCAGTGCCTGACGCAGGGTCGACCTCCGAACCTCAAGACCAAGACCTGAGTGGAAATCAAGAGTTGGACGCTCAACCAACCAAGCCACCCGGGTGCCCCAAGGCATAGAATTTTTAAACAGAAATCTGGAAATGGAGAAATTAAATTGCGGTGCTCGTGTGACTCTCCGTGACCTAGAAGTCAGTTTACCCTTTTCTTTTAACAAAAATCATATAGATGATGTTACCTTGAAGGGTTATGGGGATTTTCAGACTCTGAGCAGACCATGGAGATCTTCCCTCATGAGGGTATTTCCCAGCTGATTAATTTCTTGATAAATTATGAAAACATAGCCCCAAGCAGTGACCTCAACACTAAAAATGATGAGGCCCTGGCTGCCCTCGACCTGGGAAGTTCTGGGGAGGTCTGTTCTCAAGATGGTGTGCATTTGTTTTAAGTTGACTTACAGATAAAAAAAAAATATATATATATATATCCTTCACCATATTAGGCTTCCATTGCTTCAGTGATCAAGAGAAGAAAGGAGTTGTTTTGAATGTTTAATCTGGTTTATACCACGGTAGTATTGCAGATCTGTCCAGACCAGTTATTTTGTGCTCTCAGTCAACACACCAGAAACTGCAAGGGATTGAAGCTGAAAAGAGAACCACAAAGCCCTCAAAGCTGGTGTGAATCTGACACCACAACAGATTGTGGCCATAATAAGAAAAAAATTCATTAGGGCCAGACATGTTTGAAATATGGGGACGCCCTGTGGAACCACAAGGAAGAGAGAGATCAGACAGAAGCATTCAGTGTCTCTATTGTAAAACCAAACTTGAGTTTGTGAGGAGACTTGGGTAATAGATTCATTATTCTGGCTAATTCTCACTTTGAACTGTGAAACAATGTTAAAATGTCAGGATTACTTGGAGGCATGAATTAACAGATACCGAGTTTCCAAGAAATTGCGAAGGACATGTTTTATTTTCTTCATTAAAAAATCCAGATATTTCGGGGCGCCTGGGTGGCTCAGTCAGTTGAGCGTCTGACTCTTGATCTCAGCTCAGGTCTTGATCTCTGGGTCTTGAGTTCAAGCCCTTTAATGGGCTCCGCACTGGATGTGAAGCCTAGTTAAAAAAAAAAAAAATCAGACAGTTCGTAAATATGGTTGATCTTCACTGGGTTTCCTATCATAGCAACTGAGGATTAAATGTCCAGGTCAAACAGTTAATTTGAAGAATAAATGGTATCACCCAGAAATAGAGCATAAAGCTAGCTACAGGATATATAACCTAAAGGTCATGAAGTCTGACTGGAATCAGGTAATTCTGGACCTAGATGTGGTCCAAAGATGAGCATCATTGAAATTCTCACTACATCTTGAAACAAAAGTGTTTCTTAAAGATTATTTAAAAATTTAATGAAAACCTGAATTTGCTAAAAACTTTGGGAAGTAAGTAGTTTTTACAATGATTTGGTAGGTGTAAGGCAGGAATAACTTTGCCTAATTGGACTTCTTTCAAAAAGAATCTACAGAATTAAAATAATAATAATAATAATAATAATAATAATACATAGCAGAAGGAAGATACTTTAAAATGAACCTGAAGGGGCGCCTGGGTGGCTCAGTTGGTTGAGCGTCCGACTTCAGCTCGGGTCACGATCTTGTGGTCCGTGAGTTCGAGCCCCACGTCAGGCTCTGGGCTGATGGCTCAGAGCCTGGAGCCTGCTTCCGATTCTGTGTCTCCCTCTCTCTCTGCGCCTTCCCCGTTCATGCTTGTCTCTCTCTGTCTCAAAAATAAATAAATGTTAAAAAAAATTTTTTTTTTTAAATAAAATGAACTTGAAATGACAAACTTTAAGGAATTTCTTGGTAGTCTTATGACCTTGGACATGGGCTTATTGCAAAATCACCCTTGTGATTATTGTGGGGAAAATTGGAACCTTAAATATGAGACATTCCAAATTTTTAGATTTCTTTTCCTAGGTCTCTGTGATAAATTGTTAATACAGCATTATTTAAAATAATTGGTTATTAAATAGAGCATGACGTTGTACAATTATAATAAATGTAACATCATTTTGAATAATCTTCAGAGGAGTATTACCAAAAATACTCAGTTCAACCACACAAAACCCCTGAAGGTTGGAAGTGCACGCATATTCGCTTTTTACGGAAGATAGAAGAAATGCGAGTTTTTGACTTGCCGAAAACTGGGAACTGCTCGGACCTGGACCAGTTCTTCTGAGCCCTGGATCAGTGCTTACTATGTTTTGATGATTGAAGAAGACATTTCTGGTTTGGGGTTTCTCCTGAATGAGACCTAAAACATTAAGAATATTCTTTGCCTAGTTCCAGGTTACAAAATAACACACTCTTGTTCCCTGGCATTTCCCAGTGAATCAGTGCAATATAATTCTTCATTTTAATCTGGAATTCACTTTAACTTGTAAGTTGCAGGCGCCATTTTGTATTCTATCTGCAGAATCGTCTGGTTCATTTCATTTACATTATATTTCAATCTGGGAGAATTCATACCTTGCTTCTGTGAACCATGAACAGTTTACTGGTCACTGTCACTTATTGAGCATATGCCAAAAACAGGTGAAGTGGCCAAAAAATAAATTCAAAGGGCTTTTAGAGTAATGGGGATTCTTGTTGCCAAAAGGACTTTTGGGGAATTGTTTCTTCATTTAGAGAGGTGTTGCCTAACAGGCAGTGAGGTATATAAAGTATGAGTGTGGGGGAAAGGTAAGGTGGAGAGGCATACCCGAGAGTCACCAGCATGGGATCCATCATCTAAGAGGTGGGTATGGATGGAGAAGGTCAGAGAAGCCTGAGCACCTTAGGCTAGCCACGGCCATGTGCGGAGCAGTGGTCCTTCCCACGGTCACCTTCAGAGGTTTTTGAAAACACACAGTGATATCGAGGCCTTCCTCTCAGGGCTCCTGGCTCGAGCATCTAGTGTAGGGCCCAGGGATCGGAATTGTGTGGACACAGCCCAAGTGGTTCTCATGTGCAAGTGGCGTTGAGAACCGCTGTCATGAAGTCAAGAAGGGAGAGGGGAGCCCTCAAAGGGGACTGAGAGGTAGGAGGAGGAATGAAGAAGAATGGCGTCTCCTAAGCCAAACGAGCAAAGTGTTCAGGAAAGGGGACTGTCCCAGTGCGCCCAGCACTGGTGACCTAAGTGGGAAGATGAGGGCGTTGACCACTCAAGTGGTCCGCGTGGAGGTCATTGTCAACCTTGACAAGGGCGGTTTCCTGTGGAGTGGTAAGGAATTGAGTCTAAATGAGACAGATTCAGGAGAGCACGAGAGAGGAGAATATAGGCAATTCTTTCGAGACGTTCTGTTATGAAGGGGAACAGAAATAGGAGAATGCAGTTGGAAGGGGTTTGAAGGTAAGGGAGTTTTTGTTTTTGTTATTTTATTTTGTTTTACTTAAATGTTTATTTATTTTGGGGGAGGGGGAGGGGCAGAGAGAGAGGGAGACACAGAATCCAAAGCAGGCTCCAGGCTCCAAGCTGTCAGCACAGAGCTGTTCTCAGGGCTCGAACTCACAAACCGTGAGATCGTGACCTGAGCCAAAGTCAGACGCTTAATCGCTTAATCGACTGAGCCACCCAGACGCCCCGATTTTGGTCATTTTCAAGACAGCAAACATTGCAGCATGTTTGTATGCTGATGGAAAGGATCCAGTAGAGAAGGGGAAATAATGAATGAAGAAGAAGTAAAGGGCAGTTGCGGGAGGCCCTGAGCCTAAGGGGAGGGGCCTTAAGGAGGGCAAAGAGCAGCTCACCCGGCCGAAGACCGGCAGCAGAGGTCAGAACCTCAGGGGGTGAGCTGCTGGTGGGAGGGCCTCAAGGTCCTCAGCAGCAAGGCCTTGGCTTGCAGGTGAGCAGAGCGGGGGCGGTGGGGGGGGCATTGGGGGTCTGAAAAGGAAGAACATTTGAAACAGGTGCTCCCGAGAGACTGACAGGCAGTTTTAAGGACTCATTTGAGCTGTGTGGCCACGGAATTAAAATGAAGTGACCCTGGTGGCTCATGGTTGACTATTTTTTCCCTACAAAGTCTCACTTCTTGGGCACAGGTGTGGAGGAGGCCGAGAGCTGAATTTAACTGGACCTTGATGGATAGATACAGTAGACAGCTAATGCCACGTGACCGAATGCATAGAGTCACCCAGCAGGGTTCACGTGGTTGTCTGAAAAAGAAAAGCATCTGTTATTAACTGCTTTGGGACAGAACTCAAAAGCTGTAGATCTCGGAGATCAATCTGTTCTGTAGACATGCTTCCTAAAAAATATTTTCAATGGGGTGCCAGCATTAAGAAATTGGGAGACCTGACATGAAATAATCTTGGATTTCTGGCTTCTCTTAGGCATCACTGGGTCTGTTCTCAAGAAACATGGGGCCCAATTGGCTTTCTCCCTTTAGTGGTGGGTAGTTTGATTCCTTGCTGAACCCACCTTTCTGTTACCTGCTCAGGGTGTTCATCCTCAGTGTGAAGAATGTTCCAGCTCTCCACTTTGATGCGTTCATAGTCAAAGCCTCCATGTGGGGAATGTGTCTGAGGACATCACTGCCCCAGTTTGGGAAGCATAGGCCTGCCCTTTGGTGTCCATGTTCCCCCCCCCCCCCCCCCCCCGCGAACTCTCCTCCACCCCCCATTTCCTGTAGTGGGCCGGTATTCGGGAACCTGATTTCTGATTTGAGCTCAGCGTTATTTTGAGAATTCCTCTTACTTTTCTGGGTGTCGAGCTTCTTATTTATAAAAATAAATGGTCTGGACTGATGATCTATAAGGTACTTGATTGTCTGTGATTAACATGAATTCATTCTGAAATGTCTCTGAGTGTAATATGTCTTCTAGCTGAAAGATCCAGAACCGGCAGGAAGGGGACCCTGGCAGGAGTCTTGCCTGACAAGGGGATAATGGCCTGTCACCCTCCTGTCAAACCCTAGTGCCGAGTCAATGGCTTAGCAGTGAAGGGCATTTCTGAAATACTGGACAAGCTCCCTTGGCTTATGGCTCTGCGTAAGCTGTAAAATGCACACTCAACACTTGATACTTTTCATTAAGATTAAAGAACTCTCAAGTGCAAGTGACAGAGTATGTTGATATATGATTATAGTCATAACACTGTGCTTTTTTGTCTTCAGAAGAAAGTTTCCCAGTCATGGCTTTAACCTGACATTCAGACAACAAAGCTCCCTGATTACATTTAATAAGAAAATTTAATAACCCCCTTATTGAGTATTTTTGCTTCAGCCTTGGATTAACCTTTAACAAATGAAGCTTTAGTTGCCACAGAGCCTCAAGAATGTTTCCCTGTGATGAATGTGTCTGTCTGTGTGTATTTGCGCGGACCCTGGGGGCTGGGAGAGTCACACTGTGGTCGGAACGACCCCTAGGAAGCCAGCTCGACTGAACTGACCATGTTAAGATATTAGGAACGATTTCCAGGGCCCAGAGCCCCCTGATGGCCCTCTGCCACTAAACTACCAAATACAGAGAAAACCATTTCTCCGGCAATATAAATACTAGACACATCCAAACAGCAGAATAGCCCCCAAAATATTGCTTTGTAAATGGTCATCTACTTAAAAATTGAATGATGGCTTGCTGTGGGTCATGGCGTTGTTGGGGGTGATGATATGACTGAGCAGCTGGTGTTGTCATGGAAACAAATTTACATAACACAGACAGGAGAAAATGGATCAAATACGCCCCTCTTTCATGTTGTGAATATCTCATAAATGCTATGAAACAAGACTGACTTACTGTTTAGAAAAAGTCCAGATGTACAAGCTTGAAGAGAATTTGAAAGAATTTAAAGGAAAACCTGTAGAAAGAATAGATAATACTGCAGGATCTTTCCAAATTCTCATTCCATCGCTCTTTCCTCTGGTTTTCTTGGATGAAATTACAGCAGATCTTCCTATGTCATTTTGCCATGCTGCTCCGTAGATCAACAGGAATTTTGATTAACTATGATTTTTATAATGACGGCTTTGAGGATCTCGTAAAGAAACGTGCGATGCAAATTTGTATTTTTTTTGGTGTGGTTAGATTGGATAAAGTTTGAATTATGTTTAGTCTTTAACAGAGTGTAATGTTATGAAATTTTTTTTAATTTGCAGGTACGTGTAGAATTTTATGATCGACACAAAATGACAGCAAGTACTTATTACCTGCTTCAGTGTATTTGTATGATACAAAAACGTTTTCCAGTATATATATATATACACGTGTATATATATATACACGTGTATATATATATACGTATATATATATATATATATACGTATATGTATACGTATATATATATATACACATACACACACACATAGTATATATATTATATATAAAATATGTGTGTAATATGTAATATATGTAGTTAACACTTATTTGTTCTAACAAAACCTTATATCCCGTATTATTATGTACTAGATCTTATGTGCTAAAAGTTCTTTTTTGTACCATTGGGTCTGTTTGAAATCAAGATCTCTGGCTTGCAGATATATTTTTAATTGAGAACAGATGTGCCCCTGGCCATTCTGGGTAAATTATTTTTGGCTGTGGTGTGTGTGCCTCTAGACCCTGCACCCAAGTGCCTGTTTTCTGCTCCCCCTGGGAGGTGACTGTAAGTGTTAGGGAGGGGTCAGCTCAAAGGTCCCAAGGCCTGGGGAGGCCAAGTTATGGTTCAAGCGAACACGGAACATCTCCCAATAAGCCCTGTCCTCTCAGGCTGGGCAGACGGCGAGGAGGGAGCCAGCCTGGTCCCTGGGGGAGTCTGCACCTATGTATCTGTTCTCCTCATGTAAACTAGGAGACCCCTGTCTACTGTCGGGACGGGACAAGCCCTGGAACAGAGTGTTTCCTTTGGCTTCCAGATTCAGTGTCCACATCATTGACTCCAGGAAAATCTGTTCATCTGAGTCTACACGTGCAGGCAGCGAACAGACGTCCAAATCCCAATGTTTCTTTGTTGAGCACGGGCTCACGCTGTAGCGGAACCCTCGGCGTATGGGGTAGTGCCACGGGGAAGCCATCTTACAGGAAGAGAAAGACAAGATGGGTGGAGGAAGCCGCTAGGAAAGCTCTTCTCTATGGCTCAGTGTTCTGTAGAAGATGGAAGCAAAATGGGTGCATGTGGACTCTGCCGTTAGCCTGCCTGGGACTTTGTGACCGTCCGTCACCGTGGCGACCGTGACAGCCTCTGAGGCCAGTTAGGCCACAAGAACACAGCGGTCTCCCCAGCTCCCGCGCACCTTCAGATGCACTCATTCACGCAGCAAAGTGAGTGGGGCGTGGTTGGCGGGATCTCCCAATCTCCGGTCCCTCTGGGGGGGCATGTGGGCGGGGGAGGGGGCACTGCTGATGGCCTCCTCCGGTCTTCCCCCAACTTCGCACTTGCCCATTCAGGTCACATACACGGATGCGACTTCTTTCTCCTCTTTTCTCCTCTCCCTTTAACTTCACAACCCAAACCCAAACCCGAAGCACACCTGTCGTTCTCTTGTAGGTGGACGTGCCTGCCCAGACAGCCGGAGTGAAGATAGTTACTGGGCCCGAGGGAGAAAAGCCCCACCATCTCTGGGACATTGTCGCAGGCCTGTGGGAATGTAAGTTATTAAACGGAAGCAGCCCCGTCCTCACTGTGACTCAGATAGGTAGCACGATCTGTGCCCCAGCTCGTCCCGGGGCCCGTCTTCAGTGTGAGCAACGCCAAGGCCTTAGCGACCTATTCCTGAGCCCTGTGGCTGTAGGGGCGAGGGGGGCCCAGCGGATCCGGCCAGCTCAGCGCTGCAAGCAGGCCCATTCCCAGCCGCCCGCTGTTTGTGAAGCAGCCCCGTAGAGAGAGCGCAGGGGAAAAACAGTCCTCTTATCTGAGCAGAGGGCATTCACCAGTTGCCAGAGTGATCTGGTCTGAGTGCTTGGCGGCAGGTGGCCGGAGGAGGAATCATGAAGCGAACTGGGAGGTCGGAGTGGACACGGAACAGCGATTAACGGTCGCTATTCCTTTGTCAGGCTCTCTCTTGGTCGGCGGGGGGCTCTCAACTTGAGCTTGCTTGGCAGCGTAGGGTTAGGGATTCCAGACACTGAGCTTCCGCAGTGGGAAAGTCCGCCCCCGCTCACGGGGAGCGCTTCCATTTACAAGGCTGATGCTCTGGTTTTATTTCAATTTTCTGCAACATGAAAAACACTGCACATGGGAAAGGAAACGCTTCATCATTATGTATTTGCCCACTAATGACGCATGCTGGTAATGCAGTCTGGTTGAAGCAACAGAAACATTAAAGAAAGAACTGTCCATAATTATGTATGTGCATGTAGATATGTATCTATAAATAGATAATAGCTTAGATCTCTCTTTCTCTCTCTCTCTCTCTCTCTTTCTCTCTCTCTCTCGATCAATGTATCTATATACCCAAAAGCAGCTGCATGTTTTACAGATTAACTATCCAACTGGTCAAGGGCAGTTAAGCTTAATTAATGTGAACTTAGCCCCTTAAGTTAATGACCTCTCCTCTGGAGCTGAGTGGGGACCGGGAAAGGAAGCTGTTTAATAGCTAACTTGATGGCTAATGCTTTCTTACTGTACCATTTTCTAGATTGTTTTCATACTAACAATGAAGTATTGTTTTGATTTCTTTCTTAATCAAGAGTTAACACATTTTCTTGTTTTGTTTCGTAGAACTAAACAAGTCATTCATATAGCTTTTCCTGGAGATTTGAGTTTTTTGTTTCTTTTCGTTTTTTGTTTGTTAGCTTAGCAGTAAACATTTGGCTTAGCATTTTTTCTTGGGCCTGTAACCCCAAAAGGAAACACATTCCTGTTGGATTACCTACACTTTGATTTTGGTAAATACTATTTCAGCTAAGGTGAGGGAAAAGTCTGTAAAGAGGTCAGTGAAAGCCCAGGTTCCCTGGCCCCCAAGGCTGTTTTTAGTAATAAGTGCAGAGCTTACAGATCTGGCTTCTGCACTTAACATCTGACAGAATTAAGAATCTTCTTTAGGTGCCTAATAGCCTGTCAGGGAGGGACCTTAAATCTGGGAATTTTAGGCATTTAAATGTATTTATTGATTTAAATTCAGTTGTGGGAAAACGAAGGGAGAATTCTCTTTAGAATCATGCGACCACCAATAATAAATATTTTTTATAACACTTTACTGAGGTAAATTTATTTATTTAAAAAAAATTTTAATGTTTTATTTATATTTGAGAGAGAGACAGAGCATGAGTGGGGAAGGGGCAGAGAGACATGGAGACAGAATCTGAAGCAGGCTCCAGGCTCTCAACTGTCAGCACAGAGCCTGATGTGGGGCTTGAACTCATGAACCACCAGATCGTGACCTGAGCCAAAGTCAGACGCTTAACCGACTGAGCCACCCAGGCACCCCTACTGAGGTAAATTTAAACTCAGTGAAGTGAACACATCTCAGGCCTAAAGCTCAATGGTATTATATGTATGTCCACAGCCACATGGCCCCCATAACAGATCAAGATTGAAAGCTTTTCTGGCCCCTTAGACAATTCCTGTTTTCATTTAATGTCATCACCCCAATTTAACTACTATTTTGATTACTTTGACTATAGATTAGTTTGGTCTGTTTTTTGACTTTAGATAAAAGGAATGCTTTCTTTTGTATGTCTGGCTTCTTTCACTCCAGGTAAATAATTTTAAATTTACATGCAGTTGTGTTCACTTTTTTCTATGTATACAGTTCGTAGCTGTTACACATGTATAGATTCCTGTAACTATCACCCAGGTGCCCCCCAAAGATGCCATTCTGTGAGTTCCTCCAAATGTTTTATAGTTTAGCCTTCACATTTAGGTATTAGACCCATCTCCACTGAGAATTATTCTTGCGTGTGTGTGTGTGTGTGCGCGTGTGTGCGCGCACAGTGTGAAGTAACAGGACATCCAGGTGATATCCACAGCTGCTCCCACACTGGATCAATGAGTTTTCTTTCCCCTGTTGATTTCACTGGTGCCTTTGTTGAAAATCAAATGATCGTATACGTATGGGTCTATTTGGGGGCTTTTTATTCTGTTCCGTTGATCTATTTGTCTGTTCTTATGCCAATACCACACAGTTTTAATTAGTATAATTTTATAGTATGTCTTGAAATAATGGTAGTACAAAATCCTTCTCTGCTGCCTACCCATCTTCTTCCTTTTCCTCGTCCTCCTCTTCCTTCTTTGCCAAGATTGTTTTGGATATTTAGATTGCTTTTAGGTCACATAAATTTTATAATCCATTTGTTTATTAAAAAAAAAAATCCTGCAGGAATTGTCACAGAAATTGCATTGGACCCACAGATCAACTCAGGCAGACTTGACATCCTAATAATATTGAGTGTGTCTATTTCCAAATGAGGCAATTCTTTCCATTTACTTAGGCCTTTAAAAAATTCCCTTAGTAGAGCACCTGCTGCCTCAGTCGGGTTAAGCGTCTGACTTCGGCTCAGGTCATGATCTTGCGGTTCGTGGGTTCGAGCCCCGCATCAGGCTCTGTGCTGGCAGTTCAGAGCCTGGAGCCTGCTTCGGATTCTGTGTCTCCCTCTCTCTTTGCCTCTCCTCCACTCACGCTCTGTTTCTCTGTGTCTCTCAAAAATAAATAAAAAACGTTAAAAAATGTAAAAAAAAAAAAAAAAAGAATCTCGTTTAAAGAATTCCCTTAGCAATGTTTGCATGTTTTATAAAATTCAGTATAGAAGACTTGCACGTCTGTCATTAATTTTATTCCCAGGTATTTGATGATATTGTAAACGATATTTTTTTATTGTGATAAGAAAGACATAACACAAAATTTATCATTGGAACCATTTTAAAATGTCCCCTTCGGTGGCATTGAATGCATTCGCTACCATCACCTACCTGCACCCCTTTTTTTTGAGCTGGAAGTCTGTACCCATTAAGAAATAACTGCCCATTCCTTTCCCTTAGCCTCTGGCAACCACATTTCTACTTTCTGGCTCTAAGAATGTGACCACTCCTGGTGCCTCAGGTAAGTAGAATCATACAGTATTTATCCCTTTGTGTGTGTTTCATTTCACTTAGCCTGATGTCTTCAATGTCCATCCGTGTTGTAGCAGGGGTGAGAATTGCACCCCTTGCTAAGGCTGAAAAACATTCCATTGTACGTGTATATCACACCTTGTTTATGTACTCATCTGTCAATGGAAATTTAGCTTGTTTCCGTCTTTTGTCGATTGTGGATGATGCCCCGTGGACTTTGGTGTTGAGTATCTGTTTGAGTCCCCGTGTTCAATTCTTTTGTTTAGATTACTGGATCGTATGGTAATTCTATGTTTAACCTTTTTGGGGGATGTAAATGGCATTTTAGACTTTTATTTTTTCCATTGTTTTTATTGTCATTTAGAAGTAACATGGATTTTGGGGGTGTTGACTTTATACCCCACCACCTTGCTAAGTTCACTCACCGGTGCTAACCTATTGTAGATTCCTTTGGATTTTCGACGTGGACGATCACGTCATCTTTGACTAAAAACAGTTTAGCTTTGTCTTTGCTAATGTGTATGCTTTTTAATTTTTTCCCTTATTTCACTAGCTAGGACCTCCGGGGCAATGTCGAGCCAAAATGGTGAGAGTGGATATTCTTGCACGCTTAATCGTAGGGGAAAGGAATTCACTATTTCACTACTGTTATGTCAGCTTCAGAACTCCTTTGTCGGATTGAAGGAGTTCCCTTTATATTCCCAGTTTGCTAAGGATTTTTATTTTTTATTATATTGTCTTTCTTTTTTTTTAAATTTTTTTTTCAACATTTATTTATTTTTAGGACAGAGAGAGACAGAGCATGAACGGGGGAGGGGCAGAGAGAGAGGGAGACACAGAATCGGAAACAGGCTCCAGGCTCTGAGCCATCAGCCCAGAGCCCGACGCGGGGCTCGAACTCACGGACCGCGAGATTGTGACCTGGCTGAAGTCGGACGCTCAACCGACTGTGCCACCCAGGCGCCCCTATATTGTCTTTCTTTTTTTTTTAAAATTTTTTTTCAATGTTTATTTATTTTTGGGACAGAGAGAGACAGAGCATGAACGGGGGAGGGGCAGAGAGAGAGGGAGACACAGAATCGGAAACAGGCTCCAGGCTCTGAGCCATCAGCCCAGAGCCCGATGCGGGGCTCGAACTCACGGACCGCGAGATCGTGACCTGGCTGAAGTCGGACGCTTAACCGACTGCGCCACCCAGGCGCCCCAATATATTGTCTTTCTTAAATGTTTACTGATTTATTTATTTTGAGAGAGAGAGATGGAGAATGCAAGCAGGAGAGGGGCAGAGAGAGAGGGGAGAGAGAGAGAATCGTGCCCTCAGCGCGGAGCCCAACTCCGGGATCAATCTCGTGAAAGGTGAGATCATGACCTGAGCTGAAACCAAGAGTCGGACACTTAATTGACTGAGCCACCCAGGCACTCCACTAATCATATTCATGATTATACGAATATGATAATTGGAGTGAATGGTATTCATTTGACAAATACGTATTGAGTATCTACCATATGCTGGTAAATAGCCATAAACAAAGCACATAAAACAAAACACATAAAACAAAACACATAAAGCTTATGTGTCGTGTACAAAAATAAACAGATAAAATGTATATTATACTGGAAGGTGGTAACTGATGTAAGAAAAATAAAGCAGCGGATCTCCTGTTCCCCTTCATGGGTAGCCCCGAGTTCCTCAGCAAAGTGTCGTTCTGGCCATGAAGAGGTTTGTTTGTTTGTTTTTAAAAACAACATGATGTTTCAAGGAAAGCCAAGTATTTCATCGGATATACTCTACCGTAGTGCTAAGAATCTTTTCTATACTGAGGAAAAATAGGCTGTGATTGGCCTTGCCAATAAATAGTAAATTGAACTTCATTTTGTACCTTCTTAAGGAATTTCGAAGGCTATTTTTGGCTCTATGTAATTTTTGCTACAAGGAATGACTTTACTCCATCGAAAGAAATGGTTCCTCTATGATCTCAGAGCAAAGGATAGTCCTTTAAACAGAATATTTCAGCCTATGGGAAACATACTTCATTGCCTTTATTTTTCTCATTGTGTTGTGGATGGGTAAAAATTTCATTATGGATGGTCATTGGTTCTCAGCCCTGCAATTAAAACTCAGTAATTGAAGGGAAGGGCTCAGTGTTTCCATTTGGAAAAACACTTGGGATCTTGGTGTATGAGTTATTTCCTGACCCAAAGTCTCAGACAGTGGATGTATCATCTCCTTCTTCCCTGGTGTTCTTGAGAACAGAATTAAAAGCGGTAACACATGCAACGGCTGGGCACAGAGCCAGGCACAGAACAAGGGGAGAAACGAGTGTTAGTTCCTTCTCTTGCTTTGTCATCCTTGCCCTCCTTGATCTCACTTCTAAATGTCATAGCTGGACATTTGTAGCTGTGGCTAGACCAAGAGATGCCAGATGGTGGAGACAGGTGAGTCTTGAGTCCCAGCAGAGGTCATTCTGAGGTGTCCGAGTGGAAATCCTAGGCAAGCTCAGGGTCTAGAAGGCAAATTGAGCTGGTGTCTTAGGATATAAACCTTGATGGCAAATGTGGACAATAGAAGGTCCAAGAGATGGTTGGTGGTTACCAGGGTTCAATTTGGTATTAAGAAACAGGCAAGCAAGGCAGATTAGCCGAGAACAGTGATTCCATTCAATTGAACAAATGTTTATGGAACCGCCCCTATGTGCAGCTAAATGCTCTTAAGATCTCCGAGTTCGGAACAGCCTAGCACGTGGCAAGTATAAGTGACGTTTGATCTGTGGCAAGGACAAGCCTCTGCTCGGGCTTTAGTAACCCGGTTTGGGCAGATAAGTCTTACAGTGAGAATTGTGTTGGAGGTTGGGTAGGAATGATGAATTTCTGCATGTGCCGATGGTTGTGCCCAAAGACAGGGTCCCTGGGAGACCCACAGTTTCAATGGTCCTTCTGGGTGGGCTGTGCCCATTTGTATCTGCCTCTCTCTGGTGCTAGGTTTTTTGTTTGTTTGTTTGTTTGTTTTGGTTCTCTGTGTTTCTAAAACTAGAGTTTAGGTTGGAAGGGACATGCTGTTGTAGTTTGGCAGTTGACAACCATATTGTCATTAAGTTTCATTATTTGGCTTGCATACCACACCTCCCTCACCTTGTGAAGCAGGCCATTGACTTCAAGACATTACAGAATATTATGCACGTGGAAGAAAATATTTCGATTTTCTTTTTCTTTTTCTTCTTACTGTGTAAACAACCACTTTGGAGGGAGTAGAGCTGAAATAATCCCACCAGGAATGGGCACTGGGTTTCTGGGAACTCACGGCCAACACCTTTTTTTTTTTTTTTTTTTTTTTTTTAATACAGTGTGCTTGTCTGGGAATTGGGGCGAAAGAAGCTTGTTTGTTTATTTTGTTTCCAACTAAGAGTAATTTTGGAAATGCTAGAGATTTTGCAGGGGGAAAACCCTCTTTTCACTAAATGATTGATTTTGAAGAAAACTTATTTTTATTTGTTTTGAGAGAGAGAGAGCTAGAGAGCAAGCGGGGGAGGGGCAGAGAAAGAGGGAGACAGGCTCCCAAGCAGGCTCTGCGCTGTCAGCACAGAACCCCATGCAGGGCTCGAACCCGCAAACCTGTGAGATCATGACCTCGGCGGAAATTAGGAATCTGACCCTCAGCCAACTGAGCCACCCAGGCGCCCCTGAATGATCGATAAGCGATGTTTGGACGTGTGGAGACTCAGCTTCTTTGAACTTTTTGCATGCAGCACTTTTTATTCAGAAAAGTCTGAGAATTTGTTTCTGGCAAGAAACCTATTCAGATTAGCGTTGCCTCTTCATTATAAAAATCCCCACAATTGCGTGCCTGCTGGAACCATAAAGAGTGGCGTCCTTCCTCCTGGTCACCTGTGGGGGGCTAGCCGGCCAGCCTGTGAATGGGGGGGCGTCCAGCCGGACACCCACCACTAGGCTGAGAGGCCTCCCTGGTCGCAAGGCTGACCTTGTGTTTCGAAGAGAGGGCACTATTTGCAAAATCTGATTGAGGAACCAATAGGCTAAATTTAACATTATGAAAATAGATGGAAAGAAAGGCATTTGGCAAACAAGTTTCCCTCGTGGGAGGGGAAACCCTTCTGGGCCCTGGGCCCTCCCCCGCAGAGGCCCAGGGAGAACCTCTGAGGAGCCGGAAGGCGACCCCAGGGCCCTGGCAGCCCCCGCGGAGCTCCAGGCCTCCAGCCCCGGGACGGCCCATCGCGTCCTGGCAGCGCATGCGCCAAGGTGACGTCACCGCGCAGGGTTTGCCCCTGGAGCCAGCGTCACCAGGAGCCAGCGCAACATTCTGCATCCCGGCCCCCGGCACGGAGGGAGGCCTGAGGAGCGTTTCCAGGGGCACTTCCGTTTCAGCTTGTTTCTATTTTCAAGCCTGGAGACAATTAAAGACCAGGGTCTGGTGCCAGTATTTTTTTTTTTTTTTCCACAGTTCGCGCTATTCTTAGAAACAGTTGAGCCGGTGGTGGAGTCTCAAGGCTCTGGAATCTTTTCTTTCGTGTGGCGACAAGTTCTTTTTCCTGGGAAGGCTCAGTGGTGCTTTTCTTGGGCTTAGCAGTGCGGCTGATGCGGCCTGGACTGTGTAGACAAGAGGCGCGGGGAGGACACACACGACCCTTTGGAACTGACGCTGGACGGGCGTCGAGGACGGGCCATCCCTGGGCAGCTACTCTAGAGCTCCTAAAGTGGTGTTTGTTCAACTACCCTGAACTTTTGTGGAAGGCCAGATGCGGGCACTGCGATAAAAGTGCTGAAGTAGAGTGATAAAACTTGTAATTTAAAAATTCTTTTTACCAGGCCATGTTGCTAAGGTTGTGTTTTGGTAAAATAAACTGCTTTTCCTAGGGTCGTATGGAATGAAAGCTTCATTCATCCGGATTTGGTTGAGCACTTACTGTGTGCGACCCAAGGTTATTTAGCGTGTGGTTTTTGTTTTCAAGAAGAAATAAGACACGCGCATGAATTTCTAGCATAAAAATAACCAGGGAACACTATTACCCAAAGGCCGTTTGCATGTTGAGCTAGGAACTTTTCAGAATGATTCAACGTGAAGCAATGTTTGCTTCTGGAGATGTTTGGAGTTCTCTCTAATAAAAATCAAAAATTAAGTAAAAGTTAACAAATTAAAAAAAAATTGAACAGGAAAAAACCCCTGTGGAGTGCAGCCTAACTGGGACTTTAAATGAATATTTATAACCTTTGTTGCATCCATTAGAAAATGAGAAAGACTAAAACTCATGAGCTAAGTGCTCAACAGAATACAGTAAAAAAAAAAAAAAAAAATTAATAAAAAAGCAAGCAGAAAGAATGCAGAAGGAAGGAAATCATAAAGATAAGGTTAGCAATTAATGAGCTAGAAAACAAAGTAATAACACAGAAAATCAACTAAACTAAAAACTAGTTCCTTGAAAAGAGTGATAAACACTTCTGGTGAAAATGACCCAAGACAGGAGGAGGCATGAAAGAGACATGACGTAGCTACAGATGGAGATTTAAGAACCTATCTGAGAATAAATATTGTGGATGAGTTCCTGACAATATGTTGGGAAACTTCCAGAGAAATTGGACAATTTCCTAGGGAAATGTCAATTACAAAAACGTAACAAAACCAAAAAGACTGAATATACCACAAAAGAAGTGAATCAAGTTAATCATCTGTGGCTTTCCCCTGGCCCCGTCCCCTCTTTAGAAAACAAGCCAGACACAGCCAAGATTACAAAATCTTCAAAGAACAGATAAGCACTACTTTGTATAAATGTTTCCGAAGAATGGAACCAGAACAACTCCCCACAGCACTTTATATGTATGATCTTGATAACAACACTGAGCAAGGGAGATAAAACAAAATGAAATCGTTGGCCACATACGAACATGAATGCAATGATCTGAAATAAAATGTTAGCAAACTAAATCTATCAAAATATTAAAAAAAATTTTTTTTTTGTCCAACATGTATTTAGTCCTAGTGGTGCAGGTGATCTTGTAATGTACCTCATTACAACAGAAAACGAACTGGAACAAAGATTCAGTTAGAGGTAACATTTCTTAGAACCAGTGGTCGAGTCCATTGGTAATTTTTTTCTCTATTTTTTTTCCCCGAATTGTTGAAAATGACACAACTAAACCTTTTTAATTTCAGAAAACAAAGAGAAAAGGCAAAATCCAAAATTTAAATACATGATGACTGGCAGTGCTCTATGAATCTTTTCCATATTCGTTGGCTTCTGCCCCAGGAAATGTTCACTTGATAATTTACTTTGCTTGTAAGACTAAAGAAACTGAAGGGAACGTCTTCGTGGCTTTGGTCGTTCATAAAATGTGTGATCACTTTTGTGATTGGTATTTTATTTTATTTTATTTTTAATTTTTTAAGTGTTTTATTTGTTTTTGAAAGAGAGACAGAGCACAAGTAGGGGAGGGGCAGAGAGAGAGTGAGACACAGAACCCGAAGCAGGCTCCAGGCTCTGAACTGTCAGCACAGAGCCCGACGTGGGGCTTGAATCCACGAACCGTGAGATCATGACCTGAGCTGAAGTTGGATGCTCAACCGACTGAGCCACCCAGGTGCCCCTCTCGGGTGGACTATTGGGAAAAAGGCATCCCTGTCGACTGATGTAGGCAATGACCACAGCTTGGCAAGGAAACAGGGCTGGGTTTGGACCCCTGCTTGTCTCTCGCTTTGGAACTTTTTTAAAAAATGTCTTGGGGCGCCTGGGTGGCGCAGTCGGTTAAGCGTCCGACTTCAACCAGGTCACGATCTCACGGTCCGTGAGTTCGAGCCCCGCGTTGGGCTCTGGGCTGATGGCTCAGAGCCTGGAGCCTGTTTCCGATTCTGTGTCTCCCTCTCTCTCTGTCCCTCGCCCGTTCATGCTCTGTCTCTCTCTGTCCCAAAAATAAAAATAAACGTTGAAAAAAAGAAAATGTCTTAATTATTTATTTTTGAGAGAGAGAGAGAGAGAGAGAGCAAGCAGGGGAGAGGGGCAGAAAGAGAGGGAGACCGAGAATCCAAAGCAGGCTCCAGGCTCCAACTCAAACCCATGAACTGTGAGATCATGACCTGAGCTGAAGTCGGATGCTTAACAACTGAGCCACCCAGGCACCCCACTAGCTTTGGAACTTTTATGTGGCGCACATACTTCCCAAATGACTGTCATGCCTGACGGTGCCCTCTTACTGTGTTTGTAAAAATATTTTCTTCCTTCCCTCCCTTTTTCCTTTTCTTCTTTCATTTTTGCTTTAGAATAAAAAGGCTTACCTTTCTGGTCATTATATTTCATTTTATAGTATGTCTGTCTTTTAGCCGTTCAAGACAGTGGTTGGCCTTTCATTTGCATATATTTGCATCTCTTCTGCATCTTGCTACCAGTAAACTTGATAAACCTTCCTTTTCTTTGTGCTTGTCAATTTTCTGATTCTGACCTTTCCCTCTTTCGATGATATTTAAGTAAATATCTTTCGAGCTGAGAACTTAAATTCTCTCTAACCTTAAGGTTCGAGAAAATTAACTCTTTATGAAAACTCCTGTCTGACTGGCTGCAGAGATTAATAGAAAAATTTAAAAAATGAAAAGATCCAAGGTGATAAGAGATAAAGGTGCAACTTTCTTTAAAGTTTATTTATTTGAGAGAGAAAGAGAGAGGGTGAGATAGAGTGGGGGAAAGAGTGGGAGGAGGGGCAGAGAGAGAGTGAGGGGGAGAGAGAATCCCAAGCAGGCTCCACACTGTCAGTGCAGAGCCTGATGCAGGGCTCAATCTCACCAACCACGAGATCATGACCTGAGCTGATATCAGGAGTTGGACACATAACCTACTGAGCCACCCAGGCACCCCACTCCTTAAACTCTTTAAGCTTGTTAACCATCCAGTGTCTCTGCTCCCAGGGGATGGCCTTGGTGGCGCCCGCTAATATTTGAGTGGGTGCTGGGGTGAGTTGGCAAACAGCCTGGAGGCCTGCAGGGAGCAGACACTGGGCTAGATGCTCTGTCATTTAATGTTCGGGTCAATCCTGGGAGATATCACTCCCATGTTACAGAGAGGTAAACTGAGGCTCCAAGAGGGGTGTGATCTGTCCAACTTCTAAGCGGCAGGTCTCCTGGTTCCCAGACGTGAGACCATTTTCACTCATCGGAGTATTTGGCCCATTTAAGTTCACTTTTGTTTACTTTTGACCCATTCTTGAGACTTTGATGTGCCAAACTGGAAGGAAGTGCTCATATTGTCAACACAGTGACAGTAAAGTCGTCTATCACTACCCCCAGCACTGCCCCCAGATTCAGGACAGAGCTGTCTTTATTTGTGACAGGTGATGACATTTTGAGTACAGTATGAAATGAAGGGGGGAAAGAGCTTTCTGAGGGCAAAAGCTTGGAGAAGGCTGAAGAATGTCCGGGAAGATGGTGTAAAGATTGGGTGGAGATAAAGATTGTATTTTATGTCTGGAGTTTTAAGGAAATCTCTTCTCTTGAAGCGGGCTCATTTGAGGCTGATCCCACCAGCGATGCGATGATGTATTCTCCGAGTCTCACGAGCCCTAACTGCTCTTGAAGATGATTCTCCCCTAATCTGTGAGAAAAAAGAACCAGGATGGGGGCCGGACTCCAACACAAAGGCCAGACACTTTTTAGGAGTGTGGGAGGGGCGCTTCTTTTATGTTTTTCTCTTTTATGTCTAGTGAATGAGGTTTTTCTAGTGACCTGGAGTGCCCTGCACAGAATAGATTGTCTCCTCGGTTTTAGGTTTTTCCTTAACTACCCTTCTGTCCTGCAGTTATTAATGTGACTCCATCCAGCGTTCGCCAAAACTCAAATTGATTATAAGCCATTGACTGGGACCTTTCTGTCTGCCCCTGCTCCCCTGGGAATGTTGGCCAGCCAGAGGTTCAAAACCGATAAGTGTGTTGGTACTGAGTGGGTCAGCGATTTTTTTTTCTGGTGTGGACTCAAGGTCCTGGGTTCTCCTTCAGTCTTTTTGGGATGTAGGAGGGAAGAACCATCCTTAACCTTTGGGCTGATGGTGCGACCTTTCCTCAACAGAGACTCAGTAAAACAGAAGACACTCTTCCAGCCAAGGTTGGAGGCTGGCTAGCCGCGTGGGACAAGAGGACAGCAGGAGAAGGGACATGTTAATTGGATAAATCTGTCAAATTTCGGTATTTCCAGTTTCCTAGCTGTTTGTTTCTTTGTTTGTTTTTAATGTTTATTTATTTATTTTTTAAATTTTTTGATGTTTTTATTTATTTTTGAGACAGAGAGAGAGACAGAGCAGGAGCAGGGGAGGGGCAGAGAGAGAGGGAGACACAGAATCCGAAGCAGGCTCCAGGCTCTGAGCCGTCAGCACAGAGCCCGATGTGGGGCTCGAACTCACAGACTGTGAGATCATGACCTGAGCCAAAGTTGGATGCCCAACCGACTGAGCCACCCAGGCGCCCCAGTGTTTGTTTATTTTTGAGGGGGGGAGGGAGAGAGCGTGAGTGGGGAGGGGCAGAGAGGGGGGGATTCAGGGCTTGAAATCACGCACCGTGAGATCATGACCTGAGCCAAAGTTGGATGCCCAACCGACTGAGCCACCTAGGCTCCCTGTTAGCTATTCATTTAGAAAAAATCTTTTCTACTCGTCCTCAGAGAAGTCACATCAGACCCTCTCAGTCATAGCCAGGTCTCTCTGCATTTGTTGCTTCAACGTGTATTTCTAGAGTGTGCTGTGATCCAGGCCTTCTCCTCTGCTGAAAATGCCATGGGGAATGAGACCCACAATGGAGGGGGGGGGGTGTTCAAAATCCTTGAGGACTTTGCCTCTGCCTGGGTGGGACAGATAAGCACTGAGGGTAGAGGCTATCGATGCCACTACTAGCTTTATTCTTCCTACGATTTGCGGTTCATGTTTTTTCTTACATCCTAGTTCGGATTCCAGCTCTCTTGGGAAGACTTCCCAGATTCACCTCTCCTCTGGGCGCAAGCATGCCATGTTGTTCCTGGGTATGTGGGCCTGGTACTTAACCCACCCCCGCATGGTTTGGGGGGAAGACCAGGGGCGGGCGAAGGGACCTGGGTGTGCCCCCTGATGCCACATCTTCTTGGTTATGTGACCGCACTTCAGCTCTGTTCCTCTGTCCCTTCATTGCAAATGGAGGATAACGTGTGTGCCTCACAGAGCAGTGAGGAGAACCACGTGGCATCAGGTATATAAGGTCACGCACCATACGTCCTCTGCGTTCTAGTAGCCGGTCATTACATATCGGGTTTTTTTCCTCCTGTTTTTCGTATCTTCACTTACTCACGTATTAAAGGGTTAACCTGTCATTTCTAATTTCTCCTCTGCCTCCAAGATGCTGAGATTCTGATGTATTGTTATTTGATTATTATAAGAATAGTTCTCTCATGTGTCTGTTCTATGTTTCCGGCAATCTTCTAAGTCTCTCGAGAGTTGTTATAATTTTGGCAGCCCTCACTATGGTCAAGTCAGTGGAGGGCTCTCCGTATTTCCAGTGGATATCTTTTATGTATGTGTCATGATATACCTATTATGTCTGTCTGTCTTGTTTTCCATCACGAAGCACAGACGCTTTGAGACGATTTCCTGGCCACGTCCCTTCAGTGCCCGGTACACTTATCCAGAGGGGTGCTTGACAAACGCCAAGTATGGATGGGGACTAGCAACTGTTCTCCATCCTAGGGTCATGTTTTCTTTACACGTTATCTCTGGAATTACTTATATTCACAGTAATTAATCTTCCGTAGAAACTTTCGGTCGGAGCGAAACATTCCTCAGATCTCCTGTTCTGATAATAACACGATTCCAAGCCGCTGCCATTTTATTCACCTGATCCATTCCTGAAGAGTGTCCCCATGAGCTGTTGACATTCACGTGCTCGCCATAATTGAATTTCAAATCTTATCTCTCTATTATAATCTGATAGGTATTCCTACTGTGCTTTGGCTCCGAATATAATACAAATCACATTTCAGGAATCCAAACTTTACCTCCAGGGATATTTCTGCTCTCGTTAACGAACGGTTTGTGTACATTGAACTCTTCTGAAAAAGTTTAGTCAAATGGGCCTCAAGACCCTTACTCTTTGGAAACTCATTATAGCACACACTCAATACAAAACAAACAGCAAATCTTTTGTTATTGGAAATTCTCCCTGGGGCTGAACGAGGTAAATATTTAAGAAGTGACGCTCGGCCATCGTTCAGAAAACTTCGTTCTATCAGTAAACACATACTCGCTTACCGTTTTCACAGACAGCAAATATGACGAAGATATTACAGCATTTCCTTCTTTGCACTCAAATAGTAAAAGTACCACCTCTTTAAGCGAGATCTTATCCCCTGTTAACAATTTAGTTAATAAGTAGTTAGTTTAAGCCTCTCCTGGCCCTTAACACTTGACTTAAGTAGGCCCTCGGCCCCTGGTAGTCTCGAAGATACCTGGAGATTTGAAAAAAAAAAAAAAAAAAAAACAAAAAAAAACACTAAAGTTTAGGAACGTCTAAGAAGAGTGCTCTCGATATGAACCTTTTTATTTTTCTTTCTTTTTAAGACAATAGCCAGAAGTTTGCTTGATAAATAATCTCACTGTATATGACATCTCCAAATTTCCTTGAAATCACTCAGCTTGTGTCAAGGACTGATTCTGAATTCTTTGGTCTCTAACAGCTATACCTGATAACTTGAAAAGATTGTGGTTCGTTGTGGGTATGTACCAGATATTAAAATAAATTATTATTATTTTTTAATAATTTTTAATCGTTATTTATTTTTGAAAGAGAGAGAGAGACAGAGCACGAGCAGGGGAGGAACAGAGAGAGAAGGAGACGCAGAATCCGAAGCAGACTCCAGGCTCCCAGCTGTCAGCACAGAGCCCAACACGGGGCTCGAACCCACGAACCGCGAGATCATGAACTGAGCCAAAGTTGGACGTTTAACTGACTGAGCCACCCAGGTGTCCCAAAATAAATTATTTTGATGCCCAGTAGCTTTTGGACTAGTTGGAGATATTAAGGGTTAAATTATGCCAGTCTAATTAAGCATGCTTAACTGCAGGTTCTTAAAATAAGAAGTGAGGCCTCTTTTTATATAATTCTGACTCATCCATTCCCCCACCTCCCATCCCTCCTTGCCCTCATGACCTAAGCATTTTTCCTCACGACGGAGCGGGCTCAGGACTTTGAGAGTCCATGCCCTTTGGGTCATGACCTGTCTGTCCTGAGCACCTAATGATGTTTTTTCCCCCAATTTTATATGCTTATTTATTTATTTTGAAATAGAAGGTGAGTGGCGTAGGGGCAGAGAGAGAGAGGGAGAGAGAGAGAGAATATCCCAAGCAGGCTCCGCGTTGTCAGCACAGAGCCCGATGCAGGCTCGAACCCATGAACTGTGAGCACATGACCTGAGCTGAAATCAAGAGTCAGATACTTAACTGACGGAGCCACCCAGGCGCCCCACATCCATGGATGTAAATTCTTTGGTCTTCTAAGAAAAATTTTCGGGGTTGGATACATGGTCATTTATTTCTTATAACCCACTCTGTGATTAGGAACTATCATTTCCGCCATTTTGTAGATGGGGAAACAGGCTCAGGGAGGTTCAATAATTTGCCTCAGATACTAAATATTGAAGCTGAAATTTTGAAAAAGCGAATCTTGCCTCAAATCCCTGATCTCAACCATTTTGTCATAGGTAACACACAATATATTCAGCTAAAAACATTTTCATACTGCAATTGAAATTCCCCCTGACTCCCATCTTAAATCAAGCCCCCTCCCAGAAGCACCTGCTCTTAAGATTTTCCAAATCTTTCATGAGTTCGAGCCCCGCGTCGGGCTCTGTGCTGACAGCTCAGAGCCTGGAGCCTGCTTCCGATTCTGTATCTCCCTCTCTCTCTGCTCCTCCCCTGCTCACACTCTGTCTCGCTCTCAAAAATAAAGAAAGATTAAAAAACATTAAAAAAAATAAAAAAAGTTTTCCAAATCTTCATTTTTATCGTGGGATTAAAAAAAAATACAAGCCATCTCACACTGTATCTTTTCATCGGTAACTTGTTTTTTAATGTCAAAACACATTTTAGAGATTTTTCTAGTTCAATGCAAGGGTTGGGCTTTATTAGCACTATTGTTTAAAAATTTTTAAATATTTATTATTTATTTTTTTGTGAGACAGAGTGTGAGGTGGGCGGGCAGAGAGAGAGGGAGACACAGAATCGGAAGCAGGTTCCAGGCTCCGAGCTGTCAGCACACAGAGTCCGACGCGGGGCTTGAAGCCACAAACTGTGAGATCATGACCTGAGCCAAAGTTGGACACTTCACCGACCGAGCCACCCAGGTGCCCCTTTATTATTATTTTTTAAATGGTTGCATAGTATCCTTTGTCATGGGTATACTGTGGAATATTCAATCACTTTTCTATTGACAGATGGTGATTAGCCTTTTTTTGTTTGTTTTTAATATATAAAGCCAAAGGGCTTCAAGAAACAACCTTGTGTAGGCCTCCTGTGCAGACTCCTCATTCCCTTTAAGAGGGTAATATACTAACATTCCGTAGTGTGATCCCGAAAGCCCTGACTTCCTTTGCCTTTTCTTGTCTTTCCAACAGAAGAAGTTCAATTAGAACCTTAGACAATGTTTCACTCATTCGCATTCTTGCACCTAACTGTTCTGGAGTTCATAGGGTAGCACAGGAACATCCGACCCAACATAAGACTTAACCACGTGGCCACAGTGAAGCGAGTCCTTTGCCCATGGCCAAAAGCTCGCTGGTTTCTTCTGCCTGGAGGAGAAAATGACCTGGCAAGGGATTTCCTCTACCATGCCAGCTTTGGTCTCCCCTGAACAGCGGCCAGGGACCTTTCTTCTCTTGGATGAACCACTGTAGCTCAGGAGCACACCCCCCGCGCAAATGCACCTTGTGTAGGCTCTACCTCCGGCGGGGAGTACTGGCTTCTGACCTTCTCCATCCAGTCTGTGGATGGTTTAGTAGCAGCATTGGTGGCTTTGCTCCCCGTGATGTCACTGAAATGTGCGAGCAGATCCTTGGCTTCTTTCGAAACCACGTTTCCATGGAGAATCACACATTTTTGCTCCGTAGTTTCACACCAGAAAATTTCAACTTTTGCTAAAATTTTTCTCATCCAATGAACAATTTTTCACACTGGCCAAACCACTTATGAAAGCAGCTCCCAAACGCAATTTTTTTTTTTTTTATGCCCTTGTAAAGAATATGCAGGACTCCTTTCTACTATAGATCTGAGCTAACGACAGAGCTCTGTATCCTACTCTTTAATTTCTCTAAAACTCCTTATCAGGACCCTTGATTGTCTTAGGTATCATCACCTCTTTAATTATCACTAATACTAACAACTCTCCCCAAACTAGCTAATTTGTCCATTTCTCGTCTTTCAAGTAGGACAATTTATTTGTTTTTAAGCCCTTCCCCAGGACTTTGTCAATTTATGTAGAACATGGTAGCATCCTAGATTTGGTCATTTTTCGGACAGTCATCGAATTTGCAAGCAGGCAGTGTTCCAGCTTATCATTTACTTTCCATAAGAGACTGGTTAAATGAGTTTCCTAATGATAGACTAGAACTCAGCTCACCTCACTCCAGTTCAGCGCTGTTCCATCGCACTTACAGTGACCTGAGTTATGGAGCCCAAACTTGGTGCACAGTTTACCCTAGAAGGAGATCCCAGTTCTCTTGGCCAGTGGCTAGGGCTTTGTTGAGGGGGAGGCCGGGGGTAAAGGGAACGAAAGCGTCTGTGGGGTGACAACGCGCAGCCAGCCTTAAACGTAAGTAGAGGGCTCCTATAGATTGTAGTAGTTGGTGGTTTTGAGTGCATCGAGAACCACTGGGACGTTGGTGGTAGTGGGCGCTTTTCTCTTACCAGTGGGAAGTATTGGAAGGCTAGGGGCCTAGCCCTCATGAAAGATTTGGAAAACTCTTAAGAGCAGGTGCTTCGGGGAGGGGGCTTGATTTAAGATGGGGGTCAGAGGAAGGGCGGGGGCAAGGACATAGGAAACAATCAAGGAATCAGACCCTACTGTTCATGCCAAGTTTAGAAGGCAACACAACATCCTAGGGAAAAGAAGAAAAGCATCTCTAAGAGTTGCCTGCAATAACTTTGCTCCTTGATCTGTCCTGGGGCACCCGTGTATGTGAGCATTTTCCATTCAATATTGACGATATCATAACTGCATCGCAAGATACATTTTCCTCCAGCCTGACCACAAGAGGAAACTATTCATGATACGGCTGTGAGGATATTCCACATTCTCAGCATATTTTTCTAATGATTCGCTTTTATTCTCCAGGCCACAATTACCTCCACCCCTTTTGGACAGGGGAAGACAGCCTTTCCCTAAAGCACCCGGCAGTGTGTCAGGGTGCAAATGTGGGCTAAACTTAAATGTGTCTTTAATTAGTATTAAATCAGAAGTCAGAATGTGCAAAGCACTGCCTTTGAGACGGCTCCAGATTCTTCATTATGGAGTCTATTTTCTGTGGCTCTCTGGCCCCAGAACTCTCTCTTTTTTTTTTCCATTTCTCTTTCCCACTGAGCCTCATGTGCTGGATATAGCATATCCTGTATTCGCCAGTTATGGCTTTTGAGGTGAAATTTAAAAATGAAACATGGCTTCTCTGAGACTCTGGGAAATTGAGTCTATTGATTTGCCTTTGCCAGGTAGGAAAAGGCTTTGATTTATCTACCTTTTTAATCTTCTAATTTTGGCACCAAATAAAAGTGACACACGAAGGAGAGTTTTGGTTCTGTAAGACAAATTGGCCAGGGCGTTTTCCATCCCCTTCCGGGCTGTGTAAGGGTAAAGTTCTGATGGGAACAGACACCCTCCAAATGTCATGACAACGCAGGGACTGAGAGCAGGACCCTGGCAAGGAGAACAAGGGGCTTTCCAGTTCTGGAAAGTGGTTTGTGGGGGCACGAGGAAAGAAAGGCATTCTTCCCCACGTGTCTCCTACCAGGTCCCATGGCATCTGAGATGCTGAAATTTGAGATGAGCTCTCCCAGGTTAGGTACCTTTTCCTCTGGGTCCTTACCAAAAGAGGGAAACATGCAGCTATTGAAATATATTGTCACTAACACTTTGGTGTGAATTTATTTCTCAGCCTCGGCAGCTAAAAACATCGTGGAAAGCATTTAGAAATTCATCGACGAGGCTCAAACAGCCCCTGTTTTTGCAAATCAAATCTCACCGTACGCAGCCATGCCCATTAATTTCTATATTGTCTGGGGCTGCCTTCACCCTGTAGTACTGGACTGAGGAGTTGTGAGACCACGTGGTTCTCCAATATTTATTATCTGGCCCTTTTCAGGAAAACTATGCTGAACAAAGTTGTGATCTCCAAGAGAGTAGCCAGTAGTCACATACACCTATCCAATGATAAGTTCCTTAAATTAAATATAATTAAAAATTCAGGTCCTCGTTTGCACTAGCCACATTTCAAGTGCTTATTAGCCACTTGTGGCTAGTGGCTACCATATTGAATAATGTAGATATAGGACATTTTTATCGTTGTAGAAAGTTCTATGAAAACTCATATATTAGTTAATAAGTTACATAATTAGCATATATTAATCCACTAACAACCCGAACATATCAAGTTCTTTGATCTCTATCGCTTAAAATTTTTTTTTTCACGCTAATTATTTTTGAGAGAGAGAGAGAGAGAGAGAGACAGAGACAGAGTGCGAGTAGGGGAGGAGCAGAAAGAGGGCAGAATCTGAAGCAAGCTCCAGGCTCCGAGCCATCAGCACAGAGCCCAATGCGGGGCTCGAACCCACAAACCGTGAGATGGTGACCTGAGCCAAAGTCGGAAGCTTAACCGACTGAGCCACCCAGGTGCTGCTCTATCACTGTCTTTAATCCAAGATAAAAATCATCTCAGGGGATGATAGTTACATTCACTGACTGTCTCTGGGCAGTATGACACGTCTTGTTCCATGAGTAATTGCCCTCCCATGGACCCATGATCTAATTTGCAGAAGTGATTATTTTCTTCTCGTACGTGAGTCCAAAAGCTATAGGCATTCTAGTATAGTCTCCACATCTTTCCTCTGGCTCCTGCATTTCACAATTCCTTGCTGGCCTTTTGGTGAGAGAAACAGACTCCCCGGACCGTGGACCAGACCTCCCTAGCTTGGAAGGAAGGTCACTTCGGACCCGGGCCTGAGAGCCCGTGGCTATGCCCTGGATGAGAGCCCAAACTTTCCCCCAGGGACTGCTGGCGACATCCCTGCTGCTGAAAGTGAGCCGCTTCCCGAGGAAAGATTTTCGAGGCTGGGGGAATCATTTCCATCAGTCTGGATAAAGGTTGGGCTTTCTGCGAGATGTTATGTGATGTATGGGGAGCCGGTAAAGAAGAAAGTAGCGGCTGGGGAAGCCCCTTCTGATGTGGGCCGAGAACCGTTGTCTGTATTAGCGCAGAAGGCCAAGTTGTTATTCAGAGACTCAACAGTGCAGTGGCTTAAAAGACTAACAAGTTTATGTCTTTCATGTGACAGCCCAAGGTGAAAGTTCCAGAGGCGGGCTGCTCTGACCCACTGCTGTTTAAGGACACAGGTTCCTTGGCAAGTCTTTGCTCTGTCCTCCGCCGTCGCTGACTCCCCGGAATGCTTGTCATCTGCACGGTTGAAGGTGGTTATGCGCACATCCAAGTTCAAGGTGTAAGAAGGGGAGCAGGTATGGAGGAGGTGGGCCCGCTCGCTCCGCAGAGGCCTGGGCCCAGCCATGGTCCGGCGGCCCGGACAACGACACCTAACTGCGAGGCGGGTGGGGAAGGGCAGCCTGGACGTGTGTGGACATGTGGAACGTGGATTTGGGGAGACCGCCGACTCCCCACTATCCTGTGTAGTTTGCCTTTTAAACATCAAGGCCCCACACGCACCAAGAAACCGTATTGTGGCTCTTCCCCTTCTGCCTTCCTCTCTACCTTCGCAAAGCATTCCAAGAAAGAAAGGGGATGCGTTTTTCAACCTTTTTGTTACCGCTGAGAAAATGACAAGGCCCCAAACACCTACGCCTAGAGCTGAAATCGGATCGCATTTCTGTAGGGAATGACCCCTTTCTGTGAATGCTAATGCTCGGGAATGGGAGCTCTGTGGTGTTTTTCTGGAGCAGGGGTGTGTGGAACCGCTCTCATCGTGTCTTCGACGGCCGGAAACAGAGATTCAGGCGGAATGTTCTTCGGGGCCAGTGAGCGGTGTGCAGGCCTCCGAGCTCCTCATTACTTTTCTTCCCTTCATTCCACTAGAGCAGCTCCAAGTCGTGACAGCCCGTGGGGATAATTGACGTGAAAGTGCTCAACCCCGAGTGCCCAAGCTTCCCCCAGACAATCGCTGGATTGTTCCGGGATCTGTCGATGCCACAAACCTCATGCTGAGGAGTTGGCCCCATAATTAGCAAGCAGCGGCTGTCAAGCCCATGAAATGGTTTTAGGTGACGAAGTGAACGAGACAAAGCAGTTTCTTCTTCTTCTCTGGCAGGGAAGACAGCCGGTGTCCGAGTGGGGCTGATGCTTCTGTAAAGGAAACTAAGTGAATCTGGCTTCCATTTCACTCTCGTGCTTTCCAGACCGATCCCGACTCTGTGAGGCTCATCTCCTGAGCCTGGTTTCCCCCGGTTCTCGGCTGATGGGGCGGCAAAATCCCGCTGCAGCTCAGGGAGGGCAGTAGAGGCGGTGGGCCCGTAAGCCCCACCTGCCGCCCGCTTGAATAACCCTGAAAAACCTCTGGGGATTCTCAAAAACGGAGAGCGTTTTGCACTCTCTCAGTACTGAAAGGAAGCTCCATATGTGAGAGTTCTAACCCGGACGTCGACTTTTTATGTGGGGGGGACGCTGGACATAAGGTAGGGAGAAAGAAAAGCTGGGGCTGGAAAATTCACGGGGTACCTGTGATTCAAACAAACGTGAAATATATCTTATCGTTTACCTGCCTCGAATGAAAACATACTCTCGTAAAGAGACATTGTGGCGCGAGGGGAAGAACAGCAGATGAGGGGGAGCCGGTGGAAGTGGTCCAATTTCTGTGGGCCTTGGGTGCCTCACCTGTGACTGGGAATACTCAGTAGACAATTCGAATCGTATCCGGCTCCAAATAGACGTGAAGAGATGTGACTACACCACCAAGCATCGTAATAATCAGTTATGTTCTTGAGGTGGTTTCGTATAAAATCTCTCTCTTTATTAACACATATTTGTATGTTGGGATATATGGATATCAGGAAGCATTAGGGACGCACTGATGCTTTAGAACTTTCCCCCATATGTGGATATCAGGTAGAAATACAGGAGTTTAAAATGTGACGTGTAGGGCTCCTGGGTGGCTCAGCCGGTTGAGCATCGGACTCTTGGTTTTGGCTCAGGTCGTGATCCCAGCGTCGTCTTGAGTCAGGCTCCGAGCTGTGTGTGGAGCCTGCTTAAGATTCTCTCTCTCTCCCTCTCTCCCTCCTATGCCTGCATGGGTGCATGCTCTCTCTCCCTCTCAAATAAAAAAAGTGTGTCCCACGTGTTTCTGAGTTGAATGAGAATGGAAATCAGTTACTTAGCCTTACATATACTGATACCCACGTAGCCCTTGTTACTGATATCATCCTGCTTATACCCAGGACAACTATCACACTACAAGTGAGGTATCTAAAAAGCAGAAAGTCTGGGGACACTTTACGTGGGCTAAAGGGACTGCGAGGGGGAATTTTCCAAAATAGAAAAATTTCCAATTACTTAGAGTCTCGCGGCAAATCTAGTTCTTAAAAAGCCTTCAGCCAATCGTGTCGTTACAGAATTGGGGGAACATATCCAGCGCGTAATTGTCCGTTGGTTTTTATACTTTCCAAACCAGGCCATTTCTTGGTAGGCTTTAAATTGTAACCAGGTGACATGAAATCAAACCGCTGGCATCGGTAGCACACGGGCACCTGTGAAATGAATCGAATGTGAATAGGTATTTGGGAATTTTGTTTGTAATTTCCCTCTGTTTCAGATTATATAATAGCACAACAGAACAGCTGGTGCATGGCCTCTAGGATAATGTAGTGAAGGAAAAATACCCCTTGTAACTTAGAAAACAGCCAAGTTGCAGGGTAAAGGAATAGAGTTTTATTTTTCAATTAGTACACTTAAAAAAACATTTGTTTTAATGTTTATTTAGTTTTGAGAAAGCAAGAGTGCGCGAGTGACGCAGGGGCAGAGAGAAGGGGACAGGGGGTCCGGAGCGGGCTCTGTGCTGACAGCAGCGAGCCCGATGCGGGGCTTGAACTCACAAACCGTGAGATCATGAAGTGATCTGAAGTCGGACGCCCAACCGACTGAGCCACCCAGGTGCCCCGGGAACGAAGTGTTTTAATGTCAGCTAAACATAGCCTGTGAGGTTGTCTGTCATGGAAGAGATTCAGATTTACTTACCCGGACTCCGTAGAGACAGTCTGGAAGATTGTGCTGGAATCTGCATTTCCATCCCGTTTCTCTCCGAACCACAGACTTGAACATCCCTGTTGGAACCGAACAACATTTGTTTGCTCGTCAATGACTTCAAACTATTTGCAGAATACCCACCGTGTGTGGGGCACGCCGCTAAGTTCTGGAGATTCAGAAATGAGTGACACAGGTCCTGCCCTTCGTTGGGGGGTTCTCAGTTTGTCAGGGGAAAGGAACACATAAAGAGACACAGTGATGAGCAGGAGATCTGGAGACGGGCTCTGGCCTTTTCTGGCCACATGGCTGTGGGTCAATGCTGTTTCAGTTTGTTCACGAACGAAGTGGACAGTGGCATGCACGTATTGATAGTAAATGGCATATTTGAACTCTGATCTCTTGGAATCTCACGTCTGCTGTGTCCTTTCTATTGAGTACAGCTAATTAAAGTAGGCTGCAATAGAATTATCCTTTATCACCATATCTGGGTCCCTTCCTGGTTCGGATTCTCCCTCCATCACGTCCTATGCCCAAAGGACTCCAAGGCTGGCTTTTCTGCTCATGGGTGCCTTTCTGCTTCTTGTTGTTTTATATTGGGGTTTCTCCCTTTTTCTCTTTCTCACCCCACTGTAAAAACAGAACGTAGTCTTGGTGCTACTTTTCTGCCCTGCTGTCCCTGAAGCGAATTTACAGCTGGTTTGAAATTTCTGAGATTCTTTTCCATAGTTGCCGGAAACAAAAGTCAAGGAGGGCATGTGTGGGTTTAAAAGTTGGGTGTGAGAGTGCGCTCCCTTTTGGGTTGTTGCTTTGTTCGGTCATTCCTTACAGGTTCAACTTTTTTTTTTTAAGCCACGAGTTTTGTTGTTGTTTTTATTTTGTACAAAGGAAAAAAAACACATCAGGTATATTGCAGAGAAACGTTAAGACATCAAGTAAGTGTCCTGGGGTGAAGAGCATGAGAGAAAGAGAGAGAGAGAGAGAGAGAGAGAGAGAGAGAGAGGATTGATGAAGGAATGAATGTGAAGACATTAAGAATGTTGAATGTTGCCTTGGAAGGATGAGGTTGATAAATGTGGTGATTTTTAAAAAAGACTGCAAATTTCTTTTTTTGAAGTTCATTTATTTATTTTTGAGAGCGCGAGCGAGCGAGTGAGCGAGAGACAGGATCCCAAGCAGGCTCCATGCTGTCAGTGCAGAGCCTGATGCAGGGCTTGATCATGACCTGAGCTGAAACCAAGAGGCGGGTGCTTAACAGACTGAGCCACCCAGGTGGTGCCCCACGACTGCCGAGCGTCTTGACACTATTCTTTTTTAAATTTTTTTTTTCAACGTTTATTTATTTTTGGGACAGAGAGAGACAGAGCATGAACAGGGGAGGGGCAGAGAGAGAGGGAGACACAGAATTGGAAACAGGCTCCAGGCTCTGAGCCATCAGCCCAGAGCCCGACGCGGGGCTCGAACTCCCGGACTGCGAGATCGTGACCTGGCTGAAGTCGGACGCTTAACCGACTGCGCCACCCAGGCGCCCCATCTTGACACTATTCTTACTGAGAGGTGGGGTCAATGTCCTTTCTCCTGAAGTCTGGGTCGGTTTGTGATTTGCTTGTAGCCAGTACAACACTGCATGATTTTCACGACTAGGTAGAAAGTACAATGTAGCTTTCACTTTGTTCACTTTTTTGCTCACTGTTGGAGCTCAGAGCTGGCAGGAAGCACAGACCACATGGAGAGGACATATGTAAAGAGGCAACTGACATCTCAGTTGACAGCCAACATCAAACACCAGATATGTGAGTGAAGATGCCTCCAGAAGATTCCATCCCCAGCTGTTTGAGTCACCCTTAGCTGTGGAGTCTTCCCAGTTGAGAGTCTAGATACTGCTGCGCAGACATATGCGATTTTCATTGTACTCTGACTAAATTCCTGACCCAGAAAATTTGTGAGCGTAAAGAAATGGTTGTTCTAAGCTGTTAAGTTTTGGGGTAATTTGTTATGGAGCAATGGGGCATGGGAATAAGGATGTGGAGGGGGAGGGAGTGACAGCCGGCATGAGGTGTTACCCTCCCTTTTCCTTTGGCACCACATATTCTGCCACGGATGGTTTTTCCCTGAATAAACACTTGGGTAAAAAAAAGAAAATTGGGGATAAGGGTCCAGAAGAGACCTTAGCATCCATTTTAAGGTGAAGAAGGAGATAGAGAGGAAGTTCTTGTGGCCAACAGCTCCAGGCAGCCATTGTAGGCAACCCAACAGACATCCAATGTAAACAGATCGGTGGGGACCTCTACAAAAGTCCCTTTATAAGAAACCAAAGTTTCAGGAGTGGCGATTCTATTTTTGCAAACTCAGAGATATTCATCGGTTTCCTGGTCCAGACTTTTCAAAAGGCAGGTTTCAATGGCGACTGTGGGAATAATTATTCTTTTGAGTGTCTGAGAGTGGAGAGGAACAGCGCAGGTGAAATAAAATCAAGGATCCTCTGTTCAGGCAAAGTGAGGTCCATGGAACCTAAGCAGAGAGAGTGGCTGTGATCTCAACCCAGAGCTGGGCCAGCACTTCTGCCCCAGAACCTCCCATCTTGGGGTACATCATATTTCTCATGAGGCATTGAGATATCCTGCTGCACAAATAAAAAGTGCATAGGGATTTGGTGCTCACTGTCCCTAGCACGAAGTTTTCCTCTAGGATATAATTTATAGATGAATTAAAAAAAAATAATAAATAAAATGATCTCAACCAGGGGAGAAAGGCTTCCAACCCAGTAGATTTCTTAAATTGTTCTTATGAATAGACTGTTTTTCTAATTTCTTCCCTAAGTTTGTGTATGATATATTATTACACCAGAATGTGAAACCAGCCAAATGAGCCCCAGGAAAGAAATGTTGCTCCAAAGTAAATATAGGAACTTGGTTAATGCCACATGATCAGATATCTTGCAAATAAGACACACAATTAAAAAATCATCGTATATGACATTGGGAGTTACAGATTATATGAGATAGTCCCCCCATGCTGAAGTGGAAATTTGATATCCTTATTGAGCCTTGAGACGAATTCTGGGAAAATGGAACTTTGAACCTATATGAAAAGGAGCGAGTGATTATGTACAAATGTGGCCAAAACCTAGGGGACACACAGGAACAAAAGCAGATCGTAAATCTCTAATGTAGAGCAAATGTTCAGCAAACCGTTGTCTCTGCGTGAAGGGATATGACATTTGTAGATGTGAGACAGTTCTCAAATTTTAGTTAGCACCAGTCAACGCCAAACTGCCAGGTGAAATTCTCTTAAAGCATACATATGTATTTAAAAGAATCCTCTCGGGGCGCCTGGGTGGCGCAGTCGGTTAAGCGTCCGACTTCAGCCAGGTCACGATCTCGCAGTCCGTGAGTTCGAGCCCCGCGTCGGGCTCTGGGCTGATGGCTCAGAGCCTGGAGCCTGTTTCTGATTCTGTGTCTCCCTCTCTCTCTGCCCCTCCCCCGTTCATGCTCTGTCTCTCTCTGTCCCAAAAATAAATAAACGTTGAAAAAAAAAATTTAAAAGAATCCTCTGGTAGAAAGGAAATGCAAACTGAAATAGCCACCCACTTATTTTAAGTAAAACAACGAGGCTCCACTAAATGGAAGAATTAAGGGTAGGGTGGCATTTTTTTTTTTTAAACTCACCATACTGTGATTTTACCTTGCAAAGTGTATCATTTAAGAGATGCATGAGTAAGTTTATTTTTTATTACCATCAGAAAAATAAATAAAGGGTAGGCAAATGGAAACTATGAGTGACAATAACACAACACTCTACGAGAACAATTTCTTATTGCACAGCTTAAAAGAAGTCACTACTTGGGATTGGAAAACTTGTTATTGTAAAGACTTTTTATATTGTGATATTATTTTACTTTAATGAACCAACCTAGACAACTTGGGATATGTATTTAGATAAAATGTCAGGAAGGGGACTGTCTTCAAATGAAGGTCATTAGACACAAAAAGAGATTCAAAGGTTTCTCTAACAACCTCATGCTAACCTTTCCCCACCTCTTCTGCTGGGGGAGAGTTCATGTAAATCCTTCCTTTTATGGGTAACGATCAGCTTTGTTCTTTGCTTAATGTACATGGAACCCTGTTTTCCTGACACTGTGCATTTTTACATTGTTAGGGACAGTAAGGCTTTTCCTTCTCTGGGGTCTTAAAACGATTGACACTAGTCCAGCAAAGCTGTAGACCTGGTCTTAAAGGATCAAAGACTGAAATGGAGCTAATTTCCTACAGTGATTCTACAGCCTGGGGAATTACTTAAGGAAAAAGCTGCCTATTGCCATTTATTGAACTAATTAAAAATAAAAACATAGCTTTCAATAAAAAGTATATCTCAGAGCATGATACTAATTAGGTTTTTTTTTTTTTCTTTGCCTTGAAAAAAAATGTAACCTGATCTTTCTCTTTTGAAGGGTGCCAATGCTCAGTACATTTTGTTAACTGGTTTATTAACTTTTCTGATTCTGGGATTGTTCATGTTCAGACTTTCTCATATAGGCTCACACTGATATCCCTGTGTAAACTCTGACCACAGATTGGGTTTTCTTACTACAGACCAACAAAAAGAAGAGAATCTGTGTTGGAAAGGAACTTGAAAGATTATCTGATCATCTCTGCCTTCACGCAAGTGTATTTATTGTAAGCTAATGAATGAAGACGTGCAGGTATATACTCAGATGTGACTGAGGTTAGACCATGGGCAGCTGGTGAAGTGAAGATGAGACAGAATCATACTGCCTAGGTTCACAATCCAGAAATCCAATATTTACCTATTTCAATAATAATCATGCTGTGGGGAAGAGGGCGCAAACTCACGATGCAGATTTCCATCAAACAGAATGACAACTGCTAGAATTACTTTAGTCTAAAGAGTGCGTTTCAGGGGTGCCTGGGTGGCTCAGTCGGTTAAGCGGCCGACTTTGGCTCAGGTCATGATCTCGCGGTCCGTGAGTTTGAGCCCCGCGTCGGGCTCTGTGCTGACAGCTCAGAGCCTGGAGCCTGTTTCAGATTCTGTGTCTCCCTCTCTCTGACCCTCTCCCATTCATGCTCTGTCTCTCTCTGTCTCAAAAATAAATAAACGTTAAAAAAAAAAAATTAAAGAGTGCGTTTCCAATGACCTTTGATTGTAGGGTCCTGCCTTCCCAAAGCTGTGTGTTGAGGTCCTACAGGCCTTCTATTCACCTTTTGCAGGAGTTTTTAAGCAGATGGTTGAGTTAGGAGATATGCCCCACCAGCCAGGTCTGTTAAGACCTTATATTCTATCTTTTAATATAGTGTTTGAATGGCTTTCCTGGTCTTGGAGAAGTGTGTAACCTTGTATGATAAAACCGTAGGCCTTTGAGTAAAGAGCCCTTGCTAGTTTTGACTTATTCAAGGTTTCTAAGGGGAACACGTTTTCATGAACACTTTCAGCTGTAACCAAGTAGCCTGGAACTCAGAAGCTAGGTTTTCCTAAATACTTGTAAGAAAGAGACAATCGTGGGACAGATTTTATCTGGAGCACTGAGTACTTTTGAAGCCTTGGGTAAGACTGGACATTTTGTAGGCTTTCCTTTGTATGTCAGGGAAATTTTCAGCAAGCCAGGCAGCTAGATAAAAGAGAAACCCTGGCCTGTTCGGAGATGAAAGTCTTCAAACTAGGGCACGCCAAATTCATCGGAGAATATCGCCTCAAAGGAAATATTTGCATTCTTTTGAAAATGCATTATTTTAAAGCCCATTGTGTGATTAGGCCAGTTGTGCGATTATTGGGAAACAACTCTAAATCATATATGAGTGCCTCATCAAAGGCATGTTAATGTTGGGTGATCTTTTTTATTGAAATTGTAAGATGTGTAAATCCTAAATGCCTGGCTTCCTGATGAAAAGACACAATCTTTACCCATCGGTTACTAACTAGGAAAGCTCTTGTCCAACTATGGTATGGAGAAAAGCTGAGGCTTTTAAAAAAATTCTTGGGAACATGGAAAATATTTTACATCTGAACTTCACAAGAAAGATGTATTTTTTCTGCTTTGGTTTTGGCTCACCAGAGTGGTCCTGCCCTTTCATAAATGGCAAAGTCACCTTGTTAACCAGTGCTGAGCACTGCTTGGGCTCTGCTCTGGGCAGGAAGCATTTTTTTTTTTTTTTTTTTTTTACCCCAGGCCAGATCTCATATTCAAGACTGAATCTTGGGAGATCTTGAGGCACTAAATCCACAGCTCTTACACACTGAGCCCTGAAAAGGAGGAAGTTATCCAAAGGAGTACAGGTGAAGGCAGGTGACCGCAGATGAAACTGCTTATTTTCCAGAAGAACAACAGGCTCTGGTCTGGTGATGCTCTCTTGACATTCCCCAGATCTTCCTCCTCACAATCCCGTTTGGGGCCACGCTGTGCCTGTCATCAGAATTTCGTTCTTGAGACAGAAAAACAAGCGAAAAAATTCACGTCCCACTAACCAAGTCAACATGCCTGTTGGGCCAAAAATAATTGCCTACACTAAAAAGAAAGAAAAATCATCTCGAGAAGACATGAATATCATGTCTCACTGAGCACGTAGAACCTCTGTGATCAGACGTGGCTTATTACTTCAACAAATGTGTTCCCTCTCCAACCCCTACCCACACACCTACCTAAAACAAGGAACTCAAACATAAGCACAGAGCTTTTAAATACAGAAAGGGTCCTTTGATTAAAATATACAAAGGAAGGCATGTTATAATAAGAATGAGGAATTGAAAATGGAAAGACCATTTCCACCAAGAAGTCATCCAGGATTTGGCAAGAATAGCATTGGATTTTTCCCCCGTATCATTGTATGTCTTCTATTTAATGCTGAATGTTACAGCAAAGCCAAAGAAAACATATTACACAGGCCTTGATTTCAAAGCTTCAGGAAGCTCAGATCCCAAAATAGCAGAGAGGGAGGAGAACTGAAACATTTGCAAAAGTCAGATAACTATCAGACCCAATATATGCAAATGGATCAAATTTCCCTATCAAAACAAGGCTTAGGCTTTTTTTTTCCCCTTTGTACAGAAATACTTTTCCTAATGAAACAGAGAGATTCACAGAGAGTTGTGTGTAAATCAAGCGTTTGTAACTGCAATCATGTTTGAAATACTTTACTTTTTTAAGGGAAGTCTATGACGAATCCTTCCTACAGAGCAGGATTATTTTGTAACATGCAAAACTCCCTCTAAAACATGCGAGTGTTGGAATTTTTTATGTTAAAAGGAGTCTTCTCTGTACAAAAGCTTTACCAAGTGAGTAACTCTTTGTCTGATATGTATTTTTCTATTAACTCCTTACATTTAATTCAGTTTACTGCTGGTTTCACTTTTGATTGTGTTTAAGGCACGTCTACACCCAGGGAGATGGGAGACAGTGGAGGCTATGCCTTGAAGTTGCTTACAAACCCAAGGAACCATAACATCCAGCTTCTGTGTTTGCTTCATGTATGGGTTTCCACGTCTCTCTGTGATAGGTTCATACACCTTTAGAGACCAAATTTTAATCTATTAGCTATTGAAAAAAAAGAGACGCACGCAGGATTCAATCGGTAGAATAAAAGTAGCCTCACCCACAGATGAATTAATCTTGTCTAGACTGCTGACCACTTGCTATGTACTTTTACAGAAGCTAGAAATCAGGACAATTAGTTCAGAAGTCAATAAAAGTCAGATCACTGACTCAGATCAGAAGCCCCTTGTGTATATTTCTGAAGCGTGCAACTAAAACATCCAGCTTGGTGAAGGATCCTTTGGAAACATGTCCTTCTAAAATCTATCATTCCCAGAATGCAGTAGGATGACATTGGGGAGGACAGGAAGCAGGGCCTTCCCTGTTTGCAGGAACCTGAGTGTGAGGCCGACATCAGGGATCCAGGCGACCGTGGTCTCTTTGGGATGAAGCAGGAAGTCACCACACACTAAGCCTCTGAAGTGTGTGAGCCAGGAAGCTCCAGGTCCGGGGCCCAGACCAGAGAGTTCTGACACTGTGGAGACAAGCTCCAAATCAACGAGAGTTGCTATGAGGAAGCCATTTTTCCTGACGGAGGACTCACAACACTGCAACCAAGAGATGAGTTTGTCTTTTCAAGGAATCCTGGGTAGAGTGCGTTCTGTTCAATGACATCTTAAAAAAAAAAAAAAAAGAGAGAGAGTAAAGAAAAATCAAGATCCCTGTGGTAGGTATCGGTCATTGGTTTCCAGTTACTCAACATTTTTACAAGTCTTAAGGATCCTATAAACTTTGAAAGTTGTAGTAAAATATTTATAGAGCAAGTCAAAGAAAAGTATAACACAGTAGTCTAGGTGACATTTTGACATGACTAAAATTCCTTTGTACCTCTCTTACTTTTTGATTCGTGAGGGGCGTAGGTACCTGGCCTGGTGAAATTTCAACTCATTTCACACCATAGACTCGGAGCTGTGTGATTTCCACAGCTGCTATATTATTTCACTTTTTTTTTTTTTTTTCCTTTCTAGCGTTTACTTTAGAAATCCAAGAGATGATTTTGATGAGAAATGACAGTCCAAATTCACGGTGCCACTGCTGAAATCTCTCAGGTCATTACCCCTTCTGAATTTCCAGGGAAGGGGCGTTGGAGCTACTTTTCCACTGGGCATGAGCGACCCTAGAGTAGCAATTGCTGTTTCAGGTTTCTGGGGCAGATATAAAACGGAGGCCTGAGTGGTGAATTCTGCCACCCCAAAGCCCCAAGATAGTCTTTACTCAAGCAGTCATAGGACCCTGGTGGACCTCCATCTGGAGCAGTCACATTATGTCTTTGTGCCTTCCCTTGACTGGCCAATGAATGTTTAGGGTCCTTCCCTTCCTGGCCAGGGTTCAGGGCCTCTAATAATAGGGTGCTATTCAACAACCACTGTAATGCCACGAAACAGTGGGGATTGATTTTAAGCACAGTAGTATGGGGTTCATAAACATGCACGGGGCAAGAAAATGCTATCGCATATAAATGTGTGCAATATTATTCCAGGAAAAACATATGAATGTTTTGGAAGTCATAAGGGATTTCCTAAATAACTATGGTGCATGGCAGCCAAGAGGTTTTTGCTCAAAGAAAGCCCCAGATCATAACTGAAAGTGCGTTATGAGGCAAAGAAAAGGTCGAGAACCATGGGCAAAAGTAATGTCTTGTTTGGTCCTGCTACCATAACTTTAGGGGTGAAATGAAGTTCATGTCCTTTTATGCAAAACTATGCTTATAAAGTAAATGGGGTAGGAACCTCAACAAATATATCTGAATGAAAGCCTCTGAATAAGTGTGGCCTTCGAATTAGCCATGGTGGAGACTCTCATCACTATGACATACACATTTGCCTACACTCCTTTTTGTTGTTGCTTAAACCATTTTTGAAACTCTTTGCTCAACCCCACTCATTCCCTAGATTAAAAAAAAAAACTCCCCTTAGATTGTGATACATACCACGCCTCGGAGACTCTTGAGGTTTTGTATCCATTACTATTGGAAATATGCCTATTTCACTGTATAGTTAGTTATTTTCTGGGTTTATGCCCCGTACAGGAATGTATGCTGGCACAGAGGAAAAGTGTACAAAAAAGCGTGTTGCGTGAATGACCTTCAGAGGCAGTTTGTGACCCACGTAAGAAAATTCGCCTAATGTTGTAGACTTCTGTGTGTTTTATCCCGAAGCAGTATCACCTGATTTGATCACCTATATTCACCAGCTCGGTTTTCGAATGAGTTTTGGGTGACTTTAAGAATCAAACGCACCTTCTTGGTATAAAGATTTATAACCACTGAGACTATTTTAAAAGAATGTGCTCTTGGCTCTGGAGGCATTCCCAAAGGAGGAATTTCCAAAATATTTTGAGCCATGACTGCATCATTGTGTAGTGATGCCCAGTGGAAAAATATTTTTTAAAGTAATAGAACCATTCTGTAAAAGTTACTAAGAGTTACTAGAGGCTGGGAAATCAACTCGCCGTTGCGGCAGACCTCCTTTGTTTGGGGGAAAAGTCAGCAGAATTTCTATTTGTCCACAAACAATCCTTTGTGCAATGAGAATCATTGTCACTTTGACTCTGGGTATTGTAAGATGAGATGTGATGTGTTCTCTTTAGTATCAATCAAGTCTAGTTTTCGTAGGACACCGTCCGCGCAGCTTCTCTGACTATGGATTTAGATTTCAGTGATCGTCTCTAACGTTGTTCCGGGAAAAGGTGTGTGTGTGTGTGAGTATGTGCGTGTTGGAACACATGTACATTTTGGCAAGTTATTTGTTGAAGGACCTTGCAGAACCCAGAAGGTAGTGTGACCCTCTCCTCGCTTCGCATTGGGGAAAAGCCTGGGAAAGGCGATTGAAACAGGGGTGGCCCAGTGCTCTCGGGGTCAGAGCCCCAGGCGTGGTGCTATTAAGGCCAGTGGATGGAAAGAAGCCATTGATTATTGTGGCTGGTGTTTGGAGCCACGGAAGCTGCATCGCAGCTGGTGCGGGTTTAAAGGTTCCCCTTGTAGGAAGGGGAAGCTCCCCTTGCCAGTCATCTTGGGGTGAAATAAGCAGGCTTGGCATTGAGGCCTGGGGCTGTGAAGCCAGCACCGGATCCAGGGGTGGGAAAGAGACCTGGGGATTTGTCGAGAAGAGGCTGAGCCAGCTCACTCATGTGAAAGTTAGCCAAGAGGTACAGGGAAGGTCTGAGGTTGGCTTTTGGAGCTGTGAACCCCTGGAGGAGCCACTTTTAATGAGCATGTAAATGTTTCTCTGAGTGCAATTGTGTCAACCCTGAGTTGTGCTTTGGGGAATTAAAGGCAGGGTCGGTGTCTGCACTTGACTCGCTGTGTAGGAAGGGAAGGCGGAGTGGCCTGGAGGAAGTCAGTTTCCAACCCGCTCCCAGCGACATATAGAGCTGGGTGTCGGGACAGCTGGATGGATGACAGATGGCCCCTGGGACAGGTGGGTGGCACACCCAGCATGTCAGAAATTCTCCAGAACGTTCACGGAGGAAAACCAGGGAGAAAGTAACTCTTGAGTCATGCGGTTGGGCCTCAAAGTGGTGGCTTTTTTGGTAATTCCAGGCGGGTGAGGTCAGGGACATATTGATTCTAACTGGAATAAGTCGACCGACATATAAGGTAACTGCTATGAAGGTTTTGTCTTTGATACCTGAGAGCTAATGAAAAAGAAAACTTAAGAGTGGAGAAGAAAATAGGGGCGCCTGGGTGGCTCAGTCGGTTAAGCGTCCGACTTCGGCTCAGGTCACGATCTCGCGGTCCGTGAGTTCGAGCCCCACGTCGGGCTCTGTGCTGACAGCTCAGAGCTTGGAGCCTCTTTTGAATTCTGTGTCTCCCTCTCCCTCTGCCCCTCCCCCATTCATGCTCTGTCTCTGTCTGTCTCAAAAATAAATAAACGTCAAAAAAAAATTTTTTTTTAAAGAATGGAAAAGAATTAAATCCCCCATTTCACCTGTATTTAGAGCTTCTCATTATGCAGGTGAAATCCTCACAATTTAACTGAAATATTAGTTCTCAGTGAGTTGTTGGATACTCTCCACTGTAATCCTTCTTCCTCTGCCCTTATAATTTCCCACTCCCCACATCTAGTCTTCTATGTGTCAAAGACGCCTCACATTTGTCCCTTCTCTCCATCTCTCTTGCTATCACACTAGTCTCAGCCACCATCCTCCCTCCTTGGCTTCTGGGAAATGGCTCCTAACAACATAGTCCTTGGAGGGCAGCAGAGAAAGCTTTAAAAAAATGTGAGCTAGAGGGGCGCCTGGGTGGCGCAGTCGGTTAAGCGTCAGACTTCAGCCAGGTCACGATCTCGCGGTCCGTGAGTTCGAGCCCCGCGTCGGGCTCTGGGCTGATGGCTCAGAGCCTGGAGCCTGTTTCCGATTCTGTGTCTCCCTCTCTCTCTGCCCCTCCCCCGTTCATGCTCTGTCTCTCTCTGTCCCAAAAATAAATAAAAAACGTTTGGAAAAAAAAAAAATTAAAAAAAAAAAAATGTGAGCTAGAACCCGCCATTTCCTGCTGAGAACGCTCCGTGAGCTTAGGAGAAAGAACCCCAAAAGGCCTTGTTCTTCTGATTCCCTCCTCTAAGGGAATCCCCCCGTCTCCCCTTTGTTCGTGCCTTACAGCCGCACAGGCCTTTTGCTGCTATTGGGATTCCCTGGGACCAGCTCTTTCCACTTTCTGGAATAGTTCTTTCTTGGGCTTTTGACATGACAGCTCTTTCTCTTCAATCACATGTCACCTTAATGTCACCTCCTCAAAGAGGTACTCCTTGACTACCCCATGCAACATCCTCCTTCTACCCCAGTTCCTTCTATCACATCACTGTGCTTATTCTGAGAAGTTAGCATGACTTCAGTGAATCAATTACCTTTTGTTTGTTTGCCTGCTTCCAGTTTATAAGCTCCATGTGTTCCAGAGCTTGTCTGTCCTGTTCACTGTGGTGTCTGTCCCTAACACCTAGCGCATGGTTGGCTTCGTAAAATAAGTGCTAAATAGATTAAATAATGAATGTACATTGGGGACATTGGAAAGGCACAACAGTGGAGACCATTACTAAGTAAAAAGCTTTATTGCTAGCTGAACAAGTGTATACATGGGGTCAAGAAGTGTGGGCTATACATATATCCTAGAAGGGTGGACTCTAGGAGGATACACACACACACACACACACACACACACACACACACACAGCTCTTCACTTCAGGTTCAAGGTGTCCCTGACTTCCATTCAGAGTCCACTTTGGCTGGCATTTGTTGACGTCAGTCCACACACCCAACCTGCTCCTCCATGGGCAATGTGGAACTTTATTCTCCATTCCTCAATTCTGAGCTCTGCTTCTCTGGATCTATTTGGGAGCCTCTCCCATGGGCCTTCCAGTGACCCTCGGTGTCTTCAACCCTTCTGGTCCATCCGTGGTGCCCTGCCCACCGCCACTCATTGTTCTAGCTCTTCCTGTCTTTGGCCTTCTTGTTGAAGTCTCAGCCATTCCATTTCATCTTTTCCTCTACCCACTGCCCTGGATGGAGCTGAAGGTTCAGCTCCACTTGTTGGGAGAAGGAGGGTGAGGGACAGCAACTCTCCAGTCTGGGCTCAGGCTCCATGTAGATGGTCTTCAGACTTTTCCAACTGCTTCCCTAGAGAAACTCTTGGGTATGCTTACACTCAGAGTCTCTTTTTGTCTACTTTAAGTTGTTTTGCAAAAGACCCCCTAGTGTGACATCAAGAGGGAAAAATGCATCATACTAGACTGATACAAACAGAGAAGTGTCTCAAAGATGCTAATTGCTTCTTGATTTTGTTTTTTTTAACCTACACAAACATTTGGGATGTGTGGGTGGCACAGTTGGTTAAGCGTCCGACTCTTGATTTCAGCTCAGGTCATGATCTCACGGTTCATGAGTTAGAGCCCCAAGTTGGGATCTGTGCTGACGGTGCGGAGTCTGCTTAGGATTCTCTCTCTCTCTCTCTCTCTCTCTCTCCCTCTCTCTGCTCCTCCTGTACTCTCTCCCTCTTTCTCTTTCAAAATAAATAAACTTGAAAAAAATAGATCGACACAAACATTGAAAACTCATGAGGTGCTTCCTAAGTATCATCTGACACATTCAACATCTCTGGATCTCCAGGGCACCCGGCAGAGCTGAGGAAGCTTTGCAAGTCAGCTTTCCTCTTTTCACAAGCCCAGGAAAACCAACTTGCCACAGTTAGGTTACCTTCTTGGTAGAACTGAGTGGGAAGTGCTGTCAGCAATTTTCCAGCAGATGGGTTCCCAAACAGGGAGCAGTTTGTGTATCAGCTTATTCTGTTGCGTTACCACATCAGAAGATTGTCTGGTCTACTTACGTGGATTCTTTAAAAATAAGAGACAATTCAAAGACGTTCTTGTTTTGCAAGACACTCTTTGAGTAAACTGTCTTAGGAACGGGTTTGGAATTATGCCTGGTTCCTGTCGGTGAGCCTGCCCCTGATCTGCGGAAAGAATCACTTTATGGTGCTCAAGTGTCCTATGTGTATGATGAGGTGGGTGGAGGGCCTTGTTAATGGTGATGTCACACTCAATGACCTTCTTATGTTCTTATGTCCTGATTCCCAGGAACAGCAACTTCATAAAAATGTTCCTCTCACTTAAACTACCCATTAACCTTTCTAAGCTGGCTAATGATTAATGTCATTAGCTTCGGGATGGGATTGACAACTCCCAAGAGGTTATGGCACCCACAAGGGGGTGGCTGTAAGAACTCTAGCCTGATGTCCTCAGTCTGTCTGGGTGTGGACATAATGGCTTTACCCTTCCATCAGTGCTGTTTATTGCAGTCATAATTATGCATCTGTTCCGTCAGCACCTGCCCTACTAGAGGGAGAGAGAACCCAAATAACGATGTCAAGTTTATCAGACCTGCGTGATGTGGACATCACAAATGACGTGGCAACCTTGTGTTTGGGAACCACAGTCTTTAGTTTCTGAGTCTACTCTGATTTCTTTTATCCTTGGCCTCGTTCTATCAGGTTAAACTTTTATGATATTCCCATTTTCATAGGTCAAAAATGGCCAAATAGAAATTTCATAGGTTCAACCCAATATGTTTTGTCCTCGATGGTTCTTGACCATAGGTCACGGGTCAAAGGTAGCAAGTGAAGAGACTCAAACCCAAGTGAGAGAAACCTCCGAGTTAGGGATAGCCCATCTCAAATTCTAAATTGCCCTGGAGAAAACTGTATGGTTTTTGCACACTTCTGTGCCCATGTTATATGCCTGTGGCTTTTGAACTGTTTCTACTTCTTGGGTTGAGACATTTAAGGCGATGAGTTCATAAAGTTTCATGTCATGATAAAGCCTAAAAATAGTTTCCAAAGCATTTGCATTAAGTTATGAGGGACAAGAAGGTTGTATTTACAAAAGAAATGGTTGCAGTCTTAGCGGTCATGTGCGACACTGCAAATCATGAAGGCCTACGCTCAGGAAGACTTGTTTGAATTAGTAGCAGGTGTACTTCGAGACAGCAGAAGGCACAACTTGTCCTGCTCTTTAGTGATGGATAAGGGAAACAAGAAAGGAAGAAGAACTTGTGTTGCTTTCCTACCCTGTGACTCATCTTTCTGTGGATTTTATCTTTCCATCCTCATAAAAATCCAGTGGGACAGACATTGTTATCACCCGAAGCGACCGATGCTCCAAGCAGGGTTAAAAACAGTGCCAAGGTCCATATCCCTAGACGTTGGCAGAGCCAGAGTTTACACACCCGGATCGGTCCTATTCAAAACCTCACCATGTCCTTACACCTGGAATGACTGGATGACCCAGTTCCTGGGATGGTCCGGGTTGATGCCTTTGGTTCAAGCATACTCAGGAGTGCAGTTTGGGTCTCTGCTTACTGCTAGTACTCCCCTAACTCACTGGTCCCCTCAACACATATTTAAGGAGGCCTCTTCCAGGATAAAACACTGTGTTTTGGGGTTGTATCAACATTTTGCCTCCCGGCATTCCTCTCCAGGGATATTAACTTTAGGGGCTGCTGCTCCCAGGACAGCTTGGAACTCATAGTCAAAGAAGCATATTCTTTTAGTAGTGTCTCTGATGGCTGTGTTAGCTGTATTTTCTCGTCAGAAATCCAGGATAAAAAAGATTTCTAAATCACTTTGGTACAAGACAAAATGGAATGGTGTTGGAACCCTAAACCACCAAATTGTTTGTGGGTCACGTGATTGCTATGAGTTGATGAGCCGCGAAAGCAAGTCAGCTATGCCAGGCACTTGAGAAGGAGGACGGGGGAGAGGGAATACATAGTTTTGATGCTGGCTTTATGGTTGTGCTGCTTCTCAGAGTGATTCTGTTTTAATCAGTGCCCATGGTAAGGATCATGGGTAAATCCCATTTTCACATGTGCATGCAAGTACAAAACTTGGAACTAATGAAGACTAATGCGGTAATTTAATACATATTAATCTGTTTGCTTACTTATTCTGCATCTGTCACAGCCTATAAACCCCAGCAACCTAGAAGTTGCTAATTCTACTCAGTTGCCAGACACACAAAATATAGAAATGCCAAAGAGAAAGCATGGAAACTTAGCTTGTCCGTGGATGGTTAAGTGGACCCATTGTCACTCACAATGGCTTGTCTCTTTATTCTGTTTGAGCTTGGGTCGGCTGTGTGCACAGAATTTCCTCAGAAAGGGAAAACAAACGTATATTATGTAGCATGCACTGCATATTTTTGGCCATTTGCTCCTTAAATGACTAGCTGTGACAAGTTCCAGCAGATTTAATTCAGCCACTGAATACAAGGTCTGGCATAGTAGGAGTTCAAAAAACGTATCAATGGTAAACATTTGCTGAGTTCCTATCCTTATATTATCCAGAAGAAGTATAAGTACTTACGGTGTTTTTCTGGAGATGATGGGCATAAATGAAGTAGTTAGACATGAGGCATTTACAGAGCAAAACTAGAAAGGTTAAAATAAAGTGAATTGAAGATAATCAACAGCCAAGTTAGTTACTACAGACCCCAAAACGGTAATATTTGTCCAGTTGGTTGCATTTTGTGTGTGGGGGGGGGTGGGGGGGGACACATGTTTCATGGATCTGAGCTCCAAGGCAGAAAGGGTGTGGACAGTGGAGTCTGGGTCACCTACACTTAGTCATTGGACAGCTCAGAATATTGCTTTTCTCCTCTCCACAGTAAGGCTAACAGTATCTACTTTCAAGGATTGTTGTAGAGATTTGCAAAAACGTGAGCAAGGCTGTGTGCAATGTCTGGCATGAAGCAGGAGTCAACACATGGTAGCTGTTATAGCTGTTACAACCATTGTGGAGGAGGTAGGACTTGAAATGGGTCTCAGAGACTGATCAGAACATCAGTAAGTGGTGAGAAAGGGTAAAGGCATCTTCCATGCTGATGTGTGGAGTTCTCATTCATTTATCGTCACAGTCATGTAGTTTTTCATTACATGAATATTCCACAGTCTATTCAATCTTATTTAAGTTATTCCCATTTTCTGGCCCCTATGAACAATATGATGTTATTCGTTTTCTAGGGCAGCCATAGTGAACTGTGCAACTGGGAGAGCTATGGACAATGGAAATTTTTCTTTCACACTTCTGGAAGCTAGAAGTCCAAAATCAAGTGTTGGCAGGGCCACGCTGTCTCTGAAGGCTCTATGAAAGAAACTATTCCATGCCTTTCCGGTAGCTTCTGGTGTTATCAGCAGTCGCCAGTGTTCCTTAAGTTTGCAGACCCATCTTCGTTTGTCTCTGCCTCCACTGCCATATAGGATTCTTCTTGTGTGTATGTGTAGCTTTTCTACTCTTTTTATAAGGATCATGATACTGGATTCAGGACCCACCCTATTCCAGTATGGCTTCATCTTAAATAATGATATTTGCAACTACCCTATTTCCAAATAAGGTCATATTCTGAAGCTCTGGGGAGGACACAAATCCATACAGCTATGAACATTCTTGCACCTGCCTCCCGGTGGACCTGAACCAGGTGCTTTGAGCCACCCCTCCATGTAGATGTTCTTCCACTGAGATCACTGGGTCCTAAAGTCCGTGTATCTTCACCTTTATAAGATTAAGCCAAATTGCTTTTCCAGTTAGTTTTGCCAAATCACTCTTCCACATGCAGTACGTAAGAGCTCCTGTTGCTGTCAGAGCTAAAAGAAATGTTGCTAAACTAGTGTTTGTAAAGCGGTACGTAGGTATGGCTTAATTTGCATTTCCCTGATTAATGTCCTCATTAGTTTTCTCCTTTGTAAAATACCTATTCATATCTTTTGCCAATGTGGTTGTTGGTTTGTTTGTTTTATCCTTAACTTTTTGGAGAAATTCTTTCCCAGTTACGTAAGTTGTGAACATTTTCTCCCGGTTTGTGGCTTGCTTTTTTACTCGATGGAGTCTTTTAATTAAAAAAAAGTTGTGAATATTAATGTAGTTCTTTTTCTCTAAGGTTGGGGATTTTGGGTCTTAAGAGCCCCCCCCTCCACTTTGAAGCCATAAAGATCTTTCCCTCTATTTTCTCCTGAAATTTAAAGTCTATCTATCCCATTTAAATCTGTAGGCCACCAGGAAGTGACTTTGGTGGACAGCGTGAAATCAGGATTCAATTTCATTTTTTTTCCGTATATGGATTACCAATTATCCTTACATCACTTTTCTGTAATTTTTTTAACGTTTATTTATTTTTGAGAGAAAGAGAGAGAGCATGAACAGGGGAGGAGCAGAGAGAGGAGGCACAGAATCCGAAGCAGGCTCCAGGCTCTGAGCTGTCAGCACAGAGCCTAATGAGGGGCTCGAAGTCACAAACCGTGAGATCATGACTTGAGCTGAAGACGGACGCTTAACAGACTGAGCCATCCGCGTGCCCCACTTTACATCACTGTGATTCCCTGTGATCTCCTGTGTCACCCCAGTCACGGTACTTAACACATGTAAGTCTGTTTGGGCTCTCTAACCACTTGTCTTCTGGTTGGTCATTTGAATTGTCTTCAGATTTTTGCTATTATAATGATTGTGCATGACTAACAGTTTTGCACGTATGTATTTGGTCCACCTCTGCCATTTATTTCCTTAAGATGACTATCCAGATGTGATTTTGCTGTACCAAAGAGTAAGCACATTTTGGTTTTCTTACTTTTTTCCCATGGCTGGACACCTTCCTCACCCTGCTGCCCCCCACGTAAGTGTTCTCACCTCACTCAGGTTCTGACTCCCTGCACAAGGCCAGCCCCCCCCCGTGTGGACACTGTCCTCACCTCTGAACTGCAGCACTGCATATTCCCAGGGCCACTGTCCTCCTCAAGGGCCCCTCTCCCCACCCTACTTGCCTTGTTCTGCACCATCTGTGGCTTTCAGATAAAACTGTTCAGGAAGGAAAGGGAAGAGAAAGGAAGACAACTGGAAGGACTTGGATGCATTTTAGAGGGTTTTTAGTGATAAATTGAGAAATCACTCTCACAGAGGCTCTACCAATTCCCAGTTCCACCACCCATGTATGGGGGGTGCAGGTGACCTGGGGGAGGCTTCAGGAAGACAAGGGCTGGTCTCGTGCACCGCTGGATCCTTCACACAGTCCCTGTCACAGAGCCGATGCCCGATACAGACTTGTCAAATGTATGACTGTATTTCTGATTTTCACCAGCTGGATTCTATCATTAATAAAAAAGAAATCCGCTTCGTCGATGTGGTGTCAAGATGGCGCCATCTTGGAGCACCTGAGTGGGTCAGTCGGTTGAGCTTCCGACTTTGGCTCCGGTCGCCGTCTCTCAGTTCTCAGGTGCAAGCCCCGCGTCGGGCTCTGTGCTGACAGCTCGGGGCCCGGAGCCTGCTTCGGATTCAGTGTCTCCCTCTCGCTCGGCCCCTCCCCCGCTCATGCTCTCTCTCTCTCTCTCTTAAAAATAAATAAACGATACGGCGCCATCTTGTCCTCCCCAAGGCCCAGCACGCTGCTCGGAGAACTCCGTTTTCTGCAGTGATTTCCATCACCTCAAATCAGAAGTCATCTTCCCAGGGCGTCTGCTTCCCGAGTGAAATGTAAGACCAACGTGTGCCCAGCAGGTAACTGGTGACGTGACCATACAACCAATACGGGATCTTCTTTACACCATCGTGGGCGAGGCCACCAGCCAGGGAATCTAACAGATGTGGGTTACATGCTGGCCCCCCTACGTGGTAGCTGAGAAACCTTGGGAAGTTTGATCTCTTCCACCCTCAACCACAATTTCCTCATTTGTATAACGTGGATAATAATGCCTGGCACGGAACAATAACGTCCCCAGCCTGCTGCACACAACAGTTAGGAGCCTCATAGGAACATCAGCCTCGGAGAGCGAGGAGGGCCTGCTGGCCTCAAACTTCTTCACTAGCTCAGTGGAAATGGAAACGCATTGCCAGGGGTGTCGAAGGACCAAAAAAAAAAAAAAAGAAAAAGCTTCATTTTTAATTTGGTTGAACAAACTGCCTCTTAAAGTTGTTGTTGCTGTTACCGAGGGCTTTGATCCCTATAAATGTCTCCTGCCTTGCCCAGGAGAAGTGTAGGGGGGGGGTGGCCAGTAATGACTTCATAAAGACAAGTGTTAGGATGGGGGGCAGGAGCTAAGTCACTAATAGGCTTCCCCACCCTTGCTCCCTGTGGCTGTGCCCCTTCAAAGCTCCAAATCATCCGTGGTCCATCTCCCCCCCTCCTCTGTGGTTTTGCCTTAAAGCACAGGTCATCAAAAGCCACTATCCCGGACTTCCTGACACACAGCTAGATGATAATAAGGTAGGGAGGGTAGAAAGGAACTCAAAGACACTGCTCATTGAAGCCGAAGTGGAACATAAGAAATCAAGCTAAGAAACGGTGTCCTTGCAGAGTAAAACAGATGCTATAAGAAGTCGGAAGAAGTTTTGTGAGCTGTAATATCCTTAGGAGGACTTTTTTTTTTTTTTAAGGGTGTCTTTTTTTTTTTTTTAATTAAAAAACCAATCTTTCATCTCTGACCAGAAGAAATAAAAATTCTCTTTCAATGGGACCCAAGACGGATGAGCCCCTCATTAGCAAGGCTATCTTCTTCCCTGCCTCGGAGTGAGCGCAGAGATAAGAAAACAATTTATTTTTCATTAGTGGAAAAATGATACGACTTCTAGGAATCCGCGGTAGTTGTCTTCTTGCAGGCTTGGCAGACTGGGAGCTCGCTTTACTCATCAAAGACTCACTGAGCTTTTTCTCCACAGCTCTCAGGACGATGATAGGGCAGCTCCCAGAAGGGGAAAAATTAACAATACGTGCCATCCTGTCGGACTTCAAGCTTCTCGAAAGATCTTTAAGACTAGCCGTCCGCGGGGCACCCGGGTGGCTCCAGCCTTGGTTGAGCGTCCAACCCTGGCTCAGGTGGTGATCTCACGGTTTGTGAGTTTGAGCCCCGCGTTGGGCTCTGCGCTGACAGTGTGGAGCCTGCTTGGAATTCTCTACCCCCCGACGCCCCTCCTCTGCTCCCAAAATAAATAAACTTAAAAAAAAAAAAAAAAAGACTCGCCCTTCTCCCTGCTCTCCTCACACTTGGATGGAGGCAGGAGACTTTGTGGGAGGTTTGGAAGGAAAGGAAGGGGAGGGAAGAACAGCAAAACAGTTCTTAGGACCCTTTCCTGTGCTCTCGCCCCTAGACGTTCTCTCAGCTGCCTGTCTGCTGCGTCTGCTTCTCCTGGATTGCTCTGGAAGCTCCCCCTTCTCCCTCTACCATGCAGAACACTTGGGTGCGTTCCTGCCAGGACTCTCAGTGTCTGGGAGTCCAGGGCCCAGAGGCAGTAATTGCAGGGAACAGCTACCACGTCTAGGATTAGAAGGGTTTAAAATTATGAAAACACAGAAGCTTAAAGGTGGGCCTTGGGGAGCTGGCGTCTCTGAGCGTGGGGCAGGGCTCTGCGGGGCTGCGACCCAGACTCCCCGGGGAGGGGGGCCTCATCCAGCAGATCCTGGGGGTCACTGAGGCTGCCGCTTGATGGAGCTGATTCTGCAGGTGTGGAAAAAAACTGTCACCTGGCTTCAGCCGTGGCCGTGGGAAGGGGCTGCCTCTGCTGGGGTGAAGTGCTGGGGTGAGGCTCCCGAGAACGGGAAACAGACAGGAAGCAATGAGCCCCCTCCTGCCCCCCTCCCCAGCCCCGCAGCCTCCTGCTTGAATCCCCTCTTGGTGGAGCCTAACACGGAGCAGGTGGCCCCGGCGCCACAGAGCAGGGGACAGGGGGGTTTGGCAGTGAGAGATGTCAGCTTAACGACGCACGCGTACCCAAAGCTGTTAGGGTGCTCGAGAAAGTCCCAGGGCTCCCACCCGGCACGGGTCACCTTTCCTGGTGCACAACTGTGGTGATCAGTACCAGCAGCGACACGATGCCCTGTCACCATCATTTTAGACAGGCAAACTTTTACAATTTAGTTGCTCCTTTTGGCTGCATTTATTTACCTCCTTCTCTCCCGCCCGTCCCTCTCGCTCGCTAGGATTAGAATCACCATCCATCAGTAAGCCTCTTATGATTTGCCTCCTTCTCTACTCACATCTTCTTCGCGCTTTGTATAACACAGTTTGCCCCTTTGCTATATTAGAATATACTCGGCGGATTTTACCGACTAATGGTTTTATGTACTGACGTTCTAACTTGTCAGCTAACGCAAACCCTTTGTGTCCTTCCTGCCGTCCCTCCAGGCCCCCTTCCTCCCTCCTTTCCTCTCTTTGCATCACACAGCGTTTGCTTTCACAAGAAGTACCAATAAATAATACATATTTATGGACATGACACAAGTCTCAGTACCTTCTTGCAAGTGATACAGCTACGCTTATTTAAGAATATTCCGCAATTCCTCCTTTTTGCTAATCACACAGGCACCTCTCCTTGTTTACAGTATTTCACAAAAGCGCTGAGTGGTGATTTTGGTCATCGTGCGTTGCGTGTCTTTTTCTCAGTCCCCAGATGATAAACGAGAAGCTTGTTTCTGAGTCAAGAGACTGGCGTCCGAGAGGGGCAGTAGGTCCCTGCTGCGCTTGGTTCTGCTCCCGCATTTGCTCTGGGCGTTTCCTGAGGCAAAGGCAGGGGTGGGCTCTCTCTCTCCCAGAACCTTGCCCTGGGATCTGCCCCGATCTCCCCCGCACTGCTCGGCTTCCAGCTGCCTCTGCGGCTCTCGGCTACCCAGCGGTATCTGGAACCTTCTGGGTCAGGCTTGCCTCCACCCTGTGGCTGGGAAGACGGCACCTCTGACTAGAGTCCCGCGGCAGGCAGAGATGGCCTGGAAGAATCGGCGGGAGGGGACCAGACTGTCCCAGCCATCGGTGTCATTCAAAGGCAGCAACACAGTGAAGGTGTTGCTTCCAGGATTTCCTTCCCTTGGTGCCAGTGGTCTTTCCCTGTCACAGAAACCTAGCTAGCATCCCACTGTGGAGGAACTGGTGGGGCGAGGGGCAGGGAAAGGGGGGAGAGAGGAAATATTTAAGGTACGGTGCCTCTGCTGGCTTCTGCCAGATCCTTCAGCGTGTGCGATGGAGCCTTCTAAGCGCTCCTGGAATTCCAATGGAACCTGACGCAAACCCCTGCACAGCCATCCGCTCTAGCTGGGAAGCATTCCCCTCCCCAGCCACATGGAACTCTGATGGTTGCCTCTGGCCCCTGTTCTCCCACCTGCTCTCTGCACCTAGCCCACCGCACCGCAAACCATCCCCTGTAAGGCCCTGTCTCTGCTGGTGGCCCTGCCGGCCTCCGCCCCCCCCCCCCCCCATCACAGTCATGACAGAGTCACGGTCTCCTGTCCATCTGGTTTCAGGCCTGTGGATTAGCCTCTGCCTCTCAGAGTTGGGGTCTTGGCGCTCTATGGATGTGAGATTTATCTCCTTCGCAATCATTTCAGATATGTTTCCTGTCGAATCATAGGGTTTTCTGAGGCTCAGAGAGGTCAAGCAGCTTGCCCAAGATCACACCGCCGGGAAGTGGTAACGCTAGGCTTACAACGCTTGACAGTTTGACCCCCAAATAAGTGTTTGGTCTCCTACGCGGAAGATGGCAATTACACGAACCTTTGTTACGACTTCGCCTTACCCCCGTATGTCACCCATGAATGAAATCGGTAAAAGATGCACTCCTCTCTGCTGATTGAATTCAGCCTCAGAAGCCCTCTTGACACAGTGCTCCTGGAAGCCACTGGCAATGAAGTGCAGTTGGCAGAGGAGACGAAACTTGCTGACCATTGTTGCCATGAGCCAGCCTGTTTTCGACGTAAAGGAGTGACTCCATGGTGTTAATCAGCGGAGAAGCTTCTTTTCTCCTGTCTCTTAAGGCAGGAATCCTTTTGGGTAGGATTTGAGGCTTGTCAGCATGCTCCAGATCAAAGCACAGGAACTTGTGGCGAAGGGAGGTGGGAAAGGTGGCAGGGTGACCACGCAGGAGAATATCCCCTGGGTCCCTGCGGTGGCAGGAGCCCCCCGAGGGCTCCCAAAGGAAAGCTGCGCCGTCTTCAGCGCCCGGGCTCTGGACAGCCGCGGTTGCCTTCGGTGAAACCCGATGCCGGTCAGGCCGGCTCCCCGGGCCACCTCAAAGCTGGACAGGAAAGAGGTAAATCAGATCTTGGCGAAGGCAGCCGACTGGCCCCTGCTGCTAGAACAGGCCTGCCCACGGCGGATTCCGAGCAAGGTATCGTTGACATCCTGGGGGGGGGGCCCTCTAAGGCTCCCCAGGGTTTGCATCGTCCGGGGCACTAGTCTGCGGAGGTGGGGTTGTTGGGGGGGCCCAGCTGCTTCCTGTCCCTCTCCCGCTCCGCAGGGCTGGGTGTCTGAGCGACGTGCCAGTGCATTCCCGGGGCGATGCCCGCGGTGTCTGTGACAGCAACTGTAGAGCAAGGCGAACATGGCACCGCAGCGTGTTGGGCTCAGCCGAGGGAAATAGGCGGCGGGGCTGGGCTGCGCACCAGAGCGGGGACCGGAGTGGGGTCCCAGCTTTCCGCAGGGAGCATCCAGGGCAGAAGTAGCAACAGACCCCCGTATTCATAAACTCGTGCCACAGAGAGGTCACTGGAAGACCTTTGCCCCACCACCATCTCGTTTTGGGAAGTGCCACTCAACTCCCGAGTTAGCACAGCAAGGCCGTCCGGATACCTGAGACGCGTCAATCCGGGCCAACTGGGCTGAACGCGAGCCAGGCGCCCGGCCAGGGCTCAGGCTGTGATTGGGTAACGGGGCCGGGACAGGCTGCCTTGGGTTTCGAGGTGCGGGAAATGGGGGCTGTGTGGTTTCTCGAAGCCCACTTGGCTGCAGAGACAGAACCGAGAGATTCAGTAAGTGGGAGAACGCGGGTTGTTGCAGCGTTCGGGAGGAGTCAGGGCCTCGGGATGCACATTTAAGGGCGTCTGATGGCCTCTGTCACCTGCCCGTGGGATTAGATCTGGGTTATTCATTGTCCTCTGTTTGCTTTACCAGCGTTTGGTCAAGGGATCAGCTGGCAGGATGCAAGTGTGTGTGGCAGGATGTGTGTGTCTGTGGTGGGAGGATCCGTCTATAATTTCACTCATTTTGGGATTCTCTGGGAAGCTTGATATTATAAATAAATATACCTGAAATTCCCTGGGTTTCCCAGGACTTAGGGAGGGATTTGCTTGCTTACCTATCCCAGGTTTTTGGTGCCCACTTAGATAGAAATAGGGTGGGTGGGCATGGTCCATAGAAACCTGGGAAAGGGTGGAGGGAACTGATGTTCAAGTCCTCCCTCCACACCACGTTGTGCACGGAGGCTGGTGTGAAATGTGTTTCCTGCGGTGAGTTCCTCTGTCGGGATGCAACAACGCCATTGTGTTATTTAGAGTAAACTTTGATGACGATCTTCTAGGATTCCCTGTGTGGTGAGTGGAAGTAATTTGTTAGTTTTAGGTCCTTAAGGAAAGAACACCGTAAGAACACCCTATCAGAAAGCTGTCCTGATCTCTCCTAATTTCCCTCATTGTCTTCCAAGCTGTGTAAGCTTTAACAAGATTCTTAACTTTTCTAGGCCTTATCAATACACACACACACAGACACACACACACACACACACACACACACACACAGATACATACATATACACACATGTGTATGTATGTATATACCCATATTCATATCGCATATTCCTAAAAACTGCAAACATTGTGATGTGACATCATTGACTGGATTTGCATTCCAATTAGAAGTTAAAGATTAAGATATTTATATGTACGTTACCAGTGTTTGTTAGGAATTGAGACTATGGCTGGTCGTGGTTAATAATAAAAGTCCAAGTTTCTAATGATCAGCATTTCTAAATTTTCTTTCCTTTTAGAAAATGAGCCAGTGGCCAGTACACTTAGGGAGTGTGAGTAAAGTATGAACCTTGTAGATTCTACTGTTGACGCTTGAGGAAGAAGTCATTTGTTCCTGTGCTTGGGAGGAGTAGAACCGGGTGTCTGTGAACATGGTCTGTGGAGGTAGATAAACCAGAGTTCAAGTTATGTGTCTACTGCTAATAGCTGTGTGATCTGGAGCAAGTCACTGGACTTATCTGAACATACCTACAAACTTCCCTGTCTATAACTTTCCTTATCTATAGAATAGAGATAATAATGCTTAGCTCATGGGTGGTTGTGACCAGATGTGTCCACTGGATAACGTCATGTCTGGTTGTGGCTGGTTGCAACCGTGGGGGTCAAGCTGGCCTCCCGAAGATGGTGGAATTGAAACATGCAAAGGATTCATGTCCCTGATGACATTGTTGAGCTACTGAATTCATCAACCTTGAAGCCACTCGACTTTCAGACTTCTTGGCATAGGGCTTGGTATGATTCCTTACTAGGTTAAGCCAGGTGAACTGATGTTACTTACAGCTGAAAGCTTCCTGACTAATACAACCCAAAATGGAATCACTTCTTCTTAAATGAAATTTGGCTCAATATAGTAAAATTTGGACCATATCCCGGCAGGATGCCTAGGTGCATCCTAGATAACGTTAAGGTGATAACAATTGAAGAGAATCTCAAAAGATACCCTTCCAAGGAGAGGGATCACAAAGGTAGGTCTCTTTGCCTTTGTTTGAGGAGGTCTTTAAAAGGTCTGGATCAGTAGAGTGCTACGTTTAAAAGTTTTCAGGGTGGTATGCTCCTGAGTTGTACGAGTGGAGACAATGGACTGGAGTGAGTGAAGATTCCTGGCAGGGATGTTTCCCAAGAGACTGTTGTGATAGTCTAGGGAGCAACAATGTGGGTTTGAACTGTTTTGTGCCTGTGGGAACACAGGAGGAGATTTGAAGGTTTGGTTCACTGAGCAGGAATGTAATCAAAGATTCATTTAACATAAATACCAGGAAATAACGTATCCCAGAAACCAAAGGAGGAGAGAAGAGACTATCATGAATGAAACAGTGATCACCACCATTGCTGGGCACAGAGTGACCAAATAGTGAGGGCTTGCCACATGGCAGACACTGTTGGAGACTTTACATGTATTATTCCATTTCATCCTCCCAAGAGACCCATGACATAGGGTCTCCAGACCCTCCAGTCATTGGGCTCCCGGCCCTCCAATCAGGGCCTCCAGATTGTTCCCATTTTCCGATTAGGACACTAGATGTTGGAGAGGTCAAATCCCACTACTGATAAAAGTGGACCCAGATTTCAGGCTAACTGCTCCTGAAGCCTCTTGGGTTAGCCAGGGGATAAGCCCCTGACATACAGTGATGCAGAATGTCAAGCAGAAGGGAAAGCTGTCGGACTTGGCAATTAGGAAGTCACTGGTGAGAGAAGCTTCAGGTTTGGAAGTGTGAAAGGCAAGGGAGAGAAGGCAGTGGGTCTTTGAAGAATCCTAGGCACGGAGATAGGGTGTTCTTGCCTAGAGGGCAGATGAGGGCATAAAAAGATTTTTCCACCGAGGGTCATGAGAATTGCTACTGTATTTATTAGTCATGATTTTAGTGGTTTGGGAATTACACGCAGAAAGAGTTCGCCCCAATGTCACTTAGAAATCAAAGTGTTTTGTTTAATCCCTAAAGCCAATTTTTCTTTCATTTCTTATTGAATTGTAAGTAGGAAATTCAGCAATTCTAAGTCTGGTTAGACTGGGAAGTCAAGAGAGCTGTTGGTCAGTAGAGCTTGGAAATATAGCCTCCGTCTCACCATGGATGTTGAATGACCATCCTCTGGTTAACCAAACAATTATCTAATCAAATTGATAATATCTAGTCAGAACTGAGAGCCCCTCAATCACTAGCCCAGTGATGATTCACATGTATGAGATTTCTCTTGTGGGGCGGACTCCTTTTGGCAACACCTTCTAGTGAAACCCAACTCAATGTACTAGACAAGCATTCTGGCTGGGTTGCTGGCTCCACGAGCCAGTTACAAATGCCAAGATTGCCATTGAATTGCTTTGGTGTAAATCCCGGTTCTCTTCTGGGGCTTCTGAAGAATCAGAATCCTTATGGTGTTCCCAACTCTGCTCTTGTCCCTTGGGAGGCTGTCTACTTGGTAACGGGGAAGGGCTCTCACTTCCTTAGCCTGAAATTAGGAGAGAGATTAGACACTGAATTATTACAACCGCTTGTTTGCTGAGGGTTAAACGAATCTGAAGATCTGGCTTTCTTGTTTCCTTGGATTGCGTGTGACTAGGGGAGAGGAACCTTTCTACTTCTGTAACCCCTCCTTCTCCATTATCTGGAAACACTCCATGAAGAAGTGGAGGGCAAGTTGAGGGCATACTTTCCAATTAAACAGGAGGTTTCAACATGATGATGTAAATAACTAAATAATTATACTTCCCCAAGGCATTGTTAAACTTGTCCTTTAAGAAGAAGGCAGAACTTTTAGTTTCTTTGTTGATGAAACAAATTTTGTGTTAGCAGGCAAGCTTCTTGAGGCCAGAGACCAGGTCTTTTGGCTCTTTTATAGCTCTAATAATCATTACTGCTGTTCATGAACTATTTCCAGGTCTCTCCCCTTCCGGGCACTGTGGGATTCCACTTCCTGCTCCCTTGCGGGTGGGTGGGGCCCTGAGATTAGTCAGGCCAAGGAGATATGATAGAAAACAAAAGGCCTCGGATTTTAGTCTCCGATCATTTTGTCTCCTATCATTTAGGGAGATTTAGCCTCCTATGACTTCACAGGATAGACAAATCTTGAATCACTATGTTGTACATCTGAAATGAATATAACATTATGTGTCAGTTATACCTTAATAATAAAATGAAAAAATACAGAAAATGATTTGGTCTCCTGTTTGAGCGTCTCCAGAGCGTTCACTGGCATGGCAACCGGGAATATTCAAGATGGTGGCTATTTTATCCACTTGGATAGCTGAATATTTATGGAGAATAAACTCCCCAGCCCAAGTCTCCTGCTAACTCTCAGTGGACACGTGGCATTAATCACAAATAAACTTTGGTACTTTCAAGCCACCCCCGGTTTGGAATTGTTTTCTACTGCGGCAGGAATCCTGATGAGTACAATGTAAGACCTGACCTATATTTCAAGTATATATGACATCTGTTTTATTTAATATACTCTTAGGTCCACTAGGCTATAAACACCTTGAGAGCAGACATGGCTTGATATCCATTTTGTGTCTGTCATCTAGCAGAGGCACACAATGTTTCTTGATGAAAGTTATTGTATGAATGTTTGGATACCCGAAAAGATGGGAAACGTTAAGAGCACGAGTAACTGAAACCCACTGTTTTTCCTACATTGTATTTGCGCCAACAGCGTCGGCTTCCTCACCGCCCTTCAAGAGAATAGCTTTTGAGACTAAAATTTCACCGAGGGTATTTCCTCTGTCTCTTCACAATCTCTGCAGTCTCTGGTGGAATCATAGTAAGTCACAGTAAGATCATCTTTGGCGGGGGGGAGGAGGACAAGGAGAAGAAGGAGGAGGCGGAGGGCGAGGAGGACAAAGAGAAGAAGGAGGAGGAGGAGGGCGAACAGGAGAAGGAGGAGGGTGAGAAGGAGGAGGAGGGTGAGGAGGAGGAGGAGGGTGAGGAGGAGGAGGAGGAGAAGAAGGAGGAGAACAAAAAGAACAAGAACAAGAAAGAGGAGGAAGGGGAGGAGAGGAAAGAGGGAGAGAAGTTGAGAGAGGAGCTAGTTGCTGCACGGTTGAGAATTAGCTACGTTTAGAACAAAGGCACTCTTTCTGTTTTGGACAATAGGAAAGATCCGTTCTGGAGACAGAAGTGACCAGTCTTAGGGGCCTCAAATAGTTCATCTCAAATATTTATCACTCACAGGCACCCAATAACTTCATAAGTTCTAATTCCTTTTTCCAAATTTCAATCAGTTGAGTGCATTGGGATCCCTAGTTTGGTTGACTGGAGAGTGAGAAAATAAGTAGAACCACATCAAAGGGTTCTATTTCTAGTCCAAAGCTAAGAGTCATTTTAATTAACTTATACAGGAAGAATGCAGTTTCTATTAAGCTTTCTGAAATACTGACAATAACTGGAAAGATCTCCACTACTCCCTTTGAATAACAGCCTAGAAATTGCTGTGGCTCTCTCTCTCACTTCATTCAAGCCCCTGGCTATGCTACCTAATATAGCCCTAACCTCACCTCTGGGACATACCCCTTTTATTCTTCTTACAGAATTTATGACCCAAACGTTATTGATTATACTTGTTTACTTGGCTATTGTCTACTTGTCCCCACTAGAGTGTAAGCTGCTTGAGGGCAGGAGGAGGGTCATTTCTGGCTTTCACTCTGGCACCTAGGACAGTGCCTGGCACACATTCACCACTCAATGCATGCTTGTTCAAGGAATGAACACATGAATGAGTGAATGAATCCATTTATTTAGAAATTACTTGAATCAAAGAACTCATATATCCATAGAAGCAAAAGGAAACCTAGAGTTTTCCAGTCCAAAGCCTTATAGATCCGCAGTTGTGGGTCATGTCTAGGATCACAGAGGTTTGTGATAGAGCCAGAGCAGTGACTCCTTGTCCAGTGTCATTTCCATTTCAACATGCAAATACCTACTACACAGCCACTGGAGAGTGGGTGGGTGGGAGGACGGTGGAGACACCTGGAACAGATAAGGAACTGGTGGGGACAGAGGCTGTTAGCATGTGTCCCATCTTCCCATTGCTGTCCAGCAGGCCATTATCAAAGGTGATGACAAAAGGTATGAGGATACAGGAGGGGAGGAGGGAGAAGGATGTGTGGGGAGCACCAACAGGAGAGGAGGATTAAGAAAGAAGCTGTCCTCCCCTGCCCCTTTTCATCATAAACTTAGCATGGCTCCCCCTCTCCCTGTGGCTCTTTTTAAAATTACGAGCTACTAAGTATTTTAAATGGGCTTTCTGTTATGTCATAAATATTCAGACCAGGAATGGTAATTGTTCCCTATGATTAATTCTGCTTACTCGGTAAAGTTGTGCAAGGTTTTCACTGGAGGGTATGTCTTTTATGTTTTAATGTTACTCATGTATGATACAATTTGTCTTCCACTGCAGTTGAGACAGCGGACTTAGGTTAAGGGTTTGGGGGGTCGTTTTTTCTCATGGCGGTATTTGGAAGTACTAAAACTGGGTGGTTTGTGTTATCCCTCCCTGGGCTGAGATGAAGGTAACTGATGGGGCTCAGGGCCAGAAGTTCCTACTGGCCATTCCAGTCGTAGTGGTCTGAGGGTAATGGAGAAAAGCGCCATATTGAAGGTTACGGCATTTCCCTTTGCTTCCGTTTTAATGATATTTGCCTGCCAGTGTTTTCTCTTTGAAGAGCAATTTAATAAACAATCACTGGCGTTTCATGTCGAGGGCAAGATTTGTAATGGCATTCATCTCCCCAGGAGTTCTTCCTCAGCCTGTGATTGGATCAAGCCCTTTGCAATGAATACAGTGAAGTGCTTGGTGGCCCTACACACGCCCTGGCCCCCCCCCCCCCCCCCACCACTGCACAGGATGAAAAAGGGCTGGGGATGGAGGAGGGAGACGATTTCCAGAATGATTCTGGACTCTGCCTAAATTTCTCTTCCTAAATTTTTCTAAAGGAGGCAGACGTGAGCTTGTAATTACACTAGGACTCTTAAAGGGAGGTCTGAGGTGGGCAGTGAGCACACAAAGTTCTGGAATGTCACCTTAGCCAGCTCTGTATTTTTGGGTAAGAAGGAAGCTGAACAACCAAGGGCTTTCGTTGTCAAAGATGACAATTGACAAGGAAGGTTCTTCTGAAATGGTGCTTATTAAGCACCCCTATGAGTAAGACACCTTTCTGGGTGCTATACAAAGCGAGCCCAGGCAAGGACTTGCATTGCACGCATCTATTTTTGATTCAGATCACATGTAAATTTGTACAGCCAATTAGGGGAGGTCTTGGGCTCCAGTGAAGGTGCTCTGCAAGCCCGAGTGGGGCTGAGCCTGGGCACCCACGCTGAGAAGTGAGGAGCTTGACAGTCTTCTGGCTTCTCCTGTGTTGTAATTAACGACAACAGCAATGTTCTAGGAGGAGCATGCCGAAAAGGGGAGAGCCCCCGAGGGAGACCGTGGCAGGACACCAGGCTGTGGCTGAGGAGGCTGGTAGTCATTCGTCTACGCGAGTGGTGTCGCTCTGTATGAGGCCACAGGGACCCACATAGCTCGTCCTGAAGCCCGTGGCAATGGCAATTTCTGTAGGATCAGAGGTTGGCAACATCACAAATGTGGCAAGCCACTGTTTTTACTCGTCTTTCCTTTGACATGTCAGGCTTGGAGAGAAAAGTGTAACCAGACATGACTGTTTAGGGTTCCTCTGAGAACAGGGAGTGTGACTTTTAACAGCAGGGAAGGCTGGCCGCAACCAACATGCAAATACTTCTCAGAAGGGATGGTGATGGGCAGGCTGGGGTGGTAACTCACCCACATGGTTGAGAGTGGCCATTCCTGTGGCTGTTGACATTCATGCTGTAAGCTGCTACATCCTGTTGGTCTTTGAAGAGAATCCCACCACAACAAAAAGATACTCTAAGCTTCGGCCGGTGATACGCTTATTATAAGTCATGATATAAAACGATCACAGAGTGATTGCACAATAACGGGCATGGCCTCTTGCTGATGGTGGAAATGAGTCGTGACTTATGAGTATGAGAGAAGGTGTGGCCAGTGCATGTTAGGAATGGAGCCAGAGTGGCCAATGAGCTCCTGAAATAGCTTTACAGAGTCAGCCTGAAGGCTGTGCACGCAACCTAAAGACTCGTGCTTTCTTGGGCTGAGCCACACACAATATTCGACGTAGAATAAAGAATTAGGGTCAGAGCAATGCAACCTTCCTCCATTTTCCAATTGCCATCCACTCACCCGTTTTTATGCCTCAGAATACACTCTGAGATTTGTCCTCTAAGACTCCAATTACATTGGAATTGGAGTAATTGGAGAAGAATGGGTTTTCCCCTTTCCTTTTCTGAGGATGAATTAATTCTGATTTTTGTGGAGTCTTCTAGAGCGATACTGTATGACCACACACCTGTGATAAATGGAAGGACATGATTGTTAAATGAGAAAGTTATTAGTAGAGTCATAAAAGGCTGAGCTTTCACGGCAAACCTGAAAGAGTTTAGGTAGAGTGTTAGCAGCTGAGAGAGGACTCTAGAACTCTTCACCTGGGTTCTAATCCCAGGTCTGCCATTTACTAGGTGTGTGGCCTTAAAGTGCTGCACTTCTTCCTGCCTCCACTTTGGCATCTGTAAAATGGACACAGTATTACACTTACCACAGGTAAGTGAGGGCCAAGTTATTATAAGGATTAAATGAGTATAATATGCAAAAACACTTGCACAGTACCTGGCATGTGTAAATACTTGATAAATGCTACTAGTGTTCCTCCTTAATCCAGAACTCAGATAGGTGTGTATGCTTCCTTTCTTCCCTCCCCCCTCTGTTGGCTGAAGTCAACTATAACATATAACATGACTATAATATAGCGCAGAGCCCAATGCGGGGCTCCAACCCGCGAACTGTGAGATCATGACCTGAGCCAAAGTCAGACACTTAACTGACTGAGCCACCCAGGCCCCCCACAGCAGAAAAACTTCATAGAACACCAGAATGTGTCCGCGATGTGGCCTGGCACTTGCCCATCTAAGTTCTCCAGATGATTCTGAGGCACAACCAGGTGAGAACCACTGCTATGAACAACCCTAAATGTGACAAATTTAGGTAAGTACACAGTCCCCACTGGTGTAGTTAAGCAGACTTGAAGCGAGTACCACTGATGGGACGGCTTTCCCATCGAAAGGCATTCTTCCTGTAATATATCTCATTGTAAGATGATCGATTTTCCTCTCTCTCTGGAGAGGGCTAGTTGGCAAAAGGAACTGGAAAGAAACCAGGCGCTAAGTGGTTATGGAAATCGAAGTCTCACTAGGCGTTACATTCGTGACTCTCCTTATCAATCGGGGTGCGTCCGTTAATGACCTTGGCAGTCAAAAGTATCCTAGCACAGTGCAACTCACTCAAACCATATTCATTGAAAGGGAGCCCAGGAAACAACGCAGGTAAGTCTGCAATGGCCACTGAGCTCTGAACTTTCAGAGACGCTTTCCCGTGGGGTACCAGGGCCTCCCACACTGCACCGCTCCAGCAGCCTGGTTGCGTGCTGTAGAGTGAGACCTGCCCCTGATGAAGGGGGCTTTCTGGCCCCGCAGGAAGGGTTCACGTGCTCACGGTCCCTGCTCAGCACCCGCCTGCCCTCGCCCGGCTGGAGTCCAGTAGAGCTGCTCACTGGCTCTCACTCCCCTCCTCCCCACCCTCCGGCTCAAAGACTTTGCAAGGAAACAAACTGCGAACTGTTTCTCTTTGGGAGTCCCGACTTCATCGATGGACGGAGTTATTAGAAAAGGTCAGTCAGTCAAAAGATCATTCCTTGGCCCTGGAGATGAATCGGATAGTTTGATGCCATGAAACCCCAAACTAAGAGTCTTTATGAGAGGAGCCCCTTTGGGGGGTGGCGCCTCTGTCCACGTGAGAGTCCTGGCTTCTTCCGGAGCCTTCCAGGCAGCTCACTGCAGTTAGTCGGAGGCCGCCACCCTCATTAGGTCATGTTTACTGAAGGTGCTTGTTTTCTGTCTCTCCATTCAATCGGTTACAGGACACTGACAGGACAAAGCGTGTAGTAACTGACCACCAATGGAGCTGGCTCTGTTCAGGGATTACGGTTGCCTTGGGAACCAGCTTAGCTGAACTCACCACAGCAAACATGGAATGAATGGCTGGGTCAACACCCCAGATAAAAAGAGGGTTATGCAACTGTTTGCTGAACCCTTGGCAGGATTTTTTTTTTTTCTGGACATTTCCCAGAATATCCCCATATTCACAAATTCCAAATGAAGAATTCTAATTTAAACCCGTAACAAGCATGTTCATTGTTTGCAGAAAAGAGCTGTTGCTTTTGGAAATATAAATGAAGGTCTGTAGAAGATTTGAACTGGGTGTTGCATCAGTTTTGGTAACGGCTAGAAAGCGTGTTTAATGATAAGCTTTCCCTAGACAGGAAACCAGGGAGGCCACTCATGTATTTCTAATGATCTACATGAATAATTTCAGCTACTTAGATTCCAAACTTCGGTCATTAAACGGTTTTATTCTCATCTCAGCTAAATAGAGTCTTGAAAATGAATTTTAAAATGCAGAAATAAGCTTTTGGAAAAAAAAAACAACAACTCAGAGACAGGATGGAGCCTCTCTTTGTGGAAAAGCAAATTGGCAAACAGGACAATTTATTTCAGTCAGTGAGAACAAAGGAGCAAGGCTCTGGGATCTCCTAGTTCCTCAAACCTTTTAATTCTAGGCAAACAATTAAATGGTAACATAATCCAGGTGTCCGGTGTAGTTTATGTTTATTTCTGTCGCGGACTGGAAGGAAAGTATCTCACAGGGTAAGATAGTAACAGTTGTTATGACTAGTACCTGGCTGCTGGACAGTTTTCCTGCTGTGTTTTCCCCATCGGTGACTTTCTCATACTCTTGAGCTCTGACTCCCGAGCGCGCGTTCTCGTCTCGATTTCTTCCTCTTTTCACTTTTTCTTTCTCTCCCCCTAAACCCGCACACACCGGGTGAAGCTCGTCTGGTGTTTTATACAAAGTGGGCACTGAGAGCTGGTCGTTGCCTTCCACAGCTCGTTCGAGATGGCCTGCATCGAGGGTTTCTCTTCCTTTTCTCCGGTTTGCTCCTCAAGGCCCAGACGTCATCTCCAGTGAGACTGCCTACCTTTCTTTAAACTCACGTTTACCATCCTCAGTCGATATCACTTTGTTCTGCTTTCACGGCCACCTAAGGGGGTGGGGGGTGGGCAATGAAATAGCTGGAAGATCGCTGTTATACACACTTTTTTATTGCTTGCGACCTAGTTAAATTACTTTAGATTGGGTGATTGTTAGGTTTAGCCAAGTATTTAATAACCACGTAACTCTAAGATGTCTCTCTTTTTATTGTGCTACATTTCCCATTTTTTATCTGGATATAGCCTGTTCTTTCTGGGAAATTCTGGAGAAAAATAATAAACAGAAGTGCAGACGCATATGTGCTTTTTCCTGAAGCAAATATTTTATTTATTTTATTTTATTTTATTTTATTTTATTATTTTATGTTATGTTTTTGAGAGACAGAGAGAGACAGAACATGAGCAGGGGAAGGGTAGAGAGAGAAGGCAGAATTTGAAGCAGGCTCCAGGCTCTGAGCTGTCATTATAGAGCCCGATGCGGGGCTCGAACCCATGAGTTGTGAGATCATGACCTGGGCTGAGGTTGGAGGCTTAACTGACTGAGCCACCCAGGCACCCCTGAGGCAAATATTTTATTTTATTAAAATTTTTTTTTCTGAAGCAAATATTTTAAATAGCACTTACTATTATCTTTAACTTTTCACTTTGCAGTAACTATAGATTCACAAGATGTTCCAGAGAAATGTACAGGGAGGTTCATCACCCCTTCCACCCCATCTCCTTCCAAGTGAACATCTTGCATAACTATAGTATAATATCAAAACCAGGAAATCGACATTGGTACTCCACAGAGCTTATTAAAGTGTCATCAGTTATGCAGGCACTTTGTGTGTGTGTATGTGTATGTGTGTGTGTGTGTGTGTGTGTGTGTGGCTGAATGCAGTTTTGTCACACGTAGCTTTGTGTAGCTACCACCATGAACAGGACCCACAACTGAAACATCACCACAGGGCTCCAATCATGCTGCTCTTTGAATAGTCACATCTACTTTCTCGCCTCATCTAGGCAAACTCTGATATGTTTTCCATCTCTGTAATTATGTTATTTCATTAACATATGGGTGGAATCATGCAGTTTATATCCTTTAGAGACTGGCTTCTTCACTCACTCACCAGCATTTCCTTGAAATTCACCCAGCTTATTGCGTGTAGAAACAGTCTGTTCCTTTTTCTTGCTGAATGGTGTTCCCTGATCTTGAGGTGCCACGGTTTGGTCAACTACTTACCCACTGAAGGGCATTTAGCGTGTTTTCACTTTTTGGCTCTTATGAATAAAGTTGCTTTAAAATTTGTACACATTTCAACAGAAAAATAAATTATTTTCCCCCAATCTGGGATAAATGCCCACAAGTACTATTGCCAGGTTATATGGTAAGTCCATTTTTAGTTTTAAAAGAAACTGCAAAACATTTTCTAGAGTGGCTGTTCTATTTATATTCCCACCAGTGATGTATGAGTAATTCACTTTTTCCACATCCTTGTCAGCATTTGGTGTTATAACTCCTTTTTAATTTTACCCATTTTAATAGGTACATAGTGATAAATCATTGTGATTTTAATTTGAGTTTCCCTAATGGCCAATGATGTTGAATATCTTTTTATAAACCTATTTGCAGTCTATATATCTTCTTCAGTGAAAAATCTATGCAAGTCTTTTGCCTATTTTCTAATTGGATTCTTTTAAATGTTCAACTTTGAGCGTTCCTTGTATATATTTTAGATATGAGTCCTCTGTTGGATATGTGATTTCCAAATATTTTTCTCCAGTTCTGTAATTTGTCTTTTCATCTTAACAAGGTCACTCACAGAGCAAGGTTTTAAAATTTTGATGTGGTCTGGGGCACCTGCGTTGCTCAGTCAGTTAAGCATCTGACTCTTGGTCTCAGCTCAGGTCATGATCTCACAGTTTGTGAGATTGAGCCTCGCGTTGGTTTCCATGCTGACAGCATGGAGCCTGCTTGGGATTCTCTCTCTCCCTCTCTCTCTGTCCCTCCCCCCCTCATACTTTCTCTCAAAATAAATAAACTTTAAAAAAAATCATTAAAATTTTGATGTGGTCTAATTTATAAATTTTTCTTTCTCCAGGTTGTGATTTTGGTATCAAATCTACGAAATCTTTGCTTAGTCCTAGGAGCTAAAGATTTTTCTCCTATTTGTACCCCCAAAAGTTTATTTTTATAATTTATATTTAAGTGCATGATGCATTTTGAATTCATTTTTGCATAAGGAATGAGATTTAGTTTAGGGTTTATTTTTTTCCTATATGGATTTCTAATATTCCAGTATCTTTTTTTTTTAAATTAAGTCTGCTTTTTTTTTATTCAATCATTTTTGTTTCTTTGTCAAAAATTAAATGGGCATATTTGTGTGAGTCTATTTACAAGTCCTCTTCTCTATTCTGATCTAGATAGCAGTCCACCAATATCATATACTGTCTGGATCATTATGGCATATAGTGGATGCTAATATCATGAAGAATGATTCCTTCTCCTTTATTCTTTGTTTTCAGAATTGTTTGGGCTCCTTTAGGGCCTCTTCCTTTCCATACAAGTTTAAGAATAAGCTTGTCCTGGGGCGCCTGGGTGGCGCAGTTGGTTAAGCGTCCGACTTCAGCCAGGTCACGATCTCGCGGTCCGTGAGTTCGAGCCCCGCGTCAGGCTCTGGGCTGATGGCTCGGAGCCTGGAGCCTGTTTCCGATTCTGTGTCTCCCTCTCTCTCTGCCCCTCCCCCGTTCATGCTCTGTCTCTCTCTGTCCCAAAAATAAATAAACGTTGAAAAAAAAAATTAAAAAAAAAAAAAAAGTCAGAAGACCTAAATCATTGGAGAGAGAGGCCATGTTAATGGATTGGAAGATTCAATGTAAAAATGTTTCCAATTCTTCCCAAATTGATCTATCGGTATATAGCGATTCTCGTCAAAACTGTAGCAAAATGTTTTAGATAAATAGACAAGCTTATTCTTTTTTTTTTTTTTAATTTTTTTTTTCAACGTTTATTTATTTTTGGGACAGAGAGAGACAGAGCATGAACGGGGAAGGGGCAGAGAGAGAGGGAGACACAGAATCGGAAACAGGCTCCAGGCTCCGAGCCATCAGCCCAGAGCCTGACGCGGGGCTTGAACTCACGGACCGCGAGATCGTGACCTGGCTGAAGTCGGACGCTTAACCGACTGCGCCACCCAGGCGCCCCTCTTCTGACTTTTTAAAAAAATGACCATTTTGTGATTTTTCAGCATATAGACTCTTACAGTTTTGTTAGGTTTATACCTATGCATGTAATCTTCTTAGAGTAATTGAATATGGTATTACACTTTTAATTTTGTTTGAATGTGTTCATTATTGGTGCACAGAAATATAATTGACTTTTGTGTGTTAATCTTGTATCCTGTGAATGTGATGGACTCACTTATTTGTTTTAGAAGTTTGTTGTGGATTTCTTGGAGGTTTCCATGTAGAAAATCATCTCATCTGCCAATAATGAGTTTTATTCTTTCCATTCTAATCTGCCTGTTTTTTAATTTTTCTTGCCTTATTGCACTGGCTAGATCTTCTGTTACTATGCTGAATAAGAGTGGTGAGAACAGATATCCTTGCCTTGTTCCTGATCTTGAAGAGGAAAGCATTCAGTCTTTAACCATTAAGCATGATGTTAGCTGCAGAATTTTTGGAGATGTTCTTTATGAGGTTGACAACATTCCCCTTTATTCCTAGTTTGTTGAGAGTATTTATCATAACTGGGTGTTGAATTGGGTCAAACGCTTTTTTGTATCAACCGATTTGGTCTTGTTATTTTTCTTCTTTAACTTGTTAATATGTAATCCCACCTGGTTGTAGTATACTATTCCTTTTTTGTATTTCTAGATTTGATTTGCTAATATTTTGTGGAGGATTTTGTTTAAACTTATGAGATATATTGATCTGTAGGTTTTTGTTTTGTTGTCCCTGAATTTGTCTGGTTTCAGTATTAAGCTAATACTGACCTCATAAAATGAGTTGGGAAGTGTTCCTTCCTCTTCAATTTTTTATAAAATTGGTGTGAATTCTTCTAATGTTTGGTAAAAATCTTCAGTAAAACTAATTTTTAGGAGCTTTGAAATTACAAGTGCAATTCTTTTTAATGTTATAGGACTATTCAAATTATCTGCTTAATCTGGGCTGAGTTACGATTGTTTGTGGTTTTGAGGAATTGGTCTATTTCTTCTAAATTGTTGAAATTATGATCATAAAGTTGTTCATGATATTCCTTTGTTATCCTTTTAATGGTTGAAAGGTCTGTTGTGGTTTCCCCTGTTTCATTATTGATATTGGTAATTTGTATCTTCTCCCTTTTTGTCTTTGTCTTGCTAGAAATTGGGTTTTCCCCAAAGGACCAACTTTTTGTTCCATTAATTTTCTCTATTAGTTTCCTTTCTAAAATTTCATTTATTTCTGCTTTGTTTTTGCTATTTCCTTCCTTATGCTTGCTTTAGGTTTATTTTGCTCTTCTTTTTCTAGTTTCTTGAGATAGGAACTAGATTCTTGACCTAAGAACTTTCCTCTTTTCTAATATAAACATTTAGGATTATAAATTTCCCTCTCAGCATTGTTTTAGATGTGCCTCCAAGATTTTGATATGTTGTATTTTCATTTTCATTCAGTTCTATACACTTTATTTAAACTTCAGTTATTTATTTTGAGAGAGAGAAGGTGTGTATGTGAGCAGGGGAGGGGCACTGAGAGAGAGAGAGTCCCCAACAGGATGCATGCTGTCGGCATGGAGCCCCATACAGGGCTTGATCCCACAAATTGTGAGATCATGACCTGAGCCCAAATCAAGAGTTGGATGCTTCACTGACTGAGCCACCCAGGCACACCAGTTCTCTGTACTTTTAAGAATTTCCTTTGTGATTTTTTTCTTTAAGCTATGGATTATTTAGAAGTGTATTGTTTAATTTAGATGTGCTTGAAGATTTTTCCATTGTCCTTGTGTTACTGATTTCTAGTTTAACTTCCATTATAGTCAGAGGTATACTCTGTATGATTTCAATTCTTTTACGTTTTAAAATTTCTTTTACAAATTGCAATATGGTCTATCTTGGTGAATGTGTGATGGACTCTAGAAAATAATCTCTATTCTGCTGCTGTTAGGTGGATGTTCTATAAATGTCAATTAGACCCTGTTGGCTGATGGTAGTATTGAGTTCTGTGTCCTTATTGGTGTTCTGTCTATTAATTCTATCAATTGGTGAGAGTGGGATGATGAAGTCTCTAACTATATTTGTCTGTTTCTCCTTTCATATCTGTTGGTTTTGTTTTATGTATTTGAAGCTCTGTTGTTTGCTGCAGAGACTTATTTTTAATAGATAATACTTCTAGAAAACATTTAGCTGTTCATGTTTTTTTTAAAAGAATAATCTCTGTGGGGGCACCTGGGTGGCTCAGTCGTTTAAGTGTCCAACTTCGGCTCAGGTCATGATCTCACGGTCCATGAGTTCGAGCCCCACGTCGGGCTCTCTGCTGACAGCTCAGAGCCTGGAGTCTGCTTTGGATTCTGTGTCTCCCTCTCTCTCTGCCCCTCCCCCACTCATGCTCTCTCTCTCTCTCTCTCTCTCTCTCTCTCTCTCAAAAATAAATAAACATTAAAAAAAATTAAAAAAAATAAAAATAATCTCTGTCAATGACTGTTTTTAATTGGTGTATTTTGGTGATTTACATTTAAGGTAATTCTTGATATTAGGATTTACATCTGCCTTTTTATTTTTTAATTTTCTGTTTGTTCTCTGTTTCTCATTCCTCTATTTCCTTTTTGTGTGTGTGTGTGTCTTATTGTGGACTACTTGAACATATCTTAGAATTCTATTTTGATTTACTTACAATGTTTTAAATATCTTGTTTGTAGAGTTTTCATATATATGCTTATATATATAATATATATAAGCATATATATAATTATATATAATCATAGCCTATGGGTATTTATGATTTACTGCTTAGAGTGAAGTAGTGAAACCATTTAAGTCCCTTTACTCTCCCCACTTTTAAAAATATTTTTTAAAAAGATAATTATCTTCAGCATTTGTTCTACCTAAATTAAATGCCACATAAGATAGTGATGTGTTACACTTTTTGCTTCAGCCGTAAAATGTAATTTCAGAATATCACAAGGTGAAGAATAGTCTATTATAATTACTCCTAAATTTCACCTATTTGGATGTTCTTTTTTCCCTTATGAAGGCCCCAGAATACCAGCCTTCTTCTGTTGTTATTTGTTTCTATTTTGAGTGCTCATTTTTTAAGGCTAAGTCTGCTAGCGACAAGTCGTATTAGTTTCCTTTCACTTGAGAACATTTTTATTTCCCCTTCATTCCTAAAAAAAATGGTGTTGTCAGTTAAAGAAAGCAAAGTTGACAATATTTACCTTTCAGCACAGTATTTATATTGTGTCACTTCCTTCTGGCCTCCATGGTTTCAAATGAGAAATCTGCTTTCATTCAAATCGGTGTCCCTCTGCAGGTAATGTAACATTTGTCTCTGAGTGTTACTAAGACTTTTTCTTTATCTTTTGTTTTCAGAAGTTTACTTGTAATGTCTTTTGTGGCAGTCTCTTTGAAGTTACTTGGGTTTGTTCAGTTTCTTGGATCTCGTGGTTTGAATCCTTCACCAGATTGGGGAAGTTTTCAGCCATTATTTCTCTGAATACCTTCTTAGTCCTACACTATTTCCTTTTGTTCCGGAAAGTCAGTGATACAAATTTTTTAGCTTTTATTTTTGCCCTGTAAGTTCTATGTATCTATTCATTAAAAGTCTTTTTTTTTAGTTAGTTGTTTTTTTTTAATAAAGTCTGTTGATCTGTCTTCAGCTTCGTTCATTCTGTTATCTCCACTTTACCACTGAGCTTATCCAGAGAATTTTTTTTTTATTTCAGTTATTTTTTTTTTTTGTGGTTCTGTAATTTCCACTTGGTTCTTTTAAAAACACTTATATTTCCTTGTTAAGCTTTTCTGTTTTTTAAAAAATTTCACAAAAATCTGATTGTGAAATCATTTTTTTAATTTTATTTTTTATTTTTTAAAATTTACATCCAAATTAGTTAGCATATAGTGCAACAATGATTTCAGGAGTTGATTCCTTAGTGCCCCTTCCCCATTTAGCCCATCTCCCCCTCCCACAACCCCTCCAGTAACCCTCTGTTTGTTCTTTGTATTTACGAGTCTCTTATGTTTTGTCCCCATCCCTGTTTTTATATTACTTTTGCTTCCCTTCCCTTATGTTCATCTGTTTTGTATCTTAAAGTGCTCATATGAGTGAAGTCATGTGATATTTGTCTTTCTCTGAGAAATCATTTTTACAATGGCTACTTTTAAATCCTCATCAGATAATCCCGTTATCTGATTCATCTCAATGTTGGTATCAGTTGACTGCCTTTTCTCAGTTCAGTTGTACTTTTCATGGTTTCTCATTTGATGAGTGATTTTGATTGTATCTGGACATTTTTTTTTTTAAATTGGGGTAAGATTGGTTTATAACATTATATAAGTTTCAAGCTTATAGCAAAATTATTTGATATTTGTATCCACTACAAAATGCTTGCCATTGTAAGTCTAGTTAACATCCATCATTTTATGTATGTATGTATGTATTGGAGGTAAAACCGGTGACAGTATATAAGATATCCTGGACATCTTGAATGTGATGTTTGGAGACTTTTGATCTTATTTCGGCTTCTAATAAGCAGCCACTCTAGTTAGATTTAGGTTCTGAATTGTTTTCGTGAACTATCATTTCAATGAGAATTTAGTTTTCAGAGTCCCTGCAATGTTATTTTGGTTGACTTCATTCTTCTGGCTCTGTTCAGCTCTTACTTAATTCCTGTAGGGCTGCCCAGTATAAATGGATGGGTGGTTCTGGAAACATTGGGTTTTGGTTGCTGCTGCTGCTGCTACTGATTGAGCCTGCCATTGCCTCAGGTATGGATTAGGGTAGATCTCTCCACTAGGTCTTGCGGGGGTGTCCTGCTCCTGGTTATTCATCTAGAGAGGGAACCTGTTTTATTTGTCTATGCCTGAGGTTGATTCCAGGTTGTAGATCTCTGGTGCCGGGTCTGTGATATATGGACCCTAGAAAGAACCTACACGAGACTCACTGTGATGATGATCTCAAAAGTCGTGAAGTCTTTGGGCGCCTGGGTGGCTCAGTCGGTTAAGCGGCCGACTTCAGCTCAGGTCACCATCTCGCGGTCCGTGGGTTCGAGCCCCGCGTCGGGCTCTGTGCTGACTGCTCAGACCTTGGAGCCTGTTTCAGATTCTGTGTCTCCCTCTTTCTCTGACCGTCCCCTGTTCATGCTCTCTCTCTCTCTGTCTCAAAAATAAATAAATGTTAAAAAAAAAAATTAAAAAAAAAGTCGTGAAGTCTTTAGCTAGTGCATCTTCTAATTCCAAGTCTTGGAAATTGTTTTTAGATTGTCTGATGAATCAGCTCCAGGATATTTAGTGATATTTACAGGGAGGAGCAGGGAAAAGTGAGTCTATGGCACATTGTGCCTGAACTGGAAAGCACTTACTATTTTTAAAATGAAGAGGGGAGGGGCGCCTGGGTGGCGCAGTCGGTTAAGCGTCCGACTTCAGCCAGGTCACGATCTCGCGGTCCGTGGGTTCGAGCCCCGCGTCGGGCTCTGGGCTGATGGCTCAGAGCCTGGAGCCTGTTTCCGATTCTGTGTCTCCCTCTCTCTCTGCCCCTCCCCCGTTCATGCTCTGTCTCTCTCTGTCCCAAAATAAATAAACGTTAAAATGAAGAGGGGAAAAAAAAAAAACCCTTTCTTCCCTCTAATAAGAATCATCTCTTTTATTTGTTGAAAAACTGAAAAACAAAGACAAACAAAAAGTAGAAAATAAAAGTAAATGCCAATGTTTTCACAAATATATACATTATTAACTCTTTGATGTATGCCCTTCCTGATCCTCTTCTGTGCATATGTAATTTTTGAAGAATTATCGAATTTTAGACTTATTTTTATACTAATATTTGTTAAATATATTTATAGGTCCATATATAATCTTTAAAAAAAATTTTTTTTTTAACGTTTATTTATTTTTGAGACAGAGAGAGACAGAGCATGAACGGGGGAGGGGCAGAGAGAGAGGGAGACACAGAATCGGAAACAGGCTCCAGTCTCTGAGCCATCAGCCCAGAGCCCGACGCGGGGCTCGAACTCCCGGACCGCGAGATCGTGACCTGAGCCCAAGTCGGACGCTCAACCGACTGAGCCACCCAGGCGCCCCTATAATCTTTTATTTATACTAACCACTTTTAGTTTGCAAAGAAAACACACAGCTAGGTTCCTTAAGAAATGAAAGCTATGATTAGAATATGGAGGGATCAAGAAAGCTGTCTTCGTGGCAGTTCAGATATTCTGGGGATGAAACATTAAGAAAAATTGGAACAACGATTCATCTTTAAGATATAAGGCCAGCTCAGTGGACCTCCACTTTCTCTTTCTTCCTTCCTTTCTTTCTTTCTTTCTTTCTTTCTTTCTTTCTTTCTTCTTTCTTTCTTTCTTTCTACTTTCTTTCTCTCTTCTGCAGAGATCCATTGCTCCCTGCTACTTTCTGCTGTCTTACAGTTCCTAAGACAAAGAATCTGTTTGGATCAATTTTTAAAATCATTTAATGTGGAGCATGTATACTGGGCTATGAGCCAAGCCACATGATAGAAAGATGGCCTCCAAAATGACCATCTCACCCAAGTTCACCTTGATCCCTCATGGCTCAACCCCAAGTCTCATCTATGTGACCAGAGGAGCAGGGTTCCTATAACACAATATAGGACTTCACATCAAGAAGAAGAAACTACCTATTGTCAGTTTTTCCTTAAGGGAGCTGTGGGAGGAGAGACACATGGAAAGATCCCAGGCCCATATATTCCAAATACATGGAACATTTGGGATGATTGCAGTTTTTCATGCGTTTGAATTATACTGCAGCAAATAGCCCTGTGGTTAATCTTTGCACTAGTCTTTTACATCCTCATCGACATGAATGACTTTCACAGGTCGTGACAATAACAATACAAATCATAATTGCTAATGTGACCTATAGACCCTCAATAGCTGTCAGTTAAAGAAATTCGCTCACTTTGCTATATTTTTGCGGAATTCTTATACCTAAACATCACATTATAAATAATTGAATATATTTCAGTGGAAACTGAGGACCCTAGAAGTATCTAAAGGTACATGATTAGACTAGTGAAAATTCTAGAAGTAGATTCCGGGCCTGGTAGCTTCTGGTCTATACCGTGCTGCCTTTCTCCTCTTAAGAAACAGTGTCCTCTGGATAGCCAGTCTATCGTGCTCTTTAGAAGTCTTTTAGAATATTTACATTTTAGGAAGATTTTCAACAACAAAGGTAAACCAAAAAATCAGGTTTTTCTAGTTGACTCTCAATGAAATAGGAATGAAATGAATTAGAAAATTCCCATCCGAAGTATTCTAGTAAACTGAGGATTTCCTATAGATATGATATTTATTTGACGTCTCCTGTGTATAAGTCTATTAGTCACAGCTGCTTGAATCCCTAGAAGGTTGTAGGATTCTCCATTTGCTGCATCATTAACTCCTCTGGTCATATATATCCAGGAGTCCTGAGGGAGCTCATGATGATTATCCCAAAGTTTCTACTTTTTGGGGAATCTCTGGTACGTTGCTTTAGGCGTAGAAGCTTAACGAATTATTTCAACATACTAAGTTTATGTTTGAGGTAGAAGTCCTGAAATAAAGAGACAAATGAGAATTTTCTGCACATGCATATATTCCTAAGAGTCAAATAATTTAGCCCAAATTCCCTTCCGGGAGCGGAAGCTGTTACCGATGAAAGTTTTACTTCTCATTCGGATGTTTGGTATTCCACAGAGTTCATCTACGGGGTAGTAGAAGAAAGTGAAAAGCAGCGATCCAGTTGGGCACACCAAATAATTAAAAGAAAGTTTGTCAGGCGTGGGATAAGGGGTGGGTGGGGAGAAACTAAGATTTTTGAGCAGCTGGTAGGTGCCAGTTACTTTATTTTTATTTATTTATTATTTTTTTTTTCAACGTTTATTTATTCTTGGGACAGAGAGAGACAGAGCATGAACGGGGGAGGGGCAGAGAGAGAGGGAGACACAGAATCGGAAACAGGCTCCAGGCTCTGAGCCATCAGCCCAGAGCCTGACACGGGGCTCGAACTCACGGAGCGCGAGATCGTGACCTGGCTGAAGTCTGACGCTTAACCGACTGCGCCACCCAGGCGCCCCGGCGCCAGTTACTTTAAATTGTTATCTCTCTCAATTCTCAAAACAACCCTTTGACTCCATTGTTTCCTTATCAGTCCATTGTACAGATGAGGAAACTGAGGTTTTTGAGAGGTTTGGTGTTTCTCGAAAGGTTCATGAGCTAGAAAGTCATAGGGAGAGGAATAAAATCAAGGTCTGTGGCTTTCTGAGACTTGTATCTTTCTTTCCATAATGTAACTGTTTCCTGAAGGTCTCAGGATTAAAGCATTTTGGATTCTGGAAATAAAGGGTATCTCTTTAAATTCATCGGGCATGAATCCACCATGGGGTTCTGCTCAGTTGAATTCTAATCAGTCCATCTTTAAAACACATGCAGGTGGGAAATTTGAGTCTTTAGTGTCATGAGAGCCCAACAGCCTGGGACTTGTTGGGTTTGTTGCAAGGCTCAAGGCTAATGTGCCTCTAAATCCCTTAAAGGCACATTAGTGGGTAATTACAACAAATAAAGGCTAATGGGAGAACCACATCTGTTTTGTTGATTTGGCTTAGAGAAGAATTCTGGGTTAGGAGATTTAGTCAAATGGCTTGACCCTCTTTAGCCGCCCCTACCCGCCCCCCCCCCCCCAACCCCCAATCCAAAGCATACCTGCAAGGGGCCCATTGTCTAATGGAAAGATCTCTTGACCTCATGTGTGCATAGGAAAAGCATAAGCAGCCTCATACTGACACGGTGACCTGGCTGATGACTTTAGACAGGCCACACATTTTCCTGACCCTGGAAAGGCCATAGAATGTGCCTAGAAGGAGGAATGTCATGAATAGATTTTTATCTTTGCTGTCTCCCAAGGGACCCAAAGTGTTTTTGCAAATGAACTGACAAAAATCCATTGGAGAGAGAGAGAGTCTTCTCTCCTTTAATTGCTCCCAAGGTATCTGTAGTCCAGGTGCTAATGTGGTGTAACTGTCCAGGTGGTCAAGCTTTTATTTTTTGAGGAGTTGGTGTAACAACACTTTCACTTGGGACATAGAGAAGCCGTTATGAATTTTTCAACGTATGGAGTAATTGAAAATCTGTTCTTAGAGGCTTTTCCTATTAGAGGTGTAATTCTGGGGTAAAGACAATGCTGCACGGTCACCAAATTCCATTTAATCTTTCTCTTCCTGAGTATATGGGATGGGATGACAATACTTCTCAACCTCCCTTCCAGTTAGAGTGGACCATAGCCTAGCTCTCACCAATGAGGGTAGGCATCAGAGTTGTAATCCATTCCCAGGTCGGATCTTAGAAATACTACATCTGAGCATCCAGCCTGCTCTCCCCCTGACTCTGTAACCATAGAAGCCATATGTTGAATCTATCTCATTAAGAGGTGAAGGTGGCGTGAAATGCCTGAGTTACCCGATGGAAGAGATGCTTTGTAGAGTCACCTTCCCCGGCAGACTGTATGTGAATGAAAATCAAACCTTTTCTTGTGTTAAACCACTGAGATTTATGGATTTATTGGTGCCATGGAGAAGCCCAGGCTGTAGTAATCAATGCATTCTCCTCTTCATACGTGCCGTATTTTGTGCTTCCAGGGAAGTCTCACAGAATCTTGGCTTTTTATTCTGGGCCGAAAAGTTCTTAGTGCAAACAGCCATCTAATGCTGGATTCTCTTCTGCCAGATCCTAGTCAAGGGGATTTCATCTCCTCCTATAACTGCCATTTAGAACAGCACTGAGTTTTAGATATTCTTTTTACATTGAGCTATATGTCAAATAGTGTCTGCTATATTACCATTATACCAGATTTCCAACCAACATTTCCCCCACCCCCGACTAATCACACCTCAACCAGCCCACAGAAGAAAGCCACAAATGCTAAGAGATATTATAAGCATTTGAACAGTTTTATATTATAAGTGTTTGAACAGTATTCCTAAGTTCACATCACCATGTTTGGGCTTGCTTTCTTCACCAGTGCCCTCAGACTTTGCAAACATTAAAGCGTCTGCTCTCTGCTTTACCTCATTCTAACTCTCTGCTCACCATTTAAAAAATGGTGTTTGGGGCGCCTGGGTGGCGCAGTCGGTTAAGCGTCCGACTTCAGCCAGGTCACGATCTCGCGGTCTGTGAGTTCGAGCCCCGCGTCGGGCTCTGTGCTGACAGCTCGGAGCCTGGGGCCTGTTTCAGATTCTGTGTCTCCCTCTCTCTCTGGCCCTCCCCCGTTCATGCTCTGTCTCTCTCTGTCTCAAAAATAAATAAAACGTTAAAAAAAAAATTTTTTTTTAAATGGTGTTTGTTTATTTTCTAAAGAGAGACAGAGCAAGAAGGGGGGAAGGGCAGAGAGAGAGGGAGACACAGAATCCGAAGCAGGCTCCAGGCTCCGAGTTGTCAGCACAGAGCCCGATGCAGGGCTCAAACTCATGAACCGTGAGATCATGACCTGAGCGGAAGTCAGACACTTAACCGACTGAGCCACCCAGGTTCCTCTGCTCACCATTGACTTTGGTGGTCTGGCATTGTTTGCCTCGTGTCCTCTGATGGCAGCATCTTCTCTTGTCTCAGGAGGGGATCCTACCTTAACTCCCAGCTTGACAGAATCGTGTCCTGGCTCCTCTGTAGTGCCCTGGTCAGATCAGTCTAGGTCTGCCTTTCTCAGCCTTCCCAGCCAGGAGCTGGAACTATTTTGGATTAGAGCAGGCAACTCATTCTACACAAGAGCCAAGAGTCAAGTCTAGTAAGATACACAACAAGAGATCCGTCAACCTAGAACATTAGGGACTAGAAGAAGCCATTCTGTCCTGGGAAACCTTTTTAAAGACAATTGTGAAGAATTTTAGGAAATTTGAGATATATTCTCAGAAGTCATCTCATCTGAGAGACCTTCCCTGACCATCTTTTTCTGTTTATTTTTAAATGTTTATTTACTTATTTTTGAGAGTGAGAGAGGGAGAGGGGCAGAGAGAGGAGACAGAGAATCCCAAGCAGGCTCTGTGCTCTCAGTGCGGAGACTGATGTGGGGGTCGAACTCATGAACCGTGAGATCATGACCTGAGCTGAAATCAAGAGTTGGACACTTAAATGACTGAGCCACTCAGGCACCCTTTGACCATCTTTTCTATTCCATCCTTCATCATACTCTTACTCCTATCCTGTACTATTTTTCTTCATAGCACTTTCCACTGCTTTGATATACGTTTGTTTAGTTTTTCAGCTCCTATCAGTAGAAAGTAGGCTACTGAAGGCAGTAACTATTTGTTCACTGCTATCGCCCCACACCTAGGACAGTACTTAGTGCATGCTAGGTGCTCAATACATATTTACTGAATATTGATTAAATAGCAGAAGGGAGTCACTTAAAGATATGGAAAATTAAGCCAAGGCATTCTCTGAGAGTATAGTACAAAAATCGCAAAGAGATAGAAAAAAATGAAAGAAAAATGAAGAGAGAAGGAGGATAGTTTCAGAAGTTTTAAATATATCAAATTTAAGTTCCAGGAAGAGACCAGAGAAAGGATGAAGCGGAAGAGGGGAGCAATTCCCAAAGTAATTGCAGATGAAAATTTCCCATATCTGAAAAAAAGACAATGGTACTGACATTGAAAGTGCTCACTGAGTTCCAAGTACAATAAATGAAAAGACACATCATAAGGAAATTCCAAAATCCTCAAGGGAAGGTAGACCCTCTAAGTATCTAGAGAAAAACATCAGATAGCTACAAAGCAGGAAGAGTAAGACTGGCATTATAGTAATATCAAAATCTTCACTGATGGTTGCAGTAAGGGAGGTGATGGAGGGAGGTGTTAAGGAGATGGAGAAATGTCTTAGATTCCTGTCTTGTTGGAGGGTAGGGATTAAATCTAGTTGTTATAGAAATACACATTTAACTATGTACTTGAAAATCTAGGGATAATTTGTAGAATAAAGAAGGCAGAATATATAAATTCTACAGTTTTGGAAAGGAAAGAAGGAAAAGGAGGGGGAGAAAGAGAGGAGAGAGGTAGAGATGGGGGAGAGAGAGGAAAGGGAGAGAGAGAAAGAAAGGGGGGAGAGAAGGGGGAGGGAGAAAAAGGGAGAGAAGAAGGAGAGAAAAGGAGAGGAGGGGGAGAAGGAAGAAGAGGGTGAGAAGAAGGAGAAAAAGGAAGAGAGAGAGATGGGAGAGAGAGAGGGGTGGGTGGGGAGGGAGAGATAGAGAAGGAAGGGGGAGAGAGAGAGGAGAGAGAGAGGTAGAGGGGGAGAGAGTGGGGGGAGGGAGGGAGAGAGAAGACCAAAGAAAATTCAAATTCTCTTACACACACACACACACACACACACACACACAGTCCTCGAACTAGATGGCCTCACAATTGATTCTGCTTGATGTTTATTTATTTATTCATTTTTAAGTTTTTATTTATTTAATTTGAAAGAGAGAGAGAGAGCAGAGGAGGGGCAGAGAGAGAGGGAGAGAATCCCAAGCAGGCTCCACACTGCTAGTGCAGAGCCTTGTGCGGGGCTCAAACCCACAAACTGAGATCATGACCTGAGCTGAAACCAAGAGTCAGATGTTAACTGACTGAGGCACCCAGGTGCCCCATCTGTGCCATGTTTAAAAAACAAGTTATACCAATCCTTTACAGACCTCTCCAAAAAAGTACACGAGTGGGGAATATTTTAAAACTTCTTACTCTGGTACCAAAATCAAAGATATCACAAGAACACTACAGACTTATATCTCTATAAATATATGCACCCCCCCCGCCCCCCCGCCAAATACTTTCAAACCAAATTAAGCAACATACCAAAAGGATTATATACCATGGCCATGTGAGGTTTATCCCAGGAATGGTTCAACATACAAATCAATCAAGATAACATACCCTAATAATAGCATAAAGGGCAAAAAACATATGATTATCTTAATAGACACAGAGAGAACATTTGACAATATACAACATCTTTTCAAGATAAAAACACTCAAAAAAAAAAAAAAAACTAGAAATAAGGGAGAATTTCCTCAACTTGAGTAAGGGCATCTACAAACAAAACAAAACAAATTTTGAAAGATAGAATACTTTCACAAGGCAAGGAACAAGACAAAGTTGTCTGCTCTTACCACATCTAGTTACATTGTACTAGAGGTGCTAGCCAGGGAAATTAGACAAGAAAAAGAAATTTAAAGCATCTAGAGCAGAAAGGAAGTAAAATGACCCAAACTATTAGCACTAATAAATGAAGTTAGCAAGGTTGTGAGATCACTATACAAAAATCAGTTGTGTTCTCTACAATGAAAACGAATAATCTAAAAAAGAAATTAAGAAAACAATTCCATGTGCAGTGATGTCAAAAAGAATAAAATACGTAGGCATGAATTTGGTGAAAGAAGTATGAGGCTTATACGCTGAAAACTACAAATATCATTGGAAAAAATTAAAGAAAACCTAAAGAAATGGAGACCTCCTATGTTCATGGATTGGACAACTCAATATTAATAAGATGGCAATCCCTAAATTGGCTTACAGATTCAATACAATCCTTCCCAAAAGCCAAGCTGCATTTATTTTGGTCGCTATTGGCCAGCTGATCCTAAAATTCATATGAAAGTGCAAAGGGCCCAAAATAAGAAAATTATTTTGAAAAAGAAGAACAAAGTTGGACAACTTATATTTCCTAATTTCAAAGCTGACTACCCAGCTGTAGGAATAAAGTATGTTTGTGTGTTAGTGGCATAAGGCAAAGATTAACGTAACAGCATTGAGAGTCCCGAAGTAAACTCTTACATTTATGGTCAATTGATTTTAGACAAGGGTGACAAAACAATTTAATGGAGAAAAATAGTGTTTTCAATAAATGGTGCTGAGACAATTGTACCACAAACCACTGAACTGTGTACTTTAAAAAATAAACTTGAAAATAATAAGAACAGGTTAGTTAAACCTTCAAGAATTTACGGATTCTCAGAGTAAGCTTTTCAACATGTCCCTATATGCTCCTCACTGGAAGCTTAAAATTCAGGGCCCTGGTCTTCAACTGATAATAGACAAAATAGGGTTTGAGGGAAAAGCATGTGAAGTGATGTAGCCTTATTTCATACTCCTAAAAGAAACAGGCTTCTAAGAAATTTAACAGTTTTAAATCTTTATGTGTTGAGCATAGATTCAAAATACACAGACAAAAAACTGATAGAAAGACAGGAGTACTTAAGAAATCCACAGTCACAATGGACTATTTTTAACTTTTTCAGAAATCAGCAGTTACAGTAGACAAAACTTATTCAGGAAAAGGAAAGACTAACAACATAAAAAGTGTTGTTTCTAATGCAAGTATACAATCTTTACACATATACATGGAGCATGTATAAATGTCAACCATATGTTAATCAAATATGTTCATCAAGTTCCAAAATGTTATCATATTGGTCATTTTATAATAAACAGAGTGCACATAATTGCAAATTAATAATAGAAAGATACCATAAAAACCGTACACTTAAAAATGGGAAAAAAACACTTGTAATTACTTTGGAATAAATAGGAGATGAGGGGCACCTGACTGGCTCATTCGGTTAAGCATCCGACTTCAGCTCAGGTCATGATCTTGTGGTTCACGAGTTCCAGCCCTGCGTCAGGCTCCGTGCTGACAGCTCAGAGCCTGGAACCTGCTTCCAGATTCTGTGTGTCCCTCTCTCTCTGCCCCTCCCCCACTCATGCTCTCTCTCTTTCTCTCTCTCTCTCTCAAAAATAAATAAACATTAAAAAAATTAAAACAACAGGAGGTAAATAGAAATTATGAAATATTTAGATATTAACATTGAGATTGCATAGCAGGTTTCTGTGATGCAATCAAAGAAGTTCTGAAAATTTATTACCTGAAGTGCTTTATTTGAAAATAAGAGGGATGAACATGAACTACAACTCCAACCAAAATGTTAGAAAAAATAAAAGCAAACTAAACCCAAAGAAGGTAGTGGTTAATAGAGAAAAGAGAAATGAAATCAAAATTACATTTTGATTTTACCTTAGGTAATAACTGTCATTAATAACGATTAAAAAATCATTCAAAGAGGTTTCTTTGAAAATACTACTAATATTTTTAAAATGGCAATTGTCAGCATAAAACAATTAGACATGTCCTCATAGATAACAGTAAACAAGTGACCACAGAGAGAGGAAGTTGTAAACCTCCTGAGAGAGGAAGGTTTTGTATCAATTAATTTGGCGACCTTGACAAAAATAGGGAAAAAAAAGAATTTATCAAGATGACCAACATTGGATCAAGAAGAAGTAGAAACCAGAGGAGATAATAAAAATAGGTTAAAATCAAACAGTAGGCATGTCCCCACATTCAAATTAGTTTTGAGAGAAATTCTACAAATTTTCAAAGAATAAATGATTGCCATATTGCCATCGTTTACAAAATGTTCCAAAATATTTTAAAAAATTAGAAAGGTAGCCTAACATGTTATGAGACCATATCACTTAGGAATATGGATTTCAGTTTTTAAAATTACATATTAGCAAGTCAGATCTGGTAGTGTATTAAAATAATACATCATGATCAAATAAAATTTATACCAGTAGTGTAAACATCAGAAAATCTACTCATATGATCTCTACATTAACAGATTAAAGATAAAAATACAATGCTGTCATTACATATTGAACCCAATTTTTATAATATTCAACATATAATCATGATCTGTAAAGAATTTCTGAAATTTCAAAAAAACCCTTATCAAGTTAGTTACAAAAAATGTTGCCTTGGGCCTCCTGGGTGGCTCAGTCAGTTAAGCGTCTGACTTCTGCTCAGGTCATGATCTCGCGGTCCGTCAGTTCGAGTCCATGTCGGGCTCTGTGCTGACAGCTCAGAGCCTGGAGCCTGCTTCGGATTCTGTGTCTCTCTCTCTCTTTCTCTGCCCCTCCCCTGCTCATACTCTGTCTCTCAAAAATATATAAAAATAAAAAAGAAAAAAAGATGTTGCCTTGACCCAATAAAATATATCAATTAGAAATTCACAGTGGAAAAAAAGAAGAAATTTACAGCAAACATTATATGGAATAATAACACATTAGAGTCATTCTCACTAAAACCAAGAAAAGTTCTAGAATGCTTGCCATCCGTAATTTTTATTCTACCTTTTAGAAGCAATACTAATCAATGAAATCATACACACATACACACAAAGAAAGAATAAGAACTTTGAAGAATAAATGTCATGCCATTATGTGAAGATAACATTATCTACTTAGATATCCATGAAAATCAAAGTACAAGGGCTTAGAGCTAATATGGGAGTTTAGCAGCATGGCAGGATATGATATCATCATTTAAAACAGCCTATTACTATTGTGTACCCCACCACTAACTGTTTAAAAACTATAAATGGTGTGTGTGTGTGTGTGTGTGTGTGTGTGTGTGTGTGCTTGTGGAAGGAGGGAGGGTGCAAGAGACATAGAGATAGAGATAGGGACAGAAAGAGAGAGACAGAGATAAAAACCATTAAATCCTTAGGAATTAATTGTACAATAAATGTTCAAAATCTTAGATCTTTAAAAAAATAATTTAAAACTTTACCAATCACCTTAAAGAACATCTGTGTAACTGATACAGTTTTATGGATAAGATTCATTGTTATAAGATTTAACTCATCATAAAGTAAATCTCTATATTTAATGCAATCCCAGTGAATATTCCAAAATAAGCTTTTGTGTTAGAAAATTTATGTAACAATTTGGCAAAAATAAATGAAATGAAATGAAATGAAATCTGTACTGAAACTAATTTTAAAAATAAACTCCATATACATTAAACATCTAAATGTTAAGAAAGTAGAAATGTAAATGCATTAGAAGAAAACATTGACAAGTATGTCTGATTTTTAGAACAGGGAAAGCATTCTTTTTTTTTTAAATATAATTTATTGGGGCGCCTGGGTGGCGCAGTCGGTTAAGCGTCCGACTTCAGCCAGGTCATGATCTCGCGGTCCGTGAGTTCGAGCCCCGCGTCAGGCTCTGGGCTGATGGCTCAGAGCCTGGAGCCTGTTTCCGATTCTGTGTCTCCCTCTCTCTCTGCCCCTCCCCCGTTCATGCTCTGTCTCTCTCTGTCCCCAAAATAAATAAACATTGAAAAAAATAAAATAAAATAAAATATAATTTATTGTGAAGTTAGCTAACATACAGTGTATACAGTGTTCTCTTAGCTTTGGGAGTAGATTCCCATGATTCATCGCTTACACACAATACCCAGTGCTCATCACAACAAGTGCCCTCCTCAATGCCCATCACCCATTTTCCCCTCTCCCCTGCCACCTCTATCAACCCTCAGTTTGTTCTCTGTATTTAATAGTCTCTTTTGGGACGTCTGGGTGGCTCAGTAGGTTAAGCATCTGACTTCGGCTCAGGTCATGATCTCACGGTTCGTGGATTCGAGCCCCACGTTGGGCTCTGTGCTGACAGCTCAGAACCTGGAGCCTGCTTCGGATTCTATGTCTCCCTCTCTGCCCCTCCCCTGCTCGCACTGTCTCTCTATTTCTCTCAAAAATAAATAAACATTAAAAAGAAAAAAGAAAAATATTTAAAAAGAGTCTCTTATGGTTTGCCTTCCTCTCTGTTTGAAACTATTTTTTCCTCTTCCATTCCCCCATGGTCTTCTGTTGAGTTCTCAAATTCCACATATGGGTGTAAATATATGATATCTGTATTTCTCTGACTCATTTCACTTAGCATAATAGCCTCCAGTTCCATCCACATTGTTGCAAATGGCAAGATTTCATTCCTTCTCATTGCCCAGTAGTATTCCATTGTATATATAAACCACATCTTCTTTATCCATTCATCAGTTGATGGACATTTAGGCTCTTTCCATAATTTGGCTATTGTTGAAAGTGCTGCTAGAAACATTGGGGTACAGGTGCCCCTATGCATCAGCACTCCTGTGTTCCTTGCGTAAATTCCCAGCAGTGCTATTGCTGGGTCATAGGGTAGATCTATTTTTAAGTTTTTGAGGAAACTCCACACGGTTTTCCAGAGTGGCTGCACCAGTTTGCATTCTCACCAACAGTGCAAGAGGGTTTCAGGGAAAGCATTCTTTTTTCTTTCAATGTTTATTTACTTTTGAGACAGAGAGAAAGAGACAGAGTGCCAGTGGGGGAGGGGCAGAGAGAGGGAGACACAGAATCCGAAGCAGGCTCCAGGCTCTGAGCTGTCCTCACAGAGATATGGCCATCTAAGCGCATGAAGCTCAAAGATCCCTGAACAGATTCAATCCAAAAAGATCTTCATGGAGACACAGTATAGTGAACATCTCAAAAATCAAAGAAGAGAGCATTTTGAAAGCAACGAGAGAAAAAAAGGCTAGTCACATATATGGGAACCTTGATAATGTGATCAGCAGTTTTCTCCTCAGAAATCTTGCAGTCTAGAGGAGAGTGCTAAATGCTAAAAGAAAAAAAAGAATGCCAAGCAGAATACTTTCCATGGCAAAGTTGTCCTTCAGAAATGGAGGGATAAAGACTTTTCCAGACAAACAAAAACTGAGAGAATTTGTCACCAATAGACTGACCTTACAAGAAATGCTAAAAGGAGTTAAGCTTAAGTGAAAGGACCCTGGTTAGTACCATGAAAACATACTAAAGTATAAAACTTGCTGGTAAACATGAGAAACATAGAGTAAAATTCAAAGTACTCTAATATGCAATGGTGGTGTATAAATCACTTTGGAGTCTAGCATATATGTTAAAAGACGAAAGTATTAAAAATAACAATAGTTACAATATTTGGCTTATGGACACACGATATAAAAACATATAAATTGTGGCATCAACAACATAAAATGTAGGATAGACAAGTAAATGTGTAGAACTTTTCTATGAAATTGAAGGTAAGTCGTTCTAAGCTTAAAATAGACAGTTGTAAGATGTATTGTGAAAGCCTCATGGTAATCACAAAGCGAAAACCTTAACAGATACACGAATAATAAAGAGAAACAAATCAATCCCACTACAAAAAGATCATCAGTTTACAAAGAAAGAGAGGAAGAAAGTAGAAAAGGAACTACTAAACAACCAGAAAACAATGAACAAAATGGTGGTAGTAAGCCACCATTCACCAAACGTGAATGATTTAAGTTCTCCAATTAAAAGGTGTAGAGTGGATGAATGGATTAAAAAGAATAAAGAAGAAGAAGAAGAAGAAGAAGAAGAAGAAGAAGAAGAAGACCTAACTATATGCTACCAATAAGACACTCACTTAAGCTTTAAGGCCATTCCTAGGTTGAAAGTGAAGAGATGGAGAAAAATACTCCATGCAAACAGAAACCCAAAGAGACCAGAGATAGCTATACTGAAATCAGACAAAATGCCTTTAAGTCAAAAACTGTAACAAGAGACAAAGCAGGCCATTATATAATAATAAAGGGGTCAGTTCATTGAGAGGATATAGCAATTGTAAATATGTATGTACCCAGGATTTAAGCTCCTAAGTAGATTAAACAATTATTAATATATCTGAAAACAGAAATAGACAACAATGTCATAATAGTACAGGACATCAATACCCTACTTTCAACAATGGATAGATCATACAGACAGAAAGTCAATAAGGAAATAATGGACTTGAACTTCACTTTGAAGCCAAATGAGCCTAACAGTCATATATACAGTGCATTTTATCCAACAGTAGCATATTCTTCTCAAGCACTTAAAGAACATTCTCCAGACCAGATTCCATGTTGGCCACAAAGCAAATCTTTAGAAATTTAAGAAGACTAAAATCGTATCAAATCTATTTTCTAACCAGAATAGTATGAAAGTAGAAATCAGTAACAGGAAGAAATCTGGAAAATTCAAAATATGTGGAAATTAAACCATACACTCCTGAACAAACACTAAGTCCAAGAAGAAATCAAAAGAGAAATAAAAAAAAATATCTTGAGGAAAATGAAATGCAAATACAACATACTAAAACTTATGGGATGTGCAAAATAATTCTAAGGAGGAAGTTTAGAGAGGTAAATGTATGTACTAAGAAAAAAGAAAGATCTCAGATAAACAACCTAAACTTATACCTCAAGGAATAAAAAAAGAACACACTAAACCCAAAGTTAGCAGAAAGAAGGGAAAATAAAGATTAAAGCAGAAATAAATGAAATAGAGACTAGGAAGACTAGGAAGAGAAATAGAGACTAGGAAGGAAATAGAGACTAGAAGAGACCATTAAAACTAAGAGTTGGTTTCTTGAAAAGGTAAACAAATTGACAAACCTTTAGCTAGACTAAGAAAAAAAAGAGAGATGATTCATATAAATAAAATTCTAAACGAAAGAGGAGACATTACAACTTGTTTCACAGACATACAAAAACTCACAAGGCTACTACGAGAATTGTAAGCCAACATCAGATAACTTAGAATAAATAGATTCAAACCTAGAAACACACAACTTACCAAGACTGAATCATGACACAATAGAAAATCTGAATAGACCAATAACAAACAAGGAGATTGAACACCAGTTAAAAATTTCCCAGCGAACAAACCCAAACCCAGATGGCTTCACTGGTGAGTTGTTCCAAACATTTAAAGAGTTAGTACCAATTCTTCCAAATTCTTCCAAAAAATTGAAGAGGAAGGAACACTTCTAAACTGATTTTATGAGGCCAATTTTACCCTGATACTGAAACCAGACGAAGACATTAGAAGGAAACGAAACTACATGCCAGTATCCCTCATGAAAATACATTAAAAAATTCTCGGGGCGCCTGGGTGGCGCAGTCGGTTAAGCGTCCGACTTCAGCCAGGTCACGATCTCGCGCTCCGTGAGTTCGAGCCCCGCGTCGGGCTCTGGGCTGATGGCTCAGAGACTGGAGCCTGTTTCCAATTCTGTGTCTCCCTCTCTCTCTGCCCCTCCCCCGTTCATGCTCTGTCTCTCTCTGTCCCAAAAATAAATAAATGTTGAAAAAAAAATTAAAAAAAAAAATTCTCAACAAAATGCTAACGACATGGAATTCAAGAGCACATTAAAGGGATCATATGCCATAATCAAGTGAGATTTGCCCCTGAGTTGCAAAGATGGTTCAACATGTGCAGATTAATAAATACGATGCACCACATAGAAAAATCATATAATCGTCTCAACAGAGGCAGAAAAAGCACTTGAGAAAATTCAACATCCCTTCGTGATAAAAACTTGCCACCAATCAGGTATAAAAGAAATGTACCTCAACATAATAGAGGCCATCTATTACAAGCTTACAACTAACATCGTACTCAATGGTGAAAAGCTAAAAGCCTTTCCTCCAAGAACAGGAGTCAGACAAGACTCAACATTACTATTCAATATAGTACGGGAAGTTCTAGCCAGAACAATTACTTACAAAAAAAAAAAGTAGCCAAATCAGAAAGAAGTAAAATGAGAGCCATTTGCAGATGACACTATTTTATGTATAGAAAACCCCAAAGACTCCAACAAAAGCTGATAGAACTAATAAATGCATTTCGTAAAGTTGCAGGATACAAACTCAACACAGAAATCAGTTGCATTTCTATACATTAACAACAAACTATCTGAAAGAGAAATTAAGAAAGCAATTCCTTTTCAATAGCATCAAAAATAATAAGATAATGGGGTGCTTGGGTGGCTCAGGTTGGTTGAGCATCTGACTCTGATTTCGGCTCAGGACTTGACTCCAGGGTCGTGGGATCTAGTCCCCCCCCCCCCCCCCCCCGTTGGGCTCTGCACTGAGTGTGGAGGCTGCTTAAGATTCTCTCTCTCTCTCTCTCTCTCTCTCTCTCCCTCCCGCTGCCCCTCTCCCCTGCTCCTGTGCTCACTCTCTCTGAAATAAGATGAAAAATTAAAAAAATAAGATACTTAGGAATAAATCTAAGCAAGGAAGTGAAAGATCTGTACACTGGAAACTGTAAGACTGATAGAAGAAATAGAAGAAGACACAAATAAATGGGAAGATAGCCTATGTTAATGGATTGGGGAATTAATATTGTTAAAAAGTTCGTGCTACCCACAGTGATTTACAGATTCAATGCAATCTCTACCCAAATCTCAATGGCATTTTTCACAGAAGTTCAAAAAAAAAAAAATCATAAAATTTGGATGGAACCACAAAGACTCCAAATAGCGAAAACCATCTTGAGAAAGAACAAAGCCAGAGCCATCATATTTTCTGATGTCAAACTACATTTAAAAAGCTATAGTAGTCAAAACAGTATGGTACTGGCATAAAAACAGTCACATGGATCCATGGCACAGAATAGAGGGCCCAGAAATAAACCTACACATATATGTCTGATTAATTCAGAACAAAGGAGCCATGAATATAAATTGGGGAAAGGGCAATGTCTTCAATAAATGATGTTAGGAAAATTGGATATTCACATGCACAAGAATGAAACTAAACTCCTGTCGTACACCATTGATAAAAATTAACTTGAAATAGATTAAAGGCTTAAATATAAGACCTGAAACTATAAGACCCCTAGAAGGAAACACAGGCTGCGAGCTCCCAACACTGGTCTTAGCAGGGATTTCTTAAGATAAGACACCAAAGCACAGGCAATAAAAGCAATAATAAACACGTAGGAGTGTATCAAACCTAGAAACTTCCTCACAGCAGAGGAAGTCACCAATAAATTGAAAAGACAATCTACAGAATGGGGGAAAATATTTGCAAACCATGTATCTTATATGGGCTTAACACTGTAAAAATATAGGAACCTCATAGGGGCACCTGGGTAGCTCTGTCGGTTAAGCATCTGACTTTCGGTTTTGGCTCAAGTTGTGATCTCGTGGTTTCTTGAGTTTGGGCCTTGTGTCGGGCTCTGCACTGGCAGCATGGAGCCTGCTTGGGATTCTCTGTCTCCCTCTTTCTCTGCCCCTCCCTCACTCACGCTGTGTGTCTTTCTTAAAATAAATAAGTAAACTTTAAAACAATTTTCTTAAAAATATGAGGAACTCCTACGACTCAACCTTAAAAAACCCTCAGACAATCTAGTTATGAAATGGGCCTGTGACCTGAGTGGACATTTTTCCAAAGAAGACATACAAATGGCCAACAGGTACAAGAAAGGCTGCTTAATGTCACCAATCATCGGGGCCATGCAAATCGATACCCCATGTGAGATATCACCTCACACCTGGTAGAGGGCTATTAAGAAGACAAGAGCTCACAAATGTTGGCAAGGATGTGGAGAGAGGGGAACGTTCATATGCTGTTGGTGGGAATGTTAACTGGCGCAGCCACTATGGAAAACAGTATGATGGTTCTTCAAAAAATCACAAATAGAACTATCACATGATGCAGCAATCCCACCTCCGGGTATTTATCTGAAGGAAACAGAATCAGCATCTCAAAGAGATACCTGCACTCCCATGTTTATGGCAGCATTACTCCCAATAACCAAGACACGGAAATAACCTAAATGTCCATCAGTAGATGAACGGATCAAGAAAATGTGTCACACACACACACACACACACACACACGCACGCACACACAATTATTCACTAAAAAGGAAGAACATCCTGTCATTTGTGACAACACGGATGAAACTTGAGGGTATTACGTGAAGTGAAATAAGCCCGACGGGGAAAGACAAATACAGCACTATCTCACCAATACGTGGAATTAAAGAAAGAAAGAAAAAAAAAAAGCTGATTTCATAGAAACAGAGAAGGAGAGAAGGGAGGTTGCCAGGGGAGATGGGGAGGGGGGGGGAAATGGAGCATGTAGGTCAAAGGGCACACATTTTCAGTTACAAGATGCGTAAGTTCAGAGGATCTAATACAGCATGTTGACTATTGTCTAACTCTACATAGGTGACTATATAATACAGTATGGTCACTTGCAATTGGCTGAAAAAAAAAGTTAACTATGTGCCACGATGGATGTGTTAATTACCTTGCTGTTGGTAACCATTCCACAATATATATGTATATCAAATGATCACGTTGTACACTTTATATGCAATTATGTTTGTAAATTATTCCTTGAAAAAGCCGGGAAGAAAAAGTTAAAAAAGGAAATCCTTTCTGTAAAATGAAGCAGAAAACATAAAGCCTTCCTGTACATTTTCTATAGACATGACTCTACGTTTTTATAGACATATACATGTAAATGTATGGAAAAGGACACTTACAAATGGATGATAGCAGTTGCCTCTGGAACGCAGACTGGGGTGGGGTTTGGACCCATCACAGGAACTCAACTTGATTTGCATTCTTCGCCTGTCTGTGAGATACAGTCATGGCATCGTGAATTTAGAGCTTGTAGAGTTAAGTAAAGGTTATTCTAAAAACTTTATTGGAAGTCTGAGGAGTATCATGTGTGACTTGATTGAGGCAAAGTGCTATCTTCTCTTTTCTAAGTTCTAGTTTAAAACCCGTAATAAATAAAGGGTGAAGGAGACAGTGATGGAAATGTGGCATTTTGTTGTTGTTTCCACCTTCCCAGGTATTCATCATTATTATTAAGTCACGGCAGGAATCTTCCCTGACAATACAGTCGGAAGGTGAGTTAATAAAAATAATGATAATATTACGAGACAGGAAAGCATTGAAAATGCTACATACATACCTTAAAGCCATTCTGACTTAAAATCTGCAAATCCATCGGCTCATTCATCAAGCTTCTGATGTGATGCAGGACTGAGGCCTTAGTTCCAATATGGGTCCACTCCTCTGGGTTCTTTATCCTTTCTCTTGCCAAAGCGACTTCTGTAAATCAGCATGCTTCATCTCCACTTTTGTTTTCTTTAGACTCGAGCAAAACTGAAGACACTTGCAAACAACCAGAGTGCAGACTTCTTGTGGATTTCCGCGGCTTTCTACCCGACCATTTTTTTTAGTTGCCTATTTCTCACCTGCTTTGACAACAATGTTTGTCATAGCAACGCGCTTGAATGTAGCTTTCCAAAACACTCAACTTACTTTTAGAAAAGAAACCCTCTGTTGCTATTTATTCTTCATTAGTTTACTGAATCCAAAATTAAACCGCACAATGACACTAATACAAATGTTATAAATGGTATTAGCCAACAGAATAAGCAAACAACTCAACAGTTGGGAAGAGGGGAGGCCAGGATTCACCCCCAGCTCTGCGAGCCAAGGCCACAGTTCTGTTTGTTTTACGGCGGGAATGGGGACACTAGGTGTGTGTATGCTGTGGATCAAACAAGTTGGTTGGGAAAGCTTCTGCAGTGTTTTCTGATATGACAACTAGCCCCACGAATGCCTGGATCCACCTGTCCAAGCGTTTCCGAGGGAGATACACATCAGAAAGAGGAACACCGCTTCTTACCAGCAGCATGACTCACGGGTAAAGAGGAGTTGGTGGAAAAGCCATATTTTACGATCTCTCCACTGTCCGGCGAGCCTCCACAGCACAGGAGCCCCGCCTCAGGACCAGCACACATTCAGGCCTCGATGGGGAAGGAGGGCTCCAACCGGCCCTTGTGTCCACTTGTTAACTCAGACTCACAGAAGAGGACCAGTGAGGAAGTATGGAACCAAATAGCTTGCAGAGTAGATTTACCCCCGCGACTGCATGCGAGGCAAAAGTGGAACAGGAGAGAAGGTGGTTTTGGTTACTGCTCATTTTTGTTACTGCTTTTAGGAACACGGCGAATGGCTGTGAAGCCACTGCCCGTATCTCAAGCCTGAGAGGTACCTGTGACTTACGTCTCTCTGCGTGCTCTCCTTTCTTCCAGCCAGCGTTTTCCGCCAAGAGTAGCCAGCATTCTGGGCCTTGAGTTGATCCTTCCTTTAATGAATTTTTCTTTGTTTTAAATATACATACGCTTCTGCCTTCTCTTAACCAAAGTTGAAAAGCAAAAATCTTACCTCTTGCCCTCTTATGCCTGCCCTGAAACTCTAAAAAAGAGGTATTATACAAGGTCCAGCATCACCCAAGGGAGATCAGTTGTCTGCAAGAGAGTAAGAGAGAGAAATTGTAAATAGTTACCTTAGTTTCCTTTTGATCTAAAGAATCCATGATTGTCTTTTTTCCCTTTCTTTAGTTTCCTTTGGTCATACCAAGGAATGACCCGGTAGATAAACTGCACTGTCTAATGGACCAAGAGTATGGACATGGTTGAACTGGATGATCTGTTTAACTGAAGCCTTTGGAGCAGAGGTAACGTTTTCTTGTTAGGGGACATGGTATGAATGTCACCCTCATGATGTGTTATATATATATACATATATGTGTGTGCATATATATATATATGTATATACATATACATGATGTATACATATATATTCATAAATATATTCATAATTATATTCATAAATATATTATAATTATATTCATAAATATATTCATAGATATATTCATATATATTCATACACACACACGTATATATGTATATATATAATGGCATATTACTCAGCCATGAAAAAGAATGAGATCTTGTCATTTGCAACCACGTGGATAGAGCTAGAGTGTATTATGCTAAGTGAAATAAGTCAGAGAAAGATAAATACCATATGATTTCACTGATGTGTGGAATTTAACAAACAAAACAGATGAACACAGGGGAAAAAAAAAGATGGATGCAAACCATCAGAAAGACTCTTAGGTATAGAGAACAAACTGAGGGCTGATGGAGGGAGGCAAGTGGCGGGGATGGGCTGAATAGGTGATGGGCATTAAGGAAGGCACTTGTTTTGATGAGCACTGAGTGTTATATGTAAGTGATGAATCACTAAATTCTACTCCTGGAACTAATATTACACTCTATGTTAACTAACAAGAATTTAAATAGAAACTTGATACATTTAGGAAAAAAAATGAGACTTTCAAAACACGTGGAATATTCTAGAAGATCTCAACAAACAGGAAAGTGGTTTCAATGTGAATTTGTATCTCAAATATATGCAGTTCTGTTAGAAAAATGATTAAAGAAAGCAACTTAAGTGATACAAACTTTCTGTAACACTTCATGAAGTGGACAGTTTCTATTTGGAGGTCAAAATAGGTCAGAAGGCAGGAAACTTTTACAGGATAAAGAATACAGAACAAGAAAGAAAAGTAGAAAATATCTGATTGGTGGGAGCCATATAGTCAACTTTCTGGGCAAGAAGGCCCAGAGTTGGTGTGTCCTTTTGGGGATTGGCTGACTGGATATACTAGGTTTCTGGTCAAGGGGAACATTTACGGGGACACAGAGGTTATCTAAGTCGTGGGTTGCCAATATGGCAACCCGGACAGGAGTGGCTCCATCTTGGGCCTAGAAATTTATTTCAACACTTCTCTCTAAACTTCCCTCTTCGTCCTTTCTTTTCTTCGAGAGAAAATTGCCCTCACCTCCACCGTCTGTGCCCTCAGCTGCTCATTCTATCAGCTGTGCTGAGGCCAGGGTTAAGATGTCCATCGTTCCTCCTGGTGTTCTGCAAGATAGCCTGTGTTTCCTTCAGTCTGGAATGGAAGAAAAGATAAGGCAGCTCTTCAGAGTCCAGCGTGTGGTCCTGGAGCCTGGACCTCCCGTACCCGGCGTGAAGGGGGTTGATGTGTCATTTACTCAGGTCTGCAGGAGTCTGAGTCCGTTGGCAATGTGAAAACCCTATTCAGATGCCTGGAGTCTGGCCGTTGCTGTTCACACAGCTGGTTCCCCTGGCTGAGATCTGAATCGGTGGTGGAGAGAGGCTTAAGGGGGATGACTCAGCAGAGGCTGATGGTAAACTAAGAAAATTCCGTCTGAGTACCTCCATAAGGAAAGTGTCAGCTCGCCTGGGAAGACAGTTATCCAAAGGAATAGCTCACTTCTCATGACCCACCCCCTCCCTTCATGGGTTGATTTTTAAGCACTTGTCTGGGCACAAGGGGTGGGCTTGCTAGATAAGACAGATTCTCTCTTCACAAGAAATATACAATCTAAATCTAGAAGGGCACAGCAAGGCACGCCAATGAGTGATTCAGATTGAATGGGATGACTGTCTCAGGAGGCACAAAATAAGGCTTCAAGGGTTTTGAAGAAAAAGAAATGGGCATTCATTGAGCACCTATTATGGGTTGGACACTGTGCTGTGATGTGTAGTTTCAGACTTCAGCCCTTGCTCAGCTCTGGTGGCTTCTTCAGGAAACTTCTCACCATTACAGAGCAAACCGAGGGGACAAGATACTCTTGTTTCTCATTAGTCTGTCCCATGACTAGGTCCTTATGTTATTTTTCAGGGGACTGAATGTGAACTTTGGAACATATTATTAAAAATCCCCATGGGGCGCCTGGGTGGCTCAGTCGGTTAAGCGTCCGACTTCGGCTCAGGTCATGATCTCACGGTCTGTGAGTTCGAGCCCCACGTCGGGCTCTGTGCTGACAGCTTGGAGCCTGGAGCCTGCTTCAGATTCTGTGTCTCCCTCTCTCTCGGACCCTCCCCCATTCATGCTCTGTCTCTCTCTGTCTCAAAAATAAATAAACATTAAAAAAATTTTTTTAAAAAACCTTAAAAATAATCCCCATACATTTTTGTAGTTATGGCCTTTTATGTTTTACTGTGGATGACTTTCACTTGTGTATCTAATGAGATGGGGAGATAACCTGTAAAAAAAATGTTAGAAATGAAAGAAAAACGATAGGTGAACGACAACAACAAAACGTTGGTTGAGCCTTTTTTTTCCCCCTTTCATCTCTTGGTTGCCTTATCGCTTCAGATTTAGAGAAGTCCAAACCATGATGCAGACTTATTGCGACTGATAGAGAGTTTTCTAGTGCAATCTAAAGGGGCAATGCTGTAAACCCTGATACCAAAATCTTTAAGCCTAACTGAAAGGAGAACTGAATAATCGTCAGTTGGATCAGAGCAGAGACCTAAAAGTGGTTCTGCACCTTGGCTGCTTTAAAAAATGCAGGTGCACCTGACCATACCTCCAGCCAATTAGATTAAACCTTGTCATGGTGGGATCCAGACTTCAATGTTTTTATTTTATTTTTTTATTAAGTTTATTTATTTTGAGAGAGAGAGAGAGAAAGAGAGATTGAAAACACATGTATGCTGATAGGGGAGGGGCAGAGTGAGAGAGAAAGAGAATCCCAAGCAGGTTCCACACTCAGCACAAAGCCCAGCGTGGGGGTCCATCTAGCAAACGGTAAGACCATGACCTGAGCTGAAATCGAGAGTTTGGCACTTAACCAACTGAGCTACCCAAGTGCCCCAGACTTCAGTATGTTTTAAAGCTCCAGATGATTCAAAGGTGCCATCGGTGTTAATAAATACTTCCACACAGGAGATATTTAAATCTAATCTGCTGGTTGATGAACTCACAAGCGTAGGCCGTGTGCTACGTGATGGGAGAGTCATTCGCTAACACCATAAGGGTCTCTGGCCCAATGCGTGGGGTTTGAGAGTAGTTCTTGCCACAAGTATAATTCAAGTGTGTCAGAGCTTTAAGGAGAAATGAAAACGTTTTGAAAAATGGTCTATGTTTTCCTCTGCTTTTCTGCATATTTCCTAACTGCTCTGGCCTCTTAGGCATCACCGGGCCCTTCTGTTTTCAGAGCAACTTGATGAATCCTGTGTAAGATCCCAAGAAGGGAGCTCGCCCAGTGGCCTTCATGAGGTGGATGCTGGGGAGGCTGCGGCCACGAAGAATTCCAGGGCGAATGGCCTGCTCTGGCTCCTGAGTTCATTGCTACTCAGCCTGAAGTCGCACTTGGGTCTGAAGGCATGTGGGTGCCCTCGGTGCCTATTCAGCAGGTTCCCTACTGAGGACGGGAGCCCTCAACCTGCCACTGAAGACTGGTCTGCAGCTCCCACCACTGGGGGCCACTGAATGGGCACAACCAACCACGGAGGGATCTTAAAGAGCTGCTCCTCCACAAAGGCAAAAAAAAAAAAAAAAAAAAAAAAAAAAGGAAATAAGGTTGCCTGAAAAGGAACAGTTCCTGAAACAAAACAAATTTAATCTGCATGTGAATCCCCCAGATGTTGCTAAAATGCAGATTCTAATTCAGCATTTGGGGGTGGAGATGAGGCCTGGGCTTCTGCCTTTCTGCCAGACCCCATGGGTTTGGAGAACACTAAGAGATTTCTAACAAAGCCCTGGCGCTGTTGGTTCCTAGACCACACTTTGAACGGCCACGGTGTAAGTGAAGCGTTTCCCAGAGTGAGTGCAGATCCCCGAGTCAGAGTCATTGGGGTGGAGACGCTTGCTCTAAAGCAGATACCTGTGCCCCACCCCCAACCTTCTTAATTAGGCTCTCTGGGGGGTGAACTAAGACTAACCGCCTGGGGAATTTTTGTTTTTTTCTTTGAATGCTCAGGTTCATGTCCAATAATCTCACCTTGCCTCTTTCCAGATTGTAACTTAATTGATTTAGGGTGGGGCCTAGGCACTTTTAGCTCATCAAGGCACCTAGTGTGCAATCAGAACATGAGAAACCCCTAGAAAGACTCAAAAATCTCCCAGCGTCTGTGTGCCACCCTCAGAGACTGGGATTTCATGGGCCTTGGGTGTGGCCTAGGTACTGGAACAGTGTCCCAGGTGATTCCTAAGGTGCAGACAAGCTTGGGAACCATTGGGTTAGCGTGTCCCTATGTGAGCACGTCATCCAGGCAGTTCTTAATGCATGTTAAAGCTTGAGAGCCTCTGATCTGGAAGGAAAGTCAAAGACAACTCTTTTGTTAGCATAAAGGGTAACTGTCTGCAAGGACTCTGGTTATAAGTCTAGGAGCCGTCTTAGAGCTATGACTAAAACTTCAGACATGTGTTTGATTCACTGGGTGTAGGAGGATGTGGGTAAGCAACGGAAAGACAAGGTAGAAAGAGAAATGATACACACGCTCTAACTCTTCCAAAGGGTCTTACTCCGATCGGCTTGCACGGCACAGCTGTTGGATTGCTAGGCCTTATGGATACAACAGAAGATTAATACAGAAAGGTTCTGATTGTAAATACGTGCTATTATTCCTTTATGAGTTACCTTTTCGATCATCAGACTGGTTACGTGTCTTTGTTTTAGGGGAGCGTTCTGTGCTCAGAGGAGAAAAACAAGCCCGTAAAAGCTGGTGGACATCTATTGTTTCTGACTGCCCAGCAGACCTTGTGTACTTCTAGAAAAACAGTCCGTTTTTTGAGCTAATGATTTTGCTTGGGGGTTAAAATGTTACACTTGAGTTATATGTCCAGCCTCGTGTCATAGAGCCTGAGCTCATTCGTTCCTCAACACCAGATCTCAGCCAAGCCACCTAGAGGTCTTCTCTAGGATTTCTCAAATCAGAGTTGGTTTCTCTCTGGTTGTAAAGTGACATGCCGTGGGCACCCGTGGCGTGGAGGGGAACTTGCCTGCAGTGGGAAAGAATTAGGCCAACCCAGTGACAGAAGCCAGAGGAGCCTGGGAAGGGAGACACCCTAGTTCCCATCCCTGAGGTCCCTGCAGACACCTGCTTATGTCGTCTTATCTTCGGTTCTGTGAGCTGTCCTGCTACCATTTCAATAAATCGCCTTTTTTTGCTTAAGAGGATTTGAACCAAGTGTCTGTCACTTACAAGCCAAAGAGTAATGCCCGGTTCAATATGGCACCATTCCCTTAGTATATTGCTCCAGCTGTTCAGGAGGAAGCACCAACCTCCTAAAGTTAGCCTTTAACAAAAATGGTAAGTCTTGATTACTGAAAATACGGAGCCAGGACATCGCAGGGCACAGGATTGTTTTTCTGTTTTGTTTTTCCCATCAGAGATGGAAAAGGAGCCAAGTGGCTAGAAGCAAAAGAGAGACTCTCCAAGTGTTGAGGAAGGAGAAGAAACCTTTGTGCGGATACCAACGGGGGAGAAGTAAGTCTGTGGGTTTTCTGCGATGCTTACCAGAGCCATCAGGTCACACAACGTGAGATCAGAATTATTAAACAAGTGTCCCTTGTACACCTTGCCACAGGCAAGGATTCGGCTGGGCTTTCAAGGCCATAAGCACCGATATGTATACCACACTTGAAAATTTACAAAGTGTTTTCGGAAATATTATGCCATTTTCCAGATGAGGACAAGTGCTCAGCAAGAGACTAAGGCTCCCCCAAGATCCCAGCTCCAGAGAATTGGAAGCAAGACTCATATCCAGGATTTGCTGGGTCCAACCCTGTGGTCTTTATCAATGCGCCACTGTATCTGCCTCCGAGGAATAGATGATATCAGTGGGTAGACATCAGCAATTCAATCCACCAGGGAGACCTCTCCAGGAAAATGTTTCTCCAGTGTCGTAATGCACGCCAGTAAGAAAAGAGGAATTCCTGCCACTCTTGAGTGACAGATGTGTGTTAGATAACAGAAGTGGGCAGCGACTGTGATAGGAATCTCTGAATGAGCGTTTGTCTCAACAGATCAGTTCAACTGAATTATGCAAAGGCAGCTTTACAACCAGAAAGACCACAAGAGGAGGAAATCAGGCATCTGGATCCTAATCCAGTGCCATTAGATGCTTGTACAAACCGCAGACAAGCTTTTTAACCTTCCCGGGCCTCAGTTTCTTCATCTGTAAAATGAATGGGTTGGACTTGATGATCTCTGAGGGCTCTTTCAGCCCTATAATTCTATGTTATTTGCTAGAATGCTCGTAGCAAATATGTTACACTGTGGTTTATAGCACACTATAATTACAGGGTTCAGAGTAGGAGAGAACACCGAATCCTAAATCAGCTCAACGTCTAATTCCTGTTCAGTCACGTCAGGCCAGATTGTTTTTATCTACATGAAATGAAATTTACGGCACTGCCTGCTTTTAGGGGGGGAGGTGAGGAAGCTCCAGGAAACCTGTCCAGGTGAAGAAGTCCAGAAAGCTATAAATAATAATGAGACTAAGCACCAACTGGGACACCTTCCACTTTTTTCAAAGCATGCTCACAGTAAACCATAAGATAGATGGACAGTGGTTGCTTTTTCTTTTCTTTCTTCCTTTCTTTCTTTTCTCTCTTTCATTTCTTTCTTTCTTTCTTTCTTTCTTTCTTTCTTTCTTTCTTTCTTTCTTTCTTTTCTCTCTTTCCTTTCTTTCTTTCTTTCTTTCTTTCTTTCTTTTCTTTCTCTCTTTCTTTCATTTCTTTCTTCTTTCTTTCTTTTCTTTCTTTCTTTCTTTCTCTCTCTTTCTTTCTTTCTTTCTTTCTTTCTTTCTTTCTTTCATTACCTTTGTCAGATGGGGAAAGTGAGGCACAGGCTGGTTTTTATGATCTGACCAAGATCTCCTTATGACAGAGCCAGGACTAAGACCCAGATTTCTTGACCCCAATTCTAGAATTCCTTCCAACAGTCAGTGTTTCCTTCAGGGAGTCAGGTATCATTATGTTCTCATTAGCAAAATGCTCCTTCCTGATGACTAGGAAAGTTGCTGGCAAGCATCACTTCTGTTGACAGGTGTTGGAGAGAGATGTGTCATGGGGGGGGGGGGTGCGAGGGCCACTTTTGAATGTTTTTTCTCACCTTTTCAATATCTACAGAGGCAAATATCGATGCACGTTAGGGTCTTTGGCTCATGAGCTGAAATAAAAGGAGAACTCTAAGCGCATTTCGATAGACCTATCATTATTTCAAACTGTATCCAGCCAAACAGAAATGGGGTTTTTAGGATGTCGTCATCTGTTCTATCCCCTCATTACAAGGCTTGGTTGGAGCTCTTGCTGACTCTTTCATCTGAGCCCATTTGTAATTTCGCTTTACATGACTCATCTTAAACTTTATTATCACATTCATTTAATAACGCTGGTTGACAACACTTTAAATGGTTGGCTTCCCATGATACAAGGCAATTACTTTTTATATTGCATCTTTAATACAAAGTATTGAGACAAACTCTTTAAATATCAAAACAAAGAGGTAATGGTTTGGGGGCTACAGGAATTGGGTCCAGACAATATCAGAAAATCAAAATACAGAAACAAGGGAAAGAGAGACAGAGTAGGATGAACGTTGATAAGCATAGGGAAGAGATTGTGACCAAGGTGGTCTCGGCATTTCTTTCCAGAAGCTTGGAAATGTGGAATGGTCTGGTCATTTTTATGATGAGGTGAGCACTGTATTTGAGGTTTATTTCTCCTTCTATATTTCTGGAAAAAGGATTTAAAAATGACAAGACCTAGCTTCCAAGGATTTTAATAAAAGGGACCCATAAAGGACAAAGAGGAGGGATGATAAATCATCCTGAGTAGAGGGGAATTTAAAAAGATGGGTTCAAAGCCTAATCCAGACAGAACTGAGTTCTTATTGCCTCGGGGTGTGTGGGTGGTGGTGCAGGGCTTTACTGAGAGGCCCGGGTGGATGGCAAAGTGCAGAGGTGGAGGCAGATAGAGGCATGCAGGGGGGTAATGACACCAAACAGACTAAAAGGCATTTTTTCTAACCCCAGAGATTTCCAACAAGGAAGGGAAGAAGTCAGGGAAGTTTGTAGAAGAAGGAGATTTTGCTCCAGACTCTAGAAGAGATCTGTTGTCCCAGCAATGGTCGGTGGTATTGGCAGGGTTCAAAACTGTGCAAAACTGTGGCCGAAACCATTTGTCCTTCCAACTACATCCCTACTCCACTGACTTTCAGTAACCCTTGCCCTTCTCCTTTGAACTTATAGTGCCCATGAACTTTCTCAGGTCAAGGGTGATCCCATGAGTTCTACAGTTTCATTACAAGATTTGATTTGAACCCTCTCTAGTTTTCCCATCTGCTTCCCATCTGATTCATTGCCGGTCATTTGAATTTAATTTCACTTTTTAAAAGAAATTTAAAAATGTTTATTCATTTTTGAGAGACAGAGAGAGAGTATGGGGGGGGGAGGGGAGGAGAGAGGGAAACACAGAATCTGAAGCAGACTTCCGAGCTGTCAGCATAGAGCCCAACATGGGGCTCGATCCCATGAACCGTGAGATCATAGCCTGAGCCGAAACCAAGAGTCTGATGCTCAACCGACTGAGACATCCAGGCGCCTCTTTAATTTTAAATGTAAGAGAATGCAGTCCCTCACCCACGGGTATTTGCACTTTAATTTCACAGCTAGGGACAGAGGGCAAAAGCTGTGTCTCTTGGACTGTCCCAGAGTCCCTTAAATGATGCGAGCTAGTTGATGACCTGTTCTACCTGGAGCAAGGACTGTTAACATAGCTCAGTTGCTTAAAAGTGCTGTACCTGCCTCCTCCAACAGCTCCAGCTGCCCTGTCACACGTTCTTTATTTGAAGACAAAGTTCCAACCACTCACCGACTCAGCCTCACACTTTGCTGTGTCCTCACCTGGACCCATCCTGACTTTCCCAGCATTGACTTGGCTACTTGCATTTGATTCTGTTCTCGTCCTGCCTGTCCAACCTCACTTTGCAGCCTTCCTGGCCAGGACTTTGACTTCCTCTAAGCCTCATCTTCCTCCCATCCCAGCAGGGACTTTGCCAGCCTGTGACCACGTCCCCTCCCTGCCTACTTGGACTCCGGGGGTTTCCTACCACCGGGACTCCACTCTGTGGGCAGTGCTCAGACTGCAGAGGGCCAGGTATGCCCCAGCCTGTTTCACCAGAGCAATTTCACAAACCTCCGTTAATTTATGGGCTGGAGCAGTGGTTTTTGGAAAAGTTTTCTGAGCCATAGGATCCTCTTTTCAAATGAAGTCTAAAGTGGAAGTCCTCATGTGTAAACCAGAGAGGGCTGATCTACCATACTTAAAATGAAGAGTCGAGTCTCCCCTGCTTACCCCTCTCACTGCCCCTCCCTCCCCTATAGCATGAGAAACATGGCTTTGAAGCCCTTGAACCAGAGGACTCTCAGCTCTTTTATCCCGATCACACTGTCCTTGCCCAATCCCACCCACACTCGTGAATCAGCTGCCAGCTTGTACTGGTGAATCTAAATCACTGTCTCCTGATTTACCCTCACTTCTGGTGGCATGGTTCCACTTCCTCACTAGACTTTACCCCACGGAGGCCCGTAGGTTCCCCAACGTGTCTGGAATATCACCCAGTTATCTTTCCTGCCATGCCCATGCCCCACGTACCTCTTTTCTTTCTTTCTTTCTTTCTTTCTTTCTTTCTTTCTTTCTTTCTTTCTTTCTTTCTCTCTCTCTTTTTTAACATTTATTCATTTTTGAGAGAGAGAGAGGCAGAGAGAGAGGGAGACACAGAATCCGAAGCAGGCTCCAGGCTCTGAGCTGTCAGCACAGAGCCCGATGCGGGGCTCGAACCCACGAACCGGGAGATCACGACCTGAGCTGAAGTCGGACGCTCAACTGACTGAGCCACTCGGGCGCCCCTACCTCTTTTCTTTCTTGCTTCCTATGTACACTGATGGAATTTTAAGGAAGTTTGCGATTATCCTAGAGTGTTTCTGTGATCTCAGCTCCTGCATAGCTAACCAGTCACCAACTCCTATGCTTTCTACCTCCAAAATCTCACTCGGATTTAGAGCCTATTCTCTATCCCCCCTGCCACTGCCTCAATTGGGCTTTGGTCATCTTGGGTAGGGATTATGCCATTGACATCCTGACTTAGTGCTCCTCCCTGAGCCATTCCTCAGTCCGTAACAAAGAGGAAGCCTTCACAGACGTGAGGCTTGGATTTCCCATTGAAGAATGGGTAGGATATTTATAGGTCTTCCTTTGGCCAATAATCACGATCTCGCTGCGTTCTAAGAGGATATCTAAGAGTATGAAGCTCATTTGAGGTTTCTCATGTAAACGTCCATCGAGGGAAATGCAAATATAGACCATTCATTGATATGCTTTTTGTGTCTTCTTTCCTGTTAGAGTGACTTTTTCCTCAGGCATGGGAGTTGTGTCGTCGAACAGCTGTTCTAGCGAGCGAGGAATCCCATGGGCAACCTACCGCCGATGCCCGTCATTCACAGAAGACAATCTTACTGTGTTTCTCATTGTGCTTCATGATTAACCGGCTGTAAGAGAAAACTAACACACAGAAGTGATTGTTCTGTCTCCCGTAGGAAGGGTCCTTATTATGACAGAAAAGTTATTTTCTTTTCTGTGGTTTCTTAAGGGTTCTCTAATTGGGTAACCCCCTGCTGACCCCTGGCTATGGTAGTTTCTACGTTGACATCTTTGTTCCACTCCTTGCACACAGAAGCCAGAGACGAGTAACTCAAACCAACACAGAGCATGAGATAATGGGGCTCTATAACCCACCAGTATTTAAAAGGCAATGACCCCTTAAGTTCACTGGAGTTACCTTCCATTAAGAATTTTTCTCGCCTGCATATAAGAGATGGGGTGTGTGTTACAGCCCCACGTCTGCTCTCGGTGTGGACTGAATTGATCTGTCAGACTTCAGGGGCTCGAACTTGAATCGCTTTGGAATGCATCACTCTACATCTCCTTGGATGATAAGTCAAAATAAGGCCAAAAGTTTTTCTTTTCTTTTTCTTTTTCTTTTTTTTTTTTGTGTGTGTGGGGGGGATATTTTAAATTGGGGAAAATATAGGGGCACCTGGGTGGCTCAGTCAGTTAAGCATCCAACTTCGGCTTAGGTCATGATCTCATGGTTCATGGGTTCAAGCCCCACATCGGACTCTGTGCTGACAGCTCAGAGCCTGGAGCCTGCTTCGGATTCTGTGTCTCCCTCTCTCTCTGCCCCTCCCCCACTAGTGCTCTGTCTCTTTGTCTCTCTGTCTCTCAAAAATAAATAAAAAAGCGTTAAAAAATTTTAAAAAACTCTGGGAAAATATAAAGGGTAATGGAACAAAAACCTACATTTCTACCATTTAGAAAGATTAACTTCTCAAATATTTTCTTATTTACTTGCAATGTTTTTCTCTTTCTTTCTTTCTTTCTTTCTTTCTTTCTTTCTTTCTTTCTTTCTCTTTCTTTCTTTCTCTCTCTCTCTCTCTTTCTTTCTCTTTCTTTCTTTCTTTCTTTCTTTCTTTCTTTCTTTCTTTTGAAATAGAACATTGGAGATGAGATTGAAATCCTCTTCAGCCAACAACCCCAGGCCCTGCCCATTCCTGGTCCCCTTCCCAGAGACCGCCATCACCACGAGGTGGTGGGTGTCCATGTAACCCATTCATTTGTTTTATTTTCTTCTACCAGTATGGAGTCTATTTATTGCATTCTTATTCTTTTAGTGGTCATAAGGCTTAATTCAATTTTATTTTTTTAAGTAGGCTCCACACCCAACTGGGGGCTCAAACTCACAACCCTAAGTTCAAGCGTCAGATGCTCTACTGACTGAGACAGCCAGGAGCCCCCGCTGCAATACAATTTTAATATGCCTACTCCTATTTATATTCTTCTTTCAAAGCCTACGATTCACCAGCATCTCTTTCATCCTTAACAAGGCAGTGGAGGCAACACTCTCCCAGCTACTTTCACACACTCTCCTCTCAATGCCATGTGATCACATTTTACTTAGTTCATGCTTGTTTCCATGGCACTGACATTTCTTTCCTTTCTTCTCTTCCGTCCCCTTTCCCTTCCTTTCTCTTCCTGTTACTTCTCTTGTGTTGATTTATTAAAAGATATTTCATTAGGTTCTCCCCCACGTTCTTCATATTTTGTTCCCACGCCTGTTCCTTGCAATGTCTTCCTTCAGGACGGGTTTACTTTTCTTTCCTGTGGCGGCATCTTCTTTGCTCTTTAGTGGTTCTTCCAGGAAGCGTCCGAAAATATACTCAGGTTGTCTATGTCCTAGTGTCTCTGACGATGCGTTTATTCTGTCCTCATCCTTAAAGGAAAATTAGGACAGGCATAGAATTCTAAGTTCATGGCAATTTTGCCTCCGTCCTTTTAAGACATTACTCAGTTTTCTTCTGGCATTTTTCCCCCCTTAATTGTTCATGAGAACTCTGTTATTGGTAGTTCTTTTGTGGGCAATCTAATTTTTTCTCTTATAGCTTCTATTGCCTTTTCTTTCCCCTCAAAATTTCTGCAGTTTTAATATGACATATAGATAAAGATATAGAGATATTTAAAGTTTATTAATCCCTACTGGGTATTTTTATTTTGACTCGTATCTTTCTCTTTTTCCAGAGATTTCCCCAGTTTTAGCAATTTGTGTATTTTCTCTCCTTTATTCTTTCTGTGTTCTCCTTTCTTTTTGGAAATCTGTTAATCAAATTCTTGTTCTATTCTCTGCGTTTTAAATGATTTGCTTTTTTTTTTTTAAGTTTATTTATTTTGAAAGAGACAGAGAGCACAAGTAGGGGAGGGGCAGAGAGAAAGGGGGAGAGAGAGAGAGAGAGGATCCCAAGCAAGCTCTGAGCCGTCAACACAGAGCCTGACTCGGGGCTCGATCCCACGAACCATGAGAATGTGACTTCAGCTGAAATCAAGAGTCAGATGCTTAACTGACTGAGCCACCCAGGTGCTTCTAAATGATTTGTTTATAACTTCCATGTTTTTATCTCTCTGTTCTGTGTTCTGGGACATTGAATTTAAATTCACTAATTCTTACTTTACCTGTGTTTAGTTCATAAATTAACATAATTTTTCTTAGGCATCCATGGTTATTTCTTGATTTTCTTGCTTTTCAGTACAACTTTTTTTTTTTTCTTTTGGAATAATTTAACATTTTTCTAATATGTCTATGCATTTGGCACAAGAGACATTCCTACATATTGGAACGGAGGGGAGGGGATTTAGTGTATACTCAATCCATAATCTTGATTAGCTTTTTTGGATTATAGTACATTTTATCCTTTCCTGTATTGTGCTAAGTATTGTTGTAATGACCATATTTTCCAAACTACCTTAGTATTTCATGGTCCAGCAAAAGGATTGTTTTATAAGCTGTCAATTTATTTAAATGAAAAATCTTACAGAGGTATACAAACAGACCACATTTAACAATTTGTTGAAAATAATAAAATTACATGAACCATAATAATCCCACCAAAATCCAGAGTGGAAAAGTCAGTATGAGCAGAGTAAACATACCTGAATCTGTGTTTATGCCTCAAGCAGCCACAAGGCCTAGAAGATTCCTTCTCATTCTGTTATGTTTCTAGATGTAGGAGGTAGAGATGAAATGAACAGGCACAATATTTTATAGGTTTTCTTTAAAAATCTCAAAATAAACTGTTTTCTTATGATTTACTTCTTTCTGATGACAGTAAGGCCTCGCCAAACATTCCAGTTATTTGAAATTCTTCAGTAGTCTGATGGCAATTATAATGGTGGACTTTGTTTGTATCTGAGAACTGGTCACATTTATAAACATACAAACTGCATTCATTGTGAAATTCGTGTCCCTTCATTAAAGAGAAACTTTACCGAACGTTTCTTCATCATTGCTTCAAAATCATTTTTGTATTGTTGCCAAGGCTAGAAGTCAGTAGCCTCAATAGTGAAACAAAGGGAAAGGCAAGCCTTTCTTTCTTTCTTTCTTTCTTTCTTTCTTTCTTTCTTTCTTTCTTTCTTTTCCTAAGTGGGGAAAGGGATCAGATTCTCTTTGTTACTTTCGGTACTCATGTTTGAAAAGTTTTGGTTATGAAGTCAGAGAATTGTGTTACACTTCAGAGCAAATATCATATATACATCTTCCTATGTCTTTCTGGTTATTAATTAATGTGCTAATGATCCCAAGAAGTTGCTTAGCTGGAACTTACGGTTTTAAGTAGCTATTCTGGAAAAAAAAAAAAAAAAAAAAGAAACTTGGCCAGATTCCCTTTATAGACCCAAAAACTTTAGTACTTACCATACAATGACGGATTTGTCCTCATTTTTGGAAAATTTTGCAAAATTAAAGTTACTTATTGTTTCATGTTGTCTATGAACCCTGCTTCGAACGATGCATTGGGCTCATAACTGGCAACATGCTCATCTTATATGTCCTCCGAGAGGTCAGGGGATGGCCTGTGACACTCCCTACCCCCTGAGGTAATGAGCTAGTTGCAGGCATAACTCTCTAAATGTCTCCTTGACAAAAGATACGAGTGGGCAGAGATCTGATTGGACATTTGAGAGAAGAAGAAAATCCACAAGCAAGAGTAGCATCAACGTAAGTGATATCTAAATCTTTATTCTTTCTATACTTCAGGGTAGAGAATAAAAGGGCAGTAGAATAGTCCTTTTTCCGGAATTCAAATCGGGCCTGGACCAGAAAGGAGTCTCTGCTGACATTGACGTTTGTCTAAATCATAAGTCACTGGCATTTAACACTAAGTCCCATTAGTCACTAAGATTTGACAGCGTTTTTTTTTTTTAAAGTTTATTTATTTCTTTTGAAAGAGAGTGCGTGGAAGGGCAGGGAGAGAGAGAGAGGGAGAGAGAGTCCCCAAAGCAGGCTCTGCACGGTCAGTGCAGAGCCCATCTCGGGGGTTGGTCTTATGAACCATGAGATCATGACCTGAGTTGAAATCACAAGTCAGTCGCTCAACTGACTGAGCCACCCAGGAGCCCCAAGATTTAACAGGTTTCGATAGCTACTGTTGTCTTACGAGTTCTCTCGAATTTCTACATCTGTGAAGGTCTACACGATTGCTGTTTTCTTTCCAGATTCTTGCCTGGGACTATTCAGGGTAAACATCCAGAAATACACCATTTCTTCTGGGATGTCGGCATTTTCTTCTTTTTGTCTTCATTGACGATATAAGTTAAAATAGAAGTAAGCTAAACAGTCGTAAACCTTGACAGAGAGAAAAAATGCCTTCCGATACACGGAGTACCAATCTTTTAAGACCACTTAGCGTTTTGTGTACATGACTTTATATATCCTTGCAAGCTTTTTTGACCTTGGGAGCAAGAAGTTTCAATTCCTTTGCAGTTACATAAGAAAGCTGAAGTATTCAGAAAAGAAATAACTTCTAAGAGGGGTATCAGCAGTCCGAGAAGGAGCCAGATACGGAAATCAGGCTCCAAACACTCCAGAACCAGAGGGAAAGCTGGGAGCCCCGCTCAGGACGGGGACAGTATCTGAGAGCAGATTTGCAGTGTTTGAAAGCAGATTACACGTAAAGGTGTTTCATGTGAAAAGTAGACACAGAAAGTGAGCGTTTCCTGTAGAAGGAACTTACCGAAGGCTACTGAAGTTACCTCATGCGGCCTTGACAATAAATTGCACGCCGAAAGCTCTTGACGTGAATTTTATGGCCTTTTTTCATCTAAATGGCATCTCCCTCGCTTATCGTCACACCAGATTTGAACTTCCTAGATGTATATTTTGAATGTTCTTGAAAACACTGGGTGGTTGCAACCTGATGGCTCTAGGCTGCCAATCCCTGGTGGGGTTGAATAACCAGGGATATCCCCCCCCCTTCCCCGTCCCTAACCCCTCACCCGGGGCGCGCGACAGGAGGCAGGCATTAAAGAATGGTGGTGGCCTTGGGGTTGTATCCAGCACCCTCCTCCTCCAGGGCCTCTGGGTCCCCACCTCCCACAGCATAATACCTTCATTTACTAAGTATGTGCCTGGAAAGCTTCCCCAAGAGCCACATTCACTTACGTCCACACTTTATAGCGGTAGGGTTGTAGAAATGGAGACCGAGCACGCAAGTGCCCCACCTGAGTGAGGGTTTTGAGAAACATTCCCAGTCTTACATCTCCTTTTGAAATGTCTGCTTCGGGAATAAGGGCGGAGAATTAGGGAATCAATGGGATTAACTAAATTCACTGCCCTCTTATTCCTTATTTTTATAACACTTCAGGGTTTTGTGTCTCATTAAGAACCTGGCCAAGCACTCTGTTTCAGCAATACCATGTTCCAGATAGGAGTAACGTGCCCTGTTTCAATTTGTGGCTCATTTGTTTTCCATGTTTCGTTAGCACCACAGGCCTGAGCGCCAAATCACCTCCCCTGAGGAATGAAGGAACTGGCTTCAGGAGAAGTTGTGCTAAGATCACCTTTGTTTCAAGCGTGTAAAAATCCTTACCTCCAACTCTATTCTAATCTTTGCGACCAATTGTGTAGGCCCTGCCAACTTTTTATCAATATGGCCTTCTTTCCTGTCTCCTTCTGCTTCATTAGCCTGTAGCAACAAGCCAACAAACACAACCACCAACAAAGAAGCCTAACACAGAAATGGAGAGCTCCTTCTCAGACAACATGCCAGCCAGGAGAAGGGGGAATGGAGGGATGGAAAGCAGAAAGGGGACATTGAAAGGGGACATTGAAAGCTGGAGGTCATGTTTTTCTACATTCTGTTGCCTGGTCCCTTTCAGTGAGCTTTGGTTTCCTTTAGTCCCGGGAAGGGGATTTATGCTTATTTTTTTCTGACTAGGTTAACTATCTCTAAATACAGTGAAAGAATTCAGAAACTCTATTTCAAAGACCTCAGGAAATATGGGGAAGAAAGGAAGGAAGCAAAGCGTGAGCCACAACCCACAGCCTTGTGAAGGGCTGTGAACTGTTCCGTGCGGAGGCTGGAGGCCAGATCTCCAGTGTAAGAAGGAACTCGCTTCTCCCAAGAGGGTACAAGGGGAAGCTGCCGCCGGAGAGTCCTCCGGCATGAGCTCGTGTCACTGCCATCATGCCTTTTGTGTTCGTGTCCTAGGCCTGCTGTACCACGCAAGCACCCATGGTGGCTTAAAACAACTGTAGGGGCACCCGGATGGGTCAGTCTGTTAGGCCTCCGACTCTTGGTTTCAGCTCAGGTCATGATCTCATGGTTAGTGGGTTTGAGCCCCGGATTGGGTTCTGTGCTAACAGTGTGGAGCCTGCTACGGATTCTTTTCCCTCTCTCTCCACCCCTACCTAGTTCTCTCTCTCTCTCTCTCTGTCTGTCTCCAAATAAACAAATAAGCATTAAAAAAAAAAAATTCTCATCTCTTCCACCACCATCACCCCTATCACCTCCCATATACATGACTGTGGTATCTCTCCAACCCTCCACCTGCTTCTACAAGGAAAGAAAGAAAGAAAGAAAGAAAGAAAGAAAGAAAGAAAGAGAAAGAAAGAAAGAAAGAAAGAAAGAAAGAAAGAAAGAAAGAGAAAGAAAGAGAAAGGAGGAAGGGTGGAAGGAAGGAAGGAAGGAAGAAAGGAAGGAAGGAAGGAAGGACAACACAACTGTATTCTCTCATAGTTCCAGAAACCACAAGTCCAAAATCATCTTAGATCAGCCCGAATCAAGGTGTTGGTGGGCCATATTCCATCCTGAAGGCCTGTGGGTGAATCTGTACCTTGTCACTCCCAGCTTCTTGTGGCTGCTGGCCACATTCTTTGACTTGTGGTCGCATCACTCTCTTCTCTGCCTCTGTGTCACATCACCTTCTCCTCTTCTGTCTGAAATCTCCCTCTGCCTTGCTTTTTTAACACTTGTGTTCACAGTGAGGTCTCCCCAGATCATCCAGAAGACCGCTTCTGTTTTAGGATCCGTATCTTCATCACATCGGCAGAGTGATAAGCCGACACGCACATGGTCCAGGGATCAGGATGTGGGCTTTCTGGGCGGCCGTTACCCAGCCGACCACAACACCCCCTGTTGTCTGGCACTCAGATTTTGGGGAAGTGGACTCGCTCGCCATCTCCCTGAAGAGTAGTTTGTTCCAAATACTGAGGAACCCATTTTAGAAGTTGTGGTTCTCAAGGGGCGCCTGGGTGGCTCAGTTGGTTAAGCATCCGGTTTCAGCTCAGGTCATGATCTCACTGTGGGTGGTTCGTGAGTTCCAGCCCTGCGTCCGGCCCTGTGCTGACAGCTCAGAGCCTGAAGCCCGCTTCGCATTCTGTGTCTCCCTCGCTCTCTGCCCCTCCCCCACTCATGCCCACTCCCTCTCGATCTCTCTCTCACAAAATAAGTAAACAGTAAAAAAAAAAATTTTTAGAGAAATTGTGGTTCTCAGGCCAGATTGGGGGATTAATGGTCCAGAGTAGGATTTCTAAGACTAGGATTTGAGCTGGAGGAGGTGTGGTCACTACACTCACCTCAAGTCTCCCTTTAATCTCCTGGGTATGTGGCAGGACCCTGTGTGCTTTGAAGGATGTGGAATTGTAGGGTGTCTCCATTGTCTGCAGCTAAGCCTGCCTGTGATGCTAAGAGCCTTGCATGAGGCAGGACACCGACCTGACACTGGGAGGGGAGGGGGAGGAAAGAAAGTGGCAAATGGGAGATGGTCGTGAGGGATGGATGGCATTTGTGCCAAGGCTGATTCAGAAGATCCCTCTCTTATTCTTCAGGATCTGGCTTCGTTTTCTCCGTCTTAACCCTTCTCACGTTGCCTCTAGTAGTCTGTTTGCCTGGCTGTCTCCCTAATCAGGCTGAGGATGAGGGTCTGTCTTCTTTGTCCCCTCAGAGAGCCCCAGCTTGTGGCATGGTGCGGGGCATGTAATAGAAGCTCAATAAACACGTGTTCGATTGAATGCATGAGTGGAGAAGGGAAAGGAGGAGATTCTGGGCAGAGGGTTGGCAAGAGAGGATGCTTGGTGGCACGACAATTGTGTGCAAGTCAATGCTGGGAGAGTCACGGGGAGGAAAGGCGGGCCGTGAGACTACGTTTGGCTCGTGGGATGGCCGTTCTATCTTTACCATGACTGGCAGTACACCTGTGACTCCTCTGGGCAGATGTGTGGGAGGTGACGGGCGGTTCCTGGCCCCACACACCCCGCCAAGGCAACAAACTGTGTCGGAGGGGATAAGAGCTGTGGGCCTAGCAGCTCAAGTCCTGCGTGACCTTGGGTATGTCACTTACGCCCCCCAGGCTGTGGTTTTCTTGGCTGCAAAATAAAGGTACCTCCAACAGCTCTGACCTATGGATGAATGGGACCAGCCATGTCAAGAGTGCTGCAGTGTCCAGGGGGTAGGTAGAGCTATTGTTATTGTGATTATAATAATCTGTCAGACTCCCGGCTGTGGGGCTCAGAACAAACCGTGTGTGGCTGGGTGCACCTCGGTCCACACTTCTGCCTGGTGCTGGCATCTGAGCCTTCTTGCCCTCCCTGGTTGCCATGAGTGACTGGTGGCTTGTGGGTCTGCGTCAGGCTCCAGGGGGATCTTGATGAGGAGTCGAGGGGTTCTGGAGGGCGAGGCTCTCCGTGCCAGTATAAGCAGCAATTGGGGTCTTTCCAAGGGCTAAGTTTTGGCCCTGAGTCCATAGCTTGTTTCCAGCTTGCAAAGCGCTTGTCTTGTAGCCTTGAGAAGCTGAGCCAAGGGTCGCTGGGAGCTTCAAAGCATCCTAGCTCCTCTTGAAGAAAAGGGTCAGATGAGGCAAGCTTTGGTGCCAATCCGATTTGAGAGCCAGACTGTGTCTTTGGACCAACCTCTCAAAGAGATTAGACCAGAGATCAGAGCCAGTGGGACCTTTTCCAGTGTTAATTGGGATTAATTATAAATAACAACACAGAAGCCCCTCACCCCTGTCTCTCCCGGTGTCCTGTCTTACATGGTGAGCTACAGAACTTGAATACAAATTTTGGAGAAATGCGAGCTGCTTTCAGAGTCTCCGCCCTTGTGGTGAGGGCTGCCTAGCAGGTTTCCTCCTTGACAAAAGGGCTAAAGGTCAGAAGGAACATTGCATTTCAAATTATCCAATGGCATAGGTAAAACCCATTTACCAGTTGGAACATTTTTTTAATAGAGGAGGCCCTCACCAGAGTCCTAATTAAAAATCAATGTGATATATAATTAAATTCTAGTGATCACATATGCACCAGCTCGTCTCTTTAGCTTTTAGCCAGAGGCAGAGAAGGAGCACTCTTATTGATCAACTCAGGAGCCCTCGAGGTTGGTCAATACGAGATGTCTCGTCTGAGGGCTGGTGGCTGCTCAGCTGGGCAGCGTCTGAGCGCCCAGCCTGAAGGACACTCCCAGAGAAGCATCCCACATCCCCCGATCTCCGAAGTGCTCTGCCCGGAGGGCCAGGGCCAGGACCCCGTCCGCAGGCCTGCCTCCACCCTGCCTTCCATCTCCCTGAGCAGTGAGTTCCAAAGAGGAGGCTTTACAAAGAAAGAGGACACAGGTCCATGTCGTACAGACTCAGGCTGTTAGCTCAGCTCCTTTTCCCCAGTCCACCATGGACACGCCCCCTTGTTATTTTCAGCGTGGGCTGTCCGGTACCAAAAGGGCAGCTGAGTCAGGAAGACGAAGGATCACATTGGTACCGACTTCCGTGAAGACTGCGAATGCCTTTAACCGTTCAGGCCAGTCCTAGGATACCTCGCATCCTACCCCTTTTATGTGGAAGAGGATTATTGATATTGTCCTTAAAACAAAAAGAAAAGAAAGGAAAGGAAAGGAAAGGAAAAGGAAAAGAAAAGAAAAGAAAAGAAAAGAAAAGAAAAGAAAAGAAAAAAGAAAAGAAAAGAAAGAGTGATGGTGACAGGTATACAGTCCTTCTCAAAAGACTTCCACATTTTCGATTTGTGTCCTCTCGTCTGATCCCGGTCACAATATGGTGACGTGAGGCATGGAGTGTTATTTTTATTTCCCCTTTACCTGTGAGCGGTTCCTCCTCTGAGCCACAGAGGGCTAAAGATGTCTCCGGGTGCATGCAGCCTGACAGATTTCTGGAGTGGAAGGGAGGTGTCTCTTCTCCGTGTCCCGAAGTGAGAGACCACGTTGTCCCTTGTCCATGCCAGGTCTCCTGCTCTCCAGACAGCTTTCTCTGTCTCTTTTTGAGCTGAATTTAGTCAATATATTTTTAATTGATGGCTTTCCGCCCTCCCCCCCCTTTTTAGATTTTATTATTGAAATATTAGCATATTTTTGTTGTAAAAGATTTAAGTTATGTGTGAGAATATAGAGCACACATTGAAAGGTCCACTCAGGGCTTGGAATACATTCACTCCCACTGTCCTCTCAGGCCACCTCCCCCTCCTCTCGTCCCTTTCCCTTCCCCTGCCCCTGCTCCTTTTTTCTCCCTCTTTCTCCCCTCACCTCTCTCTCTCTCTCTTTCTCCCTCTCTCTCTTCCTCTCTCTGTATATGTAAGTAAAACAGAGATACTACTTCGCACAAAGAAAATAATGGCTTTAGAAGTCTGGCTTGGTGGAAAGCAAGAATTTTGTCAAATTCTCTCCTTTATATGAAAGAGAACGACTGAACACCTTAGGTCTCGGAATTCTCCCAGAGAGGCCCCTGGGTGGCTCAGTGGGTTAAGCTCTGATTCTTGATTTTGGCTCAAGTCAGGATCTTACGTTCGTGGGATTGAGCCCCGTGGTGGACTCTGAGCTGGGTGTGGGGTCTGCTTGAGATTCTCATTTTCCCTCTCCCTTTCCCTCATTCTCTCTCTCACACACACACACAAAAGGAATTCTCCCAGAGTATAGAGCTGGAGCTGAAGTTAGAAAGGACGAGGCTACAGCATAGATGAAAGACTGGAGAAATCTGATGGTTCACCGCCCTCGGCTGTGTGGGGAGACAGGAAGAAAGATAAGTAAAACCCCGCGAATCGTCTTTGGTTTCTCCCTTTCCTTCCCATCCCATATGCTGTCTCTCAGCAAATCTCCTCAGCTCCACCTTCGCAATATTTCCCAAATCCGATCCCTGTGGACCCCTCCCACTCCCCACCAACATCCTGGCCAAAGCTGTGAGTATCTCCCCTGGGTTATTGCAGTGGCCTCAGTGGCAAGCCAGAGCCAAATTTTGAAATGACAAGAGCTGATTCTTAAAGTCCCAGGAACTTTGCAAGGTGGTTGTTAAATATAGCCGTGGTTAAAAATTAAATAATGTCTGTATATATGGTGGAATATTATTCAGCTATGAAAAACAAGGAAATTCTGCCTTTGGTGACCGCATGGATGGACCTTGATGGCGTTATGCTAAGTCAGATAGAGAAAGACAAGTACTGCATGATCTCATTTATATGCAGAATCTAAAAACATCGAACTCATAGAAGCAGAGTAGAATGGTGGTTGCAGAGGCTGGGGTATGGGGAAGATAGGATGTTGGTCAAAGTGTACAAAATTCCAGTCATAAGAGGAGTAAGTTCTGAGAATCGGTTGCACCTAGCATGGTGACTATAATAAACGATCTTGTACTGCATACTCAGAATTGCTAAGGGAACCAATCTTAAATATTCCCACCCAAACAACAACAAAATGGTAACCGTGAGAGATGGTGGACGTGTTCATGAAGCTTACTGCAGTAAACATTCTGCCATGTACATGTGAGTCAAATCAACATGTCACACATCTTAAACTTACACATTATTCTATGTCAATAAAGCTGGAAGAATGAAATAATATAAACTTATCATTAAATTACAGAAACCAAGGTAACGAACATTTAAAGTCATCACTTCCCTGGGGCACCTGGGGGGCTCAGTCGATTAAGTGTCCGACTTTAATATGGTAATAATGCGTCCCTCCACCTTACAGATGAGGAACTTAAGAAACTTGCTCAGCTCACACAGCTAGTAGGCAGAACTGGAACTTAAATCTGTACTCTTTCCAAGAGGAGGAGGTTTCAACAGACTTTATTAGAGAAAAATGTCTGAGGTCCCCATGAAAAATTGAATTTTCTTGGGGACTCTAAATGATATTGGAGAATGCCCATCGGGGCATGATGGAAGTTCTGCTGTCCAGATAAAGAGACCATGAAAGGAGGTATAATGACTTTCCCAGTCACCAGATCCATATAAGGCTTTCTGTGTTCCAGACATTTGTAAATAGGGTATAAGTACTATACTCTTGGGCTGGCCTATTGGAAGTGACTTGCCTTGGCTTCTCCATGGGGGTCTCAGGTCAGGGCAAATGGCAGCAAGGCAATCGTAGCCCTTCTTGCCATGGGTGCCATGACAGGACTCATGGGGACTTCAGAAGTAGTAAGTAACACATGGGTTTTAAGGGTCCTCTTCTTCTGGGCCTCTTCGAATTATAGGCTGAGGCTGTCATAGTGTTCTCAAAATCAAGTAAACCCAAGTTGCCCCAGAAGCATGGTGGGCCTATTTGACCTTAAATTTTTCATCTCTACTCATACATTTAGATCATGTCTTAGGACAACCTCAATAAAACGTACATGGCTGTTGAGATAGATGGGTTTAAGTTGGAATCGGGGCTTTGGATCTTTCTGGTTATTGCCTGCAGGCCAGTTATTTTGCTTCTCTTGACCTCAGTTTCTCCATTTGCACCACGTGGATACTGTTGGAATGAAATGAGACGAAGTGTCTGAAGAACCTGCTGAAGTGCCTGGTGCACGCGGTCCGTGGGCATCAGGTCTGGGTTTCCTTCCAGAAATGCAGGTCAGGGCCCCTCAGCAGGGATTTGTTTGGCCCCACCTGACGTCGTTCTCCCCACCGGTTTCAAACTGGGCTGCTCGCCTGTGGCCAGGGAGTGTATTCCAAAGCATTCCTGCTTGCCAGCTCAGGCCTTGGGGCTGCTGTGAAGCTACGATTCCTTTCATGGAGCTCATGTGTGTGACAGGGTGTGCCCAGCTCTTAAAGTGCTTTGATGAAAATGCCTTTGTGCTAAAAGCTCTATAAATATAAGGAGCAGACCTGGGCGTGGAGTTTCCAGAATACTCCCAATGTTAGCTGTCATCAAAGGCTCAGGTCATAGAAAAGTTGGAAATGGAGGTGGTTTGCCAATTCGGTGATTCTCCAAAGCAGGGATGGCTTTTCTTTTTCAACTGCTATTTCTTGACTCACTGTGCTTGATTGTACAAGGCCCATCTTGCCTTTCTTGTATCTTCTGAGCTACAAAAACCTGATTTCAGGTATCTTAAAAAAAAAAAAAAACCTGCTAATCACATAGTCTCCCTACCCACCTCCGTACCCCACCCAACCTACTTACCATCCAACAGCACCCAACAGCACCCCCTGGTGGCCATCAGGGAGCTTCTCTGATCCCACACCTTTACCAACTCCTTATCCTTCAGTAGGAAATGTACCCATTCGTTTGTTCGTTCATTCATTCATTCGTTCGTTCATTCATTCGTTCATTCATTCACTTGTTTCTTCAACAACTTATTAATTATGATGCCCCAGGTGTTGCAGACACTAGAGATACCAATGGGAACAGATACGATTCCCGTGGGAGCCACAACTCAGTGAGGAAGCAGATGGACAAGTAGCTGATTATAATCATAAAATGACCGCACCACACGATGCCAGCGACAGGACCAGAAGCATACTTATCTTCATTTCTTCTACACTGATATTCTCCTTATCATATTCTTCTTTGTATTAGGTGGCATGGAAGCAGCCAAGGGAACTTTTATAACTTTTATAAAAGGAAGATTGAGTTTGGGATGTATTTTGCTTGGGTCTAGTGAGGGATTTTTAGGTGGCTTATAGTTAAGTTGCTGTTAGCCCTCCTCATGCAGAAATGGCTTCCAGAAATACTTTTGTCATTCACTGTTGTGACTCAACACGCTGTGTCATCAGGCTTCACGATCAGAGGTTATATCACAATTTAAACATGTCTCCTCACTCCTGGCACCAGGGCTATGGGTGGAATGGAGAAATGTGATTTAAACGTATGGAGCCAGCAACTGGTCTGTGGGATGTTCTTCGGGTCATCAGACACGTCTGGGACGTTGTAAGGGGAGAGTTTCGTTATGGAAACACTTGACGGAGGTCTCCCAAGATTTGACAGCCATCTTAAAATTGTATACGACGTTTCTAATATTGAGCTGTGAAGCTGAAAGAAATGTTTTCAAACAACCTGTAATATACACCAAGTTCCCATCAACTGTGTTAGAGCAAGAGAATGGATTCTTCTTTTCTCTGTATAAGAAACGGAAGATCTAAAAACGCCTCATGAAGAAGTGATGAAGAGTATGCAGGTAAATAGTAGAGGGAAGAAAACTATCACGGAGGCTACAAACTCTGTAGTATTTGTAAGAATTGTAATATTTGTGGTATTTGTCAGGTGTTGTAGATCTATACTTTGCTGCGAACGTTCTTCTCATTCTAAATGAACTTACGCACACACCTAATTCTCTCTTTCAATTTGTATTCTTTCCTCCCATACTGTATCAACTCCACACCCTACAAAACTTGAATCAGACCTCAGAAAGAGACCCTGAGGTTGCCCCGGGGATCCGTGAGAGTTCATGGAGCATCCACGTATGAGCGGAGAGATGGAAGAAATATACGAGCTTGCCAAGTGGCAAAGGGGGGGGGGGGGCGGGGAACCTGGTGAGGGGACTTTCCAGGCAGAAGGACAAAAGAGAGAGCCCATGAGAGCATTTCCACACAGTATAGGAGGGCATTGCGATTGTGGGCACGGGAGACCCTAGAGGCCGGGCCAGGTCATGAAGAGGGGCTTCTGTTCTACTAAGAGGTTAAGCAATGGAGAAGCACTGGGGAGTTTCGACAGGGGATGGACAGGTGCGGGTCTGGGAGGGCTCCAATGTTCCTGTCTTTGTCCCTTGCAGCTTTTGGCCAATTCTGCCTTTTTCAGCCTTTCTTATCTCTGGGTACACATCTCCTTTAACCTTCCTTCTTTCTTATGCTTTGGGTTAATTCAGAAAAATGTTTCCCTCGTCCGCCCTCCTCTCTGTCCTGTGCATGCACATTCTTAATCTCGTCCCCCCCATTCATTTGTGAAATGGGAATGACCTCAGTCATCAAATAGAATAAAACAATGTTGGTGAGCACTCACTCTCTTAGTCTGTTTGGGCTGCTATAAGAAAATACCACAGGGGCGCCTGGGTGGCTCAGTTAGTTGCGCGTCCGACTTTGGATCAGGTCATGATCTTGCAGTTTTAGAGTTCGAGCCCTGCATTGGGCTCTGTGCCGACAGCTGGGAGCCTGGCGCCTGCTTCGGATTCTGTGTCTCCCGCTTTCTCTGCCCCTTTCCTGCTCACACTCTGTCTCTTTCCGTCTCTCAAAACATAAAATAAAATGTTAAAAAAAAAAAAAAACCCGAAAAATGAAAAGAAAATACCACAGACTGAGTAGTTTATAAACAATGGAAATCGATGTCTCACAGCTCTGGAAGCTGGAAGTCCAAGATCAGGGTGCCAGCCTGGTAGAGTGAGGGCCCTCTTCCCAGTTCCTAGCCAGTGCCTTCTCGCTGTGTCCTCACACAGGGGAAGGGACTCTCAGCTCTCTGGAGAGTCTCTTTTATAAGGCACTAATCCAATTCGTGATGGTTCTACCCTCATGCTGTAAGCACCTCCCCAAGGCCTCACCTCCTGGTACCATCAACGTTGAGGGTCAGGGTTTCAACATATGAATTTCGGGGGGGGGCGGGGAGGGACACAAATATTCCCATGTGTGTGATGTGCTGACGGATTTAGTTGCTAATGAGAACAGCAGAGATCCTATCTCTAAGAATTAGCTTGTCCCAGGGGCACCCGGGTGGCTCAGTAGGGTGAGCGTCTGACTTCTGCTCAGGTCATGATCCCACGGTTCGGAAGTTTGAGCCCCGCGTCAGGCTCTGTGGTGACAGCTCGGAGCCTGGAGCCTGCCTCAAGTTCTGTTGCTCCCTCTCTCTGCCCCTCCCCTCCCTCTCTCACACTCTCCCTCTCTCTCTCTCTCAGAAATAATAAATAAACATTAAACAAAAAATTAAAAAAAATTAACCTGTCATAGAGAAGCAAGTATCGTTGACATTAAATGAGAAGAGAACATAAACGATATACTAGTTGAATGAAATGGTATCGTTTTACCAGACAGATAGAGTAATCTCTTTGAAGAGTTTTATAGTAACTTCCAGACCTTTTCCTCTTTCTCTTTAGGAACTTGAACGAGTGTCTGGAAAGCACTCTATGAAGCAGCAGGGGAAGAATTCTCTCAAGTTGCTAAAGCCGGGATGCTATGGTGAGCCAGCCTTTACCAAACACTCCACACGGAATATGTACAACTTACAAGTTCAAAGGGAGGTGAAGTAAACGTACTTTTAGGAAACGGAAATATGTTTGTCAGCGAATTTATATTTCCACAAATCTCTTATGCGGACACTCAGAGTAAGAAATGTCGATAGGAACGAGACCATTCGGACCTGATCACATGACAAAAGCAGCACTATATTTAGAATCTTAGGCTTTACAAAAATTTTTTTCAATGTGCATTTAATTTTTGAGAGAGAGAGAGAGAGAGAGAGAGAGAGAGAGACAGAAAGCGAGCAGAGGAGGGGCAGAGTGAGAGAGGGAGGCACAGAATCCGATGCTGGCTTCAGGCTCCGAGAGCTGTCAGCACAGAGCCCGCCGCAGGGGCTCGAACTTGCAAACTGCGAGGTCATGACCTAAGCCAAAGTCAGACGCTCAACCAACTGAGCCACTCAGGCGCCCTTAGAATCTTAGGTTTTGAAAGTTGAAAGAAACTAACATGACTTCATCTTTCCCCCCCGTGTTATAATTTCTTCCAGTTTTCTTTGTTTGGATGAGGTGTCTGTATCCATGATGTTTTTAAGAAGCATGCTCAAGCCCTGGGATGTTTATTTCATTTGCGTAAGATGTGAATATTTATCCGTGTGAGCTTGTCCATGCTGCTGATCCTCCCTGAAGTGAATCTGTCGTGTTCTGTTTCAATCCGTCTATGCGATCTGCTGAGCGAATCTCCCTGCAGTTTGCGATTCTTTCTTCCCAAACATGTGTCTCCTGTTTGTACTTACGTGGAGACACTGTCCTGCATTGATTCTTTCTGGTAGTGATTCCCTTACCTCTTTATGTTCTGACATTAAAAGGGGTTGGCTTAAATCATGTCTCCAGGGTAAATGGCATAAAGATCTTGGTCACTTAAGCGTTTCCTGCCTGTGTGCATTTTCAGACATCGGCAATGGCTACCCCGTGAAGATACTGTCCTCAAAGATCAATGATTTCTGGATTTTCAGGGCTCATCTTTTCTACCAATTAAGCCATGGGCCTTTCCTTTTCAAACGTACATTTGCTTTGACATTTCATTACATGAGAACGTGGATTCAGCCATTTGAGCGTATGGATGTTAGCGTGGCAGTGACTTCTCTATGGAAAGATAGGAACATTTGCATCTTCTCCCATTTATTTATTTATTTATTTATTTTTATTTATTTATTTTTAAATCCTTGCATATTTTTATTTTTATTTATTTTTTAAATGTTTATTTATTTTTGAAGGAGAGAGAGAGAGACAGAGTGTGAGTGGGGGAGGGGCAGAGAGAGAGGGAGACACAGGATCTGAAGCAGGCTCCAGGCTCCAAGCTGTCAGCACAGAGCCCGATGCGGGACTCAAACCCACGAACCGTGAGATCATGACCTGAGCTGAAGTCGGACGCTTCACCGACTGAGCCACCCAGGTGCCCCGCATCTTCTCCCATTTAATCCCAGTAACATCTTTGGGGTTTTTGTTTGTTTGCTTTTTTAATGAAGGCCAAACAATTTATAATCTAGGAGAATGAGATCCTTAGGAGTTGTGCATCTTGGCTGCACCATATCCCTGTATGTGTTCGCTGAGGGAAAATTTGCAAGTACACATTTCGTTTAACAGGACAGTTGAGCCTGTGTTGTTATACAGGGAGCTAGGGTCCTAACCTCTAGCGGGGTTGAAAATCCACATGTAACATACACAGTCGATTAACACATATTTTGTATGTTACATGTATTATATCCTGTGTTCTTTTTTTTTAATGTTTATTTATTTTTGAGAGAGAGACAGAGAGAGAGAGAGAGAGAGCGCGACCAGAGGAGGGACAGAGAGAGAGAGACACACAGAATCTGAAGCCAGACTCCAGGCTCCGAGCTGTCAGCACAGAGCCCGACACGGGGCTCAACCACGTGAACCGTGAGATCATGACCTGAGCCAAAGTCGGACGTTTAACCAACTGAGCCACCCAGGCACCCCACCCCCCACCCTGAATTCTTACAATAAAGGAAGCCAGAGGAAAGAAAGTGTTGTTAGGAAAATCATAAGGAAGAGCAAATATACTTATGGTACTGTACTGTACTTATGGGAAAAATATCTGCATACAAGTGGACCTCGGCCGTTCAATCCCGCGTTGTTCAAGAGTCCGTCGTATTTGCAATTTGGACCCCCAAATAGCGTGCATTGTGTAAATTCTCCCTTCCTCAAGAATTTGCTCCCGAGACAAATATTTATTGACGGTCCACTCTGCGGGAAGCCCTGTGCTTGCCCTGGGCACACAGATGTCTTACAGCCAGGCCTTGTGTCCTTAAAGAGCTTACAAAGTTGCCAAAGGGGAAAAAGCAAAGAAAAATGTAATCGAGGGGCTATTTACATACAAACGCTAAGCTGCCAAGTTGGCAAATTTAATAATGGCATCCCCAAGTTAATAGTAAACAACTTTCCAGCCCCGAAGGCTTTGTGCCCCTGCTGAGGCTGGATAAATGATTTTACCACAAAATATTGGATTAGAAGAAATTCATTTATGGTTTCCATGGGTTCTAACAAAAATGTGAGCGCCGCTCTGACTAGTTGAAACTCAGAAAAACTTCTGAGCCTTTTCCTTTCAGTAAAGAAGTCAGGATCTTGAAGACACAGACGAAGGGGAACTGGGGTTTACCCTTGTTTGTTTCCTTCCCTGTCGTGACCCCTTTCAGGATGCTGAGCCACAAGTCCTAGAAATAAAGAGATACAGTTCGTTGCCAGAGGTTACTTGGCCCTTAAGTAGTTTTGTTTTGAAGACTAGCCAGAAATACAGAAACAATCTCATTGACCTTTAGATCAAAAGCCACCGGAAGCTCATAGAGGAAGAAAGAACCAAATGACGATGGCTGGCTCTTTTTGGGGACAGGAATGCAGCTTTCTGTATGGTTTGGGTTTTCCTCTGTGCCTATAAGAAGTATCACGTGGGCAGGTAATCTGTGTATCCACATTTGTTTTTAGAAAGAAGTGGGGGAGCAGTAATGTGACGCGGGCACATACCTACCTCCCTTTAATAGTTCATGGATCATGTTAACATTCATAAGCCATAACGTTTCTACTGTTCGAGAGGCCAAATCTGAAAACAGCATTTCTACAAATTCGTTTTTGAGGGGCCTTCACATCTTGAGGGATGGCTGCCGTGAATTAGCTCTATGACTCGCTTAGAGTGTGGTTGAGGTTTTAAATCCTACAAAGGCAGTGGGGCCGTTGGGGGGCGGGGATTAAGTCACTAGCGTGGAGCCCTCGTGAATGGAATTGGTGCCCTTGTGAAAGAGACCTCGGAGAGGCCCTTTGCCCCTTCCACTCTGTGAGGTTATAGATAGAAGATGCTGTCTATGAACCAGAAAGCGGGCTGGCACTGACTGCAGTCCCCCGGAGCGTGGACTTCCAGCCTCCCGATGTGTGAGAAATCAGACTCTGTTATTTACAAGCCACCGAGTCTCAGATAATCTGTTGGAGTGGCCTGCCTGGACTAAGACACCACCTAGCTGGAGTTTGAGGACCGACGTGTGCCTATGCGGTTTCCACACACGCCGTCCGGTTTAGCCATGCAGACGAACTGCACCATCACTTAGGTCAGATAGGCGGTTAATCGGGCAGAACGTCTGAGCAGGTTCTCCTGTGGCGACTGACTCTGCAGACTCTGGAGAAATGTCCTAAGTGTTAGAGTCGAAGTTGAATTTAAGGTATGGTGGGGTAAGGGAGCTTTGGGCGGGGAGAAAAGCAGAAGATCTTTCCTATTAGGAGGGGATAGATCACATCACATACCAATGCTTCGGAAATCCATTTATTTAATTTACTTATTTTTTTTTTTTTAGTTTTATTTTTTGAGACAGAGGGTGCAAGTCAGTGAGGGGCAGAGAGAGGGAGAGAAGCGGGGCTCACCCGAAGCAGGGTTCCTGCTCACCCGATGCAGGGACTCAAACTCACAAACTTGAGATCCTGTCAGACCTTAACCGACTGAGCCACCCAGACATCCCTCAGAAATGCATTTAAATGCAGTCACACTCGCAGGCTCTGGACCAGTGGGAATCTAAACGAACATGGAAGGTACTTTCTGCACTCCCGGATATCCTGGGACAGCTTCCCCAAGGGAGCGCCCACCACGTGGACTCGGTACATTCTGGACCCTGCTGCTCACACAGTAATGCCGTCTGAACTCCTGATTTGCAAACACAGAACCACCTCTTGTGAGTGACAGCCGGGCTGCCTGAGGACACGTCCTTCTAACGTGGCTTGTGTGGAACAAGACAGGACCCGCTGGAGGCTGCTCTGGGACCAGAGGTGGCGGGTCTTCCTGAGGTCTTCAGAGCTTGTCCTTCTCCAGTAGAGTAGTGGGGAGCATCCGTTCTGTCCCCTCCCTACCACTGCCCCAGCTGCCAGCCCTTCCCAGCCCTGCTGTGCACGTTGTCCCATCTCCCTCCTAGGACACTGACTCAACACCCTCTAACTAAATCCAAGCCTGCACCTTCAGGCTCTAATGGCTGCTTTTTATTAGTGCCACATAGCTATAACTGAGAACTTGACCTCCAGGTTCAATGCATATTAGGATCTTCTGTTAGTTGAGATATATATATATATATGTGTGTGTGTGTGTGTGCATATATATTTAATTTAAATTAATTATAATTTATATATTTAATTTAATTTAAATTCCATAATATATAATATACAATATATAATATATAATAATTCAAATTATATAATTAATTTAAATTAATATATATATTTAAATGTTTATTCATTTTTTTTTTAATATTTATTTTTGAGAGAGAGAGAGATTGAGAGAGCGCAAGCAGGGGAAGGGGCAGAGAGAGAGGGAGACACAGAATGCAAAGCAGGCTCCAGGCTCTGAGCTGTCAACACAAAACCCGACGCGGGGCTCGAACTCACGAACCGCAAGATCATGACCTGAGACGAAGTTGGACGCTTAACTGACTGAGCCACCCAGGCGCCCCAAATGTTTATTCATTTTTGAGAGAGACAGCGTGAGCAGGGGAGGGGCTGAGAGAGAGGGAGACAGAGGAGCCGAAGCAAGCCCCACACTGACAGTGCACAGCCCAATGCGGGGCTTGAACTCACGAACTGTGAGATCATGTCCTGAGCTGAAGTCAGACACTCAACCAACTGAGCCGCCCAGGGGCCCCTGTTAGGTGACATATTTTATCTGCCTGACACAAATGGCCTGAAGCAATCTTTGCCTCGTGTAAGAAGGGTCACTCCCAAATAATATAAGAACATTGGAAGAGGGGATTCCGTTAATTTCTGTTTCCAAAAGAAAGAATTTACCGAAGATCCACACATGGAATGAACTGTTTTCATGGTAGATATTTGCCTTTTTATCACAAAACAGTATATGATAGTTTTGTAGATTTTTGTATTTTTTCTACAATGGCTCGATGTTTACAACATTCCATGACCATTTTCCATGTCATTAAATATTTTTCTATGACAATATTTGAACGGTTTTACTGCGTTCCATTCTACGTATATACTATAATCCACTGAATTTCTTCCTCTTGCACACTCCCGCTATTTCCAATTTTGCTTTTTTTAAGTTTATTTATTTAATTTGAGAAAGCTGAGTGAGGGAGGGGCAGAGAGAGAGGAGAGAGAGAATCCCAAGCACGATCTATGTCGTCAGTGCAGAGTCTGACGAGGGGTTCCATCTCACAAACCATGAGATCATGACCTGAGCAGAAATCAAGAGTTGGATGCTCAACCCGCTGAGCCACCCAGGGGCCCCTCCAATTTCCCTTTTTTAGCAATACCGCAAGTACGCTTCTCCCAGAAATGTAGGCTAGCACCCATTTCCCCCCAAAATTCTTCACACAAAGTATAATCATTTAAACTATTTAAAAATTAATTTAATAAGCAAAGAAAGCATTCTATTGTTGCTTAAATTTGCATCTTTTTAAATAACTTTTAGGGCTAATTACATTTTCAAGTGTTTATTGACCATCTGTGTATTTTCATGAATTTCCCCTTTCGGTCTCTGCCTATTTGAGGAAGGGGAATGAATGTTTTCTAATAGAATATAAGAAGTTTGAAAATTATGTAACAGATGGGATATGTTGCCAATAAATTCAGCGTTTTGTCGTTTGCCCTTACCTTGTATTTACGGTGTTGTTTGTTTTTGACATACAGAAAATTTTAGCTTTAACGTTATCAGAACTGCCTGAGAATCCTCGAAGACACAATAAATGTGCAATCCACAGTCTCTTGTCTTTAAGGAGCTTATAATTCAATTGTGGAAATAGCTATAAACGTACATAAAATAAGCAATACGATATTTAAAGCAGCAGTCTTTCAAGGAAGGGCTTAGCCTCTAGGAGATAGGGCTGTTGCTTGCTCAGAGTTTGAAAAAGCCCCTTACGTGCTCCTGATCGTCAGTTGTCATCGCTTGGTTGATGATCACAGATGTCATCATCAGGCTGGACAAGAACGAAGAGCGTCTCCAGGCTGCGTGTGATTAATGGCCCACAAATGTGACAATGCACTCAGGCTGACCCTCCTCGCAGTGCTGCGTTATTTTCTTTCTCTCTTCTGGGCAACTGATTGCACATTTGTGTCAGCACCCTTGATGATGTCAGTGATATTAATTGTGTTGATCTCCGCGTCTACGAAAACTTAGAAAAGCATCTAGAAAAAAAAATTGGGGGAGAACGAGAACAAACATTAGCTTTCGTTATCTTTTTATTTTCGGGGTAGCGTTCAAATTAGATGGTGTTGCCTGTGAGAGGTGAGGTCTTGCTTGTCTCCGTGTGTCTCTGGGCACTCTGAAGTGCCCAGCACATTTGTTACAATTTGCAATGTGTCTTAAAGAGTCCAACCCGATGAGACCTCACTGCGTGTGTGCGTGCGTGTATATGTGTCTCTGGGGGGTGGGGCGGACAGGGGGAGGAGATGAGGATTGAAAGCCTGGGGAGGCAGCTGCCTGAACTGACTCCAGTCCAGTGTGAGGGGCTGGCTGAGGGGCACTGTGGGAAACATCTCTCTGGATGGTACAGCAAAGCAAAAGGACATGTCCAGAGAGCACGAGCCTTTCCAGCTCTGGTGGGCTTCAGCCAGTGGGGTGCTGGCACTATTTAACAACCAGGTCTCTGCGGGGGAACAAAGTCCTGATGTGAAGCATCTGCTGATTTCACTGGGGTGAATACTTTCCCTGTGGGCAACTGCAAGCTTCCACCGTGAAGTCGTGGAGTGTGGAGCTAGAAAGAGATGTGCGCTGCGGGTCCTCGTGAGCCAGTCGGTGTGAGCTGACAGAGTTCTGTTTCTGTGCAATCCATCCATCCATCCATTCATTCGTGGCAGGACCATGACTACTTTGTGAGGTGGGAGCCATGAGGGGGGCAGAGTCCAGCATGGCATGGGAGCGTGTCCGGGAAGCAGCCCTGCAAGCTGGAATGGGCCTGGCTGAGAGGCAGCAGGACCTGGTGCTAAGCTGTAAAGTCCAGGCCAGGGTAGGGGGACGCCTGCACTCAGAGAGGCTGCAGGGGCGCCAGCACTCATCTCTGGCCAATTTCAAAACTGTCAACATGACCCAGGGACTGGTGCCTAGGGACTGATGCTGTGGATGTGCTTCCTCTCCTTGTCAGACCTGGCTCAGGCACAGACCTGGGGGAACCAGCTGATGAAGAGCCCTAGGGACTCCAAAACCAGGGCCAGATGGGCCAAGGACTTCAGTGAACCCCCAGTGAGTGAATCTGATGTCTTCATTTATCCACATCCGAGGAAGGAAACAATCCTATTGTTTCAGTATTCAGACCTAATTAGGAGTTAACATTACATCTTTTACTCCATAAGTGAATATTTTTAGGTAAACAAGAGGGATACGATTTTGCTGTTATGGAGTCTGCATTCTTGTGAAGGGGACAGATGACAGACATTTTCACTCTCCTTCCAACTGGGGACAGGCATACTGCTTTAGATAGGGTAGTCGTGGTCCTTCTGAGAAGCCAACGTTTGAACTGAGGCCTGAAAGATGAGAATGGACCAGTCATTCCAAGAGCTGGGACAGAAGATAAAGTAAGGACCAAGGTCCTGAGGCAGGAAGAAGGAATTGTGTTATCTCCAGTCTATGAAAACTTAGAAAAGTGTCTGAAAAAAAAAAAATTAGGGGGAATGAGAACAAACATTAGCTTTCACTCTTTTTTTTTTTTTTTTTTGGTGGCATTCAAATTAGATTGTGTTGTTTCTCAGAGTTGAAGTCTTGCTTGTCTCTGTCTCTCTATGCACCCTGAAGTACCTAGCACATTAGTTAGAATTTGCATTTGCATTTAGTCTTCAATCCATTCTGAGCTTATTTTTGTGTATGCTGTAAGAAAGTAGTCCAGTTTTATTCTTTTGCATGTTGCTGTCCAGTTTTCCCATCACCATTTGTTAAAGAGATGTCTTTTTCCCATTGCATTTTCTTGCTTCCTTTGTCATAGATTAATTGATCATATAAGCACGGGTTTATTTCTGGACTCTCTAGTCTTTTCTTTTGATCTATGTGTCTATTTTTGTGCCAGTACCATACTGTTTTGATTACCACAACTTTGTAGTATTTCTTGAAATCTGGGATTGTGATACCACTAGCTTTCTTCTTTTGTGGTTCCATATACATTTTAGGATTATTTATTCCCATTCTGTGAAAAATACTGTTGGTATGTTGATAAGGATTGCATTAAATCCGCAGACTGCTTTGGGTAGTATGGACATTTTAACAATATTTGTTCTCCCAATCCATGAACATGGAATATCTTTCCATTTGTTTGTGTCCTGTTCAATTTTTTCATCAATATTTTGTAAGTTTTCAGAGTACAGGTCTTTCACCTTCTTGATTAAGTTTATTCCTAGATATTTTATTCTTTTTGGTGCAATTGTGAGATTGTTTTGTTTTGTTTTCTTTTCTTTTCTTTTCAAAAGGCTAAAGAAGTACAAGTACTTTATTTATTTATTTATTTAATGTTTATTTTTAAGAGAGAGAGAGAGAAAAAGAGAGTGAATGGGGGAAGGGCAGAGAGCGAGGGGAACAGAGGATCCAAAGTGGTCTCTGCGCTGACAGCAGCAAGCCCGATGTGGGGCTTGAACTCACAAACTGAGATTATGACCTGAGCTGAAGTAGACACTCAACCGACTGAGCCACCCAGGCACCCCGATGAGAGTGTTTTTTTAATTTCTCTTTCTGCTACTTCATTGTTAATGTGTAGAAATGCAACAGATTTATATATATTGAGTTTGTATCCTGTGACTCTACTTGAAATCATTTATCACCTCTAGTAGTTTTTTGGTGGAGATTTTAGGGTTTTCTATATACAATATCATGTCATCTGCAAAGAGTGAAGATTTTACTCCTTCCTTACCAATTTGGATGGCTTTTATTTCCTTTTCTTGTCTTACTGCTGTGGCTAGGACTTCTAGGACTATATTGGAAAAAATGGTGAGAGTGGACATTCTTGTTTTGTTCCTGTTCTTCGGGGAAAAGCTCTCATTTTTTCACCATTGACTATGATGTTTGCTGTGGGTTTTTCATGTATATGCTTTAGCATGTTGAGGTATGTTCCCTGTAAACTCACTTTGTTGAGGGTTTTTTTTTTTTTATCAAGAGTGGATGTTGTACTTTGTCACATGCTTGTTCTACATCTCTTGAAATGGTTTTTATCCATTCTCTTGATGTGATGTATCACATTGATTGATTTGCAAATATTGAACCAGACTTGCATCCCAGGAATAAATTGCACCTGGTCATGGTGAATATTTGTCTCATGTATTATTGCATCCAGTTTGCTAATTTTTGTTGAGGATTTTTGCATTTATATTTATCAGAGATATGGCCTACAGTTGTGTCATTATCTGGTTTTGGCATCAGGGTAATGCTGGCCTCGTAGAATTATTTTGGAAGCTTTCCTTCCTCTTCTATTTTTTGGAATAGCTTGACAAGAATAGGTTTTAATTCTTCTTTAAACCTTTGGTAGAATTCACCTGTGGAGCCATCTGGTTCTGGATTTTTGTTTGTTGGGAGTTTTTTGGTTACTGATTCAATTTCATTGCTGGTAATTGGTCTGTTAAAATTTTCTGTTTCTCCCTGATTCAGTTTTGGGAAGTTATATGTTTCTAGGAATTCAGCCATTTCTTCTAGGTTATACAATTTGTTGGCATATAATTTTTCCTAATATTCTCATAATCTTTTGTATTTTGGTGATGTCGGCTATTATTTCTCCTCTTTCATTTCTGACTTTGTTTATTTGAGTCTTTTTTTTTTAAATGAGTTTGATTGGGGGTTATCAATTTTGTTGATCTTTTCGAAGAAACAGCTCCTGGTTTTATTGCTCTGTCCTATTGTTTTTGTTTTGTTTTGTTTTGTTTTTAGTCTCTGTATCATTTATTTCTGTTCTAATTTTTATTATTTCCTTCCTTCTACTGGTTTTGGGTTTGTTTGTTCTCTTTCTTGTAGCTCCTATAGGTGTGTAATGTAAGGTTGTTTGAGATTTTTCTTGCTTTCGAGGTGGGCCTGTATTACTATAAACTTCTCTCTTAGAACAGCTTTTACTGGATCCCAAATACTGGAACATTGTGTTTTCATGTTCATTTGTCTCCATATTTTTTTTTCCTGCTGAAAATCAGCTGATAGCCTTATGGGATTTCCTTTGTATGTAACTGTTTTATTTTTCTCTTACTGTTTTAAAATTCTCTCTTTATCACTTAATTTTTGCCATTTTACTTGTTAAATCTTGGTGTGGGCCTCCTTGGGTTGATTTTGTTGGGGGATCTCTGTGCCTCCTGAGTCTGGATTTCTGTTTTCTTTCCCAGATTAAGGAAGCTTTCAGCTATTATTTCTTCAAGTAAATTTTCTTTCTTTAAAACATTTATTTACTTAAATTCAATACAATGTAGTGTTGGTTTCAGGAATAAAACCCATTGATTCATCACTTACATATAACACTGAGTGCTCATCCCAACAAGTACTCTCCTTAATGCCCATCACCCATTTAGTCCTTTACTCACTCACCTCCTCTCCAGCAATTCTGTATTTAAGAGTCTCTTATGGTTTGCCTCCCTCTGTTTTTATCTTACTTTTCCTTCCCTTTCCCTATTTTCATTTGTTTTGTTTCTTAACTTCCACATATGAATGAAATCATATGATATTTATCTTTCTCTGACTGACTTATTTTTCTTAGCATATACACTCTAGTTCCATCCATGTAGTTGCAAATGGCAAGATTTCATTCTTTTTGACCGCTGTGTAATATTCCACTATATATATATATATATATATATATATATATATATATACACACACACACACACACACACACACACCCTATCTTCTTTATTCATTCATCAGTTGATGGACATTTGGGCTCTTTCCATAATTTGGCTATTGTTGATCGTGTACTATAAACATTAGGTTGCATGTGCCCCTTTTCTTTTTTTTTTGAACTTTTTTATTTTTTATTTTTGGGACAGAGAGAGACAGAGCATGAACGGGGAGGGGCAGAGAGAGAGGGAGACACAGAATCGGAAACAGGCTCCAGGCTCTGAGCCATCAGCCCAGAGCCTGACGCGGGGCTCGAACTCACAGACCGCGAGATCGTGACCTGGCTGAAGTCGGACGCTTAACCGACTGCGCCACCCAGGCGCCCCTGCATGTGCCCCTTTGAATCAACATTTTTTGTATACTTTGCATAAATACCTAGTTGTGCAATTGCTGGGTCGTAGCATACTTCTATTTTTAATTTTTTGAGGACTCTCCACACTGTTTTCCAGAGTGGCTGCACCAGTTTGCATCCCCACCAACAGTTCGAAAGTGTTCCTCTTTCTCTGCATCCTCACCAGCATCTGTTGTTTCCTAATCTTCAAGTAAATTTTCTTCCCACTTTTCTCTTTCTTCTCCCTCTGCGATATCTATAATGCAAATGTTATTACACTTGGTGGTGTTACTGAGTTCTTTTAATCTATTTTCATTCTTTATTTTTCTTTTTTCTTTTTCCTGTTCAGCTTGACTGCTTTCCATTAGTCTTCCAGGTCACTGATTGGTTGTTCTGCTTCCTGTATCTACTATTTATTCCCTCTAGTGTATTTTTAATTTCAGGTATTGAGTTATTCATCTTTGGTTGGTTCTCTTTTTATATTTTTTATCTCTTTGTTGAAGGTCTCACTGAGGTCCTATACTCTTTTCTCAAGTCCACTGAGTATCTGTATGACCATTACTTTAAATTCTCTATCAGGCATATTGCTTACCTCCATTTTTTAAGCTCCCTTGCTATGATTTTGTCCTGTTCTGTCATTTGGAACATATTCCTCTGTCTCGCCATTTTGTCTCTCTGTGTCTGTTTCTATGTGTTAGGAAAGTCAGCCATGTCTCAAGAAGAGGTCCTATAGTTCCCTGCAGTGCAATGTTACCTGTTCACCAGAACCTGGTGCTTCACAGGTGTCTACTCTAGACACCTAAGGTGGGCCTTACTATTGTGACTGAGCTGTGTTTGCCCTCTGTGCAGTTGTGTGCAATGGCTCTCTTTAACTATTGTGGGCAGGGCTTAGTCCCTGTCTTGTTAGTGAGCCAATCTGGGGCTGCCTTAGGCTTGAATTGAGTCAGACAAGGCATTTAGCAGAGCTTCAGGTACATTGAATTGCAAGGCACTTTCCCTGTGTTGCCCCTGAGGGGTTTCATCGGCGGGCAGACCCTGGAGTCAGACCAGATGTCTTCCCTCTGCTGGGGCCACAGAGGAGCTGGTGTGTGTGGCTCTCTTCTTTCCCAGGGCAAGAGTTAATTTGGACTGGTGTTGGCCCCCGTCACAGCTGCTTGCACGATGCTGGGCTTGTGGTGACACTTGGGATGGGCTCCTACCAGGGGCAGGTTGGAAGAGATGGATCTTCAGGAGGATACAAGGTGGGATGTATTGTTACGAAGCATTTTCAATATGGCCTCTTTTCTATGATAAGCAGTGGACAGTTTGTTCCCCCAGTCTAAAGGGCATGTTCTGGGTTATTTACACTGAGGTGGATGTTATTTAGGTGTATCCATGGGGTGAGGTGAGTTTAGGATCCTTCTTCTCTGCCATCTTCCCGAGAAGTCCAAACTAAAGACTTTTGATAATGATCAGGAGACGTTTTTCTTACATAACAGATAATTAAAAAAAATTTTTTTACGTTTATTGATTTTTGAGACAGAGAGAGTGTGAGCTGAGAAGGGGCAGAGAGAGAGAGAGAGAGAGAGAGAGATACAGAATCCGAAGCAGGCTTCAGGCTCTGAGCTGTCAGCACAGAGCCTGACGCGGGGCACAAACCCACAAACAGTGAGATCATGACCTGAGTCAAAGTTCGGCACTTAGCCGACTGAGCCTCCCAGGCACCCCACAGATAATTTTTTTAGTTAAGCTTTTTATTTTGAGATAATTATAGATTTACACGCAGGTATAACGATACAGAGAGATTCCATATGCACTTGATACCCAGGTTTCCTCAACGGTAACATCTTATAAAACCGTACTGCAGTCTCACAACCAGAATATTGGCACTGATGTGGTCAAGATACAGAGCACTTCCATCACCTTAAAGATCTGTAATGTTTCCTTTTTTAGCCACACCCACTTACTTCCCGCCCACCACCATTCCTAGCAACTGGTACTGTGTTCCTCTTTTCTATAATTTTATCATTACCATTTAAAGAATGCTATTTGGGGGGCGCCTGGGTGGCGCAGTCGGTTAAGCGTCCGACTTCAGCCAGGTCAGGATCTCGCGGTCCGTGACTTCGAGCCCCGCGTCGGGCTCTGGGCTGATGGCTCAGAGCCTGGAGCCTATTTCTGATTCTGTGTCTCCCTCTCTCTCTGCCCCTCCCCCGTTCATGCTCTGTCTCTCTCTGTCCCAAAAATAAATTAAAAAAAAAAAAAAAAAAAGAATGCTATTTGGATGGAATCATTGAATTTAGCAATTCATACTTTATGAACACTACAGAAGCTTGCTTTCCCTTTAAAATTTCGTTTCTTCTTGATATGATGAAAATCATATTTTTCAAGATTTTTTTTTCAAGTTTACGAAACGCCTTTTGTTACCTTTTTCCACGGAAAGGATGTTGTGTTGTCATTTTATCCTTCCTGGATCTGTTATGGAATGCACTCTTGCATAGCGAAAATGTTTGCTTCCATTCTTAAGCTAACTTACTAAGAATGGAAAGAAGTCATGGGTCACAATTTGGCTAGTGAAGGAAACACTTCTTTTTTTTTTTTAATTTTTTTTAACGTTTATTTATTTTTGAGACAGAGAGAGACAGAGCATGAACAGGGGAGGGTCAGAGAGAGAGGGAGACACAGAATCTGAAACAGGCTCCAGGCTCTGAGCTGTCAGCACAGAGCACAACGTGGGGCTCGAACTCACGGACCGCGGAGATTATGACCTGAGCCGAAGTCGGACGCTTAACCGACTGAACCACCCAGGCGCCCCCACAGATCTGGTTTTCTATTTAGTGCATTTAGAAATCTTTCTTCTTATTTTTTTAACGTTTATTTATTTTTGAGACAGAGAGAGACAGAGCATGAACAGAGGAGGGTCAGAGAGAGAGGGAGACACAGAATCTGAAATAGGCTCCAGGCTCTGAGCTGTCAGCACAGAGCACAACGTGGGGCTCGAACTCACGGACCGCGAGATTATGACCTGAGCCAAAGTCGGACACTGAACCGACTGAGCCACCCAGGCGCCCCAGGAAACACTTCTTTATGGCGTTAGGTATAACGCAGGAAGCTGTTGGGAAACAGCAGAAAATGGGACTTCAGGTTGGACAACCAGGCTTTGGCTCTCTGCTGGCCCTGTCTCTTCCCTGTCTCCTGCCTCCCAGACCTGCAGCCAGCTGGTGTTCAGGCTATACTGCAGGGTCAGAGATCTTTCTACTCCTATATCCTAGTTTTTCTGTGGCTACCTGGCATTGCAGATCTCCGACGAAGCCTCTGTTCTTCCCTGATCCTGCCCAACCTATTTGCTTCTAGGTCACAGCTTTTCACCCAGCCTGCTCAGTGGAGACTGCAGGACCGGGAGACCAGCAGTGTTGTTTTCTTTCTTAGATCTTCAGGCCCTTGGGTTTCTGAGTGCATCTCTACTGCTTACCCACTTAGCCTTGCCTGTTACAGAACTCTCCTGGGTGTTATATATCTGCTCTTAAAAAAAAAAAAAAAAAAAAAAAAGAGCTTCAATCCCAGGTCCTACTACAAACCACAGAATGGAATGAAAATCTGGCAAAATATCTAGATGTCAAGTGGGGTGGGCTTTTGATTGTTTACTTTGTTTGCTTTGATTGTGCATGTGGGTTGTCTGCTCTGATCAACTCTCTTTGGTAACTTCCAATCCCTCCTTGTGCTCTAGCTTGTATTAACGTACCTTCCTGTGTGTCCCTGGGTCTTGTTTTAGTCTCCATTTCTGCATTTCCTCGTTGAGAGATGAAGCCACGAGTGGCATTGCCATCCAGGATCAACGTATGAGGAGAGTAGTTCATAGCTGCACAGTATTCGGAAAACACCTTTGTGCCCCCTTTAACCATCCAATACTCCCAAATGGACCCTGACGCTCCCCTGTAAAGCCCAAGCGACTTCACAGTCTTTATCGGCAGATTTCATAAGATGCAACATGTACTGGGTTGACAGTCATTCCCGTGGGTAGTTCTGCATTTTATTGATAAGGGGCTTTTACATAGTTTTGAATGAAAACGATCTTACGCACTTCGGCTCACGGAACCCTTTGAACATCCCAGGTTCTGTGAGGAGCACTTGCGTTTGTTGCTTTGATTACTAATATTTCCCCAACTGACTTATGTCTTTAAATTACATTAACAAAGACCCCAGATCTCTGGGAGTGAGTAGGAATGTAAGGAGAATGGATGGCCAGTCCTTCTCAATGAACAAGGCTGGAAAAGAGGTGGGTACTGCCCCTGAGACAGAGCCTTAGTACGACTGTGCCGTAAGGCTCATTCTTTTACCAAATTTGTCTCAATCAAGTGGTATTAATCAAGATGGGTGACTTCAGATATTATTTTGCATAGACTGTATCCTATAAGAAGCTTATGGAAACTTAGTTTGAGTTTTGGATGATTAGAGGGAAGAAATATAAGTTGCTGCCTTACAGCAAGATTAAGCCTAAAAATAGTCTTTAAAAGAAGGGACATTCTTATAGCTCAAGGCAACGTAATGGCAGCACAGCCTTTCCTGGTCACTGTGGTCACGCTGACCGTAGACAGTGACATTGATCACCTATCAGATGGGCCGGCATTATCTTTGTATGGTCAGCGACTAATGATTTAAGCAAGTGATGTTCGTTTTGGACTGAATTTGCACCCCTGGGACAAGGGGAAGGGTGAGTCCCCAGACCAATGGCCATCCATGAAGCCTGTCCATTTATCTGTGTTCCTTTTTACCAACAGCAAAAAATATGTATTTATAAGACGTGCACACAAACAAGATTCTTACGGGCACATTTATGTCTCTCTGTCGAATTATCTGTGTCTGGAAAAACAGCAGTCAATTGATATTTCTAGTATTGAAAAGCTGTGCAAGGTGGTGTCGCCACAGCTCAAGTTCATGCCCATGTACAAAGATGCAACGAAACACTGGTGAAGATAACGATTCTAGAGAGACACTTGGAAAAGGTAGGGAATAGACAGGAAGTGTGAAAAGAAAAAAAAAAAGGTAGCTATGACCATCAGTACACAAACTAGAGATGTATCCTTTCCTTCTGGGAAAATTACAAGTGCCCACTGTATGTTCCCTTCCCTTTTCAGGAATATACGGGCATTATTCAGTGTCTACACCCTTGTCAACACCAATAGCCTCTCTTGTATCACTTGCACCTGATCCCTCTAATCCATAGGGGCAGAGTCTGGACCATGAATCTTACTCTAAAATAGGCTACTTTTGGGCTTTGTGCTCAGAGCCTGGAGCCTGTTCAGATTCTGTCTGTCTGTCTGTCTGTCTCTCTCTGCCCCTCCCCCACTTGCTCTCTGTCTCTGTCTCTCTCTCAAAAATAAATAAACATTAAAAAAATGTTTTTAATGGGGTGCCTGGGTGGCTCAGTCAGTTAAGCGTCTGACTTCGGCTTAGGTCATGATCTTGAGGTTCATGAGTTCAAGCCCCGCTTTGGGCTCTGTGCTGACAGCTCAGAGCCCGGAGCCTGCTTTGGACACTGTGTATCCCTCTCTCTCTGCCCCTCCCCCTGTCACTCTCTGTCTCTCTCTCTCTCTCTCTCACTCTCTCTCAAAAATAAACATTAAAAAAATTAAAATAGACTGCTTTTGGCATACAATGATAGATATTTATATTTGTGTGTTCATACCTTATTTCTTTACTTCGGTTGTGTACTTCCTAAGGTCAGGGCCAGTGTCTCCCAGTTCTTCCCAGGATGGCACTTTGCACCGGTTTAAGTGTCCCTGAATGTTTTGAGTGATGATGGTGAATGGAAAAAAACTAAAGATTTAAGGAAAAAGAAAAATGCTCAACCTTGACCCTTATTTATAAAATGTAACATTAAAGAAATGTAAAGTGTCAGAGGAGTTCGAATGGTGCTTGCACTCTGCTCACGCAGACTGTTTCTAGAATGCCCTCCCGAAACAGTATAAAAATACCATCACTGCTCTGTTTCATCAGGGTACACATCGTTGTGTGCTTGCAAGCTGGTGTATGTACCAAATTATAGGATCGATTTAAACGTAGTGATCGTATCTTGAGGAGTCAAAGAGTAATTGGGGAAGGCAAGATTGGTTTTATAGCAAACGATTACGGGAAATCTTACCTGAATCTTTTCAGTTTATCATTTTACTATGCAATGTGTCATTAGCTGATTGTTACTGAGACAATGAGGGATTCGGTTCCAAAAACAGTCAATTACTTAGTCCAATTTGGGTAATAAAAACATTCTATGAATTGAAATATAGTTTACTTTGAAAGGAAATCCTGTCTCCCTGGAGGCTGTTAAATGGTTTGGGGAAAATGGTTCGACAACTCGCCTTTTTGTTGCAACATTATATGTTGGAAAAATACGCTTAATTACATTTGGTTGGCTCCAAAGACCTTCTGATGCAAGTGGCTCTGGATATTAACAAGAAAAACTCGCACGCAGGGAACCTGGGGTCCCGGGAGGTGGTGGGATATGCCCAGTGTGCACACGGCCTGTGCCAGAGCAGACCTGAGAGCCTTGATCGCCTGACTGTGAATCCAGTTGTCCTTGTATTATTACTACATGCAGTAAAACCCACAAATAAGGAAATACTCAAAAGGATCCCGCATAGTGTTTAGGTGGTGTATCCTCTGTGAGGACGCCTCGTTGGGAATTTCGAAGTTGTAAACTGCTTTTTTTTTAAATCATGAATTTGGCTTTTTAGTAGTAGAAATGCATATTCTACTCAACAGCTATACTAGACTACCATAACGTTTATGCTCCTCTTTAAAAAGCTTTTTGATTGCTTCTAGGAAGGTCTACAAATGAATCATTGTCATAAAACAATGTGTTTGGGAGACCTTAATGTTCTTGAAAGGTTTCCTTGGCCAGTATTGTCTTTCCTGCCATGCATTTAAGACAAATCCCTTCCCAAACGCCATCACTCACCAAGCAGCTTAGGAGGAGAGTTTTCTTGGGACATAAGGATCGTGAATGTGGTGGTCCAATTCCTTTGGCTTTTTAGAAAAGTTTGGAAAAGAGAGAAATATTTTTCTCTCTTAAAAAAAAATCTGATATTTCCTCTAATCCCCGTGGCACACATGAGTGCGTGCACACACACGTGCTCCTGAGTCCCATGTGATGCTACAGCTTTCTCTAGGACCTGACTCATTGCATAGGAAAGTTCTGGAGCTGCCTGGGCCTTTATCTGCATGCCTCATCTGAAGGGGCCTGGGCTCTGTTTGCTTACGAGGAGCTATGTCTACAAGTGACCTATTTGTTTGAGGAGTCAGAGAGCTTATCTAAGCATGGAGGACATTATCCAAGCCTTTGCTCTGGGCTCATAATGGCGCCCGGCGGCAATCCTGTCTATCCGGAATTCTTTGCTCAGTAACGTGCCCTTGAGACACATTCTGTTTTGACGCAAGAGTAAGTGCCAAACTGTCAAGCCTGCCTTTGGGAGATATCAAACTGTGTCTGACTTTAGAGCCTGTCTCTGAAGGAACAGACACGGTTCCAAATACACTTCATTTTTGTTCATATGATGAAATTGGAAGCAATGTAATTACCAAGGGGTGGCGACTATGACCCATTTCTCTGCATCCCACCTGTTCAAGGGTACCTACAGTCCCTTTCATACTGCTGAGCACATAGTAGCTACTCAATTCAATGTTGTTGGGATGGAACTATTGAAAAAATAGAGGAGTCACGGTCTGTTTACAGAGGGTGTGGCTGCCTGCCACTTTTCAAAATCGCATAATATATTAAAGTTATACATTTCCAAATGGTCTGCGTTAGATGGATTGAGTCAATGGCCCTAATTCATCCTGGATCCAGGCCTTTTGCAATGCGTTTGCAGTTTTTCCCATCAAGAGGTGGAACACATTTCTAATTTGCTTTGGCCAAGGGGATGTTAGCAGATGTGAAATAAGCCGATTTGTTAAGAGGTGCTCGTGCATTTCTGCATCTTCCCCTCGTCCTCTGCCTTCACAATGAGAATGTGCCCATGTTGGAAGATGAGTCGGCTTGCCCCAGTTGTCCCAGCCGAGGCCACTGTAGACCACCTGGTCACCAGATCACCCTCAGATCTAGGAGACAGCCCAGCCAAGATCAGCAGAGTTGCCTCGCCAACTTCGGGCGACTGTCAGTGTAAGAGCAAACCCAGCCCGATCCGCAAAGAGAGCCCAGCTTTTTATAGAATCTTAAGCAAAATAAATTCTTATTAGGTTATACCACCGAGTCTCAGGGTGTTTGCTACGCAGAATTATTGTGGCAACAGATGATTAATAAAATATTCAATGGAGGCACCTTGGGGGCTCAGTCAGGTGAGCATCCACCTCTCGATTTCCGCTCAGGTCATGATCCCAGCGTTGTGGGAGTGAGCTCTGCATTGGGCTCCAGGCTGAGTGTGGAGCTTGTTTAAGACTCTCTCTCTGCCCCTCTTCCCTGCTCTCTCTCTCTCTTTCATATAAAAAATAAAATAAAATACTAAATACAATGTCATCTTTCTTTGACTCCTATGTCACTTCAGAATTCTAATCAGAGTAATTGTTAGGAAAATTACATACCTGTGTCTAGTTATAGGGATAAGTAAAATACAGGGGATTGAGGTAAATCTGCACAGACCTTGTTAACATAATGACCAGGTATATTTCCACACTCATAACTGGGGCATGTGGTATGATAAGCATAAGGGGTGTTATAACAAATATATTTGAATTGTTGTCCGATGCAAAAATGTACAAGTGTTCTACCTCCCGAGTTACATAAAAATGAAGAAACAACAAAAGCCAAACCAAAAGCACTCTTTGGTTTCCTGTCCTTTGTCTTTTTCTAATAAAAATAGGGGGCTTGTATTATTTAATTTTATACTTAAATGGATTCCAGATAAGTA